>NC_052027.1:9072284-11700420 GCF_015832195.1 Motacilla alba alba
TCCCCTTGGAGGGTGGGGGCAGCTGTGCTGCCTGCTGCAGGACTTCAGGGAAGGGCAGGAGATAGTTGAAGAGCAGGAGCCATTCACCCTGTGAAGGGATTACATGTCTAAGTGTCAGATCCTCCTGGGCCAGTAGCATCCACCACCAGAGCCGAGGGTGCACAGATTTCCCCCCCTTCTCATCTCAGCATTCACCTCTTCTCGGAGGCAGGAGAAGTTCAGTTCAGACACTGGTGGCAGAGGTGGATATGTGCCTGGAAAGCAGGGAGACTGTTGTGCCCAAAGAAGCCCCTGTGGCTCCAGAAGTGGCTGTCAGAGGAGGGTGGTGGGGCTGGTGCTCACCCCGCTCCACAGCCTGCTGGAAGGTGTTGAAGAGCGTGGCCAGTCGGGCACAGTTGTACATCACAAAGGCACCACTCTTTGTTCCCTTCGTGGAGATGCTGTTGTTCTCCAGGTCCAGGGTGATCTGAGGGCAGGGAGAAGTCACAGTCCAGACTGCTTGGCACAGATCCACTCCACTCTTCCCACAGCCTGCCAGCCCTGGCTCCATGCAAGCCACTGTCCTACCTGACTCCGGTGAGCAGTGCTCAGCATCTCAAACCGGATGGCAGCCACTGTCAGGGTATCAATGACCTCTGTCCAGGCCTCATCTGTGGGGAAGGAAGGTGCCATCATGCACAGCTTGCTCCATTCCCATGCACAGCTTGCTCCATTCCCATGTACTGATACCCCCAGCAGCCAGGCAGGACACCCCTACCAGGACCAGGTAGTAGTTGAGGACCACCACCCCACCAGCCCTGGCTCCCATCAGGAGCTGCTCCGTGCCAGTGCCCTGGATGTTCAGATGCCTTCCCAAAGCGAGGGCAACACCTGGCTCATCCTGGAGGGGAGAAGGAGCACCCTGCAGGTGCAGCCCCCTGGCTGTGGACTCACGGGAGCAATGAGGATGGGACGGAGCAGCACCCACGCATGGAGCCCCAGCTCTCACCTTGTGCAAGCTCCCCATACTTCATCACAGAGGCTTCATACATCTGGCGCTTTCGGAGCCTGGGAGAAACAGAGCCACCTGCTGTGGGCTGAGCTGGCCCACAGGGAGCCTGAGCAGCACAGAAAGCAGCAGGTGCCTTGCACAGCAACTTACTGGAAGTACTGGTCTGCCCCAATGGGCGATGAGGGGTTGGTCACCTTCACTGGCCCACAGACAAGGTGTTTCTGAAAGGCAGAGAGGCTGAGGCTGGGAGCTGAGTGAAATCCAGCCCTGTTCTAAACCTAGTCATGAGCCAGCGACGGATGCTGGGGGCCACACTGAGAAGGGTCAGTGCTCTTGCCCACCTGCAAAGCTGTGTGGGCTCCCGGATCCAAAATCCTCCAGAGCACATCCAGCTGCTGCTGCTGGAATTCCTCCTCACAGTTCACCACGTGCACGATGCTGCAGCAACTGCTCTGGCCTTTGGCCTGCAGCAGAGCACAACAGGGAGCTCAATCCCATTGCCTGGCAGAAGGAAGGGACACTTGGGAAGCGAGAGGCGGGCAGTGCTGTGGGGTCACTCACTGGGCACTGCAGAACAGCTTCCTGCAGCTCGGCCAAGGACCGCAGTGTCCCTTCTGTCACTGAAAGAAGGAGGGACACAGTGGGACGTGGGGTTCTCCACCCCCCACCATCGGGTCTGCCCCAGGTTCAAACCAGACTGAAGGACAACAAGAGGAGCAAGCCATTTGTGTCCACCGCCCTACCTTATTTTTGTTAAAAACAACAGAAAGGCCTGTTTGCACCCATTCCACCCCCACTGCCACACCTGAGCTGCTGTACATGTGAGGCTCACCGAGAAGCACATCTAGATTGGGGTCGTAGCCCAACAAGCCCTGCTGCTGCACGAAGCTCTTCAGGTGCACCTTACAGATGACACCCTCGGCTGTGCCAGGCCCCTGCTCACAGGCTGTGGCACAGGGGCACCGGCCCAGCGCTGCCTTCAAGGCCGAGATGGCATCAGTGAGGGACGAGCCAGCGGAGCCGGAGGGCCAGCAGATGCGGAGCTGCCGCAGGACGTCCCAGCTGCTCTCCTCGCTGAGGGCAGGGACCAGGCGGACGTCGACCCTGCGGGAGGGGGCGAGGCAGGCGCTGGGAGCGGCGGGCCCTGCGGCGAGGGCCGGGAGCGGGACGGGGCGGAGGCACTCACCCCTGGGCGCGCAGCCTGCGCCAGGTGATCGGCCAGCAGGACGGAGCGCAGGTGGCGGGGCCGCGGGGCAGCGGGGCTGCGCAGGGCCGGGCAGTGCAGCACCACGCAGCCCGTCCGCTCCCCCGCCGCGGGGGAAGGCGGGGCGGGCAGAGGCCCCAGCAGGCGCTGGAAGGCCTCGGGGCGGTGAACCTGCACCGCCAGCCCCGCCGGTGTCTGCCGGCAAACCCGCAGCGGCAGCACCGCCGGGCCCCGCAGCGACGGCACCGCCGACACGGCCTCAGGGGGGCACCTGCGGGCGGAGGGCGAGGAGGGGTCGGGGCTGCAGGTGCACAGGACAGCCCCAGCCCCGGGGCCATCGAAGGGCTCCCGCAAATCCCCGCTCCCCACCCAGCCCTGCCCACGCCGCCGCGGCCTACCTGCCCGCCGGGAAAGGCGGCGCTCAGCGCGGCCCGCGGCGCCAGGAAGTCCCGGTGGCGCAGGTTGCGGGCGCCGCTCTCCTTCATCCAGAGCGCGGCGGGCCGCCCCAGGGCCCCGTTCAGCGCCCGCAGCGTCGCCGCCACCCCCGGGCGACCCTCACCCATCTCCTCGCCCATGGCGCGCTTCCGCCACCGCGGCCGGAAGTGACGTCACGTCTCACGCAGATGGCCGCCATGTTGCGTGAGGCGCTCCGGGGCGGCCATCTTGGTCCCGGGCGCGGGGGCCGGGCAGGGCGGCCATCTTGGGGGGAACGGGCGCGAAGCCACCATGGTGGGTGTGGCGGGCGGCGGGCGCCGCCATGATGGGTGTGTCAGGTCAGGACCGTAGGGCTGCAGCCAGGCACCCCGAATGGCCCGAGAGGGCGTCAGTCCCGCTCAGCCTCACCCCAGCGGGGCCCTGGTGTCACCCTGAGGTGTGTAAGAGTGGTACCCCCTCTTCTCCAAAACTGGGGAGTCCAGACCTGAAACCCTCAGGAACCGAGTGGGAGCAGGAGCCAGAGGCCGTGCCAGAGTCACAGAGGCCCGGGCACAAACGGGCTGCCAGGGCAAGGAGTGCGGCACAGCCGTGGGCATGGCCCAGCCCAGAGCACAGCCTTGGGCCATCGGGGACAACAAGGGGCCCTGGGAGCAGGTCCAGCAGCCTGAACTGTGGTGGGAAGGGAGGTTTGGATGGGCTGGAGTGTGAGGCAGACCCCAGTTGTGGGCATGGTGTCACTGGCAGACCCTGGCTGGCCAGTCCAGCCTGTCCACCACGAGCCCCAGGGCTCGGCTGGGCTGTGTCACAGTGGCTGAGGAGCATCAGCAGCCGCACGTGCCTGCAGCACGGCCTCTGCGTGGCACAGCGATGAGCGGCTGTGGGTGCACACCCTGCGATGCTCTCTGGGCCTGCCCCAGTGGGCTGCTCTCCTGTCCAGCACATGAGCAGTGTCCCGCTTATCAGCCCCAGGAAGAAGGAAGTGGAAGCGATTAGATCACGCCATCGTGCTCTTGATTACATCTGCAGAGCTGAGCTGCTCCACAGCGATGGTTCAAGCACAGATCGCACAGAGAGCTCACACTGCTGGCCAGCTCCATGACAAGTGTGCCAGTGGCTGCTGAACTGGGACAGGGCAAGGGCCCGGCACACTCCCAGCACCATGGCACCAAGCCTGACTGACAGGGAGCAGGAAGCGCCAAACCCCACCACAGCGCAGAGTTAGGGACCTCCCTTTCTACTGTGCCCTTCCTGCCCTCCCCGTTAAGGCAGGTGGGGGGTGGGGGGAAAGGAAGGAGCTCTGCCCGCAGGGCCCAAACCGGTTCCTCCAGGGCTTGTGTGCATGGGGGAAAGGGGGGGGAGCAGGGTGAGGGCAGATCCTGCTGCGTGGGCTCTTCCAGGAAGGCAACAACTGGCTTTGGGGCGCCTCAGGCAGCTCTGGAGCCCCAGGGCTGCAGCCCACAGCCAGTGAGAATCTGCAGCCCCAGGGCAGGAGCGAGAACACCTCCCCCAGCGGTGCCATGGTGGGGTGCTCCCTGCACCACCCACAGCCAAGAGGTGATCTGAGAATCGCTGCTCACACCAGACCAACTGCTGACTGTGCGCGGGGCAGGAGCTGCCCAGGACCCCTGCTCGGCCAGGGGAACCTGCTGGACCTTGTGTCACCACTCAAGGTGGGTCCAGGCTGGATCCGTCCACATCCCCAGAGCGTCCCGCAGGCCGCCCACGTGGGCCCTGGCAGCGCAGTGGCCTGGGGAGGGCTCTCGGAGGCGCCGAAAGAGCTTTGGAAAGACACGACATCCCCGATGGCTCTCTGGCTGCTGGCTCAGCGGGAGTGATCGTGTCATTCCAAAGCCATCTCTCTCCAGGGGCTGGATCCTGCCCACCCCTGCAGGCACTGGGGTGCTGCGAGGGCCAGGGAGAGCCGGCATGGGCAGGAAGTTTGGCAGTGTCACAGAGCCTGCACCACCGCGGCGCAGGGGACCACATCCACCCTGTGGCCAAGCAGCCATGCTCCCCGTACTCTCCCAGGAAGCCAGCTGCTATTTTTAGCTGTTGGGGGCACAAGAAACAGAAGAGCCCCCCAGCCCGGTGCAGGGCAGAGCCACGAGGCTGGGCACCGGTGATCCCCCATTGTGACACCACCCTTCTCCCAGTGTGGCCCCAGGCGCTGCCCCAGCCCCGCAGGGGTTGCAGTGGGACACGCGGCTCTTGCCCAGCACAGGGCGGTGGGCAGGGTGCGGGGCGTGTGCGGCGAGGCGGTGGCGGGAGCGCGGGTAACGAAACCCCAGGGCAGCTGGGCACAGCGGGAACAGCTGCTTTTGGGATTCCGTTGCCCGTGCTGGCGCCGAGGAGGGATGGGCACGGGCACCACGGCCACGCCGCCCCGAGCCTGGGGCAGTCGGTGGGCCAAGAGGGGAGAGGAAGACTTACCGGCGGGGAGCGGGGCGGAGGAGGTGAGTGGGAGCCACGGCCGGGCCGTTGTGATCGGGGGTGCCGGCAGAGACCGGGGTTGTGCTGCCGGCTCCCCCCGCGCCGCGGGCCGGGTGCCAAGGGGAGGGCGGCACGGCCGAGCCAAAAGGAAACGGCTCCGAACAAAGCCCCGGTGGGGCTGGAGCAACTGGTGCCAGCCCATCAGCCCCCGACGGGGCCCGGAAACACGAGCCGTCCCCGAGGGAGGGCACCTGCCCCGGCACCTGCGCCTGGAGGCGGCCCGGCCCGGCCCCGCCGCTGCCAGCGCCTCCAGCCCCCCGCCCCGGCCAGGAGCCCTCGGCAACGCCGCGGGGGGAACTCAAACCGCGTGGGGAACCCCACCGGCCCCGTGCGGAGCTCTCGCGGTGTTGCCCGGGGATCTCTGGGACCCTGCGCCGGCCAAGGCTGCCGGCTGTGGGAATTCCTGATGCCTCCGGCACGGCACGGTGGCGGGAAATGCTCCGCCGCCACTGCCTGGGAGCTTCCCGGTGGCCCCCGCAATGTCAGGCTACGGCTGGCCCCGGCGGGGTGACACAGGTGGGGGACGTGTGTCCCTGTCCCAGGGCACCTCCGAGCCCGCAGTGCCACCGGCCTCACCGAGCGCGGCAGGAGGAGGGGTGAGGGTGCAACGGGAGGTCCCGGCGGCGGCTCCGGGCGTTCAGCCCCGACTGGCAACAGCCGCCCGCAGTGGGGCACATGGCGAACCGGGGCGCCGTGCCGAGCCTGGGGCAGCCCTGGGGCACCGGCGGGGCCGGGCCAGGAGCGCAGCCGAGACCCGGGCCCGCTCCCTCCCGCCCGGGGAGCCGCCCGCTCCCCTCTCACCTCCGGCCCCGCAGCCTTCGGCACAGCAGCCCGGGCCGGTCCGCGGCCCCTCCCGGCGGCGGGGTCGGGGCGGCGGGGTCGGGGAGGCTCCAGCGGGACACCCCGCACTCCGCTCCCGCCGTGCCGCTCCCGCCACCGGCCGCTTTCGGTTTCGCTCCGGCGCCCACCTGGGCTCTGCAGGTCGGGGCGCGCCCGGGCCCGGAGGCAGCGGGTGTGTGAGTGTCGCTGCCCTCCCGTCCCTCAGGACCTCGGGCGCGGGGACCCCGAGGGCTCCCCGGGAGCCCCGCTCCGGTCCCGCTCCCCCGGTGGCGCTGTCCCGGCCCCGGCCGCCGGGGGGCGGTAGCGGCGGGGGCGGGGCCGCGCGGCGGTTCCGGCGGTGTCGCGGCCATGGCGGCGCTGCGGCGGCTCGTGCCGGCGCTGGGGCGGGCGGCGGGCAGGTACCGGCACCGGCAACCGGCACCGCGGCTGCTCTGCGACCGGGGCAGGTGCCTGTAGGGTGCCGTAGGGTGTCCGGGAGGTGTCCGTGGGTCCCCCGTGTCCCAGCTGCTCGCTCTTCCCGCAGAGCGCCGAGCCGGGGTCACCGGCTCACTCCGGCGGATGATGAGATGTATCAGCGGACGCGGGTGATGGTGCTGGAGCCGGAGTCTCCCAACATCATGTTCATCGAGAGCTACAGCACCCGCGGCTTCACCATCAGCGGAGACCTGGTGGTGGGGCCCTGCGCCGTCCTGCCCCGCAGCATCCTCCAGTGGAACGTGAGTGCCCGGCGGCGGGGCGGGGGCTGCCGGTCGGGCCCCGCGCCGGGGGCAGCCCCCTCAGCGCCCGCCGTGTCCCCGTAGGTTGGCTCCCACCGGGACATCTCGCTCGAGAGTCTGTCGCTGTTCCGGCTGCTGGAGCCCCAGATAGGTACGCGGGGCAGGAGGGGCGCGGGCTGTCCCCCCTTCGGGCTCCTGCCGGGGTGCCTGTGCGGGAGCCATTGGTGCCTGCAGGAGGGGCAGGTCTGGGCCGAGGCAGCTCGAATGCTGCCCTGCCCACGCTTGTCTTGCCCTGGTTGCAGAGATCCTGGTGCTGGGCACAGGGGACAGGGTGGAGCGGCTCCATCCTGCCATGGTGAAGCGGATGCGGGAGTGCGGGATTGCCGTGGAGGTGCAGGACACGGTAAGGCTGGGCACAGGCAGCACCCCATTGAAAGGGAGGGAGGGCGGGCGTCATGTGCCGTGGTGTGGGGAAGGGCCGAGTCTCCTTTCTGAGGGCCGGAGCTTCACTCACTCCCTTTTCTATTCACAGGCGAATGCATGTGCGACCTTCAACTTCCTGATGAATGAAAGGCGCGTGGTGGCCGCTGGGCTCATTCCCCCGCGGGGCACCTACGGGGTGTAGGCACTGCCTGCCATGCCCGTGGGCTGAGCGGTTCCTCCCCTGCCTGCCCCGAGGGTCACTGCTCCCAGCTGAGAAACGCTCCCTAGTGAACTGTGGAGCTGTGATGGCTCTGCACACAGGAGGGCTGTGAAATACACGGGTTTAGCTCTTCCCTGCAGTCCCTGGCTTCTTGGCCTCCCTGCCCAGTCTGGGCTGGAGACTGTGGGGCACAGCACGAGGCTTTGCTGGCGGCACTGCTCCCACAGCCCTGCCAAGGTCGTGCCCCACACCCTGGCGGCAAGAAGCCTCACCTGAGGGAGGGTGAAGGCTGGTGGGGTGAGCTGTACATCCTCAGGCACATCTGGAGCTCCATGAGGAAAATACATGTAAATGGGAAGTAAAAGCAATTGTGTGGTGGTTAATGCACAACGCATTGAGGCTGTAACAAATTGAGGGGGGCACGTGCTCCCCTTGGGCACTGGGCAGCATGTGTGGTGGGATGCCATGTGCCAGCAGCTTCCTGAGCACAGCCAGCACAAGGCACTAGTGTGTCCCAGCTGGTGCTGGCCTGGCTTGGGCTCTCCAGTGGAGCTTTGTACCACCCCACCATGGATGGCCCTTGTGCAGTGTTGGTCCAAGGGTGCTGCATCCCCTTTCACTGAAGGCTCAAGCTCCAGCAGGGGACTTGGAAAGGGTCCCTGTCCTGAAGTGGGTGGTTCATATTTGGGGATGTGACATCCCCATGTACCTAATGGAAGCCTCATGCCCTGAACTGTGCCACCCTGGCAGGCAAAGGCAGAGGATGCAGCTGCAAAGTTAGGGTGGCTTTGCTTAGCAAGTGTCTTAATGAGTGTGTGACACCGATACCGTGGCATTGTACTCAAGGCTCTGGTTTTAGTGTATAAATCAAATTTGACATCCCCAAAACACTGATGGTATAAACACACTTTTCAGCAGGAGTGATGTGTGGGGCATAACTGATACAGGTATAAAATATCAGCTGCTCTGTTGGAGCCTGGGCAGGTAATCCACAGTGAGCAGCCCAAGCAGGTGCAGCCACTGGGCCTGGAGGTGTGGCAACTGCAAGAGGTTTAGGGGAAGAAGGAAGCAGCAGGACCAGGAATTGGGGGCTGCAGCATCCTGGCTGCTGCCACAGCTGGGTTTGGCAGCTCCCAGCAGGAGATAATGCCAATGTAGAACTGTTTACTTTCTTACCCAGCAGTCCAGCCCTTGTTTTCTGCTCTCAGGAAGGATTTTTTAAGAAGCCACACTGTGTTACCCACTCATCCCTGTCTCAGGGCTCTCCCTGCTGCCCTTCACATGCACACAGTCCCTTCTGGGGTTATCGGCTGCCTCTGACAGTGTGGGAAGAAGGACAGAGCCAAGGACGGAGAGCAAGGGAGGTAAAGAAGGAAGAGGGGCTCCGGGCTGACACCAACTGCACATCTTTTCATTTTTTTATTGTAAAACATGGCCAACACGTGCAAGGCTCCAGCCCAGGATCACGGCTCCCGGGTGGAAGGCAGGCCCCGTGGGTGGTCAGAAAGCAGCCAAGGGACAGCAGGAGCTCCAGGCAGCCCAGAGTAATGGCACTTCTGCAGCAAGAGCAGCTCCCGCGCGGAGCGGCGCAGGGCTGGGTGGCACAGGGACAGACACAGATCTCTTTCAGAAGAGGCGCTTCTCATACCTGTGAGGGAAGCAGCACCAGGGAGCCCCTTTACTGACCCACCTCACTCAGGGCAGGGACAAGGGTGCAGTATGGAACGGATCCTGCCAGCCCAGGGAGGGGAACGGCCTCAGCACCGTGACAGGCCACGGCTTGGCCCGGCTGTGGTGCCAGGGCAAGCCAGTGAATGGCACACCGAGCCAAGGGCATGGCAGCTGAGGTACAGGGTGGCTGTTCCTCACCCCCAGCACCCCCCAGGGTGACAAGGATCCTGCCAGAAGCACTTACGAGTGGAGGCCGTGCACCCCTCCTTCAACCTGGGCAGACGTTGTCCTCTTCTCAAATTTCAGCTCTCCCGAGTACATCATGGCTCTGAGGGGGAAGGACACCTGTCACGAGCCAGGCAGAGTCCAAGGAAGACAGTGCTCTGGCACATGCTCATCTGGAACATCTGGGATGAGGGTCACTGGTTCCTCCAGCTGTGGCCAGAATGGTCTTTGCTGTGCTCCCAAGAACCAGACTGGGTAACCCCAACATTCTGAGCCCGGCCAGCTGAATATGCCACAACAGACCATACTCCTGCATCCCGAGGCTGGCAGATCCATTAGCACTGTCCACAGGACGAGGGAAGAGAGCTACAGATTACCCAGAACACACCCCAGCTTGAGTACAGCCGCACAGGGACTCCAGACAGCAGCACAATGACCTAATCAGAGCACAGACACGGGGAAGCACTCACCGGACTTGGGTCAGGCTCTTGGCACCGATATCCTGGCAGGAATGCTGGATCCCAGCAATTAGGTATGGAATGAATTTATGGATAGAGCCCTTGTCTTGCACTGCACCGGAGACCCCCTGGGCCACTTTAATTTTGTCTGTCTCACTGCATGAAAGCACAAATCAAAGGTATTTGTGAAGCACAGAAACCTCAAAAGCTTCATCTGCTGCCCCAAAGCACCATCTCTGACCTGAAATACCGATTCTGGCTGCCCAAGTTCTTGTCCATGGCATCGAGGGAGCCCATGCCGCGGTATTTCTTCAGCCTGATGCCATCCGAGAAGAAGTACTCGCCTGGGGCCTCCGTGGTGGCAGCCAGGAGAGAGCCCATCATCACTGGCACAAGACATCACCAGGAACAGCACATCAGCAGCAGTGGCTGCAAAACCCCTCAGGGTTCCTGGGCACAGCACTGGCTGCAGCCACCTGCAGGTAAACGCCCTGAGGCCCAGCGCGATGCCACATGCAAACACCTCCGAGGAGATTCCCTGCACCGGTGCTCACCTGTGGAGGCCCCAAGTGCCAGGGCCTTGGCGATGTGCCCAACCGTCTGGATCCCTCCGTCGGCGATGACGGGGACGCCGAACCTCCTGGCGTACTCGGACACCTTGTACACCGCCGTGGCCTGGGGACGGCCGCACGCCAGCACTGCGGGACAGAGCACACACAGCTCAGCTCCAGCCAGCAGCACATCCCCGTCCCAGCAGGCTCGCTCAGGCTTCCAGCACACACATGCTCCAGCCCTCAGAACGCACAAATCCCTGGATGCTTCTTCCCTAGGCTGAATCCAAGAGAAGCAGATGCCCGGGAGATGCCTGCTGAGACGTCCTCACAGCCCGTGGCTCCAAAAAGCTGTGTGACCTCGGGACTGGGGGCTTTGATTGGATGCCTGGGATCAGACAAGACTCGTGGCTCAATCCTTGTGCACAGCAGACATGTGGGGAGCTTGGGAAGGAAATAAAGCAAACTCCAAAAGCCCCTCTCCAAAGCATCCCTGGCATGTAGCCATGTCCCACTGCTGGCTCTCTCCTGGAGCTGCCAGACTCTTTCTCCATGTACCCAGCATCTGTTCAATGTGCCTCTTGAATGGAAAGGCAGCTGGCTGGGAGAGAGCTCATATGCCTGTATATGCTATAGATATATTTATATCTATGCATATGGGTCTGCATATACACACAAACACACATGCAGCAGTGGAAAAGGAAAGAGGCAGAATGGTTTGGTAGTAATTTATCTTCCTGCCCTGCAATGTAGCAAGGGTTCCATCAAGTTTAGCTGCCCCATGAGGAGAGAGTTATTAGCTTTGGATTTACTTGTTCTTCCCAGTCAGTAGCAGTTAAGAAGCTTCCCGTTATGTGAGGAAAACCAGCACAAGGCATGTCTTGTAACATGTTTGTCAGCCACAGGCATGCAAGAACACTGAGATAAGCTTCTCTCAGGGAGATGTCCCTTCCCCACCATCAAATGGAAGCCTTTTCTTCAGTCACGGTTAGTCCCACAATCTGGGTAAGATTAAGGCCATACAGTATTAGTACTTTGGAGTGTGAAATCCAGCTGTGGTTCAGCCTGCATGGCAGCACTGCTGGCAGCACCTCCCTGGCAGAGGCCTGCCGGGGCCAGGAGGCTACAGTTTCTCCACTCCCAGCACTCAGCAGCAGCTGCTGAGGGAGGGCAGCCAGACTCCAGGCTGAGATTGTGACAGAACTAAATTTAATCAGACCCCAGCGTTCAGCTCAGGCTCAGCCAGCCAGGGAGAGGCTGCCAGCTTTATCATCAATGCCCTTAAAGAGATGGTCTTGCAGTTCTGCACTGCTGAAGGCCACAGTGCAGCTGCAAAATGCTGCCGTGGAAGAGCTCTGTGGAGAAAAACACCCATTTCTGAAAGGTTTAGAGTCCAAGGTCTATGGGAGTGTGCCATAGACAGTGCAGGGCCTGCAGAAACCTCTCAAGCACAACCACAGAGACCAGCCCTTTTAAGGCCCAGCTTGGCTCAGGGCCCCTGGGAGCATCGTGCCACTCCCAGTGCCCAGTGCCACAGCCCCGCAGCGCAGGCTCCCCAAGCAGGGCTCTGAGCACACACACACATCACACGTCAGGGGAAGGGTTCATCCCTTTCAGTGTATTGGCAAAGGGTGGCCCTACAAAATCATCTGCCAGAGAAAACCTTCCAGGATCTGCAAGAGTAAACCTCTCCCTTTGAGGTGTGTCAGAACTAGGAGAAAGGACAAAGCCTCAGGCTTGCCTTGCAGGGGCTGCTTGGTCAGAGCCTCAGAGCAGAGAACACTGCACCCTGCGCTGGGCAGGCACAAGCTCCTTCTCTCCACAGGACTTGCTGGGGAAAAGATGGAACGCAGCTGCCAAGGTGGCCATGTGCAGTGAAGTCCCTCTGTAACTCAGGGGAGCCAGCTCCATGGGAAGGGAGCACAACTTGCCCAGAACTAGGGCTACGTTTTGAGCCCGATCGAGAACTGCTCAGGGATTGCCTCCCAGTACTGGATCAGCAGGAGCACGCCTGGCTAGGGATCCAAAAGGTGCAATCAGGCTCCTAACTGGAATTTGGAGTGGAGAGAGGACAGGCCTGAGTTCCCTCAGCTTGGACAGTTCAGATTCTGCTTTATGAAATCAGAAAGGCTTCTCAGATTTAATTTCAGATTCAAAACCAGTATCCAAAGCCACAAAACCCCAAGTGCATCTACAGCTAAATTATTCTCAAACAAGCAGTAGGGCCATGTGCAGCCAAATCAGGGTCCTGCTTCAAGACACATAATTAGGGTTGGGAACAGGGCAAGTGACTTACTATAGGTGCCCGTGACAGTAGAAGGGCATTTGGGGCTGTGGGACTTTAGGTCTGGAGGGATCTTTGGAGCAGCTAAACAAAAACAAACACACACATTTTAGAGACAGAAGAACAGCAGCAGAACAAAGGACCCCAGAAATGACCTGCTACTGGGCAGAGCATACGGTGTGGGACAGAGCTGACTTTGCAGACCCTTCCTAGTCCGAGCCAAGCCAGAGGCCAGATCCAAGGCAGCCAGGCCCGGCTGTGCACAGCGCATGCTCACCCTACCCCAGCAGCCACCCAGAGAGGTGATCCCTACCCCAAAAAGCCAGAGTTCTTGCCCTTAACAGCGCCAAAAACCTGGGGAGCTGCAGGCAAGAGTTCTGCAACCACATCTCCTGTGAAGTGCCACATTCTACCTCTGCTCTACACCTTCACCAAAACCAGCACCCAACCCATTCCCGGGGCAGCTGGAGGAACCCCAGGGACATTCACCACCCTGCAGATCAGAGCATGCCTTGGCCTCAGAGCCAGGGGAGGACACGTGTGCCCTGGCTCTGCTCTGGCTATGGAAGTGTTAGCCCAAGGACACTACTCCCTCCTTAGGAAGCTGACCTGAGACACACGGCCCTGACTGGGAGCCCCCGGTAGCCAGGCAAAGCGGGAACACAGCTCAGGTCCAGGGCTGCTCACAGGCTCCATGCTGGAAAGGGCAGAGCTAATGCAGCTCCTACAGCCAAGCAGCTGCTCACCTGCTGCCTCCTGTGGCACAGACCAAGGACCAAAGCAGTGAGGAGCTGTGCTTGTGGACTGCAGCGCCTTGCTGCACCCCCACTCTGCACCCCACCTGAGGTTCAACACAAGCACTGAGTCCGTCCTCGAGACAGACTTTCTTCAGGCCCTGGGGGATGCCCCTCTTGCCTTTTAGCTAAGGGTGGCACAGCCTCTGTCTCACACAAGCTCTGTCTAACTGCAGAGACAAAAGCAAGAAATCCCATTTTGGCCTGGAAATTGCAAAGGCATCGAGCCCAGATCAATACTCAAGCATCACGCACACTGCTGCCAGAGGGAAAAGGAGCACTGACGGCCCAGGGCACTTCACCCATCGGCACTGGGGATCCAGTAAGCCCCTCTCCCTGCAGAGCTGCCTGCCAGCCCCATTCCACACCGAGCCAACAGCTCCCCTCAGGCAAAGCCACCATCTGCCACACCGGCTCTACTCAGTCTCGGTCAGTCCTGGGAAATGCCTTTGCTGCTGCTGCCACCCCAAAGGTTGGAAGTCCTGGAAAAAGGGGGTGAAAGATGTCTTCCTGATGGACACTGCCCTCACAACGGGAGAATTCCATCCCAGCCATGCTGCTTTTCAGCAGGGAATTTCTACTAAACACGTGTCTTCAGCCTATTTAGGAGGTAGCTGATCTCTCTCACCTTCCTGTGTGATGCAGATGGAGCCACTGCCCATCCCGACCCTCAGGGCATCAACCCCCGCGTCAATGAGGTTCTTGGCCTGAGCCGCAGTCACCACTGTGGGGAGCAAAAATCGGTTTGAAAACAGACAAGAACATTTGCAAACAACACTTCTCTGCCCTGGAGGTTCCCCCATGGCTGCCGACATCCCCCACCCTGAGCAACAGCCTGTGGCAGAGCCAGGCCTGTCTGGGAGGAGCAGAGTTTCTGCTCCAGCTGCCACAGTGGGTGAGGTGACACTGCCCCTTTAGGCTACTCTGCAACACACCTCTACCCAAAGGCAGAGGCAGCAGAAGTCATGGCATGGTCCCAAGTACTCTCTGGGCCACACGAGGCAGGGAGGGCAGAGTACAGGGTAACAGCAGCATCAAGTAAAGGCAAGGACCACTGGGCTCTGCTGTCGAGAGACAGGGAAAATTGCCACTAGATTTCCACATCAAGCAGTATTCATTATTAAGCAAAATTTTAAACTGGTGTGTAAAATAAGCCAACGAGTAATGTGCTATGGAGGACTGTAACACGCCGGGCTGCAGAACAAAGGTTTCTAAGCATCTGCAGCAGTAAGGTACTGCCCTGTGTCTGCAGTGGTCTTGCTCCACTCCACAAGTCAGAGGAAACCATTTTAAGCTCACAGAAGTTTACAAAAATGACCGTTTCATTTACATCCCTGCAACTCCCTCTATGTCTAAGAAACAAATGTCATTTAAAGACAAGAAGAGTCTTCAACACATGCCTACCATTTCCTCCAATAACTTGTAGGTTGGGATATTTCTCCTTAATGTATTTTATCATATTGATCTGGAAGATGGAATTCCCCTGAGAGGAATCCTGCAACAGAAAGAAAATCAGTTTTAACCAGAATTTCTGCAGATTACAAATGCAGCTTCACAAACCTTTCAGATTTTCACTCTGCTTGCTGGAGTCTCTGCTAAGCTGAGTAATGGGCAAAATCCCCAAATTGGGCACAGAACTCCAGGAGAAGCTGCTACGAAGACAGGAATGTACTTCCCTGCACAAGAGAAGTACATTGTAAAGACTTCAGTAATATCCTTCAGGTTTAATCCTGTAGCTTCTACAGAAGGCAACAAGCAGAACATCTGGCTGTGGATTAGAACCATCTGGCTCTATCAGCAGGACGCTGTCAGCCCTGTCTCAAACTACAGGTGGAATTGAGAATGTTCCTTCTGAAACCCAGCAGGGCTGGTGGGGGGATGCACCTCCCTATGTGCAGCAGAGCAGCTCAAATATCAGATGTGGAGCACTGAGCACTCGGTCCCTGCCAATCTCTGTGACCCAGTCAAATGATGTCTGTTAAACATTTCCCACTGCACAGCCGTGCCCTCAGAGCACAGCACACTCACAGTGTCACAATCGATGAGAAAGCCATGTGCAAATACAGGCAGTGACAACTGTGCCTGAAAGTTTACAGGCCAGAAAGGGAGACCAGCAGAGCAGCTCTGGGCTCACTGATCACTCCTGAACATCAGTAAGAGAGTAAGAGTAACAAACACCAAAGGGACGAAGGGAAACTAAAACTAATAAGCTGAATATTCAGAACTAGTCAGGAACATCAGAGAGGCTGGTGGCAGAGTGCAAGAGGTATTTTTAGAAGATTCTGTATTAACTAATAATGTTGCTCTTCACAGCCTTCAGGGCTTCAATGCACCCTACGAACTCCTTCAGGTCACATAAGTCTCCAGGGAAGAGGAATCCCTCCAATCTGAGGATTCCAACCTGAACAAGACTGAGAGGTCAACAAACTGCCATATTCTAACGCAGAAAGGCCTGTGACAAAGACAGTGATGTTCATCCAGCCTGGGGACTCAACCCCCAGTGCCCCAGGCTGACACAACGCCCATGGGTGCCCCGTGGGTGCTCACCAGCACGACGGCGTCCACGCCAGCCTGCACCAGCAGGTCCAGCCGGTACTTGTCATCCTCGTGGGTCCCGATAGCAGCACCACAGAGCAGCTGCTTCTTGGAGTCCTTAGAAGCCAGGGGATAGTCCCTGTTCTTCTTGAGATCCGTGCGGGCTATGATAGCCACCAGCTCGTCATCTTCATTAACAATTGGCAGCTTGCCTGGAAACAGACCGAAAGAACATTACTGCAGATTTCTGCAGGAGACAGACATTAGCTCAGAGCAGCGCGGCACACCGGGAGCAGCAAGCAGGCAAACACTGCTACAAGATGGAGACTCGGGCGTGTTACCAAACCCTGCCTGGCCATGGATGCCAGCAGCTCTGGCTCGAGAAACAGAGAAAGGAGTTTGTAGGACTGGAGAAGGACTCAGTTTTTATCCATCAACCATAGAAAACGTGTGCATTTTTTAATAATTAGACACACGACACCCTATTAAAAGTCAAACTACTAAACCCTAAGAAGGATGAAGTGAGCACTGAAATGAGAAGGCCAGGCCAGAAAATCAAAGACACATGGCTGGACAGCCAAACATCCCTCAACTCCAAACACATTTGAGACAAAGGCATGTGAGCTCTGTACCCCAGCAGAGGGCTGTGGGCACTGTGTTCACCATTGTCTCCTATGTTTCACTCACACAGGGACTATGTGCCCACATTCACCCACTGCTGCCCTGGCGCAGCGCTTCCACAGCTCTCCCTCGTGCCACAGATGGTCACAGGTACCTTTTTTACTCCTTTGCAGAATTTCATTTGCTTCTTTCAACATTACGCCAGCCGGGGCCACAACAAGATCCTCCCGCTTTGTCATAATCTAGTGGGTGGGAGAAGATAAAAAGTCACAAGAACTCCTTCACACTGATCTGAAAATATCAAACCCCCTGCCCACGTGAAACGCTCCGCAGCGGCCGTGCAGGAGTGCTCCACAAAGAGCCCACAGCACAGCAACACGCCTCCAGAAACACACAGGAAAAGCTCCAGTGTGCTGTCCCCATGCAGGCACTGGCATCAGGGCCCAAGCCCATTAATGCACTGAAAGCAGGAGATGGCAGAAGGCCTCAGGAAGACAAGTGAAAGCACCTGGAAACAAGGGACAACTCTCAGAAGACCCTTATTTGGGATATCACCCTAACAGCTCTCCCTTTCATTGGAGCACATGCAAATATGGGCTGGAAACACCTCTGGAGTCTCTTGCTGTTCTGGCAGAAATGGTGCCCTCAATCTTGTTTTCAGGCAGCATCTTCAGTGCACAGGCCCTGGCAGGGCTCTGCCCAGAATAACCCACTGCTGCTGCTGGTAAGGTCAGCAGCAGTGGGTAACTCCCTTAAGTAACTCCCTTAAGGGAGTTGTGCCAATCCAAATGTGCTCAGCCACACTCGCTCTGACAAACAAGCACCAAAACACACTGGAAAGCAAAGGGCAGTGCTGGACAGTGGGGAACATCCTGCTATGGTGGCTTTCATCACAACAGCGGTCTCCCACTGAGAGAGCAGCTCAGAGAGAAAATGAAATCTCCATCCTTGGAGATTTAGACACAGCCCCACAAAGCTTCCTCCAGCTCAATGTGCCTTGAGCAGGTGGCTTGACAAGAGACCTCAAGTCCCTTTCCAACCACAGCATTCTGATATCATCAAGTGCCCATGAAAGGTTGAGAAGGCTGGGCAAAGCTAAAAGGGAACATTCTGTAACCCTTCAAGAAGGTAGATCAGTTGCATACAAAGAAGGAACATTTTAGTTATTTATACCATAAGAGGCTGACCATGCCTGTATCTACTGAAAATGCTGTGACAGAACCCATATCTCAAGAGAAGCCTGAGGCATCACAGGCATATCACAGAACCACTAGGTTAGAAGAGACCTTCAAGATAATCGAGTCCAATCCATGCCCTAATAGCTCAATTAAACCATGGCACTGAGTGCCATATCCAGTCTTTTTTTAAACACATCCAGAGATGGTGACTCCACCACCTCCCTGGGCAGACCATTCCAGTGTTTTATCACTACTTCTGTAAAAAACTTTCCTAATATCCAACCTATATTTCCCTTGGCACAGCTTAAGACTGTGTCCTCTGGTTTTGTCAGTTGCTGCCTGGAGAAAGAGACCAACCTCCATCTGACTACAGCCCCTTTCAGGGAGCTGCAGAGAGTGATAAGGTCACGCCTGAGTCTCCTTTTCTCCAAGCTGAACAACCCCAGCTCCCTCAGTCGTTTCTCACAGGGTTTGTGTTCCCAGCCCCTCTCCAGCCTCGTTGCCTCCTCTGGACGCGCTCCAGCGTCTCAACATCCTTCCCAAACTGAGGGGCCAGAGCTGGACACAGCACTCAAGGTGTGCCCTCACCAGTGCTGAGTACAGGGGCAGGATGACCTCCCTGCTCCTGCTGGCCACACTGTTTCTGATCCAGGCCAGGAGCCACTGGCCTTCTTGGCCACCAGGGCTCACTGCTGGCTCACGTTGGCTTGGCTGTTGACCAGCAGCCCCAGGTCCCTTTCTGCCTGGGCACTGTCCAGCCACACCGTCCCCAGCCTGTAGCACTGCAGGGGGTTACTGTGGCCAAAATGCAGGACTGGGCACTTGGACTGATTAAACTTCATCTTATTGGACTCTGCCCATCCATCCAACTGTTCCAGGTCCCTGCAGAGCTCTCCTGCCTTCCAACAGACAGACACAAGCTCCCAGCTTAGTGTCACCCGCAAGTTTACGATTGAAAGCCTCAATCCCCTCATCCATGTCATCAATAAAATATTGAACAGAGCTGGCCCCAGCAGAGAGCCCTCAGGGACACCCCTGGTGCCTGGCTGCCAGCTGGATGCAGCACCACTCACCAGCACTCTCTGGGCCGGCCATGCAGCCAGTTCTGAGCCCAGCACAGAGTGCTCCTGTCCCAGTTCTGAGCTCAGCACAGAGTGCTCCTGTCCCAGTTCTGAGCCCAGCACAGAGTGCTCCTGTCCCAGTTCCTAACCCAGCACAGAGTGCTCCTGTCCCAGTTCTGAGCCCAGCACAGAGTGCTCCTGTCCCAGTCCTGGGCTGCAGCTTTTCCAGGAGAGTGCTGTGGGGGACAGTGCCAAAGGCCTGCTGGAGCCCAAAGAGACACATCCCCAGCCTTTCCTGCATCCACCAGGGGGTCACCTGGCCATGAAAGAAGACCAGGTTGGTCTAACATGACCTACCCCTCCTAACCCCTGCTGGCTGGCTCTGACATCCAGGCCATCCTGTAAGTGCTGCGTGGTGACACTCAGTATAAACTGATCCATAACCTTACCTGGTACTGAGGTCAGGCTGACTGGCCTATAATTACCAGAATCCTCCTTCTAACCCTTGTTGTGAGTGGTTGTCACACTGACCAGCTTCCAGTCATCTGGAACCTCACCAGTGAGCCAGGACTGCTGGTAAATCATGGAGAGTGGCTTTGCAAGCTCATCTGCCAGCTCCCTCATCACCCAGGGATGGATCCCATCTGGGCCCATAGACTTATGAACATCCAAGCAGCTCAGCAGTTCTCTGACTGCCTCCTCCTGGATAACAGGGGGACATTCTGCTCCCTGACACCATCAACCAGCCCAGGAGGACAGCTGTCCTGAGGACAAGCCATTTTCTCACTAAAGACTGAGGCAAAGGAGGTGTTAAGCACTTCCACCTTCTCCTCATCTGCAGTCACTAAGTTCCCTCCTGCATCCAGCAGAGAACCACAGTTGTTCTTACCCCTCCTTTTGCCATTGAAATATTTGTAAAAATATTTTTTATTGTCCTTTACAAAAGTTGCCAAATTAAGTTCAAACTGAGCTTTGGCCTCTCCAGTTTTTTTCCTATATGCCCTAGCAACCCCCTTAAATACTTCCTGAGAGACCTGACCCTTCTTCCAAAGATGATACATTCTCTTTAATCCTAAGTTCCTTCAAAACCTCGTTGCCAATCCAGGCTGGATGTTTGCCTCATTGACTCATTTTTCGGCACACAGGGACAGTCTGTTCCTGTGCCCTCAAGATTTCTGGACACCTTTGTTCTTAAGGGCTGCTTCCCAAGGAACCCTCTGAATAAGTCTCCTAAACAGGCCAAAGTCTGCCCTCTGGAAGTCCAGTGTAAAAGTCCTATTGATGTTCCTCCTCGTTTCACCAAATATCAGGAACTCTATAATTTCATGATCACTGTGCCCCAAGCAGGCTCCAATCAGCACATCTCCCACCAGCCCATCTCTACTTGCAAACAACAGCTCTAACATAGTCCCTCCCCTGGTGGGCTCACTCACCAGCTGTGACAAAAAGTTGTCCTCCATACACTCCAAAAACTTCCTGGACTGCCTCTTTCCTGCTGTATTAACTTCCCAGCAGATGTCTGGTAGGTCAAAGTCACCTACAAGAACAAGGGCTGGTGACACTTCCTAAGCCTGTGGGATTCATGCACTTCCCATGGAGACCTGTGTGTTGAAGTGGACGGCAACGAACGGCTCAGTAAAAGGACTGCTGCACTGCAGGTGGACAGAAGATTGAGGAAGCCATTTGTTCCCCTGGCCTTGCCTGGTGACAGGGACAAGCACCACACAGCAACAGCAGAAAGTTTCCTGCTCTGCAGTGCCGAATGACCCAAAGAAAGTGTGAGGAAAGATCCTTATCTGGCTCCTCTGAATGGGCAGCATTGCTTCAAAGGGCCATATGCACTTTTACAAGCTTCCCCTAGTTCAAGACTCTTGTATCATGTATTTATAGCAGATTTCAAACCAAACAGGGATCAGCATGTGACACCACATTTGGTCAGCAAGAGCTAAAAATATTTGTGAGCCAAGAGGAAAGCGTGGCCAAGAGGCACTGGTGGTGTAACCTGACAGCACCACAGCTCTCCAGTTACACAGCTTGTATAACTGGAATCACAGAACGTTCTCCTGCAGGAGGGGAGTCTGACAGCAAAGCACTATGAAGGCCACACTGCCAGACTGCAAATTCAGGGGGTTATTTGAAAGAGCAAGCAATCCAGATGACGCATAGAGGGAAAGGCAGCCCAGAAAAGGAAGCTCAGCACTTGGAGGGTTTGTTGGGCAGAGCACAGCTGCTACCAGTGCCAGCATGTGGGACTACAGCAGCAGCCACGAACACCAGCAATTAATTAGTGAAGCAAGGGTGAGGTTCCACAGCACCGAAAGATAATCCTCATGATTCACATAAACTGCATGGTCTGCACTGCAGGAGTCGCTCAGAGAGTGCAAACGAGCAAGACACTCTCCCCTGGAAACACACTCACAGACAGATCTGCAGAGCTAAGCTGGAGCTGCTCCCTCCCACTGGCAGAACACCCTCACAGCCACACACTCACCCTTATCCTTATCACAAGCCACACGGCTTCCTAACACAGCGTTCACACCCCTCAGGTGTGAGCACTCCTCACCTCACCGAGGGGCAGGTCATGCTCTGACTCTTTCAGGAAATCAATATCTCTGGACGAGATGATCCCAACCAGCTTGCCCCCCATCTTCCCATTGTCCGTGATGGGAATCCCACAAAATCCATGACGAGCTTTTGCTTCAAACACATCTCGCACTCGGTCATTTGGGCTCAGCACCACGGGGTCTGTGATGAATCCTTGCTCGTATTTCTGAAAGGAAGCAGATCCAGCAGCCAGGCTGAGTGGCACTGCCAGTCCAGACAGGAGCGAGGCACGTGCCTGCAGGTTACTGCAGCCACTCACACGGCTCTGCCATCACCCAGCCTAGCCACATGCTCTCCAACAGGATGACTCTCAAACCAGCAACAAGGCTCACCCAAACAATGTTAACATCGAAGAGCCTCCACGCTAACCTCCTCCCTGAAATGATGGGGAATATTCCCACACCAGGAGGACTCAAGTCCCAGGCGGACCATAGACAGTGCCTGGCACACAAGAGGGTTGTGCCGGTAAACCCTGGCAGCACTACAGCTCTGAAACACGAAGATCGGGCACACGTCAGCAATCTCCTCACACAGCTCATTCAGCGAGCCAGACCCGCTGCCCACCTCCACCGAGCACCCCGTGCCAGCACGGTTTGGTGCTGCCGTGACAACCACTCACCTTCACCTTGCGCACTTCGTTGGCCTGGAACTCCGGGGTGCAGTTGTGGTGGATGAACCCGATTCCTCCGGTCAGCTGGGGACACAAAGGCGGCTGTGAGCTACCGCAGACGCTGCCCGGCGCTGCACCAGCCGGCCGCAGCAGCGGGGCGGCACCGGCGGAGCTCCGGGCCCGGCCTCGCCCCGAGGGGACCCCGGGGCGGCCACGCGGGTGCCTCAGGCGGCGCTTCCTGCCCCGCCTGCCCGGTGAGGGCGGCACAGGGACCCGCCCGCGGGGCCGCACTCACCGCCATGGCGATGGCCATGCTGGCCTCGGTGACTGTGTCCATGGGCGAGGAGACCAGCGGCGTCTTCAGGGTGATTCTCTTGGTCAGCGCCGAGGTCAGGTCCTGGCGGGGAGGCAGGCGGCGGCGGCGGGTGAGCGGCGGCACCGGTGCAACCCCCGGCCCGGCCCCCGGCCCGCTCCCCCGCCCCGGCCACTCACCACCTGGTCCGCCGTGAAGTCGATGTACCCCGGGAGGATGAGGAAATCGCTGCGGGGAAACGAGGGGAGACGCGTCAGCGACCGCGGCGGCCCCGCGCCCCAGGTCCCGGTCCCACCCCGGTGCCGGCCGCACTCACTTGTAGGTGAGCCCATCGCCGCAGCTGAAGAGCTGCTGCGCCGTCAGCCCGTCGTCGGGCACGTAGCCGGTGCCGCCGCTGATCAGATAGTCCGCCATGGCCCCGCCGCGTGCCCGCCCCGCCACACCGAGCGCACGCGCGCCCCGACGGCTGCCGGGAGCGACCCGCTGTGCCCGCCCCGCGGCGGCGCGGACAGAGCGCCTCCGGCAGGGGCCGGCACCGACAGCGCCCCCTGGCGCCGTGGAGGGCCTCAGAGCGGAGCACAGCCGCGGCCCGCCCTGCGCCAGGCGGCACCGGGCACACAGCGGGCACACACCGAGAACACAGCGGGCACGGCTGCGCCAGGCGGCAGCGGGCACACACCGGGCACACACCGGGCACACAGCGGGCACGGCTGCGCCAGGCGGCAGCGGACACACACCGGGCACACACCAGGCACGGCTGTCACTCTCAGCCGCCGGCGGTACCTCCTGAGCAGCTTCTCAGCACCGAGCCCGTACGTCTTCAGCCCGTGACATGGGGCCATCGCGGCTGTTCTGTGCTCAGGCCGAGCAGCCGGGCCCATGTACCGGCAGGAGGCAACAGGAGAGCTGAACCCAGTGCAGCCAGCCCTGCGTGCCGGGCTCTGGCTTGGCTGGCACCAGCTTGTGGCACCAGTACAGTGTGATACGTGCTAGACCACCTAAAAAAGCCCAGCTACAGATGACATGGTGACATGCACAGAGAGACACTGGGGTTAGGAGCTGAGTCCAACACCAGGTACTCCCGCAGCTTGAGAAGTCAAGAATGGGCTTGTTGGGTCGGTGGTGAATGCAGAGCTGGGACAAACCAGCAGAATCTAAAGCAATTCTGTAAGTCAAAGGGAGCTGCACGAAGGATGGAAGTCAAGAGGCAGCAGCGAGGCCAGTCTTGCACCTCAAGGAGAATGAAAGGCAGAGAGGCAGCAGTCTCACCAGAGAGGATCCAAGGTGATCCCAGCTAGGCATTAGCCCCCTCTTCCCAAAGCCACCAGGCCAGGCTGTACAAACAAGCAGTGTGAAGAGGACAGCTGCACACTAGCTGGGGATGGGGGTGCAGCACCTTCAGATCTGTGCCACAGACTGGGGCTGGAGGGGGGATTTTGGAGGACAGCAGTAGCAGGAGGACTGTGCCCAGAGAACAGGCACAAACAGATCTGCCTCAGAGGAGCCTTACAGGACATAGCAGTTGGCTTTTTCCAGGATGAGATGTTCCCATCCCTGCAGTTCCATTTGAGCATCAGGAAAAGTTCCTGTACCTCAGGTTACTGAACAACTTCCTCCTCTTGGTTTACTTGTTGTGACATTCCAGATTCAGCCTCAGAGCACGAGGGACATGAGACAACCACACCCCTTCTCACCTGCTCCCCGTAACACCCTGCCCAAGGTAACCCCTTGACGTCTAACACTAACTAGTTCAGGGACTAAAGTACAGCGCTCCTGTGCCTACAACTCTCTGCTACAGAAGGTTAACTCCTTGTTCAAAGATCAGAAAGCAGCTTCAAGAAATGTGTTTCTCATGTTACCCTGTGGGACACAGGAAATATGAACAGAGATCGGAAAGCGCCGCCTGCCAAGGACATGCACTCTCGAGTCAGCATCACCTGTCACAGGATCAGCACAACAGGAGGCATCATGCCAGACCAAGATCAGTACGAAGGTCTCTCTACACTTATTTAAAAAAGAACAGGCTAACAAAGGTTTGCTGAGCCTACCTGGGAGGGACACACGGATCTGAGCTGTTGTGCTACGGCACTGGCACAGCAGTAAACAGGCACGTTGGCTTCTGTTCCAACAGAAACATCAGGCAAAGTTTAATGGTTCTCAAACAGACTACAACAAAGGCTGCAGGGAAAAACATTTTATTTCCAAGCAGATTACAAAGAGCAGAGAATATAAGAGTAAAATTAAATTAAAAAAATAGTTGAGTGCATCTCTTTAAAATGATTTGTAGTGTGAGTTACTCACGGGGCAAAGCTACTGGAGAGTTCTGAAGGTCACTTTGCAGGATGCCAATCACATGTGCTGTTTAGACCTGGGTCAACACAGGAGGGACAGACAAGATGTATTTTGCATATAGGCTGCACACTCATTATCAAGCAAGGTTTTGGGCTGCAACTGGACCCTGCCTTTTTGAGACATCCCCTCCACCTCATTCTCTCCTGCAGTTCCCTCGAGCTCTAGACATGGTTTATTGCTGCTGTAAGTGGGTTTAATCTGCCTTCCCGTTCTGATGAGCTCCAACGCCAAAGGAGAAGCAGGCAAACATGTATGCCATGCACAAGGTTTCAGGGAACGTGACTGCAATGCTAAGAGCAGAGCTTCAGCCACGCAGCAAAGGAAACCGACAAGTAGGGACACAGCAATCGCTTCAGAGATTTGGGGAAAGCGTGTCAGCAAGACTTCTGGAAGAATTAAGATGTTCCTTAAGGTAGGAAGAGGTATAAGCAAGAAGGGCTCTTTCCTAAGCATTGGCACCAACGAAACAGAAGAGGCTGAACCATCAGGATAAGGTGCATTCCCTATAATGTTTGAGAGGAGCAGCTCCAGCAATAAGATGGGGAGAAAAGCCCCATATAGGGTGGAAGACAGTTGATATCCCACTTTAACAGTGATTTAGGAGTCCAAGCACTAACTCCAAGTCAGTCAGTATTAAACTTGCTTAAGAATGTGGTTTGGCTGGACAGCAGCACTCAGTCCAGCAAGAGGATGAGCAACTACAGTACCAGCAATCCTCCACCCCCTGTACACTCAGAGGGCTCTTTTCTACCATTTCTGGATCTGCTCTTATCACAGCATAGGAGTATTTGAGGCCTCAACCCTTCAATGTATGCCAAGGCAGACAGTAGCCCTGATGCAGCTGAGAACAAGACTGTCTTAATTTCCGCCCTAGCAGCAACAGTGCAGAAGAGGATTCTTATTTAGGAATCAGATTAAGTATTTTCATATTGTCCAAGGCAGAACAGTTCAGGAACTACTTCAGATCTTGTGACCCCTCTGAAGTCTAGACCTCTAAGGGAGAGGCAGCCAACAGGTGAGAGCCCCATGAAGTTCTTAGACCATTCCCTTTATACACTGCTTTAGACAGGAGTGAAGAACCACTCTCTAGTCTGCTCTCCGCTGCTTCAGCCATTACCACTTAAAGAGGAAATGTTTGACCTCTGAAAGCAAATGAAAATCCAATGGTGCTGTGGACACATGTAGGAGGCTACAAGTTTCCTAAAGAAACAACACTGTTAAATGTCAAGAGCTTGGACAATACATGAGTCTCATGTCAGAATGTGAGGTGCTTTACAACAGTCAATCAGTCTCTGCTTTCTATGGTTCCTTTCATATGACAGTGACAAGGTGGGCACAGTTCAAAATCAACAACACACGGTCTCTATCTTGACTTCTCAGCTCTATTTATTTAGAGATTGATGCATTTTGAGCCTGTCTCATACAAGGCATAGGGCACGGAGAGTTCCTGTCAATATATACACGCATACAAGAGCAGTACAAGCAGTTTGGCACTCTCAGAGCCAAGGGGAAATGCCCTTTAAGCAGCAGTCAAGCTGGTTATAGGAAAGTGTTAAAAAGCTATTTTACATGTTTGACTGGGAACATTTCCCAGAATGTGGATAGCAACCCTAAGCCACAGCACTCTTCTGTGCTACTCTGTACACATCTTCCTACGGAGCCCCTACAAGGGAGCAGATCATGTTCTTCACTACCAAAGAACATAGTATTTATATTCTAGAAATACTGTACCTTTTAAACTAGCTCCAGAGAGACAGACTAGAAGCCAGATCCAGGAAAATAATCCTTAAGTCACAGTATATCGATTGTCTCTAAAAATAGGGAATGAAGTGAACACAGTGGACATTCTGATGAGACAGTACAGAACAGTGCAGCAGTCCACTTCTGCATCAGCAGATCCTCTCCTATGTACATGTGGACAATGAGAAAGAAATGGAAACACTCCAGTCCATCAATCATCAGGAGATCTCCACAGCTCACCATGTGCCTAGTTTCCCTGTTCTTAACCAGTATTCTCCAAGGAGAACTCTTCTCCCTACAAAGAACTTGAGATCATCTTGCAGTTAAGAGTAGTAAGGAAAGTGCACAATCTAGAATTTTAAGGTAACATGGAATTTTGTTTCCCCAGAAAGCTCAGCTGAAGTTCCTGTCACTGTGTAGTGTTAAGAGGTGACTCTCAAGGCTGCCCAGTACAGCAACTGGCACAGATTGTTTAATATCCGCTGTATTTCTGATGGAGACAGCCAAGGCAGCAGGCTTTCCAACTCTGCTCTGATGATGGGACAAACTGCCCGAAAGAAAGGGAAAGCCAGTCTGTGCACGCATGTTGGGCACACCCTGTGCAGCAGGCACATGCAACTGCTTGGAATAGTGGAGCCTGCCCCAGCCATGTCTTCAAAGACTTAAAAAGGGCCAAAGATGGACATGCCAGTCACTACGATATGCTGAAAGGATTAGAGGTTTCTGACAGCCAAAGCAGTACTGGTGATCCCAAGAGCCACCCTACAATGGGGCAACTGCTGGCTCCCAGCACACAAACTGAGGTCACAGTACTTGCTGCCAGCACTACACCCACCCTAAGAAACCATCTTCCCAGCTTACCCACTGGGATCAGGGCAGCAATCCCAGGCTGTTTTCCTCTGGCCTAGTTCTGAGGGCAGACACTGAGCTAAGAGTCTAAAACAGAACAACAGTGCATTGCTACTTCACCTCTCTGCACACACCTACATGAGCACAGAGCCCTGTAGAGGGAACAAACTGCTCATACTGACACTAACTCAAGCACACCTGCTTCCTCAGGAACACCAACAGCAATATGAAGCATCAGGGGCTTGGGAAGTCTCTCTAAGCTGCACACCTCAACACTGCTCACAAGCACAAAGACAGGGAACACTGGCTACTCTCATCAATTTACACTCTTGCACAACCAACAGAGAGGGCAGACCTTCCTTCTCAATACAGATAGGTGCTGGACAACAGAGGCTTCAGGAAAGTTGCTTGCCTGTACACAAGTTTAAGTTCTTTTACTGTAATATATATCTAAATATTTATCTGTGTATTTTGGAACAGGGAAGGGACATGAGGTGGAAAAGCAGGGAAGACAAGTTCAAGAAGCAGAGTAATTTCTCTGCATCCAAGAAGCCGGTGGCACAAGTAACAAGCCTGGCAAGTGATCTCCCATTTCAAGCACAGTTGGCTACCTGCTGGCTTCAAAAGAGCAGACTATTTGTTAATGATATAAAATACGGCAACCATTTAAGATGCAGCAAGGCAAGGCTACAGGGCTGGGGATTATGATCATGAACAATGCCAAAAGCTACACAGCTGTGTTAAAAACTGTGAAAAGGCTGTTAAACAGCAGGAGTAAGCCATATGCTGCTCCTGGAAGGCCTTTTCCCTCCACTACCCCTCCATCATGCCATTGTTGTGATGCATTTGAAAAGGTGGAAAGAGGGGGATTTGCCTAGGGGTAAAGCCACAGAACATTAGGACAGTCTGATCTGGTCTCACAGATCCCATGTTCCTAGCCTGGCACTGAGCTTCCATCAGCAAGCAGACATTCAGGTCCTTCAACAGAAGTGTATGCCCTTCTACCTTCATAAGTTGTAGGGGTGAAAGAAATCCAGCAGAGTTGAGCTGGAAAGCATGAACAGGGATGAAAATAACCAGTTTGCATACTGATCTTTGTATAATGACCCCCCCCACCCTCACAGCTCACTCTTCCCCAAATAAAGACACATTGTTCAATGGCATGTTGAAAAGACGTGCTCGTCATTCTTAATAAACAACTAGAGTAAGAATACATAAGAGAAACAGGGTGGTATCTTTATATGATACACAAGTGTATGTTACAAGAATTCCATCAGGCACAGAAGCCTCAAGCTTTAAGGCCTCAATGTTAGGCCAAAAAAGAAGAGTGTGGTAAAGTTTGTACTTTTAACATCTAAAAATGTCACTTAAAGGTCTGAATAGAAATTGTTGGTTTGTTTTTTTTGTATAAATCATAATTGCAGTTCACTCTCTCCTCTTTCTTCCAAGATAACAGCAAATTAACGTCCAAGCACAAGAAAAGAAGATGCCTGCCTCTCCTCCACTGGCTGAGCAGGTCCATCCATCATTCTGTGCCCTCTAGGCTGCACGTGCTCCAAGGAGACAGAGGCCCCAGCCAACCAGGCCAATCCTGTAGTTCATGTTTTCTACATCATAAAAAAAAAAACCCAGAGTCAACCAGCAGCTTTCCACAGCTCCCAGCTCGCAGGGGATATGCAGCCTCCAATGGTTCCAACAGTTTGGTGTGTTGGGTAGGATACACAATGGGTAGGTTTTCCTTTAGATTCTTTTAAAGAGAAGAAGCCTAAAAGGGCTTCATAACTACACCAATAAAAAACCAAAAACTTAGGCATCTCCTTTAGTGTAAAAGTCTGTACAATTTCTCTTTGCTTGTCCCTCCCCCATCACCCTGCCCCACCCCATCTGAGCCACGAAGGATGCCTTAGTGCATGGTGCTGGCATTAGCCACGGCAAGAGCTTCCTGAATCTCTCGTATCACCAGGATCCGGGTGAGCATCTGCTCCATCTGCTCTCTGCTGATCGGCTGGATGGAATACCAGATTGGGCTGTTGGGGGCCACCACTGGCTCCGGTGTCAAGTAAAATGTGTCATTCCGGCCTTTCACACTCTGGGGGCTGTGTGAGGAAGATCAGAAATAACCAGACTAACAAAATGTCCTGGAACAGAGATACCACCACTGTCCTCACCCCAGGCTTCACAAATCCTGACAGTGAACATCTGGCTGGTGACACACAAAGGTACAGAGATACATCTAGGGGCAATATTCATTCCAAAGTTTTAGGACATGCCAAGGTTAAAAAGCCATGGTCAGGACTACAACGAAGTAGCTTTTATTTCACACTGGTAAGCGTAACACACACATGGCTTCAGGGGTCCTTCAGAGTGAAGAAAGGATGGGGTATTTTCACATTCAGGCCACCTGCAGATCCATCTGTGCAGATGAACCATTATATTAAATTTCAGAATCATCATCATCTAGAGATGAGTCCCTTAACGCACCCTCCAATCTCCATAGCAAATCCTTCTTTTTGTTCAGAAGCTAGTTTGAATAGGACCCTAATCCTATCTTCAGTAGTGGATGCTTCCAGAGGACTTGCAACTCACAAGCAGAAGAACAAGTCCATGTCAACTCAGCAGATGTCCAAGACTAAGAGCAGCCAGTTCACAAATCAGGATTTGTCTCTTAAATACCCCAAAAATTCTATTTACATGCCATCAGAGTTAATCCCACCCTCTCACATCAGCACCCCTCTCAATTTAAGTAAATTTATGGAAATATAGAAATTGTGCCAGTGGTATCACAGCACTGAAAACTAGGCCAGGCACAGGGTGCAGCTCCCCAGTCACAGAAGACAAGCACCACACACACGGACGAGAGCTCTCACCATTTGAAGAGGTAGAAGTCATACAGCTTTATCGGACACCTCAGGGGGTTCTCTGGATTCTCGGTCTGCTCTGCATACATGTCATCTGTAACTAGAAACCAGCCCCCCAGAAATCTGTCAGACACTCTGTGTAAGCACAGCACACCGAGCAGTACCACAGAGCCTCAACACTGCAGCCCCTTGTCACCGTGCAAGAGCTGGCAAGAGACATATGGCTATTCCAGGGCAGAGGCACCTGCCTATAAATGCTTAAAAGCATTATGCAGAGCTTACTATATCCTAAGGCTACTGAAGATCCCAACCCATCCATATCCTTCTTTCCATTCCTCCTCTACCAGTGTGCAAAATGAGGGAAACATGACTACTGAGACTGCAAAGCCTCAGTTGCATCCTGTGCTTTTAAGAGGATAGATTGTACTTACATAGCAATTCTTATGAGTTCACATGAATCAAGGTAAGAGAAGCCCTCCCAAAGAATTTTCTCCATCTCTTCATAAGCACTTAGACCCAATAGTCTCTTTGCCCATAAAAAAACAAACAAACAAAAGTAACAAAAAAAAATATCCTTAGTTCTCGATGAGTCCCACATGCCTCAGGTAAGGTATCTCCCCAGGGTTATGACTGGAAGGTACTATCCTCTCTTGGAGAGAATGCATGGAAAACACATACTGCCAGGCTACAGGGAACTGGCAGAGCCTTGGATTCCCTACCTGCAAACATCTCCAGGCTCATCCACTTCTTCAAGCCCAAGTAAGTAAAATACTACCAAAGAAACCTCCTAGACACTACCTTTCTGTCCTGTCTGGTGCATGCCTGGAGCCTTCATATAGCGGATACTCGTGCTTTTATCCTTGGGATTAGAAGGGTTCTTCTTGGTCTGCCTCAGCACCTTGGAGAAGGCCAGCTTCATGTGCTGGTCTACTGTTTTCAACAGGAAGTATCTGAACAGCAAGAACAGAACACAGGACATTCAGAGGCAAGCAAGGGACATAGTCACAACAGCAAGGTAGCGATCTTTAGTCATCATGAGCAGGCTGAAGCTCAAACCAACCACTGGGCTAAGGATTCCTCCAGCAGCAAAGCATACAAAAGGCACAGGTTCGGTCTGCCCTCTGCTAGCTCACTTCCTCATTATACTACATCTTCTTTGTCTGATGAAGCTACAAGTGGGCTACAAGTGCAACCATTTGAAACTTGTCATTTTGCCCTATGCAGTCCAGCAGTTTCACACCAATCCTGTTAAGGTCTCTGAAGTTTTTATTCCCCAAGATTCCCTAAGACCTGAGTACTTACTTTGTATTAAAAAACATCAGTGTAGTGAGCAAGGTGGAAGGGGAGTGAGCTCCAAGCTGCTTACACTCCCACAGCATCTCTTCTGTTACGTGACTGGAGAGGATGTAACCTGCAATAATCAGAAGTCGGCATCATGCCAGGGGACAGACACAACATGAGCACAGGCAGCATTTTACAGTCTGTAAGTACTGGAGAGCATTTAAATCTTGACAGAAGGAGAAAGAGCTGATTCTCACTAATATCAAGATTCAGTGCTCTGCAAATAACTTTTTAAATAGCAGGTACAGTTAGGAAACACTTGTACATATCCATCAGCCTCTGGTTGTGGAGAGTATGCTTGTGCAACATGCCTATACATCCCAGCCCAGAGAGAGAAGAATGTGCACTTAAACAGCTTTTAATTATTGGCTTGACTCCAATGCAGATGCTCTTAATCCAATAATATGTGAGAGCAGGCAGGCCAGTGTAACAAATCAGTTCTTGGCCCTGTGCACAGCTTCAGCGAGCACACAGTGCCAAGTGATGTATTTGGACACATGAGTAATCCTTTGATTCTCAGACTTTTTTTTCCCCTTTGTGTAGAAGAAAAATACTACACTCCAAATACACAGATAAACAGAAAGACAGCAGTATGAACTCCAGAGCTTGTGGAATGTCAAAGCACTGATCGAACAGCCAGACTGAAAACAAAAGGATTCCAAAACTCATGGTGCCACTTAGCCACCTAGCCTGTAACATCAGCTGCTTTACTGAACACAAGAATTAACTTCTTCACTCATGTACAAACATATCAAAGGGAATGAAGCAATGAGAAACCAGGTTTCCATGCTCTGAAAATGCAATTTTTATCTAGTTCTCATACAGATCTCTGTCAAAATTTGTCTCCTCTGGAACTGCCTCCTCCATCCCTGTTGCCATGATCTCCTAAACATAATGTTGAGCTGCAACTGACTGCAGCACTGGAGGCTTTATTCACTCATTGTTTTTTCCTTTCACACTCAGTTGGTTCTGCAGACAGTATCCATCTGGCCACATGGCACTATGACAGTGCTGTATTATCTCTCAAAGAAACAATACATATTAGAGGCAGAATGTATTACCACTTCAGATGAGGAAACCTGATTCAAATATTCAAATCAAGGATCAGCTGGCTGCCAAGTAAGCCAATCTTATGACACTACAAAGTCCCCACAATGTGCCTTCTGATTGGTGGCAAGTGACAGACAAATAATGCTCAATGACAGTCAGGGTTAGAGTCTGACAACTGCAGTAACCCCAGCATTCACTGCAAACATAACATTTTTCTCCCTGACCAGCATCAGCTAGCCTAGGGATGTTACATACTTCAAAAAGGTTTCTATTCAGACTACACTCATGCTGCAGGTTCAGTTTAAACATTCCAAGCTCTGGAAAGCTTTAAAGTTCTTAAACTATAGCCCTTACCAAGAGGTGAAACACGGGGCTGTATGTCCTTAAGAACTTCATGCAGCCATTCAGTGAACCGAATATAGTAGAGATCTGAGAAGATGTCATCGACTCGGCCATTTTCAAAGAGATACTGTAAGAGATTCATAACACAGGCCAGTACAGTGGGAGCAAGCATGTTCCTCAGACCAGACCTCATCCTAAGGGCCACATCCTCAGCTGAGCATCTTACAGCACAGCACTGAAGACTAATACAATTTACTTAAACAGTGAGTACTCTTGCACCAAGGCGAATACAGGGTAGGTAATCTCCATTACTATCATGGCAATGCCAAGACAGAAAAAGGAAAAACTATCTTACAAAGTAAAGCTGATTGGATTTCACCTTTTATTTCAGGTGTGTTCACTTCTAGTTATTTCACATGACTAGTGGACCCTGCTTTTCCAGGTTAACAAGGATGCTCAATTTCCCTGTCCAAGTATAGCTCTGTTCCTGCAACTCTTCCAGAAAGCTCATACTTCCCATAGCACATAAAGCTAAGTTCTTGCCTGTTAAAACTTCAACTAAATTTAAGTCTTGACATTGACAACTTCTTTAAACATCACCCAACCCTTCTCCCCCCCATCAAAAAAAAGCTAAATGGATTCTTATTTTCACTGTGATACTGAACTCAAGTTATTCACAAATTAACTCACAGACTAAAGCATTGCTTGCACTAAGGACAGACAAGTCATCTGAAGTTTTCAAGGTTTTTTAAGGAAAGAGACTTTTTTTCTTATAAAATTGTTGGTTAGCTTAATAGAAGCCACAGTCTCTATTTTTATAATCAAGAGTCCCCCTACACATGGTGACAACATGGACAGTTCTGCAGCACATAGAGCTGTCCCATCCTACCTTCTGAATACACAGGAAGATATAGTAGAGCACATCTGGATCATAGGGTTCACCATCACCATTCCGAGCTTCTCGTGTCATTAAGCACAGACCATAATTCAGCTCAGCCACAGCTGAAGAGATGAGATCTTCCTGGAACCTCAGCAGCTGACGCCCTGGAAAAACAAAACAAAGCTATATTATTTAAGTGATAAAGCCATATTATTTCCTAACATTTCAGGAAAGATTTCCCACATCTCCATTCTATCTGGCAGGTCCAGCACTACCTCATTCTCCCAGTATAGTAAAGCAAGTGGAAATAAATCCAGATCTCAAACTGTCAGAAATTATAAAAGATAAAACAGGCAAGAGTTTGATGGAAGATACTCATGCCCTACCAAATGCATGACTATTGCCTTCTTTCACCATGTCCCCAGTGAAATGCTGCCCTGCAGCAACAGGAAAGCAGCAATTCCATTACTGTTCTACCAGCTTAGGCAGACAGTTTGTCCATGCACCACAGCCATGCAGTGCCCTTTTCTATTGCCATCAGCCCAGGTGCTCAAGGGGGCTCAGCACAGATCTAATACATGTCCTGTGGCAGTGGGAATACACAATAATTAGTACTGCAGAGTAAATTAAAATTTAAATTTAGAAACAATCACTGATTAAACAAAAGAGTTTTCCAGAGCAGCCTACATGTAACAGTCACTCCTAATCCTACTTGAAAGGAAACAAAAGCCATATTGTCATGACACTCACTTCCAATAGGTGCTAGTCTATTTTGGGCTTCTTTTTCCAGCTCTGCGTTCTTGGTCTGTGCCCAGCTTTTCCACACTTCAAGACCTTCTTCTGGCTTCAGAGAGTTTGGAAGTAGAAGTTCAGGTGAAGTCTGTGGCTGCGGCTGCGGTTCAACTTCAGCAACCTGAACGGTTTGAGCCTATGAAAGAAAACCCTTCAGTTTATATACACACTTCAACATGCAACAGCTGGACAAAAACCAAGAATCCCACAATACCTGTAGCCCCAGGATATCAGCCTTCTGCAACACTCCCAACAAGTAATTAATCCAAGGAATGCAACTTTTGCTGTCCGACCTGAATTCCTGCTCACGAAAGAATATTCTACACTCCAGAAACTCTTTCAGTTTGAATGGACAGATCTATCTCTTCAGCTGACTTGTCACTCTGAATCACCACTGAAGTCCATCTCACTACAAGAGCAGCCCACAGAGACCACCAGCCCCTGAACAGGAAGGTGCCACCAGCTTTACTCACCACTACTGCTCCACACCTAGACCGCCCTAAGGAAGGTCCTGGGTACAATCACATGCCATACACCACTGGCATCCCTCCCTATCCAGACTCTCTTCTTTAAGCACTACATAACAGGCACACAGAATGAATACATTCTGTTCTTAGCATAAATGATAAATAAGATTAATTCATTTAAGGTAAAAGGTATAAAGCAGTAAGACTAGAACACAGCATCAAAACATCAATTCAATTTCAATGCAATGCTCTCAAAATACCAAGTATTACTAATGGGGACTAGCTACTATTGTGTGAAGAGCAATTGCATGACTTATTACAGGCCTAAGGCATCTGCAGACCCTTTGGAAATTTACTTTGAAATTCTTGGCGACCTAAGGTCCATCTGCAATCTCAAACTGAAACTCATTTGTCAGGCAACCAATAGCACCAATCAAAAACCTGCAGCAAGTCCTTGGGCTGCACTCACTCTGCATTTGTCGCTACAGGCTTTCCATTCTACGCCACAGAGCCTCACAGCTACCTCAATTAACAGCTTTACAGACCTTAGTCAAACTCTCACTGGTACCCTGAATGTTACAGAAACAGCAATGCTTATATCAAAACAGTTTTGCTTTTTCCACCCTAAGAGCTACTCCAAAAAGCAGCTTTTCCTTTGATACTGCTAAGTATCAGTATTAGTGGAAGTTGCTCTGACAGTACTAGAGACCATGGCATAGGAAAACCGCATTGAGACTTTAAATACCTGTACCTTACTTAGTTAAAAAACCAACAGCTTAGGAGGCAAAGTCTGCAAGAGCCTCAAACTGGAGCCTTCCAACTCCCTCTGGCTGGCTTTTTATCCTCTGCATCAGCTCTTATAGCTTTTTGCTTATCAGCCCCTGCAGCATGTAGCAGAGACTGACTGAAAAGGCCCAGCTTTAATCAAGGCTGATGGCAACTAAGTTGTGAAGCAAAGCCTCTCTCTGCCTTCACGAGTCCAAGGGTGAACTGACACCTTGTCTTTGTAGGAGCCAGGACTGAGGCTCTGCTCTCCTCCAGAGTGCTGCCACATCACCCTCCAGAGAGCTGAAAGCTTTCCAGAGCCAGCTCCCTCCATCAGCCCAATCCAAGGGAAAGTCTTCTGCCCTAACCTCACAGACACCTTGTCCAGTGTGAAGGCTGGACGTTGGCTGACGCAAATCTGCTGAACTGGCAGATGCTTCTTAATAAACTTGTATTTTTCACTAATAGAGCAAAATTGCTGCAACTTGCCCAGATCCCCTAGAAGCACAATGCCAGAGGACAGCACAGGGCAGGCAGGCAAATTCTCTCTCAGTTTCATAGTTTTGAGAGGTCAACTCCCAAAAATGTGATGTTCACCTCTAGTAGATTTATTACCTCCCCTAGAGAGAGAGTATATTCCTCCTGGAATTGTCTATGTTTTTAGGGTATTTTATTTTAAATACCTCATGTACTCTAAAGTACACTTGATCCAGGAAGTTTGCTCACAACTAGTCAGATTTCAATACTTTACCCGGGCACCGGATCTGCTGCGGACTCCCATGTGCAACATAACACAAAGTAACTGATGATGACTAGTACATATTAGCACACCTTATTTGGCTGCAATTATCCCTGCCTGTCCACTGCAACCCCTGGAACAGCTCAGGAAAATACTGCAGATCTCAGAATACCCACTAGGAAGAGTCTGGCAATCAGTATGTATCTATTAATTTTTACCACTAAGATCAAGAGTGTATTTTCTTTTGGAATGTTTTGAATCCTATAACTATGCACCAACATTATCACATGAAAGTCTTATACCCATCAGGAGTCAAGTGCCCTGTGTCACATTCAGGCTTCTGGGACAGATGCATCTCTGCTTCCCAGACACCAGCTGTCTGTTGGCACGCTCCCTCTCCAAAACATTTGTAAGTTGTTAATCACCAACTGAGACCAACAGGCAGTTTTAACTTACTGAGCAAGTGACTTGTAGCTGCTGCTGCTGCCCCTGCTCTTGCGGTGTGGGCTGCTGCTGTTGCTGCTGTGGGTCCCATATGTGCACTGTCTGTGCTGTATTCTGGTATGTCCCTGCCACAGCCTGCACTGCCACTGGAATGTGGATGTTGCCATTCATAAACTGTGCTGGAAAGATCGAATTAGCAAGAGTCTGCACCACTTCCTCATGAGAGTTCTTCACTACTGAAGTACTTCCCACCATCTTATCCTTGTCATCTTCCAGCTTCACTGTAGCCAGTGTTGTGGGCGAGCCACTGACGTGGACGGCATTGTAGGCCTCCTGAGGGATGGCAATGTGGGTTATATTTTGCTGCTGAAGGTCACCACGCGGTTGAGCGGAGTAAACGGGGATGGTCCACGTCTCTCCAGTGGGGCTAGTAATGGTCCCAGTGGCACTGTACAGGTGGGCACTGTCCACTGTTAACAAGTCTGGCCTTAAAGAGACATAACTTTGCTGCTGGCCTTGAGGAATGGCCAGCACTGTGGCAACCGGCTGCCCTGAAATAGCATACGATACAGTAATAGGCATATCCACTTTACGTTTCTTCACTGGCTGAAGGACGCTCGCAGAGCTGATCCGCCTCTCTCCCTCCCGTGGGGAGCCTTGTTGAGAAGGTGGGGGTGACAGTGCCCCAACTGTCTGGATCTGGATCTGCTGGCCACCAGTAATGGCCTGTCCTGCCACAAGCTGGGCCTGGATCTGCTGGTGTTGTATGTGTTCCTCCTGCAGCTCTGCAGCCTGGATCTGCTGGGCAGTCTGCACATGCTGCACTTGGATCTGAGCTGCCTGCAGCTGCGATGGGCTGGGGCTCTGAAGAGACTGACTCTGTATTGTCTGGGATGCCTGCTGCTGTGCCTGGCCCTGGATCTGCACTTGGACCTGTATTGGCTGCTCCGAAGCCTGATGGACAGAGAGCTGTGGAGAGAGCTGCTGGGCGGAGACCTGCTGCGGTGACTGCTGGACCTGGACCTGAACCTGCAACGACACCAAGCCACCAGTTAGAGATCAGCAAAAACAGCAGTGATTCAGCAGATATGGTCTGTCACTCAAGATCTATGCTCCAAGTCTTTTATGCTCACTTTTGATTCCACGTATTAATCCATTAGTAAAGATTTCAGGAAAATGAAAGCAAGTTATTCTAGAAGTGCCTGGTTGATAACAGTGATACAGTAGATGTGTTTGCTCAGCATTGCACGTGACTCTCAGCACAGAAAGAACAGCATGTGAGCTACATCTCCACCCTCAAAGCTCTATGGGCTCAAGCCAACAGATTCCATCCTTGGAATCCAAGAGTCTTCAAAACTATTTGCATTGCTAAAATGTTACTTTAGCACAGGTCTTGCAATACTGAGACTTAAAGGTCATTCACGTTACCATCACAGGAGCTTGCCTCATTCTTACCACGCTCTACAGACTGTTCTACTGCTGCCCACCCCAGTCCCAAGACGGCCACAGGATCACTTGCTGGTGACAGGCAATAAGAAATATGGGTAAGTCGAAACCAGCACTTGGCTCTTTCCTCACAAAGCACAGGAATATTACTTTGAAACCTATCATTAATAGTAACACTACTCGAGTGGGTGCCAACACAGAATGTGGCAAGTTCAACCTCAATCTTTGTCATGCATTAATGGCCTATGCTGCAGCATGTTTTGTAAACTCTAGAAGAATTTCTTTGGTAATGATAATTAAAAGAACCTTTTTTTTTCATTATTTACTTCTTCCATTTAATACCATTTATTGTCCAAACTACTCACTTGTATTTTCTAGCTCATGCGCTTAGACAATGCTGAATAACACAGACAAATCTGTTGACTTGATTCCCACACAGTTCCTTTAATTTAGAGAGGAAAAAAAAAATCACACCCTCTCACATTAATGCTCATTTGTCCAAGGTCTGCCACAATACCTAGCAGCAATCCAGCAGCACACTGAAAGCCAGCAGTCAAAGGTAGCCCCAAGCACAAATTTCAGGTCTCAACAGCTTCACATCCCTTGTCCAGACACTTCCCTTTCCCTCACATTTACAGATAACTTGTTACATTCGCCTTGTCCTAGAGACATCCCAGGTACTCGTGACCATCTGTTCCTCCAGGCTTCATTAACACTTTATCTTAAGGGAGGCAATTAATTACTCAACACCTCTTTCTGAAGCCAACACGGACTTATTTAGTTGCAAGACTAAATGTCTTCCTACTCACAGTTCTCTTACCTTTTTCTACCTCACTTCCTGTATCCAGGCAGACTAGTGCAGCATTTGCACAGAGACAGCACACTAGCCAGCCTGACAATACCAAAAAAAACCTACAAGGCAGGCCTGCTGTGCACAAAATCTCACTTCCCAGCATCACTGCTAAAAGTCTTGAAAAATGTTAAGGACCCATTTACAAGCCAATTAAGAGTTGCTAAGGAAAAAACTGGGGTAGCAAAATGCCCCACTGGCAGGCCAGATTCATAAGTCACCTCCTGTTAAGAATTAATTTATTTCCAGGAAGAATAGGGTATAGTTCCTTCTGGGAACTCTGTGCAGTTTACTGTAATCCAGATGACGTGGTGACTATTATAATTTCCTGCAAGGTAACAAGAAGCATGTGACCTTATATCAGCACGACGGTTTAAAAAGCTCCATCAATGAGTGACTTGATCAGGCAGCCAAATGAAAATGATGAACTCACCTATGGGATGTTTCCTCAGTTCTACTTGATACTGTTCTGCCCTGGAGCATGAGTACTGCCTTGGGCAAACAGGCCCAGACATGGATACCAGGGTAAGGACTCAGTTTAAGAAAGCCAGTTGTAATCACACCCCTAAGGCAAGAATTCTCCAAAATATTTCACTTTAAAAATCACTAATATGGTCTTTACTATTAATTTAAATCCTTGTTCAGAAGACTACCTGCAAGGCAAAAGCCAAAGATTGAACAAATTACATATTCTATTGCACTGAGATTTTCGGTCTCACACAAGAAACATTTGCTTTATCTGCTATGATTCAAAATGATGCTAAGAGGTAAATGTGTAATTTGGCCTGTACTTCTGTAGTGTTTTCACAATTTGCATAGGTTGACTGAGAGCACCTTAAAAGAAGCCCAACTTCTATCCATGCAAAATTTCACATTACAGTTCCTGTGAGTGCTGTAACATATACACAGGACTTTTCTTCTGCTAGCAGTGAGAATTCAAAGTCTCCTCCTGTGCTGAAATAATTTCATCACATAAGCACAATTAGAAAGGTAATGGAACTGGTTTAAGAAAGAGGCATTGTCAGCAAGAGGCACAGCCTAAGAACAAATGGAACAAGACAGCATTTTCTCCCTCCTGCTCTTGTAAACAGATTGTTGCAGTTTGAGGGGACCTCCACTGATCATCAAGTCCAACTGCCTGACCACTTCAGGGCTGACCCTAAGCTACAGCATGTCATTCACAGCACTGCCTAAATGCCTCTGAAATAAGGACAGGCTTGGGGCAGCAACCACCTCTCGGAAGCCTGTTCCAGTGTTTGACCACTCTCTTGGTACAGAAATGCTTCCTAATGTCCGTTCTAAAGCTCTCCTGGCGCAGCGTTGAGCCATTAACCATTTCAGAGCCTGAGCCTACAGCATTTGAAAGTCAGCAGCAACTTCCAGCACTTTCAACAGATGAGCAGTCATACCCTGAGGCCCTTCAAAACTCCCCCAGGACTAAATCCTAACTCCTACAACAGGGATGTCTGGCTACTGCTTTAGAGTCCACCCTGCTATTGTTAATACCCAAAGAATGAGTCCAGACCCAAACAATATGAAGTCAAACTCCAGAATCACTTGAAGCTCTCCATGTTCCAAACTGCAGACATCATGCTTCTGACTAGAGAGTAGTCCTATTCAAAAAGATTTTGGAGCTCTACCTACCACACATTACACATCCCCTGTCAATTACTCATCCATTTTTAACAACTGTATCTTGGGAGTAGATCCCTCCTTTTTCTCAAGCAGGTTGTATCCAGGAGTGCTACAAGCACCCATTCCAGATTTACAGGCTTTAACCCAGTCTGAGACCAGAGGCTTCTTTTATTGACCTCATCGTCCTTTTTTTCCTTAGATAGCAAGTTAGACAAAGAATTACACTCAGCAGCTGCAGACTTTATAAAAGACTCTGTACAAAGGGGAATGTTTTAAATTTACAGGCCAAGACCAACAGGGGACTTTAAATCTTCATTTTATGCTGAAGATTAAAGCAAAAACATGTTATGCTGGCAACTCCTGGGTTACTGGCGCAAGAAAGGAACATGCCAAGTTACCAGAACTGCAATAGTATTTATTGCCAAAAGTCTGGATCCAACAGCATGTAAGAATCACCTCCCAGCAGGCTACCATGACACAGAGAAACGCCTTTTCACCATGAAGTAGCTGGAAGCTGGATCAAGCACCAGCTGCCTAGAAAACCAGAAGTGTCAGAAATCAACGCTGAATCGTAACAGGAGAGCAGAACTAAATTCCCTTAAAGGAATCTTCTGCCACATCAAGCCCAAAAACATATTCTGTCCTGAACTGAGCAAATGCAAAGAGTAAATAAATAACCCCAGGATCATGAGAATATCTGAAGCCTGGTTGCCAAAATTTTTTCCTAATGGTTGATAGACAAACTTTCAAGTAGGAGTCATAACATGTCTGCTCTTTGTGGATTCTCTGCCCAAAAAGGAATCAGACCCAGTTGTTTCAGAACAGCAGTTCTGAAACAACTGAGGTTTTCTTTGCTTGTTAATTCTTTCATCTGCAGACTGACTGGATTATCTAACATTTCCTAAAACCTAACTCTAAACGAGCACACAGAGCAACTCTTTCCTGCATGGATTTTTTGATATGTAGCTTTTCCTAGAGCATCTGAGAGGCTCTTAAATGCATCTTTTCACAAACAGATCTTGGTTTCTGAAGCTGTATTTAAACCAGCAAGCAGCAGTACACACCAAGAGCAAACTTCCAGAGCAAGACTAGAGACGCACTAACATGTCCACACTATACCTTCCAGAAGACTATTTCAAATTTAGTTCTACTTGCCCACCAGCCAACTTTGACATCACCAAAACACAAGACTGCATCTTCCAGCTTAGTTTCATCTGGAGGGAATCCAAAATGACAGGCTCCAAACCTACAAGGGGTAAGAAGGCTTCGGCAGGTGGCCAACTTGCAGCAGGAAGTATGCTCCAAACGCCCCCAGAAGTAATGTGGGTGCATCCCAAACTTCCCACACAAAGTAAAATACTTGGGAAAAAAAAGTTAATGAGAGCATGAGAAGAGTAATCTCAGGCTTTTTAAGTCCAATTTAAGGACAGAAGACTTAAAATACAGTTCCATCAACAACAGTCCTAAGCTAAAGCAAGTCCAGCACTAAAAACTAACACTGTAAGAAAGAGTTCCTTCTAAAGTTACACCAGAAAGTGTACAAGCAAGTACGAAACAGATATGAAAAGTGTAAGTGAAGAGTAAGTGAAAAGACTGATCAGTGAAGTAGCAGGAAATATCAGAACTTGTTATTTAACTACTTTACAGGAAGTCCTTTGCTATCTAAGTAAACAAGGTCTACGGGAAGGGTGCGAGTCAGCTTTTCAGAACAACTGCCAGACTGACTCTCACTCCAGGCTTTTCCTCTGCTCATTCATCAACATCAGAGAGAGAATTCCATCAGCTAAATTAGGCCTTGGGTGTGTTTAAACAGTTACAATATCAAGATTATGCTGTCAAGCTGTACACTGGGGAGGGATTTGGGTCCAAGACAGTTAAAACGCATGAACCAAGGAAAAACAGCTTACCTCTTCAAGAGAAGAGTACTTCCACATACAAGTAGATGCTACCTCGAAAACACCACTCTTGATTACAACCACTCTGAATTGTCCCACTCAGCTCTAGCAAATGCTAATTAATACCTGCTGCTACACTAAAATCATACTGGCATGTTCTTCAAACTAAGCAAACAGGAACTCTAAACTTCAGAACCAGTACAGAGACAAGAGGAAGGTACATCCATCAGAAGCAAAGATGCATTCTGTGCAGAGCCAGAGATGAGACTTTTTTCTAAGCTATTTAAGGGTATCTTTCCCTGCCTTGTGCCATTAATAATGTCCAAGCTCCTATAAAGGTCTGAAGTCACAGAATAGACTGAACAGTAAACATATTGAGCAATTAGAAAGGCACAAGTATTAACTGGAAGATATTTTACACAGGCATTCAAACCTTCCCCATGCAGTTCTGTGATCTTGCTCACATGTAGCAACCTCCCTTCAAGCCCTGCCCAAGAAAATCTTGCCACTTAGACATCAGAGTGCTCATAAAAAGCTGAAACTGAGGATTTTCTACACACACGCCATAAGCAAAGATACTTTCTGTCCTCTGATATTCTTTCAGTTAAAGTTTCTTGGGTAAGAGGCCCAAGAGGTTCACTGACCTCTGCGAAAGTACCATATTTGGGAAGCAAGTCAGCACTAAACACCTCACTGGCATCATCAATTCCATGGCCTCTATGCACAGGACCAACAAGCAACTGCACCAAAAACAGAGCTGATAAAACTCTTCCTTGACTGGAGCAAAACACAGACCTTCCCTGCCACTCCCTGATGCACAACAAGGTATGACAACTTGACATACTAAACTCCTTCTCGAGGTCACTTATGGCACCCCTGTGATACTGGGTGTGGAAGGAACTCCAGAACACTTCAACTGCAGCAATGACCAGTGTATATAACCCAACAGTTGCATCCACTCATCCTGTAATAAACATTTGATAAGACTCTTTTGAGCCTTCCAGGCAAGAAAACCTTAAATCAACAACTTCTTCAAAGACCGAATTTATTTTTCTAGAATAAATAAAAGCAGCAAGCAGTCACACTCTGCCTTTAGCTGTTCACAGCAAGTAAAACCCAGGATGAAACCTGAGCACTATCTCCATGATTGTAAGATCATCAGCAGCACTTTCAACTGCGAGGTCATCTGACTGGTCATACTGTTAGTCACCCCCAGCAGCACTGTCACACTGCCAGACATCAGCACAGTCACTCAAAGGGTCTTCCACTGACTTGTAATTGGATTAGCAAGAACTAAACAGATTACCAATTCAAGTACTAGGATGACAAGTTTAATCAAAAGCTAAGAGGCTTCGGCAGATGACCAAAATTCATCATAATACAACACGAGCAGTGTTTCAGCACAGGGAGCCAGCTGGACCAGGTGCACTGCTACGGTGGAACGCTGTCACTCCCCAGCATCAGAACAAAATCCAGCTTTATCCAGAAGATTAGCTCTGCCACTGCTGCCACAGTGACAGTGCAGAGACGAGCAAACACTAAATCATGAGTTTAGCATAAATTATGTCCAAATAAGAAATCCTGAAAAACAGAAAAACACTCTTGCAAAGGGGTAAAGACATTCTTCTCCACCCTATTCTTGCAGAAAGACTAAGATCATTCTGAGCTAGCTGCTCAAATACACCTGAGTTCAGCTGCACTGCCAATACACAAAAGCTGCAGCCACATCTAGTACCAAATGTGCCACCTAAAGTGAGCAGCAGGGTAGGCAATACAAATAGCAATGATGATCTGTGCAGATGGGAAGCAGGTATCTAAAAGAGACACATCAAAACAAGGAGAAGAGAGTAGACAGCATTCTTCAGGAAAGTTGCTGAAATCTTAATTTTCATGAAAAGCTTTTCATATTCAGGGTGCAGGTCAATCAGTTCCAAAACCAGAAACTGGTCTCTGGCAGCAACTCTATGCTTATTTACAAAAAGGTCAGGTTATTTTTCTCTGAAGCGTAAGATATATGACCTCTCTCCCTATATCTGTTACTAAAAGACTTGCAAGGGTCAAACCTGAACATGGGGTAGTTCTGAAACGAGGGAGCAAGAGTGAGAGGGGAAAAAAAAAAAAAATATTCCTTTTGACTTTTACAATTGGTTTGGGGGCTTTCCACATCTTCAAGACTGAGGCACTCAAAAGCCAACCCTCCTAGCTCTTCTGCTGCAAAAAAAAACTTCTTCCAGGAAACATACTAGCTGGCAAAACCAAACCCACTCTTGATCAGTTTTAATAGCCTCATGCAGAGATCCAAGTCATGCCTGAAAGGCTTCGGGTTTTTGTTCTTCAAAAGCCTTTCAACACAAGTCACTGTAGGGCAACAGGTTACAGAAGTCCCAGTTAAGCATTCTTTTACTCAATAGAGAGTAATTGGAGACGAGTTACCAGGGAAGGAGTTTTGTCTTTGCTGTAGGATAGAAACACACAAGTGAGCTGTTGACACAAGTCTACTGCACTGCAGCAAGTACACACTACCTGATCTCCAGCCATTTGTGACTCCATACCCACACTTGTAAAAAAAAAAAAAGAAAAAAGAAAAAAAGAGCTTGCAGCTTTACATTCTGCTACAGAAATCAGAAAGATTCATATCTCAAGTGTAGTCTATCAGAATTACAGCTATAGCCAGAGTTCAGCTGTTTAGAGACATATCACAGAAAAACTTTAGTAAATGCCCTGCCACCTACGAACTCATCAAATTACAAAATGTATCTGAAGACAAAAGCAGTTTCCTAAGTTATAAAATTGGGGTTTTTTTCCTCTGATAGTGCATTTGCTTACTTAATAAAATACCTACTGTAATATCTACTTAAAAAAACCCAAAAAACAGAAAAGACAACTCCTCCCACTGTGCAAACATATAATCTACCTTGATGCATATCTATCCTTTAGAATTCCTTTCCAGAAACATATCTTCCCCTGGTTCATATCCTAAAGTTGACTGTCTTGTATTTCCCCCTCACTTGAAAGTCAGTTCAAGAACAACTTTTAGAATGTTCAAGTAAAACTATTTAAAGATTATTGGTTTTATTAAGAAAAAAAAAGTCCTTAAGGCAAGCTCCATCCCACAGCCACCCTGAACAATCAGACAGTCAGAGTGGGCTGGTATTTATAGCCGCTTCAGAGCACAAGGCTTCTGGAGCTGTGTACATGCCAGAACTGCGACCGTTTCTCCAATAGGTGACACCACTCCATTGCTATGTATGCGGCTCCTCCTACAGCAGGGCTCGAGGGAGGCACACTTAAGAGAGTGAATTTACTATCAAATTCCTTAAATGAAAGGGAAATATTGCTGTTTTAGATGAAGTTAATTGGCCCTGCCTCCAAAGTACTTGTCTGAGGCTTAAGGTTAGACAGCAGCGCTGAACACTACTCCATCAGCTGGCAAGTCATACATACATTCAGAGATTATTTCAGACGCTTACCTGGACTTGCTGGGGTTGCTGAACCTGTATCTGCTGCTCTGGCTGAGTTTGTTGCTGGATACTGGTTGTCACAGGACAAGCAAGTTCAAGCAAAGACCCAGCCACCTCTGTGCTGTCCGTGTAAATGCAGTTGCCACCCTGCTGATACACCATTGTGGTGGTGGCTGTCTGTTGAAACTCCTGGAGAGCTTCTGGCCCCTTGGAAGCAAGGGAGTCTAGAAACTCCTTCATCCTGTGCTGGGGGATCGTTCGCGCCTTCACGCGGATGTATTCTTCAAAGGAAATGGTGTTCTCCAGAGAATTATTCATATTGCAAGGTCCTCAGGGTTCCTTAAGTAAAGAGAAAGTAAAAGTCTTAACTACAGCACTCCCCTGATGCAAGGATATTCTTAACTCCAGTAACTAATCTCTCATACCAAGTACTGTATGAAAACTGGCAAACATGCACAGCCAGATGCCCAAGACAGATGCTTTAGTTTTATGAGGCATTTTGTGCTACTACACATTTCTCAGATTAACCCTTGGCAGCTCAGGGGAGTCCGAAAGATACCCAGGCGTGGCTCCTCCTCCTCCCAGAGATCACTGCCATGTAAACTCTGCTAGCTCTGTACTTCACCCAGACCAGCCAAGTCCTGTACCAGACAAACGCTGTGGTACATGGCATTTGTTTGCAGCATGCACTGTTAGCGAGAGAGGCTCAGGAATCAATATGTGCGGCCCTGCTTTGCAGCCGCAGAGGTGGGAAACCGAGCAGTGTGTTCTGTCAGGCCGTGCAGTTCTATTCTAGGCAGCTAATGGGAAGCACAACACAAGAGCAACAGATGCAGCACTCAGCTCATTGCTGTTAGGACTAGGACAGCCTCATCGATTTGAACACAGCAAGCAAAAGGAGAGCGAGCGCTGGAATCGAGATATTTCCTCAAACTGGGAACCAGACACATGGAGAAACAGAGCTCTGGAAACAACAAAGGCAACTGCAGCATCAGTTCTTGATGTCCTTTTAATATAGGAAGAGGTTAACGTGAAACATGCCATGTGTGAAGACAACAGAAAGACAGAAAAAGAATTAGAGATGATCAGGGCGGAAGTGAAAGCAAAGAAAAAAACCACCACCACCAAAGATAACTCCACCTGAGAACGTCACACAGCTCGAGGGTATGCTCTGACAGCATTCTTCTCTTATTGATTTATCTTGTTTAAACCCACAAATTGTTTTGGCAGTGAGCATACCAGTTATTTCTAAGGCACTAATTAGCCTTGATAGAGCATAAATACATTTGAGCTATAACATCACCAGATACTGAGACAGTTGTGAAAAGATGGGAAACACCACAAGATCGGGACTAGAAGAGGTGATTCAGCACTACTAGATCAAGCTGCATAAAGGAGGGAAAACAGACAGACACCACTACGTACGTTGTGACTGTAGGTCTAAAGAGAGCGGGTACAAAACCAGAGCTTTATGTATCCCTTCCCCATGATTAAACAAAGTAGAGCTGAGACAGTGCTATGGTTAAACATCAGGCTGCAAAGGCCTGCCTATGTGAAAATTGGAGTTAACTCCAGGCTTTCACTGGCACTCAAGCATGCTGCACAAGTCCAGCGCCAGCTATCAGCAAAACCAGGGAGAGCTGAAGCAAACACTAACCCCTCCTCACTGTTATGTGACAGCAGTCCAAACACACAGATTTTGTTTACATGGAGGTTCATGGCTAGTGCATTGGACCAGGCTCACAAGAGAAAAAAAAGTAATACCAAAGGTAACAGGAACACACATGAGGTAAGTTGTGCTCTGTCTATGGTTTCTGAAGCCTTTAAGACACACTTGTTGCTGTATGAGATTTCTATAGAAGATATTCTTAAAATATAGATCATGTTTAATAAAAACCACCAAATAATGGTGTTCACAGAGCAAATCCAACAGCTCTGCAAATATCAGCACACAGAAGCTCCTGTAGAGCCCACATCTGGACAGAAAAAACATTCTGAGACAACAATCTGACATTTTCAAGCCAACTCTGGGTGACAGGGCCAGTAAGACTACTCACTTCTCCAGGAGCTACCCAAGAGTACTCTATCCCTCTACAGCACATGTTGCTAACCCTTCCCAGGTAACCACATGCCCAGGGTGAAACCAAGGGAGAACTGCAATGTCAGTGCAGCCATAGGGACTCAGGACTCAGACAAGACCAGCAGCAGGCACACTGAAATGCGTTTTGCATCTAACTGCACGATGCACTGGTACATACTCTGAGGCTGGAAAACAGATTTTGAGCAATTAACTTGTCCCAGCCTTCTACTCTTTCAAATATTTGACTTCAATACTACAGTGAGGCTTTCAGAAGAGCACCATCATTCTCCATGTCCACCCTGAGGTACCCTAGCAGATACAGCTTTGAGAGGGAAGACTCTTCTGAAGAATAAGCCTCAAGGATGCCATGCTGGGATCCCAGACATGAATGCCACAGATGTTTTTTGACAGGAGGATCCCAGACATAAGTGCCACAGATGCTCTTTGACAGCCAGCTGCTGCTAAACTGGATGGGCTCACCTCTCCCAGGTGCTCCCTTCCTGCTCCTGCATTGGTTTCTAGTATGTTGTAACAACTCAGGGAATACTATCCACCTTCTGTAATCTTGTCAAGGGAGAAAGTAAGGAGGTCAGCAGGGCCACTGCTGCCAATGGGAGCTGTCAGCCCTCACTTCTACCTCTGAAACTCCAACCCTTCTTTCACAAGCTACATCACTCTCCTGTGTAAGAGACCAGAAGCCACAAGACACCCAGAAGCATAAGCAGCAGAGATCCACCACCAACCACCAGCCTCTTCTGACCACCAAGCAAGCACTGATTTCTCAAATACAAATCTTAAAGCAAGCACTGATTTCTTAAATACAAACCCTTAACCCTGCCCAGCTGGTGCATTTCAATTAGTTCTTGTAGCATCAAAATCAAGAGCCCCCAGGGCAGTCTTCCCCTACTAGTAAATCTTCCTCTCTCACAAGCTGTCAGAAGAAATCCCTTTCTTCTACCATGGAAAAAACAAACCCTTTACATTTTCTTGAAGTTACTATACTGAGAGCCACTAAGCTGAGCCCCTGCAGTATTCCAAGGGCTAGGCATGGACCAGAGCCCCACCACGCCACAAGGCATCTGTTCCTGCCCCAGAAGAGCAGCAAGATCTTCCTTGGGTTTTCTCTGCAGTTACAGACCCTGTAGGTAAAAGTGTCTCTCATTCATATCAGTTTTAAGGCTGCTTGAGATTATTTAACTAGAAGCACTGAACCACCCAAACCTGCACTTCCCAAGACCCTAAGCAGCAGTGGAGGTACGAGGTCCAGAGAAAGATTCAGAAATGTAATGCTGCACCCCCAGAAATTTTACTTATTAAAACTAGACCAACCTGCATTTATGGCAGAAAACCTCTGTAAGGCTCTACGGTGCATTCAAAAGGCTTTTTTAGGGCAACACACACAGCTTGCTGTTGCACTCGCTACTTTTAGTTATTAAAACACACTAATTGGTGCATTCCATTTATCCCACAGACACACACACTGGAAACTGCAAACGTCCACCCTCACTGGATCTCAGCAGCATGTGTTTAATACTGCATTTTAAAATCAAAAAAAGAGCATCCAGGCAGTAAGTTTCTCCAATAAAGGAAGATAACACCTCTCTGTGCAGCATAACTGCATTTTTTTTCAAGAAGTAAGTTCAAGAAATTCTTTGAAGATTACGAGCACATACGGTTAGTTGATAAAACTTAGACTGAGGTTACTGAAAACACACACACAACTTGCAGCATGTGGACAATCTGGACTCACCAGTCACCATGTTGCATGTATTTCTGCTGCTCTTGTCCTGAGCTCTTAGACTTGTAACGTTCTGGAGAAGACAGAACAAAGAAGCCCTTTCCATCCCCAGTTCCTCTTTCTTTATTAAGTCATTTTATTTTTAATATGTATTCCATTAAGAAAAAAAAAATTAGGAAACAAAGATATGATCATCCACGCAGCTGGCAGGTCCTACTGAGGAATTGCAAGATGCCCAATTTCTAACCATCGTATCCCTCAGCCTGGTGGTACTGAGAACGACTGTGAGCACATCTGTCACAGAGCGCCGTGCGGCGACAGGCGCGGCACGGTGGGTAACGCCGGAGTTACCGGCACACAGAACTTAGAACAAGGCAGCAGCAGCAGTGACCGCATCCAGAGGCAACCCCCCCACCCCCACCCCCTCCCCCCGCAGGTGCTCGCGGTGATGCCCCGGGAGACAGCCGGAACGCTACGGACCGCTCGGCCACCCAGCCAAGACGAGGCGAAGCTCCGTATTTAGGCCCCGAGACGTCGGCCGCAGCTCAGCCTCTGTCCGGCCCGAGCGGGGACGCGGAGCCCGTGGGGCTTCCCCCGCCCGCGGGGACCCGGCACTGCCCCAGCCGCTCCCGCCGCCTTTGTCTGTCGGCGGGGCGGCCGGGCCGGGCCCGCAGGCGGCGCCGTGACACCGCCTCCCCCGCCCCCCCGGCAGGAGCCATGTCGGGGGCTGCGCGAGGACGGGGCCGCCGAGGGCCGCGCCTTCCGGTGCCTCGCCGCCCGGGCGGGGGGGGCCACGGGGACGCGCCCGGTGCACGGGGGGGAAGAGCAGGGGGCGCGCCCGCGCGGGCCAGGAAAGCGCGCGCGCGCGCGCGCGGCAGGCGGGGCCGCCCCCTCCCCCTCCCCGCCGGGCCCGCGCCGCCCCCGGAACCGCCGCCTCCTCCTCCCGCGCCCGAAGGTGGGCCCCACCCAGCCCCGCCGCCGCCGCACAGTACCCCGGCCCGCCGGCCCGGCTGCGCCGCGGCGTGACCCGGCCCCGCCTCACCCCGGCCCTGTCGCCGACGCCGCCTCGGCCCCGAGTCTTTTCCCCTCACAGCTCCCTGGGCGCCATCTTACATTCAACCCCCTGCAGCCAATCACCGCGCCGCCCCAGCCTCGCGAGAGCGCGGCTCCCAAGCCCCGCGAGAGCTCAGCGCCTAGGCACGCCCCGCGCCTTAAAGGGGCCTGGCCACGGCGGGGCGCGGGGAGGGTGCGGCCGCTGGGGGGCGCCCTGCGCGGCGGGGCGCGCGGCCGCAGGGACACGCAGAGCGCGGTGGGGACACGCAGGGAAAGGGACGGGGACGGGGACAGGGACAGGGACAGGGACGGGGACGGAGCCCGCGCAGGATACCCGGGACGCCACCAGCGTGGCCGTGGAGCGACGCCGGCCGAGAGGCTCCACGCGGCCGCCCCGCTCCTTCGCGGCGGGCGGGTGCAGCCCGGCCCCATCCCCACGCAGCGCCTGGGGCGAGGCTTCGAGTCGCGCCCGTGCGGGGCCGGAGCCCGGCGCAGCTCCCCGGGAAGGGCGCTGAGGCCTGCGCGGCCTGGACCGGAGGGGCTGCGCCCTGCCCCGGGCGGCCCCGCGCAGCGAAGTGTCCCCATGGAGGCGGAGAACGCCCCGCGGGACCGTGCCGGGTCCGCTTTAACGAGCCCATGTGCTCGGCGCGGCCTCCCCGGCCCCGGCCCCGCTTAAGGTGGCCCGTGGGGCTCGGCAGGGTCTCCCTCCGCTTGCTTCACCTCCAGGGGCACAGACGCGGGGCTCATGGCACGGGGTTCATGCCAGTTCCGCGGGGACACCCCTCTGACCCCCAGCCCGGGGCCGAGCAGGGACCACCCCGCTCGAGTCCACCTTAAGGGGGGAGGGCGCTCGGGCCGTGTTTGTACACAGTGTGCGCACCCCGCCCGCAGCCCCTGTGCCCTGCCTGCCCCGTCCCGCACATCCCCTGCACCCATCGCTCCTGCCTGCCCCGTCCCGCGCATCCCCTGCACCCATCGCTCCCGCCTGCCCCGTCCCGCGCATCCCCTGCACCCATCTCTCCTGCCTGATGCCCCGGAGTCACCTCTCCATTCCACCCCAACACCCCTGACCCCAGTCCAACCTTATGGTGCTGGCTGGGGTGGCTGCAGCTCCCGTGGGGTCACATCAGTGCTACACAGCAGATAGAAGCAGACTCTGTGGCCCCAGAACAAGGGAGACATCCCACACGCACACCCCACCAAGCCAAGGCTCATCGGGGGAACAAACAGGAGACCACCCCCACCCCAGCACCCCAAGACTGAACAGGAGAACAGGAGGCAGTGACAGTGCAGGGACAGGGCTGGCATCTCTGTTTATTGAGGCGATGCTGTGGGGCACCCCAGGGGACTGCACCAAGGCACGGTGGCACTGGGGGTGTGCAAGGACCCCCAAGGAAGCAACACCACGGCGGTGTAGCAGCAGCAGGTCCCTCAGGCCTTGCCAGGGTCCTCCTTGAGCGTCACTGTCCGGTTGAACACCATCTGGGGAGAAACACAGGGTCTGCTCAAAGCCCCACGGCGGGCAGGGGGTGCTTGCACAAGTGTGTGCAGGCTGCCTCACTGCCCCCATCCCACAGGGCTCACCTTCCCCTCCTCACTGTCGGGATCCACAGAGAAGTAGCCCAGGCGCTCAAACTGGAACTTGTCAAAGGCTCGAGCGGAGCGGACAGAGCTGTCGACCAGGGCATTGTGCACCACACGCAGGGAGTCCTGGCAGCGGGGACAGCTCAGCCAGCACCTCTACCCTTCCGTCCTCTCCCCAGCCCAGCTCCCCCCAGCTCCTCTTCCCCTTGAGACACAGTAAGGCCTTGCCCAGGAGGGGTAGGTGTACATGGAAGTGGGTGCCTCAGGACTGGGTGCAGGAGGTCCCTACTTCCCCCCAGGCCCATAACCTCAGCTGTTGCCACTACTCACAGGGTTGAGGTCACTCAGAAAGCCACCAGGTACCTCCGATGGGTCCTCAGGATTTTTGTGCAAAAACCTGCCATGAGATAAGAGTCTTACCCCAAAGCTGCCAAATGAGGGGACATGGTGCCACTCATGGGACCCCAGAGCATCGTGTTCCCCACCAAAGGTGTGGGCAGACCTGAGCAGGGCCTACTGCTGTGCTGTTGCTCCAGCACTGCTGAGCTTGTGCTGGCCTGGGCTGGCAGCAGGATACTCACAGCCGCTCGTAGAGCCGCACTTCACAGGTCAGCGGCACCGACACCCAGTGGATGAAAGCCTTGGGCTTTTCTGCCACATCCGACTTGGTGCAGGTCACCTCCAGCTCGATGACACGCCCACTGACGTCCTGAGGGAGAGGAGATGAGCTAAGCTGCCAGGCAGCAGTCTTATCCCATATGGCAGGCCCAGGGCTGAACCCCCAGCCCCACAGCTCAGGGACACCTTGTTCCCCCCTGTGAGGCACAGGGCAGGCAGAGAGCAGCCACACAGGCAGCCTGAGCCCTCACTGTGTCCAGAGCAGCCAACACGATGGGACCATCGCTGTTCTTCCCTGCTGGAGCACGGTCGTGTCCTGACATTCCACAGCCCAACCTCATGTCCCCAGTGCCCACAGCCACACACCTTGATGACATTCTGGACGGCGATGACGTAGCCAGTGTGGCGCAGCCCCACCGGCTGCCCGGGGGCCAGGCGCTTGTAGCCCTTGTCTGCCTCCTGTAAGAGAGTTCACGGCTGCATGAGGGGCCCCAGCATGGGCAGCAGGTCCCCCCTCTAGCATGTCTCTCTGCCCCCACTCCTGCCATCCCAGGGATCAGTGATCCCAGGGCCGCTTGAACTCCCATGTTGCTGTGGGATGTTCCCATGGACAGGCCAGGTTGAGAACCATTGGTTGGACATGTCTTGGCCAGGCTGAGGGCAGCATTTGCCCAGTGCCTATCAGAGCTGCTGGCCCATTTGGGAGTCACAGTCAGGTGCTCAACACCTGCTTTTGACCTCTGTGTGCAGCACCAACACCACTTCCAGGGCTGCCAGGCTCCTGCTGCACAAGCCATAGCTCCAGGAGTGAGGGTAGTATAGTCCACTGGGCCTGGCTTACCTCCCTGAAGTCTGTCTCCTCAATGTAGACGGTCTGGTGGAAGGGCACTTTGTGAAAACCACGGCTCTCATCGGCTGGAAAGTTGGGCACAAGGACCTCCAATGCCTGGGGAGAAAGAGGGCTTGAATGCTGATCTCAAGGAACCCCACTGCCACAACAGCCCCCAGCAATCTCACCTTTGGAGCAGGGAAGTTGGTGATGGTGACCTTGAGGGGCTCCAGGACAGCCATGGCGCGGGGGGCCTGCTCATTCAGCACCTCCCGGGCACAAGCCTCCAGCAGATGTGGCTCCATTGTCGCCTGGGCCACCGTCACACCAACCTGAGGAACAGCGTGCTGTGACCATGCTGGCCAGGGGACGCAGCCATCTGCCCCGTCCCACCCTACCCAAAGCCTACCCGTGCACAAAAGTTGTTGATGGCCTCAGGGGGGAAGCCTCGCCGGCGCAGGGCTGTCAGCGTGAAGAGACGCGGGTCATCCCAGTCCCTGAGGAAACATTGGTGTGACAACCAGGCATGCTCTGGGGGAGCCCATCATGGCAGCTGGCCCTGCTCCTACCTCACAGCACCTGTCTCCACCAGCCGGATGATCTTTCTCTTGGAGACCACAGTGTAGAGCAGGTTCAGGCGCCCATATTCCCACTGCACAGGGCAGTAAACGTCCAGAGCGTTGCACAGCCAGAAGTACGAGGAGCGCCTGCGAGGGAGGTACAGGCACAGCCTAGCTCAGCCACATGGACACACTGCCCCTCAGCACTCTGGCAGCCACCAGATGCTGCTCCCAGGTCTAGCTTAGCCCTGGGCCATGCCATGCACGGTGCTCACCTGGCCTGGAACTCCTTGGTGCAGAGGGAGTGCGTGATGTGCTCGATGGAGTCACAGAGACAGTGTGTGTAGTCGTACGTGGGGTAGATGCACCTACAAGGCAGATGCATTCAGCTCAGGGCAGAGCACGGTGCTGCCCCACTCCTGATACCTCCTCACTACCAGGAAATCCAGGCCCACCCCCGCCGCATGTGCCAGGACATGGCAGGCTCTCCCTACCACTTGTCCCCAGTGCGGTGGTGTGGAGTGAACTTGACACGGTAGGCAACGGGATCCATCTTCCCATCCTCCATCACCAGCTTCATCCTCAGTGTGGCTTCCCCCTCCCCAAACTTGCCCTTTCTCATGTCCTGTGGAGAGAGAGGAAATTGTCAGCTGAGTCACAGATCCAGAGCCCGCAGGCACGCAGCACCTGCCCCAGCCAGGAGTACCTCAAAGAGCAGGAGCGACTCCTCCACGGGCCGGTCCCGCCACGGCGAGGGTGGTGGGTTGTGGCCCTTGATCTCCTCAACCTTCTGATGGCAGACATAGGCCTGACCCCTACAGAGAGGAAATGCCATCACCAGACTTGAGTGACCCATCCCGGCTAGGAGGAGCCCTGACCACGGTGCAGGACATCAACACCAGCCTGGCACATTCCTACTGCCCCGCACGCTCACCTGCGGATGAGCTCCAGGGCCCAGGTGTAGAGCTGGTCAAAGTAATCTGACGCATGTGTCACTGCATAAGGCTGGTAGCCTGTGGGATGGGTGAAATGGAACAGGTTGGAGGAACCCCAAAGGTCCAGCAGCAAAACCTGAATGCAGGGGTGTCCCTGGCAGCCAGGTTGATCCTGCCCTCCCCACCCTGAGCCATACCCAGCCACTCCACCATCTCCCGGATGGCTGTGAAGTACTTCTCCTCCTCCTTCTCGGGGTTGGTGTCGTCATAGCGCAAGAAGCACACGCCACCGTTGGCCTGGGGATGAAGAGACAGTGAGTTGCTCCTGAGGGACCAGCAGCCAAGCAGCGGGGAAAGGCAGGGGCCAGGGTGGCTTGGTGCATTTTACCTTGGCATAGCCAAAGTTGAAGTTGATGGCCTTGGCATGGCCTATGTGCAGGATCCCGTTAGGCTCAGGAGGGAAGCGCGTCCGTACCTGAAGAGGCAAAGGGGACACCTCTCTCCTTCAGCAGATCTTTACCTTCCCTGACAGCAGTGACACTGTCATGAGCCCCTGGCAATCCTGCAGAGCACCCTGTGCTGTGTGGGTGCTGCCTCTGCTGTGCCCCCTGTGAGCTGCGTGTTCCCCACCCACCCCAGCTGTGTCACTCTCACATGGAACCGCTGGGCTGTGGGATGTGGCCTCACCTGCCCACCCGTGATTGCCAGGTGCTGCTTCAGCAGGGCCATAGTGTTGGGTGTCACCACGTAGCCCTCAGTCTTGTAGTTCTCTCCTGCAGGCAGAGGATGCTCAGGGCTGCAGCACTGCTCTAACCATGCCAAGCCCAGCAGCCAGGGGAAAAGGACACGGGGCCTGTCCAGTCCTCTGCAGCACGGAGAGCTGGGACCAGGCACAGAGCCAGTGGAGTGACCCCACATATGGCAGCAGCACCTCGCACTCACCTGGCTTGTGGAACTTCAGGGCTTCTCCTCGCAGCTGCTCCAGCAGTGACTGTGTCTCTGTGCCCATGTCACCTGCAGGGAGATGGGGCTGAGCTCCTGATCGCAGCTCCCAGGGACCAGCTCAGAAGCAGGTCCAGCAGGAACTAAAGGGCTGGGGAAGAGGATGGTCTCTTACCATTCTCCACCACAGCCACCTTCTGTTTCTCTGCCGGGGCCAGACGGGCCTTTGCCACCTGCAGAGGCCAGCACAGCAAGCTGAGTGCCCAGCTGCAGCACATACCTTCTCCTCCTGGCCCAGCCTGCTGGCCCCAGCGGTCCCTCTAGACCTGTACCCATGCTGGCAGCTCAACCCAGAGCAGCTATTTGGGATCCTGCCAGGACACTTTGCAAGAAAACACCATTCAAGTCTGCAGCCTCCTCTTCTCCTTACCTTTGGCTTCTTTTCCAGATCAGCTTCTGTCTTTGGCCCAAGCAAATGCAGCACCTGGAGAAGAGTGACACAGTCAGGAGTCAAAAAGGCTCCTGGACTAGGTGTGTGCCAGTGTCCTGTCCAGCCATCACTCTGCTCACCCTGCCTACCTAGGTGGGGCAGGCTGTCCCCAGGGCTGGGCCCTCTAGGGGACTGGCTGACAGGTCCCACAGCAGTCACAGCACACCCAGGGGACAACAGCAGCACCTGACACAGTAACCTCACACCCACCTGCAGGTCCACCTCGTTTTTGATGGTCTTCCCGTCTGCCCACCGCAGCTGGCTCCGTGCCTCCCCTGCAGACAGGGCACCCCGTGGGCAAGGGACAGGGCCCAAGCCCGGGGCAGCTTCAGCCAGGGTGCTGATGCAGAATGCCACACCCTTTGCCCCAGGGCTGTCCCTGTTGCTGGGCACTATGGCCCTGCCTGTGTGGGGGATCTGGCAGGATGACATCTCCCCATGGTAAAGGACTGGCTCTCAGGATTCAGGGCAGCACAGTGGCACTGGCAGTCAGGCACAGGGACGTGACAGCCACCAGCACCAGGCAGGGGCTGCCCTGGTGTCACCACTCACCCATCAGCAGCCCCATGTTGAAGCGGTAGCGCTCTGCCAGCAGCTCTGCTCGGTGCTTGCTGATCACAGCCTCCACCTGGGAGCAGCACGGGGACACCGGGGTGAGCGAGGCAGGCAGGAGCACAGCAGGAGCCAGTCCAGTGCTCCCTGTGCTGCCTCCCCAGGGTCACAGCCCTACCCACCGCTTCCTCGATCTGCTCGGGGGTGACGCAGATCCCCACACCGCAAGCGCGCTCAAAGTCTGCCACGTCCAGGGGCTCCAAGGGGTGGCTCCTCACGTACTCCAGGGCAGCTGTGGACAGAGCAGGGATGAAGAGCGGGGCCCGCGGGGCCGGGGCCGGGGCCGGGCGGGGGCCGGGGCCGCACGGTACCGCTGAGCTGCAGGTCGGTGAGGATCTCCTTGCGGGCGATGTAGCCGACGAGGAAGCCGAGGTGTTTCGGGTCCTTGAGGCGGGCGGCCGCGTTGTACAGAAGCGTCCCGGTGGCCTTGTCCAGCGCCGGGCCCAGCGCGCTCCGAGCCTGTCGCCGCCCCGGGGAGAGTCAGGGCAGGACCGGGGCCCGAGTCCCGGCGAACCGGCGGCACCGGGGGCAGAGCGGGACTGGGGAGCGCCAAGGGCTGAGATCGCTCGGCGGGGCCGAGAGGAGGCGAAGCCAGGGGGTCCGGGAAAGGCTGGGGTCGAGGGGGTGACAGCGGGACCACGGTGCCAATGTGGCCGGGTGACAGCGGGGATCGCGTTACCGGGTCCCGGGGGTGAGACCGATACCGGGCTACCGAGTTCCCAGCGTGGCCGGGTCCCCAAGTGACATCGGGGTGACGGGGTACTGGAGATCGAGGATCGGGGACCAGGGTGCGGGCCCGCGGCGGACGCACCTGCAGCACAGCCCGGCGCAGCAGCGCGCTGAGCGCCCCGTTGCGTAGCGTCTCTCGCGCCTTGGCCTCGCTGAGGCCGATGCCCGTGAACAGCCCCAGCGCCTCCTCCGCTTCCTCCGCCGCCATCGCTGCCGCCGCCGCCGCCATGCTGCCGCCTCCGCCCGGGGGCGGGCCCGTGCCCAGCCAACCGGCAGCGAGAGCGCTCCCGCCCGGCCAATGGCGGGAGGGGGCCGGCGCGGGCCGGGCCAATGGGCGCGCGGGAGGCGGGCTCAGCGCGCGGGAGGTTGCATCATTTAAAGAGCCCGGCGGCGGCGGCGGCCACGTGGGGGGCGGGGCTGGAGGCGGGCCCGGGGCGGCGCGGGGCCCGATCCCGGGGCGGCGCGGGGCCCGATCCCGGGGCGGCGCGGGGCCCGATCCCGGGGCGGCGCGGGGCCCGATCCCGGGGCGGCGCGGGGCCCGATCCCGGGGCGGCGCGGGGCCCGATCCCGCCCGGCGCCCCCGGCCCCCGGCGCTTTGTGCCCCGCGGCTGATGCCCGCACCTCCAGCACGGGCCCTGCGACGGGCCCGTGGAGATGCACTTGCTCAAGGTCCTGGAGTGCAGAGCGCGGGGCGGTGGCGGCTTCAGCACGGTGTATGCGGGGCCGGGCCGGCTCGGCGTCCCCCGCTCCCCCGGATCGTGCGTGGTCGCTTGGCCCGGCCAACCCAGTGTCCGCGCTCTTTCCTCCTGCCCTGTCCCCCTCGCTGCCCCAGTACACCCCTCATCCCAGTGTCCCCAGGCTTGCCCAGACCGGTGGAACTTTGGCTGCCTCAGCCCAGTGTCCTCATGCCCCCCCCCCGCCCCGTCTGATGTCTTGTCCAGTCTGGTGTCCCCAACTCTCCCTCTGCGCCTCCAGCTTCCCCAGCCTGGCATTCTCCTCTAGCTCTTCCGGCCCGGCGCCCCCCAGCCCGGTGTCCTCCACAACCCCACATTTTCTGCCTCAGCCCGGGAGTCCCTGCCCCGACCCAATGTCCCTCCCCCCCAGCTTGGTGTCTCCTCTTAGCTCAGTGCTCCCCTAGCCCAGTGTCCCATCCATCCTACTCCCACCTCAGCCCGAGCAGCAGCAGACTTGAGTGGTTGTGGGAGGGGGTTTATTGGAAATATAGGGTGGGAGGAGGCACTAGCAGGTCCTGCCAGCCAGAGCCACCAGACACAACCAGACAAGGCAGGTCCTGGCTCCTCCACGGGTGGGTGCTGGAGTCAACGCTGGTGTCACAGTGAGTCCCACACCACGGAGGGGACAGCCATTGCTTAGCACCGGCACAGAGCTATAGTCCCATCCTAGTGCCGGGCACTGTGTCTGTCCCCTTGGTGGCCACCTGCTCCCTGCCCATAGCTGGCAGTGGCTTTAAGCTATAGCGGGCGCTGACATTGGTACCTGAGACGCTGCGGTATTCGCCCATCTCCGTACGAACGCTCTCGTTCTGGGTGATGGTGAGCAGGACCGGGACGGAGAGTGTCACCTCCTTCCGAAGGACTTGGATGCTGAGCGCTGTGCGCGGGGGGATCTTGGCCGGCAGCTGCACCTCCACGCGCTGCCGGCGAGTGCTGGTTTCGCTGCGCCCTTTCTGCACCGTAAAGATGTTGGAGGCTTCCACGGTCAGCGTGAAGGAGAGCCCGGCTTTGAGGCTGGTGGCATTGCTGAAGTGGAAGCTCTGCCAGAGTGTGGTGCCGTACTCCCGGCTGCTGCTGGCCGCCAGCGCCTGCTCCGACTCCGTCTCGTTCACCCCCTCAATCTCATCCACCAGCACCTCCCGCTCCTCCTCCACCCGCTTCTGTTCCCACAGGAGACGTGCCGAGACCAGGGGCCGCCCAGGCCGTAGCGGGCGCAGGTGGGACAGCCGAGACTGAAAGTTCAGCTCCAGTTTGTAGTCGGCGAGATGCTCGCCGGGCCACGCCAGGCAGTGCCAGCCGCCCCGGCCAGGATGCTGGTAGAGCAGCCAGACGCCTCGCTGCACCATGTGGGAGGCCACCCGGTCGTTGAAGTACCCGTATGCCAAGTTGGTCTCCTCTGTCACCACCTTGCAGGCGCCTTGGAAGTTGGGGCGCTCGTAGAGGGTGATCTGGGGATCCCCCAGGTCATGGTGCACGAGGCGCAGTGCCGAGAAGCTGTTGGGCCGATCCACAGAGGGGTACTCGCCTTCCTCGAAGGCGTGCGGCTCCCCCTCGTATTTGGGGTCCGTGTAGGCAATCCACGGCTGCCCCTCCACCTTCAGGGAGGCGATGCAGTTCCCAAAATCCAGCTCGTGCAGGTCAGGCACGTCGCAGGTGAACTCCCGGCTCAGCCCCTCAAAGTTGGCACGTTCGTACACTGTGATGCGGTTCATGGTGCTGTGGGCGCCTGCCCCTGCGAGGGCACAACGTGGGCCACGTCCCCTCCTGTGGGGCCACGGGGTGCTACAGGACACCCGTGAGGAAAGCCCAGCAAGCAAAGGCAAACCTCGGCACCCCTTTAACTCTTGTCCTCTGCCTTTCCTTTGCCCACCTCCTGCCTGGCCCCCGTGCTCTCACCGTCTGTGCTGGCAACACCCTGCAGCTGTGCCTTTTAGGAAGGGGTGGCGGGACCAGGGCGTGCAGCGGCATGAAGCGAAGGCGATGACAACGCTCGCCCCCGCACCTTGCGCCCAACCCTCGTCCCCACTTTGTGCTGGGGAGTCGGCCAGGCCCCGCACGGCGGGCGACGCACCGGGATGCCAGCCGGTCCCACAGACCAGCCCTGCCGGAAAGTCCTGCCGTGCCCCAGGCACGTGAGGCTCTGTGCTAAAGAGTCACCGCCAATTATCAGTGATGCTTCCGCCCTGCCCGCGCTAATTACAGTGTGCATCGCCGGTGGGGCAGGAACTGCTGGCTCACCCCACTGGGGTGAGAGGGCATCGTGGTGGGGCAAGCCGGCGCCCCAAAACAAGGGCCTCTGGAACCCTGGTGATCCCAGCAATTGGATATGGACACCTGGCACGGTGGAACTGCTCCAGCCCAGTCTCTTGAAGATGGCTGGGGCAGACGGGAACACTTCTTCCCCCTTGTCGCTTCATGGGGTGCCCAAGGCACTGCCGGGGTGGGATGCTGGGCACAGCAGGACACTGACATCAAACCGAGGCGTTGGAAGGCAGCCACTCCAAGCACAGCATGCCGGTGGTTTCGTCCAGGCTCCATACAGGTTGCCATGGCATGAACTGGAGCTGGCCTCCCCAGGAGCTACTGGTGTGGGGCACAGGGCACGTGCACTCCCTGGCTGGCACCCTGCTGAAACAGGGCTCAGGCAGCTCACAGTTCTGGGGCAAGGTTAAGCCTTTGACTTCTGGCTACATGCCCAGAGGCTGCCTCATCCACTTGTCCACACAGTCCTCACCAGCCCAGGGTTTTTCCCAAGGCACAGTGCATGGAGTGGGGAGCCACAAGGCTGACGTGAAAAGCTCCCAGTGGGGTACAGCTGGATCCTGACCCACCCCTTGGGGACAGTCAAAACCCTCAAAGCCTCTGGGCTAAAATCTGCCTCTTGGAGCTGATAAGCAAGGCCAGCCCTTGGCTGCACGGGGTCCCCCAGTCCCACCAGGGTTTGGTACAGCCTGCAGGCACCCAGATCCTGTGGTGGAGAAGGATGGAGACCCCATTGCTCCAATAGTCTGTACCCCGCAAGTCACCCAAGAGAGGAACCCAGGCGTCCCTGAATTCTTGAACCCTATTCCCTTCAAACCTCTGTCCCCCAAAGGCCAGTGTCACCCCACACCTCGCCCCTCAGTTGTCCGCTGCTAGTGCCCCACTTCCCCTGCCTGCAGTGCCAGGACTGCCAGGGTCTCCCAGTTTATTGCCAGATGTCGGGGCGGTTGGGGTTACACCAAACAAACGCTACGGGAAGCAGTTAGTGAGTGGGGGGCCATGGGGGCCGCGGGCAGGGGCCAGGGAAGGGCTGTCCCACTCACTCCCCCAGCCGGCGGCCTCCCTGCCGTTCCCCTGGGCTGCCACGCTCCCCCGCGCCGGGGACCCCTCCTGTGCCCCGTGGCTGCCCTGGCTCCGTGGCCCCCAGCACCCCCCTGGCTGTGTTCCCCCCCTGCAGCGAGGCCGGCGGCCGGGGCGGCGCGGGGGGCGCGGGGCAGCGTGGGTGGGAGGCGGTGCTGGCATTATTGCTATGGCGGGCGGGAGCAGCGCGACCCTCCCCACGCTCAGATCACAGTCTCGAAGAGCGTCGCCTTCTCCTTGGGGGGCTCTGGGGCCAGCAGCTTGGCTTCTGCCTCTGGCGTCAGGTACTCCAGGTGGTGTTGGCCCCAGATTGGAGTGGTCAGGAGCTGCCAGCGCTGTGGGGACATCGCGTCAGCACCCGGGGCCAACGGCACTGGGACTGCCTGGACCCAGCTTGGGGAATTCCCCGCAATGCACGGGGATAGGAAAGGGATGGGATTTGGATGGGGGTGGAGGTGAGACTGGGACAGGAAAGGGATTGAAATGGGATTGAGAAAGGGACAGAGATTGCGCAGGGACGGGGATGGGACTGAGACTGACAGGATTAAGAAGACAGTGATGTCAGCAAGGATGGAGTTTGGGTGAGGCTGGGAGTGAGACAGCAGTGAGGACAGGAATCTGATAGGAGTGAGAGCAATGAAGACAGGAAGAGGACTTGGATTGGGGTGAGCCTAGGATGGGAAAAGGACTAAATGAGATTGAGAGAGGGACAGGAATTGCAAGGAGACAGTGATGGGGACGTGCACAGGATCTGGCTGTGATAGGGATAGAACTGAGACAGTGATGTAAGCATCAGTGGGAGTCAGGTAAGATTGGGAATGAGACAGCGATGGGGACAGGGATGGGATTTGGGTGGGAGTGAGACAATGAGGACAGGCACATGATTTGGATGGGAATGAGGGATGAAAACAGGAATGACACCTGGCTGTGGATGGGACTGTGATGGCAATGTGGATAGTGGTGGGATTTGAATGGGAATCAGACAGTGATAAAGACAGGTATGGGATCTAGTGGTGGATGGGACTGAGACGGCAATGTGGATGGTGGAATTTAAATGGGGCCGGGACTGGGCCAGGGACAGGACTAAGAAGGGGACAACCATGGCTGAGAATGGGGTGGGGACAGAGGCAGGAGTGATCCCGCTGCACTGCCCTCACCTCGCGCAAGGAGCCTTTGCAGCGCAGGAGCTTGTAGATAACAGTGCAGGGGATGCAGAGCATGGAGGAGAGTGCCAGGACCCAGCCGATGGCTTCCCCCCACCACGGGTACACGTATGTCTTATTGTATGTCAGCGGCTTGTAGTTCACCACGTGGAACACAAAGATGCCCTGGGTGGAGAGAGGGAGGTGAGGTCCCGCGGGGCAGGGAGCTGGCGGTCCCCACCCCGGCGGGTGTCACCGCGCGGCAGCGGCTCCCGGAGCGACACGCGTGTGCCCACGGCGGCCGCCGGGGGGCGCTCGGGGCCCGCGGCACGGCTCGGGGCGGCGGCACACGCGTGTCCCCACGCGCGGTGGCCCCGCTCACCACGCAGACCAGCGGTGTCACCACAGCCCAGCACCACTTCATGACGGGCAGAGGCCGGTAGCCGATCATACGGGCCACATCGTCCATGAAGCGGTCGGCACCTGTGGGGAGGAGGCCGTCAGCTGGGGCACTCGTGTCCCAGTGTCCCACCTTGTGTCCCCCTTCCCGTGTCCCCCTGGCCTCACCATAGACCCAGGCAATGACCACGCACTCCCAGAAAGCCTGCCACAGCAACGTGATCCCGCTGGCCGAGTAGTTGTCAAAGAGCTGGAATACGTACATGCCGCCCTGCCAGGAAGGCGCCCGTGTCACCAGCACTGTGCTGGCTGCCCCGCTTGCCACCACACTTCAAGTCACAGCCTTGCCAGCACCAGTACCCCACCTGGCACGGACACCCTGCATCCCATGGGCACCCTGCTCCCACAGCACCCCTACACCACAGAGACCCCCATGCCATAGGAGCTCCGCTGACACGAGGGCAGCAGCCCCAGTGAGCTCCCACCCCACAGTGGGATCTCATGGGAGGTGATGCCTCAGGAACGGGCGCAAGCGGCCGGTGTGGGGCTGGCCGGCAGTGTCCCTGCTGTGTCCCCCACCTGTGTGACCATGGAGAGGTCAATGAGGCAGCAGATGATGCAGCAGAGCGCAGCGGTGAGCTCACGGCGCAGCGAGCCAGCCCCCGGCTGGGGGAACAGGTCCAGGATGCCCGTGATGAAACCCTCCACACCGACAAACTGCGGCACAAAGCAGGGCTCAGTGGGGACGTGCCACCCATCCTCTCCCTGTTCCCCATCTCCCTGGTTGCCACAGCACCTGGCTGTCCAGCCCCAGCACGAGAAGCATGATGAAAAAGAGCGTGGCCCACAGCGGAGACAAGGGCATCAGCGTCACAGCTTTGGGGTAGGCGATGAAAGCCAGCCCGGGACCTGCAGGAGAGTGGGGTCAGAGATGCCACTCAAGGCGTGACACAGAAGACACAGCTGGCACCCACCATCCACCGCTTACCAGACTCGGCCACCTTGGAGATGTCCACGCCTTGCTCAGAGGCCATGAAGCCGAGCACGGAGAAGACAACAAAGCCGGCAAAGAAGCTGGTGCAGCTGTTGATCACAGCCAGGATGTAGGCATCCCTGTGGGCACAGCATCTAAGGAAGTGCTGGGGGGCACTGGGGGACACACCAGGGGGCCTGCCTGCAGCTGGCACAGCCCTACCTGTAGCAGTTGTTGTGGAAGCGGTTGTAGCTGCCCAGTGCGGTCAGGGCACCCAGCCCGATGGCGTAGGAGAAGAACACCTGGGTGCCAGCATCAATCCAGACCTGGGGTGTGAGGGAGGACGTCACGGGGTGATGGGGGTGCCACGGTGTTGTCTAGCACCCAATTCCCTGCTGCTCTCCCCACTGCCCTCACCTGTGCCTCAACCAGCTTGGACCAGTCAGGTTTCAGGTAGTAGATGATGCCACCCAGCGCGCCGGGCAGTGTCACTCCGTGGACCAGCAGGAGGATGAGGACCACATACGGGAAGAGCGCCGTGAAGTAGACAATCTGAAGAGCAGTGGGTGGCCATGAGACTCCCCCAGGCCAGGGCTCTCCGTCACGTGCCACAGGTGTCCCAGCAGGACCAGAGCTTGGGAATGTCCCCAGCAGCTGGAAGCACCTCCCAGACATATGTGGAACACGGGCCTCCCACCCCTGTGGGCTGTGGCACAGGAGGGCAGGAGCCAGCAGTGCCACGTGTTGCAGTCTTCTCTCACACCAGTGGCCCTGATGCATGTTCCCTCTGCCAGCATTACCTTCCCAGTCGACTTGACACCCTTCCAGATGCAGAAGTAGACAACGATCCAGGTGGTAAGCAAGCAGAGGATCATCTGCCAGTTCATCTCCCCTGGCTCGCTGAGTCCCCCAGAGAGACGCAGCACCTTGTTCCTGCAGAGTGGGGCTGTGCTGAGCGCCAGCATGACACCCCCAGCCCCAGACAACACCCTCCTGCTTCCCACACTCACTCCCAAAACTCAATGACAGGCGAGCGCTTGTTGGTCATGTTGGTGCAGCTGAAGTTGGAAGTCCAAGTGCTGGCAGTGGCGTTAGTGCTGACATTTTGGCACAGGTCCAGGTTGAAGAGCTCCGTGCACTGCTCCGTGTTCCAGGAATGGCCACAGGTGGCCCAGGGCAGGGTGTCCGTCAGTGAATGCACCAGGTAAAAGAGCCCCCACACCAAGATCATGATGTAGTAGGAGTTGCAGAAGAAGACGATCACCATAGAGGCCAGGCCTAAACCTGTGGCACGGGGGGATCAGAGCCCGCAGGCACCTGTGGGCATCTGGCAGCCAGCATGGAGCGGGATACGGGGTGTTGTAGGGATGGGGGAGGACAGAGGAGAACTGACAGGGACAGGACAGGGAAAGCTGGCAGCCCTGGACAGGACAGGAGAGAGCCGGTGGAAATGGGACAGGAAAGCTGGCAGCCCCAGGCAGGACAGGACAGGACAGGACAGGACAGGGTGGGGACAGCTGGCGGCATGGCACAGGACCAGGGGGGGACCGGCAAGATACCTCTGGAAGTGGGGATCCAGCAGCTGCCCGGGATCCAGCAGCACGCAGGCAGGGAGCCACAGGGGCAGGCAAGGCAGGCAGGGCAGCACGGGGTGCCATGGGGCACAGGTGCAGGCAGCTGCCATCCTTGGCCGCGGCAAAGGGCGGCAGTGGGACGCGGGCAAGGTGCAGGGGAGCAGGCAGGGCGTGGGCAGGGTGCTGCCAGCCCCAGCAGGCTGCGTGCAGCCAGGCACAGTCAGGGTGCAGACAGGGTGCCGGGGGCCCCGGCCAGGGTGCAGGGGCCGCGGAAAGGGTGCAGGCAGGGCGCGGGCAGGGCGCGGCGTTACCCTTGAAGAGGGGGGCGATGTTCCAGGCGGCGATGCCCCCCTGCTTCATGAACTGTCCCAGAGCCACCTCCAAGAAGAAGATGGGGATGCCGCCCACGAAGACGATGAGCAGGTAGGGGATGAGGAAGACGCCTGGGGCCGGGGGCAGGGGGCCGGCTCAGCCGCCGCCGTCCCCCCGGCCCCCCCTTTTGCTCCCCCCCTTCCCCGCGCCGCCCGCCCGGACGCAGCGAATGGCAAAGGCGCCTCCGCGCCCTCCCCTTGCCGCGATGTAGGTCAGCACGGGCAGGTAGTGGGGGGCTCCCACGACCCCCGCTCCGTGAGTGACTCCGGAACACCGCGGGGCGGCCCACGAGCCCCTCGAAGGCGCAGGGCGAGCTGAGCCAGCGTGGGGTGACCCCCAGGCGCACACTCCGGGTCGGGAAGCGGGTGCCCCCCGCGCCGCGGGGCGCACCCCCGCGGCGTGGGGCGAGCACTAGGCTCACCTCCGCCGTTCTTGTAGCACAGGTAGGGGAAGCGCCAGACGTTGCCCAGCCCCACGGCGAAGCCCACGCAGGACATGATGAAATCCATCTGCCGGGTCCATGTCTCCCGTTCGGGGGCGGCCTCTTTGGGGGGACCAGGGGGTCGCACCAGCGGTGCCGTCACTGTTCGCTCCTCGCCCGCCGTGGGGGGCTCTGTGCCCTCCGCCCCGCCGGGGCCTTCTGCCGAGACGGGGGTTGTGGGGATGCCCACGCCGCCGTCACGCGCGCCCGTGGGGGCGCGGTGGGGGGGGGAAAGCACCTCCCCCCCCCGCGCGCCCCTCTCCGCGCGTAGGGGCGTGACGTCAGATGTCAGGCCGGCGCGTGACGTCACAATGCAGAGCGGTGACTCACCCCGCGGCGGCGGGAGGGGGCGCGCCGCGGTCGCGCGTGGCCGTGGGTCCCCCTCTCCCCCTCCCCGAGCTCATCCCTCCCCGGCGCTCCCCGCTTACCGGAGCCCGCGGGGGCAGCGGCGGCCGCGGCTGTGGCGGCGGCGGCGGCGTCGCGTCGCGGGGCGTCGGGCGGCTGCGGGGCGGCCGTGTCGGTGGGGACGGGGGGCATGTCGCGGGGGGCCGGGGAGCGGGGGCGGGTCGGGGGCGGCTCCGTGGCCGAGGGGGGCTCAGAAGCAATCCACGAAGCACTTGAAGGTGAGTCGGAAGAACCTCATTGAGGGCGGCGGGGCGCGGCGGGGCGGGCCGGGCCGGGCGGGCGGCTCAGAGCCGGGCTGCGGGGCCGGCGCCGCGCGGCCGCTCCGGGGCTCTCTGCGCCGCGGCACCGGGCGGCGGCGGAGGCAGCGACCGGCCGCACCGCCCCCCGAGCCCCATTGGCCGCGCCACCCGCCCGCGGCTTGACGGGACTTGCAGTTCCGACGCACTGGCACCGGCCCCGAGGCGAGGCGGGGGGCACGGGGGGACAAAGCACACCCGGCGGGATTCCGGGTACTACGGACAGCGAGGGATGGCGTTGGCAACGGGGGATACCGGGCACGAGGGACACAAGGCAGTAAGGCACGCCCGGGGACACCAGGGAGCGGAGCGCTAGGGACAGCAGGCGACAAGACAGGCAGCGGGGGACGAGGCACTTCAGCGCACAACAGGCACTGCAACTCCGGGACTTGCACGTCTCGCCCCACCAGCACCAGGGCACAGGAGAAGACACGGGGCACTAAAGCGGCAGGATTTGCACCAGGGGACACGAGACAACAGGGTGCAGCCAGCAGCAGAGCACACGAGGCGGCAGGCACCAGGGAACAGTGTCCCCCGCCGCCACTGTGGAGCGCACCCGGCAAAGGCACAGGTCCCTGAGGGATATTAGGGGATAGCGAGCACCAAGTCACACCAGGGAGCACTGGAGCATGAGGGCACCTGTGGCAGCAGGGTGCTGGGGGTCCCAGCAGCACACTGGGGACATGGTGCCCTGACTCACCAGGGGCAGAGGGTCCCAAGGGATAGCAGGCAGCAGAGGCGAGTGGAGTTCAGAGAGTTTAATGAGCGCAGGACAAACCCCGATTCCCCCCATCCCCCCACCCCCCAGTGCCTGGCCTGGCCCACACCCCCAGGCCAGGCCCCCCGTGACACCCTAGTCGACTTCTTCCATGCTGCTGTAGGAGGGGGCTGGGCGCTCGGCGGGGCTGGCAAAACGCTCGGGGAGGCCTTCCGCAGCCAGCGGCGGGGCTCCTTCGGGGGCCAGGCCGGATCCGAACGGCACCGGGGGCAGTCCCTGCAAGCAGAAGGTGGGCATGAGAGGGAGACTTGCACGCTGCCCACCCATCTCCCTCCTTGCTCCCGGGGGGCTGGAGAGGTGCCCGGGGGGGACACAGCCCCACACGCAGGATGTGCAGCCCCTGGGCTTACAGAGCAGCAGCTGGCGGCAAACCCCACGGCAGGGCAGGGCAGAGGGAAGCAGCCCCTCCGGCCCAGCAGGAGGGCCAGGCTGCAGCACACTCCTGCCCCGGGGCGGAGCAGAGCCCTGCACCCCAGCACGGGGGCCGCAGGCACGCTGCCAGTGCCTGCCGGAGGTCTGAGGAACAGAGCAGGGCCAGAGGGGATTTCCAGGGCTGAGAGCACCTTGTCAGGCCTCGCTGCCGGCCACCCACCGCCGGCGAGGGCAGGCAGGTGCAGGCAGCAGCTTGTGGGCCCCAACCCTGGGGTGCCAGCACCAGTCGGAGCAGAGGTCAGCCCACCGGCGCCGGGCACTGACTCAGACCCACGAGGCCGGCATCGTGGGTGAGCGGGGGAAGCTGCTGAGACCCAGGGCTGTAGACAATGAGGCGACTGTTCCAGGACAGGCACCTCATGACCGTGGCACAGCCCTGCCGGGCTCCCCGGCTGGGACCTGCTTGGGAGGGGAGTAAACCTCAGCACGTGGAGGAGGGGCATGGGACAGAGGTAGGGGGAGTCCAGCTCAGGCCCCGGCCTAAAACGCAGACGAACCCCTTCACTGCAAAGCATCCCTCCCAAGCCAGCTGAGGGCACTGCCAGCAGAACACTGGAGACGGAAAAGGAAGTCACAGGGCTCTGAAGTCACCTCTCACACCCAAATACGCCAGAGCTGTCTGAGCCACACTCAGCCAAGGGCAACACGTCTCAATGTCAGACACGGTTGGAGTAGCAGCCTGTGCCCCAGCCTCAGGGGACTGCCTGCTCCTGGCCCTGCCGGGCTCCTCACGCCCTGCACGTGTCCCGTGAGGCTACCGCTCCACAGCTGGGATTGCAGCCCAGCCCGTGCCCCACGGCATGGGCAGGCAGAGCTCTCCCCTGAGCCTGCTGCCACACAAGGTGCACCAGGCACCCAGCAAAGCCCAAGGGATGGTCCTGGTGCCAGCTGGGTCACAGAGTGGCCTCAGGTGACCCCAGTGTGGAGTCCTCGCCTCTGTGTGGGAGTGCCAGCACACAGGACACGAATGCTGCGTTTCGTTGGAAAACCTGGCTTTATTAACGCACCATGGTCGTAGCTGCTCTCCCTGACCCCACGCCTCTCCCGCAGCATGGGCAGCTGGTACTCTCGTAAATGAGGTGCTGCGCCACGCTGCCCTGAACAGACCAACTCCCCCAGATGCTGCCAGCACACAGCCCCACAGACTGGTGGGAGGCAGCGACCCACAGAGACAGGTGCTCACCATGGGCACCTCAGTCTGGATTGCCAGGCTCCCCAGCAGCTGTCTGGGGCTGAGCAGGGAAGCACACAAGCCCTTGGTGACAAGCCCGTCCAGCCCCAGCACAGGAGAGCAGCACACATACTCCCAGTGCACGGGCAGCTGGCACCAGAAGGCTCAGCAGAAGGCTAGCAGGGCAGACTGGGCTGGCCAAGGACCGTGGGTAGCCCCAGCCCCAGGGGAGCTCAAGGCTCCTGCAGCAGCACAGCTGAGAGAGGTGGCCAGCCAGGGCCCGTGTCAGGGCATCCTGCCCTTGCTGCAGCCTCCCGGCAGGTCTCCACTTCCTACTTGGGAGCCAAGCAGAGATGGTTGATGTGCCCACAGGGCTCTCAGGCCCCAGCAACACCGTAGCAGCAACGTCCCTTCTTGAGAAGCAGGTAGCCTTGAGGCCTGCCCTACTCCCAGTGGGCAGCAAGGAAGGGCAAAGGAGCTTCTGGTTCTGGGCTGTGCCTTGGCAAAGTAGCAGGCTGGCCACACGGGCCTGCCAGCTGGCACAGGAGATGCCAGAGCAGACAGACAGGAGCCGACAGCCCCATGTTTCCCTTGGCGAGTCTTTCCCAGCGATTTCTGTGCTGCTGCCTCATGTCTTCGTCTCATAGCGTCCTAGGACGGCGCGTGCCCTGGCGGCCCTGCTCCCGCAGCTGGCCACGCGCCTGGGCCTATCTCCAGCGGGGCTGGTAAATGAGTGGGTAGAAGACGTTCAGGAAGAGAGCCACAATTGCAGCTGTGGTGGCCAGGACAAAGTATCTGACGCAGCCTTCATCTGGGTGCTGGGGGGTGCCCGGACTTCGCTTCTGGCCACAGGGCCTCCAAGAGTTTCTTGCAGGCCTTTGGGGTGCCTCAAGCTGCAGCTCTTGTTCTTCAGCCTCCAGTTCCTGCCAGATCAGAGAAGCCTGCGATGTGGAAACCTGCGTCAGCACTTGGAGAACACAACGGGCAACACCCCTTGCCATCCCCCGGGGCAGGCGGCTGCCTGCAAGCCCAGCCCCGTGCCCAGCCAGCCCGCCTCCCCATGCAGCACCGTCGCGGTCGCGCCCGCCCCCGCAGCTCTTCAGGGTCTCTGGTGTGTGGGGCTCCGGTGGGTGGCTCTGTGGGAGGGAGCGTGGGCAGCTGCCGGGCAGGGTCTTCACGGGACTGCAGGGAGTGAAGCCAGCAGCTGGATCCCGATGGAGCAGATGCACTTGCATTGGTGGGTCCAGGAGGTAAGGGAGCAGGCAGCAGCCAGTCACAGCCCAGCTTCTGTGATCCCAACAGGATCTTTCAAATGACAGCCAATCCAGAGCCAGCTGGAGCAGCAGGAGCAGGAGGCGCGGTGCCAGTACAGCCAGTCACAGCTCTGCTTTGGTGGGTAAGAATGCTCTGACAACCAATCGTAGCCCAGGTTCCAGAAGGATTTTCCACAGGCAGCCAACCACAGCTTGGCCCTTCATGGCGGTGATCATGCAGAGCAGCCAGTCAGGGAGCAGGTCTCTGGAGGGCACCCAGTGCCACGGAGGGTGCAGGTGGTCCAGGGTGCTTGGGCACCTGCTGAGCCCCACTGGGATCCAATGCACCCCATTACTGTGGGGGAACCAGTGCTGCCAGGGGCCCAATGAGCTCCAGTGCCACAGAGCAACCTGATGAACCCCAGTGCCATGAGGCATACAGTGAGCCACAGAGCAACCTGATGAACCCCAGCGCCATGAGGCATACAGTGAGCCACAGTGCCAGTTCAGGCCCTGAAGCCTCTCACCACCAGTGAAAAGCAGCACAGCTTTCTCATTGCTCAGGGTGCCCCCAGTGAGTGGGGCTGCTCCAGGACACACACGCGGGGCAGGAACAGCCCAGGCAGGCAGACACCAACATGCCAGACAGCCCTGCTGGCCTCAGAGACAGCTTGTCCCCAGGCGAGAGGGCAGAGCTGGGATGCCTAACTAGCACCTGGCCAAGGGGAGGAGGATGAGCCAGAGGGGCAGGGAGGCCAGGCCAGAAGGGCCCCTCTGAGCACACATGTGCAGTCATGCTGGAGATGAACTGAGCATTGTCCTCAGACTCCGCGGGCCCACAGAGGTGCTGAGAACAGAGGGAATGCCTGCAGCACAATGGTGCGTGGGGTCTCACCAGGTGAGCACCAGCCTCAACCTTCCTGACTTTCACAAGAGGATCAGTGCAGCCATTCCCTACCACTGCATTCTGAAAGCACCCTGCCGTCTGGCCCACCCCCAGTCCCTCCCTCCCAGGCCACCCAGCAACAGAGCTCGCTCTGGCAGGTTTCTCCACAGCACCCTGTGAAGGCTGCCAGGCCTCTGGCTCAGCACTGGCATTTACCTTTTTTGCACTTGGCTTGGCCCTGAGTTGGGCCCCAGCAGAAAGTGTTCCCCACCCTGCCTTGAAAGTGGCTCCAGAGGGCAAGTTCTTACTGCTCCCTGGCACAACGAGATCCTACTGCACCACTCACAACCCCTCCTTCAATGCAGACCCCAGTGAGGCTGTGCCCCCCTTCTTCCTCTTCCTGAGCCCTCCCATCAGCACTTCCACACTGATGACGAAAACAGCTCTCCTGTGATCCCTCAGGACAGGGACTGTCCCAAGCCCACAGAGAGAACAAGGCAAGACAGGCTCCAGTGCCCAGCTGACGCGAGCTCTCTGGTATCAAAGGGGTACAGGCACTGCACCACAGCTGCACCAGGCTCTGTGGGTGCAGGCAAAGGCAGGCAGGGCCCTGCATGTGGGCCCCTGAGCACATTTCAAGGCTCTGTGGCTCCAATGGTGGCGAAAGGGACGCAAGTGCTCACCTGGCTGGCAGCAGCTTCGGCAGAGGGGGTGCGCTCGGCGCGGTGGTCTGAGGGATGCCCTGGCAGGGGTCTCTCCACAGGAGAGTTCCTCCGGCGGTAGAAGAGGACATAGGCATATCTGGTCACCACCTGGCTCTCATCCACGGTGGTGACTGTGCTGTCGTCAAAGAGCCGCCAGCCTGAGGAGGAGGAAGGGTTAAGCTAGCAGACAAGTCACGGCCGCAGGAGCCGAGGGGTGGTGAGGGTGACAGATGCTCACCCACGTCGCTGCGCTGGCTGTTCTTGTCGTTGGGCAGGCGGGCATACGCTGTGTAGTGGCCTCCAATCATGCCTCCATAGTGGTTGATCACAGCATACAGGTCATACATAGGCAGCTGCTGCTCACCCTTCCGACCGATGCAGAACTTGCTCAGGTCCAGACTCCTGTAGAGAGATACAGCGACCGTCAAGGGCGATCAGTGTTACGCAGGCTGGGCCGCAGGTCAGCAGAGGCAGTGCCAACCCAGGCACATCATCCCCTGGGCTCTCACCGGACAGGAAAGTCCACCATGTCATTGATCTTGTCCCTCCAAATAAAGCTGCGGAAGGAGAAGCGCTTGAGCTGGATGATGAGGACGTTGGGCAGCCGCCACAGCATCAGCTGCTTGGAAGCCTCACGGTGCTGCTTGCACTTGGGGCAGTACCTGGGGGAAGAGTGTGCTCGTTACTGGCATGGGAAGAGCCTCAGTCCTTGCAGCTCAGCTCACAGCTCAGCCCCAGGGTCCCCACATGCAGGGCTGGCTAAGGGTATGTGGGAGCGCTCAGCTTCCTCTGTCAAGGGCAGGCCAGTACAGCCCTGCAGAGCACTAGCTTTGCTCCCTGCTGGCTCAGCCCTTCCGAGTGCACAGGGAAAGCCAGCCCATTGTTCCTGGCTGCCAGTAGAAACAGCGTGCAGGCCTGGGCAGCTCCTGGGAAACCCCTGCTGCTGTCTGGGCCTGTTGGCTGGAACCCACTCCGCTGCCTTCCTCACCATGCTTCCTCTGGGGCCAGGACTTCAGGCTTCGTGAAGAGATTGAGGCACTGCTCCAGGGTGAAGTGGCCAGCCCGGGCTGCTTCGCTGGCCGAGCCTGGATCCTCCACACATTCCAACTCCTTGGATTCTACCAACACGAATTCCTTGAGGCGCTCATTGTTCTTCCACACCAGGGCAAGAGAGCAGTCGTCTGTCAGATCCAGGGGGGTGTCACCTGTGAAGGGGCACAGACCTCACACACTTACCCCACCAGGCTAGACCAGGCCACCTTGCTGGAGCAATCTTGCCCATCCCAGTTAGATACAGAGATCAAAAAGTGCTGCCAGAAAGGGACAGGTACCCCCCTGGCCAGGTTCATCATGCAGAGCCCCTCAGCCTGCAGGGTGCAACACCGGCACAGTCCTCTCATCAGTAGCACCCTCACAACCAGCACCTGGTGTGGGCATCCTATTCAAAGAAAGAGGTGACCCAGAGATCACAGACCCTCTGAGAATACAAGAGACTGGAAGGAATTGGCCTATTTGCTGAGGAGAGCAAGAATGTCATGCCCAAGAAGAGCTTCCAGATGGAGGTTCTGCGCAGCAGAGCCCTTCCCTCCCCTGTCAGATGCAGCTTTCACTGTCCAGTGTGGACACCTGGGCTCATCTTATGCCAGGCAGACTCTGGCACCCTGGCCAGGCAGATCCACTACCCTGCCAGAGGCTCTAAGGGATGAAGGTGGTGCTTTACAGGGCTCTGGCTCACCTTTATCTTCCAGCTTGTGCTCTCGGTTGGCAGCGTCGATCTTAGTGATGTAGAACGGTGTGGCGCGGGCACTCAGTGAGTCTGGAGTGTGTTGGTACCCAGGGATGGCAGCTGTGAATAGGCAGAGACAGATTTGTGGTGGCACTGCCTGTCTGCCCTGCGTAGGGGCCAAGAATTTGCAGCGCCCCCACCCCCACCTCACATGCTACGGCCTTGAAGGGACACAACCACGTGCCCGTGTCCTTGACTATTTTTAGCAGGCGCCTGCCCCTGGCAAGCTGTGCTCCTCTGCCTGCCTTGCCCCTTCACTGCACATTGCTGCCATCCTGAGACGAGTGTCTGGAAACGTGACAGCCAGGCAGCCGAGCGCGAGAGGCTGGTCCCATGCAGCTGAGTCAGAGCGAGCGAAGTGCTTTGCTCACAGCCCCCAGGGGCTCAGCCTGCACCAGCTCTGCCTTGCTCCCACAGGACTTCTGCCAGCCCCTGCCTTCCCACCTCTCCCACAGCAACACAGCACTCCAGCCTCTCTGCTCATCAGGTCCCTGCTCTACACCCTGGGCTTTGCCAGGGCAGGGCAGAGCGTGGGTAGACAGGCATTTCAGGTGAGGCAAGAGTGCCAAAACAAAGCTCCCGTGGCCTCATCTGTGTTCCCAAGAGTCTCCAGACCAAGCTCACAAGGGGAGAAGAGATGCTGTGCTGGGAGGTCACCCCAAGGAGGGAGAATTGCCCGAGCTCCTGGCACAGACACAGCCAGCGCTTCAGCACCTCTTACCTTCTGGCTTGAGGGCTCTCTCATAGGATGGCTCCTTCTCACAACAGCTGTCACCCTGCGACTCCATGTGCTCAGAGAACCCTGAATCCAAGCTCAGGAGGGAACTCCTGGCTGTCAGGACCTTGCTCCGGACAGTGGTAGTATCCCCCATCTCTGGCTGCAGCTCAGGCACAGCTGGCGAGAGCGGGGGCTCCTGAGGGAGGCTGGAAACCCTGTCCCCATCTCCCAGCTCGGGGGCAGAGGTGGCTGCTGCACAGCTGCTCTTGGCCAGGGGCTCCAGCTTGTCTGAGTGCAGAGGCTGCAGCCCCTGCTCCGGTGACATCCGGCCCAACTGGAATGGAGGCTGGAACACGCTGACTGAGTACCTGGGCATGGAGGTGGGAGTTAGAGCTGGCCAGACGCAGGACTGAGCTCAGCTCCGGGACAGAAGCACCCTCCTTCCCCAGACTCTCACCTTGCGTAGCCCTCCAGCAGCTGGGCCAGGCGGGCGTAGGTGAGGCGGGACTCGGGCACACTGATGAGGAAGGGGAAACCGATGTTCTCAGGACGGCACGAAGCCTTGTGGTCTGGCCAGTGTGTTTTCTGACATGCCCTGTAACACATACACGGCGTGTCAGACACACATACAGCCCCTGCCGAACTCAGCATCCTTGAACAGCCTGGGAAGGAGCAGTGCAGGGCCAGAGAAGTGTGCTGGGGACAAGGGGAACACCACGAGTTCAACTGGCTCCATCCCAAAGGGAAGATCCATCCCACCTTCTCCCAGCAGGCAGAGCTCTCCCATCCAGCCCTTCACAGCAGGAGACCCTCCATCCCTGCCAGGCACCAAGCCAACTCACACGTTGCAGTAACCAACTCGATAGCACCTCGTGCAGCGCTTGAGCTTCTCATCCTCTGGCAGCTGCTTCTTCTGGCAGGCTGCACACTTGGCGACAGGGCCACTGGGCACCTGTGGACGCTGCAGGAGAAAGGACCCATTGGACAGGGAAGGGCACCCGGGCAGGACAAGGCAGCCTCGGGGGGCATCCACGCTCACTGTAGCTAACCGCCCCCGTGTGCAGTTCTGCCTCTCCTGCTCAGTGCTCAGCCTTCCTGCATCTCTCCCATTAGTCCCAATATGCCTCCTTACCTGCTGGACCTGCAGCTCCACCACACGCTCCTTGGCCAGCTCTGGGGACAGCACCTCAAAGCAAAGCAGCAGGTCCGTTGGCGAGACTGTGTCTAGTGAGTTAGATGGCAGGAACATGCGGTGGAAGTGATTCTTGATCACCTGCCAGGAAAGCAGTGGAGCATGGCCGTGTAAGGGCTGCCCTATGTGTCCTCTCCTCAGAGAGCCACAGACCTCAGCCTCACAGGGAGCTGTGAGAAGAGCAGCAGCCTAAGGATGCTGTGCTCAGCTCACCACCTCACAAGGGAAAGATGGACATCCCCAGAACCTCCTGTGGTGGCCTAACCCTCCAGAGCAGGTATCTGCCCAGCACTCTCACCTCTGCCAGGCGCAGGTTCTCTGGTTTCACACGCACACTGTGGGCAACTGAGTCAAGCACCTCCATGGCACTGGAGTTCTCCTTGCTGATACTCACGAGGAACTGCCACCGAGAAAGTGCTGCATTAGTCACACCACACTAAGGCGTGTGGGCCCTTACTTAACACACGGCTTAGCTGGCTGGCACATGACCAGCTGCCTGAGGCACCTCCAGGAGCCTTCTTAGGCTCCCTCCCCAGGGTAGAAGGTACCCTTTACCTTGATGGGTTTCTTGTGTGGCTCCTTTGCAAAGTAGTAGACAGTCAGCACCTTTTGCTTCTGTGGGAGGGGCACGGGGAGGTACAGGAAGGGGTCAAAGGTAATAGACACCTGCAGATACAAAAACACACTCAGCTGTGGGAAGTGCTTGTGGCTGAGCAGCAGATCCAGTGGACTCAAGACCCAGACCCTGTGACCTGTGCTCTCTGAGGGTCAGGAGCCTACTTCTGCACAACCAGGACAGGGACAGAACCTTCAGGGCTGCCCTACCTTGGAGCACATCGGGCACACGAGCTTGGATTTGTACTGGCCCTGGAAGAGGTCTACTATGAACGAGTCATTCCTCATCTTGTGTCGTTGCCAAGCCTCCTCAGCTACCACCTGCAGGAATAAAGGGCTTAGCACCTCATTAAACCACCCAGACTGCTCTCCCAGTGACTTTGGGGGAGGAACAACCTCACCTCATCAGGCCTCCCATCCGAGTCAACAGTCTCTGTGTAGGGCTTGTTCTGGATGCGGTTGAGGTCCTCGTGCAGACCATCAAGCAGGAAGGCCATGAACTCCTGAGCATCGTGCTGGGCATAGCCAGTGAACTGGCTGGCCTTGCTGGCCACAATTGCCTGTGGGGAGAACAGTAGTCAGGGCTGGCCAGCAGACCTCTGCCAGCACTGCCTGCCCCATGTACAAACCCTGGCTGCACCCACCCACACCCACAGCTCTCTGTGGCACTTGCAGGGCAGCCAGGTGCCCACAAAGGAATGCTGGGGACCCACAGCAGCTCCTGCTGAGCACCAATGCCAGGGGCCCTACCTTCAGTTTAGAGGGCTGGAAGGCATGGTGCGTGCCCTTCCACAGCACTCTGAGCAGCATGGCAAAGCCGATGGCCAGGCGTCCACCCGTCCCCAGCGGGTTGTTATAGTTAATTTCTGACTCAAAGGACCGATCTGTAAGAAATGCAGGAGCTCAGGGTGGCTGCTGGCTTCATCATCTAAGTGGTCAAGCTCTGCTGGGCCCCCAGTGTGGGCTCACCATGGAAGTAATCACGCAGCTCCCGGGTGTTGGACAGGGACTGGATGACGCTGTTCATGAAGCAGGTGTTGCCCAGGTTCACTAGACCTGTGAAGCCAGGCAGGCAGACCTTCTTCTTCTCATCCTCATCCTCATCATCCTCCACGCTCTCGGCACTCACGGGGCTGTGTGTCATCGGTGGCACCATACATGTCGGTTTGGGCTGCCAAAGCAGAGGAAGGTGTAAGGGTGTGGCACTCAAGGAGTCTCTCTGGGAACACCAGAGGAACTCAAAAGCCCAAGAAAACCCCCAGAGAGGGCTGGAGCCATCACACCATCTCCCACTTGGACAGGGACAGACAGGCCAACAGTTGCCGCCAATCCTGCCAACTATGACTGAGGGGCACCACCTCCTCTTCCAGGAGTACTTCAGTCTCCAGAGTGGCACTGAGGAGGTGTCTCGCTTTCCCCTATCCAGGTCAGACCCAGTGTGACCACACTCACCGAAGGAATGTGTGGCTCTTGCTTCACCGCCAAGTGCTCTGGGGCTGTACGGGCTGCCACACCATCCAGAGCCCCATCTTCCACACGTGGCTTCTCTTTGTCACTGGTTCGGGCCTCTTCCTTGCTGGAGAGGGGGTGCTGGTTACTGCCCGGAGGGTTCTTATCCAGAGGGGTAGGGCCTGTAGGCATGGCAACCTTTGCACCACCCACTGCACCTTAAAAAGAGGGAAAGGTGGGCCTGTGGTTAGCAGCACCACACACTGCCCACAGTGGGGCTGAACTGCTCAGTCCACGCTTGCACAGGCTCTCTCCTACCCGTGAACAAGGGAAACAGCAGTGCCCTTCCCCTACCACGTGGCTCACACCCTGCCTCAGATCCCTCCTACCTGCACCCACTCATCCCCTCTCCTTCCCCACCGTTCCATGCCAGAGGATCCAGCACCAGCTGGCAGCTGGCAGTGGTGAGGAGGGCCCATGGCCCACTGCGGCGCAGCAGGCAGGCAGGACACGAAGGCAGGGTGCAGACCTCGTGTGGCAGGAGCCTCCAGCCCTCCCCAGCGCTGGCTCTGGCGTTTCTTCAGGCAGACATCAATGCGAGACACCGTGAAGTTGTACGTGCACTGGTCCGGCTCAATAAGGTTCCTGCAAGGCACGCAGCGAGTCAGAGGTGCCCCAGACCCCACAGCAGCCTCAGACATGCCAAAGCCTTTGCACAGCAGAGCCATGGCCTCCAGGCAGCAGGGACCCTGCCAGCACTAATCCTGACAAAGCAGGGGGGAAACCCTCGAGCCTGGCCACACTGAACACACAGAGCGCCCCTTTTCTGACAGATCCATTCTGCTTGGCTCTCTCCTGCTGCACATCCTACCCAAAGGGCACAAGGCTGGTCTGGCTCTGTCCCCAAGAGCTCTAGAACAGCCTGGGGCAAACTGCAGGCAAGGAGACACTGGGATTTCCTCCCCTGCAAGCGAGCACACAGCCAAGACAGACCAGGCTCAGGGCACCAGTGTAGCATGGTGTAAGTGAAACCTCCAAATGCAGAAATGAGCATTCCCTGTACAGAACCGCCAGATGGGACTGGTTCCTGCTCCAGCTCTGCACTCTCACCTCCCCTGCCCTGGTGTGGGCTCCAGCTCTGCACTCTCACCTCCCCTGCCCTGGTGTGGGCTCCAGCTCTGCACTCTCACCTCCCCTGCCCTGGTGTGGGTTAGAAGGACAGGACTCATACCTGAGCTTCACCTGCCACCGGAACACTGTGTGAGGCCCACAGCCAGGATGGAGACGAAGGAAGTTCGTATCACTGCAGAGAAACTGGGAGTGAGCAGAGGTGAACAAACAAGTAGCCCAGCCACAATCAGGAGCTCTGCAGCGGCCTGGCATCATCCCGAGGCAAACTTGTACCTCGTCTGGAACACTAGTGTGAAATCTTGTTCCCGGAACAACACCTTGGATGTCTCCTTGTGGATCTCCTTCACATAGACATGCACCACCACCAGATCATTGCCCTTCTCGTATGAGTCATTCTTGACAAAGGTCAGGCTTACAAAAGGCTCTGGCTCTGAGTAAGAAAAGCCACAGAGAGAGAGGTTATTTTCCTTGCATGTTGGGGCTGAAGCTGACCCAGGAAAGGTCCTGAGTAGATGGACCTTCCTGACCAGGCTCACCCCATGGGCTCTAGCCACTCACCATCAGCTGCTGCTTCCAGAGCCACATCGTCCTTGGACCAGTCCCTCTTCTCACTATCTCTGCCCATGGGAGGGGTGGCCACTGGGATGGCCTTAGAGCTCTCTCCCAGGATAGGCAGGCAGTCCCGGCTCCGCAAGGCCTCGGTAGGGCTGCCTGGCTGCAGGACTCTTTTCTCAACACAAGTGGCAACACAGTGGGGGAGCACCTCTGTGGTAGCTGCAAGAGGTGGCATCTCCACGGGAACAGTCTCTTTGGCCAAAACCACAGCCTTTCAATACAGAAAGACACAGTGAAACAAAGACACTGTCACCCCTGAGCTGCCCTGGCCCACCCACTGTGGCTACTGCCAGCCAGTCAGGCACAGCTCCATCCCACCTGCTTCCCCCACACAGCCCATACCAGCTCAGCCCCACTAGCATCACAGCACAGCAACTGCAGGGTCCTCACTTCACCCTCTCCTCCACCACAGGTCCTCCTGTCAGCCCTCAGCATCCCGGAGCCCACCTCATCCTCACCAGCAGTGATGGGTCCTGCAACCCCTGCACAGGGCAGAGGAAGCAGGGGCACCCTGCCCAGCAGGTCCCCAGGTACCTTCTCGAGTGGCAGCACGAGGTCTGCAAGGGCCGCAGGTGCATCGACCTGGCTGGCTCTGCCATTGCGGCGGCTGCTGGCCCTCCCACTGTGCCCCTTGCTGGGCTCGGTGCTCCCGGTGACCCTGGCATTCGGCTCCTCTTCAGTGGGAGCTACTTTGAGGTATACTGCCCGCTTGGCACTGGGGCCACTCTGTGTCCCTGGGCTGGCTGGGCTTTTCCCTCCCAGGACCTCGCTTCTTCCCGGAGCACGCTTGGGGTTGGAGGGCTCCCGCCGGGATCTTGGCGGCTCTGAGCCTTCAGCCCTCAGCTCTTCAGGGGTCAGCTCTGCAGAAGCAGCCTTCTCCTTCCCGTTCTCCCAGCACGCAGCCCCTTTGGCCACCTCTTTGGATCCGTCTTTCCTTTTCTTCTGTAAAAAGCAATGCAGCACAGTGGGAAGGTACTCAGGTAGCAGCATCTTTCAGGCTCCCTATCTACCCCTTACCCTCACTCCCCCTTCCCAGACTGCACCAGGACTCTACTCCAGAACCTGAGAATGCATGGCAGGCAGAAACAGGGATACAATTCCCTGGGACAATGGCAGATGGCTCATGCAGCACATAGATGAAGGATGTGCCCCACATTGCTCCCTGGGCAGCTCAACAGCAGGGAGCTTGGAGCTCATCCCAGCTCCCCAGGGCTCCACAAGTTCCCTTAATAGACAGATCATTCCCTCCTTACCAGAAGTGAAGACCAGTTATGGAGTGGGATCTTCTTCTGCAGCACAAGCTGTAGAAAGTTGCCCTTCTTGCACTGGATCTTGCTGCAGGAGCCCTCGATCTCCTCATAGAACTGACAGCTCCACTGGCGCCCGTCTGTAAAGCAGAGGGGAACCAGTACCTCAGGCAGTGCTCCAGGCAGCTGTCACCTAACCCACAGCCCCCTTTCACCTGCCCCCAGGATGAAGGAAGCACTCATTCAGAGCCAAGAAGGCTGCAGGCAGGCTGCCACCATACCCCAGGAGCCTTCCAGGGCTCCAGCCAGCTTCCCTGAACTTGCTTTGTACATCTGGCTGGCCTTCTTCCCAGCGGGAAGGCCCTGGGCCTCCCCGCCCTCAGGGACACAGTCACTTTTCCAAAGGATACCCGGCACTGACTCAGCCATCCCAGCAAGCAGGGGACAGAGACGCACTGGCGCGGCCGTGGACATTTGTTCACTTGGCACAGAGGCCAGCTCCTGCCCTCCCCAGCTCTACAATGCTCTCCTATCGTCCCTGTCTGCTGCCTGAGTGTGTGCCAGCTGAGAGCAGGGCATTGCCTCTGAGGGAAAAGTTTGATGTCTGCCTGCAGCAACCCCGTGCTTGGCCCAGAGCTGTGCCAAATCCCAGTGGATAAATGCTTGCAGCAGTTGCTCCATTCCCATACCTGGTAGTCTGACCACACAGTCCGTGTCAGTGAAATCAGCACGTACATCCTCTGCCTTCAGAGCTCCAGTGCCCAAATTCAACTTGATAATGATCTCATCAGCATTCTGCTTCCAGTCCAGCAGCAGCTCTAGGAAAAGGGAGGGAAGTGTCACCCACTTGCTGGGGAATGAGCCTGAAGTGCCCACTCCTTGGCTGGGGAACGCAACCCTGAACACACACGCAGTTAAGGAGGTCACTGCAGGGAACACAGATCATGACAATTAAAAGGGACCTGCCCTCATCAGACAGGCCACAAACAAGAACACATGTTGCAGCAGGGCAGACGAATCCCAGTGGGAACTGGAGAGATCAGAAAGGCAGCGCTGTTCTTGGCACTGCCACAAGCAGCAGCGGCAGTGGGAAGAAAGGGCGGCTCCTGCCAACAACAAAGCAATTACTGCTTTCCCAAGGAACGAGGAAGCCACAGAATTACTCTGGGGGATTTAGGTGGACTCTGACCACAATCAGAAATTGCCACTTCCCCTTTGCATATGCAAACCAAGCAGCCCAGCTGCAACCATCAGAGCACTGTACTGCTGCCAGGTGAGCGTGGCTAGCACGGATGAAAGATGGGCAGGCTGGCCAGGGGGCAAGTACGCTGTAACGGGTGAGAAAAGAGTGCAGCAGTGATACTCTGGTGCAGGCAGAACTTCCATTGTGCGCCTGCCACGCTCCAGGCGTGGCCTTTGATGCCCTGAAGTCTTCAACACAAGGAAGTGATTTTGATCACCTTGATTTCAATCAGGTTTGCTCTACCCCTGGGGCACAAGGACATCCTACTCTGTCCTCAAAGAAGGCCTGGACTGAGACAGAAACCACTCAATGCTGCCCACAAGGTGACACAGCTCGGGATGTTCCCAGCACAGCAATCATGTCCTACTCAGAAACAAGCAGGGCAGGCATCAGCGGCAAGGTGTCCCAGGCCTGTGCTCAGTGGCACGGTGACACCTGAGTTGCAAGCAGCCTGCCACATACCCAGGCCCTCTTCCTTGCAGACAGCCTTTCTCCACTCCTGGGAAGGCCACATACTGTTAAGATAAACACTGAGGCAAGGGAGTGCTCATGTTAGTTCTGCTCAATGCCAGAGCACTGGACAACAATGTGAGAGCTTCAGATCCCTTGGCAAGGGCACTCCATGGCCATGCACTGACAGCTGGCACACACCTCAACTTACCCTCCTCTGAGTCCTTCTCCTGGGCAGTCTCAGCCTGCTCGAGCTCAGGGCGAGACACTGGTGGGCAGAGAAGCAGAGCGCAGGCAGGTCTGTCATTCTGTCACCTCACAACATAGGCCAGCAAGCTGATGCTGAAAATTTCACACATCACCTCTTTCTACCCTGAATCTGTGTCCAGGCCTTTCATCCTGCATGTGTTGCCCACCTCCCTCCTCTGCTTTCTCACATTTCTCCTTCCCCAGAGTCCTGCCTGCAGCACTGCAGCAAGTCAGCGCCAGGACAGCTGCTCTGGGCCGTACCACCAGATCCTAGTCTGAACAGAACCACAGAGGGAGCAACACAACAACTCTGCACCATGTAGGCACTGCTTTTTTGAGGCACATCCCATTGTGAGCTTTTGGCATCCAGGCTCAGCTGTGTTGCCCAGCTCGATACAGCAGGTCCCAGCCCCCAGCCATGTAGAGGAGTCCTGTCTTGATCAGACAGAAAGAACCTGGTGTTTGGTCATGCTCAAACTAATTCTGCTGTAACCAGAGAACCACGTGGCTCAGCTGCACTTTAACATTTCCATTCCTGCACAAGCTGCCAATGTCCACATCTGAAAACCTCCTTCCAGATCAGGGTGGGGAACCAAACTGACCTGACACCTAATCCCTGTCACCCACAGAATTACCTCCAACAGCCAGAAGTGTCTCCAGGCCTGCTCTAGCCCCACAGGATAGTGAACTCTGCCAGGCAAGGGACCCAAAGTGACAGCACCTTCTCCTGGAGCAGAGAAATAGTGGTAACAGGAACCGTGGTCTCCACTCGGAAACACTCAGAAGGCTGTCACTGCCTCCCTTGACTGGCTACAAACCAGTAGGAAACTTCTGCTGACTACCACAGCCACTGGTGCAAAGGTGCCAGTGGGACTGGCAGCATGAGAAGCAAGGCAGTAGAACTGCCAGGAGGATCTACAGCCCCTCACCACCTCCCACAGAGGGGACAGGGGCGGCATGGCGGCCCTCAAGACAGCCCCCGTGTCAGAGATACAGCGTCAAGCCCTACCAGAGGCACACTCCTCCCATGCAAGAGAAAGCACAGGGCTGTGCTCTGCACTGTGGGACTGCACATCGGGGACTGCGCCGGCCGCTCTGGCACAGACCTTGCCAAGCACTCAATTACCTTGGCCTATAAAACACCCTGTGATTTTGAGGTCACAATAATCATAACAGAGCAGGCACAGAAATCAAACAGCTTTCCAGAGCCACAGAAACTCTCGAAGGCATCCTGCCCGCAGGCATTACCTGCACCAGAAGCATCATTTTTGTCAAAGGATACATGACAGTTACAGAAGGAATTACTCTACAGCAACCACTTCACCTGAGCCACACCCTGTTCTGACACAGAAGCTAAAGCACCAGCCCCACCCGCAGGCCTTGCACTCCCGGTCACTGCCTCACAACATCTGCCTCAGCAAACTGATGGGAAAGAAGTAGAGCTGCCTCCAGCAGCAAGAGCACTCACAGGTTTCAGTTCTACTCTCACTGGATTGGGGCAGATCACACCCAGTTCAAAGCAGAGTCTAGAAACAATCACCAAGGCCAGCACAGACTTTAGCTAACAAGGCCACAGGCCCAACCTTCCTAACATCGCTGGGGCTAAGTAGTGCCCAAAGGAAGGAGGTTACAGGTCCAGGCAGGACACTGTGTCGAAGAAGATCCCACATCACACGGTTTACCATAAGCTGCAGGAAGTGATTAGTCAAATCTGCTTATCCTGCAGCAGATGGCTGAGAGGCTCCCAGGCTGCGGGGCTGAGACACCACAGGCCTGCTCACCAGCGATGCTGAGGGGCTCTCACCTTCCTTGCTTTCCTGATTGGCTCGATCCTTTTGCTTCTTCTTGTTGGTGGCATCATCCAAGCCCCGAGACGCTCTCCGCTGGCCAGGGGCATTTGTGCTGCTGGACATCTTCAGCCGTTTGGAGGACACAAACAGCCCGCCGGGGTCGGTAATGGAGTCTGGGTCAGGGGTGCGACGTTTTCTTCCTGGCCCAGCTATCTTGGCGACTCTCTGTGGTCAAACTCTCTGGCAAGGAAGTAATGGCCTAAAGAGAGGAAAGAGCAAGCATGGCAGGAGGAGCAGGTGGAAAAGGCCCAACAGCAGCAGGATCCACTCTTGCCTCAGGGCCAGCGCCCTTACATGACCTTCACCATGGTATTTATGGGAAGCCCCATGCAGCACTCAGTGAGGAAACCTACCTCATCACAGCTGCTACAATGCTTACTGCCAAAAGCATGGGCTTGTCAGAGCTCCCAACATACAATCAGGGGTCTTCAGTATGTGGCACGCATTAAAAACCTGGAAAGCAAGTGTCATGCTCATGGCTCCCACTATAGCAACACTGGCCCAGAGCAGCTGCTGGCGCTAACAGCCGGAGACACAGGCGAGGGCAAGGACATGAGGAGGCCTGGATCTGCAAAACTGAGCCTCCAGAGTCAACTGGGGGAGCCTGTCACACAGCTTGGAGCGACAGCTATTTCAGTCAGTGTCCTGTGTACCAGCGCCAGAATAGGAGCCAGTAACACCCTAAGAAGGAAGCAGGCCTGGGTCAGTCTCCCATGACAGATGGGAGCAGAGCTCCCTGGCAAAAGGAGAGTTCCTCCCCCTTCTCCCACTAGCTGGGAACTTAACCAGCATGACTGCACCTTGAATATTTATCTCCCAGCCAGTTTACAGACAGCGTCAGCGGGGCCTGGCCTGGAAACAGGACACCTCTGCTCCTCGTGCCCCAGGAAGAGAGTAGGCTGAGCAGGGCAAGTAAGCTGTACACCCCTGCCCCCTTTGTAGACATGCCCTCCCTACAAAGCCAGCTCCCCTACAGGGTTTGGGAGCTGCTAGCCCAGGTGCACTCATTGGTGTCACCCTGCAGTGTTCAGGGCTTTCAGAAAGCAGAGCCAAAACAACCCACTGAAAACAGTCCCATTGGAGGTGTCTCCACGGAGGCGGTGAGAGCACAGAGCTGGGGAGGTTTCCTCCCTCGCTGCCCTGGCTGCACACCCTGACCCTGGCAGTGCCTATCAGCCTGCAGGGGTTTGCAGCAAGGAAACGGGCCCAGCCACTCGCATCCTGCCCACCCCCAGGTGCCAGCTGCCTGCCACAGCTCCCAGTGCACTGTTTCACACGCATCCCACGGCCCGGCTCCCATGTCAGGACGTGGAGCCAAGCCCAACAACACCTTGGCCTAGCCCAGCTCCACTGAGCCTGCCTCTCCACCAGTGGGAGGCAAGCTGTCCCTTGGGAACACCCTGCTCTGCTTTCACCCGTGCACCAAGCACAGATCCCTTGCTGTGCATGAGCACGGCCAGTGGCAGGAGGCACCTCCAAGGGAGGCGTTCTGACAGAGCAAGGACACTGCCAGCTCCGTCCTGCCAGCCCCATCTTGCCAGGGCATTTGTTGCCTAGAAATGTTTGGGGCAACAAGTAGCCACAAACGTGGAGCTGTAGCCACAAACCAAGAGGAAACCCAGAGAGCAAAGCAGCCTGGTCTTGCCCTCAGCTCTGGCAAAGCCAGCCCCATGACAGGTGTTGCATACAAACCACTTCTCTTCAGGCCAACCCACCCTCACCCCCAAGAACCACTGAAGCCAAGTGAAAAGCTGAGTCCAGCCCAACTGCCGGGCACGGCAACTCCTGCCACCCACGGTGGAGAGGCCCCAGTCACCTGGAGACCGAGATGCTGAGCATCAGTTCCAAGGAGCTTGAAAGAGAGTGGAAGGGCAGAGCATCATCCCTGTGCTGCTGTACTCACTGGGTCTCTCCAGGATGCAGAAGCACTTCTGGCTCCAGAGGGAATGGCAAGGGCCCCCCCAGAAGGGAACGTGGCAGTGATTCACCAGGCTAGGCCCCTGATGCCAGCTGCATGCTGCCACTCAGCTCCAGTCCCCTGATGCTGAAGAAGCTCACCTGGGCTTGGCAAACATGGGAAAGCATTTTTTGTTGTATTTCTTTTGTCTCCAGGGTGAAAACCCCAGGAGAAATGGGAGTCAAGAAGCAGTGACTGCTTCATGCAGGGTCAGGCAAGGCCCTGTCGCCTCCTTCCTGCACCTCCAAAGGGGGGGCAGAGGATAACTGCTGGGCAGGGTTGAAAGCAAGCTCTGAGAAGGGTCCTGGAGGGCTGAGAAAGGACAGGCCTCTGCCCACGAAGGAGTGAGGAAGAGAGACAGGGTTGCACGCCTGCTTGTCACTCCTCCAGGAGAAGCCTGCTGCTCTCACGCCTCGCTGAGGCTCAGCTCCCTCGGGTGCTTCGCTGACAGCTACTCCTCACGGCAGGCGGGAACCAAGGGGGCTGGAGCTCTGCCCGTTTCAGCTGCCAGGCTGATGGCAGCCTGAGGCTGCTGCGCACACCCCAAGGTTTTGGAGGAGCGAAGGCAAAGCACAGGTTACTCAGGTATTAGAGCAGGTGAATAAGAGACTTTTATGCCACCAGGAAACGCAGACACAGGCAGCATGTTCAGCCCCTGGGTGCACAAAGGTTTTGGCACCACTCCTTTGGCACGGTAGGAGTCACTGCAGGGGAGAGATGGCGAAAGGCCGCTCTGGCTAGATGCCAGGTGAACCTCTGGGAAGCACCTGATGAGCTGGCCACTCCTACAAAGCCTTACTCAATCCCCAGAGCCCGGGAAGCCTGGCCATGCTGCTGTGGGGAGCAGAAGTGCTTCCCCATCCTCTGCTGTCCCTGCTGTGGTGTGAACCAGATCCAGATCCAGCCAGGGCTTTCTCCTAACTGTGTCTTGCCCCTGAGCAGTTTCCCAACCCAGATCATGCTGAGACTGCAAATATTTTGACTAGCCAGAGGAAAGGGAGCAAGAGGCCAAGGAGAAGGGCCACTCCTCCCCAGAGCAGCACCAGACCAGGAAGGACAGCAGAAAGTGCTCATCGAGATGCAATTTCTGTCCCACGCCTGGGGCAGTTTAAGCACTTGGCAGGAGGAGCTCCCTGATTCTTGTCCACAGCACTCCCCACCAGTGCAAAGGCCTTTGAAGGGGTAGCTGCAGAGAAGATTGCCTACCCCAACAGCATCATCTTTACACAGACATCTGGATCCCCCATGTCCTAAACACAGCCAACAGAAACATGTCCCTCATGTACACGAATACTTCTGCCACCTTCTGTTTCTTGCTCCCCTGAGGGACCAGAAATCCCAAGACTCAACCTTGACTTTTACTTGAGTTTCTGGGCATGCCTGACGCACGGGTGGAGCCAGGGCAAGCACAGAGTCCCCTGGGGCAGCTACTCAAGCCAGCACTGTCACACAAAATGTTTCCAACCCACGTGGAAATCACCGTGCGCCCAATGCATTGTGACAGCAGTGAGTCTTCTGCTGAGTGGGGAACCCGGCAGGCCCAGCTCCCTCATTCTGGGGACGATCACTGAACCACAGAACGCTTTGTGCTGGAAGGAGGCCTTGACAACCATACAGTTCCACCCCGCCGGCCATGGGCAGGGACAGTGATGAGAGCGTGCAGGCAGCAGCGGCGGCCCCTGGCCCCTCGGGCGCTGCCGCCCGGCCCCAGGCACCGCGAGAGGGCAAAGGGACTGTGAACGGCGTTTGTGTGAACGGTGTTTGTGTGAACGGTGTTTGTGTGAACGGCCCCGGCGGGCAGAGCACGAGGTCGCCGCGCCGGTTCCTGCCCGGGGCTGCCGCGCTCGGCCCGTCCTGCCGAGCGCCGCTCTCAGCCCCCGCGGCCCCAGCTCCTGCCGCCCCGCACGTTCTCTCCGCTCAGGCCCGTCACAGGCCGCCGCCACCGCCATCCGCCGCTCGCCTCGCTCTCCGCCGCCCCGGCTCCCGCGCCCACGGGCCGCATCCCGGCCTCCCGCCGCCCCCGGGCCCTGCTCGCCGCCGCGGCCCTCACCCCGCGCTGGCCCGGGTGCCGCTCGCCGCCCCCGGGCCCCGCCGCCGCCCCGGCCCGGCCGGCCCGGCCCTCCCCGCACTCACGGCCCCGCCCGCCGCTCCGGTCTGTTTGTGCCGCGCCGAAGTTCCGAGCGGGCCGACAACGGAGACAGGCCCGAGCCCGTGACGCACTTCCGGGAACCGCCGGGCACGCCCACGTGACACGGGAGCGAGGGGGCGAGTCACGTGACGCTGCAACGGGGGTGGTGCCGGCGCGTTCCCGCGGCAACGGGAGCGCGCGGGGGAGCGCGGGAGCGCCGGGGCTGTCCGCGGCGTGCCGGGGCTGGCCCGTGGGGGTCCCGGGGCTGGCCCGTGGGGGTCCCGGGGCTGTCCGCGGCGTTCCGGGGCCGGCCCGTGGCGGTCCCGGGTGTGCTGTGCCCCCCGGCCCTGCTGCCCGTTCCCGCCCCACCGCCCGACCCCAAGCCCCGCTGTGCCCCACCCTGGGGGAAGCCGCTGTGGGCCCCCGCGGCAGACGGCCCGCGGCACGGGGCGGAGGCGAGGCGGTCTTGCTCTGCAACTTTATTCACACGGGGGGACCCCGCAGCCCCCACCCCGCCTACCGCTGCGGGGCAGGCGCAGGCCGGGCGGCAGGAGGCTGGGTGCTCCAGGGGGGTCCAGGCTCCTCCGGGGCATCACTGGCAGGTGTTGTAGATCTGGACCTGCTGGTTGATGGTGGCCAGCACCTCCCTCATTCTGGCCTCCAGCCCGCCCAGCTGGGCCGCTTTGGCATCCAGCACCCGCTCGTTCCGCTCGTACTCCTCCTCCAGTGCTGCAGGGACGCGGGAACATGAGTCAGCCTGGCCTCCCACCACTGCCCCCGGCACCGCCCCAGCATCCCCCCTCCGGCCTCACCTCGCAGCCGCTGCAGCTTGCCCTGGGCGTCCTGCAGCAGCCCTGCGGCCTCCTCCCGCAACTGCTGCGCCCGGCTGCCCGCCTGCTGCACGCCCTGCGCCCGGTGCTCCACCAGCTCCTGTGCTGTCCGGTACCGGTCCCGAAGCGGCCCCTCCAGCACCTGCTGGGCAGTGGGCTTGGTCAGCAGGATCGTCGGGGGACCCCTGCTGCCACACTGGTGCCCCCGATCACCCACCTGCTTGGCCTCGCTGGCCCGGTCCCGCGCGGTGCTGGCTGCCTCCTGGGCACGTGTGGCCGCCAGGCTGTTGTTCGCACGTTTCACCTTCAGGGCATCAGTCTGCCTGTCCAGGAGCCCAATCTGCTCCATGGCACCTGCCAGCTGCTGCTCTGCACTTCCTGTCTGGGTCTGCATCTGGGATGGCAGCATGGGAGTTCGGTGTGGTCGCACTGATCGCGTGGTGGGGATGGGGCTCCCGTGGTCGTAGGGTTGGGGCTCTTACCGTGCTGAGGGCACTCTCGCTGTGCTGGATGTCACCGGCAGCTTGCTGCAGCGCCTGCTCAGCCATGCCCTGGGCCTGCCGCGCCTCCTCCAGCGCCTGCCGCACGGCCTCGGCTGTGCCCCGCACTCCCTCTGCCCGCGCCCTGCGGCCACACGGCAAGGCCTCAGCACGGCCTGGGCTGCGGTCCCCGGAGGGATTGCGTCCTCACGTCCCCGGGCTCACCTGGCCCGCTGGGCATCCCGCAGCAGCTGCCCAGCCTGCTGCACGTCACTGGCTGTCTGCTCCAGGATGGCATCCACGCTGGCCAGGCTGCGCACCCGCGTCTTGATCTCCTCGGCCAGGCGGTGGATCTGGTCCGGTGCGGCGGGGAGTGACAGCTCCAGTACCCGACTGGCTACCACCTCAATGCTCTCAGGATCAGCCCCCTCCTCTGCAGGTGGAAGCAGTCAGTGTGTTCCCTACAGCACGCCGGGGTATGGGGGGGCAGGCAGACCAAAGGGCAGAGGGGAACATGGGATGGGGCAGGGGGCCAGAGATGGCTGGAGGGCACAGGATGGCTGGGGCAGGGCAAGGACCATGCAACGCAGCATGGGGCAGGGCGGCACGGCCCACATGCAGTGTCAGGACAATGCAGTGCAGGGTCAGTGCAGTGTGGAGCAGGTGCAGACCCACAAAGCTCTGGGTAGGGGTGGCCAGCCCTCCCAGCATGCCGGCACTCACGGCTCAGGAAGGCCTTGACATGGCTGATTAGCTCTCTCAGCTCCTTGTTGGAGCTCTCCACGCGGGCCCTGGTCTGGTTCGCCTTGTCCAGGGCTGCCTGTGCTCGCAACCGGGCCTCGTCTGCCTTCCCCTTGGCCTCTGCCACCTGAGCATGGGCAGAGAGCCTTGGTGCCAGCCCCAAGGGCTGCAGAGCGTGGCTGTGCCACCAGATCCCACCAGCACCCATGTGCCACACACCTTGTGGGAGAGCTGGGCCATGTCGCTGGCAGCCTGACGCAGCTCCTCCTGGGCATGGCGTGCCCGGTCCAGAGCACCGTCAGCCTTGGACACGGCTCCACCGCAGCTCAGACCACCACAGCGCCGTCCCCCATCCTCATCCCGGCAGCCAGCACCCCCACAAGGGCTCTCAGCACAGGGCACATCTCCCACCGCACCGCAGACCTGCAAGGCAGCGTGGGATCAGGGCAGCTCAGGGTGCCATTCCCCCAGTGCCCTCCGTGTCCCACCTTCTCGTTGAGCGGATGCAGGCTCAGCGCCTGTGCCCTTGCTGCCAGGTCCATCAGTGCCCGCCGGCTGGCTGCGTTGTGGCGATTGAAGTCGTCCCGCTGGCTGGCCAGGAGCTGCTCAGTGCGGCGGCGAGTGGCTGCCGAGGTGCTGACAGGGCTGGGCACGGCACGGGTGGAGGCGTCCGCCTGGCGCTCGGCCTCCTGTGACTCCTTATAGGACTGACGAATACTGTCATAGGCACCTGGGGGGGCAGGGGCACTGTCAGACCCCGGGCCATGGCCTGACCACCCTGGCCTGCCTCTGTGGTTGGCTCACCAAGGAAATTGGAGGTCTTGAGGGTGTGTAGCCGCTGTTCCAAGTCCTGCAGGCTGTGGTTGAGGGCGCGGGCGCCCCGGTCCACAGTGTTCAGCACATGGCTGGCATTGAAGTTGGCATCCTGAGCAGCCGTCAGCTCCCCTTCCACCCGTGTCAGCCTCTCAGTTGCCTCCTCGATCTGCCGCCTGCGAAGGAAGGGGGTGAAAAGCTGCCCCTGCGGCTACCCTGGGAGCCGTGCCCGGTGCCCAGGGCTCACCGCAGCCCCTCCATGGTGTGCGTCAGGTGGGCAGCGGTAGCAGCAGTGCTGTTGCGGGCGGCCACCACATCACGCACAGTGGCCAGGTTCTCCTCCAGCTGCCGGAAGGTGCCCTCGAAGGCGCCAGCAGCCCCGGTGTGCTGCAGGAGGCTGGCCCGCTGTGCCAGCGCTCGGGTACGGGCGGCCAGATCCTGCACCACACGGTCCCAGTCCCCGAAGCAGGGGTGGCAGGGCTGGCAGGCAGGGAAGGTACCGGCAAAGCCCCGGGCACACTGGTCACAGCGGACTCCAGAGATGCCAGGCCGGCAGTCACAGTGGCCGCTGCTGCGGTGGCATTGGGCACTGGCTACGCCACGGGGGTCACAGTCGCAGGCTGCAGGGAAAGTAGTGTCAGGGCACCACAGGCTCCACCGTGGTCCCCCCACTGGCAGCGGCTCTCACCTCGGCACTGCTGCCGCGGGTCACCCCAGTGGTGCTCCTGGCAGTCGGTGCAAGTCCGGCCGCCAAAGCCGGGCCGGCAGGAGCACTGCCCTGTGAACTGACAGACATGGCACGGCCGAGGCTGGCACTGCTGCAGCACACCCCCAGCCCCATCCCATCCCCCCAAGCCCTGTCCCTGTCGTGTCTCACCTGGTTGCAGGAGGGCGTCAGGGAGTGCTGGGGGTGGCAGGCGCAAGGCTGGCAGCCTTGCCCGCTGGCCAGGTTCCAGAAGTTGGGGCTGCAGCGGTCACAGCTCTGCCCCTCCACATGGGGCAGGCAGTGGCACTGCCCGCTGTGCCTGTCACAGTGGCACTGCTGGGGCCCACAGGTGCTGGCATCGGTGCCCAGGGGGTTGCAAGAGCAACCTGGAACCAAGAGGCATTGAGCAGAGATAGAGCTGAGGGAATGAGGACAAGGATGGGAACGAGACTGGGATTGGAGGCAAGTCTGTCTTGGCAGGCAGTGGATACTCACGCCTGCAGCTGTGGCGTGTGGCATCTCCATAGAAGCCGGGCTGGCACTCGGCGCAGTGGGGCCCTGCCGTGTTGTAGAGGCAGCGCAGGCACTGCCCTGTGCGCCGGTCACACGCCTCTGGGTCCGTCACATCGATGTTATCGTGGCACTGGCAGGGCAGGCAGTGTCTGCCCTGCAGAGGGTCCCCATAGTACCCAGGGGCACACTCATCACAGCGGGAACCTGCTGACACAGAGCACTGGGCAGTGCCCGGGGGCAGGGCACCCCAGAAGGCACGGAGCAAGCCATGGCAGGTACCCACCTGTGTACCCAGGGCTGCAGTGGCAGACGACCTGCTGGGAGCGGCTGTCTTGGTAGCAGGAGGCAGCGAAGTGGTGGGGGGTGCTGGGCCCCTCAGGACAGGGGCAGGGCCGGCAGTGCTGTCCGGAGCCAAGCGCTGGGTTCCCAAAGTGTCCGGCCGCACACCTGCAGGCAGAAGGTCAGCAGGAGCCAGGGCTGCTGGCAGCACCCTGCCCCAGTCTGGCCACGTACCCCACCTACCTCTGGCACCTTTCACCATCCGTGTGGTCACGGCAGCGCAGGCAGCTGCCTGTCCGAGGGTCACAGCTCTCGGCGTGCCCGTTGCACTGGCAGGGCCGGCACACAGGGAAGCCCCAGTGGCCGGGCTGGCAGCGGTCACAACGTGGGCCATGGGTGCCTTCACGGCAGGGGCACTGCCCGGTGGTGCTGTCGCAGATGGTGCTCACTGAACCCTCACGGCTGCACTGGCATGCTGGAAAGCACAGCACCCACAGCGTTTGCCCCTGAGCTGTAGAGAGCACCCCTTCCCCATGCCCCCAGCCCTGGGATGCCCAGGCTCCTCTCCCACTGGCACTCACGTCGGCACCCGCCAGGCCCAAAGCCAAAGGTTCCCGGAGAACAGCGGTGACAGCGCCGTCCCATGACATTGGGTTTGCACTGGCACTGCCCGCCCTGGGGCTGGCACTCAGCACTGAGCGAGCCCTGGGGATCGCAGAGGCAGGCTGTAGGCAGAGAACAGGGTCAGCTTCAGCTGCTGTGGGACAGGGTGCAGGACAGGGTGTGGGGCTGTACTCACGCAGTGCCCCGTCATGCAGGATGGCCGAGAGGCTGTGCAGGAGGCTGGAGCAAGGCTCAGCCACAGGAGAGGGCCCTGCAGCGTGGAAGGGTTGGGCACAGTGGTACCGCTCAAAGGTTTCCCGGCGCTCCATGGAGCTGGGGTCACCCGCAATGAACATCTCCAGTGAGGAGTAACGGGGCAGGAGCACCAGCTGCGGGGCAAAGTCAGTGGGACATCATGTCCTTTTCTCCCTGTGTTCCCTGCGGCTGCATCCTATCCCCCTAAAGGATTGCTGTCCCCCATCCCACTGCCTGTCTTCCCCTCACCGAATCGATGAGCACACTGGCAGTGGGATCCTGATGAGCAGCAGCACAGCCAAGTTCCAGGCGGATCGTGTAGGAGACACCCTGCTCCAGACAGATGGGCTGGGACAGCACCACATACCTGGATGGGAGCAAAACAGAGCGAGGGCAGCCATGTGCCTCCCGTGAGCCCCAGCCCAACCCTCCTGAGGTGTTTACCTGGCACCAGAGGGGAGGCTGGTGGAGAGCTGGTCATCGGCAGGGATGGTGTTTCCACAAGGGCTGCTGGCGGAGACAGGACTGGGGCGTAGCACCTTCAGCCTTACCTCCTGCCAGGCCTCTGGGTGCTAGCAGCCAAGAAGGGGCAGTGTCAAAAAGCCTCACCATCTGGAACTCCCCACCACTACCTCCCAGTCTGGCAATTTATCACACTGCTGGGTTCACCATCTGGTGCTCACCTGTGGCTCATAGCGGATGACCACATCATACTCAGTGGAGAAAGGCACATCACTCACGTGGAACTCCACCCAGCCACCTTCCAACACGCGGGCAAAGCCTGTCCCTGTCCAGGAAGCTGGACGGTCTGCGGGGGGCTCACGCTCCACCACTGAGCCCTGGTGCAAGCAGGAGTTGTGAGATGGGACCCTAAAAATCACCTTGGCCAGCAGGCACTGCTCTGCCCTGAGTAGGGAGGCAGACCACTGCCTGCTGGTTTGGGCATCCTGCAAAGGGGCACCCACTGTGCTGCTCGCCTGATGTCCTCCCCAGGGACACCTTCATTCCTCACCTGATGCAGCCGGGCATCCTCCGCCTCATAGGTGTAATGATCCAGGTTGATGCGGTAGAAACCGGCCTCCACCTGTTCACACTGTCGTCCTATCACATGGCTGCGGCACTGGCACTGCCCTGTCCCCATGGCACACCTGGCACCCCAGCAGCACCATCAGCCCTGATGCCAGGAGGGGATGATGCTCCTTGCCCTCTGCATCCCCACAAAGACTCACAGATTGTTGCGAGCACCTCCCACATCGCAGTCACAGGGCCGGCAGCCTGGGAGGTCGTGGCTCAGTCCCCAGTGCTCGGGCTGCGGAGGGTCACAGGGTGTTAAAGAGCAGCTGTCTCTCTCCTATAGTCCTGAGCACTGTGCACGGCCCGTGGCACAGCCCCACTCACCAGGCACTGGTTGCAGCTGCGCCCAGTCACAAGCCGCTTGCAGAAGCACTCCCCACTGACAGGGTCACACCGGCTGCCGTCAGGCATCGTGCCACGGGGGTCACACTGGCACCCTGCACGGAGAGCCAGCAGTTTCCAGCAATGCCAAACCACATGCCCGACCCCAATAGGTGCCACCCTGGTACCTACTCCGGCAGCCTTGCGGGTTGTCGGTGCTGAGGCCGAAGAAGCTGGCTTTGCAGCGGTCGCAGCGGGGACCAGCCACGTGCTCCTTGCAGCGGCACTGCCCCGCAATCAGGCCCCTGGCTGGGTCATCAGCACTGTCACACAGCCCACCATCCAGAGAACCCTCAGGGTCACAGTCGCAGGCTGGGGAGACAGGCAGGGTGAGCACCGTGACCACCGAAGCACCACCCTGCACAGCCTGTCCCACACTGACCTCGGCACACTGCGGGGTCCCGCAGGTCCTTGGTGGGGTCCTTGTAGTAGAAGGGCTTGCAGAGGTGACAGTGACGGCCCATGGTGTTGTGCTGGCAGTCATCACACACACCCCCACTGGTGTTGCCCGTGGCCAGGAACACGGCCATGTCAAAGTGGCACCGCCGTGAGTGCTCGTTGCAGTCACAGCCTGCAGGGACAGCACCACAGCGTGGCATGTGGCCCCACAGCCCACACCTGGCAGGCATCACCCCAAGTGCCAAACCTCCCCTGTCTGGGCTCTCCTTGCTCTGACATGCAGCAGCACAATCCCAAACCTCCCCAAAGTACAGCCCTGGCACCCCAGACACCCTCAGCCAGTCTGCATGATGCCAGTCACCACCAAACCACATCCCACTGTAAAACACTCCAAAACCCCTGGCACAGCACAGTCTGGCAGCTCTGGCACTGGGATCACTGTGCCAGGAGCTGGTGCCAGCAGGGGCACTCACGGCGACAGGCGTTGGTGCTGGAGCCCTCGGCCGGGCGCCAGGGCAGGTCCTGGTAGAAGTCCTCACAGCGCTCGCAGTTCAGCCCCTGCGTGTGGTGTTTGCAGACGCAGCGCCCGTGCACCTACCAGGATGCCACAGTGAGGGGCTGCAGGACTAGGCAGCACAGCTGCCCAGCTCCAGCAGGGCACACAGGCCTGGCTTGCCCTACCATGCCATCGGTGGTGGCAGGGGCCCCGCTGAGCGGGGCGCACTCAGAAGCGTGCCCGTAGCAGAAGCAGTTCCCACGCATCACCAGCTCGTAGAGCGCGTAGTAGTACTTCTCCCGGATCTCCCGCCGTGAGTCCAGCAGGTTGTCCCCCAGTGTGTGCAGCTTGGTGAGGTTCACACGCAGGTTGGTGACACGCAGCAGGTCTAGGGGAGGGAGAGACCCCCGTTGGCACAGGGTGGCTGGGCACGTCTATGCACAGCTCACCTCTGCCGGGCACGGTTGGGCTGGGCTGTGCATGGCACAGGAGGCTCTGGGTGCTTCAGAGGAGCTGGGCAGGGCTCTGCTTTGCTGGATATGGCTGGGACGGGCTGTGCATGGCATGGGGTGTCCATGCAGGGCTGCACAATATCAGGCTTTTTGTGTTTTTCTATATCACATAGTATTGGCCCAGGCCTGGGCATGGCTTGGCTCACGGGCACGTGGTTGCATGTGGCCAGGCTGGGCTGCACGTAGCTGTGGGGGTTCAGCTCCCACACACGTAGCTGTGCAGTCTGGCTGTGCGTGGGCTGGGCTCTGCATTCCCACAGCAGAGGCAGGCTGGGACCCCACCAGTGTAGAACAACACCCTTGGCACAGCACCTTTACGTGTCTCGGGGCACTCACCATTGGGGGTTGTTCCCAGGAGAGGGCTGTGCCCGGTGGGGGCAGCCTGGGGGCCTTGGGAAGACAGGATGGCTTCCCCAGAGCTGCAGTTTCCCAGCAGCCCTGCCCTGCAGATTCCTCCCCTCCTGCTCCCAGTCTAAATTTAGCCTTGGGTGGGTGATTAACCCACTGTGTTCCGTGCCCAGCCTGACTCCCCATCTCGAACCACAGCTGGTGTTGGGCTCAGCCGTGGCACAGCCATCCTCCTCCATTTAACCCAATGCAGCCTGATCTTCAGCTGCTCTCACAGGGCAGGGTGCAGAGGGGCCCAAGACCCTGCAGGCTGGATCAGGTCCTGATCCCTGTGTAGGGCCCAGTGCAAGGAGAGAGCAGCCAAAATAGCTACGCCCAAAATAGAGCAGCCAAGCAGGAGCCCAGATGGCTGGCAACTCACTTTGGATGGCAGGGCTGTAGGGGTCCCGGATGGGAATGGCAGGGTCCAGCACCCGGTAGATGACCTGGAAGGGACAGCAAGGTGATGAGAGCAGTGCAGGGGATCCCCTGACTCTCCTGGGACATTCCTAGGGCCTCACCTCCCCCTCAGTGGAGGGCTCAATGTCAGAGTAGCGGGACTCGCAGACGACATCATCAATGCGGCGTGGGGGCCCATGGGGGACGTGGGGAAAAGAAGCAGCGCAGTCGTAGGCGAAGTAGCGATACACTTTCCAGGTGTGCCCAAAGTCAGCTGAGCGCTCCACCAGCATGGCCGCGGGGCGGAAGGTCTGCGAAACACCCGGGTGGGACAGGGGATAGCCCCACAGTCCCTGAGGGCGTCTTCCATCCTGCTCTGTCCCAGCCTGGATAGCCACACGCTGGGACCCACCTTGAAGGTCATGATGAGATGGGTGAAGTGGAACTCGGCCTCCAGGTCCAGCTGGATGCTGACATGCTCCACACCTGGGGGTGACAAGTGCGACAAGTGGAAGCCCCCACTCACAGGTCCCGGGGGCTCGTCCCCCCCGCCCGGCAGTGGTCCAGGGGCGCGGCCACGGCCACAGGCTGAGTCACACTTCCTCAGTGTGGGAGGAAGGGAAGGAGAGCCCCCCGGGACAGGACAGGATGCTCCACCACCCCCACCCACAACTCACCGTTCTCTGACTGCCACCAGGCTTTCTTGGGGCGGGGGGCAAAGCTGGTGACCACATTCTCGATGCGGTGGCTGTTGGTGTTGGTGCGGGCATCGTAGGGCCGCCGCGAGTCGCAGATGAAGCACTTTTTCTCTTCCTGCGAGTCGGAAGGCTCAATGACGCGTGTCTCCAGCCGCGTCCCGCGCGCCTCATCCTCGTCTTGTCCCCCCACGTCCCGTCCCACTCACCTGGAGGTGGCTGACGATGCAGTAGGGCTGGGGCCGGCGCAGCCCGCAGGTGGAGGTGGCACTTAGGCGGGCTGCTCGCCCCACCAGCAGGTCCCCTGTGGCCGGGTAGCAGCTGCCGCGGGCGCAGCCCTGGGGGGAATCGGGGGCCAGGGCCGCCCCCAGCCCTGCGGAGCGGCGGGCGGCTGAGGGCGCTGCGGGGCGGGGGGGCCGGGGCCGGGTTTCCCCCCGCCGCGCCCGGGGCCCCTTCCGCGACCGCCCGGAAACAGGACGGCGGGGCCGGGCCGGACCCTGACGCCCCCCGGCCCCGCTGCGGCGCGGGGCGCGGACTCACCGGCCAGCAGCGGCAGCAGCAGGAGGACGGCGGGGCTCCGCTTCGCCGGGCTCCGCATCGCGGGGCGCGACGGGGCGCGACGGGACGGAAAGGGGCGCAAAGGGGGCGCTCGGCAGGTGCCCGCCGGTCCCGTCCCGTCCTGTCCTGACTCACCCGTTCCCCTTCTCGTTCCCGTTCCCAGTCCCTTCCCCGTCCCCTTCCCGGTCCCTCCCGGCCCCTCCGAACTGGCGGCAGGCGCAGCGCTCGGGGCTGCGCGGAAAGCGCGGGGCGGATCCCGGCTGGAGCGGGGGAGCGGGCCGGCCGAGAGAGGCGGGAGGAGGCAGGAGCAGGCTGGACAGAAGGCATCGGACACAGGCACACGCAGTTTACGGCTTTATTTGCAGGCGCGCCCACACTAAAGGCACCTGCAGAGCGGACGGGACTCCCGGGCTCGGGGATCTGCGGGGCGGCCGGGCAGGACCGGCCCCCGGTCCCGCCAGTGGTCCCTAGCAGGTGGCGTAAGCGTTGGCCCTCTCCCGGATCTCCTGCAACAGCCCGGTGACCTGCCGCTCCAAAGCCTGCAGTCGTGTCACCTTTGCCGCCATCGTCCGTTCGTTGGCCCCAAAGCGCTGCTCCAGGTCTGCAGGACCGGCAACATGGTCACAGTGTAGCCTCCCACCGTGTCCTGGATCAGCGTCGGGACACCCGGTGGGACAGGCCCAGGGGGACACAGGGAGATGTATGGGGAGGTGGCAGGAGATGTACCCCACCATGTGCTCCCTCTCACCTTCCAGCTTCCTCTTGCTGTTGCTGGCCTTATCTAGGAGGTCTTGGGCCTCTGCCATCAGCTGCGACACACGCTGCAGGGCCCCACCAGACACCCTGTCCAGCGTGCCCACCCGGTTCTTCAGCACCACGTAACGCTGTGTTACCTGGGCCAGGTCCTGGCAGCACAAGAGCACGGTGAGGCTGAGCACCTGCAGCACCCAGTACCTGCTTGGTGGCATGCATAACCAGGCAGGGATGGAGCTCACCTGGCTAAGCGTCCCCGAGGTGGTGGTGGCACGCTGTGCCCCGTCCTTGGCTTGCTGGGCCATGTGGCGAGCGTCCCGGCCGCGCTCCTGCAGGGTGGTGATGCGCTGTGCCAGCTCCCGCAGCCGCCTCTGCGCCTGCGACTCCTTCCTGTCCAGCGCCTGCAGCCTGCGCTCCGCCTGGCAGGTATGGACACCGGCTGCAGCAGGCACAGCAACCACCACGCCCACGGTGCCAGCCCCACTGCCCTGGCCAATGCCCAATGCCAGCCACATTTCCCCAGTGCCAGCCTCCCTACGCATAATGTGCCCAAGGCATCGGTCTTGCTCTCCACAGCACTGGTCCCGTTACTCCCAGTGGTACCAGCTCCACTCCCCGAGCCGTGCTCCTCACCTCCCTGGCTTTGTTCGCAGCCACCTGGATGGCATCCCTGGCGCTCTGCAGGGTGCTCCCTGCTGTCATCGCCTGTGTCCGTGCCACCTCCAGTGCCTGCTGTGTCCCCGCCAGCTCATCCCTTATGCCTTCTGCTCGGTCCCTGCAGCAGCACAGGCAGCTCCAGCCCTGCCACTGCAGGGGGACTGACCCTATCCCCTGCCTGCCCCAGCATGCCCCCACCACTTGCCTGGCCTCCTGTCCCTGTGCCAGCAGATCCCGTGCCACAGCCAGCCCCTCCGCTGTGCTGTTGAGAACTGCGTCCACCCCCTCTAGCTGGCTGATGCTCTCCCGCATCTGCCACAGCAGCTCCTGGATCTGTCCAGGGCTGCTGGGCAGGGAGATGTTCAGCACCTGCCGGGCCACCAGCTCGATGCTGCCTGGGTCAGCTCCCTCCTCTGCGGGGACAGGGGAGCAGGGTGGGCTCAGAGTGGGCTCGCTGAGTCCTGCCATGCCCATGTGCCCACCCAGGGCTGTCAGTACCTGCCAGGAAGGCCTTGATTCGGCGGATGAAGTCCCGCAGCTGCGCCGTCGCCTTCTCTGCACGGCTGCGGGCGGCCTGAGAGCGCCCCAGCGCCTCCTCTGCCCTGCTGCGTGCCCCCCGTGCCAGCTCCTGCACCTCCTGCATCTGAGGGGCACCTGGCTAAGCAGGGGGCACAGGGCAGACCCGGGAGGGGGCATTGGGGATGAGCAGGGGGTACGAGGGGACAAGATGTGAGCCTGCGAAGGAGCATGCAAGGGGGGTGCAAGGGAAACAGAGGGTACAGCAGTGGCCCAAGGGGGCACGCACACAAGTGGCACAAGAGAGCTAACATGCTTGGGGGCATGGAAAGGGAAAAAACAGGACACAGAAGAGGGTCATGTAAAGTGGCATGGAAAGGGCACAAACAGGACATGCTAAGGGGACCCCAGAAAGTGCCATGGAGCAACCACCCCTACCTTCTGTGCCACAACACCCAGCTGCCCTAATGCCACCTCCAGCTGCTGTGAGGCATTATGAGCACTGCTCAGGGCTCGAGCTGAGATAGGCAGTGCCCCTGCACACCCAGTGCCACCACAATGCCTTGTCCCCGTGCTGTCTCGGCACAAGGCTCCTCCGCAAGACGCGTGCCTGCAGCTCTGGTCTCCGGGTGCCCCGCAAATCTGTGATAATGCCAATGGTGGAAATGGTGGCCCAACACTACATGGCGGGTGATGCCCACGCCACTTCTGCCAGTCCTGCTCTCACCTTCTCATTGATCCTGGCAATGTTGAGTCCCATCACCCGTTTTTGTGTCTCCCGCAAGGATTTCCGGGCTGCGGCTGTGCCACGGCGGAAAGCATCGCCCCGCTGCTGCAGCGCCCGCTCAGTCGCCCGCTGCGTCATCTGTGCCCTACTTAGCTCGCCAGCTGTGCCATTGGCCACCACCTCCGCCTGCCGCGAGGCCTCCATCGACGCCAGGATGCTGCGGTAAGACTCTGCGGGCGCGGGTGTCAGGCTTTGGCCAGGATGGCTGCCACCAAACCCAGACCTTGCTGGTTGCTCTTACCGCTGAATCTGGCTGCCGCTACAGTGCCAAGGAGGATTTGAAGGTGGGAGGTGGTTCGGTTGAGACCTCCCAGCTTGTGGCTCAGCTCAGCTAGCCGGTCATGGTGCTGCATGTCCGCCTGCGCCAGCTGGTCTAGATGTTGCTCCAACTCTTGGAGGTGCTTCCCAAAGTTGTCCAGCTCCATCCTTTGGGTAGGGAGGATGGCTTCAAACTTTTGGGCGGGGACAAAGGGGGGGGGGGGGTCCCTCCACCCCAGCCCTACATGCACACTTGCCTGATGCCACCCAGCTGCCTGGGCAGTCCACTGAGGAGGGGACCACCAGGGCTGTGCCCCTCTCTCAGCAGCTGTTCCACGTGCACCAGAGCCTCCTCCAGCTCCCGCAGGCGACGGGGGCTGAGTGGGAGTGCAGAGCCCCCCTCCCTCAGTGCCTGCACCTCTGCCCCAAGGCGCTGCAGCCCTTCCCGCAGGCTGCCCACAGCCAGGTCCCAGCGCCCAAAGCAAGGGTGGCAGGGCGAGCAGTGGGGAAAGGGCTCCTGGTAGCCCCGCTGGCAGCGGTCACAGCGCAGCCCCCCGAATCCCAGCCGGCAGCGGCACTGCCCGTTGTCCTGCTCGCACTGTGGGCTCTCAGCACCCAGCGGCTCACACTCACAGGCTGCGGAGACAGTTGGCGGTGTATCCCAGCCTTCCCATGGAGCCCCATGACCCCAGACTGCCACCATCTCCCAACATTCCTCCATATTTCCCTGTGTCTCCAGAATCCAATCTATCCCCAGCATCTTCTATTGTCCCCACAGTTCCACCAAGTACTGGGTCCCCAGAGTCCTGCATGTCCCCAGAGACATACCATGTCCTCAATGTTCCACCACATCCCCAGCATCCCACTGTTTTCCCAAGGTCTGCCACACCCACAGTGCTCACCACGTTCCCAAGATCTCCTGAGGCCTTTGTGTCCCCAGTGTCCCACTGTCTCCTTAGCGTCCCATGTTCAGAGTTTCCCACCATGTCCCCAGGGCCCCTATTTCCCTAGAGTCTCACTATGCACCCAGAGTTCCCCCATATCCCCCGTCCCCAGAGCCCCTGCTCCTCCAGTCCCTGGGATGTGCTCCCACCTCGGCACTCCCGCTCGGGGTCTCCCCAGTGGTGCTCCTGGCACTGGGAACAGACACGACCCCCGAAGCCAGGCCGGCACTGGCACTGCCCTGTCACCTGCAGCGACAGTGCCATGCTCACTGTGCAGCTCACTATGCCCCGGGAGGGCGGTGGAGCTGTACCAGGGTGCCAGGGGACTCACTGTGTCACAGGCAGGGTGCAGGGCGTGTGTGGGGTGGCAGCCACAGGGCTCACAGCCCCTTGGCCCCCCCAGGCTCCAGAAGTGGGGTGCGCAGCGGTCACAGCTCTTGCCCACGACGTTGGGCCGGCAGGCACAGGCTCCTGTGCCACGGTCACAGTCGCAGGTGCCATCGGTGCAGTGGGAGGCCAGTGTACCCCGTGGGTCACAGCCACAGCCTGCAGGAGGGTGGGTGGCCACATGGGGCTCAGCCCATACCCGCTGCCCAGGCAGTGTGCTTCTGAACTGAGCACCCCAAGTCTGCCTGACCCCAGTGCCCCCCGGTCAGCCTGGCCTCAAACTCCTGCACAGCCCCAACACCCCTGATCCCAACACCCCCACCAACCTCGATCCGTGTCCCCTGCCCAGCCCCAACCCAGGCACAGCCCCATGCCCCTTCTAACAGCCCCAAACCTCTCCTGGCCCTGAACCCTAGCCCCGCAACACCCCAAAATTCTCCCTTCCCCAACCCAAATCACCCCACACCTAACCACAGCCCCACTCCTCGTCCTTGCCTTGACCCCTTGCATCACTTCACCCCCCCATTCCAAAGCCCCGTGCAGCCCAGCCCCGTAGCCCCCCTGCCCCGCTCACGCCGGCAGCTGCGCTGCAGGGCATTGCCGTAGTAGCCCGGCTGGCAGTGGGCACAGTGGGGCCCAGCGGTGTGGTACAGGCAGCGCAGGCACTGTCCCGTGCGGGGGTCGCAGCCCTCTGGGTCGCTGGTGTCGATGTTGTTGTTGCACTGGCAGGGCCGGCACTCCCCCCCCTCCATCTCCGGAGCCCCAAAGTAACCAGGGGAGCAGCGGTCACAGCGGGGCCCTGCGGAGAGGGGGGGTCTGGGTGCTGGGGTCCCGCAGCCCCAGTGCAGGGGGTCCCTGCTGCCCTGGGCCCGCTCTGCCCCTCACCCGCGTATCCGGGGGCGCAGAGGCAGACGATGTGGTGAGTCTCATCGTCCGCATGGCAGGCGCTCCCGTGGTAATGCCGCGTGCCAGGGTAGCCGGGGCAGGGGCAGGGCCGGCACTGCTGCCCCGAGCCCAGCACAGGGTTCCCATAGTAACCATCCTGGCACCTGAAAGGACGAGGGGGGACCCAGTGGGTCCCTCCGATCCATTATATACCATCCCACCATCCCATCCCATTCCATTGTATCCCATACCATCATATCTCACCCTATCCTAGCCAATTGTATCCATCCCATTCCATCTCAATCTCATCCATCCCATCCCATCCCATTCCATCCCATCATATCTATCCCATCTCACACCATGCCATCCCATCCTATTCCACCCCATCCCATCACATCTATGCCAGCCCATTTCAACCCATCCCACCATTCCAACATATCCCATACCATCATATCTCAACCTGTCCTACTCCACTGTATCAACCCCATTCTACACCACGCCACACCATGCCACGCCACACACCACACACCACACACTACACCACACCACACCACACCACACCGTGCCACGCCATTGCCTCCTCTTGGCCCTGGCTCACCTCTCGCAATGCCGGCCGCTCGTGTGGTCACGGCAGCGCAGGCAGGCGCCCGTCCGGGGGTCGCACTCCTCGGCGTGCCCGTTGCACTGGCAGGGCCGGCACGCAGGGAAGCCCCAGTGGCCGGGCTGGCACTGGTCACACTGCCGGCCCACGGTGCCGGGCTGGCACCGGCACTGCCCGCTCACCTTGTCACACAGCTGGGACACTGAGCCCTCTGGGGAGCAGGTGCAGGCTGCAGGGCGGCACAACTCAGGTCAGGCACATGGGTGCAAGGACACAGGGATGGACAGACAGACAGACAGACAGGCAGGGGATCAGCGCCCAGAACATGCTCACTCCATGGGCTGTGGCACAGAAGGGCTCATGTGGACACACAGGTCCACAAAAGCATGGGTGGACAGACAGAGGAGAGAGTGCAGGACAGCACAGTGTTCACAGGGGGCTCATGTGGATGGATGGATGGAGGGACGGATGGATGGATGGATGGATGGATGGATGGATGGATGGATGGATGGATGGATGGATGGATAACTGTAACTGAACCCATGGGCTGCAGGACAGCAGGGCTGAGATGGACATATGTACAGACAGATGGACAGACAGACAAGTGAACAGGGCAGTGAAGAGGGCGCTGATGGCTGGACAGACAGAAGAGACAGCAAATCCTGGCAGACAAAGATCCGAGTACTCACGGCTGCATCCCAGGGGCCCAAAGCCGAAGCTGCCTGGGGCACAGTGGTCGCAGCGTCGGCCGACGACGTGGGGCTTGCACTCGCACTGCCCGCCCTGGACCTGGCACTCGCTGCTGCGGGAGCCCTGTGGGTCGCACTGGCAGGCTGCGGGAGCAGGACCAGCATGGGGCCAGGGCTGCCTTTTCTGCACCTGCCCACACCTGCCCTGCCCATGCCCTGCCACTGCTCTCCTGCCCAGCATGCCATGGGCATGGGCATATCCTGACCCACTGCCCCGGCAGGGCTCCACCCCTGCCAGCTCGCCGGTCCCATCCTGCGGGCTCCCCACTCACGCAGTGCCCCGCCGTGCATCAGGGCTGAGACGCTGCAGACCAGGCGGGCACAGGCCTCGGCCAGGGGATGAGGGGGGGCCATGCGGAACACCTCCAGGCACTGGTAGCGCTCCAGCTCCTCCTGGCGCGCTGCTGCCTCTGCCCCATGGAACCCTGGCAACTCTGACACCCGTGGCAGGAGCACCAACTGGGGGAAGAGGAGATGGGGCAGGGGGGGCGTAGCCAGCCTCCACTGTGGCACCTACCACTAGGCTGAATCCATGTGCTCCAGGACAGTCCCAATGCTGCTGGTAGTCCCAACTACCCCAGCTCCATCAACAGCCCCAGCTCCATTGACATCCCCAACCCCACTGATATTCCCATATAAATTGCCATCCCCAGAAGCTTTCTTATCCCCTTCCACACTGACATCCCTATGCCAACCCCAACTCTATCTAAATCCACAGTCTCATTGATATTCCCTTCCCCTTCATCTACTTCCCCATTCCCATCCCCATCCCATCCCCATCTGCATCTCATCCCCATCTCCATCCCACCCTATCTCATCCCATCTCATCCCCATCCTGACCCCACGTACATCCCCAGAGGGGGGTCACTTCCCACTCCAGCCTCTGGTTTCATGTCCCTGCCCATGATCCCACCCCTGCCAAGCCTCAGGCACAAGGGGCAGTGGGACCCCTCTCACCGAGTCAATGAGGATGAAGGCACCAGGGTGGCGCTGAGTGACACCAGCCCGCTGAAGCCGCATGGTCACCTCGTAAGGGGTGCTGGGCTCGAAGCAGAAGGGCCGGGACAGCAGCACGTACCTGTACACAGTCAGGCGTTGCATGGGCACAGCAGGGCCGTGGAGACAGCAAAAGGACAGCAGAAGGACCCAACCACCTCCCTCGTTCCCATCCCCAGCCCACCCCAGCCCATCCCATTGCACCTCTGGCTGTGGGGCAGACTCTCGCGGTACATCTGCTCGGAGGGCAGCAGGTTCCCACAGCGAGAGCTGGTGGGCAGCACCTGGGAGCTGACGCTGACCACGGCCTCCCAGTCCTCGGCTGACTGCGGTGACAGCAAGGCAGCGTCAGGGCTGTGCTGTGCCACACACACTGCAGCCGTGGCTGTGGCTGTGGCCGTGCTCACCTCGGGCTCGTAGCGCAGCAGCAGCTCGTAGTCCATGGGGTAGGGCACGTTGTCCACGCGGAAGGTCAGGCCAGCCCCATCCCGCACCCGGGCAAACCCCAAGCCTGTCCACGTCACCATGCGCCCGGCACTGTCCCGCACCACCTCCTCCACATCCGGCTGGGCAGGGCAGCGGCACAGTTTGGCCCTGGCTCTACCCCCAGCCTCTTCTGCCCTACAGTGCCTCACTGTGCCCTCTCCTACCACCTCACCTTGGGGGGCTGCTGGCGGCTGCGGCGCGAGAGGACAGGGGGCTGGGGAGCACGGAGGGGGCTGTGCTGATGCCGTGAGCGTCCCTTCCGCCCCGCCGGCTCCCTGGTGTCATACTCCAGGCAGTCCTGGGGCACCTCCACCCGAATGGCACCCTGCAGGGATGGGGTCAGGGGACGGTGGCCATGCACAGGGACAGCCGTGCACAAGGACAGCCGTGCACAGGGCATGGTGACAGCCACATGCAGGACAGGGACACAGCCATGCATAGAGCACAGCGGCAGCTATGCATGGAGCATGGTGCACAGTCACAGCCATGCACAAGCACAGTGACCCCCAAGGAGACTCACCGGGAGCTGAGGGTGGCTGTGGCCATGGCCGGTGGCTTGCTCAGCCTCATAGGTGTAGTAGTCGAGGGGGGCACAGAAGAAGCCGGGCTGTACCTGGTCACACTGCCGCCCCATGATGTGGGGACGGCAGGGACATGCCCCATCTTCCATGGAGCACCTGGGGGTGACCATCCTGTCCTTTCATCTGTCCTTCCATCTGCCTGTGTCTTCATCCATCCCTACTTCCATCTCTGTCCCCATCCCTCCATCTCTGGGGATAGAGATCCCTCTCTTTCTCCCTCCAACCCAGCCCCCATATCTCCCCAGTCTTGTCCCCATCCCTCTCTCCCGCCATGTGTGACTCCCAGCCCTGTGCCCACTCTCGCCCCCACTCTGCCCCTCCGATAGCTGTGCTGGGCCCCACCGGTTGTTGTAGGCTCCCCCGAAGTCGCAGGCGCAGGGCCGGCAGCCCCCCAGGTCGTAGCTCAGACCCCAGAACTCGGGCTGCAGTGAGGAGGGGACACATAGGGCAGGTGTGGGGCCAACCCAGCCCTGGGGGTTGCCATGGGGTTGGGGACAGTCCCCCACAGGCTGGGGCACTCACCACACATTGGCTGCAGGAGCGGCCAGCCACGAAGCGTTTGCAGTAGCAGTCCCCACTGATGGGGTCACACGGGGAGCTGCCTGCCACCGTACCCCGCGGGTCACACCTGCATGCTGCCCCCACACGTGCACATGTGAGGGAGTGCCAGTGGGACTACAGCCCACATGCTTCATGGCCCTCCTTTACCATCCCATATCCATCCCTCCATCACCATCCCTCCATCCATTCTCATACAACTATGCCACATCCCTCCATCCTACATCCTTCCATCTCCGTCCCTCCATCCCAGATATTTCCATCCTCATCCATCCTGTCCCCATTCCACCATCAACATCCCTTCATTCCCCATCCCCCCAGTTTCATCCCTTCCTCCCTACCCCTCCATCATCCCCCCATCCCCATCCCTTCTCCCATGCCATCCCTGGCTCCCAGCTCACGCTGACAGCCCTGTGGGTCGCCATGGCTGAGGCCGTAGGCGCCGTGCCGGCAGCGGTCACAGCGGGGACCGGCCACGTTCTCCTTGCAGCGGCACTGCCCCGCAATCATGCCCAGCGCCACGTCCGTGTGCCCGTCACAGGCGCCTCCATCCAGCGAGCCCGCTGGGTCACAATCACACGCTGCCAAGAGAGAGAATCATCAGTAGCTCTGGCTGCTGGCACCAGGAGCTGTGAGGCTGGGGCAGGTGGCACCAGGAGCCGCAGGGCCGGGACAAGCTGTGGAGCTGGGGTCTCAAGACACTCACGGGCACAGGCAGTGGGGGACCGGATGTCAGAGCGAGGATGCCGGTAGTAGAAGGGCTTGCAGAGGTGGCAGTGGCGGCCCATGGTGTTGTGCTGGCAGTCATCACACACACCCCCACTGGTGTTGCCCGTGGCCAGGAACACGGCCATGTCAAAGTGGCACCGCCGTGAGTGCTCGTTGCAGTCACAGCCTGCAGGGACAGCACCACAGCGTGGCATGTGGCCCCACAGCCCACACCAGGCAGGCATCACCCCAAGCGCCGAACCTCCCCAGCCTGGATTCCCCTTACTCTGATATGCAGCACCACAACTGCAAATCTCCCCAAGTACAGCCTGCAGCACCCCAAAACCCCCGGCACAGCACAGCCTGACAGCCCTGGCACTCACGGCGACAGGCGTTGGTGCTGGAGCCCTCGGCCGGGCGCCAGGGCAGGTCCTGGTAGAAATCCTCGCAGCGCTCGCAGTTCAGCCCCTGCGTGTGGTGCTCACACACACAGCGCCCGTGGATCTGCGGGGAGCACCCAGCTCAGTGTGGCTGCCAGGTCCCATGGGGCACCGTGCCGTGCTGGTGGGTGCGTGTGCCTCACCATGCCGGGGACAGAGGGTGTCGGGGCACCCGGTGCTGGGGCACAGTGGGCAGCGTGGCCGTGGCAGAAGCAGCTCCCGCGCAGCACCAGTTCATCCACAGCGTAGTAGTACTTGTGCAGCACCTCCCGCCGTGAGTCCAGCAGGTTGTCCCCCAGCGTGTGCAGCTTGGTGAGGTTCACCCGCAGGTTGGTGACACGAAGCAGGTCTGGGGGCGTGTCACTGTTAGCACCTGCCTTGACGCCAGCCAGCCCCGCATCCCCCACATGCCCAGCGACATACCCTGGATGTCTGGGCTGTAGGGATCTGCTACGGGGATGGAGGGGTCCAGCACCTTGAAGATGACCTGTGAGAAGGAAGGAATGGGTGATCCCATTCCACCCAGACCCCTGGCCCTGCTCTGCACCACCCTATCCCCACACACCTCCCCATGGCTGGACGGCTCGATCTCAGAGTAGCGCTGGTCACACAGCACCTCATCCACAAGCCCCAGGGGATGGCTGGGGATTCCAGGGAAGAGCTTGGAGCAGTTGTAGGCGAAGTAGCGGTACACCTTCCAGGTGCGCCCAAAGTCGGCTGAGCGCTCCACCAGCATGGCCGCGGGGCGGAAGGTCTGCAGGACATCCAGATGAGATTGGGACCAGACCCACAGCCCCTCCAGATCCATCCTGTCCCATCCCATTCCATCCCATCCCAAGCATCCATGTGCGAGGACCCACTTTAAACTTCATGATGAGGTGGGTGAAGTGGAACTCGCCCTCCAGGTCCAGGCGGATGCTGACATGCTCCACACCTGGGAGACAGAGAGAGACAGAGATGGCTGAGGCTGGGGGAGACCCCCATAGCCATGCAGCCCCACTGCACATGCATCTGGGGCAACTCCACTGCCACCCTGACCTCACCGTTCTCCGACTGCCACCAGGTCCGTTTGTCGTGGGGGCTGCTCGGGTAAATGACATTCTCGATGCGGTGGCTCTCAGGCAGGGATGGGTCACGTGAGTCACAGGTGAAACATTTCTCCGAGTCCTGTGCCAGGGAGTGGCACCATCAGGGATGGGTGACTGGAAGCTGCACTAGTGCCTGGCTGAGTGGGTCTGTGCTGGAGCTGTTCTGGGGCTGGGTGGGCTCACCTGGAGGTGGCTGACGATGCAGTACTCCTGGGGCCCATCCAGCCCACAGGTGGAGGTGGCACTCAGGCGGGTGGCTCGCCCCACCAGCAGGTTCCCAGTGGCTGGGTAGCAGCTGCCGCGGGCGCAGCCGTGGCTCAGGTCAGGCTCCTGCCAGCCCCCTGCCACCAGTCCCCCGACTGCAGAGAGCATGAGGGCACAGGCTGGGGTCTGTGCTGGGGCGCCTGGGCACCCCCTGCTCCCCCATGCACTCACTCCACCCCCAGCCATCCCATCCCGTCCCATCCCTGCATCCTGACCCACTGATGCAGCATGAAGCTCCATGATCCGGAAAAGTGCTGGCAGCAGCGCCGCAGCCTCGTGACCGGGGCAGGGAGCAGGGTGAGTGGGGGGCTGGGCTGCCCGTGCTCCTGGGGGCCCGGGCAGCCCCAGGGTGCCGAGAAGTGCCGCGGGGAGTCAGGAGCCAGGTCAGGCGCTCGCTAATCCCGACAGGGCTTAGTGCAGCCTGGATTCCCCGCTGGATTTTGTGTCAGTCAGGCTATGGGTGCTGCCAGGCAGGGAGCTCTGCCATTGCCACCACCTCTGCTGCCCAGCACCCTCCACCCAGACTGGGGTCCCTGAACCACCAGAGATCCCAGCACCGTGGGTATGCAGGGTGCCCACAAGGCCAACACTTACCCAGGAGGAAGGCAAGCGCCAAGAGGTCCATGGGCAACCACGGGATCTGCCTGGTGGAACATGGAGATGGCACTGTGATAGGGCACAGGGTATGACATGGGGTGCAGATCAGCTGGTGCCTGTCCTCTCCTGGCTCTAGCACGACTGTGCAGTCCAGGATGCACCCCCACCAACTGGCAAGATGGTGCTTTCCAGGGACAACACGAGGAATCAGGGTCATTTGGGGCAGTTGGGTCTGAAAGTCCTCTGGGATGACATGCAGTGTCCACCTGAGCAGCTCTGGGGCACTGTCACACACACATTCAGGCACACAGCCATGCTACGCCCCACCAGAGCTGGCATGAACTGTGCCATGCCGCATCCTGCCTGTCTCAGAATGCATCTATCCTTTTGAGAGTCACTAGTGTCCCTGGGGGGTACCAGCACCGGGCCAGGGCCAGCTTGGGAGGGGCGCCAGGAACGCTGGAGCCGGCTGGGCAAGGGCGTCCCTGACTCTGGCCAGAGTCCCACTGTTAAATTTAGGTTGGAACTGTCTTTTGTGTTTCCTTCTCTCCCGGTACTTCCCGCTCCCAGCCTCACAAGCGCTGGATCAAAGCCTGGTCCCGGCTCTGCCCAAACACATCTCTCCTGTCCCCCGCACGGAGCCAGCCCAGGGCAAGGGGGCTCGGGGCAGAGGGGGGAGCCGCGACTCCGTTCTGGCACCCGCCCCGCTCGAAGCCATGCCAGGGCGACAGGCAAGGTGGTGCAGAGCCACGTGCTGGCACGAGGGTCCCCGAGCCCCGCGAACCCCCTGTACCTGGCGTCCTGCGGCGTCCGGCGGGACCAAGGCCGGGGGCGAGGGCGGCGGGGGACCCGCTGCCCCTGGGCTGGGCGCGCAGAAATGAGCCGGGCCAAGGGCAGCGATGGGATGGCGGCCGGTGGCCCCCCTTCCCCGTGTACGATTCTTATTCAAATGGGCTGCCCGCTGAAAGGGACGGCGGTCTCCAGGCTACGGGAATGTCACTGCCGATTCCTTCTGCCTGGAGGCCCCCGCCGCCCGCCCGCCCGCGGAGGCAAGGCCGGCCAGGCGTCGGCAGCCCGGGCACGCCCCGGCCCCCAGGCGGCACGGTGGGCCCCGCCGGCGAACAAAAGGGCGCCTCGTGGGCTGGCGAGCCAGAGGCACCGCGTTCCCCGGGCTCCCGGCACGGCGCGGCAGGAACGTGCCTGCCGCCGCTGGCGGTGGGGCGTGGGGGGCAGCATGGCGGGATGGGTGCCTGGTGCTTCGGGAGCCGGCGAGTGCAGCTACACAGGGGTCACTGCATCATTCTTCGCCTCAGGTGGGGATGGCCCGTAGCGAAGGCACCTGCACGGCTACGCTGTAGGGTGGAGCCGTGCAGGGCATCTGCTCTACCAGGAACTCGCCCGGGCACGGCGACGATGCTGCCGGATGGGAACGTCCCTCCCAAGGTACCTGTCCCTCCCCACTGTACAGCTCCCTGGGCAAAGTCCGGCACACGTCAGCCGCAGGAAGCGCATGGCAGGAGTGGGGGTACCCAGCCTGTCGCTGCCAAGGGACCCCACAGCTCCTTCCTTGTGTGCTGCCTCATTCTAGTTGCCAGCACCCAGCCCGTGCCATGGGGCTGTGCCGTGTGCCAAGGGCTGTGCCATGCCCCAGAGCTGTGCCGTGCCCAGGATCTCCCCTACGGCGCACTGGCTCCTACCTGCGCCCGTGGGAGCCTGGCGTGCTGGGCGGGTGGCTGGTGGCCGGGTGGGCTGCGGAGTCGGAGGCCAGCAGGACTCGGGCTGGGCTCGGGCTGGTCTCAGCTGCTGTTCCTGGAGGAGGGCGGCCGGTGCCTGTCTCCTCCTCCGGCAGCCGTGCCAGGCGAGGGGAGGGACCTGCCCGCACCGAGCTTTAGCCAAGGTGAGGCAGAGAAAGGTACACGCTGTCGGTGGCCCACGTGTGACACCGCAGTGTCCTGTGCCTAGGCTGGCCGGGAGAAGGCACAGCATTCCCACAGGGCTGTTGTGCCCGGTTGAGCAGCACGTGGGGCTGCTGAGACAGGCAGCCTGGCTGGGACTCGCCCAGCACTGCACGGGCCCGTCTGTGCCTCCTCAGGGCACGTCTGTAGCAGCGGTACCAGGAGCCCTGCACTGCACTACCCCGGCACCGTGCCAGATGGATCCTGTTCATGCCCAGTGCCGGCACTGCGGGCACCGCCATGCCCCACTCACCCTGTGCTGCTCGGTGCTGTCGGGGATCCTCTGGTCCGGCCGGGCCGGGTGCTGAGCCGGCAGCCCCGGAGCCCTGCAGGGAGCACGGCTGTGCACCAGGGCCAGGTTGCACAGAGCCCTCACGGTCACGCAGGGATAGTGCCTTTTATTAGCCAAGGCCGAGGGCAAAGGAAGGAAGAGAAGCCGTGTGCTCTCCACGCCAAGGCCACGCTCTGGCCACCCGCCGCCAAGCAAGGTCATGGGCAGACAAAGAAGCAGCTCTCAGCCATAGGGATGCCAAAACCCACGCCCCCGGGGACACCCTGAGACAGCCAGGCACCTCAGCAGGACAAGAGGTGCTGTGTGCAGCGCACTACCAGCTCCCCACAGCCACGCACGGCACCTGGAAGGCCGGAGGAGGGGCCAGGCTGTGCCCGGCGAGGGTCCAGCAGTGCAGGCTGGTGGTCAGGCACCACTACCACCTTCTGAGCTGGGAGAGCTGGCAGGAGATGAGCTGACAAAGAGCCACTAGCACTGGCCAGCGTCTGTGTCACGGGATCTTGCCAAGCAAACCTCATCTGCTCTGAGGAGATCCAAAGAGGCCTGATAAAGGCAACTGTAACAGGATCTCTGGCCTTGAAAAGCAAAGTGGGAGGGAGGGATTCTCCGTGGGATGTGAGGGACGAGAGAGGTATCCCAGTCCATGTCCAGGCATCTCCCTGAAGGCTGCTCTAACTTCCCATGCCAAGCTGCAATCCTTTCCTGTGCCCCAGAGCTGAACGCGTGGGGGTGGCCCAGGTCTGCCCGGAGAGGTGGCCTGTCCGGGGGCAGCTCCACTGGCCGGAGATCTGCCAGCAGCTCTGCCCTCCGTCACCAGCGCCTCAACGCTGCCGAGCATCCCCCGCTTCCTCGGGTGCCCACAGCCTCGCTCCCCCAGCACCTTTCAGCAGTGATCAGGGCACTCTTGCAGCAGCACAGAGCCCCCCCGCCCCTGCCCATCCTCGGCAGAGCCCCTGAGCTCCAGGGGCAGCCTCTCACGCGTGGCCAGCCCTGCTTGGACCGACTTCCGTGCACGCAGCAGGCAGCCAGCACTTTCCCGAACATCCTTAATGAGAAGAGAATTACTTAACCACTTCCCTTCTCGAGGAATGAGCTCCAGCAGGCACCGGAGCTGCTGTCCGCCCAGGGCCACGGTCCCACCAGCATTAGTGCTGGGTCAGAGCACTGACAGCCCCGCAGCACAAACTGGATCCAGATCGCAAACCGTGAACAATGGTGCTTCTGTTGCATCAGCTGGGCAGAGGGTCCCGGCTGCAGAGTGGGCAGATTCAGAGAGAACCCAGGGGGTGGGCAGGCAGGCTAGGGCTGGCAGAGCATGTTTCTAGGAACTAACCAGGAATGTGGATTTATCCCAGTTCAGCACCAGTGACATACATCCGGGGTACTTCCCACCCCAAACCAGGCAATCCTTAATGGAGTTTGAGTGATGCCAGACTTCCCTGGGAGATCTGGGGAGAAGAGCTGGGGGTGAGGTCTGCAGCTGAGTGTGCCCCATGCAGCATGCAGCAGCTGGGCACATGGGAGACACCATTCCATGGAGCTGACACAGAACTGGGAGCAGGAGCCCAGGGAGGAGCAGTCTGTCATAGCCCAAAGAAAAGCTGGACACAGTGGGTGGTTCTGAGCACCATTTTACTGAAGGGCTGGACACCTGCTAGGACTTCATAACAAAAAGTTCACTTCATTTAAGAAAAAAGACAGTCTGGTTTTTGTCCCATTCCCTTCCAAAGAGTGGAATAATACTAACGCTGTCTTTTCACTAAGCAATGCCATTCCAAAATATACAACATTGAGTGTGGAACAGCCCAGCTTCATATTAACATTAAATATTATTAAAACTTCAGAAACATTCTACACAAACAAATGAAACAGTAAGAAGTTCACTCAAGAACAAGATGGTCATTTGTAAAATCATGATACAAAGTTTGTTACTCGCCCTCCTGCGGGTTGCGGTTGCTGCTCCCCAGCCGTTGCTCGGGATGCCCAAACACCAAGGAATGGCAGAGCGGAGCCACGGCGCCGGTCTCAGCCGGAGCAGGTCGGTCGTGCTGTGCCGTGGAGACGCCTCTCACGGAGATGCTGGTTGGCAGAGAGGCACAAGTGGCCGGGCAGCGCCCACCCAGAGCCCCTGTGCCACTCAGAGCAGCTGCCATGCCTCTGCTCAGGAAATGCTCCTCCTCAGCTCAGGATTGCCGCACAGGACCCAGAAGGAGGAAGGGCATCATACGGTGCCTTCCCCACCACGAACCAACACTGACACTGTCCCAGCCCTGGCCTGGGCAGTGCGGCGGAGCAGGGGCAGGAGGGGAGGTATTTCTGGGGGTAGCTTTGCAGCACCTTCTCTTTTAAAACAGCACCATGTGCCTGTGTCTGTGGGAATCACCAGACACTCACAGGCGCTGCCTGTAGCCACAGGAACACAGGAATGGAAAGGGCTAATTAAGACAATAAGGAGAGAGTCCCAGACGATAATAAGGCCTTTAAGGGACTCTCTGGGGAAGGTATTTCAGAGGCCACATGAGCAGTGCCAGATTGTGAGACCGATGAAGGATGGGAATGAAGGGTCAGAGGGGTGCCTGCTCCAAAAGGACTCCCACTCCCCTGCAGCACCAGTGTCCGTGTACTGCTGCCAGGCAGGGTAGGGGAAGCTCTGTGGCCAGGCAGGGGTGGAGGGAAGACAGTGATGTGGAAAGCCACAGCCTCGGCTCCTCTGTTTGCACATCTCCTGTAGCAGACACAGAAGCAGCAGGCTGCTGGCTGTCCAGGTGCTGCTGGCACCTTTAGCTTTCCTTACTCCCAGCTTCTTGCTTTCTCACCAGCCTTTCTTAGTGCTCCTAAGCAAAGGGAGGGGTCTGGCCTCAGCACCATGGCTTTGGAGGCAGCTGCTGGTCATCCTGCCAGTTCCAGCAGTGTCACAACTACACACAAGCTTTATTCCACACTCAGGGATGACCTGGTGACAAAGGCTGGCCTCTCATGTGTTCTGGGACAAGATTCCTCCGAGGCACCTGGCACCTTCCTAACAGCACCCAGCTCCAGGCAGAACGGGCTGCAAGGAGAGGGAAACCCTAGCATGGTGCTCTCTAGCACAGTCCAGAATGTGAGGGCTCAAGAGCATCCTGCCCTGCTGTGCTCTCCACAGGCTGTGCCAGCCCACCCAGCTGGCAAAGCTGAGGGTTGCAGCATTGTCTGGAAGGTGCCAGATATCCCAAAACTGCTGTCCTCTCCCTGGGCCACTTCAGCTCCTACAAGGCTATCCCCATCTGAGCACAGGAGCAAAGAGGCCAGTGCCCTTTCAAAGACTGAAAAAGAAACTGTCACTTCCACAAAAACCAACCAGCCTGGCTGAGCAGCCGGTGCTCCACAGCTCAGCACCAACCCTGCCAACCACGGCCAAAAAAAGGATCCTCCCACCAAAACCTGCCTTCCTGCCTGGGAAGCTGCCCAGTTCGAGTCACACTGCCCAGCTGGAGATGAGAGACAAACCTGCTCTCCATACCCAGGGATCCCTTGAGCCATGGCCAAAGGCCCAGCTTCTAGACAGGGCAGGGAACTTGGATCCAAAGGGGAAGAACTGCTGGGCTGGCTGAACCCCGCACATGCTGGCGAGTTCCGGCCATGAACACAGCACAAGTCACAATTAAAAGGGCACAAACTCTGTGCTCAATTCCAAAACCCAGAGCCTCCCAGCCCCTCTTGCCGCAGCTGGAGCTGGGGTGGAGAAATGCTGCTGGTGTACCAGGGGGCCTGGAGGACAGGCCACAGCCCCGGGCAGCTGTGGAGCAGGACCACGGAGCCACATGCGCAGCATCACCCATCTGTGCCGTTCTGCTGCCGATTCCCCGGGCATGTTCTTAGCTGGCAACTGGCTGAACTCCATGCAAGGAAGCACCAGGCAATGGGGGGGATCTCAGCCCACTAACCCCAGCCCTGTTAGTATGAGCTGGTCTGAGAGCTGCCCAGTGAGGTGAGCACTCCAGGGAGCACACCTCCTCCACAAACTGAAATACCACTCCTGGGCTGCCAAGCAGGAGTAACAAAATAATCCCTTCTTTTTTTGCATAAAAAAAGTGCTGAAGAAATTCTGTACAAGGATTGCTACAGCAGCTGGCTCATGGGGGATGCAAATAGTTCAGAAGCAGCAGCAGCAACACGCTACATGGCTTGCAGGGAAGAGGCTGAGGAGAAACTTCTGCAACCATAAGCAGTGGCAGATGGTGAAACCTGATCACAGTGGACATGAGCTTCAGAACATTTCTACCAATTAACATTGTGATTTCAACTGGTATCTGATGTCAGCTTCCCCTTCAGCTGCCTGCCGGACAAGCTGCTCTCCCCATGGACCTTGCTGACGGACATCTGAAGCATGCAGGAAGCTCAAGGACCTTGTCTGGTGGAGGGGAAGCATAAACTGCTTCTTGGCAGCTGAATAAAAGGAGAAATTATTTCCAAAAACTCAGTTGGAAGAACAGCCCTTTGACCGCTAGCCGAATCATTTCTCGAAGTGACAGTGGCACAAATCCATGCGTTAAAAGCATTCCTAAGAGAGTCTCCAAAGCTCTCGGCTGTCACAGTGCCCAGAACAACACAGGCCAGGTTAGGCACTTGGATGAATTCAAAGTGACTAATACAGAAACAGGTCTGAACAAGGTGCATACCACATGTTCAGCAGAGACCACAGCGCTCTGGGCAATGCATTTCTACGTGCCTGCCAGTTACTGTTGCAGAGATCCTTGGAAGTGTTAGTCAGCTGCCACAGAGTAACACAGGATGGAAGGGACCTGTGGGGGAGACCTCTGGTGAGATCAGGTCTTAGGTAGCTCTGGTTTGATCAAACCCTTCATCTACCCTAAACAGCAGAGAGCAACATCCACACGGACTGCCTCTGTAGCCTCGTGCACATCAGTGTTACATGCCCAGGACACCAGGAGCATCCACACCTGGGATGAGCCGAAGGACGGGGGAGCCAACCCTCTGCCAGTACTGGCTGGGGGGCAGCAGTTGCTGGCATTGGCACAGAGGCTGTAAAGCCCCTCTATAACAACCTGCAACCCTTTCAGTCAAGTTCCAAAGCACCTGCAAGAGGAAGAAGAGACAACAAGAGGGCAGGGAATGGAGGTTGAGTGCTGCCCTGTCCCTTAGGGCCCTGTGGTCTGTTAGAGATGCGCAGGAGAGCTGCCAGAGAGGGGACTGGTGATGAGCAAGTCCCTGGGCACACAGCTGTGGAGTGCTCACCTCCCTGGCAGCAGTCTCAGTGACTCAGAGGTGTTTCCAAAGCTTGTCTCTCCATGTGGAGCAGAACACCTTTTGCTGGTGGCCTGGGAAGGACACAGGGCAAAGTGCCATCACCAAGCACGCACAGAACTCAGCTCAGTGCTGGGAAAGGCATGGCAGCACTAAGGCTGGATGCTGTGCTGGATTAAGCAACAATACAAGTCAAGTCCTTGACTGGCAGAGACCCAAGCTGTGAAAAACAAGAGGTGATAGAAAAGAGGGAAGAGGCAGGCAGGCAGCAGTACAGCTGGGAGAAGACACACAGTGATGAGGAGGGACATGGCCTGGTAAGTTTGCCTCAGGTGCTCAGCTTCCCACTCAGGCTGGAGGAAAAGCGGCTTCGACCTGGATTCAGCCTTGTTGATGCACGTTGTTTTTCCCAACGGAGGCCAAGTGCTCAGCTGGGACGCCTGTGCTGCATAAGGAGACTCCAAAGACAGCTCTCAGTGCCCTTATAAGGGTCTGGGAACGGGGGAAGCTGCTGAGCAGCCTGACAGCAAAACCACAGGCAGGAGTTCAGAGCCCTCCTCGGGAAACAGCCCAAAAGAGAAACACCAGTGCAGGACTTCAAGACCTGGCATTTGAGAGCGTGGGAATGAGAAAGGTCTGAAGGAGTGGGAACAAAAGGAACAAAGCAATTTTTGGCCAGTTGACAGTGATGGAGAGCCCCTGTTCATCCAGCACCAGGTCAGGACAGGGAACTCTCTGCCAGGGCATTTTAAAACACAGAAGCAGAAGAAAATATTTCCTCCTCCTCGGCAGCCAAGCAGCGGCATTCACAGGTCAGTCTTAAACACTGCAAGTTATGATCTCTGATAGCAACTCAGAACCCAAGTGTGGGGTTCAGGACTTGCAATCATTCCCTGAACCATAAAATCACAGAAGGGTTTGGATTGGAAGGGATCCTAAAGATCATCTTATTCCAACCAACCTGCCATGGGCAGGGACACTTTACACTAGACCAGGTTGCTTAGTGAAAGTGAACCTCCACCCTGCTCTATGTGGGTGAGAGGAGAATCCAGATGCACCTTAGAACACTCAACTTCCCTGCTTTCTCACCCCGTCATGAACCTCCTCTCTTCTCTCCATACCACAGTCTTCCTTTCTGTGCTGGGGATCAGACACTGACCCGTTTTATAAACCACTGAAATCCAACCAGGTGCTTGGGGGGCGGGGCTCAAATATAAGGATCTGGGACTTCCCTGGGGAGCTCATCCCTTCAGCCAATGTCCACAGAGATTACTAGGTCAGACAACTGGTATTTTGAGCTGGTGACAGAATGAGTGGATTACACCACTGCTGCAGACATCTGAGCATACAGAGATATACAGAGCCAGGCCCATACCCAGCCCAATGCCTCTTCCTTTCCCCAGGACACCAGGTTGTCCCTTCCAGGTGACAGCAGCAGCACTAACTGCTCCAATGAGGTGTTTCTCCTGGGATTAGTGGATCCCTCCCTGTGGAGAGCAGAGAGCACAGAGCCGTGTTCCGATCCAACAGTGTGTCCCCGGTGCAGGGAGGTGACAGCAGCCGTCTGCAGTGGTTCTGCAGTGCCTCCTAGGGTTGGCAGAGCCTGCACTCCTTCCACACAGAGCTCTCACACCTGCCACACACCTTCTCACAACATCTCTGATGCCACAGCAAGGCTGCCACCCGCCACATGATGCCCATCTCCCCTCCTACCGCTTCATCCCCACAAACCACAGAAAGCACCTCTCTATGTTTAAGTGCTGGTGTATGTCCTCCCAAATTGTTCACTTTTCTGCTTTAACTCAGCCTCAAGTATCCCACTGAGCTCTGGGACTGGCAGGATGTAGCTAATGCATTCAAACACAGCGTGTGTCTCTGCTGTGGTTTGACTCCAGCCAAAACCAACAGTCTTCTCTAGCGGCACCTGGGATCTGCTCCTGAGCACCCAGCAACAGCGAAGCGGTTACCCGGGGGCAGGACACCACACAGCTCATGCTAACAGTTCCAGCCCTTTGGCTCTAACAGTCACAGCTCAGGATCCACAGCTGCACCTGGGGTATAGGAGAGCAGAGTAATGCTGGGTGCTGAGGAGGAATCCTCCTTGGAGGCAAATCCCTACCATGTGTTCAAAACTTCTGCTACTCACAAAGGGAGGAGGTGCCTAAAGATGTCAGATGTGTGACACTTCCCCACTGTTATGCAGAGGTTATACCAAAAACAGGAGTAAAACTACCAGCTGGTGATTCTCCAGATGGTTTGGCATTCTGGAGACAATCAAGTGGCTACACCGCTGCTGCCTCCGAGCTGCTCAAGGGAGCCCAGGACAGACTGTCACAACCATGAACCACAAAGGAATTCTGGCACCTTTCAACAAAAGGCTAGCTGAAGGGAAGGAGGAACAAAAGCTATCAAACCCAATCCCAAAGGGATGGAGGAAGTGCATCTTCCCACAGTTCCTGGGCCATATGCACATATATGGATATATAGATATATAGATAATAAAGTTATAAAATCTGATCAAAATAAAACCAGTAAATGTACAGCTTGAAAAAGAGCAATATCACAGTGCATCAATGTCATGAGAAAGTCCTGTGTTCTCCCCTGCACAAGAGCCCAGCCTGCCACGTTCAGGGGAGCGTGGTGAGGAGTGAGCTCTCCGGCCTGCTCAGCTCGGTGCTGGCCAGAGTCACCGTCCCACACTCCCGAAACAGGGGTTTGCATTTCTGCAGCCAGTTCTGCACAGCAGTGGCAGACAGGCAGGAACAGCACGAGATTGGGCTGCTCTGTCTGCAGGTTAGTGGGCATATTGGCACCAGAGACACAGAGTCACTCCTAAGCCTCTCTGTGCTCTGGTGCCAGGCTTGTATTTACTTACTTACAAAAAAAAGTGACAAAGTGAAGAAATTCAGGGGGTACTATGAGAACGGGACAAGGGCTGAATTTGGATCACAGGGGACAGGTTGACCCTAAGAATCTTCTGTGCTCTCCTCCTCACTTCATCATCAGAGGAAGAGTTGCCCACCTTGATGGTCCGGAATTTCAGCAGGTTCAAAGTGCTCTGAGCCTGTCGAGTTTTCTTTCGGACAGGAATGCTTTTTGCTTTTTTCCTCTGTGGTGCTTCTTTTGCCTCTGTAGCTCTTCTCTTCTTCTGCCTAGTGTCCTCCCGGTAAGTGCTGCTGTCCTTCCACTCTGTTTTTCCCAGCAGAACTTCCTTATCTTTGATTTGCAAGGTCCTGGGCTGTGGTGCTGTGGTGCAGTCCTGGGACGAGCTGCCTGCGACTCTCCCGTTGAGAACTCCGGAGGCTTTGCAGGCATTGCTCTCCTGCAGCACTCCGCCCTTTGGTCCCTTCAGAAGCTTTAAAGCACGGGTGGCAGAATCGGGTGCTTTCTTAACCAAACGCTTGTACCCCTTGCCTTCGGTTATTTTAGTGCTCTTGCCTGAAGAAAACTGCCTTGGTGGACTTGAAGTCTTGAGGCGTTTAAGGTCTGAGGGAGAGATCCCGAGACGTCCCTGCGTGCACTTGGACTCCAAACATGACGTTGCAGTTTTCAGGGGCACCAGGGCTTCCAGAACCACTGACAGTCTCATAGCTGGATACACATAGCCCACTGTCGCTGCCTTGGATGTGCCACATCCTGTCTGCTTCAAGGAGCTCAAGAGGAGATTTCTGGAATCCCCTTTGGAGACTGGTTGACTGGAGACTTTCAAAGAGCTCGCTGGAATGCTGGTGGGCAAAGGGGCCACTTTTGCCACCGAGTTCCTGGCTGGACTCTGGGTGGGCTCAGTGGTGCTGGCACAGCTGCGCTGCGTGTTTTCTTCCGTCTGACTCGGTGTGACTGCCGTGCACGAGCTGTACCCGTACACATCCTTACTCCTCAGAATCGTGGGCTGGTAGCCCTCCTCCTTCAGGCCTTGGATGAAGGCCACCAGCTGGGTCTCTGTGTCCGAAAGATCCTTGGACATCGGGTTGAAGACTCGGAGGGCTTCCTCCAGAACTTTCTGTCCTGCAGAGGAAATTCTTGACCAGGAATGGACAGCTTTTTCTTCCTCATTGTTCACTGCAATATTCATGGCATTAGGCAAGCAGGTGCTTCAAAAAGGTCCGAATTACTGGAAAAACAACCCTTGACACCTCAAAAGGAGAAAGAAGACAGTTAGCTCACAGCAACTGAAACTATCCAAGTTTTTAATATGGGACCTGAAAGCATTAAGCCCAGGCATGGCTGGTCGCAAACACTGGGTCAGATTCTGGGCTCAACCCAACACAGAAGCATCATCAAGAAAAACCTGTCAGTCATTTATCTCTGAAATAAAACTAAAACATCTCTCGCAAAAATATCCTCCAACCGAAACCAAGATTTCAGGAAATCCCATCCAATCCACCCCAAGATGAAGGACTCCAATGGTTAACTCAGCAAAATCTGCAGCTCGTTTCCAGTTTGAGTTTGACCCACCCCAGCTTTGGATAACCAGATCTCATTTTCCCTGGGAAAAACTGAACCCTCATTGAACCCTTTCCCTGTGCACACACCTCAACCAGCACAACTGAGCCATCTCAACACTAAAAAATGCCTAAGCACTTCAACTGCATCCCAGCACCACCTTCAATTTCTCAGCTTCTTAGCTGATGCTGCTCAAAAATCGATTCTGAGTCCCTTGCCAAAGCTGCAGCTTCCTCCTGGAGACCTGGCAGCAGGGCTGGAGGCTGTTCCAGTTGTGCTTCGTTGATGCTGGACGCTGTGGCAAGGCAGCGTTGCTCCTTGCTGCTCTCTTGTTTGAAGTCCACAACTTGCTGTCACAGCAAACTGGTGTTGGTCCAAGGACACTCGCTGCCAAGCGAGGAGGAAGCAGGAAATTCAAGCAGGGCGGTATGAAGGAAACACACAGCACCAGGGCCAAGTGTACAAAGGCCTGAGGGACAACACTGGGATCACACTCAGGGCACTGTGCAGCTGCCTGCCCAGCATAAAAGCATCAATTATTGCCTTCAATAAAAAATAGGCGCTAAAGGGCAGCCCAGGCAGGACTTGGAAGGGCAGTCCTTCAAGAGAACTCTGATCCTGGTGGCCTCACAGCTCCACAGCTGGATGCTAGATCAACAAAAAATCTTTAGCTTTATTGCTACCTCTCAAAATAATAATGAAGATTCAGTTAAAAACCCTGATCAGGGAAATGCGAGTGGTGTCAGAGACAGTTTTGGAGAGGGCAGTGCACAGGCAAGAAAGCTGTGATGGAGAAGTCAGCGCCTGAGCAGCCAGAGCAAGGAACTGCTCATGTTCCATGTTCCCCCCAGAACTCTGGTCTCAGCACAGCACAGGAGCAGAGCCCGTGCTGCCGCCAGCTGCACAAGCAGGGAAGAGACACAAGCCAAGAGCAGCCACAGAAGGGAAAGCACAGGTCAGTGGGGGAGTAAGAACCTCCACATGACAGACTAATCTCAGTCAAGTGCTCTGCAGACGTCATGGCCAAAGAGGGATTTGGAGGAGGATAATGCAGTCGTTCAGAGGCAGGCGGGGGATCTCCCACGAAGGAGGGGAGGCAGGCAGGGAAGTGATCCCACAGAGCCCCAGCCAGCATCACCAGCCAGCCGTGAGAGCCACCACCTCCAAAGGGACCAAGCAGTGCCAGGCACAGGAAAGCCAGAGAGGGTGTAATGTTAATTTTGACGTGGTGAGGCAGAGACCAACAAAGAAGCACAAGGAACAATATGTGCTCAACAGGCTGCAAAATGGATCATCTTCAGGCCGCAGCAAGCCCAGGAGCAGCTGGGACATCTGAAGGGGTGTTCTGGCTGTGACATTTCATGGGAACGGGACTATCCAACATCCAACCGCTTGGTGCTGTTTGGTGCAGCGCCAGCTGTACTGGAGGAAAGCCGGCCACGAGCAGAGGGACCCCCGTGCAGTCTGTCCCCCCGACAGCAGCTTCCCTCCCGCGACACACTGCTGTGGGGCCGGGAGGCTACGGGAGCACAGCACTCCCTGCGCGGTGCGAGCACAGCACCAGACGGGCGGGGCTAGCACCGGTTTAGAGGCCCGGCTGTCCGAGCACGGAAAGGGCTCTCCCGGTGCGCCGCAGGAGGAAGCGGCTGCCGGCAGGGCCGAGACGCGGGGCCGGGGCAGCCTGTAGAGCTGGAGGCCGGTGCGCAGTCCCAAGGAGGGCTCGACGAGGCCGCCAGGTCCTGGCTCAGCCTCTCCCTTTGGCCCGCCCCTCGGCGCAGGCGATGCCCCTTCCCGAGCGCCCGTCCCTCGCTCCCGCTGCACCCTCCCCAGGGCTCGGCCCGCCGGCCGGAGGGACCCCGGGGCGGGCGGGCCGCCTGGGCCGGCCCCTCCCTGCAAGGCTACGGGAGGTGATTGGTGCAGACGGGGGGTGCGGCACCCGCGCTCGGCCCGCGCCGGCTCCCGGGACCGGGGGGGCGGGGGCCGGGGCGGGGCCCTCGGCGCCGCGGCTCCGCCTCCAGCGCTCCGAGGCCGCCTCAGCGGACGGCTCGGCAGCGCCCTCGCCCGGGAGCCGGCGTGGGGCCCGGGCCCGCCGGCCCCAACCTACCGGCTGCCGCCAGACCCGTGCCCGCCGCTGCGCCGCGCCCGCCGCTCCAACATGGCCGCCCGCGGGGCGCCGGAAGCGCCCCCGCTTCCGCTTCCGGTCCGTTTCCGCGGCCGCGGTCACGCCCACAGCACGGAGCGCGTTCGGCCCCGCCCCCGCCGTGCGCGCGGCAGCCGCGGTCGGGGCCGTGCCCGGGCCGGCAGGGGGCGCCGCCGGCGGAAGCGGCGCGGGCGGAAGCGGCGCCGTCACCAGGTAACGGGGTCGGTGTCGGGGCGATGAGCGGCGGTGCCGGGCGACGGCGGCGCCTGGTTCTGCACGTGGACCTCAACAACACGGTGGTGGTGGCGGACACGGTGACGGGGCAGGCCCCGCGAGCGGCGCTCAACACCTTTCTCAGCACCGTCACCTGGGGCCGCGCCGGGGCTGCCGGTGAGCGCCGGGGCCGGGGGTGCGGGGGACCCGGTGCGGCGGTGCAGGGGCTGAGCGCGTTCCTCTCTTCTAGGCGAGTGGGAGTGGGTGAGCGACCGCCCGTCCCTGCGCCCCCCGTGCCCCGGCGCCCTCAGCTACTACAGCCGCCACGGCCGGGACCCCGCCTTCACCGAGGCCGGCCCGGGCCGCCGCTTCCGTGACCTCCACGCCCGCCACCTGCGGCTGCTGGAGTGGCCGGGCCAGCCGCACGACGCCTTGTCAGTGCCAGGCGAGCCCGGCAAACGCTACCACCTGATCCTGCCCTCCTTCTTCCGCCTCCTGGACACGCTGCGCCGGGATGGCCGGGCCTTCGCTGTCATCTTCAGGACCTTCGGCACCGACCTGCCCCGCGCCCTGCGGGCCGTCAGCAGCGCTCTGGACGGGCAGCACCCCCAGTTCCCTGCCCTGCGGGACGTGGCGGTGAGTGGCACCCTGAGGGTCCGTCGTGGTGGGGAAGGGCAGCCGGATGGTCCCACGGAGACCTTCCCGCATCAGACTGCTCTCCAACTGCTTGGCCAGACGGCGTTTGAAAGCATCGAGTTCTCTGGATTAAGCTGTTAGCTGTGGGGGAGCGTGTGCAGATCCTATGTGGAATGGTCTCCTCTTGGGGTATCCCGTGTTGGACAGAGCATGCCTTCTCCTGAGGAGGGGCTGATGCAGCAGAGCAGGGCTCCCTGGCCCAGAGCCGATCACAGCTGCACTCTCCTCCCCTGGCAGCACACTGGGCAGGAGTGCTGGGAATGAGCTTTAGAAGATGCTTTAGTTATTCCTTGGAGTGTTTTCAGGTAGCAGAGATTGAAATGGGTGCAATGTGCAGCTAGGAGGAAATTCCTTTCCGTCCCTGGGGAAGTAATTTCTTTCCATCCCTGGGGAGGGGATGATTTTTGGTTGGATACATTCCATGCCTCCTCTTGTCATCTTCCCAGCACCATCCTCACACACTGTAGTGGTGGGGAGTCTCCACCCTGCTGCTTGGTGTCTCTGCCAGTGAAACAACCTGTCTGCTTTGGAAACTTTTCCTTCTCCATTTTCTGTGGTCCTGCAGCTCCCTGTGGACCTTACCCCTGGCCAGATACGCTGCAGCAAGAAAGAGGTGGTGCTAACACGGGGAGCAGAGCGTCTGGCCACCCGGGAAGACAGAAGAAAGCTTTACAACTACTTCAGCTCCTTTGAGGGAATTGGAGGCTTCCAAGACCACTTTGACTGGTGAGAAAGAGGGCACTGAGGAAGTGGCCTGGGCATTATCTTCTTTCCTGTGATTCTCTTAGTTTCTGCGGTAGCTCCTAGTTTTGAAGCCTTTATGTTGTTGGGGTCCCTATCACTTAGGCACTCCCCAGTTTGCCTGCGGGCAGCCTGACGGGACTCTTGCGCTCTTCCTGAGGTTCTCAACCCCTGGTGTACCTCCTGCTTTTCTCCAAAGGCCCCCTGATTTGTCACCTTAATGCAAAATGCCTCATACCTAGGAGGGTGTGGGCAGCAGGACAGGACATTCTCCATCCTGCTTCCCTGGCTCAGAGGGTGCCCTGGGCCTGCAGCACAGTCTGCCGTTACCTGGGAGCTCTCACCCTCTCCCTGCCGTGACTGTTCCTTCTCCACTTACTATTTCAGGTGGGCCAGAAATCAGTTCTCTTCCCAGGGTGGGAAGCCCCTGTGGATAGACCCCCACGATCCTGACATTCACCACATCTTCATTGATGACAACATCCGGCTGGACGATGGAGACACCATTGTTCACCCCCAGGTAGGTGGCTGAAGGCCCCTCTGGCACCACAGCCTGCACTAGGGATGTCCCTGGCAAGGTCAAATATGTTTTGTCCCCTTTGCATGAGGCTGCAAAGGGAGGTCAAGGCATAGCCCTGATGTCGCTGCATCCTGTGCCACCAGTGTTGGTGGCAGCGATGCTCAGGGACGGTGAGATCAGCCGTCAGCAATGCACAGCAGATGCTGGCTGCCTCTGCTCCCCTCTGAGTCAGCCCCGTGCCTGGAGGCAGCAGCAGTGATCTCAGGGCTGCCAGCCTTGTCACCTGCCTGAATGAACGGGCAGTGTTTGTGGGGAGCACACTTGGGAAACAGAATGTTTATGCAGAGAGAACCGTGCGTGGCCGTTGGACAGCTGTCAGTGCTCAAACAAGAGCTGCAGGTCCATGGGTGATCCTCAACCCCTGCCTGTTTCCATCCATATGGAGACGGTGCAGGGGGGGGAAACATGGCAGCCAGTGAATTGTCTGCAGTGTTTGGCAGGCAGCCTGGGAATGGCAAGGGGTGGGATGCTCATGGGATGTTCCCTTCCATACAAGCTTTCTCAGCTTACACATTTGTAGCTGGTGGCAGGAATTGTTGCTGCCTGGACAGACCTGTCTGGAACAGGCTTTGGTCTGTGCCATGCCTGGTTGAGGGGAGCCTCTGCATGCAGATTTGCAGCAGCTGGAGTGTGGCTCACACAGCTCCACTTGCTGCGTTTCAGCATCAGGCTATTTGTCTGATCAAGAAGTTCCTCCTTTGGCATTGGTAACCTGCCTGGCTGGTCAGTCAGGCTGCTGTGCTAATCTCATGGCAGCCACGCAGCCAGCCCTGGGGCTGCTCCCACGCTGGATCACACAGGTAGGATCCAGCTATGGTAGCAGCAGACCTCGTGGGAGTCTGGGCAGCAGCCAAGCATCTTCCCAGCAGGGCTCATCGTCACTGCTGGGACCTTGCTGTCCTGCAGCCAGGATCAGTAGGTGGAAAGCCATTCTCCCCTCTTGCATCACCAGCTCTGCAGGGCTGTCCTCATTTCAGTGATGGTGACAGAGCAGCAGAGTGAAACAGATTGCCAGGTGTCTTTAAGCAGGCTATGGTGAAGACCAGAAGGTGAAGTCCCTGTTCCATCCTGTGGTAGCTAGAGGAAGAGCTGTTGGCAGAGGTTTGCCTGGAGTCAGCTGCTCCACTGAGCTGTTTTCTTCCAGCTGCATGGTGTGGCCTGTTTCCTTAAGGGAGCACCAGGCACATGGGTGACATGCTGGTTCAGAGTCAAAGGCAATTTCTGGGAGAGGGGGAAATCTCGAGAAATTTCACCTGCTGTTGCAGTGGAGATAGGATCACCCTGCCCTCTGCCCCTGACACACAGCCAGCATGGAGGCGCCTGGCTGAGGGGAGGGCAGAGCGCGCCACGGGGTGTGTGCATTGCTGCCAGGCTTTGCTCTCCCTGCAGGTGTTCTCGGAGCAGGGCAGCAGCAGTCCCAGGAGCGTGCCCACCTCAGCTCTGTACAACATTTGCCTGGTGCAAACCAATCTGCTGGAGGCCATTGCTGATGAGGACTATTTCCTGCGCTGTGTGAGGAGGTGCGAGGAGAACTATGACCGCTACCTGGCCTGCATGGAGAAGGACACCCCAAGCCAGCAGTGGGATGGACAGTGATACCACCTCATGGGGCTGAGTGGCTCCACACTGGGACACCACCCGCTTCCTGCTGCATGCAGTCCAAGTCCCAGGCGGGCTCCTACTTCAAGCTGTTACCTCTCCAATGTGCAATGTGGGCGTTCAGTCCTATCAGGGCCTTCCATGAGCAAACACAAGCGTCCTGGAAGCTTGTGTGGTGGGATTCTTGGAGAAAATGGTTTTCCAGTCTTTGGCAGTGTTGCCCGTGGTGCCCACTTCTGCATGAGGGCTGGGGCTCACCGTCCCTCTGCAGTCACCAGGCAGGTCCCTTCCACCATACTGTGATGCAGACAGCCTCGCAGTGTTTGCACCTCACTTCCTGCTCCTGCAGTGATGGCTGGTGCAGAGCAGGTGCCAGGATGAGTACAGTGTTATCAGCAGCATCCCCAGGTGCCATTTGTGGTGTGGTGATCTCGGCAGATGCCTTGTCACTTCTGTTTTTAAAGCAAACCTTTTTAGCTCATTTCTGTGTGAGTTTCCTGCCTGCCCTTGGCTCTGCCTGTGCTGGTGGGTGGGAAGCGCCTTTTCCAGCGTGTTCATTTGCCTGGCTCAGCCAAGTGGGGACAAAAGTGTTGGTGGAGGGTTTGAGACCCATGTGCACCTTTCCTGATGCTGCTGAGAGACCCCAGCAAGGTCGTGCTCAGAGTAGGGCTGAGCTCATGTTCTGTCCCTGCAGTGGTGACAGGATAGGGGTCATCTCTAGGGTAGGACGGTGGGTTCCCGACTCCTTGAGCCCGGCCCTGTGTGGCTCTGGCATCGGCAGCATACAGCAAGGGAGGGCAGAGCCAGGGTCTCTCCAGCCCCTCTCCCTGCGATGGTTCCTTCCTGGCCAGGTGAACGCGGCAGGGCACGGCGGGCCGGTGGCACCGGGAGGGCCGGGCGGAGGGGAGCGGGGCACAGCAGGGGGGCCGGAGCGGACGCGGCGCCGCCCCCACCGGCAGCGGGCGGGCCCGGGGCGGGAGGAGGCGCGGAGCGGCGGGGAGAGCGGCGGAGCGGGCGGAGAGGTGAGTGCGGTCCTGGTCCCAGTCCCGGTCCTGGTCCCTGCCCCTGTCCCTCTCCCAGCGGCGGCGCGGAGCGGAGCGGGCAGTCCGGGCACGGCGGAGCGGCCGTCCGGGGTTGCGGGCGGGCATCCGGGGAGCGCCGGGGGTGCGAGCGTTGCAGCGGGAGCCCGGGGGACGCCGGTGCCAGCGAGCTGTGGGCGGGAGCCCTGTGGGTGCGGGCTGCGGGGCAGTGCGCCGGAGCGCCGGGGGTTGCGGGCGGGAGTGCGGGCAACACCGGGGTGAGGACGGTGCGCCGAGAGCAGGAAGCTGGCGGGGTCCGGATTGCGAACGGAAAGCCGCTGCGGGGTACGGACCCGGGGATGCGGGTAGAGAGCCCCGGGCGCGCGAGGGTCCCGGTGAGTGCGGGCTGTGCACCAGCAGCACCGGGTACTGGCAGTCCGGGGTGCGGGAACCTCGGGAAGCAAGAGCGCTGGTACGTGCGGGCAGAGAGCCCCAGGGAGTGGGAGCCCGGAGGGGGCGGACAGGGAGCCGTGGAGCGCAATCGGGAGCCGGAGGGGGTAGGCAGGCAGCCCGGGGTGCAGTGCGGAGCCCCGCGAAGCAGGAGCTGTCGCTCCGCCAAGGGGAGCTGGCTAGCCGGGACTGGGGGAGCCACGGGTGCCTGGGCTCTGACTCGGATGCTCTCCCCGCAGGAGGCCGTGGGCCGGACCAGCGGCGAGCCGGGCCGGATGGGCGGCACGGCGGGGCCAGAGCCCGGGCACCCCCGAGGCGGCTGAGCTGGCCCATGGCGGCGGGCGCGGGCGCCTTCGCGTGGGCCACCTTCCCCGCCATGCCCACGCGGCGCGTGTACTGCAGCGCCGCGCACCGCGACGGGCAGCTCTTCGTGCTGGGCGGCTGCGGGGGCGGCGGGAGAGCCCTGGGAACTGCCGAGGTGCTCGACCTCCAAGCCCAGCGCTGGACCACGCTCCCACCGCTGCCCACGCCGCGGGCTGGCGCTGCCGTCCTTGTCCTGGGCAAGCAGATCTTGGCGGTGGGCGGCGTGGATGCGGCACAGAGCCCCCTCGCCTCCGTTGAAGTCTACCACGTGGATGAGGGCAAATGGGAGAAGAAGGCGGCATTGGCTCAGCCCTCCATGGGCATCTCAGCTGTGCAGAGAGGTGAGAGATAGGAACGTGTTGTGACTCTTGCCCAAAGTTTGCTGAGTCTTGAAGTCTTGGTACAACGCAGCATGCCAGGAGCCAGGGTTGGTCCCTGCATGTGATGCCCATGTCTGCTCCCTGGACAGGGATGCTGTGGCATGGACCAGGCTGCAGTGTGGTGGGCAGGGCAGAGGAGATGTCAGGACAGTGGTGGGAGCGGGCAGGGGTGCCGGCCGCACTGGCAGCAGGAGCAGGATTTGGCAGTATGGCTGTGTTGCCATGGTGTCTCCAGGGAGATGATACTGCCGAGAATAATTAGAGGATGGCCCTGTGCTCTTGTCTGTGCCTGATGGATGGGATGGAGAGGAGGGCGAGAGGGTCCCAGTGCAGTCAGGACATTGCCAGGCTCAGGCCTGGCTGTACTCACTGTCCCTCGGCTTCCCTGGAGCAGCATCTGGCTGTGGGGCTCGGCAGTACCACTGCTGCCTGCCCTGGAGGGCATGGGGGGACTCCCAGCCCTTCGATGCTGCCCACAGATCCCCCTGCCTCACTGCTGCCTCTTTTCCAGATGGGGCTGTCTACGCACTGGGGGGAATGGGTGCAGACACCTCTCCCCAGGCACTGGTCCGTGTCTATGAGCCGGCAAAGGACCACTGGCAGCCCCTACCCTCCATGCCCACACCGTGTTACGGGGCCTCTGCCTTCCTGCAGGGAAACAAGATCTTCGTCCTGGGTAGGTGCTGCTGGGGCAAACCGAGCATCCCCTGTGTCTCTACCCTCTTCTTCCTCTGTTCCCAGGTCAGAGAATGACCTGGTGCACCCTAGGGTGGCTCCATGGTGCCCAGCGCTGCAGCCAGCAGGCCCCGTCCTGCTTGCTGAGCACACCAATGGGGCCAGCTTGGGGCACTGGCAGCTACATCTCCTCTGTGCACAGGAGGCCGGCAAGGCAAGCTGCCTGTCACCGCCTTCGAGGCTTTTGACCTGGAGACAAGGAGCTGGACACGCTACCCCAGCGTGCCCAGCCGCCGCGCCTTCGCCGCCTGTGCCATGGCTGATGGAGTTGTCTTCAGCCTGGGTGGGCTGCAGCAGCCAGGGCCCCACAACTTCTATTCCCGTCCCCATTTTGTCAACACCGTGGAGATGTTTGATCCTGCGCAGGGTGAGCTCCATGTCTCTGGGTGAAGTGGGAGCATCTCCTGTGGGTCCGGGATGATTCTGTGGGTTGGTGAGGGGTGTCTGTGCCTGAGAGACCTGATTATCTGGGCTCTGAACATCAACCCCTTGTACCCATGGTCCCAGGGAGTTCTGGCCTTGGTGTATAGAGGGGAAACCCCAGCGGGTGATGCTCACTCCCTCTCCTACCCAGGTGTGTGGAGAAAGCCAAGCCGAACCATCCGTATGAAAGAGAAGAGAGCTGACTTCGTGGCTGGATGCCTGGGAGGAAGAGTGGTGGCTGTGGGTGGCCTCGGTAATGCTGGGGGTAGGCGTGTGGCCATGTTCCCCTCCCCATTCTTTGGGGCACATCAGTGATCTGTATGGCAGTAGGGAGGTTGGCTGTGCAAAGCCAGGGGATTACTGCACCACTGTTGCAGCAATATCTCTCCGTGTTGTCACAAGTGCCGGGGAGACCCTACTGCCCTGTCCCACTGGCTGACCCACTGTGCCTCTTGCCCCTTTCACTCCCCAGTCAGGCTTTTCCCTGCTCATGTGCAGTGTTCTGGGCTCACACAGCCCATGGTGGCTCAGCTCCATTGTGCAGGGTTGCAGTGCTGCATCCCTCTCCCAAGAGAGCTGGGGAAAGGTTAGTGCTGTCACTCAGCAGAGGGCATACAGCAGGAAGGGCTGCCTGGGGAGCCTGGTGCCAGCCACAGCACCCCCAGCCCTGCAGTGAGGGCAGCCAGGCCCCCCTGATCGCTGTGGGAACAGGGAATGGTGCTGGCTGCATCCCTGCAGTGTGGCATTGCTCCTGAGTCCTGCCGCAGCTGGAGCTGCCTTATCCCTGCAGAGTGCTGGCACGGGGAGGGGGGGAGGCTGAGGAGTGCCTGAGGGGGCAGAGCCAGCAGGTGTGGCATTAGTGCCAGCAGCCATCCCTATGGGGACTCTGCTAATCCTCTTGTGCCCCCACTAATTGCCTCTGGGATCTCAAAGCCTGAGCAGCTCAGGGCTCCTGTTGAGGCATCAAAGGGATGTGGAGGGGGAAAGGCAGAGCCTGGGGTGAGGGGCGGGGAGCTGCACAGAGGCTGATGTGGTTCTGTCTTCCACAGGGAACCAGTCCTGCCCACTGGACTCAGTGGAAGGGTTCAGCCTCTCACAGAAAAAGTGGGAGCTGCTGCCCCCCATGCCCACTGGCCGCTGCTCCTGCTCCAGCTGCCCAGCACCCAGCCTGCTCTTCATCATCGGCGGTGTGGCCCAGGGTCCCAGTGGCGCTGTTGAGGCTCTCTGCCTGCGTGATGTGCCCTGAGTGGGACACCGGGGACCAGCCCTGGCCAAGCACCAAGTGCCTGAAGACGGGGACAGGGTGTGTGAGCACCCGTGTGTTCACCCAGTGTGACCTGGCTCCAAGAAGCCTCTGTCCCATGATGCCAGGCACCAGAGCAGCTGCGGTTTTGGGAACTCCCAGCTCCTGCAGCGCTGTGGCAATGAAGCCCAGGGCAAACTCCTGCCTGGTGGGATGGCCATCGCCAGCAGCGTGGAGGGAGCAGCGGTGGCAGGACTGCCGCTGGCCTCACTGCCCTGTCCGGCCCCATCTGTGCCACGGCGTACCTGTGCCGTGTGTGTAGCAGTGAGTGCTGTGTCGTCGTAGACCCAGTCGATGTCCCATGTAGCACAGAGGTGCCCTGTAGCTCAGTGCCTGGGAGGTGATGTAGCACCTCAAATAAATGAAACATGTGGAGTTTTATCCCACTGGAGTCATGTTGTCTCTGCTTATCCTACTCCAGGCAGACACATGCTGCAGCCTGTCAGGAAAATCCCTGCCAAGGCAGAGCTCAGTGACCCCATACGGTGGAGCAAGGGTAACTCTTGTTCTCCCCACCTCCAGGGTGAGCAGAGCAATGTGATGGAGAGATCCAGTCCCTGTTTGGAGAGGGGGAGATAAGCAGTGGCTCTCCTGCCTTGGCACAGCCTTGTTCCTGCTTGGCCTCCTGTGGGTGAAGAGGCTGTGGGGGGATGAAGGCAGCAGCAGCAGAGGGACTTTTTTGAAGGTACTCTGGGTGTGAGAGAGGCAGGGAGTGTTGAGGGCTGCCAGAATCCTGAGAAGAAAGAAGAGATGCCCAATGTCAGGGCTCGTGGGCCCTATCCAGCACCACAGCCCCATCTCAGAGGATGAACCATGGCTGGTGTGGGAGAGAGCTGAGTCCAACTGTGTCCAGCTTCTGTAGGCAGGAGCACTGCAATCCTGCTTACTGGCAACCAGGAAGGGAATGTGAGCTCCATACTGGTTGTGTCTGTGGGTGGTGTTTAGGGGTGCGCTGTGAGATCAAGGGAGGTGACACTTGAATTACTCAGTGCTATGGGCTCACCTGAGCCTTGCTGCTCTTGGCTCCACACAGAGTCTCACACCCAAAGCAGGTGAGGGATTTGATCCTTCACTGGTACATTAGAAAGATCTCACAAGTCTGGGTAAATATCAAGTACAGATGCCTGACCTTTCAGAGAAGACAGCCAGCTTGAGCCTCAGGTGGGCTGCAAGGCTGTAGAGACAGGAGACTGAATCCCATCAGAGTGTGCCAGCATCCAACACACTGCTGGGGCAGGCTGTGCCATGTCCTGGGGGCATCACAGCATGGGAAAAGTTGGAAATTATTAATAAAAGAGCATTCAGAAGATATTTTCATGTTGCTGCTCCATTGCCTCTGGTGCCCACCTGGTCCAGTGACTGCAGGGTCCATCCTGATGTGCTGCATGACTGTTTGCCTGTGATTTGGGAGGAGCAACTTGGGATACCTAGGCTGGTGGTACCTCAGCTGGAAGCATCCCTGCATCTGCCTCTGGAGTTGCCATAGAAACCACAGTTGTGCCAGAGCCAGCATCAACAGTGAGCCCCAAATTAGAGCCGGGAGAATGCACTGGCAGCTGGGGAAGAGGCCAGTAGTTTGTGCTGTGACTGGGGGCTGGACAGAGGGACACCTCCTCTGAGTGCACTGTGCTCCAGCCTCCTATGAGTATTTCACAGCACTCCCTGGCCTGTGCTCAAGCCCTGGTGGGCTTGTCCTTCTCAGGGTCCTGGAGGGTGATAAACCCCTTGCTGCCACTTTGGTATGTCTCCCCACCCTGACAGCTCTTTCCAGAATCCACCAAGGCATGTAATAATTCCAATCCTGCTAAACCTTTAGTCATGGGGGACCCTAAATCATGGAGCTGCATTGGAAACACGAGCCTGATTAATAAGCTTTTCCCGCAGGAGCATTGCATGAGTGGGATAAATCAAGATGCTGAGTCACCGGCAGATTGACATCCCTATGTGCCAGCTTCACAAGCTCCCTGCTGCTGATGGGGTGCCCAAGGCTACTTTTCCAAATTCAAGGCGGTGGCAGCTGCGAGAGCCTGAGGATGCTGGAGGGGGAAGCTGGAGCTCAGGAGTGCCTCACTGTTGTGGTGTTTCCAGCAGTGAGGCTGATGATCCCTGCTCCACAGGCGCTTGCCCCTCTGTCAGCAGCACTTTGTCTCCTGCACACACTTTCCTGGCACATTGACCCACCGGAGTGCCTTTTGTCTTGGCTCTTCCACCTGAGTGCAACAGGCATCTGTGACCTCTCATTAAGTGTGGAATTGTCATTCTTTTCTATCTCTGCTTTTGAGCACAAGACCAGAATCCCGTTTGAATGAGGAGAGAAAAGTTACCAGGAAAATGTTCAAGGACATCTTAGGAATGGAGAGATAAGGGTCCTGACTACTTTTGCAGACTGACATGTTATTAACTGAATCATGTGAATTTCTAATGAAATGTGCTATGAAGTAAAAAAAAAAAGTTGAGGAATGTACCAAGTATATTGCTGTCTATCTCCTGGAAGCTTCTGCTAATTTTTACTAAAGGAAAGACTACAAGGTATCTGGCTACCCTCCCTAATGCTAGAAGCACAGACTGTTATTTCAGATATAAGGAGAGCTATGAGGTAGCGCCTGGCAACGTGGTTAATCTCCCCAGAGCATGTTATGGACGGGGGAGATGGAAATGGAGGTAACTGTCAGACCTATAATTAAAAAAATGTGTTCCCATATTGAAATTTCTTTCCGTTGTCAGGAGAGATGGGAATACAAAAATCTCATTTATCTTATTCCACAAACTTGCTAGACGTTCATACCAGAAGGCTCATCAGAAATAGGAATAGCTCTTTCTAAGTACCTAAAATAACATGTTGAGCCTTATCGCCAGTGCGCACAGCACCAGCAATTCCTTTTCTAATGGCAGTGGAAGCACTGCAAATGGGTAAAAGACTCTACAGTCTCTTCTACAGGGAGAGCTGGGCCACCTTTTCAATCATGAGCAATAAAATGCTGGAAAATCACTATTTATGATGCAGGACCATATAGGGCCTGGATGCGCAGCAAGGCTCTTGGCAGCAGTGCCATGTACTCACCCGTACAACAGAGCCGTAGGCAGTTCAGGAGCAGGAACAAGGCTTTTATTTACTTAAAAATCACAATAATCATTAACATTTCCATCAGCTTGGCACTCTGGAGGAAGGTTTGCCTTCCAGCCCATGGCTGCCTTGGACAGCCCAGCCACTACCCCATCCCTGAAGTAGGAACATGGTCCAAGCTGCAGCTCCCTATTCTGGTCCTAGAAAATCAACACATCAGACTCTTCTCATTGAACTGTGAGGTATCAAGCTGCCTTGATTAATCCAAGAAATTTAAACCAACCCTAGTGCTGTAATGTCAAGCAAAGCAATGCAGTGAAATCACTCCAATAAGTCTTTTATGGGTAAAAGATCAGAATTTTATTTTTTTTATCCAAAGTGAAAGCTTTATCTACCTGGGATTTGATTAGGAAACCAGATATATACATCAAGAAAGCCATTACTTTGACAACCCTGAGCTCCAGGCTGCCTTTAATACTAAAGGCAGAAGAGAATAAAGGGGAATGTAAGTAATTCCCCTGATCTATCCATGAATTTATGTCAACCTTATTCCTCCAGTGGTTTAGTGCTTATGGAGTATCTTCAGAGCTAGGAAAAAACATTTTAACTAGTATTGAAATAGCTTTGAATTAAAGGAGGAAAAAATAGGCAAGCAAACATGCCTGTTTTACATTCCTAAACATGGATGTTATGGAACCACAAGGCAAAAAAAATCCAGTAAAACCATATTTGAGAATGTTTCTTTAGGGAATATTTAGATGAGGGTTATTTTTGTCATATTTCTGATGGATGAAATGAAATCCTTCTGCATTTCTGCCAGAGGTATTTACATGAGAGACCACACAGCCTCTGGAAATAAAGGAAATGGGTGCTGTGGCTGCCATGCTCCCGTGGGAGCAGCTCTCAGTGTGCCAGGTTCCAAGCTTTCAGCTTTCTCTTCCTCCCAGTGTCCTGTGAAGACCCCCTGTGCCTGGGGCTGTGCTTCCAGGCGAGGGGCAAGGGCTGGCATGAAGAGCGACTGGAGCTGGGGCTGATCCTGGGTCCATGGCCACAGGGTGAGATCCAGGGAGCCCCCAGCCTCAGGGTGAGATCCAGGGAGCTCCAAACGTCAGGGTGAGATCCAGGGACCCCCCAGCCTCAGGGTGAGATCCAGGGACCCCCCAGCTTCAGGGTAAGATCCAGGGAGCCCCCAGCCCTGAGGTGACCACAGGGACCCTCATCTCCAGGGAAGGAGCCAGGGACACTCAGTTCCAGGGTGACCCCAGAGACCCCCAGAGGACCTTGAGGCATCTCAAACCTCAGGGTGAAGCCCAGAGGCCTCCAGCCTTGAGGTGAAATCCAGGGACCTCCAGCTCCAAAATGATCCCAGGGACCTCCAGCCTTGAGGCGAAATCCAGGGACCCTCAGCCCTGGGATGAGACACAGAGACCCTGATCGGACCCTGAGGCCTCTCAAGCCTCAGAGTGCGATCCGGGAACTCTGAGTTTGGGGTGACCTCAAGGACCCTCAGGCCTAGATTGCCCCCAGGGACCCCCAGCCCTGGGGTGAGGCCCAGGGAGTGCCCCAGGGCACCGAGGCCCCTCAGGCCCCACAGGCGGGCAGGCCCAGTGCTTGGCTGCGTCCCAGGCCTGTGGAGGCCTCAGGCCTGCCCTGGGCCTGCAAGGCTGTGCCCCCCAGGGCTGTCCCCACAGCCACAGGACACAGGTGATGCTGCCCTGAGTGGGGCTGGTCGTCTTCTTCCATCTCCCTCCTCCCTGGTAGGCACTGTGGCACCATGGCCGCTGCTGGTGGGGCAGCGTGAGGGCCGTGAGGGCCGGGGCCATGGTGCTGTTTGGGGGCTCCCTGCCAGGGTGCCAGGCCTGAGAACAACATGAACTTCAACGTGTGGAACATCAAGGAGATGCTGAGCACACCGACAGCCCTCGGGTGAGCGTGGGTGGGGGGAGATGGAGAAGGGATGGGGTGTAAAACTAAACACTTGGCAGGGGTGATGACAGGTGCGGTGAAACATGTCCAGAACTGATCTGTGGCTAATTAGGGAAGTCTAATGGAAATTTATTTGCCTGCCCTGGGATCCTGTTTATGCCCCCAGCCTGCCAGCGCTGCCATAGATCCACCATTGGTGGGAATCTAAAAATCAGCATTGGCTGCGAGCTGGACCCTTGTCCATTCAGGGTGTATTTGGGGAAACCCTGTGAGCTGTGCTCATCTCATTAGATAAGTCAAGTGTTCATCTTGCCTGTGCAGAGGGCAGATAGAATGAATCATGATGTGCAATATTATTGCACATTATGTAACTCAAAAATTATTCCATATCCTGCATTTATACACATGGCTTGGTTTTTTTCCCAGCAGAAGCCAAAGAGCAGCTAGAGCTCTGCATATCTACAATCTACTGTGAAACAACAAATACTCAGATATAAACATCTGGAGGGCAAATATGTAAGACAAGCTGCAACTTGTATTTCAGAGCATCCTTTGTATCACATGGCTAAAAAAGGCAGTGGCACTCATCCCCTTTTTGACTCCAGAAAAGCTAATTGATGAATTTGGTACTCTGACCCCCTGTTAGTTGAATAACCCACTTACATAACTAATTTGTTCAAATTCACAGTTTTAGTCATACTCTCTCTTTGGCCAGATGTTACCAAAATGATGGATGATAATGAAAACATAATAGTCATTTTCTTGCCCATTATAGAAATGCTTGTCATATAGATACTAATTAACTGAATTTTGCACAGATGCAGGGGGCAAAGGGGAGCCAATTCAGGGGAAAATTTATTTATATTTGTCACAGTTTTGTCTTTATAATTGTGCATTGCTTAACTCTATTGTCTTCTTGGTACCTGCGAATTAATTTTGTTTGTTCTTTGGGAGGTTTGTTAGTTTTCAATAAGTTGTTTCTAAGTTTGAAAACCTGTGACTTTCTTTCTGCTCAGAGACTGAGGAGGGGAAGTTTAGGGAATATATTAAAAAGACATCATATATATAAAATATATAACTGCATTTTTATATTATATACAAGATATGTAAGATATGTAAGATATATTTTTAAAATATAGAAATAATTAGTGGAGTTGTGCCATAGGGAAGGAAATGAGTGGAAGAAGTACAGATGCCTATTTGGAAAGGGATCACTTGAATTTCTTCCTTCTCCAAAGTAGCCTATCACCTACAGCATCTTCTCTTTTAACTCATTTATTAATGCTGGAAGAAAATATAGGCAAGATTTTAACACCCACTCCTCATCATTTTCCACATTTTTACGAGTGAGTTCAAAAGGGTCAAATAGGGCATAAAATGTTGCTGGAAATGCAGCTGGGTTTTTAGAGGAGGTAAGTAGGGGAAGAAAATTTTCTGTGGACAATTAACTTTTTCTAAAGGAAAGAAGAGCTTCCCACAGGAACATGTGAATGTATGTATGTGTGTGTATTTGAAATAGGGGGCAAAAGTGTTGATTACTTTTCCCTGGCTCACTTCTATTACTAGAAACCTTTCCCACCACAGCAGGGTACGCTGTTTAATCCCCAGAAAACACTTTCAGGGAGCTTTAAAAATGAACCATAAAATCAGTGTATAATCTAGGCAGAGTGTGACTCACTCTGTGAGTTCTTTGCAAGTTTGAGTCAGGGTGTTACTTCTGAGAGCAGCTGCCACCAGGTCCCCAGGAAATGCAGAGCTCCAGTGATGCGTTGCCCTCACAGACACAGCTCTGCACGAGCCCGAAAGTGCTCTGGGTTTTATTTGTTATCTGTCAGACACACAAGTGCTTCTCTGCAATCCTGAGAAATAGGGTGTGAGGAAGCAGAACCCCTGTTCCACCCGGTTTTAGGTATGAATATGGACATAACAGAGATACGAGAAATGAAGCAGAGGGAAGATTCTCAGGTTGGACAATAGTATCAGGGTGTCAGTTATTTTAGAGGGTGGAAGGGGGCCACATAAGAGCTGTACTGGGAAAGCTTGGGCTCAGTTGAAGTGTATTGACAAAGGACACTGTTTCTATGGATTGAAATGCCAGCCTTCATTAGAGAAAGTGCCACGTTAGAGCAGTGCTGCCGCCTGCCCAGCCAGGAAGACTGGCGGAGGGGAGAGCACAGAGGCTGTGAGAACAGCAGCCACAAAAGCACTGATGCTTCAACCAGCCTTTGATTGACTGGATAAGCATCACCGGTGCTGAAAGTACATTTTCAGGCACCATCAATACCTGCCTTGGCCAGGGAGCTCGCAGGGGAAGAGACACATCTTGCCTTGGCCCTGAACTGAGCACAAGATCCCTGTTCAGGCTATTTACTCTTGTAGTGCTACCATGGGAGTGGCAGTAGGGAACTGGAGTCAGTATCTCTGCAGGAGCAGCAGAAGCCAAAAAATCCACTCCTGTTAATTAAAAGAAAAAACACACTGGAATAGGAATAATAAACATCAGTAAAAATTTAATTAAACTGTACAGCCCAAAGGGTTAAATGCTTGCCTGAGGGAGAAAGAGTATTTAGACTTGATTATATAGATTTGAAATTGAAGTTATGAGAAATTTCTTGCACCATGAGAAAAGTAACTTGCTAAATGCATAAAAGCTACTCATATACTGACTTCCAAAGACATCAGAAGCAGAAAGCCTGCCAGAGAGTGTGTAAGGCCAAGAAATTATGAAAATATTAAAGAGGCATTCTAAACGGCTTCTTGAAGTTAAGGCCTACTTGGGCCACTACTCTGTATGGTTTATTTCTGCTGGTGAGAATAACTTCCAAGTTTAAAAACCTCATTGAGTCCATTATCCATGAAATTCCATCCCAAATCACAAGGCCACATATTTTGAAGTTACATAAGGTTCAAGAATAAGCAGAAAATTAAGGAGACAGCCAAGACAAAGACCAGGAGAGCAGCTGTAAAATTCTAGAGCCTCACAGGAATGAGAAACCGGGGCTGTAAGTGCAGGCTGGAAGATGGCTTCGGGCTAGAGAGGGGGGTAGCAAAAAAAGTCCCTATCTCCAGATGCCTGACTTTTAATATGGTTAGGGATGCATTTTGTGGGAGCAAACAGGGCTACTCTGCAGAAATGCCAATCTCCTCTTAAAGAAAAGGCTCTGCTGTAACTGGCAACCAGCTCAGGACAAAGGGCTACATGGATGCCAAGGTAAGGGTGTCTGGGCAGTATTGAATCACAGCTGAATGAATAATGAATAAACTCATAGAAAGTAAAAATGACCTTGAGAAATTAAAATAGGACCTAGAGGGACTTTGAACTTGAAATCTGGAAACTGGAGGCAGTGTTTGAGCTGAATAACTGAGAGGGATTTCATCGTGGTTAATGCATTAGGGCCGGTGCAAGAATGCGTTTGTAGAAATTCCTTTTAGGATGTGGTGCAAGTTATTTGCAGCAAGCAGGTCATGCCATTCCAGAGGACAGGAAGCAGAAGAATAATTTTCTGCTGTGACTGTTTCCAGTGAAGAGATGGCAAATGGCTGGAGGCTGCAATAGCAGCTAAAACTCCTTGGTTTTAACTCCTCCAGCTCCCCTGTACCCAAAGCCAAGCTGATCCTTGCTCATTTGCTGAGCACATTGGCAGGCAGCTGATAGTGAGGATGAGAGCAGAATAACAGAGCTAGAGGCAGTTCCTATAGATACAGGCTAAAGGCAGGAGGAAGAGCAGGTGAATGGCAGCTCCCAGAATTTATCCTGGATTTGTTGTGATTCAGCCCTGGTCCCTAAATGAGGAGGAGCAGAAAGGACTGTGAGATTTTCTGGAGGGAAACCAGGAGAAGAGAGACTTTATGGCACTGATCCTACTCAAGACACTGCTACTAGGAGAGAAAGATTTGTTTGGGAAAGAGGCTTTACTGCACTTTGAAGAAATGTGTCAGAAAGGTGTAAGTGAGCTTCACCCACAGTGCTTGAGAAGAAGAAGGATGTTGGCACAGGTTCAGTGGGGATGACAGAACCAGAGAAAACCACTTATAGCAGCATTGCACATAAATGTTACATTGCATATTGTAGAAGTCTCAGTTTGCTTTTTCAAATTACTCTTGAACCTTGGTATTGGCACATTAGGATGGATCCAAACAACAGAATACGAATATCAGTTCTTAATGAAAGATTGATGAGGCCTGTGGCAATTTACAGTTATGAGCTTTAGTTTGTCAATGTGCCTAGAACATCTAGGAAACTTAAGAAGATGGTATTTATTGCAGGCCATGTTTGTTTTGAGGTAAGGCAAATTAATTAATTCATTCATTCACCTTTGAATGAAAGGTGAATGTTTGCATGTGATTGTGTTAAATACTTGGAGTGGAAATCAGAAAATTAGAAAAATGAAAGAAGATAGTGAAAGTTCTAACTCCTCCTGTAAAGGGGAGATTTCCACTGACAACAAGGAAACAGAGACTGGGAAGATCTAGCTGACCCCCCAGATATGCAGAACGCTGCAGATTTTTTAGATCACGCTCATATCATGAGAAAGGGTTGGAGCTGCCAATATTGCAATACCTTGCATTAGGTTGGGTTGGAAAATGAAGTCATTTGACTATCAGTCAGCAGAGAATGATTTACATTTACCATTTTTTGGAGCTGTCAAGAACTTGTTTTACATATCTAAAGTTGGTCTTGCTTTGGATGCATATGCTAGTGGCAGTACCAAAGGAATGTTATGTGCACCAACACGGACGATTTGGGGCATGGCTCATGTGAGCAGAAAGCCAGAAGTTCTCCTGAGGTAAACTATTGCACTCCTCACTTACGAGGGACTGCTAAGTGGAACTGCATAGCTGGGATGTTTCCTTGCTGTTTATGGGAAAGGGTTTATATTTAGGACAGAACATGCATCCCTGCATCTCAGGCATTCTGAAGGGAATGGTCAGGTGGTTAGAAGAGCTGGAGCTGCCTGATCACAGATCTGATCCCACATGTGATCATCGTTGTCTGATATCTCTGTCAGGGACAGGCCTGGGCCAAGCATGGCCAGGCTGATGGCTTGCCCAGATGGTCTTGTTAGTAAATTAATTGCCAGCAGTGTTAAGCAAGGGATAAAGAAATCCATTGCTCAGGGGAATGAGTGTATTCAAAAGAGACATCTGTTTCACCTCCCCCTGTAATTTGCAAAAGTGCCATCATTCCTAAACCAACTGCTGAGGTAGTGGACTTAAGACAGAAAAACTGGGCTCCAGAGCTGCCAACAGCTGCCTTTGGTTGTAGTGCAGACTAAGCCTAGGAAGTCACTTGGCTCATAAAGTCCTCTCAGCTCAATACTCCTCATAAAATCTTTGTTATAAGAATCTTGTGCTTCAGGTATTAAATAACACGAAGTGTCTGAGAAAACGAGCATATCATGGGGTGTGATATTCACCAATTGTACTGGACACTTTCAAAGGGGGTTCATCAAGACCATCAAGCATCTGAAGATTATAAAAACCCTTCCTCAAACTAAGAGGGAGATTTTTTTGGCTGGAGGAGAGGAGGATTTAGAAAACTGGTGCAGGAGATGTACTACTCACATTGCAGACAGGGCCTCTGTCTGTGTGGGGTCAGGGCAGCCCATGTGGCTCACATCTCCCTCACATACTGCCTGTAGATTAAGAATTTTTTTTTTATAAAGCTTAGCTAAGATGGAAACAAGAAGCTGTGGAAGTAAAATTGTAGTCAAATGTTTTTCTTAGCAGATTTGGGGTCCAGAGAGGGATTAAGGAAGAAGGTTTGAATTCAGACAGACTTATCAGGCTTTTTGAGAATTCAGAAACCCATACCTCATCTATTTTTGCCTGCAGCTCAGTGTACTCAGTGAGCTCAAAGCCAAAAGCATTAATATGATATTGTCAGTGACACTACTGTATAATGGAGACTGAGCAGTTCAAGTGCTGCTGCTAAATCCTTTCCCTGTTGTGTCTATGATGTTTGGGCTCCTTCCAAAACTGGGGATTAACCAAACATGTCACTGCTAATAAATGTTGGGGTGATCATCTCTTGTTATACACATGAGTTATTATCCTGTTCCTTCTCCTTTACATATATCATTTGATATGGAAGAAAAATATTGTGTAAATTTTTCATTAATTATTTTCATTTATTCTGGTCTCTAGTTCTCAGCTCCAAAGGCAGCAACACACCTTTCCATCTTGGTAGCACAAAAAAAGCAAGAACTGAGAATATAAACTGGCACAGCTTTTTTTGTGTTTGGTCTTAACCTAAACACTCTGCCAGACCTTGTGGATGTGGAGCAATGGAATAGTGATCATTTAAACTGAAAGATGGCAGATTTAGATTGACTGTTATGGAAAAATTCTTTCCTCTGAGGGTGATGAGGGACTGGCACCAGCTGTCCAGAGAAGCTCTGGATGCCCCATCTCTGAAAATGTTCAAGGCCAGAAGGGATAGCACTTTGAATAATGTGGTACAGTGGAAGGTGTCCCTGCCTGTGGCAAGAGGGTTGGAACTAGGTGATCTTTAAGGTCTCTTCTAACCCAAACCCTTCTACAATTCTTTGTGAAAAATGAAAGAAGTCTTTTATATGTACTTTTGCTAACAAAAAAAATTGAAGTCAGCCTCCAACACAATGAGAAGCAGCGCAGCTGTGCAGGGAAGCCCTTGTCTGAGGGAAACTGGTCCTGTGCCACAAACCTAGTCCATAATGCAGGAGAGGAGTGTAAGAGTGTTTCTGAAGAGGAGTGGAATCAGAGCAACACGGCAGAAAATCAAGGGTACCTAGGAAAGATTTATTTCAGTAACACTCAAGGGAAAGAAGAGCACTTTTGAGTAGCGTGTTAATATGTTTGAAATACTTCCAACAATTCATATCAGCTCATCCAGCCATATGCTACCTCTATTTATTTGTTGTTCTACTGTGTCAGACTTAAGGCGTCTGGAGAATAAATGCCCAAGAAATGTCAACTATAAGTCAGAAAGGTTTATTCTCTTGGAGCTGCCTTCCAGTTGATCAAAGCAACAGCTGAGTTACAACAGAAACTGTTATCCAGAGTAGCACTTCCAGCAGGCCATGTAGGGAATTTTGTTTGGCTTTTTAATTGCTCCAGACTCATTCACATCTCTCTCTGCCCCATTTCAGGCCCAATAAGTTTTCCATGCGGAGCAGCACTGCCAGTGACTACTCGAGTCTGAGTGATTCTCAGCTGCTCTTCGGCTCCCAGTTCTGCCCGGAGAATGTGCAGTCGGCAGCAGCACCGCTGGAGCCGGGCACGCAGCCGGGACAGCAGAACTCCCAGGATGTGAGTCTCGCTCTCAGCCCTGGGCAGGCACACAGCCACCATTCAAAGTTCATGGAAAATGCTGAAACCAGGTGGCTGTGTGAAAAAGTTCACACAGCCACCATTCAAAGTTCATGGAAAATGCTGAGACCAGGTGGTAACATTTGCCAATGTCAGTGACTGCTGAAATCACTTTGTCTTCTTCCTGCATACACATCCTTACTGTGACAAGACAAAGTAGCAGCTTGGTCAGATGAATGTGGTATTTATAACAGATTGCTATAAATTATTATTGAGATCGGTATTATTTCCTTCAATCACAATTTTTAAGTTACTAAAATAATATGAAATTATTCTCAAGCTAATGTCTTTAGACCACCTACCTAGCTAAGTTAGAATATTACACCTATTTTTCTTTCAAAAATGATGTATTTCACTTCCTTAGCTTTCTGCAAGAATGACAGAGCTACTCAGTGTTTGACAGTGACCTTGCTGCACTGTTGTTAAGGTAGATGCTTGGATGATTTTGGATAGGGGTGAAGAGTTTCTATGCTCACAATATTCCTCCTACAGCTCATGGTTTCTGATGTTACCAGTCTCCACTAAAACAGTTCCTGCACAGCTAACAGAGAGAAGCAGATCAAAATAAACACACCTGGAGCAAAGATTAGGGAAGAGCAGTGGTGCCAGCTTGGAGGCCCCAGGCTGTCCTTCAGTTCCAGATGCTATCTGCTGTCCTATGCATTTTGCCTAGGAGCAGTTTTCATCTGACACAAAACAGGAAATTCACTTTTCACGATTAAAAAACCTTAATGGAATTTGCATTTTCTTATGTTTTAAGGAAAAGGCATTTCCATTTTCATCACACAGTGTCTGGAAATTTTGTAGAATGAAGCTTTCATATTAATATTAAATTTCTTCTTCTAAAATGTGTATTGAAGCATGTGAAAAACTCATCTACAGTCTGTTGATGTTGCTAGTTGGCAGCAAAATGATGTCATCCACCAGGCAATTCAGTAAGATTTTTTTTTTAGCTTCCTGTACAGGGAGATTCTACTGACATCTTGAACTTTTCTACAATTTCAGGAACACTGAAATTCATTTATAGTCTCAGTCTTGAACATAGAAGGAAAAAAAACCCCTGCACACCTTATAATTGTAGCAAACTGAAAATCTTCAAGATGAGAGGAAAGCCTGTGTCTGGAGGAATTTGGGCTGGGTCTCAGTTCCACAGGGAGTTGATCTAACTAGGCACATTAAATGAGGCATAATCTCACAAAATTCCTAATCTCCTCATCCAATGTAATCTGTCATGTCCAATCACTGTGAAGCCTGTCTGCACTGGATAAACAAATGGTTTCTTCTAATTAATGTTCTGATTATTTTTGTACTTCAACAGTTTTCTTTTGTTTGTGTCGCAGAGTGAGCCCAGTATTTTTATCAAGTACCAGACAAAACCACATTTATTTGATGAAGAAACAAGAGAAAAAGGTTCTCTTAATTTTGGTGCAGGAAGAGTAAAAAGTGTCTTGGAAAATTTTGAAGTGAATAAGAACAAAATGAAGGACAAATATGACCGGTATGTAGACATCCATTGGAAATTCTTTCTCTTCTGGTGGTTATCACTCTCTGCAGCTCCTTCTTTCCCTCTTACAAATCAAATATTGGCATAGCTGCATATTTCTCCAAGAAAAGTATTTTCAGGTTTTAAATAATTTCTAATTGGAAAGAGTTGCAAGGTAAGAGAATAGTGTTTATTTGCAGTTTATGTAACACCTTCAGCCATAAGTTCCAATGAACAGCAAAACTCTAACCTGAATTTACCTTTGTCTTTATCTAATCAGCATTGTTTCTTTTTTCTGTATTGATTCTCTGTGAAAACCTTTATTTCTCAAACTTTTACAGGCTATGTGGGGAGTGATAAAAGGGACTCTGAGGATGGCCTTCACATTTGGGCCAGATGAGGGGATTGCCAAACACACTTGTGTGCAGATTGCATCTTTATAAACCTGCACATATCTCTAGAATTTTATTTCCATACAAGATTTTTATGGGGTTTTTGTTTGTTTTTTTTTTGGTAACAGACAAGTGTTATTTGCTAATGTAATTTGCATCTGCTCTTTGTCAGATGTCAAGAATTCCAGGTACCTGTAGGTCCTGAAGGACTTCAAGGAACAAGCTAGCAATTTGAAGCTCAAAAATGAAATATGGCAAACTCCCCAGTGCACCTATAAATAATTCTTAGCACTGTACATTTTGTAATGTAACATCCAAAGCGAAGTGTGTTTTTATTAAAAGCCTTTGATCAAATCTGGCTATGTATCTCTCTTGCTTTTTCAATGGGCACTGCATTTCTGTTAAGACAAAATTTTATTCTCAATTGCCTATTAGAGGAAGATTTTTGTAATGAAATGACAAAGTATTTTTAAATGTTTAGGCATCACTCATAATTATGCTTTATTTTTTCTTTAAATGGATTATGCTTCTTCCTACACTCCAGACTTGCTCCCAGATTAGAAGCCTGTTTTTAGAAATAACTATATTATCTTTTCAAAGATAAGTGTATAATTAATCAATTTGTATCCCCCTCAAGTTTGACTAAGAAAATTAGTATCTTCTTTTCCATAAGGCTAGAGAGACTTCTCATAACTAGATTCTACCTGGCCTCTGCATATTTTTGGCCGTTGTAATTTAGATCACTCAAATTATTGACTTAAAACGACCCAAATCTTCAGAGAGGAAAAGGTTATCACTTTGCTTAGCAACCATCCGTGCATTTTGGTGTGGCAAGTTAATCATGAATATAGCCTGGCTCCTGGTACGCTGGCTCGACTTAAAAGGACAGATAACAGAAACCACAGGCATAATCTCAGGAGAAAAGGATTTGCAGTATTTGTTCTTGCTGGCCTGGGCTTTGTTGATGCTGAAGCTTTTCCCATGTTTTTCCCACAGTTATTTTAGTCCAAGCACAATACCCGTGTATCGCAGCAACTGGCACGTCACCGCACAGGCTGGGGCCTTCCGGCGCAGATAACACAGCGATCACACCCAGCTAATGGACAGCTGGGCAAATGCCAGCCACAACTTTGAGAGAGAGGCCAAAAATATGAGAGTAAAAACCCCATAACTTCATGTATATGATAGATATAAGCGTATGTGAATATGTATTTTATTTCTTAATTTACATTGCAGAGTCCATGTTTTCCTGAAACAACTGAGGTGACTTCAAAGGGTTATACCCCCTACAGTAATCATGTTTCTGTGATAACGTTTCACACTACACTATGCCTTGCATGTTTTCTGTCTCATTTTTACAGTGATCTTTTCAATTTTTGTACACTTCAGTAATTTACATTTCTGGTTCATACTTGTTTTTTGGTTTTTTTTTTTCCATTTTAGCGAAGTCCTAAGCTCCTTTATTTCCAGCATCAAAGACAAGCTTCAAGAGGTAAGTTACTTCAAATTCAGAATGTAAAATAATGAAAAGTTAGAAATACTACAGACTATTCAGTGCTCACTGAATATACAGACTATTCAGTATTCACTTTCTCTCCTTTTCTATGCTGATATCTAAAATATTCCATTGAGTGTATTAAGCACTCAAATACTTTAAACCAATGACTGTAAGGGTTTTTTTCCATATACCATTGCCTTTGTGGCCTTAGGGTCAAGGTCTTTAGGGACTTGCCTCAGAGCCAGTGGTGGAATTTCTCTGGGTCTCTAGAGCAAAACAAGCCTTAGTGGCAGCCTGAAAATATCAGTTCTTTTTCCCTTCTGCCTGAAGAAAGCAGTCTACTCTCAGGATTAGTCATTGTGGTCTGAAGGTGAAGGTCTCTGACCCAACACTTCTGTAATTAATTTTATTCATTACTATTAATCCTATTTTACAGATCAGTATCTCTATTTTGAAATATGTTCCGATTTCATGAGCCTTTTGAGCCATCCCAGGTCTTCTTTGGGGTTGCAACCAACAGCTGGACAAATTGTTTCAAGTGACAGATAAACAAACATTTTCAAGCTGCTCCATTTCATGAGTCGCAATCATTGTTCTGTGGCATCTGGGGATGTGATTTTGCAAACAATGAAAAGGCAATGTTTTAATTTTCCCATTTACCTTTGTTTTTACAGCTGTCAGTGTGCTTTGAGAAGTTTGAAGAAATGTTTGATTCCAAACTCAAATCCAGTTTGGTTTGCCTAGAAACCCTTTTCAAGACATGTAAGTCCTTCCTGTGTTCCTGTTAACAGCAGAGGGCACAGTCAAACTGCCAAATGTCAGCGTGTTGTCTGGAGGCTGGGGTGAATTGGGCAAGTCATTCTGCTCCCAGATGTTCTCCCTAAGGGAGGAGAGAAAATAAGATTTATCCATGGTATGGACTTGTCAGTTTTTCCATTCCTACTATCTCATTTTTTCCTTTTCTCCATTCTCTTGTACTTAGGTGAGGCATGATTAGACTCTGTGCTCAAATTGATAAACACACCTCTGTTTTTGTGTTTTTTCTGGAGTACAATAATTTTTAGGCTATCTGGAGTACTAATGGAATACACAGTAAAAATAACTTAGATATTTATATCCTGAGTATCCACTTCCAGTTTTTAAGGCTTTCTCAGATTTTCATATGTTAGTTTGAAGTCTTCCATTGCTCTTCTGTACTTGAAGTGATTAAGTTTTGGATGTAAACAAAACTAGTGCTGCTCATTTCTTGAATGAGAAGCACATAGTGAAGCACACTATTGCCATGATAAAAGGATGACCTCCAGAAAAGCTAATAATATAAAATACTTTTGAGCAACTCTGTCTCTCAAGTGGCTAATCACAGAATTCTTTACTGAGGGAAAATGCTTCAAGAAATTGTTTCTAATTTAGCTGAGATCTGAGCCTTTGAGAGTATATTAATTTTTAATGCTGGTGTGGTGCTTTATCAACACACTGTCAGGACTGCTCAGAGCTTGCTCTGCTCTGTGCAAGAACAAGAGGCCATTTTCAATATACACAAGAAACGTGAAGTGAGTTGTATCTTGTGAGATGAAGGCAGCAGAGCTTCACAAAAGCACAATGGTATTCACTGTGTGGCAAAATGTGGCTTCCACAAAGCACACGTCTGACAGATAGCTTTTAAATCAACAGAGCCCTCTCGAGCAAAAAGAGTAGAGTCTGATTCATTATGCTGGAGGCCATGATAGGCTGTACATTTGAAACACCAATCTCATTGTACTAAGAACATTCCCTTGCTGTGCTTGGCAAGTGCTCTTGGTGGGACCCTAATGTAAACAAAAATCTGTCTGCTTTGGCTAGTGCAGCAAATTCCCTCTTACACATTTTCCCATCTCCTAATTACTTCAGTGCCTCAACTTGTCCACTCTGCAGCAGGACTTTGCCTAATTTCGCATACCTCGTGAACAGAAATTGTTGTCATGGCACTGAAAATCAAATCTATTGTTCATGGCTCCCCCTCTTCATTCCATGCCATTTACTCAGTTGTCCTGTTTCCTCTCCATATCCATTTTCAATGAATGTGCCTTGAATGCAATGAGAAACCTCCCAGAGGTGCATGCTGCTAGATTTTCAAAGCAATTGAAAAGAAAAATTGGCACTTTCTGTAATGCATCATGCTGCAGAATGTTGAATACATAATGAAAATCATCACATGCTGCACAATGTTGTTCTTTTTATATTTCTGGGAGGTTCATCTGTCACTGGTTAATTGCAGATAAACACTGTCATTTGACTGATATCACAGTGATGGATAATTAAGTTCCCACTAAATAGATACCTACGCTAGTGCCTTGAAAAGAGGCAGTTCCCTTGAAAAACGGGTATAAAATTCCAAAACTCAGGTGAAAGAGCTAAATTCAGAGCTAATAAAGTTCTGAATGCCAGTGAGTGATGACACAGTACCTTGGGATGTGGGTGACATGGCAGAGATATGTTAAATCAGTGGCAGTGGGGGATTTCACAGGTAGGAGAGGAACGCAGAAGATGAAGAGAACTAGTGCACCAGAACATTCCAACAGCTCTGAAAAGCAAAGGAAGGTGGAACTTGAAATCAAGTCTGTCTTCATTAAAAGCTTGTAAGGAGTATCACAGTTTTCATTTTTAGCAGTGGGTAGCAAGCACATTTGGCATAGTCTGCATAGCCACCAGGCAAGAGCAAAACAGAAAATATTTTTCAAAATGTATTTTCAAAGCATTTCCAAGTGCTCTTGGGCTGGCATGGTCTGTGCAGGAAGATTTTTTTAAATGTTCTCTTTTGAATGTTTGTCCATATGTGCTTGCACACAGTGCATAGAGCCGGGTCTGGCACTGGAGATGATACAAGGTTTGGCTGAGCAGCTTCCACAGAGGCACAGGTGCTCTGTGCCTTGCTCACATCTCAGTGTGCAGTGCACAGGGACGTAAAGAGGCAGACAGACCCTGTGGCCTCAGTTCTTCCACCTCATGTACATACAGTTTCTCTGGTTGACTTGCCCACCCATTATTTTCTCTTTCCTTCTGGTTTCCACTCCTGCAGCTTGTTTCTTTTCATATTTTTCACATTTTAATTTTCATATCCACACTTCTATTAAAGCCTTCTGGTTTTTTATACAAATGTATAAAATTTCAAATTTCACCACTCAGCTCTCTCTGTGCTGCTTTGCTGTTCAGGTATCTGGTAGTTCCAGCTGTGACAGCTCAGAACAGCTCAGGTGTTGTTGAATCCTCCACAACACCTTGTCTGCAGTGCACATGAGCAGCATCCTCCCAGCCTGAGTGCCACAGGCAATCCTCTGACACACTGCCATCATGGGTGACAAAGAAATGCGCAATATGTCACTTGAGGAGGTATGAGGTGATGCATTTCTCTGACAAGATGCAGGGCCCAGTGAGCAGTTTTCAAACATGACTTGCTTCCAGACTCCCCAGGCCCAGCAGCTTCTGGCAAAGTTTCCAGGGGACATGGATGTGTTTAAAATGATGAGATTTGAGCTTATTTACCTTGAACAGTATGGTCCAGACTGGGACACCCAATTCAGACTCCCTTATGTCCTATATGGATTGAAAAGTCAAAAAGTTTGAAACTGATTTAAATGTTTTTTTTTCCATGTAGCTGCTAACTAGCCATGCAGTGTCTGACAAAACTGTTGAGGGACTTAACCAGACTCCAAAACAGCTCAGTATGGATGGTGAGAGGAAGTGTGGATGTTCCAGTAGATACTAGAACCCCTCGTTGTCACAATTCAGGGCTTGGAGCAGTGTGTGCTGTAGCACAGGGTGAGATCAGGGGCAGCTCATCCCACAGTCCCCCGGCGCAGGTGCTATCTGATGCCTTGTGGAACGGGACCCAGGCTAAGCCAGCACAAACCTGCCAGCTGACTGCTTGGAGTATATCTGAGCAGAATGCAGCCATGTCAGCCCAACTGTCTCCCCCTCTGGCACAGCTCCATGGCTGCCAGGGAGAACAGGCGGCGCTCTGCTGAGCTCCAGAGCTGTCTTCCCTACCCGTGTCTCACCAGGTTTATATCACCTCCAATTCCCCTACGGAATCTGGACATGGGGGAACCAACCTCCTTCCAAAGTGTTATTTAAAGTGCTGTTAGTGCCAATCTCAGGATGAGCTGCATAGATGATGATAGAGAGACATCAGAAGCAGTTGCTGTTTAATATTCCTGGGCTGGGAGGCTGGTGCTCCCTCCCTTGACTGCTCAGGCTGTAGTTTTCAGCTGCTGAGAGTGCAGCTGCACCCGGGTACAGGCTGATTTGCAGGGAACTCTCTGCAGCACAGGGTGGCAGCCCTACCCCGAGATCCTTCAGCCTTTAATCTCATGCCAGATTTCATATTCCAAATGTTATTATTGTAAACAGCAGCATCCGAACACAAGGGTACAGCAAATCAAAACACAGCCTTGTCTCAGATTGTAAAAAACTGCTTTGTTTAAATTACCTCAAGAGAGGCACAAGTCTGTGCATAAGTCATCCATTAACTGAGTAAAGATTTCCTGTCTGTGATCAAGTTATTCAATAACTATCTGCTGCAGGGTTTATTTGAAGAAAACCTCTGAAGCAGCCCTTCTTGATCATATTCAAAGAAAAGAGACTTAACAGGGTCCTTGATCTGATCTAATTTGGCTGTCTCAAGGCCTATTTTTTTTTTTTTTTGGTAAGCCTTTATTAACACTTATTTTTACCTTGTTTATTAGTGTTTGACAAGTCTGAACAGTTGTCTGGGTATGGAAGCAGGGAGGGAAGGAGAGTGCCCCTCCTCTGTACTGAGGGTTTTTTCTGCAGAATACTCCCACACGAATAAACGAAACACTTTCAAAAGGCTGGCTGCTGGTTGCTTGCCGGCAGCATGCTGTGCTGAGTCAAATGTATGTGCAGATCACAAGCCCAGTGGATGCAGGACTATTTTTAGACTGAAGATACTATGTTGAAAAAGAATAGATAGATTAGGGAAACCAGAAAGTTTTAAAAATAATTCTGAGCTAAAATTAAGCATATGGGGAAGAGCAGCAAGATAAGGTAAGCTTGAAGATGCTGCCCTTCCTATATCTTCACGGTGTAGACATGGAAGGTGATAAAGTGACATGAAAGGAGTTTCTTCCTTTAGTCACTACTATCTTCCTTCTCTTTGTAGGTTGGCAGGCTCCCCAAAAACCTGCTCTCAGATTGCAGGTAGCCTTTGTTTCTAACCAGGGAGATGAAACGTCTTAAAGGCCCACTCAAACATTCATTCCCCCGTTACAAACCTATTCTACAAATTCTAGATTTCCAGGTTTCTAAAACTGTCTAAATCTGTCAGAGAAAAACACTAAAAGATTAAAAACAGCAACCAAATTGTCTGCAACAGCATATTGTTTGAAATACGTGCAGATAATCCTCAGAAATCAGCCAAGCTCCTACAGAGAACAAGGCAAAGCATGTGGTGATGTGCATCCTGAAATATGGAGAAATTCCCCTCGAGCTCAAGTCTGGGAGGTGGTTTTCATTCAATGTGTGTGAGGACGATGCATGGATAAGGCAATTGCAGGGTTCCATCTCCCAAATGCCAGCTGTGTGCACTGTGCCCAAGCAGGGCTCCTTTGGAGGAGGCAAAGTTAAAAACCCAGCAGGACACAGGGGATTCCTGGTGCCAGGAGGGGCCATTCCCTGTGCTCACCCCTGAGCAGCACCTCCAGCCCTGCGCCACCCCACGCCTCTGCTTTGCGTGGCTGAATGAGACAAACACTTTCAATCTCCTTTCATAAGAGGAGATTACCATGTAAGCACTTAATTAACTTGTAGCTTTTCTCTGCCCATGTCTAGTTCAGTCTCCTTTCCTTGCACATAGCTGGGAAGGTGTGTGGGCTTCCAGATATCCTGGGGTGCAGAGCAGTTCTGTCAGCCAGAGCTGGTGCACTGCCACGCACCCCACTGCCCAGTGTCACCTGTAGCCTCTGGTGCTGGCATTTGCATCCTTGTGTCACTTGCTAATTAACTGAATGCCCTTTGGCTTTTGCACCCAGGTGACTATAGCAGATTTTAAGCGTGTTTGGCTCATGAGAAGGCCTTGATGAGCACCTGTCAGAGCTGCCTTGTCCTCTCATGCCACTCAGCTCAAGAGCTGATGTTTCCCCTTTATTTGAGGCTTATTTTTTAAGTTTCCCCTTATTTTTTCTCCATTTTTTAAATATTACATTACAACTTCCAGTGAAAAGCTTTGTTTTAATCTTCAGAAAGGTCACTGTATTGTCTTTGGCAAAGAAGTCACCTGCCTTGTCTTAGTGCATTAAATCACAATCCACCTTTTATAAAATCATGTTCTTATTCCATTTCCCTTCATATCTTTGAGTACTTTTCTCCTCAAAGTCTGTTCTAAAACCTTGCACCATATGAGAACAAATTACTAAGCCCATAATTGCTCAGATTTTTTTTTCTTTCTTTCTTCCCAAAATTTTAAAACATCCCTGTTTTTTCACAGAAGCAAAGCCTGTACAGTCACTTTCTGCCTGCTGCTCCCTAATAGTTTTTAGCTCTTTAACCAATTCCATCTACAGTTTGACAGAAGGCCACAGCTCACTGAGATAATTAAGTCCCTGGAAGCTTAATGAAAAGAGCTGAGCAGGAGGGGAAGGGATCCCCAGTGCCCTGCAGCTCTGCAGCCTTTGAGCACAGCACTGTGGGGCAAGAGGTGCTCAGTGAGGAGCTGAGATAAACACTGGTGAGCAGGAACAGCTTCAGACGGGCTCTCAGCTCCTCTGACACCAAAGCCAACCAAACACCTTGGATCTGTAGCAAAAGAAGATTCATTAACTGCAGAGCTCTTGTAGCAGCTTGTTGAAATTAAGGCTTTATTCTGATTTTTCTCAGGTATGCAGTGCTCCAGCACTCCAGGGTTTCAGATATCCTGGCCCATTGGTTTGGCAGTGCTTTACCTTAGCAAGAGTGCTTTGGATCCTGTTTTATGCCAACCAGCCAACATTCCACACCATCTGTACACACCTTCCTGCACCCTTCTCAGGAAAGACCAGACATGTTTAGCTCTTTCTCTCCACTCTTTCTCAGCTCTTTCTCTCTGTCCTAATTTACAAATTTAAAGTAGACTTCCAGAAGATTGCTAAAGATTTTTCATCTCCACACACACTGCAAACTGTTCCTATCCCATAGTGTGTTAGGCACAGCAGTGGTTCCTATAAGAGTAATTGAAGCTGTATGGGGGGAGTTATATTCTTATCCAATCATATAACACAAATCCCTGGGGCTTTATCAGATTTCAAAAAGATTGACTGAAGCCAAGAGCAACTTGCTCCAATTTAAAACCCTCCCAGGGAGCCTGTGCCTCCACAGGACTCTGCTGGGGCCCCCACTAAGTGCTGGGCACAGCTGCCTGGTTCGGGTGGTTTCTGACCCCATCTCTTCCCATGACCAGAAAATGGAAATTCCAAATCTTTGCACACTCCTTCATAATTTCCCTCTATTCTTTCCAGCACTTTTCTTTCAGTTTTCAGCTTCCTGTGCATTTTTGACACAGTTTCTCTGGTTGCACTTTTTAGCCATTAACCTCTTACACCTCCATCCAGTTCAAGCCCCGTTTACCATCACCTGGTTGCATGAGAGTGTTGTTATACAGGGGTGGATCAGCAATGCTGGGGTCCCCCTGCCTTGGCCATGCCTGTTGTGCACCTGGCAGGCAACCAAGCCTCAGCCTTCCCTGCATTCAGCCCTCTCTTCTCTGGCTGCCACATCAACAGAGGGCAGTAAATGAGGTCTGGCCTATGTGCAGCATCTTATAAATGTCAAGTGCCTTGCATTAAAAACCCACCCCATTGTTCATTGCTCGGGGTTTGGGGAGATGACAGCAGGAGAATCCTGTGGTGATTCATGCCAAGCCATGCAGGAAGTAGCAATAGCACTGATAGTACTTTATTCACATTTACAAATGAAAGACCAAATGTGTTTTTTATTGATTTCCCTACTTAGTGGAAGATGCTCTTCAAAGTCACTGCAGCTTGGTGCTGAAAGCTTTGACAGAAAAAAGCCAAATGGAGCAGGCACTGCTGGAGATGGAGAGGAGACTTGCAGCCGTAAGTGAAGAAATTAATCTTTTATTCCAAATCCTCATTCTGAATTTCTCCTGCTTCTTCAAAATACTGACTGAATATTAAATTGCCTTTGAATGGTGGATTATAAAGCAGACTGCTCTGTTATAATGAAAGGGAAAAGACATATTAAAAAGCTAATTCTAGGCCAGATACTGACAGAGGCTTACCCAAGTGCTGGCTAACAGTGCTGTAAGGTCTGACGAAGCCCTGGTCAGTAAGAGAAGCCAACAGTGCCTTGTTGTGGCAGGCTGTGATGGAGCACTCACTGCTTCCTCACCTGACACATGCCTTTGCTGGAGACATGGTGCAGTGCACGCCTGGGAGGGGAGAGCACCTCGCAAAAGGGCAGCACCTTGTCCCTTCAGCCAGGTGTGTCACAGGGAGAGGAAAAAAGACGTGAAAAGAAAACAAGGGGATGTGAGCGACACAAGAATGAACTGTCAGAGACCTCCTGATCAGGGCTGGTTTCTCCAAAGGCCCTGCTGCAGGAATTGCTTTTGGCAAGGATATGTCACACCAGCACTAGGAGAGGGGCACACAGTGGGTTAGAGGGATGCTCCAGTCCCAAACCTCTCACCTTTGTGGGAGAGTTTGAGGATATCTATTACACAAGAAGATACAAATTGCTGATCTTTGGGTCAATACCAAACTGACACATGCTACCTAAAACTTCCTTACTATTGTACCTTTTTGTGTGTTTTTTCCTGCTTCTGCTCTGCTTTCTGCTTCCCCAGAAAGATACGGAGATTTTGGATATGAAATCCAGTATGCAGCTGCTGAAGGAGGGTCTGGAGTCACTGCCAGCCCAGCTGAATGACCAGTTCCTGAAAGCGTGTAAAGAACTTGGCTTCCTGAAGCCGTGTAATACCTCAGCTGAGCAGCACACACTTTTGTCTAGTGCCAGCCTGCCCCCTCACACGGCAGATAAGTCTTTGCAGACCTCCCCTGGGCTGTGCCAGCACCGTGTCCTGGGTGAGGAGCACCTGCACAGGCCATGCTGCCCAGGCAGGGGCATTTGCAGCTGTTCAGGCTGGTCTCATTTCCCCCGTGTGACAGTGGGGCAGCAACACAGAGACTCCCCTGGAAGGAACCAGGTCACTGAAGATGGCACATCTAAGGGTGACCTAAACCCAGCTCCAGGAGACAAAGCCAGCCCCATTGCTACAACAGCCTGTAGCAGAGCAAACTCCTTTTTGCAGGAGATGAAATGCAGCTTGGAGACACAGAGCTGTGCTACCCATCCTTGCATGTGCTGGGCTGGCAGACACTTTCTGGGGAGTAGTCAGAAGAAACACTGTCCTGTACCACTGGAAGGGCCTCTACCAACTCCACTGAGGAAGGCGTTCAGGAGAGGCACCCGAGGGTTTAAACCCCTGACACCATCACAGCAGCAGCAGCCTCAGGTCTGCCACCATCCTACACAGAAAGCTACACCTGGGCAAAGACACAGCAACTGGTCCACAGACCACGAGGTGGAGAAGGCAGCTGTAGGGAACAAAATAAAACTGAGTCCAGGAAGGATGTCCTGGAAAAAAGCAATAAGGAGAAAGACAATGTTCTCCACTAAGGGGAAAGGCGAGCGCTCTGGATGTGCTGACAGTGGGCTGAGGCAGAGGAAGGCAAATGGAATTATTGACTTGGAAAGCTCCAGAAAAAATTCCTGTCACAGCTACTTGGTTGATCTCAATTCAGAAAACTCTGACCTGGTTTTTGCAGCTCCCCATCAGCAGATCCTCAGCAGTGCTCAGATGGGGCTTACAAAGAATTTCCCACCAGTGCCACACTCTGATAAAAGCCTGCAACAACTTGCAAGCAGAAGAAAGAGAAGTCTTGAAATTAAAAAAACAATGAATGTTTCCAGTGTAAAAAGGTATCTCTTGGATTCCTCTCCCGAGGAGGATGTACTTTCCCTGTGTAGCACAGCAAGTGTAAAGCAAATGAGCTACTTCAGCCTCCAAAGCCCCTCAAGCTCCAAGAAACCACATCCTGTCAATCTGCTGGCTCAGCAGAAAACGGCCTGTTGCTCTTTACCGTTGGACTGTGATTCTTCCGATTGAAGGGGCTTGTTTCATGCTCAGAGCCCTTAGTGCAGGATGAGCATTTCCGTTGCAGTTTATTCCTCTAGGTGTATTACCTGCATAGTCAGAGGCAAGACTCAGGCCTGGATGCTTCAAAGTGCTACTGCCCAGTTGGAGATACTGCAAGGGACTACGCGGGGTCTAAGCAGGGCTCTCCCCTGACTTGGAAAGCTGAAGGGATCTGTATTGCTTTACTTCCCCGCTCCCAGCAGAAATGCCACGGGCTTGAGTTACCATAGCATTTACACAGCATTCCCAGGGAGGAGAGGGCTGGCAGAGCAGACTCTCAGCTCAGTCAGATTTGGCACTGAGATCTGCTGGAAACTCCTCAGCTAGATCGATACAATGCTATCTCTGTGGCCCGAGGCTTCACTCTGATTCTCACTCGTAGCATCTCTGTTGGTTTGTTATGTAAAAGTTCAGGGTTTTAGTAGAGTAGTATTGTTCTGGTTGATTTCAATCAGGTTCAGATTTGTCTCAGGAGTTGTTTGTGAATTTTGGGCAGTCAGAGGTTTAACTGAGGAAAACCAAGCCCCAGTGTCTCAGGTTCATCCAGTACTGTATCTCTTCTCCTTACAGGCTGAAATTCCTCAGTTTCAGAGATTCCAGGAAGTTATTTTGTTTCTACTTTATTTGTCTTTTGTATCTCTTGGCTGATTAAGGAATTCTCCAACATACCCTTTTCAAGGCCAGTGGTTCTCAGAAACCAAAGATACAACAGGCAGATCCAGCAGATGAGATGTCTGGACAGTCCCAATTCCCACAGAGCAGCTCTCTTCAGGGTACCCAGCTGTGACTGTGGGCAGCTCCCACTGCTTCGGGCATTGGCATCACGTTTGATTTTTGATCTGAAATGTTACCAGCAAAAGAAACATTTTGGTGTTGACAAAACCAGAATGCCACAAGTTCAAATTATCCAGCTTTGCCATCTCAAGGGAAATGGCTGTGATGGCTGTGATCCCTTTCTTCTGGCTTTAATAAACTCATCTTCACCAGAGCCCAGTGTCTCTATGTTGGGGGGTTTTTTTGGGATTTTTTTTTGGGGGGGGAGAGGCAGAGTCCTGTTCCAGCAGGAGAACAGGCAGCTGTTCTTTAGCTGTTTAACTTCCCTGGATTGTGGAATTGGGAGGATTCTTTTTTAGCTCCTCTCTGGTGTTTAAAGACAGAAACCTTCACCCTTCCAGCTTAACGTTGGTCCAGTGATGTTAATTAACAAGGAGAAGCTGGGGGATAGTTAGATATGGGGAGCCCCCAGAGCCTTGGGACCCCCCTGTCATTGGAGGGGGTTGGTGATGGCTGCCAGCAGGAGTGGCTGTTTGTTTACATTGCCCTTGTGTACCCGCCTCCCCAGCAGCCCCAGCACGGCCTTCAGCCTTCCTGGGCAAAACCTGTTTGGTGGGCTTGCCACCCATTGCGCTTGGGGATTAGCAAGGACTGGTGCAGGTCTCTGTGCAGCCCCTGGTGTGGATGCAGGCAGCTCGGCAGCACATGGCTGAGCTTGGAGGGACCTCTGGAGGTGTCTGCTGCAAGCCCCTGTGCAGAGGCAGAGCAGGGACTGGCTCTTTGGCATGCTGAGATGGAGCATCAGTGCTGTGGGGAGCAATGCAGGGCTGCCCTGGGGATCCTGCAGCTGCTTGCCACACACACACACACTGGAACACAGTGCAAAACAAAACCCCTGGAGATGGAGGTGTAACAGCAAGAGCAGCCAGCAATGCCTCCCTTTGCACAGGAGAACCTCCCTGGTGAACGGGATGAAGCCCCAGCATGCCACCCCACAGTCCTCCTGCCTATTCCCACTCAGGGTCTCCTCCAGGGTTTTACTGACAACAAGAGCATTTGTCCCAGTATGGCTGTGAGGATGGCAGCTCCTCTCCCAGCCTTGCTGGACAAAAATGGAAGTGTGCATGCTGCATGGTAGCAGATTTCCAAGATACTCTGCTTCTACCCTGGTGGAGCTGGTCCTGCCTCCCAGCCTGTACTCCCAGCTCACTGTCACTGGCTCCCTGCTGGATCAGCCATGCCCCAGGTATGCCTGGTTTCGCCTGGCCTTTGCACCCATGGAGCTGCCAGTACCCGTCTTGTCCCACCCTGCAACCAGGGAAGGTGCCAGGGTGGTTCCTCCAGCAGCATGGCCAAGAACTGTGGAGGGCACAGGGCAGAACCATAAAACACAAACAATGGTCAGAAAAAAAGCAAAGCTGGGTTCCAGTCTGTCTGAGGGCACTTAACTGGGGCCATTTTCTCTGAAATTCTGAAACTGGGTTTTGAACTTTTCTTGGGGGAGAACCCAGGAGAAGGGGGAGAACAGTGATCAAAAGCCTGTGACACCCAGGTGGCCACGGGCACAGGGGTTGAGAGAACTGGATGGTTGCATCCTCCACCCAGCGTCCCCAGCTGTGCAGGCAGCATGCACGTGGTGGCTGCAGCAGCACAGAGCAGGGGGCTCAGCTTTTCATCTGCCAATGAGTCACTTGGCAGAGGAGGAAACCTCTGACAGCAGCGAGGATGTGGAGGTGGCTGCTGTGCCCCTGCCTTGTGCTAAAGGTGCTCCAATGACTGACAGCCAGCTCCCTTCCCACAGTCCCACTGCGCACTCAGCACTGCAGCTGCACCTTCCTCAGGATGAGACCCCCAGCTGCAGTGGTGCCCAGGGCTGGCAGCGCATGGCGCAGTGCAGGAGCACCTGCACTCTCCCCAGCACTAATGCCCAGACTAGCTGCCTGCCCTGCCCGCCTGGGGCCCAGCATGCCAGCATGGCCCAGATTGCCAGAGCCTGCGCTCAGCTGGCTGCCGCAGCCCCCTGAGCCCACAGAGGAGGGGATGGGGCACCAGAAATGCCTCGTGTGCTAGTGGTGACCACAGTGCCCCAGGAATAGAGTGGTGGCAGGGAGCAGGAGTGGGGCACTGTGTGCTACTGCCCGCACACAGGTGCCGTCACGGGGACCTGAGGTGCCACAGGTACCTGCTGGCCTGGAGAGAGAAGAGCGATGGTGATGGCAGGACTTTGCCAAGGCTTTGGCAGCTCAAGCACTGCTGAGGTGCGGGCAGGGAGGAGCAGGAGTGCAGGCAGGGAGCTGGAGTGCAGGTGTCACCCTGCAGGATGGAGTCCTGAGCTGATGTGACTTTTAGACACCGTGGCCGTACCATTGCCAGCTCAAGCCCAGGCAGGGTGGGCAGTTTTCCAGCCGGACAATTAAGCAGATTAACTAATTACCTGAACCTTGGCAGGGTCCCACATCCCAGTGGCTGCCAGGGTCCTGCATATCCATGCTGAGCATTTGAGAGACAAGTGTGGGGCAGATGTGGGGAAGGGCCCCCTCAGACCTTCCTCAGGACCCTGTTAGCGGGTCCGACTGCCCCCTCCCTCCTACCCCTGGCGGCCGCGGGACCAGTCTCGGCCGGGCACCCCTGCCCGCCCCGCGGGCAGCATCCCCCCTCCGCCGCCCCGCCGCGTCCTGACCCCCGGGAACCTGCCCTGGTGCCCCTCCGGAATCCACGTCCCGGAGGATCTGCGCCACGGAGAACCCGTCCCCGGGAGTCCACCCGAGCCTGCCCCGGACTGAGCTGAGCCCCACGGACCCGCCTGCCCCCGTGCCCGGCCCTGCGGATCCCGTCCCGGCGGCGGCCCCGGCCGTGCCCCGCGCCCCCCCTCCCGGTGCGGGCGGGCTCCCGTGCGGGTGCCCGCGGCTCGGGGCGGCGCGTGACCGGCTGCCGCTGCCGCCGCCTCCCGCTCCGCCGCAGAGCCCGGCCCGCCCGCACCGGCACCGGCACCGGCAGGTCAGCGCGGGGGGCTGCGGCTCCCGGGGCACCAGTTCTGGGGCCGCCAGTGCTGCGGCGGGCGGCGGGAGGGGGCTGGCGGCACCGCGGCCCGCGCACCGCGCACCGGGCACCGAGCGGTGGAGCCGGCCCGGCGCGCCGCGGGTGGGGTCGGCGGGATGCGGCGGCCGCGCCGGCCCCGCTGTGGTCCCGCACCGGCCGCGGCCCGACTCCGCTGCGCAGCCCCGCCGGTAACCCGCGCCGCGCCGCGGGGCCGCCGCCGCAGCACCCTGGCGGTCCCGGCCCCGTTCCCGGCCCGGCGGGTCTGAGCCGTGTGTGCGGCGGCAACGCGGGGCACCGGGCCGAGCATCCCCGCCGAGATGCGGCCGGGACGCGCCAAGGTGAACGGTGCGCGGCGGAGCGGGGCCGCCGGCCGCGGGGACATCGGGCGAGGACACTGGGGACGGAGAACCGCGGAGGGGACACCGAGAGGAACGCCAGGACTGAGCACCGGGGAGGGGACATTAAGGATGGGGCACTAGGAAGGGGTCACCATGGATGTTGGGGGTCGGGACCACTAAGCACCAAGGACCACCCACACCGGAGACACCGGGATGGGGAACACCAGGGGACACTGGGAAAGGGAAGACTGGGAATGGGGCCACTGGGGACGGGGATAGCAGGGAGCAGAGCCCAGGGCTACCCGGGAAGGGATAGCCAAGCCACTGTCTCTCTCTCCCTGGGCAGTGGGTGGCCAAGGGCACAGCAGCATCACGGCCAGCTGCACGAGTTACCTGGGCATCTGCCGCGGATCCTGGCTCACCACATCCCCCATTCCCACAGGGTCGACTCGGTACTCGCCATGGCTGCAGCACAGCTCGTCACCTGGGGGATGCTCCTGGCCACCGGAGTCCCTGCCAAAGCCCAGGGCGTGCTGCCGGCAGGGCTGTCCTTAGGTGGGGACCCCTTGCACAGCCCTGCCTGGGGGCAGCCGAGGCCAGGCCCATCCCCCACCTGGGAGGCATCGGGGGAGCCGAGCGGTGCCGGGGCCCCAAGGAGTGAGCGCTGGGGGGTCAAGCACCCCGTGCACTGGTCCCCGCCGCTGCAGGCAGGGGATGGCACCAGGGCACCCCTGGAGATGGAAACCACTATGACAGGTGCTGATACCAGGGTCTGGAGGGACGGCAGCACAGTCCCGGCTGTGACAGAGGAGCCGCTCGTTGCCTGGCAAGGGCACGAAGCTGAAGTCCAGGACAGCTCCCTGCTCCACGGCTCTGCACTGGGTACACCGGGCCCTGACGTGCCCACGGACAGAGGGGCAGACTCTCCAGGGCCACCCTGGGCAGGGCAGGGCCTCTCCCTGTCCAGGCACAGCGTCTCCAGGACAGTCGGCACTCCCAGCCCTCAGCCTACCGTATCCACCACTGCCCTGGACCCCACGCTGGCGGCGGGGATGAGGACAGCAGATGCCCACACAGGGGGACACACAGCGGCAGAGGGACACACAGTGGTCCCGGGCGTCTCTCAGGATGCGCCCCTCACTTCAGCCAGCAGCCAGTCGGTCCCGCCGGCCACAGCCCCCGTCTCTGATCCCACAGGCACGGGGCCAGCCTGGGGTCCCCATGCCAGCCCTGGCTCTGTGCAGCTGGTGGGCAGCTGGGGGGACACGGAAGGGCCCCCCAGCCCCTCCCCGGCTCCGCCCAGCTCTGCCCCACGGCTGCGCCACACTGCCCCGTCCCGGGGGCTGGCTGAGCCCTGGACTCGAGCGCTCCCTTCCCACCAGCGCAGCACCCGGAGGGCCCCACTCAGCCGCGCCACCGCCAGCCCCGGCGATGCAGGCCCCCGGAAGGACCTTGGGACTACGGGGCAGCGGGGACCCCCGCCCGCCCCAGGGTCTGTCCACAGCACCGGCCCTGCGCCACCCCCCGCCTCCAGCACGGCCACCCCCGGTGCCCCGAGCAGAGGTAGGAGCCAGCGCAATGCGGGGGAACCCCTCGGCGGGGACCGAGCCCCGCAGGTGTCAGGGCTCTGCTCTGCTCTCTCTCGCAGGGCTGCTCCCCGAGGAGGACGTCGGCTCCCCGCAGCAGGTCCGGGGCGCCGTGGGCCCTGTGAGCGTCCCAAATGCCACCAAAACGACCGCACAGCCAACGGCACATCCCACCACGGGGACGCTCGGGACAAGGCACCCAGGTGATACAGGGCTGCGTCCAAGCCCATCCGTTCTGCAGACGCTGTGGGAGCCCACCCCTGGGGCGTCGGGGCTGCCGGGGGGGATGGCAGCTATCTTGGGCTGCCCAGCCGGGACACAGTGACACCTTCAATCAGGATTGCCACCTGACAACGGCCCTAATCTACTCCTGCCCGCAGGGATTAGCGCTAAATGCTCGGTGGGTGGGGGCTTCCCCAGGGGGGTGGGGGACGTGACCGGGGTTGTGCCACCCCTTGCACTGCGCGTCCTGAGAGAAAACCCTGGGAGGCACCGGCGGGCGCAGCCCCAGCCAGCACAGGGCATCCCCCGCTGCAGTGCCGGGGTGCCACATTTGATGCAGCCCAGTGCGGGGTGCAGGTGTGGGCCGAGTGCCACCAAGCCCCCCACTTCCCCCGACTGTCCTCCTCCTTCCTACCCGCAGACACGCCGGGGACGCAGACCCCAGCCTCCAGCACTGCGAGCCCCTCGGCCACGTGGCGACGGGCAGGGATGACGCCTCAGCCAGTCCCCCGAGACGCATCGTCGCCGCAGCCACAGTCCACGGTCCGTGCCCCCCCGGTGCTGGGGGCCAACGCGACCGGGCTGCGCTGGGCCGAGCTGCAGCACCAGCTGGGCTTCTCCTGGGAGGCCCACGTCTATGGAGTGGCTGCCGTCTTCCTGCTGCTGGCGCTGGGCTGCCTGGCCGGGTTGGCGGGGACAGCCGTCCTGCGGCCCCCACACCTTCTCCACGGCGTGGGGGCCCACGGGCTGCTGCTGGCCGCCTGCCTGCTGCGGGCCACCTTCCTGCTGCTGGATCCCTACGGGGCGCGGGGCCGGCTGCCCACTCCGGCGCTGCTGCTGCTCAACACAGCCCCTTTCCCCCTGCTGCTCGCCGCCTTTGCCCTCCTGCTGCAGCGGCTGCAGCGCCGGGCCCAGCTTCAGCTGCTGCCATCGCGGCTGCGGGGGCTGCCGGCGCTGGGGGCTGCCGCTGCCCTGCAGAGCGCGGCGATGGGGGCCGCCGACCTGCTGCCGCCGGGGCCGGGCCTGACGGCCGCGCTGGGGCTGCAGGCGCTGGGCTGCGCGGCGGGGGCTCTGCTGCTGCTGGGGGGGCTCTGGGGGTGCTGGCGGGTGCTGCGGGCGCCCCGCGAGGGGCCGGGGCCGCAGCCGGGGGCGCGGGCGCTGCTGGCGGCAGCGGTGGCGGGGCTGCCGGTGTGCGGGCTGCAGCTCTTCAGCGCCGTGTGGCTGCGAGGAGTCCTGGGGCCCCAAGGGCGCTTCTCCCGGCCCAGCTGGGCGGCACAGCTCTGGCTGCGGATCGGCGAGCTGGGCACGGCCCTGGCGCTGCTGGCGGCCGCCGCCGAGCCCGTGTGCTGCCGGTGCCGCCGCCGGAGCCCCGCCGGCCACTCCTGCTGGGCCAAGGCACTGCGGTACTTCTGCGCCGGCCGCAAAGCCGAAGCACCCGAATACCCCAACAACTGCTACGACTGGGCCGGTGGCGGCACCGGCGGCACCGGTGCGGAGCGGACAGCCGCCAACGACATCTCCAAGAACCTCATCCGCAACCCGGCGGAGCAGCTGCCCCTGCGGGCTCTGAAGGACAGCAACGAGGTCTGGGCAGCCGGCACCGGGATGCCGGGGCTCAGCCCCAAGTGCCCCAACATGCTGGCCGCCCGCTCCTGCGCCGCCTTTGAGCAGGGCTCGTCCCCCTCCCTGGGGGAGCTGATCTTCCGCCCGCCGTCCCCCATCGACCTGCGCCGCAGCATCGACCAGGCGCTCTGCCGCCGCCACCTCCTGCACGATGGCCTCTTCGGCCGGCCCCGCCGCGGCTCCGGCTCCTCACTGCACGGCTCCCCTGGCCCCGACAAGACCCCCAGCTTGGGGCGCATGGTGCGCTGCAGCTCGCTCACGGAGCTGCCCGGCCCCCGCCAGCCCCACGGCACCGTCACTGTCACTGTCACCGCCTCGGCCAGCTCGCTGGAGAGCAGCTCACTGAAGATCAGCTGGAACCCCTGGCGCCATGGGCTGTCCTCGCCCGACAGCCTGCCCCTGGACGAGGCGCCCAGCCGGGCCCCGCTCCTGGTGCCCGCTGGAGCCCCCGGCTGGGAGCGAGAGGGTCCCCGCGCCTTCCCAGCCCTGGGCAAGGCCGTGGACTCCCGCAGCCTCTCCAGCGACACCATTGAGCTCTGAGCCCGGGACAGGCAGAGACTGGGGGCGCAGAAGGACGACGTGAGGGCGAGGACACTGTGAGGGTGTGGGGGTCTGATCCTGCGCCCCTGCAGGGCCGGGCAGGGCCGGTTCCATTTGTGCCAAACGAGAGAAATAAAGAGTTTATGCTGGGAGGAGACGGTCCTGTTGGCGTGTGAAAGCGGTGGTGGGCAGAGGCACCCCCAACCCCCACCAATCCTACCCTGAGCAGCCAAGCTGGGTGTGCAGAGCTTTATTTCCTGAGATATGGACACACGGACAGATGGGCACACCCGGACAGACAAACCACGGACAAATGCAACGGCCACACTCATGCATCCAGCAGGGCCCCCTCACCAGCACAGCTCCCTGCCAGTGGCGAGGGGCCCCTGGGCCCAGCCTGGGAGGGGAGATGGGCTCTGCCCAGGGATGGGGGGGAAGCTCTCCCAGCCGCACAGCTCAGGGCATGGGGGGACCCAGCCCCCCACTCTCCCACAGGGAATGGCCTCATGGGAGGGGAGTCCTACAGGGCCAGGAGCCCCAGCCTGGGGGCAGATAGCAGGTTCCCTCCCTCACCTGCCCCTCCACCCCCTCACCTGTCACAATGCCAGGCCTCTCCTCCAGAGCACGAGGAGCTGGGGGCAGCATGCTGTGCCCCCCACACGATGCTGCACTGCCTGGCATCACCCCTCCAGCCAGAGGGGGCTGTGTGGGAGCCCCCAGGGTCAGGTACTCCTGGCTCATTCTGCAGGGACAGGGAAAACAAGACCTTATGCTAAGGGGGGGCTGGGGGACACATGCAGGGCACAGCATCATCTACAGGATGCAGCCTTGGCAGCCAGCCCTGCTTGGGGGAGGCCCTGCACCCCAAGCTGAGTCTGCCCCTCTGCTTGTGCCCAGCAGCTCCAGAGCTATCTGCCCTTCATGAAGCCATCGAGGACACGGTCACTGCGGTCAGAGAGCCAGTAGCCGGCCATGGCGGCCACGGCGCCAATGAAGATGGCGGTGAAGACCATGTCACCCTTGGCAGCCAGCGTGGCGAGGGCACAGATCATCACACCAAAGAACATCTGCTGCAGCACCACCACCTCGTCATCAGTCACGTCATCAAAGAAGCCCTTCTCTGGGGCATCTGCATGGACAACACTCGTGGGAGGGCACAGCTGACCAGCAGGAGCCCCCCACCATGTCCCACACCCCCTGCCCAATGTCCCCTTGCACTGCATTAGGCCATACCAGGGGGCTTGTCCTCAACACACTGCCCATCTCGGCGGACGTGGCCTTGGGCACAGACGCACCGGTAGCTGCCCTCCGTGTTCTCACACACCTCCTGCACCCCTGTGCACACTGGCTCCTCGGCACTGGCACACTCATCCACGTCTGGGGGGGGGGGGAAGCCAGGGTTCAGGCAGGGCTTGGGCAGTGAAGAGGGGGCAGTATGACCCCCCAGTGCATGGGAGGCACTCACCCAGGCACTTGGCTCCATCCCGCCAGTAGCCCTTGTTGCATTTCTTGCAGCGAGCCGGGCCGGCGCCCATGCAGCCGATGCAAGCCGTGGAGCAGTCTGCCGCAGGGAACAGAGCCAGGATTGCTGCTGGAGCTCCCTCCCAGCCCAGACAAGGTTGGCCCTAAGCAGGGAAGAGCCACCTGCAAGACAACCTCCCACGACAACTCCCCCTGACCTCGGCACTCGTAGGAGCCCTCCGTGTTGACGCAGTACTGGTTGGCTCGGCAATGCGCCATCTCTGTGCCACACTCATCTATATCTGCAGGAGAGATGGGGACAGCCCCGCTGAGCCTCAGCTCCGGGGACGCAGCACCCATGGCCCTGAGCTCACCCCTGGCCTTCACTCACCGATGCAGCGGTGCTCATGCAGCACCCAGCCCCTCTTGCAGCGAAGGCAGCTGGAGTCCTCGGGACCCGTGCAGCGCCCGCATGCCTGGTAGCACTCTGCGGGCAGGGAGGGACACGTGGACACCGGCAGGGGGGAGCCGCCTGTACCCAGGCTGGACAGCACCGGCAGAGCCCCCACCTACCAGCACACACGAGGTGGCTCTTGTTGCGCGAGGCCTCATAGTAGCCATCACCGCACTCGGCACAGAAGGGGCCGCCGTAGCCCGGGCTGCAGACGCACAGGCCGGTGCCCTGGCGTGTGCCGTCACCGTCGCATCGCCCGTTGCCGCTGCACGGCTGCCGGGGCCCACCGGCACAGGCTGCACGGGGAGAGACCAGCCGGCTGGCAGCCGGGACAGAGGGCAGCAGCCAGGGGAGCCCCTCCAGCCCTACCAGCACCCCGCTCACCCCACAGTTACTCACACCGGCAGTCCGGGCCGTAGGTGCCGGGAGGGCAGCAAAGCATCATCCTGTCCACACACAGCCACTGGAAAAAGTCAGGGTGCTGCTGCTGCCTGGGGAGGGGAAGATACAGCACTCCAGCACTCAGGCCCCTGCCATCTGCCTGTGGCCCTTGTCAGCCCCCTGTCCCTGCCCCCGGACTCACTCATGGAACCACCACTGCTCCACGTGCTCCTCACTCCGCTCCAGCAGTTGGTGACAGGCGAAGTCCGAGGGGGCACAGACACCCTCCAGCACCTCCAGCAGACGGGTCTCACTGCAGGGACACAAGCCAGCGTGAGGTACGACTTCTGCGGCAGCTGGGCTCCCCCAGCCCCTCACTGCGGTCACTTACCTGTGCTGGTACTTGGACAGCTTCTCCTCCTCCCAGGCTGTGTTACCCCCACCAAAGCCCTCATGCTCTGTCCGCTCCAGGCCCTGGGTGCATGGGGGAGCGGCAGTGCAGGCATGGACCCCCCCCAATAACCCCTCCATCCGTAGGGTTCCACGAGACACATCACCTCCAGGGACCTGCCACCCTCTCCCAGCCCCAGAGCCCAGGCATTGTGTCCCTGGGAATGCTGTAGGAGTGCCTCCACTTCACCACTGTCCCCCGCAAACCACCCCTCTATCGGGCCCTGTCACCACCCTTATCCCGGTCTGTGATTCCTCTGGGCCCCCCAACCACATCACCCCACCCAGGACCCCCCTCGTCCCTGCTCACTGTCACCTCCAGGCCGTGTCCCCCACGTCCGCCACCCGTGGGCCCCTCCCGTCACTGTCCCCTCGCCCCCAGCTCCCCCCCCGAGGCAGCGGCCGTGTCAACCCACTCCCCTCGGTGCCATCATTACCCCCCGGGTGCCCCCTCGCCGCGGCCTCCATCATTCCCGTGCCCCCCCGCCGCGCACCCTGACGAAGCTCTCGGCGAGGCCGCGGCAGGCTCGGCACGGCTCGGCCCCGTCTCGGTGGGGGTCGGGGTCGGCGTGAACGGCCAGCAGGACCCCCCCGAGGAGGGCGGCCCCCAGGAGGGCGGCCCCCAGCCCGGGCCCCCCGCGCCGGGGCGGCCGCGGCGGCAGCGGCGCCATCGTGCGCCCGCCCCGCCCGCACCACGTGGGCCGCGCCCGCTGACTCAGCGCGCACCGCCCCCGCCAATGGCCGCGCGCCGCCGCCGCCGGCCCCCCGCTCCCAGCCAATCCGCGCCGCGCCCCGGGCCCGCCCACCCGCGCCTTAAAGGGGCCGCGGGCAGAGGCCCGGGCGGGGGCAGCGCGGACGGGCTGCAGTCGGTGACCGCGCACGGAGCGGGGCCGGCTGCCCGGAGCGCACCGGCACGGGCCTCACCTGGTCTGGGCGGGGCCCTCTAAACATCCCCGTTCACCTGCAGCCCCTCCGCTCTAGACAGTCCAGTTCCCTCTCACTGTACCCAAATTTGCCCAGTCCCCCATCATCTCACCCTAAACTGGTCCAATTTGCTCTCACACCTTCCCCTAAACTGTCCCAGTTGCCAAACATGCCTCAATGAGCTGGTCCAGTTCCCCATCACCACCCCAAATTGGTTTGGTTCCCCTTCATACCCCTAAACTGGTCCAGTTCCCCATCCACCCTCCAACCAAAAAACCCCCTTCCCCTTCACGCCTCAAACAGCCCAGCTCCCTTCCTGTCTCCACCCCCCTATACCTCCCCATCATCCCTCTCCATGCCACCCGAGTCCACCCCATCACCCCTTCCCAACCCATCCCAGTCCCTGCTGGACTCAGAACTGGACTCACACTCAGCAAAAGCACTGTCACCCCTTTATTCTCCCACCGCCCGCTGCAGAGCCTCAGCCACCGCCGCCACGTATGGCTCCAGACACCGGCCCCTCTGCCGAGCTGGGCCTGCCAGTGCCCGCAAGAACCCCTCCATCTCGCCGGGCAGTGCGAAGGCAGGGGCTGCCCGCAGGGCTGGGGGCACTGCCGGCACCAAGGCCTCCAGCCGGGCCACCACGTAGTGCCCACGGGCCACCGCCAACACTGGCATGGCGCAGGACAGAGCCGCCGCAAACACCTCGCAGGGTGCCACAGTGGGGACATCATCAGGGTCAGGGTTGTGCTGGGGACTGAGGCTGCTTTCAGCAGCCCCGGACTCTGGCACAACCCTGGCCCCGGCGTCCCACTGCTGTGCAGCAGCCGCAGCTGCTGGAGAGAGGAGGAGGATGATGGTGTCGCTGTCACGCAGTGCCCGGTGGTGCTGGGCGTGCAGCCAGGGCAGCGGCCCCAAAGCTGCTACCCCGCTGCCACCTCCCGGTGCCGCCACCACCGTCAGCCCCAGTGAGTGCAGAGCTGCCATCAAGGCACACGCTGCCCGCTCCGCCACCGGCTCTGCTGCGTGCACCAGCAGGGCCCGCCGGCCCTGCAGAGGACCTGAGGGGGAGATCATCAGTGCCTGGATCCCTCTAGGCACCCCGCACCTAGCCCATGGTGGGAGCCATACCGGGAAGCACCCATGATGGGTGCCTCTGTCAGCCAAGCCCTGCAGCACCCCCTGTACCCAAGCTAAAGAACAGCCATGATGGGAAGCAGCTGAGACCACCACTGGGGTGAGTCCCCCGATCCCCCTGTCAAACCCTTTACCTACCCTAAGGGACAGACATGGGAGGCAGGTTGCATCTGCCCACCCCCCATGGGGTTCTCAACCTCTACTCTGTTTCCCCACACCCCTACCTAGCTTGTCAGGCAGGCAAACATGAACTAATCTGGGTGGGGGACCCCCTCACTCTGTCCTCTGCCCCCTCTGGGATAGGTATAGACTGCCCACTCCCCCCGAGGCCCCAGGCTCAACCCACACTCACCCTTGGAGCCATAGCCAGCCCTCAGGGATTTCAGCCATCCTGCAGGGAGGACAGGCAGTGAGGTCCCAGGAGCAGTCCCAGCCCAGGCACAGCCCCCAGAAGTGCACCACTCACCTTTCATGTCCTCCTTCTTCATCAAGAGCAGCAGTAGGAGACAGGCAGCTCCCAGTAGCACCCCCATCCACACCAGTGCCCAGTGGGTACGCAGGTCTGCAGGGCAGGATCTGCATCCACCATGGGCCCCCGGCACCCAGCAAAGGTCTCCAGTGGCTCCACATGGGGGTTCCCTCCCTCAGCCCTCCATTATCCCTCCTCTCCCCCACCGTGGCTGTCAACACTCACACTTGTGCAGGGGACAGGCCCAGAGCACACCACCAGTTCTGTTTGATGGGTGCCACAGCTGTGGGGGACACAGGGACATGTCAGACACTGCCCAGTCCCTGCCCACTGCCCACCGCCCACTCGCACTGACCTGCTGGCACTGCCCCCCTGCCACATCCTGCTGCAGACCCTGCTCCAGCAGACCAGGGTGCCCTGCTTCCTGCAACAACACAGCAGGTCAGACAGCAGTGCCACCACTGCTGGATACAGGGGTTCCTGTGCCCCCAGTGCCACTGCTGCCAGGACATGTGGGTCCCTTCCTCTTTACCCTGCTGGTGAAGCTGGCAAGGGGTGTGCAGACACCCCGCTCCACGGCACACAGCGAGGCATTCCCGCCCTGCTCCAGCAGCAGGAGGTCATCGGGGCGGCCGGGCAGCGCTCCTGGGAATGTGCCAGCGGGCTGGGTGGGTGGTGAAGGGTGGCCAAGGAGGGGTCCCTCCCCAGATGGACCGACAGGCCCTCTACCCTCCCACCCCAGCAGTACTCACGGTCCCGCAGGCACTGGGTCAGCCGGACCTGCCCACTGCTCCACACCTGCCCCAGAGAGTGGATTAATAGTGCTTGGGGGTGATGTGGGGCTGCCTATGGGGCAGCTGTGGGGCAGAGTGGTGTCCTACCTGCACGCAGAGGTTAGGGTGTGGCCGCAGGCCTCCAAACTCCTGGGGTCCCTGTGAGTGCAAGGGATGCTCCGTAACTGTCACCACCATCCTTCCCAAAGCTCCCAGTGCCCCACAGAGCCCCACTCACCTTCCCCCTGGCAGGCTGCTGCAGGCCAGGGAGGGGCTGGCAGGGCCCGGAGGGCACTGGCTGCCAGCAGGGCACCAGGTCAGCCAGGAGGTCGCACGGGGCTGAGAGGGAGCAGGTCAGCACCTGCCCCTCGATGTGCAGGACCAGCCGGCTCTGCGCCCACAGTCGCTCCCAGGCCTCAGCATCTGCAGGGGCACCAGGAGAGGAGTGTCACTCCATGTGGCATCTCCTCAAGTCCCCCTGTGTCCCAGCCCCCTAAAGCCCAGCCTCAGAGTGAAGGTACCATGAGAGAAGGGGCACAGGGTGGCCCGTAGTGGGTCCTGGGTTTCTGGCCAGACCTGGGAGTGGGGAGAAAGACAAGAAGAGTATTCATGATGTGACCATGACCTGGCCAGCCCCCTTGGGATGCCAGAGGGAGATATAAGGAGCTTGGAGCCCCTCTTTAGTGGCCACTTATCCTGCCACCCCCACAGTGCCCGGTCAGATGCTCACCTGCAGGCAGAGACAGGGCAGTACCTCATCGGCGGGCAGGACATAGTTCATGGGACTGCTCTGCTACCAGCAACCAGATGTGGGTCACCCCATGGCAAATCGCCACCAGCAGGGTCACCCAGGGGGATCTGCTCCCAGGGGACCCTCTCCCAGCACACTGCCTATAACACAGACACAGCTTCTCGGGAACGGGGAGGAGGGCAGCAACCGGAGAACAGGCAGGGTAGGGGGTCAGGGAATGGCGTGCATACTCACCATGGTCACCACATGCCCCGGCCCACTGGTGCCATGGCTATGGTTGTGGTAGAGCCAGAGTATGTAGCTGTGCCCTACTGCAGCCCCCTCCACCTCCACAACCACCTCCTTCTGCCTCGGGGAGACCCGCAGCCTGGGCACTGTATGAGAGCCAGCTCAGGTCACCCAGCTCCTGGCGCTGCCCACCCAGCACCATGGCACGGGGCATGGCACCCCCAGGGCCACTCTCACCCGTGGTGTCCACCGCCCAGCTCTCCCCAGGGGATGCAAACCGAGGCGGGGTAACACCAGCACCTACCTTGGCACTGGGGGACAGCAGTCTGTGCTGCAGGCCACGAACAGTCTGTGGGGACAGCGGATCAGTGGGCAGAGGGGCTGGGGCCACTGCAGGGGACCTGCCGGGGCTTACCTGGCACCCGCTGCTGCTGGCTCAGCCTCTGCCGGCCCCGTGAGTTCATGTATGCTGAGATGCGGAGTTCGGAGCCCAGCGGCGCCTCAAAGCACCGGAAGATCACCCAACCCTGGGCAGGAAAACCACCACCCCACTGCGGTGAGGCACCGGCACCGCCAGCACCCACCTCCCTGGGGCACAGGAACGGGACCCCCACGCCACAGAGATGTGCTGATGCCAGTGCCCACATCCCCAGTGCCCAGGGACTGGCAGTGTAGGGACACTGATTCCCGGTGCCCCGCACCTACGTACCACGGTTCGGCCGCGCAGCGTGGGGCCCAAGGGTGCCCAGACCTCCACGGCCACGCAGCGGGATGAGGCATACGCGTGCCCAGAGAGCAGCAGCAGCCCAGTAACGTTGGGCTGGGACGGGGTGGCCCCAGTCGCTGGTGACCACTGTCCCCTATCACCGCTATCGCCTGTCCCAGAGGTGCCCGGCTGCACGGAGCGGCGGGACTCGGTGGCGGGGCCGGGGGCAGGTGGCAAGGCCAGGCGCACGCGTGCCTCCAGGCAGGGCGCGCAAGCCATGGGCTCGGTGCAGCGCAGCGCCGGCTCCAGCCGCAGGCGAGCCAAGGCCAGCTCGTGCCTGGGCCCCGGGGGCTCTGTCCCGCACAGCACATCGGTGTCTGGGGCGACAGAGAGGGCAGCATGGGGCCGGAGTCCCCGTGCCCCGGCCGGGGTGGGGGCCGTGGCGTGGCGGTGGCACTTACCCAGGAGGCGGCAGGCGAGGCCCTGCGGGAGGCAGGCGTGAGGCCGGCGCTGCTGCCAGGTGCCCGACGCCCGCGCGCCGCTGACGCCAACCCACCTGGGAGCAGGCCAGGGTGTCGCGGGGGTCCCCACGGCCACCCGCCGAGCCCAGCACCAGCACCAGCAGGAGCTGCGTCAGTGCGTGCATGGCGGGGCCGGGGCCTCGGGGTGCCCCGGCCCCACGCTGGCTACTCCCCAGCAGCCCCTCTCCCGGCTCCACGGGCCCCACCGCCGCCGCCGGCTCCCGCTTCCTGCTCCGATCCCGGACACCCGGGTCCTTGCGTGGCGTCAGCAACCGCCCTGGGGTGGGGCCTCCTGCTCCCGCACCGACCGCGGAGGGCTCCGTGTCCCGCCACCCTTGGCGAGGGCTTGGGGCCCCACAGAGACGAGTTGGCTCGATGGCACGGGCACGGCGCCAGGCTGGCCCCAGGCAGCCGCAGCGGCCGTGGGACATGGTGTGGCACCGTGCCGGTACAGGCTGTGCCCAGCCGGGTGCGTCCTCTCGCCCCTCCGTGCTGCAGAGGAGCACCGGGCAGCCCCCAGTCCTCCAGGGCACCAACAGATCTCCCCCGGTACACCAGAGAGACAACAGGGCAGGGTGAAATGACACCTTTATTGCTTCCACCCCAGACCAAGTCCTGCTGGCAGTGTCGAGGCAAAGAGCAAGGCCGGGCTGTGCCCAGCACCCGCCCCTGTAGCCACCTGTGCGTGGGCAGGGCAGGGAGCCTCCCCATCTCTCAGCTTCTTCCTGCACCATCCCAACTCCTCACTTTTCTGTGGCGTCCAAAGGGGCTTCTATGGGCTCTCCTCTGGAGCAGGTCCCTGTATGGGAATAAAGCTGCCCCCGCTTGGGACAGCATCTCTGCTCCCGGCCACAGATGACAGCTGGATGCTCGCTCCGGCCCCAGCGGCACACTCCATGACTGAGGCCAGTCCTGCTTGGACCCCCACAGCTCTTCCCAGGGCACCCATGGGTGCCCCTCCTGCCGCTGCAGTGGGCACACGCTCACCTGAGCCTGCCTTTTCCTGGCAGCACCCCTGCCCTCACCGGGGGGCTATGCCCAGCCCCACACCCCCTGCAGCCATGCCCAGCTCAGGCCCAGCCCGGGCACTCAGGTGCCAGAAGCTGCCCCGGGAGGCCGGGACGGGGGACTGCCCTCCCTAGCCCCCAGCAGCCGATGCAGGAGGCCTCCTGCCCTGCCCCAACGGCAGTGGCGAGGGGCCGGGGGGCTGCCCCGCAGGGCCCCCAGCAGACCGGGCAGCTGTCGGGGCAGGCGGTAGGTGGGCAGGGGCCGCAGGGGTCGGGGCACATCGCGGGGGCTGCAGAGCCGGCTGAAGTATGCCAGGACCCAGCCGCCGCCGCGGCCCGCCGTCCCCAGCTCCCCATGCAGGCAGGCCATGGCTGCCCCAAAAATGTCATGGGCATCCGCGGGCGTCCCGTCGGCCATCCCGACCTGCCACCGATGAAAGAGCCGGGCACTGCCCCGGCTCCAGAGGAGGAGGACAGTGCCACGCTGGCGGCCCACGCGGCCCCGCTGGGCGTAGAGCCAGGGCAGGGCACCCGCCTGACCCAAGCCACCTGCTTCCCACAGGTCCAGGCGCACGTCGCAGCCCAGCCCCGTGCGCAGCCGCTCGGCCAGGGCACACACCAGCCCCAGGTGCTCCTCTGAGTCTGGTGAGTACAGCAGCAGCACGGGGCGCCTGCCAGGGACACCTGCAGGGTGGAGGGGACAGCAGTGACAGCTCAGCTCCATGTCCTACTGGCATCCCCTGGGATCCAACAGCATCTGCCATCCACCACCCTGGGACCCTCTGCAGCCCAGGAACTGGCACCCTTTGGCACTCCAGCCCCTCTTGCCGTCCCTCCTGCAGCCCCCTTGGGTGCTCCTCACCATCATTTGGCCTCCAGGAACCACGGCAGTTGAGGAGCAGCACAGTCACCACCAGTCCCAGTGCCAGCACCAGCCCCAGCAGCCCGAAGTGCCTGCGGGAGACTGGGAAAGGGGCAGTAAAGGGGCTGTCTGCCCATTTCCACTGCCCCCTGAGTCCCCTCCAGGACCCTCTCTCACCATCAGGACAGAGCAGCTGCTTCCGAGCAAAATGCACATCCGAACGCCACACCTGGGGAAGGGGCTGGGTAAGAGGGGGACACCATGGTGGGTCCCCCGTAGCACAGATGGCTGCACAAGGGTCACCTTACCAGCACGCAGCTGCCCAGGACCTGCACTGGCAGCAGCAGCGCCAACTCCCCTGGAGCAGAGCCCTCTGGCTGCAAAGTAGAAGGGCAGGGTCAGTGCGGGTCTGTACCCACCACGTCCCCCCCAGCCCTGCAGCACTCACCTGTGACAGTGAGCCCTGTGACTCACCTGTGTGACAGTGTAGAGGGGGGCCTCAGGTTCACACTGCCCACCCCGGCGCTGGCACAGGGCTGCACTGAAGGCTGCAGGGATGCGGGAGGTGAGGTGCAGGTGCAGCTGGAGCCCCCAGACACTCACTGAGACATTCCAGGCAGTCTCTGAGGCCACCAAAGAGAGAGGGGAGGTTGCAGGATGCCCAACAGCATGAGAGGTGCAAGGGACCCCAGGGCAGGGATGTGCTTAGCCTAGGGCTGCATTCCACCCATAGGACTCACCTGGCTGGTGGGGACACTCCACATGGCTGCTGTTCTTGTAGGAGAACTGAGGGGAGGTGGGATCAACAAAGGGCAGGGTGAGCTGCTCTCGCCCACCACAGCCCCCAAGCCCCTTCTGAGATGATGCTCACCCACCCACAGGGGCTTACTCGGAAGCAGAGCTGGGGGTGCACATCCACCTTGTCCAGTACGTACACCTGGAACAAATGGAGAGTGTGTCACAGTTACCACCTCTGACCCACACACTGCCCTGTAGGGACCCTGAGACCCAGTGGATGCCCCAGCAAGTGACACGGTCCCACATCCTGTGACACCTCAAGGTCAGGAGCCCTCACCTGCTCATCCTCAATGGCTGTAGAATTGGGGATGTCGTGACAGGGTGCATTCTCATCTGCTGCCTCCCTCCAGCAGAGGGTGGCCCGTGGGTGCAGGGGGCAGCTGGCACTCAGCACCATCGCCATCTGGTCCTTGCTGCTGGTGCTGTAGTCATGGAAGCTCACCGAGGACCACAGCTCAGGGCCATCTGTGGGGCACATCAGTGGGGTGGGGAGACATGGGGGGACACCCTTGGGACTCAGCTCCCCTCCCCACAGGCACCAGGCACTCACAGGCATCTGGCCGGTCACGGAAGGGGCAGTGTTTTCTCCGTGGGCTGTCGTGGTGGGAGTAGGAGGCCTGGGGCAGCAGAGCATGATAGTCAGAGCAGGATATGTCCCCCCTCCTCATGCAAGGGCAAAGAGGCTCTGATGGCTGTAGGGGAGGGCAACCCACCTCAATGCACAGGCAGGGCACCAGGAACTCATACGGCAGTGAGATGTGGTGGCCTCCTGGCACCAGCACCTGCAATGTGGAAAGAGCATCAGCTGGCAGGGATTGTGTCCCCCAGTTTGGGACGGGGGTGTCGGGGGGCAGAGCCACTACCTGCTGGTGGAAGGGCCGGGGCAGCTCCTCACACTCCAGGGCCAGCTGGTGGCACAGCCGCACCAGGAGGGCAGGACCCGCGGGCACCCACACCTCAATGGCCCGCACCTCAGGGACCCAAGCATGGGTAAAGACAGGCCCTGCAAAGCAGGCAGGGGGTCAGCTGGTACCGGTGTCCCCCCAGGACACCCCCCAACCCCTTCAGTCTCACCGGGTGGCTCAGCGGTGACCATATGGCTGCAGCTTAGGGCCAAGCCCCGATCTGGGATGGTGCGAAGGGAGACGAGGACTCGCCGCCCGCTCTCTGCCGGGAAGCAGTCGAACTGCACCTGCCACTGCCGGGAGCAGGGGGTCAGTGGGGGGACTCCGGGCCTTGGTGTGCCCCGCTCCATCCCCACCGCAGACTCACCGCTGAGCTGCCCGACGCCCGGCGTCGCTGCCAAACCTGCAGCCAGCCAGCCCGGTTGGAGCCCAGCTCCAGGAAGGTGAGCTGCAGTCCCCGGACACCGCCGAGCTCTGCGAGAAACGGGCGTGGGGTGCTGACACGGGTGGGGGACCGGCTGTGTGTCCCCTGCCGCGGGGATGCCCGGCCTCGCCACCCCCGCCCGTACCTGAGGCGGGGAGGGCCAGGCGCACCCGCAGGCAGGGCTGGCAGGGCTGCGCGGGCAGGCACAGCCGGGCACGGCTCAGCGACAGGGCGGGCGGCTCCAGCGGCGGCCCGGGGCGGGAAGGGCGGCGGCAGCGGGGGCGGCTCAGCGTCCTGTCGGCTGCAGGGGGAGAGCAGACGGGGGGCGGCCGTGCGCCGGGGGTCCCGCAGGAAACAGGAGCCCAGGGGACGGGGAGTGCTTGGAAGGGGGAGAGCCCCGGGGAGGTGTAGTCGGAAGGGAGGTGCCCCGGGGATCCAGAGTCCTGACAAACCGGGAGCCTCGGTGATTCGGGCTCCTCGGAAGCGGGAATCTTTGGGGGTCGGGAGTGCTCGGAAACAGGGAGCTCCGGAGGTGCGGAGTCTTTGGAAGCGGGGAGCCCCAGGAGCCAGGAAATTCCGGGGATCGGGAGTCCTCGGAAGCGGGGAGCCCGGTGCCCCGGAAACCTGGAGCGCCCCGCCCCCGCGCCCCCATCCTCCAGGAGCCAGTAGCCGCGGGCAGGGGCAGCCCCACCATCCCGCCGCAGCCTGGAGCCGGTATCGCCGGGCAGGAGCAGCCCCGCGCTGACAGCCCTGCCCCGCCGCTACTCACCGGTGGCGCGGCACTCCTGCAAGCAAAGAGACGGGGTGAGCGCGGCGCCGCCCGCCCCCCACCTTCCCCCGCCACTTCCCTTCCCCGTTGCTCACGAAGTTGGCGGAGACCCGGAGGCGGGTCACGGCGGCCCCGGTCCCGCACGGTAGCAGCAGCAGCAGCGCGGCGGCGAGCAGCACCGGGCGCCCCATGGCCGAGCGCCGCCGCTCCCCGCCCCGCCCCGGGGCCGGCCCCGCCGCATTCCTCCACCGGCACGTGCGGCCCCGCCGGCCCCCCCGCCAGGCGGCGCTTCCTGCGGCGCAGACACGCGTGGGAGAGCGGACGGTGCTTTATTTCCATAGAGCAACGCGCGGAGGAAGGGGCACGCACCCCAGGGACCCTCCACGGCCCCAGCCCTCGGGGGTCTCCCCCTCGCATGCGAGCCCGGGGCCGTGGTGTGGCTCAGACACCCAACCCCGTGGTCCCCGAGGATCCCCCACGCACCGGAGCTGCGCCAGCGCCGCCCCACAGGACTGAACTGCAGAGCTTCAGCACCTCACGGAGCCCACCTATCCCCACTCATTTCTTCTTCTTCTCCTGCGTGCTAGTGAACCAGGAGTCCAGCAGCTTCTTGCTGTAGTAGAGTTGCCAGCCATGCACCTGCGCGGCCACCACCACCACCAGGTACATGACAGAGACGGCCGAGAAGCCGAAGATGAAGCGGTAAGCTTTGCCGTGGCGGTACAGCTGCTGCGCCATGGGGAACATCTCCATGGCCCCGTAGATGAGGGGAGCTATGGAGAAGAGGCCAGTGCTGATCATAGAGAGCACCAGGTAGCTGATGTTGTTGCGGGGGAAGGACAGGAGGCCCAGGAGGGAGGGCAGGATGCTGAGCAGGTAGGGATACTCCCACTGGTAGGGCATGGCCACCTGGTCGTGGGGCAGCAGCTTGAGGTGCCCCACGACCATCTGGGCCAGGAGCAGCAGCCAGATGACCACATGCGTGTAGATCAGCTTCTTGATCTCCGACTTGAGGGTCACGCTGGGGAGAGAGTGTGGGGCCATCAGATCCTGCTGGGGTCGCGTGTCCCCCCCTCGGGATCCCGGGAAAGGGGACACCTACCTCATCTGGTAGTGCGAGGCCACGCGCTCCCGGTGCTGGAAGTCGCTGCCATCGGTGCCGGCGGCGCGGGGACCCCCGCGGGAGGCCATGGCGCTGTCCTGGGGAGACACGGCGTCAGGCGGGGCCGCCCTCCCCGCCCGCCTCCCCGGCGCAGCCCCGGCACAAGCCCCCCGGGCCTCCCTCCCACAGCGACAGCCCCGGGGCTCCCTCCCCGTGTCCGCCCGCCCCTCCGGGACATCCCCGCGGTGATCCCCCGGGGGTGTCCCCTCCGGCCCGCCGCTCCCCGCCGCGCCGCACCTGCGGGCGGGACCCTCTGCCCGCGCTTCCGCCGCTCTATGGCCGCGGCCGCCGGCTCCGGATGCCGGGGGCGCCGCTCGGCGCAGGCGCGGCGCCGCCGCCATGGCGGGGACCGGGAGCGCCGCCGCCGCCGCGCGCGGGCTGGCGCGGCCGGGAGCGCGAGCGCGCGCCGCGGGGGGCCGGGGGCGCAGGGGGCGCGCTTACGGGCGGCGTGTGGGTGCGCGCCCACGGCTGTGCCGGCACCTGGAGATGCACACGCGTGGGGGCTGGTGGGAGCGCGGGGGGGACGCACCCGCGTGGGTACAGAGGGGTTACGAAGTTGGGGTTATGGGGGGGGGTGTGGGATCGGGGACGGAGCTGTGGGGTTGCAGATGTGCGAGCACAGAGGGGCTGGGGAAGCATGAGGGTGCAGAGACACGTGGAGAGGAGGGCGGGCAGTGGTGGGTGAGATTTATGGACACGCAGAGTGGGGTGCAGGGTAGGTGCTGAGAGAAGTCCCACCTGTATCCCCCTGCCCCCTCCATCCCCCTGCAGGTGGAGGCGGCTGCTGGGCCCCAAGGAGACGCTGAGGCTGTTGGAGGGCTCCGTGGTGCACCGGGAAGGTACCTGCGACCGGGGAGAATTGGGGCAAGGGACACAGTGAGGGAGGTAGATCCTGACCAGACTTCCCCTCACTAGGAGCCCTGCTGGCGCTGAGCAAGCCCCCTGGCCTCCCCGTGCTGGGTGAGTAGAGGACAGCAGTGGGGTGTCTGCACGGGGGGCTCAGCAGGTGCTGACCTGCCAGATCTCTGCAGGGCGGCCTGGGGACCTGAGCCTGGATGCGCTGCTGCCGGCACTGAGACGACGCCTGGGCCTCGCTGCTGAGCTCCACGTGGTGAAGGCTCCTGCCAGGTGTGGTAGGAGGGTTCAGGCTGGAGGTCCTGAGGTGGGGCTGGGGCTGCCTTTCCCCCTCCAGGTTTCAAGCAGACATGTCCCACAGGGAGTATTCTGGCCTTGTCCTCCTGTCCAGCTGCTACCACACCACTAAGAAGCTCCAGCAGTTCTTCACCAATGCTCGTTGTAGAGGCCAGTATCCTGCCACATATCGGTGAGTCCTTGGGACCCTGCCATGCTGGCATGGGGGTCCTGTCCCCTTCTCACCACCTTACCCTGCAGTGCCATCACCGTGGGAGTCCCGGCAGAGGTGGAGGGTGAAATCTCCACGGGGCTGTGCTGGCAGCAGCAGGGAGACAGAGCCATGGTAAGGGGGTTCCAGTGGGCTGGGGGCATGGGAGATACCCCAGGGAGTGCTGAGGGCTGTGCTCTGCAGGTGGTGCCAGTCCCAGCCCCAGGACGCCGCAGCCTGGCCAGGAAGGATGTGAAGAGCACCCTGACACGCTACCGGGTGCTGAGCGCCGTGGGGGGCTGTGCCCTCCTCCAGCTCCAGCCCAGGACGGGTGAGTGGCTCCCCAACACCTCTGCCACCCCAGGCATGCTTCCTGAACCCTGCAATCTCACCTTCTCCCTGTTCCCCCCCAGCCTTCCCAGAACAGCTCCAGGTGCACCTGACGCTGCTGCTGTGCCCGGCCCTGGGTGACCATGAGCACTCCTCCCGCGTGGGCAGGGTGCTGGGAGTGCCCTTCCTTCTGAGCCTCGATTCTGCCCCGAGCCGCACACAGGTCTGTGCCCGGGGTGGGTGCTGGGTGGGGCATTCAGCACAGCCCTCAGTGATCCCACTGAGCTGCCCACTCACATTGCAGGTACTGGACGAGGAGTTGCTGTCCCGGCTGGGGCTTTCTCCACGGCAGCTCCATCACCTCCCACTCCACATCCACCTGCAGGAGCTAGTGCTGCCCGAGGGCCCTCTCTGTGCCCCCCCACCACCCTACTTTCTGCACACTCTGCGCTCTCTGGGGCTGCCTGAGCACTAGGAGCCCTAGTGCTGCAGGGGGACGCCCACTCCACCCTTCTGCTCTCTGCCACCCCATTAAAATCCCCGCCCCCCTGTTGTCTGGGTGGCCCAGCACTCAGTTCTTTTCTTGGCACACAGAGGATGCTTTTCTCCTGGCTGTCCCTCTGGGGGCACCAGCCCTGCCACCACTCTCTGCCTGCCCTGGTTCCAAGTGCTAGAATGCAGCAGTGTCATCACCCACCGCAGCTCTGGCTGGCAAGGGCGACCATAGGCAGGAGCAGAGGCAGCTTTTCCCACCCACAGCCCCATCCCAGGGGCAGTCCTAGCCCTCCCCACAGCTCTCACCCACAGAAGGTCTGAGACAGACTCCTTATCACAGAATCATTTTAAAGCGCGGGAGGAGCTGGGTACCACAACACAGCAGTGGGAGCTCCTTGGGATCAGGGGCAGCCAGTGTTGGCTCAGCAAGGACAGGCAAGGTGCTGTCCACTCCTGGGGCTGTCTCAGTGTCCCAAGTCTTCTGCATCCCTCTGGGAGCTGCTGTGTCCTTCTGCTCCAGGCCTGGGGTCCTGGTGCTCTGTGCAGACAGAGGCTGTTGCAGGGGCTTGGCAGGAGGGAAGGAGCGTGCAGAACCCTGGGCTAGCCAGGGGTTTCTGGGGATTCCCCGGGGTGGTGGCATCGGCACCCAATCCAGGGGACAGCCGTTCATCTGGGGCTGCCCAGGCAGGTGACCGAGCCGTGGCAGCCCCTGGCTCCCAGCAGAGGAGGCCTGAGGCTTTGGTGGTGCTGGGGGGTCAGAGCTGGTGGAAGGGCAGTGGCTCTGTTGCTCCAGAGGAGGCAGCTTCTTTCTTGCTGCTCTGGGCTGGGTCCCCTGGGTGGTTCTGCCCCCTGGGGACACGGAGCTCTTGGAGGCACTGGGCAGCGTGGTAGGAGATCGATGCCGTGCTCTCTGGGGCGCCTGGGTGGTTCTGGCCCTTGGGGACACGGAGCACTTGGAGGCACTGGGCAGCGTGGCAGGAGATCGATGCCGTGCTCTCTGGGTGGTTCTGCCCCCTGGGAACAGGGAGAGCCTGGGGGCACCGGGCGCACTGGTGGAGAGCTGACGCTGCGCTCGCTTGCGTACTCGGGTGGCTCTGGCCCCTGGGGACACAGAGAGCTTGGGGGCACCGGGCGCACTGGTGGAGGACTGACGCTGCGCTCGCTTGCGTACTCGGGTGGCTCTGGCCCCTGGGGACACAGGGTCTTGGAGAGTATTGTCCGCAGCGGTGGGGGGCTTGTCCTGGGCTTGCTCTTGTTCCGACTGGAGGCTCTTCAGGGAACAGCCTTTGACCATCAGCTTCACACGTACCGACAGAGGCTTGGGCACAGCTGCCTGCAGGGAGACAGCAGGTAGTGGGGGGCTCAGGGCGTCTGGGCGGCCTGTGGCCCCCCCATCCCCCCAGCCTACCTCCTTGTAGAGGAGCTCAAACGCTCCGATGGAGCAGGTGGGGTTGTCCTTGCGGTCGAGCACAAGGCACAGCGTGTCCCGCTGCACGTTGGCACAGAGCCGTCGGGTCACTGCCGAGGAGGGGCTCATGGTGGGGCAGGAGTTGATCTCCAGCAGCCAGGGCTGGTAGTCCTCCCCGACAACAAAGTCGGCCCCATAGAGCTCAAAGTTGCCCTTGCGGAAGCGCACCCGGTCCCGGGCACTGCGCAGAGCGTTCAGGATCGCCGCCTTCATGCCGGGCACCAGCACCTTGTGCCAAGCATCTGCCTGCCCCAGCTGTGCCAGGTATTCCTGGAACTGCTCGTTTGACCAGATCTTGTCGGGGGGCACACGGGAATCCTGGTCTGGTGACGTCTTGTACCACTTCTGGACGGAGACGTTGCAGAGGTGCCTGGCACTGGCGCGGGGAGAGTGGGGCTAGGTCAGGGGGTGCCAGGGTGCTGGGGAGCCAGGGTGGGGGGCACTCACCGCTCCAGGTGATGCAGGGAGAAGGGCCGGGAGCAGAAGCGCAGGTAGCAGTCTTGGTAGAACCAGACGGTCAGTGGCTTCCAGTCAGTCACAACAAACCACTGCCGGATGTCGAATTTGGTGCCGAAAATGGTCAGCAGCCGTTCCACGTACTTCTGCACCACCCATCTGCCCACCTGCACCGAGGGTGCTGTGCAGCTCCATGCCAGCTGCAGCATCTCCTCCAGCCGTGTCATGCAGATGATGCCTGGGAAACACAGTCATAGTGGGACTCCTCCTAAATGGGGAGCTTCTGTGTGCTCCCCACTCCCCCCCGCCTTACCCCTGCCTTGGGATTCAGCACCAGGCTTAAGGATCCAGACGTTGAGCTTGCCCTCCATGTCAAGCTGGGGCAGCTTCTCTGCCAGGCTCTGCAGCAGGTTCTGGCACTGCTTCCGCTGCTCCCTGGTCAGCACCAGCCCTGCCCCCTCACTGTGGGGGGAAGGGGGCCTCAGCAGCAGCCCTGCCACGGTGCCCCCTGTCCCCCCCGTCCTAGTCAGCACTCACTGTGCCACACGGTAGTATTGCAGCAGGAAGTGGTCCCAGTCGATGCACGTCCTGCAGGGGGACGGGGTGTTCCTGTCGATGTCCTCGTGCTGCAGAACCCCCAGGTGCTGCTTACAGACCTCCAGGGCTTCCTCCACCAGCTCAGGATACAGGGGGGAGCCTGGCCGTGCTGTGGAATGCTTGGGATGAGAGATGTGACTCCTATGCCAGCTTTGGGGACAGAGCCTCCCTGTGGGATGGGTAGCTTTGGGTGCGTGGGGATGGGGTTGGGAGCAGAGCACCATAAGCTGGGCTAGTAGGAGGGAGTGGGGGATCCCAGGCCACAGCCATGAGCAGAGGCTGTGCCTCCAAGCTCAGCCATCAGTTGTCCCTAACCCTGTACTCTCTGCCATCATCTCCAGGCCCAGCTCCATGTACTCACCTTCCCCCTTGGCAGAGTTTGGGACCTGCTCAGTCCTCGCTGGCCTGTCCCCAGCCTCCTCCAGGGCCAGTTTGAGCAGGCTGCGTGCTGCTGTCAAGCAGAAATCCTCTGCAAGAGGGAGGCATCATCCCCAGCCAGTCTTGCGCAGGACATTGGAGCAGTGGGGGCACAAGGAGGGACAGGAGGGCAACAGCCTTCAGCTCACCAATGAAAGCTTCTCGATCATCTCTGGTCCCCAGCCGGTAGCACCGGGGGAAGAAGGTGTTGGGGTCAGCTTGCTCGATCCACGGCAGGTTTTGTAGGCTGATGCACAGCCCCTCCTGTTTAGAGGAAGTTGTCAGTCCCTACTGGACACCATGCCCCTCCCCAAGGGCTCCAGCCTCCCACCTTGGTGGTGAACGCGTCCACCCGGGCATAGTGGTTCAGCACGCTGTCCTCCTGCAGCAGCTGATGGTCAACGGCCTCAAGGAAGTTGGTCCAGATGAAGTTTGGCAGCTGGTCCCGCGCCAGGTAGGACTGGCGGAGGGAGGAGGCCAGGGTGGGACACAGAGCCCCCATCCCACCCTCGTCCCCTGTCCAAGGCTGTGCCCATGCCTGGGGCAGTGGCAGAGCTCCCAGCCCTCTCTGCTAACCATGAGGTCATGGATGCCGCTGGGGTCCTCATCACACTGCTCTTCCTCCTCAGCAGGTAGCCACGTGTGGTGCAGGGGGTCTGTGGTCCCCAGAAGAGGCTGTGCCCCACCACGGGGGGTCAGCAGTACCTCCCTCTGCCTGCCACCACCATTACTTGGCCCTGTCCGCAGCCGCTGCTTGCCTCGGTCACCGCTCTGCTGCTCCAGCTGTCTGCCCGTGCAGGGCACCTTCCTCTCCACCCAGCCCCGGGCTCGCAGCAGGCGGCGGATGATGGGGTAGGGGCCCTGAACCATGAAGATCTTCTTCTCCTGCGCAGAGACCAGTGGGCTCAGCCTGCCCCAGTCCTTGTTCCTCTGGCTCGGCTCTCCTGAGCCAGAAATGCAATAAATGCAAGCAGGTGGCATTTGAGGGGTGTGAAATCAGGTCCCTCACCTTAATGGCCATCTCCACATGCAGCTTGGCCTTCTTGAGCTGCTGAAGGCTAAGCAAGCGCTGGCAGCCAAGCTGGTGGCGGGTGGTGGTGGCTGCTGAATGCCCTGTGAGGACAGCCCTGTCTGAGCCCACTGTCCCCGTGTCCCCAGTCCCACAGGGCAGGCAGGGAGAGGTAGAAAGCACTGACCTGCCTGCCTCTGACCTGACCTTCGGGCCCTTGAAAGGGTAGTGTCCGACCTGCTGAGCCTCGTGCCGGTGTCCCAGCTGCACCGCACAGAGCCAGGATACCCCACGGTAGCCTTGTCCCCAGCCTCCTGGGCCATGGAGTGGCTGAAGTGTACCCTGCTCAAGTGCTGCCCCTGTCTGGGGGGCTGTGTGCCTGCAGTGCTGCTCTCTGGGTCACGCTGTCCCATGGTAGCCTGAGGAGAGCTGTGGGTGGCTCTTCCTCCTCTGTGCCAAGCAGGTTGGCCTATTCCCCCGTCCTGCTGGGGACTTTAGTCGGAGCCCAGCACAGGACATGGCCTCTGAACCCCAGTGCCACTGATGTTAGAATGCAGGATGTAGCTCCCCCAACCCCAGCACCACTGTGATGTCACAGCCCGAGCTCCAGCCACCATGATGGCTCCACTGCACAGAGGGGGGGCACAAACAGCCCCCCGTGTCCACAGCCAGCCATCCCCCACTCAAACCTCACACCCCGCTCAAAATCCTTTTGTGCCCCACAACCCAAGCCCCAGGCCAACTTCAAGCCCTTTCATACTCTCCTGACACCCCCCAGGGTCCCTCACACACCATCAGGGCTGACTCTCCTGTTGCTGTTGTGCACCTCTAGTTCCGTTCCTGCTCCCATTCCATGTCCTCCCCCCATCCCCCGGTGTGGCCCAGAGCGGCGGGAGGGAGGACACAGAGGCAGGGATACAGCAAACAAGACCGTTTAAAAAACAAGACGAGACAGGGGCAGCGGCCGGGGCCGCGCTGCCGCAAGCAGGGGCTGCTCCCGCCCAGCCCAGAGAGGGGCGGGCAGGGCCCGGCCCCGCCCGGCGATCCTCGAACGGGAGCAGGCACAGGCACAGTGCCCGGAGGGCACAAGCACAGGGGAGCCACGGGGTCCTGCACCACGGCCTAAAACTGGAGAGAAAACACACGGCTGTTAGTCACTGCTGGCAGCGCTCCGAGAACCCTCAGCGCCCCCCTGGCAGCTGGGATGGAGGCTGAGGGTGGCCACTGCGCACAGGGATCCGTGCTCAGCTTCTCCCGCTGCTTCCCCAGGCACTGCACATCCATCTCGGCACCCACCAAAAGGGGCTCATCCCCTAAGGCTGCTGCTGCCACTGAGCAAGCTCCGGGGGTCTCAAAAGCTGGCACTTCATGAGCAAAGGGGATACAAGTGCCTTTGGCATCCTTTCCTCCCTGTCCCCAAGAGGTTCCTTGGGCACGGTGTCACCCTGTCCTCACTAATGGGACTGGGGGCTCTGGGCACAAGGGCCACACTGGCTTTGACCCCACACCCTACTCCCAAAATCAGAGACCCCTCCTCCCATTTCAGAGTCTCACATTCTTAAGGAACTCCTCTGCCACGATGCGGGCCCTGGCATTGACAGAGAGTTTCATCTCACTGATTTCCTTGTCAATCTCCTCCATGAAGTGGATGACAAAGTCCACCAGCTTGTGCTTGTACATCTGCTCCGTGTGGAAGTTTGTGATCAAGAAGCTGATATCATAACCCTGCACAGGAGAGAAGGACCCTGGGGTTTAGCACCCAAACCGCTGGCCAGGCAAGCTCACATCCCAGTTCTGCACTGGACACCCTCCCAGTGCCAGGAGCAGAGCCAGGAGTTGCTTTGTCCCCTCACCTCCACGGGCTTCCTGCGCAGAATAAAGAAGTTCTCAGCCCTCATCATCATGAAGCGCATGAATTTGTGGCACAAGATCTTCTCGATCTCGTCAGCCTGGAGAGAGAAAAGGGAAGTGAGGCTTCCCCACAGGCTGAGCTGCCAGCCCCCCACCCAGAGCCCCCCTCACCTGCTTCACCGCGATGCTGACGCGCACGGAGTTAATGGAGCCCTCGATGAGGACCTTCTCCTTCTCATTCCTGCTGATGATCACCGGCTGCAACAGCAGCTCTTTGCTGCTCCTGCGAACAGAGGGAGGGCAGGAGTGACTCAGAAGGAAGCGTTTACTGTGGGAAACAGGGAAGGGGAGCCGCAGGGATCATGGGCATGTGGGGGCTTTGCTACAGGATGCTCTCACGTCCCGAAGATGCCCCTCCTCAGGGCAGACGCTCCCTCGGTCCCAAGCTAGATGCCCTTCCTCCTCCCCGCAGCTCCCCGGCTCCCTGCCGGCACCGGCCGTGTGCCTAAGGGCTGGGGGGCGGCCAACGCATGGCAGGAACGGGCCAGCGGCCCCCAGGGCGAGCAACCAGGGCTCCGCAGGGCTCTCTGGGTGTCCCCCCCGCCCCCGTACCTGACTTCCACCTCGGGCTTGTTGTGCCGCTCCACCACCTGCGAGGAGAAGTTCTCCAGGCACAGCGCGGCCTGCAGCGTAGCGCGCACCGCGTTCAGGTACGGGCGCAGCGTGGCAGTCTGCGGGGACACGGCGGCGGCGTCAGACCCCCGACCGCAGCCCGGGCGTCGGGTCTCGCCCCCTGCCCCAGCCCCCGACCAGCAGCCCGCAGCCCCCGCAGCTCCGCTCACTCCGCCGCCCCGGTTCCGACCCTCCCCAGCCTCCCCGCTGCCGCCGCCCCTCACGGGGCGCCCCCCGCCCTACCATGGTGGCGGCGGAGCTCCGGGCCGGCCAGGCGGAAGTGGCTGATCACCTCTTCCGGGATGCGCGGCACCTCCCACTGCGGCGGGAGGGAGGGGGGGCGGCGGGAGGCTCCCGCCCTGCGGCCCGGCCCCCCCGCGGCACGGAGCCGGGTGGCGGCGGCAAGACTTCGCGCGGCTCCCCCCGCGCCATGCCGCGCTTGGTACGGGCCTGTCAGCGCTTCCATATTAGGGAAGGGAGATGGAGGGCGGGCTGGGCCAATGAGCGGCGGCGCGGGGCGCGGCGCGGCCAATGGGCAGCAAGGGGCGGGGCGCCCGCGGGGCCGGAAGGGGCGCCCGGCCCAGACCCGGCCCCGCGGCCTCCGCTGCGCCCCGGGGCCGCCCCCGCCTCGCCCCGCAGCCCCCCGGTGATCGCCTCCGGTTCCCCGCCGTGATCCCCCCCGCCGGGTTCCTCGCCGCCTCGGTGATCCCCCCCCGCCTCGTTCCCTCAGCGCCCCGGTGATTCTCCGCACGTTCCTCTGAGCGCCCCGGTGATCCCCTGCCCCGGGTTCCACGGAGCCCCGATGCCCCCCGACTCTCCGTAGCCCCTCACTGCACTCCGCTCCCTCCCGCCTTCCCCTGTTCCCGGCTCCCCCGTGTTCCCGTCGGTGCCCCAGAGCCCGCTTGGTGCCCGGTGCCCACCGCCATGAGCGAGCTGAAGGACTGCCCGCTGCAGTTCCACGACTTCAAGTCGGTGGACCACGTGAAAGTGTGCCCCCGCTACACGGCCGTGCTGGCCCGCTCGGAGGACGATGGCATCGGCATCGAGGAGCTGGACACGCTGCAGCTGGAGCTGGAGACGCTGCTGTCCTCGGCCAGCCGCCGCCTTCGCGTCCTGGAGGCTGAGACACAGGTGCTGGGGCCGCGCTGGGTCAGGGACAGACTCTCTGTCTGTCTGGATCCTTCCTACCGAGGGGCTGCCTCTGGTCTGCCCCTGCCCAGTGCTGGGCACAGGACCCTCTGGGACACCACTCTCTTCCAGATCCTGACGGACTGGCAGGATAAGAAGGGCGACCGGCGGTTCCTGAAGCTGAGCAAGGACCACGATGTGGGCACGTCCGTAAAACATGGGAAGCCCAAGAAGCAGAAGCTGGAGGGCAAAGGGGGCCATGGGACTGGGCCTGGGCCTGGCCGGCCCAAGTCTAAGAACCTGCAGCCCAAGATCCAGGAATATGAGTTCCAGGATGATCCCATTGATGTGCCCCGCATCCCCAAAAACGATGCTCCAAACAGGTGTGTGGGTGTTGGGAGGCACTGGGATCATCTTTTTCCTTCCTTGGAGCACGTGGCACAAGGACTGCCTCTAGCCCGAGAGAAGAGGGGCCACAGGGGGAAAGGGGACATGTGTCACCTTCCACGTGCTCCCCTGCAGCTCCCTCTCACAGTTCATCCATTCTTGCAGGTTCTGGGCGTCGGTGGAGCCGTACTGTGCCGACCTCACCAACGAGGAGGTCAGAGTCCTGGAGGAGCTGCTCAAGCCGCCGGAGGACGAGGCTGAGCATTACAAGGTGAAAAGCTCCTAAGCCCCTTCCTCTGCCCTCTCTCCCCAACCCCTCTGGCACCTCACAGTGACTGTTCCTGCCTGGGATGCTGCCATGGCACTGGTGAGGTGGGAGGCAAGGCAGAGGCTCCAGGAGCTGTGCTGAGCCTTGCTCTTGCAGATTCCTCCGCTGGGGAAGCATTACTCCCAGCGCTGGGCACAGGAGGACCTGCTGGAGGAGCAGAAGGATGGAGCCCGGGCAGCAGCTGCTGCCGACAAGAAGAAAGGAGTCCTGGGGCCGCTGACTGAGCTGGACACTAAAGGTGCCCCAGTCCCACCCCTGTCTTTGCCCAGAGAGGCTGGCAGTGCTTGTGCCCAGTGGAGCCAAGCCCAAGAAAGGCTGAGGTAGCCCTGCCCCACTGCTCATCTCTGTTTCTTTGGGGTTGCTTTTTCCCCCCCTCACGCTTCTTTCCAGATGTTGATGCCCTCCTGAAGAAGTCAGAAGCCCAGCACGAGCAGCCAGAGGATGGGTGTCCCTTTGGTCCCCTGACACAGCGTCTCCTGCAGGCCCTCGTGGAGGTGAGTGGCTCCAATGGTGCCGTGCCATGGTGGGCTGCCCCTGTAGGGCATTGCCGCCAAAACCCAGCACTGTAACCCTTCCCTCGTGCTCCCTGTGCCAGGAGAACATCATCTCCCCTGTCGAGGACTCCCCCATCCCTGAGATCACCGGCAAGGACTCGGGAGCTGACGGCGCTGGCACATCTCCCCGCAGCCAGAACAAGCCCTTCAGGTGAGCGGCTGAGGCGGGCCCAGAGCTCGGCACTGCCCGTGGGTGCGCCGAGCACGCTGCTGGCTCCCTGCCACCGCGGGTCACAGGGAGCAAAGGGCGTGTGGTGGGCAGCGGCCGCTCTCCACCCCGGCAGCGTCCCCCACACCAAGTCGCTGGAGGGGCGGATCAAGGAGGAGCTGGTGGCCCAGGGCCTGCTGGAGTCAGAGGACCGTCCGGCCGAGGACTCGGAGGACGAGGTGCTGGCCGAGTTACGCAAGAGGCAGGCGGAGCTGAAGGCGCTCAGCGCACACAACCGCACCAAGAAGCACGAGCTGCTGAGGTGAGAGCGAGCGGGCTGGAATGGGTGCGGGCAGGGGGCTGCCCGGCAGGGCCTGACGCCCCCCTGTGCCCCCCAGGCTGGCCAAGGAGGAACTGCACCGGCAGGAGCTGCGGCAGCGCGTCCGCATGGCTGACAACGAGGTGATGGATGCGTTCCGCAAGATCATGGCTGCCCGGCAGAAGAAGCGCACGCCCACCAAAAAGGAGAAGGACCAGGCCTGGAAGACCCTAAAGGAGCGGGAGAGCATCCTCAAGCTGCTGGATGGGTAGCAGGGACCAAGGACCCCCCCAGTCTGTGTGGACCTCACCCGCAGGGGGCTGCCCTGCCTGAGCCCTGCCACCACGGGACGAAACTGGCACAGCCTCCCCCACGCCCTGAGTCTGCTCAGCCTCCCTAGTCGGATGAAGGAGCCCAGCTGCTGTCCCCTCCCTGTGCAGGGGACACTGTCACTGACCCAAGCTGGGCACCCCGTGGAGTTGCGGAGGTCCCTCCCTTGAACACCCCCACCCCGGCTGGTGGCTTCCACTCCCCCCTGCACTCCCCTGTTACTCGGGTGACATCAGCCAGGTCACCGCAGGGGCCAGATGTGGCGGCTGTGATGGCGCGATTCCCACGGTCCCCTGTCCCTCTCTGTGATGCGGGGCAGGAGGAGATCCCAGCCCCACGGGTGGACTGGGGGGAGCGGGGAGGGGAAGCGGCTGGAGGGGTGAGGGGCCTGGTGGGTGGGTGGCCGAGCTCTCCATGTACCGGTGGTTTCTATCGCCGCGAGCACCGGCAATAAAGGCAGCCGTGTGCAGGTGGTGGTGTGGTGACATTGGGGGACAGCCCTGCCCGGCTCTGGGGGTGGGTCCTGCTGCTGCTGGGCTCGGTCTGGGGCGGGGGGCGAGGAGCGGCGGGGCCGGCTCTGTCCTGCAGCTCCACTCGTGTCTGCCCACGGAATGCCCTCGCGTCCCCACAGCAGATGCGCGGGGGGCGATGCCGCGCCGCGCTCGCCGCCGTCCCCGCGCTTTTCCCGCGTGTCCCCGCGCTTTTCCCGCGTGTCCCCGCGCTTTTCCCGCGGTCACGCGTGTCCCCCCCGCCGCCGCGGCCGAGCCGCCCCCTCCCATTGGCGGCGGCCGCGCGCCTGCCCGCCCCTCACCGTGACGTCAGCGCTGTCCGGCGGCGCCGCGCCGGGAGGAGTCGCCGCTGCTCCGCCGCGGGGCCCGGGGCCGGGGCCGTCGGTAAGGGCGGGCCGGGGCGGGGGCGGCGTGCCCGCGCGCGGAGGTCGTGCCCACGCGTGACACCGAGCAGCGGCGGCGGAGCCGCGCATCGCCCGCGCCGCGCGGCTCCGCTCCCACGCGTGTCCCGCCCGGCGCCGCCGTGCCAGCCGGCGGGCGTGGGGAATGGCGGTGGGGACCCCCCGGGCACCTACGCGCGTGTCTGGAGCCCTCCTGCTGCCTGCCCGCCCCGCACCCGCCCCATGGGCGGGCATCGGGAGGGTCCCAGCGTGTTTCCCCCCACCGGGGCAATCTACGCCAAAACTCCTGCGTCGACACAGCTTGTTCCCATCGCCCCGGGATGACAACCGCCACCCCGTAGCACCCTGTCATCCCCGTGTCCCCGTGCCATCCCAGCACGCTGACAACCTGTCCCCACTCGTGTCACAGGTGGGAGTGGGTGGCCCTACGGGGCACCATGCCGCTGGGGCAGGATGGGCCCAGCTGGAAGAAGAGGATCGAGGATATTCAGCGGATCTATGATTTCCGAGATGTCTTGGGCACGTGAGTTGCAGACTGGGGTGACGCACCAGTGACAGCCCACTTGTGGTGTTGGGTCTGGCCCCTCAGGCTTTGCCCAGCCTTCCGTATGGAGTCAGCTCAAATCCTTGCCCAAGGTGGGACTTGCATATGAGGGGACGTGCTGTGGGGCACAGGTGCCACCTCCCTCTGGCACTGGCTGGTTCCTGGGCTGTGCTGAGGGTACCTGAGGGTGGTCCCTTGGCTGGCAGAGTGGTTCCTGGTGGTGCCCACGGCATGTTAAGGCTCTTAGGCTGGATTAGCAGGTTAATTATGTCAGGGCTTAGAGCCCAGCACAGCGCGAACGTGCTGCCCGTCCCTCCTGTCTCTTCCCCACCTGGGCGCTGCCAACAGCTCTGGCTGGCTCCTGCGTGGCTCTGGGTGCTACAGGATGGCACAGCAGAGGGCTACTGCAACCCACATGGGGGCTCAGCCTCAGCACAGCTCGACCTCGACAACGCCACAGCTTTACCCTGCCTGATATGGGGATGGTGCAGCCACCCCGGGAGGGCGGAGGGTTCCAGGCATCCTATCGCTGGCAGGGTCCATGTCCGGCCATCCCAGCCAGCCGCTCCTGCTTGCTTTTCTCCTATAAATAGCTGGACTTTCTGCCTGTCGCCATGACAATCGTGGCATGGCGGCATCGGCAGCTCTGCTCCCAGCCGTGCCCTGCTTATCCCTCACCCCCCCAGGGGGGCCTTCTCCGAGGTGGTCCTGGCGGAGGAGAAGGCGACGCGGAAGCTCGTGGCCATCAAGTGCATTGCCAAGAAGGCGCTGGAGGGAAAGGAGACCAGCATTGAGAACGAGATTGCCGTCCTCCACAAGTAGGGGCCGTCCCAGCACCAGGGTGGGGGTTTCACTCTGCGTCCCCCCCCACCCGGTACAGCCCCCCACTGCCAGCACTCATTGCTGCGTGTTATTGCCAGTGCCCAAAATAGCCAGCGGCGCGTGATGACCCGCGGCACGGAGCCTGGCTGCTCGCTGTCCCCTGGGGGCTGGCGTGGGGGCAGCCCGGTGCCCTCTCACCACACCCCTGTGCCTCCCCCTGCAGAATCAAGCACCCCAATATTGTGGCCTTGGATGACATCTACGAGAGTGGCACCCACCTCTACCTCATCATGCAGCTGTGAGTGACGTTGTGGGGCTCCGGAGGGGCGGGGGGGCCGTGCTGACAGTGCTGCCCATCCCTGCAGGGTCTCGGGGGGGGAACTCTTTGACCGCATTGTGGAGAAGGGCTTCTACACGGAGCGGGACGCCAGCGCCCTGATCCGGCAGATCCTCGATGCCGTCAAATACCTGCATGACATGGGTATCGTCCACCGTGACCTCAAGGTGAGCAGCTGAGCGGGGGACACACACAGCACTGTCACGGCACCAGGCAGGAGGAGACCCCAGTGTCACCCCTCCCTCTGCTCTCCTCTCCTCGCAGCCCGAGAACCTGCTCTATTACAGCATGGATGAGGACTCCAAGATCATGATCAGCGACTTTGGGCTGTCGAAGATCGAGGGCTGTGGCAGTGTCATGTCCACAGCCTGCGGCACCCCTGGCTATGTGGGTGAGCACCTGCCATGGGCTGCCGCCACCCTAGGTGTGGGGTTGGGATCCCCCCACAGGTTGGGGTCCCCTCTCACCACTGCCTTCCCCCCCAGCCCCTGAGGTGCTAGCACAGAAGCCCTACAGCAAAGCAGTGGATTGCTGGTCCATTGGAGTCATCGCCTACATCCTGTATGTATCCCCCTCCCACTCCCCCTCCTGGGGGCCTGGCACCTTGGGGCTGCCTGGGACCAGCAGCCCCCTCCCCACTGCCCCGCTAGGCTCTGTGGTTACCCCCCTTTCTATGATGAGAACGATGCCAAGCTCTTCGAGCAGATCCTGCAGGCCGAGTACGAGTTCGACTCACCCTACTGGGATGATATCTCGGACTCAGGTGAGCTGGGACCACCAGGGCAGTGGGGCCTGTGAACCTGGCACAGCTTCACAGTACCCAGAGGAATAGAGAACACAGGCACTCAGAGCTGCTCCATGCTCTGTTCCAGCCAAGGACTTTATCCAGCACCTGATGGAGAAGGACCCTGGCAAGCGATTCACCTGTGAGCAAGCCCTGCAGCATCCCTGGTAATGGGGAGACCTGTTGCTGTCTGCCCCCCTCTCTGGCTCGCCCCACAGCAGCCATGGGATAGGGGTGCCCTGGCTGACTTCTGTCTTGCTCCAGGATTGCCGGGGACACAGCCCTGGACAAGAACATCCACCAGTCAGTGAGTGAGCAGATCAAGAAGAATTTTGCCAAGAGCAAGTGGAAGGTGAGTGTGGGGTGCTGGTGGGTGTTAGGGGGTGCAGCAGCCCCTCAGGCACCCCATACCAGCTGATGGACACTGTGGGGTCAGTAGCAAGCTTTCAATGCCACCGCGGTGGTGAGACACATGAGAAAGCTGCAGCTGGGAACCAGCCAGGACGTCCCTGGGCAGACAACTCCCACGAGCCCCGGCGAACCGTTGGTTGGGGGGACCAGCACCGGTGAGCCCCAAACCCCTATCCCCATCCCAGACCCCTCAGGCCTGCCACCAGGATCTCACTCTGTTCCTCCCTGCAGGGTCAGAGTGTGGGCGCCCACCCTCAAGCAGAGCTCAGCGTCTCTCACCAGACTGAGCACGGCCCCACACAGCTGCCTCCACGGGGGCCCAAGGGGGTCCAGCCATGTGGGGTGAGGGCTCTGCAGTGCAGGAGCAGGGGAGATAGTGTGGAGGCACCCTGCTTGACTTGTCCTGGTTGTGTGGAGCTGCCCCCACTGCAGCCTCACAGCAGAGTTCTGCGTCGGGGCAGGAGCACACCACAGAGCCCCCCAGCTAGGGGCTTTGTCCCAGGCCCCTTCCCACACCCCTTCCCTCCCTCCACGTCCGGCCTGGCACTGTCCCACACCCCCAACCCCAGCATGTTCAAGGACAATTTTCCAAATGGATGTTTCTATTTTATTGCTTGTAATAAAGGCAAGAGGCCAAAGGTGCTTGGCTCAGCTCTGCACTGTGGGAGCTGGACACAGCCCTGACCCCCCCCAGCTTCACTGCCCAGGGCAGCAGCCCTGACCCCCCATGCACACCCCAGGCAAGAGGCAGCTGCCCACACTCCTCCATCCCAGGCTGGCAGCAGGTGCAGTGTCCCACTCAAGTCTCTGTTCCTCCTGGGGTGTCCCTAGAGGAGCCCACCCCCATGGCTGTCCCAGCCTCAGCTCTCTCAGGCCTGATGCTGGCTGCCGGATGGCTTCTGGCCCTTGCGGAGATCGGCACAGAACAGGACCTGGAATGGGGAGATAATGGGGTGGGCATGGCTTGGGGTGGGGGGCAGGAAGGCTGCCAGGAAGGAGGGGTACTCACTGCCTGCGCCCAGCCGGCACGAGGGCCCCACAGCTCCCGGAAGAAGTCGCCTGCAGAAAGGGTGAACACCAGTGTGAGGGTACACTTGCACCATCCATCATCCCCGAGGGTCCCACATGAGGATGCAGCCCTGCCCTCACCGATCTCCTGGTAGGCCCGGGGGGTGAGGCTCTTGCCACCCAGCGCCACGCCATAGCGCTGCCGTGCGATGTGCCAGACGTGGGTGTCCACGGGCACCGCCTCGGCCTTGTCCAGGGACAGCAGGCAGACACAGTCGGCCACCTGCCACCAGCAGCACGCAGTCAGCACCCAGTGCTGGTCTCTGCCCCCTGTCCCAGCCCCGTCCTGGCACTCACCTTGGCACCTACACCAGGCAGGGCGCACAGCACCCTCCTGGCCTCGGCGTAGGGCGCGGTGCGGAGCTGGCACAGCCCCTCAGGGCCGAGCCCCTCAGCGATGGCCCGCGCGCTCCCGCTGACGAACTTGGCCCGGTACCCAAAGCCCAGCGCCCGCAGCCGGGCCTCGGCATCAGCACCTGCGAGGGGCACAGCAGAGGGACGTGAGTGGGCACGGGCGAGGCCATGGCGATGTGACAGCAGCAGCAGCGGGGTGATGGTGGACCTGTGAGCGCCGAGAGGGATGGGAAGGCGTGGAAGGGCCGGGAATCGAGGCAGCAGAGGCGGCGGCCGAAGGCCTGGCAGAGGCGCTCAATCATGGCAGTGATGCGGGAAATGTGGTTGTTGGAGGTGCAGATGAAGGAGAAGAGGCACTCCACGGGGTCCTGCCTCAGCACCCGCACCCCTGCAGGCAGGATGCTGTGAGGGGACGCCGAGCAGGTGCTATGGCCATCCCTCGAAACTCCGTGGGGCCGCCTCACCTGGGAAGTCACTGGCCACCTTGCGGAACAGGGGGTCGGCCGCCCCCCAAGCACGGTACAGGGCCGAGAGCCCCACGTCCAGCTGGAAGTAGTCACGCAGGATCCGGTCCGTCTCTGCGGCGTTCAGCTTCGCTGCTTTGGCGGGGCACCCATCCCGCTCCTCCTCGTGCTCCTCCTCCTCGCCGTACACCGTGTACCAGAGCCGATCCCCGTCCTGCCGTAGTGTCCAGACGCGGCCCCCTAGCACACCCGTCCACGCCCCGGGGCTGCTCTCCCACCACCTGCCGCACACGGGGGGGTCGGGGCCGGCTCGGACGCGCCGAGCTGGGCCGGGGGACACCCGAGCCCCCGGGCTGGCTCACCGGAAGCTCTGTCCCGAGGAGAGCACCAGGTCCAGGCGCAGCTCGGCCGGCGGGCACGGCAACCAGCGCCATAGGGACGGGCAGGCGGAAGGGGCATGCCGCAGCTTCATGGGGGCCGGGGAGCCACGGCGCGCCGCTGCCCGCGGGGGCGGCGGGTCAAAGCACCGCCCGGCGCTGCGCGTCCAGCTGCCCCACAGCCCCGGCCCGGCCCCACACCTTCCCACAGCGCCCCTTCCCGTGCCCCCGGCCCCGCACCTCCTGCCCGGCCCCGCCACTCCCCACCACGGAGGAACCCGCGCGGGCGGAGCGCCCGCCGCTCCCCGCCCCAGGTTCCGCTCGCAGCCGGAAGCGGAGCCGGCGCCCCGCACACGCCCGCCCCGCTCCCGCCCCGCTCCCGCTGCCTCCCCGCCCGCAGCGGCCGCGGCTCCGCAGTGGAGGTTTATTTTCTAAGAATCAATAGATTTTTTTTTTCTTCCTTCAAAATAAATACAAACAACGTCCGAGCGCGGGGCCGGCCAGGGGCTGGGCCCAGGGGTGGGGGGCAGCGCGGGGGTGCGGGGCGCGGGGTGCGCCCTGGGGCACGGCGGCGGCCAGAACAGCATCCCGGGGAGCGGCGGGCTGGGGGGAGCGGGCACCGGGAATGGGAGAGTGGGGGGGGCACGGGGGACCGGCCCCACCCCTCCCGGTCCCCCGGCCCCCCGTGGGTGCAGGCCAGCTGCACGGGGTGGGGGTCACCGAGCCCCGTTTGCCCTGAGATTCGGCGGGGGAGCGGCCGGCGGCACCGGCTCAGTCGCTCTCGCTGGAGTCGCTGCTCTGCTCGCCCTGCACCTTGTTGCGGTGCTGCATGGCGCGGTGGTAGGCGATCTGCACCGACTTGCGGATGTTGGACTTGCGGCCCTCCAGCATCTTCTCTTTGTCCAGGTCCTGGTTCACCCCCAGAGGCACCAGCTTCGTCCGGGGCAACCACTGCCTGTGGAGAGCGGGGGGCCACCTCGTTTGAGGGTTACAATCGTCTCTGGGGACCCCCCCCCAAAGCCCTCGGCCCCCTGGCCTTACCAAGTGCGCTTGTTGTCAAAGAAGAGGACAAGGTAGAGGTGCTCGCGTGCTTCCTGAGTCATCTGCTCCCCCAGCTTCAGCACCTCCAAGGGGGGCACGGGGATGGGGACCCCATGGTGGAACATGCCTTCCCGCGGCATCTTGGGGTCAATGATCTGTAAAACGAGCAGGGGAGGGCTGAGACGAGAACAGGGACCCCAAGAGCAAGTCTGCAGGGAGGGGACATGGATTTCGGAGGCCCTGATAGGAAGCAGTACTCACCAACGCTGGGTAGGAGGGGTAACCCCGGCACTTAGCCCACACCAGGTCCAGGGCATCCAGGGAAGAATCCTCATCCTCAGACAGCCACCCTGCGCCACGCCCCATGCCCTTACGCACCACTGTACAGGAGGAGAGGGCAGTCAGCTGTGTCCCCCGGGTGATGGTGCCAGCCAGGCACACAGCTGTGCAGCCACAGTACTTACTGCCGTGCCCCACACCTCGTCCTGTGCCCACGGAGTAGGACTCGTTCTCTGTCCCTGATGTGTCCTCGCTGCTGTCCTCTGGGAAGTTCACTCGGGAGAAGGAGGGTTTCCCTCTGCCCTGCTTGGAGGGTGTTGTGCTGCGGAGACAGGGAGCAGAGCTATCAGTAGGACTCACATTAAGCTTCCGGAAACTGTTTTCCAGAGGGCCAGGCTGGTGGGACACCAGGGCTTGCGGCTTCCAACTGCCAGCCTTGGCACTGGGAAGGACTTGGCAGGGATACCAGGCAGAAAGGTGGGCCGGTGCTTCTGCCAGGGTGCAAGCCAGACCCTCACCCAGTTCCACCTGGGAGGACCAGATGATGTGCCCTCATCCGAATTAGAGGAGCAGGCAGGAAACTGCTGGCGCTGGCTGCTGGAGGGGCCAATGACAGAGCAGCCACTGTGCCAATAGGGAATTCCTGTTCCCTAGTTCATGCTTCCTACTAGCCCTTTGCTGCACACTTTAGGTTTTACATTAAAAAAGGCAGAAACCCCACAAACTTCTAGGGTTTAGCAGCTGAGCTGCAGGATGAATGAGAGGGGAACCACCAAACGGAACGGAGCACTCAGCTAGAAACTCAAGGCTGAGAGCTGCCCACTGCCACCCTGGGCAGCACCGAGGTCAGCAGAGCTGGGCCAGGGGCAGTACCTGGTGCGGTCTGAGGCAGCGCTGCTGCTGCTGCTGCTGCTGGACTCCGAGTCGGAGCTGCTCCGGGGAAGATTGCAGTCATTGCGGTACACCAGGAAGCTCTTCTTCACGGGCTGGTTCCCGCTGCTGAAACCGTTGGCTGGCAGGTCTGAAAAACACCCCAATGAAGAGCATTACCACTGCACCAGAGTATGCCACGTGCTGCCAGTGGGACCACAGCTGCCCAGCTGCACTCACCCATCGTAGCGTCCTCCGTGGATTTGTCACTGTCACTGTCTGAGCTGGAGCTGGGACGCGGGCTTCGCCCTCGCTTCCTCTGCCGCTGGGAGGACCCCATTATTGGTAGCTGGGGGGGCCCAATGGGGCTGCTCCCATGCCCAGGAGGGATCTGGCTGTCTCGATTCTTTGGGGGGCGTCCTGGACGTTTTGGAGGGCCTGCAGTTTTAGGGTTCTTCTTGGAGAAGAGCACAGAGGTCCTCCTGCCAACTTCATGTGCTGGGGTAGAAGAAGAATTGGGACCCAGACCTGGAAGAGCGAGAAGGTGTCAGGTGCAGCCCTGATGGCGGGGACTGCATGGCAGTGGTATCATGCCCAGTGACACATGGTAGCTCTGCCTGGTGCTTTTGCTGTGCTCCCCACAGAGCCCAGCTCAGCATCTGCATCCAGGGAGGTGGCAGCTGGCCTGTTCGACTCTCAGCCCTGGGAGAGCATTTGGAGCTCAGCAGTCACTGCTGCTGCAACTCCCTCCCATGCCCTCCAGCAAGAAGGGATGCTGAAGGTAGCCTGCTCCATAATGCCCCTAGAAACCAGGCAATATGGCCAAGCTGGTAGGTCCTATCAGAAGGAAACAATCCACTTCATGTTCCACATCACAGAGCTGGAACTGTAACCTCTGAAACAGCATCCAGCTCCTTGACTGACAAAGAGATGTATTCACCAGGTGACTGCTGACTGCAGCTGTGAACACCAGCAACCTGCCAACTCTCCCCAGGGGCAAACACACACTAGGCTGGGGCTGTTCCAGACACAGGATGTGGCCCCCTTCATCCAATCCCCCCTGCTTGGCTGGCACAGCTCACTACAAACTATCCAGTGAACATGCTGGGAGGGAGCCTGGGGAGGCACAGACATCATACTCAGCACCCGCCCCTAAGGGAGGCACTACAGGAAACGAGGAGGCCCCACGGGGGGGATCTGGGATAAGGGACTGTCCCACAAGAGGCCACCTGCCTCATTCCCATGGAGGAGTGAAGAGCAAGGTGTGTGTGGGGAGCTGCTCACACAGTCCTCCTGCCTAAGGAGGCACCTGCCAGGGCAGCCTCTCCCCAGACAGGCCCGTCCAGAGGCAGCTCTCCATGGCTCCTCAGACTGGCAGTTCTGGAGGGAGTATTACCTTTGCCAGTCTCCTGGCTGCTGCTCTCCTCTGCAGCGCTGTCTGTCTGCAGGTCCTTCTCACAGGGGTTGTGGGACTGCAGGACTCCTCTGGCAGAGGAGCTGTGCCGCTCCAGCCCCTCCCGGCCCAGGTCCCGCGGGTGAGCGAGCTTCCGCCGTAGGACTGTGATCTCCTTCTTGATCATCTTGGCCCGGCGGGACCGTCCTATGCTCTGCTTGCCAGCGTTGACCTCGTCCAGCCGCTCCAGCAGGATCTTCAGCTGCTCCTCCAACGGCAGGTGCTTCTGATTCTCTGAGAGCAGCAGCCGCACATCTTCTGGGGAAACAAAGAGGAGCAGATGGATGAAAGAAATCAGGAACTCAGTGGAGCTCCTCTACCTGAAAGGGCATGAGGCAATTCAGGTTCCCTGCAGGGGAGAAGGAGCTAGCATGGCACCAAACACCTGTGGACCCTTTAGGGAAGTTATCCTAAAAGACCAAGAGAAGGAGCCCTGTGGGAACTCAGCCAGTTGGGACTACTGGGAAAAGCTGGCTGATCAGCAGTGTGGAGAATACTGGGGCTCACCTTGTCTGGAACAAGGACGCAACAGGAAAGAAAGGACACACACACAAACCACTGCCTAAAACCAGCCTAATGGGGCTGATAATTACCTGGCTAGCAAAACCACCAGGTCTCCAGGGAGAGGGGACACACAGCCCAACAACTGACTTAACCTCCCAGAGGAGACAGCTCAGACTCTTGGGTGCCTTGACTCTGCCCAGGCTTTACCTTTTAGTAGCCCTCGTACCCCAGGACAGGGACCGAGTACCCACCGTCCTCAATGTCTTGGATCTGAGCCTCTTCCACTGTTACACAGTGGGGGAAGTGCATGCCTGTCTCGAAGTCAATGCCCATCTTCTCTGCCTGCCGGCGAGCCTGCCGGAGCACGGCACCTCCCTGCTCCCGCAGACGGATGGCTGCCCGGTAGAAGATCGTGTCTTTGGCATTGTATTTCAAGCAGTTGTTAATAATCAGGTTGAAATCCTCCTCAAAGTCATCGAAATTCAGATAGCGATAGGCTTCCAGATTTTGCTTCATTGTCTGAAAATCCATTGGCTTCTTGATGTGATCCAGGTAGTCTGGGACCTGCGTGAGGAAAGAGCCAGAGTTAAGAGCCCAGGAGCCACAGTTAGCAGTACCTGCTCCAAGAAAACAGTTGTTAGAGGAATCAGGTATCACTCCCTGTGCTCTGCCCAAATGCACATCGGGGAATGCCGTCTGCTTTTGCAGCTTGAGGAACAGCAACGCCTCCGGACTGGGAAGCCCATGTGCTGTGCTCAACCTGTTAGAGCGGATATGCACTCCGAAGCATTTTTACAGCTCCAGCACACATGCCAGCATCCTGTCCTCAACTCCTGCCTGCAGGCAGCTGGGATCCAGTACACTACATGTTATTCCCTGGAGAGGGTGCTGCAAGTGCAGCCCCAGGGGAGAAGGTGAGTGCAGAAAGGTAAAACAGAGCCGTCCAGGTGGCAGGTGAGATGGTGCAGCCTTCCTTCCCATCTGCTAAGATGCCTCCATGCTGACCTGCTGCCAGAACCTTGCAGAGACCACGTGGACTTTCGCCATGATCCCAGGCAAAGACTCAGTGACAGTCTCAGGAATTATCTCCCCTGCCTGCAGCAGTGACACTAAGGGTCAGACCCATCTCTGTGCTGTGCTCAGTCATCTAGCAGAGGCCTTTACAAGAGCACAGGTAAGAGCATGCTGACTGCTAAGGGCTGGCACTTTGCCTTTCCCAGTGGGAATCCCCAGCTGCTCACAGACCCTGGGGTGTCACCAGTAACACACACAGAGGAAGAGCCAAGTGCTGTGCCCCAGCTGTCACCAGCTCGGCTGTTCTGCATTTGGCTCACCCAGGAGGGGCACTGCTGCACACCCCCTCTGGTGAGCGAGTGATGCTGGCATGAGCCAGCACCAAGCTGCTCAGGGTTCTTCTGGACCAGAACACACCCTGGGCAGCCCTTGGCACAAGCAAGGGACAAGTTTGAGTGAAAGAGAAATCTGGGGAGGGGGTTCTTACTTCGTAGATTTCTGTTACCTCAGACAGAGGGACCGGCTCACTGAAGATGTTGCCCGTGTCTTTCTCCTGCAGCTGCTCAAGCGTCTTGCGGAGGAGGATGAGGAAGGGTGTCAGCTGCATTTCCAGTGCCACCTGCTGCACTTTGATCTGAAACAAAGGAACAGAGCAGGGCTGAGCCCCTGGCCCCAGCCAGGCAGTGGGGACTGTCCCCAGGGAGCAGCAGTGCAGCCCTGCAGGACAGCAACCCCTCTCCTCTCCTTGCTGAGGGGTAGGGACCGCCCCTCAGCCCCATTTCTGGGGAGCAGAGGTCTAACACCGGCTCCAGCACCTGTGCGTCCCACCTGTGCCTTGCAGAGCAGCCACCTTTGCTCAGAGCCATCGGAGCAGAGCGCAGCACAGCCGAGGGGACCCCGGCACACCTACGGCACTCTAAGGAGCCCCTGCTGATGCCCACCCCTGCAGCTCCCCCAGGAGGGGCAATCGTTACCGTCTCTCTCTTGAGCTTCTCCCGCTTGCGAATCAGCTCCACCAGCAAGCGCGCACGCTCGAGGTCATGGCGCAGGCGCTGCCATGACTTCAGCTGTTCCTTCAGGGCCCAGTTCTTATCCTCAGTGTCTCTCTGTGGGAACATCAGAGACCATGAGCTGACAGAAGATGTGCTCCCATCTCCACCTTCCTGACTGTGTGCTGGGGCTCTTCCCCGCCAAAGGGAACCAGCATGCCTGACCTGCTGGTGAGGCAAAGGTCACAGCTTCTTTCTTGTAGCCTAGGCAGGTGATTCAGTCTCACCTCTGGCAAGAGCTAAATACCTGCCCCTTGGTCATCGAGCCCTTAGGATGTCAGGAGGTGAACATCCTGAGCCTCTGGAAATACTCTTCCTAACATGACCAACTGACTGCCTGAAGCTGCCCTAGAGGTCTGTGCTGCTGCTCACAGCTCTAATGAAGTGCAACAGCTCAAAAAGGGAACAACACCTCTAGTTGCTTTCATTTCTGGAGCACCAAAAAAATTACAACTTTTATCCTGCCATAGCCAAAACTGAGCAGAAGCAGCCTCAACTCTTCTCCAGCAAAAATAACAAGAGCAGACAAAGGTAGGAGAAACCAACCCCTGCCCAGTCACAGGCATCAAAGGGCTCAGAAAGAAAGATTTACAGCTCAGATGGGGAGCCAGAAGAAAATTCTTCCTCTCTGGCACCAGATATCACATCTGTGAAGTGCTGACTGTGGGCTGGAAGCAGCACCCAGAAGGAGCACTCCTGGAGCAGTATCAGAAGCTAGAAGAGAGGCCTTGCTTCGGTCCAGACTGTTTCTGGAGATGCCTGGCCATCTCTCAACACTGCCTGGCACAGTGGCCTCATACTAGAGCCATTTCTGACAGGTTTGCCATCACTACTGGCTAAATGCAGGCACAAGAAAGGAAATACCTTCAGCGTGGCAGCTTGAGAGGGCAGGATTCCCTTCTTGTGGCAGGCTGCCAGTGGCATCGCTGCCTGGCAATTCTCTGAACACTAAGAGCGGAGGAGAAGGTGAAGCAGCAAAAGCAGCTGGGGCTGCCCTATCCTCATCTGAAAGCTCATACCCCTGACCCCCATTCTGCATCTGCAGGCATTACATGCAGCAAAGGCTCCAAGCCCACAGCTGCAAAGGCACAGGAAGCATGCAGACAGCCAGGGCTCCCTGCAGCCCCCCAACAAGCAGCCCTTACCTGGTCGCAGTTTCTCTGCGACTGCAAGTGTGTCTGAAGGCGGCGGAGCAGGGGGACACCGTTGCGGGACTGTCTCTTCAGAGTCCAGTAGCTATGCAGCCTCTGCATGAACTGGCTCTTCCTCTGGATGGTTAAACGGTTTGTAATCTTACTGAGCCTGAGGAAAGAAGAACCGCAGAGTCCATCAACAAATCAAGCCTGGCTGCTGCAGAAGAAGCTCTGGCTAGGGACAGGTAGCAGCAAGGCCATCCAAGCACAGCTGAGAAGCTCCTCAGGCAGAGAACATCCTTTTCCATGGCAGGACTTTCTGTAACATCAAGTCACACAACCTAGGCACAACAGAGGATGCCAGGAAATGTGCAGCCTTGCCTCTCCATAACACACTTTTCCTTTCTACTTCCTGTCAACTTTTGGGCAAAGCCAGGGGCAGGTTGGGGTGCAAGACAGCCACACTGGGTGCTGGGTGTGCCTTAACAGCTCCCATGGTCTCTGAGACCACGAGTGTTACGGTGCTACTACCCCAAAACCATTATTCACCTGGCTGAGGGCCAATTGCTGTGACGGGGGGGTCTGGCCAAATGCTACCAGAGAAACTCAAACCCTGGCAAAGCACGAGGAGGGAGCAGGAGGCATGAGTACAACACACATCCCATCCAAGACTATTCTGAACAGCCCAGAACACCACAAAGGGGACTGCTTACTTCCTACAACAGCAGATAGTCTGGAGGCGCTGGGACAGCTTCGTTCAGCAGAGTTTGACAGAGACACCCTGCTAGTAGAGTGACAAAGGGATGAACCTTCAGCATCTCCCCACCTCCCAGGGACAGCTTTGCCCAAGGGATGACCCAATCTGCATCAGCCTTGGCTGAAGAGACTGGGGACAACAGCCTCATATGCCATCACTGGCCAAGAACCCAAAGAAAGACATGTGGCATTCTGGCAACAGCCCCTGAAGAATAATTAATCCCAACAGGATTCTAGCTCAGTGTAGGTTTCGCTGTGAATGCAACAGCAGCAAGACTCTACAAACTGCTAACGTGTCCACACATAAGAAAAAGAGTCTCTTGCTATGGAGCAAGCCCTGAGTGAGCAAAAATGTAAGTTTGGGACAAAGACCATGGTAAAAAGCCAGCAGCCTTGTGGCAGACCTGCCTCCCCAAGTCACCAGAATGTTGCCCAGAGAGCATAGCCCATGGCTTCCATGTGCTCCTTTCCAAGTGCACAGGAGATAAGTCTTGAGGGTCCTAGGGTCTTGACAGTGTCCTATGGTCACAGCCGCAGCACAGCTCCTGCCACAGGAAGGAGGAGAGCTCAGCAGCTCAGGACTGGTGGCTCAACACCACAAAGGCAAATGCTTCCATGCCCAACCTGTGCTCAACTGGGTGTCGCCTGCTGCAGGGTGACAGTGAGATCCAAAAACATCCCAGGACGCCCTTATGTGCTTTTACATGCTGCTGAGGACATCCAGAGTTATAAACGACACTGACAAATTCTGGCAAGGCTCTTAGATGCTCTTGTTTTGGGATTTGCACGCCAGACCAACAATCTAACAAGAGCAAGGCACAAAGCAGTTGCAACTGTAACTACAGGGTGTTTGCACCTTCCCATGAAACCACAGGTTTGGAATGTGACAGAAACATAACCCCTCGTGAGGCCTCACACTGGGGAGTCAGCCTTAGGACCGCGGTGTTCCTTGGCAGGCAGGAGTCCTGGTGCTCTCCAGCCACCCCTCCTCACAGACAGCTTTCAGCACCCGTGGCTGCCCGGCCCTGCTCCAACAGGCAGCGCTGAAAGGGAGCAGCAGCTGCTGTGCCTGGCAGAGAGCACTGAGGAAGCCCAGCAAGGAGTACGTGGCTGCTGGGATGGATGAGCTCTGCTCAGCAGAGCACAGGGATCCCGACCCCAGACCTCTCTGCTCCAGAGCCAAAATAACCCTGGGATTAGCCCGTTTCCCAGGCCTGAATCACTCCCACACTTCTGCCTTTTGCCTGACACAGCCTCAGGAGAAAACAGACCTCAGCAGAAAGGAGAGCAGTTCCCTCCTCCCCACCTCGTTAACTCCAGTGCCTGAGGTCAGTGCAAAAGGAAAGGAGTGCTGGGAACCTCCAGCTGCTTCCTGACGCATCCGGCCAAGTTCATTCTCTACTGTTAAACTAACAGCAGCTATTTCCTGCCCTGCCGAGGGGCCAGACACCTTTACAGGGCAGTGCCCTGCCTCTCTGCAGGACTCCAAGAGGAAACCACCACAGCCCTCTGCAGCAACAAAGTGGGAAGTACCTGTGCAAAAAGCTAAGGAGAGGAATAGGACAATGCCCACATGGGAGGCAGGACACAAAGCACGGTGGAAAGGAGAAATTTCTCCCCAGTCTAGGGAGGGTGGCAGGTCGTACCTGTGGGGGGGGATGCAGGGCACAGAAACCACAGGCGCTGCAGCTCGTTTCTCTGCCAGGATCTTCCGTGCCTTCTTCATCTTGATCCTAGACTTGGCCTTTGCTTTTTTGACTTTCTCAGAACTCCAGCCCTTCCCCTCCTCCTCTTCCTCCTCATCCTCCTCTTCCCCCTCACTGTGGGAGAGGGCGGGCAGTCTGCGCACGGAACCGGGCGGCGTGTGGATGTCGCAGTAGGCGGTTTTGCGCACGCTGAAGGAGGTCCCGTTGGCACCCGTCTCCCTGACGGGCTCCATCTTCATGTACAGCCCGGCCTGCTGGGCACAGGTGACATGGAAGGCAGTGTAGCAATTAGCTTTGTGACACTGGATGCAAGCCCCAGAGCCACGCTGCTTGCAAATGTAACAGGTCAGCTTCCAGCGTGCGGGCGGGATGTGCTCGATGCTGTCGATGGGCTCCAGGAAGACGGTGTTGGCAAAGCACACCTCTGGGATCCAGAGGGCACAGACCACGTGTGCCCAGCGCCCATCGTCCGTCTGCTTGAAGGCCCCTCCCTTGTTTGGGCAGAGGGCGCAGTCCACAGCGCGCGAGGGTGACTGCAGGCACCGTCTGCAGAGCCACTGTCCCTCGGGGATGTAGGGCACCCCATAGCACTCCTGGTGCACAGCCAGGTTGCACATGTCGCAGAAGAGGATGACGTTGCTGTTCTGACACTCCCCGTCGTTGCAGATGCAGCAGACGGCATCCTCATCCACCAAGGCGTTTGGGTCCCCCTTGTTGTGGCTCTCGAAGTAGGACTCCTTCTCCAGCCGGTCCATCAGGTACTCAAAGATCTCCTGGGGAATAGGACTCACGCCTTCGTTCTTCCGCCTCTCGTTCATGATGTCCAGCCAGATGTAATCCTCCTCATCCATGTCATACTCCACCTCCTCATCCAGCTCCTCTGCCGACTTCTCGATGTACCTGGAAGGACAGCATGGGGAAGTAAGGGCGTGTTTGACAGTTTGGAGTTGCTGAGCCCAAACTCCAGGATTTGTCTGTGACTGAGGGAATGTTCAAATGCTCCAGCTGAGCCATAAGCCAAAATAAAGAAACGGGGACAAGGCAGGAATGTGCAGAAGCAGAAGGTGCTGCTGCACCCTGACTAGCACAGCGGCACAACAGCAGCTTGGAAACAAAACACTGGTCTAAGGAGCAAGGTCAGGCCTTGGAGACTCATCAGTGCAAGGAGGGGGCCTGCATGGGCCACCCAGCAAGTGCCAGTGCTCTGGATGCAACAGCCTCACGACCAAGACATGATAACCATGCATGGAGGTGCCATGTTTCATTAATTCTGGTTAGGGCGCTCTGTTAACTCCTGCCTGAGGTATTAACTGGGGCCACTGCATCCACCAAATCTCTCACAAAGTACTGTAAGAAAACAATTAAGAAGTATGTCCACAAACAGACAGATCTTACAGGTACCCCTTGGTGCTGAAGGGCTCTGAAAATATCTCAGCATACCTCCAAAGAGAGAAGGAGAGGCAAAAGGACACATTTGGGGTTTGTTTTGATTTTAGGTGCTGCTCCAGCAAGGAAAGAGCACAGCAATCAAACTGCTGGCAATGACCTAAGCAGCAACTGAGAGTTCTGAAGATGCACAGACCCCCCAGAACTGTGATGTGACATCAGGCGGAGCGCCAGGAGCCTGAAGCCATGGAACAGCCAGATCTGTGAGACCTGGGAGAGGCAGACAAAGGCCATTTCCAGGAGCCACGGGCAAGCCACTTGAACAGAGTGGGGCCAATTCCACCTCCAAACCCAGGGCATGAGCCTAGGAGTCTCCTTGCACCCAGCCACGGACAATACCTGTAGTACGAGGTGGGACGAGGCGGGGCGTCGGGGGTGTCCTGCTCCAGCTCTCGGTACACCACCTCGGGCAGCTTGGGGGTGGTGCTGGCCGAGGCGTTGTGGTGATGGTGGTTGGAGTCCTTGCGCTTCTCCTTGTTCTTGTGCTTCCCAGATTTGGGCGGGACGCTCTGCGTCTCCGTGTTCTCCTTATTGCTCCCGTTCTCGGGCACCTCCTCGGGAACATCCTCGTCCTCGGACACCACGTCGAGATTATCGAAGATGCTGATGCGGTGGACGCGGCCGTGCAGGTCCACCTCCACCATGCGCTGGGCCTGGGCGTAGGTCATCACCTCTCGGCCGGGCGACTGGGAGGTCTCGGAGGGGCTGGGCGACTGCTTGTTGGCGGCGCGGGCCTGGCGCCCCTTCTTCTTGTGCTTGCGCAGGGGGGTGTGCTGGGGCAGGGGCGGGTTGTCGTGGTCATAGTGGTACAGGTGGTACTCGATCCCGCTGTAGCTCTTGTAGATCTTGCGGCAGGTGCCCACCGGGCACTCGTAGGGCGGCTTGGTGGCCCGCAGGTTGTGGCAGAAGGTCTTCACGTCGAAGTCTACGCCCATGGCGGGGCCGCGGGGGGCCGAGGCCGGGCCGGGCCGGGCCCCCCGCCCCGCCGCCCCCTCCCCGGGCCCCGGCCGCCCTGCCCTGGCTCCCCGCTGCCCGCTCCTTCCCTGCGGCGGCGCTCCCCGGCGCGGGGCCGCGCTCAGCGGGCGGGCGGCTCCATGGGCGGCGGCGGCGGCGGCGGCGGGCCCGGGCCGGCCCCAACAATGGAGCTGCGGCGGCGCCTGGCGCGGGGCGGCCGCTGGGTAAAGCGCCGCGCCGCCCTTAGCAACCGCACTTTCGCCACGGCACCGCCGGGCAGCGGCACCGGGCGGAACCGGCGGCAGCGAGGACGGAGGGAACGGGGAAGGCGGCGGCGGCAGCGACGACAGGGCGGGGAGGCCACGTGGGAACGGCGGGACCGGGCCGGGTCGCCCCGCGCTGGCGGTGGCGAATCTGCCGCCTCGAATCACAGCCCCCGCTGCCACCTCCCGGCCCCGCCCCAACCCGATCCCCCTCGCCCCCCTCACCCTTTCGGTCCTCCCGGTCCCTCCGGACCCCTCGGTCCCCCAGGCCACCCCAATTTTCAAGTTCCTCCCTGTTCCCCCGGCCCGGCTACACCCCCCCGGTACCTTCGGCTCCCTGGCCACCCCCGCCCCACCGGTCCTCCCGCCCCCTGGCTCTCCCCGCTCCCCCCGCCCCAGCACGGCAGCAGACCCGGTTGAGCAGTTTATTTACAGTCGGTAACGCAGTAGAGACCCGCCTGCCCTCCCCCGGCGGCGGGAGCCCCGGCCGTGCGGCAGGGCGGGAGGCAGGCCGGCCAGCCGGGGGAGCAGAGCCGGAGGAGAGGGCACAGGCAGGAGCGGGGTGCAGGCAGGAATGGGGGGCAGGCAGGAGCAGGGCGAGGCCGCTGCCCCAAGGAGCAGCGGGGCTGTGACCCCCGGCAGGCACTCAGGGTCAGCCTTCCCCTGGGGCAGACGCCAGGCTGCTCTCCAGGGACACACACACCGTGGCACACACCGCGTTCCCCCCGGCGCTGGCCCTGCCCGCAGCTGCCACGGTCGAGGGACGGTCCCGCCTTGCTGCTGGACATCGGGCAGGAGGAAGGGGCAGCCGAGGATGTCCAGCCCTGTGGTCTCACTGCCAGAAGCGGGTCCCAGCCCTGGTTTTGACCAACCATAGCAGCTGATTATCTCCCTAAAGGGGCCACATCTCCATGGTTAAGCCCTGGCCACCGGCAGAAAAAAGGTGACTGTCCTTGCCCCACCAGTCAGTCCCATGGCTTATGGAAGAGCTACTCGGGATCTGCTCGGCGAGGCTTGATGTCACGGGTCTTCATGTAAGAGAGCAGCTGCTCAGGGATCTCAGCCAGCACGTCCTTGGCCAGGCGGGCCATGCTCAGCACCTGGTTGCCCGAGTCATCCACATAATCCCGAAACGGCACAAACTTTTGAGGGCAAGAAGTTTGCAGTCAGGTTGGAAACAACTCTGTTGCTGTGGGGTTCAGCAAGGGGAACTGAGCATCTCTCACCCAAGGCAGGTCTAGATTCAATGCCAGAGTTACCTGTACAATGTCCCTCTCAGCATACCGTCCCCGGGAAGACAACCGTACCTCATCACCGTCCAGCTCCTCCATGGCTGGGGGTGACAGCTGGTGTCACCAAGCCTCGGTGGGATGAACACCGGGGATGGAAACACCAGCCCTTTGGATGCCTTTGGCATCCCAGAGGAAGGGACAATGTTTCCATCCCTCTTTCCTGGTGTCCCTAAGTCCCAACTCACCCTCAAACTCAGCTGGACCTACTCCCACGATGATGATGGACATGGGCAGGGAGGAAGCCTGTGGAGCAGAAGCAGGGTGTCAGCCAGAATAGTGTCCATGTGAGGTGAACTCAGAGCAACAAGGGTGCACTCACAGTGACAATGGCTTCCTTGGTCTGCAGCATGTCAGAGATGACACCGTCAGTGATGATGAGGAGGACGTGGTATTGTGAGCCATCGGTCACCTGGGCAGCTATCCTATGGGGAAAGGGGATGGGGTCCCTCAGCACCTCACTGGTGTGGGGCAGTTAACCCTGCTGTGGGACAGATGGCATTTGGGGATGGCAAAGGGAACAGTGCCCCAGTGCTCACCCAGCCACCTGGTTGATGACGGGAGCAAAGTTGGTGGGACCATAGAGCTGGACGGTACGCAGGCTTTGGAGGTAGGACTCCAGCACGCCTTCAATGCCGGCACAGCTGGGGTTCTCCACATTGTTGTTCTGAGGGACAGAGATTGGGCACTTGGAGAGGGACCACAGCTCCTGGTATCCCCCAGGCTGTGGGACGTTGGGGCCGAATGTTGCCAGGGTGCTTCCCTTCCCCGCCAAGCTGCTGCGGGCACCCCCAAGACCAGCTCTGCCCCACAGCCAGGGGATCTGGGTTCACTCTCAGCCCTGTCCCACAGGGAGAGCGCACCAGAGGAAACTGGTGGGAGATCTTGCCGTCAGGTGGGACTTTGGCACCAAAGCCGTAGGCAGGGAAGAGCTTGTCACTGTCGTAGTCCTGGATGATTTCCCCCACTGCCTTCAGTGCCAGGGCATAGGCGCTCAGCTGGTAGGGGCTCGCGTAGTGCAGCGAGGTGGGCTGTGATGGCAACCCTGCAGCACAGTGCCCATCACACCCACCCCATGGCCAGCCCCAGGCTGATGGGGACCCCCCAGACACCAGGTGCACTCACCATTGGAGGCCGTGAAGTCAATGGCAACAGTGAAATTCAGCTGTGTCCTTAAGGGGGAGAGTGAAGGAGGCTGCCGGCCCCATGGCACAGGGACACCATCGTCCGGCCTCACAGTGACGGAGTTTCCCTCCCCAGACCCATTGCCTCGCCCCCCCTTCCCCAGCCAGCACCCTACAGCCCCACGCCACCGTTCTGCATCTACTTCCCAGCCCCACTGCTCCCTTGTCACCCCCAGGCTGAACCTTCACTGTCACCAGTGTCCTTGCCCCGAGACTCTCAGCCATGGGGGATCTCGAGGAGCCGGGGGACTCCCGGCCCCCCACTCACCCGCCCCGTATGTAGTCAACGAAGGTGAACTCAGACTCAACAGAGAAGGAGAGCAGTGTCACCTGTGGGCACTGGGGATCAGATCTGGAGCCCCCCAAGCCTGGCACACACAGCAGGTGGAGCCACACCAGCCCCTGGAAGGCAGGAGGCCCAGGAACTCCCCAGCCCTACTCACAGTGCCAGAATTCACATATTTCTTCTTCTTGCATTTCTTCCTGGGATTCAGCACCTGCAGGCAGAGGGGTGAGTCAGTCCCAGCATGGAGTGCACCCTGCCCTCACCCTGACCCACCACCCTACCTCATACACTGTGAACTGACTCTGTGCTCGAGAGAGCTCCCGGTAGCTGGTGGCAAATTCCCCAATGAAGTCGTGGCTGCAGGAGGAACACAGGAGGGTCAGTATGGCCAGACACCTGGGTGACAGGTGCCCTGGGAAGCTTCAGCAGCACCCTGGTGTCCCTTCCCTCACCTTCCATCCCGGTCCCAGTCGTACACATCTATCTTCACTGTCCTGAAAGTGAAGGCACATAGTGGGTGAGCCACCTGCCAGGCTGGCACAGCCCCTCCAGCCCCTGATTTGGGGACACCCAGGCCCACAGCCCAACCTGCAGTGAGCACCCTGCCCACCAACTTCCAGCAGAGACACCCTGCCTGCCCAGCCTGCGGCTCCGCCAGGAGGGAGCGGGAAATTTGGGTCATGGTGGGGGCCCTGGAAAGGAGGGGGATGCCTTTATGTAATTTGGGTTGCAAAAGAGAAAAAAACCCAATCGGGACCCAGTTCTGAGCTGCCTGCTGCTGCGGGGCCAAGCCCACAAAGAACTGCTCATACCCTGCTCTGGCCCCATGGCTGCCCGTGTCCCCGTCCCATCCCCGTTCCTGTACCGGTCGTAGTCGCCATTGCAGAGGGCGCGCACGGGGATGGTGAAGGGCTGCCACACCGGGTTGAGTGTGTTCTTCACCACCTCTGTCTTATGGCAGATAGTAAAGCTGGGGGAACAGGGCAGGGTTGGGCCACGCCTTCTGGTGACATTGGCACCCTGTCTGCCCCACTGACTCCCTGTGCTCACGTGCCATCCTCATTGCTACGATAGAAGACGAGGAAAGGATCTGATTTTCCAAAGAAGTCCTTCTTATCCAGCTTGTTGGCACACAACTGCATTGTGACGATGTCCTGGGGACAGGGACTGTCACTGCCAGCCACCTCCTCACCCCTGGCACCAGCAGCTGCTGTACTGAGGGAGCACGCAGCCCTCTCCACCCTGCTGCCAGTACACGGGTACTCACCCGGCAGTTGCTCAGTTCCTCAGCCAGCAGCAGAATAGTCCCACACCGCTTCCCTGGAACACCCCTGGAACCAGAGGCACACAGTCAGCTTGGGGACAAGGAGGACAGATCAGGGACAAGAGAAGAGGCCAGGATTGGGGCTTCTGTCCCATAGCTGGTGGTGCTTGGCAGTGTGATCAGAATCCCCAGCACAGGACATGCAGGGAGAGGTCCAGAGGAGCAGGTGGTGGAGACACAGTGTGGAACCCTCCCAGCTCACCTCACCACAGGGTGTGACTCACGTTAGGGGTCTCTCCAGGCGTCCCCGCTGGGACCCAATCACCTCTCCCAGTGCCACAAATGCCTGCCCCAGGAAGTCCTGTGCCCCAAACAAAGCACTATGAGACCATGGAGGGTGGTTGCCCCAGTCACCCACCACCCACACCCAGCACTTTCTCTCCCAATGCACCCATGGGACCTGCCACCAACTTGACTCTGGGCCACCCCTGTTTCCTGAAGCTACACTGTAACCCAAGAGCCACCTAGCAGCCCAGGACCCATTGGGCATCCCTGGGACTACCCCAGGCGCCCGCTCCACGTACCTTGCACTCATTCTGTGCCCCCAGGGCCAGCCCACATCCCTGGACGTGTCCTGTGTTTCCCCTCCCGAACTGCCCTCCATGCCCTGACCTGTCCTGGACCCCCTGGGCCACCCTAGACCCATCTTACCCCTCTAAAGCCAGCCCTATGGAGTGTCCTGGCCCCATCCTGTCCCACCAGGCATTCCCAGGTTCAGGGTTCCCAGGGCAGAGCAGGGGCTGGTGTGTGGCAGGCACCTACCTTCTGCCAGTCCCCATGGGGCACGGAGAGATGGAGAGCAGGTTAGAGCCCGCTGAGGGGCACTTGTCCCCCCCCGACAGCACCCACACAGGGCACAGCCTCGGGGTGTCCCCCCAGCACAGGCTGTGCTCACCTGCTTTAAAGCAGAGCAGCTCTTGGAGTCCACGTTGTAGCTGGTGTGGGAGAGCAGAGCCCTGAGCTGGTGCCTGCAGGGACGCTTCAGCACACAACCCCGCTTCCCCACCCATCCATGCTGTTCGACGCTGTATTCTTATTTATTATCCTCATTTATTACTGACTCGGTGCTTTGTTCCACCCTCAGCGGGGCCAAGCCCTTCCCTGGCCACCCTACTCACACATCGAAGCGGAGGTTTTGCTTCTCCTCGAAGTAGTAGTCAAGGACGAACTTGCGGACAAAGTCGGGGTTCAGGGTGTTGTCGATCACCTCGGTGCGTCCGAACTGCAGGGAGAGGGGTGAGGGTGGCCCCTCCCAGGACCCGTCCCCATCGCAGCTGCCTCGGCGCTAATCCCGGTGGGGGATTAGCGCTGCTGGCGGGGCCGGATCATTAGCATGGACGGGGAGGGATCATTAGTGTGGACACGGGTGGCCATATGGGCCCATTTAACCCAGCCGGGGATTAGCCAGGAGAGGGGGCCACGCTCACCTCCTTCCACTCGCTGCTCCCCGAGACCTGCACAAAGAGGACCACCACTGCGGAGAGAGGAGCAGAGCCAGGCTGCCGTGCTGTGCCGTGTCTGTGCCATGCCATGCCCCCTGCCCGGCTCTGCCACCCACCTGGGTCGGACTTGGAGAAGGTGTCCATGTCCAGCAGGTTCCTGGGAGAAGAGCCAGGCGTGAGCCAACCTGAGCGCCACCCACCTGGCCGAGCAACGGGTCCCCATGTCCATCCCCCTGACCACAGGTCAGCACCGTGCCAGAAGGCCGTGCTGGCACCCATGAATAAGAGCATCAGCACTCCAAAGGAGACATGCTGGCTCCCTCTGCAAGGTTCGGTGGGGCAGCAGAGCAAGCGGCGAGCAGCGTCTCCAGGGCTGATGATGATTGAACATGACAGGGAACCCATTTACAGGATGAAACCTTCTCCGGTGCCGACGGCGCCGGCTGAGTGCCCGCCGCGCCCCGGCAGCAGGAGCTTGGCTAATGGCAGGGTGCAGAAGTGAGAAGAAAGGAGACACTTGGAGCAGGGGCTGAGCAGCCAGTGGGCATCCCCCGACACACCTACCGGCAGAGCGATTGATCGTCGTCCTGTGCGCGGTGTGACACCGGGAAGCGCCGGGGAATGCTACCGGCTCTGCTGGGATACTTCCCGCACCCCCCGGGTAGCAGCACAGGGTGGGCTCGGGCACGGCCGGGGGCTGCGGGCTAAGCCAGCTCTCCTGGCCCCAGTACGCAGGGGAGAGACCCCAGCCTGGTCCAGGCTGGGTCCTCGGGCTGCGAAGCCGAAGGCTGCCCCGGGTTGTCTCCATGTGTGACCCCCGGACCCTGCCTGGAGCTGCCCGGTCCCCTGGACCCACAGTCCCTCTGTCTGCTGTGAGGGAAGCTGGCAGCGGGGGCCAGGGCTCAGCCGCGGGGAGGGCACAGCAGCCGCCGGCCCGGCCCAGAGTTTGCATAGCTCGGGGATGTGCGGGAGGTACCCACCCTTCTCGGGGCACTCCGTGCCACAGGACCCACGGCACGGGGACGCCACCCCCCAGCAGGACGCTGGTGCCTGTCCCTGCGAGCGGGACCCCCGGCCGCAAGCAGCGGTGCCTCCGACGGGCTATATTTAGCCGCCGGCAGACCGGCTCAGCCGTCGCCGCTTGATCGGCGGACCCTGGCCAGCAGCTGGGGCACAGAGCAGCCCCTCTCCCGCAGCCCCCATCCCGCTGCCACGTTCCCGGTCCCGCTGCCTTGCACCGAGCTCGCAGCCAACGCCGGTACCCCGCGTCCCGCCAGCATCACCCCCCTCCCACAAGCATCGCCCCGCGAGGGGCCGTCCCGCGACCCAGCCGCGGGTGAGGGCACCGGGTCGCTTCACGCAGCCGTGCCCGGCGACAGCATCCCATGGGACCCCAGGAAGGGGACGGGACGGGTAGCAGCAGGGCAGAGGGACGCTGGGCATACACCCCGGCACCGAGAGCTACCCGAGGAGAGAGCAGGACGCGCAGCTCTCAACGCCTCGAGCCAGGGGCAGCGGGATGCAGCGAGCAGACCCGCAGCGCATCCCGGTGCGTTTCGCACCCACCCGTGTCCACGAACTAGCCGCCGCCCTCCCGCTCCATCGCCCGGCTCCCGGCTCACCGGCAGGACACGGTGAGCTCCACCTTGGTGCCCGGCACGCTGCCGGCCGCCGGCTCCAGCGCTCCCGGAGCCGCCATCCCCGCCCGGGCGCCGCCGATGCTCCGCGCCGCCTCCTCCCGCGCCGCCGAGGAGGCGCGCCCGGGGGCGGGTACGGGCACGGCTCGGCTCGGCACAGGCACGGCTCAGCACAGCTCAGGGACGACGGCCCTTCCCTGCCGGCAGCGGTGGCACCAACCCGGGCACCAGGGGGTTCGGCTCCTGGAGCTCGGCTCCACCGGAACGTCCCGCCCGCGATTCCCAGTCAGGGGCACGGGGGGGCTCAGCCCCAATCCCGCCCCGCCGGGGGCTTCCTCCCGGGTCCGGCTCGGTGTTATTTCGGTGCCGACGATGGCGAAGAGTGGGCCGGGCTATTTATAGCGAGCGGCTCCCCCGCGCCGCCCCCGCAGCCCCCGCCCGCAGCCCAGAGAGGAGGCAGGAGAGGGCACAGCTCGGGTCTTTTACTGCAGAGACTCGCCGAAGACCCCGCACCCCCCAGCCCCAGGCAGGGGGGGCTGGCGGCGGGCGCTGGGTGCAGCAGGTGCCCGCACCAAGGAGAGGGTCCCAGGACTCTGCTGGGGGACGGTGCCAGTCCCAGTTTTCCAGGCAGTGGTCTGGGAACGCCGTGTTCAGAGGGTGCTGCTGCCTCTCAGTCCCACGCCCCGCGCAAACTGCTCGAGGAGGCCACCGATGGCCCCTGAGGGGCTGGGGGGCACGGCCTTTAGGCCGATGGTCCGACTGTAGCTTGCCAGAAAGGCAGAACGCACTTCCTCCAGACGAGACTCGCGGTCACTCGCTGACACCAGTCTAGGAGAGAGAAGGGGAGGTCAGTGACTGCAGCTGTCGCTCCCCACACCCAGCTCTCACTCCTGGCACAGGGCTGTGGTGCTCAACGGGCTGCAGTGGCTAAGGCAGTGCAAGCCCGAAAAGGCTCTGTCCGCAGCGATGGTGGCAGCTGGTGCCACTGCCTGCTCAGCCAACCCACAGAGCCAGCTGCAGCCTCAGTCTCCTGCTCCCCACGGGCTTTCCTCCTCCAGACACCCCACTGGCCCCTGTTTCTCCCACCACCATAGTGTTCATAAGGCTGCAGTTCATAAACAAAGTGGTGCTTTGGCAAAGTGGCTGCTGACATCAGTGCCTACGCCAGCTCCCTCCCCTCCTCACACAGATGAAGCCTGTCCACATGTGCTGTGCCTGGACAGTCGCTTCCAACCTATCTGCAACCATCCCTCACTTCCACCAGCCCCAGCCTCGTGTGCCTGTGCCAGCACAGACAGCTCTGTGGAAGGGGGATGAGAAGGAGCAGACAAGGCGACAAAAGCCCCAAGGAACACTCCAGCCATAGGAAGAGGAGAGCTCAGCAGTGCTTTACTTCTGCTCCGCAGCATGGCTGCTCTCGGCAAACAGGAGCAGAGTAGGGCATGACTTCCCACGGGACCTGCTCTCCTCTCCTGCTGATCCACACACCTGGTTAGGGGCAGGGGGAAAACAGCAGAAGGAAGGCAAGACTAGCCGAGGGAGCAGGGGAAAGCAAGACTGGGGCCCAGAGGCAGCTGTTCCAAGCTCTCCAGCCTCAAACGATCCTTGCTGTGGTGCCTCTGCGACATGCCAGTGGTTCCCAGAGAGATTAAGACATTCCTCAAAGGTCACTCCAAGGGCACAGTGCGAACCTTCCCCATAAAAAATTCTCTTTAATCTTCCAGTGCCTGGGCTGGCTATAAATTGGCACAGCTCATTTGAATGGAAGTGTTAACCACCCACAGCCAACAGCTTTGGTCCGGAAACAGCAGCAAGAGGATATGGTGGGAGGCCTATAAACAGCAAGCGATGCCGAGGCAGCCAACCAGGCCGCTGTTTACTGTGTCTGATAATGAAGAGAAGCCAGAGGGCAAAAAAAGGCAACAACATATCTAAACACATTAGCGATGCTTTTTGGCAACCTAATTAGGACGTGGAACTCGCAAACCTGCTAGCATTTAAAATAAACTCCGTGAAGGCAGGACTTACTTGCACCCGAGTACAGCGATCTCAGATGTCACGCGCAGAGGTAAGCGAGGGCGTGCAGCAGTTAGGTCCCGTGTCTTGTGGCTCTCACACCTCTTTACAAGGCAGATTTTGTATTTGGGTTTTTCGGTTTGTTTCATGGAGCGAGACACTCCAAGGCACAGGGTCAAGCAGCCAGCCACTGCTCTACACCAAGCCCTGCAGACCAGCTGCAGCAAGTGGCCCTGAACTGTTCACCGCGGAGGCAGGTCGCGCTTCCTTGCCAAATCCACGGCACTCTGCCCCGCTACACTTCCTACAGCCTGCCCGCTTGCCTGCAGCTTGGGGTGCGGGATGAGAGGAGGCTGTCAAAGCCCCAGCTCCAAGTAAGCCCTGACAAGCCCCACACAAGCACAAGAAGTAGGCTGTGAAAAGCATACCTTCATCGAGCTGCTGCCAGTGAAGATGCAAAGTGGGAACTTAAATGGAATTAAAAGAAAAAAAAAATCATACTGTGTCGGGCTGCAAAAACTGGGATAAAACCACAATGGAGTCCTGAGCAGACGGGGCTGATGCAGAACACAGAGAGGGTAGAGGCTCTGGGTTAAGCTCAACACAACACCACTGGGGACTCTTCATCCTTTCAATGCAGTGCCTGGTCCCAGCACCTTCAACTGAGCAGTCCCCAGCCCTCAAGCAACCCACAGCTTTAGTGAATAACTGAACAGAGCAGAGCACCCACAGGAGAAGCACCACCACTGTTCTCCTCCTTTTGAATCCACTGCCCCAAGCAGTCACTCTCCAAACTGCATAAGCCTAAGGCCTATCAACTTTGACTCATGTTTCTCTACTTAATTCCCTATTCTGACATTAGATCCAACTCCAAGGGCAGCAACAACTTGCCGGTGATCAGCAGTGACCAAGCACAGCCAGGCTCAGGACACAGTAAAGCAGTCACTATTCAGATGCCCATCCTTCAGTCCCTTCTCCCTCGCCCATCTCCAAAATACTGCAGGAGCAGCTCAGTGTGTCCTCGGGAAAGGAGAAGAACAAATCCTGGCCAGGAACGTTCAACATCTCTTGCAATGTTTTGATCTGTCAATTCATGGATCTTGTAGCTTCACTGTAACTTGGAGGCAGCTGCTCTGCTCTGCTCAGCAGCACAGCACGCAGCCCCACGAGACACAGAGGCAGGGTAGGCAGCCTGTCTCACAGGACACACGGGTTTTCATGTTGCTTGCCCTCTGCCTCCGAAGCACGTACTCAGATCTCAGTAAGGGACTGAGCATCTGGCAGCACAGCTCTAGCACTGCTTGCTAGCAGCAGCCCCTGATCTGCCATTTCAGTTTCTTGATGAAGAGCTTGCAGCCTGAAGGCACAAACCAAGGCTCTCCTCTAACAGCAATTAAAGCGCATCTCCAGTCTTTCAAGCTTCCAGAGGTGGATTTCTATTTGGGGAGGAACATTTGCCTCCCAGCCATTTCACATGGCAGGATGTGGCAGGACACAAGGTCTCTGTGGCTGTGCACCGGCCAGGCACAGCACCTGAAAATGATACTGCACGAGCCCTGACAAAATTTGGGTTACAGAAGGAAAGTCCTTCTCTTACTCCAGCAAGGATCTGACCCCAGTGGGGAGATGTAGGTGAGCAAAATCGAAAAGCAAGAAATCTGGGTTACCAGTCCTGTCCTGACAAACGTGAATCCTCAACTGCACTTAATTATACCCAAATTCAGCATCTTCAAGAAAGAGAGAAAAACCTCTTCTTCCTACAGAAAGCAAAGAGCTCTCCCATCATTAGGCGGAGAAAGTGGCATTCTCTTTCCATGTTCAGCACAAGCAAAGAGTGCTTAGGGACTGAGTTTGTGGATAGAAAACATCGAGGCAGAGAAGGTGGAACAGTTCATAATGGGCTCCAGGCTTCTCCGAAAGTGCCAGAGTGATAAAGTTGCAGCGCTCGCAGGCAGCCAAGAGACCCAAGGAGAGATCCTGCATTTAAGACACTTACAGGCAAGTGTTAGAGAACTCATCCGGGAAGCTGCAAGGGAGAGAGGCGTCCGCGTTCAGGATTGCCTGCTCCCGAATACTGCCACACCCTGTCACCATCTGCCAGCTGCCAAAGTCTGTGGAAACGGAAGATCCGGGCAGAGAATGGTCCGCCGATCTGGGGCAGAGAGAGAGGGAGACGGCGCCATCAGTCAGATCATTCAGCCACAAGCTTTGCACTGCTGCTGCTGCCAGGGACCTGCCGGGCGGGCGGCCAGCAGCGCCCGTGCCAGCACCGCTGACACACAGGGACCAGGGCGCAACATGCAGCTCGAGCTGGGCCCCAGACCAAGCCCTTCCTTTGAAAGTGAAGGGAGAGCCAAGCTGGTTGGGGCCAACAAAGCAGAGGGAGCACACCAGGAGCTGGACAGGAGAGAGCCAGCATGAAGCAGATGGCCATGCAGAACTGAGAAACCCATTAGTGAGAGATGGAACAGCACATCCTGCCCTGAGTCCTTCACAGATGTGAAAGCTGTGCTGTATAAGGAACATGCCCTTGTTGCTTGTTGTAGCTGTTAGCACATCCCAGGGCAGCAGGGCAAATCAAGGTTGTGACTTGGTTAGTGCTGGAAAAGACTTACAGATCATTGTCCCGACAGCAGTTAGAAAGCAGATCACTCCTGAGCCATTACCACCAGATCTGAACAGAGCCAAGGCTCAAGGCATACCCAGGACACTTATCCCCAGCACCTGAACATCTCTTCACTTCTGTATTAAATGAAGGGCTGTGCCAGAAAGCAGGTGACAAAACATCTTCAGGACAGGCTAAATAGCCAAGGAAGGATAATTGTTTGATGTATGCAATCCCCCACCAGGAAAGAAAGAAGCATGAAACACCGCAAGTGAATCTGAGGAGTCCCTCCAAAATCTCAGAGAAGAGGGCACAATCACTTGAGACAAACCCAGAGCTCTTGGCTTCCAAGGGAGCAAGCAATTATTAAGCCTTGCTGCACAGCAGAGTGTACATAGCTGGAAGCACAGCCTGTGGCAGAGCTGCTCAATTACACACTACCAAGATCTTCTGGATAATTTATCTGAGTTCTGCTGGGCAGAGAGCAGTGCTCCAGCTCTGCTGGGCCAGGTACTTGCACGCTGTCTTCACAGCTAAGAATAGCAGTGGCGCACTGCAGCTGCTCCCCAAGGGACCGAGAGAACAGCCACAAAGACAGGCTCTCCCACAGCAAGAAGGACCTGAGCTAGACTGGAAAGCAAGAGTGGGAAGAGATGCACAGCAGGAAACCTATTTGCAATCTCGATCTAATTCCAGGCCTGCCATTTAATTAGTCTGATCAATACAGCCAAGTTTGAGCAGTGTGAAATGTCCTGAGCTGGCTGTACAAGCACGGAAAGGGAGTCACACAATTCCCTGCATGTCAGCTTCCCACCATGGCTGCAAGCTCAGGCTCTGAAAGGACATGACAGCAGAAACGAGGGAGAGCAGAGCTTCACCTGTCTCACACAGAGCTTGTTCTTTGGCTGCCCAATGAACTGAGGAGTGAGGGTCAGAGTATTGGGACAACCCTGTATTGCAAAATGGTGCTTTTCCTGGGGTGCATAATGCCAGAGTAAGAATGAGGGCACTTCACTGAAAGCAAAAGCAAAGCATATACTGTTAGAAAGACCTTCAGGAGATCAGACAGGGATAACCTTCACTGGAAAGCAAGGAATTTGTAAGGGAAGGGGAGCTGCTGTTCAGCAACATCTACTTCTCCCCACGCCTTTGGAAGATAAAGTGGAGGGAGTCAGTGTGAAGGAGAGCAGGCAGAGTGTTTGGGTCCACAGCACTGTGCCATGATGGAATCACAGTGGGAACAGTGCAGGATGCCAGGGAGAAGCATGGAGGAATGCTGCTTCAGTGCAGAGTGAAGAGGAAGATGTCACCTCCCTGAGAGCACAGCACAGCCAGACAGGAAAAACAGGAGTGTCACACATGATGACACTAAATTGAGCTAAAGGAGTAAAGAGATCTGTAGGCAATAGGCTTGGGCTGAAAGTAGGCAGAGACAGGATTCTGCCCAGAAAAAGTAATGAGCTGCTGAACAGAGGACAGGTTTGTGGCCAGACAGAAACAAAGGTTTTGGAGAGGTCAAGCATGAATGGCAGAGGAGGGCCGGGACTACAGCAGGATCTCGGGAGAGAACAGAGTTCTGCAGCTCTTGCAAAGGGACAGAAGTATCTGGAGCCTACTCAGGAGACTCTGCCCACATGGTAAGCCATGATCCACGGCAGCAGGGACAACAAAAATCTCCCTCTGCCCAATATCATCAACCACACCAGTCAGGTAAGTCTGTGCTAAAGAAGGTGAACGGAAAATTGTTTTTTGCTTGGGGTGTGTAGCCCCAGTTTCCAGCTGCTGGTCACCTTCCACGGTTGTCAGCTAAGATTAAACTGATCTTACACCACCTCTTAGAAGTGAATCAAGTCATGTTTTGAATTCTGCCATGGACAGGCTGATAAAAGCACAGTGTATCTCCTGCAAGACTGACTTGGTGACTCTCTAGTCCTCCAGCCCTTCCTGGGGTCCCCAACCCTGTCAAGCAGCTGTGCAGACTTAGTAAGGTTTCAGCTAATGCAACAACACCAGGGTCTAAGAGTTCAAGGCAGTCAATTCTGTGTCTTGCCTCCAGGCAGCAGAACAAACACTTGTCGATTCACTGAATAAACTGATTGACTCTGTAATGAGTCTAAGTAATTTCTTTCCTGGCCCAGAGATTTGAGCCTGGCCAGCAGAGGTAAGATACTGTGGCAGACCTTCCCCTCTATCCCCAAAGCCTTCTCAAGGGAGGCTCCTGAGGAAATGTCACAATCAATAAGCATCTTGAACAGCCTCAAGAGACAGCAGGGGCTAAGCCTGGGAAGACACATCATGGGAAATTTTGTGTTCTCACTGCAATGGCAGCAGAGCTTCTTAAAAGTTGAGCTTGGCTTGAGACCAAGACTAGATGTCTGGGGTGACTGCACCCCAATGCAATCCAGTCAGCACTAGAGGTGAAAGTTTTCCTGTGATCTCTACCCTGAATATTTCTTGTAAAGTCTTACTGCAGATCCCAAAAGAGCTTCAGGCCCTTGGAACAAGCTGGAACTGCCAGGACACCAGAACCAGTTCCCAAGTCTTTAAGAACAGCATGCCTGCAATACATGACAGCCATGCCAGAGGCTGGCTAGGAGTGAGGGCAGCACAGAGTTTCGGGAAGCAGCCGGACAACAGCAGCAGAGCTGACATGGTTACAGGAGATGAGATACAGCCAATCTTCAAGTTGCTGTCTCTGCCACAGACATCTAATGGCAGACAGAAAAAGAATCAAAGTGAGCTTCACACACCCACCTCTTCAGGTCCACGAGTGGGAAGAAACTCCCTCAAAAGTGCAAGATTAACTAAATTAGATTAGCAAAACAGAGATCAGCTGCAAGCTGTTCCTTCACACAAGAAGGGACCTCTCGCAGGCCATAAACTGGCAGCTCCTAACCTGGAATGGTTCCTTTTAATTAGGTCAGTGCTTTCCAAGCAACATGCTGCACAAGACAGTATTTCAGAGCACATGGACACTCACTTGCCTGCCAGAGAAAAGGTAATACTGGAGGCAGAGCAACAGTCAGGGATCCTTCCCTTTCTTAATACGTAACTGAGATGAGTGCCAAGTGCCAACAGCTAGGCTCCATCCTGCCCCGTGCTGCTCCTGCTCACCTGACGTATTTCCACACACCTAGGACTATTTGGGAAGCAGCTCACTTGCCAGCATATGCTCTTGCCTCAAACTGAAGCATTAAGTAGGTTCTGTATGTACAGGCAGACCGTGGCAACCTGGAGTAAAGGGCAACCCTTCCCACCTTTGCGTGGGAAATATTGGCAAGGAGTATGGCACCCTGCCAAGCACTGCAAATCCTGGCTGAATCCCAGGCAGTTATCTACAGGCTGGGACAGTGCCCGAGCAGCCTGTTCTCTGTGAGCACCATTTCTGATTGCAGCACACAGTCATGTGCCAGCCAGCAAGCCCATTTCGTGGCATGGTCATGCAGTAATTCCAGAAAACATTCCTGTAAACAATTCCTCTCCTGCTGTGGTCACTACCCCAAGCTGTCACACTGCATATACACCTTCCGAGTGAGGTCGCTGTAAGGAGCAAGACACAAAGTGCACACACACTCTTCTCACTACCAACAAAACACCCGAAGCCAAGGGGCAGCAGCTTCTCTGTCCTACTCTGCTCCCTCCAGACCCACAGCTCAGCCATCTGCAGCCCTTAAGTAAGGGAGTTCTCTGTGACTGCTGGTCAAAGCAGATCTTCTGCAATTTAACTCCTCCAGATCATAGTACTTTGGGTTTTGTTTAATTGACTTAGCAAAAGCACTTTTAACCAAAGATTATCCAGCTGCTAATCCACATTAGTGCTATGTAGACACATGCTAAATCCCTGACACAGATACAGAATTTTTCTGCAGTGTCATGGGACGCTGAGACTGCTGGTGTCAAATGCAAATACAGGAAAAGGTTTGCAAACTGCAACCTCATTGCATGCAGGGGGTTCAATCTGAGGCACACTGACTGCCATACTCAGAGCTCTCTGTAGAACAAGCAGCACCTTGTTCTACTCTGCAAATAGTCTATGCAATATCTTCCTCTGTGTTTGTCTTCTGCAAATGTAATCTCACCATCATGTTGAAATAAGCTAGAAAGGCTGATAGGAATTGCCTTTGTACTGCTGTGCCTAACAAGAACCATCCTGGAATTTACCCAGGACCTCTGGATCAGAGCAAGATTCACAAGATGGGCTGGTAATGTGACAGCAGCAGCCTGTTGACATTGCCTGGCCAGGAGAGGGGCTTGGCTCCTAATGTCTGACTGGGCATTTGTGACCCCTTCTTTTAGGACAGTCCAGTTCCCCCCTCCCAGGCCATGCTCATGTCTCCTGCTGACTTGCCTTTCGGTTCCCTCCAGAGCTCCCCTGCCTGCCAGCACCTGGACTGGGCTGTGACCTGAACTACCTGAAGAATACCTGCTGGCATTTTACAAGCAACCATTTTAACCACTGCAGCAGAAGTTGAGGAAAGTGTTTTGTTGCTATGGCCACAGAGAGGATTAGGAAGTCAAGTACAGTGGTTTCTCCATCTCAAGAGCCTTGGGTGTTGACCTGCCAGCAGCAGCACAGGAATAAAGGTATTTTTGGCATCCTGATCAGTCTCTGTGCTCCTGCTTTTCCATCTTAGTACCACAATTTTTCAAGAGGCAAAGAGACAGAATTCACCTCTTCCTTCCATCACAGTCCTCCAGCCAAAATGGGACCCATTGTTTCCTTCAGGGTAGAAACTGGTGGCTGAAGGTACTGTGTTATCTACCAGACCAATTCAGACTACCACAGCTGAAGCAGGGAGACCAAAGGCCAAATGGAATGACACAACCTCTTTCAGGAGAAAATGTACCATGCTTGGAACCCAAAAACTGCAACCCATGACAGTGTCTGATAAGGCAACCCTAACCCTAACCCTCACCATGGTGCTCTTCCAGCCACTCCTGTTTCTCCTCTTTGCTCTTGCAGAGCAGTCTGGCTGAAGCATTACAAAGTGCTTCTTCCTGAGCACTGCTGCAAGCTTGCTGCCAGCAAGCACTGAACAGCCTTGGGAATGGCATGGGACCACACACAGGAACTGTGGCACTACCATTGTGAACAAAGCAGCTCCCAAGACAAGCTGTTTTCTTTCCAGTATTTTCTTCTCTTCTTGGGAAATTCTTTCCATCTTACAGAAAATGCAGAGGTGGGCCCCAGCAACAATTCAAACCCCTCCTATTGATATCTTTCCCTGTGGAGAACAGTTACCCTCATTTATGAAAACTGCCAGACACTGGGGTTTTTCTCTGGAATCGTGAGACACTTGTTAAGAAAGTCTTATAAATTTTCAATGCTTTACTTGTTTGTAATTTTATTTTCCATATGATGAAAGAGTACTCAGATTTGGCTGGTGGCTGATTCAGAATCACTACAAGAAGACTCATCAGAAAACCTGCAGAAGTGACATGAGCATATGACACTGTTAACAGCAACCTCTTATCTCAGAGTCCCTTTATTCCATGTTGGCCTAAACACACAATGTTTGCTCCTCAGGCTCTGTTCTTTCTTCCCTAGGCCAGCTCATGGCTCGACGCTGCCCTATCACAGTGTCAGACTCCAGAAGGGTGCCTTTGTTATGGTGTGAGATTAGGCTCAGGTCCAGGGTCCCCATTCCCCAGCAGGAACACTCAGCCTTCAGGGCAGAATCCTTTGTGCTGGCACAGTGCTCGAAGCTTGCTCCCAGCAAATTCCTACCTCTGCTTGCCACCAGCACCCAGTTTTTTCCAACCTGCGTCATCAGGAGGGTCAGTAGGTGAAAAGGGGGAGAGGACAGATGCAGAGTGAGGTCTGCTTGGTTTGACAAGCTTCCTTCCCCAAATACCACAGCCATTTCAAGCCCTGGTGGATGTGTTAGACAGAGAAAGTGCTGTGAGCTGCAAGCATGCAGGATGCAGAGATGCCAGAGCTCAGAGTTGAGGCATGCGCTGAGGACAGGCATACGACAGCTGGCTGTTATCAGCACAGCTCCTTGCTCCTCTAGGGGCTCAGGCAGGAGCGTCTGTGTTCAATGGCCAGCACTTCAGATAAGGTCAGACTAGAGAGGAACGGGCCTCCCGAGGTTTGTCTGTAGACACAAACACAGGTGCTCCTGTGTTTCCAGAGCCACACAAGTGCAGCCCTGCACTCCCTTTACCAGACACTCATTTTGCTGAGAAATGCCCTGCTCCCACCTCACCTGGATCTGGGCACTTCTAGTGGGCTGCTTCCAATCCTCAGGAAGTTATCAGAATGGGTTGATGAGGAGGAGCTGGAGGACTTGACTTCAACCATCCCTGTGGAAGGCAGCCTGTCTTCAGACTGCTGTGCTCTGCTCCAGAGCACGGCTTGCGGTGACGATGCACAGCTCTTCCTCCTGAAGGACAGAGGATGTGGGTGAAAAAGCAAAAAGCTGACTTTTCTATGTACTCCAACTAGGAAGCCTTTCCACCACGGGCTGGAGTTTAGCCCAGCAGCTACGAGCTCTTGTTTCCACTGAACCCGCCCTCCTCCCTCCCAAGGAACCATGAGTCACGGTAAAAGCCCAGCGAGGGGGTACACTGAGCTCAACCCATCTTAGCCCACTCTTTTATAGATCACCGTCCACGTGACCTGGAAATCAGAGACGGGAGAATGCATCAGCCCACACACACAGAGCGACTGCTTTGTTTAGTCTAGCAGCAAAAATGCCTTGAGCAAGGGGCCTCCCAGCGGGGAAAGACCATTTCAATCTGCTCCAGCTCCACGGTGCGTAGCAGCCCAGGTGGGCGTTCGTGCGCACCGAGAGCGACAGGGACGCACCACCAGTGTTATTTTCCCTTTCAGCAATTTGGGCACCACTGACCACACTTCTGACCATGTGCTTACAGCTGACAGCCACTCCAGATGTAGGTACACTTCAGTTCTCTGTCTATGCTGACAGCCCAAACTGCTCTGGCTTCTTTCCTAGCCAGCACATTCAGACTCAGCCATGATTCACTGTCCATTGCTGCATCAGGCCTTAGCTCACAGTACCATCCTACTACATGCCAAACAAGTACACATCTGGGACTAATTCATATCACTGCTCCACGTTCAGAATATTTTCCTTCTTACAGTTGTTTGGTTTTGGTTTTTTTTTTCCCTGGAAGAGTCCCAAGAATTTCTCCCCTTCCAAGACCACACTGAATGGGACAAAGACTCCCTATGTACAAAAGTAAAAAAGAAAAATTCCTAAAGCAAATAAACTCTACGGGAACTCTTCCTAAAACACGGAAGGGGATCTCAGCTTTGAGATCTCAAGCACTGTCAGCAAGTGCAGCTAAAGACAGGCTCATTGTACAGTGGAAAGTGCGATATCCTCCCTTCATTTCTTGAAGGGTGTCCACCCTCAAACATCACACCACAGCCTCTCCTAAGCTTTATTCATCTCATGTTATCATAGCTGCCAACATCTCCAAGTACAGCCTGCAGAAACAGGTCTGAACAGCTAAAAATCAAATGCCTCTCCCTGCACAGAGCCTGTGAGGCCACCTGTTTTCAGGGCAACACAACTAAGTACATCCCCCCATGCTATGCAGAGCACAGCTCAGCCAGCTTGCAGCCCTATGTATTCTCCAGACTACAGAGCCACAGCAGCCTGCAGTAAAACACCCATGACAAGTCTTTTACTGAGCACTCATGGCAAGGCTCACAACCTTCCCTTTTCCCAAGCTCGTGCCCCCCAGCATGGCCCAAACCATCCCTGCAGAGCAGCTGCTGGCCTCAACGCAGCCTGAGGTCTCCCACAGAAATAAAAGCAACCCAGAGTTAGGAAGCACATTGCAAAATCAAGCCCTGATCCACACAAGTGCAGCTGTCTCCTCCAGCATGCTCTGGTCACTTCACATCTTGTAAAAGCACACACAGGTTCTGTGCAGCAGAATCGAGTCTGTATGTCCTGAGCACTCAGAGCAACACAAATGCTTCCAGATCACTACCCTGCAGCCCTGCAAGTGGAAAGTTGTTCTCTACTTGATGCAGTCACTTTGGTGTTGATAGGTGGGCTCTGTGTGTTAAGAGGAATCTGTGTTGCTCACTTGGCAAAAGAGTTTGGGACACTCCATCTCCATTTTGTGATTCTGCAGGGATATTCTCCTTTCCCTTCTCAGCACTTTAGACTGAATATACAATGTGCTTTAGAAAGGCTGCTGCCACGAGCATGGCTGCAAGCTCAGTCCCAGAGGACTTCAAATGCCTCCAGCACAACCCAGATTTAATTTAAAATAATTGCAATATAAAATAGCATCTTCACATGTGCTGAGGGAGAGGAGAGAAAAATTAAACTGAGAGGGGCAACCCTACAGCAAGGCTCTGAAATCCCCAAACAGCACCAGAAACTCCACAAGCAAGTCCAAAACCTGTCCCAGTGCAGCAGAGTTGCCAGACACCTTCCCCTCTTCCAGACAGCCACTTGCATCCCCAGGCAAGTCCTATGTGACCCTCTATCAAGAGGCAGTACTGAAAATTCTGTATTCTCCCCTGGAAATGCCTCTAAGTAGTGCTGCAGGCTGGAACCTGCTTTCAGCTCACACGCCTCATGCTGGCAGAGGGGCTAACATTTAGAGGGAATTCTCGGCCACCCAGCCCAGCTCCCACTAACTGCAGACACTCCCTGTGTATGATGTCTTTCCTAAACTCTGATTAAGCTTCATTTTAGGGCAGCTAAACCATCTCCACTTTTCCCTGGGGAGGCTACTGTGAAATGTAATTTTTCTGGTAGTTTGGAACAATCTTTTAAAAGTAATGAAATCCTTTGTGGGTGAATTTTAACAGTGAAACTGGTGAAAATGAAACAAATGTGCTTTACTCTCATCTATGCACAAACTTTGGAGCATCCCTGCAGAACCCTGACAGCCTTTTCATGTGGGGTGGCCTCCAACTTTTGATGCAGAAGCTCTGGAGTACAAATTGCAGCAAAGCTTCTGACAGCCAAATTCCTCTCCCCACTGTAAGGAATCCATGCTACAAAGAGCAAACCTGGAGGGCAAGACACTTCAGAAATATTTTTTCCATTAGGCCCAGAGCCAGCCCCTTTTGTTCAGCCCACCAAGTGATTTTCTCCTCACCATGCTGCTTGAGCCTGTGCTCCTGCTGGCATCAGCTCCACTGCTTCATAGGTAAAGCTCCCAGCTGCTCCAGGGGAACTTTCCATGCCCAGGGAGAAGTCACTGCTCAGGCTAGTGGTGCTGCCTCGGTCTTTCTGCTCTAGAGAAAAGAAAACAGAGCTACCTGAAGACCAGCTTGGTTTCACTCACTTTCTCTCCCTTGCAGCAATACACTTCCCCATGCCCTGTGTTCTTGCAAGGCCCCACAGGCAGCACACCCATCTGGGGTCATCCTGAAGCTGGGAACCCAAGTCCAGAAGCAATGAACCATTAGCAGCACCCAGGGGCACTGATGCCTGACACTCACTGAGCATGCAGATCTCTTCCAGGGTGAAGCCAGGTGGCAAACTCTTCCTTCTGGGGAAGGAAAGACAAAGTTACCTCAGGCACACTCCAGGTCTGTCACACACAGCAGATCAGAGTAGTGGGGAATTAGCTGTGCAGGGGCAGAGGGGAGAGCATGGGCCAGTGTGCACAGTCTGACTCCTAACAGTCCCAGCCCAAACTCCCTATGCTTTGAGAAGGTGGCAACAGGCAACACTGCACATGATGTGCTTATTCAGAGCATCCAGGGTGGGCTTTGCTTCTTTCTGTCCTTCCTGAAACAAGAAGGTTTCATGCTGGGCAGTCCATTACAAACCAGCCACCGCTCTGTGCCCACCAGTGCCTGACGGAGGTTGCTGTGCAGCCTGCTTGAGCCAGAGCACACAGCTCTGGGCTCAGCCGTGCTAAAGCAGCCACGGACAGTCATTAAGCAGAGAGCACATTTCAGCATGGACAGTTTTTCAGAGCACAACGTGGCATCTCACAAGCCTCGGCCCCGTTTTGCAGCCTTCAGAGTGCAGAATAAATTAAAGAAAACTGGGCCAGGACACCAGGGCTTCCATCTCCCCAAAGAAGCAGCACTAACAAGCTCCCTGGCTCTGTAGCCCATGCAGCAGCAAGCACAGGCTCCTTACCTCTGTGACTTCAGAGCAGAGAACTCCTCAGAGGTGATGTGCTTCAGAAAATTGAAGCAGAAAAAGAAAATCTGAGCAAAGGAAAGAGAAGAGCGGTTCAGGAATGAACCCGAGGCTCCATGCAGCCTCTTATCTTGATGAGGAGGTGCTGGCAGGAAGGAGATAGCAAAAAATCTGCAGCTACCAGCCTCCAGTGTGCCACGGGCTGCCACCATCCCATCCTGGGCCTTCTCTTCCATGTAAACTGCCCCTCTGCTCCCTGCCACGGGGAGGCCCAGAAAGGAAGGGGAACAAGAAGTCTCCTTATCAATGCCTTGCACACATGCTGCAAGCCCACGGCAGGTACTCATGCCATCAGTGCAGAATGAACAGAGATGGCAGCAACTGCTTATACACCCAGGTGAGCAGCAAACCCAGCAGGACTTGGATGGTTAGAGCCACATGCTCCACCTCAGCAGCAGACCAGTACCACCTCTGGAAGCATGAGGTACCCACAGCATTTGTGGCCCCAAGCTCGTGCCCTGCCACATCCCAGTCTGCTCTGTATCACTCACCCCACTGTGCCTCTGCCACCTCACCCACCCGTGCAGAGCTGTGCCCTTCTCCTGGGAGAAGTGGGGAGCAGGGAGTGCCAGAGGCAGCCAGGCACCCCCTCTCCTGCTGCAGCTACTGACTCCACCCATGACCATGCAGGCACCAGAGCACAGCTCTCAGGCTTGAGCCAGCAGAACTCCAGGAAAGGAGTAGGAATGAATAGAAGGAATGATACTGACTCTTTCAGGGGATTCTGTACCCCTGAAAGATGGAAAATAGGCCAGGGTCGTGTCTCTGCTGTTTGAAGGCAGAAGATTCCCTAGTAAGGTGAGAGTTCGAGGAGTAGGGGAATAGCAACAGGGTTAGACACACACCCCACCTCTTTTCTATTCAGAAATGATAGTGCACTATACTGCAACTATAGTCAGAGCAATCTTTCCTTGTTGTTCCACAGTGAAAGATTTTGAAGAGAATTACTTCAAGTAATTTTAAGTGTGTCCCAGACCCATGTGTGCACCCACAGACACATCCCACCAAACTCACACACCGGAATCAGCACAAGCTGCTCCATGAGCCTGTGATGACATGCAAGCCACAAGCAGCTGCAGCACCCAGGCAGGAGGGCTGGCACTCAGGACAAGCACACAAGACTATCCAGCTTTATTTTCAAGGAGTCACACACCTTAAGCATCCTTCTCACTGCTGAGCTGAACAGCAAGTCCTAGCACCCTCTGATGTGGGGCCTGAACACTAATGGCACAGGAGAGAAACTGGCAGGAGTGACACCCCCCAACAAAACTGTAGCCTGAGAGAGAAGTAACCCCACAACTTATGCATCACAAAGTGACACGGCAAGGCTCTTACCTCGTATTTCCAGCACCTGAACAATCTTTTTAGAGCCCAGCCACACCACTGATACTACCAGGAGCAGGCAGTGAATGCTGCTACCATAAACAGATATCCTGAGAACACAAAGCAGTGCTCAGCCACTGCTCCAGACCAACACTCACCTCTTCTCCTTTACTGAGTCGATCGACTAACATGTGCCTGGAGAGAGAGCAAGGGAAGCTCGGTCACATGCCAGAATCAGCAGAAGAGCACAAGCTGTCAAGAACAGCCAGATGCCTGAGCCCTCAGGTTAAAAAAAAAAGGCACCAGCCCTTCTTGTCCCAACTCATTGGGACCTGCTCAAACATCAAGCTTTGGCTGTGAACAGACATCAAAATGACCCCTGAAGGCTTCTCCCCTGTTGCACACGGAGGCACATGTGAGTAAAACTTATGATGCCTACCCAAAGAGAAACCAGTCATAGGCCACTGTCAGGTAGAGAATCTCAGATGGCTCCAGGGACGTGTGGATCAGCCCATCCTGCAAAGCAAACAAAGCCTTCAGGCAGCAGCCCTGAGGACTAGAACTTGGGAATTCATGATCTGCTGAAAACTGTCACAGCGATCCAGGGCACCCATCTTCCTCTACCTGCCTGTAACAGCATGTCTGAAGGAACATTAACAGCTCCACCACCACTGCCTAGTGACAGTCACTCACCCTCCAAGCAATCAACCCCAGAAACAGAGGAGGTCAGCCAGGTACTCACAGCCCATAAGGAGAGGCGCAATAAGGAGATGAAGAGGGGCGTTCGATCCCAGCCGGATATACAGTGCACCAGGAGCCCGCTGTCATCTGTTCCAGGGGTAGCAAGGAGAAGGAAAAAAAAGGATGTTGCAATGAAAGGAATGATTTCTTTATGGCAAATCTGTAGAGACAAGCTACTCTCTGTACCCACAGACCAGGCTCAAGAGCAGAGCTCAGCCAGAACATTCTGTCTTAAATACAGCAGCCAGCCAATTGCTCAGAGTGTCCTGGGCTGTCAGCAGCACCAGCTGATGTGCTGTCCTGGTCCTGACAGCTGCTCAGGACACAAAGTCATTAGGTATGAACATCACTTTACTACCCTGAACATACACCTACTCAGCTGTAACCCACTATCACAGTCTATTCCTACACTAGTCAGAAAACAGCTTCAACTGAACATTTTTTTCAGTCTCACTAACCTTCCTACTGCACATTGAGAGGCACACACAAAGCACAAATCCTGCACCCTGAAGAAAACCCGCAGTGTGGCCCAACAGCTACTGCAGATTATAGCTGGCCATGCTGTCAGAGCCAGCCGTGGCTCCATCCATCAGTGCTAGGTCACAGTGCCCAGAGGGAATGGGATGCCACACAGGGCAAGAGACACTCTTCAGAGTTGGAGTGTCCATGATGAAAGGGGGTGGAAGGGGGTCTTAAACAGGCACTAAATGAGATCCTGTGTTGGTGAGACAAAACACAGGTAACCAGCATAACTAGAGCAAGAGTCAAAAAGCAAAGACACAATGTTTCTTCTCTTCAGGTTTAAAGCAGTAAAACAACAGGCTAAGTTTTCAGATATTCCTTCATGTTCAGGAAGAAAGGGTTTTCAAGGAATCAGCAAGTCCCTCTCTAAGAGGGAAGCTCGAGTTCTGAGATGGTAGGACCATCACCTTGTTTTGAAGGGAGAGAATTAAAAGTGACTTCTGTACTGGGAGTTGATCCACAGTGGCACTAATACCATCAGCTGTTCTTTCAGGGACAGTGACTGCTCCAGTTACAGCGCTGGGAGCAAGGAGCTTGCCTTACCATCACTATTGATAATGGAGATCAGCAGCTTCAGGTAGTTCTGTGTCTGCTGTACGAGGTCCCAGCTCTGCAGAAAGAGGAATGTTGATGGTAAGGGTCTGCCCACAGCCAAAGGCTGCTCTGCAGTTCAGAGCTGCTCTATCCAGAACAGCAGCAAAGCAGAAATAACCACGTGGCTATTCCTCAAAGCGACAGACTTCCCCTTTGTATCAATCCCCCCATCCTCTGCAAAAGGCACCCTGGGACAAGATAACAGGTAGGCAAACAAAACAATAAAAGGCCATCTCTACTGTCTTCCTGGCTGGCAGAGGAGCTGCTTTGCCTGCAGCCCCAAAGCTGCAAGCAGCCCCTGCTCGGAGAGGCAGCAAACACCTGCAGAGCACTGACCCAGCTCTGCACACGTGCACTTTTCCAAGTGGCTGAGCCAAGTTCCAGCCACGTGTGCAATGCCAGCAGCACAATGGGATGCGCAGGCCAAGGCCAGCAGCCTGTTACCACAACCCAAGCACTTTGCTCAAAACTCTGTGGTCCTTGAAAATGTCCCCAGCTGGCTGCTGACCCTCACCCCCCCTCCAGACAGGCGCTGGATTTCTTCAGTAACTCCCAAATAGCAGCAGAACTTCAGAAGGGCTCTGAACTCAAGAGAACTCCAGTACTACAGGACATACAGGTGAAGAACATCAGAACAAGCCCAAGCTAGTCACTTGACCATCATGTCACAAGCAGATGCAGGGAATTTCAGAGGTTTGATTAGAATCAGGACTAGCTCAATGGAAGTAAGATAGAACTGGCAAGGAAAAAGCAGAGTGGGACACATTTCATTGCAGAAATGTTAGTGGTGCAAGGAACATGTGACCACAAGCAACAGAACCCTCGCTGTGTGCCTGCATGTGTGCACATCTGTGTGTAACCACACTGAAGACTAGTGTCAGACAAAGAACATATTGCTCAGCCATGAAGCCTGCAGAGCCACAAAACATTAGGGAAATGGGGAACACAGCCAGCCTGCAGCAGAAAAACAAATAATTACAAAATCTTTTATCTGCCCAATTCAATCCATCTTCTGCTTATTTTAGAAGGCATCATCCAATTATCCAGTCTGATCTCTCTATATCATGAAGGAGAAAGTTTTCTTCAGTTGCCCCACGTAAAGCCTGAGGCTTGCACTTGGCAACATCTTTGCCCAGAGAAGCATCTCAAACAGGGGTGACAGCTCATTAGTCCTTTAGCAGCATGTTCCAGCAGATTATCCTCAAAAGTAATATGCAAGACAGCTTTTCCTTATCTGAAGGCTTGATTTCAGATGCAGATATTGCTTCCTGTGCAGCTCTTCTTCCCCAGATTGAAGAGGGCTTTAGAATTACTATTTTCTCCCTAAAAATGTACTTACACATTAATCACCTTAGTGATTAGCTAAACAGACTGAGAACTTCAGTTTTGAGTGAAGCATGTTCTCCAGGCCTCAGATAAGTTCTGCATCTATTTATTACCCTCTTCAATTTTTAATATCCTTTTTAAATTACGGGCTGCTCAGTATTCTAGTGAACAAGTTTCCAGCCATACACAAGCTCTAGTTCTATTAGTTCTGCTTCAACTTTTCTGTGATTCCACTTATGCTGGCACTTAAACAGTATTTACATCACTGACAACAAACACTGGCCCAGCACAGGGAGCTCTGCTGGTTCTGTGGTGCTTCCAGCCACAGGGCACAATAACGTGACATGCTCCAGCACAGTCAATCCCCACAAAAACTGGTAGATCCACTGATGTGTGAAATTGAGCATACTAATCAGTGATACTCCCTGGTGTGAACAAAGGTAGACTCTGAAGCTTAAGCAAACTGAAGAGTTCAATTACTGTTTGTCATTCTGTCCATAGTATGGAGTGGAGACCTGCCATGGCCAGTTATGATTACCTGCTCCTCTCCCATAGGAAGGCACCTTGCACACCCATGAAGAAGGTGCCCAGTCCCTTGGCTCTGCCCACAGACAAGGCTGACCTCTCTCAAGACTTCCCACAGCCAAGGCAGTCTGCCCAGAGCAGGCTCATGTTGAGCTGAGACTGAGAACAGGTAATACTGCTTTCTGTTTCCTGTCTTGTTCCTTACCTTTGTTAGCAACCAATTTCCCTAATGGATTGCAAATTTCTGAAAGCTACAAAAAAAGGATTGACTTTACAGTCAGCTGCCTCGGGGCACAGCAAGCCACGGAGCTTTTGGGTACAGGATTTCCACTGCTGTTCTGAACTGTCAAGCAGCCTTGCCCCCACTGGGATGCTATGAAGTGAACCAGATTACAGCAATAGGAGCAAGTCAGATTTCAAACCTCTCCTGATCCTTCCTGAATACATCCCTGACCTCCCACAGAGACATCCACTTTGCTCACCTGGTACTCGCTCCAATCAATATTCAGAGATTGGGTCAGAGAGACTGGGATATTTAATGGAGCATCTACATAGTCCTGTAAAAAACCCAAACACAGTTGGTCAGAGAAAAGTCATGACTCAAAGGGAATGAGTTCCAGAAAAAAAACCAAGACAACAAATGCCAAATGGTGCATGAGAAGAAAACATCTCAGCAAAGCATCTTTGGATGCAAAATCCTGAAACCGTAAGAATAAACTCAAGACTCTTGGAAGGACTAATGGACCAGAGGAGCTTTTATGTGCTCCCAACAGTGAAAGCTGGGCATATTAGTCTCTGAATTTCTTAAAGACTGCCCCACTCAACCATCCCCTCAGCAGGAGACAAAATATGAAGAAAGAACTGAGAACCAAGGCTATCAGTAAGGTCAGAATTCAAAACTGGGAGCAACTAATACCTTCCATGAGACGTCAAGCACCCTAGACTTCAGGATAATGATTAATTTATTTTACATATGAATTTTACCATCAGTAATTTAGTACATTCCATATCTGTTTTGTTTGTCCTGTTGATTTCCTCCTTGTGATTAGAAATACGCACACGACATACAGACCAACACCGAGGGACTGGGAGGCATGACTTAAACCCAGTAAAACACACAGCTCTCCATTTTGTAACATCCATGTACCTGTTTCCAGTTAAATATGAGACCTTCAGCTGTATAATCCCGGTCTTTGTAGTCCTTAAAAAATTCACAGCCTGCAAGAAAAGGAGATAATGAACAACGATTCAGCTAACTGGTATCTAACAAGTGAAGTGCCTGTGGGACTAGGAGTGCTGGCAGCCCCAGGCTCCAGAAATCCAAACCAATCAAAACTGCTGCCTGTGGGAAGAGAAGAGCAGTAATCCTCAGTACACTGTGCAGTATGGCCTCCAGCAACAACAGCCCAGGGCACTCAGCAGTGCAGACACACAGCAAAGGGCAAACTCCAAATACAGCAAATGGGGAGCTTGAGGGACCCATTTAATTTTTTCCTGAACAAAAGGTTTCAGCAAGGAGCTATGTTTTGCAGGGCCTTGGACTTTTGCACAGATCTAAGGCACCAGCTTGACATGCTGAGTGAGAAGGAACCACCAAAAGAAGGCGTTGGCAGAGCCCCGGGGAAAGCCAACTTTCACAGGGCATCTGCTGCAGGGAACAAGAAAGGGCTCTGTCAGAGGTGCTTTGATTTCTCTCACATTTAAGTCTTCTCTTTTAAACATGGGATTTACCCCATGTGAAGGAAAGGGGTACATAACCACTTCCAAGCTGTCCCCCAAGCCCTCCCCTGCTGAAGTGTGTCCTCTGGCTCAGCTCTCCTCAAACAACTATTTGAAGTCTCTGCTGCGAGCCGCAGTCACTTAGTCACAGCTGAGCAGCATCATTAGCACTGCAGCTGCCTGCAGGCTACAGAAAACACCTCTGCCAGGGTGCTGTGCACACCTCAGCAGTGCCACAGTGCCCACACCACCCAGACACCCCCGTGAAAGGCACAGATATGGAGAGAGATTCCTACCCCACAAGTCACAAGTAATTTCACTGGAAAAAAAAAAGAAAAGAATCTGTGCAAGGATAGGACTAATACTCAAATATGCAGTCAGGACACAGTCTATCAGTTGAGATTACACTCAAATTAAACAATTACTTCATGCAAAGAATGGGGAATTATGGCATAAGTGTCGGCATCCACAAATACCAAAAGCTTCTACAGATACCCCATTTTAACTCAAGTCTTTCACACCAGACAGTCACTTGGTAAAATCTGTCTGGATGGCTGAGCCCAAAGAGTGGTGGTGAACAGAGTTAAATCCAGTTGCTATCTGGTCCCCAGGCTTTGTGGTGTTCCCTAGGGTTCAGTATTGGGGCCTGTTTAATATCTTTACTGATGATCTGGATGAGGGGATCAAGTGCACCCTCTGCAAGGAGTGGAGTCACCAGCCCTGGAGGTATTTAAAAGACAGGCAGATGTGGCACTCAAGGACATGGCTTAGTGGGGGACTGGGCAGCACTGAGTTAATGACTGGACTCAATGTTCCTAAAGCTCTTTTCCAACCACAACAATTCTATGACTCTGTTTGGATACTGCCTTGCTCACCTAAGGCAACAGGATCTCAGAATAACTTCAGAAACAAATTACAAAACAGAAATTCTTTCTGTGCAACCCTGGAAACATCAATAAGAATGTATCATGGCATTTGGCCAGTCACTAGAGGGGTTGCTGATCCTCAGATGTGTATGCCTTAGATTTAACAGAATGACAACATTCCCCCATGGACCAGCACTGCTGAAATCAGGCAACATCTGCAGGGAGCATTTGCAGTTTTATAAGGTTTATCTCTAGCGTGGTAGTGAAGAACTGCTAAAAGAAAGCAGCTGTCCCAGAGGGCAGAAGAGGAAGGACCATCACTGAATAATGTTGCTTGCCATATGCAGATCCCCATACAGAAACAACTCTGCAGCTTAACTCTATAGAATCCTTTCTTCATTCCTTACAGCCCTACAGAAGACCTGTGTACACAGTCTTTCTCATGTTCCAAGTCTGGTGATGTGTGCAGCAGAAACACATATCTGTGCTGTGTACTACAGAAACCAGTAATACTCTTATTTCTGTGCACTTTGGCAACCTGCATGGCAAACTCGATAGAAATCTTCACGCAGCTTCTCTGAATTGTCACTAATTTCTGTATAAAAGGAAATACACCTTTAAAAAAATCTTTAAGAGCAACAACTAGCAATCAAGGAAAAGTCTGGGTCTGGAGCATCCACCAGAGTTTTTCTGGTTTTGGTTTTTTCTCCCTTCCCTTTGTTTGTGCACTAGGGAGAAAGAAGAGAAAGAAGAGTCTGCAGACAGACCTGAGGCACAGCAGCCTCGCATCTGATCCTGTCGCCAAGCCTGACATCAGCAGGCAGCAGGAATATTCAGTGCATCTGCACGAGTGTGAGTGACCCAGCAGTGGTTGCTAGGCACAGGGATGGATATAGCCAGGGAGACAGGCTGCAAAGGGCTGCCTCTGTTTAACACTGCAGGCTCAGGTGAACCATCCTGCAAGCACTGAGGATTTCTTACAGTGGAACTCTGGAACACTAGACTAGAAATTACCCTTAAGAACTTAGTCTTTACATAACAAAGATATATATTTTGCATCAAGTAGTAGTTTAGCGTTGCAGAGATGTCAAAGGCTATCTTAACCAGCTCCACCTCTGGGACTTTTCCTCCGTGCTTGAATTAATAAGGACTGCTGAGAAATTATTTTGCCACCTCAAAGGGTGCCTAATGCTGACTCACTGCCAGAGCATCCAGGTTCATTGCACTGCTCTCAGTTAAAAGGAGTTTTTCTCCAGAAGGAACATAGGAAACATTCAGCAAGTCACGGTCATTTACATATACACACACAGAGTTATCTCCCAGTCCCCAGAAACAGACTGTCACCCGTTCCGTGTGAATCCCTCTGGACATCATTCCTGTACCTGGATACGGGATGGAGAGAAGTGTGAAATCAGCATAACGTTGAGCTTTGTCCACCTTCTCAGAAGACGTCACACTGCACAGGACAAGAGGAGACCAGCAGATATTTAGAGAGTGTTTTCTGCACAGACACCAGCACCCAAAAATCTATCTGTTGCATCTCCCTGGGCTATGACTTGACTCAGCTGCAAGTGGAGCAGAACTTACTCAACACATCCATATAAATAGGTACAGCCCAAAATCACTAAGGCTCTTCTCTAAGATAGTAGGAGAAACAGCTCCCTCTCTTCCTATGCACAGAGGGCTCTGTTGCTGTCTCCCTGCTGAACGGGTAACTGTCTCATTACTATAAACTCTACAGGAAAAAAGCCACTCAGACTGCAGAAGACAGATGAAAGCAGCTATGCTGCCCATTGATACAGTCTTCTGTGGCCTAAAACCTTGGGGTTTTCTTTACAGCATCAACTGACCTATCCTGCTGTAGAAATCTTCCAGGGACTGCTCCCAGGATGCTGAGTGCACACCTGACAGCAATTCACATGTAAGGGCTACACTAGTTGCAAACCAAAGCCTGCACAAAAACAAATGAACCCAGACTCACTTCAAGCCAAATTTCACCTTCTTGTTTTCCACCATCAGGTCACAGATGTATCGGACAGACAGGTATCGAAGCAGCTTGATGTCGTGCCCTCTGACCTTGTCAAACAGCTGGGAATCTGCATTTCTGCAAGACAGAATGAGGCAAGCAAGATGAGCATGGAAGACTGATCAAGGTGAATCTGATTCTTCCCAGATGAGCCACAGTTCTTCCCTGAACCACTTCTAGCCATAAGCAGCACAGCACGAGCCAAGTCAGACCGTAAACTGACACCGCAAGCTTTGTGCTCACGGTCCCTTCCCACATCTCACTCCATTCTGCAACAAACACATAAGATACAACACAATTTCTACAGACTGGAGATGTACTTTTTGATGAAGTAAACACAGCCATGCCCTTCAAATACATTTTCAATGGCTGTACATATTCCTGTCTCCAGCCCTTCCCTCTGAAAATAGATTAGCAAGTTTCAGCCAGCCAGTCATACTCAAGATTCTTCTTCAAAAGCAAGGAATGTAAGACCTGAGCCTAGTGATGGGTCTCAAGCCCAAAACCCAAACTAGAAAAGAGCAGAACTGAATGGCTGGGCCAGTCAGCAAACTTCCTTTTCCTCATCCCAGTGATGCATACAAACCTAAGTGCAGAGTCTTCCTCAGAAATGTCTTCTGCATCTGCCCAAGCATCATCAGAACCTCCTGAAAAAAAGGCATTAAGAAGTGAAGCTTTTGTGAACCAACTTGGTCCCAAATCTGACAAGATATGTATACAAACAAAAAGGTCATGGTTTGGTGCCTTCTCTTCACACCTAAGTGTGGTTCCCCACAATCCCTCTTCCGGAAAATCTTGTTTTGTAATGTAGCCAACATCTTCCTTGTCATTGCAAAGTACCTGGGCAGGTCAAACTCATGACTGACAGCCAGAGAACACCTCAAAAATGGTATGCAGTGCTTTTTTAAGCCAAGTTTCAGCTCCCACAATACAGACAGCCACTACTCCCCTAAGAGCTTTCCCTGGAGTCCACTATATCTCACCATTAGCAGCATTGATTCCCAATGATTAGTCAAGCAACAGCAAGTTTAATCCTCTTTCCTCCTTTACTCCCAACCCAAATGTTGGGATACCTGAATCCTTTGAATACCCTGAATCCTTTGGGATGCCTTTATTTGCCGACATATTTCCTGTAACTCACTCTTCAACCTCAAGTTCTTTTGTCAGAGGTTCTTACGAGCTGTGGCACTGTCCTGTATACAGGGCTTGGAAATGGACGGGAGGTTTCAGTTATGCTGAGCCTGATACAAGCAGCCCATGCCAGAGCTCCCAACGGTTTTGGGAAGAGCTTGGCCTCCTGTGCAGGTCTCTCTCCCAGCACTGACCAGCCTCACCATGCAGACAGTGACAAATGGCTCCTCACTCACCAGAGAAGATATAGTTGTAGCCAGTGCGCCCATAGAGCTCTCCCCAGCCGGCCAGTGTTGCTGATCTGCAAATATGCTGGAGGAAGATTTTTTTATTAATCACCCAGGCTCCAGGAGTCCTCCTCTTATCATGCCTATCTGCTGTCAGGTTACATAGAAAGGGTTGGTATCTATAGCTATCACCTCTCAGCTGTCTGCCCTGCAACCCCGGTCCAGATTGAGTTCTCCAAACACAGCAAACTCCCAAGTGCCTTTATCTGTAGCTAGTTTTTAAATCATATTTTCATCTCCAGTTCTCCAATGCACTAATACAGTCAGTTCCTGCCAAGTTAGCAACACATGCTCTGTTAATACCCTGCTTGAGCCTTATTTCCACATTCCTGTGGATGAGATTATGGATGGTCCCAAGATGACTCTGGGCAGTTCACTCCTGCAGAAAAAGGTCAGCAGATGCAGCCCACAATGGCTTCAGTCAAGCTAGATTAAAATTGTCACAGGTATGACTTTGCTATTCATACAGTGTTTCTAAATTCAACTAAAAAAACTGAATTAAGTGACTTAAATTCTAAATGAGACTATTCCTACAGGGCTTCAACACAGTTTAAGTAATTCACATAAAAATGAATCTAATTTCACTTTCTTACAGATCCCCTTGCAGACAAGCCCACACATTCATAAGACCATTTATGCAATCTTGCTTCCCAAGGGAAGAGACAAAGGAAACTTCTCTGGAGAGAGGAAAGTTACTCAAAGGGAGCTGCTGGGAAGAGTAAGGGACAAACAGGGACAATAATTATCTTTCCCCTCTGAAATGCCAAATATCTTAAGAACGTCAGGAGGGACATACACAGGAGGAAAAAAAAAGTTAGCTCTTTGGTACAAGGCTCATGATTTGGTGGGGGAGAAGAGCCTGAAGTGCCCACAGACTATTTATGCAGCCTAGACAGCAAATGCTACCTGCTACTACAGGCTGCCTGCTTGTACCTTAGCACAGATTTTACACCATTTGGAAAAGTGACAAGTGACTGAAGGCGTGGCTGCACAGTTGAAACGGCAGAGAGAAAGGTCATTTTCTCAGTGAAGACAGGTAACCCATGAAACTTTACCTTTCCCTTGTACAGAATGACTGGGCAAACAAAGCGTCCTCTGCACCTGGCCATCTTGCTCCGGTTGATGAGGTCCTGCAGTTTGCCAACCTGCACAGTGCTCTCATACCTAGTGGGCAGAGATTGAGGTCAGTACACAGAGCATCTTCTCACACATCTTTCAGCAAAGCCACCACAGAAACCCTCGGCTGCAATCCCATCCCTTTCCCTAGAAGTCAGCTCTGAAGTTAGCGAACATGAAAACACTTTGAGAATTGCTTCTGCTGCTATACAATACATTTGGACACTTTTCTGGCTCCTTTTCTTGATTTTGAAAGACCAATGCACAGTACATGATGGCACCATCAGGAACTGGCAAATACGAGCACCATCAGTAGGGTCTGCCACAGGCTAACACCTTTCCTGCTGCTATACAATACATTTGGACACTTTTCTGGCTCCTTTTCTTGATTTTGAAAGACCAATGCACAGTACATGATGGCACCATCAGGAACTGGCAAATACGAGCACCATCAGTAGGGTCTGCCACAGGCTAACACGTGGATTACTAGGGAAGGACAGTCAGCATATACAAAAAGACATGTTCTGTTTTCCCTGCTGTCACCTTTCCATTCAAAAGCAGCTCAGCACTACCACCACAGTGAATTCACTATCAGAGGGACAGTTTTGCAAGAAAAAAGGAAATATAATAGAAAATCAAATCTTGAACACTCCATGATCCTCAAGCATTTGTGTTGCCAGGTAATTAAACAACTAAATTAGCTAGTGGGTTGAGCAGGGTACTTAGATTAATGTCAGCTGCATCTGCAGAACTACATTTTGTTTGGTTTTCTTGTTGAAGTTAAAATAGAATTGTGTTTCATACCAGGAGACATTTTGGAAACATGTTAAAATTGCTCCAGTTTGTTTAAGTATCAGCCCACATTTGATAGGAATCCAAACTCACTTCTGAACTACACAGACCTCAAGGAGGAACTGTCAATGTAGAGAGGACTAGAGTTGGAATTGGAGAAGCACCCAGAGTGATATATTAGAAACCAGGTTAAGTCTGGTGCATGGCTATGCAGCTGGAGACTGTTAACAAGAATTTCCAGTTAGCCTTTCCAGAAATGGAGCATGGCGGAAGAGGCAGATGAACTGCCTGACCTCTGGATGTTAATACATTATCAACAGGGTAAATCTGAAAAAGGGGAAAAATAAGATCACGGGAAGTTCCCTAGAGAGATGCAGAAGTACCAGCATCACCGTGCAGAGCACAGGCTCAGCTGAGATAAGGCATCCGATTCTAGTGACCCGCCCCTGCCTGGAGAGGCACAGGAAGATGAGTAGGACGGCCAAGGGAGAGTCTGTGCTGCAAGGGAAACCACCAGGGTCTGATGGAAAGAGCAGATGAAGATGAGCAGATGCACAGCAATATGTGCTTCAGGGTGAAGGAGAGTGCAACATAGGAGGAGGACAACTCAAGCACGAAGGACAACACTGGCCTAAGAACAAATTAATACCTTTACTGTGGAGTTAATGAAAGTTGCTAAACTTCAGAATCACTGAGAGTGTGGAGCAATGTACCAGCAGCTGCCATTCTGGGAAAGATTAAAAAAATTAACCTATTATTAAAATGGAAATCAATCCATTTTGGTTTATGGAAAATATTATACAAGGTGGTGCCAGTAGAAGCAGGGAAACAGAAAACATGACTTCCAAATACTTTTTTTTTTTCTAATAGAAGGATCTGGTTCTCAGAATTCATAGTGGTGGTTTAAGTTTTTTTCATGTTTTCCTGCATATACAATTATTTTGCTATCCAGCTCCAAAAGACCTTTGACACATACCAGAATTTAAAGAACAAAAACCCAAGCTAATCTTCTTTAAACAACGTGAACATGAGGGTGCTAATTGGAAAGGTAGGAAAATGTGAGCAAGAGTGAGAAGAGATGACTTCGTGTATACTTCCCAACACCAAACTATTTTGAAACTCAGAAGATTCGGATGCACAGATTTGGTTGTGGGGCTGTTTTTAAATGAATACATGCAATTAAGAGATATATCCTGCCCTCTGCTCCAGTTCCCTTTACGTTTCCTTGGCAAAAGCAAATACGGAGGGAAACAAGAACTTAAATGCAATGTCACCAAAATAGCTCCATGGCACTGCATCCAAGAAGATGAGAGTTAGCAAAACTGAAATACCTGAAAGATCAGAAATTATAAGAGAAGCACCTGTCTGGGAGCTGAGACAAGACAACAGGTTTCACTCACTGCGCTTCCCTGGAGAGGTTTCTGCAAATGAGTCTGAGCAGCCTGGCAGGAGCCCAGGGCACGGAGTGAGCGGGAAGCCCTGCACCCTGCTGGGGACATGGAAGGACAAGCCCCTCTCAGGCACAGCACGCCTGTTCCTTGGGAAGCCTGCACACACACTGGAGAGACCCATCTGCCATGGCTCTGCTACAAATAAGGCTCCCAGATCTCCTCATGTCAATAATCACCCTCAGTAATGCAAGAGATGAACATGGTAAACAAACTGAAAGCTGTACCAAGACTCCTGTAGCAAAGGGGAAGCTGCTCTGAAGAACAGGTGTAATGCTTTTACAGGAGCTAGTGATTAAATGCAGCATAAATAGCAGTAAAATCTACAGCAAAAGGTTCAAAACACACAGAATTCCTCCTGTACCTGCCTGGATTTCAGAGCACTGTTATCAAACTTTGATCAAGCAAAGTCCTTTCTTCTCCCAGCTGCCCAGCTACAGAATGAACTGATTTGGGTCAAAAAAAATATCATTTTTTTGCTGTTTCCTCACATGGCTCCAGAAGCAGCTGTCCTGACAGAAATGATGGCACAGCAAAGAGTTTGTGCATGTGAAAACTACTTCCAAAGCACCTCAGTATTCTCAGAGTTGAGAAATTTCAAGCAGATCTTACCAGCTGATTAAAAACATTACAAAGATAAAAACAGAAGCATTCAAGGCCAGGTTTGATACGGCCCTCAGCAACCTGATCTAGTGGAAATTATCCCTTCCCATGGCAGTAGGGGCTGGAACTGTATGATCTTTAAGGTCCCTTCCAACTCAAACCATTCTGTGGTTCCACAAGAAGCAGCCAAAGAGACTCGGTCCTGGATGGAGTGTTCTGCTCACTGAAAGAGGTTCTTTCCTTCCGTAACACAAGATGTGCAATGGTCTCTGTTTCATAATTATTCCATAGGAGTAAAATGATTAAACTAAAACCTGCATTTGTCTAAAAATCACTTGGTAGCTTTTACAAAAATAAATCATCATGCTGAAATCAGGAGAGTGATGATGAAGTGTAGTCTGTTTTTGTGACTCTCTTTTGGACAGTAAATCAAAACTTGCCAAGAATCAGTATAAATACAGATAATTGTCACTGCTGGCTTACAAAGGTCACAGAAGAAAATGGGGCACCAAGTGTAAGTACTCTTGTTTTGAATACTTGTCAGAAAAATAAAGCATCCTTTCCTCTTGCAAGAGCAGGAAAAGCAGAAGCATTCAGTTTCTCTTCCCTAAATCTTCCCCTAGTTACACTTAACAGCCTCAAACTTCAGTTTCATGTTTTTTACAGCAAGGGGTTTAATCTGTTCTCATCTCATCCAACTGTTAGGCAGAAACTCTCCCACCTGGCAGTCAGTTGTGGCTGGTTTCCAAAGACCCCCTCCTACAGCACCCAGCCTACGTGTCAGCACGGCAGCTGATGGTTTTCCTTCCTCAGGCAAAGCAGCTGGACACGTGAGAAGGACTTGTTGACCCTCCTTTTGAACACAACACTCTTGTCATGGACACACAGTCAAGACTGCAAAACTGCATTATGTTTTGTTGAAGGAAAAAGTAAAAATGAGAGGCTGTGGTTGGAGCTGGAAGGAGCGGCTCATATTCAGCCAGAAGCAAGACCAACGTGATCCTGAGCTTGTGGGTCAAAGTCCAGAGATGTGCTGGCTCAGATGTTCACCAAACTGAACAAGTGTTTCCCATTAGCTCACTAAACCTCAGTGCCCACTGACCTGTTCACCATGGTGGGGAGAGGCAAAATAATCTGGAACCTGGTCTGGAATGACAGAAATATCTGTCTAGGCTGTCCTGTCTGCCTAGCCCCTATCAGACCCCCTGACCCGAGATGATTTGCAGACTAAAATTTCCGACATCAGAAGCCTTGCTACAAGACCACAAGCACTTCATCAAGGCAGGGAGAGCATCACACAGGCTTGCTCACAACTTTGAGCCTTCTGGCGAGCTGCAACACAACAATCACCAGGAGCCAACACTGAGCTCAGGTTTGCTCCAGGGCTCCATGCAGGGCAGCTGGCGCTGCCCCGGAGCACCCCCGCTTCCTTTACAGCCCCCGAGTAACAGGTTCAGCTCGGCAGCTTTCCTCAAGGCGGCCCAAGAGCCCTGGGAGGAGCCCCACGGGAGCTCGGCAGCCCCGGCAGGCAGAGAGGGGAGTCCCGGGAGCGGCTGACACCAGCGGCTATAATTAGCGCAGCGCAGCCCGCAGGGCTTCCCCCGGCCGGCGGGAGCCCCGGAGCGCCAGGCGCGGAAGCGCCCCGGGACAACAACTCCGCCGGGCGTCAGCTGCACGGGACGGGACACGGGAACCGGGGCCTTACGAGTCACGGCCGGCGCCGGCGTCGCGCTCCAGGAGGACGATGTGCCGCGGATAGTGGGCGCAGACCTCGCCGTGCACGTTGGGGATCACGCTGTAGCGGTAATCGCGGCCGAAGAGCTCCAGACACCGCCGCTCGATCCGCTCCACCTGCGCAGAGCCACCGCTCAATGCCCGCCGCGCCGCTCCCCGCTCCCCGCGCCCCCCGAGCCCCGGTGCCCTCACCTTGGCAGCGGCGGCACCGCCGCCGTCCTTGGCGCGGTACTGTGCCCGGGAGAACTCCAGCAGCAGCTCGGCCAGGGAGCGGTCCCCGGAGCCCGCCGGGGGGCAGCCGCGGGCCGCCGCCGCCGCCATGCCCGCGCCGCTCACCGCCGCCTCGGGCCCATCGTCCCGCCCGCCGCTTCCGCCCGCCCGCGACGCGCCCCTTCCGCCCGCTCCCGGCGTCATCGGGGCGCGCCGCGCTCCGCCCCGGGCTACCGGGCCCCGCTCCGGGGCTACCGGGCTCTGCTCCGGCCCCGCGTTTAGACCCGCAGAGCGGCGCGGCAAACGCTGTCAGGCCTCGCCGAGTGGGTCCGACCGTGGCGTTGGCGGGCGTGCCCAGGGCGCTGCCCTCAAGAAAGAGTCCCGAGGCGGGTTTTAATTAAAGAAGCCCCTCCCGCAGTGTGGTCGCACGCACTGAGCCCGTGGCGGAGGAGCTGCGGGGTGAGCGGTATCGCTCCCGGCTGAGGGCGGCACGGGCTCGTGTGCCCGGGCAGTGTCACGGAGCCAGCTCGGGCTGTGCGTGCCGAGGGTGACGGGCACTGCCCGTGCCGAGCCGGAGGCACACGGCTGCTCGGCTCTTGCAGGGGAACGCAATGTGGTTTTCATCTGCATTTGTGTGATTTGCAAATCGGCCGTGAATCTTCTCAAACATTTAATGACAGCCGAGTTCAACTGCAGCTAAGGCGGTGCATCTCGTTGCCTGAGAATGAAACTGGCCCGACATGGTTTGGTCTCTGCTGGGTTTGGGACGGCTGTGAGGCTGACGGGGCGGTGGCACGATTTCACAAGGGCACCTGCCAGCATTCAAGTGCTGACAGCCTGTGTGACACTGCTGGCATAGCCATTTACCCCAGCCCAGTCATCCACCACACCTAGCCTGGCGCACGCTGTGCACCCCAGCCCTGTCACCACATCTGACCTGGCACAGCCGTGTACCTGGCCTCGCTCTGTCAGAGATTTTGGGTCGACTCCTGCTGCCCCAGCGCGGGCGCAGCCACAGTGGCGGCAACTTACTTGCTCTGTCCCCGCCAGGAGGGTGGGGAAGGTCTGCAGCCCGTCCGGGGGGCTGCGCCAGCACCCCGCGGGCCTCCCCCGGCCTCGTGAAGGGTGCGGGAGGATGGACGCTCTCCCTGCGGGCACACTCCGGCCAAAGGAAGCCACGCGGGGCCCTTCCAGCACTTATCGGAGCCATGCCCCGACGCGGTCCCGGGCAGGGTCGGTCCGGGGACCGGTCCTGCCGGACCGGGGGAGAGGAATGGGCCCGGCGACCCGACCCGAGCCAAGCCGAGTGGATCTGAGCCGAAGCGAGACGAGCCCGTCGCTCGGCCGAGCCCGAGGCGAGCGCAGCAGAAGGCGGCGGAGCGCTCCGATCCCCGGGGGGCGGGCTCGGAGGGTCTCGGTTCGGCTCGGGCTCGGGCTGGGCTGGGCCGGACGGGACCGGAGCGGGCTCGGCTGGGCTCGGGCTGGGCTGGGCCGGACGGGACCGGAGCGGGCTCGGCCGGGCTCGGCTCCGCAGTGGCGGGGGGGCGCGCGGCCGCGCGCGCGCGGCGGGAGCGCGCGGGGCGCAGAGGCGGCAGCCAAGATGGCGGCGCGGGTGTCGCAGGGCCCGGCAGCCCGCGGGCGCTCTTAGGCCGCGGCCCCCCCGCCCCGCCGACCCCGGGCGGGCTCCCCGCCGCCCCGGCCCCTCCCGCCCTCCGGCAGCGGCGGCCGGCAGGATGCTGCCCTCGCAGGAAGCCTCCAAGCTGTACCATGACAACTACGTGCGGAACTCGCGCGCCATCGGCGTGCTCTGGGCCATCTTCACCATCTGCTTCGCCATCATCAACGTGGTGGTCTTCATCCAGCCCTACTGGGTGGGCGACAGCGTTAACACGCCCAAGCCCGGGTACTTCGGGCTGTTCCACTACTGCGTGGGCAGCGGGCTGGCGGGCCGGGAGCTGTCGTGCCGCGGCTCCTTCACCGACTTCAGCACCATCCCCTCGGGCGCCTTTCAGGCGGCCGCGTTCTTCGTGCTGCTCTCCATGGTGCTGACGCTGGGCTGCATCACCTGCTTCGCCCTGTTCTTCTTCTGCAACACCGCCACCGTCTACAAGATCTGCGCCTGGATGCAGCTGCTGGCAGGTACACACCGGCACCGGGAACAGCGGCACCGGGAACCCGGCCTGCCCCGGGCCTGGCGGCGGGAGACGGGTGGGGAGAATGTGGGCAGCGCTGAGCGTGCGGCACCCGGGGCACCCCCGGCAGTGGTAGTGGGGTCCCTGGCTACGGGGAACAGCAAGGTTGCTCAAGGAAGCTGGGCTGAGTCCAAACACTGCAGGGCCGTGGATCCAGGATCCAGCCCCACAGTTTCTTGGGACACCCAGGCCAGGTGCTGGTGCTGACAGATGAGCTGGAATGGGCACCCGTCTGGGACACTGGCACCGAAGGCTGCCTGGTATCCCCTGGCCACAAGGAACACAAGGGCTGCTCCAGAAAGCTGGGCTGGGTACGGGTGCTGTGTATCCATAGGGCATCCCAGCCAGGAGCTGGCCCCAGGATGTCCCAGGCCTTCCTAGGACAAGCAGGCTGGGCACTGGCACTGACAGAGCACCACAAACAGGTTCTGGCTCTAGGCATTGGCACCTGGGTCTTCCCAGGCAGAGGTTGGCCACAGGGAGCATTGTGATCGCGCAAGGAAGCAGGACAGGTACAAGCACTGTAGGGCCATGCGTCTTCTCAGCCAATAAATGTCCTCAGGACACTCCGGGATGCCCTGGGACATCCGGACCGGGCACTGGCTCTAGGAATAGTCACACCTGCTTGGGGCACTGGGGCCTGGGATTCCCCAGGCAAGGTCTGACCCCAGGGAAACATAAGGCTCCCTAGGACACAGCCAGAGAGCTCTATCAGAGACCCACCTCAGGTGACTCCAGAACAGGCACCGACCTTGGGACACCTGGACAGTCTGGACGTCCTGGAATAGGGACCCACCTTGGGGCACTTCAGTACACCCCAGCCAAGGGACCAGCATTGGGACACCCTACAACATGGCCCAGGACACTCTGGATCAGCCTCCTGAATCCCTGGGGATTCACCCCAGCACACTCCACATCCGTGACTAGCCTCCCTGTCAACCCCAGTGATGTGAGGTTGTCCCCAGAGATACTCACTTTAGGGGAACACTCAGCCCCCAGAGGGACCCCACTACTGGAAGAAGCCCATGCATGGATCCCCCATCCCTGTAAAAGCACCCTTTGCTCCCCCTTAAAGACATATTGTACCCAGGCCCCCTCTCTCCTGCATCATGGAAGGGCTGTGAGGACAGGCCTCTCCCAGCTCTCTGCAGGGCTTCCCACAGAGGTATATCACACATTTCCCTTGATGTCTCCCCAGACATGACCATTCAAGCCCAGTAATTAACCCCCACCAAAAAGTGACCCTGTCTATAGATCCTCCTTAGATCCCTCCACAAATGGAACCCCACTGTAGATGTACCCCAAGACCCTCACAGACTCACTCCTCAAAGTGGCACTGTGCAATAACCCAGACCTTTCCCCAGAAGGGGACCTGATGCCTATATTGATAGGGATCCCAAGTATCCCCTTACGCACAGACTTCCAAGGTGTCCTCACACAGCGCTTGTCCTTTCGGGAGAAAGATCCTGAGGAATGATGTTGAACTTCCCTTGCTATCAAGACCCTTCACTTCCTTCTCTGCACAGTTTTACCAGGTGTGGACAAGCACTTGCTCTCCACTGCATACTAAGTGTGAATAGATCTAGAGCCTAGAGCTTCCACTGGAAGGACCTGCAGTGCCCCTTATTCCTAATGGAGGGACTCCGTTCATCCCCTCTGTGAGAAGGGCCCCAGTGCTCGATGTGGAAGGAAGGATACAGCCGCTCTGTGTGAGCACCTTTCAGCTAGCCCAGCTCTTTCCCTTGCAGCTGGCCTGGGCTGGAAAGCCTGACCTCCCCTCACCCCCATCAGGACCACAGCCAGACCTGGAGCTGCCTTGGCTTATCAGGAAATTCCCTCATCTTTAATTTTCTCCGTCCTGAAGATTTATCAGTTTAAAGCAAGCTCAGAGCCCAAATCCTACCGATTGTCGGCAGCTTAATCAAGTGGCGTGGAGTGTCCAGCTGCTACTGCTGCACAGGGATCTGTGCCTCTGTGTGGCAGAGGGCACTGCACTGGAGGCAGCCCTGGGTCTTCTCCCCAGTGCCTCCTGTCCTGACCTGGCTCAGGTTTGGGTGGCCATGACAGCACTTTGCTGTTGTCACCTCTGGGTACCCTTCACCTTGCCTTGGGGCTTATCCTTGGTCACACTTTGCACGTTGTAATTACACGTGGTGCTGACAACTGCACTTGTGAGACCCCTGAGTGCCCAGCTCAGTGGGGCCGTGGGCTGGCTCTTCTGGCCCCAGCCAGCCCGGGTTGGCTTGGAGCTCTCCCAGAGCAGCGTGGCTCCATGGCTTCTCTGCTGGGGACAGTCCACGGCACCATCAATAGAGAGTGGCCCTCCACCCTACCCTGAGACAGGACAGCATGAGAGAGCTGCTGTCCTACAGGACAGGCTGATGTTCCCGTCAGAGAGGGCCTGGATGCAGAGGTGGTGATGTGGTGTGTCCCAGCAAGAGAGTCTTGTCTGGCAGGGGTCAGGCAGGGCCAAACTTCCCTGGGGATGTCTGAGGCAGCCACAGGTGGATGTGTTACCTTGTGCATGGAGAAGGAGCTGCCATGACCTATGGAGAGACTACCATAGGCCAGATCTTATGACAGGGACATAGCCTGATGCAGGCTCTGGCACATCATTATGGCAAACTTCCGAGATTCACCTGGCTGGGAGGCTGGAGGATTCTGTCAAAGCAGAGAGTTTGGAGGAGCAGAGAAGGAAAAGAAATTCCTCCTGCCTCAGTGAGGGTTTAGCTGAAGAAGGACTTGCACTACTACATCAGAAGCAACTGTGAGACCCAGAGTCTCTTGGTCTCACTGGAGAAAGCCAGGTGAGGCAGGTAATGGGAAGAGAGATGGAGCTGAGGTGTCCCCACCCCATCCCTGTGGGGTGGCCAGTGCAGAGTAAAGGGCTGCTGATTGTGGGCATGGATGGGCTCTTCAGAGGAGAAAAACCAAGTGCAGGAATGTGGGGGAGGAGGATGAGGAATTCAAGATCTCTTTCAAAAAAAACCAAAAAAAACCAACCAACTCTAAATCATCAATGTCTAATTAGTGGACAACAATCAAGGCAGGGTTTAATTAGAGCTTGACAGAAAGCTCCAGCTCAAAAGCCACTGCCCCCCTAGGAGGAAACTGGATCTAATTAAGAGGAAAGACTCTGCTTTATCGCAAATTGAAATGTGGCCATCTGCCCTGTTCAAAATCCCAGTAACGCAAAACTGGAGATTTTGCTAAATCCTTCTGTTATAAAACCAGAGATGGGCCCTTAACATGAGCACGTCAACAGCTGTATGACTGACAGCACCTGATGCCACCCCAGTACTCCAAATTAGCGGAGGAGCACCTTCACAAGGTTCCATGGGATGATGCTTGAAGAGAAATGGGCTGTGAGGATGATTCCCCCTTGGGATTTGTCTGCAGGAAATCAGAGCATAGGAATACACCACCACCAGGATGCCCCGGAGCCTGAGCATTTCCTCTGGTTCCCCAATACTCTGCTGTAGCATAAGACACAGTCACACTGTGAGTTAACTCTGAGCTTTGAACAAAGCTGTCCTGGTGCCCAGCACTAATGCCCCTGCACAACAGCCCAGCCAGCTCTGTGTGACCCTGCATCCACGTGCCTCCCATCAGGATGATTACCCTGAGTGGTACCCAGGGTTGTTTCCAGAGGGTCTTTGGTTTTGTACTTAGAGTCTCTTGAGGGTCAGAAGAGGCAGCCAGCTGAGCACACCATTCTGCTTGCATGGAAAAATTGACTGGCCACATTTAAGGTGTTTTCCTGTGCTCCAGGTCCAGCAGTCAGTGTGGTGAGACCTTCACACTCCCTCCCTTAGAGATACACGGTACACGATGTGTCTTCCCACCTGGGGTCATGCTCTTGCCTTAGGCCTGGGCTTTGTCCTTATCAGTGGCATTTTGGCATTAATTGTGCCATGTCCAGCCGTCTTTCCTGATGGAGAATGTGGTGATACATATCCATCTGAGCTCTCTACTCCTTTGGGAGACTCCCTTCCGAGCTATACTCGCCTCCTCGTTGGGCCCTTCCAAGGCCTGAGAGCAGAGGCAGGTCCCTAAGCAGGGCTTCATCTTCTGTGCCTCAGCTGTGTGCCACTGGCTCAGTGGGGACCCTTGCATGGCATGGTTTTGGCATATCCATGCAGAAGAGTAGTGAGGGAATTGTTGCCAGCTGCGGGGCTGAGTGTAGTGGAGCTGTGTGGTGGGATGGCATCAGCCCAAGGGAAAGCAGGATCTGCCCTGGGTGAGCGCTACAGCCCCAAAACCCTCCCTGGTTCTGGCAGCAGTGCAGTGGCTCTGCTGAACCACAGCAGGACAGGCTCATCTTCCCGACTGCGACTTGCTGGAGACCCAAGTCCTTTCAGAGACTTTGAGGTTTTAAAATATTGTTTTCATGGATATAAAAGTCATTCATTGAAATTCTTAATAAAAAAATACGAGGCAGATAGCACTGCTGCAAAGTGGCTCGGAGTGTAACTGGGACAGCTGCTGAGCATGAGGCTGCCCAGGAAGGTTGTGGGGGCTCTGTCTCTGGAGTCATTCAAAACCCATCTGGACATGCTCCTGTATCCCCTGCTCTAGGTCACCCTTGGCAGGAGGGTTGGACTCCAGAGGTCCGTTCCAACCCTAACTATCGTGTGACTCTGCAGTTTATCCTCCAGCCCTTTCTCTGTCAAAGGGAGAAATACCGCCCGTATACGAACCACTTCCACCTGCTGACCTTGCAGCAAAACTAACAGCACCGCAAAACCCCTCAGCATTTCCTGAATTACTGCCTTCTGGACCCCAAAAAAAGCTTTCCTGAAGATTCCCCTCTTCTTCCCCTACCCCTCAGGTCCTGCAAAGGGGACAGGAGCAGGGCAGCAGCCCATGCCTTGCATCCGTGCAGCGCCGTGCGCTCCGCAGCCGCCGCGGGGTTTGCGCGGCAGCGCAGCCCTCCTGATGTGCCCGTGTACTCGCGGGGAGGGGCTGAGCCGGGCGTCTCGGAGCCGCTCGTGTCCTGGAGCTTACATCCCTGAACTGTTGTTCCAGATAAAGTAACTGTCAGTTCTGATTCATACAAACTCATAACTCTATTCTGAATCCCGCTGATTTTTTGGCACAAAACCAGCCTGTGGAGCAAAACGCCGTAAGGGAGCTCGTGTCTGTGTAAATGGCCGGTGCTCGCCGTCCAGAGCACGCTGCTTTTAGTGTTGATTTATTTTTGAGGGATTTCAGTTTTTAGGGGGAGGAGGGGGGACTGTGTTTGTCCCCTTTCCATTTGGTGCTCAGCTCTCAGGAGGTTTTCTGGTGTGAGAAGCAGCAACTCTAGATCCCAACAGCACAGGCCAGCCCCTGTTCCCTGGGGTTTTTGGATATGCTGTCCCCACGCCAGTTTAAAAAGCCCTTTTTGGACCCAGTGATTGCTGGTTTTCCCCCATTACCTCACATCTTCCCGTTTGTGTGTTCTTTGGCGGTGTGATGCTCTGGGGGAGGTCACATCTCAGCTGTAGGGCATGTCCTGAGCTCCTTCCTCCCATGGCAGGCACAAGCAGTAAAAGCCAGTTTTCATTCACACCTGCAGACTAAACTACACAGAAAAAGAAATAGAAAAAAATCAGATTTTAATCTTGCAGGCACAGCTGCTCAGTACAGGGGCAGTGGTACTCAGCAAACATGGGGGTTACTCAGACAGTCCAAATTAGCTAAATGTACAAGGAGATTTTGTCCTGCCAGGAGGAGCCTCCTTTTTCTGCCCAAATCTTGCTCCAGTGTTGCATCCTGAGTCATAACATTGCATTCCCTTTGATTAATTTCTTTTGTGAGGATATCAAAAGCCCTTGAGATGCCTATGTTGTTTCTAATGGACCTTGACAAGGGAGCACTGAGGAGTGAGAAGCCGTGAACCAGCTGTAAAGCCAAGAAATGCCAGCTTTATGGGGTCAGAGCCCCAGCCCCAGCAGGTCTTCCTCCCTCTGCATGCACCCTGTCCCAGTGATCACTGAAATGCCTGCTCTCAAAACTGTCTTTACAATTGGAAAAACTCTAGAAGAGGGAATTGGAGCCCAGGGCCGAGGGGCAGGAAGGCATCTATGGGGTGTGACAGACCAGCCAGCCATTCCTGGTGCCACTGACAGTGAGGACTGGCGCCACAGGCTCAGAAGAACAGGAATTAAAAGCAAAATGGACAGGAGTTGGGTTACTTTTTCCTTTTTAACAGTGGCTCTTCATAGGAGTCATCACCTGGTGCTTTTCTTGTGGTTGCAAGGCATATAAATTGGTTACTTTAAACAAAACCCAAGGTTTTCTTGCAGGTCTGCAAGGGGTCTTGGGGCATTTGGAGGAAGCTGCTGGCAGAATGGTGCTGCGGGCAGAGGGACGGGCAGGCAGAGCCCTGACCCCGCATTCCTCAGACCTGCTGGACAGGCCAGCACCCAGGCCTGTGGACTGTGTGAGGATCCCCTCCTCGCTCTTGCTCTGCTTTTCAAAGTCACTCCTTGCTGCAGGCACGGGAAGGTGTTTCCAGGACATTGGGTGGCCTGAGGAGAGCAGAAAAGGGAATTGCTTGTGACAGAGCAGAGGACTCAGCTTGCTGCTGGGAACACGTAGGGCAGATGGGAAGAGGAGAGCACTGAGCTGCTCTTCACCAGGAGAGCCCCTGCCTTCAGTAGCTCAGCCACTTCCCAGGGAGCTGTAGAGTAGTGAGAGGTTTTTGGGAAGAGGCCAGTCACCCTCAGGCAGAGGCATTTGGGTGCATGTGGTGACTTGGACACACACCTCTGCCCAGTAGTCAATTTGTTGTTTAATTCTGTCAAATGGGCTGTGAGGACATGGGCAGAGATTCTGCAACTGTTGGGTGGGACTGGGCACAGACTCCTTTTGCCCGGTGCAGCACAGAGCAGGCACACGGGAGATGATGAGAGGGATCAGAACAAGCAGACACAGGCTGGAGCCAGGCAGTGTCCTGGCAGTGGCCATCCCTGCATGTCCTCCGTGACTGTGCCGTGACAACCCACCACATGAGTTTCTCCCATACCTTTTTGAGCCACCCTACTTTTGCCTTAAACCCCGTCTCTCATGTCCTCCATGAGTGCCGTGGCATCACTGCCTGTCCTGCCATGTCTGGGACCTGCAGATGTCCTGGGAGATCCTCTCACCTGTGGTGTTTTCAGAGCAGTGAGCTCTTGGCAGGCTTCTGCTTTACCTGGGCAGCTGGACCCACCTTTACCTCGAATAATAGCTCAGGAATGCAGAGGCCATGACACTGCCTGCAGAGTCCAGGGACAGACCCAGGGGCTGCTGTTCTGTTCCTGTGAAGGACTGGCTGAGGGCAGTGCACAAAGGCTGGGAGCCTGCCCAAGCCCTTGCTGGTGTAGGCAAAATTAGTGCCTGATTTTTTAACTCATAATTGCCTACCATCTTGGGCACAGCCCTGCCCTCCTTTGGGCCCAGAGTGGCTGTTGCTGAGGCCTGCTGCTCCCCCCGGCAGCTGGAGCTGCTGCTTTCTGTGCTTCCCCCCAGCCTCACTGTGTACCTGTGGTCCTTTCCTCCTCCTTTATGATTTCAGCAGATTTTTTACAGCCGTGCCCATTTCCAGGCTGGGTCGTGCCAGCCTGAGCAGTGCTGTGGGGGTAAACCCATCCCTTGCTGGGGATTGTCACAGAGCACCTGAGCTTGTTTCACAGCTGCACTGCACTGGGAGCTCAGAGGATCCTAAAATCCTCTTAGCATCTCTGCTTTCACAGGAACAGTCCCTGGCACAGGTCTGCTGCACCTGATCCCCTTTAATTCAGGCCCTCAGCTGAATTAATGCCATCCTATTCCAAGGTGCCCAGGTCAGCGGCAGGCCAGGCTGCTCCTCACCAATTACCATGCAGTGCATGGCGTTGGTACTGATTGTGTTTCCTTGCAGAGGTTTTGGGTTGGCCCAGTCCCAGACAGGCTGTGCTTGGCTGGGAGTCCCTGGTGACGATGTGCTGGAGACACTGGCTTGGCTCTGTGCAGCCGTGCGGCGCCGGGGTGGCACCAGGGCTGTGCATTGCAGTAAATCAGCATGCAGGGCTTGCCACCGTCCACATGCAAGTTTGTGTGTGGAGGAGTCAGAGACCAGGAGCAGCTGCTGCATGACATTATGTGCCAGCATCCCTGTCCTTTCCTGGGTGCAGTGTGATGCCCTGCAGGCACTTGCCTCCCTCCTGGGATTTCCCTTCCCCATAGAAAGCAGTGCAAAACACATGCCAGCACCCAGAAAGCTCATGCCAGACCGCCAGCTGCCTGCCTGCAGGGTGTTTGCTGAAAGGGATGGAGAGAGAACTTCTTACTGGTGTGGGCACAAGCCTCTTTCTTCTTCCTTAACTCAGGGCAAAAGTACCTGCAGGGCACCTCAGCCAGCATCATTACTATTTTTAGCTTTTCCAGCTGATATGGGGTGAGGAGCTTTTGTACTTGCTGTAGTCAGAAAAAGTCACCTCCTTACCTTGATAGTCACAGGCTTTGTCCTGGCATTTCTGTCCCTGTGTTTCCTGATGTCTCCTTGCTCAGCACAGAGTGTGTAGTGGAGGCCTGCTGGGAAGGTGACCCCTCTGGGAGTGGTGCTTGCAGACTGTGGGGTGGTCAGGTGTGGGGGCTCCTGGGGATGCCAGTCCTCTCCACGGGCAGCATCCCTGCCCGCAGTGCACCGGTAGCTCCTGCCCACATGCAGGGAGCTTGTAGTGATGAGGAAAGCCCGTGGGCAGCCACCGATCCTGTGGCTGATGCCGGTAGAAACCAAGAGCCTGAAGTCCTTATTTGTGCGTGGGCCAGGTTTGGGACAGCCAAAAATGCAGTCCCCGGGGCTCCTGAGGCTCCTGAGGCAGTGGTGGCTGTCACCTGCCACATTGCCGAGCTGTTGTGAGGCCAAGGTGGGCTCCCTGCCAGACATGGCTGCACTCATGTACTGACTGGAGGCTCAGCCCCAGCACTGCCACTCTATTGTCTCTGATGCTTCCCCCTCCTCTCCCTCTTGCAGCGCTCTGCCTGGTGCTGGGCTGCATGATCTTTCCCGATGGCTGGGATGCAGAGACCATACGGGACATGTGCGGGGAGAAGACGGGGAAGTACTCCCTGGGCGACTGCTCTGTACGCTGGGCTTATATCCTGGCCATCATCGGCATCCTCAACGCCCTTATCCTCTCCTTCCTGGCCTTTGTTCTCGGCAACCGGCAGAACGACCTGCTGCACGAGGAGCTCAAGACAGAGAGCAAAGGTCAGCACCATGCTACTGGGGGATCCTGGGTGGGAGCAGCCTGGGGGCCTTGGCCCCTCTGGCAGCCTGGCAAGGGTCCCATGGGCTTAACTGGCACCTACAAAGCAAGCCAGGCTGGGCAGGGTAGGGGGAAGCTGCTGAGCCTCTGCCCTGCCTGATTTCTCTCTTCTGTTTCCACAGATTTTGTTGGCACTGCGGTAAGCCTTGAGTGTCACTGTCCTGTCCCCTGTCCCTCTGTGGTGTCTCTGGGTGTGACTGTGCTTGGTGCCTGCGTGACATGGGACGGGATGGGATGGGACGGGATGGGATGGGGTGGGGTGGGATGGGATGGGGTGGGATGGGATGGGATGGGATGGGATAGATGGGATGGGATGGGACGGGATGGGATGGGATGGGATGGGATGAGATGGGATGGGGGACCCTGACTGTGCAGGCAGCAGGGCTGGGGGCAATGGGGAAGGGAGGCAGCAGAGACAGGGAGGCAGGGATGGGGACAGGCATATGCCTGGCACATGCAAGTAGCACAATGGTGCAGTAAGACCAGCCCAAGTCCATCCTCAATCTGCTGTGCTTTCCCCGCAGAGGATATAAGGCCGACCATCCGCAGCAGGACCCTCTTCCCATGGCCGGCAGCCTGGGCGCTCCCTCCCTGTCCTGCCCTTCATTTGCTGCCAGCGGCCACACAGCGTCCCGTGCCGCCCTCCGGGCCCCGCTGCCCGCGCCAGGGATGTGCCAGCCGCCCGCCCCATCCATGGCCACCTCCATGTCCACGCCGGCACCACCATCCCACGCACCCTGCCAGCTCCGTACCCACCGCTGCCTGCGGGCCGCCGCCGGGGGAGGATGCCTCAAACCCGCTTCGTTCAAGAACAGAATCCAGCTGCGGTTTTGTTTCAAGGAAAAAACAGTCTCGGAGTTTTTAACAGATTTCTACATCCCCAGGACTCCTGACCTGCTGCCTCCCACCCGAACGCGCACCCAGTGACGCCCTGTGCCGGCTGCTCCGGGTCCCGGACCCCTCCCCACTCCCATTTTGTACAGCTCCGTGATCCTGTCTCCACAGCCAGGGGACCCGGTGGCCGGGATGGGGCCCAACCCCTACTTTTACACGTAAATTCATATTCTCTAAACAGGGTAAAGTGACTCGAGCCCCCTCTCCCCCTGCCCCGGGAGTCCAGCCCAGGACATGGTGTTTCCTGGTGCGTGGCTGTGGCCGCAGGCTGCTGCTCGCTCCCCTCAGCGTGGGGACCGCAGGGGCCTTGCTGCTGCCGCCCGTGGGACACCCGACTCGCGCCGCCGTTGAATGTAAGCCCCGGTAAGTGAGAGCAGCTGAACATGCAAAACCCCCGGGCGGGCACAGGAGGACCCCCCCGCCAAGACCCCTCCCCGAGCCGGCCGCGGGCTGTTGCCAAACGCCTTCCCTCCCCATCCCCATACGGTGCTTTATCTCCACTGGTGACAGCAAGGCTTTCCCTGCCGCACGGCACGGCCGGGTGTACCTGAGCGCTCCTGTACCCACCCGGCCTCCCGGCTGTACCTGCTGGCCCGCGGTGATGGCGTGAGGGGAGCCGGTGGCTGCTGCCCCGGGCAGCGCCGGCGGCCCCCGAGGCCACACACAGCACCCGGGAGCCGACACCCCGGCACGGGTGGCCACAGCCCGGCTGTGGCTCTGCTGGCCAGACCAGCGTGTGCGTGGGCTTCCCCTGGCCCCAGGGGCTTGGGTCACCGCAGCCCTCGCAATGCAATAAAGTCCTCAGCACTGGCCGCGTCTCAGTGCGAGCAGCTGGGGCTCCTTGCAGGGCCCAGGGCAGGGCCCCCAGGGGCTTGCTGGAGCCCCGGCAGGGCTGGACCCCGACACTGGGCAAGGCCAGGGAGCAGGCGAGTGGGAGCAGGGAGCAGAGTGGGACCGCGGTCCTGGGATGGGGCCACGGAGCCTGGAGGCTGCTGGGGGATGGCAGTGAAGGGCTCTGCGGGACCCAGCGCCTCCCCACGCACCAGGGGCGGGCTGGAGCAGGTAAGTGATGCCCTAAGGCCCTGCGGGGTGGCGGTGGGGGATGGAGCTGTGCCGAAACACCATCTGGGAGCCAAATCCACCCGGGATGGAGTGCGTGCCAGTACTCCTGCCAGTGCCCTCCGCCAGCCATGAGCCCAGCGGTGCCCACATCCCTCCGACAGCTGCCCCCCAGAACGAGGTCAACGGGAACTCGCAGCGCCCGGGTCTTGCCAGCTTGAGAGTGCTGTTGCCAGATGAATTGGAAAAACAAACCAAGAAAATCAGTGGAGAAAGGAATACAGTAGCTGTAATATATCTGTATTTTAGTACAAAGTTTGATACAGTGTTTCACAAAACCTTATTGAAAAATATAATTCAAACCAGACGAGCTCGGAGCCCTGTGTTGTGGGGAGGGTTGGGATGGGTTCTTCCTGGCCATCACCAAAGGAGGTGGGGGGCCAAAGAAGCGCCTGTGTCTTGAGCTGTGGTGGGGAGCCCACCCTGCAGCCTGGGGAGCTGAGCCTCCACCCACATGAGCTGGCACGCAAGGAGAGCCTCTGGCCAGAGGGAGTGCCCAGAGAAAGGGTCTGTCTCACTTCATGGCAAAGCAGGGGGTGGAGCAGGATCCCATCCATCCCAAGCAGCCTTTGAACCGTCCCTTCTGCCTGTCCACAGTGCACGATGAGTGGTCTGTCAGCTCATTGACTAACACAGACTGATCGAAAAATCCATGAAATTAATCAAAAAACTCCCGAAATTCATCAAATTCCCGTGTCTTGATGGAAAAAAAAACCTACCTGGCCGGTCAGTTTAATGGCATGCTGTGGGTAGAGCATTCCAAGCTTTGTGAGGGCAACATGGGGAGCTCTGGGTCTTGCAGAAAGCTTTGGCCAGGTCTGGCTCCCGTGGTGTGGGACACCCTCACAGCCCAGGTGAGCCCTGCAGATGGCAGAAGGGCAGGGTTGGTGCTACCCACAGTTGCTTTCAGGGAAGGAGTAGTAGAGATGGAGCCATTCTTTTGGGGGACACAAAAGGACAGAATGAACCATGACAGATGCTGTCCCACAGTGTCAGGGGGAACGTTCTCGCAAGTGAGGGCAGTCGAAGACCAGAAGCCGTGGGCACCTCAAACCAGCACTTGCAGACACATCTGGAAGGCCCCACACCAGGCTCAGCCCACATCAGGCTTCCTAAGGAAAAGGCAAGCAGTATGAAAACCCTGGAAACCAGGTTCTGGCACACCAGAAAACAGGTTTTAAAGCAGGTGCAGTGGTGCAGGAGACATCCTCCAAATCCATCTCCTCCCCAAATGAGTTTGGGCAAGAAGAACAGCAGCAGCAAAGCTAAAAATCTCACAACCCCAGCCAGAAGCTCGGGAATTTCCAAAGGAACAGCAGCTCCCACAGCAGCTCCTAGCTTCACCTGGCAGAAGGCAGCAGGGACATCTGCAAGGATGCTCCTGCAAGGATTTGCTTACCCTGCAGGAGAGAGGGAAGAGAGACTTATATGCCCTCACCCTCTTGTCCGGTGTCCTGGGCACCAGTGCTCAAGGTGGTAAGAAATTCAGCAATACTAGTTTTCAAGTTAAGTATTTTTATTATCAAAATTATTACATCTCTTGTGAAAGTTCAAATGTTACAGCATGGTGTAAAAACTCCACTAGAGTAAGAAGCTACAGCCCCCACCTTTCCTAGAGCTTTCCAGGGTCCCTCCCTCCTGCCCCCCTGCTGCGCCCGAAGGTGCTGGAGCCTCTGGGCAGGGCCCCCCTGGCCCCCTCCCGCTGCCTGGCAGGGCAGAGCCCGTCTGCCCCGTGCTGCTCAGAGCACGAAAGGGGAGGCTGCACCTCCAGGGCTAAGCCAAGTGAAGTTTACACCTATGTTATACAGTATACAGACACCCAACTGCGGGGTGACAAGTTCCATCCCAACACGCTCACAGCCAGACAGTGTGAGAAAGCTACTCTTTGTTTCAATATTTTAAAAGTCTCCCCTAGGCTGAACAAACACCTGATTTCAATTGTGAATTAGAGAAATCTGTAACAGTCCTAAAAAAAGAGGAAGAAGACTGTGCATCTGCAAGGAGAGGGGAGACAGACTCACAGCATTATGTTATCCAAGAGAAAGGAGAAGTTCCACTGCAGCACCAGGGATGACACCTGTCATATATTAGCTAACCTACTATGGTTATAACTGAATATAAAATTAGATAAATAAAAACACGCCCGATATTACAGTAAACAAGTGAGAAAGAAGCTGGCAATCGTATGGAATTGAACACACAGCGCACCGTGTCTGGGCTGGCTCTCCTGCCACGCTCGGCGGGTGACAGTGGTTGGGAAAGACCCCACATGGCACTGCCTGGAGAGCCTCTGGCTCAGCACAGACCGGGGTGCCCACCCACCACCCCACCACTGCCCCTTGCAGCCCCCCGTGTGCTGCAGCATCACTTGACTGCTCAGGCCCCCGGCCATCCCCTGTGCGTTGCAGCCAGAGAGCCCCCGGCGCGGCGGCACGGCCCCAGCCGTGCTCCTGTTCACAGATTCCTTAAGCGACCTCAAAAACACTCGTTCACGACAGACCTGCAATGAAGCAGTACAGGGCAGCGCACCCCGGATCCTCTGCAGCCACAGGCACGCGCTCCAAACCCCTCCCGTGCTGTTTGCATTTGTGGAGGCTCTCCTGTCCTGGAAAAGCTCCGACGGTGGCAGTAGGGACCCAAGCCCAAAGGCAGCCGTGTGCGCTCGTCTGCTTGTGACTGGAATGATCGTAACGGATTAAAGCCCTCCCCAGAACGCACTGAGAACCTGACCTATAAAGAGATTGGAGTTAACTTCCCCCAACGTTTCCTTTAAACTGCTTTTGAATTCAGAACTGTGTCCGTGCTGCATGTGTGACTGTGGCCATGGGCACGGACCAGAGACAGAGGCTGTGCCACAGTCATTGCACTTGAACCATTTTCTTTTTTTTTTCTTTTTTTTCTTTTTTTCTGTTTGTTTCTTTCTGTTTTTGCAATGTACCCACATGTCAGGGAACTGCTTTGCTACAGTCTCTGCCTCAGAGAAATCTGTGTTCTCCTACCAGGCCAGAGGCCAATACTGCTCACAAATCTCACCCGTGCATTTTCGACCTCAGCCTCTGACCCCTGGCACCCCAGCATCAGGTGCAAGCTTTCAACACCAGCCCAGGAGCCACTTCCAGGGGTGACTGGAAGGAGCTATGGGCAGTTTTGTCCTCCTGAAGTCCAGGCAGCCCTAGGAAAGTCCTGTTTGAGTCTTTACTCCAGAACCTTGGAGCTGCTGCAGTCTGTACTGATGGACGCTGCTTCCCCCGCGGTGCGGATAGTGTTGTGCATTGGAAATCACTGCGCCCCGGGAGCCCTGGTAGAGCACAGACTGCCCCGAGTTGGGCAGGCTGATAGTCCGCAAGTCTGACTGTAGTGAGCGAGCACTTTGGGGAGCGGAGGAAGAGCCCGACACGCCTGTGCAGGGCTGGGAGCCCGACTCCGAGGAGAGAGAGTCCACAGCTGTCTGCTGTGCCGGGCTGGCAGCCGCAGAGCAGCTCTTCCTCAGGAGGCTGCTGCTGACACTGCCAGAGTGCTGCTGGCTGCTGAAATACCCCGAATTCCCTGCAAACAGGGCAGAGGAGTCTGTGGAGACCGAGTGGGCAGGGCTGGAATATGAGGTGGAGGAGAGGGATGTTTCCGAGGAACTGTGGGACAGGCTGTGTCCTGTCCTCTGTGCTGCTGCTCGGTAGCTGTATCCAGGAGACGCGAGGTGCCCTCTGTACGGGGAGGAATTCTGCTGGAGCAGGGTCTGTGATTCTCCCTGGGGACTGTCAGACTGCAGCAGCTGAACAAGGCATGCGGAAAAAAAGGAAAATGCACGTCAGGCTGACTTCCCTGTCTCCTACCCGCTTCCCATCCTAAGGTGCTTAGTGCAGCACTGTTTCCCTCCTTACAAAAGCTTTATTTCAGAATGGGCAGGTAAGATATGAAAGCATTTACCTGGTAGCTGTATCGAGAAGGACTGTAAACTGCTGGTCCTTTGTGGGCTTCTGGAGTGTCTCCTTCTGCTGCATCTGCAATGTACAGGCAAGATGTCAAACCTCACCCCACCAACTGAGGCCACATCAACTCCCTCTCAAATGACACTGCACAGTCCAGCCCTTGTGTTCCAGCCTCCCCAGCCACCACCATTTCAGAAACTGAAGAAACCCAGCAAAAGACAACTGGGAAACCTTAACATGTGGGAACAGCCACATGTGTAAGAGTGGCCACTCCCCTCACACCAGTATGCTCTGGTTTATCACAAAGCCCAGCTGCCTTGAACCAGCCTGTCTGAATGACCACACCTGGAGATAATACACACAACAGGCAGGGCCTCCCTGGCTCTCATGTAGGATATGAGAGGCAGAAGATGGTTTCTAAGGCCTCAGTAATTTCTCACTCAGTCTTGGTTACAGGAATCCACACTAGATACAGTTACATATCAGGAGACAAAACTGCGTTTCTTAGAGGCTGTCAGCAGGATCCTGTGGTGGGTTTTCCTCAAAGGCAGATCTTCAAAACTGCTTCCAAAGACAGACATCCCATGCTGCCATTTTGGGGACTATGGTTTACAAGCCAACTGAGCTGCTACAAACAGAGATTCTCCTGGAACTCAGAAACGCCTGTTTTTCTAACAGGCCAAGATGATGGAAATGCTTTGAGGTTTGAAGGGCACCGGCAGCATATAGCACACTCTGATCCACCTCAGATATGTGAGAGACCAAGAGGAATAAAACGCTTCCTGACAGAGTAAGCCTTTCTTGCGCTTCAAGCGTGGGTGAGCTTCTTGTCCTACCGTATCACTGAACTTGACCTGGGGTGGGCAAGAAGCACCTACTGCAGTGATACAGCCACTGTGCCAACTGTGTGCTTCAGCTGCTACCCCTGTCACCATGGCTGGCCATCCTGCGTTCTGCAGGAGGGGTGAAGCTACTGGGACTAGATGATTTCACATCAGAGTTCTCCTGCAGACTAATGAGACAGAACTGTTTATCTGCAGCATCTCAGGGATTCTCAGCAGCCGTTTGAAATGCCTTGGTGAAACAGTGTTGGGATTAGTATCAAATTTATATGACAGATGTGTCTCAGTGATGAAACAGGACACGCTGCCTCAGCCTGCTCTGTTCTTCTGCCAGACAAGTCTGGCTTTGCCCCAGCTGCACTGACACAAGCATCAGTGCCAGTAGGGCCCGTGGTTCTACTGCCATTGTCCTCTCCGTGCTACACCACAGTGCAGGCTTAGCTAACACGGATCTGGATGTAGCTCTTGTCTGTTCCTGAGGCTCAGAAATTCCCTCAGGGCGCAGGCCTGCACAGAGACCAGGGCGTGAAGCTTCCAGCACGTGTCCTGTGCCACCTTCCATTTCTGAAATGTCATCGATGCAGCAAGGGGCTGTTTGGTGACATTCCAAGTGATGCCTTAGTTTTAGCTTTTATATTTTTCAGATTCTGTGCTTCTTTAGTGTGTAACTGAGCTTCATATTATGTCTTAGCAAGTTCTCTTCACAGGGTAGGTAGACAAAACAATCCTTTTCCAGCTTGTTCAAGGACAACTGTTACAAGCTCCAGGCCCAAAAAGTATAAACAACAGTGAATTGAAAAGAGAAAAACAAGGAGGATGGAACTTCATAAGCTAAAGCTATAGTTGCACAATTAACTCCAATATGGAAATGGACCAAAATTTATAGAAGTGTGAGACCTTGTGACTGGTCATCCCTTTTGTGACCATTTTCGGTGCATCTTGGGTGTGGCCTGGCCAGGCTCTTGTGCTGCCCAAGGTGTTGGTATTTAATAAATACCTACTTTATTCTTTAACTCTGTCTAGCCTCTGCTCTAGGTCAGCTTTCTCAAGGCATCACAAGAACTGCAGAATGGCAAAATTCAGAAGTTTAGGGCATGTTTTGTTAAAAAGTCACGCACAGAAGAGCTGTTCAATTCAGAGATTGTTGTGATTAACGGAAGTCAAGTATGAGAATCACAAGAAATCTTAAGATTTCAGGAAGAAACTGTTTCTTAAAAGGCTGGGCACACCAGTAGGGCTACACAACTTACTGGCAACGCCTGTTCCCAGAAAGAAACCTTGACAAGTTAAAGACGACTGAAAGACTAAATTACAAATGGTAAATAAACTATGACCTTTCTGAATTTGCTTTATGTAAACTTAAAAGCCAGAGCCAACATCTTCCTCCCCTATTCTCAAGACCTGCACAAGGGAAGGAAATGAATAACTGCTTTTCTTGGCTGTACTGGCCTGTGTCAACCTAAAGCATATATGAAGTGACAGGTTTTGCTGAGAGCAGCTGCAGTTCTCAGAAGCGTGCAATGCAGACAAATCACACAAATTCCATTTCATTGCTGCATGCTTCATCAGCAAACCCTCCAACTTTGGGATTTTTTAGTTCCTGTTAATATTATCTGTTAGAGCAGCAGCAAGTGAAAATGTGCATTTTCATAACTCTTCCAGGTGCTACCAGGAACAGCAGGGACTCAGCCACCCATTTGTTTCACTAAGAAGCAGAGAAGCTACTGGGGGAGGGGAGGTGGCTCAAAGAATCTAAACAAGAATCTAAACAAGCTGCTGAAGAAAATGCCAGAGCAAGCAAAAAAAGAAGAAAAGTACTTTGCTGTGCTAGGATGAAGGAAACAAGATGACTTTTGTCAGCTGCAGCATTAGGTTTTCACAACTCATAATGGGATGGGGTTTATGTAACAAGAAAGAATTTATCACTGCATATTAAAGTTTAACTCCATCCTAAGTCTTGGGTGACACTGAAGAGCCAGAGCTGTACAAGTTACATTGGGCAAAGACCTGTTTCAAGAGCCTGGATTTTGCCTACACCTCTAAAAATAACCAGGAAAACCACTTCCACTGGCATGGGAAAGACAGGGAAAAGACTCCCAATGGGGTCCCATGAAACTGTGACATATTTGATAGGGAAGAGGGCTTCCTCTCAAGACTAGATGAAGAAAAAGCACTGAAAGAATGTGCTTAGGTGTACAAAATCAGGAGAACTCCAAATGAGAAGTCAATTTTCAAAGCTGGTCTCAAAGACACCTTACTGCAATCTGATTTGGAATGAAGGAAACACATACTTGCCCTAAACTGCTCAGAAACAAGGTAATACTCTTGTCTGAATGTTCACCCAATGTCCACTAAATGCCAGCCCTTTCAGAGCAGAGGAGGTGCTAACCCATCTGTCCACGGACAAAGAAGCTGTCCCTGTCAGAGTCAAGGTGCAGGCAGTCTTGAATTCAATGCCTAGAAAAAAAATCTAGAAGTCTTCCAGGTCTAACAGGAGAGGGATACAGGCTCCAGCAATATCTAAATAACAGTGAAGTTTGGTTTGCAGAAGGCAGCTTTGACAATGTTAAAGGTGAAGGTACAACTAACCAACTTCACAGACAAGTTGGCAAAGTTACCCACGCACATCACTTCCCACCAAGCAAACATCGCCAAGTTTCACCGTCCTACCTGCGTCTCTCTCAAGAGCACAGTCCTGGCTGGGGGAGGACTCGTGTCTCTGGGACACCTTTGCGCCGCTCCGCAGCACCTTCTCCAGCATCCCCCGGCCCTCCCGCAGCCTCTCCACGGACGTCGGGACCATCCTGCAACAAAAGCCCAGGCACAGCTGAGGAGTGCTGCCACAGCTGACAGCAATGCCACCAACGCACAGGGGATCAGAGACCACCAGCTCTTTAGATAGATGAGAAACAAATGTCTGAACTGCTTCTGCCAGGTAAAAAACCTCCAGTGGGATTTCAGACTGCTGGTCCCTGCTATCATGATACCACTGCCCTCAGAACATCAAGTCTTTAATCAAAAACATGGCATAAGCATGCAGTTCAGTAAATCACCTGGTTACAGAGAAATTATTTTGAGATTCAAACCTTTTTTTGAAAATCCTGGTATTGGCTTAAGATGAACTGCAGTTATTTTGCATAATTACACTCATTCAAACTAAGCAGAAGCAAACTCAACACCTTTATGGTAATATTATGCCAAGACAATATAGTTGGATACTGCAATATTCCAGAGCAGAGCTAGCTGGGCCATTCTGCACACTAATGCCACTTTGTCCTGTTAATTTTGCAGTGTGAAAACTCTCCACTCAAGATTAATGCTAGATATTGTTCCATTGTATAAATGTCTTGTCTAAGGGTGACAAAGAGGTGAAGTGGCTTTCCTAAAGCCAAACTGTTGAAGAAAAACAAGAGCAACAGACTAACCTCAGCCCCTGGGTCAACATTCCATCTACCATGCACAGAACCATCCAAATCTCTTTGGAAATATGTCTCTTAACCTAGAGACAGCATCACCACAACCAGGGATTTACAATGCCTTTACTCTGGGCACTGATGAACTTGTGCCTTAGAAATGCCTGAATTTAAATATTTAGATTATACTACATGCATTGCATATGATGGAAGCATGCATATTAACTGCATTTTGACTGATTTCTGTATTTAATTTTTGTAAGATATATTGAAAACTGTGCTTTCCATCAGGATTTTTTTAATATTTTGTTTGCTTGGAGACTTGTTTTCTGCACGGCTGGGTTTACTGGGCAGCAGCACATCTGTTTACATTGTGATGGCTTTATCCTGGCAACTGAAATAGACAAACCGTTGTGGTTTTCTTTTTTTTTTTTTTAATGAAAACTATTCTCAATTATTGCAGAATTCAGCAAAAATCTGGAAGACTCTACACATTAAGGCATGGAATTTTAGTTCCCACCAATTTCTTCTGTTCCTAATATTATTGTGAATGTCTGGAAATGTATCTGATATATAAGCACACGGAGTGAAAGACAAAACTAGGTCACTTTACCTCAGTAACAGGTTCTAATATATTTTTTAAAAGTAGAAAGTGAGTGTACATTTGTCAGTTATGCCCATTAATACACAGAAACTCAAGAATTTTAAAGGCAGCAAAATCTCCTTAATCCCACTTCAAAACATATCAGCATGGTTTCAACTTTATATCCAGTGTCCCATAACAATAGGATCTTTATACCCACACAATACTTACTCCTGAAACCATGTGGGAAACTGAATCCAGAGAAGGACCTGCTGAGGGAGCAGCAGATGAAGCTCAGAGAACACAAAAGCAAGGCACTAAAGCAAGGATGCCACACTGACACCTCACCCTGAACTGGTTTTAGTTCATTCAGCTGGTTGGCTTTTTTCCTACTCTTTTACAGGCAGAAGGAAGTAGCACAGGAGGAGAACAACACGGGCTATTACCACTTTTATAGAGTATTTGAAAATAAAATAAAGATGATAAACTAATCATTAGCAGACTGCCTCAGCTGTGGCCAGTCCCAGTATCTGGCAGAATGTCCTCTGGTAGACAAAAAACTGTCAGAGAGGTAAAAGACAAACTGTTTCCATTAAACTCTGCTTGAAAAGTGATGGAAAAAGGAAGGAAACAGATCTATTACTCCTCCAAATTCACCCAAGTGCTTTCAACACAAACTTCATACTTTTCATTGCCCTCAGCACTGCTTTGAATTTCTCCTCATGCCACCCCCCTGTCATTACCCGAGCAGTGACCCAACCATGTATGTGGAGATCAGCATCAGAAAAGGGGGCTGCGTGTCTGCGTGCCTTTCTGCTGGTGGTGTGCACAACCAGAACCTCACTCCAGGGCAGCAGAGCCAGTGCCCTGCACACATCCAGTCAGCAGAACTTCCCAGCCATCACTGGCACCATAATGCCACACTTGGCAATTCAGTGCACTACTTCATATTTTGGAGACCAGGTTTGAACTTTTTGAAGACTTTCCCCTTATCAAACTTTCTCAGGGTAACCATGGTAAAGGTGGTTTGTCCATGCCTTAGGCACGCCGCTGACCAGAGCCTGGTAAATTAGCAAAGCTGGAGTTGTTGCACAGTCCCTGCTTCTCAAATGCAAAGCTACAGAGGCCTGTGAGCCTTCCTTCAGAACAGGAGTGGACTTGGTATCACTCATGTCCAAGAAGAGTGAAGGTTCAGCCAAAAAAAGCCTGCATTAGACTTTCATTGCCTGGGCAAGACCTTACAACCCAAGACCTCAAAACGGAACTTGTGGAAAAGCAACAGCTGCTTAAGTTTGTACCTTTCAATATAGATTTTTGATATCTAAACCAAGAACTAAAAGACAGGCTGAGAAGAGTGCTGGTATCCTTCACAGTTGTTTAGCAATTATGAAAGAGAACAATACCAAGAGACCCAAATGAATCCATCTCACTGCACATATTGTTATGGAAATGCCCTCGGGGAGTTTGGTCCTTCCCTGGAGGGGAATCTCAGGCTCGCTTGGAAGGATAACACTCACCACCTACTGCTGATGCTCTCCTGGGATTTACTGAGCGATGATGAGGAACTGCAGCCCCTCGAGTCGGGTGGGCTGATGTCCTCTACGTGAGGCAGGGAGGGATGAGAAGGGGAGAAGCCACTTTGTGGGGAGGACGGAGTTCGTGCTGCGGAGCCTGCGAGGCCGTTCCCGTCCGCGTCGGCGCTGCCCTGCCGGGTGGGGGTCCCCGCGCTGCGCCCGGCGTCGCCGCCCTCCCTGGCCTCCTGTTTCCGCTTGCGGTACTCGAGCAGCGATACCTGCGGGAGGAAATACTGCCCTGAGCCAGGGAACACGGCACCAGGACACGGGGAGGAACGGGCCCAAGCACCGTCCAAAAACATCTCCTGGCTCTGCAGGTAAAACTTGAAAAGGCATGTTGGGATTATCAAGTCTTGCTGGATCTGCAGGCACTCCAGAAAAGAGCTAAGTGGTGCAAATTCAGACTGCCATGATCACCCTCCTTTTCCTTTTTATGACCAATACAGCAGTAGAAATATCCAACTTGTTTGCTTCTCTAACCACCTGGATTTTCACATTACTTCAGGAGATGCATATTCAAGCAACAAGCTTCTATAATCTCCCTCCTCTGAAAACCCTGCAGTCTCTCTGGTTCATGACACTATGTAATATTTTTTCAATATCTGTACATCCCCAGAACAGGTTGTAAGAGTCTTCTTCACAAAACTGGTACCTTCAGTGCCCAGTTCATCTGCACTAGTCCGGTCACATTAACACTAAAAGCTTGGCAAAACCTTGCACAGAATTTTAACTTGCTTAGAGCAGGTTCCTGCTATGGAGGCATTGCAAACTTCAGCCCTACCACCAAAACAAACTGCTTGTAGCCAAGATAGTGGCTTGGGCAAAGCACTATCATGTGTTTTGGGCAAAGCAGTCTCAGATTTATCAAAGACACGAACCAAAGATAAAGCAGCCTCGGAACACAAGGTCAGCAGAACCAAAAAGAAACAAGTATTTCCAGCTGGGCACTTACCTTTCAGCCTGCCTTCCCTCAGAGTTATTATGAGGCAAGGAGCCATAAAGGACTCACAGAAGACAGCTCTGCTGAAGAATTTATCAGCTATGACTCAATGCCCGTACAAAAGGCTTTATGATGCTAAATATTCAACAGGTTACTTCCGAAAGTAACTCATCATATGAAGGTTTTAAGTTAAATGTAATTTTAAAAGAAAAAACAAAGAAAAAAACCCAAGAGACTCCAGAAATGGAAAGGAAATAAGATATTCCATCCAGCTGGACTCTTACACAAGTGATCTGAGTTACCACACTTGCCATAAAAAAATTCCAAGCACAGGAAAAGGGACTGATAATTTGTCCCATGAGTACCCAATTTTATCACAGCACTACCTTGACTTAACATTTTACCTCTATTTTAGTCCCATGAGGGTCACTGGCCTGCTGTAAGAAGCCAGTATGTATTTGCGTTTGTTAAACTATATTCCTGTGTTTTTAGTTTCAAAGAGCTAAAATTTAAATAATCTTCATCTTACTTTCGTAGCGATGTTATGGAAATGTTCTAATATGTTCTAGTAAACAGCCCATGTTTTCTTTTGAAACATTAGACCCTCCTTCCCAGTAAGGACCCTTTCCATCTTGATAAATAACACCTTCACCAGCTGTGCAGCTGCACTGTGTTCTTGCTTTGGGTCTTGCCTCAGTTTAACAACTGTTAATGAAAGCTGCCAGCATCCTGCTCTTTTTTTCTGTGATCCCAGAAGAGGTATTTGCACAGTGGTGTCTTTTTTTCCACTTCTCACATCAAAATCTTGCCTAAAGGGTAGCTCTCCCTCTTGTAACTGTTTTCACCCAGGCACTGGATGTCTGGATAACTCGCCCAGACTCTCTCTGTTCTCCCTGCCTTTGCAGTAATCTGAGTGGGAACAGTAAACCTCAGGGCAATGTAAGAGTGTCTTCTACAGGAGCACTTGCCTTCTTCCTTTGCGGTGGATTCTGGGGAGCAGCTCTGGTGCCTTCAGCAGCCCTCTCGCTGCAGGGGGACATGGACCCGTGCGCTGTCTCTTTGAGCAGCCCAGACTCGTGTCTGCTGAAATACCCTTCGGCAGGAGAGCTGCAGCATCCTGCTTCTGAATTCATCGGCTTCCTCTCTCCCAGAGGAGGAGACCCCCGCAGCAGCCCATCCACACGTGGCATAGCGTTCAATGGGGAGAAGGCATACATTAAATTAAACTCTGTCCGAAAAGCCTGATCAGAGCTTCGTAGCAGCATCTGTGCTTCCCCACTTTTCCCTGGGAAGTTCATCTCTGAAGTAGAGTTTATGGAGGATTGTGGAGCCGCATCAGAGGATGCAAAGCTGAGCAGCGACGGCCGTTCCTGGCAGGTGTTTGCACTGGAATCCAGGTACCCACCCTTCAAATCCAGGTCGGATCGGAGGCAGACCTGGAAAATCCGAGAAGGATACGGGAGGGGGGTGGGTAGTCAGGAAAAAGGTCAAGCAAGGGTAGGGAGAGATATTTAAGTCAGAAAACCTTCTGTACAACGCTAGCTTCCTGCTTCACCGTTCCTTTCTGATTACCTCTTTGGTTCTTTCCTGCACTGTTCTACTCGTTCCACAGGGGAATGACTGAGACTAAACAATGACCAGTTCAGCTGCCCCATACAGGATGCCCCTTCCCATTCAGCAGTCTTTCTGCAGCAACAGGATAAAGCTGAACACTATCCCCAGGCAGTTAATGAATTAAATTCAGCATTTTCAATTGCCTCATACATCAGAGGCATACTGCTCATACAGAGCAGTAGCCAGGAGAGAACAGAACAGAACCTGTTGTCCTTCTGCTGTTTTATTAGCCAAGTTCTTGCCTGTCCCAAGTCAGCCACTACTAACTTCCTAACAATAAAATACCCAGGACGTCTAAGCCATTTGTTTTCACTTATTGTGAACTTTGGAGATCTTTAACAATAGTACATTCATTTAATTTTTACTGCATTTTTACATTTCACAGTTTCCAACAAAACCACAATGGCATCATCTTTGTGCTGTCAGAGTTTGTGGAGCACTAGGCAATAATACAACAGTATATTAATTTATCTACTTAAAGTGCCAAAAACCCTCCAGGGCAGCAGAATAATCATCTCCTTCACCACATTAATATGTCAGGATCTCAAACAATGAGTATAACTGACAAGATTTCATCCTCTTTGCAGGACTACAGTGCAGAGGGAAAAAACACAGCAGCACCAGGCACCAGCTCTGTCCTCCTGCTGTTGCTGAGAACATTTCCCCTGTTGTATTACGGCTCCAAGTAATCCAACACATTGGAGATGAGCACATATTTTCTACTATGAAACAGTCACTGAGCAAGGCAGTTCATCTCATCTTTTACAACAGGTCAGGGTAAGCAAAATACTACATTTTACCATCTCCTCAACATTTTCAGTCTGCAAGCGACTAGGTGGTGAGTCAAGGCTGAAGAGAGCAGGTCAGGTGTACCACTGTGTGCTTGTAAGTCAGAACTAGTGGTGAATACTTTCCCTTCCCCAGCAGTCATTTGGCCACTACTTAGAAATTCACAGACCACTCATGGGCTGGGCTGAGTCTGAAATTGGTGATGGTAATTCCAGGGTCCCCAAATCTCTTGCCTGCACCTCAGTAGCTGACACATACTGAGTCTTTCCACTGTCTGACTCCCATCAGGGTCAACAAATGAATCAAATTCCAGTCTTCAATTTGTTTGTTTTGTTGTGATAACCCTGAAAACTCTCTTCAGCCTTACTGTGACTAAAGCTCCACCTTTACTCCCAGGGCCTGCACACTCCTCCCTCCCCTCCCACCACGCTCCCATAACTACCTCAGGTGACATGGACTCGGGCCTATGCGCAGGGGAGCTCTCGGGGGAGGACACGTTCTAGAGGAAGGAAAAGCATCTAGTTATTCATCTCCTTCAAAAGTCAAGAGGCAATCACAATGTACAAAAGCACACAGGTTAGCAATGGCTATTCTGAACAACTGGCCTCAGCCTGGACAGCATCATGGTTGGTTTAGTCTCTAAAGCTTCCTGGAAGCACAGACAGGACTGGGTTACTGCATCTCATGATGCAACTTAGTACCCAAAACAGAGCACATGAATGTTAAGAAAAGCAGCAGCAGCTACTTCTGTATTTCTGATGCTGTCAGACAGACTTTGCACCATGAAGTATAGAGAAAGACACATGGGAGAGAAGAAAAGCCTGGTTTAGCCCAGAAAGTACACTAAGATCCCCCAAAGACTAAGATGACCTTTCATGGACATATACTATAAAACAAACATGTCTCTTCCAATCCACTGTGGGCCACCTTTCCAGCTCAAGTCAAGAGAAGAGGCGTGAGCAGCTAGCTTTATGAAATGTTGTATCATCGGGGCACCTACATCAGTGAAGGCAGTGTATGCATGTGACAGCACCGTTAAGGGCTCTTCCCAAGCACTTCCCTTTCCATGCTACTGAGCAGGCCTCAAATAGAATCAGAGAGGCAGGATTCCCAGAGCTGTGCTGCTATCAGAGAAATATAGCAGGAGTCACTGTTTTCTGCAAAGCAGAAAACTGAGGAATCTCAGAAATTTCTTAACAAAAAGTTCTGACAAACTCCACCAAAAAAGCAGAAGCATCATGCTTTTGGCCCCTCTTATGAATATGGAGGGGCCAAGCATCTCCTGAATTGCTTCCACTCTAAAAAGATCACAAAACTGAGTCTGAAAAACCTCAATCTGTAAAACCAAAGAATATAGTGGAAGACGATGTGAAGTAACACTACCGTGCTCTGGGTTACTCAAAGCTGTTTGGAGAAAGAAGAGCCAAGGATGCTTTACAGCCTCTAAGAAATGGAATACTTGTACTCTTTGGAAGTGGCAGGGATTGAAAACCCCTTTGGCATAGAGATCTGAAGTGGGGGAGATGATGAAGGGCGCTGAAAAACCTGAGAAATTAGGAGCTACTCTGCAGAAATAGAAAAAGAAAGGTAAGACTAATGTTACTGATAGCTAGAAAGTGAGGGGAGGCTGGGTGTAGCAAAGTGTGACATTTCACAGAGCAGATCTGTCCAGAAGTGAAGTAGAAGAGGAAGGCAGCAGTGCTCTTGAGGCCGAGACTGTGATGCTGCTCAGGAATACATACTCAAAAAGGAAGGCCCTAGTTCCAGCTCTGCTGAAAATATTGCTGTTCTTTTGTTTTTAGTACACTCAGTCCCGGGCGGGTTTACCTCGAACTGTAGTGGAGTATTGCAGCGGCTGGCAGCCAGGGAGGGGATGGGTGAGAACAGGACGCCGTAACCATTGCGAGCCTCCTCCTCCCCGGGCAGCGACGAGCAGGGCGTGGGCAGCTGCGGGCTCGCCGCGCCGGGGACCGAAGGGACGGGAGGCGGGGGCGTGACAGGAGACAGCGGCCGCAGCAACTTCTTAACGTTCTGCTCCATCAAGTAGCGAGACTTCCATTTCTTCAGGGGACTCAGCAAGTCTGAAACACAAACGGAGCTGAGGACACGGCTGACCACTGACCATGAGCTGTTCTCTTCCCCCTAGTCCCGGCCTGAATGAAGCCCAGGAGTCTTCAATGCAACTACAAAAGACTCCTAAAAATGAAGTACCTCTGAGTTACTTCTACATCAATGTCTAGAGACTGGTAACAGAACAATACATCAATCAGGAACATGCTCTGAACAAGGAAAGGCAAATATTTCAACTAGAAGCAAGCACAAGAGGGAGCTAGGGGAAAGGAAGACATGAAAGGTTAAAAAGAGGAGAGAATAGAGGAGAGAGGTCAGAGGACATGTCGTTGTGATTCTTACGAACAAATCAGAGACAGCTCAGTTATCATTACCTGAACCTAACAGTTCCCTATACGCTACATCAGTACAGCCCAAGCACAATTCCACTTCCACTAAGGATTACAGCCTTTTCCTCAGGCCTACCTCTCTTCAAAATAATAATAATATTTTTTGATGCTTAGTTTAAAAACCCAGCAAAACCAAATCACCAGTAAATTCTACAGGTTACGTCTTGCTTGAGAGGTACATTTATTGGTTCTGGCATTCTGTTTATTTCCTATTCACCTCATCTTTCAATAATCAAATTTATATTATCTGTGTGATGTCTAGCTCCTTGTCTGTCATCCTTGGAAAACTGATCGCTAACTGGGCTGATCTGCACTCTCTTTCTCTGTAAATTCAGACACAATATTTAACCATTCTGTTACTTTACTCACAGATTTTAGCTTCTCCATCCTTGAGACTTACTTAGCCATTTGTTTATTGCACGCATGCCTGTAAGACTTTACTACATCTTCCTATAATCAGCAAGTATTTAGTTGACCTTCTAACAGCACCTTGCTGAAAAGAGATGATCCTGGGCTCTCTTACCTCTAACCCCTCCCTTCCATATTGTACAAGACATCCCAGAGCACTGAGATTGATGATGCAATGTTAAGTGATTATCTTTTGACAAAAAAATACTGAGAAACTTTACAGATGCTCAAGCTAGAATGGGTCTGCAGAAATTTGAATGAACGGCAAAGCAACATTCTCACCTACCCAGAAGCTGTGCCATCAGGCAGCAGGACACGTTAGGATGTCACTTGTACAGCTGCCTTTGGTATTCAGCACCTTCCCCAGTCTGACTCCAGGGCCCACGGTGCCCTGATGGTGCTGAGCACTCACCTGTGTCATCTTTGCAGATGCTGGAGGAGCTGCTGTTCTCATTGCTTTGGTATAGACACTGGGTTCTGTTCTCTTGCGGAGCTGCGGAGCTCTGAGTCATCCCCTCTTCCAGGGCTTGTTTGATCCAGCGCTGAAACAGAACGAGACTGCATAAACGTGAAACTCCTCGGGTACTTTCTCTGCAATCCTGCAGGATGCACTCCGACTCCTACACTCGTGTGGAGCAGGGCAGGCTGCTCAGCAGCCTGGTGTTACCTCGCTGGCGTGCGCTCGGCTGGGAGCACGTTAGAGCACGGCTGTCAGCACTGAGCCCACCACCTACTGTGGAGGGGCTGCGCCCTTCCTGACACGGGTTCTGGGAGCAGCAATCATCAGCAGTAACAGAGATGAGTATAGAGCAAATTATAAATATAAAAATACAAGATGATGGCACCTAAAACTATTGAAACAATAGTCATTTAAAAGAAAAGGGACACAAATATAATGAACTATGTACAACCACTGATTTTTGAAAAAAGCTGTTTCCTGCCAAGGAGAGCAAATTTGAGAAAAAAAAAATCTGATTAAAATATAGGCAGCAGTTTTTAAGGAGGGTAAACCAAGAAAGGAATAATAAAAGCAAATCTTTTCTTCAGCTGCTAATAAAAAAGATAAGTCACAGTAGCCTTCTGAACATGGACAATTAAGAATGTTTCCCATCTCACACAAACGACCATGAACTGAAGCCTCAGCAAATCAGCTGCTGCAGTGGGTGTGCTAGCCCTGTATCTTGATACAGACTGACTCCTGATGGCAGGCAGGAATCTTTGCTTATTCTACTGTAAAGGTAACTGCCACAACATAAGGGAAAACACTCAAGTGATCCAGTGAAATGACAGCAAACTGCAGAAAAAAAGCAAACAGCAATTTTCATTTGTGTAGTTTACCCAGGGGACTCACTGCACAAGACTCCTCTTGTCCTAGAGAGGTTTAAAATTGTACTTTTACCTTTCAGGAATCCACAGTTCATCTGCATGCCAGCAATGTGTATCCTATTAGAGATACACGTGTGTGTCTTATGATTCCTCAAAGCTATCGTGAAAGTACATCTCAAACTCAGTGGCCACAATCCTCAAAGTGAAAACTTCAATGCGAGGATGAAGAGCAGGTGACAGGATCTATTTTGATGGCCTTCACTACTGCACAGCAGATGCTTCTTCTCTGTTCAAACGGAACTCAAGGGTTTCCACTGTGGCCGCCAGCAAAAGGGAGAAGTGGCAGCCAGTCTGGAGCACCTCTACCTCAAACGTGGCATCTGATCTGACAGCCAAGTCACTGCACAGGGTGTGATTAACGTGAGAGCAGGTTACAGTTCAGTTTCCTTGCGAGGTTCAGACACTGCCATGCTTTGGATGCAAACTGACATCATCAGCTGAATTTTTTGGCACAGTTCTCAGTAGTTTAAGGATGAGGCCTGCTGACAATCCAAGAAAATATGTGATCTATTTCAACAGCCTTTATAAATCAACCTCCTTGGCTGAGTAGTCAAAAGTAGACAAGACACAGATCAGGTCTTGAGAGAGCATATCATCAAATTCTGGACCATTTCTAGACCTCAGCTGGCTGAAAAGAAGGTGTTCCCTATGAGTTTTCTAAACATTCCTGAAAATAAGAAGCAGATTTCTAGATCTCCAGACTGTTAAATCATAAAACCACCAAATGCTACAAATCATTTTCCAAGAAAAAGCCAGGGATCGCCTACGAAATGGATGAAACCTCTCACTAGGACAGCTAACAATTATTTACATTCAGAAAGTAGAAATCTAACAAATCATTTCTGCAACATCTGTTCTGGACACAGCAACTTTCAATACTTTATTAACTATTGAATGGAATAGGTACCATATTTAAGTTTTCAGATTATGAAAAAAGAATGCTAGATGATACCATTAATAATTTCCCTACTAAATATGGAAATGGATAGGGAAAACACAACACAGCTTAGCAGAGTCTAGAACAATCACTTCTACAATTACAGGCTACAAAATGGGTTAGAACAACCAATGGGTTGTTCTAACAACATACAAAATCATGAATTGAACAGGAGTTTAAATAAACCTGTCAAAGAAAACTCAGTCATACTGGGATGCACAAAATGGGTACAGGTCAGAAGACACAAAGCAACTTTTCTGCTTTGAAAATGTCCCAGCTGCAACGCAACACCCAGTTTTGGACACAACTTCAAAGAAGGTGTGCACTAAACAGAAGTCATCAATAGTGAGACTAGTCCACTCCCTGTCCAGCAGTGAGAATTATCATTTGACTAGAAAAGAGTCAAATGCAGCGACAGATTGGAAGACTTGTTCCATGACAATAGCTTTCCCTCAATTTTGAGCTTGCTGGCCAGTTGTACAGCAACTGCACTGAGCACAGAACTCCAAATAACTCTGCCAGCTTTGCTCTGGATGTTTCTCTCTTGCCTGTGGCTCAAAGACACTGTCAAGGGTCAAAAGAAGCTCAAACCTTGCAGTTCTCAGCTTAAAGATGCATGAGGAGGTTGTCCAGGCACACAGAAACAGACAAGGTGTTGTCATACCTCTACATGTGAACCATGAAGAGCTTTACCTATGAAGGGAATACTGAAGAGACTGTTAGGGCATGACAACAAATTGGCTGAAGGTGGAAAACAGTAAAGTCCAAAGATTCTCTCTGGAAAAATACCCTCAAACAAAGGAAGGCAAAGAAACCAGGACATGGTACCTGAAAGCCACCAAGACAGGGAGAGCTGAAAAGATTTCTGTATAATTGTCCTCAGGTAATCACACAGGAACTGGAAAGTCTCTGAGCAAAACCAGCAGGCAACAGGGAAGACGGATTCCAATACAACTCTGACTGAGTGAACTACCCTGCCTTCCCTGCAGATGGGTAAATGCTGGCATTTACTGGAGTGACTAAATCCTTAGCTGGGGCTGGTTCAGGCTTCCTGCATGGCCTCAAGTCTCTGCCGTAGATAGGCAGTCTGTGATGCCAAACAAAGAGCTGTGGACTTGTTCTCGTAAACAGGCAAACTCAAAGCTTTTAAACCACAAAGGCTCTTCACAAAGACAATGAATCTTAACGGAGGCACTGGATTCTTGAGGTCCTCTGCAACACTGTCCTAGCCCCACAATGCCAACCATCCTCTGACTGTGAAAGTAGTAACATAAAACTTGCTAAGGGAAGCAATCAACACTCTCTGAATTGTGTATGCTGAATAATAAACAGCCACTGCAGATCTGAAAGTACACATTTCTAAAAGGGCAGTCACAGAACAGCTGCTCTACCATGGCAAAAGGATGAAAAGTGAACTCCGGCAAGGAGGTCAGCAGTCATAGCCTGGACACTGCATCAACACATTAGCTCAGTGGGAATGCACGGAAATAAACTCCACAGGACACAACAATTTTACAAGAGGGCCAGTAAGATGAGCATACATTGTGTAAAGGTAAGACACAAGCAAACATACCTTCTTACAGGAGCTGTAAATGCCATCCAACAGAAAGGGCCTTCGACGTCTCTCAGGGTTGAAAGGTGAACCAAAGCGAATGTAGTGTTTAGGTGTGGTACAAATCAGTGGGGAGTGCACGAGACCTGGCAACATATTTAGGGTAGTTGCCAAAACTGTTGGGTCTGTAGTAATGCGCAGAGGACACTCAATGGGACACTCCTGCTTCTCTGCCTTGTCGTTCAGCCATTCGGTCACCAGGTACTGAAGGAGGAAACGCAGGTCAGTGCAACCAGCACAGGTGAAGAAGAAAGGCAACATGGCACAATGGTGTATGGGAAGCAATGCTCAGCTCACCCCACATCCTAAAACCTCCCTCCTTCTCAAGAGGAAGGAATTCCTGTGTCAAACCCCATTCTCACCTGTTGGAGACACAACCCAATGTCACAGAAGTAGCTCGATTTTATGCTCCATTCATCTTATTAGAAGAATCTCCAAGAACTTGATCACCCTGTTCAAAACTAGTTTCTAGACACAAACAGCTAATTTATGCCCAGTATGTGGCAGCTGCCTATTAGCTTCTGCAATTTTTCCTCCTTTCCAACTTTATCCTAGCTTTTACATGTCAGTTGCAGTCACATTCCTTCTTGGTCTTCAATTCTCAGCTGAAAGTTAACCTCTTTGCTGCACCCTAAATAAGTACCTGCCATTCTGCCATCCTAACCTTGAGCACTTGGTCATATTTACCTTTTTTGTTTTGGGGTACTTTACTGCAGCTTTAGATTGGGATCCTGTGGCCAGGATAGCAGTTGGGTCAGATCCTGTCAACTGTCTGCCTTCTCCTGGCCCTTCCACATTGCTGACATCTGATGTGGTTACCAAGCTGGCAGTGCTGCCTTCCTCTGGGACAGCCTGTGTGAGTTCAGCTTGCTGGGAACTGGCTTGTTTCTGCCTTCTCAGTCTTTGTGCTGAACTGGTCCGGTATCGAGAGAAGCGACTTTTTGGTCGGGGCCTGGAGGGTTTTGCTGGAGCTGGCTTAGTCACTGTTTTTTCAGGGACAGCATCCTACAAAATAAACTGTCATTAGTCTGAGCACCTCTAAGAGTATTCCTTTTCTCTGCATAGAGGATCAAGAATTGAGATTTATTTATTGACACTACCTGACTCTCAAAATCTTGTTGGACTCTGTGTTGGTTCATAAGATGGCCTTGGGGACCCTTCAACACTGGCACATTATCGTTTTGTCTTCTGCATTCTTAAAGGATAGAACATGGGTCTTTAGGAAGGAAGCAGCAATAGGAAACTTGCTGCTTGTCTCAAGATAACTGCTCTTATTCCTGACCTGAGCTGACATGAAGCACTCCAGGCAAGTGTCTGAGCCCTGCCACAAAATGGGAACACATGCATCCAAAGTAGACTGGGTCAAAAAAAAACCCAAACAAAAAGAAAAGAACTTTCCATCGCTGCACTTACGCATCCAACTTAAGCTCACACCAGTTCTCTTCCCTGGAGAAGGAGCTGGGCTTGATCAGCCCAGAGAGGACTGAGGGGGATGTAACAGCAGTCTTCCTATAAACAGCCTGAAGCCACTAAGAAGATGCAGTGGTGCATCAATGGACATACACTGAAATGAGAGGTTCAGACTGGATACATGGCAAATTGTTTTCAATCTAACAGCCATAAACCTGAAGAGATACAATCTCCATCCCTGGAGGTTTTCAAGAGAAGACTGGGTAAAACACTGGCCAGCCTGGTCTAGCTTCAGAGCTGTCCGTACCTAACTCAGAATGGGCTAGAAAGCCCACAAAGCTCCTCCCCACCTGAATGATCTTATGATCAGAAATGCTGCGCCTGAGCTTCGTACAAGATAGCAAACAGTTTTATCTTCATCTTACCGCTACTTGTGAGGACCGTCGTGTGTTCACCCCAGTACTGCTGGTACTGTTAGAAACAGGAGCAGGAGGAGCAGGAGGAGCAGGAGGAGGAGGAGGAGGAGGAGGAGGAGGAGGAGGTGCACTCAGTGCTGAACTTCCATCTTCAGTTTCAGGAGTCTCTGTTTTTACTTCTTCCAGCTCAGGAGCTTCAGCATTGACGTTGATTTCAGCATCAGTGCTGTTACGGTCTGATGGTTGCTCTCGTCTCCTCTTTCTCTTTTCTAAGTTCTCAAACATGTGCATGATGGCTTCTACCTTCCTGTCTTCCCGGGACTGCAACACAAGGGAAAATTGAAGTAAGCATGGTGAATTATGCACATAAACAAGGCAAGAACAGATATGGGAAGCAGCAGAAAGAGAACAACTGCCAAATAGCAATGACAAAAGCCAGACAGAGGACAGAGAGAAGCAGTTCTTATCAGTTATTTGCATTTTTCAATATGGCAAATCTCCCAGAATAACAACACAATCATGTGTTTCTAGCGCAAGTAGAAGAACTTGACTTTGTTCTTAAATAGGACCACTTAGATACTACTGAGTTATGTTAGTAAAACAGCCACAAGGAAATGCATAATTTTGAAGAATTAAAAACTGTAAGAAAGCATAAGTAGAATGGAGAGATGACTTGGAAACAAATAGAGCTATTTGCGAATGACCAACCAAACAGAAGCCAGGGGCAATAGATGTACGTGATTAAGTAATTTGCAGCAAGTGCAATACACCACACAAACTGATTAAAATGTTCCAGATTCATTCTTTTCCCAACAAGAATGTCAGAAGATGACCCAGCTCAAAAATAAAAGCTCTGGTCTAAGCAGCTTACATAGTGGATAAGAAAAACAGAACATGAGAGAACACAGAGGCAAAACAAGTCAATTTATTAGGTAAACACAAAGGACAGGAAATCTTATCACCTGGCTATGTCAGGAATAATTGGTACCTATGCATCTAAAAAGCCCAATACAATAAAGCTGCAGTGACTGGCAAGAATCAAGTGGGTTTTAAGAAGTGAGGTCAAGTGTCTTCTGAGATTTATCATGAAGAAAGTATCTTGGAGCCCATGGTCTGGCCTTTACAGTTTTCTATTTAAAAATACTACAAACACACAAAGAGAGACTGGGGAAACTATAGAGATGGGTATTTACCTGATGCCAAGTATAGAAAACTGAATCGCATTAAAGCAGATTAGCTGGTGCAACCTACAGGAACAGGGCTTACAGGCTGACAGGAAACTAACACTTCACTTAGGCTTACTGAACTATTCTGTCCCAAAAAGAGATCAGCCTCCCTGCATGAAAATGAAATCTTCCCTCCAAAGCTTTAAGGCCAATCCGATGGATGACTGCTCTCATTCAAATTTCAGTGGAACCTGACTGCTTTATCTCATCTGTTCTAAAAAAATCCATCAGTTAATCCAAGCATCTCTCCACCGGATGGCCCTTGGCTCTCCAGGCTGCTGCACTATCTTAACATTGAAAGCATTCTCAGGAAATTTACACTTGGCAGATTCATATCCCTGATTAGAGGAGGACAGGTGATTATGATATTGGTGAGCAAAGAAAAACAGGGAATTCCTAGCTTCAATCCATTTGTTGGCTGGTAAAAGGATGGGAGCAATTTTTCTGTTCTTCTTCCTTGGGTTTCTGGTTGATTGGTTGTTTCATTTGTGTATTTGCATTTTTGTTTGGATTTTTCTCTTGTTTATTTAAATTAATGAATTAAGAGCCAGAACAGCTCCACTCACATGCATAAAACATTCTAATCCAGGCAGCAATCCCAGGAGCCATAAGCAACACAAGAAAAAAACTACCAGCTCAACTCAATAAAGATGAAGGCTAAGAAAGGACTGTATTATCAAAGATCCCAGAGCACTAAGATATATTTTGATCAAGAAGACTGCTTAAGATGACAATAATTTGGAAATACAGAGATTTCCTGAGTAAGTGCCAATAGTACTGTTAGGGGTCTACCCCTCCTACTGACTTTTGCAACTTGATCCCACTCTTTTCCCCACATGGCAACATGTTTATGAAACCATACACTGAACAGATACCTGCTTACAAATCTAACCCAGCAAAAATGATCAAGTTTTAAGAAAAATCAGGTTCTGATTCATGGTATGATTGAATTGAAGATATCCCTGCTCACTGAGGGGTTGCAGGACTAGGTGACCTTTGATAGTGCCTTGCAACTCACACTGCTGTGGTTCTATATAGTGCCATAAATTCCTGTACTGGCAATAAGGAAGGGCAGCAGGAACATAAAGAGGGTCCAATTACCTTTTTGGAATCAGGTGCTGATGGTTTTGCTAAAGGTGTGTTTTAGACTATAGAACAGCCCTGAAAGTAACAGTTAAACCTTTCAACGAGGAAACAAATCTATAGTCCATCTCCTAATCTGCAGCACCCTAACATAAATCCTGTGACTTGAAGTCAACCAAACCTGGGTGGTTTTTTACTCCCCACTTTTTTCTTCTGCTGTTGCTGATCAAATTACTGAAGATCACTAACAGATGGGATTTGTGTTCAAACAAGTGAAATATCCAACTGGACCTGTTGGTCACTGCATGAAGCGAGTCCTAAAGAGGGTGATACCCAGACAGAGAGAGCTACTTGCCCGTCTGCTGTGGACCAAGGCTCCCTGTTCATCTACAGGCTCCTCTTTCTCCCCTTCTTGTTTCTCCTCCTTCTCTGGCACCTGAGATAGAAACCCAGATTAAGTAACCCAGTACTGTTTCACAATTACCAAGAATTTATGGTAATTTAAGATGCTAAAGGTTTAAAAAAGGCTTCCTGCAGCTTCTCTTCTGAAGATTCCAATGCTGTTGGATCAGACTCCTGCAGCACTGATTGCTAACGTATATAACAAGGGGGCAAAGATTTTACCTCATTGTCACTGGCTGCTGCAGGTCCCTCAGGAACTTCCTCAGTTTGCTGACTGCTGTTCTCATCCGACGCAACGCTCTGCTGCTCCATTTCTAGCTCCTTTCGACGGGCCTTTCGCCGACGTGTTTCTGCCCCAATCAGTGTGCCTAAAACAGGTGGAGGTAGGTGTTCTGCAGCATTTGGGCTACGTTTCTGCACAGGGCAATTCCGGTTCCCCTTGTGACACGCACAGTCCACTTTATAATTGCTGCTCCAAAACACAAACATAATTCGTGTCACTCTTCATTTCTCAACCCCTGCACAGAGACATTCAATACATCTCCTACTAAACATCTCACCACGTGCCAAAGCAAGGACAGCAGGCTACCTTATGGCCTCTATTGTAGAATATGCCAGCAGAACTGGACAGAATAGCCGGGAAATGCAATTCAGTAGAAAACGGAGCAATATGTAGAATGCGAGGAAAGGGCTGGAGGAAGATGTCCAGTCCAGGAGGGCAGTGGAGAGCTCCTGGGCGAGGTGAAGGACTCACCAGATGTTGTACTCATAGTCAAAGGCGATGGTAACCTCTGTGTCCTTGGCAATGGTGGCAACAGCATAGATGCACAGGTGGATCATCCCATCAGCAATCACATGACGAACCTTGTCAAACGAAGTAGAAAGAAGCTGACGTCTCCACAGGTTGCATTTCCTACTTCTAAGACGGAAGTCTCCTTTTGCAAAGTAGCTCTTATTCTACTTTATGAATAATTATCCCAAATTCTCCATAGGGAAAAGCCTTCTTCACTGCTCTTGTCTCATACTGTGCTTTTCCACTTACAACTGCTACCACCTGCTTACCCTCAGTATCATTGTGCAGCCAAAGGAAAGACATAAAAGAAATCTCTCTCTTCCAAAAAAAACTCCCTTATGCTCCCAAACTGCCTCATATTCCAAGTATAAACCATCAAACAAGCAAGAGACACAGAGAATTTGCTGCATTTAGTGCATTTTAAGTTAGGGAAAGCACTAAGCTTATGTAAAACATGTATTTGCAGTAACAGTGATGACGAAGAGAGAATTTACCTCTGCATTTGGAGTGCAGGACCGCCTGATGAACCTGGCATCATTACCAAAGGTGCGGGCATCAACACACATCTCAACGCCATTGAACTTGGAGTAGAACAGCACAAAGGGATATGGCCTGAAGAAGCAACAGAACATCTCAGCCCCAAAATACCCAATTCCCACAGCACTTTTGTTAACAGGTATCCCTCACTTCACTGGAAGCAGAACTTCCATCAGCACTATTGTTCTGGGGGTTATGTATTTGCAACTATTTAAAACATCTATTTCAGAGGGTTTGGTCCACAAGCAGAGCATCAAGCTGAGGTGATACATCTGATTTCCCACTTCTATGGAAGGCACAGCTGACAGGACCCTATAAGTGAGCACTATCCCACAGAGACACCAGTCTCTCTGTGCCACGATGCTCTCATACCCATCATTTCATAGTACTCTTACTTTTTGAAGAAATGCCCATTGACCTCGAATTGCTGTCGTAACATAACCTTCCCTCGATACTCAATTATAAGGGTATCTAGTGCCAAGTCTCTTGCTGCCCTCAGGATCTTCCGGTGCTTCTGAACCCGAGTCACCCTTCCCAGCTGCAGCTGTAACGAAAACCAGAGCAAGAGAGGAAAATTTGAACCAAAGGCTCTAACTCATGAAGAATATTTTACCTACATAAAAAGAAAAAAATATTCTAATAGCAACATGCAGAAACTCTGCCAGGTGAATATGTTGTTTATTTTGTAACACTTTAGTAATGATCAATAACCTTGATAATATTTATCAAAAGCAAACAGTATTTATTCCTTTCCTTCAAAAGTAGTCTGACAAATCTATTAGACCAAGTATTTCAGTCTTGCAGCTAGGAGGCATAACCAGACCTGTCACTTGCTTCTAACTGGGAATTGCTTTGCAATTATGGCCACTTTCACAGCCAGAATAATTGAAATCTTCCCTAAATTGTGGGTTGTCACACATTCAGAGGAAAAAAATGCAAGCTTTTCCTTCTGCAGAGGATGGTAAATTCCAGCAAACAGGCCAAAGACTTAAGCTGGCAATTTCCATCTCCATCCAGAAACATCTCTACATATCTCTGTTCAGCTAGTGCTGTTGATTTTATTTTTTTTTAACATGAGGAACTAAATTTTTAATGAAGTAGTGACAGTTCATTAAAACATATATTAAAGTCTACAGCTCTATTACAATTGATTTTCACAACGTGTCTTGACAGCATGAAACCACAACATTCTTTAAGTACAGACATCCAAATCTGACATATTTTATGGAATAATGGAAGGGATATTATAAGCACTAGGGTATAGGAAAGACTTATTCCATAAAAACAAAGTTCTTTCCTTACTTAACAGATGAAACCTCTCTGTGAGTAAAGATAATGTGAAGATGACTGGTGCCTCACCACCACTGCTGTGCCTGTTCCTTCCTAAACACTCTATTCACTGCTCATAAGGGCCCAGTTTTGATACCTTTCCAGAGTGAATTGAAGCTTAAGTGCTCTGACTTCAGTAAAAATGACAGTCATGTATTTAAATTATGAGTAAACCACAAAATTTTACTGAAAGCAAGATCCCAACTTTTCCTGAGAGAACTCTCATTGGAAACAGCTACTGAGCACTCTGCAGAAATGGATAAAAATTAGTTTAAGGGGCTCAACCTGAATAATGACAGAACACATAACGTTCTAACCTTGTGGAAGTAAAAGTTAATGTCTTAAGGCAGCACTCAGCACTGGGAACCCAGCAAAACCTTGTACTGAGCACATGAAAATACTGAACCACAGGTCTTTTAAACCCTTTTTTTTCTGACTGGGATCCTCTATCTCCTCTGTATAAAACTCCCTCAAGAAAATGACTTGTTTCTGTAAGACATTATACTCCAGATCTTGGATGAGCCAGAAAAGTAAGATCTATTTGTTGACTTCTCTCACTTAGATCCAGGATGAAGACAGCTTTATAAAAATATTCATTTGAAACCCAGAGCTCCTCTTGAGATACAATCCAGTGCCACATCTGTCATGCCCATGGTGTTTATCTGTCTTGTACCAGTAATGGTAGCAATCTCTATCTGCCAGCAATTGGGAAAACCTGGACACATGTACTGGAGACTCTGAAAAGCCTTGCAGGGTGTTCATCTCTTCAGGTCTTGGGTCCTGACAGAAGCTCACAGAGCATTCCCTAAGTCCACAGAAACATGTTATTTCCAGAGTGAGAAGCCACGCTGTTGATCCTGATTTCTGATCAACAAACCCATGATATGAGCGAGCTGTAGGATGAGCCTGTTTACACCACACGGAGTAGTGGCTAAATTACTTTCAGCATTTTGTAGTATCCAACTGTGGCAACAAAGAATAAATCAATAGGACCAGATTTCCTAGTGTATGACAGGAGATAAGAAGAAAGTATCTGAAGCTATCAGATCAGTTAGGACCCAGTGTGTTTCCAGTTGAGTAAGTCTCTTTCTATACTATCACTGATTTGTTTTTATACCTTCTCACCTAAGCTGGCCCTACACAGGAGGGTTGGACCAGATGACCTTCAGTGGTTCCTCCCAACCTAAACTGTTCTACACTCTAAGAGTACAACGAGATAATATCTTTCAGAAGGGAATGTCTGGTAGCCTTCACTCTCACCTTTGCCCCATGACTGACTTGGATTACTTTTCACCTCATGCCAGAAAACAGCTTGGAGAATATAGGTGGGATAAGCTGGGGTGGTCAGAGGAGGAGAAAGTCCGTGCAGGAAAGAGAAAGTCTGCATCTGTGTAACTTATTTATCTGAGTTTGGTGAAACAGGAATGATCTCACAGCTCTTCTGGTAAGACATAGCTCAGCTTGTTTTCATTTTCTGAATTTAGAAATATGAAGTGGATTAGCTGCCATGCTTTCATGTGTGAAAAGAACAAATGATTGTATTCATGTCACAGGCTAGGGACTGCTGACTGCTAATCAGACAAAACTGTTCTGATATGTTTGCAGAGCAACATCTGCATAATACTCAGTGGCTTTATTTTATAAAGGCCCTTTTGCTCTTCACTTCAGAATGTGAAATCAATCAGGGGTTTGAGCTCAAGTCAGCAATTATCAGAGGCAGCAAAGGGTAAATACTAACCCTGGGTTTGGTTTGGCAACAACAGTCGGGAAAGTAATTCACAGCTTTCAGTTTGTCGAGCAACTGGCAGTAGCCAGGACTAAGATGATTTTATTCATAACACTAAACAGCTTCATATTTTCACAACCTTCCCTTTGCATCATGTGGACAGCTGAGAACTGGTTTATCATAAAATCACACAATCATTTAGGTTAGAAAAGCCCTTTAAGATCAAGTTCAACTGTTAATCCACCACTGTCCAGTCCATTACTAACCCATATCCCGCAGTGCCACATCCACAAGTCTTTTAAATACCTCCAGGAATACTGACTCCACCACTTCCCCAGGCAGCCTATTCCAGTTTAGTAAACCTTCTGGTAAAAAAAAAAAAAAAAAAGAAAAGTCCAATATCTAATGTAAACCTCCCCTGGTGCAACTTTAGACCATTTCCTCTTGTCTTACACAAAATATTCCAATGAACAAAATCCCATATCCTCCATGTATAACTCTTAATCCATCTTTCCCTATTCTTCCTGATTTGAGGAAGCTTTTAGGTCACATTCAATCCCTTTTAAGTATATACTTGCATCACTGTTGACCGAAGTCAAATGTACCCTATTAAGGGTATGCAGGGCATAATAAAACATAATTTTTATTCCCTTCTCCTGTCTCCAGAGTCTTCATGGCCAAAGAGAGCAGCTATTCTATTCTATTTCTCCTATTTCTACACAGCTGGCAAATGTATATTTGCACAGCCTCCTGATTTTCTTCTATCTCAAAGTACCTATTTTCCCTTATCTCACAGAAAAGCTATTCTAGTATTCAGTAATGATACCTAGTTAATAGGCAACTGATGCAAACCAAGAAGCCTTCTCAGTTTGCCTACCAAAGGTGAGACAAATGAGTCAAACAAAAATAGAACACAGTGCAGGAGAGCACGTGCTCCACACCCATGTAGGTGCCCTCCTGACAACACTCCACAGCCACCTCCTGAGCAGAGGCAGCAGGACATAGAAGCTGACAAGCAGCGACCCAGGACAGGCACCTGGTTTTTCCTCAGTGTCCAAGAGAAACTACAAAGTCTCCTGACACATTCCCAGCATGTGCAATTACAAGTACCTACCAACAGCTTGTTTACAGTAACTCCAGCTCACTAACAAGTTTTGCAAGTGTCAACTTTTTTTGTTTCTTTGGCATGTATCACATTTGGAGTCTTCTGATTTGGAATGCTGGCCACATTTTCCTATGGGAAAACCTATGTCTGTACTGGGAAGGGAGAGGCTGAAAGAGCATGGCAAGAACTGGCACATTTATGTATGGAATAGTCTTGTGTCATGCTGTACACATATCAAGAAACACAGCATTTGTTTTATTACTCATTTGAGGACTTTTCCTAAAACCCATGTGAGGCAGACAGAATTGGTTACATTTAGTCTCAAAAAATATTAGGATTTCTAGAAAAGTAGAAATTTTTCCTATCTGCATTTCCTGCTTTCTTTAGAAAGGCTATCAAGAAATGTTTCTCCCCCTCCCCAGCAAGAAATTTTATTTATTGCAGACCCAGAGACAAGAATAGAAGACTGTTTGGTCCAAAGTCCTCTGTCTGCACTCTCCCTCACTGGCAATATCTGTGCTCTGCCTGAAGTGCTTCACCTGCATGAAAGCAGAGGGAAAGGTAGGAGGGAGCACATGAACTTCACTGAGTGAGTCAGCTGATATAAACAAGAATGATTCAAGCACAAACATATACCTGATATTCAGGTTTCTGACTTTGTTCCCTTTACACAGAAGAAATGCCCCACTTCTCTTCTGGAGCCCACCCTTTCAGATGCAACTATCTCCAGTCTCCTGGACAAGGAAGGCCCAGAAAAGCCTAAACTGGGTAGGAAGGTTGTGCTTTGTTCAATAAAACACAGATAAGATGAAACAACAGCTAAGAAAAGTATGAATGGGGAAGACATACACCACACAAACACATTGTTTTCCTGTTTCTGCTTGTTTACATGCACTCCATAAAGATGGCAAGACAGCAACCACTGGCCATCACTGGAAAGTTAGGGAGAGACCAGTTTCCTGAAGTCAGTTGTAGCTGTGCAGTATTTGGAAGCTACAAGACTCCAAATAATCCAAAATACTGAAATAATGCTGAGAAGTTCTTTAAAATAGCCTTCCACACGAGTCAAGAAATAAAATAAAAAAAAAATAAAGGGGATTGGAAAACTCAGGTGGAAAGCAGGAAATTTCCTATCTCCAGCAAGTGACAGATCTGGTTCTGTCTCAGGCCATTCAGTGACCAAAGTATTTATGGCAAAACACCTGTTAACCACATTACAGAAACGTGCAAAATATCCCCAGCTTAGCAACACTGATTTGGTCTAATGCAAATATTTGTTAATCTCTCTCTGTACTGGCATAACTCCTGATTCACTGCGTATCAAACCTATGCCTGTTGGTCTGAGCTACAGTACTGCTCACCCATGCCCTGACCTACTCCACCTCTGTGCTGCTTGTTCTTACCTGCATCTGGGACCCAATAACAGTGTTATTGCAGGCCAGCTCTGTTTTGTTGATTGTGTCCAGCATAGCAGTTTTGCCCACATAGTCTTTATTGGAGTTTAGGTGACGCTCCAGCAAGTTCTGCACATCAGCACTGTACTGGTTGGTGAAGGCTTCCTCGTACTGGTCCGTCCAGAGGCGGATCCGATTCTCCCACCCTTCAGCTGTGTTTTCATCCAAGGCATGTGCTTCAGAAGGGGAATTCTGCACCAAACAGCAAAGAATGAATGGATAGCACACAGCTAAAACCTATCCACAGTGCTCCAAGCACATGAATAAGCTACAAAAAAAGGCAAATCAGTGCCAAGCGATGTAAGTGTTGGTTATGAGGACACATTTTTCAGCATCTGCACCCTCCAGAACACTGTACAACAGTTCACTCAGAAATCTACTGAGATTTCTGTGCAGAACTAAGACCTCTTGAAAGTTGGTACTTGGCACTGCTACATAAAATAAAATTAGGCTAGCACATGGCCAGAAAAAAATTTAAGCCATTTTGGAAAAATAATTAAGTACATTAAAAAAGCAAAGGCACAGAACACACAAAGGCAAATAAATCTCATGTAGGCTTGTCCCACAGTCAACCCACTCGTGGCTAACACAATGCTCAATGATGCTGACTGCATCTCAATCTTTGCAGTGACTGATCCAAAAATAGTTCTGAACCTTCTAGCTAAATGGTCACCAGAGTTTCAAGAAACTGAATGTAGAGCATGAGCTAATACCCACAGGGTTAAAACTGCAAGTCCTAAGCAGAGTAAAGAAGAGAGGGCAAAATCAGGTAATCCGTTTAGACTGTCTTGTAAAGGAGGGGAAAACAGAAGCTGGTAGAAAGAAAAAGACTTAAGCTTCATTCTTTACTTGGCAGCAGTTGAAGTAGTTCAACAAATACTCCAGAGCTCAGCAACTCAACCGGCTTCACAAAGCCCTGAGACACATATGACACTGAGGTCTCAGTAACAAGGACAAGCGAAGAGCAATCATTATTTTAATCATATATATTAAAAACAGTAAGAGTTGCCATGCATTTCTACCCTCTCAAGTCACTTGCATACTATGGAGATGGTGCATAGGGACACCACAGTACTGTCCTCTTTCCTCTCAGCCACCTGCTAGAAGCCACTGCCAGCTGCAGGACTGGGGTCAGGTGGAACTGAGCAAACCTGAAGGCACCTCTTGTGTGTCTAGAAATAAATGCAGCTCATGGTTCAAGTCTCCTTTTTTTGTCAAATAACCTTCCTATTCAATGGCCACACCTACCACTATTGCAGGAAGTCAGAGATTAATATATTGTCCCATCCATCCCTAGTAAGAGGATGTGGAGAGAAACAAGGCAACACTACTAGAGACTCCCAATATTAAACTTGTGAACTACTTTGATGTCCAAGCTTGAAATAGCTTTGATGCAATCAAACAATAACTGCCCTCACAGAAGAGCAGCCACAACCAGTTCTACATCCCTTACATCAAACACCCCACTCCCAAGTGCCATGAATCAATCACCTCTCGGAACTGGATTGCACTATCTGGCTGGAAGCTATCAGAAGCAAATGGAAGGTTCAAGGGGCAATTCCTGTGATACCCTTTTGAATAGCCTCCTTGTGGTGCACTGTAAGGTTTGAGTTTATTACAAGGCTGGCCCCACAATCAGAAATTTCCCAGGCAAACCAAAAGAGGGACAAAATAAAGGGGGAAAAAAACCCCACCACCAACACAGAGGGCTGTAATTTGTACTCACCTTCATCCTCAGAGACTTTCGTGAGCCCTCTCGAAAAGCCTGTCCCCCAGACAAGGAGAGAGAGAAAAAACAAAGCATTATAAATTTCCTAAGAATTAGGATCTCAGAACCACACTAAATCTTATTCCAATCCTTAATAAAAGATGGCAAGAATTACAGGAAAACCTACACAAGAAACAGTGGACCTGAACAAAAAGAGACTCTGCAATGCAAATCCAGTGGAAACTGCTGAAAAGCTTGATGGCCAGGATTTCTGAATTAAAAAAGCCTGTCTCACACTTAGTAAAAATGTCAAGATCAAAACCAAAACCGTCCCAACTAACCTCACTTGCTTTGACACAAGAAAGGTCCAGCAACAGAATTAAGGTGGTTCACAACAACAACATAACCCCTCCAGACCACATATAGCTCCTGCCCCCAGCGTTTTACTTAATCAGTGCCTACCAGAAGAACTTCAAGGGAAACCTAACCTGTGGAAAATCATGGTAAAGCTGGCAGATGATGGGAAAGAACCAGCTGCTCACACACTTGCATTCCAATATAAGCAATTCAAAATTATTTCAGTCCCCAGATCCTCATAAACAAGACAGTAAAGTCATCCCTCAACAAATGTTCATCACTACCTACATAGTTTTCCACACAGGCACTATCTCTGTGCCCGAAGAACAGTGCCAAGAAGCTCTGCAGCCCAAATTCCTCAACAAAACCTGCTAAAAAATACCATGCTCCCTTCATTTTTCATTCTATTCACAGACTGACCCTTTCCCACAAACAGCCAGACTCCAAAAGCTACTTCCCCAAATCCTAACACAGCGAAAGGAAAAAATATGTAATTGAGTCCAAGCGCTGAGCATGAATGGACAGCATTGGGAAATAAGGGTGGAGTTTCAGCAAGGTAATTTTTAAACCAACAGCCACGTACTCCAGCAGGTCACAAATACAAGGCGTCCCATTATTACACCCGAAAGAGCAATTCTTGACAGAACAAAAATTTCTTGTCTACTGCCAGCCTGTCAAGCTGCTCCTAACAACACTGCACAGCGTTTGGTAAGAACTGCAGCAATCTTGTCTCTCTCCACATACCTTGATCTTTTTGGCCTTTGGAGCAGCGCGAGCCTTTTCTGTACTCCTCTTCCTCTTCTTGGGTTTGCTCCTGCGGACGCGGTTGACGGTCAGCGTGATGCTGGTCGGCGTGTGCTGCGTGGCCGTGTACAGCACTGTGGAGGGAGAGAGTTCTTCATCCCAGCTCTCAGTGGCACTGCTGTCCCCGCCTAGAGAGACAAGTGCTTCATGAGCAACAGCTCCTCATCCCTGAGAGCACAGCTTACCCTTATGTCCATTTTCATCAAGACAACTTGCTGCCCCTGCATAGCTCTTCCCTGAGAGAATTATACCACCTCTGTTTTCCCACCCAAACTGGGAACAGGTGTTCCAAACTTCTGATACGTCACAGAATGGCACCGATGAAAATTCTCCTTTTCTGTTCACAAGATAATCTGATTTTCCCTAGAGCTAACTGAGGTGAAGCGTAAGGAGAGGAGAAAATCCCAGTGGTTGGGAGGCAAAGAACATTAGCTGGCACTGATCACAGTTAGATGATTACAGCATCCAAAAGACAAAGGTCTTGAAGAAAGAAAATAAAAGTCGCTGTTATCAGAATTATAACCTCAAACTCACCTGATACGTTGTCCTGCTTCCGGTGGCGGAGTCTGATCACCTTCCCCCTGCTCATTCCTCTGCCAAAGGAGAATGCACAATTGAAGCTGGTTTGTAGGAGTAAAGTCACTTGAAATTCAACAGGATGTCACAAGATGCGTGCCCTCAGTGGGGCCCAGGATGATAAGAACATCGATTTAACATCCTCATCTCCACTCCTGGTGCCACCAACACTTGTCAGGCTGACAACGCAAAGGAGGAGGGTCAATACTGGGTAAAGCACTGGAAAGAACGCTCCAGTTAGCAAAAGGAAGTCTGTCCCACAGCCCAAAGGTGACACGGTTCAGTATGAGCAGTCAAGACAAGGAGCAGCCCAGATCTGCACTGCACCAAAGCTTACCTGCACTTTTCACACTTGAGGAGGAAACCATCTTGGGAGACACTGCAGTGGCACCAAGTGGGAATTGATTCTCCTTCTGAGGAGCTCTCACTATCCCCGGAGTTCTCCTCATCAGGCGAGTGCAGGCCATTCAGTTCTGCACGAGGTATAATGGTCTGGACAGGAGGAGAGGCTGGCGGCGTTGGAGGAGGAGGGGCTCCATAATTATGATCCTGAAAATGAGTATTTGCAGTACTACTTTTAATGTGAAGATACGATGCCTAGAAACTGAAGTCCCAAATCCACAGTTCCCAGGTTAATATTTAACTGTTGTAAAACAATAGCCTGAATTCCTCAACCTATCAAAAAGGTACAGTAATAGCTCTGAACATGTAAATTATTTCCTTCAGCACCAATGAATTAAACTCAAAACCTATGAAAACAACTAGGCTATTTCAACATTAACTGTTGTACTGCTAATAATCTGAGATGACAAAAGTGTTTAAACAGTGGAACCAGCTGCCCTGAGATGTAGAGCTTCTGTCTGTTGAGATATTCAAAACTCAACTGGACATGGTCTTGAGCAACCTGCTCAGGCAGAGCCAGCTTGAACAGAGAAGTTGGATTATGTGATCTCAAGAGGCCCCTTCCAACCTCAATGATTCTGTGACACCCTGTTCATCCCACAGCTTCAAGCCATGCTCCCACTCCCATGCTCCTGACTGCTCCTTGATTCTCGTTGGTTTAAGTTACCACTGTGAAAATCTGCGCAGTTGAAACAAGTATAAATAGTGCACAATAAACCAAATGGGGCATAAAATTACCACCAGGAAAATGTTATATATTCATATATATTCACACTTCATTCATTTATTTCATTCAGTTAAAAATCTATCACCTAGAACACTACTAAAGCTTGCTGTAGAGTATGCAAGACTTCACAAACAATAAACACAAAAATGAAAAACGTATGGCAGAACTCAGCTCTAACTTAGTGTTCCCTGAGAAATAAGCCAAAATTCCTAAGGCTTAATAGGCAAAGAACTATGGAACAAGCAGAAAAGAGTAAAAGTAGACAGTAAAGAGCTGATTCACTGCAGAGAGAGTACTCACTGCGTAAGGCAGCCCGCGATAGCTGTGTTTCTGGGTGGCCCCATAGCCGTGGCTGGAGTACACATTCTTCTCACTGACAGCTGGACTAGCTTCCACAGACTCTGGGCTGCAGAAAGGGCCAGAAGTAAAACCCATCAATACAACATCATTTTTTCAGTGCCAGTATTTCACTGCTCTTTTCTATTGAACACATGAGCTCAAAATGAAGAAACTTCATGAAATCGAGGTGGTGTCATGCGTTTCACCAAGCATCATGTGTGCAGGAGCTGTACAGGATGAACCTGCTTTCAGAGGGAAGGAACTGAGTAAGGGCCACCCTCTATAGCTCATTAAACTAGGTCTCAGTCTGGGAAGTTAAAAAGGTAATTAGCATGTAAGAAGCTCAGTTTCCTTATTGTTGAGGAAATTTGGACTAGTTCAGCATTCGCATCTGAACCCAGCTAGCCTAATCTCAAAGCCACTGAACAGTACTGCCATTTTATCTCTGCAACAGCTTATTTCAACTGCAGCTAAGCAGCTTTCCTGCACCTGCGCTTGTTTCTCTTTCCCTCAGATACCAATTGTTACTGAGTCCAACACCCGGTGACAAAGCCTGAAAACTGCAGCTATCCTGACAGCAACTACCAGGAACTGGAGATTCCTGTTACAAAGAGACAACAAAATCTATGTCCTGGACAGAGAGTGGCCACAGACAGATCAGATTCACCCTGTGCTTTCTATACAGCAGCCTGCAATGAGCAGAACAGGAAATCTGCTGCTAAGGTACAATGCACTCTTCCACCACAGGGTGGTGAAAAAAACCAGCTAAAAATCAAAGGTATATTCTCAGCAGAAAGCTGCAGAAAATCTACTCAGAGAAGGGACAGCTGCAATTCAATGCAGGGGATATTAGATAATGAGGCTACAGACAGAACACCAGCAAGGAAACATGCTGTCTTCTGTTACAAGTAGAAGATACAAGTCAGATAACCTCTGCACAGATCAGAAGTAGGGCCTGTATCAGGGTATGGCAGAATATTACTGAATCATGTCTGAAGATGGAATCTTCATCAAAATTACAGCATGGAGCTGAGCAAGCAGGGAAGAAATATATAGAAAAGGAAAACTTTACCTCGGACCTCTGCTGCTCTGGTGAGATCTCACAGAATTCTCAGTGGGTCCTACATATTCAGCATGAATCAGGCACCATCAAACAATGGCCAGCAATCACACGTGCGGCAGTGCTTAGGCACCCAAGAAGAGTAACCCCTTGCCCTTTGGACTTCGTATTAGCTCTCGAAATCTCTGCTGCACTGAAGTTTGCCCCACCCTGCCACTCAACCTCATCTATTCTCCAATGCACCAACCCCTCAGCTGGCTTATTCTGGAGTAAGGTGGATCTGTCTTGCAACTTAAAGGAGCAATAATTCATTGTACAAAGAACTGCAGAAAGTAGAAGACATAACACCTATGCAAACAACACCTCTGTAGCTCAGGATTTAGGTGCAAGACATGATAAATTCAGTTGGTTTTCAATGGGACTACAGCCAGCTAAACTGTCAGAAGCAGGAGATACAGATGTCCTCTCTCAAAGAATTTACTTCTTAATAAAAGGTACCATGTAGAGCTTGCCACATAATCCAGCCTTTGCAACAATCCTTTAGAACTTTCAGATTGGTACAGTGTCAAATCCATTCAAGTTTAATAACCCTTTCAGAAATATTTCAGTATTAGAAGGAAAAGAGCCTAAACAGTCTAAACAGCAGATATGTCCTCTGTCCAAGTCACCCACATTCCTAACCACAGTCAGACTGGAATACCAGCAATGCTGCCGCAAGCATTAGCAATAAAACTTCAGAATTGTTGGTGCAACGGTGTCCAGGGGCAACAACGCTGGGGCCCGTGCTTCCTCAGCAGCAGCATGCCAAGGAGCTTCCACACCTTCCAATATGCAGCCAGACTAACACAGCAAAACGACTCTGCAGCCTCCATGTCACCCTCAGACAAACAGCAGCACCCTACACCATTTTCACCTCCTCTCTGTATCAGAGGCCGGGAAAGATGCTAAAGCTCAGCCTGTAAAGAGGATCAGCTGGTTTTCCTTTTACCTTCCCCACTGCCTTCATGATGCACATCTTGGAATCAATTCCTTTTAAGAGGTACAAAGCTCAGGTACCCCAGACTTTATGTATCAAACCAAAGAGTTTCAAAAGCAAAGTGAAGGACAGCGTTACTTTGAACAGACCCAAGAAGGACACTTCAGAACTAACAGTGCATCGATGCAAAGCCTGGAGAATGAAGTCCTGGCATTCCCAATTTTCAGAAAGCAGGCAGAGAAACCAAATCAGAAATCTTCAAACACCTTCTTTCAAAGCACTCCAGCCTAGCCTCAAGTTGGACCTACAAATTTCTTCCAAGGAAGAAAGAAAATGCTTTGCAGAAGGTTTACAGTCAGTCTTTTTGATACTTAAATGCTACAAGGGACACATGCGCAGGCACATCTGGCTCTTCTCCCTACCACGCTCAGCTTCGAAAGCAAAGTACATGAGCAAACTATTTAGCACTCTTCCTCCTGCCATAAACAGTTTAAAATTCCTGCATGTTGAGTCTTCAAAGTGCTGCTGAGGGAGAAGCAGGGTGACAAGCAATACTAAATGACAGACCTTGAAAAGTGAAGGATCATGTAACCAGTGCAGATGAGTGACTTACTAGATTCTGATTCTTTGTTTAAAAACATGTAAAAATGTGGGCTTTAGGATGGAATGAAGCATCACAAAGAAGAATGGCTAGAATGGGGCCAGTGCCAAGACAGACAAAAAAGAGCATTAGCAGTCTTGCAGAGAGTATGACTGTGTAGTCAAACTTTTTGCGTAGTCAAATCAGGGTGAGATGGAAGGGAAAAACAGTGATTCAAACCTTAGCCCCCTGCTCTTACAGATCAAAATCAATAGAGTCTGGAGCAATTTCTGTTCTACACTGATCCAGCTGACATGCAGGTATTTGCACAGTAGATACCTCTAGATGATACATGGGAGAAACCTATCTCCAAAGCGTCATTTGTCGATTTTTGTAAAGAGATACTACAGTCCGTGTTTCAAAGAAGGATGCAGGCAAGCAGGAGGTAGAAGCACACAGAAAAAACTTCAGCCCTTGCTCTCATCCCCGACAAAAACATACTCTAATCCTAGCTGACATCATTCTAACAAGGGTTTTAAGAAGACACCACAATGCAGTATTCCCTGATTTTGAAATGCTCCTGACTCTGCAGAAGCAGAGTGTTTTTAAAGAAATTTAAGTCCCCTCCAACAGGCCTCAGAGATACAGCTGCAGTGAGAGCCCTGCACAAGGTCCTGCGGTGGGGACTCCAAAGGATGCTCTCTGAGGTGTGCTCCTTGGAGTCTGCTCAGGGGCAGAAACAAAATAAAGGTGCCTACCCAGGCTGATACTGTCTCACACCTGTCAAACTCCAAAGGTCTCCACAAATCAGTCACACAAGACTGGTACCAAGTCTGAGCTAACAGGCTCTACTGAGAGGAAGGTTCAGCACGCTGATCCCTCACATTGCAGCTGTTGGAAAAGGAGCTGGTTTGTACCATGCCAACGTCAAGCCTGGGTACAGCAAACACACGACTGCCTGCACTTGAGTATAGATTTACTAGCCAAGCTGATAAAAAACCCATGGCCGAGTGCCTCATACTGCTGGAATTCTCCTCTTCCCCATATCCTCTGTCAAACTTACCAATTTCCATAACACTGCATTTGTTAATACCCATCTCTCATAGAGTGGACCAGCAGCCCCTTTCTCCTGAGTGGAGAAAGCACCGGCACCAATCCTACAGCCCGACTCCAGGTCAGCCCTCTGGCACCCTCCCGTTCTCCTTTCTCCTCATCCGTGGGGTAACACTCACTCCGATCCTGCAGCCATGTCGGAGTAGGACGTATCTGGTGTGGTGACTCCCAGAGGGATTGCAATGCTCATGACGCCCGTCGGGGATCACGGAGTCCAGAGGGCAGCGACTGGCCGCTCCGAGGGCGGAGAGGAGCCGCAGAGCCTCGGCCAACACGTCACGGACATGGGGAAACCTACCAGGGTAGAAACAAAGCATTGCATCTCCGTTATGGGGTGAGGTCTCCCTGTATGCCTCTAAAGAAGGCTTTCACAGCAAAGAAAAGCAGAAATAGATTTCCATCAGTGACATGCCACATCATTTTTACTTCATTTTCATATGTAAGGCCCGGGAAGAGGTAGATGGCAGAAGTTTGGCGGGGAGGTTGGGGTTTTTTACGGTGTTGGACTGACATGCAATGAGCTGCTTTGCCTTAAAGCTGATAATGACAGTTCCCTCCTCCCCCAAGTAAACTTAGGACTAATTATCAGATAAGTAATCTATTAGCTCCTTCTGCATATAAGCAGCAGCTGTCACCTATCACCCACAGCCCTCCACGAGCATTTCCTAACTCTTTCCCCAAACAAGCCGCAGGCAAAATCCCATCTCTGTGGATAACCAGACAATGCCAGAGTGGACCGAGCCGAGACCTCTCCCTGGCGATCGGTTTGTCCGTGCATTCGCTAGGCCTACAGCCCAGGTGAGTGTGAGCGGCAGAGCAGCTGCTCCCGCACCACCGACGGCTCCCCGGGGCCGCGAGGCCCATGCTGGACTCTGCGCCGGTGGCTCGGGGAGCCCTGACACAGCGGGCCTCGACCGTCCCTGACACCTCCCCACGGCAGAGCCACGTCAGACGTCTGGGCGCGGGGAACGCGGCGGGACCATTGGCTGTGTGCGGGGAGCCGGGCGAGGCTCGGCGGCACCGGGGCGCAGCCGCCGGCCGTGCCGGGGAAGCCCGGGCTCCGCCTTCCCGCTGAGCGCGGCGCTTCGCTACGGCCGCGAGAGAATCGCCGATAAACGCGGACTTCCTCGGGTCGGATGGCGGCCGGAGGTGAAATGGGATCAGCTCCTCGTTATGTAAATAACCTCGGTAACACAGATGAGCATAAAGGAGCTATTATTCTACACAGCTCGAGAGAACACCCCCCACAACACAGAGAGAAGCTGCATTTCTGCACGCAGCAAAGGCAGCTCCAAAACCAAAGAAAAATGGTGACAACCATCCTCTCTGCACGTTAAACTTTAAAGGCAGCCTTGAATACTTTCCACTGCCTTTCCCTGGCTCCGGCAGCGCAGACAAGCCAGCCTGCTGTCACATGCTCCCCGGCATCTCGGGGCTCTGCCAGCAAACCCTCCTGGGCTACAGAGAGGCCGTGAGCCAAGTTTTCCTGTGGGTAGTGAATTTCTCACAGGGAACTGCCTTTGGACACCACAGTCCAGCCATTGTTTAATACACAAAACCCCCAGAAAGACAAAAACACACACTCGTTATAAGGGCAAATGAAGAGTGAGAGTCAGAAAGTTTAAATGCTACATGCTATGTTGCCTTTTCCCGTCCTAAAAGGCAGGCCACCTCTCTTGGCACAAGGAAATATTTTCCTTCTTCAGCATACATCCCTATGGAAAATCTTTCAGAGTATGACAGGCATACAGTGAATTACAGAAGTAGCACATACAGATTTCTAAGTGGTCTATGGCAATTCCCTGTTATGCCCCAAAGCAATGGTCTCACGGGGAGGTGGGAGATGAAAAAGGAAACAGGCAGGACTAAGCTCACAAGCAGTTCCAACCCAGGACAGCCCAGTGTCCTTGAGTGTGTTTCTGGGGAAAAAAAAAAAAAAAAGAGAGACCTTCCAGAAGTGTCTTACTTACCCTTTCTTGTGCTTGTGACAAGAGTTGTGATTTCTACACTGCCACAAGATGAGTCAAACTGCTCCTAAAATACAGCTAAAAGCTACAGACATCAATCCCTGCTTCAACCGAGTCACATAAAACTCTAGCACAAGGTTAAAAGAAATAAGACAAGTTTCTCAGTGTCTGAAGCATCCTTCCCTTTAAGGAACATGGAAAACTCTTCCTCTCCCCACACCCAGTAATCTTTCTAAATACTTGTTTAGATGTTTTTCTCTCTATTGATCTCATGCTTTTGCCAATGACTGTACCCAGCTGGCAGCAGCCTGACAGTTCATCAGGATGAATTCCAGCCTCCCCCCTGCCTGTGACTCAGCAGAACTGGAGGATTTCAGGTGCAGCTTCTGGACTAGAGAGCCGCAGGATACCTGGGCAGTCCAGGACTAAGTGGGACAAGTTTTCACCCACTTCTCACAGGAAACCCTCATCAGTACTGTACAAATGCTGCTGCACTGATATGGTCTGAACTCCCATTTTTGGGAAGGAGATTACTCAAGAAACATGAAATGGCAAACTGAAAGGTTAAACAAGGCAAATTCCAGTTCACTTTTATGTCGACCCAGCAATACTTGCCCAACTATCACACATGTTCAGATTTTACTGTTTGGTGCTGCTATTTTATGTGTACTTTCAACTGTGACAATGTGACAATTCAAAACAAATTGCTGAGACCAACTTCAAGTGCTGTCCAAGACCACACCACCTTCAGGCTACATTACAGTCTGGACTCCATGACACTTGGCCTGCTAACATCCAAAACATCAGCCTGACAGAAAATGCTGGGGCTGAGACCTAGATGTTCACCTACCAAACTGGCCAATTTCCTGTATATTCAATCCCCAAGGTCCTTCCTACCTCTACCCCCAAAAATACAGCTGAAGGACAAAAAAACCAGAAGTCACACCCAGTTCCCTCTGCTGCCACTGGAAGAAGTTTTACTAAATTCAAAGTCTTAATTCAAATCTAATGAGCTTCAGACCACAGCACAAATCTGTCTCCCTTACAACACAGTTCTTCTTGAAATCAAATGGAAATGGGAATTTTGATGGCCTAACAGGTAGATAATATTTAGCTGGTTTTGAAAATGCAGCATTTAAACAGCATTTAAAGATATTTTTTCCCCCACATTTGGCACCTACACACCAGCCTCCTCAACCAGTTATATGGGTATAAAGATACTTGGTCTTCCCCAACATCATCAGAACAGCCCAGATGAGCATCCACCCACACAGCCACCCCAGCTGGGATCCCCAGTTCTCTCTCAGCACAGGTCACACGCCAAGGGACTGACCCACTGAGAGTGGCTGCCTTTGCTGCACTGTGAATATATGCTACTCAGTTATTTCAGGTAACATCCTGTATTGACAGAAAGGGCTGTAATAAATCCAAGCTGGCCAAGCAAAGGTTAAGCAACACCTGCTGCTGTAACAGTGAATTTAATTTTCGGAACTCTGCTTAGGATGCAATGGCTGCAGCGCTGCTTTGGCTCACTTCCACAGCCAGTGCCATCCATGTACAAATAAAGCAGATGCAGAAAACTTACTGCTGGAAACTCACTTTATTACTTGTGGTGTTAAAAGTCTGTACTAACAGGGACAATCAAGCATGGTGAGTCAAAGAGCTCACCAGAGCTTCCTCCTTCAAGATGTGGTTGTACCTGTCTTCACTCGTGTCCCAGTCATAGACACCTCTGGGCACTCATGGTGTGCAACATCTGGTGACAGACTCTACAAAGTATTTGTGAGTGTCATGAAAAATTCACCTGCAGAGAAAAAAATCCCGGGCACAGCCTCACATACTGCATGTGCTACCTAAATTCAGACCCCATCACCCTTTGGTGCTGCTCAGCTGATGCTGTACAATGTCAGGGGGGACAGAACGTGTCACTTGCACTCTCCCATGGTCACAGATTCAAGGGTAAAGCAGTTACCAAGCAGGGGGAGGACATAGATTCATCCTGTTCCTCTGCAGGGTCAGTGCACATCTGTGAGTCTGTGTCCAGAGAGAGCCTGAAATACTTTACCACCGTGCATCCAGTGTCTCATGCATGGCCAAGAGAGATAAAAAGGTAACACTGGTACAAACATATCGTGGACAAACTGACAAAAGCTTTTTCTGATTATGCAGAACTTCAACATGTGAGCCAGGGCAGGGAGAACAGGGAAATCACCTCTGTGTGCACTGATGGCAACCACTTCTTGTTCACAGATAGTAAAGGACAGACAAGCGCTTCCTTTACCTCTCCCCACACTTCCCAACAACTCCAGTTATTGAAGTCCCAAACTGGAAACAGATTCCAGACTTCTGACAACCTAGAATTACTAGTGTCTGAACAATAACCACCATCATCTTCTCCATGCTCAGCAATGGGCCTCTAAGTCACCTACAAAGGATGAGCTCTGTGTATAATGAGTTGCACATTTCTAAGCTCCCACGCCATTACCAGTCATATCAAATTCAAAGCACTTTTTTCTCCTGCACCTCAAACTGCCACAGGCCAGTCCAGAGCTGGTGGAAAACTGGTAATAGCAGCTCTGCCATGCAGCTTTCTTTGGCAACCTCTCAGCCAGCCTCATTTGGGACAGAAAAGCAAGGTCTGATGAGTTCATACTTACACTGTCATCTGCACCAGTGGCAAATCACTCAGCATGTGGAGCAATGTAACAAGCGTTAGCATCTTAGATCTTCTTTATTCATCTTTCCCCCTGGAAATTTCAGAATAATCAAAATCTATGGGACATCTAATGTAAACAGGAACAGCTTCCATTACCATGCTGAAAAAGTCCTCTCATCAGCCAGTGCCACTCAAATATGTGCACAGTCCACCTGAGTCCAATCAAGCACTCCCTGTACATGCACAAACCTCATGTCAAGGTCAGATCCTTGACAGAAGGGAAAGCACCTTTCGAGCAAACAGAAACAGATCAAGGTTTGCTGTATTTAACAGTTAGGTCAAAAAGATGTATCAAATTCCCTGAATTTCACACATGTTGTTTTATAAGGACATCGACACAGACACAGGGGCAGAGCAGATAAATCCTTAAATAATTTAGCTCCAACTGACTGTGAAACAGATTGCTAAAAGTACTTGAACTGTGCCTCAATCTACCAATACGAATGCTCAGCTCTGCTCTGAAAACAAGCTGGGTTCACCAAGCAGCAAAGAAACAACTGTGCCAGTTTTAAGGAATGAAATATTGATATAAATATTCACTATTATCATTAGATCCATACATTATCTGCTAGTGGGCTGATGAAGCAAGACAGCAATTCTATCCCACGGGGTCTGGGAGAACTCAGTCCTGGTCTACAACAGAAAGGATCAAAGTCACAGGCAACACTGGAATTCATTACTAGCTATGCATGCCATGATAACAAAATTATGACAAGTATAGTGCAATGGTTAAAGATTTATTTGTCTTAGGCCTTTCTCAAAACTGTCCCCTGGTTTATAGGTATGCAATCATATGCAAAAAGAAATGCTTGTATGTACATATTTGGTTCAGAGTTCATTTTGCTCTCTGGGATCTAGAGAATCTTGAAAAAACACCGACAAGCTCTTAGAAAGAGAATAACAGCATTTTAAAATTGTAAAATGTCAAAAAGCAACAACCCAGTGAGAGCTGTTCCTGCTCATCACACTCACAAGAGCTGGAGTCAAAGATCAGGGAACAGCAAGACTACTGCTTTTACAATATGGGTGATTTAAAACGCTTTTGGCATCCATGGGCCTATGCATCAGTCAAGTTGTTCCCTACAAGATATGAAATCCTATTAACAATTCCCATTATTCTTGAAGTGCTCTATGAAAGCACTACACACTACCTCAACACATGTTTATGAATACACCTACTTAGCCAACGTCAGCATGATAAAGTTGTTCAGTCAAGGCTATGTAAGCCATTATTAAAATTGAGGTACAAGAAAGTTAAACTGATTTTGATAAAATTTGGAAACAGATGAAAAGTAAGTAAATTTAATAAAAAAAATTAAACTAGATTTAAGCCGTTTTAAGGCAATTTTCACAATACCCATCCACATGATTCCATCATTTTATCTCATTAAGAAAACATCAATTTTAATTAAACTCCTCTGTGAACTACACCTTAAGGGACTACAAATGATGAGAGAGCAACTGGTATAAATTAAACCAAGCAGAGAAATTACAAAATGCATAGCCAAGTACTCTTAACAACTGACCCAAGACTGCAGAAATTTACTTTGAAAAGCAAAAATAACCTCAAAACTTTGCTGCTGCTTTGGCAGTCAAGACGTTATGCAAACCAAAACAAAATCCTGTTTTTCTTTTGAAATTTTCAGATAGATTTTGAAAGATTTCAGATACTATGATAAAAAGTAGAAGAGAAATTTTAGTAAGGGATAAAAAAAAGGGCAGGTAAGACTTTGCTTTCAGAAATACCTTTTCCTGGACAATTCAATCACATCCTTGACAGTTCAATATGATCCAGAGGTAAAGATGCCAGACAAGGGTTTGTTTGGACTTTCTTAAAACACTCAATTTACATCACAGAACCTTACTGGAAAGTTTAATTTCTATTGATTGTAAATTGGTTGAAGAGTCACGCATAAAGATAATTCCATAAAAATGCCATATTAGAAAGCAGAAGCAAATTACAGAGCAGCAGTGATCCATGGCAGACCAAATTATTCTGAGGTATGTTTATATAGAGGTGGCAGGCACACGCCAGGGAACTTTGCCTGCACCCCACGCTGACGAGAGGGGACCTGGCAGCATTTGCATGGTCTGCAAACACAGTGTGCCGAGCAGGTGACGCAGATGATGTTTTAAAGGAATGACAACAATGCAATGCAAAAAGGACTATCCCAACCAAGAACGTCATATTAAAGTCCACGTAAGAGTCATCACCAGAGGAAGTCTTCAAGAAAACATCACAACACTATGAAAACTTGAAATCATCAAAATAAAATGAATAACAGAAATACTGGAGAAATTCAGAAAAATCCCACAGACTCAAAAAAACCCCTTTCTATGCTAAAAACATTGCTTTATAGTTACTCTATCTCACAGCATTCCAAGTTGCTGCTGAAGGTGACAAATTCTTCTAATAACAAAGCATTTAAAATTATATTTTTAATTGAGTATATTTTATTATATTTATTACATTTTAATTTTGCAAATACGGTTCTCTACTATTTTCTGAAAAATATATAGTAATAAGAGAGAAAAAAAGGATTACACATAAGGCACCACAGTTGAAGACACAAAAATTACTAAAGTACATGGAATAGGAAAGAGGAAAAATATCCCTTTTCTCTTCCAGTTCCACAAACTTTTGATTCTGTAACAGTCATGGGGCAAAACTATTCTGCAGTGCAGGGAACATATCCTAATTGCTATGCTGGTCCTATACTGTGAGGTTGCTGCTCTCTTTTCCCATGAGGTGAAGGAGAACAGTCAAATGCCTGTATGTCACAAAAATGCAAACAAAAAGGTTCAGAACAGATACTCTGAGATTAAGAGTTTGACAACCAACCTCCAGTGAATCCAGCTGTGGCAGCTGATGTTACTGCTGTGACCGTCTCCTCTAAGTCTTTGCCAAAACAGGTGGCAGGAAGGAAACACTGCCATGTCTCATCAATTGCAGCTGATGCCAAGAAGACTGGACTAAAAGCAGAAACAGGTAAAATACATATTCCCATTTAGACACTGTTCTAGGGGCAATAAATTTCTTCAAAGGTGCTGATAACGAGGAACAGCAATATTGGAAACACCACTGCTCAGTCCACCACACCTTGTCCATATATATCCCTATGTTTTCAGGTTTTAAGAGACTTGCCTACACCAGAAAATGGCTACAGATCAAGTAAGACTCAAGATTAATTTAAACAATGTAAATAACATTGGTTCAATCTTAGCAGACCAGAGTGCTTCCTTGTTCTAGATTTTGTTGCTTGTGGATGCAATAGTATTCACATGAATGGTTTCATCCATGCAACTGTTAAACTTTCCTAAGTAGACCAACCTTAAATTTAAAAGCTTGTCAGACAACCCCCCCACAGGAAGAAAAAAAAACCTTTAGACCTTCAAATTGCGTTTTGAAGGTATTTCAGAGAGAAAAGACTGTACCACATGCAAGGTCAGAGGGAAACTCAGCAATAAAGGGCAATAACTAGGATCAAATCCAAAGCCAGAGAATTACAGTTCCCATGAGAATTCAGACAGTCCAGAGTCACGGGAAGTCGCTGAATATAGAAGGGGAATCAGCAGGATTTACTGGCACAGAGCAGTATCCCGAACTTACAACCAGCGCAAGGCTAACCACTAACAAGTTGCCAAGAGTAGGACTGCAACCTCCAGTCCCAGTATCGGAAAAAAGATTTCTGCATAATCCCACTAAATACTCTCTGCCTGTGCCTCGAGGTCTCGCTGTACGTCCTTTATACATCTATTTAGGGCCTCCACGTGACAAGGCCGCCCGCCCGGCCACTCCCCGCCGGGGCAAACAAGCCAGCTTCAGAGGAGCCTCCAGCAGCGCTCCCAAGGCAGACGTTGCATCAGCCAGGTGTGCAGGAAGCGGCGCAGAAAAAGCAGCTGCTGACGAGGGGGCTGTCGGACGGAGGCCGCTTCAGGAATCTCATGGAAAGGACGACAGGAAGGAGAGAGACGCTCCGCACACAGAACAAGCTTCATCGGCTTCAGAAAGCCTTTGTGCTGGGGCTCCGGACCTGGCCTTTCTCCCAGAGATGATGCAACACTGAGGAACAAGGTCTGTGCCAGAGAAAACTATTCACAGGCTATGCAGATGGCAAGGCAGCCAAAGGCTCTGGGATCAAAACATGCCAGAGTCCCCCAGGCCCGGCAAGCCCCCCCAGGCCTTCCTTCGTGCCCCCAGGATTCTCCATTTCACCCCGACCCAGCCTAAGGCAGAATGAAGAGCTTTGCAATGGAGAGAAAGAAGTAAAAAAAAAGAAAAAAAAAAAAGTGTTTTAAAGTCCTGCAAAAATCACAGCTCGTTCTCTCATCTGTTGGGAGGGAAGAGACGGGGAAGACACTGAGCTCAAAGGCTCCAATCTCCCACACAGGGATCCTCCCATCACCGCGGCTTGCCAGCGCACGCCTGAGCTCCCCAAACACGTAGGGCAGCTCTGCGCTCGCCGGCAGCCCCGGCCTGCTCTCACACATCAGGAAACCACGCAGGGACTGCCCGGGCAGCCATGGCAACATCACACAGTGTGGCAATTACGGAGCCGCGGCTCCCACGCGAAGGTTCGGCCCTGCTTTCCATTACAGGACTCGTTTTGACCCTTCGCCCCTGCCCAAACCGTGTCCGAGTGCCATTCCAGCTCCAACCGGGCCTCTGGCTTGTTACTGGCAAGTTTTGCAGCCTTGCACCTGGGCTCGAGATCATGCAAATACATTTTTCTCCGCGTTGTAAGGAAGTTACTCCAGGCTTGTGTAACGCTCTTGAGCCGCGTTCCACAAACACCGGTCTGTGCGATGGGCCTCGAGTGAGAAACCAGGTGACAAAAACACCTGCAACCCCTGCTGCACATGGCAAGAGTCAGATCCATTACTGAGCTACATAATCACGGTTATGCATTAAAATCCAGTGAATTTTACAGGATTTTGGCAATATTGCCGTGTTGTGACAAGTTTCAAGGCTCAGCCCGCTGCACTGTCCCACCACATCCCCCTCTCAGGGACATCTTTCTAGGACACACCACCAACTGCAGCACTTGCCCAGGACCTGGTGCCCAGTTGCACTCTTGGTCATGTAAGATGGTTCTGGGACCCCTAGCAAATTCACACATTTCTGGCAGATGTGCTTTTCCCAGCACAAAACCTGTCAGAGAGCAGACTGAGTCAGTAGGACAGTGGTGGAGAGCACTCATGAGGCCCAAAGGCAGCATCAGCCAAAACCCCTTAGCTCCCTTTCTGGGGCTTCCAACCACTCAATCATGCTGAACAATGTCCAAGAGATGTTCTTTATCGTGTTTCACTTTTCTGGATGAGTTGCATCTCACATTATACGGTATTTTCACACTGGTAAGACAGACACTGGTCCCAAAATGCAGGTACTACTGACTCGGCATGCCCCAGCTCTGCATGTTGGATCCTCCATGTACAGAGGATGTTCACCCAGTAGTCAGATTTACAGAATAAGACACCAGCCAGCAATACATTGGCCCAACCAGATTTAAGGAATATAAAATTTTTAAAGTTTTTTTTGTAAGTTTTTTTGTAAAACAATATAATCACAGACTTGCTCTTACAATCGCAGAGAAAAAAGTGTAATGCTTATTCAGGAAACTCCCAAATACCTACTTCCTAACTGCTGGCAAGAAATGCAAAGCTTGGCGAGACAGTGCTGAGAGCCATGATCACTTTTTTGAATAGCCCACTTTTTTATTAACAAGATAAAAAGCAGATAATCCAGTTGAACACATTTTCAAAGTAAATGCAGATGACCAGAAATTAGCAGTAAAACACCTGCAACTAGTGACTGAAAAAAGGCAAAAATCACTTAAACCTGATTTATTTCTGATGACTTGCACATAAATTAGTAATTTCTTCCTTTGAGAAGAGCACAGCACACCATCAACCACCTTAACTGCTTGTGGGTGGTAACACAGGAGCATTGACATCAAACAGTTGGCCAAGAGTGCTCACATAGAGCTCACACGAAAGCGATGCTGAGTGAGTGGTTCTGTAACACATCTTTGTAATGCTATCTGCTACCTCCATCTTTTTTGAATGTTGAATTACGAGCAGAGTAATACATTCAGGGTATTTTTCATGATTATCATAAATGCAACTAAGCACATGTAAGTATAACCACAGGATGAACAAAGAGGTTGAAATGCAAGAAGTTGCTCAGGCTGAACAGACAGCCAGCCCTTCACCAGCAGGTCCTCTCCATAGCCTCGTGATGCTGTGGAGAGGGGGGACAGTGACACATCCGAGAGGGAAGGCAAGGAAGAGGGAGATTTCCCTGATCTTAAACTGAGCCCTCACAACCTCTTTTGTGTGCAGCTGTGACTTTTTCCTGCAAGCTGCTCCTGCAGGTTAAGGCAGACAGGGCTGTCTGGACAAGGTGAGTAGCAGGGGTTGTTGCACTTGATCTCGAAGCTGGAGGTCTTTGCTTTGTGCTGTGTAGTGCCCCAACACGTTCCTGCTGTTTGCTATCCCTCTAGCCCTAAGCAAGGAAACTTCCAGCTGCCAGACAACTTCTTTCCCACCTCAGAAACAGCACAATTTATGTGACAAATTGATAGAAAATGTTCAGCTGCCTTTTCTTCCATAGGACATAGAAGCATTTTCTTACTGCACAGCTGCAGAGGTGACAGCAATGGGGCTCCTCCCTGACTGGACCTGGAGGAGGAAGAGAGGAGAGGCAGGAATGCAGCCACACAGGAGAAAAGAGCAGCCCAGGTAGCTAAACGTCCTCCTCTGCACAGGCAAGGACGAGCATGCACTCAGGCAGAACCAACCGGGAGAGCTCCACCTGCACAAAGCAGCAGATTTTGAGAGCTACCAGAAGGGAATTTAAGAGCTCTGCATGTCTGCAAAGGCATCTGGAACAAGGTAATCTATGGAAATATAGAAACTTGGCAGCCGTCAAGGGAGTGGTGGAATGCACAACTGCAAATAAAAAGTAGAAGCATGATCTGGAGCCATTACCAAACTGAGTCACTCAATTCCCCAGGTGAATTTACAAAGTGATGGACAAGCAGAATTGCTAAAGCACTCTCATTTGGATAGCATGAAAACTAGCAAACAAGTGCCATCAGAACACCACTTCTTACAATTATTTCTTTCAAACACAAATAAACTTTCTGAACAAGTCCAGTTAACATGAGAGACAGAGAATATCCTACATTCATTTAAAAATTAAACCTACCAGGAGAGTTTGTGCTTACTCTCAGAAGAATTATAATCATATTGCCATTGTGCAATTTTTTTCATACTGTTTCTAAAAAAGGATGAAAAAGATTTACAGACTTCTGCTGTGGCCAACCGGAATGCAGGAATGCTCATCTGAATACCGTGAGTGTCCACAGTTACATCAGGGCTTCTCTGTAGGGGCTTTCAGAAATCCTTAACCAGATCTTAAACATCTGAAGCAACACAGTATGGGAAAGAGCTGCGTTCCAATGATGCACACCACAAAGCATTAAATTTCAGAGTTCCTTTCACATCTTATGTGTGTTATGCAAGGCAGTATTCTAGCACCAGCTTAACTGTTTCTCCTCTAAATTCATCTTGATTTCATGATCTTGGTTGTGACTGCAAGTTCATGTACCTGAACTTGCACCAACTGATCATGACACAAAATCTTCAAAGATTCTTAAACTCCAGTGTCAGGAAAGGCATATTATCATAATTTAAAAAAACAAATTGCAATGTGTTTTCTCCAAAAAGAACTACGTTGGGTCTTTCATAAAAGACCAAGATGAATGTTTACTCTTTTCCCCTTGCCTGTAAACAAATCTAGTGTTTAATTACTATCATCGCTAAGAAACTGTACTTCAAAATTGAATTTGTCTAACCTCAGTTGATATTGCTATGTCTTTGTCAGCAAATCTCACAAGTCCTTTTACAGAAAGATCAAGTCCTCTCTCAATTGTCTTTTCAATAAGCTGAGTAAGTTGAGCTCCTTTAAACATCACATCATGAGGCTTATTTTCCAGTCCCTGGATCATTTCTGCAGCTGTCCTTTGAATTCTCTCCAAATACACTGGCATTCTTCTTGAAGCATGGAAACCAAAATTCAATTCCACTATCAGTCTCAACACTGCTGTGTTTATAAGATTACTTATTTTGCTTCACATTCCTTTCCCCCACTTTTTTCCCCCTCCTCTTCAATATGCCCAGGAATCACATTAACCCGTTTAAATAAAACGATGGCCCAAGTACAATGTAGAGGCAACAAGCTGTAAAGACCTTAAAGCCCTTTGAGCTACTGCTTTCCAAAATGCTGTTTCACAATTTATAGGTGGGTCTGCTGTTTTGCTAATAAATGCATCACCTTGCATCTGCATGGATTCACATCTTTTCTTGAAATGTGGCAAAACAATTCAGAGATCCCTAAATATCCTTTATTACCCACTAGCACCTCTCTAGTGATCAACAATCATCAAATATTTGATGCTATGCAGATAAAAGGAATCTAAAGAACAGTGAATTAAAATCTGATTTAATCTCACAACCATCTATAAAGCTAGGTGTGTCCTTGTCAAGTTCCACTCTCAGATATTTCAGGTCTCCACTGTTAATGCAATTTCTGCAGCACAAACATTTCCAGTATCAGAATATAGCCTTCTTCCTCCTATATTTTGCCCTCTTAATCTAAAACAGGCATGTGCCCCCAGACCTCCTACTCCCAGTCTTGCACTCAACCACTGAATAATCCAGATTTGAAGGGACCACTGAAAGTTAAACTGACTGGAACACTGTCTCCCTACCCCCAAAGCAGGGGCCAACTTGGATCAGCTGCTCAGGGCATTGCTCATTTCTTCTCCAGGGCCACTAAGTCTTTGCGTAACTATGTATTTTAAGGCCAAAAATAACCTTCTGATGATCTGACTTTCCACCTAACAAAGAATGGAAAAATCTCACCTAGTCATTTTTACACTTGGCATTGCAGCTTACACGAGACCTAGGCCTCGTTTGTCAAGCACAGCCTGAAAAACAGTATATGGATTTACCACAAAAATCATGCAATGCATTGCAGCCTTGAGGTCCCCAAGCAGCATCAACCCAAGCCATTAAGTCTTCACAGTGAGAACAGTGTATTTGTAGTTCTTATGAAAAAAAACTGTAGAACTTTTTCTTTAGAACTAAAACTACATCAAACACTTTCTCAGAAGCCTTTGAAGAATGTTTCCAACTACCCAAGTGAAGCACAGCTCCACGTACCCCTCCTAAGGAGACCTTCCCCTGCATACCTATGTGACTGAAGATGCCAGCTTCCCCAGTTTCATGGAATCTGTATTAATGGGAAATGTATTGACAGAATTTTAAATGTCATCTTCCATGTCCACAATCCTAAGATTTATCAACACCTCTCTTTATCAATACATTTATTTAACAACACACTCAGCAGCGTTGTTGTTGTACAACATCAGTTTTCTTGACTACCTGAACAAGACTGTCGATCATCCCTTGACTAGCACAGAATATCTCTCAACTCACACATGTCAGTTCCTACAAAGCTTACAAGTTCCTGCTTGTCATTAAGAAAAATCTCCCCCACCCCTCCAAAACCTCCATAATTATATAAACAAAGGACCTGTGTGGAAATACATTTATCCATATAAAAGCATTTCATAACAGTCAAGTTATCCCCCTTTCCTTGAAGAACAGCTATGTGAAATCCAAGTGACTAAGAGCAGGGCTGCATGTAATGTAACAGCAGGAACCACTACACTGAAATTAGAGACATTAACCAAGATCCTGTGATCTCCTCACCTTACATTCTTCCTCAAACATCAATTTTTGGCCCTGTCAGAGATGAACAAAACCTTCAGTCTGATTCAAGAGTCACCCCTGTTCTCACGTTACGTTCTCTGCTCTCCTGTCTGGAATTATTAGTGCTGTATTCTCTGCCAACAGCAAGGAATCTCTTTAAGCTTGAAAAAAATGTGGAACAGAATAAAATTTTTAAAATCCCATCACATGAGTAAATGAGGCTTGACAGTATGATGGATGCTGCAGGTTCCCAAGTATGAAGGTACTCCTAAGATGATGCCTTGCGCTTGTTACAGCTTCACATCTTCACATAAGCATAAAAGGTTTGCCGCATTCAGGAGGGAGATGCTCAACTATTTAGACTGGATGCATTTTATATAAGACTGAAGATGACTAAGTCACAGCTGGACAGATTATGTTCTAGAAACAAGTTACTTGTTCCTCCCTGTACCTTAAACACCAGCATTTCCTCATTTGCTTTTTTTCTCCTTTCTCTTTCAAACACAAGATGTTGAATTCTCACAAGAAAAAAAAAAAACAAAAACAGCCTGGAAATATTCAGGGCAATGTGCTTTAACCAAAAGGAATTTCACATGCACCACTCATAGGGCTAATTTGATTTTGTCATTATGGAAAAACTGAGAACTATCGAGACCTCAGCTGGGTAAGAGTTGGACAGGAGAATGATCTAAACACAGAAGGAAAACAGCACAGACAGGAATTATCTCCCTGAGTAATGCAGATAGATTCTGTGCACACTAGACATCCAAACGCAGTTTGCCAAAGTACTCTGAAGGCCTCTTTACGTAGCTTATCAGTCCTGTGGCTACAAATCAGTAGCAGCATTGTTCATAACCCAAACTACCTTGGAGCGTTACAAAGCTAGTGAAAACAGGCAGGGAAAACACCCTGGCTCATACCACCACCATGCTTCCCCATCATCAACTCATACAGATATTTTCACCTGTATCCACTACGTAATGCACTCCCCACCACACCTACTAACAGCAGTATTAAAACCACTGACAGCTTTACTGAAAGAAACTGAAGATACATAGAGAAGGAACACAACACTACAGAACTTGCACACGTAGGCAGAGGTGATGACTGCTATGGGTGAGAGAGGCACCTAGAACTGCAACTTGCACTAGACCAAAAGCCAAAAACACCCCTAAACCAAGTATGTTGTACTTCCACACTGCTTATAAGATGTCCTATGCAAGTCAATTCCTTTTTTGTGCCTTAATATTTTTATCAGTAACATCAAAATACCACTCCTGAGATGTCAGTGTTTCTAGACACGGAAGCCAGGGCTGTATCTAGCTCTAAGCAGAACAGGAGTGAGGACGCATCATCTTACCAGCATTTCATCTTGAACTTTCAGGGGGCAAAAAGCATCTGAAAAAAATTTCAGTCACTGGCCATTTCACTCATTTCATTCCTGGCCAGTAAAGCTAAGGACCCACACACGCATCGTGGGAGGGAAGCAGCAGACTCCAAAAATCACCAATGATCAGTGTAACTGCAGAGATTTTAACCTAAGCTAAATGACACCTTTTCAGTACTAAGAGAATTTCATAGAAAGTCCCATTGTTTAAGACTTATTTCTACATTTTAAAATCACGCACCATTTCAGTAACAACCATCTCTCAACAACTTCAGCAAAAAGTTTCCAGCATTTTTAAAATATGTGTCAAAGCTACTTTTTTCCTCCTTCACAACTTCATGTGAAACTGAAAATTTTAGAATTCCTTTCAAGTATTGCCTCAGCCCAGTGACTCTCATGGGAACAGACTGCTTCACTATTACTCAGAAAAAGGAATGACGCCTAAACTCTGACACTGGAAGAGCAACAGAAAGCTACAAACTTTGCTTACAAGAACAGCCTGCTCCCCATCCATCTCTGCTGTGCGACACTGTTTAAAAAAATAAAAATTTAAAGTGAAGGATTTCACTGAGAGGATCCTGGTTACACTTTCATACAGTTCTGCAAAAATCATAGAACTTACATGAACATTTGGACATCCCATTTCATTCTCCCTGGGATTCTCTTTCCATGTGTGATTCAACAGATTTCTGCTGACCAGTTTCAAGCTGACAGTCCCAAGCTGCACCCAAGAGAGGCTTAACTAATGGCTGCAGGTTTCAATACATGGTCTCACTTTTAGAACATGCTAGTGCTTTATTCTTTATTAATGTATTACTGCTGTCTCCACATGTAAGACTTAGAAATGCAGGAGCAGGAAACAGGAACTGTGACACATCAATTTCAATTCTTATGTTGTTCCATGGCAGTCTGTGGGGAAAGGCTTTTTCCAGTTTGTGAGTTTTTAATCTTCTTACAAATTCTGTAGCTGAACATTTCATAAAAGATACTTTGAACCTGCAGTGGCCAAAGAGAATCCACCAGAGATCAAACCTGTGCTGTCAGATGCAAACACTTCTGTGCTCAGCTTCTTGACTTTGAGTGACCCACACCATGCTCCAAGTGTTTCAGGAGCTAAGCTGGAAAGGGTAGCAAGCACCACTCTTAGCAGCACTAATGTAGGTGATTTCCACAGGTGTGAAAAGAATGCCAACAGCCTCGGGACTTGGGCATCCAAGTGCCTCCCAGCTCAGGCAGAGCATGCAAGAAACAGCCCCTCCAAACAGCACCACTGCAGGGCAGAGTTAAGGTATTTCCTTTGCCTATCTCACAAGTCACAGCTTTAACCTCAGCAGAGATCTTCCTACTGATAAGGGACGTATCTAAAGAGACAGATTTGGGATAGCATACCCCAAAAGGCAACGTCCTAGTATAACTTTCCAGCTCCTGCCCAGCCTGTGTCACAGATAAATGATGTGTTCCAAGCCTGAGTCCTTATCCTGGGGCATGGGTGGGGAGCAGACACAAGCACCCAGATGGAGTCCCCAGAGCTCTCCTTGCACATCACCCCAGTGCTCACCTGGGCATTGAGCTCCGCACCGCAGAAAGTCACAACTGCTCTCAGCTCTGAAGATAAGACAGCACATACACTCTGCTTGGTTCCCGTATGGCAAACTGATAGATTTGGGGCTATTTGCAAATGTTTTCATGAAATAAAAGATTACCCTTGCAACAGATGAGATTTCTTGCTTATGAGACATACTGCTCACACCCATCATGAATTTTTTTTTGCACAGCAATACGCGTTTGGAGATGTCATGACATGCTAACATTTAAATACCTTTATTCAAACACAAACAGCCAAAATGCTGCCTCAAGTTCTGTTAGACCAAGTAGTCTCACCAGGTATGAGACAAAGCCTCAGCTCGCAGTGAGCAGACAGAGCAGCACACAACAGGATCTGCAGTGCACAGACAATTGCTTTATTTCAAATTTGCTATAACCAAGTCTTCCATATTAAAGAAATAAGATTGAAGTTTCTGCTGCAACTGGCCTTGGCTGAATTACATTTTTGTGTTGTTCCAGTCATACTTTATATACTTTCAGTGAAGTTATATGGAATTCACACCATGATCTTTTTTTATACATTTGACAGTGTATCTACAGTAATTTATAATTTTCTGCACACCTTGGTATTTCATTACCCGTAACGACTGGCAAGCAAATACAAAACAAAGACTTTCTAATTCCTAGGTTAAAATATATATATATATATATATATATATATAAGAACCATTGTGTGGTGCATTTACTTACTCAGATTAGTAATATTTTTATACTAATTAACTTTTTGCCATCTTCCAAAATGAGCCATCACTCCAGCTTTCAGCTGTACTGACCTTCTGCAAAAGTATACCTACAATATTTTGCTGGTTTGAAACAGTTAAGCACCAAGCTTAGGCTGTAATATTTCTCCATCACAGATCAAGCCTACATTAAAACTCACATCTGACCAGCTTCTCAAACAAACAAGAACAGATGAAGGCAAGCCTACATCACCAATTTTTAAGCAGAGAACTAAGGGTTTGTCTAAATAAAGCGCTCCACACACAGTGATCGAGGACACAAACGCAGGGATTGGCACAGGTCTGTCAGCATGCAGGGATGGTGGTTCACTCTCCTTTCAGAGGAGTGTGAAGTTACAGGGGGCAGCCTGAGCTGGCCGCGCTGGGTGCGGCTGAAAGGCGGAGACCCTGTTCCCCTTCTCCGGTCCCCACCACATCCTCTGCACTTCCACCCATATGCTCTCCCCTATTTATTTTGTGAGGGCTCTGGATGCCTGACAAGTCTCTCAGTGAGCCAGTTCAGTTCACTATCTTGGCAAAAAAATAATCCAGCAAAACCCAAAACATAAAATAACCCCAACACAGCTTTCTGCTGGGTTAGCAAGCTGGAGGAGTTCAGAAAAGGAATCCAGCAGGAACCAGAGCTGGCAGACAAAAAAGGCAGAACTCCCGGTTGGGTGAGAGAGCAAGGGGGAACAAAACTTCCCCCATTCAGCAGCAGAGCAGTTGGATATGCTCAGCTGTCTCGTGTAACTTCACCCGGAGTAACCTCGCTCGCAGGGTGCAGTTCTGCAATAGTTTCAAGCTGACTTCAGCTGGCACGGCTTCAGTGCAGCCTCCCCATCCCTCCCTGCACTGGTGCTAACCTGACCCCACAGTCAAGCAGTTCAGGCAGAAGCCAGCAGAAAACTCTTCCTTTCAAAAATGAAATGCACTTGTTTTCTGAATGGTAATCTTCCTGAATAGTTGACTACTGGGGCAGGCATGGGCCAGAAGAGAGGCAAAAGTGACGTTGGGAAGAACAGGGTTGTCAGCCTGAACTGCCATGGAACACTATTGTGCACCAAAAACCTGCACAAAGCTGTACAATGAATACACCGTGTGTCACGAACACCCATTCCAGTTTCACACACAAATTTCCATATACAAGCAAAGCCTGAGGTGGAAATTAGAAGAACTGCACCACAAAGCGAGTTTGTGACAAGCTCAGAACCTGACTTTCACCCTGCAAGTATCCTTGTTCCCTCTTAACTTCCAGGCCATCTTGAACCCCAACATCCTTAAGTTCATAAAACTGCAAGAGAACTTTGAACCAGCAAGCCAGTCTCCTCTACAGTCAAACAGAGCCTACTTAACTCAATCAAGCAGTCATCTTTTCTTCAAAGGTTCACTTCAGATGTATTTATACAGGAAGCTTCCAGATCTTAGCTGTAGCGAAAGTTAATCTACAGCCACATTACTGAAAGCATTCTTGTAACATTATAAGCTATTCTGATTCAATGCCACTGAAATACAGCAAATAATGTTTTAGTGTCTTTAGTTAAAGGCCACACAAATGCAAAAGGCTTGTGCACTCTTCCAAGTATCTATAAATTGATAGTGCAGCTCAGGTTGAGGCATGCTATTTTAAGGGCTCCGTGTTGAACCCCCAGGGCACTTCAGTTTCCCAAATCACTGGTTCTCAAACTTTTCCCAGTGTACTCCTTCCTGCCTACAAGCAAGGATACGTTCTCACCTCACTCTCTCCCATAAAAACAGTTGAGGACTGCTCCTTGGCAGCAGTTTCCACACAAGCATCCTGCAGGAGTTCCAGTCCTAAAATCTGACTTAAAGCATTCCCAGAAAGATGTAATTTGGGCAGAGGCAGCGCTGGGAAACATGACCACACTGAAAAATATGCCTCTGTTCCCATTCTCTGCACCACCTGGAGCTGTGATGAGAAGTTTCAGTCTTCCTGGTCTCATCCTTCCACCAGCTATAACCTCTGCACCTCCCATATTCTGCTCCCAGAAGCAAGAAGCAACTTTCTGTCCTACAGTATGAGCAGTGCTGTCTTATGTGGGCTTCCTTATCCAAATATGACCATCACCATAATCCTCAGAACTTCTCGGCCACTTATTTTCATGATTCAAAGTCATGCAAAACCAAGAGGCCACATAATCTGATGCCAATGAACTAAAACTCCAAGCTGCATCCTCTTTTTATCTTTTTTTTTTTTTCCTTTACTGAATCGGTAGCAGCAGGCACGTTCTGTTAAAAAGTTTGGTGGCAGGGTCTCACACGCCTACCCTATCAACAAGTTGCATTTAAAACTGCTCAGTTTAAAGTCAAGAAAGAAAGAAAGTATCAGAAAGAACTTCAAACTGTTTTCCAGGTTCCTGGCACGGTCACTGAAAACATTTTGTCCTGTAAATCAGCAAGGCTGCAGAAGAAAACCCTGGTATGAGTTCTGTGAGGACAACAGGAATAGGCCTGAGTCACTAAATGAGCAGCTACCAAATCCAGACAATATCTTCTTGTCAATGTGTATGATTGCAATTGTAATCATGTTCTAAATATGAACACATCAAAAGCACCGTGACCTTTCTACTATGAAATTACTTTGAAATATTTTAGGGCATTTTGGTTTTAAAGCTAACTCACATTCTGCCTCAAAAGGCCGCTTGTAAGTGAAAAAAAAAAACATCAAAAAACAAACCCTAGGTTTGTTTAGAACAGAATGAAAACAGAAAAGTTTGCTGCCTTGAAAACTAGCTAGATCTCTAGTGTTTGGGATACCTCCCCTTTGCTAAACTTAGCCCTTCTGTGACCCTCGGGGAGGAATGCAAGACCTGTCTACGTTATCAAGTTTATAAGGATTACACTTTAGCATAAACAACAGATCATTTCTGAACTTCACTCGAAAAGTCAAATTCCTGACCATTTCTCAATGCCACTCTTCTACGTTCCTCTCTCTTAGTCCCCCTTTTTTCTTCATGTTTGGTGAATGTGAGACTATTAGATTCCTGACCACAAAAGAAATTACTTCTCCCGCTCACTAAAAGCTTGCCACTCAAACTGCTGACAAATCCTCCCACATTTTTCCACCTTTAAGTCTGAGTGCATCAGTACACTTTGCTGAATATTTCCCATATTGCTCATTAAAATAATTGGAGTTTGTGCATGTCTGGCAGGAGGAAAATAAAACTCACCAAGAAATACTTTATTTCTGAAATATATTATTTAAAATATAGTTTGTTTGTTCTGCTTGTTTCAGCATTTAAATTAGATTTAAGGATCAGAATGACGCAGATTTACAATTTAAACAACCATATTGATGCTCCTATAGGACTTGTGACAACAGAAACTAGCATTAAGACTATTATTTGCTGAAGGTTTCTTTTTTTGGGCTACTGCTTTTCAAGTTCAGACTCATCGGTTGAAGTGAGGGAAAAAATCTCTTTAGCTATTTTTGTTACAGGAAAATACTACTTCACCACTGGCTCGGGAGGGGGGAAGGGGGACGATGAACCAGAACCTCCTGATTTGTCCCACAGATCATCCTTCAAGACAAAGAGCATCTTTGCTAATTACAGGAAAAAAAATTTAAACTAGGAGCAGTTGAAAAACTGTTTCTCAGCATGCTCAGTGGGCATTAGCTGCGATTTCAGCAGCTTAGCAAGTCCCACCCCTGTGTGAGCTCAGCAGGGAGGCCTGGAGCACTGCACATTCTCCCTGCTCAGCAGGGACAGGGGCTGCAGCTCGGCTGATTTGCTACAGGAATACTGGAAAATTGCCACCAAAATAGCAAATCCTGTGGAAAAAAAACCAAGCCTAACCAAGATCCCCCAAGCAACTTCAATAAGGAATTAAAAGGAAAAAGTGGAAAGAAAAATCTCAGCTCCCACAGTTTCAAAATGCTGAACTCTTGCTGCATTATGGTCTGGGGCTTTTTCCACGATCAAAATAAGCAAAAGGTTTAGGTTAAGCCAGATTTATACAAACCCGTCCCTAACAATGCAAGTGCAAACTTACTGTGCACTAACTCTTGCCACAAGTTGGTCATGGGAGCCAAAGACTGGCTGTAGAATCTGTAACAGCTGTAATACCCATAGCTATTTTTCTTTTAATTTGGAAGAGGGGAAAAAAACCAACTAAATAGACAAGTAAAACACAACACAATTTTTATTTTAAAATCAAATAGCAGCTGAAGTTTCATAGGGGCAACTGAGATTTAACAGCTTACACACTATACACTTAAGCACGTTTAACATTTCAACTCGAGCACTGCTACTACATCTTGTACACATAAAGAACAGTTTGCCTATTGCAATCTTTCTCATACACTGCACACAACACAGCATTTCATTGGCAAAATTTCAGAGTTGCACACACAAGCAATACCAGAGTAAAAACACAAATGTGCCTTTGTAATACAGCAATAATGTCATGAGAACAATGATTTTTGAATTTTCAAACCTCTGAACGGTCATTATGTTTGTTTTAATATTGCCAGAATAGATAGAAACATTTTTATCTCATCACATCATTCAGCACAAGTTTGTAAAAGTCTGATCATCCAAAATGAGAGAAAGCACAGACTGGACAGATTAATAAATTACATGTCTGGGACATCACACATTTAGTTCTCCGTTGCAAGCTTTGCACCTGGAACTTTGAATTAAAAATGTGGGTTTTTTTTTTTTTTTTTTTTTTTTTACTTCAAGGAACATTCGAAAAATTTAAATCCATGATTGCTGGTTGGATTTTCTCCCTCCAGAAGAAAAAAGAGCATAACTTTTGCATGTTCTGAGATTCCAGTTCAATGCCATCCCTTTCCTGTGTTTTTTCAACTTTGACCTGTTACTTTTAAAATACAATCTTGCAGTAACTAAGGCTCCTTTTAAAAAAGTGATTCAAATGTACATGGGATTTCATCACCCCACCTTGCAGTAGAGAAATATCAGACAACATTAGCTAAGGAATATTACTTTCAGGTCACTTGGGATTTGACAGTAAAATGAAGAGCCAGGGCCTTGTCAAAGCGGTGCCAGTTATCCAACAGAATGTGAGGCAATGGACCAATTCCCCATTATAACCTACAGAGAGACTGTAAACAACCTACAGGGAGACTGTAAACAAAGACTAAAGGCCCGTGAAGATCACTTTCTGTATTTCATTAAAACAAGGAGCAGTTTTCATACCCACAAAATTCAGAGTTCAGTACTGGTGTCATGTCACTCCAGGTTAGGCAGCAGATAGACACCTCCAGCCCCAGAGACTGATGTGTTTTAAGGGGGTTAAAAGTTGCTCACCCCACCTTGTGAGGCAATTTGTGTGGTACAGGTCCTCAAATATAAAAGCTACTTGGAGTTTGGCATCTACCACATGATTGCTGCCAGTCAAGCGGATTTAAGGGCATATTTTAATCTCTCACATTATTCTGGTCCTGGAATTTTTTGCTTGGAGCTCACAGTAATTCTGAGTTGGGTAACTCAGGCCAGGGCAAGGGGCTCCCCATGATAGGTGTTAGTTTACAAAGATGGCAGTGTTTTCTAATGCTAATGTATTCCCATGCTGCATACCTCAACTAGCAGTTTCATCTCTAACAAACGCACTGGAATATGCTGATAGCTCTAACTCGACAGCACAATATCATACAGACAGGGGCCAGTGCCAAATGGTTAGTTAAGCAGATAAGAAAGGCACTCATTCTTCCTTAAAAAAAAAAAAAAAAAAAAAAGGAAGCTATTGCAGTCAGGCAGACAGAGTGTGGATGGGAGCTGGCAGATTCCACAATACAGAGTCACGTCAAAAATGGCCTCCTGCAAACTGTTCCTTCAAGCATTTGAGTCAAGCGAAAGGGAGGGATCTTTCCCATTATCCACAGGAGTTTTACCTCCCTATTCCACAGCAGAGCAACATTTCCTATACGTTTTGACATAAAAGCACGTAAGAAGCTCAGAGAATAAATTGTACTCTGCAGCAGAGGAAAACTCCTCTCCCCACTTTCTGTTTCCAGTCCTAAAGTTGAGTCGGGACTTTATTTTGACAGTTCCCTGGTCTGTGAATGGAAAATCCCTCCTCAGCACTAGCAGGCTGGTGTCTGCTGCACACACCCACTGCACACAGCAGAAATTCCAGTCAATAAGGCAAGTGGGGCCCAGGCGCTGGGAGGGGAGGAAGGAGACATACAAACAATAAGAAAAGCATCTGGCTCTGTTACTGGCTGGAAAGGAGACTGGAGTTCAAAAAAGACACAACTGCAGCCTTCACTTCACAGGAAGATCATATCAATTCTTGCTGCCCTACTTTTCACACAGACCAAAATATGTGGAAAGGGTAACTTGGGGCCTCCAACCCACACTTTAATGCAATTCCATTAACTCAAGAACGGTGATGAAACCCACCTTGGACATTTTTGTCCCACAGGACCAAAACATATCCCTGCTCCTGCTTCAGGCCTGTGGAAACAGCCCAAAAAGTAAAGTCCTTTTTTGAACATGAGTGAGCCATCCCCCTACCACCACACTAATGGAGGCTGCTCTGCTGTCCTTCCCTGGAGATAGCAGCCAAGTCTAGTGAAGCTTTTCTCATAGCAACCAGAGCTCCAGAGCCAACAGCAGCTGCTGTCACTGCCTTCAACGCTTACCCACAGGATCCAGAGCACAGCAACACCCTCCTCCCTGCACCTCTACGGCAAAAAAAACCCAAAAAAATCCCTGAATGCTGGCAACAAGATGACTTCCTGGGTCAACCACAAGAAGAAGACAAAAAGAAATCCTAGTATTTCCTATCGATGTGAAAAGAGGAATCTCTGATTATTGAAAAAAAAAAAAGAAATTCCTTTTTTGGATTTAGATTCCGGCAGCAACACCCAGTCAGGGTGGGGGCAACTGCCTGAAATCCATAATGTACCAGCACACCATCAGACACCAACATCAAGTTCTTCCCTCACCCAAGGAGAGAGATTCGCCCCCGCCGTACCCCCAGCGCTCTCATTACATCATGGCCCGAGCCCGCAGCAGCCACAGGAGCCCTGCAGCACCCCGTGACCTCTCCAGCCCCGCAGAACACGCTCTTCCCCCCCCAACAGCGCACCCAGGATCACAGCTGGTATCAGAGGAACACGAGGACACGGCGGGAAGGGGCTGCGAACCCCCCCTCGCTGCTACACCCATTTCCCCCGCTTCCACAGGGCCACACGCGGCCTCGCCTCTCTCCCTCCCCCGGGACGGCGAGACGCTGCCCGGCGCCGCTTCCCCACCCGGCCCGGCGGTGAACTCCGGTCACCGGCACCCAAGGACGAGCCGCCGGTCGACAGTGACCTTGCCGGTGCCGTCGGGGGTCGGAGCGGGGCCGGGGCGCGGGCAGCGCGGCGGGGAACCCCCCTTGCGCCGGCGGTGACGGGCGAGGAAATGCGGGAGGATCCGCGCTGCAGCCGCCGGCGCCGGGAGCGGGGGTTACGGAGGAAGGCGCCGCGCGGGCACCATGAGAAAGCAGAAAATGCAGGTCAAACACCGCCTCCACCGAGGCCTGGAGGGGCCGGCGGTTCGGGGCGGGCAGCCACAGCCCGGAGGCTGCCCCGAGCCGGACAACGACCCCCGCGGCCCCTCGGGACAATGCGAGGACACGGGGGCGCGGAGGAGGCCGGGCTGCAGCGGGGCTTCCCCGGCGCTCGCCTTCACCGACAAAGCCCCGCGGCCGCTGCGGCCCCAACTCCGGCCCTGGCACTGCACCGGCCGCCAGCGTCCCGAGCCCGCGCACCGCCGGGCCCGCCATGATGCCCGCACACCGCGCCGGACCGGGTCAGCTCGGGCCGGGCCTCCGGGGGCACGGCGAGGCGTTGCCGACCGGGCTGCCGAGGCAGCGCAGAGCAGAGCGTCAGACCGCGGGCCGCGCAGGAGCCCCCGCCGCCGTCCGCCCAGCCGCCCGCCCCAGCGTTCCCTCCCGCCGCCGGGTACGGCCGGTTCCCGCCTGCCCGCGCCTACCTGGCCGGCCCGTTCCCCGGGCCCCTGCGCGGCACCAGGCCCGGCTCGGCGCCACGGCGTGTCCCGGGCAGCCGGCGAGAGCGAGCGCTCAGCCGCGGCAGCGGCGGCCCCTCCCCCGGCGGCAGCGGCGGCTTCTCTCCGGGCCGGGCGGAAACGGCACTGGGTACACGGGGATCCCCGGCGCCGGCGCCAGGGGCGCCCCGGGCACGCCCACCGCACTCCCTGTTGGCTGTCACGCCGCCGCGTCCCGCCCCGCCGGGGCGCCCGCCGCCGCCGCGGCCCCGCCCTCCCGCCTTCGCCATTGGCGACCTCGCCTCGCGGCCCCGCCTTTACCGCCGCTTCATTGGGCTCCACGCGTCCGCCCCGCCGCGCGCCCCACGGTCCCGGCGCCCCATTGGCGCGCGGTGCTGCCACTCGGCGCGGAGAGCGGGGGGGGCGGCCGCCGGCAGCGTCGACGCGATGCGGGGCGGGCGGGCTGCGGCAGCGCCCGCCGGGCGAGCCGCGCTACGTGCCGAGGGGCGGGGCCGGCGGGGCGCGATCGCTCGGCGCGGGGCGACTCCCGCGTCGGGACACGTGGCAGAACGAAGGGGCGGGGCGGGGGGCGGCCGCGAGCTCTGGGCGGAGGGGGGCGTAAGGCGCCTGCGCGGCGGCGCGCGCGCGGGGCCTGCCGCGCGGCACGTCCGCGGGCGCGGGTTTGAGCGGGAGGGGGCCGGGCCGGGGGTCCCCTCACGGGGTCCCGGCGGGGCCGCCCGGGGCTGAGACCGCCCCTCCTCGGGCCGGGCCGCGGGGCCAGCGCTTCCACAGCTGGCCGGTCGCCGTCCCTGGAGCCCCGAACAAAGGCCGCGGGGCAGTGAGGCGGGGGGACGGCCCCTCCGCGGTAGGAGGGGCGGCCGAGCCGGGCAGGAGGGGCCCCGCGGCGCTCGGTGCCCGCGCTCGGGCGAGGGGCTCCGCCCGGTTCCGGTGCCCGCGTACCGCGTCTGCGGCTGCTCGCAGCGAGCGATGCGCGCGGTCCGCAGCGCTGCAGGGCCGCGGGAGGCAGGGAGTGGAGCCGGGGCGCGGAGGGAGCCGCGGGATCACGCCGGGGCTGCGCAGCCGCCGCCCCGCTCCGGGGTTGCTCGGCAGAGGCGGCGCGCGGGGGGTTGCGGGCGGGCAGCCGCCCCCGCCGTGACAGCCGGCTCGGCCCCGCCGCCCCGCGGGAGGCGGTGCGGTCGCTGCGGCGGGTCCCGCGGTGCCGCGAGGCGGGGACGGCCGGCTCGGGTCACGGTGCGGTGATCCAGGCGTGCCGCAGGCTCTGCGCGGCGCTGGCGCGGCGCTCGGGCGCGTAGTGCAGCGCGGGCAGCAGGAAGGCGGCGAAGGCGGCCGCCTCCTGCGGTGTCCAGCCGTGCCGGTCCGCCAGGATGCCGGGGAGGCTACGGGGAGAGAGCCGGGAGAGCCGCAGGAGCGCGCCTGGCAGAAACAGCGTGGGCACAGCTCCTCAGTCATACCTGCACGGCTGAGGCTGCCGCGCCTCGCCTCAGAATTAACCCAAAGCATCCCGAAAGATCTTTGCCTTCTTCTTGGAATTATCTCTGTAAGCTCCACCTGCGCTGCCCCTTGCAGGTTTGGCTCTCGGGTGCTTCTCAGGAACCACCTTTTCAAGCTAGTGTTTGGAGTCTCCCTGTTCCTGAGTACTTAGGTGAGAATGTGCCAAGAGCACACGAAGTGTTCCCAGAATAACCATTCCAGAGCCATTGCTGCTTGTACCCTGTGCCTGCCCACAGGCACCCAGATGCATCATGCTATTTCAGTGTCAGAGCTCGCAAGACTCTTGTTGAATTTGTTACGTGCCAGCCAGCTCTGTGGGGCCCAGCAGAGTGTATGACTGAGTGAGAAGCAACCCTCATCCTGGGGAGTGCACGGTGTAAATACAGTCATTCAAGTTAGGCATGTGTGGTCAGGCCTGGCTGGTTCACAGGGAGAGTGAATATAGAACCAGTTTTGACTCATTTCTTTCAAGCACCATAGAAGGCATAAGTGTGAGCAAAGGATGTGGATGTGCAGGGAGGTGCTTGTTAAATTCCAGCATGGGACCAGTACTAAGCACTGAATGAACTGTGGGTAGACTGGTGAGCATGAAGGCAGAGAAGGATGATAGGCCAAATTGCAAAGGGTGGAGTCATGTGATGCCTTGTGGTCAAAGAAGGGTTTCAAGACTCATGAGTCTTGAAAGGAACTGGGGAGAATAAAACAGAAGAGATGTTGCAGTTGGGTCAGAAGACTAAATATAGCAGCCACATTGGAAGGATATGAGTGTCCCATTCCTGGTCATCATTGTTCTCTCTCAGTGAACGGGTGAAGTGCAGCCTGTTACACACTCTTCAGCCTTCCTGGCATGGAGCTGCTTCCTGTCTGTATTTCCATTTTCTCCAAATCCAAAGGAGAAAGAATGGAAATGCTTTCCCTGTTCGGTGTTTGCTATTACCATATTTCAGGATTTTGCATTCATTCCTGGCATGCTCATGGATTGCAGAGAGGGTAGGGCAGGGAGTGTTATTGCTCTTTATGAAATTTCCATTTGTGTTCCATCCCTACTTTTAGTCTGCATTGTGTGAGTAACTTTTGGGGGAGTTCAGCATGAGCTGAGTAGGAGTATGTCAGAGATCTGCAGTGATTTTTAAAATAAACTTCCTTATGCCAGTTCTTACCTGGCCTGCTGAAAAATTTTGTTGACTTGTTCCATGATAAAACAATTTGAGGAGGAATTCTTCCCAAGAGTTCAATAATACGAGCAACATGATCTAGATGGAGGGAGGGAAGACAAATTTAGATACAGACTGTGACACTTCTGTCAGTGAAATGAATAAAACTCATGGAGTCCTACCATCATCTCTGGAGAAGTGTTTCCCAGGTTGAGGATCAAATAGACACTCTCCAGTTGCCATTTCAAATGCCTAGAAATGAAGTAGTACTGTTAATTCACTAATTGTATTGGAGTTTTCCTTGCCCACTAACTGATATTGCCCTCCTTATCACACAAAACTGATCCTAAAACGTGGAAATACTCACACTGGCTTGATCTGTACCACAGTGAAACAACACCTTTAGCTCCATCAGGATGAAAAGCAGCATGTGCCTGATGCAGGCAAGCCTCTGAGGTAATGTACATGGAGTGTGAATTGCCTTAGAGTTCAAACTAAATCAGGAGTGGGTTGTACCAGCAGCAGGCTTTTGCCCTAAAGTGAATGAGTGCCAACAGCCCCTTCTGCCTTCTCAGAAAGGGAGCTTTCTTTACATGTACAGGTGGATGCTAAGGACACGCTGCCCTGGCCAGGTAAGGTCTGTCACCTCCCTTTCACACGGTGTTGTCCCCAGTCCTACCAGGCAGGCTGTACTCCAGATATCTGCAGGAGTGCCGTAGTCTAATCCAAGAAGCACTTCCAGGGCTCGGTACGGCTGGGTCTGTATCTCCTTGGAAAAAGGCTTGTACTAAAACAGAAACAGACTCCTTAAACCAGTCACAGCAGCTCTGGTGGTCACAAGCTTCTTGTGCAGTGACAGGACACCGGGGACACAAACGAATGTGTGTTCTCAGCTCTGCGCAGAGCACAGCCGGCACATTCCTGGCCCCACTGACACCAGTGGGAATCTACCTCCCCCCATTTCACACTGAACGTAGTTACAAATTTCTAATTGTAGGGACTAACTGCAAGCTGGAGAAATGTCCAAAACTGACAGTGGCTCAGAAAGACCATGCACAGCTTGGAGCTGAGAGTGGCAAACATAACACCCCCCAATTTTGGCATCTCTGAAATAGCTGTTCAGCTGTAAAGGGACAGACAGACACACAGTGTGGGATGGAAAGAAGCACACAGCATCCCACATTGTCACGGGATTGAGACTTGGAGCAGACTCACTGTCCAGCATGCGCTTCCTAGATCTGCAATTTTCACCTCTATGCTCATTAAATCAGATTCTTCCAACTGATTGCCAAGGTCACCTCCTAGATGGAAAGGACAAAGAGAAATCAGGTTTTTCTGAACCAGCAGGTACACACCACTTACCACAGGAGAGGTATGTCTGCCTTCCCTTAAAGTTTCTTGGCCTAAAAGCTCCTAAATACTTTTTATCATATAAGTGATAAAAAAGTGATAAAAAGTGATAAAAAGACCTGGTATCCAGTAAAAACATAAGAAAATGTTTGGGAGAACAGTAGCTTGGAGTGGAACAGTGTGACCATATGCTCCTGTCCTGCTGCAGGGTTCCTCTAGCTCCAAGGTTAAATTACTGTGAGCCCAGAGGAGAGCACCAGTCAGAACCAAAACATCTGTAATTTCTCCTCAGCCTTCAGCAACCCTGGCTGTCACAGACCTTGGATACAGCCTGCTTGGCAAGCAACATGGAGGTTACGCTTCCCTATGATCCCAGAAAAAGGTAAATCCTGGTTTAGTGCCTTACAGTGAGCTGTCAGCCTATGCTTAATACTGTGCTTTTCTGCTCCGAGCAAAAGACTCGGTCACTAATTTAGCATTCCCTGATTGCCCCAGAGTTTGAGAGACAAAACAACACTGTCATGGGAGAAATGCTCACAGGAGAACACAGTGCAAGGATAATATGAAAGGTCTCATTGCTGGAGATGAGATAATCTCTCAAGAAACTCTCCAGCCCTGCATCTTATTCAATATTCACACCATTCTGTGCACATAAATATGTCTCAGAAGGCTTTGAAGATTAGCAGCACATACAAGTCTCCCACAAACCTCAGAAATGAGGGTAATAAAGAGCAGGAGTGTCATACAGCTTTCTGATCAAGCCCTTTTGTATGTAAACCTTTCAGCAGCTGAAATCATCAGACACGTGGAACTGTCCTGTACCTAAAGCCTTGAGAGTGAGTTCCGAGGTCGTGGTGGGGATGTCAACAGATATCTGTGACCTGTAGTTGTCCTTCACACAAAGCCACCTGCAGGACCACATTTCTATGCCTTGAGCCCAGCCTAGTGTTTGTGTTAAGCAGAGAAAGGAGAGGCCTTTCAGCAGCATAAGCTGTCTATAATGTTTTATACTGGCTGTCATGTTTTGTGCTGGCTGTTGTAGGAGATGTGAACCTTTCCTAAGGCACCTGTACCTGCTGCCTCACATTTCTCTCCTGACAATAAACACCTAAGTCTGTTTTTTTTTGTTAAAAAAGCCCTGGAGTGCTCACCTGCTCCCTTTAGCCTCACTCCTGTTCCCTGGTCGCAGTGGAGTGTAGCCATGAGAAGCCTCTGGAGCCTTTTGCTGCGCCCCCAGAGCAGGATGTTCTCCGGTTTGATGTCTGCGTGGATGATGCGGCAGCACTTGTGCAGGAAGTGCAGCCCTGCCAGCACCTGGCCAACAAAGCAGCACTGTCACAGCAGCCCTGACAGGGTCCCCACTGCCTCTCCTGCCCCAGCAGCTGCCAGAGCAGGCAGGCACAGCAGGAGTGCAGGTCAGGGACCTGGGCACTGATGGTAACTCCTGGTAATAAATGGTTTCCTGTTGGGGTGGCCTATGGGAGCAGGCACACGGGTTTCATCACCCCACTTGACAGCAGAGCCCCAGGAGCAAGTGGAGGCCTGGACAGCCCAGTGAGGAAAGGGCTGTTTGGGGTGACACACTGTGACAATCCACAGATATCAGCATGGATGGGCAAGCCCAGGGAGGTGGGAGGAGGGTGGGGCTATGAGGAGGCTGTTATGATTACAAAGCTGAACTTTCTCCTGAAAAAACATTATTGTTTGTATGGCTGTTGTGTCCTGGGACCTCTGTGCCTTGCCACTGATTATAACTAGCCCACAACTTCCATTTAAATGACAGTGACATGTAAAGGGACTGGTGTCAGTGACAGGCATGGGAGGGTGTCCCATCATACAAGGAAAGAAGAAGACCGAGGATAACACAGACAGGAGGGGGAGAGACCATGAGTGAGTGCAGAGAGAGGATTTCAAGGCCCTGCAGGAGGGCCATGTAGGGAAAGAACAGCTTGTGATGCAGCAGGGAGAGCCTGGCCTGTCACAGGGGAGAGATAAACAACACCTACCAGAGATGAACACTCATTATCAGAAATCAATAACAGAGAAAAGGCTATGGGGAGATTTAGGTTTGTTTTTTAACACTCTGGTCAGTCATAAAGGACTGGTAAATATTCTCTGTATTATCAAATTCTATTCTGGGATGAACACCAGCCCCAGGGAAATATCAGCCTTAAATGGTAACTGTGAAATGTGGGGAAAGATTTAAATAACTAAACTGGAATGAATCAGAAGTAAATACTGTCCCGGTGCTGATCTGAAGGGGGAAAACAAAACTGAGATTTTACAATTAAAGCAGATAATGTATCAGCAAAAGCCTGAGTGGGAAGTGGAGCACAGAGGTAATGCCACTGAGTAAGTTACACAGTTTTGTGTAACTTACTCAGGTGTTAGTGGAGCTTCTTTAGAGAAAGGAGAGGCTACTAAAGAAAGTAGGATGAAGGAGGAGGCAATTTTCTTTCTCAGTATCCCTAGAAGGGCACAGCAATCAGTGTAGCAAATCTTCATCTTGGCAAGTGTGCAGACTTCTGATGAATCTCAGCACATGAGGCAAAAAGTAATTTTAACTATTCTGAGGCCTCACTCAGGTTTCCCATTCCTTAAGCAGAGCCAGCCCTGAAGAAACTCACTTTTCACCATCTTTTAAATAGGCACAACATGTCTTTACAGGAGATGAAGGAAAAATTTGCTCTACACAGGGAAACCTCAACATGGGAAGAGAACCAGCAGACCAAATCAGCAATTTAGAAATCCGTGTAAAGATGAGAGGGAGACCTTGAGCAGCCTTGAGTGGTACCATGCAGAAAGCTGCTGGAGCTGACAGTGCTACCCACAGCTGGATGCCAAGGCAAATGCCAGCAGTCTGGCATTACTGCCAGAGGGCACTTCTCTGGGCAGCAGGAGGGCAGAGATGGTTTGCCCACAAGGAGTAGAACTATGGCAGCCTGTTTGTCCCCTGCTACATCTACAAGCTGCAGAGAACCCAATGATTACTGAGCTGATGGGAACACAAGTGCCAGCCCTGACTCCCTGGTAGACATCTGCAGGCTTTTGGCACTTTGTGGCCCTGACTCCTTCCCAAACCTGAGGAGGCTGCAGGCTTAGGCAGTAACACCCAAGTCCCCCCTTGGGAGGAAGACTGTGGCATGTCCCACAGCCAACAGCCCCTTGGCACCCTTGCCTGGTTGCAGCTAAGTTCTCACCTGCTGTAAAGACTTTTTCACAAAAGGCAAGGGCAGTCCCTGGGCTGTGTAGTTTCCCATCAGACATCGAATGGAAGGACCCAGCACCTCAAATACCAGGCAAGCATGTGGGAAAGAGTTAGGGATTCACGAACAGGGAGAGGTGTTACCACCAACCCTTTGCCTTTCACCAAAGCAACCAAATACCTCCCGATTCAGCCTCTCCCCTCCAGCCATGCCCATGTGCCCTGGTCCAGCTTCAGCTCTTCTCATCCTCCTCATGGCAGCACAGCACTCAGGTTTACACCCTCCTGTGGCTCTGCAAGGCAAGCCCAGGCTTTGCTGGCCCAGAAAAGCACGCTCCACGGAAGGATATGGAAACCATTCTCTCCAATCATTCTGAAGTCATCTAACAAACAGACGATGTTTTCTCCTGTCAGGTCCTTCTTCTTCATGCAGCTTACCTGAGGGGGAGGATTCCAAGAAAGCTGCAATCAGAGACATATACGTGCACAAGGACACTTTGCACCTGTTTTATCCTGACAGACTTTCTCTTCTGGCACTTTGTGATAAATCCCATGAAAACAACATCAGGAAAACCAGGAATGAGTTTCTGCATGTTTCATCTTGCTCTTGACCAGGTGAGACCATCACACAGCGTCGAAACAACTCACACCAATCCTGTTGATAGTATCTAGCACATTTCCTGCTGCTTATTCTCTCTAGGCAGACCCAGAAAGTCCTCCTGCTTGTGCTGGAAGGGGATTCCCCCAAGGAGACAGCTCCCCGCTCCCAGCATCAGTGGCTGTCCATTTCCTTTGCCTCACACCAGCCTTTTGGAAATTTCCCTCAAGAGGTTGCAGAGAGGCAGAGACATTGTGGCTGTATTTGGCCACTCAAATGCTACTTGTCTTATCAGGCTAGAGAGCAGCTTCCACATCTGGAAGAACTCAATGAAGGAGGCTTCTTTGTGCTGGAAAAGGGTTGGCTGTGGGCAAGTGATCTATCGGATACAGAGGGGTAGTGGAGGAGGTGAACACATCTTTTGTTCTAGAGGCAGGGGTCTTCAAACCCAGCGTGTGGTAGGTGCAAGAACAAAGCAGAGATGTTCTTCACACAGCACGTGGGTGACTGGGGACAGTTCTTGTTACAGGGGACTGCAGTTACTGAATCTCACAGGGGCTTGCAAGGGTTCAAGGTAAATCCACTGAGAATTCCTGCCCACACAAACATCATCCTTGGCCTGAGAAATCTGCAGCTGGAAATTGCAACAGGCCAGGAGAGCATTCAGTGGGAGCAGCACCCTGTGCTCAGCTCGTCCTTACACCCACCTGGACATGTGTTGTTGCCCAGGGTACTGTGCTGAGTGGACCTCCAGGCACAGGTGCTACAGCACCCCCAGCACCACACACCTGTGTGACAAGGAGCACCAGGGGCCTGCTCTCCCAGAGCACTTATCCTGGTACAGTAATTCATGCTGTTTTTTTCTCTCTTCATGTCCACAGCTGCCAGGGTTTTGGTTTGGTTCATTTTGCAGATGCCAGATCCACCTGCACCGGTGCCAGAAGGTTTGTTCTGGCACAACAGAAGTGAGCAGCCCTGGAAGCAGAGACCAGATCATCTCTTCTGGCAGCTCTGCAGGCACTAAGCCCCAGTGCTGGTGGGAACAAGCCTTGGGAAACAGCTGTGTGCTGCTGAATGGGCAGGCACATCTCTCAGAATTAATAATAAATCAGGGGTAAGGCTCACTCTCTACACAGGGTTCTGCTGATGTGTGGAAAAGCAGCCCTCTGATTACATTAAATTAGTGCCACTTGGTACTTCCTCTTGCATCACTGCATCTGGCTCATCTTCTTTTAGATAGGGCCTACAGATTTACAGGTGTTAACTAAACCTTTCTCAAACCTGTTGGAGAAAGGTCACAGAGTAATTTAAAGTGCAGAATTTAATAGCTTTTACTCATCTGAAGCTGATGTAACTTTGTATTTGAACAAACTTGAAGAATTGTTACCACAAGCTTTCTAGAACTAGCAGTTCAAGCCAACTTCAAAGGCAACTTACTACAACCCAGATACAGGCACCTAATTATCACCTCCATTAGCAGAGGCCAGAAGAAGCTCTCTGACTTCAGATGTTTATTGTGTTTTGGTACATCATATATTTTTCTATTGCAGATATTTCCTTTTACTTCAGTATCAGTGTTGTGATACAGCAATGTCTTCTGAGTGATGTTCCTCTGTGAATAATACAGGTACAGTGGACGTGCTCCTATCTTCTGCCTAAGAGCACTACCACCTTCTTCTGTTGTTTTTCCACCTTATCATTCTGAATATTCCTCCTTTTTGCTGGATTTCAGTCTCAGCTAAAAGAAATGGGCTGACAGGGCAAGTGGGACATGTCCCAGTATGATACAGGAAGGAGAAAATGCCTGTTTCAGAGGCCAGGGCTGAGCCAGGGTGATTTCTATTAATTCTCCAGCTTTTGGTTTTTTTCCTATTCCCCTCCTAGCTCCTTGGACTGAGACCTGGAGGCAGAGGAGATGATGAGGCTGATACTCAAACTGAACTCAGTGGCCATCCGCTGGAGCAAAGCACAGACCCACAGAATATACTTACACAGCGGAGGAAAGCAACCTCATCCTGGGCACTCTCGGCAAAGCCTTCCCTGCTTTTCAGAACCTTCACAGCCACCTGCTTCTTCCTCCTGGGAAATGAACCACAGCTGTCAGCCAGTGCATGTCAGTGGCCCTGACCAGCAGCACTTCCCTTTCTCCCAGTCAGCCAGCCCTGGGGTCCCCAGGGAAGGTGCTGCCCTTCTGCAGGCACCCTTGGCCTTGGTTTGCAGCACGCCAGGCCCATGGGCATCCCTCCCGCTGGCATCTGGCAGCACAACTGCCCCAGGGACCAGGAAGGGACTGGAGAGAAAAAGGACATAGATACTGCAGGGTCTAAAAAAGAAAAGAAAATGTAGAACAAGGGCTGATCCCACCTTATTTACATTCTTTGATTTCTGAAGAGCAGCTCTGCTCATTGCATCCCACTGATCTTGCTGTCAGGTTTTCCCTGTGCTCAGGGATGCCTGGCCTGCTCCCAGACTGTGCTCTGCTGTTTCTGCAAGAGGCACCAGCCCTGCCCAGGACATCAGCCACCCCTTCTCACCTCCCTGAATGGCACTCAGCCCCTCACCTCATGTCCTGGCACAGCCAGACAGTGGCAAAGGTGCCACATCCCAGCTTGTGCAGCACCTGGTATCGGGTGTTGAACACCTCTCCCTCCTGCATGGGGTGGTGGCCTCCTGCGGAAAACCATCACCAAGAGAAATTAATGACATCTCTAAATGCTCTTAGACTGAGCGAGCAGCTGAGGACAACCTGACAGGTCCCGGTGGCCTCCTCTAGCCTGGGAAGAGCCTGGCATGATCTCATCTCCGGAGCCTCATGGCCAAGGACTTACCCGTGTGCTGGGCTGGTGGCATCTCCTGCTGCACCTGCTCCTCCATGGCCCTGGAGCACGGCAGATCCTGGCACAAGGGGATGGAGGCAGTGGGACACCAAGCTGTGGGACATGATGGGTTGTGTGAGCTTCAGCACTTTATTCCTTTCAAGAGAGCTGGAGAGCTGCAGGGTGGCCATAACTCTGCTGTGCCCTCACCCCTTTCCTTCCCATTCCCTTGAGCAGCTCTTGGAGTCAGGCTGCTACAAGCACTTTTGGCACTTCAGGGAGATAGGGATTATTTTAAGAGTTGAGAAGAGGAAAGCTGGCAGGCTGGTCCCGGGCCAGGGCCAGGTGGGAGTCTCAGGTTTCCTAGTGAGTATTTTCAGGAGCTTAGCGGGGTCTGTGGGATCCCCTCCCACAGCCAGGGAAAGCACCCCCTCCCTACCCCCATCCTGGCTGAGGAGGGAATTTGGGCTTTGGCTGGCAGGAAGGGTGTGAAACAGAACTTGCATTCTAAACACTACGGGGCTGCTCCTCTGCCCACAGTCCAGCCCTGGGGCTGGAGCACAGGTTTATCACTGACCATCCTGTGACATCCCAGCAAGGCCACAGGACATCCTGGCAATGGCCTGCTCCTGGGGTTTGTTACTATGACAGTCCAAAGCATAAACACCAAGACAGCACAGACAGACTGATCCAACTGCTGTCCCCCAGGGCCGCAGCACTGAGGTAGGACTGGATTCAGTACTGGTCACCTGAAATAGCAGCCCAGAGCCCTTGTTGCTAATGAAATACAGATTTAAACCACAGTAGCTGGGGCACTCCCAACCCAGCCTTTCATAATTTGGAAATGTCACTTGCTGTACAGCTGAAGCTTCAGGCTAACACACATTGTCAGAGCTCGAGACAGGTGAGAGTAATACCCATAGAGCACTAGCACAGGTAGAAATACTGAACTTCAAATCCTTCAAATCAGCTAAAGCTAAGACTCATCTGAACCAGAAGATTTTCAGAAATAGTTATAGAGGGCTGGCAGTGCTGATGGCAGGGAGTTATTCTTGAGCTGTAACATCTTCCAGGTGCTGAGACAGAGCACCTGTTTTGACTCAATGTTTTGACTTCCTCAAAACATTGAAGTTTCTTTCCACGTGCTGATGTTCCTCTCCCAGCACAGCAGCCAGAGGCACAGCCTGCCTTTGGGCACCCAGTGAGCTCCCAGCGCAGTTCTAGTTAAGGGTCAGACTGGGCTCAAGAGTTTCATCCTGTCTGGGAAAACACAAAGTGGCAGAGATGATGTTACTCTGTTCACCCATGCCTGCCAGAAGTCTGAAAGGAGCTCAAATGCCTCCCCCTCCTCACATTCCTACACCTCTAACCCTTGCATTTATGCTGTTTAGAATCAGTCTCTGGGTATAAACCCCCTGGATGCTGCAGGTCTGCATGGTCACTCTTTACAGTAAATGCTCCCTGACATCTCACCTATGAAACAGAACTGAAATCAAAATTTTCCTTATTTGTGCACAGACTAAGCTTATCAGTACCCTCGCACACTCCTGCACCACCAGCATGTGCCTGAGCCTTCTTCACTGGCATGATGAGGACAGCAGGGCCTGAGCTGAGAGCAAGCAGGCTTTAATCATGCAGCTTACCATTCACCTGCCAAAGGAAAACTCACGAGCGTGTGGAGATGGGAGTTCAACAGCTTCTTCCCCTGGTGGAGCATTCTGGTGATAGGAGACTTCAGTCAGAAAATGGGACCCAGAGACAGACCCAAAGTGTAAGACTCAACCCTAGAGTGGATGGAGCTTTTGGGCAGTTCAGGCCCTGGTGCCTTGTTGCTGCAGAGGCAAGCCAAGTCTATCCTTAGGCATGCAAGATTTACCTCCATCCACCCTCTCTGGATAGAAGCACTGGCAAAAGATGAAGAGCGTTGCTATGCAACTTGGTACAGGAAAGTGAAATGCACTTCTAAGCTTTGTGATAAAGGACAATTGGTGCTTTTAATCCTTCATTTCTTGTCACTTTCACATTAAATACAACTTATTTTGCTTTTGTCATTCCAACTATTTTGTGCAGAATCCACTGAATTGCTACAGACCTGGACTAGCTCAGAGAACTTCAGCCCAAGAACTGCTCCTGCCTGGTTTGTGAGAGCCATGGACAAGGAGTGATGCTTCACATCTGGCCTAGACTCCTCCACCCAACCTGCATGGAACAGTGTACAGAGCTGCCCAACACCAGTCATGCCTTATGACACCTGGACCTTTGGAGTGGCAGAACTCACCAGAGCAATACACACTTCCAGCTCCTGCACCACCACAGACCTACGAGCCCTGGCTGAGCACAGCACCCCTGCAAGTCACAGCACGCAGCACACAAGCAGCCCCGGCGGGGCTCTGAGCCGCAGGGCCCAGCACAGACTCACCATGCAGCAGCTCATGGGTAGGACACGCCATTCCCTTTATCATCTGGCTGGCTCTGGAGCTCCCCAAAGTGAGATACCAGCTGGTCCTGCTCTGATTTTAGTCTGCACTGCCCCAGGAGGGATGGCCTTGAGCCCACCGAACTTCTGCATCGCTGGATAGACGTGGTGAAGAATGGGGCAGGGTATCAGATCACAGCACCACTTCTGGGAACAACCTTGGCTTTGGGAGAGCAGGAGACCTCAGACAGCTGCGGTGGATTCACTTTACTGCTGGCCTCTCCCTGCCTCCCTGGCAGCAGGCCTGTCAGCCTGCAGTAGATTCACAGTCTCCACAGCAACTATTTATAGCGGGAAATTCACAGCTCTACTGAGATGGAAACAGAGAAGTCCTCCCCCCTCTGCTCTGCCTTCTCCAGACCCAGAAACCGTGGGGCTGCCTGACTCTGGCCCCTGCTCCCAGCAGTGTGTCAGCAGGACTTGCTCCTGTGGCACCATCTTCTGCCTGGCAGAGCCAGCCCTGTTCCCAGAGCAGCCCGTGTGCCACGCTGCTGGACCTGAGGAACCTCAGCCTCTCCAGCAGTGCCTGCACACAGTCCAATACCATCACAGCATGGTGCTGGTGGCCACAGAGCCCACGCTTCCCCTGTTCCCGTCTCTCGGAGAGCAAGCACAGCAGCATCCTCCCCACAGCCTTGGGGGACACGAGCATCCCAGCGCCACACAACACGGGGGAGGAAAAGGCCACACACAGTAAGAATCACTTTTTTTTTCCCCCACTGCCACAAGCTGCAGCCTCACACCGGAGCTGGGCATGGCCTGGCCTCCCCCTCACGGGGGCCCTGGGCTCGCACAGCTCGGGTTTCCTGGCTGAGGCTGTGGAGAGCAGGCCCCAGCCCTGCAGCGAAGGGTTAACCCTGCCTGCAGTAGCTCTGCTGCAGCTCCAGGCTGCCAAACCCAGGCCAGGGCCTCCCAGAGTGGTTCTCCCCCTGCCTGTGCCCCTCTGCTCTCACCTGCCTTCCCCGCACTAAAAATACCAAGGGAGGGGGCAGAGGCTGGGCCAGGCCGGGTGCTGAGCCCTGCGGGGCAGCAGGCGGGGGACAAGTGGCTTGTGACCCCTTAAAGGGCAACAAGAACACACAGAGTACAGAGAGGAGGGACTAAAAGAGGGGGAGAAGCAGACTCTACAAAACTCTGCTAGTAAAGGAAGGGGAGGGAAGAAAAGAGGACAGATGGGCCGAGAGCCAGATTGCTGTCTGGGAAGAACTGTGAAATTCATTTAAGAATTAAGTTGCTTTGGTAAATTAGGAGCACCGGTTTCTGCCTCACGCTGGTGGACAACAGTGACCAACAGTGTCAACAGTGAAGGTTCAGCAACCCCCACCCACAGGGAGAGACCACAGCCAGAGCTGCCATGTGGCCCCAGGGCCAGCCTGAGTGTCTGCAGAGGGAGGCTGCCTGCTCCTGTGGGCAGGGATGGTATTTGAGCTCTGCAAACTGCACAGGGATGCAGGTGGAAGGTGGCACAAGGTTATCTTGAAGAAACAGAGCCTAGGCAGGAGGGAAACGCCTCGCTTCTCACACAGCTTTTGGATCCTGGTGCTTCAGAGTACAGTTTCTACTTAGGAAGAAAAAGAGGCAAATACATTCTGTGTAATTACATCATCATGCAATACCAGCATGACACAGAGGTTGTATATTAAAATTTATTGAATTATTGTGTAAGAATTCTCTTTATTAAAATCATTTTGACTCTAAACTGATTATTTACAGACAAAACCTCTTATATCACCAATAGATTCCTACATCTCAGAACAGTATCTACAAACAGTTATTACACTATGTAACAAAATTCAGAATTTTTTTCAAGCTTTTTATATTAATTATTAATTCAAACTTGAGAAAGACAGTACCTTGGGTGCTCTGAGCAGAACCTAAGGTGTGGCAGGGCAAAAATGCAGGTCAGGCCATACCATGACAGACAGACAGACACCAAGTCACAAGGCTGGGAGAGAGCAGAGTCACCACGACACAGACCAGGAAAAAGACTACAAGAGCAAATGCCCTGGGTGTTCTGGAAACCAAAATAACCATCCCCACAAGAAAGGCACACATTAAAACAAAAAAAAAGAAAGAAAGAAAGAAAAAAAAAAAAGGAAAAAAAAAAAGCATCTTGCTGCAACTAGGGCACGCCCTGAAAAAGATGGCATTCCACCAAGGCAGCAGCATCCAAGAACCCTCTATTTTCTTTTTAAAAAATCAGCCACCATTTCTACCAAAATAAAAAAGCTTTCAGGTACAGCCTAAATTTGCCACCAGGCAGATGAAAGGAGGAGCTCTCACATCTACATCACGTGGGCGCCAGCTGTGCTTCATCGTGCCAAAGGGAGAGACATTCAAATACACTAACGGAGATTTATCTTAACACTGATCAGTCCTCAGCCTTTCACCCAGACCACGGCAAAAGCAAGTCCCTCCCTCTGACCACAGCACTAAATAAAGCTGGGTGCCTGCCACTAGGGAATGTCGTGGTCCTGGGAGTCCCACTGGAGCAGTGACATCCCTGTGTCCCACAGCAGGCTGCGGTAGCAGGGCTCTCTCTGCTGGTGCCCACTGAACTTGCTACCTGTGAGCAAACAGGAACATCCAGACAGGATTCTCTGTCCTTGACAAGGAATGTCTGGTTGGTTGTGGAATCAGGCAGAGACTGGAAAAAACTTGGAAGGATCACGAGGAATAAATAAATAAGTTTTTCCCTGCAATAGGGAATTTCATAATAAAACCTGTTTTGTGCAAATTTAAATGCAACAGAACCCTGCCACAGAAACAGATTTTGCCACAGGAGAGGGGCACGGACGGAGATAAGAGGGGCCATGCCTAAACACCCAAGATGATCCCAGTGAGGGCCTTCAGTGCGCATCCACGGGGAGCAGGATGCTGGGATCTACAACACCAAGGACAGGTGGATGGGAGGAGATGGGCACTACCAGCTGTCCACCCTCACTGCACCTGCACTGGGCAGTGTGTCCTGTCCAGCCATGCAAGGACAAGCTGAAGATGTTAAGTAAGTCAATCACCTATGCTTAGTTCTATTATTAAGTCTTGATTATCAATCTAATAAAAGCAGACTTTCACAGATACACTCGGAGAAAGCAGATGATTTCCAACATCCAGGAACACAGAAACAGCGAGAATGGGAGGCGGAATGAGAATTAAGCCTCAAGCCACTCTGTTCTGGGAAAGTGCAGAGATAATTCTGCAAAAACAGGGGCAGACACTGACAGTCTGTAGAGCCATAATTCCAGCTGAGTTTCTGTGACTTCTGGCAGACACTGAGCAAGTTGGAGAGGCCACAAACCAGGCCTTGTTTCCTAGGGTAGAAAGTCCATCCACCAACACACAAGGGGACAATGCTACTCCACCACTATAATTGCACCTGCCTCAAACCAAGGAATCTCCTCCTGCAGTCCCTAAAAGAATGGGCTTTACTAACATGCATTGCACTGGCTTTTTCCCATCCAGCAGTCCTTTCCTCTACTCAGCTTTTTGGGGTGACAAATTCAATCAGATTTAGTCACGATAAAGGTTTCAGAGATGCTAAGTTCCCCTAAGTTTTGTGGAAATGGGTGGTCAGGCTGGAGTGAGACCCTAACCGGTCCTCATCTGGGGAAAGAGGCAAACTCTGCAGCCCCATTTTTGCCTGGCAGCAGCCAGCCAGCCACCCTGCTGCTCTGTACAGCAGGATAGGAGCAGAAGGTTGCACAGGGATGCTCAGACTCTGGGCACACCATGTACCTGGCAATACTGCTATACTGCTGAGAGAGGGTCACAGAAGAGGAAGAGAGGCCAGTGTTAGCCCGTTCCAAGAACAATTCTGCAACTGCACAGCACTCACACAAAGCCACAGGGCTGACGGAGCAGGCCTGGAATTACTGCTATTTGCAATGTAAAGAGAAGTAGGGATGTGATCCTGCTTGATTCTAGCTCTGCTCCCTCCTGGCCCACACAATCACCACCTCAGAGTAGTGGCAGAGGAGTCAGACCTGCCTACCTGCCCCAGGCACACAGGACATCAGTGTGGAATTAGCAGCTAGGGGGGCAGGGGTGGGGCGAGCGGGAGAGACAACAAGTAAAGCACCCTTATAAATTAGCTCCTAGAAGGGCAGAGGACCTTTCACAAAGTGGAGGAACTAAGGAGGGAGCAGTGAGGAGCTGCCCAGTGACAGCTGCCAACTAACTGGGCTTGTGCCTGCTCCACAGCCTCTCCTCCATGCACAAATCATCGCTTTTTGCGATGACACCGACCCTCCTTGGGAACATCATGGTTGTGCTTGACAGCTCCTTTGAGTTCACAGCTCACCAAATAATCCTTCTATGTGCCACAACGGGAGAGTTCGAGCAGTGGAGCTGAGAGTTAGGTGTAAGGCAAGCCTAAGAGAAGAGCACAAAGAGAGCCTGGGACTGAGCCGCGGGGAAAGGCGAGCTGCTGGTACGACAACGGAGACACCTACAAGTTATCCCTGCAGACAAAGCAGTGGAGAAAACTGCTCCAGTGCTGACAGACGTTTGTCAGTAGAAGTGCACAGAGATACTTCTCCAAGAAAAGCTTTGTCTCAAAGCCACGAAGTTAAACATTCTCCTTTAGCATTTAAATACATTAACTTTGAGGGTATTTACAAGTCCAGTTCAGAGCAGCAGAACAGCTGGACACTGGAGGAAGGGGGAGTGGCACAAGGCATTTGTTGTGCTTTTCCAAAGAGCAGGGCAACCTGTGACCACAAGGAACCAGGAAGACAGATCCGAGCTGAGTCAGTGGAGACCGAAGTGAGCCAGGTAGCGACTCTCACACACCGAATTTGTCCTGAGGGAAAGGGTGAGGGGGTGCTGTTCATTTACAGTGGGCCCTATGGCAAACACCCATGCTGGTGAGCACATTCCAGCCAAGCAGGTGCCACACACGAGCTGTCAAGAGACCGGAGCACTGGGGAGCAAGAGACCTTCACCATCGGACACTCTCCTTTCCACATCCGACATCTGGGACCAGCAGGGACATTGCTGCAAGGAGTTTCTCAGGAGTGCTTGCTAGCTGGAAATAGAGGTTAGCACAGCCATCAACCCAGGAAAGGCTTCCTCATCCCCAAGGAAGTGAGTGGTTGCAGCAGGGAGTGTTCCAGCACTGGAAAGGGCATCCGTGCAAGGCTGAGGACTCCAAAGACAGTGCTCAGTGTTGTCACCTAGCTCTTCAATAACATGGTTTGCAAACTTGGCACATTCACATAACATCTGTAGGAAGGACCTGTGTGGTCCCTCCGCAGTCTGCCAGGGAAAAAACAGAGCTTGTCTTTTTTTGTTTCATTTTGCTTTTAAAAAGAAAAAAAAAAACTGTAAAAAAATATTCTCTGAGATGCAAGGACGCTTGTACTTTGTACTGCCTTGGCCATCCCCTTGCTCACGTCACCCGCAGGTTCCTTGGAGAGTCTGGTTCCAATGGCAGCAGGACACCCTGTTTATCAACTAGGATGAGCACTGTCCCCATTCAGCCAGGGGAGAGCAGTCTGTCTGTGCCTGTCACAAATCTGTGACTTTATTCTCCACAGCTGCTGCAATCTGTTGCAGTCTATATCCAAGCTGCATCTTCTGTGCCGTTGGGTCTTCTTCCAAGGCAGTGATGATCTGCAACAAGACAGAGCTCACTGGCAGCCCTTCTCCAGCACACAACACCCAACCAGCTGAACACCATGCAGTATGGAGAACCTCAAGCTGAAACTCAGCATGCTCTAGTCTAGAGTGGGTATGTAGTAATTAATCTCAAAATAGCCACAAAAGAAGTATTCAAGATTCATTGTAGTAACTTACAGACTTCACAGGGCAAAAAGAATGCTAAACTTCTCACCTGAAAATTAAGTCTTTAGTACATTAATCTGAACTAACTGCATTTCTTCTTTAAGTAGAGTATTTGGATATTGGAGTAAAAGTAAAGAAGCACACATGAAATCCCAAGAGGCTCCAAGTTACAGGTAAGTTCTTTTTGCTGATCTCCTCGCTTGCTCTTTGATAAGAATAAAACAAACTCATGACATGAGTTATGCATGCCAACAAAACAATACAGTGTTGGAATAGTCTGGCTGCTCTTAACTGTTAATTTTTGTAGTTTTTTTGTTCGGGTGGCAGAAGAAGAAAGGTATATTCATACCTGCTGGAAACACACACTCACCTGGTCATAGTACTTATTGATGTATTTGTACAATTCATGTAGAGCCACCAGGGAATTGAGGTCACCTGAGTAATTCTGTTTATAAGAGAAGAAATTAGACAAAACTGTGAGACACCTAACAATTGTCCTGTCAAATTCTGTGTCCTCACAACTCATTAAGAAAGCAACAGGAAAGAGAATTTACCAACAGTTGCTAACAAAGGAAAAATCACATGTATTTCTAGCCCTGAATCCTTGACTACCCCCTCTTCTCTCCAGTGCTTGCTGGGCAAATCCTCACCCTCCCTGTGGTGCAGGGCAGCCACTAGGCACAGTCAGTGTGTCTGAGCAGAACTGCACACTCAGCTGGAATATTAATAACTTTGCATTAATAACGCTCTCCTGGATGCACAGGTGAGGGGCCAGGTGACTTCTGAAATACTTTTATTTACCCGTGACAGCTCAGCCAGGGCAGAGTTCATCTCCTGGTCACTGGCAGAGATGGTCTGACGAATGTCTGCGTAGTACCTAGACAGGGGCACACAGGAATTAGTGCATGGTCCCCTCTCCTCTCTGCTGAAACTACAGCTCCTCACATCCATCACTTACCTTTCCACCATCTGCTTGTAGCGAGGAATGTCCCGGGCATAAAGCAGCTTATTGATTGGAGAGTCCTTGAACATCCAAAACCAGAATTAGTTATGAAAAGCTCCTTTATTTTGCTGTGGACTAACCGCAGCAGGTAACACACTTCTGTTTTCTGCCATTTGTTCAGGATCAGGAATTTTTTGTCCTCTGCATGGAGAGGCACTTCAAATAGCAGGCTCTCTTCTAGTAATGCAGTCTGAGGAACCCTGAGATGTGCTGATGAAGGCACCCCCGGATCCCCAGTCCAGCCTTCCACCTGGAGCTGGGTGGTCACCAGTATGAGATCACACTGGCTGTGGCTTTGCACAGCTGATGCCTGATGTGCTCCAGAGATCCCCATCCCATCTCTGGTGACCTGTTGTGCAGGACTGTTCCACCCTCAGCACAGGGTGACTAGTGATGGTGGAAAGCCTTTCTAATGGCCAATCTGAATGTCCCAAGTTGCATCCTGTGACTCCCACTGTCTGCCACACCCAAGTGGACTTCAGCTCTGCTCCCCAAGTAACTGCAAGCTGTAAATAAAGAGCACTCCTCAACAATTTCTTGTTGCTAAGCAAAATCTGATCCTCCCTCCTCTCTTCCCAGGAGCCCCCATTCCTCTCCCGCTGCACATGGAAGCCAAGGGGAGCCTGGCCTGCTGTCCCCATGGTGCTATGTAAACATTATTGCCTTCCTAAGGCAGCATTGCTCAACTGTGTGCCAACCATGGTCCTTCTCCCTCTGTACTCACCCGCCCCAACTTATGGTCAGCTATTGTACAGGAGTCCATGAAGGTCTGTGCAATGACCAGCAGCACAGCGTCCACGTTATCCGACGTCTGAACATCAAAAACAAACTGGGGGTTCTTGATGATGTTGATCCAGAACCGCAGGGGGAGGCTGTAGAGAGGACAGAAGTGCAAAAGGGCATCAGCAGAGGTAGCAGCTACAGCGCTGAAAGATATTCTACATTTTATTGCATCTCTCTGCTTTGCTCTCCCAGCAAAGCCAGCTCTTCACCCTATGGTCTGCTGCCCTGCACTTGAATTTTGCTCCTTCTCAGTAGGTAGAGGTGGCTGTCACTTTGCAAGCTCTAAGCAAGCCAGCAGTGCCTCCTCGAGGGCCCTCAGTAACACCCTACCTGTTTGTCTTCCAGATGTGGATGGTCTCAGGGTCTGCAATCCCATAGTGTATGGCCTGCTCATCTAACAGGTCAAAGAAGTACTTGACTGCTAGAGGAACAGGGCGGTTGGTACTGAGGATCACCTGGAACAAGTCATCCACAAACTTCTGCAGAGTGCCCTGTGGAAAATCAAACAGGAGAGGGTCAGCACAGGTAGAGGAGAATAGAGAGCCTAGGCCTCACAGATGAGAGTCACCCTCTTCTTCTCAGTGACAGCCCCTCACCCATCCAAGGGTACTCCACCCCCACTGAAGGGAGCAAGGAGGCCCCTGTGGTGTGTGGAACAGAAGAGAACCTTGTGAACAAAGCAAAATGTAGAAGAGACTCAGATGTTCCCAAAGCCACTGCAGGTAACGGGTATTGCTTCATCTTCACACACACCCCTGAAATCTGCTGGGGGATATGAAGGAAGGCAAGATCCTAAGCACAACACAATCTGTGCTTCTTCTCACCTTCATTGAGAGCAGACGTGTCAGATAGATCTCTGGGATTGCCTTGGCCCGCTCCCGATCTCTTAAGCTCCCACGCCGATGCTTGGGAAGCTCTGGCTCTTCTGTTGGTTTTACCAGGTGCCAAAGTTTGATCCCACCTTCATCTGCATCCTCCAGCATTGGTGTTTCTAAACCAAGCAATTAGTGTTAGCTCCCTCACAGTAGACTTTGGATAGGTGAGGTTCAAGAAAGCAAGATTTCCCAGTATAACAGAAACACAGATGGGAAGGAATCTCTGGAGACCTCTATCCAGCCTTCTGCAGAGTACAACCATTGCCAACAGTACAGCAGGTTGCCTTTGTTCACCCAAAACCTTCAAGGTCTTGGAAACTTCCCCACACAGAGATCCCCCACCACCCCAGTGGTCTGTTCCAGGGTTGAACCACCCTTTTGCTGAAGATGTTTTGTTCCATATTGAATTTGAATCTCTTAAGCTTCAGCCTGTGGCTATTATCCCTCATGCCACAGGAGCATCCAGGGAGTTGTCCACTCTGCCAGGCAATAAGGAAACTGCCTGACATCCCATCATCCCTCTCACGCCATGCTCAGCACCTGAAGGCACAAAGATTTCTGCAAGTTGCAGACCGTGGTCAGCCCTAGAGTCAGACCCTGTGCTTATTCTGCATTTTCACACCCAGCCCAGCCTTCCTCTGCTCTCACACTTTTGCTTTTCTCTGACCTCACCTGACCAAGCTTTCACATTTCCTGACAATCCTGTGAGGGTTCAAGGCATGTGTCAGCCTTCTATATCAGCATAAAGCTGGGGCTACAGCAAGAGACTTGTCCCACTAACTGGCAAGTGCTCTGAAGTAATTTTATGAGAACAAGACATCAAACTCACTTTCTCCTGGGATGTAATCCTGATTTTCCCTGTGGATGTGCTTGGTCAGGCGTGGGACGAGTGCTACTGTTGCTCCATCAGGCACCTGCACATAAGGAAAACAACAATATTCAAAGCAAATGGCATGTTTCATCAGCAGAATAGGCAAGTGCTTGTAGAGCATAACAGGCTGTACCATCACTAGGAATAGGGACAGAAACAGGGATTTGGAGGCACCATCACTGTTTTTCCTGAGGGTGAGAAAATCTTGTCTGTACCAATTAAAGAACAAATGTTCAAAGCACAACGAAGATAATACTCAGGGACTGAGGTCATTCAGATCTAGAACATATTGCAGCAGGGTACTAGCATACTGCAAGATACAACGTACTGGTGCAAGGTAATTAAAACAAATCCCTCTTTCCATTGTTAGAAGGTACTTGGCAGCTCAGTGCGTCATCACCTCCTAACTGATCTGGTCTGGAACAGGAACAGATCCAGCACATCACTTTCACTGCAGTATGAACTTGTGCCTATCCTTCCAAGCCATATCTATGTACACCTCAGGTATGGGATAAGGAAAGGGTTGTGTTTGAGGAAGTCAGGCTGCAGCCACAGCATTGACTTAATTTGAATATGCTCTGCAAGAAAGGTCCAACCTTTTGACAGTGGTCCACCAGGAGCCAGAGCTGCAAACAGAGCCTGACAGTGCGTAGGATGAGAGGAGAGATAAGGCAATGGCAGACTGAGTTCTGACCTTGTAATGCTGAAGAGTGTTCAGACGTTTCCAAGTTCCTTGAACAACAGATGTCACATCCTCATCGGACAGTATCAGATGACCTGCCAGCCCTGATCTCCACTCTACAGCCATTGAAACACAGAAAAGGAAAGGATTAACTGCTCATTCGAGGCATCATCTGCGTTAACCTGGCTGACCTCATTAAACACACTCTGGTCCTCGTCAGCTTTTACCTGTGCTATTTCACAGAAAACATAACCTGAGCAAGTGCCTGTAATGATGCTGAGTCCAGCACTCACAGGACAGACCCCTCTGAGCACAGGGACAGGTGGCCTCATGGCCTCCCATGTTCCACCTGTGATGTTCCTACAAATTCTGTCAGATTGTGACTCTTCAAGGAGGTGGAGACTCTTCAAACCACAAACATGCACCCATAGTTCTTATCAGCTACTATTATCAGCTACTAAATGTCACCATTATTCATCAACAGAATTAAGAAGATGGAAAACTGAGTGTTTTCTGTCCCAGTGTAAGTTCTACCACTCATTAGCTACCATGGGCAAAATCCTCCCTGACATATATTATGAACAGGCTGCCAGGAAGTGCCAGTCTATGCCCACAGCATCTTTGCACTGCACTCAAATCCTCCTCCCCTCCTACACTTTCTCCATATCCCTTTGCCCAAGCCATTGCTGTGGTCTGAGTCTGGCAAAAAACACCATGAAATGAAAGAAGGTGAACCCAACTGCTTCCTTCCCACCCCTGCCTCTTTCTGTTACAGCCTCCTCCCTGTTGTGCCTAGCCAGAGTGGTCAGTGCTTCTGCACACTCAGCAGAGAATGACAAACTTCACATGTGCCAGGGTGCTGTGCACAGACAGTGAACCACCATTCCTTCACTTCCTCACTGAGTTTTGTCAGCAAAGAGCTCTGCTCACCGAGGTCCAGGGTGTCTGGGTCTGGCCGGTGACAGTATGGCGTCCCTTTATAGATCTGATCTAGAATTTTCTCCTTCACCTGCGTTATGGTGTCACAGTCCAACACTTTCGCAGAAATCCCTTGGGAGTCTTCTGCCCCTCCTGCACCAACTCCTGCTTGTGTCAAAGCATTTAAGGTCTGGGGAAGAAAAGGTCAGAGCTACTCAGCTGATAAGATTACATCGGACACATTTACACCTTTGATGGCTGGCATTCAGGCAAGTTAACAGCTAGTCCTTTCACTAGGAGATTCAGAAAAGAAAACATCATGGATGTTAAACACCTCAGTCTTTTGTTCTTAGCCTTGTGTCAAGAGCTGGAAGCCAGTTCAAGAGCGTTGGGCAGGAGCTTGGATGTGCCATCAGCAACATCATCCCCTTATTTCTAGACACAGCACAGCATGTACACCAGATGAGTACGGTGAAGGCTCCTACCAGCCTGGGGCAAAAGTGCCTGATTTAGCAAGAGCTCTTCATCATCTACGAACTTGGAACTTGTGCTGCTGGAACAAACCTGGCTCCCAGGAGACAGTGGCAGGATGTGCTGCACTTGTGCTTTGGTTATGGCAGCAGAGACATTCAGCCCTGCTGTACCAGGGAGGACAGAAGACTTGGCACTTACCAGAGTGCGGTACTCCAGGTCCTCTCTCAGAAGGCGGTTGTCATTCAGGGTATATTTGGCTTTCCCTGTCACCCAGTCAACTGGCCCTTTGTCCACCTGGTGTTTGATTCCTCGAAACAGCATGTAAAGGGGCTCCCCAACAGAATCCTGGCATGGAAAGGAGGAGAGAAATTCAGCTTGGTCCTCCCAGCAGAGCCCCAGGCACGGAAACATGGATATCACGCAGGACTGAGGATACAGCAGCTGAGCCACAGTAGGCAAAGACAGAGCCAGTGCCAACAGCTCCTGCTCCCTGCACAGGAAAAGTGCACTGTCCAGTACCAGAGAGATGCACATGACCAAAGCATTGTTCTGCCTCTGTCACTAATCTGAGAGAATCCTTGCTGCCTCCCCAGCCCTCTAGAAAAGGAATTAGACCAGCATCTGTCCTCCCATGCACAGACCAGCTTGTGTCCTGTGTATTTCAAGATAAAGGAGCTACACTGAAGCCTCCATGACCTGGTGACACATCCTAGAAACAAGTGGTATTGATGCTGATTTAAGACTCCCCGTTCCCAGTGAGCAGCCCAGCCCTTATTCCTCACCCTGAAATACAAAGTGACCCTGGCACTATTTCAGCTATGGGTGAGGCACAAAGCAAAGCTGTGTTTGTCTCCCCTCTTTTGGCCCCTCTACAACGGGACAAAGAGCTCACCCTCACAAAGGCGTACAGGCAGATGGACATCCAGTTGGTCAACAGCTTCTCTACCACTGTTTCTGTCCTGAAAGAGAGCATCAGGTTGGTCACAGGAATGTGGTGCAGAACTGGGAGAGATCTGGAGGTAAAGATCACTCCCTTTGGAAGAAAGGCACTCTGAGTCATGATACAGAATGGAGAGGGGGGGAAAAAAGCCTTTTGAGACCAATGCAGTTAATGCTTTTGACACTACTTATTGGAAGCACTTGTCAGCCTGAAGGAGGCACCAAATTACAGAATTGGAGAGACAAGAAGCAGGGAACAGTAACAGTGGAAAGCCTCTGGTAGGTCTCAAACAAGGGAAATGTGTTCAGATCAGAAGGATGGATCAGATAGGAGACTACTGGGGATCTAAACATGGGAGATAGCTTAGCTTCCAAACATGGCATGGCTGTGAACCCAGGGACGTCTGAACAGCAAAGTGGGATTAGAAGACTTGGCAGAGCCTTTCAGAGCTTGCCAACCAGGCAGAAAGGCTCTGTCCCCTCAGGTAGCTGCCAGTGGGACCATGGCTGGCTCACTCACCTCCGCAGCATCAGCTTGGGGTTTTTGGCCACATACTGCTCCACAAGGTCGTTCAGAAGTGTTTTGAGGATGTCAGTGAAGTACTCCAGCTTCCCGTGCAGCGACACCGTGAGCAGCGATGCCACATAGGCCCGGTCTCTCGGAGAGAAAGTGCGCTGGATCTCCAGAGTGTGGATGAACTGGTGGGAGAGAGATAAGCCAGCGTGTGAATCTGCTAAAAACAAAGCACTCACAGCTGCTGGTTCTTGGAAGAGGTGCAGATAACTAGTAAGGAATTAACCTTAACAGACACTGCCCACCTCCTGCTGCCAGTGCCATGGCTCTGGCCCCGCAGCAGGCTGCCAGCACTATGGCTCTGGCCCCGCAGCAGGCTGCCAGCAGAGAGAGGGACATTACCTTTGTGAGGAAGAGTTTGCTGTTGAGGAGGTTGGAGAGCTGCACCAAGCCCTGCTCCACTGTTTGCCGTCGGCACTCAGGGATGTCAAGGTCCCTTTGCAGTGGGGACTCACGGTGGCCCGGAAAGAAAATGCGTTCTGCGTAGGACTTGTAGTCCAGGAAGGGGATCCCTGTGCCCACAAGGTCACTTGTGAGGTCCATCATCTCAGTCATGAGGTCTGAGGGAAAGGAAAATGCCCATAAGGATGACACAACTGACATGATCTCAACTGATAGTGCAGAGCATGAGGTAGATGGAGGAACCAGGGCCAGCAGCATGGGACTGAGAAAGAGGAAGGATATTTCCTCTCAGGAAGAGGCATACTGGGGTATCATTGCTAGAATATTTAAAGCCAAACTAGGCAGCAGGAGAAATAGCATGAGGAACGTTCCAATCAGGAGCTGGTTTCCAATTTTATAAAGTGAAAGTCACTATTCAGCACACATCTGTGGTTACAGGCATTACCTACAGCAAAGACAGAGTACTAGAGACCTGCTTCTCACTCCTTCACACATTAACTGGGGACTACAGTCTCAGTCACCTGCAGAGTTTCAGAGCCCCAGGTCTCCCACAGTTGTAAAGAGCTGAAGTACAAAGTTTGTAAGCTTTTTGTAAGTTTGTAAGAACATGGGCTGCAATTCAACTTGCCCTATACAAAGACTGGACTATTAGTTGTCCTTAAGATTGCTCCAAATGTGCTGTCTTGACTTTAGGTCTTCACCTGAGTATGGAGGATGAAGTGGAGAATAAGAGAGGTCTGTATAAATCACTGTGCCCTGAATTAAAGAATTTAAAAAGGAAGAATTTGGCTCTACCTTTCTATGCACTGGCACAGGATAAATTATCGCCTGCTCTGAGCTACGCAGACAAGTACACAGGAATGAGAAGAGAGGTAGGGTTGAGGGTGGTTCTCCAAGTTTCCCTGAAGCTGCAAAAACCCAGGAGCTCAGTGACTGACCTGTGAATTCCTTTTTGCATCTGTCCCGAACACTCGTTTCCAGATTTTCCAGTTGGATTTGAACTTTCTTGTAATCCCTCAGAGCCTGTTTGCTCTTCCTCCTGCAATAAGAAGCAAAATTGTTCCTGGTGGCACTAGCCCAGGGACTGTCCTTGCCAACCGCTGTGTTGCTGCCAGAGCAGTTGGTGCTGAGGCGATTTCTACAGAGCATCATCTTTGCAGGATACCACACAGCGTACCATAAACTAGATGTGTCTCTTGAAGCACCCATTAGATTCTAATGAACCACAGGGCAGACTGTGACTAGCACTGCAACATGCCTCCTGCATCCAACACCACCAGGGGCTCAGAATTTAGCACAAAATAAAGCAAACTGTAACCTTGTTTAGGCCCAAGATGTACACGCTTGGTGACACCCGCTGAAAAACACTGAGAGGAACTTCAAGGCCTCATCCACGCCAGAATTTTTTACCTGTATATGAAGACGATGACCAGAACAATCAGTGCCACAAAGGATGCACCAACACCCAAACCAATTTGTGCCTCCAGCGGGAAGGTGAGCTGGCTCTCCGTGTCATACTGCACTCGGCCCAGGAGGAAGTTCAGGTTTCCCATCTGAACCTGTGAGAAGAAGGCATTTGCCATGATGATTCCATTCCTCTGTGCAGGAACGAAATACAAAGCCACAGGGCTTCTCCAGAATGAGCACAGTGGGCACACAGCTGCCTAGAAGAGCTGTCCCACAGCACAGGGAACCCAGCTATACTGTTTACTTTCAGGCAACTTTAGCCTTTAAGAGCAGAATTTGAGAACAAGACCAGTTCCCTGCCACCCCTGTTACCTCCTCCATTCCTCAGCAGGCTTGTACCTTTCCTAACTTCACATCCCACTCCCAGTTCTTGCACATGCTTCTAGAAATGACAGGGTTCCTGGCAGTGCTGCTGATTCCCTACCGTGAACTCTGGGAGCAGGTCCGTGCCCTCGCGCTTGGTGCGGTGCCGCGGAGCCGGCTGCTCCGAGGGGGGCTCGCAGTAGAGGTGATTCCTTGTTAGTGTCTTCACCACACAGATGCCTTCCCCAATCATAGCCATGACTTCATCCTTGGAAATAGCCAGATCTAGATTTTCCCCCTGAAATACATTTGGACAGCGCATGAAATCAGTGAACAAACAACTATGTATTGCCATGGCCTCAGAGAAGATGGAGGCGACTAACACCATGAGATAAAAGCAGCTTTTTTTCTTCTTTGTTTAGGCTCACATGTGAATAGGCTGCAGGAGTTAGGTTTGTAAGTTAAAAAATTCAGTTGCATATGATTTAGGTTTAGCTTTAGGACCTGTAGCACACTGCACAAGTACAGTTATAAATAGCCTGTCCTCTTAAGGCTCTTCAGCAAAACCCAGCTAAGCTCAGCTCTTCACTCTGTATATTTAAAAAGGTAGTCTCATGTCAGTTAACCTGCACACTCAACTGAGTCAGTCAATGCCTTTCAAAGGTGTAACATATCTGTGCTATTTCTCTTATTTGCTTTAATTTTGGGGGATTAAGACTTTTTCTTTTTTTAATAAAACCATGCTGACTGACGGTAATTACATTTTTATGCTTTAATGCTTTCTAAGCCCAGAGCTCTGTCAGGGTATCCCAACAGGCTGACAAGTCAACCTCCTTGTCTTTTAAAGTTCTCTTCCAGTCTTCTCCAACTGCCCTACATCTCCAAGATGCATTCAACTCCAATGGCAGAGGTTTAGGCATTTCTATGCTCTTACATCCTCACAGTTTTTCACCCATATGCAAAAAGAGAGCATGTGGAGAATTTGCACCTACAGCTGCAGCCATTACTTTCTTTAAGAGTACTGGACTGAAAAGCACCTTTCCATACAAAAGAAATACCTGAAAAACTTTTTCTTGCATGTACAGTAAAAATAGAATCACAGTGCTCTTCTGTATCATCTTTAATTAGTGATTTTCCTGCCTTCACTTAGTAACAGGTCTTCCCCACTGGCAGGATTCTTTTAAGTTATTTCTGGAGGAAACTGAAGTAGTTATGATAGAGTCAGCAGCTGAGAACAGGATGTGGGGATAATGTAGTATGAATATCTCATATACAAACAGTTTATTAGGATTAAATAACACCCAAAAAACAAACCACAGAAGTTTCCATAAGCCCTATGAAGCTCGAGCAATGATTTATGGACTCAGGGAGATTTTCTGATGCACTTTTCTTGCCTCCTATGTACTGTTTCTCACAGGCCAAAACAGATGTCCTGCGGCAGGTTGCAACCTGTCAAATGCTTTAAAAACCTTGGATGCTGCACGACACCAACTTAAAACCTCATACAAGGAACATTAATTCCAGCTGGCTTTTGTCTTACCTCCACAGAGATGACACTTCCTGGCTTGTGACGATATGGTTTGGCAGGGTCCTCAGCATTCAATGGTTTTAGGATGGGGTTGACTTCATAAGAGAAAGGCATGGGATGCAGTGAGTTGAAATCAAAGCTCAGATTATCCAGAATAAATTCCAGTTTGATTCGGACACTCCTCAGCAGCAGGTTAATGGCTGGAGTTTTGCACAGGATCAGGTAAGAAGAGTTAACGAGACATGGTTCTTCAAACTAAGTGGAAAAGGCAAAAAAAAAGTGTCAGTAATAGAACACCAATGCTTCTCCTGCAGCTTGGCAATACTTTCCACCCCAAACAATCTGGGGCCAGTCTGCATTCTTCTTATCTGGAGAAATGCCAGAAGAACCCTGGTTAACTGTAAAGGGGAAAAATCCAAGATCTGAGGAATTCCCCATGTTCCTCTAAAGGAAAGCTTTCATAGCACTGGTTTTGTTGGAAGGTCTCAGCAGTGGGAATCAGCTCTGACATTCCCCTGGCAGCAAATTCTGGAGAGAGACCAGCTTTAGATTTCCCTGCTCTGAGAGAATAGGACCAAACATTTTCAATGCAAGGCTGTTTTCCCAGTCTGAATGCTTCTGTGAAAGCGTTCCCATGCCTGGTTGCATATGTTTTATACATTTGGTGAAAGTATTAGACTACTTTTTTTTCTGCCCTACAGCCACAAATCTTTTCTAAGAACATTGATAAAACCAGCTGTTATTGATGCATGTGCATCAGGAGCACATTTATGTACAGGAAGCCCGTCATCATTTGCACTAATGATGCAAACCCTTCTCGTACTAGGGCTGCCAAACCACCCTCTACCTCTGCAAATTCTGCTGCATGCGCTGTGACCTTGGTGACCACATCAATACCTCTGTAATGACCCATCTTAGGAGACTGGCAGCAGGAGAGCAGAAAATAATTGTGGTGCTGTTAATTTCACTGCCTGGTTTTGTATGTCAGAGTGAAAGACATTCCCAGGAACTATAGGAACAGACTGAAATATGCAAAAGGAAGAATCTGAAGCACAGACACACTGAGCCACACAAGCTCTCTGGCTCAGATGTAGATTCCTTTATCTCCCCACTGCTGCATTGCTATTTCTGTCCCACATCACAGTCCTGCACATCTCTAGGCAGAGGCAGACCCAGCCCATGGAAATGTCTGTGGAGGTGCTTAACCTCTCAGCCTGGCAGAGAACACTTCCATGGGCCAAGACTGTTAGTACAATCCAAGCAGATAACAGCAAGTGGAGGGAGGAAAAAAGCCCTAGGGACAGAAAGGCCACTTCTTCAGAGGTGGAACATCAACCCTTGTGCATCTACATCCCCACAGAGAGCTGTGCTACCTGCTGGATGCTGCACAGAGAGCCCTCAGGACACTCAGAGTCCGGGATGATCCTTCGCCATCGCCCCACTCCTCGGCGCCGGCGTTCAGATGGAGAAACTGTAACTCGGATCTTTGGTTTCTGTACAACATCCAAGTTGTAGCCATGAACTCTGAGCACTCTTCCGCCACTGAAAGACAAAAGTAGTTGATCTGACTCACCTGTTATTCATTAGCTCAGTTTTGTCCATGCTCCCATTCTTCTGTTTATGCTCATTCTGACAAGCCTGGCTCCACCCCGAAGTGCTACTCAAGAGAGATGACACTGATGCTGCAGCCCCAGCACACTGCCCAGGGGAAGGGACACTCATTCTTTCTACCTGAGGAAGCTTTTAGGTGGCTCTGCAAAAGTGATGTTGGGATCCAGAGTATATCTAAAGAGGGATCCTTCCAATCTCCGCTCTTGCTCCCCATATTTGATGGTGACTGGGAGTTCTGTGGACACATTGCTGGGACTTGTCTGGCACGCCAGCTGATCCTCTGTCATCTCAGAGAGACTTGGAGAGACAAGAAAAACAAGGGATTAACACAGCCACTGCAGAGACAGATTTTATAGTACTGCGCCTTTCTCTTTGCAAAGAGTCTGCAAACCTCTTCTGCTATTTTCCTAAATCTCATGCTAAAAGCTCTTGTGCCTTATCTTGTGCAATAATTGCTGGGCAGCTGCTGGGAGCAGCACACAGACAAAAAGCAGGTACAGTCATGGTCCAGATTGAACAGACTGGACACATGCTACCAAGGCAGGCACGTGCACCTTCTCACCAGCAGTGAGGTAAGCAGGTTTATGTGTCCCGGGGTGCAAGGAAACAAGCAGCTCTTGGGATCAGGCTGCAGGAGCCAACTGCAGCTTCCCACCAGGAAAACCAGAGTGTCAGGGTGGGTTACAGTCCTGTCAAGGGACAAGCAGAACAGAGGTGTGCAGCCCTGCTCATATCCAGGGAAGGTGGGCCAGAATCTAAGACGGTTGAGGTTGCTGCCATGACCCTCACAGGGAAGATCCCCTGAAACACAGAGGAAAGCAGAGCTCCAGGCAGCATCACACCCTGGGAGGCTCTAGGGGGGACTCAGGACAGTGCACAGCTAGCATACTGGCAAGGTGTGATCTTACATTTGACAAGGGAGGTCTCCAAGCAGGACACTGATCTCATTAGGATGCCCAGTCAGCAGCTTCGAGCCTAGAAGGGTAAGGCAGGTTCCTCCTGCTTTGGGACCCTGGGTTGGAACAATGGATTTCAGCTCTGGATTCTAGAAGAGGGAAGAAAAAAAAAAAAAGAACAAATAAAATAAAAGGAAAGTGAATGACAAGGACCTCAAAAGACAAGACAAGGAAAGAAAACAGCAGAATGTGTTCAGTAGCCTACAATGCTCTGAAAATAGAAGCTACAGATCCAAACCACAGGCAGGCCTCAGCTATACTCCAGCAGTTACTTTGCTGAGCAGAGGAGGGATCAATAACACCAGCAAGAACCACAAATCAAGGACCTTTCCAGAGAGTGCCAAAGGCATATGGATGCTGCAAACAGCTGAGCTGTGAGCCTCACACACAAACCTGAGGATTAACAGACCAAAGGGATTGTTCAGATCAGTAACTGGATTAATAACTCAGTTTAGGAAAAACAAGGTAGCAAATAAATTGCCTGTTTGCCTAGCAGATGAGGAGATTAACAGCAGGGAGCCCTAAGAATTTTTGTTGAGACCTGTGCTGTAACAAAAAAAAAAAACTTAATACCACTGAGGAGCTGCAGCAAAATTTAGCAGAGTGACACAAGTCACTGCTAACAAACAAAAAGCAAGATCCATGAATTAAGAAGGAGGAAGAAGACTAAAGGATAAAAAGCAAACGTACACCACTGCTAGTCTCTAAATGGCATCCTGGTGATAACCAAAAGAAGAGCATCAAGTACAATCTAGTACATAAAATGGTTATATCAAGCCCAAAACCAGAAGAACTTACGATTTGTCAGAATCTATTGTAAATTGCACAGAAAGGAAGAAAAGGAAGTAATTGTATTTAAAGTTACTCAAATATTATTTCATAGTTGCTGGGTTTAAGATATCAAAAAGTTATCAGAAACATGTTTAAAAACGATAGGAAACATTTCTCCACACAATGCACAGGAATTTTGGACTTACTGCCACCAGCTGCTGAAGGTCAGAAGATAAAAGCATGTTCAAACAGCAATTTATATATTAACAAAAGAAAAGTCAGAAGTCTTTGTGAGATGTTAAGCCATCAATAAACTAAATCTTCAAGTTGGAAACAGAGGAAAACCACAGAATACCTCTCAGTATTTAACAGCTACTACTGTCAAAAAAGAAATAAAAATCACTAGACTTCAGGATCTTTAGTATTAGCAGTAGAGCTGTTCTTATAATCCAAAGGAGGGTGAGGGAGGAACAAACCAAATCAAACAAAAAAAACCATCCCAGTATACCACACAACACAAGCAGCAGAAAAATCAGAAGAAAATACCAGCAGGAAGTGCCTGGTAGGGTCTTTTAAGTCCATACAATAAACAGCCATTTAGCAGAGATACTGGGAAAACAGGGGAGATATTATAGTTATGTTACCTGATAGGTGAAAACATGACCAGAAACCCCACGACCTCCTCCAGGCACCTCCACCACGATATGCCCAAACCTCTCTGTCCAGCTCCCGCCGGTGACGCACACGATGCTGCAGGACAATCCAAGAACAAAGTCACACCAGGGGAGAGCAGGGGAGCTGCATCCACTGCAGCATGTCCTAAAAACATCTAGCAACCACAGATCCCTTCTTCCAGCCTTATCTGATGCTCAGAATATGCAACCAAACATCGAGAAAAACCTCTAAAAAAGCTGGGTTAGGTGCAGCAGAAAAAAGCAGGGACCAGTTCCAAACAGGCCCGTCTTATATAAAATTATTCCTTCTGGGACAGACAGTATGAATCCCACTGTGTCACAAATACACAAAGGGTCCAAGAACTCTTCTATATTCCAGAGTTGATGAAAATCAGTTGCATCTGGAGGGACCTCAAGCCAGCAGTGGTCAATCCACACATTAGTGCTGTGTCTGATGCAGGAGAAGACTCAAGACCTGGGTTTAGCTCTTACTGGTCTTCAGCCAGTGGCCTCTGCCACCAGCCAGATCCCCTGATCTGCACCAGCCATTCCTCCCCTTTTTGCCCTTTTTCCAGACATTATCTGCTATTGGAGATGCTGACAAGATGAAAACTGCACTTAGAACAGAGCAGCAAGGAGTCCCGTATTACAGCACTCATTTGCTAACAGAAAAGCTAATCTGCAGGAGACTTCCCAGCCCTCCTTCATAGCAGGAGATTAATTTTGTCTGGACCTTGCTCAGGAGCGGGTTCCAGGTTCACAGCTATATCCCCTCAACTAAAGCGGATGAGGAATTTGAACTTAGGCAGTGCAGCCCAAACCAAGACCCTGTGATACCAGGTGATTTACAGATACAGAACACAGACAGTGCTAACCCCAGAAAGATTAAGCTCTAATTCTAGGATGAAAACAGAAAGCAGATGGATCCAGACAAACAAACTGCACAGACAGGACAACACTGCTCAACACAGCAAGCCATTCCCAGCAGGATCTTACCTGGCTCCTAGAGGGAAGGGTGCTACAACTACTGCTACCATGGAATGGAAAAACATGTTTGTGATAGCTCTGATAAGAGTTTACTCACAATTGCCCTCCTTTTCTCCTGCTGGTTGTTTGGCTCCTCTCCCTCCCTTGTCCAAAGCTCCCACCTACCTGCCCTGCCACAGGTCAACTACACAAAACACCTAACTACTGCTTCATTATTTTGTTGTGCCCTGGCCAGACACACCAGCTGCACAATTCTCTGTTACTGACATGAGCCAGATTCAGGAGGATAGGTCTTTCTGCTTCTCATCCTTCTCCCTGCCACTAGTTTTACAAGCACTGTGTGACCTGTCAGGCACTCTTGGCCACCAGAAGAGTGGCACTGGGCCCACAGGACTTCTTCATCTGTCCCTGGCAGAGAGGATCTTTTCTTTGAGTTTGCTCCTGGGGGGAAGTCTTGCTAGCAAGTGAAGACTGACAGTCTAGGGGTGTGCCTTCAATCATGTGTTCCCATCCTCACCCTGTGTTAACACGGTCAGGCTATTTCCCTATCAGTGACACCTGCACAAGCCATGTCTTTTGCTTTGTTGAAATCTCCTGTGGCTCAGTGAGACACCCATGAAATTGCAGGGTGCTAAGCCCACAGCTCCACGCTGTCTGGGCAGCGTGGTCGGAACACAGCATCGCTGTTTGGCTGTTGCCTTGTACACACCCTTATCTCTCTAGGGTCACTGCCTGAGCAAGTGCTCACACAGTGACCTTACTCAGGGCACTTCCTGGGAACAGGCAGGGCTCAACACCTACTACAGCAAAGGCAAAGACATCTCAGGCTGGGTCAGCAGCCAAGGGAAAAGCCAGCGCCTGCCTCTGGGAGAAGGTTTCAGATACTCTACCTGCTAGAGATCTCATACTCTTGAGCATCTACGGCACAGGGAATTCCTGCAACAGTGACAGTTTCTGCAATGTCTTGATGTTTCTGCCCGAGGTTTGAGCCAGTGATGGTGATTCTAGTGCCACCTTCCACTGGTCCAGACAGGGGGTACACCTGCAAAGACATCCGCGCACGTGTAAATGTCACAGTATCTCAGACCTCCCCAGTCTGGTGACTGATCTACAGCACAGGGCCCTTCAGCTGCCCTGGGGCAAACTCTGCCTCTTCAGGTCACTGCTGTTGACTTCTTTTACTGGCTTGGACTAGTCCCAGGCTGCAGCCTCATCAGAAGAAAGGCCATAAAGAACATCACAGTTGGAGCCTTCTTTCCCCTACCTCGCTGATGCCAGCAGTCCCCACCCAGAGGTGATAATCCAACTGACAAGGCAAAGACGGCCCTACTTTGCCTTCCCATCAACATGCTGACCACTCCACAGGGCATTTCTGCTGAAGAGTGGGAATGCACAAGCCAATACATGTTACTAGTATTGAAGCAGCAAGCACCATTCCCCCCTCAGCATCAGGACGACAATGAATTGCATGCTGCACAAATGTCAAAGCTCTGTCCCTGAGCAGCATCCAAGGTAAACTAAGACAAGATGCAGCACATGGATGTTGTGTGCCACTGAAGGGAGGACAAGCTGACAGCAAAAGGGACACATGGCTACAGACACTTGTCATGTGGCAGTTAGCAAGAAACATTTAAAATAAACAGACAAAAAAAATTAATTCCAGTAACCTGTCATGCCTTTCCCATCATTGCTGTGCTGTTGTCATTAGGTTTTACCCTTCTCTGCCCCAGGCTTAGTTGGGCCAGCCTGTTTCAGGGTCTGGCTCAGGACAGTTGGAGGATCCATCCTGTGGACCATTTCCCAGCTCCTGAATGATTCTGGTGTGCCAGTTTCAGCTGAGATACAAATGAATTCTTCCCCACTGTTCTCTATTAGCAAACTGAAAGCCCAGCAACAACAGTCTAGAATCCTCACAACACTGAGTGACTCCAGTTGAACTTCCTCTTCAGAAGGTCAATAAATTATTGAGCTGCACTGTTTGCACTCTGAGTTCACAGCCCTTTGATTTCCACTGCAGAACGGAGCCCTCCTTGCCCTGTGTGCAGTACACCAGTGAGCAAATTACTCACAGAGTGAATGAGAGGTGCTGGGCACAGGTCTTCAATTTCTTCCTTGCAAGAGCCCCTGAAGATACAGCTGGGGTTGTCACCTCCACACCACACACAGTTGTACTTTGAGTCAGCTGTTTGGCAGCGGCTACAATCAGTGTGTCCCACAGAGCAGTTGTAAAAAGTCACTGCAAAGGAGAAAAATTCAGAGGTACCTGCAAACATCCCCACAGGGCACAGCATAACCCAGCAACCTGGTGTCTTTCACAGACCCCCACTCCTCCTCCTGCCCCATGACAAGTGACAGAAGTGCAGCTCTGTTTTCCTTAGTTTTCTTGTGATAGGACTACCACAAGTATAAAAAGCCTCATTTGAGGATTTCTCAATTCCCCTCCACCTCATCTGCTGTGTTCTTACTGGGAAGGTGTTGCACTCCTACCATGAAGATCTGCAGCACTGTCCACTCGAAGGTGTCGTCGCCTCTGCACAAACACCACAGCATTGAATTCGAGTTGAGGTGCTGTGTAACTGTACTGCAAAGACAAAGATCATCAAGAGGACTTAAGAGAGGTAAAACCAAACCAGCTGAATTGGCAAGAAGCACCAGCATCCATACTAAATAGTGCATGGCACAGACAGCCTGCATGGAACGTCCATGCATGTAGACAAGACAGTGTTAGTTGGGGCAGGCGCAGCAGAGGCTTGTCCTCGTTCACAGTCACAATTCTGCTCTAGAAAGAGTAACAAGTTTTGGTTCACTAAGAAGAATACTGAAAACCAAGTCTGTGCTCACAACAATACTTGTCTTCTTCCTAACTGCATTCCTAAGTGGCCAATTCCTATCTACAAGCCACCTGCTCAGAAAGGTGCTCAAGCTGGCATTTATGTAATTTCAGTAGAGGTGACAATGTAGGATCACAATTGGTCTGCAGGGCTTGTGCACAAGAGCCTGTGTTGTTCTTCTCCCTTAACTATATGAGTTTGTAAACTAAAAAGAACATCTCTGCTTGCAAATCTTGCCTTAAGTAAAATTCACACAGCATCCAGAATTGTACATGTCTGTTTTAGTTTTCCCTGATAATTTTACAATCCACAGGCCCGCTTCTATCACCAAGGACAAAATCAGTACTAAAAAACAGCATTTTTCTTCTCACAAAAGAACAATCATCACAGGAGCCATGATGCAGAGAATGACAAACAACAGTGCTTCAAGCTAAAGCAGGAGTGGCATCGTGCTGGCCATTTCAGAGACAGCACCATCCCCTGCTACAGCTAGTGAGCAACAGGTCATGTGGCTCAGACTGCACAATCTTCCTGAGGTTGAAGGTACCAGTACTGGCAGGCAGCAGCATCATAGCTGAGGGCCCTAGAGTGCTAAATATTCTACAAATACTTTTGCAAAATATGCTCTTTTCTCCAGAGCTTGCCTTCCATCCTATTCTCTTGCTGAGCAAAACCAGCACCTGTGTGAACTGTGAAACGGCACAGCACTCACCTGGTTCATCTGGCAGGTGATATAACACAGGGACTTGTTTGTTTCTTCTCCTTCCACATAAGCTTCCATCACCACTGTCCTCCCCTCCAAATTCAAGACACACTCATAGTCCCACTGCTGGTCCTGCAGGAGGAGACACATGGCACCATTCCTCAGTGACACAGAGCTTCGAGCTGCACAGGTGTTGTCCTGCCTCTCCAGCTCCTTTCCCCAAGCCAGCAAGCCAGCAGCATGCTCCTCTTGTTCCCCTCGTTATGCCAACTCTATGCTATATTCAAGGGCTCTCCATGCTGTGACTGCCTTCATGTATGAAGGGCAAACCATCACAAAACACCTAGAAAGGAGCGCGTGTGTCACTGTGCAGAGAACGCAGCACAGAGGGAGAGATAAATAAAACCAAACAGTGGAAACTTTGAAGTTATGCCAGTACATCCCCATGAAACACTAGCTTGGAGATGAAGAATAGAGTACACAGATTAGGGGAGAGCATGTCAAAACCAGTAAGTGTGTATTTCTCCTCCCTGTCTCTTTCCTGTAAACCTTCCACTGAATTGCTTAGATACTTCCTGTAAAAAAGCTAGATATGCATCTCTCTGGAACCAGCTCTGCTCCTCTGAGCAGTGCAGTATGTCAGGTTTAATGTATAAAGTAACAATTAGACTGTGGGCTGCATGTTCTGAGTTGGTTTGTTTCTGTTTTTTTTTGTCAAAGGTTACTAAATCATCTTCTGTCTTGAGAAGCAAAGAGAATTTTTATCAGAGGCACACCCAAGAAACAGCTGTCAAGGGTGGTTTTCCCCACTGCAGAAGTTTCAGGTATGGCAGGAATAGCCACATTAATATGAGCATGCCAGAAAGGAAAGGGAACACATGACTTGTCTTTAGCTTATGGAGAGACAAACAAACAGGATGAATTCAGTAGAAAGTTATTCCAAGAACTACCATCTGCAGTGCAGCACAGGTGCAATTTAATCCAAATACATGCAGATCTTCTCCAGCAGGTTGGTGCACACCTGTATGTACTCTCCCTTTCTCTGGGTGACCTTCTACACACAAATACATCCAGCTATGGAATTCTTTATGCACAGAAATAGGTTATTCCTCTAGGAGAAACCTAAGCAGAGTCACACCTGTATCTTACACATATTTTTAGCAGCCCAGTGGCCAGGTTGTCCAAACAGTGCCCTGCATTAATGCAATTTCTTGATGGTGATGGCATTGAGCTGACTACCTGATAGAGGTGGAAGTTCTTTCCCAGCAGGGTTATCTTCCTTGCCACGTTGACTGGAAACAGTGAAGATCCCTGGATTCCCTGCACACAGGGACATGCATTTGGACCCCAGCTAGGCTCTTCACTCTGAAAAAAAACCACAGGACACAACCTCTCCTGTGTGCTGAAATACTAGATTGACAATCTGTAAGAAAACTTCAAAGAGTTACAGCCTTAGACTGTGAATTGCAAAAGGCCAGTAACTTACCTCCTCCCAGAACTCAGGGGCATCATACTGATAATCGAGGTCGGGGTGAAGGATCCTGGGAAAGTCAGGGACATCCCTCTCTGAAGAATCGCCATCACCCGACAGAAGAGTAGAAGCAGAGAAAAGAGATGTGTCATTCTCAGCCTGAAGCAAATCCATCCAGTCCTCTGTGTCCTGGAGCTCTGTACCTTCCTCCACCAGCCACTGTGGAGGAGCTGATGTTGGGAGCCCTGAAACAGGGAGCTCAGTTCCTGGCAATCCAGGAGTATCATCAGAGACAACAGGGCTCCCTGGCACCTGGCTGGGGCTCTGAGGAGATGAGATGGCAGATGTCAGCGCCTCTGTGGTAGGAAAAGGACTTGGAGGCCACTTGAAACTTGTGACATGAGGGGAAGGTGTTACAGCTGCCTCTGGAGATGTGTGCAGAGGGCTACCCCCGAGGGTGGTGGGTGGGTCTGTGTGCCGGGCCTCCTGGGCTGTGGCTGGCCCTTCAGTGGGCAAGGCTATGTGATCCATGTTTTTAGATGGGCTGGAGAGGACAGATGCAGCAGGAGAAGTTGTCTCTGGCACAGTGACAGGTTTGTCTGCTGGCGGTGGCAGCGGGGACTCTGTGGCAGCCTGCAGGGAGGCGGCTTCGGTGGGGAGGGCCAGGTGGGTGTAGCTGGGGCTCTGCGCCGGCTCCGTCGTCGTCTCCGAGGCTGCGGAGGGCGTGACGTGGATGGGCTCCGTGTGGGGCACAGTGCTCGGGCCCACATGCACAGGGGTGGTGACAAGTTTTGTGGCCATGGTGGGGGGTGTGGTGGAGGACTTGGTGAGGGGAGCAGCTGAAGAGGGATACACACTCGAGGTTGGGATCTGGGCCTAGAAAGAAACAACAGGTGAGATGAGAAGAGGGAAAGAAATGAAACAATGAAACCCAAGCAGAAGAACACTCTGTATGGCTTCCCATAGACAAGATGCCTTTCCACCCTCTGGATTTTAATGACAGCTATATCTTGTACCATCTTGTGTGACAGGACTGGGGAATGTTCACAGTACAGAAGATCCAGCAACACTCCCTCTTCCCATAGATGGCTGCACCGGCTTCCTCTCAAAGGGTGGTCTGCTAGTGTTCATCCTCCACAAAAATGCAAGGCCACCTGTGGCAGCTACACAGGGTACATGTTCCACCTCCCTGGCGCAGCCTCCCTGCCAGCTTGCTCTTGTCCTTCCATTTTGACAACGCTGGCTGCATAGCCCCAGGACAGTGACCTGCTTCATCTGACTGCACTTCCCCAGAAACCCGTAATATCTATCAGGGATGCAGAGCCTCGTGTCACTGCAAGGAGAGCTCCTCTTTGCTCCAAAAGCCCACCTCTCCTTGCTTGATGTGACTGACAGCTGCTATTTTTCCTGGGAAGAGATCTGACTCACTGAGGCTGTGAGAGCACACAGGACTAGGACTGAGCAGGAGACATACCCTTTCATTGTAGATAATGGTTCCCTCCTCACAGGTTGCTTTGTGGGTGCAGAGGTGCTGCTGGATGCACCAGTTACATCGCCAGAGACTGCTCACACACTTCTGGCACCTGGAGGAATGACAGAAAAGCAGCTGCTAAGACAGGACAACCCAGAAAGGGACAGCCACCCTCCCTAAAACTACAGAAGAGAAAAAGCAGGTGCTCACGGTGCCGATTTCCACAGCAGGGCCACTGCAGCACAGTCATAGAAAGAGAAGTCCACAGAAGCAATGAAGATGTCATGGAAACGCACTACAAGCTTTATGGTGACATGATCTGAAAATGAAAATAAAAATTTCTTAGAAATGGAGCCCCTACAAATTTGCCATACTGTTAGGAGATGCAGCATGCTTTAGGATAGACACTGTCAAACACTAAAGCAGACTCCCTTCCATGCTTTTAGCACCTCAATCACTGGATTACCCTACGGACACTAAAAGCAGGTTGGACAAGTTCATCAGGAGTAGTTTGTGACAGCTCTTGCCAACCCATGGGAAAGAAGCCTAGTCTGAAGATCTGTCCATCCTTATCTCTGTAATTCCACTGCCATCTCTGTATTACAGGAAGAAATAACATTGAGACTCAAAGCTGATTGCCTTCTTTTGTCATCCAAAGGAAAATGAAACCTTAGAACAGATGTGCCCTTCACATGCTGCCTTTACCTTAAGAGCTTTGTTCTATGACCAGACTAAGAAGTGAGTCAGCGAAGAGGTTTATAAGATTTGTGATCTCACTTGCAACGACTAAAGGCTTATCTGCTTTAAAATCCAGGTCTCACATCAATTACAACCATCAGGATAGCCTTGTTCTCTTTGGGAAGAGACTGTCACTGTTTTTTGTAGATCAAATAGCTGCAGAGATGGTCAAATCTTACTGCAGCTGACAGCATCAGCTGGAAGGAGATATTTTACACAAGACAGTACTAAATCAGCTTATTAATCGTGTCCCAGACAAATGCCTTCAGCCTTAGAGCTGGTTACTAGTTCTTCAAATAATGGGAGCATACTGCATTCTCTGCTCAACCCCAGGAGCTGCTGTTTCTCTAAAGCAATTTGCAATAAACGTAAGTAACAAGAACCTTGTGCACTGTTCCTCTCAGAACGAGATTTCAGAGCTCCTCTTGCAAGCAATCTCTAGTCACAGGAAAACAATCAGCATGTGAAGAACCAGTCAGGTCTAAGCTGGGTTCCTGACAGGATGGCAAGGGAAGCAGAATGCTAACAAAACAGTGATAGGGGGTGTATTGAAGCCCAGGATGTGCAGAAAATAAGGGTATATCCTATGCAGCTAGAGGCTGGAGTCACTGCAATACTGCCAACTCCTATCACTGTCATAGAGGTGATTGCATTTGGCAGTGGCGGAAGGGCTAACACCTCCCAGGACTTCAGGGTTATGACACCATATTTATAAATGCTCCTTGCTCCAGAAAGGCCATTATTTCCCATGACTGCCAATAATGCTGTTTGACAGTACAGAAGATGAGGTCGAGCACTTGTAGATTGAGAGCAAGAGTTTGTGCTACTAACTTGGAGCTCAACAGCTACACATGATGGATGAGCTGGTATGCAACCTTTAAAATAAAGCTGGAAAATGGCAAATATTTTCGTGATCTGGGGAAAGTATTATAAGTAAAAATAGGAAAGTGTTGGTATCTGAGGCCCTAATGAGATCTCATTTAGAAAACAATGCATGAATCTGGTTACCAGCTTCAAATTCATCTTAGCAGAGTACAGAAGCCACGCAGAGAAGAAATAAAAATACAGTGAAGGAGAGAGGAAGTCTGAGAAACAAGAGAACACGAAGAAGCAGCTGGCACAGTTAAACAGCAAAGCTCTGTGCTAGGAAGGCCTGGCCATAGTTCATTGAGTGGGAGAAGCACAGCGGAAGCAAAAGGACAACACAAATAGATCAAATGGACAGAAACCATCCACGAGCAAGCTTATGCTACACAACAGGAGCCACTTGATAAGTCTCAGACACAATATGAAAGTAATGTAGGAAAGGTATCTTGCAATAAAAGCAAGGCTGACTTACGAAGGAGTTGATAAGAATATCTGAAGCCTAGAATAATGAGAACTACACTGTGCCTTTATCTACACTGATTTTTCACAACTGTGCTTACATTCAGGCCCATACAACTAAACAGAGAAGCAAATCCTGCCCACTCTGCTTGAAGTGGCAGTGCATGAAGCCCCCTTCCCTCTGCCAGAGCACCCTGAATGGTGAGCTGGTGGGTTTGTTCCAGACTACAGCAGTGTGAAAGCCAGGTATTAAAATACTGCAAATAATATTGAAAATGAAGGAGTTGAATGAGTGTGTTAGCTGAGTTCTGGTGTTATGTCCATGGAGATTGCTTCATACCTATTAGCCAGCTGCATACTTGCACAGAAAAATCTGTTCAGCCATTTTAGGTGAATGGTGTGGAATGTGTCCCAATGGACACCTGCCTTTTACTTCAGATGAACAAGCTCTTTGAAGAGATCAGTTCATCAGAGCTCACACTGACAGGCTGGGTAAAATCCAATGCAAAGAAAACAAATTGAGAACTTTCCAGGTTCTTTAAAGTGGCCAATCAGCAATACTCAGCCAGCTATTGTTCACAGGCTGACTGTGTATTTTCTGAGGTTATGCCACATTGCAGATTTATTTATATCTTGAAGGACCACGGGTCTCTTCTTGCCTTTCCTTATGTGTACTTCCTTCTCCCACTACACGGATTTTGAGAAGGTTGCGTTTTGTTTGGTTTTAATAATAAAGCAATATTTATGAGAGTCTTCTCCCCAGATTTAGGAAAAAGCTGCCAAACCAGCCACCTCTCTAGACTGCATTTCAGATCACATTCAGATTTGCATACACCCCTTCAAACAGGATCTCCTTTCCAACTATCAGAATTTGGCATTGGAATTTGGCAACAGCCCAAAATAGCACAGGATGTGTGTGACACAAGTAGAAAGCAAACAGATATTATGAGGAATGAAATGAACACCTGCTGACAGTCCACATACATTCATGGCTGTTAATCCTGGCAATACGATGGCCTACAACATACTTTCTCCCAACAATGTTCTCAGAGCTATCATGCTCCATTCAAAGCATTTCACTAACCTGTTCCTGCTGGCAAAGCTGGTGCTTGGCTGGGATCTGGAGAAGGACACATGATTCCTGACTCTGTCAGAACTGCTGGGCTTTCGTAATCTTCAAAATAACACGAGTAAAATTCTTCCTCACGCAGAGAAGGTAAGTCCGAGATGGCCAAGAATATCTGTCGGTTCAATAATATCCAGTAAATAATTTGCCTTCATTTAATGTAGTTGTTTGGTTCTGTTTTCTCAAGAATCACATAAAGCAGTTATCTACAAAAACACTCATTTTCCTATAATGTTTCCTAGGACTGACTGCTCCATTCATCATCTCTTGCCATTCCCGAACTGAACTTGGCATCCTTCCAGCAACTGACAACTTCCCCCACTGCCCAAGTCTCTAGCAAAAGACAGGTTCTTGCCACCTCCTGACACAATGACAGACTTCAAACCCCTCCAGCACATTCTTAGCTTTTCTGCCAGCTATCACATGCCAGACAGGAGCTGTAATTTTGGGCCACTCCTTTCAGGCCTTCCTGACAGCAAGTGACAGAAACACTGAAAGCACAGACACAGGCACCTTATAGATACTAAAACAAGGAGGTTCCCCATCCAAGCAGGCATCACATACTCCAGAATACCCAGTAACTCTTAGCAGGCAAGGACATTTAGTTTCAGAGAAAACAAAGAAACAACCAAACAATTGAATTAACAGCTTGGCTGTATTAGGAAATAAGTCCCTCATGTGAGGCAGACAATGTGCCTGAAGGTTCAGTGTTTCAGCACCCCAGTGAAAACAACAGAAAGACTTGTGACTCCTCAGTTTGCAGAGGACTTTTTATAAGCTTGAGCACCATCAGAGGATCACCCTCACTCACATTTCTCTTTTCCTCTCTGCTGATATTGGCTGGAGTTAGTGACTGGACAGACAGACACTGCTGTGTAGAGTTAAAGCTCCAGAGCCACTGCTCACTCAGCCTGGACCGCAAGCACTCGGAGTGACGGCTGCACCTGCAGGGAAACAGCAAGAAGCCCTGTGAGAGACCTGAGCAGCAGCTTGTGTTTGGCTCCCAAGCAGACACTGGCTGGCTCAAGCCTTGCTGCACAAGCCACTGAAGTCCCAGCCTCCCACCTCCTTCAATAACAGGATGAACTGTTGTGAAATTATAGATGGGCAAGCACTTCTTGGGCTTCAGGGGTCATGAGCTAATTCCTGTGACTTTCTACAGGGAAGCAGAGACAGCAGGCAGACACAGACACTGGAAGAAACCACGTGTCATTAAGCAACATCAGTAGGGGAACAAGTAGTGAAAGAGTGCTAAATAAGACACCAGAAGAAGAGACAAGATAGTTTCTCTAAACTTGCAATGTGGTAGTTTGAGCTGAAACCAGACTAAAATCAGGCTGAAATCTAATGAACAGGTGAATTGTGAGTGGTGCCAAAGTCCCAGAAAGCAATGGAAAGATGCCCCTATGTGCAACTCCTACTGCTGCTGGCAGTGTTTTAGGGAAGCAGAGAGAGGAATGTAAGTTAGAGCAAATATCCCATAAAGGAACTAAAAAGAAACAAAATCTAGACACAGATATAAGGAAGAGAGTAAGCAGAGACAATCCCTAGGCACTCTCCCTCCAAAATCCTTACAGGTGAAGAGGGATCAATCTTACCTTCCCTGAAGGACACACCAGCCACAGTAGGGATCTTTCAGTGCCAGACAGGATTCACAGTCCAAGTACAGGGAACATTCCATTATGGGAACCTTTACCACCTGTCAGAGAAAGAAATAATAAGTGGAAAACACAGCACACACAACACAGCTCCCAGGTCATTGGCTTCTTATGCCTAACTAGCAAGTCTCATCATCCACATGCTCATCAAAACAACTTTTTGATCCTCAATTTATCCTCCCTTAAAGACAAACAAAATAGGAACAAGTTTCCAGAGCCCATTTGATTAGACATTTCACATATTGGTGAAGGACATCTAAACATCAGGCTGTAGAGAGACACTGAGGAAAGCAAACTGTATTGCTGTTCATTGGTTATTCTGCAACACATTTTGCAAGGAGGAAATTGTATTTAGTCATAAAAATGCATTTTAACAAAGTGAATTATAGAATAGCTGACTGAATATCATCCACTCTTTTCATTTTCTGGACTCTGTCATGTGAGATAATCTCTCCTGACACACAGGTGACTGAAGCTGGAGACAGCAGCCACAGCTGAGGTCTCTGAATCCATCTGCACTATTGCCCAGCTCTACCTGGCAGAACTATCACTTTGACTGAAAGTAGACCCTGAAGCTTTGATCAATGTGGAACAAAAACTTTCTGCCATCTCAGGGTAAATTTTACTTGCAAAATTTTTCTGCTTTAACTTACCATCCTTGCTGATTTCAGCCTCTTGCTCTCCTTAATCTGCTACTACACTTCAGCTACTACTGTCAGCTACTTTGAAATACCAACTTCTAATCCCAGACCTATTACTTTTGCTAAGTACATGATTTAATTTGCATATTTTAATTGGCAGAACAACTACTGTTAAGGATATATTTCAGATTTCCCTAATCTTCTTCCACTCACAGATTTCAACTCCTGCTTTGAAGTGTTAGAAATTTTACAAGTATCTCAAAGTGCACTGGGGGAGTAAAGGAAAGCAGTGGCTCTCATTCGTTGTTTGTTCTTTCCTTCACAGTGACTCAAGGACTGCTTTTCCTTTGCTAGGAGGATCCTTTTCTTTCCAGTTCAAGGAGCTGATACAAGTGGTGGTAAAATCCTCTCAAATAAAGTATCCATAGCTGGATTTCCTACTCAGCAGACACCAATATCCCAAAAGCCTGAGGCATTGCAATGCCTCTTCTCCTCCAACTGCCTCTAGGCACAAATAGAATTACAGAAAGCAGGAGTAAAGAGAAAGGTGCCTCACATGGGTCCTTCCACAGCCTGATTTCATTTGCAAGACTGTTACTACATCCCTGGTCAGAGAACACCTCTGCTATCTGAAGACATTTCCCACACATTTCTGCTTTTTGTAGGTTACAGAAGAACAGCTTGATCTTTTAACTGATTCAAAACAGAAGTGACACAAAATCTTTCTTTTTTCTTTTTAAACTCCTGCAAAACCAAGATGGGTCACATGTGAACCCAGAGGCTTTCTTCTGCTCAAATGGAGATGCAAACTGTTGTCCAAACAATTCCTGCTCAACACAGCGGAATCCAGGAACTGGTGGTCCCTTGTATTCATGCCAGCAGAGCAGCTTTTTGCAGCCTGCAGTTCACATTCCTCCATCACTGCTGATACAGCCTGACAGACTTCAGAAAACGCACACACAAACAAGCCACGGATTAGGCTAACAAGGCTTTCTCCATGCTTCCTCCAGCTTTTGGGAAAGGTCAGTCCCCATTCCTGTAAGAAGACTGGCAGGCAGCTGCTGCCCAGCACAGGCTTAGCCAGGTGCAGTTCCCCTGCCTCCCCTGCTCCTGTCACCAGTTTGTCTGGACATCTAGTGTTTTTAGCTCCTCTGCAGAAAGGATTGTATTGCTCTTACCATTGACTGGGTCATGACAAAGAGGTGCTCCTGCAACTGGTCGAACAGCAGGTCTCCACTCACCATGCTGTTCACCTGGATAGATACGGAAGCATAGGTGTGTGCCTCTCCCTGGGCTCCCAAGTACACCTGCAAGAGAGCCACAGTTGTGAGCAGGTAAAGCACCACCACATGAGCTGGGGGCACCTGTTCTACAATAGGAACAGACTGGAACTACTGCTGTGTGCAAGGATTTTAACCTCCCACCAGAACCTCTGTACAGTGGCTTCAGCCACATGAAGCACATGCCCAGAAATACCTGTGCAAACCATGCAGGATGCACCAGCCCTGCTGCTGGCTCAGTGCAGATGTAACCAAAGGCAATGTGATCACGTTTGGGGCATTCACATTTTCCACAGGCAGTGCAGGATGAGAAGAGACCATCTGACAGTAATGATCTTTAGTAGGAATCCAACTTCCCAAGGAAAAAGAAACACTGTCCTTTTCCCTTTCTACCTGAGCACCCTTGGTTAGTTTTATCCTTTTTGCAGCATGCAGAGCATACCTTGTGCAGCCTTCCTCTGCTGTCTCCCAGAAAAGCAATGGTGTGGCCATCTTCCACATTCACTGCCACAGCTGTCAGACGGGCCTCAGTTTTCTCCAGGAGAGGAGCTGCTTCCAAGGGTACCCGGCTGGCCATAGGGCTGGGAGTGTGGTCAGAGCCACAGGGGTAGGCATACAGGGTGTCCTTTTTGGAGGAGTGAAAAGAACAGGGAAATCAGTACCAAAAAAATAGGTAAAAATAACATTAGCACATTTAACACTTCCCACCATCCCCTTTCTACCCAAATTCTCCAGCAGTGAATTCAGCTTTAACTCCTCTAAGCTTTTTTACTGAGGGCAAAACCACCCATATTTTAATAATTAGTTTAGGTATGTTGGGTGTCTGTACCCTCATAGAACCCCGCAGACATTTCAGCCAGTTCATTCAGCATCAGTAATGAAGTGCATTGAAACTCCCTCAAGTTCTCCAAAAAACCTTGCTGTTACACACTGCCATGATACTGCTTTGGGGAAGATTAATTGTGCTTTTCTGAACAAAGGAAAAAGAAAAGCATTTCTGTTTCCAGTGCAAAGCCACCTTGTGATAAATTTCACCTCAAGCAATTTGCATGGTTTTGCTGTAACACCTACAAGTTAAATTCTAAGCCTGAAGTAGAATCCCAGAGCATCAGGACACACATAAGCACAGGGTGGGACACAACCTGCTCCAAAGAGCTTACTAACTGCACTTGGGAATCAGAGAGCACATACAAGAGACACCGTTGCGCGCTGTTTCGATCCTTCTAAGTCTTGTGAGAGTTCTGAACATTAACTCCACTGCTCTGTGCAGAAACAGTCATTCTTCTGCTCCAGTTAGTTCCCTCCCAGTGCCACCAAACCTTCACTTACTGCATTCTAAAGAGGGACAACGCAAGCTGCAAACTTATTTACTATTTGTGGTGTGCAGAGAAGAGATATCCCATTATGATTAATCTTTTTCCTATGTAACAAACTCAGTCTTGTCTAGGATAGTTCCTCTGTTGCTCTCTATCTTTCTGGGTGCCTTGTTCCATGTCCATTTCAATTTTACAGTATCCTTTTGGAGACTGAATACAGGATTGTTCACCCAACAATTAGTATCTAAAACACCATTTTTTAATTGATCAGTGTCTTGTCTTCAAACAGTGTGGCTTGTGTAAATTCAAGATTTTCATCATGAAATCCCTTATGGATAATGTTTTCACTCTCCTCTCCAGCCCCTTTACTAATTACTCTGACAAAGCTAAGCGTGGAGCAGCACATTAACCATGCAGTCCGTACTGACTCCAGATCTCTCTCTTGCCTCAGGCAACGTGGCTCAATTTAGACTCCTTGTGAGCAGGGTTACATATTCCTTCTGTCTGATGTCTGTGGCTTTGCATTTGGCAGCTCAGGCTGCGTGGTACCAACCGGCACCAGGCAATGGAGCTGCCCCTGTCAGAGACCCATGATAACAGCACATCATGGCATTCCTGAGGTGTCTGCATATCTCTCCACTCACTGATCCAGTGGAAAACCTGGACCTCTCTCCCCTCTCCTCCCATTTCTCTTTTTTTTTTTTTTTTTTTTTTTTTTTTTTTTTTTTTTTGGTGTGGTTTGTGTTGTTGTTGGCTTTGTTTGTGTTTTAAATACTTGACTACTTCCTGGAGAAACTAGAAGCAATCAGCAGCTTTTGGTAAGGTCTATGGAAATCCCACATTAAAATATATTTAACCTGCTCAGCTCTGTTCCCTTCTCAAATGCATTGTTATCTTAGCAGGGAAGCAAGGCTTGACACAGCAGTCCTATTAACAAACCATGCCAGTTAGACTAGCACTGCTTTCAGTCCAGTGCTTTATTGTTTTCCTTTCAAATACTACTTCAATTATGATTCTGCACACTTGGTATAAGGTTCTGACAAAGTCTGAGGAGGTTACAGCTTTTAATGATGGCTAGTTCTTACCATCCTCTAAACTATCATTTATTTTTAGTAGTATACATTTTTCTTACCACCTGCCATTTGATTTTTAACCTTCTTCCAAACATCCTGTAACTTAAAGACTTCTATTTCTCCAGCTATCCAATTCCTGTAAGATTTATTAGGAAGCAGGCCACTGCCAAAATTCCATGCTCCAAAGCATTAAGCGCTTATTTTAAATGGGATTCTAGGTATCTTTTGCAACCTTTGTACAAATTCTGGAGTCTAATGACCCCACTACTAGCTGATTTTTCAAAGACTGCTTAAAAAATGTCCACATACAAGTCAGAAATATTTGTAAGCCAGTTGTGCTCAGCACTGCTGTTGCCTTTATGTGATGCCAAGGGCAAGTCACCTCACACACAACACTTATCCACCATAAACCAGCGTGACCTGTGCAAGATCTCCCAGCACTGGCACAGCCCAGCCGTGGCCTCGCAGAGGCTGTCTGTATAAAGTACTTCTATAAATTTACATAGAAGCTCTTTGAATTGCTTGCAATGAATAACATCTTGGCAACGTTGCAGAAAATGCACTTGAGGAATCATCCAGTGTCTTAATGAAATGCAGCAGCTGCTGCTGTGAATTCTGCTGTGTGTATCCTATCTGCACAGGTAGGAAACAACAATAGGACAAGCTATATCTATGCATGAAGAGGACTAAAAACAAAAGGACAAGATACATGCCTTGAAAACTACACCCACAGAAGACATGCAGCCTTCCCAAGCCTTGTAGAAATGTTTCACACTTCCAATTTATCATGTCACTAAACAGCATCTACACAGCCTCCTGCATCTCATAACTAATGAATCTCCAGCAGACTGAACAAATGAACTGGGTCTGAAATTCCTATAAAAACAAGCTGTTGTTTTTTTTTTTTTTTCCCAGTTCAAGAGATTGTATTGAACTGTAAAACTCAATTTTAGCCTCCCTTTTTGGGCTGAAACCCAGAGGCACAGCTAACTAAGGAAAAGGGCATACCTTACGCACTAGTTGGTTTGGAGGCAGAAAAATGTGAAATTAATTAGCATTATCCTTACACCCAGCAAAGCTGCCACCATTGAAAACAAGTTAAAACTGTTCCTGCATAAAATGTCTGCTGACAGCCGCTTCCACTCAGCCCCGACTGGAGCAGGCTGGAGCTGGCACAGACCTTTACATGGTGTTAGATACAATTTGAACGACAAGCGCTACCGTGTGCTGAATGATCAGGTTTGTTAGGACATTTACATATCATTGGACACACTTGTTAATAAGACATCACACTATGGTCAGCCCACTCAAGCCAAATCATCCAGCTGGGGCCCTGGGATCATGCACCAGGAATCACAGACAGACTGCCTTTTTCTCCCACCCTATGCATCCACTTCTCCATTGGATCAAATGGTATAAGGGTACTCTACATCATTTTGAATGAAGGATTCATCTGCTCATACCTGTTCAACATTTAACTCCCTTAAGCTCCCCTAAAAATCACTTGTCATTCCACAAGTCATTCCATGTGGCTTTTCAAAAGACTCACAGGGCATGCCTAAGGAATACAGTGAAAGCAGGACATCAAGCTGGGCAGTCTCCTTTTTCCCAACTCTTAGATACTTCTGCTCTCACACTCATCCTGCTCCAAGTCTGCTCTTTACTCTTCCCTTGTCCCACAAGTACTCTACAGTCAGCTTTAGCTACTGAAAGGAAAACCATAATTTTCAGACTGGTTTTGAACCACACACCCAACCCCAGAAACTTCTAAAGCTCTGTGGTACCGCGTTGCTCTTTGCAGCACCAGGCTGGGAAGAGGCAATTCTCTGGACAGCCTATTCTGTGGAGGGAAGACACAAGATAACATACTGCCCTGCTAAGGACCTGAAATACCCTTAGTGAAAACAGGCTGCTCATAGTCACAGAGCCTCATGCCAGGACACTGCATCCAGGAGAGCACTGCTGCCCTGTGTTTCAATCACTGTCCCTGATTTTGCAGCCATTGTGGCTGCCAGATGGTGAGAATTTAGGGTCACAGCCACTTTAGGTCACATTTTTATCCTGCAACATCCCATCATGCTTTTGTCATTGAACGTAAAGGATTATCACCTCTTACAGCTCTGGAGAAAAAGAGCCAGTTCAGGAGAAGGTCCTTCTTGCGCCCAAAAGTCTGCAGGACTAAAGCAGTCTACAGGAAACTGGGATTTTTACGGAATCACAGAATTATTAAGGTTGGAAAGGACCTCTGGAGACCATGTAATCCAACCCCTCTGCCAAAGCAGGGTCACTTAAAACCTGTTACACAGGAGTGCATCCAGGAGGGTTTTGAACGTCTCTTTGTTGACACTTGGTTTTGCCAAGGTTCTTTTTTGTTCCTGAATGCCCTTGCAGGAAGCTGTGAAGCTGGTGAGGTGCACTTCACCATGAGCAACAGGGACCCAGCATAGCCCTTCAATTCCCTTCCCAACACAAAGGAGCACATACACATGCTCCTCTCCTTTCCTGCAGTGCAGATCAGGAGATGACACAGATACAGAACGACTTGAACAACAGCTTCAGTGCTCTTGCCTGGAATTGCCACAAGACAGGCCTCAGGGCCAGGTCACACCAGATGCTCTTTCCACTGCCACATACAGTTCCTCTCCTTCTGCAAGGAATCCTGCCCATGTGGGGCACAACAGATTGAGCCCAAAGGCTTTTAACCCAGATTTCAACATCCATCTGTGTAAGCAAAATAACTTCAGGAACACGCAGCAAGACAAGAACACGCTGCAGACTGCTCAAAAGTACAAAGCCACTTACCGCTGGCAGCTGGACACAGTTGGAACTGACATCATATTCAATATATGCCACTTCTGTCCCTTCTTCTGACTTCCCATCTCTCATGTAGCAAACATCCCTAGTCCAGTTGGTCAGGCGATCCACCTCCTCCATTGTGTAGACACAGAGCGCAGACTCCTCGCTCAGTTTCCCAGAGGAAGCCTGCCAGGCAGAGAAAGCTGCGAACAGCACCTCCCCGTCGGTGTCCAGCTGTCCCTGGGCCAGCTCCTTTCCTGGCCGGGTGACATAGGCTGCTTGCAGGAGGCTGTATGTGTTGGTTTTGCTCTGGCAGAGCAGAGGTAACTCCACGTACGAGTAATAGTGGGAGTCATCCAGGCAGATGCGCGAGATGTAGGTCTTGTACTCACGCGACTGGGATTTGAGGTCCCGCCGGTAGAAGAGGAAATAGACACTGGAGTGGTAAGTGAAGGATTTAATGAAATGGTGGTTGTACTCTGACAGCCGGCCCACAGCCAGTTTTGCTGTTTCTTCATAGGAGAAAATGGAGTGAGAGTCTGTTGCTTGAACATCCCCTCCGTGGGCCCTGAGATTCCGGGTTGTGATGGGAGGAATTCCTCCTCCCACTCCTCGACTAGTGTACCCTCGTCCCACAAACAGCAAGGGCACCTCATCCTTCGAGTAGGCGATGAGTCCCACAGTGGTGATATTGGGATCATTGGCAGCCACGTACTGAGTGTCACCAGGGCTCTCTGGCCGGAAGAGGACGTGGTCGATGGACTCCAGGCTCCTCTTCTCACAGATCCCCTGGTGGACGCTGCCACACACGATGAGCTCCTTCTGCACAGTGTTCACCAGCAGCAGCTTGTTGTGATTGTCAGTGTGGTGTGCCTGAGGGCACTCCAGCTTTGAGACTGGCGGGAGGCAATCCTTACTGTCCAGAACGGGCCCAGTCTGAACCACGTTCTCCAACAGCAGGTCAGATGTCAGCTGAAAGAGAAAATTGGTGGCCCCCAAGTAAATGGTCCCAGATTCCAAGTCCATGGACAGGTGGAGGAATTTTGTAGCATTGTGTGAGAATGTGACATACTGCAGTCCCTGTGGAATTGATGTTCCCAAGAAACAGAGAACAGAAAGGAGGAACGTTCCCAGAGGCATGGTAAACACTCTGCAAGAGAGGAAAGGCTGTTATAACTCCTTGGAGCCAGAAATAAAGATTTATACTCAAAACCCTTCAATAGCACCTACAGCAAGAGGCCTTCAGGAGTGTCAGAGATTTAATTCAGTCAGATCCACACCAGGATGACAGGCACAGCATCCTCAGGAGAAGCTGCAATACTGCAAGTAAATGCAACATTGAAGCTGATCACTACTCTTGTAACATCAGAAAAATCCACATTTAACTGGACTCCTGCACAGCTGAGCTATGATGCCGTATTGGATGTTCTCCAGGACAGGACCAAATTTCCATAGGAGCCAGCATGTTGCATATGGTATTAATGAGCAACACCACAGTAAAACAAACCTCTGTCTAAGACAAACAACCTGCAGGACCATTGTTTAAATAAACTGCAGCTGAGGTCCAATTTGGAGCAAACTTACAAGCCCTTCACTCTGTATTTGATCTAGGTATCATAATTAAACCTTCTCTTTGTTATCACTTATGGCTTTCAACAGCCTCTTATGGGTCTAAGGCTGTTCCACTCATGTTCAGAAGGAACCTTCCCATACCATCTCTGCCACCTAGCATCACCCACCCAAGCAGAACCTGGGTGCCAGGATTAAGCCTCTGGAATATCAGTCACATCAGCTCCTAGCCTCCCCCCTGGGGCTACCAATCTGTCCCCAGCCTTGCCAAGCCAGACCCTGTGGGACCCCATCTTCTTGGGAAGTTACACGGCACATCCAGGTGAGGGGGAGATCACCTTTACCTGCTCACCTGTTACTGCACTCTCTGGGGTAGAAGTCTCTTACTGACACTCATTTCTCCACAGCATTTCTCCCAGTACCATGAAAGGTGATTTAAACATGCCTGTTTTGTAGACAATGCTCCATTCCTTCCCATGTCTCAAAGTGCAAGCAAGTCCAGGTAGGGCAGATGTTGGACAGACCCAGGGAACCACCAGACCTGTTCAGCTCCTCTCCAGAGGATATTTAGACCAACTCCTTTTTAAACCTACTGTGATCCACTCAAGCCATGCCATGGATGGGAACAACTGCTCTGGACAAGACCAGGAACCCCATAGCCTGGTGGAAATGTGGTAATAAGTACCTGCAACATTTAGATTAACACTTTCCCCATGGAGAAAGGGAAACAGCTGCAAGTACTCAATAATTTACTATGAGTACCACCTCATTTAAAATGAGAAGTAGGTGGTGATGCAGCTGCAAATCTATTTCCTTCCACCCCTCCCTCCCTCTTGCAGACAGGGTATCAAAGCTGCACAGAGCTACACAGCTGCCAAGCTGGGTCAGAGGCTCCATGGAGCTGATGAGCACAGTATCTCCTCCAGAACTGCCCTGTAATCTGCTGTGCTCATTCTGGCAACTCAGCTCCTCAGGGGTGATATTAATTTTGTAGTTAAAGTTAAGAAATCTATCATCACTTCCCTCCTAGGGCATCAGCCCTCTTGGGTCTTCCTGGTAAGCTGAAAGTGATTTAGCTCAGAAGTGCTTAAAGCACAGAGGCAGAAAAAGATCTGCAGCATTTCAAGAGTAAACTACTCCTGCATTTACTGCAGGACTTAGGCCACAAACTTCTCAACCCATAAACTGTGTCTTACGCTCATTCTATACAATGCCCAGCACACAATGTGCAGAAAACACAGCAGCAATGCTGAGAATAGCTGTAAGACTCTAGATCCATCTTCTACTCCCATGCTACAGCAAAAAAAAAAAAAAAAACCCACAGAAGTCTGCTTTTTGGCTCCTTTGTCAGTAAAACTGGCATCTTTGCTCTACCTAAAGACCAGTTGAGAGGATTAGTTTACTTGTGAAATCCAGCGGATGGAAGGTATTATAAAAACAACACTTTATTAAATATAGGCTTTGTGAAGCTCTGGAAAAGCTCCACTTCACACGGTTCTTGTAGGTAAGTAGGCAGCACTGTCAGGATATGCCCGGGTGCAGGAATGCTGGCTCTGGGCTGGCAGCTTTCCCCCAGAGCACACAGCCGCTGATTCACACTGCACCAGCGTCGTGTTTAGGCTACGTGCACACTGGGGCTTTTGTTTGCCCTGATAATGGACACTTAGTGCTTTCTGCTTCAGAGCTATGAACACACTCTGCTTCACCCAGACTGGCAAACAGCCCTGAACTACCCTAGGAGTCTCTTATCCAGAGTGGTAAGCGAGTGCATTGTAGCACCTGAGAGAAACCCTCACCGTGTGGGAGACATTATGGGAAAACCCAGCAAGAAGATCCACACAGACTGAAGGAAGGAGATCTAATTTGATTCTATCCCCTCAGGTTTAGATCAGCAGAAAAGATCTTGCTCCAACTCCAACATGTCAGTTATTTTTAATGCTTTTTAATAATTTCTATTGGAGAGAACTTAATTTAAGGAACCCCTTAACCATACATCATGCAGATATCATGATGGCTTGTTGTCCGACTGTCTGGAGTCTCCTCAGTTTCAAAGCTGAAAATGCCTGCAAACAAAACAACAGGCTGATGGCCATCCACCAGCAGGAGCTTGACTATGTTGTGAACAGCAACAATGACACGGAGAAGAGAATCTCTGATCTGGAAGCAGCTGAGAATCACAAGACGTCATTATAGCTACACCACTCTGAGGAATCTGTAATCTTCTTTTGAGCTAATGCAACCTTCCTCTACCAGCACTTACAAAGTAAAATCGGCATGTGTCTCCAGGATTTATGGATTCTGAAACAGAGGCCTGTGGCTTTCTGGCTAGAGGTTATGCCTACAAGCTGCATCACTCTGCTCTGTGTCCCATGGAGCCTCACTGGCAACCGCCAAGGCAGAACTAACCAGTACTTCAACTCACACAACACTACTCCAACAACATGGATCTTGTTACGAGCTCATCAATCTGTATTTGAACCTACCCCAAATGTTTCACTGAAAGCATTTTATCTATTGAAGTACCTCTACTGGAAAGAGGTTGGAAAATCAACTAGTCCTTCATTCCAGCAGACCATAATCAGATCTTGCTGTGGTCAAGGCTCTAACATACAGCTACTCTTCTTTCAGTCACCAACATCCCCCTGGAAGTCATTTTGTGAAGAGCTAGTCCTTAAAAGTGATTCAGATAAGAAACTACTGTCTGGTCCTCATGACTCTGTGAGAACAGAGAAAAAACAGAATGGTAGTACAGCATGTTCTGCAGGCTGGTCCTAATCACCCTGCACAATGGATAAACACTGAATATAGTGCTCTTTGTTGCTCTTTGCTACAAAGATCCATTAGCAAATGAACTAGTATTTATTGCTAGGTGAGCAAACATACATTAGAAATGAGCATGACTGTGTAGCTATCAGTAGCTAGAAGCATTTGCACCCTACATGAGAATAGAGGGGGGAAAAAAGCCAGCCGTGTGTTTTGATTCCATTTTCCAAGTTGTTTCTCAAGCACAGGCATCACTGCCTTTTTTATGCTTGCCTTTCAGTTAAGCCCATGACAACCTCTCTGGGAGGACAGGAAGGAGGAGGATAACCTACATTTAAATCTGATGGTTTCATGACAGGCTACACTACAGAGCTCTTTATGGATTTACTGAACCGTTCTGCTTCCTGTGCTCACTGCTAGTGTATAACACAGCTGTTGCAGACAGATTGCACTAAAAGTGTGTAGCCTTTAATTAATTCTGAATGCAATTGCCAAGGTTTAAAGATTCATTTTAAATAGTCCATTTTTTTGATGAATTCCCGTTAAACAGGAAAATGTTCCAGACAATACTCTGAACATTGCCTCTAACTCACCGTAAAATATTAATATCCAAATAATACTGCTGAGTTTCATTTATTTAATCTGGATCACAACAGAAGGGCTGGAGGATTAGTCAATTCTGCCACAGAATATTTATATCACAACCACGTAACAACAACCAGTAACATTAAAGCAATGGCACAATTGTGTTACTTAAAATTTGAAGTAACACCGTGTTTTCTGTAGCACTATTTTTACCTCTCTGACCTCACGTATCCCTCTGAGAAACTTTGCTTATTTAATAAATAAACAAACCCAGAATTCATTTGGGCACATTTTAACAGCGTATCAACACACAGAGATTATTCCAATCCTCCCAGATTATTTCCCTAATACCACATTCTATTCTCCAAACATAGAGAGGTCAGTTCATGTTCCAACTTCTAGGCTAGATTTCATACTCACCACCAAACCCAGCAAAATTAGCCTTGGGAAAAAAATAGGTCTCTGAAATCTGCACCTGCAATTCCCACCTTATCATTTGCAGAGCCAACCCACAGTGTGAGCACTAAAAGATTTAAAAATTAAAAGCACCATTCTTCCAGCTGCACACCGACCCTTGTGCTCCAGCACATTCAAATGGCCCAGCAGCAGGAAGACCACTGCTCTGTTTTCTGCACAAAAGCCCTGAATTATAGCCCCCTTCTAAGCTTCATATGCTCAACAGAGACTGGCTGTTTTCTGCTGTGAAACATGGCATTCCCATTAAATAAATAAATCTTTGAGTCCTATTTACTACTACCAAGCCAACTCCCTGTTCTGTTGTTTAAGAAGACTTGCACCAAAAAGCTTCGACAGAGATGAACACAAACCACTGTTTTCCAAGTAAAACTGACCCCAAGGAGAATCCCAAGTTCAAGCAATCCTGTCAGCAGCACTGGCACAGACAAGAGAGCTCTGTTATACCAGATGTGAATAACACCAAAGCTGAGGTCAAAATAACTTACAAAAAAACCCCCAAACCCTTAAAGACAGTATCAAATATGAAATGGCAAGGTGGCAGAAATTCTGTACTACAGAATTAACAGCATTCTTAGATAAATACTTCAGAAAATGATGTTTTCTAAACCCTTGATAGTTATTGCTGAACATTACAAGGTAACTTCCTGGATGGTGGTTGAAGGTTTACTGAAAGAATGTTTCACAAAATATTGTCAACTATGTGATACTTTCATAATGCTTGTGCATTGCTCTTTGGAAAAACTGCAGAAAGTGCTTCTACCTCTCTGGGGCTACTTAAATAATAATTTCAGCCGTACTGGAGTTAACTGATGATAGTGAACAGGTATTTCCTCTAAACAGCTCTAGCACAACCAAACTTTATAACACATTTTCATCAGTGCAAGGATAAACACTAAGCTTCCAGTACAACTAGCTAATGAAGTGTTAATGATTAATACCATGTTAAATAGTGAAATTTTTACAAACCAAGACCAACTACACAAACATTTACAAGGAATATAAAGTAACCACGAGATGCTTACTGTTGAAGAAACTTTCTTTGTATATACAATATCGTTGCAAATCAAGGGTTGACTTTTCCACTTCACCATCCTCTCAAACACTAACTCAATGTGAACTCAAGACCATGCTGCATGTGCGTTTTTAAAAGGGAAAATCAAGCCAGCTGTTAGTTTCACAGCATCTTAACACAACCAAAAGATAACGTTCTGCCAGTGTCACACATTTGAAGATTAAAGTCCTTTAGGATCTGCTCCAACTTTCTGTGTAATCAAACCACAGAAAACCACTAAACAACCCTTCTAGCCCATGAGCTCCTGACTAAAGTCTCCTCATGACACCAGGATTGTTTCTTAGGGCCCCTAAATTATAGAAACTACCACCTTAACCCAGCAAGCTGATGCCTGAGGGTTTTCAACCCCAAGTAAAATGCCTTCTCATATTGTCTAACTTTGCTTGTCAAAAAATCTTCTAACTCAAAGAAGCTTCTAGTCACTTTTTGCCTGAACAGTTTGAAAACTAATCCTCCGTCTTAATCCTCCTTGGGCAAGAAGATAAAGACAGCTATTCTAAGTCTGACAGAGGTCCACCTACACAGAAACCCTAGCTGCAGCAGCAGACAATAATAGATGCCTAAGAAGTAGACGAAGGGCAGACAAGCATAATGCAATCCTTCCCTTACACATCCTGCCAGCTTTGAGCTTTCCCAAATCACAGATTGCAGCCACGTGTAATCCTTTGGATGGATACATTAAGCGGTCTGAGCTTCTTCAGTCAGAAATACTTAATTTTCCTAGTAGCTCTCTGATCTCATCCCAATTTGTCAACACCCTACTTTTTTAGCTACCTGACCTGGATAAGCATTCTCTTTTGACAGGACCTGACCTGGACAGGCCACTCCTTTGGCTGACACTGCACTCAAATGTTATTTTACCCAGTTTGAACCCACCAGTTCTCCATTTACCCACACAAGAACCCCTTGATCTTCTAGCTGCCACATCACATGTTACATTTGCATGTGGACAAACACCATCAGTGACTTAAATATTCTTTCAATTTGGAAAAAAAAAAAAACAACCAAAAAAACCCCAAAAAACTAGTTAGGAAAAAAAGATCCCATTCTCTTAGAGTATGTCCAAAGAGCCTAGACAGGTTTACAGCTGTAATAAAACCCTGCTAGGAAAGCAGGGCTCACTGAAGTTAGCCATCCAATTGGCTCTGCCAAGCAAATTCTCTGTTTCTATGATAATCTACATAAATCTAAAGCCCATCACTCCACATAAAAACAAATTTGCTTGCATGAGTTCAGGAAGCCAATTGTTGCCCAAAATATATGAATATGTGGAGCACAGAGAAACCTCTGCAGCACCCAGGAAATTCCAAGTGCAGATTTCCCATTTCTGTTTAACTGAGATCCAAGAGACAATTTTTAATCTGGTTAATATTAACTAAACTGTTTTAAAAAGAATTGTCAGCTAAGACTCTGGAAAAAAAAACAACCAACCTATTGTGGAAATAAAGTCACAGTCCCTATCATGATTTAATAAGTAGTTAAAAGACAGGTGTTTCCCTGTCAGATGTGGGTTATCAGTGAGATCTGCCAAGAACTTATTCTGCAATCTGCACTGCTCAGTACATTCACATAAGATCTAAGAAGAGGAATATGGCTAGAAATGGCAAATTTTATTATTAAAAAAATTAGTAATCACAATCAAATTCGGAGAAGACAGTAAAAAGGCACTTTAAAGTAACTGCACAATATCTTAGGATGTCAATAAATACCAAAACCAACAAAAACTATTCTAAGTAGATAAACACCACAGGATCAAAACTAGCTATTATCACTCAGAAAAACTTTGAAAACTTCATAGGTCAGTTCAGTACTGAGTATCAAGCAAAAAGGCAAATACAGCCTGTGGGGTAATTAGGAAAGAAAACACGTATCCCCATTATTCTGTCAAATGCTGAAGGCAGTTTTGATTCCCACATCTGAAAAAGGAGACAATAACAAAAGGGACAACAAAGATGACCAAAAGCATGGAGAAGCTTCCATATAAGGAGTGATTGAACAGAGCAGGACTTCGGACAGACAAAGAAACAAGCACGGGGAAGATAAGGAAAAGTCAAGAGGTCTGAAACATGGCAGTGTCAAGATGAAAAACACGGAGTTATCGATGGAGTTACAAGGCTATACTACCATATTTTACAATGCAGAAACAAGAGAGCACTCACCAAAGTTACAGACAACTTTCCTAAGTCAGCTCAGGGACATTGTCACTGGATGTAGAATACTTCAAATAACATTTAAAATGCATAATTAAGTTGTAGAGCTCACTGCTGTAGGATGTCATGGAGACCAGAAACATAAACAAGTGAGAAGAGGGATTATATAAATTATGGAGAATAGATATAGTCGAGATCAGATGATGAGATACAACTCCTCATGCCAAGCAGGGCCCTAAACTGATGATGGTCATAAGCTGGGAGGCAAATGGAGGGCGGGGGGGGGGGGTTTGGGGGAATGAAAAAAAAACCCCTAAAACAAACCCACCACATTATACATGCCCTGTTTCTTACAATCCTCATTAAGTATCTGCCTCTGGATCTTGTCAAAGGCAGGACACTGAGCTACACAGAGCTTTGCAATTTGCCCCAGGATGATATTCTATTTAAACTTCTATTTTATGGTACATTTATAGACTTTATTTATTTTTAAATATTAAGAATGTACTCCAGCCCTGCCTAATCACATATTTAGAAGGCTGGAAGCCTAACCTCCCTGGCTGTTTCTGAAGGTAGTATCTTTCATGTTAACATTCAGATACCATCTAACTGAATCCTGACAGCTCAACACAAAAGTTAATGCACACCATGGGAAAGCAAACCCAGGGCCAGAGCCACAGAGCACAGAAGTGGCAGATCCAAGTTAAGTGCACCCACAGTCCCTCTTTCAGGAACAGCTCTTCCCTGTCTGCCAGCACTCGATGGAAACTCCTCACTCAGAGGGAACACAGCGGATCCGTGTGTGCCGTCGGAACAGCCAAGCCTTGGGCAGAACCACGATTGCTAAAAGTAGGTCAGGACCATCCGTTCTAACCAGGGAGAAAGGAAAGCTGGAGCACACCAGACTGTTTGGCCAGGTATTACAGAAAACCTTCATCTGGGATTTCATCACTACTTCAAACAGATGTGATTCATATTTTACCAGCCTCCACCTCAAACAAGGCACACCTTCCCAACCACAGTGCCCTCCCTGTCATTAGGGGCACCTCTCCCAGCCTCAGCCAGGATCCTCCTGTTCTCAGCTCTGGCTCCACCAGCTACAAAAGCCAGAACCCTGCTCTGCCATAGCTGTTTCGTGCCAATTTCTATAAAGCAGAAATGTCCAGCTGCTTCATCCAAAAACAGCCAGGACAGCACAAGATCTCCATGTAATCACTTCTGCCTTAGAGTCTATTTTCCTTGGCAGGATGCCCTACAGAAGGGAGAGAGAAGACCTCTGCAACCAGCACATGCTTCCCAGAGGACAGGACTGTGACCCCTAACCAAGCTCTCACAGAGGCAAAGGCCACACCCCCTAGGGAAGTTCTTTTGCATCCAGCCTGGCCTTGGAGTAACTCAGCAGGAGAGGAGAGAAACTTCAAACATCCTATGAAACGCTTGTGAAAAAGCACCAGTCCTGCACTTTCACTCCAAGAGGAAAAACCCCATGGTCTCCATGCCAGCATCAGCCCTGCAGGTTTGCACAGTGGAAGGGAGAACAGAGGCTGACTACAGAAAGAGTTCATGCCAGCAGTGGTACAGACCACAGGCAGACACACAAGGACCATGTCCCGAGCTCCACCATCCAGTTGTCAAGATGCAAATGAGAAATGTTATGCACTGTAGCCTGTCTTGAATAAATAATTTTGCTTTGCAGACATTGAGCAGTGCAGGGTGCTCTGTTCTGTTAAAGAAATTGTCTTGACACCCTTAAGTCTCAGATTTAGTACCACAATAAATCTATAAAGAACTAATGTGCCCTTGGTAGACAGGAAGAATTCTTTTTGGTATTTTCCTTCATTTTAAATAAAATTCCCTTTTCTGCCTTCCCCTAATCTCCTGGAGAACCATACCTCCTGACAGCAATTTGACAGTCTTCCCCTCTCACTCCAAGAGTGTCAGCAGTTCTGGCTGTAGCCATGAATACAGGCAGTAACATGCAAATACATTTAATGCAATGCAGCCACATGAGTAGTACCTATCCCCTCCCACCCAGAAGAGACAGCAGAATAAACAGAACTCCACATCACTGCCACAATCTGCTTGTGGTTTGCCTTCAAACCAAGATGAGGTATATTCTACCTTGTATTACTCAAGTTATGTTAAAGCATTATCAGAAATGACGCTTTGATCAATTATCTGCCATGAATTAGTGCCTCAGCCTGCAAGGTTCTCAGTCATCAGCTGTGAACTACTAGGCTCAATAGTCTGGCAATTAGGTTACACAGGTCTGCTAGATAATGATCCAAACTGAGGCGACCAGACATTTTCTTCCACCTCAGGAAGGCAATGCCAAGGCTTTCATAAAGCCAGTAACAGATAACAACACACCATGCTGTTCAAAAACCCTGGGGATCTTCCCAAGCTTGGGAAGCTTCACACCTACATAACACATCTAAGAAAGAACAGCTCTCACCACGCTAGTGCAGAAGCCTGAACAGGTTGGGTGCAGACCTGAGAGCCAGGATCAACTTCACCCCAGTCACAACAGCTCTGAACAAAGACTGTCCCATGCAGGCTGGATATTCAGTGCTTTCAAATGGAGTCCAGCATGGAATGGTGGCCCAGGAACCACCCATGCAGGGCATTCAAGGTACACACAGCTGAGGGATCACAGGCTGGCAGCAGCCATGCAGCCTTATTCTTCTACTGCACAATCACAGCCCTCCATGCCAGGCACTGCCCACACTTGGAAGTTCTTGTTTCAAGGATAAAATTCAGAGCACGAGACTGCATACAGAGAGGGGTGAGAGAACTATTGCTGGGCACAGGCCATCAGGCAATGCTGTCCCTTCATACCACAGTGGATCCACAGCCTGGAGGAGTGAAAACAAGCAACAGTAAAATTAAGTGGCAAAGGAAGCAGAAGCTGGGACCCTGCAAGATTTGGTACTTGTAGAAATAAACCTTGTGGAGCAAGAGTTCTTCAGTTATTTTGTTAGCATGCAGACATCTAGTCATGTATTATCCAGAACAAGGAATTGTATAACAAGAAAAAATTCCCAGTAAGAAATTTTGTACCTTCAAGTGGCTTTACAAACATGAGGTTCTGTTCGCTCAGATTACGGAGATCCCAACTTTTTCTGGCAAAATATTTGAGCTCCTGGTTCAGGGTTGAGAAAACTTCTTTGGTGCTGTCCTAGAGGCACAAAGGTTCAGAACCAGCTCATGACAGCCATGAATTTTAAAGACTTTTTGGTCGAGACTGTTCTTCATCTGGTTTGCTACCCTCCCACCTGCTCAGTCTGACAGCCACTGGCTGAGCAGGACTGACTGGCTCATCCTTTCCCCTTTCAGAGAAGCCCAGACCTTCACCCTAGGGCTGCAGAGATGCACTAAACAGGTCTGCAGTGCCAATCTGAAATGCAAACTGCTTGAGCAGGAATTTCAGCCAGTATAACTGGCTGACTGTTGGCATTTCAAGACCATGCTGCCTGCCAGGGTCACCCCTGGGCAAAAAAGTGCCCAGGAGACAGGAAAACCAGATTTACAGTGACAGCACTGAGTCCTACAGCTCAGTAGCTGCTCCTCTGCTAGAAGGAATAGCTAGACAAAACAGAGAGGAAGGAAACAAGGGACAAGTATGCACATCTGTGCTAGAAGGATAAACCATAGCCTGTGGTCATCACAGTTCTGCTTGCAGACTGTCCCAGGTCCAGGCAGCCCTCCTCTGTCATTTTAGGCTGTGTACTCCACACACATGGCAGGGACTGTGCCTTCCTCTGGGAAAGGAAACAGTTTACTCTGCCATGCATAGATAACTAATCGAAACCCCACAAAAGTGTGGCTCAGACAGCTCTTTTCAGACTTATACACGGATCAAACTGAGCAATCAGCCTCCCAACATCAACCCAGGAGTCCATGGTGGGGCTGACACAAATTTCACCTCATAAAAAAGTTTTAGTTTCAATCTTCTCAGGGCTTAGTGGGAAATACACTAGTTAACATCATGGATCAGCTAGGAATAGAAAAGATCATACTGGCTAAAGATGGGTTCAAACTAAAACTAATCTGGACAGACTATCTGGAGAATGGCAGACAGGTCCAGCACACACAGGAGCAAGCTGAGAGAGAAACACTGCTTGAGCCAAGCTACTGATGAAAAAAATAATTGAGAAACTGAGAACAAACCAGGAAAGATACTCCGTAAATGGGGTAACAACTGAGCACATTGCTACTCTGCAATGATGAGACAGGGTTTGGGATACAAACTTCTTCCTACATCAGAGTTGACTAAATCAAGATAAAGGAGAAGCAATCAACAGGAAAGGAACTTCAGTCTCCTCCACCTGGATTCTCAGCCCCAGGTCTGTCTGTATTCCCCACAGCTGTAATCTGAGCACACAACTCCTCAGCCACTCCATGGAGTAACGTTCACTACAGAACATGATATGCACACAAGACTGTTTCTGTATCCTTGGAGAGGGGCTACAGCTTCCCAAAACACACCAACTCAGTTTTCAGTCATAAGAGCCTGCCTCCAAGAATACACAGCACCACAGTTCCGCTACCGGTCAGCTCTGCATAGCTGCTCCCCAGGGATCACAGCAGCAAAATTAGTCAACAAAAAGTTTTAAACCCCCCACCCCCAAACTCAAAACAGCAGAAACCATGTCTCTAGAGACAAAATAACAGCCTGATGTTGTCCTCTTCCTTCTGAAATTAAAAGTTCAAAGGAACAACTAGGGCTGTTCTGTACTGTGCCCTCTGCACATCTGAGTAAGCATCTAAAACCAACTGCAAGAGCTGACTTTCAAGGGTGAAGCATCTAGAAGTGAGCCCTGTTTCTGAGTTATTTTTAAATGTTTAGACAGGACTTAAAATAGGACCAGTGTTTTGAGTACTTCTGAAGAGTATGAACCTCACGTAGGCCATGACATTTTTAGTTTGAAAAAGCTTTGGAACAGAGGTTTTACTGTTCATGCATCAGCTTATCACCCATTTTAGCTCAAATTAAGTTAGAGTCCATTACAAAGCAAGAAACACCCTTTCAAAGGAGGGAAATTAACACAAATAAGATGTAGGCTATCGGCAGTAAGGCAGTCTCTGTATCTCAATAAAACCTACCATCCCATAATAGCAGGAACAGCATTTGCCACAGAGAAAAGGGGAAAGTCAGCTTCTCTGCTTACAATATTCATCTTCACACCACCTTTCCTACCTGTGTAGTTTCTAGACTTACACTCTGCCTCTCTTCAAATTCAAGTCAACAGCCTGCAGACTCCAGCAGCCCAAGGCAGTGCCTTCAGCAAGCAAGAGGTGCATGCTGTACACCACAAGCAGCACAGAACCAACCTAGAACACAAGCTGTGCCAGTCTCTCTTTTACCAGTTTTATTAGCATCCCCCCACCCACCCCATGCTGACAAACCAGGCTGCACTTGCCTGGCTCTGGCCTGAAACATCAGACTGAAGCAAACCCATAGTAGCACTTCACCTCCCTGAATACTCTCCCAGGCTTCAACAATGAGCAGCTCAGGGACTTCCTGGGATAAAGGTGGTTTCTATGCATTTAGTAACCTTCAATAGCTCCTTCTTCTACAGACCTGCCCCATGTCCTCACATATACACATATATTTGGCATTCACAACATCCTGTGGCAAGAAGCTTCCCAGGTTAAGGGCACACATCGAGGACTAAGCTGTTACTTGGTTTTAAGCTTACTCCATGCAACCTGTTCCTACTTCTAATGGAAAAGGAAAAAAAAAAGGCTGCTCCCCCTCTAAACTTTCCACGTGATTCAGCAATTGAAGATAACTGTCATTTACTGTTTTTTCAGGTGGAAGAATCCCAACTTATTCTGTCGTGCTTTGTATGGAAGGTAACACTCACCTGTGTTCACTGTTGCTGCTGTTCCATTTCTAAAAACTGAAGATACCTCTATTAAGATGGCAATGGTTTTCCTAAAGCTGTAGAAAACTCAACTTCCATAAGAGCTGGAGGAACCAGTCTGATGGTTATCAAACACAGCAGGGATTCCCCACTTCTATAGTGAATTGCCCATCTGTAGTTGTCTGTTAAAATATTCAGCCTAACTCCTTAAACTGAGTTTGTTCAAAAGCAAGTTTACTTTCAAGCCACAGCATTCAGCTGCACCCTTCTTCCAGAACAGAGTATATTTTAAAAAAACTTTCTCTTCCTGTTAGTTCCTTGAAAATACAAATTATCTTATGATTGAACCAGCCTGCCCTGATGAAGGGTAGATCCCTCACAAGATTATGTGCCAGAGCTTTATTATGTCATGCGTTCTTCGTGAACATTTAAATCCAGCAGTTTTTCCTCAAGTATGGGCACAGTGTTTATAGATTCCTGACACTCCACAGAACAATATTGTTACCAGACCTTGTTCACCTGCAGAGTCATTTAAGAATATTTGGGTTTGGAGACTGTTTGTATCATGACTCCCAAAAATCCTGAATGACTTCTTTCACAAATGCAGTAATTGCTTCCCACATTGTTTATGAGATATAGAACTTTGTTAATAATACATGCTTAGCTGACTAAGCAACCTAAACTTTCCTGTCAAGCTGAAATAACTTTCCTGGCTTTACTCTGTCCTTTGCCAGTTTTACTCTTAAGAGTCAAATAAGTGTTTTTTAAAGATGCACATATGTAGAAGTATAACTGGAATTTAAAAAAGAGAAAGAAGGCCATTAAAACCCAACAGAACAATATATTACCTAGAGTTACAACAGCACTAACAGCTTCTTAAAAATATAAACCTACCCCACAATTTAAGGTTTTGAACCACACACTAAGGATTAGAAGGAACACCTCACCCCACAAATGGCCCATAACTTGTCCTGATAAAAACAAAGAACCCTTCTCCCTAGGTTCTATGAGCTTCTGAGGTGTTTTCAGAGGCAAAGGTGAATGTTTTTCCTGAAGAATTCTTGCCTTGCACACAGCACTGCATTTGTGTGTTTATCTTTATTCTTAAAAACTGGTGGTGCACAGAAAATAGGGCAGAAAAGCAGTCCCTGAACTGCTTAAAAGGGAGGGGAGGGAAGAGGAGGGAACAAGAAACACTCTCCTAGGTAACACCAAGTCGCTACTCCGGCTGCACAGGAATGAAGTTGAGCGCGACTCAGATAATGACCGTAACTCACATTTCAGAAGTTAGGTTGTTCAGACATGATCTTTCACACTTAAAGGTACTAAAAAGCATGTCCTCTAGTGCACCTCTGCTGGAGCACTTTTTCAGTAGAATCTGGACAGAATCATCTCAGTATCTCAAAGAATACAACATACAGTCCTCTGGCCTCCTTACAATCTTGTGTCTTTTTATGTACCCTGAAAGCATGGATCCAGAAGAGACTGGCCTGAATTCAAGTAATCTCAAGTACTTACTCATTCCCTATTTCAAACTTCTTTCATTTAATGGTTTTACTGGAACCACACAGAGCAATGCAAAGCTGAGGCAACCAGACTCTCCAATCTTTGTACATTTGTTATACGTACTCAGGATTTATTCTTGGATGCCTCAGATTGAAAGAGATTTTCTGAAAACTTGCTCTTTATTACCTAAGAGTTCCATCCAGGTCTACTACCAAACTTTCAGGTTGCACCCCAGAGAGGTCTGGGCTGGGGGTTGCTGTCTCATTTTGTTCATTGTTTTTATTTCTGCTGATTTCATTTCTCCTGATGTTAGAGCTGCAAACCCAACAAGCAGACATCCTTCTGATGAAGGGCTCCTGTACTCCCGGGGCTCTAACGTGATACTCATCTCTCCAGTGCAAAAGTCAGTGACTCATCTACATCAGCTCCTAGTATCCAGGTGCCAGGGTTTCACTTCCCAGACAGAGGTTCATGCAGATTTGCAGATCTCCAGCATCTCATTCAGTCTGGGCTCTCTGGTGTACCACCCTACATTTGATATTCAAATTCCCATATTCAAATTGCATGCATTCACCTACAGAGTGCTTCGCCAGGCAAACTGACAGCAGAGCTGTAACTACCTTGTTTCATAGGAAGCAGCCTGAAAGAATTCAGTTTCAGGGAGACATCTCTTCAAGGGTCTATAGCTGTCAACACCACAAAGCTCAGCCAGCACAAAGCAGCTCATCACACTCCATGGTGATTGACAGACAGAGATGAACATCACTCCTGCTCCAGGAGCCTGTCTTCAGATTTGGCAACACTCACTGGCCCATTTCTGCTTAGAGATCACCATCAGAAATTCATGGCTTTGTTTTGGTTTTTTTTGGTTTGTTTCTGTCTGTAGGTTAAATTAACTCCCTTCTACAGAAAATTCAAAGTTTAAAAGTTAGTTTTTATATTTCAAGTGCAGCACCAGGGTGCCAAGAAGACTTGCAAAAGGTGTACAGTGGCCTGACTTTGGTAGCATTGCAACCCACAATTCCCAATCACTCTCTCAAGAAAGTTAGGGTGACAAAGGAAAAAATGACAAGCAAATAGGCAATCTCTGGAGTAAATACACGTGCTTACAGCAGAACTCTACAGAACAGAGCTTCTGTTGAAGAGATGTCCTTTATCCTTCACAGGATTTCCGTGCATAAAGAGAATGTTCCCTTTGCAAAGGGAACAAGTGAACACTCCCACATACAGCCACTCACTCTTTCCAGCAGACCACGTGCCTGGAGAACTCGTCCAGCTAATCACAGGTGGAACAGTTGGTCAGGTGGGTTCGTCACGCAGCAGCATCCAGAGGCTGCCCAGCATGACAGTGGCCACGCACACGGAGATGATCAGGAACACGGAGGAGCCCAGCGGGCTGCAGCTGTCCATGGGCATCCCAGTGGTGACTCCTGGCACATTTTGCTTACCATCTGGACTCTTGGGAACGTTGAGACACCTTCATTTCTCTTATTGAGGAGTGTGCCTCAAGCTGGAAAAAACAACAGAGCATGAAATGCAAAGACTGTTTTTCCAATAAATTAAATCTGTTGCACTTGACTCCCACTGTGGTTCCCTTCCTCCGAGAAGGCATGGTCTGGCCAGCTGCACAAAGTCCAGGCAGCCCTGAGAAAACAATGGGATCTTTTTCTTGCCAGAACCAGCCTTCCTGTTCACCCTTCTAACCATGGCATGGAGGACACCCCCAGCGCGTCTGCGGAGGAGAGGAGTCTGTTGGCATAGCAACTGCACACGCTAACTCTCTGCTAATGAACAGGGATAAAATGTTTTGTTCTCATTAGGAAAAATACAGACACATTCCTGATTGGTGAGTAATGTCTCTGCCTCTGGGAGATTAGCTCAGAGCTGTGCAGCCTGAAACAGCCTCAATTCAGCCCACTGCAGTGCTTCCCTTGAACAGCCACTCTCCAAGGACCCCACATCTCTCAAGGGAAAGCCCACAGAGCTTTCTGCAGCACTTTGCCTTTGGGCCTGCGACAGCTCAAGGCGAGAATAATGAGAAGAGGCTAGACAGGAGCAAACCGGAACAGGCACAATGGGAACACACCCCCTGTCCCTGCAGGGGAGCCAGCTCTCGCTAGTGCCTTCTCTGCACCTGGGTCCCAAGCTACCTCGGAGCCAGTGAGAGCTTGTCTTAGTGCATCCAATGCAGGTCTACCTTGCACAGGGCTCAGATCCGCCTGGGACCCCAGCTCCCACTCCAGCCACATCTTCCAGTGCTGGGTGAATAAATGGACAGAGCAAAGAGCTGCAGAACACTCACAGCAGAGCTCTGTGACCATTATTAGGTGCCTGGGTGCAGAAAAGACAATAAGGGCTCCTGCCTACAAGTCTTTATTAGGATTTTTGCATTAACAATCAACAAGATCCACCACAAGCCTGGTATTTGCAGAATATTTGCACCCTGTTGTTTTACCACTAAGGTCTGTGTCTGGGTGCTAACCCGAGCTACACAAAGCCTCTGCCCACACAGGCAATACTGCTTCCCAAATCCTCTCCTCTTCAGATCCTCCTGCCACAGGAGCCAGTACAGCAAGTGGGAGGATCAGAGTACTTCACTCTTTGCAAAGATGATCTGGGGCAGATGCAAGACCAGACACCCAATGCACAAGCAAATATCCAGCCTCTAACCACAGTTTTGCTGGGCTTTTGGCATAACCTGGTCTGTACAGCACAAACACAGCCCAGCAGAATCAAACTCTGAGCCCACAGCTCATCTCTCCTTTATGCTGCTACTGGGTCCCATTGTTCACATCAGTTCACCTTGCCTTTCAAAAGCTGTTGGGAATAAGGACTGCACACCTTAGACCTCAGAGGGGACTTCAGTCTTTCTAGAGGCTGAACAGGTACACAAACTCCCTTCTCCCTCTGGTGGGAGACAGGTGTTGGCCGGGATTAGTACCTCACACAGATACACTCAGCTCCACAGCAAACTGGGATGTGGCAAAGCTCTCCTGCTCTCCCACACCCCTGCACTGCTGATGGAGAAAGAGTGGGATTTAGGCTCACAGGCAGCCACAGGCTGTGCTCTGAGCACTTGCTAACTCCCTTATCCAGCCTCTCAGACTTTCACCTGCCATTTTCCTGCTCCTCAGGACTTCAAACACCTCAACTCAACAGCTCAAAGGGATGCAAGAGAAGGCAGAGTCAGCACAGGGAAGAAAGGACCCTGCTCCCTTGCACCTTTGAGAGACGTGCGTGTGCTGCAGGGAACCCAGCGCTGCTGCTCTCCCTCAGCCACAACACCTGCGTGTTAACCTGCGCTGTGATCCGCCCGTAGGACTGCTCGGGCTTCATTTCTACTTCACGTCCTTCCAGCTGAGAATTCTGTCATTTCAGCCCCTAGGCAGGCGGTCTACTGCCTGCAAAGCCATCTCTCTTTGCCTAAAGGAGAGAAATAACCCAGCTCTTGCCCAGCAGCGACAGACCCCGGCCTTGGCTGGCAGCCCCTGCCCAGCCTGCCGTGAAGCGCAGATCCCTCCCAGACCAACACAAGGCCAGAGGGGCCGGGGTGCTGTTTTCCAGCCTCCAGGCATTTTACTTGTTCCAGGCGATCCCTCCCCCAGCCCTCAGAAAGGAAAAGCCGTGGGAATGGAGCTCAACACCCCGAAGTAGGCTCACCCCCGGGCGATGAGGAGCTTAACTCCCTGCGCGCCGGCGGGCAGCCCTCCGCACAGGCTGGCGGCACCTCGGCACACGGGGACATCCCGGGAACGGCCCGGCCTGCTCCCGGCACTGACACCACAGCCCCAGTGCTGGGCCAGCAGGGAAGGGACGGACCTGCCACTCGTCCATCACAGTCCCTGTCACTTTCCCTGGACGCTCGTCATTCCTGCAGTTTTTCTTTGCAGCGTTTCCATCCTCCTGCACACAGCCAGCGAGCCACAAGAGCAAAGCCCTTTCTTCATCTTTCGACTCTCCCAGCAGGTCCCAGAGGCTTCCCACTTAACAAAAAGTTATCTTTACCATGTCACCAAGGCACTTTTCCTCCCTTCCGCCCCACACGCTGCGGTACAAAGCCGCCCTCGTGGGCGCGGAGCCTGCGGTCAGCCATCAGCCAGCATGTCAGGAGTTAAGTTCGCATTTCCATTCTCCTGACCTGCACCAACGCTGGCTGAATATCGAGCTATTCTTTGCAGCTTGATAAAGCATGAGAAAGCTAAAGGCCTCACACACTCCTCTTTTCACAGCTTGGCCTGCTGCCCACAAGCTGTCACTCGCTGGCACCCAGGGCAAAGAGAGAGAGGAGGCCAAACTGCAGCCAGCTGCAATGAATCACTCGCTCCCCGTCCCTCCTCCCCAGGGAGCCCGGGTCCCTCCTTCCGGCAAGGGGATAATGTCTGCCTGGCCGCGCTGCCTTCTTTCACAGAAAAAGCCATCCTGGGGCGGGGGGGGGGCTCCTATTGCAAAAAGCTGCTGCCACAAAAAAGCGCAGAGCCTGAAGAACAAGGATTTCTGCTCAGCAGCTGGATGGGAACGCACGGCTGCCAGCGTTCAGCACAAACACCACTTAAAAAAATCTGAAGTTGGTCATTTGTCTAAATTGCAGGAAATTCTGGAGGAAGGCTCAGGCACAGAATCTGATTTGAAGGAGACTCTTTATGCCCCACTCATGCAATATTTATTTCGGGGACTGATTTCCATTTAGTCCTTTCCTAACGGCCCTTTTCCTTCTCGCTATCCCCAGTGTGATAGATGAGCGATTTCTCACACCAGCCCAATTACCAGGTTTCAGCCAAGCTCTCTCAACCACCACCACCATCCCCTCAAGTTTATTTTGATGAGTTCCATCACATAAACTGCTTCCACACATTACAGTTTGTTCTTCATATTTAACACAAAACAGCAGAGGGAAATGTCCAGATCTCAGGGTCACTGGCATCCCAGACAAAAAGTGTAGCCAAGAAGGCACAGGAAGACCAAGGTCATCACGTGCATTTCTTGCTCTATAGACCCACATTTGGAGAGCAGCGCTTTCAAAAGGTAAAGATGTCCAAGCCTTTGCAAGGTAAAGATGTCAGCTGTTTGTTTTCTGAGAAAGGGGATTTCTCCAGTAAAACACATGCAAACTCAACCCCTCTCCATCAGCCAAAGCATGAACTGAACAGTGGCACATGGATCCACATGGCACATGGATACCTCATCCACTTGTTTCTGTCTCCTGCAAAGAATAACTTTGCTGCACAGTAGCCAGTCCCTGCTCAACAGCTGCATCTCTCCCAGTACAGAGAAAGGAGCTGCAAACTGCAGTTTTACTGGGAAGAGAGTTTAGCCCCAAGCCCCACAAAGGCAAATTCTCATCACCTCCAGGGCAAGAGGAGAGGTTGCTTTCCCAACAGCATGTGCTACCATGTCCAGCATCCCTCTTCTCCCACTAGCACTATCCCAGTGCCTCATATCCCTAACACCCATACTCTCTGCTTTGCTTTCCTACCCAAGGCAGCCTTTTAGGCTCCAAATTCAACACACCTGTCTGGTAGTGGGCTTCAAATTCAGCCAGTGTGAGGGCAGGAGTAAATAAATTCCTCTTATCTCTTCCTGCACTTGTAGGGTGATGAGGGAAGAAAGCTGCACAGTTCCCACCTGGCAGACAATGTGTATTGAAACAGTGAGAAACTCATCAACTTTGTTTGGCTCACAAAGGTGATCCACAAAGGGTTTCTTTTATTATTGTTGATGTTTGGGCTTTAAGGGTGTTTGTTTTTACAAACTTTGAAACAGCACAAAACAAAACCATGAAAAGAAACCTTTTTTTTTAACAGAGAAACGGAAGGACCTTCACCATTCCTAAAGCCACCTTCATCACAAACTAAAACAAGTCTTAAAAACACTCAGGGGCACAGGCTGTCAAGAATCACAACTAATCACAGTCAATGCCACTTTATCACATTCTTTCTCTGCCAGATGACACACTATGGATGGATTTCCCCTTATGACACATTTATAGCACTTTGTAAGGCTTCTCCTGCACTCCTGTACATCTGCATCAGTGTCTCCTCCACAACACCTGCAGCTACAAAACAAGTACATTGAAAAGATTATTACACTGAGCACCCATAAGTTAGCAAGCTCTGGAACTCCGGTTACCCCTTGTGCAAATGAAATACAAAACACTCCCTAACCATGCTCACACACACTGCTCTGCTGCGGGAATGCCAGCTCATCCAGCATTGCCCCCCTCCTCTGACAGAAGGATCTCTAAAGGCAGAGCTTAACAGAAACAGTTAATATCCTGAGTGTGGCTCTGAGCCATCTGAGCTCTGTGTGTAATATAATCAGGTTCATAATGCCCAGAATAGCACTCTGGAGTCCTAGCACAGACTAAGACCTCACTGTATTAAAGTGTTGTGTGGATAGCTGCAGTGGTGCCGTTTTCTCTTCTGTAGAATTACTGAGCACCATATACAGGAACCAACCATAACCCATATTTTACAGAAGCTGGGACACAGGAGAGCAATGTACACTTTTCAAATGTCTTTTTTTGGCAGCTAAATCAAGTTAGTATTTTCACAGACACACTGAGGGAGGGAGGGAAGGGAACACTGAGGTTACTCTCTCTCCAGAGCAGACAGGCAAAAGCCTAGTTCAGCCAAAGCTCACTGAGGCTCTTTATGTTCCTGTTCAGTGACAGAGGTCACTTGTCGAAGCCTGAACCAGATCTGGTACAGGGCTGCCTGCTAAGCATGCTGGCAAAAGGATCTGAGCTATACCCTTCTTTGCAGTTGTTTGTGTTTCTTCAGGAACACCAAAGACCTGGAGTCCGTCCCAACACCGCTTGCACTGCCTTTGCTAAAAACATGCCTTTTAGCTCCAAAGTAAAATTTGTCTTGAATTCGTTGTGCTCTGAAGAAAGAAATCCCATACACAGGATCCACAAAGAAAGTAATTGCATGTGTTTGCCAAATCATTTCACTTATGCAAATTCTAATTTTCAGCACAGATTCCAGGGTACTTTCCTACCATAAACACAGGTTAGATCCATGGTTGAGCTGATTACCCTTTGATGCTCTTCCGGTTCACATTGCACAGCAGGTGCTGCTCATACTTCCAAAGCATCCAGAAGTCACAGCTCTTCAATTCATTGATTTTTATGAAGCATCAGGTCATGCTTTCTGGCCTTCAGCTGATCACAGTTCATGAGCTTTCTGTATATTTTGGGCTTAGGATCTGTATGTGTTTGAAGTGAGTAGAGACTAGATGCCTTTTGGCAAGATGCCTGAGGCAAAGGCCTCAAGAGAGAAATCCACCATTTCCCAGGCTGACACAAATGGACAGGCATCCCTTTGCTTCAACTTTTATTCCCTATTTGTGAACTGGCTATGAAGAAGGACGTTCTCCTCTCACCTAAAAAAAAAATCAGTGGTTTTAGCATTGCTTTTCCTTTTTTTCTGCTGTGTGTTTTCCCCCAGAGAAGAGGAGCCCCACCAGTGTCTGATCAGAGTCCATCCTGCCCCGGCAGCATGTTCTCCTGAGCTAAACAGAACAGGTGGGGAGGCAGGAAGACAAACTTCCACAAAGCTGTTTCTTAAACCAGATTTACAGGGATACAGTGAAACAGAACAGGGTCAGGGAAGATTGAACACATTTGTGCCTAACCAGCAAGACTGCCAGGAGAGACCCTGACCTAAAACAGATTTTCAGGGAGAAACACCAAATCCAACAATCACCTGCAGCCCAGCTGGGAGCTGCCACTGCCTCCACTCTGGCTGTACCACTGCAATGCCATCACAAACGCAGTACCATCTTTCCCACTGAAGTACCTGTTCCTCTAAGAAGAGGCCATAAAAACTACCTCATCTTTTGCATGCTGCAAATGATGAGGATCTGAAAGTCTGGGTTTTGGCATCTAAAGTAACTACTGTGAAAATGCTACAGGAGATTTTTGCCAGAACAGGTGAGAAGAGCTTTCCAAATTCTTGAAAAAGATAATGTGTACAGAGGCAACCCAGTGCAGAACTGCAGAGACAGCAAAAATTGAAGTCCTACTGCTGTTGTGAACATTCCTGAGGCTGTTGGTGTGGGAAAGAGGAGAAAGTTGGTTGCTGCTTTACCTGTAGTCACTCAGGAGACAAGCCATCAAGATCTATAGAAATTATGATTATCTTCTGGAATAATAAATGCAGTTTCTGGGAGAAAGAGTTTTCATAGGGATATTTTTGACTATTGGTTGAGTAACTTCTTTGTTGCAGACTACAGAAAAAAAAAGACCCTTCTTAAAAAAAAGACCCTTCTTCCTATTGCTTTGCCGTTCAAGACATTGTCATTGTCACCTTTCAGATGTGTAAGCATAAGAGACAGCAGCAGCTGAGCTGTGGTAATTAGGAGGGAGAGATGTGCAGACCTTGCTCACATCTTCCTGTTAAGATGCAGTTTACACTTTGGCAGGTTTAACAGTCCCCAGTGAAAATAAGCCATCTGCATCTGCTCCAGCACACCATCCCCATTTCTGAACCCTTCAAGCAGTTCTGGAAAAATCAGCATTGCCTCCCTGCTTCTTTCAGGCCTAAATGCAGTCACAAACCCATTAATTCTCTTACAGTAATGCAGGAACACTGGCTCTAGACCTGTTCACAAGGCATCTACTTAAAAAAAAAAACAAAAAACAAAATAAAACCATTTCCCATTTTATTCAGGCATCTACTGAGTTCCAGGTTTCACTGCTTTCTGTACTTGCAGCAGAGAAGCCAAGAGGGACACAAGCAACCTTATTCAATTCTATTCACAAGCACCCTTCCTTGGGAAAGCCAATAACTTTCAGAGGGTCTCTGCAGACTTTGCTCCACTGCTTTGCACACTGGAGAATGGCTGGTTGGTAATCCTCTTTTCACTCAGTGAGCACAGACCCAAAGGTTTTCATTCCTGTGAGCTCAGAAATTTCCATTTCCATTTGAGAGAGACATTTTCCTGGCAGTTCTCAAAAGATGCATTTGTAAAATAGGGAAACAACCTCAAGGAATGCTAAAGCAAAGGAATAAAGCTGTACGTGGACAGCCTTTCTACCTCAGCCAGGAAAGGAAATTCCTTCTCAGCACCACTGCCCCATAAACACAACCTACTCTGCGAGTACCAAATACTTGATCAAAACAAAGTGACCAGCTGACCACCCTACCCTGTACAAACACCAAACATTTTCAGATCACCTGGGGCAACAGCCTCCAAAATCTCAAATAAAAGAGAGTCCAGAAATGTGCACTTGTGTGTGCATGCAATACAAGCAAAGAAAAGGGGTGCACATCAGATGGCTGCAACACAGAGAAGTGAAGGTGTTCTGCTAACTCACTACAGGAAGACATGCTCACATCAAACTTTAAACTCTGGTCCATAGATTTTTGCTGTCTCCAAAGAGACAGCAAAACTAAAAAGACAAATCCATTGATGTATCCGTATTGTAAAATGTTTAGAAGTTTGCAAATCCAAAGAGGTTGAACCTTGCTTCTTCCAAGTGCAAAAGATTTAGATGCCCCAGAGCCAAGTCCCAGAAAAAAGCCCTAGTCAGTGGCTCAGGAATGCCAGCTCTTAACACCGACCAAATGCATACAAACCCTCTGGTGGGGCAATTCACAGTATCATCTCCACAAAAACTCACTGAATATTGCAGCTATCATTCACTGCCTTACTTCTGTGCCAGGGAAACTTAAGTGAGTCTCACTTTGACACCCTCCAAAGTAGTCAGCCAAGTGAGCTATTTCCCTGCCTTGCTTTAAGGGGATTCCTGCTTGGTGTTTCTGTAGAGGAACAAGAAGGCTTCACACTGCAACGGGCAGGATCCCCTCCATCACTCCCAGCTCCTTAGCAAAGGCATTCCTGAGGTGCACTGTGCCCTAACAAATCAACAAAAGCGCTCCAGGTTTCCTGGCAGCTGGAAATTGGAATTCTGCAGTGAAGGCAAACACCTCTCCAGCTAAAGCAAACACAGCCAGGGAGCCCCTGCTGAGCACCACAGCTACTGTCAAAAGAGGGACAGGGAGAAGGTGGGGTCATAAGGCATCTGGCTGACAAAGAGCAATCCAACGTAAAGACAGAAGACGGTCATAAGCCCAGCCCTGACACAGGCATTCCTCTGAGCAGGCATGTGCTTGCTGAAATGGTTTATCAGAATAAACCCACAAAGCTTAATTTTTAGGGCAATGACCATCTTGCCCTGATACAGATGGTACTTTTGCCTTTAAGAGCATTTATTTTAATGTTTAGAAGACCCATGTAAAAGATCCTGCAAAAATACAGAACAAAAATAGCCTAGTCTTAAACAGCTTATAACTTAACTCTAAAATAAACGAAGACAAAGGGAACAGCAGTGATCAGTATGAGCAGCACTCAGCTCAGCAGAACAAGACGACTCCTGTTTCCAGGGGTAAAGGAAGGCATTTGGGGTTTTTTTTTCTTTTTAAACTATATAACAGAAAAAACCTGATGAAAGATTTGAGAGAAGAATTATTAGGTGGGTTGGAATACATTTATGGGCCAACCACCTCTCAAGCAGAAACCAAACCAGCATTTTTCAAAAGCAGCACAAGGAAACAACAGAGGGTAATGTTACCAGACAAACAGCAGCAAGAGCCCAGTTTCCAGCACTAATATTTGCTAGATTGCATACAAAAAACTAGATGGGCTGCCTCAGTACCTCATTTTCAGTTGCACTTGGCGAGTAAGGGAAAGGAGAAACCAAGCAGGGCTGAAATAGTGACAGCAAAAGAGCTGCCTGCCTCAAACGCTCTTACAACAGGCACAAGCCCATCAATACCATAAAATATCTCTCATTCAATAAAACAAAGGCATCTTCCTCAGATGCACCCTGAGAGCTGGAATAAATACCCAGATTTTACCATCTCCCCCTCCTGATGGTTATGCTCTCCCACAGGGAGTTTCCTGGTAACGCTTTCAGTGCATGGATGGGAGGCAGCAGAGGGTATGTGTGAACAAATTCACTTAAGTCAGACCCGATCTGGACTGCAAATCCAAGTCTTCAGCTTCCATGGCATCATTTGGAGCCCTCACTGAGACCACTGTAAGGCACATTTTCCTTCCCATTCCCTTGAAGAACCACCAGATACCAGCCCATAGGCAAATACTGCCTTTAGGGTAAATCCTGGTCTACCTACACGAGGTTAATTGAGACACACAGATGCCAGGCAGCTGACAGTGCTCAGCAATGGTGCAAAGCCAGCAGCCCCATCAGCAGGTGAGTGCCAGGAGCTCCCACACCACAAATCATCCACCCCCAGCCTGAGGGAGATCCAGCTGGCAGAGTTGTGCTCTGTTTGGGAAGATGGTGAGTGGCACTTAAAGCCCCGAGTCTCAGGAAAGAAATAACAGCTGAATGTGCAGGGTGAAGGACTCCTACATATGTATAGTGGAGAGACACACACAAAGGAGGGCGGGGGGGCAGCTGGGAAGAGTGACAGCAAGACTTGTCTCTGGGCCTTGTGCTTATTTTGACCTTTCAGTTAAAGATTCTCCAAAAAGGCACTGCTCAGCCCCAAGCCTGATTAGATGTCTTGGGAAAAACAGAGCACAAAGCATCACACATGAATGAGCACAGAGCCATAACAGGATCTTGATATTCCCACCCATCCATATGGCCAAAAAAAGCCACGTTCTTCAATGCAAACATTGGCAGCAGCAATATGAAACGAATGTGTTAATTAGCAGATTTTGCAATCCAGCACACAGCAGAGACTGCTGATGGTGGCTATTATATAGTCAATCAGAAGTGAAACAGAACAAGTACCACGTTACTTAAACCATTCACAACAAGGTTAATAATTTGCTAATTGCATATTTCTGGCCTGAGCAGACCAAGGTCTGTTTTTCAAGCTTCTTTTCTCAAAGGTATTTTGAAATGTATTTAGTAAGGCAAGCTCTCCATCACTTGCAACTCTTCTCTTTGTTAACATTCAGTCCCAACTTGAATGTTTAGCTTAAATTCAAGAAAGGCCGCTGCCTGGCTTTACACAGCACCAAACTAAATGAGCTCAATGATTTCCCAGCCTTGTAAAGTTCTTTCATTTTCAGCCTGTAAACAACCACAAGTTATTCTGAAACAATCAGAGGTTAAATTACAACATTCATCAGATTTATTTCTTGTATAGGATTTTCACATTGAATGCAAGAGAAGATTATGAAACTGAATTACTTAAATGCCACTGGAATTTAACATAATTCCTTAGAGTACATGGGTTTACATGCTAAATGCTTAATAAAACTCTACTCTCCTAAAAAGTTTAATCAATAAAATAAATACTGCAAGACAGGTGAGATACACTATTTCACCATTACACTGATATTTCTAAGAAATATAAAAAATATAAATAAGATTTCATTTTCATGAGATATTTGAAGTACAAACCTCAAGCAAACAATATTCTTTACATCCAGGATGTACCACTTATGGTGCATAAGACATGTAGACATAAACAAAGTTTGGAAGGAAAAGAACAAACAGGGATGAAGAACATAACTGAATTGGTCTCGGGGTTATTTCTAAAGCACAGAAAAACAGAAATCAATTGCACCAGGACTAGTCAGAGTCACATAATTTAAGGTACAGCCGCTCTGATTTCCTGCCTAACACACAGGCACTGTTCCATTTTATCCACTCACACCTCCATAAAGCCCATTAAGTGGTTCTGTGAAATGTAGTGGTTTATGGCATCCAGACTAAAGGCCTTTGGAGGTCAAAACCTAAGTTGACTACTCTGCTAGTAGTTTGCTACAATGGCTCCATCATTCTTTCTGGCAGCGTGGCCAGACTAATTTCTTATTTGTTTGCCTTCTGCCTTGAGCCATTAATTCCTTCTCTGCTGGATTAAAGAGGAGCTCCTCAGAGTCAATTATGCACATGTTTTAACCAACTCACCTCTCAATAGCTTTTTTGGCAATCAACAGATTGGCCCTGTCAGTGTCTCAGTACAAGGCATCTTTTCTTGAATCCTTGAACAGCTTTTTACTTTTTTTTTGGTTGGTTTTGGTTTTTTTTTTTTTTTTTAATATCAATTTGATTGTCCTCCCCCCACCTCTTCCCCCTTCTTCAGGGTCACTGCTTTGGTGAGGAACAATCAGTGAAAAATCAGCATCTCTGGCACACAGAAGTCCAAACTTGCCTGTATCAGATGGATGCAATTTCACTGGACTCATTTTACAGCATAACTGAGGAGCTACAGAAATCAGGCTGCAAAGATCGTATCAATTCACTAACAGTCAATTATCTGACTGTACTGAGGGCAAGGAGCTTGTATCTTTCTTAATCATCATTTAATCATTTCTCCAAAACCTCTAAGGTAAACTTCATTACCTCCCCCATTCTGCCAAAGACTTACATACTATTCAGAATATTCAAGCAAGAAAATCCCAACATTCCTGTCATTTCTAGCCATGGTTTTGAATTTGTCCTCAGCATGGCCTGTTCTCTGCTGAATCAACATTAACAGTGGCTTTACACTTATTTTCAGAATACTGATGAACTACTGAACAGCAGAGTACACTACAGATACTTGCTGAAGTCACCTGCTAGGAATACCACTTTCTGAAATGTACCCAGTGACCCATGATTTCAGAAGCATCAGCCTTTTATTTTAATTAAATAATTATGAGGTATGCTGTTGGTGTTGGCACAGATCAATTATTCATACCATTCTACGACTCCAAGTCAAACATCCAAGAAACACATTACATGAACAGTCACCTGCTGCCGTGTTTCTTTCCAGCAGCACTTTCTTACTATTAACACAATCCATCCCTTCAGAGGTGTCTATCCTTGCAAGTATACACCAAAATTATAACTCAAACCTCCCCAAAGACCTGACTTATTCAGGATGACTGCATGAAAAGCATTAATCCCTTGTAGGTGTTAACCAGGCACTCCATATCACAAGGAACTGTACCTTCCTCTACTTCTGTTCTAGCAGCAGGTCCACTGAACTTCCACCTCTAACCAGATTTCCATTGTGTGGCACTTCTCATTTTGTGTTACTTCTCATTTGGTGTTATACAATAAACCCACATTGACGTTTGCAAAGAGCACAAGCAGAGAGCTTATGCTCTGTGTACAGGCCAGCCCAGGGTGTAGGTCAGTGTGACAGCTGGAAGGGCTCTGTCTGTTACACCACTTGGAAGAAAATAATTCCAAGGCAATAGTAGAATGAAATATATGGCTTTTACCAGTCCTTACCTTGGCATTTTCAAAGCAGGAAATTTATTTCCCATTGTGACCCTCCTCCAGCCCAGCTACCTGGGAACACCAATACCTGGCTGTCTGTCAGGGACAAGATCACCAGGACAGCTCCAAGTTCCAGGACAGCAGGAACAAGCAGCCTATGGAAAACTGGTTTCAGGGAAGGCTGGCCATCAGTTTGAACAGCAGAAAGTCTGCTCATATTTATGCATGACTGCTCAAGTGAACTGCATGACTGCTTTTGTTGATCTGCTCTCAGCGATCCATTCTTTCAGTAGGAACACCAGGAGGAAGCCACGCTGGGACTGGGCAAGGGAAAAAAAAAACACCCCGTGGACATACTGAATGGGACAGAAAATTCCCCTACAATTTCTGTAAGTTTATTTCCAGCAATGTCCTGCATTGACTTTTCTAGCAGCTTTTTGGGACACCTCCACACATCAAAGCCCAAGCCACACCACAGTAGTCATTTACACTAAATCTACTTTAGAAATTGATTAAACAATTGATTTTTTTATAGCTTAGATAGATACAAAGTGACCTTTCCATCCCACAAAAAAACAAAGGGAATTAACACATGTAAACAGAGTCTTCATTTCAAAGGGAGTGTTTTGCTCCCTTAGAGGGAAAGTCCTGCAATACTTAATTTTTTTCTTGCAGCTCTCAAAAGATCAATTCTCCTCCCTCCACTTAAGCTTTTCACCTTTCTGTCCAAAACAGGCCAAAGGCATAAGACTTCTCAGAGCATACACAGAAAAGCAGCCCGAAGACAAACATTAGTCTTGCTATAGGTCACCAAGTGGTGAAGACATCAGTACTATTTTGTCAGCTAACAGTTCTATGTCAGTCTGTGAAGCAGCAACAGAGGACAGTTCCCAATAGAGATAAGAGTTTTACAAGCACAAAAAGTTTTATTTTTTCTCTATACAGAAGAGAGGTTTTTGAGATGTATTTTTCATTGCTGAGTGGAATAACAAGGATGGTCCATGTGTTTATACTGGCTGAGACCATTTCCCCTGTGAATCACTGCATACATAAAATTTCTACCTGCTTTAAAATAAACACATTGTGTTTTGGGCAAAGTTCCTTCATTAGGGCCTTGTGGTGCTTTCTACCTGGTGCACTTGGGGATGCAGATTACAATCCTAGAGCTGAACAGCCAGGTGTCATTTGTGTTTTCATGATCAAACAGGCTCTGGCAGCCTGCAGAGCACACGGTGCCTGTAATTGTCACTGTAGCACCCGTTAGCATCTCACTGTGCTGGCAGCACGGGGAGGAAGGGAAACAGATGCACAGCCCAATGGCTTTCAAACATTCAGGAGAAGGATGAAACCTCAGAACGGGGAGTGCAGGTCATTCTCTTGTAACAGCTTTGCTCAGTGCAAAGCAGCATCCCAGCAGCGTCCTGGGACTTGCATGTGGATGCTAAACACCTGCACCAGGCACAGACACAAACCTTTGATCAGCAGGAGAACACTGAAATGCAAAACTACTTAAACAGAAATGTTCTTGGGACTGTGTGAGCAGCACCAGCACACAAGTTCCTCCCAGCAGGACACCCATCCCTGTCATCCACGGGAGGGTAAACACTATTCAGATGTTATTTGTCTGTAGCCAATGAGTCTGGCATTCGTAGGTCCATGGCAAGAGCTCTGCTACAGCAGGTCTGGGATGGTGGGATGCTGTAGATGTATTTGGATGGCTGGATCCAAAACAACACTGTTACGTGATACATCCATCAGCTTGCCTACTCTTTCCACTCTTCACAGTCCTTTTTCACAGAGTTCAACAGAGACGGCTCTCCACAGTGGTGAAGCCTAGTTAAGCATTGTGAACAGTGGCCATCATCATCAGAGGTCATTAAGGAAAGCTTCATGATGCCACCACCCTGTACAGACAGGCATCAGACCCACAGTGAAACAGAACAATTACTTGCAAGACCATCGATGGCAGGGAGCAGCCTGTGTTCTATGCCCAGAAAAGGCATTCACAAAGCTCAAGTATCCACAACAGTACTGCCACTACATACAGGCATAACATACAGGAATAACTAAAAAACATCATTAGCAAGAAAGCATGGCTGTCAGAAGCCTTTATATTAACAAGCTCTGCTGAGCTTGTTACTGAGGCTACTGACACAGGCTTTCACCTCCCCTGCAGACCAGTTCAGTGTGGAGAAGGAAGGGGCCAGGGTGACTTGGGCACTGTGAGGACAGAGACTTGACTGTCCCAAGCCCAGAGAAAGCAAAACAGGCTAAATGGCTCTTTCATCTGGTCCTGTGCAGCTGCTTATATGGCCACACTGCCAGCAGCACAGTCCCTACTGCCCATCTGTGCTGCTGTGGGAGGACATCCTGCAGGTACCTGCCCTCTGGGCAGTACAGAGAGCAAGAGCAGCATTTGTACGGCAGCTGCTCTACCCCACCACTCCTTTTTCTTTAGCTCTGCATCATCTCAGCAGTGCTGGGCACAAAGCACAACCAGACACTCCAGCTCTGGGGCTCCAGCTGCCTGTTACTGAGGCCAAGGAGCTCAGCACATCGAGTCACTCCGGGATGGCAGTGCCGCAGGGGCTGCTCTGCCTTCCTGCCAATTCACATTCTGCCTGTGCTGCCAAGAGGACAAGCTGGTAGCAATCACCCAGGGCCATTCTGAAATTGCACATGCACCTCTGTTGGCTGTCACACATCTGGAGAACAGTTTCTGGTTACAAATCCCCAAAAGAGAGGAAAAAATTTAGATCAAAGGAGGAAATAAACAGTACGAGTCAGTGTTACCCGTTACAGCCACAGCAGTGCCTCAGAAGGCACAGTCACACAAGGGAACCACACCTCTCCATCACAGCCATGAGAAAGCTGCACTGCCATGCAGGACAAACAGCAAAAAGCCCTTGCAATCTTTGTCTTAAATCTCTCACAAGTTTCAGGTTGGCATAAAATGCAATTCAAAATACGTTTCAGCTAAGGATCAGAATATAAATTCACAAATGCTGTAGTGTCCCCAGGTATTTCAGCCTTTCTGCAGCCTCATTTCATCAATTTCTATCAAAATGCTGAAATGATCTGGCAAATAAACCAAGCCCCTGGTTAGTACTTCTCTATTTCCCACAGTGGCACACATAGATCTCATGCAATTAATTCAGCTGCAGATCAGCTTTACCATTCTCTGGGGTAGAATCATTCAGTAGTAGACTGCAATCTGTATGCAAAAAGTCAAGCAGGAAGCAAATAAAGATCAAAATATTGATGTCAGTGCAATTCAGAAGTCCAGGAACTGCTTCTGCACTCGAGATCTCCAGCACATACAACTTCTGGCTACACTAGGAGACCATAGAATACAGGTGAGAAGAGCTCATGATTCTGGTATATGGAAGACAGCAAACAGATGATCAAAATTCTCATCACGTGTTACCAAAATGCTCTCGTGTATGATAATTTTGTAATTCACTAACACAATCACTCTCTCCAACATTTTAAGAAGGTTCAAGGCAAAAAAATCTTGGGACCAAGGCTGAAAGTACTAAAGAGAGAGTTGCTTCAGGACCATTAGCTAACTCCAAGCTGTCCAAAACCCTACAACAGCTTCAGTGAGGACATGATTTCTGACAAAGCCTGGTCTGGCTGGACCATCTCTGAAGCCATGGTTCCTCTGCTTCAAATATTTTTTGTCTGAAGGACTTCCAGCTGAGCAGAACACTCAGCAGGCAATGCCAGGAGCATTTTCTCAAGCATTTGCCTGGCCAGCTGTCCACAGAGGTTGGCATTTCTTTATGGAAACCAGAGAACCCAAAAATTCTGCAGGAGGATGAGGGCATGGGCACTTGTAAGCACAGAGAGATTTCAAGAGCACACAACCTCCTGGAGTCAGGATCAGAGGAGGGGAGACAGGTGGCACTCCAATTCTTAATGTAACTCCACACAAAGAGCAGGGTAGCCACTTACCCAAATTGTGAAATGCTGCAGTACAGGAAAGCTAAAAGAGCAGAGATTGAAACAAAAATTATTTTGAAATTACATAGATGGGCAGAAACCCTCAGCTGAAAACACTACTTCTATGTAGTAATTTTGAGAATTATTATAGCAGGGTAAGATGTCAAACATTCCCATTCTATTTATAGAATGACATGCAATTTAGTCAGAAAACAAGTTTCATCAACATAAATGCATGAACACAATCAGCTTCCTCCACCTGCACAGTTCCAGGCACAACTACCCTCCTGCCAGAGCAGAGCTGCAGGGAAGGGCAGGACACAAGGGCTGCATTCCCCCTGGAGTAACTTCAGCAGCAGGATGAACCCCATCATTGAGACTCAATACCACATTATGCTGAGATAAGCTGACACACATGGTTTTTTCACTGAAACCCAGAAGCACTGCCTTTAATTTCAGAATTAAGGAAAAGTGCAAAGAGAGGGAGAATGGTGATGACTTGAAATTGTCTGCACCTGCAGATACAAAGCAACAGCAAACCATTCAGTCAGTACCTTACAGCTGTGTGTCCCAATGGCTCACCACAGATTCTGTGGGGGTATCTGGAGCAAGTGGTGACGTAATTCCTAAACTCCAGTCCCCAGTACAGACCCAGCCTAGCTAAACCATACCCAGAAGCAAAGATCAGTCCCATTACAGCCTGTGACACAGGGAAGAGAGACTTCCCACATGAGATAGGCCAGGAATAGATACAAGTAGCAAGATGAAATTACAGTGTTCAGATACTTCAAGAAGGGAAATGAATTATCATTTTCTAAAAGGGAGTAGCTATGAAGTTGCAAGAATTTTGAGAGCAGCAGTGCTGGTGGAGAGCAGAGGCTGGGGAAACTCAACAGTTCCAGGTTGTTCCACAGTTAAACTTCAGAGCCAAAAGCAAAGTAAAATCTCACACGTTTACCAGGCACTGAAGAAGCAATCCTAACAGTACTTGCAGTTTTTATACTGCAAGTACATCACTAAAGTTCCCACTCAATTAAAGTCTGGCATCTGGAAACTTCCTTAGGATCTGCTTCATTTGAAGACTCATTTCACATTTTGATCAACATCTAAAATGAGATCATGATACCACAAATTTCTTTTCTGCTTCCTTTTCTCCTCTTTTTCTTTCTTGAGATTGGGAGGCAGGACTTGAAAGTGAAGGTCTAAAATTAAATTCAGGATATTAGAAACTATTTAAAAATTGATTCAATAACAAAACAAAACTAAAAAACCAAACCAAAAAAAAGGCAAAAAATCCAAAACAAAACAAACCACCACCAACAAAAATTTACCTAAACTGAAACCATTTGTTTCTTCTTTTTTCTTTCCCTCACAAGCATTGGGAGGCAGCACTTACTTCTAGTTAATGAAAAGAATACCTAAATTGTTTCCTGGAACCTCAGAATAGCTCAGATGTCTTAGTTACTACTTGGCTGAAAAAAAATTATTAGCAGTGAAAACAAGTCCTCTGCATTTATTACTTCAGCAGCTGGGGAGAAGAGGCAGAGCCTTGGAGAGCTCATTCCAAAGCGCTGTGGTTCTCCCATTAGTCAGGGCTGCGTGTCGGTACAGGTTGGAACATCCTCCTTCGTGTTTTTGCACCTTTGCAGCTCTGCAAGTCTGAGCTCCAGCAACTACAACCCCGGCCAGTTTATTAAGCAGGGGAGCATCTCAGTTATCACTGTGGCAAACCACAGCACGCAGGCTGATTCTTCACGGTGCCAGAGAAAAACGCAGGTAACAAAACCCCCTCCATGCTGACTTGAGAGAGTCTCCCAGATTCAGTGTGCCACCAGGAAAGGTCCTTTGGCTTTCACCGCTGTGCTGGAGTAAAGACAGTGCAACACAGGAGTTTACTGTTTCCCAATTAAATTAAGCATCTACTCTGCCTTGCGGAGCAGCGGTATCATGTCACGAGGCTGTGCACGTGCTCCCGCTGCCTCAATCACTTGTTTCTGAAAAACACATGCAAGAATTTATAGGAATTGTCTTCCAGGACTGAGACGAAACCAGACAAAGCTCAAATAATGATCAATATGAATCTTCTCTAAAGACATCATCACAACCATCAGGTCATCAAAGACGCCTCCAGTAACAGGACAGGGAAAATGATACCAGCAGCACAATGAAAGACCAGCTGGCACATTCCCATGAAGGCAAAAGCAGCCCTCCTGTGGTTTTCATGAACAGCAGAAGATGAATCCTTTCAGATACAGTAATCCTGCAATCAGATACTCACAAGAACCACAAATAAATGCAAATCAAATCCAGGGCTTTAACAGATTATAGGGAACGCAAAGGAGAGTCAGTAGAAGGCACCAGATCCCAGCACGCAGAGCACAAAGACGTTTCACTGAAGATCCAGGTGAGCAAAAAGGGCACCAGTCCAAGCCCTGCTTCCTGAAACTAGCTTGTATCTAGAGGGCTAATTCTTACAAGGAAGCAGGCAGGCTCATGCCTCCTCTGACTGCTACCACCCTGCACAGCCTCCAAGTCCTATCATCTTCCTCCAAGATGCCCTTATGCAAGATTGGGAGGGTTCAGCTCAGAACTTGGCTACAACAAACAATTTGAAGTTTCAGGAGAAAAAAAAACAACAGCTACAAACGAAAACAGAACAGACGGAGAGGCTGTCAGTGAGGAGAAGAAACTGATGTCCTTGTGAGTTGGCTTTGACAGGCAGCAGGAAGGACTGAGACAGAGAAGAAGATGACAGAAGAGAAATAATGTCAAACTACCCAATTCAGCAGTAAAGCTTTTACTAGAAAAAAATCTCAAGCATTTCTGGGGAGTGGCTGCTTCATCTTCTTCTGAACTTGTCTGTTGCTCTCCCTTTCCAGCTGACACTGAAATTTACACTGAAAAAGATATCATGCTTCCCTGTACCCATCACTGCTGGCTAAAGGAACACTCCAGAAAGCAAACAGCAATAGTGGAACACAGAAAGTGCAATTACTTTTGTCTTCTGTTGGACAGTGCTGGATAGCACACACCCCACACAGGCAACCTGGGTGGGTGCTTTTTCCTTCAGAGCACACCCAACATAGAACTGGCACTGCTTAATTTGGCAGGCAGCCTCTCTCCAGGCTCACGGGGCCACCTTCGGCAGCAACAGATACTTTTCAGACTGGTTCAGTCCTTGCAGGCTCTGCTGGCATTGCCAGGAGAGCCCAAGCGTGCCAGCAGCAGCAACACTCCAGCAACAACCCCGCTTCACACAAAGACTGGCACTGAAGGAACAGCTCTGCACACTCATTACAGCCCTCTGTCAGCTATTCCCTCTGCCCTTATATGGGAACATCCCGTGGCCCCGCTGGGAATATGATGCTGTTGGTGGACATGAAAGGTAAGGCAATACCTGAGCTGTCAGCAGGCGAGGGCAGAATTTTTCTGTTCTGAAAAGCAAGCAGAGTCTTGGAGCCTGAACTCTTTGAGCCAGCACTCACATGGGAGAAAGTAGAGATTAAAAGTGTCAACTGCTGACAGTCTGCACCCACCTTTCTCAAGAGTTATGCTGGTGATTTTAATCTTATTAAATATTGTTAATCGTATTACTAACCTAACTCTTTTCACATGTTAGGAAGAAATTTAAAGAGAAAATTCCATATATGACCAAGCTATAGTAAAGGCTTTCTGGCCAAATCTCAGTTCAGGACAAGTCCCTGGCTTGCAGATTCCAGTTCAGCTGCACACAGGTGTGGATGTGCATAGAAATAGTCTGCTCAGCACCAAACTGCCTACAAGTCACCTTCCCTGCCAGATTCTTCTCAATCCATAACTTGTTTAATCTCTTCTCCTGTGATTCTGCTAGGCTTTGCTGGCCTCTCAAAGTGACCCTATTCAAACCTGTGAAATTCCATGCCCCATTTGCAGCAAGGGGAAACACCAATTTCCCCATTACAATGCAAAACCACGGAGCAAAACAGCTCAGTGCATCAGCTTCCCCCTGAATCAGGGTGAATGCTTCCACCGCTGGCTTAGCCCCCCGACGTCACACAGACACATCATTAATAAAAGTCATTGATTTCTGCATTTCATACACAGGGCAGAACACTTCTGTGATCCCTGTTCAAAAAGTGAGGTCACAAATGAGCAGGTCACATTCGGCCTCACACAGAATAAAGCACTTGTTTAAGAAAAATACTGACCCCGCTGTTTTACAACACTCAGGGTTGTAAGCCCCTTCCTCTTTGTAACTAGAGCGGCACTCCAGATACTCTCCCAGGACTACTCCTGTTCCAGACTGCTGCCCTGAGATAAAGCAGCAGCCACAGAAAGTTTAGATTTAAGAAAATAAAGATCTCAAATTGCAACTCCTGGAACACAAAGCACACCTGCTCAGAGGGGCCCGAACACTTGCTGCAAACTCTTTCAAAAGGAATGTGTTCAAGGTGGAAAACGAGATCTCCAGACAGCGGGAATTGCCCAGTCAGGGGAGCGGGGCCAGGGCCGGGCAGCTCCTCCGGCGCGGCTGCCCGACGCTCAGCGCGGCGCCAGCTCCCAGCGAGCCGTGCCCGGGTGGCGGGGGCTCGCCCGGCCCCACCGCTCCCCGCTCCCGGCGGTGCCACCGCCGCCGGAGGGGCTCGCCAGCCCCGCCGCCCGCTCCCGCCGCTCCTCCGGGCGCGGAGCCGCGGGGACCGCCGCCCTCCTCCCCGCAGAGCCAGCCGCGGGGGCGGCTCGGAGCGGGGGCTTCCCGGCCCACCGGAGCCCCCTCGCCCCGCCCGGGAGGCGCCGCCGCTCCGGAGGGGCCGCGCCCATCCCCCCACGCGGAGACAAAGCGCGGCCCCCGGGCGGCACCTGCCGCCGGCCGCCGACCCCCGGCAGCGCTTCCTCGCCCCCGGCCGGGCGCGGCGGCGGCGGCAGCCCGCGCTCCCCTCGCCGCGGCCCCGCCGCCCGCCGCCCCTCACCTGCCGGGCGGCCGCCCCGCTCCGCTCCCGCCGCCGCCGCCGAGCGCTGCCCGCACCGAGCCGCGGAGCGCCCGCCCCGCCCCGCTCCCCGCCGGCCGCCCCGCCCCCCGCCCGCGCTCCTCCAATAGCAGCCGTCCGCTCCCCTCGGGGCCCCGCCCCCAAGGCGGCCCCGCCCCGCAGGATCCGGCTGCCCCCCCCCGGCACGCGGCCGGCGGCGAGACCCCATTGGCTGGCGCAGGGAGGGGGCGTGGCCAGCGCCCCCTCCGCGCCCGGGCCGTGCCCGGGATCCCGTGCCGGGGGCCGGCGGCGGCCGAGGGCTGGTGCTGCTCCTGTTCCGCACGGCGAGCCCGGGGCTGCTGCCGCTCCGCACGGCGGCCGAGGGCTGCTGCCGCCCGGCACGGCGAGCCAAGGGCTGCTGCCGCTCCGCACGGCGGCCGAGGGCTGGTGCCGCTCGGCACGGCGAGCCAGGGGCTGCTGCCGCCCGGCACGGCGAGCTCCGCCTTCACCGAGCGAGGCCCGGGCAGCGAGAGCGTTGCCGCCAAAACGAGCGGCGGCTGCCGGCCGGTCCGAGCGCACAGCGCTGCGCCAGAGGAGTCCGCGGCGCCGCTGGTGAGAGCTGGGCTTAAAGCTGTGTGTTTCGGAAGAAATCGCAGCATTTCTCTCGTCTCCGCGTTTGTAGCAATGTAACTTTGCAGTCGGGCTCGGCAAGCCTTTGTGCTCGGCTCTCCCCGCCGAGAGTGCGAGTGAGTGGGAAGCTGCAGCGGGCCCGGGGCACGGGGAGCAAAACCTGAGAGCCAAGCTGACAGCGAAGCCGCTTTATCCCCCTGCACACACAGCATCGGCAGGCTTAGGCACAGCCCAGCCCCAGTTTGCAGCGTATGTGGGAACCGGCACACGAGCGGGATTGAGGAATTTGACAAAAGCATGGTTATCTCTAGTTGCAAAACAGCGAAGGACATACCATTCTAGCTGGAAGTCTGTGGAGACAAAAGCACCATAAAGCAGAAGCGCCTGAAGTGATATGTGTAATGTAAACTGACTGCTGGTTTTGTGATTTTTGTTCCTGTGAAGCTGGAAGCGCCAGTTATGGGCAGAGCGGAGGCTGGTGCTCTGTGTGAGAGACAAAGGCATTTCTTGCCACTGAGAACTGACTGCATAAATTGCTCTCTCTGAATTAGGGGTAAGTTCTGTCAGTAACAGTTCTACAGAGGGACAGAATTAATGCTCCCATTTTTCTTGCTCACACTGTAACTTCTGTGTTTCCCAGATGTGCTGTGCTCTGCTGTGTTGTTGATCAGTGAATATACAGTTAGTCTAACAACTGACTGGCTATACGTGCAGTGACTGACTGTAAGTACTGGTCATTTGCTTGCTGAGCTGACTGCCAGATGTTTGGCAACCCCAGACAAAAGATGGAGTTATGCCTCAAGCACCCAGCCACAAATTCTGTGTGCAGGAAAGAAAACATCTCTGAGGATGCAAAGAAGTGATTCAGGAGGTGTAGGTAAAAGAAAACTGAGGCAGAGTGCACTGGCCTGGGCTGTGCAAAGTACAGAATTTGCCTTATGCTGGGGTGCCCATCACTTCTCCTTTTTGGCTGCAGATGAAGCTACAGATCTCCATTGAAGGCATAATGCTGCTCTGAAAGTCTGAATCGGGCTTTCCTCCCACGTTCATTTCTGACATTTCAGAAGGACATAGCGGGTACAAATCCCACGTTCAGAAGTGTCGTTAAACATCTACTGTCTTTGTTACAAAAATACATCAGTCTCTCTTACTCCCAGCCCCCCAAATTTTATGAAGGATAAAATATGTCTGAAAGTTTAGAGATGCTGAACAGTCCCCAGGATCTGGCAGCATGACCACGGTCTCCCAAAGGAAGGATTATTTCAGAGGCAGCTGCTGGCTGCTTCTCTGGACCTTTGCTCCTTGGCCCTTCGTTATGCTGAAGAGTCCTTGGAGCCTGCTGTATGCAGAGCCCATGGGGACTCCCATGAGGAGATGATCCCTTACTTGTTCTTCTCCCACCCCAGAAAAAGCCATGCTATTACCACACCCCACTCACTGAATCGCTCTTTAGCTTAGAGCTCACTGAATTATCATCTCACTAATCAGACACATTTTAACTGCACTCAAATTGCATCTGCCAAAATCCAGTTGTGGTGACTAAGAGCATTAAAAAAAAAAAATCCCCTAACTTTTCTTTGCTCCAACCAATTCCTAACTCAAAACACTAATCCGCTTTGTGCCTTTCCTCCAGAGCCAGTCCCAACCTGCAGCCCCTTCTGTCTGGTAAAAAAACATCTGCAGGCTTCACTTAAAAAGCAGCAAAAACCCCTGTGAGAGCACATTTGAAAGGAGAGGCTTTTCCTTCTGTGCCATGGCAGGGTTGGTCAGGGAACTGGAGATAGGGCCTGCCTTGGGAGCAGGGCAAGAAGAGCTTCTGTGCACTTTAGGCTTTAGGGATATCAAAGTGCCCCCTCCCACCCCTCCTACAGCCCTTCTGAGTGACAAGGGTGTTGTAAAACCACTATGGGATTAACCATTCCCCCTTCTGGGAAGAGTTTTTATCAGTCTGCACAAAAATTTTGCAGTTCTTAAAAAAACCAAACAAACCAATCAAACCCTAGAGAAAAAGCTAATTCTCAAACATTATACAGCTGAAAATGATGTCACACACAAATAACAAACATTTTGAGGAACAAATGAAAACAATTGTTGATTTCCATTTGTTCAGAAGGTTTGTTTTGTTGTGTTTGTTTTGGTATATTTAAATCCCTAAAGGATCCTTTTCTGTAAAAACTCTTGTTAATGTTGGTTCTAAGCAGGTTAGCTAAGTTTCTTACGTAACTATTATGATAATCACAAGGCAAGCAGCTGCTTATACTCCTTTTGATTTCCTTCTTACTCTTCCTTCCCTCCAAGCAGGGGATGAGACAAGTTAAGAAAGTCACAAGGGATATGTGAATATTGTCTGTAGCTTCTGGGAATACAGTGTATTTAGAGCAGTAATTCAGGGACCAGCTGAAGGTTAACTACATCTGCCCTACTTCACATCTGACTCCGTTCCTTTCAAGCTTTCAGTTGTCAGAACATTTAGAAACAGCACTGAGGTATTTGTTATGGACATTTGGGCACCTACAGATCTGCTGGCAGCAGTCTGTTGATGTTCAAGGATCTGATTTTGAGTACAAAAAATAGCCAACACCCCAGAACCTGCAGGGGTACAGCAAGAGACTCTGAGCACACACCTATTTGCATAGGTTTGCCTTTCTCCCTGCAGAGCACAGCAAAACAAGCTTGGGATGCTTGTGGCAATCCCTTTATCTTGGAGCTCTTCTGCTGTTTAAGCCCAGACCTTCTCAGATTATCCAGCTGCCAAGCACCAGAAATCTCACTTCTCTTTGCTTTATGAGTGAGGTCATGAATGTAACTTGCTAGCAAAAATCTGGCAATAAAATACAGTTCTAAATATAATATGGACAAATCCAGCATTGTCTGCCTTTTCCTAGCTCACGAACCTCATTCCTACAGCAAATCTCAAACCTTTTTCTGAGGTAAACAGGACATCTCTACCACTCCTGTGCTCCACAAAGAGGGAAGTATTTGTTTTTAGAAGGTATGTTGTGAAAGGAACTGTCTTTTCCAAACAAACAGATACAAAGAAATCAACAGGAGCACCTGCAACTTCCGACCAGGATCCTAGAATCTTGGAACATTCAAAACCCAAGTATTAATAAATAAATATATATCCTGATTGTTATACCACATCTAACTGCTTTTTTCCTGTCTTCTTAAGCAACATTTTCTAGTTCTCTCATGAGTGGAAGGAAGTGCAACTTTTCTCTTGAGAAAGCACCTACTGTTAGAAGTCTGCAGTGACCTCATTCAAAGTTATTTCCATAGCCACAAGCTGTTTGCTTTTGAGTTACTGGTGGTTTCTCAAGGAGCAGTAAGAACCCAAAATAGCTTAGCATGGTCCAAGCTCAGGCCACTGCCACCCATTTTTCTATAGTTAATGTCTATCAAAGAGCTTCCTGTTGCTCTTACCAGGTTCTCCCTGGCTCAGCTTCTGTGTCTTGCCAGACAGAGGAAGTAATCTGAATGAGCGCTGCCTTCCTCTGACCTGCACACCGTACCCAGGTCAGCCCTGGCCTCACCAGTCCTGTGTGGGATTTTGCAGCCACCATCCCCCTCGGATGAGCACTGGGGCCCAGGGCTGGCTGAACCATCCTGCCTAGAGAGGCCTTTGCTCACAGAGTAAGAATTCAAGTCTCAAAAGGCCTTAGCAAGCAGAAAATACTCGTTGAAGAAAGGATCTGCTGAGAGACCTCATTCCAAAATGGAAACTCAGCTATCTATTATAAACCTTTCTAATAACCCAAAGGTATGCGACAGAACAGCAGAATGCATGCAGGTTGGTGTGTGTGGTTTTCTTGGTTGGGTTTTTTTGTCTTCTTTCTTTCTTTTTTTTCTTTTTTTTTTTTTTTTTTCACTTAGTCCTGGCTGAATCATCAGGAAACATGCACTGAGATGTCATGTGCTTGTATAAATCACTGCTGCAAAGGTACCTGAACTGAGTGCCCAGGTAAACACCCCCTGTACAGCTGTGCTGGTTTTGTTCAAACTCATGTATTTGCTGCCTGCGTTACCATGACGAAGGTTTAGCACAAAGAACTAAACAGATTATACATATAGTCCATGTTTTAGCATCTTCCCGGACATTGCCTTCAGCCAGCTCAGGTCGAGCTGCCACTGCTGCAGCCACACCTTCTGGCTTTGGGGTGCACATACAGCGCAGTGCCAAGCTACACGTTTAGATCATTGCCACAATGGAGTGATGATTAATCCAGGATTGAGGGAATACATAAATCTTCTCTCCTAATTATTATATAGTCACAGTTAATTACAAGGGTTTTCCCCTAATTGAAATTATTCTGCTGTCACTTCACATAGGAGGATTTAGCGAGGAAGAGCAGAACTAAGTGAACCATGGTAATTACTTGTAACACAGAGCTCTGCCAGCTGCACACAGGATCTGTTCCTGAGTCTTCCAAACTTCTTACAAATAATCAGTTATTTTCATCTTGACACATACACCTTCCAGCTCTTCTCAAATTTCAGGTGCTATTTCAAACAATCATTTAATACACATAAATGTTCATTGACTGTTCATACAGCCCTCGACCGACTTTTTCTTCCTGTAACTATACAGTTAAAGCTACAGACTATCATAATACTCTCTTTAAATGGGTAAAAAGCAGATTTCTGTAGAGCAATAAACAGTCCTCAGTTTTGTATTCTCATTTATTGTACACAAGTTCAGCCTCAGTCCTCTGCTTGTTTCTGATGCCACCGAGTGCAATTCAGTGAGTGCTCCCTGACTTTCAAGTTTAGCTGCCTAACCTTCAGCATTTAAAACCATGCTGTTATATACAATCCACATGTTCAGTGATGTGAAATAAAAAAAATCAGCCAGTTATAGTAAAGGGGGCCAAGATTATGTAATTAAACTGAAAAAATACCCCAAACCCCAAGCCAGAACAACATTCTCAGTGACTAGTGTGGCAAATTACAAATAGAACCACTGTACTAGTCCTTCCCCTTTAACTACACAGTTGTCTGATTTTCATCAAGCTCCTGCAGGAAATATAACCTGTAAAAATATTCCTGAAATGATAAAATGAAATATTACAGATTTGAAAAATTCTATTGATCTGTATGCACACTTCTTGATACAGATAAGTGTATGGGAATTTTTGTCCCAGTTCTGAAGCCAGCAGATCAAACTGCTTCCCTGACAAATATTTGTTACTCACTTCACACTCCAAATAATCAATGTGGCACTTCCCAAAAGCACCTTTTGCACTTTCATCACGCTTACAGGTAATGAATCCTCAAAGATCATTCCTAACACTGTTTCTTTATTCTGTCATTAGCACCCAGAGATACCAAATGAAGTTGGTGCCACATTTGTCCCTGTCCCAAAGATCTTGCAGTCTTAGGGGCTTACAATCAAAACTTCAAACTCTCTTAGACCAGGAGAAAGTCCCACCACAGCAGTGTGTACCAGACAGGTGATTGCTCACACAAAAGCATTACAACACGAGGTGAGCACGCTGCTCCTTTGTCTGCAGAGGTCTCACAGGAGTGCTTGTGAAGCAGGAGTCCCACTCTGGATTTGCCTATCTGCTGCCCTCGCAGGGAGAGAATGATTTCTTATCTAAGCCATACCAGAAACCTTGTGTGAGGCCACACACAGACACTGATGTTTAACTGTTCAGGCAAGTGTTTAGCCTCGATCAGCCAATTTTCATCCTTCCAGGAGAAACAGGCAGCTGGACCTTTCACTTCTTTCCAAATATTATTTTGTAGTTTGTGTCTGTTACTGCTAATGTACTGGCTTAAAAGCACCTGCTGTAGAGTAGCATTTCAATTGTCAGGCAGGACAAGATGAGGAAAAAACCCCAAAACAACAAACCTGGAGAAAGTCCCAATGAGATACCAGCAGGATAAGAAAGTGATTGCTTCATAGATGATTACTAAAACCGCAAAATACCTTGGGAATGACGGGTTAAGGAGGCTGTGGAGAAAGCATAATTGGCTTATATTGTCAGAATAAACACCAGCAGACTTAATACAGCTCTGTATCTGAAGCCTTTGCCTCTTTCCCTGCCTGAAGGGACACGTAGATATCAATAACAAAGAGCTGAAGCTTCAGAAATGTTTTGGATACTTCATGACAAACCATCCACAGAAAAGGTTACCATGTGTGGCTTCAATGAATTTTAAATTCATCATCCAGCTGTTTGTTAGGATAACTCCTAATTATTTGTGAATGAACAAATGGCAAAACTATGAAGAAATAAAGAGCAAAATACAGATAATTATACAGGAGGCATTTAAATTAATGACAGAGCAAAGGAGTAATTGGAACAGGAAATCACAGATCCAGCTCCAGAGCAAAAATCACTGTATATTTAATCAGTTGTATCATGTCCATCTTGAGGTTCTGTCACTTGGTCCAGTGGTGGCCACAGTGTGGGGTGGTGAAGATGAAATAGGACTTCATGGTGTCCTGGGGGAGAAGGAGGTGACAGGGGAACACTGATGGCTCTGAGGGGATGCAGGACTTGGGGGGCTCACCTCAGCTCAGTTCTGGCACTGTGCAACTGAAGAAGGCTCCTCCTTGTGCCCACACCTGGGGGAGAGGGGAACAGTGGGGATGGAGGGACACCAGTTCATGGGTCAGGCCCCAGAGCCTGTCTGTCCCAGCAATAAATGTGTCTGAACCCCAGAATCTCAAGGGGTCTGGGAGGTGGCTGGAGGCTGCAGAGAGTGGCTTGGGGCTGGGTACAGGGATCTGTGGGTCAGGGTACCCAGGATTTGTACCTGATTACACCACAGAGCTTGTCTGGGCTACTGGGGCCACTGGGAATGCAAACTGGGGCCCATTGGGGTGAGTTAGAGCCTGATGGGAACAACTGGGACCCCTGTGGGGTGATGTGGGGCACTGGGAGCAAGCAGGGGTACAGCTCAGGGTCTGAAGGGGCCATTTTGGGCCTAGCAGATGCAATTTGGGGCTGAGAGGGGATTTTGGGTGCTGTTTTGATACACAAGACTAGACAGTAAGAGTGAAACAGTGAATGAAACAAACAGATCAAGCTGTGGCATTTCCTTTGCTTGTTAAAAAGCACAGTGTGACAGAGACTTGACATGGAGCCTGCAGCAGCAATGGACTAAGGCTTTTCAAGTATTTCAAATATACAGGAGAAGGCATAATGAGAAACACTACAGCAGCTTTATTTGGACTTGTACTCCGGGTACTTAGAGTGCAAGTTTACCTTTATTAATCTAATAAGTTGTGGCAATTAATTAGGGATCAGTTCCCTTTCAGTATGATATAGAGTACAGGCAGAGTAATGGCAAACATAGCACATGTCAGTGCAGTGCTGTAAATGGAACTTCTCTTGATTTGCGTTTCCAGTCTCCGCTCGGTATCACACAACTCCAAAATCACATCTCTCACAGCAGCAGCCTGGCCCTTGCCCTCCCCTGAAGGCCTTGGCATCACTCTTTCTGTAGGTCGGGACTGGATGGCGAGTTTGACACTCTGCAGCTCAGAGAGCACCTGTGTGATACTTTCCTGCAGACTGTTAAACTGCTGCTGTAAACTCCCTAGACATGAACTGACTTGTTTAATGTAGTTTAGCTGCTCATTTAAAGGCATTAAAAGAGAATCTATTTTTATGGAGTCATTCCTGGTTTCTCTAGTTAACGAAGCCCCTTCTTTCCCTCCCTTCGATGCTGTTGTTTGCAGCACATTTTTTAGGTCTTCTATGACATCACTGAGATCTTTCTGCTGCAAGTAATGGCTGGAGGCCTGTTCTTTGATGGCTTCTTGTAAATTTACTGGGCCCTTCTGTGCTTCAAGCACCAAGACTTTCAATTCCTGCAGCCTTACTCGATTGACATAGGTGGAACCAAGAACACCTATAACAGCTCCCAGCACAGAGCCAATAATAGACCAGTTCTTTGTTTTTTCAGCTCTTGTGCGTTCCTTCTCGTGGCTTTCCCTGACAGCTGCAGAGAAGAGAGAGAATTTTTCTCTCTCAGATTCTTCTGCATTTAAATATGCAGCTCGATACCTCTTCTCTTCCTGCAAGAAATAGAGTGATGAAAAGAGAAGGTATAATATGAAGCTATAAAGTCTATACTAAAGGAAAAAAAAACCCAAACCAACCCCCAAACTCCACTGCAGGTGAAGGAATGGAAATTGGGAACATCTATTAGTAGTTTCAGAAACTTTTCCTTGACTGTGGGATTTTCTTTATTAATCCTACTTAAGTCAATCAGGCATCATTCTAAGTCTGAGAAATGGAAAAGGCTATCAGGAATCACAGCCGAAGATCCTGTACATGAGAATCTGCCACGTGATGACAGAAAATGGGTATGAGTGAGCAAGGTCTTCCACTCCCCATAATGTTCACCGTTTCAGCCCTGCTAACTTGTCCAGACACCAGCAGAAAGCAATTGAGAGAATTTCCATGGATTAGCCAGAAAAGAGTTTCTCTCATCCCATGGACAGTTAATTCATTGAATGGCAGCTTTTTCTTTACTACTCAAGTACAGGTCACCACTACAACAATTCATTATCTAGGCTCATTACCTTCAGTTTGATTCTCCAAACTTACTACTCTACTTAAGCATTAACATATAAAATTTGCACAGGGGATCAAACCATTGATAATAAATAATAAGTAAAACAAGTACCCTAAGAAATTAACTTTGATCACTTCAGAACTGAACTGCATCTACAAAGACAATTAATCACCAGTGAAGGAAACAAAGCACACAAATTTTCAACATATTCACCAATGCTTAAGTACCAACAAATTACCTGCAGCAACCTGTGTTCCAGAGTAGCCAGTTCTAAATACTGGGTGTCATCCCGAGAGACCCTGTCTAAGCGATCCCGAATTTCCTTCAGTTTAATCTGTTGGGCTTCTACATTTTCACGAGCCTCTCGAACTATCCCTCGAGCTATCATAAAGACATTTTCTGCCTGAGAAGAAAGAGCATTTATTTTAGAGACTTACTACCATACAGACCTAAATTGCTAATTATATATATATATATTTTTTTGTGGGGGAAGGAAAAAAACCACCAACAAAATAAAACACACTCCATTTCAATTCAGAGGATAAGCTCTATTTACTACATGCATAGCCTAGAACACATTCACAGTACCTGCACAGACAGCCAAAGCAGAAAAAGACATAATTCTCCTTAGATAACCTTTTCTGTCTCAGACAGTGTTCATGCTTCATATAGCTCTATTCATCTTTTTAAAAATTCCACACTATCTCCATGTTTACCTCTGTCACTTTTCCCTGAGCCTCTCGAACTTCATTGATTCCAACAAATTCTTCATATCTGTCCCACCAATTCCTGCACGTTGCAGACACTTTTTGGAGGGAGTTTTTCCCCATAGCAGTCCCTGATTCTGTGATCCGATGAAGGAGGCCCATGGCCATTTCCACTGCAGACTTGGCTTCGGGCCTCTTGGGTGCCGATGGGCAGTAAGTCCTCACCATGTGTAAGTTCACTTTTGGACTCCACTTCATCAATGAGTGGTGATACTGCAGACCACAGGACACTGAGGACACGCTTGATTTGTATTTCATAGGCCCCATGTCTTGAATTTAATTACTAAATAAAAGTGCTACAGGGAAGAAGATGAGAAGTTATTGAAGTATGGCTGATTCGTGGCTCTTCAACTACACGTGTGCCAAAACAAATCAATTCAAGAATGGCTAAACCATTGCTACTTTAACACCACTGCTCACCTAGAGAACTCTCCGCAATTTTCAACAAAGTGCAATTGTGCCACAGATTCCTGATTTTCTGTTAGGAAGTACTCCCACCATGCTTCATGCTTCTTGATAACTAATTCCCCCACGGCGTGAACAGTGATCATGTGCAGATCCAGTAACAGCAGGAGGAACTTCAGAGAAATTCAGTGCTTCAGCAGAGCAGTGACTGCACGGCGTGGTTTGTGCATCAGGCACTCATAATTCTGCAAAAGAACAGAAAAGGAAAAAAGGCAGAGAGGGAACAAAATCTTGATAAAAAAAGAAGTGTGGCTCGATCATTCTCTTTATCTTACATTGCACAGATACAGGAAGTGTTGAAGGATGCAAAGACAAAAACACAAAGGACAGAGGGAAAACCCAGAAGTGCTGAACCGAATACAAGTATTCCCATGAGACTGCCTACAAAATAGAAAACCAGGATGAGCCACAAGAATGGAAAAATCTCAGGCAGTGAACGCACAGCATTCTAACACACAGGGCTGCATTTTAAAATGACCTTAAAATTCTTGCTTACCCTGCAAAAGCATGCTGCTAGTTATGGTTTATTGCCTACTGATTTTAAAGATGATCTTAGAATTCTACTGAGGCACATTACCCTAAAAACTAGAAACTGGAGAATTTTTCAGTCAGGTTTTATGTGGAATTTGAGTATGACTATATTAGATTTTGACTAATATAATGTGAAAACATGAATTACTGAGAACACTTGATAGCTGCTGCATAGTTTTAAAAATTATTTTAAAACAGCTTTCCTTGTTAGTTTTAGGTGGTTAATACAGGCATCTTCACAAAAAAGTACTGAAACAGCAGGAAAAATTCTGACCACCACAGGTTCATTCCCCTGCTGACTAGGTCTAACAACTAATAATAACACCAAGTGGCATGATGAAAATCTTACCAGTTGTTTTACATGCATAACATGTAAGATCAAACCCACAGGAACATGGAAATGAAAGCAGCTCTCTCTCCTGCCAGCATCACACACATCTACTGTCAACAGCAGTGCTGAACACCTACTCTACACTGCAGGCCGCGATAAACATCAGCTCAATTTTGTCTGTTCCGGAGTGCAGAATTCCCCTCTCTTAATTGCATTACTTCCTGAAGAGTTTAACCTAATAACCAGGCGATTGGAGAGTAGAGAGAAAAGAAGGAGAAAGTTGAGATTTGAAGAAGAATTTTTATGCAGACAGTCACAGACTGTGATGAACGTGATCTCAACCCGAGCTCAGAGGACACAAGAAACTTGTGAAAGCTTAATCTGAGATTACGTGCCTGGTTCCTCTCTTGCCTCCCCTTGCAAGAAGCGTTTCCTCTGCCTGCCGTCACTGACAAACCCACTCTCAAAAGCCGCGGCACACACGGAGCCGCTGCCGGGCGGGACTCGACTCCCGGGCCGAGCGCGACCCGGCACGGCCGAGGCGCCCCCGCATCCCGCAGCCGGCTGCCTCCGCACCTCCGACCCCGTCCCTGCCCGGGGCCCTTCCACCGGCCCGGCCGAGCCGCCGCTCCCCTCCCGGCCGGCCCCGGCCCCGGCCCGGCCCCGGCGCGCCCGTACCTGCCCCGGCCCGGCGGCGGCGGAAGCGGCGGCGGCGGAAGCGGCGGCGGAAGCGGCGGCGGCGGGCGGAGCGAGCGGAGCCATGTCGGGCCGGGAGGGTAAGGCCGGGCCCGGGGCCGCCGGTGCCGCCCGCCCGGCCCCGCCCGGCCCTCACTGTCTCCTCTGTCTTTGCAGGCGGCAAGAAGAAGCCGCTGAAGCAGCCGAAGAAGCAGACCAAGGACCTGGATGAGGTAGGGCGGCGGGACAGCCCCGGCGGCGGCGGGGGCCGTGAGGGAGCCGGCGAGCCCGGCTGCGCCGGGGTTCCTTTACAGGAGCAGGCAGTGGCAGGACGAGGGAGAACGGGCTCAAAGTGAAAGGCAGGCGGTGTAGATTAGGTATTAGGGAGGTATTCTTGCCCCTGAGGGTGGTGGGGCCCTGGCACAGGCTGCCCGGAGAAGCTGCGGCTGCCCCATCCCTGGAAGTGTTCAAGGCCAGGTTGGACGAAGCTTGAAGTAACCTGGGCTTGTGGAAGGTGTCTCTGCCCATGGCGGAGCTTTGGAACGAGATGAGCTTTAGGGTCCCTTCCAAGCCAAGCCATTCCGTGTTTCTCTGATGGCATGACGACATCCCGCCTGTGTCCCCCGTGCTGCTGGATGCAGCAGTGCTGGCTGCCGGAGGAGCTTGGGATGCCCTTGCAAAGCATCGGACTGCGAGCTGATTGACCCGAGTCAATCCCTGCGGTCCCAGGAGCCTGGGATTATTGTGTAGCTTGGATAAATTATGTACTAGTGAATATTACATTATGTACTAGTGAATTGCGTGTTAGAGATACTCTGATCTCTTACATTTAAGCATGGATGTCAGCTGCTGTTTCTGAGAATTGTGCATGATGGATGAGGTGCCACTGTTTGGAAAAAGGCAAATACAATACCTCTTTGGAAAAGGAAAAAAACCCATAGCTTTCTAAATAAGCTTTATTGTTAAAGAAATGGTAGAACTAATAAAGTGCTTACAAGGATCCAAGTTATAAACATTTGTGTGTCAAATGATGTAATATTTATTTTTGTCTCAGCTCTGCAATACTGTGAGCACATGGGAGCAACACATTGCAAGAAAAACCCCACAGAAGTGGATAAATGTGAGGGATTGATTTACTAGGAAAGACACATTAGCCAACTGGAGACAGGAAAACCTGGAGAAACAGAATATTCTGTTCTGTGAGGGGTAGGTAGGGGAAGTAATACAGTTACATTGCAGCAAGGGAGGCTTTAACTGAAAGAAGAGGAGAGCTTTGCAGTTGTAAAGATGAGCCATAGACTGGATTGGTGAAGAATCTGTAGAATCTCAGTTGTCAAGGTCCTCACTTCAGTTTCCCCAAAGTCCTGAATACCAAGTTAAAAAATTGGGTCCTTTTCAGCCTTGGTGTCTGTGAAGAATGTGTGTCTGAGGGACTGAGTATGTCTGACTTCACCTGGATTTGGAGGCTCATCCAGCAAGGAGGCTCAATAGCTGCCTTGTCTGCACAATTTGCTAGCAGTCTCATTAGATTGCATGGAATTAATACAAATTTATTAAACCCAACAAAAATGACATATATGTGGGAGGATTTTTAAAAAAAATTATTATTTTTTTACAGGTGAAAGCAGCCTTACTTTATTTACATTCTTTATAGCCTAAATGTTTTTGTTAGTGCCTGTTTGCTGGGCTTCATGTGTCACTGAGGGTATTTCATGAATGGTGTTAGTGCAAACATCTATCAGTCAGAGGAATCATAATCTCAGAATGAGATTATGCCACGGGAAATAATTCCAGAATGACCAAACATACAGACTTAAAGTTCAGTTTGTGGTCCAGCAAAAACCTTGCTGATAGTTCTGCAGTGTTCTGCATATTTAGCATTATTCAGCCATCCTGCCTCAGTCCAGTCAGGTGTTTGTTGCTGCTGGAATATTACATTTGTTTTTCATTGCTTCTCAGTTGTTTTTGAATTTTTCTGTGGAAGAGATGTTAAAAAATGCTGCTGTTCTTTTCTTTAGACGGATCTGGCATTCAAACAAAAACAGAAGGAGGAGCAAAAGAAACTTGAGGAGATGAAAGCAAAAGCTGCTGGAAAAGGGCCCCTGGGTAAGTGAGGTGCCATCCTGGCAGGAGAGATGGGGGTCTTGCTGGCTTCAAAAATTTGATGGTTTTGCTTGACAAACACAAAAAGGCAGGTGCCTCTGGGTTATTTGACATAGATAAATAAGTTGATGGCAGGTACAGATGATATGAGACAAATAGAGGCTATTTTTTCCCATGCATTTTCATCCCCAAATGATGCAGGTTCTGGTTCAGCAGGCAAATCGCTGTGTCTGGCACGCTGACTTACTCCACTGGTATGTGCAGGGACATTTCTGCTCTTTTCTTAGCAAATCACTCTTTTCTTTTCAGATGTATTACCTGTAGGCTTTGCCACAATCCTCCAAGTTTAAAAAATCCAGTGCTTGTCCTCTGAGAGGATGAATTTCTTCATTATAAAAAAGTGACTGGAAGCCAGGCTGGCTTCAGTTGCTGTGCCTGAGTGACTGTAAAACACGTGAGACATGAAGTGAGTCCACAGGGTGTGTCCTGGTGGGCCATGGAGCCATTCTCTGTCTCAGTGACAGTCACAGAGTGGGTCTGCACTCAACTCCTGCTCCTCCAGCTTTTGCTGTGATCCCATCAGAGGTGTTCAAGGGTGCACCCTGCCTGCCTCTGTTCTGTCCTTGCCATCCTAAACTCATTCTGTGTAGGGTGCTTGAGCTCACAGATCTCTTCAGAGTTCTTTCTCTGCCCTTTTCTAGACTGGGTGTCAGCCATCTGGCCCTTGTCTGATGCTCACCAAAGTAGGTAATGACTCTTGTGCTGCTGTGGCAGGGTCAGCCCATTTCCAAGAGCCTTAGCAGGGCAGTGCTGTTGGAATCAAGTTGCAATGCAGAGTCTGTTGCTGACCCTCACCCTTGCAGTCTGTCTTGGTGCAGCCTTGCTGTTCTCTTTCCTTCCCACTGGTCCTACCTGACACAACTGGAGAAAAAGAGCGTTTACAACAAATGCCACATTTGTTGCTGTGTCAACACCTGGTGTTCTTTCACTTTAGTGTCTTCAGTAGTCTGCAGGGAATTCCAGTACCTGCTCCTGTAGAGCTCTGATCCCAGCTGGGGGCTTTGATGTAGGGATACCAATGTTTTTATTCCCTTAGCCTTGATTTTGATTTGACCAGACTACTCCTGCTGTATAAGAAATAGTCAATGGAGAAACAGAGTAATTGTTGGAATATTTCATTCCATTGTAGAATCGGGGGCATATTTGCTTCCAGGAGAAACTTAATTTCCAATGTTAAATAAATTGCTGTGCACAGTAAGGTGTGAGAAATCAAAACCACACAGGAGGATTCTCACATGCAGAAACAATTCACCAGTGGGGACCTGGGCTGTGCAGGCTGTCTAGTGGGGGCATTCAGCTTTATGAGGAGCTGCATTTGTAGCTAAGCTCTGTCACAGTCACCTAACATACTGTGTTGTTTCTTTTGGCAGCCAGTGGTGGAATAAAGAAGTCTGGCAAAAAGTAACTTGATCAAACTGCAGAGTAAGAAATGATCAAGTTACTCAATGGACCTGCAGACTGCAGAGAGTCTTGAATACATTCTGTCATTTGGGAAACATTGTACATTTTGTTTAGTCACAATAAATCCTTTTTGTTAAGATGTGATATTTTCTCTTTACCTGTAGGTTTTGTTTAAAAATGGATTTACTGTTTTATACCGGAAATGAAACTTTTACTGAAGACCATGTGTGCCCTTGCGCAGCCTGAGTGCATCTGTTCGTTCGCTAGTCATTTGTGAGAATAAATTTTAACTTCTCCTCTCTTTTGACCGTGAAGTCAGGGCCTGAGTGTTAAAATCTGCAGAGTTTTATTCTGGAGGCTTAGGTTTAGCTGCAGTTGTTTGAGATGTGGCTATAGCAGTGTGTGCTCTCCTAAGAGCTCTAAGTTTTCTTTAAACAAAAGTTGGGTTATACTTCCATCACCAGCACCTTGGGGGCAGCCACTCCAAAAGAACTCCTTCCTGTGTTCCTACTTTGGAGCACTGCTGTGCCCTGTAATCCCACTGCCTGCTGAACATCACTTGCCTTTGTCCTACAAATTGTCACTGCACCGTTTTCCTGAGCTATGTCTTGACATCACAGCTCTGTCACAGCCATGGAATGCCTTTGGGGTGGAGAGGGGAGGGGAGCAGTAGCTGAATTCTTGAAATGAATGGCACTGACTGAACACTGGTTGTGGATACTTGAAGGAAGGAATATGCTGTTCCTAAGGTGGAGTTACAGGGGAAAGAATCAATTCAAAGGCCTTATTCCTGAAGAGAAATGGTGATACAGAGACTTCCTGCTGTCAGGCGAGGCAGCTGATGGCTGCAGGGAGGGAATGGCTTCTGAGAACAGCGGGACTCTTGGGCTGCAGTGGCGGGGGGAGTTAATGGGAAATCTGGGCTTGCACAGTCTGGGCTCCCAGGGAAGAGACTGCAGCTGCTGGCTGTTCAGTGCACAGCGTGCTGCTAAGAGGGTTTCCTTGTTAAAAACACATTTTTAGAGGACTAGAGGCGTTTCCTCCTTCCCTCCGAAACGCGAGGTTCCGTTTCAGCAGGGCGGGAAGGGAGGATGCCCTGGGCACCTGGGAGCGGGAGGCGCAGGCCTTACCGTGCCATCAGTCCCTGTAACGGGCCGGGACCGGGACCGGGACCGGGGCTGGGACCGGGCCCGGGCGGGGCCGCGCGCGAGGATCCCGCTCTTCCTTGGGCTCCGGCGCCCCCGCGCGGCGCCCGAGGGAACGGCGGGGTGCGGACCGTGCCCGCCGCTGTGCGCATGCGCGGCGCTGCCCGCGGCGGCTCCCGGCGCGGGAGGCTCCGGCCGGGCGGCCCCGGCTTCTGCTCCCCGGAACGGGAGGCTCCGGCCGGGCGGCCCCGGCTTCTGCTCCCCGGCACGGGAGGCTCCGGCCGGGCGGCCCCGGCTTCTGCTCCCCGGCGCGGGAGGCTCCGGCCGGGCGGCCCCGGCTTCTGCTCCCCGGCGCGGGAGGCTCCGGCCGGGCGGCCCCGGCTTCTGCTCCCCGGCACGGGAGGCTCCGGCTTTTGCTCCCGCTGCCTGTGCCCGAGCCCCGAGCAGCCGGCGGCGTCGCCCCCGAGCTCACACAGCTGCAGCCACGTAGGTTGTACCATCTCACGTGCCGCTGGTTCATAGAAGATCAGAGCCCTGCCCTTGGTGATACTGAAGAAATTGTCTTCTCTAAAAGTACTTTTCTGGACATCAGATAGAGCATGAGAAGGCTGAAATTCAAGGCTTGCATTTTGGATAAGGGTACCTTTGGTAACAGAAAATTATTCACACAAAAATGTAGGACAAAGCTGCCTTAGATATAGAGCAGGGACTGCTCCCGCATCCGTGCGGAACACTGAAGGCAACACAAGCCAGCACTGGTACCTCTTGGGGCAGAGCTCCAACCCGTGAAACACAACCAGAGACAGAGTGTGCTCCCAGCTCTGCATGCTCAGTGAGAGCACAAGATGGCTTTACTTCATGTTCATCAGTCACACATTAATGGTGGCAGATCCCTGCCCACCTGCACCCCCTTGCCACTGGTGTGTAACCTGGGGGGTGGTTTAAATGAGGAGGAAGAGGGACAGGGAGACAACACGCTCCAAAATATGAGAGAAATAAAACTTTGGCAGTGCATCAATAAGGAATTGTTTGCTCCAGGAATTACTGAATGAAATGAATGAGGTTGCTGATCCCAGCCAAGCTAACTTGAGGTGGTTTGAGGGGAGGACAGTGAACAGAAATGTGTGCTCCACAGCATGAGACAATATGCAAAAAGCATTTCAGCAAAAAAGCAAGACAAGAGGGAAGCAGACCAAATGGCAAAGTGACAGATCACTGCAGTGAGAGCTGTTCTCAACAGGCTCAACTTTAATGTAGGCACTGAACGGCCCTCCTGGCCAAGAGCCCTCCTGTTTAATGTGGAAAAGAAGCTCAACAAAGGAACACTTTGATTGTATCTTTTTACATAACACTATGCAATAAATGGCATCTCATTCCTTACTGCACCTCCAGCTCAATGTTAAACTAATGCAAAGACAATATAACTCCTAAATCAGAGATACACATAAAATTATCTCAGTCTGAAGGGCACAGGAAAAACAAAGTCCAAAAGGCAGTTGGAAATGGATGTCAATTAAAATAGCAGCAAAATAGACACAGATATTCTTTTTGGGAAATCCATTGAAGGATACGATCGCCATAATCAATTCAAGTCAAGCTCTGCTGTTTGAAAAGACTTTGCCCACTCTTCAGAGTTAGTTCAGCTCCAAGGAAATTATACCCTGCCCTGAATGGCTTCCAGATACTGATTCTGTGAGGTTTCCGAAGAGGAAACTTCTTCAATGTAAATCAGCCAGCCTGGAAAACTGCGTGTGACCTTCCCCAAGACATTTTCCATCCTCATTTTCTTCAAAATTGAGATAGTGGTATTATATTACTTCAGAATAGTATTCTGAGGTTAAATGAATATATAATTGTAATGTACTGTTCCTGCTCTGCAAATTCCAGTGCAAAAGTCAGTGCTGTAGGAGCTGAGGCTAAATTAGAATTTGAGGGCAGAATATGTTCTTCTGCATGTCCTTCAGTCACACTGAACATCTTGCTGTTCACCAGGCTTGCAGAGCAGCCTGAGATCTGAATGAAGCACACAGGAGGAGCACATCAGTTTTGTCTCTTTGGCCAGTTCACTGTTGCATTTAAATGGTCATTATTTTGGCTTTATCTCTGCCATTTAACAATCTATGCAACTGCCCATTCTAACCTGCTTTTCTAGACCTTATCCTTCTATGAGGCTTTTAAAATACAAGTGGAGTGATCTAAATTACCTTCAGAAATAAAAATCTTCTACGTGGCAAGTAAGTATTCTCATTTACTAAGATTCTGAAATAAAAGTTAGTTTGGTAGAGCTTTGTATGCTTTTATATTTAATGACTCCAATATCACAGTTTTTGGAAAAAAAGTATTAAACAAAGCCATATATGTAACTCCTTATGCAAGGAAATCACACTTGGAGAATTATGAGAGGATCTTCTAAATCAGTAAGAGAGTAATTTCAGGTGTCAAGGCTTCTGCTTCAGTGTTGTGTTTATTGTCAGCTTACCCATCATTATTTATTGATTTCTGCAATGTCTCCACTCTAAAACACTGCACAGAATTATGAGCTATATATGGACCTCAGGAATGCAGAGACCATATGAACCACTTCAGTTCACTAGATAATGTTCTGCACTTCCGAAAGATGAGAGATTAAGTGAGGAACAAAATCATTCTGTGTTTGGCAGAACCTACCATTTCCATACTGTTTCTGTGGATGTCACTGAACTTGCAGTACCTCCAAAGAGAAGCCAGCTGGGAGCAACCAACTAAAGGAGTTTATCTCTTGAAAACAACTAATTAATATACCCTTAAGTTCAGGTGTTAGATTCAAAGAGTTAAATTTTAGTAAAGAGGTAAGAATAAAAAAAAAAACAAAACAACAGGGCAAAATATAGCTGTGATGTAAAACAGCTCAGGTGTCCAGGAGATTTATTCTGATAACCTTACAGAAACTTATTTTTCCCATATGTGGGAAAATAATATTCTGCCGAGCATGTAATTAATTATATTCCAGTTCTTTAGATCATGATTCTTGCTTATCTTTTTGCTCAGCTCAAGTCACTTGTCTATAATAAGAGAGCATATCATCTAAACTTTGGTAAAGTGGTTCCTGATTTGGAGTGTCACTGCTGCTGGTCTGTGCTGGAGGTGCCATATCCTGAGTGCTGCAGCCACTGGCCTGCGTTCCTGGCGGCACATCCTGGCTGCTGCTGCCACAGGCGTCTGTTCCTGGTGGCATCTCTTGGCTGCTGCTGCTGCCACAGGTGTGTGTTCCTGGTGGCATCTCTTGGGTGCTGCAGTCACAGGTGTGTGTTCCTGGTGGCATCTCTTGGGTGCTGCAGTCACAGGTGTGTGTTCCTGGTGGCATCTCTTGGGTGCTGCAGTCACAGGTGTGTGTTCCTGGTGGCACATCCTGGGCACTGCATCCACAGGCCGGCATTCCCGGTGGCACATCCTGGGCACTGCATCCACAGGCCGGCATTCCCGGTGGCACACCCTGGCTGCCGTAGCCGTACGCCTGCATCGCAAAGGGCATCTCAGGAGTGCCGTAGCCGTAGCCATGCATTGGTGGCACCATTGCTGGCGTGCCATAGCCGTAAGCCTGCACAGGGAAGGGCACCTCGGCAGCGCCGTAGCCGTAGGCTGGCATGGGCGGTGGCACGCCCCGGGCGCTGTAGCCGTAACCCCGCAGCGGGGGTGGCACCCCTCGGGCACCGAAGCCGTAAGCCTGTGCTGGTGGTAGCATGTCCTCGTCATCGCTGCTGTCATCCTCTGCTGATGACACGCCCTGAGCGTCACGGCCACTGGGCTCTGCTGACCCTGGCTTAACTGGAACGTTGCTGTCGGAAGGCTGTGGTGATGGTGGCACATCTCCGGTGCTGCTGCCACTGCCCCCTGGCACTGATGGCCTCTGTTGGTTTTGTGCTCTCTCTGTTTCCAGCTTTTCAGAGGAGGTTTCAGAACTGTTAAAATTCCGACTTCGGTGATAATCATCTTTCTTTTGTCCCAAAAAGTAATCAGAAGGTGGTGCAAATTCTGGGTCTCGCTCATCTCTAAGTTCTTCCTGTTTCTTTTCCCATTGTCCAAACATCAGTTCTGTTAGAAACAGGAAAATGGCAGATTTAGCAAGGTCTGAAGGCCAGCCAGACAGGAGGGAAAACAAATTGGCAAACAAAGAAGATACAACTGTGTAAAGCCACCTGAAGTTCCTTTTCCACCTCATACTACATGGAAATACAAGAATCTAGTGCAGATTCCTTCAGTGAACCACAGTTAGTTCACTCTGCATTTTAGAGTAAGCTGTCCCCTGTTTTCTGAGTGCAGTATTTGCCGCAGTGCTGCCTGGGTGTTGGTGAAATACCAGGCTTCCTCAGAGGAAGGAAAAAAATAATGTCAGAGAGGATAAAGATTTATGAGCTAGAATCTGAAAGTTTGGGAGTTTAATAGAATCATGAAGTTTCCACTCACAGTGATGTTCATTAATGGAACGTAAAGATTGAAAAGTAAGAAGAATCTGGAAATATCAGTATTGCACAGAAGAGGAATAGTGCTGTTATAGTACTAAAGAAGGTGAACATTTATGTGCTTTGTCTATTCCTTGTTTGCTTTTAATTAGAAGTCAGGCATCAGATTAGAAGAATGTGCACGAGCTTAGATTAATAGTGCAAAATGAGTTATTAGGTTTGGGAAGGACCTACAAGACAGCCATCACTTTGTGACAAGGAAGATGCTTCAAAATGGGACACAGGCACTGAAGTGGGCTCTGCTTGAATCATGTTTTAGTATTGTGCTGTACCTGTTTGTGTGATACATCCTATCAGGTAGCAGAAACCACAGGAATACATCAAGAAAAGATCACACTGTACATCTTATGAACTACAGAATTTGTCCTTCTGTCAACCTGTCAAGATCACTCAGAAATGCAGTAACTCATATAGAGGAAAACTTTTGGGGACATTACAGCAGCTACTGGCACTAAGGCACCCTTGTCAGTCACTGCCCTGGACACTGGAGAGTCATCAGTACCAAGGCAGAAAGGATTTCAGTGCTTCTCAGTCTTACCATACTTGGGTCACAAAACAGAAATGAAAGTGGCAGTGTACATGCTCCTTCCCAACAACGCTCCTGAATCTCCATTTCCTTACCTTTGCCTTTATCCCACTCTCGCACATAAGGCACTCCAGGCTTTGTATCTCTCCTCTCCTGGATGATGACCTCTACCTTCCTACTTGCTGCAGTAACTCTTGGAGGTTCTGGTTCCTCAGCAGCACCTTTCACCTCTGTGTTACAAGAAGAGATGGTAGAGATTGTCAGTTACAGAATAAAATCTGTATGACTCTCACAGGTAAAATTAAGAACACTTATTTCTCCAGTAAGAACAGTATCTCTGTTTTATTTACTGGAGAAAACAATTTGCATTCTTATTCTTCTGAACAACCATAACAGTGAGCAGTGGCATGATGCTGTTCTTCATTTCCAGAACACTTCACAGTTAATCACTTGCATGGAATTCTGACACTGTAAAATATCAGCTACATTTTCCAGTGGGAGACAGACAGTACAAGTTGACTATCAGTGTTGTAAGAGAGACAGCACAGAGACAGGATTAGAATTCAAATTCATTATCCTAAATCCTAGAGTCAGCTGTATCTCCAATTCACACACTGCACTGAAACTGTCACAGTGTATACTGAATGATATAAAATTGACTTGTTACTACTTATTCTACCTCATCTTCATAGAAGAAAAAGCCAGTACAATGTCAGCAGCTCCAGCCTCAACCTGCATAATTAACCCATGTAATTCCTGCTGTCAGGTGTGAATCAGAAAAAGGCTACAATCTACATACTGGATTTCTACCTGCATTATTAAGCTATTTCTGGCATGATTTTATATCTACACACAATTAAATCAGCTCTCATTATCCTAACAGTTATGTTAATTGTATATACAGAATACACATATATAGAATATATATAGAATACATTGAATGTCTAAATGAATATAAATTAGAATCTGTCTGTCCACAGATCAAGAACAAGGTGAAATAGCAACTATTTAATTTAAAAAGGCAACAGATCATACCTCCATTCTCCAGTTTTTCTGCCTCTTCCTCTAATCCAGCTTCTCTTAACTTTTTAATCTTCCGTGCTCGAAGTTTGGACAACCTTGCATCTAGAGCTGCTTTCCTCTTCTCCTTCAGCTGTTCACGTTTATTTCTCTGATCAAGTGTCTTAACAACAAAAGAAAACATGAATTATTCCTCCTTTGTTATTATAAACAAGAACATATCTTCCTTCACGAAACAACTAAAAGCAATCCCAATTGCAATCCTAATCAAGTACTGGGTGTCAACAGGAAAAAAGAAGCCAAATTTCTGTGGCTTCTTTGGGGTCAGTTGCAGGAATCACCTAAAGCAGCACTTACACAAGAAATCAAAGACAGTACCAATGAAACCACTCTGCCCTCACTCTCATACCTGCTCCCTCAGCATATCCAGGGTTGCCCGTTGTTTATGCCTGAGTTCTTGGTCCCGAGAAAAGGCAAAGTAACCAACACCGAGCTGCCTGGCCTCTGAAAAGGAGAAAAACAATCGGTTTAAGTTAAATTCAGTTTATAGTTGACAATAACTACAGCCTCCAGGCACCCCGCTTTCAGGCACAGAATTATTCCCAACACTGCACTGGTTTTAGATGGCTAAAAAAGACTTGCTTTAGGTAATACATGAAGTGAAGCTTCTTGAAGGAGAACACAGGAGGAGGCAGAGAAACATTTGAGAAAAATACAATTTGAAGAAAAAATAAATTTAGACTTATGTACTGGTAACTTTCAACAGTTATTACGCATGTGGCTTCACACACACCTACACTTTGCCACACAGGCACAGGAAGTAACTTTCCCTTGCTCCCTCTACAACTGATTTCTTTGGTGATACAAAAGTAAGTGGTATAAAGTATGGCAGTGTACCATTTTCTCGAATGTCCTCATAATGTATGGGTCCCATGGGCTTTCTGAGGGCTTCCTCCTCTTCCTTTTCCCACTGCTGCCTCTGAAGTTCTCTTCTCATGTCTTCAGATAACAGAGTATTCCCGTCAGGTTCTTGTCTAATTAAAACAAATTAAGGATTACAGAGCACAATTTACCAGTTTGTCAGTACCAAACAGTGCAAGTCTGATTTGGTCTGATCCACTACTGCAGCTTCCTCAAAACACAGATCACTGTAGACACTACTTAGTGATACAATGCTGATGACTATGGCACATGGTCAAGACAGAAATACAAAGCTGCCTCTAAAACAAGGTACTGGTAGAACATGTTATTAAAAGCAAATAAAATAATATCCTTTCTCAGAAGCTTTATGAAGTAATTATCAAATCACAAAATGGGAGATGAAATAATCAGATATTGGCATTTGTGGGGATTCTAGCAATCACATATAGGAACAATGTAAGAAATTGAAAGGTATTTGAAGTAACAAAAAGATAAGCATTTAGAGAGAGAGAGAGATCTACTCAGAATATTAATATTCATACTCAGAATATTAATATTCAAATACTAACACCCAAATATTAATAAGGAAGTAATTTTAACAAAAGAGATGTTAAACAGCTGTTTAACAGAAGAACAAAACTAAACAAATGGAGGTCTAACAAATTCACTTTGAACATCATGAAGAACTTGGAATTGCTAAAAGACTATCATCAATTTCCACATTAAACAGAACTGGAATCACTTTCCTGGCATTTTACGGAAGGTATGATGAAATACAAAGACCTCAGTTTTTAAAAGATGCTTAAAACATTTTTTCTGGAAATTATACAAATCTGGAGAAAGCACTAACATCAATTCTGGATTGGGAATGGGGTGACAAAGCACAGCCTCTCTTCCTTCTCATAAAAAAAGTTAAATACTGAGAGGAACATGCAGCTCCATTAGAGCAACCACACCTTTTCCCTTGAAGTTCCTGATCCATTTTAAGTAGACTTGGTAAGTCCTTCTTCATGCAGCGTCTAGATCGGCCCAAGAAATCAACATAATCAACCCTGTAATGAAAGAAAAAGTGATGCAAAACTTCTATTTGCAGATTAACAGAAATCTTACCCAGAAGACAGAAGCAGTGACCCTTTCCAAAGATTATATGTCACCTCCCAGTCTGTGTGTGACGGTTGCTCCTGTTTCTCACTTAACACACTCCCAGATTAAGAGGACAGTTCTGAATGCGGCATTTGACAGTTCTACCAGACATTTACTCAATCTCCTTTTGAGACCCCTGTTCACCTGGGCAATAAACTGGTGTACAAAATGTTCAAAAGTAACCATGTCATGTAGTTTTCACAACAAAATAGAACTCAGCCTACTGTTTGCTTCCCATGGTGAAGATAATGATGCAGCATTGACTTTCTGTGGATATGAAATTGCTACAATACATTTCAATTATTGGTCTAAAGGCCATTCAGAACAGACTGATAGTGTGCATTCAACTGGCATAACAAAGGCAGACTAAAACACAAGCAAAATGTTCCTCTGAAGCTATTGTGCTTCTTATTCAACTCTTTATAGTACTGAACACCTGATTTACAGTTGTTGAAAAAGCTGTTAAGAGCCACACTTACTGTCCTGTAATGTGGAAAGCTCTTTAGCATCAAGCTGCCTCAATTATCCCATTCTAAAGAATATTACATCTGAAAAAGTATGACTGGCAATCAAGCTCCCAACCCCCAAACTTTTAAACATCTGTGCTTTTAGTAAGTCCTTTACATAGTTTCTAAAGGTATCTACACTTCAGTATTTGAATAACAGGGGTGCTGTTTTGTAGTGGTTACTGCTGAATTAAACTGATTACCAGAAGTAAAATCTCTTGTTCCACAAGCATTTTAAACAATTGGGCAACGAAAATGTTTAGTCAGGACTGGTTTCATAATTATTCCTAATGTCTCACATGAAAAAATAGTGGTTACTTGGAATGACACAGAAAACTGTCAGAGACTATTTGCTGTGCTGCAGCAAAGTGCAAGAAATGCTGAACACCGTGTTCTTATTCCAACCAGAGTTCCTCTCCTTTAAGAGAAGGCTGTACAGTTAAATGACTGCTCATTTTTCAGTCACTCACAATTAAAGAAAGGAAGATGAATACAATAAAATCCTCAAGGTTTGCTAAAATACATTTCAGTTCAGCACATCAAAGCATAAAATGGTACCAAATACTGTGATGACTACTCGCATAAACTATGCAATAAAATAAGAGAGATGATGTTTTCCCCCCTATAGTACATCGCCTTCACTGCAGTTTCTCCAGATCCTAGATGTAGATTCTACTGCAGTGTTACCGATGAGGATGGAAATGACAGTGACATGGAGGACTGTCTTTATAGGAGAAATGAAAGACTGTTAACACCTCCCTGTCAATGTGTAGTATTAAACAAAAAAGAAAAACAAAGGTGCCACTTTGCACATTTTGGAAAAGTATTTTCTCATGAAATTCTCAGGAATAAGAGTGGCCGGGACAGATGAGCCCAATCAGTAGCACCAACCATTCCTCATCCGGGTCCTCTGGTGGTGGAATGTCTGCTTCAGGCTGAGTTTCCTCCTCATCTGTGTCTCTTTCTGAAGTCTTCCCAGCAGCCTCGCTCTGCTGCAGCTCCTGTACTTCGTGCTGTTTGTCTATGATCTTCTGAGTGAAATCCACCAGGTACAAATCCTCAGTTTCTTCATCTAAGGCAGAAAATCGATTCTTAGCGAACGGCCGTGAAAAGAACAGAACTGAGCACAAAATCAATACCAAATAGCTACAATCAGCTTTTCAGCTGCCAGCAGTGCCCTTGACCACAGTATTGGGGAGTACTTAAATCTCATTCAGTGCCAAACAAACCCGGAGCTATCAAGTGGCTCCACAGTGATAACGTCTATTTCTGAATCGAAGTTTCAGGGCATTGTGTGCAGTACAGAAAAGGCTGCATTCTCTGCAGCACAACATTCTCTGCTTGTTAACTATTTCATAAGCAAAGGATTTGCCATGTAATGGCTCAAATACTCTTTTGATACTGAACGTTTGGTATGTTGGCAGGAGCCAAGCATTCATGAGGGTACTTTTTAGGAAAGTAGAGGAAAATGGTGGGGTCATGTGGATGAAGATGGACACTGGTAAAGAAAACAGATAATTTGCAAGGAGGTTTGTATTCTATTTTAATAATTACTTTTTGAAAGGGACTGAATGTGTGAGAGAAGAAAGGAACAGATTAGCATTCTCTGTCCCTATTATCTGCATGACTGGCATTCAGATATGGACCAGCCAGACTCTCCTGATGCTCTTCTCTTCATAAAGGCCCAACAATTAGAACAGGACAGAGCGTCAGCAATGCAATCCACAGATCCCACAACGAAGAACAAATTTTTTTTTGTTTTTCTAAGATACTGTATTGAAAAAACAGAATATAGTTCACCCATTAATGAATGAGTGAAACAAGCCCCTAGTGCTTTACCTCGTCTGGCTGCCCTTCAAAAGTAATTTTATTTTCTCCAGTAATTGTATATTTTTTCCTTTTCAAAATCAAATAAACCATGTCAATCTGTTTGTATAATAATTCCAAGAATTTATACATATATAAATGCTTATTTTGCAATAGTATTGCTCACCTGGGAAGTCTCCTTTTGTCATTTTTTCATACAACTTTGCTTTCTCTTCAAGCTTCTTCCTGAAAAAGAAAATGAACCCAGCAATCCCACCAATTCCAAGCATATTTTACAGTGACCTATTTAGCCTTAGATAAATGGAGTAGGAAAATCATGGGAGTGCCTGAGGTGTTTATTAGAAGCTGACTTATGCCTGGCTTTTGTTTTGAACCTTCACTAGCATTTCTGAAGATACAATATTTTCCAGTTCCAGAATTTATACTGAAAATAATTTTAGTGAAGTTACAAATTTAATCTCAAATGTAATTTGTCAAGTGTGCAGAAATATGACGTTACAAGAATTCCACCTTTATCTAAGTACTGTGGTCTGTCAGATAAATACTGGAAATAAAACTATTATTTGCAGATACTGAAAGGTAGTTTTACAGGAAAAAAGAGAGATAACACAAAATTACACCAAACCTTAGAAACTGAAGAGAAACCCTTAGCTAATATCTAGAATTTCAAAGAGCAAGGAACTGCTTACAGAAGCACAGCAAATGATTTATAAATGGCTTTTTCCACATATATCTTTTTGTACAACCAACCCATTTAGAAAATGAGGTAATTCTTGCAAATGTGAGCCATTTTCTGTCAAGCCTAAGAAACACTGCTGTAGGATTCTAACACATCACTGCACTGGCTGGTAATTCTAAGGATGACTTAAAAAAAAATCAGTACCCCGACACATTTAGACAGCTGTGATAATTTGAGATCATGGGAGCATGAGACTGCTGGGATGCAGTTTGTACGCTGCTGGTAAAAAGTGTGGATGATGCTGAAATTACTCTCTGGTCTAATGAGAACTGCTGGTCCAAAAAACTTCTTTCTGTGCTTTTCTTAATACCAAAGAACAAATTCTGCAAAGCATTCCTTTCTTTCAGAGCCTAAGAGCTACCTTGATTGATCCAATATATCCTGTTCTTCTGCCTTCTGCTCAACATCTTTCGCAGCTCGATTTACAACTCCCGTGTTCTGTTTGGTCCAGATACTTGGTTTCTGTGGAGGGCAAATTTGTAACAACAAACAGATGAAAATATTGAAATGGTAATAATTAAAAAAATATTTCAACTCTATGATGCAAACGATGCACATGAATCATGGAAGGCTTTGTAAATAACATCTTACACATGTTTGACTTGAGACCATTCCTGTGCTGTACAGGCTGCAGGATGGTATCATAGTTAAGGGCAGGCTGAGAAGGCCTTAAAAATCCCAAAGGCACTCCGAAATCAGACAAAATTTATTCTGGAAAGGATGTTAAGGTAAAAAACTCATTCTCAACAATCAATCAAACTCAGCAATCTTGCTGATTAAATATGTAGTAACAAAGCTAAAAAATTATTCTATTCTCTACTGTCTCCATTTTAGATAAAAAACACAATCAGGTGGCCTGTTTGCAGCATAACACTGTAAATGCTGCACGTGCTTCAAATATGGCAGGAACAGCACATTCTGCTTCTAGAAAGCTACAGAATGAACAAAACCCAAAGTGCAGTATAGAGCAAAACAAGAGAGATAATTGTGTGTTCATTATTGTACAGCAGAAACAGATAGCAGAGCATTTATCAAGGGAGTTCAGTGACTCCAGAAGAAACTCTCATCCTCCATCAGCAGCAGTGCAGCATCATACAAAATCCTCTAATAAAAAAACCTCCATCTTTTCCTATAATTAAAGGGTGTGGATCCTTGGGGAATAAAGATTAAGTGGGGATTTAGATGGGCAGAGGCACAAGACTAAGCTTTCCGCTGTGCACAGGAATCTTACCTAGAAATGAAATTTAAAGAATGTTCTCATCATGTACATTTTATATTTGACTAGAAACACAGCTCTGAGTATTTACTATTATTTAAATTTGAATATTGACTTCCTTATTTTCAGGTGAAAGAATGACAAAAACAACAATGGAAGATTATTTTTACCTTATTAGAGGTTCTGGGCTTTGCAAAGACACCAGCATCTTTCAACAGCTTTTCTTTCTTGAATTCCTCTTGCTTTCGGAAGAGTTCAGCTTTGAGATCTACCAGCTACACCAGCAGCAAAACAGCACATAAATAACAGATCACAGACATCAGTTACTGCAAAAAATAACTGCAACTCTAGGAAAGCAATCTGTTAGTTACACTTATAGGAGCATTTGATTGTATTTTTATGTGGAACTTGGAAGCACTGATCTGATCACCAAGAGCACCTCTTACAGCAAACAAAATAAAAACCCACAGAATGCAAATTATGATTAGGGATTAAAACAATCCCCAAAGATTTCCTTGATCCTTTGCTACATAGTGAGGATAAGAGAGGCACAGCTCTGTCTAGATTTTACCAGCCTCCTAATGGCTAACAAACAGAGAAGAAGTAAGGAAAAACACTACTGAATATGAAAAGGGAACTTTTAATCATTAGATAATAAATAAAATCCTGTCTCAGAAAATAATTGATAAATTTTTGCTGTAATAAAATACATATTTTCCCCACCACTTTATGTACTGTTTAATAGTTTTAGATTTTTTTTCTTCTTCTTTTTAAATAAATATATGAATAGCATTGCCATCTGTGACCAAGGTTCATCTCAGCTTTTATTAAGGAACATCACTGGCAGGGGTGTTATCTTGGGATTACAGAACTAGTTTGGAAGAGGATATTAAGCTACTTTTCCTGCAAGTCCTACAGATGACAAAATTCAGAGCTGCACATTAAACCAGGCAAGTGCAAAACTTTGGCATTAATATTTGTCCCAAGCACTAAAGCATTTGCTTTTCAAGTCCCTGGGACAATGAAGAGCAGTGTCTTAAAAATCACTCATTCTCCCCTCTGCTTAGAGGTGATCCTCCAAAAATTCACTGTAAAATATTTCATAGTTAAGTATTAGCATGCATTAACTATTTACACAGCTGTTTATCTGAAGTGTTGGGCAGAACCTCTCGTGAGCGTCCTGGAGAGCAGCGCGGGGCAGCACCTCACCATCCCTCAGGGTGGGGAGTTAATCTGCCACAGCACAGATCTCCTGCTCCTTAGGAAAAACTCTTCTCCCTGTTATGGGCTGATTTAATCATTGCATCAGGAACGCAAACCCCGGCCGGGCAGACTCGGGTTTGGAGCGCAGGGCGTGTGCCCGGTCAGGAAGGACAGGGGACAGACTCCCAGCCCCGACACTGTCACAGACCGAATATGCGACACACGGCCTCACCACATCCCTTCGATGCAGCCTTGGCTGCTGGGACTGCACACGGCAGTGGGGTGAAGGCGAGGAGCAGAGCACCGGCCCATTCCCGGTGAGCGGCTCTCCCCGCAAGCGGCGGCCCCGGCGGATCCCGGGCCGAGCCTCACGGCCTGCGCCGGCCAGGCCCGCCCCGCCCGCGGGAGCCCCGCGGCTGAGCACACCTCACGGCCCTACAAGCCTCCCGGGCAGGCGGAGGGGTTCATTTCGCCTCTCCCCGCTCGGTCACTCACCGAGGACGCGGCCACGTCCAGCGGCTTCTTCCTCCGGTCCATGGCGGGACCGGCCCCGCCGCCGCCTCCTTCCCCGCCGGCCGCCTGCCGTGCAGCGCGGCGGAAGCGCGGCGCTATCGCGACACTGCTGCTGAGGGCGGCCGGGCGGGCGCTGCCGCCATCTTGGGGAGGTCAGGGGAGGTCGGGGGGCTCGGCCCGGGGTGGGTTGGTGGGGCCGGAGCGCGCCCGGCCGGGGCTCCCCTGGCTTTGGGTAATCCCCGAGCTTAAACTGAGAGAGAAAGTGAGCGTTTGTGGCGGGTGCGGGACAAATCCTTCCCGCGTCCCACTGGAAATGGCCTTGTGCAGCCGCGGGGCCGGAGCTGCCGCTGTTGTGACGGAGCTGGGGCTGCCCTGGGCCGGGGTGGGCAGAAACTGCAGGATTGCAGGCTGGCCCAGAGCTGGGCTGGGCTGGAGGAAGAAGATGGTTCAAACTTGGCATCAGTGTGGGCTCATTACGTGGTGCCAGTGCCAAGCCACACGCTGAGGCCAGGTATTCCTATATTTTATTCTTGTTTGTGCAGAGTGGGGAGCTGGGTGTTGACCCGTGGAAGGTTAATTCACCGATCATCCAAACTTCACGCTCTTGATACACCTTAATAAACAAAGGCATCAGCATTCCTTGGTTACAGATTACTCAATTCCCCTGTTTGCTAGTTCCATCTCTTGCTTCTCCTGCTAATCAGTCTGCAGGCACAGTTCTTCCCTCCATTTGAGTCTGGAGCCTGTTTTGGGTAGGTGGTCAATGAGTTGTCACGATCTCCTACTGTCAAAATCATCTTTCCCCAGGTACTGCACAGTTCTGACTTCACTCCTGGTGCCTCTCACCCAGACACCCCATTCATTTGGGGATTGTCTTCTTTTTTTCTTAAAACAGCAGATTAGCCAAACACACAATCAAAACCATCCAGCCATAGCTACTGATTAACACCTAAAAAAAGGAACAAAGTTTGACTCAACCCCCTTTCAAAACTTTGAGAGCCTCAAAACTTGAGGGGTTTGGTATCATCAAGAGGAAAAAAACCAAACTAAACCAAACAAACCACACCAAAAAAACCCCAAACAACCAGGAAAAAACCCAACCCAACCAAACCAACCCAAACTAAAGCTCTCTGTCCTTGGTGAATGCCACAGAGATGAGGCCTGAACATAGCAGCCAAGTACAAACCCACCTACATGTGATGGATCCAGCTCTGTAACCTCACAGAGGAGCACAGGTGCTCTTGGGGAGTGAGATTCTGAGTTTTAATTATACTGGCTAACTCTTTATATCATTTTTCATCCCCACGAAGGAAAAGGACTCTCTGATAGGTTTTAATTGAAATAATGAAGGTCATAGTTATCTGTGGTTGCAAGAGGAAGCTGCCTCTCCCTTGTCTTTAATAAAGTGGAAAAAATACAAGGTGCTCTGATGCTGTTGCTTGGCAGTGTGACAGCTGATAGAAGCACCAGATACAGTTCTTCTGAGTTTGGAAATGTATTGCTTTTGTGTTTGGCAAGCTGGGTCAGGCCTGTGTTTAATAGTTTATGGACACTGAATTGCAAAGCTGATGGGGAAAATCAGTTGCTAAGAAAGCTGCACCTGTATTCCAGGGAGTGTGAAGTGTGCAATTGAGAAAGAACAATTTCTGGCATTCATAAGCAATTTCTGACAGTGAAGCTGCCTTGTTTTTGGCTGTTTAAAAGGGGAATTGGTGAGAGACATCAGGTACAGGGAAGTGCAGGTCATATTAGAGCCATAAAGTATTTTAATCTGCAATGGAAGAGGAGAAATGCACATTACTGGAAAATAGGACAAATGAATGAAAACATCTGTGCTGTTCTAATTAAATCACACTTCAACAAATCATTTATTGTTGCCTGTTCAAATCTCATCTAGTTACAGCACTGAGAAGGAAAAATAGCAAAAAACCCAGGCCAGGGTTGGTTCTTAAAATATTCCTTTCTGGTTGAGGGTGAGATTCATCACCAAGCCTGTAAGGAAAATTTGTGCTACTGAGTTGCAAGACAAGATGTGGAAAAAGGAATTAATCCTAGAAATTCCAAGCTGGCTCGTGCTGCTGTGAGGATTGCAGAGCTTGTGTTCTTGCAAGAAGCAGTGCATTGTTCTGTGGGTAGCAGAGGTCTGGTTAGGGATGCCTGGATTTGAAAGGAGGCAGCATCAGTGATGCTGTACAGAACTGAGGGATGTGTGTGATGAGATAACCTTCAGCTCAGGCTCTCTCTCATGGAGCATCAGCAGGCAGGGAAAACCACAGAGCAGGACAGAGGGGAGCCCTGCTGGAGCCGTGGGATTGCTGTGCTGCTGGGCTCCAGGACAGAGGGGAGCCCTGCTGGAGCCGTGGGATTGCTGTGCTGCTGGGCTCCAGGAGACAGGGGAGCCCTGCTGGAGCCGTGGGATTGCTCTTCTGCTGGGCTCCAGGACAGAGGGGAGCCCTGCTGGAGCCGTGGGATTGCTCTTCTGCTGGGCTCCAGGACAGAGGGGAGCCCTGCTGGAGCCGTGGGATTGCTCTGCTGCCAGGGGATTCAGCACTGAGAGCACACGCGGACAGGTGGCTTTGGGAGCACCGTGTGTCGCTTCAGTGGTCTTTCAGGATTTACAGCCTAAGAACTGACAAGCTTTCACACGTATGGTTCCCTCAGAAAGACTCTATGTGGACTCTAACCTGTGAAGGGCTATTCTGTGCATGCTTTTAATCCAGCCCACATGAATTAATAAAATTCCAGTGAGGGAGGAATAAGAACACTTCAAATTGTGAAGTAAAACCAGCTTAACATAAAGAAATGAAGTGGGGAAGGGGAGGAATCTGTTTCAGTGTACAGTAGAAGCGCAGTGTGGCTTTTCTGTGCTTATTTTTATCAGGATTTTTTGAAAACTGGATAGACTGCCATGTCTGATCTCAGACTGCTGATAGCTCTGAATTCCTGGGGAATAATTGATTCATCACTTCCAATTAGTATGCTGCTCATTTTAGAATGAGATCTGATTGTGTTTGTTTCCACAAAGCTGCATCAACACAAAAAGCTTGTTTATTATTTTTGAGGAAGATTGGGGATCACAGTAAATTGTTCTAAGGGGATTTTTTATGAAACAGTGGTGTTTCACTGTCTCATGAAATTGGTGAGAGGTGCTGCACAAACTTGAAATGAATAAGTTTCAAAGCTTTGGTGTGGATTTCTCCAACACCCCCCTACCAAAACCTTTAGGAGCTCCAGACCAAATGATATTGATGTTTGGAGGTTTTGTTCTTCTGCGACTGATTCTCTTATCTCAGACACTAAGGTTTCATCCTACACTAAGGCCTTGATATTCTATCTTATTTTTCTGCATCTCGGCTTTAAGATGAAATAAAACTGCGAGTAAATAACAGCTGGACATTTTGTGAGGTAAGCCCTAGTGCTAGGGCATTCAGTCCTCATACACTTTCAGAGCCACTCAACATAAGACAACTCATCCATATTATTCTGAGGAATGCAGAAATTCCTTCTGGCTTTCTTTTATATATTTTTTTCAGTCTCTTCATCTCAGAAGTTATTGTATGAAAGAGTTTGTGTTATGTCATCAAAAATCTTTTGTAAAATAGAGCAAGTTTTTCTTTGCTTTTCATAGTTTGCATGATCTTGGTTAGCAGGAGTATTTGTGGAATTTGTGTGTCATAGTGTGTGTGAGGCCAAAAGTGACTGTGGATCAAGCAAAACTGTTGGCAAACTAATCCTTGCAGCATCAGAGGTCCAAAAGTGTTTCTTTCCTTCCTAGAAAAGATCACATCTCTTCCCAAAATCAAGTCCCAGCATGTCTTTACTTACTTCTCTATATTTTCCTAAGGGGACCTGAAGCCTAGTCTAGACTTTTATATTTTTGTATTGTATTTTCAGAAATGGGCAATTGCTGCAGGAAAACAAACAAGCAAAAAAAAGAAACCAAAAGCCCTTTGGTAGAAAATCTAGATGGACACAGTGGATTTATTTTTTTTCAGGAAGCTGCAAGTTGGAATCATTTGGGTAGGTAATTGGCAGGTGTGCAGAATAGGAGAAAAAATCCCAAAGGTTTGATAAAAATTAGTCCAAAGGAAAAAAAAAATCTGACGATGACTTAATACTAAATTGAATGGTGATCTAAAGGAGCCTTGTCCTGTTCTATGGGAACCTGTGTTTTATGTTCAGTTTTATAATGTACTTTAAATCGTGGCTGGTGTCTACAGTGTTGTACTCTCTTCTCTCTTCCTCTATGTTATGAGAGAAGGAATGCTGTTATGTGCTGGTTGTACAGAAATTTTAATTCCTCTCAAATACAGCTTGAAAGTAGGGATTTCCTAAGACCATCCAACAGCTTCAATCAGAAATAGGCTTAATGTCATCTTGCAACAGAATCTGTAGGAGTGACATAGTTACTGCAACCAGAATTAGCTTAGTAAACTGTTATTGATAGCCATGATTTTTTTAGTATGCATTTCAACAAGCTTTGCTGCAAATGGGCCCAGTGACCCTCCTTTGGGGAATGCGTGCACGTTCTCAAGTCTGACGGACATAAGAAAAAAAATTGAGCATGAGTTCAAAAGAATAACAGGTTTTTCACTGTTTTCCTTGTACTAGGAGATACCAATAGATATATTTTCTACACTGAAGATGTAAAAAGGAAGCTTCCAAAGGAAATTGGCTTGTCAATTTCATTGGTGTGTGGCTGTGGATATTTTCATCCCCTGAACAGGAATTCTAATTTATTAGACTACATGTGTTTCTGGTTTCTATCTGACTGGCATAAAAGACAAACATGCCCTTTAAGGAATTGCTCAACTCCTTGTGATTTACCCATTCATCTGTCCACCCTTCTTTCACCATCTGCTTCTTCTGCTGTGGACATGCGAAGTTGCTCCATGCCTGCAGCAAAATGCAGCCTGGATGGTTCACAGTCAGGCTTTTTCAGGCAGCAGTTTTCCTGTCCTTGCAAGCACGGATGGACTTGCCTCTTTGTCAAGGTGTAGCCCTATAAAGAAGCTGGGTTTTGTATTCCAGCTGCACATCTGCAAACTCCTTCGAGACACTACAGACTTGTATTTCTTTGTCTCTAGGTCTGGGATGCCGGGCTGGAGGAAGTGCCTTGTTTTTTGTCTGCGGAGAATGCAGGGCAGAGGTAAGGCAAGAGGGGAACATGACAGCAAAGGGGAGATTATAATCAAGGGGATGCCCCTGGGACGGGCTTGAGTTCAATGCTTCTTTTTCTGCTCATAGATATTGTTACAGCTGCAGGATCCAGGATCCATCCCAAAACTTATGACTTTTTATTTAAAAGAAATGAATACACAGTGTAGCTTTCCCATAAGAATAAGCACATTTTCAGCTTGTAATCTGTTCCCCTTCCAAAATGCTGGTCTAGATGCTGCTCGTGAATGCATACCTGCTCTGCTTACAGCTCTGTCTTTAATCTGAAGCTGGCCTAACAGAGCTTTTATGGTGGTAAAGTTGTCTATCAAAAGCATCTACCAGAGCATAACATTTGGGAACTCTAAACCTCATTGTACCTGCTTTATGGTCTGGTTTTTTTTAAAGAAAACACTGGGCTATTGATTGTGTCAGGTAAAGAGACACATGCTCGTTGTAGCTGTAACTTTCCAAAGAGGCTACTTTCTAGCTGTGAGTTTAAACCTTGTTATTTATGTTAATTTAGTGTCACAATGATGATGTAAGTCATATTTATATCACTTCTTGTAAAATGCTTCTGTTTATATCCTGCTGTTTGAGCTGAATTATTTTAAACCAGCAGGCTCATGGCAGCAGATTCAAGTTTTCTGACATATTGGCAGAAATCTGGGTCCTGTAGCACATTACCAGGCTGCTTTAAAGGAGGGGAACAATTTATATTCACTAGTCTTTGCACAATAATGTTGAATTGCAGTTGATGCTTTTTGAACATATATTGAACGGTGCCATTGCAATCTGTACTGGGTGGGATTTCTGTTCAGTACAAAGCAGTATGTTTTTTTCCCTTAGACCAACAGAAATCTCTAGCCTGAGATCTTTAATTTGTCTTCTCAGGCTAGAAATGCAAGAAATGCAATTAATGTGACTCTTTTAAGAATAAATAAATAAATAATAATTTAAAAAAGTAGCATGTATACATAAATCTTTGTTCTGTGGTTATGAACGATCTTTGAATTGCACTTTGAGATGCAAACATGAAGACATCACTTTTGCACACTTACTCTTTATGGAGGGTCTGGTTCTTGACACTGAGCAGAAAATGGGCTGGTGTTATAGAACAAATTATTGCTGTATGTGTGATTTCCTGATGTATTGGAAAAAATCAGGTCTGTGTACTTAGGCAGGACACATCTCTGGCACGGGGTCTTTTTTACCTTGATGCAACAAAGAGATTTAAATCAGCATAATCAGGGATGGGGTTTCTCTACCATATGGGAATTGATTACTTAGTAGTCATCCTCCATCTGCCTGCATAGATGGCTAAGTGGCAGCCATGATTAATTTATTAAGAGAACAAAACTATCTTGTATATATAATCCTTCTCAGATACTCTGGTAGTGAAAAGCTGCTGTTAGGTGTTTTGGAATTAAGGGAATTTTTTTCCTTCACTGTAGCTCAAAGCCTTGGTCCACTCTAGTTTGGATTTCTCTTTATTTTCTACAGGGAGATTTATCTGCAATAAAGTGTTATTTCCCTATCCATCATCCTGTCATTTATTCCAAAAACATGAAGTGAAAGACATAAGTTGTCTTTCTGGACAAATTAGCTGAGGAGAGGCTCGAAAGGCTGTTTCAGGTAATTTTCCCAGGAAAAGAGAGAGCAGTGTCTAAGGAAGAAAGGAATAGTGGTGGATGGCTCTCTCCCGGCTCCCCTCTGCAGCAGTGTCCCGGAGGTGTCACTCGCGCTGGCAGAGGGACCTTAGGGCGGTAGATGGCACTGCAAGACTGTCATTGCAACTGTGTAATTCCCGTCTCAGCGAGACCGTGAGCGCTTGGCAGAGGTGACCTCGCATGAATGAGTGTCTCCCCTGCACCTCCCTGTCATCTCGCCAGCACTGAAGAGGTAAATTGGTTTCTTCTCCCCACTCCTCCGGTCTCATACATGTAAAGTTAGGTGAGAAACAAGACAGGTGGAAAACCCAGAACTGCAAGAAGAGCTTGCCCCTGATTTCCAGCTGCCAGTCTAAGTTCGGTGAGAGTCAGTGGGACTCGAGTTTTGGGTTCTACTTTGGCCAGCTCTCTGCAATAAAAGTTGGACAAGCGCTTTTATGTTAGGAGACTGAAATAGCAGCCATCCTTTCAATCCCCCAGCTGACAATGGCTTTGTAAGGGCTGAAATCGAAGATTAAATAGGTAAGGAGTTCTCCAAAAGGGTTGTTAGCTTTCTAGAGACACCAAAACACACATCCTAAGGGAATCCATGTTCCTTTTGCTTAAGTGATCCCTGTCCTGTTGTGGAATGGGCCTTCAGCCCCTAATACAAAGGCTACTCCCCATACAGGCTTTCCCATACAAATGTTACTTCAAATAGAACCCCAGAAGATACCAAACTGTTGCTATATGTATCATGAAAGCTTAGAGTGATTGTAGATGTTATTTTAGCAATAATTGAGAAAAGAAATATTGAGTCTCTGTGCATAGAGAGAGCTTGAAAGTGTGTGTGGCGCTGCTGCTATTAGTCAAATATAGACAAGTGGAATGAAAACTAGAATAATACTTCAAAATGAATAACTACATCAGGCAAAAGTCCAATGATTTCTTTATTAAGGCCTTGATGAGTGCCAAGCAACCCCTCAGCTGTACCAAGGAGCCATACAAAATGTGAATTCCATATTTTATGAAACACTGGAGGAGGGAGCCCACTCTGCAAAGAAGTGAAGGGGGCTTTACATTTTTTAGCTCTTGCCCACAGGGCTTGTTTACTTGCCAGCTGATTTGGGACGCATCAGAACACTGAAATGGCAATTATTGTATTTTTCTATCCCTTTTGAATGTTCATGCAAAATTACAGAGTGTTTCCATTAAGACCAACAGTCAATATCAATGATTTGCAACTGTCTTGCCTCCTTCTCTGATCTGAAATAGACTGCAGTCATTAATGTGCTACTGACAGCTGGAGCTGGGTCACAATGAGAGGGACGAGGAGGCAAGACAGTTATAGTAATGACTTTTAACATATGTTGACAGAGATGTAGTGTTGCTTTTTGCACCCTGCTCTTTGCTTGAACTGCTTCTGTTAATCAACCAGAAAAAAAAAAAAAACACTTAATTTTTTCTAATGGCAATATTGAAGTTAGTTTTCATGAGAGTCAAACAGTCATGTGCTTTACTGAGAGATGGATGGATGGATGGATGGATGGATGGATGGATGGATGGATGGATGGATGGATGGATAGTGCTTCTTTTCTTACTATGAAGTGCAGTGGGTTTTGGTGGAATAGATGAATGCTTAATGCCAAATCTGGTTAAGGAAGGAGCCTGAGACTGTGGCATGAGTGAAGGCTGGGTCCAAGCCTGTCTTCATGTCCTGAGGCATCTGCCAGTGATGCACAACAGGAACTCACATCATAAATTCGTTTTCCACAGCTTCTGGTTCATAAGATTCTGGATACTGTTGGATCAGCAGGGCCAAACTTTTGGGAGTCAAACCTGCCAGCTGGTACTCTTGAGTCTGACTGTCCAGAGCAGCTGGGATTGGATTTGACTTCCCTTCCACTGTAGTTCTGAATGGACTTCTGAGCATGCAGATACTGTAGTCATGTTAATAGAAGGCACAGAAGTAGTTCCATTGTGTATTTCTTTCATGGTTGTTAAAAGACACTGAGCTATTCCTGGAAGAAACGACAAATCCCTGGTGATCAACTTTTTTTACTTGCACAGCTGGTAACCAAGAAGAATGCTGTTTGAGAGTGCAGGAACAGCTTAAAGATCTTTTCACATAAAGAACAATTTGTCAATCAGGAAAACAAAGCAAAATGGAGAGCATGTCCTAATGGGAAACCTTCCCAGGCTGTGTGGTACCTGGCATTCTGGGTGATGCAGAGCCAACTATCCTATACCTAATAGCTCTTTCACTTAAGTGATCTGTAAAATTTCCCTGGGGCACCCCTGCAATGAGGAGCAGAGATGAAACCTTACATAGCCAGAGGCAAATCTCGATGCTAAGTGGATTCCTGGAATGAAAACCTCTATGTAGCAGTGGGATGGTTTGGAGATTTTTGCTGTGGGTAAATGGCGGTAAGCACAGTTCTTGCTTGGGAGGGTTATGTGGCTTTATGAAGGTAAACACTTGCACATGGTGCAAATGGTGACATTTTATTACTCATGCCTTTTGTGTGTCTAGGGCAAAACATGGTGGTGTGTGCAGGGGAAAAACTAATATGATAAAGGAAAGGAGGGTGTTCTGAAAGCAGTTTGAAAGAGAAAGAATATGTTTCCAGCAACTCCACCTTCAATCAAAAGTTAGAAAATGGCTGTTCATTGCTGTGACTGAGTTCAATCTTGCCTTTAAATTCTCCTGTCTTCCAAATTAACACTCCAAATCACACAGTAGCTTCACAGTGACCCAGACAAAGCTGTCTACTGGCTGAAGTGAGGAGATTTTCACATAGGATGGGACCAAAAGTATTGTCTCTTATGTTGCATGGTTGTAAACAAATATTAAGAGTATTAAGCAGTTGTATCAGCTGCTAATATTTCAGACTCTGCTGTCTGCTTCCATGTGGAGGGTAGTACACAGAGTAACATGTAGCATGCATGGCCACCTTGGATATTGAATTTCTGACATGTTTCAGTAGCCTGGAAATCAATAGGCAGCAGCTGCAATGGAGCTGAGGGCACTGCAGGCCCCTAATCCCTGCTGTCAGCAGGGCAAGGGGCACAGACCTTGGGGTCTTGCTTTAACATTGATGGTTTGGGGCATGAAGCGAGGAAGATGCAAACCTTCCTCTGCCTTGCTACACTGTGATCCTCCCAGCACCATATTGTCTGCTGGGTCACTGGCAGGTAAATAGGAATGGTCTCTGTGGCGGGGCATCAGCAATAAGTGACAAGATTAGGTTTGGGAACAGCCAGTGGACAGCCAGAGGACAGCCAATGTTGTGTTGTTGGCTGAAAAAGTGATTGGTGTCTGTGACTTGCTCTAAACAGCATCTATAAGTTAAGAACCCTCAAGGGAAGCAAAACCAAAGCTTCACCATTAGCATCAGTCCAGCAGTCAGCTCAGCAAAGACAGGCCTTGTGCCCAGGAGAAGAGATCTGCTGACAGTGGTGTTGCAAGAAGTGGAGAACCAAGGAGAGAAACCCCTGGGTTGGCTGGTCACAGGCAGACTCACTGCTTCAGCACTCAGAGCTTATTGCACATGTACTTTGTAGGGCTCTCATAGAAGGAAGATGACTTTGGAAGGAGGTGAAGGGTGAGTCTGAGCCCTTTCATACTTATGCTGTGATTTCCAAGGGAGAGGGTGAAGAACCAGCTCCTGAGCTGACTCCAAGTACGCCTTTGGGACAGAAAAAAGGAGCACTTCAGCTCCCTTCCAGCATGAACAGAGCACAGAGGTGACCATATCCTCATGGACCCCATAAATGGCTAGCTATACTTGTGTCAGTGAAATCCAAAGACATTTGTCTAAAAGGTATTCAGCCATTCAGAGAGATGAGTATCAGCCAGAAGAGGCAAAATGACAGATTGCTTCCAGCCTTCAGAACCTAGTTGGACATGAACTCTTCTGCAGAAATCCATAGTATGAAGTGCCTGTCAAGAAGCAGGCAACAAAACAAGTAAACTGTTTGCACTGCCTGAATTTAAGGCAAAAACAGAACCAAGTTAGATTAGTAAGTAAAGTTGCTATTAATCAACCTTTGGTGGTAGCAAAGTGAAGATAATCCATTTCAAAATTGCCTTTAACCTTCTACCATGACAGGATCATTATTAAATTCCATGATCTCACTGCTGTGTATGGGTATAAAAGTGAGCGTAGCAGCCAGTGAGACAAACCCATTGTGATGCTGTGTTGTGACAGAGATTGATGCTCTATATTCCCACTACCCTTCCATGTGCCTGAGAGGTGAAAGTAGAGGTTGGTTCTGCATTAATGCAGCCATGTGCTATTTACATATCATGGTGGGATGGAAATAAATTTCCTATAGTCCCTGCCTTTTCCATGTACAGCTGTAAGGATACAGGGTGCACTGCTTCAATACTCAGCAAAGTAGCCCAGCCTTGGTAGAGAAAGAAAATTTATCTTTTACTTAATTAAGTCTAGGAGTGGGAGTGAGAAAGGAAAAGATTATTCTAGACACCTAAATAGATTTCCTTTGTGTAGGATTACAGAGGTCAAAGTAATTTCTAGCTTGATCTTAACTATTGAATGCTGCCTGACAGTAGCACCAGGCCAATATGGAGGGGAGGGAGCCCACAGTCCTCTCTGTTCCCCAGGGGGTTTCACCTCCAGATCACTGCTGAAGCAATGCCACCTCACTAGTGGTGTCACCTCACTAGTGATTCACCTTCACTCAAGCTGCTGGGAATGGTGGGTGGACAGAGCACCACTCCTAAGGGTCTCCCAAGTGCCAGATCCTCATGGATTCAGACATGGCAAGAGAGGAGCTCTTAAGTCACTTGCTGTGGGGCTGAAAGTGAAGATTGACTCGTTTCACTGACATTCCTTGTTGCAGGAAGCCAGCTTACTCTTGTGAGATGATGAAATGAGTGACCCTCAGAGTGAGGGAACACATGACAGGAGAGTTTGAGCTGGAGCTGTCTGGAGGCAAAGAGCTCAAGGACAAAATGGAAGCTAAACAGCCTGGACTTTCTCCCTTAATCACTGCAGGATAATGGGACTTTTACATGGGAGCCTCCTCTCGCGACACAAGTGGCATCACTGTTTATCACCCACCATGTGCATGCAGCATGCAGGAGAGGTGAGATCCATCCCATTTGCAAATCCTGGTTTGAAGGCTTGTGACAGGCCTGAACCATTGCTCAGTTGCCAGCTCCTGAGATTGGAAAACTTGGTATTTTAATATTTTTTTCTTACGGCTATAGTGGTATTTAAAGCACAGTGGAGCCAACTGTCCCCTCTCATGTGCCACTGAAAACTGCAGGGAGGGAGAGGTAGAGTTTGAAGCTAGCCAGGACCATAGAGACCATGCTCTCTACAACCTATTAAGAGCAAACCTCTAATTCAAGACCTCCCATTGTTCCTCCAGCCCTAGAGAGATACCCCAATACACATGCAAGGAAAATTTGGTTTTTGTACTGAGCCATGCTGCCTATTTAGGCTGCACACACTTCAGGGCAGAGACCTTTCCTTTTGCCCAGCTTAGGAGCAGCTGGGCCTTTAGTCTTGCTGTACTCTGTGTTCCTCAGTGGGGCAAGGACCACCAGCTGCTGAAGCAGCCAATGCACAAGGCACAGAAAAGTCCTCAGTTGATCAAACCAGGTCATCCTGTCCTGGGGCATGTGGCCAAAGAAGAATTTCTGCCTCACAAATTTGCTTTGACATTTCTGCAGGATGGGGGAGGACAGCAGTGCCTTCTAAAGTTGTGGCAGTATCCATGTCACAGTGGTGCCTAAATCCTGCATCTGGACATTTCAGTTATACAGACAGGTTAGACATTGCTCAGTGATGTGGCTATTCACTTCTGAAGTTTTCTATGGACTTTCTGCTGTCTGACTTCCCTCCAAAGAAGTGTCATGGATCTGTCTTACATTGATTGTGCTTGTGAATTCCCTACTGATATTTCTAGGTAGGTTTCATTTTTTCTAAACTAGTTTCCCATGTGAGTACTGAAGTTAGTGCTCAGGAAAATCTCACCACACTAGCTTTGGCTCTTTCTACAATAATGGATATGTCAAATTTGATTCTTAAGACCTCTGAGCTGCTTTTTCATCTAATAATATGCTTGCAATTTTCATGTTTAATTATTTCTGTGGTGGCACTGTCCTTTAAAAAGCAGTACTGCTGTAGCCATGACAGTCTAAAGACACTTCAGGGAAAGAGTCTTTTGTGAGAATAACCAGTGTAAATGGCAAAACCAGATGAGATTTCAGGTACAAAAAGTGTCAGTTTAACCTTACCTTTAAGAGCCCCTTCCTCTATCATGTTTGTTTCAGATTCTTATTACTTTTCCTGAGAACAATATTAGATCAATAACAATCACTTTCCTGGAAATAATTTTCTGATGCCCAGAATCTGGTTATCATCATGTAATTATAAAATACAGCTGAGGAAATCAAGGCACAGAAATGGCAGGTGATTTGCCTGTGTGGGTGGTTGAGTTAGTCATATAACTCAACAGCACTTGTCTCTGTGTGCTGCATTTTAACTATTGAAGAAGCAGCATTTCCTTTCCCCAGGATTCATCCTGGCTTCAGATTAGTCCTTCTCAAAAAAAGCTTCTGAGTTGTGCTATCAGAATATTTGGGGCATATCACAAACTTTCTATAAATTAGCATGATGTGCCCTGATCCAGTCCAGCTGTGGAGTTGTGATTTGTTGTGCGTCCAAAAAGTACAAAGAAATTGCAGGGAAGGGGTGGTGATGGAGGGGGTGTTGTGCTTTCCTCCAGGGAACAAGCTGTGCAAATGTGCTGTATTTAGCACAAGGAAAGGAGCTCTTTAAGAAGTTTAGCTGGGTGGGGAGGCAATCCCTTCTTATGTTTCTAGTTTGAAGGTAAATGTGGGCAAAATATATTTTTATGTCTGTGAATTTTTCTGTGCTGCTAGTGGGGTATAGCAGGTCTGAGCTATATCTGTGCTCCTGCTGCCAGCAGTCCTCAGGAAATCTCTCTTAGAAGTGATTGCTCCAGCTGGCTGGAATAAGCCTTCAGGTGCCATCACTCCCATCACTGTCCTTTAAACTGATGGGTAACTCTGGTTAGAAATATGGAAGGGAATCAGCTGTACAGTGCTGCTCTCTGCTGTGGTAGGAACCTCTCATGCAGTCCTAGGGCATTGCATGCTGCTGTCTGCCTCTGCAGTGCTGCAAACTCTTATGATCAAATGAAGAGGGCTGTGTGTTCTTATGAGTTTATAGTTATCCCAGCTTAACTCACACCAAAAGCATGCTACATTAGTAACTTCAGAAGACCCTCTGCAGCCCAGCTCCCACATTGCTCTTCAAGAACTTGGGGGGCAGGGGGAGAAGCTAATTTAACTGTAGGCCTTTAACTCATGTACTTCAGTTAAGATTCTTATCCCCTAGACTGCCCTAAAATAATGGATTTCTGCTTTTGCCCCTTCCTGCAGAAACTGATTTTCTCCCTTGGTGTGCTCAGAGCTTTAGGAGGTTGTTTCAAGAAGATTCCCAAGTACCCTTGTGTTGAGCCACTTTCATCTTCACCAGGCACTGAAAAGGTCTCCCGACTCCTGCTGCCCAGCTTGGCATATGCCATGCCACACTTGGCTGGCAGCTCCCTAAATGGCAAATGCTTCTCAGATGTGAGCAGAGCACAGAGGGTGAAGCTGCTGAGGTGCTGCCCCTTGCAGGGTGCTAGGCTGTCCTACAACAGCTGCTTTTCATGCAGGAAGGGACAGAAAGGCTGAACTGAAAAGCCAAGGTCCATATGGAAGCATTCTCTTACAATTATAGTTGCCCTGTTCCCCCTGAGTGGTGTGACACACCAGCCTCTGAAACTGGAATTAGCTCATGGTATCCCAAGGAGAGCTTGGTCCCTAATATTTTAGATTATAGAAGATGTTGCACATAATATAATAACTCTCACAAAGGGAGGCAGAGATGCAGAATGAGTCCTACCAGATAGCTAATAAAAGAAAAGGCCTCATGAAGAACAAAAAAAGCTGCTAGTGATTGCGGAGATATGTTGCCCCCAGGAAATTAAAAACATGAATGCCCTGGCATATGCAATAAAGCATCTCCTTTGTGTCCATGTAAAAGTGCTGAAACCTCTGGACTATTAAGTAATTGAAAAGATGCTTGTAAATTTTCCCCATACACTTCAACAGCTTGAAAGTGGTAGCGAAAAAGATGAAATAGATCAGCCTGGCTGCTATGCAACTTTATTTACCAGAGAAGCCAACTTCAGGATAAACACACGCGTCAATGCTCGCACCTGTGCGGGGCTGCCAGGCAGCTGCCGCTCGGTGAGGAGAAGAGGCGCCAGGCTGGAGCTGTAACGGGAATGTAGAATGGGAACAGTGTGCTCTCCATATCTTTCCTGGGCATGTATCTGTCCAACGTCAGCCGGAGATTTGGGACCCGCAGGGCGCCGGTGTGGGTCGGAGCCCGGCGCCTGTTTGTAGGCGGGGCCCATCCTGTCTACGCAGACCCCGTCGGGGGGAAAATATACAATATACACATATTGACACAATTTCTCTACCCCGCTTCCCCGAGTTTGCCGTTCCCCGCCCTCCGCGGCGGGGGGAGCGCACCTGCGCGGCGGGCGGCCCGGGGCTGTGCGCAGGCGGGGGCGGGCAGCGCTCCCCCGCCCGGCCCCGGCCCCGCCGCCGCATGCACCGCCCGGCCATAAAGCGCCGGGGAGCCCGGCCGCGCTCGGTAGCGCCCGCCGCTCCCGCCGGGCCCCCCGGGCCCCTCCAGCCACGCCGCTGCCCCGGGGGGCGGCAGCGCTGCCGCGATGCCGGGCTGGAGGAAGAGCCTCGCCCTGTGCCTGCAGCGGATGCAAGAGGACGGTGAGCGCGGCGGGGGGAAAGGAGAGCTGGAGGTGCTCGGAATAACCCTCCGCCTCCCCTTTTCCGTTACTCTTTGGGGTGATGGTGATGGTGAGGTGCGCCCCTCTGGGAGGGGGATGATCCTTTGCTGGCGTGGAGCTCCGCGGATGAAAGGACTGGAGGGGGGATGCTCTTCGTGCCGATAAACTTTGCCGCAGCCAATCTTCCCTTCTATCCCCGGGCTTGCTTGGTTTCTGCTTTTGTTTATTTTTCTTGTTCGAGCGGTGGGGGGCAAACCTGAGCGCGATGTGGCTGCGCGGTCCTTTTTGGCTATTTAGAGGTGTTTGTAGTACCTGAGCCCCAACTTTCTAAAGGTGCTGGTGATGTTGTTTTCAGCTGGTAATTTTCCCCAGCGCCAGCTCCACCTGAGGGATAAAGGGTTTATAAATTGCACAGAGGACGTGTCACGGTAATCTGATTTCTATTGTGCCGCTTACTGTTGCTCACAGTGACTGTGAATTTTTTTGTTTACATGCTCAAGAGTGTGATGTTAAATAAATGCTGGACCTGCGGCTCATAAAAGTAGTGAGAAGACATCCACAAGGTGGCACAGCGTAAAGGAGGTTTAAATGTTGCACTCCGGCTCCTGCCTTTGTAGATGAACAGGGATGAGAGTGGTGGGGAAAGTTTATGTCTCTGAAATCAAGTGTGCTTCTCCTGTGCTCTCATGGGACACAGGTGCAGGAGTTGATCCGGGATAGGCAGAAACAAACAGGAATGCGTGTTTTGTAAAACTAATGCTTTTGTACAAAGTAGCTAATGGCAGGCTTTTCCTTTGGACCCCTTCCCAGACTACCTCTCTAGACTGTTCTAATCTGTAAACAGACTTAACAAATATATGAAGTGGCACTGTTGCAGCATTTCGTGTGAGTAATGCAGGAATCGTGGCATTCTCTGAACCTGCTGGTTAATAAGCACAGAGAGAAATTGTGCTGTTAGATCCCCTGCAAGGTGTTAGGACAGAGTCATTAAGTTGCTGTGCCTTTCTGATGCTGATTCCTGGCTCCCACTGCTTTGGGAGAGCACCATCTATTTCTGCTGCTGGACTGCTCTAGGACCATGGCTTCCCCTTGGAGCCTCTATCCACCCAAGATAGAGCTGTTAAAAATCTTGTCCTGTGGAAGAGTGAATCAATCCCCTGCTCAACACACCGAGACCTGTTGGCGCGAATTCAGCCCTGTTATGGTGCAGTGCTTTGTAACGCTGCCTTGCTGCAGCTGGCATGGATGCTTTTGCACTGTCGGATCGGGGTGGCTTTGGGAGCCTTAGTAAACATTCACTGCAGGGACTTCTTTGATCTACAGCTGTGCTGGGTTACTTTGTCTGTGACTTCATATGTGTGTGTGCTGGCTCTTGTGTCTGGCTCTGTGTAATGCCTTTCCATCTCATCCCTCTTCCCTCTGATTTCAGTCCCAGCACTGCAGTGAGTCTGTGGCTGGTGTGTGTCCTTTTGAGTACATTCCTTTTATTTCTGTGGGTGGTTCACAGAGTAGTCAGTCTTAGGAAGGTGCCATTTAATCACAGAATGGCTTATCTGGTTGGATAAATCTTGCAGGCTTGAGCTGATATGCTGTGTAGAGGAAGATTCGCTGAGCTTGTCGGGAACTTCTTTCCCTTTTCTACAAGGCAGCTCATTTGATGGTTGTGTTATAGCATATACCTCTGCAGGGGCAGCAGAGGAAGTATTTGGTAATGTTTTTGTAGCACTGCAGTGTTAACAGGTATGTTAGAGAAGGTTTTGCATCATGACGTGTCCCTGTCTGTGATGGGAGAATTGGAACTAGATGATCTTTAAGGTTCCTTCCAATCCAAACTATTCCATAACAACACTGCAAGAAATGTCTGCTCTGTTCAGATTTTGATTTTGCAAACCAGTCTCCAACCAGTATATGAAAAAAATATTGACTTCTGTTTTTCTTTATTTCAGAGCAAGTTATGTCTGCCTTCTTGGCATCTCTATGCCCATGTGGTTGTGATAGGTTTGGGGTTTTTTTTAATGCCCAAGCTGGGAAGCTTTTCCCCTGGGAATGTGTGCTCTGGCCCATCAATTTGTTCACTTCCTCTGAGGACCAGAGTACTTAAGCTTCCAAAGAAAATGTCCTGGTGTTCAGCAGGAGCACAATTGTAATTAGAAGAGTGGTATATTTTGGTTACTGAATATTAAAGTGATGAGCACCTCTTGCAATTTGCAGCCATTCAGAGATGATGAATTGAAAGCTTCATTAATCACAGTTGGTAGAAAAGGTCAGCCATGGTAAGTCATATAGGGAAATGCAAGGTATACACAAACTGTGTTGAAGTATGATTGCCATTTCAAATACTACACACAGCAAGTCTCTTCATGCATGTTTTGCCTTAGAGTTTCTGTCTCCTGGAAGATGGATTTGACTTCTGGCCAGTATGCAGAGTGCTTCATTGTATTATGTGTTGGTTTTCCCCTCCACAGAGACTTGTACATGGGATATTCTACTGTTTATTGTGTTTCATGCAAGGAAAAAAAAGAATTGATGTCAACGACTTGGAAATATTTGGTGGAAAATGTTTCCTCCAGCCTGCATTGATAACAGACTTGTTACTCCAAAATCATGGGGTTCATCAGCTCCTCCCTGCCTTACTGTGGGGTTGTCTCAGGCCTGAAAGAAGAGGTTCAAGCATATGGTCTGGCTTTCTGTCCCTCACTGCGTGTGCAGAGCTTTGTGGCCAGATCTGCTGATTTCTCTCCCTGATAACTCATCCTCTTTTGAGGCAGTGATGAGAACTAGTGGCCCACGCCAGACCTTTTTCCATCCCAGTTTCCACCCCTTGTATTGCTGTCCTCTGTGTGAGGACTGAAGGATTTGAATTTCATTCTTGCTGCTCCAGGGTTTCCAGGAGCACAAGAAGCAAAGGCTAATTTCTGCTTTGGTAGCAAGAGTGTATGTGGGCAGGTGGGAAAGTCTCTGTTTTTGGCACATCTGAGTCGATGTGGAAACTGTGTGTCTAGAAAGGATAAACTGTATCTGCAGACTGAGAAGTGGAGATACTTTTATCCAAACTGGTGGAAAGCAGTGTTAGCTAGATGGATGAGACTTGTGTAAGATGGGCCACGGTTGTGGGCAGACACCCTTTGCTTAACTTGAGATGTTTTTCTGCCTTTAGGGGGAGGGAATACAGAGTTTCAGTGTAAATTTAGGTTGTTGATACAATTCCCATTCCTCTCCCAGATGGTTTATCTTGAGTAAAAGCAGAAAATTTGACTCTCACCTTTAAAAATCCAATATGATGACTTATGAAAAATAAAAAAGTCAAAACCCAACCTTATGAAAGACTGAGGTAATGGGATTATAAAATGTGAAGTGAGTTATCTAACCCTTGCTTGAATCATGAGGCAGGTGGCAAGGAGGGGAAGGGGAAAGAGACAAGTCAGACCTGCTTCAAAAAGTGACAATATAGCAGGGTTATGTTGCTGCTATTTGCTTCCTTCCCTTGTATACAGCACCATGCTCGTTACCTTGGAAACAGCTGCAGGAGCATATAGGGGCATTTTGCTGCTGTGCAGCCGTGGGCAGAGGTGTCCTGTGGTGCATGGAAAGGAAAATCTTTCATGGTGCAGGTTGATTTGCAAGATGAGGGCAACAAAGTAAAAACCCATTGGAAGATCTCCCTTTCTTGGCTGCCCTGTCTTGCTGCAGGTACAGTTTGGCAGGAGTGGGACCCTGGGGAAAATTTAGCAGGGGGGTGGATTTTCATGGTTTTGGCAGAGCTATTTAAATTTTTATAATAGGAAGGTAAAAATTATCTCAACAGTCTGTTTTGAGGAGGCTTATAACAGCTGGGCTAAGGACATCAGGTTTTTATTCAGTTCCTCAGAACAATGTACTGGGATGTTTTGCTCAATAGCTCTGAAACTATGTCCATGACTAGAAATGGGATTCTTCTTTACTTATTCACATGTGTCAGGGTGAAACATCCCACTAAGATGTAAATTTGCTGGGTTTGCATGATTAGCAGAAAATTAGATCTTTCAATGGGTTCGATGTTGTTTGTGATATGCATGTGATGTGTAGAATAACTAAAATATAGTAACTGCTAAAAATAATGTGAATTGTCTTTTGTTCACTTACCATAAACATTTTGATCTTGCAAATGGTATGGTGTGCATAACTTTAAATAGTTGAACTATTCTGCTGTTTGAAATACAGTGTTTTTTCTTGTGCTTACCACATCAGAAATAATTCAGTCATTTGGAAAGGTTTTTTTGTTGTTATCAAGTTGTCTTAGGACCATCTTTCAGTGCCAGGTTGAGTCTATTCCATTTCAATACATTGCTTTATGGAGTCCTTTTGTCCAAACCTACAATGACATGATCTATTATACTGGCACTTAATTATCAGTAAAGAAATGTGGCTGTATAGCTGTCACTTTAGTGTGCAGTTGAAATGGTACAGCTGAAGGGCTGTTACATCTGTCCACTGTATGTGGTGCATTAATGTGTTTCTGCATGTGACACTTTTGCTTTACAGTGGGTCCCAGCTTTATCAGAGATGAGGACTTGCTCACACAGAGCTCAGGAATTTATGGTCTGCTGTTTGTTGGTAATACTCATTATACAGGCCACTGCTTTTAAACAAAATGTAAAAATAGAGGTTCTGACCCTCCAATGAAGTGTGGTGAGGAATTAGGATTGCATGAGGGCTGTGGTGGTAATGCTTAAGGGATAATGCTCACTTATCAACCTGATGGAACAGCTGAGCAAATCCTGCTAGACTTTGATGGGGTCTTTTTTCACTCATTAATATGCTGATGGGGATTTGGCACCCATTGAGTGAGTAATAACTCACTCAATGCACCCGAGCACTGTGCTCACTGCTCCCCTCCTTGCTGGCTGTCACACTGCTCTGAATTTGGGCTGCTGCTTTTGATCCCATACTTCAGCAGTCTGAAAATGTTACTCTGATTGAGAAGTCCTGCACAAGCTGGGGAAGAAGCCACAAAGGTTTTATGGAATGACTCCAAAGCCTCATTGAGATTTGATTAAAGACAGAGATTGACAATATTTTGCTTTTTGTAGTGATCTCCCAGATTTTACAACCTGAATGTGCTCCTATATCTGCAGGCTTTGGCTCTATGAAACTGAGTGGACATTGTGGCTTCTGCTCTCTTGTTTATGTTATTACTCTGTGGGGATTCTTGTGAAGAAGTTTTATTAGCAGTATTGAGTGATGATGCTCAGTGCTGACAAAAGCATCAGCTGCAGTGGTTTGGCATGCTTTACCTTTAGAGCTGCCAAGACTGGAAAGTGTGGGGGAAACCTTTCAGGATGCTGAAGACCTTGATGGAAACCATGAATTGTGGTAGCCAGGAAAATTTCAGAGAAGAATTGCCAGATCTGTCTGGAATCAGGCCATGCTTGTTCTCCAAACCTGTTGGTGTTTCTATGGACTCATGCCAAGTGCAGTGGAAAAACACATGGGAAATTCCCAAGAAATGGATGTGGTCTTTGAAACTGTTCCAGTCTTATGTTGTGATTACAGCTACTGACCCAGAGGTCCTCTGATGCTCTGGGTTGCACTGAGAGGAAGATTGCTCCGGTTAAACCAAGGTGTGTGACCAGTCTGAGGTAAATGATTTGCTGTGCTTTTTTTTCATTTGTTTGTCTCTTCTAAGTAGACACAAGTGGGCAGAGCTGCTTAGTGGTAGGCAAAAGAAGGCTGTCCACCAAGACATGAGCTCTATGCCAGGTTCTCTTTCTAAGGCTGAGACTGTGTAGGCCTTCCTACAAGTGTCCCATTTTACTGACTAAATATTTTAAATGTTTTGTTAATTATTAGACTTCATTATGTCAGAATAAAAGTATTTATTTTGAAAATGAAGTGAGTTTAGAGGTGTAGATATAGTTGGATAATTATAGGGGTAGAGCTCTATTGAAATTTCCTCTTTGTAGACATCCCCAAGACAGTGAACCAGGCATTTCTGGAGCTCTGCATCACATAAATGGAGCCATTTCTTTTAAAAGTCAGACCTAACCCTTCACATTCAGAGCAGTGTTCTATGTGCAGGAGGCTTAGGTTTTCTAGAAAAAAAATATCTTTTCTAGAGGAAGAGGAAAACTTTTTTCCCCTGATAGTCTCTTGAAAGGCCGCGTGTCATGTTCCAGTGAATGTTGGTGATGATCCCATGTGTATGGGAACTGCTCCTGCATTCATGTCTTGTGCCAAAGGCAATCATACCATCTAAATATCTGTTTGTGTTCCTGAAAAGAGTATAGCTACTGTGCATGGACACTGGTGTAACTGGGAGTGGAACATGGGCAGCATTTGATTGAGAAAATAAATCCCATGCTCATGGTGTCTGTTGGAAATGGGAGCATCTATTCTGCAGTGCTTGGTCTGAGAGAACCACACAGTGGAATGGAACATTCCCTCTTGGAAGGGTCTGCATTTTGTCCAGTTATTCTTAGTCTTGCTGTGTGCTCTATCCATTGAGAGAAAAATGTAATGAAACTTTTCATGTAAAATCGGAGTAGAATTTTTATTGTTTGCTTGTTTTGTCAAAAGAATGAATTACCTTTTTATTTTCTCCAATTTTCCTCCTCCTCTCTGTCTTTGGAAAATAAAGGAATTCAAATAAGTTTGTAAAATCTATTTGTTTTAGCAATTATGGTGATTTCCCTGTTACTGACTCTCCCCCTCATTAATGTTAGATGAACTTGGCATCTAGTAATTACTGGCTTTCACTTTTCAGCCAAAACTATTTTCTGGCTTCAGCAAAATTTGCTGATTTCACTGAGAGTGTTGAGAGAGCTGCTTTCCACTGGGAAATTAGTTCAAACCTTTTCCTCTGACAGCTTCAGGTAAGCGGCATCAAGACCACTCTGCATTTAAGGAGAAGGGTTATCATGGTATTTGAGCTCAAGGAAATGCAGTGCATTAGGATGGAGTTAGATCCATGTCTTATCTGCATTAAGTGGAGGTGTCAGTGACCCTGCCAGCTAAGCTGCTGTGTCTTGATGAGTAGAAACCTCTTGCTGACGCCACAAAATAAATTCAATGCTACATTCTTCAAGTTGTCTATGAAGTAACACAATTTTTTGCTTAATGACTTCATTTCCACTGTGAACAAAGCACTACAGAGCTTTTGTTTTAGCAATTATATTAACATTGGCTGCTGCTTTGTTACCAGTCAGAGGCTTTTCAAGGCATTTATTTGGATTACAGGTGTTGTTGCCTTTTCTTGTACACGTGATACTGTTAGTCATCCTGGTGACATTTCATTCATCTGTACAAAGAAATAAAGGTCCCAGCTCACATTTTGAGTATTGCCTCATACAGCCCAAGAGGGGAGCTGCTACTTGCATAAAGCCTGAGAGATCTCACTTGGGTCCCATGGGATGGAGCTGAGATTAGCCCCTGGATTTTTTTCTTCTGTCTTTAATTAAAAAAAAAAAATTCAAATTCCTTCTCTGTTCTCAAGGCAAAGTTGAGCTGAATGTACCGAGTCTGTGCACAGGAGACTCCAGTCTTACCTTTGGCCCCAGTTTGATGAGAGCTGTAACCACAGGAGCAGGGTGTAGACTGTAGGGTTGGGGGTGGAGGGCTTGTCCTCATTTCCATCCCCTTGCAGCAGAGGCCTTGAAGATTTACCAGCAAATGAGATGCAAAGAAACAAGGAGAAAAATAAGATAATAAGGCAAACTGTCAGGCAGTGTGACAGTTTTGCAGAAATTAGTGATGCTAAGTTGCTGTCTTCTTACTTGGTACCAATGTGCTTTTCTGGTTCAGTTTTTCTATGTGTTTTCAGGAAATGATGATGATCCCAGGAGTGGGGGCTTCCTCATTAAAACTATCTTGCCCAGATGCATAGCTTCTGATCATTGGAAGTCGGGGAAATTCCCTGGGGCTGTCAGAGTGGGATGAATTTAGTGAAGAGCTGGGAGGATATGTTAGTATTCATAGCAGCTTGTCTCAGGGCTGTGTGTTAATCCTGAGCAGAGGGCACAGCTGGGAATGAATATTTTGTTTCTAGATTAAATGTTCTTTTGTTTTCTTTCATCTTGAAATAGGAGGCAGTCAGTCTCAATACTGTACATGCAGTCATGTCTGTCAAAACACCCTCACAAAGTTCTCCTTTGAGGTTAGAGGGCAGGTAGATCTGTGTGAGGTGGGGTGGTGCTGTCTTCCCCTTGGGAGCATCATCCTTTCAGCCTTCCTCCATCTGGTTCTCCCTTTCAAGTTTTGGCAGTTCCTTCTCAGCTGGAAGGTGGCTGCAGGTAAAATGCTTGGGCCCTGTCCCTGCAGAGAGCTGAACCTGGTGGGCTGCCCCTGAGTTGTTTGCAAAAGCAAAGTTCAGGCATGCTGCAAATCCCGTGGCAGGCATTTGGATGAGATATTGATGATGTGAGCATGCTCCAACTCACTGGCCCTGCTTTGCTACTCCAGAATCTTTAATGGACTTTGTGTCCTTTGCATCCTACCCTAACACCTTGTGCAGTAGCAGCTGGCTGCATGAAATAGCTGCCCAGCTCCCCAACAGATCAGGCTGCAGCCCAGTGGTAACTGCAGCAATTCCAGTGTGGCTGGCACTTACTGATGAGTTGGTTGGTATTGGGGATTGAGCCACAGGCCTTTTGGTCCTGTGCCTGTGTTCCTGACTGAGCACAGGACTTGCAGCAAAATATCTTATCATTTAGTTTCTCAGAGTGATGGGGTATTTTCTCTGTTATTTGAGATTAGTGGGACTGAGGGGTTCTGTGCCACTCTGAAGACCTCTCTATGCCCCAGTCTTTGTGTCTGCAGAACATGGATAATGACTACACTTTAAAAGGGTTTGATGCTCAGATCAAAACAAATATGGTAGTGCAGTTATTAAGTGTAACTGCATGGCTGTCTTCCTCTACTTAGTATCTTCATATTCATAATTATACCAATTGTGCCAAATATTTGAACAAAAATGAGGTAGAAAACGTCTTTCTGGCACAGGCTTGCAAATTTGTTGCAGCATAAAGCTGGACAGAACAATAAGTTCTGTTTATGTGGATAAAAATTTCCCTGTACAGTAATGAACTGTGCTGTGAGTTTACCAGCTATCTAATCTAGTTTCCATCCGTTACACCAAGTGATAATCCTCTAGCAAATTCAGTGCTGTTAACAGCATTTCTGTCAGCCTGGCTCTGGCTGCACATCTAGGCAACCTGCCTTTGAGGAATTTCAAAATTTGCTCTAGTCAGTCATGCTGCTTCCTCAGCCTCTGGAGACTGCATTTCACATGTAACACAAAGCTGAACTGTCTTGCTTCTTTAATTGTATTTATTCTGCTTTTCCTCCACCCACCACCTGCCAAGGCTGTTTGGCCATTTCTAGAGAAGGCTCCTGGGTTGTTTTCTTGGAATAACCATTGTAATTGGCTTTTTGGTGTACCCTGTCCTACTTTAATATAATTCCTTCACTGTTACTGTGCTTATACAGGGACTTGTTAGTAAGTGGGTGGGGGGATCAGAAAGCAAAACGTGTGCAGACCAGGCTGGGATGCTGGTTTCTCCAGGGCTTGCTGGCTGTAGGGTGTGTGTGCCTGGGGATGAGCTGTACAGCCCCGTGTGCCTTTGCTCCCAGAGACAGGCTTGCTCTCCGGTGAGCCCTGTGCTGCTGTGGCAGCTGGCCCTGCCCTGCTGCTTGGGGCTGCCCCTTGCCAAGGGTCACGTACTGCCTGGAGAGGTTCAGTGACAGGCAATACTGCAGTGAATGCCATCCAGTTTCTGTCTCTGAATAATTAACAAGGAGAGCGTGGCTTTTGGCCAGGGATCGCCGTCCTTTGCCACCCATCTGCTTCCCTGACTGTTGCTTGGAGCAGCTGCTTGTCTCCAGGGGCTTCTGGGCAGGGCAGGGGGGGGCAGATTCCTGCCTACCCTTCATTGCCTTGCCACTGACATACTTAGTGAGCTTCAAGTCCTTGGGGTGCTGTTTTTCTGTGCTTCTCTTTTGTGCAAATTCATGCCATGTTTTTTAACTGCAAGCTGCAATGGTAGTTCTTGGTTTCAGTGCTGTGGTGAAGGGCACAAAGGTGGGAGTGAGGGACAAGGACTGGAGGAGTGCAGAGTGAGGGAGCTTGTTTCGCTGTTATCTCCCTCTGCAGCTGTGAGCTTCTTACAGAAATCCAGCTCCAGCACAGCTGGCTGTAGGCTGGAGGTGCTGCTCAGCAGTGTGCAGGGACAGCAGCACTGAGTTGCTCTGTAGGCAGATCCCTCATGCTCAGGTGTGATGGACATGCTGGCAAAGCCCCCACGGACAAGGGGGAAGCCTGTTCAGCACCATGTAAAGCAAAACCACTGACAAAGCAGCCCTTGCACTGGAGGAGCAGGTTATGATGGCAGCCTCTGCAGTTGCAAAACAGCTGAGGAATTCCCTGTGTATATGACTATGTGCAAGTTTTGTAAGGTGACTCTGACACTAGAGGGAATTGGCTCCAGAGGCTTTTTGTAGCCTCTCAGTATAGTAGGATAATGTCATATTTTTATTAGCTGTGGCCCTGTACAGTGGGTGTAGTCCAGCATTTGACCTGTTGAACTTCAACACCAAGTAAGTGACAGTCAGGAAGACACCCCTAAAGGTGTGACAGCTTTTCAAACTCATGTTTGAGCACTACACTCCACTACAAACTCTTCCCCATCTACAGCTTTTCTCATTCAGTTTCCTGCTGAAGCCCAGCAGATTTCCTGTGATGAGTCACTGCTCCGAGCCAATGTGACAGTCAGTGTGTGACTCCTATCTACCTGTCACCTCCTCAGCCTGCCACTAACTAGCTGGGTGGGTTAGCCACTGGCAACCTATTTAACTCATTTTGACACAATGAGTTAGTCAGGTTCACAAGTCAGAGTTGAGATAGACCTTATCAGACAACACACAAACTTTGATTTGTGCTGTGAGAGTATTGCTGATGGTGTTTTGGGGAACATTACGTGAGTAAAGGAGCAGAGGTCTCTAAAGAGATCTTTTAAAAATGTATTTCCCTCTTTTTTTTGTTCATAAAAATTTGCAGTTGCATGAAAAACAACAATTTGGGGATGGATAGGGGGAGTAGGAAAACTAATTTATGTAGCTAAGTAAGAAAGAGGATGGAGGTACACTGTGCCACGACTGGATGGAGGTATTGGGAAGTGCAACTCACCTCCAGTGTATAATATTCACATTTCACTGCACAAGAAGACAGACACAAATCTACCCATCCTCCACAAAAAAAAAAAAAAAATCTATGTGGAAAGGTGTCCTCTTCCCAGGAGGTATTTGTTTCCAACCAAGAGAACAAGTCCATCTTCCTGGCTGACTGTGGTGACCCAGCACTGGAAGGGACCTCTGGGGTCTACTTTCCCTGCAAGTGAGATGTTAAAGCACCAATCATCCAGGATAATAGTGTTTCAGGAGCTCATTGATTTTTAGCAGAGGGAAGTGAGTTAAAATGATGAGTCACTGACCGATTTGAAAATGAACAACCTCCTCAGTGCCATTAGGAGCTGGTAGTAGATCATCCTGGACAAGAGCTGGTGAAAGGGGATGAAAGGATCTCCTTGTGCCTGCTGTTGCTCTACACTGTATGTGGCTGCTGTTTTACTCAATTTTTTTATGGGTGAAGAAGCAGCACACCTTTTTATATAAAAAGCCAACAACTTCTTGTGAGTGTAGTTGAAATTTTAGTCTAATCCTTACTAGTCCTGGTGTAATTGTTGCAGACTAGGAAAGGGTGTTATGCTGTTGCTGAGGAGATGTGGCAGTGCTGGAGAGTTGGAGCAGTTGGAGCTGGTGTAAAGCACCTCTCCCATTAGAGATGCTCTTGCATGGGGATATCTGAATTGAACAGCAGGGAATTTACCTGAAAGATTTCTTCTTGGCAGACTTGTCTGCCCAGGCTAAGGAGCTTCTTGCTTGTTTTGGGCTTTAGGTTGCCACAGGAGGTGTGGAGATGTGGAGAACTGAGGTCTGGCCTGCTTTGTAAAATACTCTGGGGCATACCTTTGAGAGGTGATGAACAAAATGTAAAATTTTATTTTGAAATTGAATAGTACTGTAATGGGTTTTGTTTTGCTTCTTGCATTGTAGACCAACTGAGCCCATGGTTACTTGGTCTCTCAGTATTTGAATGTAAGTCCCCACCTGATGCCTTCTTTCCTATCTCTGGTACCTGCACAAGGCTTTGGTTTAATGAAGTGGAAGTCTGGTGCTGAAATATCTTCTTTGTTTTGTTCCAAGTCTTGACTTTGGGAGTTCAGCCAGTGTTGTGTGCAGATATGATCAATAAAGCTGCTGGTGATGTACTTTGCTATTAAGTCTTAGTTCATTGATTTATGGAGTACCAGGAACTAGGAGAATAACGTGGTTAATTAAGTTAATTGGATTGTAAGGTCCACAGGGATTGTGCCTTTCTTTGTATTCTCTGAAGTGTCTTGGACACCTCTGATCACTATAAAATAATGACTTTTTCTCTTCAAATGCTGGCAGCTTGAACTATTTAGTTGCTTTAAAACTACATGCATTTCAAGGCAAAGAATTTCTACATGGGCCATGGAGTTCTGGCTTTGCAGCCTTTGGCTTTAGAGCTCCAGGTAAAAGTGGAGAAGTAGACTTTTAATAGAATTTAGCTAAATAATCCCAAGCTTTGTATTTGTTTGCCAAGATGTCTTGTGAAATTGTTACCCATGCTCCTAGCAAAAAGTCTGTGGGGCAACTTGTAGTGTTTGTGTTTTATATCTTGGCCTTAGAGCTAATTCTAATTATAGCCTTCTTCCATCCAGTAAGATATATGAAGAAATAATACATCAGGCTCTAGATAGATTTATTCTGTAGCATCCATTTTTTCTGGAAAGTAAACAGATCTCCCCCTGTCTTAAATGGAAATTTATTCTTTGGTATATGAAGTCAAGTCTTGCACAGAGGTATTCTTCTGCAGATTTCATTTCATAGAATTTATAGCTTCTCTTCTTCTCCAAAGGAATTGGAGACTTCAACCTTCCATTATAGGTCTGTAATTTATGTTTTCAAAATTCAATGATTGTTATCTCTCAGTGTTTTTATGAAGCTCTGCTGTGGAGGTGCTCAGATAAGGTTGTATATTAAGTATTGGCCAATTTGCTAGGAGCAGAACTGGGATTATAAATTACCAGAAACAGTCTCAGTCAGCATGAGCTGGTTCTTGTGTTAATGTCTTTAACTTGCTTTGAAGAATTATGGAAGATGATCTGTAGAAAGCCAGACTGTATGAAGCTATGATGTGGTGGCTGGAAAACCTGTACTTGTCTTCCTTGGACAGTGATGAATTGTCACTATCCACAAACAGATTGAGTGAGATTCCCCTGGCATCTTTTGAGGGTCTGGTGAAAGTCAACCCTTATTTTTATAACCTCCTGAAGAGAAAGAGAATCTGCTCATTAAATTTTTAAGATGGCAGCAAGTTGAAAGATGTTACAAAAACACTGGTGAGGAAAGCATGGGCTTAATCTCTTGAGACATCTCAGGAAAATTCTGATTTCCATGACTTTATAGGAAAAGCAAGGCATGGAGGATACATGAAGACTGCATTTGTTCCTTGTATAAATTAGAGCTTCTTTTATTTAGAAAAAAAGGGGGATGGATGGAGAAAGCACTTCTGTGCTGCTTGGCAATGCAGCCATCAAGAGAAGAAAAGTTGTTGAAATTGGATTTACCTAGTAATTTGTTTTGAAACTGTACTTATCTTTAATGATTTAAATTTAGACCTGAGCTATCTGTGCCTTCTTTGGCATCCTTTTTTTGGATGTTCTGTGATTATTTTCCATGTTTACAGTTCCATAGGAACCAAGTACTATCTGAATCTGGAATTTAAACACTTGGCTTTGAGGGGTGTGTTTTTTTTTTTTAGGTTGATGTTGGTTTCCTTTTTTATGAGAGGGTTTTTGGTGTCTCTTTTGGTTTTTGGTGGTGGTTTTTGTGTGTTTCGGTTTGCTTCTTTTTTTCCCCCACCACGAAGTTTAATATATTGTAAAATAGGACATATCCCCAAATCCAGTTGTGAGAGCAATTTACCATTTTTCCTCTTTGCTTGACAGTCATTTTTCTTACTGTTGTTTTTCAAAGTGGAACAAAGTATCATAAAGAGTTCTACTACTTCCATAATGCTACCTGTGATGATATAAATATAATCGAGCCACTTCCCCTCTCGCCCCATCTATCTGTCTTGTCAGGAAAACATTTAGTCCTAACTTTTGCTTGCCCAACTTGTGTGTACGATTCTGCTGCATATTGATATGAAGCTGTCTGTAAAATTAATTTTGATGTGAAAAATTTCAGTTATTTTTTGTTACTAAATAGAAATCCAATATTTAATGTGCTTTTCTTTTCCCTTAGGGAAAAAAAAAATCTATCTTTACAAAAATACATTCCTTGTAAAAGTGCCAACATGGTTTTTCCAGGAGTAATTCCTGTATGTGGTTGGTAAAAATTCAGAAGTACATGAGAAATACCTGCCCTGATAGTAACTGAACTATATGAGGACAGCTTTTCTGATGCATCCAAGTGTTGCATGGCTTGAAGGAGGAATTGATGTTATGTGTTTGTGGTTATTTGTATGGTTGGGTTTTTCTCTATATGTGGATGTGTGTTTTAAAATCTTGCCTGCAGACATCTGTGTTTGCAGAAGCAGCCGTCACTTGAATGAAAGACTGTGTCCTTGTCTGCTGTGCCTGATGTAGGCATCATCTTACAGTTACCAGTGCCAAAATCATTGGCAGCAGTGATTAGATGGAGGCTAATGAAGCTGCAAGCAGTGCAGGGTACCTTGCTGTCTTTTTTGTGGTCAACCCTGTGGACAGGAGGGTGCTGGTGTGGGCCTGCCAGGTGTGTCTGCAAATGCCTCTCCAGCTTCTCCCCTATCTTGCTTTGAATTCCCACTCTCCAGGATTATTCCAGCTGCTACAAGAAGCTCATATAACAAACTAGGAGTGTCTGCTTTTTCAGCTCTTCCCAATGTTAGTAAAACCTCTTTTCTCTTTAATTTTCAGTGTCTGGTTGTTACAGGCTCTCAAATTAGTTTAGAGAGCTTGTGGTATGTGTGGAGCTGAAGCAGGGCAGCAGAAGCAATGCTCCTGGAGGAGAGGCTGAGGGCTTGCCCAGGGCTCCACTGTGGGCATAGAGTTTCCACATCTCTATACCCCTGGAATACAAACTCTGTGGTATGGAACAAGGAACTTTTAGCAAAGTCTTCTGGTGTAAGTCTTTTAGATCCTAAAGAATTGCATTATTCAGGCTGTAGTCTTGCATTTACGTGTGGAGCTGAACAGATCTGTTCCTTCTTCCCACCCTACTGAGTCCTCTGCGAGGCTGCTGCTTTTCCTTCTCTCAATAACTGATAGTGGGGTATATATAAAATTATATATAATGGTCACATTAAAGCACTTCTGTGAGCAGCATAAGTGTTACCTGCCAGCTTTTCCCAGTGGTGCAGTGCAGGTGTGGGCACTGCATTACCTGTGTGAGTACTGCCAGATTTCAGTTGAAATCCTGAAATCCTCTCTCTCTGCCAACAGTGATGGCTGCCATCACAATCTTTATCCCAAGGGACACAACAAGCATAAATGGTTTATGCTCTGTTTTAACCACCTACACCCTTGAATGCCATTGCTACTGCAGATCTCTCTGCATCCAGCTGCTGTTCAAACGGCAGCATGGCTGTGGGCTGAGATGTCCTGAGTTTCTCTAGCCTGCAGAAGGAGTTGCCACTGAAAAACTCACAATAAAATTCCAGAATGACAGTGCTTACCTGCAAATATTTGTGTGAGAGGGATAAATATCAGTGCTGGAGAAGGAGGAGAGACCACAGCAAATGAGATGAGCAGAAGTACTGGTGCTGATCTTCTTGGCCAGGACCAGAAGCTGCACTAGGCAAAATGCCATTGTCAGTGAGTAATGAGGGAAATCCCAAGACATCTGGAGGAGGAATGCTGAAGTGCTTCTGGAGGAGAAAGACTGACAAATGGACTTAAGGGCAAAGCACTTGTAAGAGCTCCTGAGCAGAGAGAAACTCAGAAGCTGAACCTGGTGGAGGGATGTGAGGTCAGTTAGGCACCTTTGTTCTGTGAATCCCTAACGCCCCTTACCTCTGTCCTGAACACCTGCAGCAGGGAGCCTCTGGAAGCTGTAATTTTACATTATCTATATGTGTAGGCTGTTTCAGGCAAAGCACTAGAAATCCATCCCAAAAAACCAACAAACAAAAAAAACAAGAAAAAAAGGAATAGTAAAACACCTTCGAACTGCTCCAAGTGCTGCCTCTGCAGTGGATAGATTTTCCAGCAGCACAAATCACTGCATTGCAAAAAGCAAACCAAACAGGGGAGCACCTGAGTACTGAAATGAACTCTGAAATGCAATATAAATCCTTGCAAGCAGTTCAACAACAGCTCATTTAGTTCTCAGGTTGGTGCTTCTTGGGTTTTGTTTTTGTTTTTTTTTTTTGGGTTTTTGTTTTGTTTTTGTTTTGGTTGTTTTTGTTTTGGGGAAGGAATGAAACAAGATTTAAGCATTGAAAACCATGAAGTAGACTTTCCCCACTATGAGAGTTCTTTTGCAGCAAACTACTTAAGTCTGCTAGGAAGATTTTGGTGTAAAAAGAGGGAATAACAGTTTGAGGCTGTTAGAATTGGCTGGGAGACTGAGCAGTGCAATGTGTCTCTCTTGATGTGGAGTTGCAAAGAGTTCTCAGGGCCTTTGTCCCTTTGGTGCCCTGTTACCTCCGTGGTCTCATCTTTCAGTGGATGTTTCAGTCATCCCTGTCCACAGTCTCATCTAACCCATCACTGGAGCATTTGTCATCTCTGAGGTCAGTACCAGAGTACAGCAGCCCACACTGCAGGGATCAAGCCTTTGCTTGTCCAGAGCCACTGTGACTCGAGAGCTGCCAGCCAGGTTCTCACTGATCTCCCTGTGCACTTACTCCAGGTATTTGGCACGTCACAGTGGACTTGAAAGCTCACCTATCTTCTACTCTTGGCATGGTGATGCTGGAGTAGCTAATGTGACTCACTTGATGTTATTATCAAGGTTGACATGGACCTCTTCTGGGGAGTTTTTTCATTTTTATGGCTTCTTGTCTGCTATGACCTTATGATATCTTTATTGGTGTCCCAAACCTCTGATGGACATTGTGACCTGAAAGAAGAGGCTGTATAGCTTTCTCTAGAGCTTCAAGGCTGTGACTTGCAGAAATGAGGCAATAGAAGACCAAGTCTGGATGGAATGCAAGAAGATGCAAACTGCTGGCTTTATCTTATGATGAAAAGATGTGGGGGTACCTTTTAGGAATAGTGTTATAGTTTGATAGTTTGACGTTGTAAAAGTGATGATTTAGGTATTCTGGCCTCCAAAATGCACCACCCTGCCCTGCCTCCTTGCCCAAGAGTTGTAAAATTCTTAAACTTTGAGAAATACAGTTACAGCTCAGGTCAGAGGCAAGCAGAAAGAATGTGTAGGAGTCCCCTTTGCTGACTTTGAGGTAGGAGAGAATGAGATTTGGATAAAAGTGAAATTTGAGTTGTTCTTCAGTGGAGGCTGTGATTAGTGATTCAGATATGCCAGTCAGTCCATTAAATCTTAACCTTGCTCATCAAGTCCTCAGAGATCTCACTTCCAAAGCAGAAGGCCTGTGCTGGTGGCTAAGGCAGAGGGAAAGAAGCATTTGGTGTCCCAAGTTGGAGCAGTGTCTTGGCTGACTGGCAGATTGCCTCTTTCATCTTTGTTGGCCTATTCAAAAGACCAGCTAGTTGGTGTAAATCCCTGCTGTGCTGACTCTTAAAGATCTTCATTTAGGGTAGTCCCTTCTGCCCCTATTTCCTCCAGCATGCTGCAGGCATCAGTTTAATAGAAATAAAAATTGATTAGTGGGGTCCCTAGTGAATCTTTCAGGGGTTTGGCAGCAACTGCAAATAATGTGTGTGCAGCTGTTTAGTGAAGGGGTGAGATGGCTGTTATTCCTCTTAAAAATTGATCAGTGCTATTCCTGGGTATTGATCTGAGCCTCCTGGACAGAAGAGGAGCCAGCCCTGTCCAAGGGCACATGGATGGCACTTCTTGAGGAAGCTGGGAAAACAGCTCACTTTCTGGGACAAGAAAACTGATTCTTCATCCCATCTTGTATTTTAACCTTTTTTTCTAACAACTTTCCCTAGAGTCATGCTTATGGGTTTGGGTTATGGGAGTCCCCAGTGTTTAACACCTGGTGGAAGCTGTAAATGACTCTGTGGCTGAACAGGTCTAGCACATGTCAATGTTCTGTATTTGCTTAGGGGAAGCACACAGTGTAATTCCCACTGCAATGGATGCAGGCAGGATGACACTGCACCAAGGAGCTTTTCTTTAGCTCATTCCTGTATCCTGTTTACTTGGTCTGTGATAAACGGATTGATGAAAGTCTGTACTGGTTGACTGGGAAAAGCAGTGTCTCTGCATGTGGCTCCAGTCCTTGTCATCCTTTCCTGTTGCTCTTCATTCACAAAAGGCCCTGTGCTTTGCTACTTCCCCCTCAGCTATGAAATGAGAAGTGCAGGCAAGCTGTGGTGGGGTGATTAGGACCTTGCCTGAGGAAGAAATGTGCCCACAAACCAGAACCAGTCCCTCTGCACTGGTATGTGGCATCAAATGCTATCATACAGGAGGAGGTCAGAAGGGATGCCCAGAAAACAACCTCTCATGTATTTCCCTTCCTTGTCACCTCTGCCCTCTCCTGAAAGCTGAGCTTGGCTTTTCCTTTGTAATAAAAGCTGGTTAGGGAACAAGAGATCAGGGAGGGTTTTCAAGTCCAGGTTGCTGGTATATAGCCAGATATTCACAGGCTAGTACATCTCATATTGTACATTCCCTTTGCTGAACACACTGTGGCTGCAGAGCCTCTTCTCTCCTCTCAAGTAGTGCTGCCTGTTGGGAGCCTTTAGCTGGATGCTTATCCCAGGTATTGCCAGGCTGAGTCAGGGCCTGACCCTAAAACACTCTGTGCAATAACAGTGTGATCTCTCCATCTTATGTTGGAAATCTGTGACCAAGCATTGAAAAGTAGCAGAGTTTGGGCTGGTGGGTGGTTGTTGCTGTTGTTGGTTTGTTTGGGTTTTTTGGTTTTTTTTTTGTTTTTTTTTTTGGCTTTTGTTTGGTTTGGTTTTTGTTTTTTGGTGGTTGTTTTTTGTTTGTTTGGTTGTTTTTGTTTTTCAGCTTGTAACCTATAGCTTTAATCCACCTTGAAATGAAGAGTGAATACGTTTCTGTTGTCTTTGTGCCCCAGGGAAGTCTGTGTCTGAAAGGAGAAGCTTAGAGAGCTCAGGAGTTTGTTGTATGGGATTAGCTGGGAGGCAGATGAGGACCTTTTTTGTTCTCTTGGTAGTTATACTGAGTCCCTGTAAGGGTAGTAGGTTTTGTCTGTGTTTTTCAGGGATATATATCTGAAAATAGACACATCCATGAGGAGAAGCAAGCTCTGTTATGCACCCAGCTGCTCCTGCATGTTCAGTAGCAGGACGACAATTTTTGCTGCTGTGCTGGCTCTAACAAAGCTCATGGTGTCTTTCCTCATGGGTGCCCCACCAATGGCCAGGATGCTCTGGTGCTGGACGTGTTGCCTGGTAAATGTTGCTCCTAAATCCTGGGAAGTGCAGTTCCAAGTAGGCTGGGCTGTAGTGTTTCTGAGCTCACTGGTGGAGGTGTCCAGCTCTGCATGGGTGCTGGGGGCAAGTGCCCAGGGTTTTGGCATCTGAGTGCCAGTGCTTGCAGCCTTGCCCTTCTTGGTGCATGTGTTGATGATTTATTAAGGGCTTGTCCTTCAGCCCTGTGCCACTGACTCCCTTCTGAAGGGATTAATGGAGGAGGAGGGGATGCCTTTGGGCTTGTGATTGAGATTTGTTGCTCTGAGCCAACAGCAGAAAAACTTCATTGGAACTGGAGGAGCAAGACTGGGATAGAATTTGCAAGCAGAGCATTCACTTTTCAGCCAAGATTAGCTGCTGAGGAAAGTGCAAGCCAAATGTCCCAGGATAAATGACCCAGTAATGGACCTTTACGAAGGGGGCAGCAGCCTTGAAGGGAGAGTCAGTGCTGGTACCATCCTTAGTATGGCATGGAAGCAGTTTTTCATTGCTGTTTGGTACTTCCTGCAGGAGGCTGCAGCAAACTAATCCTTGCTATTCTCTTGTGTGTTTCATGACTGTTAATAATTAATTTCCCTCTCTTCAGGTTTTTTGGGCGTATGGTGGAGTTTTTTTGCACAAATCTCAGTCCCTTGCCACCTTCACATCCTGTCGAAGATTATTTAATAACATACAAATATCTGCACAGAACAGGGCTGCTGGCTTTTGGGTGATGACTGTATTAGCTGTGCTGCTGACAGCTCCTTGCATTTTGTGCTGGAGGAACGCTTAAACAATGAAATAAGCCCCTGGGGAAAGAGGCAGGAAGGCTGCTGTTTGATATTTAAGGCTTGATTGCACAAGGAGGGCATGAAAAATCAAGCCCCTTGGGAAGGTGCCAGGCACGAGGCCCACACAGAAAGGGATGCTGGAGATCCTGGATCATGTGCTGGCTGCCCCTATCACTCTGTTGGGTGCCTTAGCAGTGACTGTGAGCATGACCCCTGGGTGACACTGCAGGAATGAAATTGCTGTTAATTGCAGCAGTCTGGCCCTCTGGTTGTGGCTTGTCAGGATTTCCTGAGAGATTTTCATTACTAGATCAGGCTTCTGGGGTGTTAAACACAACAACCCATGGTAGGTGGTATCTGAAATAGCTAATCTAGTTATGTCAAGATACATATTGTGTTTATCTGTTGAGCCTCTTTTTTGCACCAGTGGGTGATGGTCATTCCATACCAGAAAACATATTTCAGAATTAGTGAGTATTCAGAGGATGGAAGAAGAATTAATGGCATGATTAAGCTTTTCTGATGTGAAAGAAAAGACAGGGAACCTAGCCCCAAAAATAGATAAATAAGATATCAGTAAATGTGTACCACAATGGCCAGTCTGGGGAAGAACAAATTGGAGTGCTCAGTTATTCTATTTTTGGTCCCTTGTGTTAGTTCTTGATGCCCATGAGCTGAGATGTGACACTACACAGAGCTGCCACCAGCCTGTTCAGTGCAGTCATTATCCCCTGCTATTTGGGGGTGAGCTGTTTGCAGTAACAGGGATGCTAAGAAATGGCACTGCTGTATATGGCAACAGAGCATTTCTGTCCACGGTGTCATCTTTGTCTTTCCCCTTTTAATGACACCTGTAAAGAGGAAGAAAGGGTAGAGCTTTTTGCTCCAAATAGGGAAGAAGGCCTGGACAGCTTCCTCTATCAGCAGCATGAAAGGCCTTCATCCTTCTCAGCCTGGTAAATCTTCCAGGAAAATCAGAAATGGCTTCAGGTGACAGACATGTGACAGCTGGCCAAGCCTGGCCTCTGTGGCTGAGAGGTTCACACAGTGTTCAGTCCATTTGCCTGGGCCCATGTCGCATACATCCCTTAGATCACCCACAGGCAGAAAACAACTTCTGTGCTCTTTGTTTTCCCTACTTAGGTAGGTTTTTTTTTTTTTTTTTTTTTTTTTTGATGCATGGAGTTAAATGAATTTCCTCCAAGGAGGGGAAAATACATCAGGATAAGTAAGGAGTGTGCTGCAAACCAAACATTATTGGGAGTACCTTCCTAGGAGTGGCAGGTTTGTCATTACTGGGATTTGGATTGACAAAAGACCCAGCTACTGAGCCATGCTGTGTGTGGCTAAGAAGTGCATCATTGCTGCTGTCTTTGTGCACACCTGATCTTACATACTGTGGCCAGAGACAGAAATAACATTTTAGCAGTAAATTAATTTCAGAATTTCCAGGTGCTAGTTTTGCTGTAAATTATAAAATACAAAAACTCATAGAAAAGTAAATATGAAAGCATGACTCCTACTATAAATATGTATGTAAATACTAGAATTCAGGCATTCATTATGTTTAAACTGAATTGAGTCTACCCAGCATGCTGAGTCTAATTTCTAACATTGCTTGCTTCCCAGTATTTCTGCTGTGTCCTATTACCAGCACATTTTTCAAAGCAGTGGGATGCATCTTACAGGTAGGATGTGGGGAGCTGGAGAGATTTGTCCAGGTTGCAATGCTGTAACAGGACCAGATTTCTGATGGTTTAGTAGACCATATGGTCTTCCTTGCAGGGATGAGAGACCCCCTTTACAGCCAGAGGCTTTGCAGCTTCTGGGATTTTTGTGCAAGGAAGTTTTGCTCTTTTTATGATCTGGGGACAGGTTTTGGCTGGAGTAGTTTGAAGTGGTGTGGAAACTCATTCTTTTCTGAAATGCTGCTCTCAGGCTGTGAGTTTTCTTTTTCTTCCCTTCTACAGAGCTTGGGCTTGGAAATGTCTCCTCACTGAAATAAAAAGTGATCTTGAAACTTTATGGCAGGCTCATCATTTCTCAGTGTATGACTGCTATAATAGTCATCAAAGCACTAAGGAAACTGTGGCAGCTTTACTTTAACTCCTACTAGTCACTGAACTGTAATCCTAGTTTTACAGCAGTATAAAAAGTGTCATTAAGCTGATCATAAATCACTTGGTTTGCTGGGAAAGCTGTTAGGACCATTCTGGTTCCACAGAAGAGGTGCTTGGTTTGTGATGACAAGTTATAATGCAGCTGTGAAAAAATAACCCAGTGCAGTGCAAGCAAGATGTTGGTATTGGCTGGGAGGGGTCAGTCTTGCCAAACCTGGAGCTGAAAAGAAGCAATTTAATCAAAGTGAATGTGTTAATGGATCTTTGCTGGGCTTTGTTTTTATTGGGTGTCTCTGGGATGACTTCTGCCAGGAATGGGGTAACTCGCCTGGTGCTGCCTGCATGGAGCAGTGTGCTTCAGTGGCACTTGGTTTTTCCATGTACAAAACTGCATTTCTACCCTCCTATCACTCTGCTCTTGGTACAGAATAAGATGTTTCAGGTGCATGCTGAAGCTGTGCAGAGTTCACCACATCTCCTGGAGCCACTGCTGCAGGACTGAGCAGTGCTGTGCAACTTGCCTGCAACATGACTGTCTTATCTGTCACCTGTGTGTGACCCCTTTAGTGCTGAAAATTTCAGTGCTAAAAGCTACCAATTAGAAAAATGGTGTGTTCAGAGCTGGCAATTAATTTGAAGAAGATGATTTTAGGCTCACAAATTCACAGCCTTTTAAATTGTCTTAAATACCAGTGCTCTCCCCATTCAGCTTTCTGCTGTTTGGGGGATGATTTGTGACCTCCATCCTGTGTGCCTGGCCCAGAAATGGCAGCTGCTTGCTGAGTTCTGTTGGGCAAACCTGTCTGAAGATCATGAATTAAGTAAATCATATGTGGATTAAAATAACCTGCTAACTCCAAGACGTGGAGGAAAAGGAAGGTTTTGGTTTTTTCCCTCATGGCTCAAGTCTATTAGACAGGGCTGCTGGAGTGCTAGATGCTTTGCTTTCATCCCAGTTCATCTTTCTCTGTGCCTGAGATACTCTGCTTCTTTTAAAATGGGTCTTCAAATCGGTTTTTGCTAAATTGCTGCAAAATCCTGTGTGGATGCTCTTCAGTTGATTTAATCTTGGTTTATGTTGATTTAGTTTCTTGCCAACTTTTGCTAAATCCATTTGAGGCAGAGTTAAATCAACTTATGAGTGTCCTTGCAATTTAATTAAATCGACTGATGTAGCTAATGCAACTGATTGTAATTAAACGCAAGCAGCTTTTATATAAAGACAAGCCCTGAGGGGGTTCAGGAAATCCCATCTCATGTTCCCATTAGCCCCTACAAGGAGTTTGCTCACAGTTTACCATCTCTGCCTCTGATCCTTGTCCCAGAGCAGAACTTTGCTGTGCCTCGTGTTTACAACTAACTCCATCCCTGGTGGCTCAGCTTCATGGCTCTGCCCCACTGCTGCCATCCTTTCCTTTGGTGACCACAGCCTGGTGGAGAATGGCACTGGCTTGCTTGCTGCCCTAGAGGAATAATAACCTGCTCAGGTGGTCATTATGAAGTTGGTCATTGAGTTCAGTAATTCTGAATACTGACTTTTGCCTAGAACTATGTTGCTTTTTCTTGTTCTAGGCCACAAACTGGAGGCAGTGGTCTGTAATGATGTAATCTTCCAAAAAACATCCAGGTCCCATGCCCCAAGGGCTGCTTGTTGATCTCCAGCAAGGAATCTTGTCATTTAAGTGAGCAAAGATCCTGTGGTAACATGAATTTCTGTGGTTTTGAGTGATAGAAGAGAGGACCAGATGGGAGAGCAGCCGGAGCAGGCTGTAGCATCCTTCCCTGACCCTGCTGGCATTGCATGGACTAACTGCAGTCACAGCAGCAAAGGCAAGGAGTAGCCCTCTTCTTCCACCCCTTTCTACTAACGTCCCCAAAAGTCTGGGTAGCAGAGGATGAGCAAGGGAGGCACTGTTTATGGCCATGCAAGCTTTTAATTTTCCTGTTTAATTTTCCTGTAATTAATTTGCTCTGTTTCTAGCTCAGTTTCCATATTAAGAAAACATTAATAGCCTCTGATGACAGTTTTATGCTCTGTTTACAACATTCCCAATGGGAGCCCTCTCTCAGTGAGCTGAGGTACCATGTGCAGATGTGCCATTCAGTGACAAGCCCACAGGAACTTGTGGGGCTGTCCATGCCCTGGTACTGAAGGCTGATCCTGTGAGCCCCTAAGAGGAGGTTGCTCACAGTTTACTATCTCTGCTTCTGATCCTTGTCTTTAAGAGACTTCAGAAATCATCTTTGGTTCCTGAGGACCCAGACTGAGCTCTTGCACTGCCTTTGCTTTGCACTTATTTTTCAAAGGGCATCAAACCTTCTTGAGGTCCACCTTGCCAAGTGATTCTAGGCTCTTTTTTTTCCCTGTCATCTACCTTTTCTTTCAGCCTGGAGTGACCCATAATCTTTATTGTGCCCCATTATCTCTCTTGGCAGCTGTGTCATGCCTGCAAAAGCAGTGGGAGAGTGGCACTTGGGCTTAGTGAGCTGAGCAAAATCATTGCCTCAAGAGGAAAGTGACCAAGGAGAAACCCCACATGCAGGGAGTTCTGGGGTGCATCCATGGTTAAGGAATAGGCATTCACATCAGGTGGTGGGGTGGGAGCCAGGAGAACTTCAAGAGAATCAATGGGGGGAGGGGGTTTGTGGATGTAAAGGGAAGTGACTGGCTTAACAAAACACCCACAAAACCTTCCTTGTATGATTATTTGTAGAGGGATGTGGTGAACATGCCCAAACCACCTTTTGTAGGATGGAGTTACTGGTGGAAACTGAGGTCATCTTAAAACAGCTGATTGTAAAATCCAACTGTCTGAAGACTGGTAAGTTCCACATCTCAGAGCAGTGTGCCAGAAGAGACAGGGCAGCCTTTGGCTGACATATTTCAACAAAGCGTTGGAACTGGGCCAGGCTGGATGGCTGAAGTGAAGCTGACATCTTGCAGAATAGCTGAGGAAAGCTGAGCAAAGAAGTGTTGAACCAATGAACCAGCAGACATGAGGCTCCTGAAAGCCTTTGGGAGTGAGGGGAGGGAAGGGTACCCTGAAAGACACTGAAGGTAAAAGTGAGTATGATACAATCTTCCTCAATCCGTGGGAGTTGAGCAGGGAAAAAGAAGTCTTAAGGGACAGCCCAGATGTTTGTCTGGATGTTAGATGGAGCAGATAAAACAATCAGCACCTAAAAATAGATTTTGCTTCTGGAAATGCTATAGCAAAGAATGAGTGAATTCAAAACACTAAATTTTGTTCATTTGTTAAAAATCCAATTTGGCGTGCTCTGCTCACCCTTAAAATGCATTTAGATTTTTAATGAGTGAAAAAATTTGGAAAGTGATTTTGATTATTTTGATGTTCTTGAAAGAGAAGTACTTGTAGAGAAATTAATGAAGGAGAGAAAGAAAAGGCTATTTATAATGTTCTCAGCCCTCCCTCTAGCACCAGGGAATGTTTTTGTACAGCAGGATCACAAGTGTGTTGCCAACCACCCTCAAGGCAGAGGAAGGAAGCAGAGCAGAGATGGATGGCATGAGAGGAGTGTGTGCCACGTGCAGTATGTACCTGTGTGAGGTGTATGTAGCTACCATATGCAAGTAAAAAGTCCACCTAAATGAGTGTGGGAACCTCACGTCCTTTTGTTCTCCTCAAACCCATTCTACCAGAGAACTCCTGCTGGAAAATACAGAAGGATAAAAAAAATTAAATACTGCACCAGCAGTAGTTACTTTATGCCTCATTTTCACCATGAAGGCTCTTCTGGGAAAAAGGTATTCCCATGGCCTTGCAGTCAAATTTAATGACAACACATTAGCAATTCCAAGAGGACTGATTGGTTTGAATATCTTGCAGGCTGTCAGCACTGGAGCTGGGCTGCAGCCTGGCCATGGGGGTGGGGTGTGTGTCTGTCATCATCAGGAGCTGTGAGCATCCTGCTGCCTGCCTTAACCAGGGTCTCCTGCTTCCCTGGCCCCAGGGTGGCAGGTGGGTGACTGTGGCAGCATTTCTCACCTCCCTGTTGAAATGAGAATCACCTGCAGCTGCTGCTTCAGGCCTGAAGCTTGGCCATGAAAGCCTCCAGCTGGGGCTGCTGCCAAAGGAAGGGTTTATTTTGTGTCCCACGGGGGTTGTGGAACTGGTGAGATTTGTACTGGGGGTGTAATTGCTTTGGGGAGAGGTGATCCTGCAGGACATGAGACACATGGAAGCAGCAGGTGGAGGTGCAGAGGTAGGGGCTGCCAGGGTTCTATTGCTCCCACCACTCCAGCTTGGTGCTGGGCAGCCTTGCTCAGCTCACACCTGGGAACCAGGTAACACTGGGGGAAGGAGTTTAGTGGGATCTTCCAGTCCACAGGTGCTTTATGTTGTTTGGCTTATTCTGCAAAGTCAATAGCTGTTGATCTCCAGCTCTTGGTGTAAAGTAAAACTGTAGCACCACACTTTTTTGGTTTTAGATTTACCTCTAAGAAGAGAAAAAAATGATTTGGTAGTACTATAAATATTATATTTTCATGCTGGTAATAGGAGGGAAGTGAAGCCAGGCCACTGTTGTCCCTTAGGCTTTCCCTCTGTGGTAGCAGGTCCTGTCATGCTGACCCATGGAGAAAACCAAACCACTGAGTCACTTCTGGAACTGCTGCATTTGGCTCATGGTTTGTGGGGTGGTTTTTAGGCACGTGATAGCACTTGGGTTTAGCAACTGTTTAAGGAATGTGCAGCTGGTGTTCACTTCTCTATCCCCTCCAAACATTGCTGTTGCTCAGAATTTTATATCAATCCACTAAGAGGTTGAAACAAAACACAGTGAGATGGGAATAAGCATAGGAATTAGCTGTGAGGTAACCTAATAACTATTGATAGAAGAGGAACTCACTTGTGACCCAAAGTAGAAATAAAATTAAAACAACTCCTCAAATGTGTTTTCTTTCTACTTTCATCTGCTCCTCTCAGAGTTGAAATGAAAGAGGATATGACAAAATACTGAGCTGGAGCCTGCTTTCTTTGCCGAGTCTGGCCCTGCTGTAATCCTAACTACTTGTGATTGAGCAGGGTTTGAAGGATCACAGGCCAGGGATTTTTGATTTGCTCTTTAAAGAGATTCATGTGTGAATGAAGCATCTCTGGCTGTGTGACTCTCAACTGGTCTTCTGTGAAATTTTGTGTATTTTTAGCAAGACTGTCTGCTTCCTAGTCCATTCTTGGGCCCAAAATTTTTTTTTTTCTCAAGTAACAGATAAACCTTTTTGGCATGACTGGGTTTTGTTGTGTGAGCAGTATTTCAAGTCCTTGCCTGCAGAAGTTTAGCCAGCATAGTTCTGACACAGGTTGGAGTCTTGGTTCTGGGCTGCACGTGACCAGCAGAGATGGTGGCAAGCCCTCTAAATAAAAAACTTCTGTGCTTACTGTTGGAAAGCTTCTTCAAGCCACCCTCTCCTTTTTTGAGGCTAATGAACTTCAGCCCTTGTTGAGTAGCACATGGATCTGTAAATCCCATTGGAGATGTCTCATGCAAAGACTATACCTCTTGAGGCATACAGTGACATGGAGGACATTCCCAAGGGAGCACCATACTCTGCAGAAGGCCCCTGAGCACCAGCCTCCCTAGCTCTCTGGACATGGCTTTTCTCTTAAGGTGGTCCTTGCAACATGCTCTGTCACACAAGCAGTGTTCTGAATTTAATTTTATCACTGTTTTATTGGTCCCAGAGAAGAGCAAAGGGAATTTCTGCAGGTCACAAGGAAGAGTGGAGGTGGTTTAGCCACAGGAAGTACTCGGTGTGGTGTGGAGAAGTTACTGCACAGAAGCACCTGGTTTTAATTAATCTGTTGAACAAATTTGGTTCTAGCAAACTAATTCTATTAACAGGCTAAGCAGAATAATGACAGGCACAGCTGCTATAATTCCTTGTTACGCTTCTAGTTAAAACAAAATCCTCTTTGCATCAAGTAACACAAATCTAATATGTTTATTATAAAATCTTTGGTAGTTGGGCACATCCGAATGTTTCACATGTGTTTTCATAATTTTCCCCCTCCCTACTCTACGAACAAAGTGTGGAAATGATGAGGTGATTTCTCCCCAGAGAAACAGCTAATTGGTGCATTAATGTTCCTGAGATAAATCAAATTGAAATTCCCTGCTATGCTTAGTTATAGGGTAGACTTTCATATTAGTTCTAATGTTCTTTAGGAATATTTCAGTTGGTTCTTCAGTTTTGAGTTTGTTGCTCACTTGCCAGCCAGACCTGTGTTCAAATGGTCAGTTGCTGTCTTCAGGGAACTCGAATGTGCTTGAATTATGGTCTCACTACTAAGGAAAGATAGTGTCAGACCATCTAGCTCAGTTATCTGATCCCTGCTAGTACTAAAGGATGGCCAGAGAAAAGGGGACAGTGTCAATGTGTACACTGGGTGCTCATTCCTTGTGTGCAGTCTGTCCCCTACTTCTGCCTCTTAGTCCTGGCTGCCTGTCCTGCTCCTTGAGAACTGGCTGCAAGTTGGTGACGCTCTATTGAATCCCACCTGTGATTTTAGCCTCCTCCCCATCCTTCAGCTGTGAGTTCCACAGTGCAGCTGTAAACTGTGCAAGAACAACGGCCCTGCTTCATTTGGTTTGAATGATTTGTCCTTGTGTGTGCCCTACATCACCAGGGTACCAGTGTCTCCAGCTAAAAGGCCAAATGCTTAGGGAGGGGGCATATATTGTGGGGCATGAATGATCAAGTTGTGGAGTAGGCAAAATATGAAACCCAAGGAGACAAGAGGGGAATGTGGGCTCAGACCTGACCCATGATCTAACCCTCAGCCTTGGAAGGAATGCTTCCTCCTTGTCACACTTGCCACGTGCCTGTGCAGGGATGCTCTGTGTGCTGCTGCCCTTTGGAGATTTATAGCTTACCCTCAAGATCTGACACTGCTAATTTCTAAAGTGCTACTTTTCCAAACTGGATTTATCACTAAGAAACAGACGAGGTTTCATGGATTAGACTCAAATCATCCACCCTGAGAGAAGGAGAGGGTGCTGGCATGGTCTGCAATTCTTCCCTGCTGGAGCAAGTGGGATGCATAAACCAGGAGTGAGCCCAGGTTCTCTCCTGAACCTGAGTTGGGCTCTGCCTTTTATCCATACTGCAGTGTTATCAAGTCCTTGCATGTAAGTGGCCTTCTTCTGGGATGTCATATCTCACTTTATCACTGTGAGGAAGTTGTAAGGCTTTCTGGTGTTGTTAGCAGCAACACCATCTCTGGTGTACTGACTTCAGGTCTAGCTGGTAAAACATCCTGGCTCCCTGCTGCGAGGGTTGACTGGCTGGAGTCATGCCGTGGGGGTTGCATGTCCAAAAGCATCCTGTCTTCAGATGGAATGCTCTTGTAAGCTGCTCCAGTTTCCCTGTGCATTTTTATAATGCATAAAAACCCATTAGAGCCCTGATGTGCATCTGGGGGTCTCTTACCCTGCAAACAAAGTAGAAAGGGTATTGTTAAACTCCTGGGAAAAGCATTGGGTTTGCCTTGCTGGGGCTACAGCTGCTTGTATGCCCTTAGGGATACAGCTCTATCTGTGTGGGTTCTCTTGCCTGCAGAGCATACGTGGGACAGCTCTTGCAGTCAGTGAGCAAGCTGGCATTTGTTAGACTTGCACTATGAATGGATGTGAGGAAATGGGCTCTTGATATTTGTGGAAAGGATGTTTTCAGTGCAGCACAAGGGAAGGGAAGAGGGAAATCTAAGTCACTGAGATAATTTTGAAACTGTCTGCCCCACTGTGACATTTTGCAGAGTGATTTCAGAAGTGACTTTCAGCACAGCTTATCAGCTTAGTTTAGGAAGAACTGGAAATTAGAGAGTGACGGAGGCCAACCTTCAGAGACCAGCTTTGTCAGAGAAGGCAGCTGCCAAGCAGAGTTTATGTGACTTGCACGCAGTGGAGCAAGACTGTGGAAATCCTTGTGGCTCCAGCTTGCAGCAGCTTGCTGCAGACAAACAAAAGCACAACCCTCTGCTGGCTGTGTCCATCCTCTCCCATCGGTGTGTGTCGGCAGGCACATACCCACACCCTCTCGGTAAGCACATCCACATCTCAGCTTTCCCACCTGAGTTAGCTCCAAATCTGCTCCAGAAAGATAAATAGGAAAGTGGATAAACCAGGGCTGTGATTGTGCCCCATCTGGGATTAGTTTCTGCTGTGTTAGTTAGGGAGATGCAGGTGTCCAAGCTGAAAGCTGCCGGTGTTTGCGATGGCAGTGTCAGGAGGTGAGTGCGAGCAGCTGCAGCACCCTGCGAAAGGGAGTGTTGTACCCAGCTCGATCAGCCCTCGGGTCATGGGGCTGCACTCTTCCTATGGAACATGTCTGTTTTCTTTCCTGTTGCTCTCACTCTGTCAGTGCAGATTGTGAATTACGTGGGTGTTCTGCAGGTAGAAAAGATGATAATCATTCTGCTTTTTTTTTATGGTTAACAATCCAGGGGCACTTTTCTCTAGAAAAAATCCAGGGTATCCAGTGGAGTTATGCCAGCAACATACTTGGCATGGTAGGCTGATTGGAAAATCTGTTTGCTTCTCTGTGAATAAACCCCTGACACCTCATTTTGCTGAAACCCCCAGAGTGGTGTGCAGCTTCTTCCTATAAATACTGGCTGATCAAGGATGCTAAAAGCAGAAAAGCCATCCATTGCTAATTACAAAGCCATTTCTGCCAGGCCATTAAAAGATGATGTTTTATCTACTCTTTGCTTTCAAAACTCACTGTATTTGCATGAATTAATAACAATTTCTCTCTCAGCTTACATTGAATATGATGGCATTTGAACTACAGCTCCCAGCGTATCCAACATAAGCAGTACTTTTAAAAATTCAGAAAAAGACCAACAAACCAAGGAAACACTGATAAAAAAGGACCCCTAAACCAATAGCAACAAAGTAATAATCACGGTCAACATTTCAAGGCTTAATGCTTCAGCCATGGTACTTCATCGATAATTGAAATTGCAAGAGAAATGTAATGCTTGAAATTAATGCAGTTAATTTTATTGCTAGTACTTGTAATTTGAAAGCAATTCTGAAATCAATATGACTTTTTTTTTTTTTTTTGCACAGAATGGGAAAGCCTGGATTAGGTTCAACCACAAACAATTTAGTATTTAAGTGGGACCGACTGTTCCATGAGACATCGGGATTAATTCTATCCTTTTTTCCCCCAGCTATAAATACAATCTTCCCTGCACCATTTGGGTGCATTTAATGTTTGTAAATTGTTTGATATTGTATTTCTTAAAGGCTTCAAATGCTACTCAGGTTTTCTTGCTGTCCCACAGGTCGCTCTGAGTGCCAGTAAGGCTGTGGGAGAGGGGAGAGGCCAGAAGAAGGTTACAAAACTTCTTCCTGCCTAAATTCTATTCCTTCTCAATGAAATATGCTCCTGTACTGCTTTCCAAGCTCTATATCTCCACTGCTGCAGGATCCAAAGGAGATGTCAATTATAGCAGGAGTGTGCTGGGATCATTTGTACCTTGGTCTTCCTGACGAGCTCATCAGGAATGGGCTCCTTTGGGGCTTATGGGGGCTGCAGTGAAGGTAAAGTGTAAGACCTTAAGATGGGAAAGCACTGCAATGCTCTCATTTTGTCTCACGTCATTAAAGCTTCTGTAATGCATTTCTAGACTATGCAAGAGGCTAACTGGGATGGTTGTATCCTTCAGAGATGTCTGTTTGTGCTGCAGGTGTCCCTGTGCTGCAGAAAACTTGGCCTGAATTAATGCCTTGGGCCTCAGTGGGGTTGGAGAGGCTCTCTGAGCAGTCCTGGTGGGCTTCCCTGAGAAGATGTAGGAGACCTGGAAAGGCAACCATGGTGGGGAGAATCAAAGAGGTTATGTGTATCTTGCAAATATGTATTTCATCGGGAAATTGGACTGACTCTGGCCTTAGAACTTCTCTTCTGGGAGAGTCCGGGCAGTTTTGTAACATCCCACCCTCTTTCCAAACTGCTCAAGCTTGTCAACCCCCCAAAACCAACTCATAAGCATTGAATCCAAAGAAGAATATTACCAATTGCCACTGGTGTGTGTAGTCTTATTTTCTGTCTTGTTGGCTGGAGGATCTTCATCCTTATCACCTGAAGCTGCTCAGATGCACGGTGCCTTCTGAGCCAGCCCTCCTCAGGTGTCAGGGTGTGAGAGTTGGCAGCTTGGATATGTGTCTGTGCTTTCCCTCTTCCAATGCAACTGCATTTATGGGCACAGCAACAAATATCACTTATTTTGCAGACTACCTCTGGGGGTCCTGCAGTTCAAAGGTTCTTTTTGACAGAAAAGTCTACGATGATACATGCTGTGATCAAGAGCATGAGCCTGCAGTGTAGGCAGAGAGCAGCATGGGTCCTTCTCCCCTGAGCAGGGATTGGGACCAAAAGCTGCCATCCAGGCTGTCTCGCTGCTTATTCAAACTGGCATCCTCTTGATCTCTGTGGGAGTGCTGCAAATGTAAGAGCAATGGTTTCTTTATATGAAAAATACCCAAAAAAGCTAATTTTAGAATTAACAATGATCTGATTGTTTTCCAAAATACTTTTGGTGTGTAGCTTCCAGTGGCTGGCAGGACTTTGTGGGCCGGAGGGTTATTTAAATAAGAAAATTAATTTTTACCTCCACTATCATCCTTTAATTTATCAACCTAATTAACTCATCTTACCCAGGGATACTTTGTTCCTATGCAATGCCCTCCCCCATCAGAGTCAAGGGAAGACATCTGTGCATACAAAGGGTGTTTCTCCTGTATCCTGTATGCAAGTAGGGTGGTGCTTTCTCATTCATCTGGCTTCATTTTAATCTTTCTCTCTTCACCCCCGAGCTCAGCTGAAGTACATCACAGGTTCTTCAGCTAATTAACATGATTACAGCTGTCTGCATCAGGTTGGGAGATTGAGTTAGAAGCTGTCAAGATCCCAATATACTGCTGTCTCATTACTGAGGCTCCAGTGCAGCCACATATAATGAAATTCAAACAGATCAGGTTAAATTAGATTAACTAATGGAATTCTCATCTTCTCAGTTTAGTGTAATTCTGAACAGTGACTCTTTAGTTTACTTACAAAATAAATATTTCTTTGAGTTGGATTTGACCTGACTCTGTGGGCCTCAACTCTTTGGACTTCTGAGACACTAATGTTCAGGATCTGAACCCTGTGGGTTTGGTTGGTTGGTGGCTTTTGGGGACCTTGTGCTAGGGGACCTGGAAGTAACTTGGCGCTGGGAGAGGAGGCTCTGCAGTGCTCTTAGTTGGTGTTTGTGGGGTGGCCCCAAGGGACTTACCTGGTGGATCTCTCCTGTGCTCAGTGACTGTAGCTGGGATAGAAATACACAGCAACTGCCTCTGCCACAGCTCCTGTACCTCAGTGCAGAAACAGAGGGGCCAGGAGAAACAGCCTCTGCTGCAGCACACTTTGAAGTGTTAGATTTGTGCTATTAGCAGCTCAATCCTTTGTCCTGGTACTGAGAAGGAGGAAGGATGGAGCAGGCCCCTGCTAGCTAACTCCAATGGGTTGATGCTCTTGTTTCAAAGTAGACAAAATTCTGGAAATACAGTAGTACTTGTTCCTCTGTCAAACTAGGGGGGAAAGGGTATTGTGAAATATTCATTTTTTATAGAGGCAATGTCTTGCACAGTCCCTTAGCGATGCCCAGCTCTGGCAGCAAAAACAGCAGTGCCCAAGTGAGTTAGAGCAGCCTTCAAATCTTGATGGGGAGCTGCAAAGTTGTGCAGAACTCAGCAAAGCTGCTGAAGTGTCTTTGCTGTGACCCCTTTTTGTAATCAGCAAGGAAACAGGCAGGATGTAAGGCAAGGTCCCTGCCTGTCTGTCACTGGCTTGGTGTGACAGCCTGTGCTGGTGGAAGATGAAGAGTCTGAAGATTTGATGGCAATGGCAGGGTCCCAGTGCCTGCTGGGGGCTGGCTGTGCTCACTGAGGATCACTGGTATTGTGTGGCTGCTGCTGACCCTGGAGTGACACTGAATCTTGGTGGAGGGTCAATGGATCTTTGTGAAAGGGGCGAAAGCTGCCTCTCTGTTTAACTTAAAGAGCAAATAGTGCGAGTTAGGAAAGGATTTGTGTCCTGGTATCCTCTTACCAGCAGAAAGCCAGGGAGGCACACAACAGTTGGATAGAGTGGGAAAGAAACTGTATTTGTTTTATTTTTCTGTCTTTACAGAAATTGCTTCACTTCTTGACCTCTGTCAGTGTGGCACCCTTTGCAAGAACTAAATTCACTTACTGTGCAATGACATTATCTGACTTGGTGTCACTGTCTGACAGTTCAAGGGCTTTTAAGAAGCCGTTGGGGCTGTGCTCAACTCAGATCCCCACTTTTCCTGACTGTGTGGTGTCTGCAGCCAGCACATTAGTGCTTGTATCCCACTGTCATGATCAGAGTCCCACCATAATCACATTCAGCTTTTGATTCTCTTCCCCAGCTTCCCGCAAACTGAACAAGTTTTGATTAGATAATAAGTAACTTCTGGCCATACAGTGACACTCCTAAGGGCTTAAAGCTCTTCTCTGCGTGGTATTAATTTGGTAGCATCTCTGGGTAAAAGTGAAGGTCTCTGACCAAAAGCAGGTCTCCTCAAACCAATTTTCTTTTAAGAGGCTCTCCTTGCTGTGACATCTCTGCTGTGCCCTCTGTGAGGTTGGTTTGGGGGATATATTGTCCCTGGGAGTGTCCACGGGCTCACCCAGGCTGATGCACTGTGTTCGAGGCACCAGACACTTCTGCTGGTTATGGGATGCTGCTGGGACTGGAAGAAGTTATTCCCAGCAAGACTCCTCTGTCCTTCCTTAACACGCATGTCTTCTCAGCTGTAAATCCCACCACCAGCATAATAGTTGTTTTCATTGCTTCACTGGGAGTAGTGAGGTTAACATCTCAAGCACTAGCTAAAATAGACACAAGCAAATAACACAATAGCTTAATCCCCTGGCAATTACTCTTTCAGTACAGAGCTATGTTTCCTTTTTATTTCCCTCCACTTTCTTTTAAAAGGCAGAATTACATTTTATTTACAACTGGGCCCAGGACCTGTAGTTTGGTGTTTCTGCATGCAGAGTTACAGAATAATCCTCCTGATATTCTCTTCCCAAGGGGAATTTCCTGGTTAGACGGTTGTGACACCTTGGCAATGCAGGGTGGAGCAGTTCAACCGCACTCTCTCATCTTTCTTAAATTTGGCCCATTGCAAATAAGGTTCCTTAGTGGAACAACAGCTTTCTGGTCCTGCTTGTGGTGGAGCTGGCAGCAAGTTCAAGTTGTCATTGCAGAGATGAGCAGCTTCCAGCATACATAAATATCCACTCCTTCTCTGTTGATTCTACCACTTTGCCTATAAACAGACACACAGTCACTCTCCAAGTGAGCCATCTGGGTTTGACAGATGTCGCTGGCTTTTTCTGGACCCATTGTTAAATGGGAAAAAGGGAGGGAATATTCTGAATTGAAGGAAATAGCTTCTGATGGCGGTCTGCAATTTCATGGGCAAATTCATGGGAGATGAGCTGCCCTTCTCTCCTTCAATTGCCATCATCTTCGTTGATTGTAATCTGCATTCAAAGCCTGGGGAAAAAAAATCACTTCTTGTGGGAAGTCCTGGAATTGTCACTTTTTGGGGATGTTTAGGTGTATTTTTACCCTTGATGCAGAGCTAATGGGCTCTTAGTACTTCTGAGAGATGCACTGTTGTTTCTGAAGCTATGTAGTGAGGTCTGTAATGCTCTGATCTGGGACTGAATTCCCATACTCTGGATGCCTTTTATCCATCCTGATCCCAGCACTTGGCAGATGCTGGTACAAGGTAAAGGCCCCCTCCTCTCAGTCTGAGAGCCACATGTACTTGCACATTCTTGAAGCTTCTTTGAATCATGATATTTGCTTCCTAATGTAGAAAGGTTCCTGTGTCTGATAATTTCTGACAAATTATGAAGTTAGTAAAGTTGACTTTATGGCTAAATACCAGCATCAAATATCAACTTTTTGCTGCCTTTATATGTAAATATATAATATACGTATATTTATTATTGTGGATGAAAGCATGTGAAACACATCAACTTTCTGAAAGTGATGGTATTAATAGAAGGGGAGGTGTCTATGAGGTGCTAAAGGTCATACACTAAAAGTGAATTTCAAGGAATTTATTCAGATGAGAGTCCGTGATGAGATGCTTCGCTTCTCCTTTCTAATGCGTGTGGGAGTGAAGTTTCAAGTTCTGGTTGACACACACACAGAGTTTTCTGCCATGCTTGGGGTTCTGTTGGTGGTGAGGCATCTGGCACAGAAGACAATGTGTGCCTGTGGGCTGAACATGGACATGTGGACATGCAAATTACCATAATATTCCAGTGAGAGCAAAGTCCAAAGGGCACATTTAGGACAACTTTGTTAAAATTGCAAATTTTTATGCTTGCTTTTACGGTTTATTGAATTAGCCTAAAAAGGAGGAGAGAAGCAGGGGAAACACTGTACTTACTCAATCCTGCACGTGTGGCAGCACACCAAGTGAGAACCTGTCAAAGATAGAAGTTTGCTAAAGAAATCTGTAAATACTGAAAACCTTGTTTCCTCCTCTGCATTATCTTCCCTGAGAGAGTCAATAAAGGGTGATACTACTTAACAACCTACGCTCAGCTCTGAACCCAGGATCATTGTCAGCCTGTTGGAGAATGTGTGAAAAGTCTTTGTACAGATTGCTGCTGTGCTCCCAGATTTGACACCAACTCCCAGATTTGACACCAGCTGTTGCTCCCAGCTGTTCTGTGTTTGTGCTATAGAAGTGTGTTTCTATTTTGTCAGCTTTAGATGTGTTTCTCCCACAAAGGTTCCTGCCCTGCACTGTAAGCATTTCTGAAAAGATTTTGTCCCTACTGTGTATCCCCTAGTAAAACTTTTTCTTGCAAGTGGTTGTGGAATGGAGCCCTGGGTTCATGCTTTTATGTGACTCTAGGGAAAAATGGCAATTTCTACAGAAGGATTTGACTGTACAACAATTGTAAGGGAAAAAAAACAGAAATTAAGTGGCCAACATTTTGTATCAACAGACGTTTGCTCAAGTTGAAAACAATTTGTTCAAATGATTTGCATTTAAGGTGGGATTTGGGGCATGCACAGAGCTTCAAGTACCTTTCCCCATCCATCTGCTCCTTCTGTGCTCTGTGGCATCTGTGAGCCTTTCTGTAGGAGCTGCAGAAACTTCAGTTCAGTGTGTGGCCAGCCTGGTGAGCTACCACAACTTCCTTAGCTATGGTAAAGTTCTGGTGGTTTTCTTCCTGTCCCTGCTGGACTCTGTCTTGGAGCTGTTTTATCAGCACTAGATTGTTCTTGTGATTTCCTTGCTCCTCACCTGCATCCCCTTCTCTCTCCAGCCCCACTGCTGTGCTCCTTTGTTTTTTTTTTTTCTTTTAATAGCTTGTTTGATGTGTGTTCTCGGTGGCACAGGAATAATCCCAAAGTGCTTTGTCCTACTAAATGCTGGGGCTCAGCCTGGAACATTTGCAGAACTGGCACTCCATCTCCAAGAACTGAGCCTGAAGGGTGTTGTATTAGTGTGAAACAGGCAAAACGGGGAAGCAGAGTGCTGTGGAGTCAAAACTTCAGTACCCAGGCTGGAAGGCACAGAGTCGGTAGTGCTGAGTAGTGTGAGTGCTATCAGCTTGATGCATTTATTTTGCCCATGAAGATCAACTTGCTGGAGGTGCCTGAAAGCAGAACTTTTACTGGCTGTGCTGAAGAAGTGAATATTAACATGAAATCCGGGATTTCCAGTGGGCTCCATGGAAATGACATACTTAAATCACTGTAAATGGTGGCATTTAGTTCCCTCCGGGGATACTCGGAAAGCCCTACCCTGCAAATGCGAATCGATTGCAGCTTTGTGAAGAGAAGTGTGATAAAGGGGTTTGAAAAGCTCACTGAGGGATGAGAGGCCTCTGCAGAAGGGGATCTGTGCGTTTAGGAGCTGAAATGCTGTCTGAATCAGCAACTGGATGGATTGGAATGGTTTCAGGGGTCAGTGCCCAAAGAAATATTTTCAATAAGACATTGATAAACCTTTATTAAACCTAGACTGAGGCCACCCTGTACTGTGTGAGACAGTGAACGAAAGAGACTCATGATAAAAGGTTTGCATTAGTATTGGTAGTTATGTTTGGGCAAGGGGTTTTTTTTTGGCCTTACTTAAAGGGAAAAGTAGTTCAGGAGGTGTCTGTGAAATGACAAAAGAGGCACTTGGGACATTTTCCTTTTGCATGAATTTTCAAAACAAAACACCTGAAGCTAGAAAAGCTTTTCCCTCACTAGTGTCCCATGAAACTCAGAATTTGCTTTCAAGTGAAAACAGCTGCAAACACACATGGAGAAGGAGAGGGCAAAATGCTGCTTTGATGGAGTTAACAAGCATGTGGAGCAGGGTGCTCAGTTGGTAAAGCCTGCTTGGGTTTTTCAAAGACATTAAGTTCCTGCAGGAGATGTTTAAGGAAACGAAGCAGCAGTAGAAAAGAGAAGGAGGGTTTTAGAAGAATAGTTGGTTAAATGAAGATGAACAGACAGTGCAAGTAAATGCATTTTCCTGGTGGAGAGAAGTCACCAGCAGAATACTGCAAGGTCTCATGCTGAGACCTGGTGTCTTTCAAATAGGAATCAGAGACTTGAAAAAGGAATAATAAAAAAAAAAGAAATAAGTTTTGGCAACACACCGAATTATTTGGGGTGGTAAAGACAGGCAAAGTGCAAGGATGTGCAGAAGGATATTCTGAAACAGAATGATGGGATGCTAAAATGACAGATGAATTTCAGGGTAGAAATATGTGAAGTGATGCACATAAAAGTAATTCTGCACGTACATAAGGCAATGAGCTGTGAGATGCCAGCAGGCTCTGGGGGCTTGAGGTTCTGGGTTATAATGTCGAGCTCAGTGGTAGTATTGGCTCAGCGCTCAGCAGTGATGAAAACCAAATTGAACATTAGAAGTTATTAGCAAAGGCAGTGGGAAGAAAACATGCTGCAGCTATGTGAGCTTGTGTTTGCACTGCCTCCTCCTCTTTATCTCCTGGCTCTAGAACAAACCAAGCAAACTGCAAAGAGGTTCAGAGCAGGGTTAAATCAGAGGTATTGGGTTGTTTTTTTACCAGGAATTTTTAAGGAAACCTGTGTTCCTTAGACTATGAAAGAGAATGGCTAAGGTGAAATACAGCAGCAGTCTGTAAAAACCATCAGAAGTGGTAAAGGTAAATAGGGAGTGATTTCTATGGTGATCCATCTCCATCAGGTGAAGGAAGGCAAGGTTGCACGTTTTGCTGGCAAGAAGGGGGAGTGCAATTGTAGCAAAGCATGCGAAATAAAGTTCTAATCATGAGTGCTGTGGCCTTTTTGTAAATGTCTAGGAAGCCTTTAATGAAAGGTTAATTGAGTGTTGGATCGGCAGAAAAGTATCCTGGGAGAGAAAATGGTGAGTACATGACTGGAGACAAATTGATTTGATTTCTGTGCATCACAGTAGGGTGGTAATTCATGCTGTTCCCTGGCTGGTGTGTCCTGAAATTGCAATGCTGGTGTTCAGCCCTTGGCTGGCTGGCTGTCATGACACAGGTGCCATTTGGCAATATGTGCCGTTCCTGTGGCTTGGTTTGAGGCTGGAACTTCAGCCCAACGGAGCATGTAGGTCTTGGGAGAAGCATTCTCTGGGAGACCTGGGTGTCTTGCAGACCCAGTTTGCTGTGGAGATAATTAGCTCCATCCACCTTGTTGAAATGTGTTCAGTGGGGCTGGGAAGCAGTGGGACTTCACTGGCTTTGCTTCTTGTCACCACCCGTGCTGTGGCATGCTTACACTGAAGAAGCAAAGCAGATGAGATATGCTTCCAAGCACAGTATCTGGGTTTTATCTCTGTTAATAAAAAGAAAAAAGTTAAAAGGAAGCTCTGGAAGGGGGAAAAACCTTCAAATTAATTTAATTTTCAATCTGGACAGTTATCTGGAAGAACTCAGTGGTTGTTGCATCAAGCTGAGATCTTTCTCCTTGCTCAGGGCAAGTGTTACCTTGTCAGAATGAGATGTTTCTGGGATCTGAATGCCTGCCAGTAATAGGGCTGTGGACCACGTCAAGCTTTTTTAAAGTCTCTTTTATTTCTGGTGTAATTGTCTGCATTTCACAAATTATCTCTGAGGTTGCTACTGTAGTTTTGTGTTACTGGGCTATTTTGGCTGCTGCGTGCTGTTTTGGCTGCTGCTCACCCAGGTACAGGTCTGCTCTCTCTACCAGGGAGGGTTCTTGACAGTGAGGGTCAAGTAGAGTTGAGTTGGGTCAAAACTCACCAGGCAGATGCCAGGTATTATTTAGAACATTATACCTGGTGTTTTGGGCATGGTAGAGACATCTGCATTGGTTCTTGTATGTGCTTAGGACGTATTGCTGCCCTGAGAATAAATGAGTATTTTAATGAGCAGAGTTTGTCTGCTCACCTAAGCATTAGACTGAATGCATGTTCAGTGCATCTGACTTTGTACAAGGCTGAGACTATAACTGCTCTCCCATTAGGCTTCAGCTCTTTGGACATGTCCCTGGCTGCTGTTAGCTTTCTCTCCCCCAGAATTACTTTGGTGATGTGAGAAGGGGTGAGCAAGAGGACTTGACCTGTGTTTTTGTGACACTCTTTTTCAACACATCAACCTTCATTCAGACTTCAAGCTACTACTTTTTGTTGACTGTTTGCCTCTGTTTTTCTAACCTCGAAATTTTAGATAATTTTAAGTACTAGTATCTGTTAGAAATGCACATGTTACTCTCCACTCTTTCTCATTCATTAGTTCCCATGAGATCCTGTGTTAACTGCAAGCCAAAAAATTTAGCCTTGGAAAGGCAAAAAGAGCTTTCCAAGGAGTAGCTGGGGTAGCTGGTGGGGAGCACTGTAGTCACAATACTCCCAAACTAAGTTGACTTCTGCTCTCTGAGAAAAAGCACAACATAACTTTCTTTGTCAGGCCAAATTTGTAAACTAGAACATTTTTTTTTTTTTTTTTTGTTCTAAGGTTTGTCTGCTATTGGCTTTTTCTGAATTGGTGTAGTGAAAAAATGTAATAGGGAAAATAAGCTGATAATTATAGGCTGAATAAATTCTCTCTAAATCTGAGAATTAATAAATCCAGGACAAAGAGTCGAGGAAAATAAGATTTGCAATATCTTATAATAACCCACTGGCCTGGTGATGTGAATATGATACTGCAAAGGAAGACATTTAACAGTGAGCTCTTACATGCTCAATAGGGCATTTGCACCAGCAAAGTCATGTTCTCTCTTGTGTGCTGCTGCTTGTGGACCAGCGGTGTTTCCTAAATGAAAACCTACATATGTTAGAAGAGGTCACAAATGTCCTAGACTTTGCTAAGTTCTCTGCTTTGAAAGAAAAGCCCTGGAAAAATGCATGACATCTGAAATGGTGCAATTTTTAAAGGATGCTCCACTAGTTCCCTGATGAACAGCCAGAGTGAAGTCCCTCCTGGTGCAGGCAGGTGAAAGTGAGCAGGATGAACCCTGATGAATGTAAATTGAGCTTTGAGCCACCTTGCTCTTGTGGAAGTCCCCATGCTCTGTGTCATCCTGAGGCTCTTGGATTGCAGACTGGAGGGGCTACCATGGCTCTCCTGAGCTCAGAGCGTGTGGATGGGACTGTGCTGTCACACAGGCTGCCATGGGCCCCTCTGTGTTTGAAAGCATGTTTTCCTCCCTATCAACACCAGCACAGACTCATGAGCTGGCACTATTAGCATGTGTGTTTTCCTCTCACACAGTGCAAGAATAATTATCCTCTCTCAGCAGTGTGACTGTTTCTGTTCCCTCTGATTTATGGAGGCAAAGAACTCATTTGAGAGGATGAGTCAGAAGTAATTGAGCTCCAGGGGGCTGTATTTCATGGTTTCTACTCTCTTTATTTTTGCCCTGTACTGCACCTCATGGTTACCAATTCTTTGGCCTTGCAGGGAACGTCAATAAGGCTGAGGAACGAGCTCAGGTCTTGGTGGATGTTTAGAAACCAACCTGATTCTGTAAATCAAGAATGTAACACAGTCACAATCTTTCAAGCTTTGTAATGTTATCATGAATATAAGATGATTCGTAGTTGGCTATTCCCAAATACTTGGCACCTTCTGTAAAATGCAGGATGGGTGCAAAAGCTGCTCTGCAGGGAATTCCACATGCAGCTGGTGCTGGAGGGGGTTTGGCAGCTGGTGAGCTGCAGGGACTGGTGCTGGGTTTAGCTGCAGAACACAAATTAAACAGGATTGCTAGGTGTAACTAAAGCTCCTGGAAAGACAGAATCCAGGGAAAGCTTTAGAGAAGTGCTTGTGCTTCTGCAGGGAAGCCAAAGTCATGTGAGTCAGTTTGTGTGTGAGTACCCCGCTGGTGCTTGAGTCGTGCAGACAGATCCCAGGCAATCAGGGGTTGATGGCATGGCCTGGGCAAAGGTGGTATACAGAGTCATCACTTGCTGAACTGATGGAAGCAATAGATGGGCAGCAGATGTATTTTGCACGTTACTGGTAAAGGTTTGTGGGTGTTAAAAATAAGAAGCTTGACTAGGCCAATATTCAAGCAGCAATCAATTTATTAATTAATGTGGTAAAGTATGAGCAAAACAGCGCTGGGTACAGTGGGGGAAGTTTTCCCTCCAACTGCACGCCAATGGTTGGGGCGTACAGATATTTATAGGGGTGCACATAAGCTTTTTTCAGCAGTTTCTATTCCTAATTTTTACGTCACAATTCTATACACTATTGTGAGTTTGTTTTTCTCAGGATGTACCCCAGAAAGGAGTATCCCCAGATGGTGGGGTCCGACTTCCGAAAGAAGAAAGAGGTCTTCCAGCTGGTGCGGTCCAGACTCCAGATGTGGGCCCACCTTTTAATTGCAAAGACTATAAATCTCATAGCAGTGATGTCCAGCTTCCCTTGGTCGAAGCTATCAATCCTTGGGTTGATGTTCATCTTCCTTTCTCAAGCTGCTTTTTACTGTTTTGCTAAGGTGTTGAGATAAGCATATTTCCTTTACATATATTCTAAACTTATATTTTCAAAGTTCCTTACTACAAGCAATATTCCAAAATTATACTTCAAAAGGTTATTATTGCAAAGCTGTTTAATCCTTAGCTACGTGCAAAAAGTTCCTGTCCAGTAGCAACATCCTTAAAGCTTTATTTTAGATGCTATAAAAGTTAATTGCAAACAAAGGATAAGTTCAAAGGCCTTCTTCCATGCTTTACTCCCTCAGTTATTTTTTTTTTGGAATTCATCCTTTAATTGTCCTATGATCAGTTTCCATACATATCACAATCATAAGCACACATGCTGCCTGTGTGTACCTGACACGAAACACAGCTTTGTATCTCACATGGGCTTGACCTCTGCGTGATATTTTGAGAAGGTTTTTGAGTGCCACAGTGGTTGAGTCTCAAGGCAGCATTGAAAGACCTGCTATGGTCTGAGCTGCTGGCTGACCAGCTGGCAGCAAAGGATTTTTATTGCCCTCTTGAAATAATTCCAGTCCTCTTGTGGTGGTGAGTGAGGCACTGGTGTTCACAGTGGCCTTAATCTCACAGGCAGGATTTGAATTGAGGAGCCAAATAATCCTCCCCTACCTTTCTGGAGAGGTGTGGCAACCAGTTAATCTGGAAGCCTTGGGTAGTGCAATTCAAGTTGGGATGTCTGCTTTTTTTTGCTGTTTTGGTTTCTCCTTCTTGTCTGTGTATTCTTTTTTTAAGTTCAAAATTTTTCCTGTGGAAGTGCTCTGGTGACAGGAAAGAGTGAGATGGCTCATGAGGTGCCCTGTCCCCCTGTGATTTGGTTTGATGCCTTTGCCATTGGCTGAAAAATCTGCCAAATTCAGTTGCTGTATTCTCCCAACTTGGGAGTGACTGATAAACTTCTGTACAAGCTGCAGTGACTGATGACTCTGCTTTTGCATTTCCATTTCTATTTACAGTTTAATTTATCTCTCTCTCTGCCAAGTGCTTCTTGAGAACACTTCAGTGGCTTTTTCCTTCAAGTGTAGCAAAACCAAACAAAAGAGCCTGATGTTTCTTTGCTGGACTGAATAAGTCACTGTTATGATTGATAATGGTGAAACTGGTTTATAATTTATATAAACAGTGATGTACATCATTAAAAACAAAGCAGGCAAACTCCAAGTCCACTGTGGATCTGATTGCTTTGAACAGCAGATGATCTCTGGGGAGCTCAGAGTGGGAGTTCTAGTTCCAAGGGCTCTTTGAAGCATTGTAAGAAGTAATCAGGAAAACTGAGGTGATGGATCAACAATTCATTGATTTATATATGCCTCTGATGGGTGGAATTGTCTGTTGCAAATGGGCTTTGCTAGCTTTTAGCCAGTAATCCCTTGGTTGTTCCCCTCTGCCTATTTCTGCTAAACAGCATGCACTGTCTCAGAATTAATCCCATTAGTTAATTACAGTCTTCTTTTCTCTGTGGCTTCTTTAGTTGGCAGATCCAAACTGTGAATGGTAGCATGGGTGGCATGGTATTTGTTTTTTTTCTGTGCTGTGGTCAACTCAGATTTGGGGTGTGGATGCTTTTGGGAATTAAACTGAAAACAGAAGTGTTATGGACTCTTCAGCATTTTTCTCAGGTGCACATACTTGTGCTGTTTGTCTGCAAGAAGAGTTTTAGGAAGGATTTGAAAATGCAATAAAGATCTGGTTACAGCTGAACTTAAGGAACGTGAAAGCCAGGACTTGTGGAAAGTTTTCAGGTGAAGCTGCCAGCCTCTCTAGGACATGTTTTGCAAACTGAATTTTCCTGGGAAGGTACTTAAGGTTTGCCATGCCCATGTGCTCTGTCTCTGGTGTGCATCTGGGCGATGCAATGCATCCAGGTGCTCACTGTGGCAAAGCCATTCTTAGGGTGAAGGTGATGCCTGATGCTTTTCCCTCAGGGCAATGAAAACCTTGATCTGTCTGTTCACCTACCTGGTGGCCTTTCAATCTGACCTTTAAAATCGTGTAGTGTCCTGCCATGTACACCTCTCATGGATAGAAAAAGTTGTTTCTCTGTTGCAGGTAAAGCTGGTGGTGACTTACTCCAGTCATGCTAAGTTCTAGGGGGAGATTGAAACCCAAATTCTCTGACCTTTGGGCTATCCTTCATCTCTGAGCTGAATTGTTCTGTGGACAGTTTTGTAAATGCATGGGTTCCTCACTCTGAAGTGCTTCCTCCCCCACAGATGGAAATACATCCCCATTTCTCTTTGTCACTTTGCAGCTGGAGTACTCAAGGCACCAGGATCACAGAATATCTCAAATTGGAAGGGACCCATAAGGATCATCAAGTCCAACTCCCTGCTCCTCACATCCAACAATCACTGTATTAATCAGAGCTTATTTTGTACTTTGCTGCTTTGAACACAAATATCTCCAAATGGCTTAAAGATGGCATGGTTGAGTAGTCATGTGAAACAACTCCAGCCTTCCAAAAAATCCAAAACACAGGTGGCTGCTAAAAATGATGTTGCCTGGAAAATTCTTGTGCTTGATTTACTAAAAACAGTTACTGCTATCAGACATCTCTGTGGCTTATGTCAAGGGATTTTGAAGGTTAGTAGTAGATTGCAAGTAAGAGATTATTTTCTTATTGAAGGAAAGTAAGGCTGGTCCCAAGCTACTGGTAAATCATCTTGGTTAGCAAGAGGAGTAGAGGAGGTACAGCAGAAGGTGTGGAAGCGGTGTTTGCTGTATCAGAGCCTGGAAGGCAGCGTTGTAATTCAGAATTCAGATGGCAGAGTGTAAGATACCAGCTTGCTTTAAATGTGTTGCAGTCCTGTGGTGTCAAGAGTTTGATGTGTCCCCGGGGGCTTAGCAATGAACAGCCCCATCTCCGTGCCAGACATTGGAATCACAAGGTATGCAGAAACTTCTCCTCCACAAATCCACAGGGACAGGCTGGGTCCTTCAAGTAAATGGATTGCTTTCAGCGTTCAGGGAAAGCCTCGTGCTGTGTTTGATGGCACTGCTGGATAGAAGTGTTCTCATTGCTGTTGGCGCTGCTGCCTCGTTAATGCCGCGTCGCTCCCCTGCCACGGGGATTCGAGGATGATTTAAGTGCCTTTGCTTTGTCCCTTTGGAGGAAGGGTGAGAATTGCAAGGGAAGCTCTGTCAGGTGCATGGGACCAGTGGAGAACAGGCTGGGGTGGTGTGGTAGAAGGATAGTAAAGGGGGAGAATGGGTATTAAGGGACTGGCAGCGTGGCTAGGGCTAATCAGCTGCCAGGGCTGCAGGCAGGACAGGCAGCTTCCTTGCCTCTGAGATGTGCTGTTCTGGGAGATGCTGCTGGACCATGGAGACACTCCAGTACAAGGCATCAGCTTTTGTTAACCCTGACTGGAATCTGTCTTGTCCAAATTTGTGTGTCTGCACTGATGGCAAAGAGCTGTCACCGTGGGGACAAAGAGCTGTAGAGCTCTGGCCTCCTTGCCCCAGGTAGGGATGAAAGAAAAGGGTAAAGGGGCCTCACTCTAGGCTTTGGGGGCAAAGTCTGCGGGAACAGTCTCCCGTCAGTGAGGAGCACTGAATCCTGCTGCCTTCTTAACAATGGAGGGCACACTTATGCTTTTCCAGGAGCACAATTCCATGTGGGAGAAATTTTCTCCCTGACAAAGCCTCTTCTGAAATGAGAACGCCTTGTCACTAATGAGTGCATCAAAGTACATCAGAGGGCACATGAAAGCAGCACAGCATTTTTAAACCCCTGCCTTGCTATGGTGTAGGGTAAAAGGTCTTTTAAACTTCATTTAAAGTTCTTTTGCTGTTAAAGATACAGGCTATGGATGCAAATACTCTTTCATCTGATGATACCTGGAGGTGAATGTGTTCTAGATTTTACCTGGAGGGTATTTTGTTGTGTGTTTTAATTTGTTATGCTAAGTAATTGCAAAATATCTTGCAAGGTTTGTTGTGGTGCAACCACACAATGATTACATTTCTTCCTTCTTCCCTTCTTGCCATTCTACATCACCCTTTTTCTCTCCTCATTAGTGTACATGCAAAATGAATTTAAACAGTTGAGTGGGCAGCTGCTAAACCCGGGAGGCTCCAAATGATTTTCTTCCAGGGAAAAACCTGAAAGAAACACTTGGGGCTTTTTTTGTCCCAGAATCTTAGGTGGAAAAAGACTTGAAGATACAGTTACTATAGCTATGACTATATATAATCTTTGTGGTTTAAATCCTTAAACTGCTATTTTATATCAGGAATGCTGGAATTATTTTTTTCCCCTCCCTCTGTCTTGAAAACAGAATTTTCATTGGTGGGAGGAATAGGTTTAGGACTGTTCATTCCAGTGCAAACTGAAATTGGGAGCCTTCTCAGCGTATTAGGAGTTGAAGTGCCAAGGCAGGAGATGCAGTCCCCTCTGGGAAGAGAGCGCTCGTGGAGGGCACAGAGCAGGGTTGGGGTGTCCCTTGTGATTCTCTCCTGCCAGCTCCAAGCCAGGCACAGAGAGGACCTGACCCTGCTCATGCCCCATCTCCAGCAAGTGTCTGACCCGTTGAGTCGTAGAGGTGCTCAATTATTTTGATGAGCAATTGCCTTTTGACCTGGGAAAGCGTTCTGCAGACGGATCAGACCCATCAGCCTGATGTGAATCAGCAGCTCTGGCAGAGATCGCTGGCTGTTATTTTGCAGCCCTGCTTTGCCGTGCGAGGTCGTGGATGGTGATTTTAATGAGTAGCCCTGAATGAGAGGAGCATTTCTTGCAGTTGACAGGGGCCCCCAGGGCTGAGCTCACTAGCCACCCAGTCCCAAACCCTGGCTCAGCCTGTTCCCCACCATCCTTGGAGGGGCAAGATTTCCCTGAGGCTGCTCATGTCCTCCAAGGAGCCACTTGTCCATCCTTTCCTCTCATTTTCCTGCTGATTATACCTTTCATGGGGGTGTCTGTGTTTGTCCCCTGACACCCTGTCTCAAGCAGGATTGTTTTGGGTTTAGTTACTCAGCAGAGCTGGTGTTTCCTCAGAAGAATTCCCAATGGCTTGTTTCCAGCCTGGTATCTGTGTCCTTTTTATTATTCAAACTGAAATAAATAAATACATGAAAAATGTGTTACTTTAATTGATATCAGAATATATTTGTTTTTCCCTTAGGAGCAGAAATAAGCAACCAAAATGTCATCTGTAATTTTTTCCATGCATTTCACTGTGAGACCTAGAATAGTCCTGCAGACCACTCCCCCTTCAAGCTCAGTCCAGCTTTTTCCAATTGCATGTAACGGGATTTCTGCCCTCTTTTCCTCCCTGAGGGCAGTGACTACCCTTCCTTTTATACTCCAAACCAGCAGCTATTCTGGGCCAGATCATGGAGATAGATATACTAGACCAGCACTGTACATGGACTATTGACTGTTGTTTCATAGATAGGGTGGTGGGAAACTCATGTTTCCTCTGTCTTGTCCTCTATCCCCTTCACTAATTATTTATCAGCTCTATCACAGCGGTGTCCAGAGGCCTCTGATCAGGTTTCCAGTGTGCTAAGCATAGCTCAAAGAATTTGTTTGGGATGATAAATCAGGAGTATGAGGTAGAAGAGGGTGGCTGTGGCTGAAGGTTCAGAAAGATGAGGTACATGATGCCAGAGTAAGGGGCTGCTAAACACAGCATGTTTCTGGTGGCATCAGCTTCTTTTTTGTCATGTTTGTGATAAAGATCTTTTGCTAAATGGATCACTGAAGAGAGAGTCACAGAGTTTAATCTGATGCTGCATTCTGATTACCTAGACTTGCACTTGTAGGGCTTTATTTGATGACAAGTGTGTTCATGGCAGTGTGCACAACCTCTGTGGCTATGTGGGTGCTTATCTCTGTGCACCTGTACTGCAGCAGGATGGCTGTCCTGCTGTTATCAGTATGTTTGGAAGGATTGGTGCAGAGGGAAAAGGAAGACACCTCTCTTGAATTAATATCTTAATATCTACAACACTTAATTTTATTTGTGCATTTTCAATTGAGTGTTGTTTTGTTGTATTGCTGTAACTCCCTCTGCTGGTTAATTTCACAATTTAACCATCTATTTTGCCTGATTTTACACCTAGATGTAGAAGGATTATGTATTGGAGACTGCCTTGGATAGAAAATGTGAGGAATTTGTACCCTGTTGGGGTGATGTGTTTGCTGCCTGTTCTTGCTGTGCAGGTTTGCCTCTCTCTGCAGCTGAGTAAACCCATTCCTCTGATCACTTGTCCTCTGACTCACAGCTACCAAGTGAGTCTGTAGCAATTCAAATCCCCATCAGAAGGTTTGAGTCTTTGCTGCACTGCCGGGCTGCGGCTGATGGATCTGTGGCCAAAGATGCTGGCTGGGGCCGTGCCTGGGAACGTGTTGTTCCCTCCTCCACAAGCACCATTGTAAAAGGAAATGCCAGGTATAATGGGAGCACTGTGCCATGGAGATTCCCAGGAGTTCCCTGACACAGCTAGCAGTTATTAATGCCATGCTGAAGCTGAGACTGGCAGCTGTGCTGGGCAGAAATATCTCCCCTGGAAGAGACAAAGGTGGCTGGGAATTTTGGTCTCTGCACTGCTGGGCTGCAGCTGCGTGTCCTGTGTGGGAGCATCACCTGCCTTTGTGGGCATGGCTGCTCTCTGCTCAGACAGACACCTCTGCCTCCTGGCTCCCTGCTCCACTTGCCCATAGGGAAACACTTGGTCTTTATTTGACAACTGCTCATTTCCCCATCCATAAGGCGTTTTAACACACTGCCCTGTCTGTGCTGCATTGACACAAAAATACAGAAAAATTGCCTTTGCCGATGCCATACAAGAAACACAAAAGAATTGCTTAATGAATATCATCTCAACTGCAGAATAAATACTACGTTCCTGCAAAGGTGTCAGCTCTTTTCATATTTTTATATATAAGTGCATGTCTTTTCAAGACTTTTGGGACACAAATAATGAAGTGCTCCTCTTTTGCCAGCAGAATAGGAGAGACAGAGATACTATCTCTGTGTTCTCTGGATATTATTCCTTGCTGCTTTGTATTGAGTTTAATTAAATTCTGGACATCTAATACTTAGAGTTGATGAATTATATTTAAAACTACCTGCTAGCTAGAAGTATAGGGGAGAGAGTAATGAAATGCTCAGGAGCCATTGGGCAGAGGCCTTTTCTCCCTGTTTGGCTCCTAGGGGTTCACCTTGATTTAGTGCAGAAGTGCCAAAGGTGCCACAAATCTGCGGCCAGGAAGCGGAGATGTGGTTTGGATCAGATTTAAGATTGGACCCGCCTACATACTGGTGTATTTCTCCTGTTTAAAAATGGAATTTGAGGTTGGCTCCTCTTTCCTTCTGGTTTTCTCTGTGCTAATGTAACTGGCGAACTTGTGTGTATGCCAAGTCAATATGAGACTGGGGAGAAATACCTCAGCCTTTTAGCATTGGCTGAGTTGCCCCAGGTTTGCTTTAGTTTGAGCAAAGGATGGAGTTGGGTGTTTTCTGTGTTTTCTTGTGTAGCTAATGGGTGTACCGAGCTGAACTCAGCATTTTGTTACACACATCCAGCATGGCAAGAAGTCTAACTTGGGATGTGTGCTCTGTGGGCTAGAGCAGAGTGTGGGGATCCCCTGCCACCCCCAGTCCAGGAAGCAGTGTGGTCATGTCCAGGGATGCAGAGAGCATCCTCTCAGTGAACAGCTGGGCTTAATTTCCTTTTTTTTCTGTTCAGCTTTGGGCTGTTGAAGAGGCCTAAGTAAGGCAACTTGGGGAGGTGGAGATGAGCTGGTGCAGGAAGGGGAGGTAGCCCAAGAAGGGAAGCCAAGAATTGGAGATGAGGAACAAAGTCAGAGCTGGGAAAAGGCAGGCAGTAACTGTCTCACCAGGCCAGGGCTGAGCTGAAATCCTCCTCAAAAACCACCATTCCCTAGCGTGTCTCATAAGGGGTGAGTTACAGGTAAGAGGTTAGGCAAGGCAGTTTTCTTTTCATGTTTGTAAGAACATCAAATCTGCTGAGCAAAGCTGGATCTGTAAAGTTGCAAAAACCACCTGAATGGCTGAGTGTGATCCATTACTTGCAGAGCTGAGGTGCTATAAGGGTACCAGAGGGGACAGCAGGGGTCAGTCTTGCTGGAAGGGTTAATCCTCCCTGGAGCTGCTGCAGGCAGAGCTAAGTTCCCTTGGAGACCTGGGAAACCAGCACTAAGCTGAGCTGGAGGAGGTAAAATGCTGTAGTAGTGGCAAAGCTGTAGTACCTCAGCACCCTGCCTGAGGGGGTTATGACTGCAGAGAGCCTCCGTGGAACTCAGGAGCTTGAGCAGTGCGGGTGGGTGCCAGAAGTGCCAGACCCAGCTGGAGCACTCATGTCCCTTGTGCTCAATTGCTTGTGGGGTGTCACAAGGAGGAAGATTCATCATGACCTGACTGTGCTGCTGGGAAGAAATCAGTGGGCTCCTCACCTAGCTTGCTGGACATGCATCCCATGTCCCCAGCTGTGCCTATTGCCTGTGCTTTATCTGGCAGGGAATTTATGGCTCTGGGAAAACTAGTGATGGAGGAGCTGTAGCTCCTTGGTAAAGAGCAAGTAAATGCCCCAATACAGTGCTTGGAAACTTTCCCAGACAGTTTTGACACATCTTAAAAGCTGGTGTTGGAGAACTGGACCTGAGGGATCTGCTTGCATTGCACTTGCAGTGATTTGTTGTGGCTGGAAAAAAAATCAAAACTGCAGAACTAGGGAATGTATTACAGTAATTAACTGTGGCCTGAAGAAAGTGAGGGACATCCTGGACACAGAGGAAATTAAATGGAAAGTGGTATTGACCTTATGTGGGATGGAATTGCAAAGAGTTCTGTTTGCTGGGTGGAAATTAATTATTGGATTTTGTCTAAAGCAGAGCTTATGTAAGAGGCATGTCTGTCTTCCAAACTTTGCCACCTCAACTCTTTGCTTCTCTGCTTATTAAAGAGGCGTATATAGTGATCTGCACAGTGACAGTTCAAGCCATCTCAGTGGGGCTGGCTTGCTAAGGCTGCTGCTGATGTTTTCATTCAGGGATGTTTCAGTGTTAGACAAAAATTTTACTTGACTGGGGGTGAATAAAATCTGTCTGTCACTCAAAATGCAAACCCCTGCAAGCCCTCCACGTGCTGGTGGTGGGATGTTGCCTTGAACAGGGATGCCTTGGCAGGATGAGGATGATGTCGAGTTGAGATCTCCCAAGTCCTCCAGGTCGTGGGATTGCCTCTGCCCTTGGCCAGCACTGGTGTTCACGCTTTGGTGTTCCTGACGCTGCCAACTTGGGCATGTCCAGGATGGGACATCCCAGTGGCAGGTGTGGGGATTTTATTGGCAGCAGCTGACACTGCATTGGTGACTACTCATCTGCAACAGAGATTCAGAAGTAAAGGATTGGGGCTGTTACAGTGGGGATATTATTACTTGTATATTTCTGTGTGTATCCCACAGGAGACCAGATTGTAGACCAAGACTTGTAGGCGCTTGTCAGACACAGAAACAGTGTTTAATTCATTGATTGTTCTGCCAGAACCTTGACAGTTGTGCTTTTTCCTTTTTCATTTTCCCACATGCAGAGAGCAGCTCCAATATTTTTCTCTTTATGTTGACCTTTGTTTGAAATGAAAGGAAAAGAAAATTGTAGAAAGCCCCAGTGAGAAAGCCAGGAATCAGTCTTCTTTCATGTACTGCATGGCTTCTATCTCATAGAAAGGCTATGTGCCTCGTTAAAGCATTTTCATCAAAATTCCTTTTCTAGGAGAAATGATTTTTCACTGGAAGCAAAACATTACTGAAAACACTTGCTGTTTCAGTTTTCATATTTTGCTGGAAGACGTTTTTGTTGCACATTCCTGTTTTTAGGAAATCTGTGTAAAATGTCAAACATTCCAGACTTTGATTTAATAGTAGAATATGCCCATCCTTTTTCTAGTTGTTCCTTATCAGTGTCTAGAGAAGCTCACTCTTTATATAAACAGGCAAAAAGAATAAGAAAGATTTTTTTTTTTTAATAGGCAATTCTGCTGAAAAGCAAAGCAAAACCAGAGGAAGAAAGCAAAGCCCTGCCTCGGTGCAATATCCAACAGTGCAGGTCCTACCTGTGAGGTTGCTCTGTCCCTGAAAGAAGATAGAAGAAAGCTAGAGCTGCCCTGAAGCACTGCAAGAACATATATAAGTGGAAATAACAATGATGAAATATTTTACCCATAAAAACAGCATTTAATTGAAGATTTAATCATTGCAAAAAGAAAAACAATTATTTAAAAAACCCAATTAAAAAAATCTGTATTGCAAAATTACTTTAGGGATTAGTAGTGGGAGATTCCTTTACTGCTGCTGTTATTATGGAAGCTTACTATATTTTATTTTTAATGAAGAGAATATTCAAAATATATCATCAACAAAGACCATATTCTCCTAAAACAGTGTTTCTCCTTGGCTCTGCAGAGTTTTGTTGCTGAGGTTGAGGGATAGGGTAGCTGTATGTGCAAGATGCTGCTGAATCCTTGATCTCCTTGTACTATTTAGATTTTTGATTTTATGTGTCCATAACATTTATGGAAATAGACTTTTATATCTAGCTGTACTCAAAGAGAGTGTTGAGATGTCTTGCCAGTGTGTTTCTATCTCTTTAACCCTTTATTGGAGCAACCCAGCTGCAGACTTTGTTTTTTGTGGCTGAAAGAGTGGAGCAGGGGTAGGGTAGCCTTCCACCTGTTTGGGGACTGTTGTGCTTAGAGTCCCTCATGTTTATTTCCAGATATAGTTCAATGGACAGCTGAGACATGGCCTGCTCAATGCATCTGCTCAGTGACTGTGGTTCTTTTTGTTGGTTACCCCTGTTCGGTCTCTCCTGGTCTTTTCAAGGGGAGAAGCTAAGCAGTGGGAATAGGATGTCAGTGCTAGACAAAGGGTTATCTTCTGTAAGGTTCCCAAGGGATCAGAGGACAGAGGCAGGTCACTTGTTTAGCCTTGCACTGGATAGAGCAAAGATTGGTTACAAGAGCTTATGTGAGATCTGTTCAATGTCCAGACCATGAGCTAAAATCCTATTGTTTTGAGTAGAGCCGGGTGATGGATGTGAAGGGGATCTCCCATGGAAGCACAGTTGCAGTTCCTGCTCAGTTCTGCTCCAAGGGCTCTGGGCTCAGACCTCTTAGGATAGCGTGCGAGGGAGGCAGAGCCTTGCAAGCATCACTTCAGGCTCAGCACAATTAACAGTGAAGTGTGATGCTCGCTAACAGATCTGCAGGGAGTGGAGGAGAGGCTTGTCACAGATTTTGACAGTCCCTTAATGAAATATGTGACCTTTTCCAACGTCCACACATGCTTGGTGAGCTGGTGAGCCCCTGCTCTGCTCTGGACCCTTGCTGCTCTGAGGGCAAGGGGCAGACCTGCAGAGGTGAGAGGGATCTCAAACAGATAGCTGGTGTCTGGCATCATCTGTGGTGCCATCCTTGTGCTGCCAGCCTGTGGTGTTTGGGAGAGAGCTGACAGTATTCCCCTGTGCTGCTGCTTAGTTTCAGACTGTTTTGTTTTGGTTGTTTCAAGTGAGTGATGGATGAATTTCTCATGAGGATTTTGAAGGGTCTGAAAAATGTTATTCAATGACTTCTATTTGACATGTTATATTTTTGACATAGGAAGGGAAGATGAAGAACATGAGGCACCTTCCTTTAAATTTGTGAGACTTCTGCCTGATATGGTTAATATCGGATATTTTCGATAGAAATAGAATAAAGACCTGGAAGCACTGACCCAGGAAAGGAGTGTTGTATAGACTGCATCAGGGAGGGAGATGTTGCAGCTGGTACTGCTGATATCCCACAATGGGAAGGTAGGAAGACTTACATGGAATGACAGGCTAGGGTGATCCTTTGGTTCAGGCACTTTGAAGCTGAGACAAATTATAAGCTTTCCTAAAGTCAGAGCATGTGTGCAGATGCTGTTTCCTCCCTTTGTTAAATCAAGAGAGAGATGAACTAATTATTTTCATATTTTCCTTTCATTTTACTGTGTGTTTTCATTGACCTGAGAATTAGTCCAGTACATCTGACCTTCTTTAACTTAACCTGAGCACTTATAAACTATTTCAGTCTAATCTGGTGTCAGCCTCACAGTTCTTGATTGAAAGCATTGGGAGGTAAAGGGTCCTTAAGAAAAATTATTTTTTCATCTGACTGTGTGCAGTGCTACTGAGTGAGGCAAACAGAGTAAAAACATAGTAGAGCTGAAAGTGTTTTCTGTTCCCTGTTGTGTAGAAATGATTTAATTCTCTCAGAAAATTATTTTCATCAGCATATCAGAGGCTGCAGAAAGAATGTGTGCATTTTGTTTCTCTTCTACTAACTGGGATGTACTTTCCTATGGTACAGTATCATAAGACTGGCAAGTTCTAACATGTCCGGTAAATCATAGATTTTTGAAATAGTGAGATTTTTTGTATAAGCAGTGAAACAGAACTGTGCCACACTTCTTAGGTTGCCTGATGGTTATTTGCACTGAAGGCAGTGCCAGTGAATATTTGATTGAAATTTGAGGGGAGAAAAGGTCAGCAGCAGCTCAAAAAGAGAAAACAAGATTCAAAGCCAGACTGAGTCTCCTTTTTATTTCTTTCATTGCCTTCTGTAATCTATGGGGAGTCTACTTCAGTTTGCATGAAGCTACTCTTCTTGTTTGCTGTTCACATCCCGGTTTCTGGCTGCTTTGCGTTGGTCATCTTCTGACTCTTGGATTTTTTCCCTAATGTAGTCTATGGTCACGTTTGGTGTGTTTTATGGCTGCTGTTGTCTGTTAGTGCAGCTTCTGAAATCAAGGCACTAAGGTTCAGTAATGAACTCCTGAATCACCTTGGCACTGTGTATGTACTGTACTGAGGGTGCTGTGCTCAGGAGGAGGGCGTGGGACCGGCCAGCCCTGCCTGGAACACGGGATGGTGACACCAGGCACCCTGTGGCCATTGATGCAGCAGTGGCAGGGCAAATGTGCCCACATCTGCTGTGCTCTGTGGAGACAAGTTTTACCTGGCCTGGAATGGGAGAGGGCTGAGCTCTGTCCACCTCGATTTACCATTGGCTACATCCCTGCATCTGGTTCAGCTCCTGGCTGACCCATGTGAGCAGCTGTTTCTGTACCCAGGGCATTTCAAAGTTCAAGATTTTGATTTCCAATCTAATTACGTCAAAAGCTATCGCCTCCTTTTTTTTTTTCCTATTTCTTTAAGAAATTTATCTTATCTCTTCTCAATATCCGTGTCTGAAATCTGCTGCTACCCTGTTCCCATGCATAAACACACAAAATGGAGCAAAGATAAGTGAGGTGGGAGCAAACACTTTCTTATTAGGGCTGTAGTTTGAAATAATGAAAATAATAAACAGTCTGGGAGGTGCTGCCACATGTCCTGGTGGCTGTATGAAAGGAAGATGAGAAAGGGTGTTGTGATGCCTTGGAAAAGATTTTAAGTCCTTGTTAAAAGTTTACAGAGCAATTGAATTAACATCAGGCTTTATCAAAGTGTTTTATGACTCTGTGCTGTCCTTCCTTCCCATCCTCAACTAAGACCTGTGATCTGTCAGTAAGCTTGTGCCACAGCTGTAACACTTTCATGTGTCAGCTGGGTCATGAGGAATGATGTGTATATTCACAGAATTGTTGCTGATAGAAACAAAGATCTCAGTTGCACCCTAAAAATTACAGCTAGCCAAACTAGTTCTTGGGACAGGGAGAATGCTCTGTATACATAGCGTGCAAAATGTTGCACTACAGCATGTGACAGTCAGAGAGCAAAGTGACCTGAAGTGACTGGGTGCAAAGGTGAAGTTTGGGGGTATGTCAGGAGACTGGAGCTGTTTGGGGTGACAAGGATGTTTTGGATGTGGTTGAGCTCAGCCCTTCCATCACTAGCCTGGGAAACAGCTGAAGTGCTTCACATGAAATCTCACCCTTCCTCCCACATTGTATCTATGCACAGGTATATATGTGCCAGTGCATGTGTAGCCTGAGACAAACACCTGACATGGAGAATGTCATCCCAATCCATTCAGAATTGGTGGACATTTAAGCAGCAAAAACCAGAGTCTTATAATGGAAGATAGAATGCTCTCAGCACAACTTAGAGTCCAGTAAATTGAGGAAAGTGCCTCTTGAGCCTCATTGAATGGATCACGTATTGAACATGCCATGGATTGAGCTGTACTGAAAGGATCACTGAGGGCACTGTTTCCAGGAGATGAGCATTCCCAGTTGGTCCCCTCAGAGGCTGAGCAGAGGGAAGTGTAATTGTATGGACATGTGTGTAAGTGCCTATGGCTGGATTTTACTTGGTGTAAATCAGCTCAGTTCAGGAGCCTCAGAGTGGCTTTGGTGATTACCTTGGCTCAGGCCAAAGCTCTTGTTAATGGAATGAACATGGAGTGCCAGAGTCCTGCCCTCTCAGCCCTTCTCTCTGACATCATTCCCTGGGCTGCTAAAAAGACCCAGGATCAAAAAGGAAGGAATTGAAAGGAAAAAAAGTTTTTCTCTTTTCATTTACCAGTGGTTTTGAAATTTTCCTCTGCAGTTGGATAACATTTTCAGGATTTTTCTGTCATCTCCTTTGCAAAGACACTATCCATGTATGTGCACAAAATTTGGACCAAAGAGAAAATGTAAATGTGGTGTGACTTGGGATAAAATTAGACTGACAGTGCTGGGCTGTTGTTCCTCCATACTGGGCTAAGTCATCATTATTTGGATTTGCTGGAGTCCAGAAAAGGCTTAGCTCTTGTTTTGAGCAAAGCCAGCAGTCACATCCTGCTTTCTTAATTGCTATTTGAGATGAACCATGATAATCTTCATTATGAAGCCAATTTTAATTAAGCAAACAAAACCTTTCTGCTCTTTTTTTTCTGGCAAGCTTTTGATGACTTCTTCTGAATTGTGACAGTTGGGTTCTGATGTGTTCTTCAAATGCAGCCAGGTTTAGAAGCTGCAATAAAGCAGAGAGTCATGTGCATGGCTTTGAACAGCAGCTTTGCATGGCCCAGAGTCTGTCCATGATGGCCAGTGGATCCCAAGCAGGATTTTAGCCATCAGAGTTCCCTGAGTGCTGGGTTGCTCATGGATCTGTAAGGTGATGTGTAGTTTAATGCAATAATTCAGGGGACCAAGGGGGCTTAAACCAGCAGTGAGATGCTTTATTCTGTGCCAGTGTTTTGCAGGAGAGCAGAGAGGATGGTGGTTTTATGAATGCAGCCCAGGGAATGAGGCTGGGAGGGTACAGGAGAGGGTAGATAAAATTCCTATAGATTCCCATGTATGGCCTCACTGCACCTGTGTGGGGAGGAAGATAAACTAGCATTTACCAAATGCTATCTCTCCTTGCAGCAATAACCAAAGCAGTACTTTATTATTCACTTTAAGATTGTGGGACTACTTTCCCCCTACTGTTCCCTGAGAAAGATTTGAGCTAAACACAAACTTTTAGAGATAATCCCAATTTAGCCAGTTGGCATAATTTGCAACCAATTATAATACCCCTCTGCTTGAGTCCTCCTTCATCCTTTGAGTTGTCTGATGATATTCAGACATGTGTAGTCTCTTTCTGAACCACTTTTTACAGTCTTTATAATATTAGTTGTGTTCCTTCCTATGCTGGTGGCACTAATAGCTGTGTTAAATATTAATACTTTTATACTAATAATATTGGTCATATATGTGGGGCTGCTTAGTTGTGATCCTACTGTCCTAGTGAAATGAAATAGATTAAGTACCATTCCCCAGTGAGAGTGTAATTCATAAAAGCAGGGTGGACAGTATGTTGTGCCTGTCTGATGTATTTTAGAGAATATCTCTGCTGATGATTATACTTTGGAAATTGGAAGAACATGTCCCTGAGACATATAATGTGACTGTCTATTAGGAACATGTAGAGGATGTGTCAAGTTTTCAAGAAATGTACTAGAAAGAGAAATTAAGCTTGAAAATGACAGTGCACTGAGGAAGGCAGGCATCTCCTTCTTCCAATGTGGATGAAAGTGGATTCTGTTTAGCCATGCATGCAATTTTAAAGCTGCATGTACAGGCTCAGGAAGGATCAAAATAGCATTTTTAAGAGGCTGGCAGAACTTGTCCGAAACAATGGTACCTCATTAGCAGATGGTGATCCTTTCAGAGAAAAAAAATAAATGGTGTTTTTTGCTTCACTGAAGGAAGGGAAGAGTATCTAGGCAGAGGTGATGAAGGGTTTGAGCAGAGGGGCACCCAGGGTTCAGACAAAGCTGGGACACACAGCAGCACTGTCAGTCCTGTTTGGTTTATTCATGGGCCACATTGCAGGAAGGAGATGTGTTTGGAGCCCACGCAGCCTCAGTGCTCTGCCTGGGGAGCAAGCTGCAAGTCATGTCTGGTACCACCCATGAAGTGCTGCTTTTAAACAGCAGCTGGGGAGCTGTGAGGGGGTTCCCAGGAAAGAGGGATGGTGGAGGAGGAAAGGAAGTGTGTTGGAGGCAGCATGTAGAATCATGGAGAGAAGGAGTAGGCTGCAGTTTTATACTCTGAATCTTACAGTGAAGAAACTACTGCTGAGACTGGCAAGCTACTTAGAATTTTAATTTTTCTTCTTGATATATGTTTAGTGTAGCTATCAGTGCAGTGGGAGGGAGTAGGCAGATGGAAGAGGAAAAGGAGGACAACTGAGGTGAAGGTCAGGGTCCTGGAGTTGGTCTTTGATTACGCATGTGTCCATTCAGGCCCAGGTGGTACAAACTGGCTTTGCTAATAAACCTTCTAGTAATTGATTTTTATTTTTTAAGAAAGCAAAACCAATGAATGAATCTTTATGGGTTGTGACTCTAATTTGCAATGCTGAAGGGCTCAAGGGTAAAAGTTCAGGATAATGAAAAATTCTCTCAGCTCTACCTGGGCTATAGAGGAATCTTTCAGCCAATCTTCCCACCAGCAGCAGCCAGTAAGTGGGGAGGGAGGAGTAGTGGAAAGAGCCTTTATATATAAGTAGGTTGTATTAATGATTTCCTGTGTGGTACCTACCTGAGATTCTGTTCGCATCTTCATTCTTCCTCATCTGAAAGGGTTTCATTAGCATCTAATTGCTGCTTATTTTCCTCATTCAGAGCATCCAGGTGCTGAACAATGTTCTTAATCAAGTGTGGAGTAACCATTTGTCAAGAAAGTTCCTGCTCCTTCAGGAAGGTGCTTCTGAAAAGGTTTGGCCTTTGTCTGTGCCTGTCTAGGGGAAGAACAAGTGACAAGAGTCTGGAACCTGACTGAGGATCTTCACTTGATCCTACCAACCTTGTCTCCATGATCACACCTCATAGTAGCATACCAGTGAAAGCCTCATCTGAACTGGAACTAATTTAATGGTATGATGCCAGTTTTGGCCTTACTGAGCAACTCTTGGGACACGTAGGTCACTCAGTCAGGAGGTTGAGGGGTGTGAGACATTACTGGAAGCCCTAAATCCTTTGTTCTGTAGAACTAGAAGACTGGCTGGGGAAATGCACAGGTTTGAGCCCAGCTGGATGGGGTGGTAATGAAAACAGAAGTTATGTGGGTTCCCCTTGGCCTCATGCATTTTGTTTCAGTCACAAAGGGTCAACTGTGAGAGAGATTCTTGAACTGGGATATCAAGGGAATAGTTCTGGTGATGTCAGGTGTCTCCAGGTGTCTTAGGTTCAGACTTTATCTTTTCAGTAGTGACCAGGGGAGCAGAGTCATGGACTCTTCTGCTGGCAACATGCAAGACTTGAGGACTTGGGTGTGTTTGTCCACGCCATAACCAGTGACACTGGGGAGCTCAAAGGGTTAGTAAGGTAGAGAATACTCTTCTTTGTGAAAGGGACAAAAGTTGTCCCCTGCCTGATTGAGACTGAATGTAGGAAACACTAAGAGCATTTCCCCCTCTCCACTTTACAGAATTAATCCATTGGAAACAATCTGGATTTAAGGTAGCACGCCTTGGATCAGAATAAATACCTTGTTTTTCTGGACTATTAAGATATTTACTAGCTTTTGGCCAAAACCTCTGCTGATATGACTTCACCAAATTTAGTGAAGCTTGGATCAAGGTCTCCAATGACATATTTTTCATCTAGTTCATTAAGCAGCAAGCAGTTGGATCAGATAGGACACAGAAAGCACAAAACACTTGCTGAGAATGTAATATACTTCATTAGTCATCTGGGTTTGCAAAAGAGCAGGGAGAGAATTGTACCCACACCATCAAAGTCCTGTCAGCCCTGGTGGGTGTCTCACTGTGCGTCTCCAGCCGCTGTGTGAGGGCTGGGATGCAGCTGTATTGATCACTGGCTGGGATGATGTGCAGCTCTTCAGCTGAACTGAAATGCCATAAGAGGAAAAACTTCTGATGAAGCAAATGCTAAGGGGGAAAAAAGATAAAAAGAGATGAGAAAGCATATTCACCCCATGGAAATCCTATTGATGTCATGTTGCTCCCAGGCATTGCTGGTGGGAAAGAGGAAGCAGCTTTGAGGGCTTCTGTGGAACAGCAGCCACAGCAATGAGCAGTCAATATGGGACCACAAGGAAACGTTCATGGTTCTTTCGAAAATGAAGTTTTGTTAATTTTATTTTATTTTTGCTCATGCAGTTCTCAGGAAGTCCCAGCTTTCTTTGGGAGGGGTTGTCAGTGAATTCAGCATGAGCTAAATGTGTACTTGGGGCTTGCAGTGATCTGTAGTAAGTGTGCAGGAAAGGGTAGATATCCCACGTGCCTGTCAAAGTGGTGTGCCAGTCTCTCCAAGCCCTTCAGCAGGAGCATCTCTGACTGTGACTGTGGGAGGAGAGGGAACAGGATGGGTGCAGGAGAAAGATGTCAGCTCTGTAGAAATGTGGAACAGAGGATGTGGATTACGCCCACAGTGTTTGCTATGGAAGAGCAAGGATTGCTGCCTGTGTGTGACATTGTGTGGGAGAGATTAAAGGCACCCTAAGCAAGCAAAAAATGGGTGTGAAGCAGGAGAAGAAAGGGGGATTAAGTTGGAAGGGGTGTGATAGAGGAGGAAGGAGGAGTCTTCCTCTGGGTGAAACACAGGTAGTGTAAGATGACAAGAATTGGATGACTTGGTGTGGATAGTAGGTGCATTGTAGAAGAGGTACAAGAGCTGAAGGATCTGCAGCATGGACCTGGGGTCACTCCTAAACCTCCAACTTCTCCTGGAGATTCCTATCCTTCCAGCTCTTGGAAGCAAGTGGTATGAGGCTTACCAGAACAGCAGTCAGCCCCAAAGATTGGAATGGTGCAGGATGCTTCAGAGTCAGGGTGAATTGTAGGGCTCTCTTACTCTTCAGGAACTGGTTTTCGAGGCTTTCTGCTTTTGGGTGGGTTTCTGGGGTCCCCAAGTGCCACTTGTGATCAGCTCCCTGGAAAGCCTCCTGCCACTGTAAAGGATTCTCTAGTCTCCTCATAGCTGAAGTGCCCAGAAGTTTCAGACTAAGCCTTCATGGTGCCAAGTATTACACTAAAATGTAATAAAGGATATTTTTTGCCCTGAGGAGTCTTTTTCTACTGTGCCTGGAAAAGACAAAACAATGCATGGTATGAATGAGCCCCAAAAAAGAGGGATTGTTGGGCTGCTTCTAGCATCCTCTCATGGATATCAACATCAGCACATTTGGTACAAGAGAAGACCCTGGAGATGAACCTGGTGGGATTTAGAGCTGCCTGGGGTGCTGTACTGCAGGTGTTTCAGTGCAAAGGTATGGAGAAGACCATCTGCTGAGTGTCTAAGGCTGATGCTTCAGTTATATTTGCACGTAGGATGCCTGCATTGTTTACTTATGTTTAAAATCCAACCATAAATTGTACTTTCAGTGGTTATTACACATTTCCTGCTCCAGGAGCAGACTTTCAAAGCCCATAAGAAATATTCAGTTACAATTATTTCTGATTTAAAGGGAAAATATCTGTAGCTTTGTAGCCTTAATAATTTGCTCAAACAGCTGTAGATTAATGAAAGTGTTGCTCAAGGCATGTTTCCAGAAATAGCGTGTAGCTTGGCCTGCTCCAGTCACATTGGGTTAGGAAATGTGTTTTTGTTTTTAATCCTGGAAATGCACACAGGAGGTGATCTATCAGAGCTCTCTGGACTCATGGTTTAGCTGGTCGGGTGGTGTCTGGAGTAGCTTGAAAACTGTTTCTTTATGGAGCTGCAGAGGTCTTTAGAATCACCTCGTAAATGGTTTTGCCTATTGTAGAGGGAAGGTCAGCCTTCAGTGAGTGACCACCAACAGCTCTGCAGTCGGAGCACTGAGAACCTGATGTGACTTTCCTGTCCCAGGAGACAAAGCAGGTAAATCTGTCATTTGAAACACTGAGGTGAATCTACAAAGCATTCCAGTGTGTGGTGTTGGACACTATTGAGCTTCTCAGATTGAGTCACCAGGAAAATTATGTTCTCCAGAAAAATGCTCTTTTTAACTGTATGTTTGTTTGGGTTTTTTTTCCTAATTTGATTGAGGGCAGAATGCCTAGAGACAAGAGGCTAATTGATAATAAAACTGCAGTCATCAAGTGGAAGCAGTTCTTATTCCCACACAGAGCCACAGGGACCTTGCTCCATAATGTCCCGTGGGCTTTCCACAGAGAGAGGCGCAGTCCCTTAAGGTCCAGTCAGGGGCAAGTGTGAAAGCAGAGTTAGAGTCTTGTCATGGAGTGTAGTTTGAGGTCATGTAGTGCCCTGTTGATTGTTGAAGATAGTTGAAGTACCTGGTTTGGCATGCTTCCACATTATCTGTTGGGATTGTTCCTGGCTCTCAAAGAAGCATCAGTAACTGGTATGAGCTGAGCTTTGCCAGGAGAGCAGGGACCATGCTGGCCCTTGCTCTGATTGTGTGGTGTGGACTCCAATGTGTCCTGTAAGGTCCAGGAGTGTCCCAGATGGTACAAGAATAGAGTTAAATGTTATTTGCTCCCTTGTGAAGATCTGATGACTTGCTGACTTGAGCCCAGCAGTGGGACTGGCAAACTCTTCCTGCAGTCATTGCTGCTCAGGATTCCTGTGGTGGAGAGCTGAAGATCCCTCCCTCCTGTGGCTAAGAGGGCACCACACTGTTCCCACTTCAGTGAACACGCATCCACTGTTCTGTGTAAGAAGCAATAAACCTGCTAATCTGTTCAAACGCTGCTGCCCTGTAATAACACACACTTTTCTTCTGAGACACTCACTTTATTGGGATTTTTCCATTGATGTCTGGCCTGATTTATCTATTTCAAACATGACTGCAAATAAAAGCAGCGCTCATTGAGCTGATCCAATTTGACCTGACAGGGACAAAATGACTGGAGCTGGGTCATAATTCTCTTCCAAAAGAGAATGACAGTGGTAGATCAGGGAGATATGGATTGGTTGGTGTTTTACACAGAAGTGGTCCACTTCATTTTTTCATTGCTTTCATGAGCCTGAATGCCAAGTTTTTGCTTGTGGGTGGTAGGTATTTTTTTGGAGGACGGAGGTGAATTGCATTATTTGGGGGGGAAAAAAATGGTACTGCTTGAAAATTTTTGCCCAGTCTTAAAAATGTTGCTAGGCTAGATGTCTGAGTGGGGAACATCCGGGGAGACAGCACTCAGTACTCTTTTGCAAAGCAAAAATCTTTAGGCTTGAAAATAATCAGTTTTTTGAATTGGATTTTAAGAAGAAGGCTGTGCAAAAATCCAAACCAGCTCTGTGAAATCCTGAAATGATTTTATAACCACTGTATGACCTGCAAAGGTAGGGAGATGATTTTGGAGTCCTTCTAGACATATCTGACTAAATAAAGTAGGAGAGGATGTTGAATGTCCTTCCCATACTGAAGGCAGTGGTAATTTGCCTGTGCCAGGGACAGGAAACAGTGACAAAGAATTACTGCTAGGAAAACATCCTCTCAAAGAAGTTGATCTGAGGAGCAGCAGCAGTGTCTAACACAGTTGATGTGAATTTGGAAGCACTGGGATTTGCCAAGCGAGTGCTGGCTGTTGCTCCAATGGTGAAGGCAAGCAAGGAGTTATTACTGCACTAAGATGCAGCACCAGACACTGATTTAATGACTGGAGTATTGCCTGTGGGGTGAGCAGGACCTGGGATGAAGAAAAATTCCCGATTTCCTCTTGTTTTTTGGTTGTTTTGCAAATAACTGACCTAGAATGCTCTTGGCTAGATTGGCAGTTTTGCCCTCCACAGAGGGGGCAAAGTAGCTTTAAATACAAAACAAAGCTTTGTGTGGCAGCTGATGGTTTTCAAGGGCATTGACAAATTTGGAGATGAGTATAAATTTTCACTATCAGACAGTACTAAAAGATTAATTCTATTTGCAGAAGTGATGCCACAGAGACTTACTGTCTTTGCCATGCACAGGTCTCCAGGGAGAAGAGAGAGGTGAGGATGGCAAAGAGACTTTCATAACATTGCACAGCTCTGGGTTTGCTGGTCTCTTAATGAGATTTAATTGCGGGCTGCTTGCTTGCCACTAGATGACAGCCTTACTCTGTGCACCAGGGCCTTGGTTATCATTAATAGGGGGCAGGGAAATGACCCTCTTACAGGACATGTCCTGCCTGTCTTGCTTCCAAATGCCTTCTTGCAAGGCAGGGAGCTAGGCACAGAGAAGATTGCTTAATGGAGAAGATAGTACTTGAACCTTGGACACTCTTCAAATATGAGGACAAATCAAAAAGTGAAATCAAGAATCTGCATTTCTTCCAAGAATGAAAGGATGGATTTTTTTTTTTTTCAGCTGCAGGACTGTGCTCTTTGAATTGCTTCTTCCAGCCTGACCCAGTATGGTCTTTAGGCCAGCAAGCTCTGAGCTCTACATCTGGCCTTCAATCTGGCTCCAGTTTGTGGTGAGCTTTCCTATACAATGACCTGGCAGAGTCCCCTCCTTCCACTGAGCAGAGAAGGAATGAAGACTCTTCAAGCGTATCATCACAGAAAAGTCACATACTCTGCATTCCTTGACTCCTTTTCCTCTGTTTTTCTTTGCTTTTTTCTGTTTTCAGTCAGTCTTGTTGCAGATGCAAGAATCCAATTGCATGGGGATATTTTTGGGGCAGAACATCCTACCACCTTCCTTCTGCAGGCTTTTGGGGTCTGCATGATGCATATGTGCTGGGAAGGAAAAATGCAAATTGCTCAGTTCATGTGACATTGCCATCCAGTTGTTAGCGTGGTGTAGTATATAAAATGATAGAGATCAGCAGGGCAGATTTAATGGCTTGAAAGCTTTCACACTGCCACTGTAATAGTATAAAATCTGAATATATGTGTTCTGTGTCAGGGCTGACTTTAAGGGTCCGAAAGGAATGCAAGCTGGGAATGTGAAAGTAGTCAGGGAGATTTTAGTGTTGGACATACGTGACCTGTTACAGCCTTTCTCAAGCAGCCTTTTGGAGAAAGACCCTTGCAGAGGTTTTGAGTCCTTGGTCAACTGTTCAATTATATTTGTAGCATGCTCTGCCTCAATGTGTTTGCTTTCATGTGATCCTGGGAGCCTTGAGCCCACCTTGCCTGGAGGCAGTAGCACTCCTACCCGAACACGGCTTTTCAGCTTTGCAGGACGGAAAACATCCTCTTGGATTGCTCCTCTGGCTCTGCCCAAGCAGAGCAGGGTTGTATTCTAGACTATCCTTTGTCTAGTGTGTTGTCTGTCCTGCAGCCTTTGGCCGGGGATGCTAAAGAGAACACAGGGACACACCAAGGTGTTTCAGTGTCCAGAATGCGTTGCTGTCAGGATGATGTTAAATAAATTCAGTTGTGAGATAATTATTGACCAGGATCTTCTCAAAGTTTGAGCCACTTAGCTTATACCTTATATAATTGAATTCTCTTTCCCTCCTTCTCCTGTCATTAAATTTTTCTCCATTATGCAATTCAGCCTGGGAGGTGATGAGGGATGGGTTCCCTGGAGCACATGGAGGGAGGTGGATGGTCAGCTCATGGGACAGGATCCTGGAGGTAACAAACACAAGCCCACTGCTGTGCCTCACTGCAGACTGCTCCAGGCAAGATACGCAAGGAAGAGATGTAGGATAACATAGTTCCTTTGTACAGTACATTACACGTGCACACACAAGATGTGATCTCGTGGTTTGTTCAGCTGCTGGATAGCCCCTGTGAAACAGTTAATTCCTGGATATAAGCACATTACCATCTCTCTTTTGATTAGGGTGCTAATACACATTAATATTTTACTACTTTCCACCTATCAGCTGAAGGAGTCATGTCCTCTACTAATGCTTAGTTAGCTGACTTATATGGGCAAATATATAAATAATAATAATGAGGGGGAAAAATGGTAATACATGGAGTGGAACTCATTAATTACTATTTATTAGTCATTAGGGAGTGAACAAAATGTTAATTGAAGTATGTGAGCTTGACTAGCCATGAATGTTTTCAGACGACTGCAAGAGAATCACTGCTTTTCAAAACACTAAGAGCATTTTGAATTCTATTAAATGTGTTTTGTGCCCCTGGTCTTTGCTGAAGGTTTTCAAGCTGTGCTATTGCATAATGATATCTGATAGTAATTTTCAGCAGACCTTCTAGCTCTAGAAAATTGTTGGCGACTCATCCTTATGTTTGAAGAATTGCTTTGGTTTGTATTTCTTTTCACTAGCTACTACATGCCTGTGTGCACAAAGGAAAAAGGAAGCTCCGTTCAGCTGAATCTTGTGGTCTTTCTGGGTCACATTCTGCTTTCTCTGCTAGCTCTCCATATTTGCAAACATACCTTATATTTGCTAACAGAGCTGAGGTTGTGTTCTGTCCCCAGGTATCTCTGTGTAGAGCTACCTTCATGTGTGTGCACACACTTGTGTGCAAAAGTCTCCCTCCCTTATGAACCATCGATGGAGAGGGCACGTTTTGTTGCTCATTTACAGTGTGTTACCCATCCTTGTTCTGTTAGAGGCAATGGCACAGAAACACTGAATGCTGCTCTGCTTTGTTCTTTGCTTTTTCCTCTTCTGTGTATTTTTTTTCTCTTTCCTCCTTTCCGCTGTTTGGACGCAGAATTGGGGTTTATCCTTGCCTGTGAGGGTGACTTTTCAGGCCCAGCTATGTGGCAGTGGCTCTCGGGGTGCCCTCCCCACGTGCAGGGACACACGGGGAGGTGCCCCCGGCCTCGATGCCCAACTGCTCTGATGCTTCCTGACAGCTGCGACTGCATCCAGGAGGGGAGGTCTGAGCAGGAGCGTGTCTCGGTCCTGTGCTTTTATTTCTGGCTCTGTTGTGAAAAATAAAGCTTTCCAGCACATTAAATATCCTTTTGGGAAACGGGAACAGAAAGCGCCATCTCCCAGCTGCGTGTCTGCTTGTAGTGGCCAAGCTTTGGGTGAGCCTTTGCCCCACAGCAGCTCTCAGCACAAGGCAGTTGCTTGTGGGTGCCTTTACCAAAGCTTGAGTGTTGTGGGAAAAGGTTTCAGAGGCTTTTCAGCTATTTGTGCTGGTCATGCAGCAACTTCACAGACTGTCTCCTTGCTCCCTTTGAGCTGAAGGATTGTGGCTACTTGTCTTGTTTTGCACAGTGGTCCTGGCTTTTAAGGACCTGAATTTGTAGCTGAGCATGGAGACGCTCAGTGCTGTTGCTGGGGAACCCAAAGGTGGCACTTACTGCAGAGCAACAGAGGCAGCTCCTGGGGACTTGCTCTCATTTTCATAATGGAGCCATAAGGAATTGGATGAAAAACCTGGTTCTATCAAAGGAGAAAAGCCCCAAATGCATGAGCTCTTCTGTTTTGCATCCTGCTTTAGTCCCTAACAGATATTTTGATGGACAGGCCCATACTCCTCTCTGTGAAGGGTATGGGTGTTGCACAGGCTGGACACTTGGACACTGACTGGACTGTTTTTTAGTGTTTTGGATAATTTGTAGCATGCGTGATCCTTTCAAGGACTAGGACCCCTGGATGCATTATCAACATTTCATGTGTTTGTGTTCCACTCATGCTCCTCCCCTTCAGCAGAGACACAGGAGAATGCAGCTATGGGTGGTTCAGGACACACCATGTCCAGTGGTGCTCCAGGCCCCTGTGGCTGCACAGGACCCACAGTGATAAACAGAAGTGCTACCAGAATTTCTGAGCATGGACAGCCCTTCTTGGAGGAATATCTTCATCAGTTCAGAAGCTTGCAACTGGACTTTGGTTGTTTCTTCTGTTTGTTTGTTTTAATATTAGCTTGTTAATTATCCTAAAAAAGACATCTGTGTGTTCTTCTAAAAATAACAAATCCTTACATGCTTTTGTGCCTGAATAATCTCAATTTGGTGACCCACAAACCATAGGCAGAAGCATAAAAGAAATAATTTTCTTTTTCTCTTAGGAAGCAGATGGCTCAGTTCAACTTCTGTGACGTTCCCTAAATGAAATTGTGTTGTAGACTTTCAGCAAGAAATTAATTTTAGGAGTTTGGGAGAACTCTGGAAGGGTGAAGGGACCAAAACCCCAAATTGTGTGTCTCAACAAGGGACAGGAGAGAATATGTGGGAGGAGAAAGGGAGGAAATAATTATAGTGCAGAATTTATTCCAAGTTTTTCCTTCTGTTTTTTTCCTCTGCAAAGAAATAGCAACATTCACATATTTATTCAGCGGTTGCATTTAATAGCAACCTTTTTTCAGTCTGTAGTTCTTGGCCTGAAGCTGTTAATTGAACAATTCCTTCAAGCTGTTTGCAATTCATGTTGTGGCAACTCGCTGTGTACATCAGCTGGCAGTGCTGCACTTTCCCCATATGTGACCACAGCAGCGTGAATTTGGAGCAGTGTATTTGCACATATTGTTTGCAGATGGATGGCTGGATGGCTGGAAATGTGTAGCCTGCAAATATTTGAGTGTCTGAGTATAAAATTTGCTTTTGCCTCAGTGTTCACACCTGTAAAGCTCAAGCATCAGAGCTGGTACTGTGGGAAAAAAACAAAGTTTGAAGAAAGGACAGGGAGGAAGAGGAAGATGGTTCACATCAGGCACTGGGAAAATCCAGTGCTGAGAGGCTTGCTGTACTTGAGGACCACAGGGGAAGGATGAGGATTTTGTTTAGGAAATAAGGGTGTGTAGGAAGAGAAGAATGGACCTCAGGCTGATCAGCAGTTGGTGAGGGCTGAAGGAAGTTGCTTCTGGCAGAAGGAAGTGGCTGAGCCTGCAGAGTAGAGGATCTGGATATGATGGGGAGGTGTGGAGTTCCTGCACTCCTCTGGCTGGCTGGGATATCACTCCCTGCTCACACTGGGGGTGTCTTTGCTCCTGTCTGTGGTGGGTGAGAAGAGTGCATGAGATCAGTAAAACTATGGGAAGTTGTGGCAACCCGTAACTGTGGTGACTGCATTGCTTTTAGTCATGTGCATCGTATTTTAGCAGAGTGCAAAATTGCATTCTGAGGCAGATGAGTGCTGTGGGAGCAGCTTGGTTTTAGCCGCTCCAGTAGCACAGAGCTGGAAAGCAGAAGATGGAAGGAAAAGGCTGGAAAGGCCTCAAGGACTGATAACATTTTTAAATTTATAAAGCTGTCGAGTTGGATCTCTGGCACTTATATCCACTCACTGTTGATGATTTCTATCCTATTTATAGGGATGCTTTCAAACCAACTGGGATATTTGTGCTATTGTGTGGTGAAAGCAGAGACTGTCACTGGTTTTTTGAGCATCCTTGGACAGGTCTTCCCCCATGCCTCATTTTCCCCATGGTGGATAAAATTGGTCATTCTACTTTTAGGATGTGTTTTGGCATCATCTACCATAAATCTACAAGGCACTTGTGAAAATAATAGAAATGGTCCTGTCTCTATGGGTCTCTGGAGGGAAGAGGGTATATGGAGTAGGAAATGTCAATGCAAGAGCATTTTTGGTCAAAGAGAAAGATCCAAGGAGTAGTAGAACAAAAAGGTGAGTAAAAGTAAATAAGAATACAGTTTCATTTCCCCCTCTCTAAACAAATCACTCTGTGTATGTACATGTGTGTGTGTGTATATATATATATATATATATATATATAAAAAATATATATAATATATACTTATATATAATATAAGTATATTTTTCCCAGGGAGAAAAAAGGTACAATTAATGCATTAGACTTCATTATATTAACATAAAGGTGCAAAGGTTTGTGAAGCTGTGGAAGTAATTGCTTTGACTCTTGCACTGGAGCTTTAGGATAACTGGATGATATTTTTTTCTGCCTCTGTCATTGTCTCCTTGTTCCTGTGCATCACCTAACACAAAACATCATCCCTGCAGGCTTTGGAAACTGTGGCAAATTGTCATCTCACCATTACTGGCTTTTCCTTTAACAAACAGTTTGTATTTCCATAGCCTGCAGCTGCCATCTTTGCAAAGAAAGGAAAGGAGTGTTTTGTCTATTTTTTTTCTCAAATTCTAGATTATTTTATACCCTTTTCTTCAAGAGGGGCTGCATTTGCCTCCACAACAAAAGAAAGAGCTTGCTAAGAGCTTTGTCACTGTGCTTACATTGCTGCAGGCTGGTGTCAGTGTTGTGCTTTATGAATTTTCCCCTTTCTCTCCCCCACTAAGGGCTGTCCTTCCAGCTCACTTGGTTGTGCAGCCTCTGGAGTAGCCCAGCATCACTGAATTGAACTCCTCGTCTGTCCTTCCGAGTCCATATTTCTAAAAGTAGCAAAAGCAAAGTATTATTATCCCCTTTTTGCAAGGAGGAGGTGCGTTGAGGAAAGGAGTTGAATGTGACAACAATTTCCATGACACAGAGATGTCATGCTCTTGAGAAAACTGAGGCAATGTGTCCTCTCAGCCCATGACACATTGTGTAGCAGCCTGGTTGCTCATTGATGGTGTTGGATTTTAACAGTGGAGTCACCAGCCCCAGCGGTGAGGACCTTTGCATCTCTTTGTCCCTTCTGTGGGTATCCCATCCTCCTCCCAGAGGAGCAAAAGATGGCTTTGCTCCAACAGCCAGTGTGCTCTGTGAAGACAGGTCAAGTATGTGAGCTCTAATCTGTTGGTATTTTTAGCTCTGCCAGGAGGATTTGGTCATTTCAGTTCACTACTACTTTGATTTTTTTGTGTGTGTGACATTCAACCTACAGCTGTGGAACATCTCTGGCTGCTGACCTCTCTGAGCAGCCCTGCAGTGCCACGTGGCGGAGCTGTCTTTGCATGGATGATTGGTTTTAAGACTTGGCAGCTAGGGAGGAAAAGTGGAGTGGAAAACCGATCCTGATGAGCAGTGAAGGATTAGCTAGGGAGATTGTACACTGTAAATTTGCATTTCCTTTCCTAGATAGTCACAGGAAATACAGAGAAAGACAGGCAAAGCACAAACATCAACAAGAAAATCAATGCTCTTAAGCTAGTTTTGAACTTCAAAGAAACATCCAGCTCGTTTAAGGCAAAATTACAGGCCTTGTTATCCAAGCTCATTGGTACCGTGGGGCTGGTGTCTTGGAGCTGTGGGGGAGTAGGTTGGCTTCTTTTTACTCTGTATATTATTAAATCCAAAGCCAGCATGGTTCTCATTTTTTTCTTTTTAAAAACATGATGTTTGGTAATGTTGCACGAAGCAGGAAGGAAGTTACTTGATTTCCCTTTCCCCCTCCACCCCAATAACCAGCCTTAGCTGTTTTGCATGCTGTCAGCTCAGGAAAAATCATGCTGAGACTTTAAATGGAGCAAATATGATGAGAGAATCATTAGAAAGGGAAAAAAAGTAAGAAATTATGTGACTGTTGGTCTCTGGTTTTAGAGTTGTACAGGAGTGGGATGGCTTATCAGATGTGGTCAGCATTGGATGGGAAACACTGCAGGAGCTGGAGGTGGTAACTGTAGTGATGCTGGTGTGAGTTCCAGTCTCAACAAGGTGGAACTGAGCTGTTCAGTGCAGGAGCCAGGGCTTTTCTGCTCTGAAAATCTGAGGGAGACAACCACAGTCTAAAGACCACTTGCTGGCATTGTTCTGTCTCCTAGTGCTCCTGAACTGGTGAAGGGGGATGCTGAGATCTCAAACCAGTCTTGAGAGCTCTGTTATTATCCAGGAGAAAAGTAGGTCCTGAGCAGCAAGGATCCAAGCTCAGAATGGTTCAAGGCTCAAATCCCCATCCTCTGCTCAGGCAAGCAGCTGGCAAAGCTCACTCAGACTGACGTGTCTAGGAACTGGGGGCCTAGAAACAGTGCTGGCATATCAGTTTAATGCTTGATATAGGAGACATCATGACTAGCAATGCTTTGCAGTCTTACCCACAGCTTTCATGCTGCTGGTCCTTGACCAAACCAATGATGCTCTCAGGAGCACAGTGTGGTTGGCAGTACGTGAGAACCCACCAAGCCAAGTAAGTCCAATTTTTGTTTGTTATTAGATCATCAGTCACTGAAATGAATGCAGCTTCTCTGCCAGACACTCTTAACAATGTGTGGCCATTAAAAACTACTGAGAGGCATTCAGAACTTCTTTGCTTAGTGTTTCATGGAGGTCATACCTGAAATGTCATCATTTTGTGTTTTCATACTTAGGAATTTTTTTTAATTTAGAAGGACATAGGCAGCAGAGATATCAGCTCATTCTATAACAGCTTGTTAACTTGGTTTAACTCACTATCACTTGATATGACAAAGCACATTTTGGCAGCTGAAAGGCCTAACCTATTGGATACAGCACTTCCCACTCCTTGCCTGCATTGATTGCCCTTTCGACACCGTCACTGGGAACAGGGAACAGGGTGGTAATGCCACGTGAAATGTCAAGCACACATGCGCTCAATTAGTTTATACAAGCAAAGGGCACCTTTGCTTAGAGGCTACACTGACTGCAAAATCCATAATGATGTAACAGCGAGGTTGTGGCATAACCTGCCCTGGGAGAGAAGTTCAGGGCTGCTGCTTCAGCTAGCATTTCCTCTACAGAGCAGGTTTCTAAGAGTGTCTGGACTTCCAGTCTCTTGTGATAATTACTTTGCATCACCATGGAGCACCTGACCCTTCATGCAATTTCTGGGACAGGTGACATGGAGACATGGGCTGCCAGCACAGCATGGTCCATTGGGAAATCATCCCTTTTCCCCAGGGGCCTTTGTGTGGAGGACAGTAGCTGGTAATCGACCATGTTTCTAGTGGAAATGAAAATCATTATCCTCTAGTTTTGTAGTGATGTCTGGCCCAAGGGCAGCCCTGCATTTTCCCACTTTCCTCTAAAGTCAGTGACGGTTGCTGTCTTGAGGTTTTGGAAGCTCTTTAGAGTTTCCATGTTTAACCCTGTTTTTCATTCTGTAACCCTAGATTAGCTGTAACCAAATCTAGTCACCATAAAGGGAGACCACAAAACTTCATAAACTTTAAAATATGCTTAATGATGACTTAAAATAAATGAAAAAAGCTCATTATTTTATTGAGGAGCAGTGGACCTTGTTAGGCACTAGTAGTGAGATGCAAAGCCTTGCCTTTATGTGTTGCCAGACTGAGTTCAGTCAGACTGTATGTAAAGCATGGCTCAAGTAATAGTTCATCTCTCATTCCCACCTGAAGCCACAAGAAATCCTTTGTTGATGTCCCAGTTGTTCTGACAATAATAGGATGCTGCCGACAGCCAGGGGGATGATCAAGAAGAAGAAGCAGTAGGGGATGGGCCTGGACTGCTTCTGTAATGGTGACATTACAGAATTTACATAGGAACTCCTAAGGACTAATCCATAGGTGAAGCAGTCGAGCTGATGGTGCATCAGGGAATGGGCATAGCAATGTGCAGGGGTCCTTGGTGATCTCTGGAGTTCAAAACTGGTGGGGGAATATGGCTTCTCTGGAAATGATAGATGAACACCTAGGTGTGTAGGTTTAGATCTATGTTTCCTACACCACACTGAGGATTTATGCATTTATTCATGGTGCTAGAACTTCACAGGAGCCTATGCATTCAACGTAAGCCAGAATCCAGTCTCCACCAAAGGTCTGACCCATTTTTACCAACAGTCAGTGCTGTTGACGCCTTTGTCTTCTTATAATTATGCTTGAAAGGAGCAATAATTTCAGGAAAAAGTGAGATTAACTCTCATTTAATCTCTTCCCTGTTTTAACATTCTAGATGTTTTGAGCTCATTTGAGGACTGCACACTCTGTGCTAGGACTGGGTTGTGGTTTCTGAACTGGCTATTTCCTTGGGAATGAATGTGAAAGGAGATTTAAGGAGGGTACACTCCTTTTCATTGGGTAAAAATACTGCAGAGCAACTATCTTTACTGGACTTTCCTGGCACCTGCACCTCAACTTCTGAAGTAGAGCACTTAGGAGAGAGAAAAGCAAACCTGAAAGATGAAGAACTGTTTCTGAACATTTTGGCTGGACATGCTCTGTTTTCAGCCTGAAAGTGAGCAAATGTCATCTTCTCCAGCACAAACTGAAGGACACTGGTTGAAGTTACTACATTTATTACAGTGAAGTTTAAATAAAGTTCTTGGATTAGTTGGCTGGCTTTTTATTTTAGTGTTCTGATTTGTGAAATAAACCTGTGACTGCTTTTCTTTTTCACTAAGTGGACACTCCTAGTTCTTTTGTAGCTCCTTCTTCCAGCACAAGTGAGATTCCATCTTCTCCAGAAAAGCCAGCATGCATGGTTTGAGCTAAAATAGCCAGAGAAGGCCATATGACAAAAAAAGAGCAATCCTGTATTGCTCCACTGGAGGGAAGTGTTTGCCTCAGTGTCAGAAGTATCAGTGTAATTTTTGTCCTTAAATCTAGTTCTATTTTCCTTCAAGAGCATGTGATGGGAAACAGCAGCAAAAAAAGCAAGCAATACCCTTGTCAGTAGACTATTTCAGCAAATCCCGTGCCCCTGCTTTCAGTTCAAAATAGGTGCTGCAGTCTTCTAAGACCACCTCTGTTTGAGATACTTAAGCTTCCAGGGGAGGGAAAAAATGTCAAAATAACAAATTTTGGGATCTGTTGCTTTTCAGAACTGACTGAATTACTGTCATTATGTCTTTTGATGTAGACCTTTGACATTTGACTGTCTGACATTTCCTTCCAACAATAGTGAAAACATTGTAAGGGTCAGTTTTGGTTTGTTTTTTGATGTCTCTCTGCCTACCAGTGAAGTCCTGTTACCAAGTGTTTAGCTGATACTAATATTTCTATTATTTAAAAGCTTAAATTAGAAGGGGGGGGGGGTGGAAAGGAAAAAAGTAGCCCATGAAAGTGTGTATCTGCTGGGTAAGAAATGACAGTGTGGCTCAACAGTCATGATGCTGCTGACTGATTCTGGCTGAAACCTCTCAGAAATGAAACCACACAAGTTCTCTCAGGTAAGTGGGATTTGATAAATTCTGCTTCACCTTCCCTTTGTAGGCAGGACTGTACTCTGAGCAAAATTAACATCACCTGACACTATAAAAAACATTTCCAGGAGGCTCCAGTGGCAGTGCAGTTGTGTGCAGTGGTAAAACATGAAATTTTCCACCAGGAGGTGTTTGATTTCTGAGGGGTAGTGGAGGATCAAGCTGGGTCCTGGCTCTGTTAGTGCATCCTGCAGTATCAGGAGTCAAGAGGACGCTAGTGGTCACTGTTACATTAAATAAGCAGCAACTGTATGAAATATAATAAAAAGATGGGTCTGTTAGAGATATTTCTTGGTTGGTATTTGAGAGATTTTGGTTTAATTCTATTCTTTATCACAAATTCCCTCAGACCTTGGGCAAATCACCAAGAGAAGCATCAGCCCCATCTGAGATTTTGCTCCCAGAGTTGGTTCCTGGCTGGGGCTGCATCTCTGGGGACATGCAGCCCACATGAAAACAAGATGTGTGAACGTAGGTCTGAAGCCAGATCTTAGCATCTGTGCTTCATTACCTTTTTTTTTTTTTTGACATAAGGATGGCAGCCAACAGCATTCCCTTGGGAATCCTGTGAGGATAAATCCCCAATCCCTTTGGGAATGCTGTGAGAATAAATTAGAGTAGAGAAAGGTGCTGCTACAGAGAATAAAGAATTAATAGGGGAGAACTAGAAGAATGCCAGAAAACCAGTTTTAAAGTTAAGGCAGAAGTTAAAAACATGGACACATATTAATGCAGACATTTGCTTGTAGATTATTTCTTCTCTCCACTGTGAGCAGACAGACCAGCCTGCTTTTCCTCAAACTGCAGAATTATCTCCTCTAGTCACTGCACATGAGTGACTCAGTGGTAATTTCTGATTCTGAGGCAGGAAAGTGCTGGAGACACTTTTAGCCCTGGGTGAGCAGCAGCAGTGTGCAGGGCTGGTGTGGTGAGTGGGGCTGGGAGCACTGGCTGCCCAAGCAGGTCTGAGCTCTCATCTCTTCTTGTGTTCAAGCTCCTGCAACCATTTCTTTTTCATGCCTTCCCTTTCATCATTTTAAAATCCTAATCAAAAGCAGGAAGGGCATAAATGCAGCCAATCTGTTTAAATAGCCCTCCCTTCCCACCTAGGCCATGCATAGCTCCTTAATTTTAGTGGATGCCTTTGCATGGCTTTGGAGGCTGCTCTAAAAATCACAGAGGACACTGAAGGATCGCAGTAGTTATCTGCTCTTGGCACTGCCACTCTCTTCTGTGCTGTGGCATGAAGTTATGCCTCAGCCTTCTGTTAAAATGAGACTGAAGGTGCTGCATTTAGGTGGGTGGTTGGTGGTTTAAGTAGTTAAGGTGCAGTGAAGTTCTTCCTATTGTGAAAAGTATTGAGTTTGGGCAATTTTTTGTAATCCTTACAAAATGCAGGTGCTCTTTTGGTTTGTTTCGTCTTTTTCTATGTAAGGGCAATAATTTAGATAAATCTGGACTCTCTGCAGAGGGCAAGCAGTTTAAAAGTCTGGCCTGAGATGCTTGCCTCTTGCTACCAAGAGGCTTTTCCTACAAACATTGAGTGACTAAAAGGCACTGTGCCTACCTCAGGCATCAGTGAGCTTTTTAAGGTGCTGGAAGAGGCTGCAGCTTGCTCTGACTTTTTCTGGTTATCCTGACTATGTGCCACATGGGATAAAGAGTCCAGAAACTGTTCAGTGCATTTAATGTGTGGTTGATGCCCACGTGTATGTCTTGCTATTAGTGCTGGAAGTGCTTGGAGAAGGTTGTTCTGAGGCTTTTGGCAACTGGGGAGCTCTGAGTAGTGAGAAGTCCTGGTCAAGCTTCTCTGCGGGAGCCTTGATTGTCTTTGAGCTGGCTACCACAGAGAATTGCAATGTGGGAACCATGCTTGTTCAGCCTGTGGGCATGAGGCTATTTGTCCTTTCTGAACAGTGATGTTTTTAATCACAGGGCTGATCAAATATAGTCCAGAGGAAATCTTCCTTTAGTTTTTGTTCTCCAGGTGCAGCAAGGATAAAATTCTGCTCTGTGCTGAGTTCTGCAAGCCTGGGTGAACCTCCCACATGATTTCAACACCCTGACGGTCCCAGATCTTTGGATACTGGGAGTAAACTTCAGGAGTGATGTAAGTGTGCCTGAGCAGCACTTCAGCTCCCAGGAGGTTCACAGATGTGCCCTGGGAACAAGACATTTTGTGTGCTCTGCTCTTCACAAGGGGATAATTTTTCTCACATTTGTCTCACGAAGTGAGAAGGCTTTCATCTTTCCAGCAGTGATTCAAATAAAGCTTGAGTCACTGTCAGAGAAGTCTTTACTATCTGATAGCTCCTCTGTAATCTGGGAAGAATAATTTGATGAGTGTTGGTTTAGTCCCTACTGGGACAGATGTCTGCGTCACAAAAAATCGATTTGCCATTTGAATAGAGAGGTTAAATGGACTGTGAAGACTGCTCTCCTGTCAGCTCTAGAGGCAATGATGTCTTGTGATTTCTACATATCAAATATAAGGCACCTTGATAGGACAAGGAAAAGACTGCATTGCAAGGGCACAGTCTGCAGCTACTTTGTGGCTAAAATGCTCTTTTCTTGGCTTAGAATAACCAGAGTATGCCAAGAATACGTGGGTGCATTTGTGTGAATGTAAATGAGCCCGTGTGCAGGCATATACACATGAAAGGGTGCACAGTGCAGATGAGGAGAAGAGAAAGAAGAGTGAGTCAGATCCAAATGTCAACAGATGACAAGAAAATTCCCATTTAGCTGAAACATCCGAAGAACCTCCAGGAAACCGACAGCTTGACTCTCAGCCTCGAAATGTTCATTGGTAACCTGGTATAATATCATAATGCAGACCTGTCTCCATCTTTATCCCACTTTTTTATATGCTTTTATTTGCCTGCCTCATTTTCATGCCCACATCACAGCTCAAATCATTTTAGCAAGACGGCTGTGCTTAATCTGACTCCCTGTGCCATGTGTATCTTGTTGATTACAGACCCTCTTAAGATGCCATTATGAGTGACTCTTTGCATGCCCTACTGTCAGCAGCTTTTCCTTTCCTTAAGCCTTTTGAATGTCTTTGCTCAGGAGATTATAAGCCTTTCAATAAATACAGGACGATTACTGAATTAGTGCAAATTTTGCTCTGGGATTGCCAGTCACTTAGAGCTTGGACAGCAACAGCAACTGAAGGTACCTGTGGATTTTGCTAATGTCTGACTGAAGCCAGAAAAGTAATGCAAATATGTCTTTCCATGCAAATTGTCAGGAACTGATATTAAGGAAAGCTTGATCTTGTTTGAGGTCTGCTCTCACGCTCCAGGTACTTGGGAATAGGTGAAGTGACACGGCACCTCTGCTTTCTGTGCCTCCTGCTTTCTGTGCAAGCCAGGCTGGGCTGTGATGGGAAGATACAGAGCCGGGGAGAGCAGGCTGGCAGGTGACAGGCAGATATTTCATTAAGGTCTGCTCATTTCTGTATCTCTTGTCAGGAGCTCAGATCTTGCAAATATCTTGCAAATGCCTGCAGTGGCAGAAATCAGGATAAACAGAGATGTACACAGTTAAAAAAAGAGCTGGTGGAAATGACCCCTTTGAGCACCCTGAGGTGTGTGGTGTGACACTGCTGTCTTCCAGCAGCAACCAAAGAAGAGCAGATGAGACATCTGAGTGGTCATTTATCCTACTCATTCTAGATAAAGCTGAACAAATCTCTGATTTCTCCCTGCCTCAGTTTCTTGTTTCAGTATAGCAACATGAGAGGACACATTCCAAACAGCTCCCTGTCTGGCTTGCACTCTAGTAGGAGTGGCAGGATGATTTGAAAGACTGTACTGACATTTTCAAAGAAGTCCTGTGCTGGGATGGTTGAGCAGCTCATGCAGGTGCTGTGTTTTGCTCCAAAGCCTGCTCTTGGTCTGTGTCCCACTTCTTTGTGCAGGCTGCTATTAGGGGACATCCCTTTAATTTCTTGCTGAAATCTAATATGACATATTTTGGATGACTTTTAGAATCTTGATGTGGGTTAGGTAACAAGGTCCATGGACTCTTCCTGCAGCCTGGCTTCCTTGACGAGTTGGCAGCTTTTGAGAAATCTCCCAGGAGCATTGGGTGAGAGAAGCAGCAAGCAGGAAACAGCAAAGCAAGCTCTCAGTGTATCTGAGTAGCTGCTCTCAGTTTGCACTTGGCAGAGTATTCACAGGTATCAGTGATGGCACAGGAGTTGTGGGTTGGGAATGACCTTTTCTCCCTGCTGGAAATAAAAAATGTGATTGCTTCCCTCTGCCACACTCTGTTTTGAAAAAGAGTCTGGTTTGATTCAAGTCAACCTTTGGAAAACCAGTCTTGGTTTCAGGTTGCAGAGGGGAGATGTTTATGGACTCAGGCTGGCTCTGTGCGCCCTGAAAATGGTTGGCAAGGGTCAGGCTGTGGCAAGCGTGGCCCAGCTTGACCCTGGGGCTGTGTGTGCATGGACTTGGGGTTGTCTGTGTGATAGAGGAGCACATCCTGGAGGGCGGGCTGTAAGGGGGCCCAGAGGATTATCTCTGCAGACCAAACTTGCGGTGGTGCCTTGAAGGATGCATAGTCTCATCTGTTCTGGTCCAGGCATTCTGTGTATAAGGCAGGCAGAAGCAGATTGGGTTAAATCCTAGAGGACATGCCAAAGATTAATAATCCAGGAACTACCTAGTTGCATGAAACTGTTGGAGGCACTAAAACTGGAGATGGAGGCATCAGTGTGTGCTCTTTCATGTCAGTGATCCTGATATGGACAAGTCTTAAGGACTTTTTGACTATTGCCATGAAGTCAGTAGGTTTCTGCTTGGAGCCCATGTTCAGAGAGATATTGCTTGGGGAATGACTGAATTTTATGCCTTTAGGCACTGATCTGATAAAAACAACTAGTGCAACAAGAAGTGCATTGTTCTGGCAGCTATTAGCTTTTTGGGAAAGAGAATATCAGGATTTTTTTTTTTAGAGAGGGAATCCTTAGGCTTTAGAAAGTCATTGTGTTTAATAATGCTTTTTGAAAATTAGAATGGAAATTATGTATTTCAAAAAAATATTCTACATCTACCCCATTAATTTGGTAGAAAATTGTGAAAGCCTTGGGGACTATTAGTGCTTTCAGTCCACGTCAGAGGAAGCACAAACTCCTGAAGCTTTCAATTTAGTGGGTAATGAGGAAAAGAGGACATGGGTGAAGCTCTATCTGAGTGCTCCCACTTTCAGCCAATTTCTTACTTCTTCCTAGCCAACTGTTGGCATCACATCACTCCACTCTGGTAGGTTTTGATGGTGCTAAATCTTTTATTCCCACCAATTATGAATTTGACTTAATTTTTCCCCCCTTCTTCCTTTGCTGGCTGGCTTTTGGGATAATCATGGGGAGTCAGGCCAAACAGTAGGACAGCTGAGTGGATGGAGGGTGTCAGTGTGGTGCTTTCTGCAGCAGGGACTAATGATGTGTTCCAGATCCCACAGGAGACACTAGCTAGTTTTGGAAATGGCAGTTATCAGACATTCGATAAAAAAAAATCCTTTAGCTGTGTTATATGTGTAAATGAAATGTGATTGCAGTTGTCCAGGCATGCTCTGACTATTGTAATGATTTTTTAATGGAGCAAATAGTTTCTATCATTTAATTTCAAGTGATTTTTTTTTTTACTATTCTTTGTCTTATACCATTTTATTTCTCTGTTAAATTGTCCATCTTGGTTGCATATTAATTGAACAGGTCAGGCAAATGGGTGTCCAAAGCTGCAGAGAACAGCTGAGATGAGCAGATCAGCATTTGCCTGCACATCTGCAGCAGCTGCAGCCATGCCCATATTCAAATGTACTCTTATTTTCAGATAAAGTTATATGGGGAGGTAGAAACTCTATCTTTATGCAAACTGCTTTAGGGCAGTGTGCCCCCTGAAGTCCCTGTCTGCTACAGGAATGAGAGGGGTTGAATCTTTCATGTGGCTGTGGGAGGTGGTTGGTGCTTCTCTGCAGAATCCCTCAGAAGGATTTTATCCTGGTGCCGTAGGTTGGCTCCCCTATCTACAGGAGGCTGGTTCAGAGTCACTCACTAGCAATCAAGTGTCTTCTCATTTGCTTTATGTTTTTCTTTCAGACAGAGGAGACTCCTCACAAGCTATAAATATACCCTACCTGGTTCCTCCTTCCTGCATCTGCCCAGCCCCTTTGGTCTTGGTTTTCTTAGACCATCTCCAGACTTCCTCCAAGCCTGGGTTAACTTTATTGATTGAAATTTCTCCTGCAGTCAAAGTGAAAAGCAGCACATTTTTGCAGAGAAAAGAGCAACCCTGCTGAGGTAGGAAGAGAGGAGGTTTGAGGAAACTCCTGTTGCTAGTGCTTCTTCAAGATGCTCAAATAAAACAGTGCAGCTTAAGGGTACCCGAGAAGCAAAGCTCAGTAGCATCAAAGTTGGTCTGAGCACAGAGCAGGAATGAGATTGAATGCATGGCTCAGCCACAGTGATTTATTTTTGCAATTATTGTTTAAGGTCAATATTGCAACAAAATAAACTGCAGCATAACTAAGCTAGACATGGAGGACCCTGGGAGGGAGAATTTATAGTCTAGCTCTGCACTGCAATGCTTTGAGGAGATTTTAAAGGGAACTGTGTGTGCTTAGCACCTGGGAAAAATCAAAAGCCATCTGTTAAATGTTTGTGGGACCAGATTTTTCCTTCTGTCCAAGCAACTCAAAGTTGGACTAGGGGCCTGGAAAAATGGACCCTGTTCAGAAGCTAACCACAAATCAACTCAAGGACAACTCTGTTTCACTGACATGCTGGTTTTTTGTGTGTGTATATGTTATCTTTGGTTAAAGAGCCTCTGTAACTAGCTGGGTTTGGGGAGCTGATCTGGCATCTGTCACTGTCTTTATGTTGTGCCATTTTGTTTTGTTCAGTGGTAAGTGAAAAAAGTTCATAGTTGTGGGCCCTGTGCTCCCTGCTTGGCCTTTGAGTTTTGGAAAACTTCAGTTAATAGGCTGAGGTTTTGGTAGTTGTTGCTTGCAGGCAACAAGGCAAAAATGGTAGAACATGGACTAGGAGAATTGCATTTCAGTGTTGAAGGGAACAGGACAACATTGATTTTTGTTTTCTTATTGCCAACAGACTGATTACAGTAGTTTTGCTTCTGTCCTCTGGGGGCATCTGTCTCCTGGGCATAACAGCAACATAACTTTATATGTGTGGCTGTTGTATGTGGCATTTGTCAGGGGAACAGCAACTCCTGCTTTGCAAATTACAGAGGCAGAGCCCAGCACTGGGATGCTCGAGGGGCATTGTGCCTCTTTAACTCATGAGCCACGGCATCCTGGCACAGCAAATCTGTTTGTTCACGTGTTTGTAGGTTGCTCTCTGAGTTCTTTGTCTACCTGTTAGTTCTCAGTGTAATTTATGCCAGAGTGTTCCCATTTCAGTGTGTGGTTTGCAAAGTCAGCGCGCAGTGAACGTGTTTCAATCTTTGCAGGCAATTAAAGAGGTGAAAGTAGGTTGAGTTCATGGAAGGACAGGAGGAGCAGCCGACTGCCTGACTTGAAAGGCTGCTTATTTTTTCATTGCTGCTGATTTCTGGATAATGACAGATGCTTATACTTCAAGGTGAGATGGAACAGGAGAAAAGAGATTATTAGCTGTGTGAGGGGGTCAGTATGTTTCTGCAAGGAATTTGAGGCCAAGGCATTCAGGTTCAGCTGTCTGAAAGATCTGGAAAACAAAGGAGAAAATCTGAGCTGAACTGGCAGCAAAATTTACACGTAGCCTAATGAATGCTTTTGCACTGTGGCAGTTGAATTCTCTTTTTTTCTTTTAAAACGTGAAGGTAATTGCTTTTACAGTTCTTTGTGCTGTCCAATAAGCTGAAATGCTTTAAAGACAGCATAGAAGAAACATGTAAGTGTCACCAGGCAGAAACTGAAGGAGATTTAAGAGCAAACAGTATATGAAGCTCACTAGAGCTATAAGCAGTTAAGGCTGTTTCTTCTCCAGGGCTGCTGGACCTCAGTTGCCTGCTTGGGAAATGCCTTTGGGGATGAAGGATCTGAGTACTACGAGATCCAGATTTTACATCCATAATGAGTAAGGATTAAATGAAAGACTTCTAACGTTTTATTCTGTTCTGTGTTTACTGAGCAAGATTTCATTTATAAAGGTGCAGTTTTCTAAATGTTCCCTGGTGAGATTTGTTTGGTATGGTCTTGGCAGGCACTCTCTCCAGCCAGGAAAGGGTGCTCATTACAGTTTGAAGGGAGCTTTTCTCCATTTACTCTTTGATGTTTTTGCTTAGTAATGGCTAGGATGTCTTTATTTACTAGATGATGATGATGATGTCTGTCTTTGTATGCATTTTTAACAGTGGAACAGAGCTGCTGTAAGCACATACAAAATGAAATTTTCCAGTTAAATTTCGAAGTTGCCTCCTGTTCATGGCTGTATAATGTTTTAGACACATCAGGTGCAGTTTGCAGAAGGCAAATGAGTGGTTGTAGACAATCCCCCATGTCCATAGTGAACAGGCCAAGAAGGAAGTGGCTTAAAATAGCAGACAGGGAAGTTAGGAGAGAGCTTTAGGGCTCCACATGGCCTGAGGTTAGGAGAGGGAGTAGAATAATTGGGCCAGAGTTTCCAACATCAATTATTCTGTGACTCAGCATGCACAGGGCCAAGCAACTGTCCCTGCCAACTTCTGAGGGGTCTCTTTTCACCTAGAGACTGCAAAGGGCTAATTAAAATTGTGCCCTTCAAGACTTGGGTTTAATGAGCTGTCTAGTGACAGGGAGGGATAAACAAATTTAAAAATCCAGCAACTTCAATAGGAGAACAATTGAATCAATTTTCCAATAGTTTTAAGATGCATGCAGGTCGCAGTAACAAGAACTAGGATCCCATTCTTCTGGGCTGATGTGTGGAGGTGCCTTTGAGCATTTCCCCTTGCTGTTCCTGCCTTAAATGGAGGAGCAGAGTTCTGGGATGAGGCTGGGCTTTGTCCCACGACTTCAGCATCTCTGACAGCAATTCCAGTAAAGATATATTCAAAATACCATCAGCAGCACTGGGAGCCCAAGTGCTCTCATTTCCATCCTGTTTCCACAGTTACCTGTGCACAATTTAGATGGTCCAGCCCCAGGTCTGGGAGTCTGTTTCACTGAGGTCTTGCCTTGCCTTCCCTTGCATTCTTTCAGCTGTAAGAATGAAAGAAAATACTTTGGCCCAAAAGTGCCCTTGCTGTGCTCCTATTTTTCTTAGTGTGAAAATGAAGATGTCCCCCAACTTTTCTGGAGTCAGAAGAAAGTAAAGTGGTGCTTCTGGGGATTGTTGGTTTTGATTGAGATGCCCAGATTTTCCCTTGGCAGGCGAAGTTCCCTGCTCTGCTCTCCTTTCCTGTCCTTTAATTCTTTCCCTGTGCAATAACTAAAAACACCCAGGTGTGAATTCCCCTTCTGCCACCATCTTTCAACAGTCTTCCTGAGCCCGAGGCAAACTTGCATTGCATCTGGTTTTACATGGAAACTAGGGCAGTTTCAAGGAGCAATGCAGTATTGCTTGTGTTCAGGTTTGTCTGGGACACCCCATCCTCCTACCCTGACTGTAGTGGGAGTCTGGCTTTCATCAGCCAAGGCTTCATTCTGTGAAACGTGGAGGGTCATCTACTTAGACAATATAAGATGATCAAGGACAAGGTCAAACAGTTTTATGGGAGATGAGGCTCTGGCCTCGTGCCTTCTGGAAAGAGGGAAAGGTGGAGCAGCACCACACAGACCAAAGGGAGCTGTGGGCATGGTGCCACCTGCTTTGTACTAAGTCCGGGCTACTTTCCCCCAAAGAACTTCCTTTGCACTATAAATTACAATCTGTTTGTGTGCTATGGTTGCTTGGAAGGATGTGAGTTAAACTTTAATGAGTTTCTGTCCAAGAGGAATTGTGAAAATAAATGCAATTCTACCTCCTTGCTCTCTTCCCCACAGCAGAGAGCTCTCTCCCCACGCTCCGGCTCTCTCCACCCCCATCACGTCAGAGCAATCATATAATCATATGGTGCTGAATAAACAAAAGGGTCTAATGTTCTGAATGTGGTGTAAATGGAGCAGTAATGGCAAGTGGCACAGTTTTAAATTTCTTTGATAAACAAATGTGCTCAGGGAGTTGGTTTAGCTCACCAAAGGGACATGGTGGCACTCTTTGTTCCTTCTGCAGTGGTAGTAAGGCGGATGCTGAAGGACCAAAGCAGGGGGATTGGAAGGGTTTAGCTGGCTGTGCAGCTCATGTACCAGCCAGATTTTTGTGCTCTCTGGCTTCCTTGGGATTGTGTTTGCCATGGGCTTCTTTCCAGCTGTGCAAAGTCTCTCTCAGCTGCCTTTAATTTCCAGGATGCTTCTTTAATGTTCATTGCCAGAAGGATAAAGAGGAGCCTGGGAAGCAGCAGCTGTCATGTGAGAGCTGTAGTCGATCAGATAGAAGAGTATTTATTTCATAATTCTCTTTGTAACTTTTTCACAATTTCACGGTCCTGGATAGGGTGGTGGGAAAGCTGAAGTGTACCTGTCAGTCACAGCATTAGCTGAAGGGCAATTAGGAGCACCTGAGGAGGTGAAAAAGAAGATAAAGCAACCAAGTCAGCTGGGTTTCAGTGGGGTTTTTTTATGCCTTCCATACTCCCTTATTCCTGCCATTATTCCAGACAACATGGTCAATGGCTGGCCAAGGAATGAACGAGGCTTGACCTAATTCCCACTTGGGCAGCCCATCTCTCTGGGCAAGTTTTTGCAGCTTGGAGATGGTGTCTGTGTTCTCAGCTGCTGCTTTTACCCTGTTGTAGAGAAACTATAGTTAATTATTATTCTTTATTTGTTTTACTTCTGGCAACCAACCCTGTAATATTCAAAGCCTTGTTTGGGAAAGCTGACTCTGGAGGTTATGGAAACTCCTGGGATTTGGGGTCCTAGGGAAGATGAAGTGCACTTGGGTGTTGTAGGTTTTTATGTTGCCACCTCTAGGTTCCTGTAAGTTCACAGTGTGAAATGGGGGCTTAGAGGTAGAAACCTGCTGATTATTATAGTTGGATCAAGTGTGGAGCGGCCTTAAATCTGGGTTAGACAACTCCTTAATTTTGCCCTTAACTTTTCACCTTGAAAAGTAACTAATGAAGCAGCTTTCCTTTTCCTGCTCTGTTGGTTTGTGCACATTTAAAATTCTTCAGGAGTCAAGGGAGCCCAGGAGGCTAAATCTAATTTTTTTTTTTTTTTTTTGTGACAGGCAAGTGGGACTGGGTAATGGCTAAATCTTTTGTGTGTTGAATGAACAATAAAGAAATAGAGAATTTGTTTAACTACATAAATATATGAACCCTGTAGCGCCCTACTGTAAAATGGCTCTGAATTGCACGGGTAGCTCCACGCATTGCATAGCTGTGGGGAACCCATACATTATGTTGTCAGGATGAGTGATACCCTGTTTTGGTAGGAACAACAGGAGTCATTCATTACTTCAAGAGCTCCTTACAGGCTGACAAGGTGGTAGCCTGCACTCTCAATAGCATATTTTAAAACTGAAAGCACCCTCCTTGTGTGCTCAGAAGAGGCTGGACGCTTGAAGAGCTTCTTCCTGCTGAAGTGGTGCTCTAAGTGTGCATGGCATGAGCACCTCGGTGTCTCTCCTGAAAATTGCTTCAGGAGGTGAAGACAAAATGGATGGCTTGAAGGGTTATTGCTGTGTTTGCAACCTCACCTCAAATCCTGATTTAAAGGCAATATTTGCAGAAGGGATTTACGAACCTATGTGGCACAGAGTGGTGCAGGGACCAAAGTTATTTTACAGCTTTTGGCATGTTTCATCCTCTGGCTAGAAATGAAAATATACTCAAGGATCTCGCCAGTAATTATAGAAGGGGAAACTACTTTTGAGCATGTAGGTTAGCAGATGCTTTGTGAAAAGTGCTGTGTGGCAGGAATTGGGTCTTTGGCCCATTGAACTGAGGATCCAGAGACCAGTGGTGTCCAAAGTCAGTGGTGGCTCTGAGGGCTCTCCTGCCCTGCAGACCTGCAAGCAGGACAGAAGTGTCTGTGCAAGTATGGGGTGCTGCTCCAAGCTGTGGAACTGTGGAACTGTTTCACAGGCAGTGATGGTGTGGTGAGTCCAAAAGTGAGAAGTCCTCTCATCTTCAGCCAGAGCCAATCAGCCCTTGTGCGCAAGAACAGCCAAGTAATAAATCAGGAATTAGACCCTATCAATATTCTGGAGATGCAGTTACTGAAATCCCTCAGTAGCTTTTCCTGGCTCAGGTAATGGTAGTGTGGATGCAGAAATGCTTTAAACCCATCTTTGTGGGTTCACCCTTGCCTGGAACAACAATCCTTTTGGGTTATGTGGTCCTGAATTAGAGGCATGTGGTGTGTCTCAGTGTCTTTCCTCTGCCCTTGCTGATGTTCTGCACTGCCTTGTGTCTCCCTGATGTTTTCTGTTTATTGTTACCTTTAAAACATTGAAAAATATTTTGTATTATGTTTCTTGGGTCTGTTCAGCTGTGCAAAATAGAGTTGTTTGTGACTCTGCTTCCACCTTTCATTGTCTAGTACTAAATTAATTTTATTTATCTATATTTGCTGTCCCTAATGCCTCAAAAGATGAGTTTAGGTATTAAATTATTTTTTCTTTATAAAAACATTTAGAGTCCTTGATATGAATTATGATCCCTTAGCCTTTAAGCCACAGTGACTTTGTTTTCAGAGCCTTTTTGTTGGCAATTGTGAAGTTTAGTGAAGTTTACAATGGTGGCTTTTTCAAAAATGAAAACTGATATTCCCACATTTGCTTTCAGGAATTGCAGATTTAAAAGAAATTCTAAATGTTGAGACTCACAGTAAAATCATAAGGCTTGGCTGCTCTGGGAATACCCTGAGATTTTTAATTTGACAGGATAAATGCCAACAGTCTTCTTAGTGGTGCATTTCATCTAATAGGAATTAATTTTAAGAGGCTTCTGGTGAATTTTTTTCCAAAATGGAGCACTCGGACTTGCAGAATATAAGCTTTCACATAGGAAAAGTGTGTCCAGTCAGCAACAGAGAGAGAAACAAATCCAAGCTGGGAAGCAACCTGTGAATTCACTCAGAGCTGGTCTGCACACTGAATATTAAGGAGTTGTTCCTTGCAGTAATTTTTACTTCTGGGGGCGACTGTTGTTCCATCTTAGTCACTGACAGAATTCCTTTGGGCATCACTGGAGCACAGATGTCAAACCTTGTCTGCTGCCTCTGGATTTCTTATGTAAGAGTGTTGAGGCTCTGCAGTCAGGAGCTGCTTTCCTTGGCATTGAACAGAGATCAGAATCAGACCCATTGTCAGAGGCTTCGTGAAATTAGTTTGGGTTTTTTCCCCCCACATCACTAGTTTCAATCACAAGATGTCAATAAGGAGGACCTAAATACAGAGGCTCTGTTGACAGCTTCCTCTCTGCTTGTTTATTTTCAGTTGGCTGATATTAGGTGGTTTATCAACATCTGCTACCTTCAGCACACGTGCCATCACGTTTGTCACGCTGTCATGGGCTACCAGAGGTGGCAATGGCTGTGCTATGGGCAGGCCAGCAGCCCTGGTCTGTTTGAAATGAACATTCAGTGTGTGATCAAACTGTTGTGGTTTAAGCAAGGAGCTCTTCAACACCTCTGGGAGATTTGTGTGGTTTTGGGATCTGTCCCATCCACCAAGCAGCCTCTGTGCTGCAGAACGTGGCCTGCTCATGTCTGGGCCTTGGACCTCCAGAATGGGAGCTTCATTTTGGATAAGCCATAATTTTGTTCGTTCTTGGCTTGGAAAGCTTTTATGAAACTCTTGTTCTTAATCCTCAGAGCAGTCCTCTCTCTTCTATGAAAGTTGGCATAGAGAAAACAAATCTCATTGTGTGATGTTCCTGAACATTAGCCCCACTGCCCAAAGTGCTGAACCATGCTGTGCACCTGTTGGGTCATTCCTAAGGACATGGAAGCATAAAATTGCCCTTCAGGCTTCTTTTTGCTTTTCCTAATTTCTATGAGAAATCTCTTTGCAGGTGGACAGATATGGAGGCCTTTTCTAGGTTTTGGATGCAGGGAAAGAAAAGCTCATCTACTGCAGAGAGACACCCAGGAAGAATTAAGTGAGATGCTAATGAACACTGAACTGTGCTATGAATATGCCTGGGTGTGTATCAGAACTGGGGAGGTCAGAGCTACTGCTCTCCAGATTTTTGTGGGTGTGGAAATGTGGAAAATAATGGAACGGAAGTACTTTTCTTTCTTCAATCTTGTTGAAATTCAAAGTGACCAGAAACCTGAACTGTATGGGAGAGCTGGGATCTGGAAATTTGAAAGTGCAATCTTCTCAGTTCTCCAAAGAAACTCTGAATCAAAAGGGCAATTTTCTCCCATTTTCGCCCCAAAGAGAAAAATTATCAGTGATAATTACTTCTTTTTATCATCAGAGTAGGAGACATTGCATAGGAGAGAAAATCCAAACTGATAGGTCATGGATGATAGGATGGAATTGCTCTAAAAATTGTCATAAGTTGGGATAGGATTTTGATTTTTTTCCCCATGTCAGCTTCATGGTGTGGCTTAAATTCAGCTGAAGAGCAGAGGATGAAATTAGAAAACTGGTATTGAAATGTGAGGACATAAAGACACAAAGAAAATTTCTCTAAAGCATAATGTAGCACATGTGCTACAATTTAAGGTTTCTTGCATGTACTGCCTGAACAGGAATGACTTCTGAATTTGAGCTGAATCTGGCAGAGAAGGTGTGCAAACCTGAGAAACCTGTGCAGGCCAGCCCCTGTTAGAGCTGCACACCTGGCCAGCCTTGGGTTATCAGCACAAGTGCCCAGATTAATTACAAAGAGGGGGAAAATGACCCATAGCTAGCCAATTTTTTCTTTCTAATGGGGCACATTTAACACTTATAGGAAGCTATTACAATCAGAATCAGGTTGTATTATCATCTGCTGCTTCAAATTGCATGCAAATCTCCTCAAAGCCTACCTCTTCCCAGTGGGATAGAAAGAGAGCTTTTTCCCCCATTTTGCTAATGCTGCCATCTCAGTGTCTCACTCCATGACATTTAACATCTTTGCCAAATTTAATTTGTGCAAAATCAGCTGCTTAGTCGTGCTGAGGGCAGTCCTGCTGATTTTAGCAGTATGTGGACAGCATGGTGATTGACACTGGAAGAGGCAACCCCAGGGCTCCTGTGAGAGACTTGCCAGTCCTGCATTACTCTGCTGCACTGGGCCTGTGGAGCAGCCCTGGCTGTGCGGCCAGAAAGGTTAAATTTGCTCTTGGCAGATAAGAATATTTAACTGGTCAACTGAGGAGGCTGCAGCTGTATTTTTGTGGCCTGCAAAGCTAGAGGGTTTTGGTATTTGGTAGAGAAGGGTGGGTGGTTGGCTGGGTGTAATTGTTTTTGTCATATTTGCTGCTGCTGAGGAATGCAAAGAGCAGGTGTGAGCGGGAGTGGGAGGAACCTGTGGCTGACCTAAAGTTTTGTACTCAGTTTGCAATACTGACTTTTTTTGTGGATGATTCAGTCACCTACACTGACCAAAAAGCTGGCAGTCAAAACCCTCCCTGCTCTCTTGTCCTCTACCAGCCATGCCCAGCCTGGCTGTTGACTGTGTCTGTTAGTCATGGTTGGAAAAATCAGGGCATGGACACTCTGGAAGATGAGGACAGAGCTGAAGTGCAACTCATTTTCAACTTCCTATTTACATCTGTATACAGGCTACTGAGGCACACAGGTTTTGGCTGAACAATTAGGAGAATGTATTCTACCTCCTAATTACTGTTAATATCTAATCTGATTCCCCCAAATAGTTGTTCTAGAATTGCATTTTTTTCCTTGATTAGGCTTAGAAAATGGTAGAAGTTGGGGGGTTTTTATCTCTTGGTATTTAAGTATGTCCTTGCAGTATAATTTGAAATAATCTTGAGATTTAGACAAAACTTTTATAATAAATAAAGATATGTCTGGGATTTTAAAAATATCTGGTCCTGCAAACATGGGCACATGAAAACTGTTTCAGGTGCATACAATTTTGTACCCATTTGCAGATGTTTTGAGGCCTAATCTTGGTGATCAGGGAAGCACAGCTTGTAGCCAAGTATTTAAACTAAGAAAGAAACCTGTAGCATTTATTGCACAAAGGCCCTCAAAAAAGTTTTGAATGTGCAAAGCGCCTTGACATATTCTATGCCTCAAAGATCAGACTAGCATGTAAGGCCAAAGTTCTGGTCAGTCTCTGTATTCACCATTCCTTAAATATACCATGAATACTTTGTCCTGAAGGTCACGAGTGTAGTCATTCGTTGAATTGTCTAAGGGATTGCCCCTGTGAGTTGTGCTGCCTTGTAAGGACAGGGACCTGGGAGATCAGTGTCTTGGTTTCCATCATGGTGTATGACTGTTTTCTAAAAAAAAAAAAAAAGGAAAAAAAAGAAGTTTATTTTTTTCTTGTGAAGAAATCTTTGATTTTTACAAGATCTACAGAGAGACTGTTTCAGTTGATTATGTGGGGATCACAAGGTCTATAGGCATCAAAAGCATTTATCTGATGGGTGTGACCTAGTATATTCAGGTAATATTCTGTTTGATTCCAAGGGTATTAAAGGGAATCCAAGTCTAATGGATGCTCTTGATGAGCTATGGTGTCATTTATGCCTGTGTGAAAGAAGGAAAGGTCACTTGGTATCAAAGAATCAGGACTGACTTACTCTTCATACAGAGAAATCTCTCATCTGGCCATTTGTCATGAATGTGTAAGAGAGAGGTGGACATTGAGAGAGATTTTCTGATTTAGATTTTAGATGGGTTATATTAGCCAGTATCTTAGCCTGCAGCAGATGTGCAAGAAAAATCCTTTTTTTATCCCTAGTGATGGCCAAGCTTCAAACTTTGTTTTACCAAAGGTAGAAAAGCTTCTAGATGCTTGGGTACACCTCAAAGTATTATCTGAGTCTGTTTGGTTTGCTTATCCACACAGTTTTGCCATGGCTTAGTTACAGGTTATAAATAAATATTCCTACTATGGTAAAATACTGGCTATTGAAAAGCTCTTGAATCTAGCAGAGAGATGCATAACAGGAATTAATGGCTGAAAGATGGAGCCAGATGAATCTACAGCAGTGGAGTGATGAATGTTTTAAGGAGTAATTTTAGATAATCATTGAGATTAAGGAGGTAAAGAATAGAGGAGAGTTAACATTTCTCGATACCTTCAGATCATGATTGAATGCCTTTCTGGAAGATATTTTTCAGGAAATTATGCATTGCTGAGCTCAGTATAAAGAAAACTGGGCCAAAGATAATGGTCTGTGTTAGAAGAGAGATGTCACTGGTTAGCAAATGGTGTCTCCTGGCTTTGGATGTTATGAATTGAAGCAGTTGATGACTTGGTAAGTGGTACATTTTCCTTAAAGTTTCCAGGACTTCTGTATGGACTGAAAGTACAGAGATAACTCTGAAGAGTAATCTATTTTTATCACATTAAAGAACCCCCATCAATCTGAGCCTGGACTAAACATTTATGCTGATGTCTCACTTCAAATATAAATTATATCATAATTCATGACTACTTTGTAATTGAAGGACATTTTTTGAGATCACTTATTTTATGAAGACTTAATTTTGCAATTTAAAAATATTTTAATGGTTGGTTGCTTAACTAGGAAATTCTCTAATAGGAAAATCCTATGTGGGTAGAAGATGTCACAAAGGGGAGATACTATATGGTAAAAAAAATCAACCCATCTTACCTGTCACAACATGTAGTATGTGTCCCGAGGGATGTTTCAGTGGAAAGCTGCAGTGAAAGGAGGAACAAGAAAGTATTGTATGTTTGACTACTACCTGAATTTTATACTTGCACAGAAACAATGGTGGTTTTTTCCCCTCTACCATCGCTATTTAGGAAAGGGCTTTTATTTCACCATTGCACTGGAGGAGAGCTGCAAATATTCCTTCCTTGTGCCAAGGACCCCCGCTGTAGCCAGTGGAGGTGAACCCTTTTGTAGGCTGGTAGAGTCTCTTGCTACTTCTGCTCCAAGGATGCCACTTCCAAACTGTTTCACATGCAATTTTAAGTGGACCATTTAAGTGTCTCTCTTCTGAGACCCCTCACATTGACCTCCTGTATGTTTTTCACTGAGATGCTTCCTTGAGGAGATGGCCTGTCAAACTATCAAACCTCTGCAGAGCTACTGGCTTTGCCTGCTGTAGCAATCCCTTCTGCCAATTCTTAGGACATGTATGGATCTGAACACTGTCAGGAAGGACAGTGATGCACATTAGTGCAAAATGCTTCTGACAGAGCAGCAGGTGTTGCTCAGTGTAATCTTCCCCATGGAAGCCTAAGAGAGCTTGGTGCCTGAAGAAAGTGAGGAGAGATTTGCTGGTGGATTCCTGTCCCAGACATCTATGCAAATACAGCTCTCTTACAACATTGCAGGGCAGATGTTAACTGAGGTGAATACATGAGTATGGGCTGAGAAAGAGTGGCTGGAACTGAAGGCAGCGATGGAGAGGACTACTTTCCATCTTGATTTGTACAGTTTTCATCTTTTTTTCTCATGGTGCAATGTATGGTTGCTGCATAAGAAGGACTGTTGAGCTTAGGTGGACCTTTGATCTGATCTCCCAAGTATTAACCTGCTGCATCAACATCATTGTTTCTGTTGATGACTTGGTGGCACAGTAGCACTGAAAATCCTCATCCTTTAGGAGTAAATAATCAGTTTTCTGTTCCCAGTGTGTGTGGTGTTGCCTGGCTGTCACACTATACCTCGTTGCTGCTAGTTAAGCCTGTATATTAGGGGATTTTGTCTTATGAGACTTGGCACTGAGATACTGCAGTGATGGAAATAGTACAGGTCCTTTAGGCAGGTACAGCAGCTCACCTGGAAAATGATTATACTGAACAGCAGAGAAATTTTCTGTCTGAGAAAAGAAGTGTTGAGAAATTTGGAGTTCTGAAGCCAACACATCTCTTGTGGGTGTGCAGGCACAGGGGCCAATACTTTGCTGTGTCCCTTCTCTGTGCTGTGCTTTACTCTGAAGTAGGAGCCATGTGATCAAGAGCCACCTTCCCACCAATTATTTAGACACAGAGCAGTGCAACAGCCTCTGAGCGAGGTATTTATACCATGGGATCCTCGTGCTTATAAATAACTGCAGCACTGCCAGCATTGCCTGCTTGACTGTAACCACACTATTTATATAAATCTGACAATGTAACTACAGCTGTGGAAGACGATTTAAATACAGCTGGTGAAGTAAGTACACCCTTAGGAAGATATAACTAACTACAAACATAATAGTCTCAGGTAACTATACCCACAGGAAAGCATAAACATGCAAATAACAGCCACAATGTAAGTGTAATTTAAATGTCAGAGGGTCTCAATCTTGATGTAATAGCAGTTGGGTAACTTTACTCAGAGGAGAGGAAAATAACTGTGTGAGTAACAGCTGCAGTCCTCTCCAGTGATGGGAGAGGGGAGCTTGGAGAGTTACAGCTGTGATCTCGAACTCCCAGAATCAGGAGGTCATCTGCATGGGGCCAGAGCAGGTTTCAAACTGAAACTTTAGGTCTGGGCAATTAACTGTGGAGGGGGTCTGTTCCTGGGAAGTGGAGTGCTGGGAGGGGGGTGTTGTGTTCTGGGCCAGGATGATGAGGTGGGTGTTACGTTCTAGCCCAGGATGATGACAGATGGAGGAGTGCAGTGGATTTGGCTTCTGCTCACTTCCCCAGGAATTCAATTCAGTATATTTCAGAACATGGTTTTAACCTGAAACCAGATGTTCTGAAAGAGAAAAGGTTTCCAAACACATGAAATAGTGATGAGCCCCTACAGCTGCAGAGCAACACATCACGTTGTGTATGCTGTGTACAGGACTGGTAAAGGAACTTGTGCTGGAAACAGAGGATAGGAAAACAGAGAGATTCTAAAGCAGCAATTCATGCAGAGGCAGACAGCAAATATGAAGAGAAACTGTTAAAATAATGTCTCAATTTAATATATTTTCTTTTTTTGAAGCAGCCTGATCTAATTGACCTTCTAAATAGAGATGATTTTTCCGTTTTCTGTCTTATAAAAAATAAAAAGTGAAATAAAAATAATTGCCAATTATTCTCTGTTTGTATACAGCTATTCAGCAATAAACTTGACTGAAGATGCAGCAGAAGCAATCCACTTTCCCACTGCCTGCCATGTTAGATTGAGACTGTGGCCTCTGAGCTGTGTTTAGATAGAAATTGGATTGAGTAAAATAAAATGATTGCTGTCTCCTCTGGACCTTCACATGGGCTTTATATCTTTCTTAAGATGTATGTTTGACAGTGGAAGGTGAATGCCTTAGTTTTAAAATAGAATCAATTTAAAGCTTTCACACAGTACTGATCAGTTAAGTTATTGTGTTACGTCAGGAAACCGGGTTTTGGAGTGGGTTTTTTTGAGTTAATTTTTTAATCAGTTTTGTAGAAGATGTTGATTGTCAAAACTTGAAATTAAATACTTGTGGGGCTGTGTTGAGAGTGAGACCTGGAACATCACCAAGTCCAGGGCATGGTGTCGCTGGGTTTGGCAAATCACCTGGTAGATTTCTGAGAAGTTTCGGATCACTTCTGATATTTAGAAACAGGGAGCAAAATATATTCTTTGATCTCTCTTTGGAAATGTGGTATAAATATGTAATGATTAGCTTGGTTTTCCTTTGTCCTTGGTGCAATGACAGCTGTCTGAATGCTATGACAGCTCTGTAGGAATTGGTGCTTGGAACAGACAGGTGGTTGTCAAAGGGAGCATTGTATCTTGGGAATGACTCACTGGAAATCGGAGTTATCTCCATTTTAGAGGTAAGCTGAAGTGTCTGACTGCTTTACCTTAATGTTCCAAGGATATCCTTCACTCTGCAAGCAAGATGATCAGTAAACCCTTGGGCTCAGTATTAAATTCCTACAGGGTGCAGGGATACAGGCACAAAATGCAAAGACCAAATGAGATAAGAGGTAAGATTTTCTGCCTGCAGCTTCCCACTTAACGGGACTAAGGACATGCACTGTGCCCTGCAGGAAACTTCTCAGGGAGAGTGTATCATTAGCAATGCATATTCCCTTCTTTAAAGCTCAACCTGGGAGCCTTTCTTGATTTGAAGTGTCTGGAAAGTGATGGGGCAGTGTGATGCTGGTGAGTTGGGTATGGGCAGCAAGAAGCCCTACTGACAGAAGGATTGGTCAACAAGAAGGGGAGGGGGAGGGAAGTGATGCTGAGCATGGGGAGATGTCAGCTGCATTATTCACCAGCTTCCTTCAGGCCAGCTTCAGGACTCACATTCTGCTCTGCTGCATTCAGAAATCACCATGGTGAGTGCTCTCTGTAATCTCCCAGATGATTTTACACCACCAGTGGAGAGATTTAGCAGATGGTATCAGACATGAGCAGCAATGTCAGACAGGCCCCCATAATCACTGCTTATGTTGGTTGAAACTAAGATTTCTGGAGCAGCATGAAGTGCTTGTATTGGTTGCTAGTTCTGCTTGGGTCTAGTCCTAATCAGAGTCCTAAACAGGTCAGTAGCTGCAGAAATGAGGAGGGCTTGAGGACAAGTCTCTTGCAAGAGCTAACAGAGGATAGGTAAGGTGTCCTCTTAGTCAGTGATAAGAGCATCTTAATCATAAAATAGTTTGGGTTGGAAGGAATATTGAAGAGCATCCAGTTCCAACCTCTCTACCATGGGCAGGGATGCCATTCACTAGACTGGGTTGCTCAAAGCCCCATCTAGAACCCTTCCAGGGGTTGGCGTATTTTAGCCTTGGCTACACAGCAGTGACGTGCTTTACTCTTGCTGGGATCCTACCAAATTTTGTTTTCCCTTTGAGTCCCAAGGAGGTAACACAGGAGTTTTTTAGCTCTCAGAGGAGCTGCCACTGCAGATGTGGTGTGTCTGCTTTATTGTAGTTTTTTTTGGATCCAACTGACAAGATCTGTCACAATTTGTTGTCTTTATTGCACTTCCTCATAGCGATTAAGGAATTCAATATGCTTTTATTTAGCTAATGACCAGAAATTGTGCATTATAAGGTTTCAGTCCCAAAATTCCATCATATGATACTTTTTTAATGCAGAAGTCAGCTGCCTTGTGTCAGCCTAACTTTCAAAGAAATGCAGTAAAATTTAATGGTAATGGGGGTTACAGTTGTTCTTCATTAAATGCATTTGTCTTTTCCTTTAGAATTTCAGCATTGCAAATTTTATTTGACTCTGACTTCTGTTTCGTAACCACTCTTGCTTAAGACCATTACAGAAAATTGCATCTCAACCCATACATGCTTTATGGTGGTAGTGGGCCAAATTTTACCAGTGGAGGTGGTTCACAGTGAGCTTGTAGAATTCCTTTCCACAGACTGCTATAAATGCAGGAGGTTTGTACAGACCTTCACAGACCTTTCCTTATAGCTGGGAGAAGTGCCTGGTGGAGCAATGTTGGTAAAGTTTAGGCTGAGAAGAACACAGACAAGAACATAGTTTAAAACGTGGGAGATTTCTTGCAGGAGTCATGTACACCTGCTCTCTCCCTGGTCTTCACTTGATATCCTCTTGTACCCACTGCTGAAGGCAGCAAAGTTCAGTTAATCTTGGTGTTGGTCATTTACTGATTTATTCAACAGAGGATTAAGCTGTTGTTTGGATGTCAAGTCCTTTTTAGTTCGTTGTTGTTCTTAGGAGGAAATGTGAAAGAGGCAGAATTTATGTCAGTCAATAGCAGTTTTCATCAGCATCTTACATAGAAAACCCGACACTAAGCCTGTCAGAAAAAAAAGCAGATGTATTTTTCCCTGTATGAACTATTTTCATCCAGTATTGTCTTTCCTTTCTGTTACAAAGTTTTATTTCTGTTTTCCAGCTGGCCCAAATACCACGCTGCTTAGCACAGCAACCTCTTTTTAACTGAGGTTTTCTAGCATTAATACCCCTGCATTTCTTTCACTGGAAATTCTGTTGTTGCTATACAAAATTGCTCAAAAATTATCCTGTGACCCAGAGGTTGTCTTTCATGAAAGCACACTGAATTGCTAAGGATATATCTGTACAAGGATGGCAAATCTGCATCAAAAATTGGCAATGTTGTAACACATAAATGTAACTGATTACCATAATCACAGTTTCAAGAGATTTGTAGCGGAATTACTGTCTTTTCAGTCTAGGTTACCAGCTTATTCACAGGAGAAGATCCTCACAATAACATGGCTGTTGAGTATTTTTTATTAAGTGTCATGGTATTGTCCATTTGTTCCTGTGTGGACAAATCTATATATGATAACTGGACATACTGGACAGAGGCAAAGGACCGAGAGCAAGTGGAATTTTGGTGCTGAAGATCAGCCTTGGCTACGGCAGGTGAGGCACCAAGGGTTTGTCTTGCTGCTGCCACTGCCACCTGTGCCACAGTATAAAGTTTGTCTCTCCACATTGCCAGCCCAGCAGAGCTACTGCATGCTGGAGTGTAGTTCAGTGTTAAAAAAGAGCAATTAGGGGAGGGTGGCTCTTTGTGTAACTTAGTATGCTCTGGATGAAAGGAAAATATGCTCTGCTCTTTGACTTTGAGAAGGGCTGGGGAAGCTCAGCACTACTTAGGAAGAGCAAAGCTTCACAAAGGATAAGAGGTGGGATTTAACTCAGTGGTTGATCTCCTTTTTCAGTACTTCTGTGGCTTTTCAAATTCTTTGTCAGGCGAGGGACGGAAAGGTATCTTGAAAGCCAGGAGAGGTGTCCTGCCTGGGCCCCTCTGCAGCAGGACCTCACCTGTATGAAGATGGCCATTGTCACTTGTCACCTCTATCTCGAGTGTCAAAGCCCTTGTCCTTCCCTTGCTGGTACTCAGTGTTTGTGTGCTGAGCTGTGACCCTAAAGCCAAGGTGGGTTCTGCTGCTAGCAAGTTTTACAGTATTTCTGAGCTGCTTGGGAAGACAGTTCTTCAACCCACTTTTCCTTCTAATCTTCATTTTTGCATGAAGATAAAAAGTGTTTTCAAGGATTCCCTTGAGGACCAATTTAGAGTTCAGTTTTGATTGAATTAGTTGGATGTATGTAAATAGAATCACGCATTTAACAGAAACCCAGATGAAAGACACTTTCAGGAGGGCTTGGGGCAGATGCTGTCAGTTTAGCCTGCAGTAAGCACCTCAGAGCAAATCCTGTGCCTCTCCCTTTTATCGTGATTTATTCCTTTCTCCTTCACATCTCAGCCACTGGTGAATGCTGTTGTTCCAAGATGCACATTTGTTTTGGGCACTTGTGCCTCAAGTCTACCTTGGGTCTGTGGCTGGCCCCTTTTACATAGTTGTGGGCCAGAGAAAAAATACTTTTGTGCTGTTCCAGAAGCTCTTGTGTTTGAAAAACTGGAATCATAAATATGGATGGCACAATGTGCTGGCATGAGCAAGGAGGGGGATAAAGATTAAGGCAAACTGCTTTAATTAGCTGTCTCTGTGTTGGGGGACAGGCACCCCATGTGTCAGCAGTGAGAGAGGGGATGTGGGATGCTTCATTACCTCCCTGCTGTGAGCAGGGATAAGGAACAGCCACCTGCAAAGCCAACAGCACGGGCAGGAGCTGCAGTGAATGGAACAGGCTTGTGAGTACAGCTGGGGGCTTGAATGGCTGCAGAGTCCTGCACGTCCCTCCCACAAACTGGGAGTTCAGGGACAGGCAGCCAATTTACACCTTGGCAAAGTAAGCCTGGACCACAAGGCTCTGCTCCAGATGTGTCTTCTGTGAATGCTGAGGAGGGCGACTTCCAAAGGCTCACCTTTATTCCTCATGACAAGAGCCTGAATTGCAATCTTCTTGGCTGGTAGTTTTTCTTCATCTGGGTGCCTTGTGAGGTCATAACATGACTGTATCACTGTTTTTGCACCACAAAACACCTGTTCATCCTCCTGTGGGCAGCCCTGATCTCTGCAAGTACCTGCTGGGCTGTGGCTGGGAGGCCCTGCTTGCTGCTGATGTGGCAGGGTTGGATCAACCTCACAAAGTGAGAACGCAGAGAAGGCCATGAGCTGTGGGCAGGGGGCAGAACTTGTGCTTTCCTAGGTGCTTTGGAAGTGACCAGCATGCTTCCTTTCCACACTAAGCTGGGGCTTTAGTTTGCGTTTCCTCAGGTTTGCAAAGCTCAGTGCTAGAATCTGGAAAATGTTGGGCTTTACATGGCAAAGAGGACTGCATGCTTTAAGATGTGTGTAATCAGTTGTGGGACCAATTCTTTCCTTTCAGCCATCTCATAGCACAGAAACATCCCCAGCCAACAGCAAGGCTTTTGGAGCCTTCTATGCAGAATAATCTCTTCAGTGCTGCCCTCACTCGCAGCCATGCTGTTTGGTCAGGACCTAATCCAGTTCAGATGAGGCTGTACTGCTTCTGTGACATGTCTGTCTGGCATGTGATGCTATGCAGCCAGATACCCTGCATCGTTGGTAAAAGCAAAGTAAACAAGACAGTGCCCACGTCCTCCCTCCCAGCCCTGAGCCTGCCTGTCTCTCTCCCTGAATGTGGGCTCTCGGGAGTTACTTAGCCAAAGGCTAAATCATATTATGTCATACATATTAACTGGAAACAAAGCAAGTCTCAGCAGACTTGAGATCTGAGCAGATGCCAAATGTCAAATTTGATGGAAAATGCTTAATTACTTCTCCCAAGCCAACTTGTTTTTTACTCCTCCCATGTTTTCTGCAAATTTCTCTTTTGCAGTGTGAAATGTCTTCCCCGATTCAGCCCTTGGTTCAGCTTTCCAGAATGGAGATTCTTGTTCCTACAAGAAGCTGGGAAACTCAGATGAGGGAGCTTGGAAGAATGTGATCATTTCAACATAGTCCTTGCAGCTTTTGTTCTCAGTTTTATGGTCACCTTCCTTCTATAGAATTGTTTTGGGGGCTTGAGGTTTTATTTCTGCCTTCTGTCCCTCATGTCTTCAGTGGATTTTTGCACCTTCTCTCTTTGGCTGTATTTTTACCACTTACTTTAATCCATGAGAGTGAGTTGCAGAGAGCATGGTGGTGATGTGATGAAACTTGAGAGTAGATGTGCTTGGGAGTGAGTCTGCTTCTAAGTGAGATTACAGGTCAAACTGAGATGATGGGAGTCTTAAATGTGCAAAAACTTCTCACAGGAACTGTGTATGATGTGTGTGAAATTCAGGTTCTACTCACTGTAGTAAAGCTGGCCAGGGTACAAGCTTAAAACTCTTTTCCCATAGCTAAGGTGAGTGCATTGTCCATAATGCTATTCTGGGAGGACCTCTATTGTCTCCTTGCTATATTTTGCTGTTGGTCTAGTGATGAATTCAGATGAGTTTTGTCCCTAGGTGAGACAGGTAGGTTTATGAAATCATTGTTACTCTTAAAGGATAAAAAAACTCACCCTACAAAGAAACAGCAGTTGGGTGTGTAACCATTCAGTTGGGCAGCAGTGAGGATTTGAATACAGAGTCTAGATTTGAATATAGAATCTTAGGCTGCTGCTATTTCCAGGAGCTGTATTTTAGCTCTTGGAGAGCTTTATATGCAGAGGTTGAGAGCTGTACCATCAGCAGAAGCTTTACATATCCCAAAGGGATGAAGGCAGGGGAAGGAGGGCTGCAGAAACCAAGAGAGCTTTTGGGAACAGAGACAGTCATGGGGACACTGAAGGTAACTGACACAGTCCTGCTCCTACAAGTGGGGCAGCTGCTGTGCCTGCAAGGCTGCCTCAGTGCTGTGCAACCACTGCCTGGGGCTGGCACCAGTGAGAGCAGTGACCTTCCTGCAACATTGGCAATGTGGTTTCTCCTCTTGCACACAAGAAGGAGATGATGAGCTAAGAGGTCTCTGAAGAAATAGGTTTTTCTCTCTAAGAAACTTCCCTCTTTCTAGGTCTTTTCCAGCTTTTCCAGTTTCTTGTACCATCCAAGCACTGAGCAGTGCAGCTGCTGCAGAGCACAGCCCAGGATGTACACGGGGCCTGTTGAGAGTACAGAAGTGAGATGTGTTGCGTTTTTTCATACTTGACATATTTTCTGTGATAAATGAATTTCCTGTGTTTGGATTTTCCTGCTTTCCAGATCTGCCTGTGTGTCTTTCTCTAACCCTTCCCTTTGGTGAGTCTCCCCTGTCCCACTGGGGCAACCCAGCAGCAGCAGAGCTCTTCCTCACGCAGGATCTCCCAGCACACAGGGAGCCATGGTTTGGGAGGAGGGGCAGGGACAGTGGTGTGTGCATTTACTGTTGTAGTATTTTCAAAGAGGTGGGAAACTAGACAGCATCTACAGGACCTGAGAGCTGCATGGCAGGGCTCAAGCAGCCTCTAGCATGACATTAGCACAAAAAAGTGAATTGTGAAAAGAAGAGATTGATGTGAACTTACACTTGTTCTCTTTGAAGGGTAGTTTCCTTAATGACTCCCATGTTCTCTCCTGCACCTGAGCAGCCTTTGCCATCTTCAAGCAGTCCTGGTCCACGCTGGTGTCTGGACTCACACTGGATCTTAAATTCCCTCTCCCGTCGAGCTCTGGTGTTTGGAACATCTTCAGTTTCATCCAGAAGCAAACCCAGAGCAATTCACTTTGATGTGTGAAGTCTGAATTAATGAAATGACTGAATTAATGTTTTGTGCCTCTTGGGGAAGAGAGCAAGGGGAACGTGTTGGCCTATATTTCATCAGAGGGAAAAACTTGCTTAGTTGTATGCACAGAACCAAGATATCTAAGACTGTATGGTCTCTGTGTTGATCAAGTGCAGGTTCTCCAAACCTGTTTCATTTCCCATGCAGCCATTTCTTGCAAACTCTTTGTAGAGCTGTGGGTCAAAAGAAGGGCTTAGTGAAACTTTCTTTTGTCTCTTTTCTTGAAAATTGAAATTGAACTTCAAAGAAGAAACATCTTTTCTGGCCGTTTGTGGCAGGGCCTTGTTGGAGACCAGAAACCCCCTCATTTCTGAGGAGTAAGTTCAATTTCATAATAACTGTGAAGCACTTGGATGCTGTGGTGATTTACTGCTATAGAGGAAGTATGACCATGGGACCCTGGATTTAGAGCAGCCTTTGGTTGGGGTGAGGTGAATTGGGCTCTGAGAGGCCCCTGGATCTGTAGATTCATTTTAGTGTGGAAGGACTGTTGCCTTTTGGTCATCACCATTAAACCACTGAATGGAAAGGAGATGAGGCTCGGGCTTAAAAATAGTACATATCCTATAATTTAAAACGTGCACTTTCATAATTATGTACTCAGAGGCTGAATAAAAGTAATAAAAACCCTTAACTGTGCATTTCATAAGGCTTTCATAATGCAGTTTATAGTTTTAATATTCTTGCACCTGGTTCTGTTTCATGTGGATTTTATGAGCAATCTGTCTGGAGTGGCCAGGGCCAGTGCAGGCAGTGGCAGTGTTTGCACATAGCCTTCTGAGCCCAGGGAAGTGGGAGCTGGCAGCCTGGAGCTGCCTGGGGCCAGCCTGTCTGCCAGCAGATCAGCTTCCCTCTGTCCTGGCACGGTGGTGCCTTGCTAAATTATGCTCTGAGGTCTTAACACATAATGCCTGGTGCGTCCCAGGAGCTGCTCAGCATCTTGCAGGATGAGCTCCCAACTGCAAACGGGATCTTACACCCTCCCCACGCAAAATTGCTCTAAGAGAGTGAACACTTTTCTGCAGTAACATTGATTATTTTTCTGAGGTGCTTGCTCACAGCAATAATGTGTGGTTGTGGATCCTGCTCATTGTTCTGGCAGGAGGTTTTAAAAAAATTATTCTTCTTCTCACAAGATGCTCTTGAGAATTGATCCTGAATCAAAGGTAAAGTAACAGGGCATAACTGAGAGGCAGCAAGTTTTGTTCATCTACAAAATTTCCTGGGTTCTGCTTGGTCCTTTTTATTAGCTTTATTTATCTGGGTAGAAACCCACTGAGATTACAATCTCAGTTTCCAGGATGATTTGTCCTAGTCTCCTGGCTTTGAAAAATGGTCTCCAAACCATGTCAGGGGTGACAGTCTGGCTGTTCTTTTTTGTTACTCACAATCTGTCCTGTTGCTATAGGAAGCTGTAAATGGTTTGTTTGTTTGCTTTTTTTCCTACACAGCTCCTATAAATCTTTTTTCCCTTTCTCAGGGTGTGAGTTATGACTCCTAGGAGGTTAGTGAAAATCACCCTGAAAGGGATGGCAAGTATCAATTTGCTCTAAGTCGTTTATTTATAAAGGCTGGGAGAAACACTCGTGGAAATCACAGCTCTGGACCTCTTGATGAGCTCCCCCCTTGCTTGTGGTGTGGATTGCATTGCTCTGCCCTGGCATGGGATGGCTCCGTGCAAAGGGAGGAGCAGGGGGTACATTGCCACCCCGTGTGCAGACCCCTTCCCTCCAGATCCACCATGGAAAAAAGGCTTGGCAAAGCTTTGACATCAGTGCTGGCACTGCTGCTTTCCCCTTGCATAAACATAAGCCTCCTGCAGAGCTCAGCTTAGTGGCAATTCTAAATAGTGAAATATTTTCCAGTAGTCCACAGCACTGGCAAACCTGCCTGTGGGTGATGTCTTGTCAGGTATTCCCACATGCAGGGTGGACCTGCAAGGCAGGACTTTGCTGGACAAGGAGTTTAAAGGGAGATATTTGCCATTAAAAAAAAAAAAAGTTTTATAGTGAGAAAGCCTTTAGAAGAGCAGGAGACTGGATCTGATTGTGCTGATGTCAGTCTGGATTTAGCTGTCCTAAAGGGAATGAGGTCAGTCTAGACTGACACTAGCATAAAAGGAGAGGGCAGAATTAGGCTTATGATATCTAAAAAAGTCTGAGGTCCTGATTCATCAAAGGACTTAAGTATGGCTGAATTCTTCCTAAAGCCCATATGTTAGCATTTTGCTGACAGGGAACATTTATTTTTATTCAGAAATATCAGAAAGGACGAAGAGGAACACTTTAGAAATGGTTTCCTTCTGACTAGAGGTATAATTGGCTCTAAATTTGGGCATAAACAGGAGAAAACATGTTTTAGGTTGAGAATTTTTTGTTAAGTAATGTATTTTACTGTGGAAAGCAGCTTCTGATGCAAATATTGTGTCAGTTGCAATGACAACAGTGGTATAATTATTTTTGATAATGAAGGAGCGTACTATTATTTTGAACCAAGGAAGCTATAGAGTGGTCATCCTGTAGGAATTTTTTACTGGCTACAACTTATTTCTGTATGGTGTTGTAATTGTGACATAATCACAATCTTGAGATAATACAAGCACTTGACTGCCCTTTTTGCATCAAAATACCCCAGAGATGTAATTATCTCATGGCTACTACATTTTCTGACAAGTCTGGTAGCTTAAATATTGCAGACCCTGAACATTGATATGCACAGAAAACATTAAATATTCATTTGCTGATTTGCTGATACATGTATTTATAAAAATCCCATTTCTCCATTGAGTGAGAGGTGGTTTTCAGGTCACCCAATTCAATAACTATGAGCATATTTGAGGAGTCAGGAATTCTTGCTCATTTGAAGTTCTGTAGTTTTCTTCTTTTTTTCCAAAATAAATGTAGTAACTACTTTGCTAGGAAAAGGAATGCATTTCTTCTACAGTTTGTTCTGCTAATAGTCTCTGTGTACTGCGTGTGCAACTGTGCTGGCCTCATTGTAGTATATCCATGGAAATATGCAGTGCTCTGTGCTGGGCTGCAGCTCTTTCCACCCTTTGCAATGCACAGACTGACCTCCCACCCTCCTCGTGGTTCACAGTGGGGAGGGACACAGCCTTGGTCTGGCTCCAGGAGGGGAGTGAAGCTTCCATTTCATCTCTTCTGTCTCCCTGATCATGGTGAAATAAACTTCATTTTTTCAAATTGTTACAAAGTGCTTGACTTTTCTGCAGGATGAGCAAGTGTTTTGAAGCAGCGGATGCCTCCAGAGTAATTTGGAGGCCAAAGCAGCCTCTTCTGTTGAACCTGGGTCTGGCCAGCCAACTGCCTGGGAGGCCTCAGATTTTGAAAGGAAAAATGGCCAGGGCTAGTAGTAAATGTTTAGAAGATGCCTCAGCTTTTAAAGAGCAAAACCATTTGTTCCTTGCTGTATCTGCAGAGTTGTCCAATTCACCTTTTGGGGAGTGGGACTTATTTGTGGCTGTTTGTGTGACCTGTGGTGTCCCTAGTGTACATGCATGAATGCTGTGCATGCCGTGGCGTCACTTTGGAGTCTACATCTGTGTTGCATTGGCTGCTGGAAGTGCCAGGTTTGCTCCTTTCAAGCTGCTTAGGAAGAGGAAGAAGGTGGGGATCTCTCCAGTGAGTTTTGAGCAGTGCATTAGTGTCACCTCTGATAGCAGTAAGTGACCCGGGAAATCAGCTGGGAGCACTCCCCAGTGATTACAGGGCAGAAAAGGGTATCTGTGCCTCAGAGGCTTTTCTGCTGGTGTGCCCCACTGAAGTGATGGGTAAATCCAGGGGCTGCATCTTCCTCAGTGACAAGTTAAATCTTCCCCTTGTAATTGCCTGAAACACCACGTGTGGTAAGTTGGATAAGCTGAGCAGTTGTGCTGCTGTTTGTGTTTATCCAAAAGTCACAAGCAGTGAGGGGTCCTCTGCTTGAGTCCAATGTGAGGCAAAGGAGCAGGATCCAACGTGTGGGCTTTTTTTTTAAGGAAAAAGAAAAGAGGAAAAGCGCAATGAACCCCACGTGGTCAACACAAATGGTTTGCTGCCTTTTCTCCTGCACTGGCTAATAATCTATTATAGGAAAAATAGATTACCTGCTGGTGAACATATGGGGTGGTGCATGAAGGGAAGATGTTCTTCTGGATCTAAGTAGCCAAACTGCTTCTAGCTGGAGCTGTGTCTTCTGTAACAGGTAGGTGCAGGAGCAACCTTTGTAGAAGTGAGGAGCCTCCTGTGCTATTCTTACTGAAGAAAAAAAAAACAACAACAAACCCCTGAATTTCCAGACATGCCATGGCTTTAGGCTGGGGTACTCCTGATGTGGACAGAGAACTGTGTGGGTTTGCAGTACCAATATGTGATGATGCTTTTGGAATTTGCTGTTCTGTTTTGTTCCTTCTGCAGAGCCTAGCTGTCATCCTGCTCTTATGTTATGTTAAAAAAACCCCAAAAAACAACAAAACCAAAATGCCTTTGTAGTGTGTTTTTGATCTGTTCAGCTCTGAGGAAACCTTTCTGGTATCACCCACCTCAGGTATATAGCTACTTAGCTGTGGTTTGAAGGGGAGTATCACTTTTATGCTTTATGTACTTGAAAGGAAGTTAAATAAATAGCTCGTTTACTCCTTTTAGTTTGTCTTAGACTCTTCACCCCAAAGAAATTGTGAAGCCAAGTGGAATAGTTTGCAAGCAGTTTGCCCATGAAATGCATTTCTTTTTAATTGCCTCATTAAGTCAGGTTATGATGGATTATATGACCTTATCCAATGCAGCCTGACATAAATGGGATGCTGTCAGAAGTTCTGGAATAACAGAGTGATATTCACTTGACTGGGGTTTTCTTGCTTGTGTTTTTAGCCGCGTTGATTGCTCGCAGTGGTTATACACATCAAGAATGTCTTGGCATGAGTAAAGGCAAGGTCATTAATGCTTTTTGTCATGATTACTTGATAAGCTTATTGTTCCACCAGGAATTAATGCCTTGCTGTTAGCACAGGAAGGAGGCGTGGGGCTGTCATGCTGTGCTGCAATGGGGCGGGTGTTGGGCTCATGGATTCCTCCTGGTGCCTCCCAGGGCTCTGTCCATCAGCTGTGATCAGGGGTAGCAGCCAGTGGCAGCACTGCCATTCCCAGCAACTCACAGAGCATTTTTCAGCTGAGGTATTTTAAATTATTTGGCTGTGTTTAATAAACACAGCTTGAGGAGGCCCCTCTGTGTTGCACTTCTGTTTTGGAGAGGGGCATAGCAAATGGAGGTGTTGTGTCCAAGGCAAAGAAAGGTGGCTTGGCAGCAGGAGCTGGCTTTGCTCCCTCCTTGAGGGAACAGGAGCCCTCTCATTTCCTGGCATGTGTTGGTGGCTTGTGTAACAGAGAGATACAAGAACATCCTCCTCTTCCCATGATAGATGAGGTTTGTAGGTTTCAAACTGTTCAAATAAGACTTTAAGCCACTAAAAAAGTAGAAGAAAAACTCCCACTCTCAGGTAAATCATTATGCTGCATTTGTTTTCTGAACCCTCTAATAATAATATAAAAAAGCCATTTTGAATGCTATTCCTTTTGCATTTTCAATTTCTCCCTTGGAATCTCTCATCTGTTAAATTAGTTTTTGGATTCACCCCAAACTTATGAATATTTCTTTGTCCCTCTTCACTTATTGTCTTTACTCCGTCATTCTTTTCCAGAATAATTTCCAGTGGATGAATTTTTTGGAAACAGTATTTCCATGTGTAGGTTTTACTCACCCAGCACATCGTTCTTTAAATAATACTGGTGTTTTTTACATCCTGGATGGTTCTATTTAATTGTCAGGAGCTGGACTGTTGACTTGGATGAAGCCCCACTGTGTGTAAGTGCTCTTAAAAGCATTGATTAGGATGGCAGGTTTTGACAGCCGAGTCAGCCAGAAACCTTGAAATACACCATTTGGGATCGTTGTTGGTGTTAATGAGTCTCAACTGCCATGGGCTTCTGTTTTTTTTATCCAAAAGTTTAGAGCTTTCTCCTTCATTAGGACAAGGGCATTCTTCAGATTCCTTTGAAACAGATGAAGCACCTCCTGTTTCCTGCAGTGGTCATTGCTATGGGTACTTTTGATGGAAATAAGTGAGATTTAGGGATTTTTTTGGAGATACTGCATTTATTTGCTTATTTACATTAAAGTTCACTGAAAAACTGATTTCCATAATCATTCTTGAGGTTTGTGGGACAAAAATGAATTCTAAATCAGAATACATCTAAACTTTAAAGTTTTCCCAGGAAGTTGAAATTTTAGTGTATTCCTTATGAAAACACTGAAATATATTTCCAGGAGAGTAGATTGCTGCCTGGCATTTCTGTGGGAACTGAACTTGGCATTATTCTTATCAGCTTCATTTGAGTTCCACAGGGGGAGGAGGTGGCAGGAGAGTGAGAGAACTCACATCAAGTCAGATTTGCATTTACTGGAGCTTGCAGCCTCTGCAGCTCCATGGATCCCTGTGCTTCCAGCCAGGAATGAGCTTGCAAGTGTCAGACAGGGCTGAGCAGGCTGCTTGGCCATTGTGGTGTGTGTTTGTAGCACCTGAAGAAAAAACACAACTGCACGCCCTTCTTGTTTGGCCTCCAGCCATTTGGTCCGGACACCTTGCACAGCCTGACATTCATCCATCCCTCCTCTCTTCTCCTTGTTGAAGTTTTCCTGACAGACCCTTAAACTAGTTGGTTTCTGAACATTATCTATGTTGTGGCTCCTGGGGATGTGAAAACCTTGCAGAAACACAGCAGAGCCGGCCAGTAGCAAGGCTCCCCTGCACGTTCATGAAAATCGAGCTGCTTCTATCAAAGTTCTCCTAAAGCCTCTCAGTCCTTTGTAAAAGCACTCATTTAATCAGAAATCTCCTTTATTTCCGTTCCTCCTCTCTCTCCTCATCCATTTCCTCATTCCCATTCCCAAACTTGTCTTTGTTTTCTCCTGTACTTCCAACCTGAAGTTCTGGTATCAAGTGCTATTTTTGGGCTGCCAGCCCCTTGCAAGCAGTCAGATTTAGCGGGTTTTGGAAAAATGCAAGCAACTTCTCTGAGGCAACAGAGGAAGCCACAGAGCTGAAGGCTAGTCCTGATAGAATCCAGGGAGTTTTTACTGTCATGAAATTCTTTAGCAAGAGCTCTTGTTTGTCTGGAGCTGCTGTGCAGTGATGATTTTTAAATAAGAGCTTCAACTTCACCTGAGTGTATCTTACTGATTACAGAGCTGAACCTAAATGTCTGGGGAGAATATGCTAAACTTCACTGCTGCTGGTGACAGGCTTTAGTAATACCTGCTTCCACAAGCCTGTGGCTTTAGACGTCTGCCTCATTTGGGCTTCCTGCAAATTACAACCCCAAGGAGCTTAGGGGACTGAAATAATCTGTACTGACAGAATGTGGTATGGAAATGTCCCTCTTTAACTATTTTGCTGCATGACTTCAGTGTGGAAACAAAGGAAGATTGATGGCAGAGAGCAAGTGGAAATCACACTGATGTTTAGCCTTGATCTAAGTTAGGCACTGGAGAAAGAAATAAATGGAAAAGGGAAGTTGGATCCAGGAGTGTCATTCCTTTTCTTTATTAACTGTCTAAGTTACTCATGGAGGGAACTCAGCATCTTGTGCCAGAAGCACCACTGTGAATTGCTTTGCTTGGCAGTGCCATCTTTTCAGAGCATTTTGTTTCAATTCCCTCAGAACCTCGGTGGGAGAGCAGAGTCTCTGAACAGCTGTAATGAGCCCATGACTTCATTTCCAAATGGCATCTCCTGAGGACATTAAGAAGGTGGTGAGATTTGGGAGGAGCAGTGAGCTGGCTGCTTCTCACTGGCTATGGCAGCTTCAAGGGTCAGCAGATCCTGCAATTAACAGGGAGCAATGAGCCAGCCAGGATGCTCAGGCACTTGAACTGAGATCCTGGGCAGAAGCTAAGGGAAGAGGAAGAAGGCAGTGAGAAACTTGGGAATGGCTTTTTTCTTGCAGCTCTCATCAAGGCTGACCCCTGGCCATAGGAGCCCTTCATTTGAAAGAGAGAATGACATGTTTTTCCTCCTAAATAAGCTCAGATCCTTGTATTATAGCCCTAATTACTGTGTCATCTGAGTGCTTGAATGTATTTGAATTTTCAGAGCAACTCGATGGTGCATGTGCTCGTATCCCTGTTTTTAGCTGGGTGCTTGAGGGCAAAGTCCTACTGATTTCAAGGGGCTGGCTTGACACCATGGTGTGGCCCATCATCTTGTACAGTCCTGAAGCAATGCCATTCACCTCTCCTAGTGGTAAATCATGGATCCCCTACCAAGAAAAGGAAGGGTGTTTTGGGGCCAGTTGGCAGCTCTGAGGTCTCTCAATGATCTGGCTAGAGGTCCTTACAGCCTCAGCTATTGTCTGTTTGCAGGAGGCTGCCTGTGCCTCCCTTTCTTGATTACAGCAAGACAGCCAGGGCTATTTCAACTGCAGTGATTGCAAGTAGGCTTTGGGAAGCTGATTATTCACAGTCATACCTGACTCTTTCTGATCTGGAAAATAATACCAACATTTGTCAGTGTGAATCCCTTGTGAGGCACTGAGCTCAGAGCCCCTCAGTGGGGTGTGGTGGAATCTGTTTGCCTGCAGAACAGGAGGAGGTAGGAGAGCAAACTGTGCCCACCTCATCCCACTGAAACGTCTTGTACTGTCAGTACATCTTTGGTCTGCTGCAGAGTAAATATCTTCCTAGTTCTTCTGAGCTGCTGAATCCCCCTCCTCCACTGGAACTGCCCACTGAACACAGGCCATATTTCACCAGGGTTTGGACTGACTCCCACATCTCATGATCAAACGCCTTGTCAGTTCTGCATGACACCCTTGGGCTGATTTCAGACTGGCAGGGCAGCTTCCAGTTTCATTCCCCCAGTGTTTCTCCAGCCATCCTGTCTTAAAAGCCATGTGTGTAACTTGTCTCTGCTTGCTCCTTCTAAGTTATCTCTCTCAGTACTGTTTTTTCTTTCTAGTCCTTTACCTATGAGCCTCAGGGTTTCATGTAAAAGCAGAAGTTTGAACCAATGTGTGTTTTTCTGCCCCTGTGAGATCATCCTCCACTTAGAAACCACGATTACAGGGTCAGTCCCTTTAGACTCAGATACTACTGAGCCACTACTTTATGCTCCTGAAAAACTCCACTTTTCTCTGAGCTTACTTTCTTTGTCAGCTGCCTGCCAGCCTGCATTTGGTACAGGATCAGAGCTGTCACCTTTCCAGATTTCCTTGCTAAACCTTTCCTTGCTAAAATAAAATTTCAGAGTGGCTATAACATGGGAGTGCTGATAAACAGTACCTGAAAGCACCAATTGTGCAGCATTCCAACTTCCACAGAACGGAGTTTTGCTACAACAATTCTATGTTGGTCTCTCTACTTTCCCTTCCAGTAGAAAAGTGTCTACCACATGATCCTGGGCTATGCTGCAGCATGTCTTTGGGTGTCTGTGAGTGCCAGGGATTACAGGTCACTTACCAATTGTCACCAACTCTGTCACCCCACTTTTCCAGCCTGTGGCTTTCACCCTACCGAGTGAAGCTTACTATTTAATTGGTGCTACTGTGATCACACAGCAACCTTTGGAAGGCAGAAGGGCACTGCAGGTGCTGGAATGTCTTGTGAACTATTATCAAACAAGTGAGAGAAATTAAGGTAATTGCAGAAAAGGACCTGGAAAAGAAAATGTGTGAGTCAGATAAACTCATATTTTACTCAGGCATTTTAATAATTTCCTATGATTAATGGCCACAGTCTGTTCCTTGCTCCCAGTATTGTTGTTGTTACAGTGAAAATACCATGGCCACTGTCAAGCACTCAAATTTATTTATATGGTTGGTGTGGGTTTTGTTGTCTCTATAGCAATTACAGCTCTTTATTCTTTCACAGGTATTTTTGGACAGCTAGTGTTTTCCAGCCCTAGAAAAAATAAACAAGCAAAAAGCCAAATATGCACCCGATGCCTTTAAAACTGTGAACATTTAAAAAACTATCGGAGCCTTTTTTCTTTGACAGTTTTTATTCTGAGACCACATTCCCTTGAAATAAGCATTAGCTTAGTATGAGTGGTTGGAAGGAGCTGTGTAAATCCTCAATTGCTCTGCCAGGCCTGTGCTCTTTCATTTCTTGAAGATTTTGAAATCCCCAACTTTAATTTCTGTAGCTGCAGTTAAGCTGGTAAGATGCTGCACACAGGTGGCAAAACTCCAACACTATCCTCTTTCTCTTTTGCCTTGATTTATTGTCATGTTTACGATTTTGTAATAAAGCCAAAAGCCCCAAATAATTCACTTGAGATGCAGCAGTTTCAGGACACTAAGCTGTTGTCTTCTCCAGAACTTCTTGTGGTCTTTGAAACAGCTGGAAAATAGTGAAGGGAAGGGAATGAAATGGCAGGGTATCAGCAGAAACTTGCAGAGGGGGTCAGTGCCACTGATTGGTGTTAAAGCAGGTGAAGACTTCATGACATAAAGCCTAACAGCAGTGCTGCATGGTGTGATTAATAACTGCAGCATGTTGGGCTGTCTCCAGCCTCACAGAAACTCTGAGTTATGCAGCAAGTGAAACAGAATGCGGTAGGGAAGGATCAGCTAAGGGCTCACCTGTGAAATTGTAGTTGAAGCAGGATGAACCTCCTTGTTTGGAGAAATTTGCTAAGGGTGGAACAAGGATGTGGAGTGTCTGTGGTGTCTCTGTGCTGCAGCAGACCCCTGTGCTCCTGTGATTTCCTGGAACCATGTTGCAGCAGGTGGGGATGGCTTTGAGAACATAGTGCCAAGCACCAGCTCTGGAGAGCAAAGTTTTGCCTGAGGATTGCCTACCAAAACAGGCCACAGGCTGGGTCTACTTAAGTCTGTCAGATCTGTCAGCTGTGGCTTGGGTGGCCTGGCATAGGCAAATAGCGCTGTGTTTTTGCATCCCTTGCTCCTTGAGGTCTTCCTGCTGAAAACCTCTCTCCCTTTAGTGTTTGTGGCAGATGCACCATATGCATGCTTTATAAAAATTCAAGGCAATAGTATTGGCTTCCTCCTGTTTGAAATCCCTTGGCATGTCCCAGTGTGAGAAATATTGAATAGTGCTGCTGCTTAGGGAGCAGGCTCTTCCACAGGCACAGAATGGCTCTGCAGTCAGGGGTGGGATTAGACAGGAACAGAAGAAGAGGAGGATTGCCCATGATGAAGGGCAGCGGGAGGCTGTTCTCAGTCATGTTGGGAAGAGGCAGCTGCCGTGTGCTGCTGACTCACATAATGACCCTTGTGCTAATGTTGTTCCCTATCATTTAACACAAAAATAAAACTGCTAAATTGAGACCAATTTGAAACGTGCGTGGTTTGCTTTGGAAGACATTTAATAGCAGCAATACTTTAACTGTAGGACTCTGATTGGAAAAGGAGGGACAAGTAAATAGTTTACATTAGCTTAGCAATATTATTGTTATTGTTGAACCTTTCTAAATTCTACCCAAATCGTGGCTCAAATCAAACAGCTTCAGATAATTTGTGAGAAGCAATAGGTGAAACTAAGTGGGAGTAGGACATAAAAGGAGTGTGTGATTACCTGAATGGAAACCAAAGTGTTCCCAGTACTCACAGCAGTTAGTGAGATGCTTTGAAGGTTTTTTCACCTCTTAAATCCTTAGTGCTTTGAGGCAGCGATTTTGGCCTTCAAATGACTACAGCAACTTGCTGCCCTGGCAGTGGAATAAATTTTGAAAGCAGTGTGAGTGCAATCTACAGGATTAACAGCCAGGCCATAAAGCAGAAATCTTTACAAAACAGAGAGATCTTGTGATTACTTAATAATGAAAAAGTAGCCTACAAGATCTGGGTGGTTCATAGTGGCTTGTTGCCTTTTATACTGGCAGGTGGGAAAACACAGGATGGGCTGAGTGCAGGGAGCATCTGCAGTCACAGGGGACATACAGGTTGTATCTTTGGTCCCTGAGAGCCCATCTCAGCAAAATCTTTTGCATTGCTCCACGCTGTCTTGCTTTCCTGCTGCTTGCTGTACTGCTGCAGCTCTGTAAAATATTCATGAGATGAGAAGGATTTTGCCCTCAGATGACCCTCTATAGCATTGCTTGCTGGACTGAGAGTCTGGGCTACCGTACAGCCCCAATCCATGTGTTTTGTTTTTATAGAAGTGGTAGTGGTGACTCAGTATGGATGGCAACTAGAATTGGTTATGTCAGCTCTAACTAATGACACTGAAGACCAATAAAGTGACTCTTAGATTGGTTTTGTATTATTAGTCTTGTTATTAATTATGGAGACATGACAGTGGCATTAGTGCTAGTATTAACCATCAAAATAAAACAGAATTGTACTCATAAATCTCACTGATTAGGAGTACATGAAGGATTATAGCCATTCTCCAAAGGAAAAGAGAGGAAAAGGAGTGGGTCTGGAGTAGGAGTGAGATGGAGGTGGAAGAAAATTTAGGGAGGGATAGCAATATGCTGAAAATTGTTCAAAGAAGGAGCCTGAGCAAAGGGGACCTGGACTAGGGCTAAAGTCTGCCACTGCCTGGGTGGACAAGATTAGATTTTCCTGCATGTTAGCAGGAAATATGGACCCCACTGCCCTCGAGCCTGGCTACTCGTCTAGTGCTTCCCACTTCGCTTTGGGACTCTGCTGCTGGCCTGGCATCCAATCTAGAATCCACTGCAAAGAGTTTCTCCACTGTGTGAGGCTGGGCCAGAACCCTGCCCATCTCCCAGGAAGCTTGTGGGAGCCTCAATGCCTGGGAAGAGCAGGCTGATCTCAAATGGTGGAGACCAATGCAAACTGGGCCAAGCTCTTGCCAGGAGCAGGCTCTGATTTGGATGCTGCCTGTGGACAGGAGGAAAGGAAAGCAGGAACATCCATGCAGCCCTGGAGGGGAGGCAGGGAGAGCCCTGCTCAGCAGAAGAGTTGCCTTTGCTCCTGCACAGTGAGCCAAGTCTGACAGTGGTGAAGTGCTGAGAGGAGGCAGTGCAAATTGCCTCCTGCCCTGGAGAAAGGTGGCAGGAGGAGAATTATGCCTCGGAGTGATGCATGGGAACAGCACAATTTCCTGGGGTGGTGCAATTTGCACGGGTCTGCTTTTCTGGAGACAAGACTCATTAAAATATGGGCTTTAATGAGCTGAGAAGCATCTGACAGATCTTGCACTTGGGGTCTGCCTTGTGGCACTGCTGATGTGGCCACGTCTGGGTGCTGGGAGTTCAGGCCTCCAAGGGTTACCCAAGGCTGGCAGTGTCTGTGGCTGGTGACCATGCTCTGCCCTGTGTTGGCCTTTGCAGGGTGTGGGCTGCATCTTGCTCAGCACTGAGAATGATGGCCCTATTTATAATGCCTTAAATGAAGTGCATGATAATTTAATTTGTACATCCATTAATACTATCTACTGCGGGGTTTGTACTTAATTATATCACTCTAAATGGAGTTTTAGGTATATTAACAGGCTCTCAGTCCTGCTGCCAGGCATAGCCATGTCCAATCCCTGCACATGGTTGCTTGGAGAAGGTCTGTTCCATTCCACTAACCCCACTGGCCTGGTTGGGGAGAGGGCTCTTCCAGGCTGGCAGTCACTGCCTAAAAATTATTATTCCTTCCTCAAGTGGCCAGGAGGCAATAATGATATTTCTCTAGCATCAGTCTAGGGGATAGGATGGTATTGACTCTCTCTGCAGGGCAGAGACAAAGGGGAAATTTTGGGCCAGGAGCTACATTGGTTCCCAAAATTTTCCAAGGCAAGATCTTCCTTCAGCCAAATAACTTTGTAGGTTGGCTGAGGATTGACCTGTCTATAGGCAGCTGATAAGCTACTTCTGCTATTGTTTCTTTTGGGTATAAATGGGTTAATAAACATCTGTCTTAGGTCATGTCTCCTGGTCTGGTTTAAATCTGAGAAGCCAGCAGTAAAGGTGTGTGTTTGTCACAGAATCATAGAATGGTTTGGGTTGGAAGGGACCTGAAAAATCATCTAGTTCTGACCCACCCTGACACGGGCAGGGTGCCACCTGCTCTATTAGGTTGTTTAGGGCCTCACTCATCCTTGTCACCCACCTGACCCCCAGGCAGTCATTCTCAAGCACACAGGGTTGTTTTCCACTTAGCCTCCTGACTCTCAAAACTGTCATTTACAAACAAAACTAGTCTTTCAAAGGGAATGCTCTCCTTACTGCTCATCCATACCTTGGTTTGCAGTGCTAGGATGACAGCAATGAAAGCAACTCTGAACTCTCTCTCTTTGGAGATTGCCATGGACAGGAGATCAGAGTTTCCCACACAGGGTTCTTGCATTCTTCTCAGTGGTCTGGTGGTGTCTGAGAGCAGCTATGGCCCTGGGTGGGCACTATAGTCTGCATGTTATTGTCCGTTAAAGTCTTCCCAGAATTACCAGAGAGTCATGTAGAAGCATTTAAAGACTCTAAATTATTTGAAAACTTTAGAGAGTCTAAGCTTTTGAAACAGGAAGAGAAGCTATTTTCAGGGATGCATTCATTGGTTCTGCTAAAAATGTCTTGACTAGCTACTTCACCTTGCATTGCCTCGGTGTCTGCAAGAAACTGGAAAAATTACTTGTCTTTGTCCAAAGATGCTGGTGAGAAAGTAAGTGCTGAAAGGTGAGCAATTGTGTGAGCACAGGAAAGTCAAGGGTTTTTTCCTACAAGCTTGCAGAGTTATTTAGCATTTCTCATAGATGCAGATATTATTTGCTGTCTGCGTTAGCTATTTCTAGTCTTTGAAAAGAAGCCAGAATTCTTTAAGAGTCACTGCTTTTTCTGAGCTGATGCTGGCTCTTTTGCCTGAGGAGTATTTGAAATCTGCCAGAATGCATGTATTGTCAAAAACAGAAATTGAAAACCCTATACAGGATCTGCTGCCCCTGTGAGTTATGTGCTTTCCCAAGTCATCAGGGAGAAGGAATGCCTGCTCTTGTTGTCTGTAAGGGCTGTGGATGGACAGAGGCAAAAGAAATCCCTCTCCCTCCTCCCCCCTCTCCCATCACCACCCAAAACTCTCTCTTTGGGTGGAAAGAAGCTTTTGAAACACACACACACATACATACAAGCGCTTTCCCAGTGACCTGCCTGCCTCTAGCTGTCCCTCCTTCTTTGGGAGCTGGAGCTGCTGAGACACCGGAGTTGGGGAGATCCCGTCCCCTCTCTGCAGCCTTGAGACCAAATGAATAAAGTGAACAAGGTTTTGAAGATCCTTAAGAAGTCATCGAGGAGAAGGAAGAGATGGAGAGAGGAGCTGAGGGTGGAGGAGGAAGGAGACAGCCAGGAACTCTGTGACCCAGGTGGTTTGTGCCACCTGCACCTCTGTACTGCTGGTAAGGAAACAGGAATGTTCCTGCTCACCTTGGGACAATGTGCCTGTTTGATATCCATTGCTTATGTGTGACAGGAGAGCTTCCTACAGCCAGACACTGCTGTTCTGCTCTTTGTGAAAAATATTGGTGGGAGAAGTGGTAAAGGCAGGGAACTGAAACTCCTGGGTTTCCTTTTATAAACCTTCCCTTGCTTGTGTGGGTGGCATTTTGCACATTTGTGAAGTGGGGAGAGAAGGGAATATTCTTTCTGGAAGAATGGTGCTCCTGGAAATGTAGGGGGAATGTGTAGCTCATTCAGAATTTTGTTTGATATATGTGGTTGCATTTTGATGTATTTAAGGCAGAATGTTTATTCTGTATATTTATGCAACTGAAAAGCAATGGGAAATGGATGAATTTAGGTTGCTGTTTTTCTGAGGGATGTTTTTGTCCACCAAAGTTGGTCTGGACCCAGGTCCATTATATTCACCCTTGCTTTCCAAGCAAACAATGCTGTGGCTGTAATATCATTGAAAATGATTCTGTGTTTAGTCTCTCTATAAAACACCAAAACAAAAGATGCCAAGAATGTGAAAAAGGGCCATGTAGAGCATTCACTGACATGTCCCCAGCACGTCTGAACTTTCTGCTGGGGGCTGTGACCCAGCAGAAGAAAATGTGTTGGTCTGTGCACTTGGCCATCAGGCTCAGCTTCCTTCCTTTTGCATTGCCAGTGTCCAAGGGATATGAAGCCCTTATGAAACCACACTTAGGACGAAGCCACACTCAGGTTCAATGTAGGTCAGTGCTCTTCTTGCTGTCACAGTTGGTAGTTTGTTTGCAATAGTATTGTAGCTTTTGTACCTTTTACAGCCTCACTCTTTTTCTTTCTCACGCACCTAATTCTGTTGAGCTGCTTTTGTGACCCTGTCCTGGAGCACGCGATGGCCCCGTTCTTGCAGGACCCTGGGTGGCTTCATTTACAGCTGGAGACCTGGGGCACAGAGATGTTACTGGACTTGCCCAGGGTTACACAGACTGGGGCAGGGGTGGGCACTGGCCTCTAAGCTCGAGACCTGAGAAAGTGTCATGATGAGCAACACTCGCGCCTGTTATGCTCTTGGCTTCAGCTCCCATTTGTCCAGACTTTCACCTCTCTTACACTCCTTAGGTAGTTCAAGAGTGATTGTTTCTGCCACCATTTTTCCAGTGAATATAGTCAAATAATTTTGCTTAAAATTTTGTTGTATTTCTTACCTTATCTTTAGTAAGAAACTGCTCAACAGATAAGAAAGGAAATTAAAACCTGAATGTATTCAGGTATCAGAATGTGAGAAGGCAGCAGAAAACATTAGCCAGTTTTGACAGTTTGACAGTCTATTTCTATTGGTAACCCTGTGTGTATTTTACTTCCATCTTTTTAACAGGACGTTGTCACTGAGAGGGTTCACCCCCAGCCCTGAGATTCTCATGCTGGGAATGTGGTCCCATCATGGCTGAGTTTTATATTCAGTCCACTTCCTTCTTGCCATCTCATCTAGTGAGCTCCAAGGTGTTGACCTGAGAGATGGAATGCTTTGGTTATCTTTTATTTATTTGGTATCTCTTTTGATAAAAAGAATGACACAGATCTTTTGAACCTGCAGTTAATGCCAAGCTGTGTGGGCAGTAGTAGTTAGATAGCCTGAGTCCATCTCAGCTGGGTGTACACTGTGGACTTCTCCCTCTAAGCCATGGATTCAGGCTGCTTAGCAGGGAAAGAAGAACTGGGGCTTCTTGACCCAAACCATCACAAACTCGTGTGATGAATTCTCTGGAGAGTCTGTTCCTCTCTGTTATTGTAAGGGAAGTAAAACTGATGGCTAAGATTTCACTTGTGGGCTGACTTTTATATGGCTTGTAGGGGTTTTTGGACATGAATGTGTGACTGTCTAAGAACCTTTTGGCTTTATTGCCTGGATATGCTTTAGGTGAAGGGTCCCCTCTTTCACAGTCTCTGCTACTCTGCAACAATTTGTAAGGCTGAGGCTTTCAAAAATCTCAACTGATGGCTTTTTTTTTTTTCCCCTAAATGCAAGATGGGTAGTGGGTTAATGCACTTCTGCCATCCAGGCAACAGTGATAGAGATGGATTGACAGAAAAAAAGAGAAAAGCATCAGTTAAGGCAAATGGGGAGAAAAATACTGCATTCCTGCAGTTGGGTTCTGGGCTGGCAGTTATTCCAGCCAGTTATATCTCCACAATAAAATGTAAATGAATGCAATCATTTCTTTTGGAGCCTGGAGGCCTAGTGGTATGAAAAGATAAGCGAGCATTTCCCATTGTTTATTTGGTGGGGGTGGCTCTTCTGTGTCTGCTACTGGCTCTCTGATACCTTGGCAGCATCTAAATGTTGCCTTTACTATTAAAAACACAGAGACGGGAGTCTAATATCTGAAACGGATTAGAGGGGTGTTTACAGAAGCGTCAGCCAGCCCCCACTCCCTGCAGGCTCTCAGCATTTGTGCTCCTTCTGCAGGAGCAGTGCACAGGAGTGGGAATGCCAGCAGCTGGCTGAGGACTGGGAAAAGCAGATGCATAAGGCAGGGAGAGATGGGTCTGGAACGTGTGTGGCTGTCACTGGTCAGAGGGACGAGCAGGAGGGACTGGGAGTCTCCAGTGAGCTGCTTCTCTGGAGGTTGAGGAGGGGGAACACAGGGAGAGTGGAGAACAATAGGACATGACAGTGGCATTGGGATAATCTCTGATCCTATTTAGGCATATTTAATTGGCCTGTCAGTTTTTCACTTCTCATGCATTTTCATAAGGATTTTTCTTCGCCTCTTGTTTTATCTTCTCGTAGCTCCTTGGATTTCCCTGTGGACAGTCTCTCTGGATTTCTTTGTTTTGTGTCCCTCCCCTTCCCATTGCAAAGCAGCACTGAGTTTGCCTGGCTTTGTGGAGTCTAAGCAGAAAGTCAGATTCAGCAAAGGAGCTGTTTGGGAAAGCCTCATGTTATTCTCAAGAGAGAAATTTGGTAAGGGAGGGCTGATTGTCAGTGACCTAAACATTTATGCCATCTATCACAGCTGTTTTTGCACTGTTCTAAGGCTCTGAATATAAACCTATATCCCAATCATGTGTAATGTTAAGGGGAACTATTTTTTTTCTCCCTCTGGTCCCTCTGTAATAGGAGATACATTTATTCTTATGATTTTTCACCCAGTATTGGCTACCTTAAAGATACAGAGCTGCTGAACTTCTGGGTTATATAAATTAATTCAAAGGGATGTTGCTCAGCCTTTCAGAACATCTCTGTTAAACTCCTACCCTTTCATTCCTAAGTGATGCCAGACCTAGTTGCTTCATCCTCCCACAAGAAATCCCCCAGGCACATGATTAAAACCAAGCCATCCTTGTAAAGTCACTGGCCGAGCTTGCCAGAATTGCTGGTGTATTTCTTGTGGCTTTGAAGTTCACAAGTACTGGGGCTTTGAGGGACATGAGGACCTACAGAGGGACAGCCCTGGCAGGCAAAGTTGATTAGAAGCTGCAGTGCTCTCTGATGGGCTGCTCTCAGAGCTGGTCTTGTCCTACCTGCTCCCTGGGATGAAGACAAACATCTTCAAAGAGGTGTTTTTCAGAGTGATTCCCCTTCAGAAGGGGCCTGCACCAACAAGGGAGTCCAAAACTGCATGGCCAGGCTGTCCAAAGGGTTTGTGTGCTTTGGGAAATCAACAGGCAAAACTCATGAGAAGGGCATCCCAGACCCTCAGCATGGGAGGTGATGGGAAGAGCTGCAGCTGGTGGTGGAGGCCAGGAATGGGTATCTCCTACTTTGGAAGAGACCCTGTACCTCCTGTCTGCGGAAGTGCAGCTGCCATAAAATCCTGTGTCCCATCAGCAGGGTGGTTTTCACAAGGCTTTTATGAATTTTGTGATGACAGCTTGGTTTGTGGCAATTTATTGTCCTGCAGGGCTGTCTTCTCTGCTTATATCTTGTGGGTCTCATTGTACAGCAGTAAATCATTGCAAAGCTGATAGTTTAGTTTCCAGCCATAAATTCAAATGCTGGAAAAAGAGATTTGTGTATTCCAATGCCTCTGTTCTTCAAATGTGGCTGTTCACAGAGCTCTGTATGCCCCTAGATGTGAGAATGATATTTGGTAAAAGCAGCGGTAACTTAAATAGTCTGAGGAACCTCTAAATGAATTTTAATATGGGATTGCAAGAGGTGAAGTGATTTGGACAAGAGTCTACACCAGGGAAGGTAGAGAAACAGGAAAGGGAAAGAGATCCTTTTGGCAGAGCATTGGCACAGGGCTGGGTCTATGTGTGCTGCACTATTTGGTCAAGGCTGTGGTCTGGGGATGGTTCTGGAGCTCTGGAAGCAGCAGTCAAGCAGCTGAGGTTAAACCCCTGAAGGTCCTGGCACAGCACTGAGAGCTGGCACCAAGTGTTCTGCTAGTGAGGGCAACATTGTTGCTGGCAGAACGGAGAAAACCTAGAGTGGGAATTAATGTGTGGCTCTGAAGAAGTCAGGGTTAAGAGCATCGAGGCTGGGATGTTTGTAGATAAAGGCAAAGGATCCCAAGGAAGCCACAGGCTGAAGACCCTAATAATCCTCCCTCCTCCAGTGCCCTGCAGTAGTGAGCAAACTGTAAATGAAGCAGTTATTAGCAGCTCTGCTCATATCACAAGATATAAACTGGTCTATTGAAAGAGTTGCCCTTTTTTAACCTTTCAAAGTGATTTCCCATGTGGGGACCAGCAGAAGGAGAAAGCTGTGCTTCCTGACTGGAGTCAGGTGCCCTTTCAAAGCCCCAGCAGCCCTGATCTCCCTCTTAGCAAAGGGCCTTGTGGAGCTGCATTATTTATGGCTCCTCCTGGGCACCCCACTGCACATCCTGCAGTGCCCATGGAGAGGGAATTGCTGGCATTCGCTGCAGATTCAGAGGTCACTAGAAGCTCACAAATGGTTATGGTCTCTCTTAACTTCCAGCAAAGACAATTGTACAGAGAAAGTTTTTGATCAAATAGATTCAGTCCATTGCAGCCAAACATAAATTTTGCTGAGAAAATATTCTGCTTCAACATTTTCAGCAATTAAACCCTTCTACATTCGGACTGTCTGGTGCTAGAAATTAATTAGTTGATAATATTCTCTTTAGAATAAAGACAAATGTTTTTATGTCTTTGCTGAAGGCTAATATTTGCAAAAAGAAAAAGAAAAGTATATGAGTTCCTTAAATCTCTTTAATCTTGTTCTGATAAATATACTTTCTTACTGTTAAGCATTCTTTGAATTTCTGTGTGCCTCTTTCTCACATTTCATATAATGGCAAGTGCTGCAGAGAGGGTAAATAAGATCTGCAGGTTTCAGCTTTCAGAGGACTGGAGTGATCAGATTCAATCCAGTCTTTCCATCTTGGGATCAACTGTAATAAACACCAAGGAAGTGAGTGAAAATGTTTCATGAGGCAGACATTTTTCATCTTCAAGAGCAAGTACATGAATGCTCAAATGATTAGAGGTGGCATCCACACCTTGCTTGCTTATAAAGTAGTTGCAGAAGCTGTGTAGTTCAGTCTTTTTGCAGCCAGATCTTGAATTTTTCTGTGGTTGAGACAAGCACAGGTGAGCCTGGAGGCCAACAGCTGGAATTTCTAAGGAAGCAGAGACACATACTGAATTAGCTTCTCAAAATACTCTGCAGCACTTGCTTTGGCAGGTTTTCTGCCGTTGAAAAACAAAAAGAAATGAGCAAAGCCAGGCAGCAAAAGAGTTTTAGAAAAATCCAGACACCATCTTTGCTCTGATTCATCTGAAATCCCACCTGTAGGATGCATCAACACTGACTGTAGTGCAAAGTGTTTTCACCTCATTCACCTGATGATGGGACCAACCCATTAATAAGGAAATGCAAATAGAGAGTGAGAGTTTCAGTCTCCCTGACTATAAAATGCAGCTTTGACATTGTTTTTAGACATCAACATAAAATATAAGGTATAGACTGAATCACAGCCTTGGTGAAGGGCTGAGTTTGGCATTGCTGATTAGTGAAATCAATTTGGCAATTCTGGGATGAGGGAAATGTAGGCTACTGGAGTAGGAAAATACTTCAGAAATAGGGCTAATAAATTAAGTCTGAAGACAGTAGATGTGGGAGATGGAGTTCCTAAAGTCTCCCTTGGATGACAAAAACAAATATCTCACTTATTAGGAAGTATGGAATTGCTGGTAAGTGCTTTTCAAAATATCAGCTGTTGGCCAGATTCGATCCATTATTAATTATGCCATCATGGTGATAATTGTTACAAGTTAGACACTTCCCAGACAAATCTCTAATTAATTAACAGTGCAGTCAGTTCTTGGAAAAGTGAGCATTGGGTCTCCTCTGTGATGGTGCAGCTCGGGGTCTGATAACCACAGGGGCTGGTAAATTTACAGCTACTATCAAATGGGGTGAGAAATTCAAGCCTGGTGTGAACAGAAACATGCTTAAAGGAGGAAATATTAATGATGAATTTTCAGATATATGGATATATGGATTTACTCAGGGCTGGGCTCAGTTACCTACTCTGCTGTTGGCTTCCTGTCTAGTGGCTAGGCCACTGATGGGTGAATTTTCTGCCAGAGTAAATGGGTACAGCTGTTTTGCATATGAAATAATAATGCCAGTTATGTGTGGCAGTGGATTTGGTAATAAGATTTAATGGTGGACAAGGATAATTCAGCTTGATATCCTGTGAAAACACAGGCCAAATCCTTCAGCCATGTATCCCTGGCAACTTGGACAAGACCAAGGCAAACCTGGTTGTTTTACTGGTAGGCACATATCTGGTTTTCATTAAGGGAAACCAGAATCCAGAGAATGTGCTGTTGCCTTCATTAATTTGTTATTGTGACTAGAACACCTTTATTGGTATTATTTTGGAAAAGGCATTTGTATATAATGGTTTAAAATAGAGTTAACTGTACTTCTCTTGGTCCATTCTTTACCTCTTCTACTTAAACCCTACTCAGCGTGATATGGGAATATCTGTGCACTGTAGGCAAAATGAACCCTTTGTTTCTATAAGCAAACATAGTATTGGTGCAGTGTGTTTAATGAGACTAATAAAATTCAATTTCATGAGTCCTTAAAACCTCTTGAACATTCTGCTATTGATTAATAATTGTTTCACTTGAAGCTTCCAATATTTTGCTCAAAAAACAAAGTAGTTTTTTACTGGGTGCTAAATATTTGTAACAGCAAGTGTACCAGCACAAACAAGCTATTTTAAAAGGTACATATACATCCTAGCATGAGCAGTACTGATTCTGCATGGTTATTTACATTTTCCCGATAGAAAATGTCTAAAATGAGGCTGTTTTAATTTCAAAGCTAAGCTGCAGGTTGCAGTGACCGCAGCTTTCCTACCATCCTTTCTGGGGCTGATGGTGCTCTGTAAGTGACAGATTTGTGTGTTATCTTTAACTGTGTTCACAGCAAAGGACTGCAGCTGGCACTTAAACTGGGGCACAAGAACCTGCTTAAAAGGGAGATGCCTTTTGGCTTTCAGCTCTCTAACTCGTCTGGGCTGTTCCTGGCTAATTGCTTCATTAGCACAGCAACAATGTAAAATAGAGTGAGAGGACTGTTGGGAGTACATCCATGAAGGCAGAGCATGACCCCTGTCTAGGCAGGCATCTGCAGCCAGCATTTGCAGGAGCCTTTCATTCTCCCAAGTCAATTGGCAGTCGGAGCGAGCGGCAGCACAGCACACGCAGATAAGACTATTTTAATTTCTTGCTTCAGGAGACTCAGCTGCCTCCTTGGAAAGACTGATGTCTTGTCCATGGATTCACAGACTGAACAAACATACTGTGCCATTTAATTATTAAAGGATAGCTTCAGCATTTCCTGGCAAAATAAACTGTGGTCTTAGGCTGAATCCTGGCAAAAGTGTTTCACCTGCAGGACCACTCCTCTTAGTGTGGGCAATAGGCAATACCACTTTGGCCACTACTCTGGGATAATACAGCTCTGCTAGCCCCATTTCCAAATGTCAGATGATAAAATAGTCATAGTAGGAAGAGATGTCTACAAATAATACTGATTGGGTGGAATTCCATTGGGTGGAATCTCAAGAAAGGAACATAGAGGTGAATGCTTAAAGGAGTTGTCTTAGCTCTGGGACATAATTCAAATGCTATTCACCCATTTGAATTGCAGAAAACTGCCTGAAAATCCTGTGTGTTCAGCCTTCCTGCTCTTACGGGGTGTGACTTAGGGAGAGGAAAAATGGGAAGACATTATCAGCACATATGGTGGTTACACACGGCTGCATTCCTGGTCTCAGCAAACACAATGGTGAGAACTAGGAATTTCTCCAAAGAGCCTCTTCTGGTTTCTTGCAGCTGGTGCTACAGAGGGTTGAGGGTCTGGGAGAAGTTCTAACTCATGGGAAATAATTGCATGTAGCTGAAAACTAAATGTGGCATTTCTCATGAAGTGTCCTTTTGGTGAGTTTGTGAGAAATTGCACAAGATGTTAAGAGTGTGTGGCAGAAAAGGTGCTCCTGAATGCAGAAAATAAGAACTTTCAAAGTATCAAGGGTGAGGTTTAATGACTGAAGCATGTTTGCCTTTTTTGCTGAACACAGTTTGTGGCAGACTGTCACCTGCATAAGTTATTGTCAGGGTAATTAAACGTTATAGTGCCACATGACACATCCCAACCCACATTTTACTCTGTTGGAGGCTGTGGCATTGCACAGGGAAAGCTGTAGCCATGCTAATTAGGATCAGGCAAGGTACTTGTAAAGCATAATTTAGACCATTTCCTTTTGGGAATTGTCTTCTAATGAGCGTGGTTCCAATGAAATGATTCATTGTTCACACTGTCACAGGATCATTTATTAAGGGTAATCAGTTAAAGCAGCACAGGTGTCAATGTGGGTAGAACATCTTCTTCCAAACGCCTGTTATTGACAATGTCAATATATGAGGAGAAACCACTTCAGTTTGGCTTTGTTGAGCTGCCAGTTTGACCCCCCCAGCCCGAACTAACAGCATTTATTAGCAGCATATTTGATTTTACAGACTCCCAGAGACAATAAACTTGGAGCACGGAGGAGGGGTGAGCCCCTCCTGGCTACTCTGGTGCTGCTCTGCTTTCCACAGCAGATATGGGTGTTTCTGTGGGAATTCATATGCCAGGAAGGGGGGCTTCACTGCCAACAGATAGCAGCCAATGAGTCTGTGGGATACCTGAATTTTATAGATCAGCTCATCCTGCCTTTGGTTCAAGGCTTACTGTATTGGATTTGTTGTTTCAGCATTGATCCCGCTTGCTTATCTAAGGCAGACTTTTTGTCTCCAAATGCTTTAATGCCACAGTTGGTCAATATTATTTTCTTCTGTGGTTCTCAAAGAGCTCTCAGGCTCTTGTGGGGGGGATCTGTTGTCTGTTAATTGCAACAGATTATCATAATATTCACTATGGCATGAATGTTTTTGAGAGATACCTTCAGATTGTTGTTGGCCCATCTGTTTGACATATTTTTGCAGGACAGTAATCCCACATAATCTGCATGCCCATATATACTCATACACTATTTACAGAAAAAAAACTATCTGTGGTGAATTTTGTTCTGCTTTCTTCCTAAATGGAAGGTGTACAGTGGTTAGCCACTTTAATGTGGTCTGATCTATAGAGATGATAAAAAGACTGCTAGTCCAGTATCTGGAAATACCTGGCTTTAATTTTTGCAGGCAACATGCAAATACCAAAAGAAAAGAAGAAAAGCCTGCCTTTCCATATAAATCTGCATTTTTCTCCCCAGAGCCTGTTTTATGGGTCTGCCCACTGACTGTACTGATAGTCATTGAAGCACATAAACAGTAATGTGGGAACATCCTTTAAACCAGTGAAGAGAAGATGAAAATAATCAGAACAAATTCACAAAGGCAGTATTATCAGTATTTGTAACTTTAATACATTCATCTATAACTGCACCTGTTAGTAAGGAAATACTGCCTTCTAAAATGCATTTTAGTACAGTGTGTAATTTTCAGGATATGTATTAGACACACAGGATTTTGCTTTATTATTCCTGAAGAAGAAAACAAACTATATGGCAACTTCAAAGGAAAATTGAACTAATTTAATGTGAGTTCTACTTGGAATAGTTTCTGCTCCTTTAATTTTGTTCTGATACATATTTTTAACTTTTACTTGAATAGAAGGCTGTTTCTTTTCCTTGCCACTTCTCCACCAGTTGCTGTTATAGAAAAAGTGTATTCATTGTCAGACAGATAAACGTAGCAGTACATACATATATTCTGAATACTGTATATTCATTAATCACACTGTGTTTTTGTTTATTTTTTCTGAAACTTCGTGTATATTTTCATTACCCTCTTGCATTATTTGCAATGGATTCTACGGCTTGGCAGAGCCACCTCAAATACTAGACGTGATAAATGGTAATAGATTTCCCATTATACAAATGCTTTTTTATCCTCTTAGTTTAATTGCTGCATTTCTCACTACTTCTGTTGTTCACTCTTGATGACCACTGTCCCCACAGTCACTTCCTGAGCTGAAATGAGGATTAGATTTATATATGGGAGAGCAGAAAACACATTTCAGTATCGAAGAGAAACAGCTTTCTTTTGTTTTCAACTGGAATTTCCTCTAAGGTAAAATCAATTGTCTTGGGACATTCAGGCAATTCCCCAGGCTAAAGAAGTTCTCTGAGACTCTTGGAGGAGGGTAAATTGGATCTTAATATTAGGTTAAATCAGAATATGCTTAAATTCTAGTGATGAACCTAGAGAGAGAATGAAATGGCATGGTTCCTCTAGTCTTATTTGTAGACTGGTACTTCAGCATCATGAAAGCAAGGAAGCTGTGGTGAAAAATGGTATTTTGATTGGAAAAAGAGTGTAAGATCCTCTGCTGCAGCTCCAGTGAAATTAATTGGAGATGCCTGTGCTCAGTAGAGGGAAGAGGAGAAAAAGCAGCCTGAACAGAGCATGCAACTGTGCGTGGGGAGCTGGGAGTCAGCTCTCAGGCTGTCTCAGAAATTGAACATTTGGGGTCTAATCAGCCCCCAAGTGCTCAGGCTTTTCATCTTCTGTACAAGGCTTTAAATACATAATTTACATCTAAATTTATCTGTAGTTAATACACACGTACACACTTGTCAGTGCTTTCAACTCGATATAATTTTAAAGAAAACAAGATGGAGACAAGAAGAAAATCTATTGTGTTGTTACATCAAGATTGACCTCGAAAGTACTGAGGGTTTATTGAGTTTTGAGGGTCTGTAATGGAAATTCCTGAATTTGGAATTTGGTGTTAGCTCTCTGGGATTGTCATTTGTGTGTGCTGCTGATGCTTCTACACATTCAGAGCAGCTCTCCATAGCCCTTTCACTGCTGCAGAGCTTTCTGGGTCAGTCTGTGTTGTTTTCCTTTGGTTCCAAACTTATACCTCTGAGTCTGAATTTGCAAAGCTGTTCATGTGTCCTTCAAGCCTGAAAAGTGGGAAGGTAACCCTGGTGACTAAGTGCAAAAAACTCAGTGGCAGAGCATTGCTGAGATCAGGCACTGGAGGTGAAATATTCTGTGTCATGTCTCTAAGGAGACTCCTGGAAAGCCACAGCGTGTTGTTTCCACAGACCAATTGCTGCAGGCAGCAAATTGCAATCTCAGAAGTCATCTGAGGGATCAGCAGAAATGTTGGCTAGAGATAAACTCCCAGATGTCCATCTATTGAGGGCAGCCTTTACCCCTCAGGTATTGATTTAGTAATGAAGCTTTCTCGTACAGATCCAGCGTTTCCCTATGGGTTCCTGGAAGGCACCTCTGAGCTCCCCTGGGACCATGGTAAGAAACAGCTGAGAGCCACTACTGCTGTGGTCTGAGTTCCCTTTGAGAGAGGAAAGAATATTTTGCTTATTCAGCTGCTGGGAGAGGCTCAACTCAGCAGAAAAGGTCAACTAAAGTGCTACTCCCAGTGCGATTTGGTCTAAAATTCGGATGAAAGGGAGCACTAACATTGGTCAGGCAGAGTCCTCGGCAGGTGGTGTTCTCCCAGAAGAGTGTGAGGATGTGCAGGGCTGGGCAAGGAAGGGAGTGAGACTTGTGTGCCATCATGAACCCTCTCTAAACCCTTCCACAAAAAAATTGTGTGAAGTTTGTTTGGGATATTGATGTTCAACATGTAGTTTGTGGAATGGTGGATTTCCTCTTAGGTCTGTTTGATATTGTCAGTGGTTTCTACAGACACAGAAAGCTCTACTGCAGACAAGTTTCTTTAGCAGGACTTGCCCTGCTGGGGCTGTTACCAGAACAGTCCCATTGTATTTATGCTGGTGCTGGGTTTCTGGTCAACTGCTCCCATGAAACTGAGGGCTTTTATCTCCTTTGCTCTGGTAATCTCTGGATTAGCTTTCTGGTGAAGTGCAAGCAGGCACTCGTGTGTGCTAAAGAATAATCTTACTTTGCAAATTAATATGTTAATGTAGTGCCAGATTCCCAGCCTTTAACAGTGGGAGACCGGTGATAGGTTTAAAACATCAATGTGCGATTTTATTCATCCGGATGAGATAACAAAACAGCCCTGCTCTGAAAGTAGCGAAAAGGGTCTGTGCCCCCTCTAGCTCAGTCTCTGCCATTCTCCCCCCGAAACCCCTTCCCTCTCACTCCCTAAAGCCCGAGTGTATTTCCCAGTGCTCGCCCATTCATTTGGAGCCGGCAGCCCCTGGCAGAGCCAGGCAGAGGTGCGGAGGGAGCAGCGGCACAGAGCCATGTGAGCGCAGCGCTGGCGGCTGCAGAAGATGTTCGCTGTCTCGCTCAAGTGCCGGCTCGGGGTGGTGAGACGGAGGAGCAAAGGTATGGTCAGAGCAGAGCAGCTCGCTGCTGCCCGAGAGGGACTCGGAGGGCACTCACTTGAGCATTTGCTTTTCCTTGGCTGGGCAAGAGGAAAAAAAGCTACTTGGTCTGTGATTGATTTTCACCCTCTGTGCATTGGCAGGCGGGAGTAGGATTATTTTAATTTCTTGCATGTCCTATATTTTTCAGATGCGGGATTTTTTTTCCGTTGACTCTCTGGATTTTTTCTCTATTCATCTACCATGGTTATTACTGCAGTAAAGTAGATTTAGGTGTGCCTCAGAGTCTCACAAGGTTTCCCTCCTCCCATGGGGGAGCTGTTACTTTGCAGGGAGAAGCACTTGAGTGTTGGACTCCAGCAGACTGTTAGGAAGTCATGGTGCCTGTCCCTCCCTACACTCCTTCCAGAAGGGGAGTGAGTTGAAAGGATGAGAAACCTGGCAGGATAAAGGGGAGAAAATCAACTTTGAAAAGGTTGGAGGAACAGTAATATTTTATTTCAGAGCAAGTTAATCTGAGACGGGACAGTTTCTGCACTCACCATCCTGCAGTGTTGTTTGCAATCAGAAGTGAAGAAGTTTTGTTGTGCTGGACTGTGATCCCGGGTCCCTCGCCCCCAGTTCAGCTGTGTGGGTGTTTGGAGGTCTCTGCTCCCCTGGCTCACGGGTGCGCTGCAGCCGGGGCTCGCTCTCGCTGCTGTTGCCTTTGATTTCTGGGAGGTTTGCATTTTAATGGAGCCTGAAGCAGATCTCACCGCTTGGAGCTTAACTCCCCTGTGCAAGCCCTCGCAGCCAGAGGCGCTCCTGCAGCAGATCAAAGCCCTTTGCTGTTAAGGAAGATGACCTGCATTTTTATGGGGACCTCTAAAGCAAACCTGCTTTTAGGGGCTCAGTGTAACCAGGATGCTATTGATTCCAAATGAATGCATAAACTCAGCTTTTAGTCTCACTTAAGGGGAGAGACACTTACATGCTGATGCAAGGGTTTCTGTGCTGGCACACAGAAACTCTGTTAGGACTGGCAGGTAGAAAACTTCGGTAGCAAAGAGAAAGGCCTGAACATGATGCCCAAGTTTCTGATGTGGACTGGACCTTAAGTCTAGGGTGCAATTCCTGTGTGACTTGCCTAGTAGGTAAAAAAGTATTTACTCAGATCAAGGTTGCAATTCTATGGGATGGATGGGAATAGGGAACGGGAGCCTGAGGGCTGCCTCACTTGACATGGGTTGCTGGGGTGCTAAGAGAGCATGTGAGTTGTGATAGCCCCACTGTGCTCCTTCCTCCTGTGTGTGCACAGGCTGTGAGAAGCTCTCCCGCACTCTTTACTGCACACAGGGGCACGTTCACCCTGGGGTTACAGTTCTGCTGTGGCAGCCTTGGAGCTGAACTTATTCAGATGTATTAATTTATTTTTGGCATCACTTGCCTTTGACAGTTTATCCTCATGCTGCTTTGTTTCTTTGCCTCCATAGTTTGGAGGCTTCATGGGCTTCTCTGCACTGGAAGAAGTTTCGTGTTTGCAATAAAACATGTTGGCACAGGCAGTATTTCCACTTTCTAGAGCAATGCCTGGAAGTGCTTGAATCAAACTCAGCCCTGGGGTCCCTTTTTAATTGGCAGATGCCAGGAGAAGGTCTGGTGCCTTTTTACAGTTCTTTTTCCCTGGCATGCTTTTTTGCTACATATCCTTAAGGAATTGGCAGTAATGTTGGAACACGATGGGTTTTTCTTCTACAATTTTCCAGGAAAGTAAGGAACACAGGGCAGAATAAGGGCATTTGTGCCTGCAAATCACTGAATATACAGCCTGAGATTGTAATAAAGGCTAAGAAAGAGTTATCCCTGTACTACCTGATAAAGTTTTAGTGGCTTTAGTTGAAATATTTAGAATTTACTTCGATCACCTGCTTTTCTTAGTGACAGATTTAAATGAGAGAATTGCTAATCCAATGCTAAATTGAACTGCTTTGATCAAGGATTAAATTGAGCTGGAAGTGGCTTTTGGGACTTGAGCTTTGAAATGAACAACCAGAGAGAGACGTTGTTACTCGTCTTCAGCATTTTGGGACAGATGATATTTCAGGAACGTACCCAAAAGAATGATCAAAAATAAATATTGCCTGGGCTCTTTGGTACTGGAATGAGCCCATCATGACTGGGCAGCAACCAAGGACAGGACATGCTATGAATTATGTTAGTAAGTAAAGAAACTCTGCTACATTTCACATTTCACATGTTGCATCCTAGGAGATGGTCAGGCTGTTATTTGGTACTAAAAATTCCCACCAGCTTTTGAAGAGAGACAGGAAGAAATGGCAAAGGGGATGTGTGAAAGAGAGTGGCAGATACCCCAGCCCAGGTATCTCTCTGTCCTCTGGTCCAGGCATTTATGTGACCCACTGTCCCAAAACTGTGCTCTGCCTGGTTCTGCAGGTGGATGCTTGCTGAGGGGATACTCCTCTGCTAAAGCTGATTTTAATTAATTGTAAGATAAGATGTTCAAATCTCAGCTATGGTGGCTGCTGTTAATTTTGTGTAGTTTTACCTTTAAACACCCTCATAGAAATAAGGATTGGTCTCCTTGTACTTATTGCTACTCTCTGCTTCAAAACAGACCCCTTCCCCCTACTTTCTGCCTTCTCTGCTATTTTCTTTTCCATCCCTCAAACTTTGCCTGCTCCTCGCCAGCTAATCCCCTCACTTCGGGGAGAAATTCTTGCTGTCAGTCCTCTTGGATTCCTGCTTTCCTTCTCTCGCTGAGCCCTTGAGCTTTTCCTGGCATGAGGAACATTCACAGTTAATCCACCAGGCATTCAGCCCGTTGGCTGGGGCTGGCAGAGCTTCCCTGCCCACAGCTCTCAGCTGTCTTTGGCCAACATCAGCTCATGCAGCTGCGGGGCTCCTCACTCCTCTTCAAGGACTCTTGATCCTCTGCAGAAGGTGCTACTGAAAACCCCAAGGAACATACAGTCACCTGTCCAATACAATAATTATACTTTCCTCAGTATTAGTGTGTTTTTCAATGGGAAAAGCTAAATGATTTCTGTCTGGTCGTGCTTGTCATTCAGCTGAGCTCAAAAGGGACTGTGTGGGGAGGGTTGGTTGGTGGTTGCCTGCCCTGCTAGCCCCCACTTGATGCAGCAAATCAACTGGATTTTATAAATAAGTAAACAGAAGCAGTGAAGAGCCTAAATAATTAACTAGATACATGTGTTGGAGTGAAAAGTAGCAAATGAGGCAATTTGAAAGTGTCCTCACTGCTTCCCCTGCTTTCCAAAGCCTGCAGCCCAAGGGGAGAGGGGATGCTCTGTGAGAGCTGGTGAGAGCAGCAGCTACCTGAACAAACAGCAGCACACACCAAGGGATCTGGACCCCACTGCCACGGCAGAAGAAAATCTTGGTTACTTGGTTTGAGACATTCAAGCTTAAAGCATGTTTATTTTTGTCCAGTCTAGTTTCTCCTACTGTGTGGTGTGTGAAAGTAATTTTGCTGTTCCTTTGTCAAAAACTGTCATCTGGAACATGCCAGGCATCACATCTTGTAAAAGAAAATACATGTTCTGCTTTCCATTTACATACCTCAGTGTTTTTCAGCCTCTTAAGCTTCACTGAGTCATGTTTACTACGTTCTTTTTTGGACTAGATGCTTTCTCTTGCATTTTGTTCTTCCTCTCTTGTGTTGTCTGGGAACTGAGGAAATAAATAAGCAAAGAAAAAAACACTCTGAAGCCCCCAGGAATAAAATAGAAGGATATGTTCAGAAAAACTGTCATATAGAGTGAAATTTTCAATTAAAAAAAGTTTTAGAACAGCAGCTTTTACTGTGAGACCCAGATTTTCAATGATAACACATTTGGGCATGTAGGCATTCTTGTCCCTTTGATGGAAGTTACTGCATCCTGTTTGGTGTAGGAAGAGGTTTGGTTTTATTTCCATGTTTTTATTGAGAACAGTGTCATGGGAATCAATCCCAAGAGCTGGGAACATGCTCTTGTGCCACGTCACCTTGTTTGCTGTACAGCAGTGTCATGTTGTAAAGCATCCTGGCTGTGTTTCATAGCAGGGAGTGTTGCTGCAATTGTGTTTCTGTCACAAAAAGATTTGCTCACTGCAGAAGGACAAGAAAAGGTTTGTGTCTCTATTTGGCAAAGGAAAAAAAGAGCAAAAAAGTGCAAGCAGGTAAGCTGCTTCCATCCTCTGGTATGGTGCCAAGTCCAGAGCACCACACAGCGACATGAGAGGGTGAAAAGTCCAGTGGAGCTTCTACTCCTGGAGGAGAAAAACCATTGTTATTCCTGCATTTATCGTCCAGGCCCAGAGGAGCCAGTAAAACAAAGCAGATGGGCAACCAACCCTCAGAGAAACCAGACTCATCCTCAAGATGAAGCTGTGGTGCAGAGGTTGAGCCCATGGTGAGGCCAAGTGCAGTGTTTTAGCCCTTGCTTGGCTACCTTTTCCTTAGGATGATCACTGCCTGCTAGAATTTATCCTCACCTGTCTGTTTCAAAGCAGAAGGCATCCTGGAGGTGCTGCTGGGAATATTTATGGGGCTGTTCCTGCTGCAGCAATGAAAACCAGGCAGTGGTGAACACAGGGAACTCCCTCAGCCCAAACCTCTGGGCTGGCAGTGGCTGTGATTGCTTTCCTGTCAGCGTGGCTACGCTTCAGCCCATTCCCTGTCTCATCAGTAGCTCATGATTGGGCATGTTTTATTTATATCTCCAAATGGAGGCCATTTTTCAGCCTGATGCTCTAGCATCCCAGGTGACTGTCACCTGCTCTGAGCACTGTGGGGTTCCTTCAGCCCTAGCTCATCCCTCATCTTCCTCCAGGCTCCAGTAGCAGAGAGGAGAGTGATCTCTTAGGGGGGTAATTGAATGAAGAAAGCCCCTAGCAGTCCAGAGGCAGATAAATCCTTGCAGGGAAGCCAGTGTGCAAAACAGTGTGTCTGAGGGGCATTAACCCTTCCTGCTGGAAAGGTGCAGCATGGATTGGAATCCTGTGTGCAAATCCTGCCCAGATCCCACCTGTTGGAACAGGAATGAAAGACAAACCCTTCCTTGCTGTGGATATATTACACAAGAGCAGTTGCACTGGCCCTTTGCTGTGCTGCATGGGGAATCCCAGGCTCTTTCTGGAGTGGTTTGGAAAATCTGGGCCTTGATTTTGACCCTGCATGAATCATAAGGGGTGAAATCCTTGTGCTCCTTGTGTGAATCCATGCATCCTTTCTGTTTTGCATATAGGACTATGTGGGGGTTTTGGGGGTGTTACTAAAGCTAAAAACAGAGGCTAGGGACTCTGTCCCATACCTTCCCTTTATATTACTGTGATTAACAATTTGTTGTGCAGGTGGTTTTCTGGGCATTTTCCTCTGTGACAACTAGTCCAGCTGTCTCCCTTGAGAAGAGTTCAGGATGGCAAGAGCAGGTGCCTATTATTGATCAAGGCTTGTTTTTGTGGATGGATTTGCCCACTGGCTGCAGGACATCACCCATCATCCTCTGTCCCATGTATCCCCCTGGCACAAGGGCATGTCACAGTGACAGGGCAGCCCCTGACTCTGGGAAGTGCTGCTGATTTGCATCTCTGGCTTGCCAGCTCAGACAGGCATTTTTGGAGAAGAAAGAATAATTTCTTTAACCCAGATGACTTATGATCTGCTTTGTCATAGAGAGGAAAACCAGGCCTTGAATTTGGAAAGCTGTAGAAGGTCCACGAGGTCACCACTGGCCTATCTGCAGAGTGTGTGAGTGAAGGAAATGCAAATGCACATGCTACTGTGATTTGATAGTTGCCAAATCAAATTGTATCAATTTGATACATTGAACTGTTTTATAAACAAAACCCAGTTCACCAAAATTGTAAGATGTAGGGAGTTCAGAGTCAAGAGAAACAAGACTTAAAAATATTATTTCAGAATTACCATCTTGCTGATGTGTGTCTGAAGGTGTGTCTGAAGTTTCTTTTTTTGCATTGTGTATTGTCACCAGAGAGGGTTTGGATATTAAAACCATGGATCTAAAGGAAGTTCTTTTCCCTGTTTGCCACTGAGCTACTTTCCTCTTGACTCCATTCCTTGCATACAGCTGTGGGACATTTTTGTCACAGTCTTCTAAGACAGTGAATAATACAAAGCAGTTTGGCAGGCAGCATTTAAAACAGATGAGGAAATACCTTGATTTCCTATTCCCCTGCACCTGTACAACTTTTTATCCACAGCATTTCTTCCCTCGTGTACAGGCGTCTGACTTTGCATGCTCACGGGGGTGTGCCAAATCACAATTCTTCATTTATTTTGGAGCTGACAGGGAATCCACAGTGGGTCTGTCTGGAGGCCAATCTGCTCCTGTGCCTCAGGGCCATGTCAAGGAGATTGTATTAGCTTCTCTATTCTCTCAGTGTGGCAGAAAGCACTTTCCTTTTAATTGTAAAAATCCACCAAATCTGACAGAATTGAAAGTCTAAAATCACCCCATGGGCACCCTCAGTAAATTCTGTGTAATGCTTTCCCTCCTCCTCAAAGTCTTAAAATTCAAGCTCCTACCAGGCTGAACTGTGCCTCCAGTGTGACATTGGGAACAAGCCAAAATTATAATCCCCTATCAGTAAAATAGAATCTTTTTCTTTAACCTCTTTCTTCTACAATCACCTACAAAAATATATTCTTTAAAAGTACTAGAAAGGCGAAAGGCAGGAACTGAAGTTATCTACATGCTGATGCTACTAATATGGGACATTTTACATACTTGCAAACAGATCTAAGCTTTTGTCCTGGTTTAGGGCAAATTTGGGAAGAAACTTCCAGAAGGGTTCCTCTAGAAAGCAAATTCAAGCAGCTTCTCCCCCAGCTGGTTTGGGAAAAGATTTCCTTGCAGAAAAGTGGATGAAACTGCTTATTTAACAAGCAAAGTATTCACAAGCATAAAAAAATTGAATAACATTAAACAATAAAACCTCTTGCTGTTCTGAAGAGATGGCAAGTTCAGAAAGTCCTTCTTGTGGGGTGTAGCTTGGCTCACTCAGTCTCTTATCAGCCCCTCCTGCTCTGGAAGTGCTGCATCCCAGGCCCTGGTGGGCCACAGATGCAAGCTCCTGGTGCTCTTCTGGGTTTTCAGTCCAGAGCAGGGATGATCAGTTCCAAGAAAAAGCCATAGTCCAGGGAATTTCTCTTCCTCAGCTAGCTAAAAACTAACTAAAAAGCAAAGGAGAGCTCTCTCCTGCTGTGTGCTGCAGACAACAGTCTGAGAAACACACAGAGAGAAAGCTGAAGCTCTTTTCTCTGTGTTTTTGAATACAGCTGCCTCAGGCATTCCATCGCTTCTCCTTCTCCCCCCTTCACTCTCAGATCTGGTTTTAAAAGTGCAAAACTTAGTTCTGGTCTAAACAGATGAGTGAGGATATGATTCAACATCATAAATTCACCCCAGGACAGCTTTCTATCCTGTCTCAATGTAAATACCTGGTAAGGAAGCAGGTTTTTATTTCATACTTTGCGGGAATTACTTTGAATGGTAATGGACAAAATGAAATTAATTTATTAACTAGCAAAATATTTTAACAATGCATTCCAGAAGAGTAAGAGGACAAAAATAATGTGATGTGAAGCTTCAGCATTCAGGCTCTGGTGGAGTCTTGAGATGATAATAAGGCCATATATTGGCAAGGTAAAAGGTCTGTATTTTAATTTTGAATATTTGTTGTCTGTCCAAAGATGTTTCTATGAGTTACAGATACAAACAGAAACTGAACAACAGTGACTTTTGCTGTAGGCTGAAATTACAGTAATTTTTCAATTACTTTCAACAAATCTGGTGGCCACCAGCTGTTCTCCTAATGCAACTGTTAGCTAATAACAAGAAGTGCTTCCCCAGCTTTCTATTCCCTCCTGGATATACTGTGCTGGCTCATTTAGCTCAGTTTAAAGGAGTGATCTGTCTCATTGCAGAATGTGTTGGGAGGGGGTCTGAACAGGATTCCTCTATTCACTTTTTGCTCTGTTGCATGAGCTACTTACACCTCACTCACCCTGTATTCAGGGCAAAGAAAATAGCACTGTGAAAATAGCACCCTCCTCCTCGGGTATTAGTCCTTGGGAAAAAAACCCACTGCTTTCTTTTAATATGGGTCTATAAAAGCTCTTCTCTAAATGTGCTGTGTTGTGCATTTGAGGCTCACTGGGTCTGACATGCTGGAGTTAGGGTTGTGTCCTTGCCCAGGCTGGCAGCCTAGTGCTGAACTCTTCTCCTCTTCTTGGTTTCACTCAGCTCCTGAGGGTTATTGTAACCTAGTTTTTTTTGTGAGCGATTTCCTTTCCTCTCTGTTGCAATTGCTCTTTTTGCTTTACAGAGTACAGCCAGATTAATCATACAAAGCCATGGAAATCAACAGCAGTGTGTAATTCAGGGCTTGATAACTGATTGTGGGGAGGGCACAAGGGAAGGGTTGTGCTCTTTACAAAATTGCCACATGATATATCAATCCTCAAGACGTATGTCTGTGTTTCCTTTTTTTACAATATATTTTAGGAAACACAAACCAAAAAGAAACTAAGGGCCTTTTAAAAGAAATGGTCTGTCTTTGCAACCCCTTCTCATCTGAGTGCATTGGAGTGTAGCAGAACAGTCATGAGATAATGTTTTCTCCTCATACACACTCTTTTTCCACTGAGAAAACAGGCCTGAGCAGAAAATGAATGCTTTGGGCATTTGTCCAGAATCCTGCAGTGGGTTGTTCATGCTGTTGCTGTGTCTGTGCTGCTTGGAGAGATCAGCATGCATGGCACTGGGGCCAAATGCCAATTAGAGAATAAAAGTGATTACAAACCAACAGTTGCTGAGGTATTTTTGTGTGAACATAATTTTCACCAAGGAACCTCAGACAAAATATGAAGTTAGCAGAGGCTCAGTGCTGTCTGTGAGAAGATATGGCCTTTTCTCAGCTGGCCTGTAACCAAGAAGAAATATCAGCCTTTTTCACTTCATGGCTTTGCACATTACTCTTGTGGTTTCCCCCCATCCCCTCTCTGCTTGCTTATATTTTGTTTATACATTTGCATGTCTTTAAAAGTTTTGGGAAATTATGAATTTAACTGATACCTCTGGCAGTGAGGAGGGCAGAGTCTTTCCACCTAATTCCTTCCCAACTCTCTTGCAACCATATAAGTGGTCTAAGAAATGAAGGTAGTTAAGAGTTTTTTAATAAAAAAGGAGAGTCAGAACTCAGAGATGGATGAGATCTGCAGAATTTTGATGTACCTGCCATTAGAAACTCCTTAGAGAGCCCAGGATGAGCTTTGTAACCACAGTCTGAATAAAAAGAAAGAGACATTTTCGTGAGAAATACGTAATGACTGGGTGGTCAGGATATTCATGTGAGCAGAGAGATTCCAGCTCAGATCTCTCATGTGCCTGACTTAGATCTGCAGTTGGAATTGACATCTCAGGTTATTTTAGGTTATCAGCTATGGCATGTGCAGCTTCTGCATCATCACAGAAACAACGAACAAAGTTCTAGTTTTGCAAGACAAAAAAATTCTTCCCCACTTGGATTCACTGCCAGTGCAACAAGAAAAGCACAGATACATGAATTCAATAACACAGGTCTCTGTTCCTGAAATAATTCTTCCTCTGCCTTTAAGTGAGGGCTCCAAGGGTAAGCATTGTTTTTTCCAATGTCTATTTAGTAATCCCGCTGGAAAATAAAATAATGTCCAGTTAGTTTACTTTACCAGCTGCTCTTGCCATATATTAACAATACCTGTGGTCTTACATCCCAGATGTATTGGCAAAGTCTTTCTTTGACAAAATCATCCTTGATTGGTAAAGCAGGAAGAAATAACTCCTTTTTGTTTCCATGATATGTAGCTGAATGGTCATAAAGATGAGACATTTTCAGAAAGCAAGGAGTTGAAGTAGTAATAATATGCTGTCTGTGTTGCACCTGTAAAGCAAGCGTTGCTTCCCTGAGCAGTTCATTTCTTATGCATTTTCTTTCTTTGAATCTATTGTCATGTTTTCTGATGAACTCCCTTCCTGCCCTGGAAGGAGCTATTGCTTACAGTTTTGTCTTCAAACAATGAGCATAATAATAGATAATTAAAATGACTCAAGAAATTCAGGCACTAGAGTACCCACATTTATACATTCCTTTATGGGAAAAAATATAGGGAGGGGATAAAACAGACTGATTTGAACAATAAAAAGCAATTCTAGCATCCCTCACAGGGAAATTAAAATGATTGTGGTGTTTCTGATATATTTTTATTGAAAAACAGTCAAGAACTGAGCTCTTGTTGAGCAAGTTCAGGCTTTGTCTGTCTGTCTGTCTGTCTGTCTGGCTAAGGTGCTGTCATTTGGCACAGTGGAGCAGGCTGATTTCAGGTTGCCAGCAGCACAGGGAATATGCTGATTGTTAAAGCCTCACTGGCAGGTGCACCCTGATTTTGGGAACCTCAGGGGGTGAAGTAAACCTGCACAAGCTCTGACCCTTCAGCATACCCATATTACTTGGATAATTACTTGGATATTGGTTAATACAAATGAATTAACTGCATGTTGGCCTCATGCTCCCAGTCCATGGGGACACACCCAATGAGCAAACAAGAGCTGAGTCCTGTTCCTGCTCCTAGGCATCAGGTGAAGTGCAACCCAAGGACAGGAGGATATCATCAGCCTTCAAATGCCATCAAAGCTGAAGGTCTCCAGAGATGGCCTTGTGTCACAGAAGGAAGTTTGTTCATGCATGTCCTACTCATACATGGTTCAGAGCCTGGATATCCTCTGTGGTCATTCCTTGGGCACCCATTTCTGGTCTGTGCTGTCTCCCCACCACTGCCACAGGGAATGGGATTTAGAGCTGTAGTGCCTGGAGGGAGCAGTGGGTGTTGTGCTGGGACCAGTGGCACAACCTCTATTGCTCACTTCACCCATGGTCCTTTTCTCAACCCCCCATGGTTGGGGTTTCCAGCACTGGCTTGCCAGAACTCTCCCAAACCCAGAGTATTTCCCCAAAACCCCTTTATCTGCTACTTTCAATGTAGCTTGGGGTAACATGATATTTTCTTTTCCCAACAGTTGCACCACTTTTTTTTCCTCCTGCACATAAGCATCAAATGCTGTTTGCTGAATATTTCACTTGTTCTTATTTGGGCTGAAGGTTTCTGTTACCACTGGCCCTTAGGGGACCAATTTAGCTGCACTGAACCAGTTTTGGTGTTCAATTCCTTCTTTTCAAAGAGCTGCATTTACACATCAGTTGAACCCTTCGTATGCTGGCATCTTCCACACTTCCAGCTCGATGAATGTTTAAAAATGATACTTCTATCCCCACACACAGATATGCTTCTGCCTTCGAAATGCTGGGGGGACATGAAAGTCCTGCTGAGAAGCGGGGGAGATTTTGATGTAAATGATGTCCCGCAAGGGACACAACCTCATTCCAGCTGAGTGAGGTTTTATGCACAGAAATGCAAAATATTCAGACCATGTATCATTAAAGTGTTGCAGCAAAGCTTCCCCAAGCCAGTGAGTGCCTCAGTAAATTCTGAATTGCTGACCAAGTCTCAATTTTCTGCCCTCACCTGTGCTATGAGATCGGCCTTTATAATTGCAAAGGTGTCCTGCTGCATCCTGATGTTTGTGGGGCTCTTACCCCTGGGAATCTTGACCCTGCTGGGGTCTCGTGGGCATACCTTGATGGGCAAGCCTACAAAATTCACTCTCTTCTCTTCCAGTCCTAGTAAGAGATGCAGGCAGAGGAAGTAATTCTATAGTCTCTAGTGCTTTTCAGATAAAATACACAGGATTAACGTTCTTTTGGTGCCCATAGGTTTACATTTGGATATTGGTAATGCACGGTGTGCATATTATTTTATATTATGACTTTCCTTAATGTAATCAGAGTTGTGATGTTGGTATCATGGTGGAGGAGAGAAGGCTTGGTGTTTTATTGCAGGGAACTTTCAGAAGCATCATTCTAATGTCAGCACATGGGTCTTTTCATGAGGCTGGGTGCCCTGCAATCACACAGAAGCTGTAGAAAAGCCCACCACACTGTCTGGTTTTAATTGTCTTCCCACTCTCAGCTGCCTAGGAATCAGCCTATTCAGACGTCACAGGATAAAGATATTAGAACCAGAACAAGCTCCTGTAGAGGATCCCTGGAGGTGGTGTGTGCATGTGTGCTGCACTGACTGTGTGAATACCCCTAAGTTCTATATATTCCTCCTGGGCCATTAAGCAGGATCCTTATTTCCTGTCAGATTGTAGCATCTGAGTGATGGAGTACAAGACCCTGCCTATTGCCTGCCTATCAGTTTAACTTCTCAAAGCCCTTTTGGAAGGCATGGTGCTGTTTAAGCAGAATATATAATTATTTGGAGTTTGTTTTGCTGTAACTGTTGGCACAATGGAATCCACATGGTCTTTCACCCTACTTGGCACAACCCTTTCTTACTGTAGGATGGAGATAGCCTGATGCAAGGGACTGTGATGTAAATGTCAGTACTTAAGATCTCCATCACAAGCTGCAGTAACAGAGATGTGTGCTGGGTCTGGTGTGAAGGGCTGGGAAGGAAAGTGGTTTAATGCTGGTACTGTCTAAAATGTGTTTACTAGTTGTGTCCTAGTATCAGTAGTATATGATAGCCCTGTAGTCTGCACAGGGATTGTGTGTGCAGGGCAATGCACAATTTCAAGGATTCTATGGTCTGTCCTCAGTATGGCTGACGAGACAGAGCATCCAAGAGAGGATGTCCATGTCCGTGTATTTCTCTTCCCGTCTTGTGTTATCCCTGACAGCTCCTGGATGCTGCTGCTCAGTTCTGCACTGTCAGATTCTGCTATTTAGGAATGGCACTGAAGCAGCATTATGTTTGCTTTTCCTATTCAAAATGCATATCCTCCCTTTGCTTAAAGCTACAGAGGGAGTGATGTGGCATGTGCACAAGGCCTCTGCAATGACCATCTAAAGCCTGGGACATTCTTCTCTCTCAGGACTCTCCCCTGTAAAACAAGCTCTGAACTGACTCCTTTGGTGGCAAAGGTATCAAGATGATCCCCAGCAGAAGCCCAAGGGGGATACTGGGATACATTTATTTATTTGTGGCATATCCTCTCAGCTTTGGTAGTCTAGTTATTAAAATGAGGCTTGTCAGCACACTGAAGAGGGTTGGGGGGCCTTTGCATCTTCCATGCGGTTTGATCCTGTGCAGCTCGTTAACACTCAGTTGCTTTTGTGATTAATTATTTAGTCTTCTCCCTTGATACTGGGGTATAATAGCACAGCCCCCATTTCTGCTGAGATTCACAGTTCTTTGCTTTTCCCTTCAAGCCTCTCACACCACCTCGAAGCCCAGAGCAAGGCTGTCCAGGCTGCAGCACTTAAAGAGCCCGGCAGCTCTGGAGCTGCTGCTGGTCCTGTGGCTCTGCTGGGAAAGGACTGGGGCTCAGCCCATGGGTGGCCATCAGTCCCAGCTCCTGCACTGCCCAAGTCAGTGGGGAGCAGTGGGACAGCTGCCCCTGAGTGCTCTGTCCCTCCAAGAAGGACCTCTCTCTCCAATGGGTACTTGTGTGAGGGGAGACATCAGACCAGGCTGGCATCGACTCTGTGTGCAGCCAGACACAAGAATTGCAAATTGGAGGTGAACTTGTCAGCAGAGAGACTTTATTTGGGGAGTCAGCCTCGGCAGCCTTCTTCCCTTTGTTTTTTGGATGCCTTTTGAACAGCTTTCAGTTCAAGTTTTTGTAATCACCCAAGCGTTGCTTCTTCAGCCTTTTGTTTTTGGGGATGTTGCTCGTTGCCTTGATTTGCTGTCTCTGTTTATTTGTGCAAAGAAGTTTGTCAGGTCTCTGCACGTGGCAGGGGCTTGTGCCCATTATGGGGCAGGTGTGGGGTTGACCCTGAGTGTGCTGGTGTGTGATCACACACTGGATGTGTGTGGACAGGCATAGGGTGATGTATGGACAGGCATAGGGTGAATTTGGGCCCAGTGGTTGCTATAGCTGTTACTGGGGTTGTGTTTCAAAATGGATGAGCTGAGAGCTTGCAAAGCCTGAACCCATTCTCTAGGGCATCAAGGCCATGGATCATGTGCAACTGGTGGCCAGTGCAGGGCTAGCAGGAATCCCCAGTGCTGGAAAGGACCTTCCCCAGCTATCCTTGGCTGTGCTTCCTGTGTGAAGCTGCTGGATAAGGCAAAGCCTGAGGTCTGAATAATTACCAAGGAATTAGCTGTGTTTTCTTTATGCCACAGTCTCTCCCCTTCCTCTGATGTTTGCATCCTTTTCCTTTCATCTCGTGCCTCTGTGGCAAGTGCCTTGCACAGCCATGGGATGCGTGGGAGGCTCAGCCCAGGGGCAGACAGGCACATCCCAGTGCAGCAGGGGCTGGATCGTGTCCCCACCCTGCAGATGTGCCAGATGTAACTCAGAGGGTGTGAGTCTGTCCTTTGCCCTGCTGCAAACTCCCTGTCTGCTCCTAGATGAGCACTTTTCCCTCAGAGCCATAAAACAGCCAAGTGCCAGCTCCCCTCCCCACCAAAGATGTTGGAAAAGCCTAGGAAACTGATGAAGCATTAGTCTTGGTTTCTTTATGTTTTATTAGGGCTCATAAATTAAGTGGAAACTCACAATAATGTGGAAGAGAGCCAGGGAGAGCAATTATTTGTCAGAAAGACAACATGACTAATGGCTTTGCTACGTGTTAATTGAAAGCATTGGAAATTTTAGCAATGTAACACCTGAAGGCAGCTGGTGTGTAGAGCAGACTACAACAGGCTGCATCACTCACTCCTGTTTAGGGAGACCAGTAGTAACTAAAAGTTGTGGATCAAAGAACATCTTTAAGACTTGCAGCCAGATAATGGAGCAAAGCCCCAGACCTCAGATGTCCCCCTATCTCCGTTTTACAAGCGGAGGCTCCTGCTTGCAGACCAATTTACTGTCTCCGAGTGTCTGGGCTGCAGTTTCCCCATAGGTTGTAATTCTGGAATTTGTCATCCCTTACAGGTCCATTTGTCATATTTCACTTTACTTCCCAAGTCTGTAGTTAGCTGTAGATCTGTGCCAATCCCTCCTTGGGGCTGCCTGTGCAGAACTGTGGGTGCTCCTGTCCCCTGCCCACATGCCCTCATCACAGCACTTTCCCTCACAGATCCAAGACCTCAGACACCTCCCAGGTGCTGTGCAGGGTGAGAGCTCCTGCAGCAGGGCATCCCTGTGGGCCCTGGCTCCACCAGCATGATGGGGACTGTCACCATTGTGTTGGGCAGTGTCACCGAGGCCCTCCCTGTCCCTGGGGGCACATCCAGCTTCCAGGAAAGACATTTCAAATGGGAGAATCCTTGTGTGCCCCTCCACCTCCAGTGTCCATTAATAGCACGTTAATAGCCTGCTGGGTCAGAGATTTTGAGGGTAACACATAAGCTGGAAAGAATCCAGAGCAGAGGCTGGACTGGCTGCCCTGGCAATTAGGTCATAGGAAAATTAAAAGTCAAGCCCTAAACGTGCATTTTTTTTTTCAAACTTAAGCAGCTCTGGAAATCACATTGGGTCATTGATAATGTTATTTATTAATAATAACCATTTCAGGATCTGGGTCTTAATATATAGGCTTCAATTTATTCCACTACTTAGTCTACTTAGTGTTCATGGAACAATTAATGTTACAGGGAAACTAATATATATTATAAGTTGTGGGATTCAGGCAGTCTATAGGAATATGTTTTCTGAGTTTTCAAGAAATTAGCAAAATAGAAGGTAATTCTGTAGTAAAAGAGTAGATGAAGTAAAGAAAGTTAAAATACAAATTATATACAACATCTTGGTAAAGTCTCACAAAATCATTAAATAACTGAAATGATTTTATTTGTATTATGTTGGTTTTTTAATGTGCTTGATTATATTCTGCAGTGCCCTGAGCACCTTGACTTCATAAATAAAACAATGATGTGGAATCTTCATAATATGAAAATTAATGCTTAAATGCTCAGAGACATAAATATTCCAGCAGTTTTTCTAAGGGTAGTGATAAGGGTTCATAAACACGTTAATTTTTCCACTCCTAAATATTTCAGGTCAATGGAGTAGAAGAGGAGATGTTAACAAAATCTGTGCTCTTTTCATAAGAGACTGGAGTGTTTGGAGGGCAGCTGCTCTTCTGCAGCACTCTAATAACATCTCCAGATACTGCAATAGCAATAAAGCATGACAGGATTGTATAATAACTTGATTTATCCCATTTTTAGTAACATGAAGAGGGTATGTTACAGCAGCCATCTAACCCATGCATCCTTTCAGAGCCTTGGGCAATTTGGGACAGTTACTGCAGAGGGCCACCATTTATTGTTTGAGTCTCTGAACTCACCAGAACTCCTTTGGGGGTGGTGCACGTAGTGCTTTCTTCTTGGAAGGGACTGGGAGCAGGACATGCACGTGTGCCTGTCTCACCTGCCTGCCAGGAGAGGCTTTGGGAAAGGGGCAAAGCCAGTTTGATGCAAAGACATTTTAAACGTACTCAACCCAGTTTCCCTCCTGAGCTGACCTGTAGCCCTTACCTGCATCATTTATGTGTTTTCCCCCTAGCTCTGTGGCCTGGGGTATGGGGCAGGAGGAAAACTCTGGGGTGGGAGTGCCTTTGTGCTGAGTTTATAGTGGAGCCTGTCTGGCCATTGGTGCCCTCTCCAGCCTGGGGTCAAGTCTCCTGAGAGCTGATGTGGCTCTGCTTTGTACACGGAAGGAGCCACACTTTACCACAATGTATCCCCCAGGAGGGGAACTGCTCCAAAGTCCTCAGAGGCCAAAGATTCATCACGGGATGATGCTGCAGGCAGTCTCTGAATGGACAGCCCCTCACTGATTAGCACAGTGTAGGAAAACTGTGGGTTCTTTTCCCTCTTGTGTACATTTGCACATCTAATGATCACTTGGGTAGCAGACATGTAAAATTGGGTTGGATGGAAAGATTTCCAAAAGGATGCTACTTGACCCCTGCCTCCCACACATTCCAGAGCTTCTCGGTAGCCAGGAGGCGTCCCAGAAGAAGATAATTAGGCTCGTGCTATTTCAACTTCCTCTGATCCCTGAGAAAGAGTTAATTACAGTCTTTTCCCTCTTGCTCAAAGGTGGCTGGGTATTATTATCAGAGCTGTAATTATTCATGCTAATTGCTTATTTGGAGAGGGAGAGAGCATGAGAGAGAGAAGTCCCAGACTCCCCCTCAGTGATTAGCAGAGCAGACCAGGTGCACTTTGCGCAGGCTGGTCCGAGGTGGTGCTGGGCTGGAAGGAGCTCGGGGATGCTGGAGTGGCTGTGAGCGAGCTGTGGAACAGCCCTGGTCCTGCTAATGCTGCCACCTCCTCCGGGACTGAGGAAAAAGAGCATGCACTTCTTGCAGACCTTCCTCTGGTGGAGGGCACTCCGAGGTAATTGTACTGCTAACTGGACTCTTCATTCGTTTTGTGGCTTAATTAACCTTTCATCATTTGTTTTGTTTTGTTTAAATTCTCAGGGTGGGTTGTGAGATGCATGTCTGAGGTCTGTGATTAAGCTCGTCTGCAGATCTTGCAGCTGATATTTCAATAACTGAACACAACTTCCTCGATCCTCTGACTGCCTCTGTGCTCCTGGGTTTGAGACGGGATGGGGAAAAGCGGCGGCACGTCTGTCCCCTTCCCCAGTTATGGGCTTCTAGTTGTAAGGCTGATTGCCTTTGGAGGCTTATTCCTGTAACCAAATCTGGGGCTTGCTTATTAAAAGCAGCGTGTTTAAGCCTTATTTGTTGGTGACTAAGGGTATCAGAAGTGTGATGGTCTTGATTAGATGCTTTGAAGACAGCAGCATAGTAAAATTTAGCATGCTGCAGAAGCTGGCACTTTGTGGGAAAAGAGAGTGAGAAGCTGTCTCCTTGGGCACACCTGGAGCAGCCTGGAGATGGAGGTGTGCTGTGAGCATGATGGCACGCTGGCTTCTTCTGAAGTGACCAAATGGTTGGTGAGGTGGGTGCTTGTTGGGAGTACTTAAGTCATCCCTGAGAAGTAATTATTTTATTTGGGTTTACTTTTTCCTGGAACAGCAGGACTTTGTGTTCTGCTTGACTAGGGTTGCAGACTGCTCCTGGTTCTAATCTCTGCATGAGTCAGTGCAGTGGTGAGCAGTCTGCTGTGGCAGTGGGCTGTTTTCTGTTCCTCTTTCTCTTTTCTTTTAAGTCTTTGATTCCTGCTGTTCTTAAGGCTGAGGAAAACAACCTTAAGAATTGTACTTACAGGTGACGTAAACTATGCAGGTTTTAACAAAATAACTGGAAGTAGTTGCCCCTGCCAAATACCTTAGGATGCTCCTCTATCCTTCTGTAAAGGCGTCTGTGCTGTCCTCCTTATGGAGGACATGTGCTGTGCTGTGCTGAAAGCCAAACCCACTGTTCTGCCTTCTGGAGATCTAAAATTATGATCCATATGCTTTAACTTCCTAACTGGCCATGACTATGTTTTAATGTACTGAATAAGCTTTTCATCTGGATATTTTACTACTTAAATTTTGCAGGCTTTCCATGTTCCCATCCTCTTCCTGACAGAAGAATTGGCTGGGGACAGAGCACTGCTGCAGCAGGGACTGCAGTCATCCTCATCCTCTGGGGTGGGAGGCAGGGACAGGGATAGGGAGACATTTCCGTGTGAGTATCAGAGAAGTTTGGATTGACAAAGAGATCAGAGGCTTGGGTCACTGTTCTAACAGGTATTGTGTTGCTGAGCCTCAGCTGAAGCTTTACTTGTAGTTTTCTAAGCCTTTTGCATGTTGCTTATTGAGAAAACTGTTCACCTTCAACAAGCCACAGAATCCAAATATGCAGCAGTGATACACAATAGAAATTGCATTTAGTAACCCAGTTCATCCAAATCCAGATCCCCTAAAGACAGCAAACTTTTTACTTTGAAAATCTGTAGGAATTAAGAGTCTTTTTACTTCCTGAGGCATCTGGCCAAAGTGCAGTGATACATTTAAAATTTTTTTTTCTTCTCCCCATATTTTCTAACAATTACAACTTCATCCTTTGCTTTTTTGTTCCCAAGCTCTGTGTATGAGCATGTTATCCAGCTAATTACTACATACTGCTTTCTGTTATCCAGCTAATTACAACTTACCCTTTCCTATGGACCTCAGATTTCCTGAACACCTCCTAAATAATACTGTTCTAGAAGATCAATGTACCTTTGTGTGCTTTCATAGCAAACCTACCACTCCCTGCCAGCAGCACTTGCTGCTTCTATGTCTGTGGTTTATTCTTTGTGGTGGAGCTGCAGGGCTGTGAGTGAGTTGACTTTTTGGCACCCATGTCACTCAGTAGTTCAACTCCATGTATAAATTGCCTGGGCAGGTCAGAAATCTTCAGGCTTTTAGAGCTGATCTTTGCATTACAGGGGTTAAAGTGTGGTGTGCTGCTGCCATCCAGGAGAGGGATGCTCCAGAGGAATGTGCTCTGGAGAATACCAAAGCCCGTGGGAGACTGTGATCTCCCTAATGGGGAAACACGTCCCTCCATGGAGCAGCTACACACGGCCACAGTGTGTGTGTGGCTCTCATCGAGGTCCCTGATTGTGGGCCTCTGCAGGAACAGAATTGCTTTGAAAATCTCTACAGTTCTTATCTTTTTCAAGTCATAAAGGGATTCCCTGATGGATTTTTGTGTCCCCTATTCCTACTTTGATATCAGAGTTAGAGTATGTAGGTAAGGGGAATCTTTAAATATTACTGGAATTTTCCATTAGGCTGTTGTTAGTAAGGAAACAAAAATCCTGTAAGATGCTGTGATCATGATGTCCCTGCTGACTTGTGTTAATGCTGGCTCTGGACTGACAGGGGTTAAGCTATTGTACTGCTGTGGTTTCCACTTCTGTCCCCCAGGAAGGGAAGTGACACAGCTACCAAGGGCAACTTGTCTGCTCAGTGCTCAGTGTTGGGAGCTGATGCTGGTGTGTGTGTGAGTGTGTTCAGTGGCTACAGGGTGACCAACAGGAATCCTGGGAATGTTAAGCACTCATTATTAATAATAAAAATAATAAAAATAAAAAATTAAAAATTAGAGCATTGATGATGTGGAACTAGCTGAGCTTCTGTGTCATAGGAAGAAAGATGCAGGACGTCCAGCATGGGCGAGTCCCAGCTGGAGACAGCACTGTTACCCTTGACCTGCTGACATCCAGATTTCTGGGATGCAAGTAAGGAGGCTTGGAGCAAGGCAGCTGCAAGTACAGGGCTGGATAAGAAGCTGGGGAATGCAGTCTTGTAGCAGTTTGGTGCTTGCTAAATGCCTGCCTTTCATCTGCTGTTGACCTGTGCTGGACTTGGAGCGAATCAGGAGCAATCCAGACAAGGCTTTTGGACAGCAGGCGTGTCCAAGCAGGCTTGGTGTGCTTTGATCTGTAAGACTCTCCTGTAAGCATCAACCAACCTTTCAACTGGTTGCTGTGGGAGAGAAGTTTTGATGGAATGAGATGGCACAGTTTGGTTTAATGGATTTTTTGAACTCCTGTGGCTGAAATCAGAAAATGTAGATGAAAGGCTTTGGGAGTGAGGGGACAGGGGAAGCTGACCCCCCAGTCCGCATCAACCACTGCAGTAGTTTGGGCAGTGTTATAATTTTCCTTTCTTTTTCTGAAAAGATCCATTAATTAAAAGGTTATATAAATCAGCATTCATTGTGTTTGACAGATCTGAGATTCAGTGCTAATTCATGGAGCAGCTCTACTCAGTGTGTGTGTGTATCTTTAGGGGCTGGGGCTGCCAGCAAGTCATCATCTGTCACTCTGAGTTCTTGCTCCATCTATGCCTGGTATATCTGGAGGGGGAAATATAGGGGGGAGCCCTTACACAACTGGGTGTGATTAGTGAACATCACAGAAAAAAACCAACCAAGCAAACTAAACCTCTGTGTGTTAGCTATCAGAACACAGGAACTGACAAAAGGTATTTGGGCAATGACCAAAATGCTCTTCTCAGGGAATACCTACACTTCTTTGTGGCCACCCCTAGCAGGCCTCTGGGCCAAGCCCCAACAGTGTGGAACTGAGCAGCCTTAGAGCAGCCTTGTTTTTCTACAAGTTAGCCCTGGGAAACATCCTAGCTGGAAATAATTTTCTGCTCCAAAGTGTAATTCCTGTAGCAGGTGATTTCCTTGGGGTTGGGTTTTTTCACACTTTCTTAAACAACATTGTGAAGGGCAAGTGCTGATAGGTTTTTTTTTTTCCTTTTTCCTTGAGATATTGCTATTTCCTTTCTTTTCCCACATAGCACTCATGAGGGCATCCCTCATTATCCTCATCCCTGACAGAACTTTCAAACCCTTGCTCAAATCCTTCCTTGTCATTTTGTCTGACATGCAGTGGTGACATAATGTGACAGGGACATATGTAACAAGCTTCTGTGGAGAGACATATGTAGGAATATATATCTGTGTATAAATATTTTGGTAGCACTTAAATGTATTACCAGTTTCTCCCACATTCCTTTGCTGAATGGTGGGGATTTTTTGTGTTATCCCCAAGCTCCCAGGCAGACACATTGCAGCTTTCTGCTATATTCCACTTTCGTGCTCAACCAGACTGAAAGGTTTTTTATAAAATACCACTGTTCATTTTCCAACATATCACAAGTAAATATTCTTGATAGTATTATCTTGACAATAAATAACCTGTGCTGCTCCTGCTTTGTGCTGTATTATTCTCTTCCCCTCTGTGGCACTGTGCAGTTCCCACTCCCCTGTTTCCTACTGAAATCTGTAAAGCTTTGCTGCTGTGACTGCATGAGGGCCTTTTGTATGTCCATGACCACAGAATGAATGGATGCTGACCTCGTAGGGATCTGATTGAGCTGTCCTGGGTGCATAACTCAGTGGAAATAACAGTGTGTAATCTTACTCCTTACATTATCAATACCATAGTGCAAAAAGCTTGTGTGAGCTGTCTTAACCCACTCCCCATCACCTTCTAATTGGCTGCTCTGTGCCTTCAAAAACTCCTGGCTTTTGAAGGGGCTGACATATATAATTTTTTTTCTTTACTCTTTGTGAGACTTAATTCAAGTTAGCACATGAATTTTGTGTCTTGCTGAGTTTACACGAGGGGAGCAGCAAAGGCAAATGTCAAAAGAGGATCTAATTTCTGTCAAAATGCTGGGAAAAGAAATGCTAAAGGGTATCCTGTGCTTCTCATGCACTTTACTGTATTATCAGCATGTTACTATGATGGCCAAGTCAGGCCCTCCTGGCTTCAATACCTGACTTGTGAATCCTGAAAAGCCTGGTGTAATGGGGCTGAAATCTGTTCTGAAGCCTAATTCCCCCGACATCTGGTGGTTTTCTTTGGTTTTGGGGTGGTGGTTTTGTTTTTGTTTTTTTTTAATTTTTTTTTTTTGCTTGGGCTTTTTTAATAATGTATTTTTAAACTGTCTAGCAGTTATTTACTATGGTAGGTTGGCTTATACAGGCAACAGAGCAAGAAAAAACATCACTTGTGCATTGCATCAGCACCTTCTTTTTTGCAGGAAGAAAAGGGACCCTGTATATATGTGCATGTAAGAACAAAAATATTAACCTGCATCCCTTTCTGTCCCCGTTGTCCTCCTGCAGCTGTTAGCCATTTTAAAAGGGGATGTGGAGTCCAAGTGCAGGGACATGCTGCTCTCTCGTGGAGCTCCATGCATTGCAGGAGAGGCTGGAGCACAGTGCTGCTCTACCTTGCAGCCTTAGGCTCAGCCCTGCTGTAGCAGCCTTTGAAACGACTGATGCTTCTTTTTGGAAGGGAAAATGAGATCTTACAGGTGATGAGATGAACGGCGTTCCTGTCTTTATTTTCCAGCCAGCCCCTGCCTTGGGATGGAACATGCAGGAATACATTGTGGAGCTGGCTTGGCTTTGGTGGGCGGTAAGGAAGGATGAGGATGTGATGGTAGGGACAGGTTTCTCCAGCCTTTTTTAGTGATTAGTGGAGCTGAAGAGCCTGTATACATACCCAGGATATTAGAGGCTTGCTTGCATGTCCAGCGTGCTCCCACAGGCAGCCCTGTCTGTGTCTGCAGTGCTGCAGCCTGAGGCAAAGGCAGAGTGCTGGGCACTGCCAAACACGGGGCCAAATCCCTCTGGCAAAGTGTGGAGCAAACCTGAGGTCTGGGATGTTCCCACAGAGGAGGAGGAGGGATCGTCCTGTGTGTCTCCTGCTCTGTTGAGGAATCTGCTAAATCCTACCGTGGTCCAGCAGCTTCTGTCTCTTGGAAAAGTCAATAAATAAATGATAAATTTAACGTGTGTGCCCGAATGATGTGATTTTCTGGAGAAGAGCCCTTTCCCCCGCTGACGTTCGAGGCGGGGGGAGATTTGGCAGCCTGGCTGTAATCGCAAGAGGGCAGAGTTGGCTCATGGCTCGAGAGCTCCTCCAGCTCATGGCCCCAGCATGGGACAGCGGGGCTGGCCTTGCCCCTGGCACCGGTGGCAGCCTGAGCAGTTGCTGGGCTGTCGGTGCAAATGTGGCTCCATCCCTCTGACTGTGCCCTACAGCACCAGTGTTACCTGGGGGGATATACAGACGAGACAGGAATATCTCTTGTGACTCTTCTCCAGTTGCTTTGGAAGGTCAGCAGTACCCGTGCTACACTTATGGGTGGTCTCTCTATGACTTTAATAAAACTTCATATTAATATTGATGTTAGAATTGAAAACATAAATTGATTGCTAATTAGCAGCTGCACTGTGGCTCAAGCAGTGCTGGTAATAATGCATGGAGGCAGCTTCAGTAGCATTGCCTGCTCTGAACTCTGCAAATAGCTGTAAATGAAGATCACAGGTCCTGTTTGCAGTTAAAATAGCAGAGGTGCCATTGCGAATGAACATATTTTCTGAGCAAACACTGAGCAGGCCAATAATACTGGCACATTTTGAGCCTATCTTTTGTGACAGTGCCTGGAAGGAGCTGGAATGATCATGGTGGGAGACTGCCTCCTGGTCACCTGTTGGTGGTTGCTCTTTGCACTTTCAGATAATGCAGAGATGCAGATTTTAAGGCTTTTAAAGAAATTCTAGATTTAGAGTGATGGGAGGAGAAAATCTTGTAGCATTGCTTTCAGTTCCAGTGGAAAATAACGACTTGGATAAGTTCAGCCACTCCCTCTGGGATCCTGCCTAGAGACTGAAGTGTAACACAGTGCAGGTACTTTTTGGAAGTCCTTCTTGCTGAGATTGAGCCTCTTGTCTCCCTCTGAGCTGCTCTGGCTCCTTGGGATAGGAGAGACTTTGTTCTAACTTCATCTGACCAAGAGCAGATCTAAAACATGAACGCTCACACAGAAGACACTGAAGTCCCTGATCCTAGACTGGAGACAAAGTCTGTGCTGAGGATCTGGGCTGCAAGCACAGCCTGGATGCTGAAGCAAGCTCATCAGAGCCATGAGGTAATTTGAAACTGAAAATTTGAAATACCCAAGGCTCTGTCATGTCTCTGAGCATATCGTCTGTCTGAAGAAAACCCACAGGTCATCCTTCCCCACCTGCATTGCCATCACTCTCAGTCCACGACTACAGCTGTCTGTCCCATGGGCTGGCATCCAGGCTCCCAAGTGCTTCTTAAGAAGGGTCTCTAGAGATAAGAGATGCCATCCAAGCTGTGTGCTCCCCTCAGCCTCAAGATGAGGGGATTTGTAGACTGTCCCCAGGACAAAGGAAAGAGTGCTGCTCACTTCAGCTGGTTTTCACCCTGCCACAGGGAAAGGTGTGGTCAGCCAGAGTCCCAGGGCTGTGCAGCACCGTGGTGGAAGGTAGTCCCTGCTTTCCTGCTTCCCACACTGAGAGTCCAATTAGATCAAAGTTCTAAAACACAGCTGAAGCACAGCAGAAACATCTTGTCCTTGGGAGATTAGTGGCTGAGTCATGCTGCCTTTGCCCTTCCGTAGCTTGGGAGCTTCTCTTCCTCAAGGGATTTTTCATTTTTCTTTAAACTTGGAGGATTTTTGGAGCTGCATGGCAGAGAAACAACTGGCAGAGCCTGGATTGCTTTACTTCAGCTTTCCTCCCACTTTCCTCCCAGCTGCAAGGTGCAATCCAAAACCATTTCCTTGTCAACAGCTTTTCCTCTTGGCTGTTTTGGTCTCCATGCCAAGGAAACACAGGTTTCTCAGTTCCTCATTTCAGCAGTGGACTAACTTAGCGGGAAACAACCAGTGCCAACCTATCAGGCTTAGTGGGGTTGGACATTTTCCTTCACTTTTCCCCTTTTTTTCTTTTTTAGTTCTTCCTAACTGGACAATCTTTGAACATGGTGAACTGTTTGAAAGCAGTGTTATCTTTCTAAAATATAGCTGAACTGTAGTGTACTTACTGCACAGGTACTTGCTGCACTGGGGAGGATTTCTGCTTTGTGCCGTGCTTGATGTTCTGGATAAGGAGTTATCAGGAGGAAATCTTTAATGGCTGTTATTTAGGCTGGTTTGTGTCAAAATAGAAATCCATGGCACAACTCTACTGAGCAGTTTGAAGTGTGGCAATCAATACAAGTGCAACCTGTGCAATTTTTAGCTAAGACTCCACACAATCTTCACTCGAGGTTTTTGAGTTTCATTGACGCCATGAAGTGCAGCAGTAAAGTTATGATGAATGGACAACTCTACATTCTCTGGAATTTCTCCTGGGGTATGGGAATAGCGTGACATTTTTGGCCCTCTCCTCCAATTCTTTCCTGGAAAGAAAAATTGAAGTTTTAAAACTGAAGGCAGAGCCATGCTATTACCCAAGCCATGCTGGCAATCTCTTCTGTGATTGGGGAGCAGCTCCCATGTGCAGCTTTGTCAGGGTTCAGAGTCAGCTCTGCCGTCTCTCACTCTGTGAGTCTGCACTAAGCAGGTGCAATAGCGGTGTCTGGATTGCGGATTCTCCTCTAATGAGGTGATGGTAGGTGGTGCGTGCCATTAACCTTCCAGGCTCTTCTAATTACTCACTTTCTGATCAGACACAGCTTGTATTAATATGTGATGGCTGAACTCAGTAAAGTGTTGCTGGAGCACCTTAGGCTCTACAGACTCCAGAGCAGCCTCCTCTTTTTGCTTCCCTCCTTCCCCTGCTCCATGCACAAACAAAGTAAGCTTGAAGCTCACACTTGGAAGAAGGGTTGGGAAGGGAATAGGGGCAGAAAACTAACATTAAAGAAAAAGTACAAAAAGTACACTGCAAAAACCTCTCAGTTTTTGTGTGTGTTTCCACTTAGTAATTTTCTATATTTTTCTTCTTTACCTCTTAATTTTTGCCTCATCAGCCTTGGGAGTTGCTTTCAATGGGACTTTCCAAATTTGCTTCACCACCACTCACTTATTTTGTTCAAACACTTCTTTAATCCTCTGTCCTTACCTGAGCCCAGCATTTTCACAGGGGAAAAAAACAACAACAAAAAAAGCTTCTTTCAGTGGTTGATTGTGTTTGCCCTCCAGCTCGCTGGCTGGGTGATGTAACTCCTTGGGCATGTAGTCCATAGAGAGGTGGTGTCTGGTGGCAGACAAAGCAGTGCTTGGGGTGGGCTGTACTAGTGGGGGTGAGAAGATGTGTCCCCATAGCTCCTGGAGCAGAGCCAAATCCTGGGGCCAAGGGTGATGGGGTGCACCTGTCTAAACAAGCAAAAGCTCCCCTCTCCAGCAGGTGGGTGTCTATGGTGATGTAGGAGGGACCAGTGGTGGAGCTGGCAGCCATGGCCTCCAAACTGAAGCAGCATGAGGAGGATCCCAAAACCTGCGCCCTGGGTTGGCTTTTCAGGGTGCTGTGCAGAAACAAAGAGAAGTGCCCCTAACTTCTCCCATGGATCCAAATGTCACTGCAAAGCCTGAGGAGAGATTTCCCAAGGACCACAGATGAGTTGAAAGGAAGACACAGAAGGAAAAGGACTTTCCAAAGTGAAACAGGTGCAGTGGGAAACATTGAATTAGCAAGGGAGTTGGCATCCTTATCTTGATGGGAATGCATGGGGAACATAAACGTTGGTATGTTTGACTTAACATGACTGAAGAGCCTAATCTAAGATGCAGAGTAATGAATCTGACGTTACTTAGATCTAAACTTGTCCCTAGGTAATGACATTTGCCTCAGTGAAGACTCATCTTGTACTGTATGTTCATTATAACTGAATTCTGTTTAAGGATGCTCATTGTATAGCATCTCATAAAATAAAATCAATTATGCTTCAGCCATCTTATCTCTGCTAAATGTAAAATGGGAATTGATTGTGCCTCTGAGAAGAAAACTCCTTGTAACACTTTTCATCTGTGTCTAAATGTGTTCCTGGTAGGCCAAAACCTTTTAGAAACAGCTGCAGTGAGAGTTGGATGCTGGGGCTGGATGGGGGAAGGTGCTGCCTTGTCCTGTCCTCAGAGAAAGTATGGGGAGAGTTCTATGCTGCCTTAATAGAGCACCCTTTCTGTACATGCATTTAAACAACAGTCTGGAGACGAGGACAAAATGTAATACCCAATGAAATCATGCCCTTGGGGTGCCAGATTAGTTGCAGGTGCAATGGCAAAGCAGTCTTGTTTAACACATTTTTATCTTCTGTACCAGTGGATCCAAATGGATGAAAAAGATCAGGAGTGCTGGGCCATGGCATGTGGGAGGAAAGCCTGAGTCATGGGTGGTTAGTAAATGACAGCAGAATTGAAATGCCACAAAAGCCTCTACCATGCACCCTTGTAGGATGCTAATTGTTGATGATCTGCAAAGTCCTGGCTGAACTTCTAAGAGTGCTCTATTTCCCTAAAGGAAAGGAGGAATAAAACAGCCTCTTTTTGTAGCCTCTCAGCTGAGCTATGAGAACATGTATGACAGAGTAGGCATGGCCTCCCTTGTGCTGCTGGTTGAGATGGGGTGGCATCACTGCCCTGGGCCCCCAAAGAGCTTCTCCCCCACTTCTCCTGTGGCACCAAGTGGAGCCTACCTGAGTGGCCTGAAGTTCTCTTGGCATCCTGCTGATGATGGTAGTGTCCTGTGCCTCTGCAGGTGAAAGGACTAAGGTGCAAAGGACAGCTGCCCCCTTTCATTCTGGGGGGAAATGAGTCCAGAGAGTGATGCTGGGGAGGGTGGGAATGTGGGGCAAAGGACTGCTGGATGCAGAACTGCTCCTGATAGTGCTGAGAACCTTTTTTCTTTCCCAAAAGGTAAGGGTGCCCTTCTAGTTTATAAAGCTCCAGGCACTATTTCCTGATTGAGAACAATCTTCCATTCATCATCCATTTACCAGGTCTCTTGCTTGCACTTGGGTTGGTTTCCAGGCTGTGCTGGAAACTTCCTGCTCAAGGCTGAGAAACATCAGGTTTGACTGGAATGAGGTATTTTCACTGGGTAACAACTGTCACTTGAGGATTTAGTTGGAAAAAAATTCTCAACCTGTTTAATTTTCCTACAAACCTGGTGTTGTGAGTCTAGTAGGACTCACAGCTCTGTGAATCACTCCCTGGCCTGGCACTGGTGGCCTCAGGGACCTGATGGAGAAGAGCCAAGTTATGGGGGTGGCATGCAGAGAACTGCAGCATGCTGTCACCAGGTTGCCCTGACAAAAATAGCTGTGCATGCCTCAGGTTGAGGCTCTGTATGATGAGAACGTATGAATTAGGAGCTTACTGCTCACTTTGAAGTCAGCAGAAGAAGGACCAACTTGATCCTCCCTGCTGACAGACCCAAGAGATTACTACTCTTCTTTTGTCCCTAAACCCAGTGCTGACTAATTCTGAAAAAAGACATGTTAGAGCTATAGCTCAGTGCCTGGGGAGATGTTGGAGGTATTAGTAGGGCACTGGTTAAACCTATGTAAAATTCTCCAGGGTTTAGCTTGAGGTCAGAGCCTTGTCCTGCTGCTTGATGTAAGACCTGCTTATTGCATGGTAAGGCTCAGACACAAATACCTGTCCCCTTCCTCCCTGGCTCCTTGGGGCTCACAGCATTGCTGGCTCCTTCCTTGCTTCCTTATTGACTTGGTCATCTCTGTGAAAACACAATACTTTCCTAAATTTGGCTTCATCAAGACTGTGGGTGTTGTCTCTTCTCCCCCCTTCCTCAGCTTCAAAAGCTATCTTAAAAACTGTGCAGCGGTTTAAATGGCAGCTTGATGGGAATCCATGGCAAATGACTCTGCAATTAGTAAATCTCTCCTATTGTGACAGCTCTACTATTAAACTGCCATAAATGTCAGGCTATTAATCTGCTGTCTGCTCAATCCCCATGCTTCCCCTTTCTTGCCTGTCCTTTTCACCATTTACTATTTTTAAAAAGTTTTAACTGCCTTCCAGCAAGTGTTTTCAGGGAGAGGGTGTGAGGTTGCAGTGGGAGGAAGGCTTTGTGGCACTGTCCTTTAGGAGCTCTTCACCTTTAAGAAAGGTGAGAGAAAACACTGAATGGTCACCTCTCATTTGCTTTGAAACTTTTGCTAGTTCAAAACTGAAGTGAAACTCCTAATTTGCAGAGTCCAAGGAAGGTGAAAGCACAGGGAGAGAAGCTGTGACAGCAGCTGGGCAGCAATATTGTCTTAGGAAAAGCCATAGCTGTCCTAATGGCACTCTGAACTTTGAAGCTGCCATTTTCTCCATCCCGTGACACAGATGAGCATCACATTTCTGAGCCCATAAATCTGCTCTGTCACCCCAGGGCTTGGGGACAGGGGACAGGCAATGTGCTGGGGCAGAAGCCTGAAGGGCTGAAAACATCAGTGACAGCAGAACCTCAAATTTCACCCCAGACAGGGTTTCCATAGTGGTGGTATTTTGTGTGAGGGCAGCACACTCCTGTGCATTCACCCCTCTGGAAAAGCAGAGGCTGCCAATCCAGGGGCAGAGGGAGCAGTAACATGCTGAGAAGTGGCTGCTGCAGTGTGGGACTGGACTGGCAGGAAGGCTTTGCATTTATTCTGAGCATTGAGATCAGCCTGTTGAGGTGACTCTTCTGTCCTGGGGTTTCTGCTAGACATGGAAGCTGTGTCCTCTGCAGTGGTGTGAGGATGAGCTCATTGCAGGGACGTCTCTGTGGGCTGGTGAGAAAACACACAGGAAGGTCCCCACCAGCCTTAAATCTGTGACCTCACGGCACAGAGCTGCTGTCCAGTGTGTTCCTGGTCTCAGTGCAGAGGTTTGCCCACCCTGCAGCTCCCCATGTACCATGGTGGCCCATGGAGGAAGAGCTGGTGATGGTGCTGTCCACTGCTGCCTGGCAGCTTTGCAGAAAATCTGGATGTGTACTTAGAAAATGTGCATGTATAGCTGTCCTGTTCTCCAAATGAAATAACATTGTCCAGTAACCAACCAATATATTTGCACCTGATGTTTCGAGAAGAATGTATCTTGCAGTACTGTCTGGACTAGGTCTTTCTGAAAGCTGGAAAATTTGGGATACTATGGCCTTTCAACAGCTGGAGTATAAAGAAAGCACCTACCCTGGGATGGGCCTTGGAAGAAGTAACAGAAAAGTGACCCCTCTACACAAAATCTGAGACTTAAAAACTGTTGGGGGCATGAAACAAAGGGAAAAACTCCTCTGATGGGGAATTGCATCTTACTTTGTCAGGCTTTTTCCTCGGCCTCAATGACTTCAACACAGCTGTGATGGCATAAATCAGCTGCGCCATGTAAACACCTACATTTTCTTTGTGTTCTGTTGCTATAGAAACTTTCCCAAAGCCTGGGTACCAACACAGTCACTTTGCTGTTTTGGGAACACTGGATGCCTCTAAGCTGGGGGCATCCAGTCCAGAAGATCTCCTGTAGACTTAGGCCCATTCTGGAAAGGACTTTTTTTGGCTGCTGCATTTGGGCTGCTGAGGTATTAAAGAAAGTGAAGATCTGCATCCACTCAGTGCCAGCTTTATTCCCTGGTGACAGGAGATGGGTTTCCGCTGAGCATGCTGCCCTCTGTTAACTGTGGGTATTTGGGAGATTCTTAAATACAGTATTATATCCCTAATTATGCAGAAATCCTTCAATCTGGTGTGTTTCATCTGGAATTATGCTCGACCGTCAAATCCTGCCAAATACCTTCTTAGAGCGAGGGAGGCTGGTGCACTCGGGTTGCTCTCTGCAGAGAGGAGAATCCCGGCCACGAGGCCACGGCTCCCAGCCCTGGATGGATCCCAGCTGTGGATGCTGCTGGAGTGGCTCTGCCAATGTCTTTTTTCACAGGGGACAGCGGGTACACCCAGCTTCCCTCACCCATGTGGTCCCAGTGTAAACATTCATGTTGTTGGAAGCTTCCCAAGTAAGGGGAGCATTTTTATTTGTGGAGTTCCTTTATGGCAGTGCTTCCAGAGTGGTTCCTTCTAACCCAAGTGATTCCATGAAGAAGGGAAAGAAGAGAGTGGCTTGGAGAGAGGATTGATGCAGCAGCTACAGTAATGACCTGTGAAGAACATTTGCACCTTCCTCCTCCAATACCCTTCTCCTCTGGCTAAATCACTGTACACCAGGAGTGAGTCATTCTGGGGATAACTACAGCTGCATGATGCTTTGTATATTTAATAATGTATTTAATGTAGCTGCAATTCAGATCACAAATACCCTTTGTAATGGTGAGACTACTGCCTAAAAAACATCCTGATGGGCTTGAGACAATGCTATTTCTAAAGGAATCCACTTTTAATTACTTTGGAACACCACATAAAGTGTAAGTAACTGCTAGGCAGCCATGCCTGGGCACCATCTACATGCAGTGGTCTCCAGGAGTGTGTGGTTACTGCAGGGGTGCACCTGAAATCTTGCAAGGAAGCTTTAATGTCCCCATTGTGACCTGCCCCTCAGGTGTTGCTTGCTGGTTCAGAGCCTCTGTAGGTGTCACTGCTCTGTCTGATTGTTTTGATCAAGACCTGTTTGATCCTGTTGTCTGTCCCCTAACATCAATTCTCAGCTATAAAGAAAGCAAACCCATAATTTCCACTCAAATCTCCACATCCTACTAAGCCTTGTGCTGCTTTCAGAAATGAATTAATAGTTGAGTAAATGGGGTTTATAGTACAGTATATTTTGGAGAATAAATATTCATAAGTGATCACTCTGTAAATAATTGCACAGAATATTTCTATTACAAAAAGCTTTTTCTAGGAAGCTCTTCTGGAATGCTAGTTCAGTTCTGCAGTAGGTCTGTGACTGCATGTCAGGGATGTCAGCTAATATGAAGGTGAGTGATCACAAAACTACAAAACTAGGTCTTCATAGTGCTTCTTACTGCTTTCAGAAAATAATTTTCTCTGTGCTTTTTTTGTCTTCCTTTGAAAAGAAGAAGACAGTCAAAGCATCTTTTTTGCCAAATGTACAGCTTTAAAACTTGTTTTTCTTGGCCATAATTTATCCAGTGTTGATTCTGGCTTGGATTCTGTGTGTTCATGTTTGTGGGGTAATAAGGTTTTCAGTATTGTTCCCAGTGGCTCTTGCACAGAAGTGCACTCTTGGAGGAGGAGGTGTAGCTCTAGAGAGTCAGCTTCTGCAGGATTTTTGTGCCTTTGAGTACCAGAAGCAACACCCAGGAAAGCAATAATGAACAAATATCTAACTTTTAATGCCTTCTTGCCCAAGTAACTACCAATTTTCAGCATGTGAAGAGCTGCTGGGGTAGCAGAGAGTGTGCACTTGCTGCCTCTTCTCATGTGTAATCTAAAGGTACAAATGATAAAGCATCTTTCCCATAAACTAGGTCACTGGGTTAAGAGAGTTTTGAAAATATCCCCTTCTAACCCATGCCTCTAGTATCTCAGCATCCATCTAGATTTTAATATGGTTATATGCTTATGATGTGTCTGTCATCTGCTTGCTCTGAGGATTTTCTTCCTTAGTTGAGGAAATACTTTGCAAGATCAAGATCACTGCTGAATGCAGGATGATGCTGTGACTGGCAACAATTCATCTTCATTTGAACACTAAATATTCCAATTCACCAGCTAATGAAAGGCTTGAATTAGGATAGCAACATCGTGACTGTTCCAGGAAGGGTTTGAAAAGGCAATATTGAGCTGTACTTCACACAAATTCAGTTTTAAAAAACTAGCTGAGCTTTTGAAATTTCTGAGTATGGTACCCATTCCCTAGACTCTTGTGTCTTCTGCTTCCATGGGTTTGTCTGAGACACTCTTGTAGGGGTAGTGTTTGCACTGCTTCCTTCCTGGGTTTGAGTAGGTTCTTTTTGATAGTGATTCAGCAGAAAATTCTAGGTTTTAGGGAGAGGAGGAATAGGGGAAGCAGTTACTGAGCTGCATTTGCTGTTCTGTCAAAAGAGATGAATCTTCTCTTTAGTTTTCTGATTGCTAAAGTTAGGAAATTGATTCAAGGGACTTGAGATGACCTGTTCTCTAGGCAAACATATCCTTCTCCTTGGCCATTCCAGGGGAAGCCCTGGAGATGCTGTTAGACAGCTCACACAGGGATCCCTTCCCTGGTACCTTCCTGAACAGCACTGCTGAGACATTATGATACAAAACATTAGCTTGACTTGTTGATTCAAACACTAAATGCTTCCTCCTTCTCCTGATACCTTTTGGGCCCAAGTGTGATCTCCAGTCTGGGCAGGGTGGGCTGGCACACTTTTACTCCTAATGGTGAGGCCTCCCCTGGTCTCGTCATGGGAATAGGAAAAGTTGCTTTGCTAACAGGTGTGTTACCCCTTTGGGACTGGTAATCAGCATCCTGCAAGGAGGTGCCAGATGCTGGTTTTCTGAGCAGCAGGAGCGCAGATTTCAGGTGAAGAAGGACTTGGTCTTCCTTGCCCTGCAGCAGCAAGAGCTGAATGGCCACGACCTCATTTTGTTAGTTTAAGATGTCTTTGAAAATACCTTTTCTCCCCCTCCCCTCTTTCTGAGAAATAGGCTTCACTCTGCCTTGGATCAAGGCAACCCCTTTTTCTCATGTAGTATAAATTCCATCTAGTCCAGGTAGTCAAGATTCCCAACTAGCTTTTTGGGCAGTCTGTGAGAGCAATAGGTCATAGCTGTCACTGTGGTTAATAGAATTAATTTCTCTCTTTTTAAATGTAAGGCAGTTGTTCTCCCATCTGCCTCCTTTAAATCTTCTCCCAGCCCAGAGCTTAACAGCCAGGTCCCAGCCACCCTGAGGTTTGTGGGAGGTTTCATGTTCTGACTTTCGTGGCATAATGACTTTTCTGCCTGTGTCCAGATGACACTGACTACCAGTTACAAAAGGAACACGGTAAATTCATCTGTTAGCTGCTCTCTCTCCTGCAAGATTTACTTCCATCAGGGATTTTTACAGCCCAATGCTGTGTCTTTCGTGATGGGGATGTGTGGTGGAGGAAATTTATTGTTCCCTTCCTAATAGATAGCTGTAATTTCATTTCAGAACAAGCACTTTATGTGCAAGGAGGAGATTCCATTATGCCTCCACACAGCATTGGGAGCATCTGTGGCAGTGGGGTATTTGGATTAAAGAGAGTAAAGGCTGCACATCTGCTGCCCTCCACCCCTATTCACAGAACCAAGTGTTAATCCTAAAGAAAAGAGAGCAATTAGCTTGTAAACCTTTCCTGAACCCACTGGAAGATTAGCCATTTTCAATTAAAGCTTTTCAGCTGGAAAGATAATGGGCTAAAATTTCCAGCTTTAAAAAAATACTATTATTGACCATGTGGCTTTATTTCTGCCAATTTGCGTCCTTTATAATTAGCTACCCTGGGATAATTAGCAGTGCCTCACACCGTACCCTGATCCCCACTCTCTCCCCACACAACGCAAACGGGGAACTGACTTTGTGGTTGGTCTCTTGGCCTGCTGCGGCTGATGTGGATCCACTGGTGCTGTCCGGACCCACGCTGGGGATGAGCCTAAGCAGTGTTTTATAGGTGACTGGAACACACCAGTGAAAGGATAAACCTTTACAGGCTGCTGGGAGGATGAGCCTAAGCAGTGTTTTATAGGTGACTGGAACACACCAGTGAAAGGATAAACCTTTACAGGCTGCTGGGAGCGTGCTGGAACTGCTCCCGGGGAGACCGGATGGGAGCAGGGAGGCTGCTCCCATGCTGCAAACCTGCACTAACAAGCCATTTGCAGTCCCTCAGGGAGCTCCGCATGTTCTGAAGCCAAAATACTTCATAAATCACCGGTCTCGGCACTTGAGGGTTACCCGGAGCTGTGTGTGGCTCTGCCTTGCCCCAGCTTGGGAGGTAAAACGTGACAAGCTGGAGCGGGAGCGGAGCGGGCAGCCGGGAACACCTCGCCCGGCACACGCGGCTGCACCGGCGCGGCCCGAGGGCGGCTGCGAGCTCCAGCGTCCCTGAGGGCGGCTGGGGGGAGCCGGGAGCCCTCCTGAGGCAGCGGGGCAGCCTGACCTGGTTCCACCCCGCGCTGGGAAGCTGCTGCCTGTGGCGTGGCAGTGCCTTTCGTGTCGTGTCTGTCTGCTTTCTGTGATCGGTCCCCCCGCGCTCCTGCGGCCGCCGCGGAGCGTGGGTGGCACTGCTGCTGCCCGCCGTGGGCTGTGCTGCCGAGCCGGCCTGGGGGACAGCCGGGGCTGGGGCCGACACCGGCCCGCGGCCTCGTCCAGCGCTGCCTGCCCGCTCAGCTGGGCACCCCTTCTGCGCTGCCTTGTGGCCCCTGCTACCACGAGGTAATGTCGCCTGCTTTGGTGGCTTTGGTCCCTACATGTGACTCTGAAGCACAGCCGTGTGCTGCTGGCAGTGGCTGGGCTACGGCTGGGCAAAAGACGAGAGGAAGGCTGACCTTTCAGGGAGCCGCCCGGCCATGCAGCCTGAGGTGCCTCACATGAGGCACCTCCTCAGCCAAGGACTTCTGAATGAGGTGAGCCCGCTGAGATATCTGAATGCAAAACCATCCAGAGCTCTGACTCCTGCGTGCTACGTGGGCTGTGCTTTTTCTGAGTCACCAAAATTATTGATATTGCTTCTAGTTCTTGGCTATCTCCCATACAGACCTTGGCCATGTCCCACCTAGCTTTGCCTTGTCTCTTCTGGAAGAGTTGTACAGCTCAGATGCTGCATAGTAGCATGCTAGAGCATATATAAAAGCCATTACAGTTTTTTTTTTGGTGGAGGAATACATCTTGGTGCTCTTGGGATTTCACTGGCCTTATCATGCTGCTGATACTAATATTGTCTTTTGCAGTCAATGCTTTTCCTGCTATTTCTTTGTTGAAACACATATGAAAATGTGCCTTGGAAAATATTTTATATCTGAGCTAGTTAATACAGCACCTTGGAGAGAAAGTGTCTGATGCAACAGAGTACAAATGAAGGCTCATTAAGCAGGAATTCAGTGATTCTACTGAATGCCCCAGCAATTAAATTTCATCTTGTTTCATATGCAGGTCAGGAGAGTTAGGAAAGAGAATAGAGGCAGCAGAGCAATGTGGCTCTGTACTATGCAAATTAGTGTTAACATGGCATTTCATTTATTGTTAATGCATTGTTACACTGCTACTCATTGAAAAGAAACTGTGTGACAACGGGTAAGACTGATGACCCACTTGCTTATTTTTCCATCTGCATTGGCAGCATTGCCTCTGCAGAGACCAGTGCCAAGATGAATCCTTTAAGGGGAAGATGCAGAGGTTTTTCTTCCCACAGGCAGGAGTGGAGTAGGATGCTGACTAAGACCTGTCCTACAGGTTGCAGCATTGCCTCTTTCTCTGTCTTATGGGGTGAGATGTGGCATGGCCACATCCCTGCTACTAGAAGGGTCCTCTCTTTGGGCTCAAGCACTGCATCCTTTTAGATCAAGAGGAGGAAGTCCCTACTACTGCAAAAACCTGAGCTCTTGTGGCATGTATCATGGTAAGGGGTTTAGGGATGCTGATGTGCTTTGCAGCCCTATCCACATGCTCACACCTCTGCTCCCTGCCGTCCTTTGGGCTGATTGAGCTCTAAGGGTGTGTCCTATTCTTGTAGGGCTGCAGCGCCTGTTTCCCAGTTTCTCTCTATTTCCAAAGGTCTGTAGCAGAATATGTTTTCTCTCATCTGTACTTTGATTGTGTTGGAGCTTGTTTCACCTAAACTGCTCGCCCATAGTGTGGAAGGAAGGTGGATGCAGGCCAGCTGCTAAAAGACCCATCACTCTTTTCATTCTTGGTGATATGAATAAAATATAAAGAAGAAACAGCATTTTTGGTGAAGATCGCCAACAGGCCCTTTCAGGGCAGCCAGTGGTGCAGATATTGAAGTGCCAAGTGCAACTGCCATGCACGTGCTGTGGATTGGAGGGGTTTAATGACCTTAAAACTGGAAATCAGTCCCATCATTTGAAAAGTTTAGATGCTTACTGTGCTTACTTGCCCACCATATTTTTTGTGGGTTTTTTCTTTTTTTTTCTTTTTTTTTTCCTTGTTTTTTTCTGTCAACAAATTGCTATCATTCCAGTGCATGGATCACTAAAAGCTGGGAAGTAGGCATTTTGTTTCCTCTAGTGGTATGGTGCTGCTCTTGCTTTCTGTGTCTGCATGGTTCCTCCAATCACACACATGCTCGAGGATTTTACCAGTGTCATAAGGCTGTGGGATACCAGCCAGCTCTATTGCCATGAAAGATTTGAGGGGGTAAAAAGTAAAACCAATTAGGAGAATCTCTAAAGAAGGGGGGGGGTTGTTTATTTTGCCTAGAAAAAGTACTTGTTCTGTAAATAAAGCCACAGAAGTAGAGATAAATGGGAGAAATATGCTCTGTCTACCTGCAAGTGTTGAACCTGCATGCAACTTCCAGAGCTCTGCTCCTTTTGGACCAGGTCATAAACTCCAACCTTGCCCTGGCATGGCTGCTGGTTGTTGTTGTATCTTTAACCTCCTGCTGCATTTCTTATTGTTGTGTCTTGTCAAGCTCATCTCCATTTGGCTTAAAAAAATCATTGTAAAGCCAAGATTCACTTTTGTGGGGATGACCTTTGCTAACAAGGTCCCTGAACGAGCTCTTTTGTATCATTAGAGCTGGCTGGGGAATAAAGGACCTTGTACTTTCCTGCAGCCTATTTGTCTTCCACTGTTTCTCTTATCAGCACTGGGGTCTCCAGCCCCAGTGTGTCCTACTCTGATTACCCAGAAAAATGTGTAGGAACCATTTTTATTGTGCTCTGATGGCGGAGGGAATGGATGGGGGTCTTGGAAGTACCTTTGCTCTGTAAAGGAAGTATTCTGTCTCCGTGCTCTGTGTGTGTGCATGCAGCATGGGTTCTAATTGCTTACTGGATGGGTCAATTTATCTTTCAGTGTTCATTACCCGTAATAAATTAATGTTTAGGACTGGCTGGTGGAATTTGCACTTGAAGAAAAGAACAATCAAGGACTTCTTCCTCTGGCTCCATTATTAAGCTGTTTAAATACCCTTAAAGATTTTTTTCTTTTCAAGTCCCTTCTCCATTTGCCATAAAAATATATCGATGAAACAGTGCATTGCATTTTGGGGTTGCATGTGAAAATCAGGGCATCTGCTTAGACCAGAGATGAGGCCTGAGGCTGATATGCAGTTGTCTGGGGTTTCTAAATAAGCACAACTATGTAAAATTGGAGCAGATGAAATGGAGCAAATGTGCAGCCAGTGGGTAGCTGGGTAATCAGCTGTGAAGTCTCTTCCACCAGGAGAGTGATGGGTCTGCCTTTTGTCCCTCCTCCTCCTCTCTGTCTGTTGCAACCAAAAAATCAATCAAAGAAGGGTATAGGCTCTCCAAACTTCTTGATTTTTGTGCAGAAATGATTAGAATTCCCAGTAAAAACTGTCTTTCCCAGTAGGACAACTGGAAGCACTGGGTCTGCTTTGACAGAAACAAGCCTTGAGAGGGTGGATGAGCAGGAAGATGCGTCCCCAGCCCCAGGGGTCCCTGGTGTACAGGCGTGTATTATTAAATGGAAGGAGTAGGATGAGAAGAAGGAGATGGCAATGGAAAATCTTAATTTAACATCTGAAGTAAAAAAAAGTAGAAAGCATCTGTGTCAGTCTCTTCTGAACCTTCCCTAACCCAAAGCAATTTCTGTTGCTATTAATATCATTTTATATGCGGTTGGAACGTCGGTGTTTCTCTGCGCTAAGTGCATGTGGTTGGGGGTTTTTCCTCATCGTCTTCTTGTGGCTCACTGTTCATTATGTTCATTCAGCTGTCTTCGGAGAGTCTCCTGAGACTTCCTAATGTGGAGTGATGTAAGATTCTCTCTGTGTTCTCCACAGCTCAGAGCATGTTCAATGCTAAATGGTTCACATCAGGTTCTTGTGTGAGCATTCCACAGTCCTGTGACTTCTGACAAGGATCCTTTTGGATGTGGTTAAATAAATAATGGTTACAAATACCCATCAAACACTGGACTAAATAATGGATATTCTGAATAGCCTGTGATCTTCCCTCTCCTGTCCTCCCTGTCTTGTTTGGATAAACGTGTATTCTGTAAATGTCGCCCCAACAGTTTAGGCCGTGTAAGGTTTGCAGCATCACTCTCACCAAGGTCCTGGGAGGATTTGTAAGGCAGCTCTGGAGAGATATGTATGAGTTTCACAAGCACACAGGATGCGGGGGGTACAAGAAATGCATTAGTACATGTCTGTGCATGTAAAGGTAGATATTCCTTACTTACAACAAATGAACTTTACTCAAAGGGCAGCCTGTTCCTGAGAAAAGTAAATGCCCATTTCTGTAGAGCGGGTGCTTCACTGGCATCAGCACTTCAGTTGTATGGATGAGAACCATGAGCCTGCATGGATGGATGTTTCCAATAGGGACTATCCAGAAGCTCTCTAGCCATGGACTGTCCTCAGCCTGTGCTGTCTTTTTCCTTGAGCATTTTATACTGATGTGGAGGTGCAAGAAAGCATTTCCTAAACCCTCTTTCCTCCTGGAATGGTAATAGGAGATCAGAATATGCCAAAAACACAGAACTGAGATTTTTTTTTTGTTTTCTTTTTTTTTCCTGTGAAAAGAGTTTTTTAACCTCCACAAAATTAACTTATTTTAAAAACCATACATTGGTAGGTGAGGCTTGTATGTAGTTGATATTGCCAGAGAATTTTTGGAAAGTTGCTAATTCTGAGCACACAAAGTTTATGTCAAGAAGGTACAGGACAATGCACAGACTGTTCCTGAAACATCAAAACTCCACATACTGTTCCTCGAGTTTGTCACCATAGCATAGGTTGATGCCTCATGCTCTTTTATGACACCTACACATTTTGATGCCATACCATATGTTTTTGTTCTGCCTTGTTTTCTTGGGGTGTGTGGTGTATTCTTTCCCTTCCCCATTAGAAACTCAAGCTGTTCACTTCAACTGGTTTTAATGTAGTGCCACCTGAAACATGAAGAAAGTGTTGTGTTTGTGGATTTTGGCCAGAAACCATAGAGTAAACATCTTTGTCCTCTCCAGGCTCCTGATGCTCTGGTGTCCTGCCAAGCAGCTCAACGAATGCCACCAGCAATTCTAGGCTTGAAATGCCCAAATGCCTCTTCCTTCTCCATCAACATCAGAGGAATGGGGCAGCTCCAGCCAGTTCTCAGCCACAAAAACAAGCAGTTGAAGCTTCTTGTGTATTAGACTTGTGCTCTCACACACTTTCTTTGTGCAGCAGATAACCTGGGAAGAATTTTATGGTGGTGTAAACACACAATTATTTTAAATTTTTCTTTAAAACACCATTTTAGTGACATCCATTTCATGGCATCCAAAGCAACTGGCTATTCTCAAATTAGCAGCTTCTTGTATTTGTGGTGCAACTGGTAATATTTTTTCTTTAAGATGAAATTTCTCTGCAGCAATAGCATTAATAGCTGTGTGAAAAGATTTCTAATTATAAATTTTGCCTCAATTACTAATTAAGTCTATTGTCAGACTGAATAACTTCTTTTAAACAAATTATGGCCCAAAATATCTCTTTTGTTAGTAGTTTTTTTATTACTAAGTGATTTTATTCCTTTTGTAGAAGTTATCCTCTCATGAAACAGCTGAATTTGAATAGAGATGCTGCTGCATTCCAAGCTGAACAAGAGCTCTGGCATTAGGCTGAAACCCAGTTATCCTCCTCCACACCGAGTTAGGGCCCCTAGGTCTGTAAAAATTTCCTGCTGGTGCATTCAGATGCGTTTAGTTCCTCTCGATTTATCCTGATTTCTTTCCTAAGGAAACAAAGCTTAACCTTGCTGCCTTTCCATGAGCTTCCTTCTAAATTTGTGACCTCTTGGCTACTTTCAGACAAATCTAGTAGCAGTCTCAACCATGACTGGACCCTCATACAAAAACGTGGATGCCTTTTGTGCCTTAGTCCATGCTCATCTTGATCTCTCTTCACTGTTTGTGGGAATAATCTTGCTGTTATAGATGACAGTAGTTCTCAAGGGAATAGGGTGACTGTGGAGAATGCTGCCATGAGCTGGTTAGCACAGTTTGCATGTCACAGCTTGGCTGGGAAGGGGACCTGCACAGTGCTGGAGGCAGGATCTGACCCTGTGCACACCCTAATAGCCCCATGGCCAGGGTGTTGGCATACCCTGCATGTTCTGGATCTTCAACACAAATCAGCCAACTTTTCCATTTTAGTAGTAAAGGAAGGAGACACTGGTTTACTGCAACCATTTCTTCCTAGGCCAGTGCCCTTTCCTTTCCCGGTGCAGGGCCAGCAGTTTCGAGGGAAGTCATGCAGCATCTTGTCCTGGAGGACCAAACTCCCCGAGACCAGCTGGGTCCCAGCAGTGCCCTCAAAGCCTCCTCTCGCCCAGATCTCAGCACAGGGACGGCATGCCTTTTGCCCGTGCTGATTCCTCCGCCCTTCCTAAGGAAGGGTTAAACCGAGTTTTCAGCAAACGCTGTAGAGAGGACACAAGGCTGCAGCCTCATATTCCCTTACGAGCACCGTGTGTGTGTATGTTTGGGAGGCTCTGTAATGCTTTGACAGCAGCTTGACATTGCCTTGAAAGGTGCTGGAGGCTCTGCAAGCACTTGCCAAGAGGGGGTGGGGGAGAGGAAAGTGTGTCAGGCAACACTGCAGTCGCAGCCTCTTCTTGTGCTCAGCCCCGCTGCTGCTGCTGCTGCAACTGCAACTGCTGCTGCAACTGCAGCTGCAACTCGGGGGCTGCTGCGCGGCTCCGCTGCCGGCCAAGTTCTGGCGCTGAGCGCGGCGCGGGGGCAGCGCTGCCTCCGCCGCAGCACCGCCTGCCCGCCCCCTCCCGTCTATGCCTTTTTTTATTCCCCCAACCCCCGCCTGAAATGCCCACGAAAGCTTCCGAGGGGCTCGGGCAGGAAGGGGCCAGCGCAGCTCCATGGGATGATGCCCGCTCTCCGCCGGCGGGGCGCGGGGTGGAATTCCGCCGGGAATGAAGTGCTCGCTCGACATTTGCTGCATCTGCCGGAGCGTCAGGGTTCAGTGGCTGCCTCCCCTTCAACCAGCTGTTCCGGTTAATCACTGCGCTTCCAACTTTTGCTTGGCAATGCCTGATGGACAGTGGAGCCGAGAGAACTAGCACCGGATTTTTTTAAAAAAACCCATTTTAAAAAAAACCCCATACCCTTCATTTTCCTATTTCTACACAGGACTGGCGAGCCGCACGTTAAACAGCCGTGTAAAGATATTTCTTCCTAAAGGATTGCCACGTTTCTGAGTCCTCGCAAACTGGAGAGCCCCGGACGATCGTGCTCGATCTCGCTGCCGGGCAGTGCGGGAGCCGCGTGTGCGCCGCAGCCGCGCTCGGCGGTGGGAGGCAGCCCGGGCTGCCCGGGAAGGGATTCCAGCGCGGGCAGGGGCAGAAAACGGAGCGGCTCTTACAATTAGTTGAATGATTTGATAGATAACAGCAGACATGCTTTGTGGACTGAAAAAGGATTTGCAGTCAGACTTTGGTGAGTGAGCCTTGTCTGTATTTTTTTTTTTCGCCCTTGTCCAGTAGTTTACTTCTGTTTAATCTGATTTTCTTTAAGAGTCTTTAATATCATGAACAGTTTCACGTGCTACTTTCAAAGTGGTTTTACAAATCCAAACGGTTGCATGCAAACTTAATTGCTTTGATTTGTGAAATATTTCTTGGCTTCTCTGTAAAGAATTTCTCCCTGTGACCACTGGAGAGTACCCTTCAGGCTGCCTTCTCCTTCTCCACCTGGAAGATTGGCAGTCACAGGGGCTGTTCTTATGGCACCTCAGATATTGTGGAGCCTTCACAACTGTTTTGGCTTTTTAAAAAACAAAATCTAAATGTAGCTCCTTATTTTCCAGGCTCAGTGTGTGAATGGTCTGGGCATTCGGCAATAGTGATTACAGGGCTGGGAAGGAAGAAGGGACTCTGCTGAATGTGGTGGGATCACTGCCATTGCCCCCCCTCCTGTATAATCCACTATTACCTTGTCTAATAAATATTTCAGCTCCTGCTGGAAATCTGCCATTTCAATGAGCTGCTAACCCCTGCTTTAGATACGAGTTCACTGTTACTGTGGAGTATAAAAAAAATCGATTTCATTTCTACAAAAGAGTAGGTAGATGAGTGCAGAAGGGCACCTTTACAAAGGGCAGGCATCAAATTGCAGCCCCAGTCTTTCCAGGATGGACAGGCTCTTATATTTCTAACTGAGTGCAATATTCTGGTACTTTGTTGCATGCTGTAGCTCTGCTTGTTGCAGCTGAATGTGCTGCATGGAGCTTGTCTTCCGCTCTGAGGCAAGCATTTCCCTTCTGAAGGCAAAGATGTTGGAGTTGGAAGTACAGAGGTAATTTACGGTTTCTGAATCATTTTGCACTGCCTGAAGTGATGTAGTGAGACTGACTTCGTCCTCTCCTTGGCATCAAGAAGCCCTAAAGCATGAACCTAACTTCAGAAAATTGTTTTCCCTCCCTAAATCTGAGGGTAAGATGAACCAGGTGGAAAGCATCTTAGCCTGGCTGTGTTGGCTAATCCCATGGATAGTGACTGGAGGCAATGTCCACCTACTATACCAGCACAGCAAGAAGCATTTTGGGGGCTTAATTTGAAGCTACCAGAGACACGTTGATGAGTCCTGATAGGCTCAGGGAGTCTGGGTGTGTGACTTGGCAGGAATGTGCTTGTTCCATGGAAAGATCAAAAGACAACTTGGCAAAATCTCACACTGCTTTTGGGGTTGAGCCAGGACCTGGGCCCTGGTTTGGAGGTGGCTGACACTGAGTGTGCTCAAGGGGTCTCCTTGATGCCACCAGCCACAGGGTCATTTGTGAAGCCCTTCCAACGTGACACCAGAGACATCTGGTGCTTCAAGATGGCTGTGTTGTTGCAAATGGTGATGTTGTCTGGAGGCTGGGTGATCAGATGAGAAATTTTCCTGATGTCAGCCCCAAACATTTCTCGAGAATCTTGGGCCAATGTTGTGTCACATACAAGGGAATGGTGCAGTCACTGGGTGGGTAAGGAAGCTTTTTTACCCTGGTGTCATACCCTCACAGCTTATGCTTATGGTACTCCTGAGGACCAAGACCATGGCTTTCATGGGAATGCTTTCTGGAAATCTAGAATGGAAGCAATGTAGGGAATTGCAATCTTACCACTCATTTTAGCATTTTAAGTGGAATAGGCAAAACCAAATGGATTGTTTCAAAGAAGCACCCAAATATTTCAGAAGTGCTTTTTGGGCCCACTACTATTAGGGCATTGGTGACTTCTTTTCTTTCTGTCAGTTGCTTTCAGATATTTTTTGATGGGACATTTTAATCATAGAGAGATTTTGTGTGTCCTTCAGAATGGAAGGATCAGAAAACACAAAGTAGCAGTGATGTTTTATGGGAAGTAGTGTTTATTTTCTATTTAGAATGAGTGGTTCTGCTGCTAGCAGGCGATTGTGTTTCCACAAGAACCTTTGTACTCCTGCTGTTGGAGGACTTCCCTGAAATCCTTTATGGCCTTTCTGAAATCCAGGAACATCCTCTGTGTTTTGCTCTAGCAAACTTCACATTCAGTCAGTCCTTACTGCAGGATCACTGCAGAAATGGGCAGAGCAACAGAACTCACTGAATCTCCTTCGTGCTGCTCCAAGTGACCCACTGAAGATCCCATCCCAAACCAGCCCACGTCAAATGTTAATTGAGGACAGCACAGACAACTTCAGAAGACCATTTATCTTTCAGATGTGTCCATTTGGGTGACTTAATTATTTTTGATTTTTTAAAATACAGTTTGTATAGAAGGCAAAGGAAGAATAAAGATAGTAGATGAGTGAGGATGTTCAGTGCTTTTCTGTTTGGGTTTAGGTGTGGGTTTTTTTGTAGACATTAGAAGCCATGCTTTTAGCATGAGATGGACTCTCTGCAGACCAAGGAGAGCAGAATTTCCTGTCCTTTTTCCAGACTGGCAATCTGCACCCTTTATTGCAGGACGGGAATGGCCAGAAAAAGAGACCTGTTAATAGATCTCTACCCTTTCCTGCTCTCGGTTTTCAAGGGATCAGCTCCCCCGTTCTCTCACTGCTTGCCAAATAAGCAGGGGAATGAAAGAATAGAAAAAAACATGCCTGAAAGGGATAGAAAACTAATGTGAGGAGCAAGAATAAGACAGGAGGAAATCTTCATAGATAAATCTCCTAGGAAGAAAGATTTTATCTTTGTTATTGAAGAATTCATCACAATAGTGCTATTTAATATAAGTCCTGCTCATCAGGCTGCTTACGTCACTTGTCAGCTTTGCCTCAGTTGCAGCCAAATGAAAGATTAAGAGAAAAACTAACTGGGGTGTGTGTACCAAGATAAACATCTCTGGGTCTGAATCATTGATCTTAATATCCTTGAGCCAAAACTGGGCAGAGAGAGTTTGTGCTATTCCTCTGCCTTGAGATAGTATCGGCCATACCTGTGATATCATCCATCCACCTGCATTTGAATATATTCAATCTGGGAACACCGTATCAGCTCAAATTAATTCAGTACTCTGAAATATTAAGACTTTGCTTATTTTTAATTTCAGTACCTTTGTATTCTGTCCTAACACAGATGACAGATTACTGCTTTCCCTCTGTGTATCACATCCAAATATCTGAAGAAAGCAATAATTTTTTTTCCTCCTCCTGCTCTTCTTTTTAGCATAGGCAACTCATCTCTCCCCCCAGCCTCAAAAGTTGTCCTGCAGATGTCTGACCAGCCTGCACTGATTCAGCCTGATGGAACTCCAGCTGGGCCACATAGTTGTTGAGCAGTGGTACCCAATCCTGGGGACTGTATTCAAGCCAGGGCCTTTATCAGTGCTGAGTAAAAGAAAATGATGATTTCACAGATTTTGTAGACTATACCCACCTTGCTTGCAGCAGGGTGTTAGCTCTTGCATATGACATGGCACTGTGGATTTACATTTGGTTTGCAGCCCACAGTATCTGAAGAGTCCTTGCTGTCACTTTGATAGTTTTTCCCCATCCTTCATTCATTAGATTGTTTCTGCCTGGGTCTGGTAGCTTGCATGCCCCTCTACCAAATTGTACATCTGTCCTTTCATGTATGAGTCATTCTGGGTTCAAAATTTACTTCCCAGCCTGCTTCCAGTCCCTCATGCCTTGTGGCTGTCAGTAAACTTAATAAGATCTCTGCAACCATCCAGGCCATTTAGAGAAAACTTGGAACCATACCAGGCTGGTGGAGGGTCCTCACAGAACTTCATTTAATACATCTTTCCCTCCTGATTGTGAACAACTGATGAATTTTCTCAGTGTGTGGTTTTCCAATCAGTTTTGCATACACTTCATAATCATCTGTATCCTGCTTCCCAAACATACTTACAAAAATAGCATGTGAAACAGTGTCAGAAGCGTTTCTAAAATTGAGATATAGCAACTTGCATTTTCTGTCTATCCAGAAATGTTACTCTCATATGGAAAGCAATTGAGTGGGCATGACTTATTTATGGTAGATTCAGGTTTGCAGTTAGTCCTCCTCATTTGGTGTTAACAGCTCACACACAGATAGCTCCAGGAACTGAAAGGAGGGTGATGGATTTGTCATTCTCTCACCCCCACTCTGGTAGCATGTTGTTTTGGTTTGGTTTTTTTAAACTGAACATTGCATTTTATTCCTCAGCCTTGTGATGTCTTACCCCTCCTCCTTAGGTTCTTATGGATACCTCCTGATGGCTTTAGGACTTTGGTGACCAGGTCTCTAAAGTTTTGTTGACTAAACTTTTAAGTATAAATGAGCTGATCTGTGCTGTCAAAATGAATTCTTGCTCTTTTCTAGAGATTACGCATTCTACTGAAATTGATCTTTTCTAGAAGAAAACAGATGAAAGTAATATCCTACAGCTTTTCATGGCCTATAGAAACAATTTTTTAAATTCAGTTTTTCTCCTCCAGTATGGAGGTTACTGAGTTTTTCTCTCAAATGCTTGTGGTCAAGCACATCTTATTACTACAGATTTGTTAAGAGAAGGATGTTTTTCAGTGCTAAGACCAGGGAGATTTGATACAAATGTTGGTCCACAGTGTCAGTTGAACAACTTCTATAGAGGTTTTCTCTTCAGTGTTAGATGTTGGATCCCAGTTTCCAGCCCAGGCGTTAACCTCCCTGCCACCCTGCTTAAAAAAATTTCATTGCCATTGGAAGAGGTTCAGTCTGGCTTAGAGTGACCCATAGAAGGGGACTGAGTTTCATGTGGTGTGTCAAGTCTTGCTTTTGGCTTTATGTCTAGGATCATTGTTTTTTATAATGGTTCTTCTGTTTCATTAATCCATGGAAGGCAAGGGTAGCTGCCCTGCCAAAGTGCTTGCATATGTTAGGGCATGAAGGATTTGATTTCTTTTGAAAATGGACTGTTAAAATTGATTGTGTGCGGATGTTAGTGTTTACTGTTTGTGATATTATCCACCTAACTCAAGGGTGGAAACCATGGAATTTTACCCAGAAGGTTAGAAAAAGATATTGGGCAACTTGGAGACAAGGGCACCTCTGCTTTTGTGTGTAGGCGTGTGTAGGCATGTGTGGATGTTGCAAATAAACGAAACAATTAAATCTAACAAGTAATAATCAGAAAGATGTGCTAATGCAGAGCTGGAGTGGGAAAAGTAGAGCAAAAAAAAAAAAAATCAGCCATGTTCATCAATTGACAATGAAATGCTACCAGGCATAAGAACATTTAAGGCTCTTTTCAGCTGTCGGTTCAGCTACTGCATAAATTTTAGCATGTGAGTAATCCCATCAGGGTAGGCATAGTCTTAAGCCTTGATAGGATGGGGCCCCCAGGTCATTGTACGCCTGTCTATTCAAGGTGGCAGATTTTGGTTTCAAGACAAACGTGCTTGTGTGTGCGTTAGGAAATTCTGGGTCTGTGACAGTCTGACTGCTTGTCTGCTTCTGATTTTTTTTTCTTATAATATTATTATTATTATTCTGTTCATAACAACAACAAAAAATTACTAACTGAGCATGATGTTCTTAGCTGCCAAGTTTATTAATCTATGGATTTACAAATCAGTTCTAACTTGAAATGTGCAAAATCACACAGGATGAAGAATTTCTCTCCCTCCATTCCTAACAATTGCCACCCCCGATTTTTTTATTTCAATAGAAGTATTGTTTTTCCTTTGACCGTGTTTTTGTTCAAGGATCTGATAATTATATGCTTAGAGATGATGGCTTTTCAAAAGCATCTTTCCCAGCAATTTTCAACTGGAGATGTGGATAAAAATATCTCCCCATTTTTTATCAGAAATGTTTTCAGTAATGTGCAATTATGAGCTCTGCCTTCATTCAATTCATCCTGGAAGAATTTGCTTCACAGGGAAATTCGTTTCCTAGCTGCTGTAGATGCCAGCATAGTTGGCAGCTGCAGGTTTTGTGGGGAGGAGGGAAAAGAAAGGCCCAGAAATTAAAATTGCTCTGAAGTAAATTGATCTCAACACCTGGAAACCATGAAAAGATGGAATATCATACTTTTTTGTTAAATCATTGTTAAGCTGCTTTGCATGTCAGTCCCAAAACGGCCCTGTAAATTATTTACTGTAGCTGAGAGATGAAGAGATCATCACCTTCATCACTCCTCACAAGTGATCTGTTTCTTACTGTGCAGGTTCATGTTAGCAAGGTGAAGGCATTGTGGTTTTCTTGCCAGCAGTACTCCAACTTCCAGCCTTAATATATAATCAACACTTGTGTGGTTTATCATAATGAAGCTGTGAGGTAGGAGCTGGCTCAGGTCTGGGGAGAACAGCATTGGTGAGGTCTGGGGAGCAGTTTCAAAAGCATAAACATGCTTTTGTCCTGGGAGGCAAGAACTTGTGCTGGAAAGAGTATGATCTGGCTCCCTGCTGCCAGGTGTGTGGATGAAAACAGGATTTGTTGCATTCCTTCTACATCTTTCCCAAAGTAGGGATGTAGGTCCCTGATCTGGTGTGTGCTTCTGTTTTGGAGGTCATGCGCCAAGTTGTTTGCAGAGATTGAGTAAAGTGACTTGTTTGAGACTCCAGGTAATTCTTCCCTCCCAAGTTGTGTCCCTCCTTCGAGCCCTCTCAGTACGTGGGAAGCCCAGAGGTCCAGCATCCTCAGCCCCTGCCTTATGGGAGCTCTCACCTGAGGCTGAGGGTGGGATGGCACAGCCCCAGACATCTGCTTTCCCAGCCAAATAGCTGACTTCAGTCATGGATCTGCTCCTTGGTCTTTGAGCAACCACATGCATGACCATACAAATGGTGAGGGTCTGAGTCAGACCTCCAGCAGTCCCCACTGTTGTGCCACCACCCCACATGGTGGAGATGTTGCAGCAATTAATCTGCTTCTCCTTCAGATTTCAGTGGAGATCCCCTCCTTTCCCCTTGTGGGCATGATGGCTGATCCATACAGGGTCCTTACTGCAGTGAATCCTTCATCCTGAAATATGAGGGAAATAGCCTGCTCCTGCCCCAGTGATTTATAGAGGATAATTTCATTATGGAATGTGGTGCCATTTGTGTAGGATTAAACTCTTGGCATCAGATGAAGGTATGTGTTTTGCTAAGGATTTTTTTTTTCAATTATGTAATGCATTTCCCATACAACCCACTGTGTAAAGAGATCCTTCCTGCCATGAGACGCTGTGCTCTGCTGCTCCTGCTCCCAGAATGCCTCCAGCCTGCAGCCCAGCAGCCCCCAGGAGCAGGGGGGATTTTGGGGCACCATCTCTGCAGATTCAGCCTCAGTTGATGCCTCTGCAGCAGTGAAGCCATGCAGGGGAATCACGGGGATGTGAGTCTGAGGTAGGAATGGACTACATGGGGTCCTGGGATAGAGCCATAGAGGTATGCCTGGAATCAGTGGGAAGATGCTCAAGTATGTGCAGATCTGGATGAGACAGCCCAGGTGACTTGTAAACCTAGTACCTGTGGAGTTAAAATCAGAGTGAAGTTAGAAGAGCTCAGAGACAGAGGGTGCTCATTGCTTCATTCACTCATTGCTTCCTATTTTCCTCTGAACCCAGGTGTCACTCTGTGGTCCATTGCTCCCTTGCCTGTCTGTGCTGTGCAGCATGTGGATCTTCTCCCTGCCATTCCCTGCTCCTTGCTGCTGTAGCCAGGCCATGAGAGGTGACTACTGCTGTTAAGGTGGTGGCAAATACCACCCAGCTCCAGGCTGGCTGCAGAGACTGTCAAGAGATAGGTGCCGTGGTTTGTGAGGCTGGACAAGAGGCTTGAGACAGCAGAGAATTTTATTATAATAATAATAATAATAATAATAATAATAATAATAATAATAATAATAATAATAATAATAATAATAATAATAATAATTATTATTATTATTATTATTATTATTATTTCAAAGAAGAATCAAAGAAACTCCTCTTCCCCCTTGTATTTCAATTTATCCCCAACCTTCTTACTCAAGTGAGCTTGGCAGAGGGGCCCCATCACTTAGAGGAGGGATAAGTATTCACCTTACAGGAACTGGAAAACAAAATGTTTGGAAACTGTGGTGGAGGCGGGCAAGCAGAGCTCCACTGGCTTTCCCTCCTTTGTAAAGGACCCTTTATAATTCAGCAGCTGACTCCAGCAGCGTCATGAGCTATAATAGGCAATTAGCTCCTAGCAGATTTATGTGACACCGTGTTTTATAAGCAAACAGTCATGTGTGTGTAGTCATTAAATGGACCTGCTGTATCTGATGTTCACTGAGACAATCTCTTCCCCCTCACCTCCCTGAGCACACACTCAGCTCTCCTGCAGCAGTGTGGATGCACAGACATCCATACTTGTGTGAAATGGTGGAGATGTGTCGTCAGCAGCTGCCTTTGGTTCTGGCATGCAGTGGCAAGAGGTAAACTTTTGGCAATATTTGCTTTTGGAGAGTCCAGACTCCATCTGGAGGTTAGAGAGGTGGGAATGGGAGATATCTGGTGCAAGGATGTCCCCCCACAATCCTGAGGACCCCTGGTGAGGTGAGGGGCTGGATGGGCACTTGCACAGTACCCTGCCAAGGACTGGCATCCAAGTTTTTGCAGTGGATGCCAGTCCACTGACATTCTCTTCTCCAGACTTGGAAAGGAGTCAGGTTTAGTATTCACAGTTAATTTTAGACATACCTGCGCATGCAGCTCTTCCACACATCCATTACACACTCTACAGAACCTGCTGGTTTTAATTTTTATTAGCACAAGTGCCTTGTTGAATCAAAATTAAGTGGGTATTTGGAAGCATAATGTGAAGCATTACATTTAATGGCCTGTGTTCCTGCCTGGAGAAAGGCTGTCACATGCATCTTCTCTCTTCCCAGGACTCTGCAGTCTTTAGCTACACCTGAATTTTCCTGAGTTCATTGCTACTTCCTATCATCTGTAAACTGTAAAACTCCCAGCTGCAACCATTCAGGTGTGTGTTGCATCTTTTCAGATGTATGGCCTCATTCTGCTGCTCACCTGCCTGGCCTTGGGTTGTGGTATGTGGGGAGAGGGCAGGTTTGGGGTGCAGGTGGAGCTGTGCTGCTGGAGCTCCTCAGCTCAGCCCTGGGAGAGCTCGTGTGCCTCTCCCCTTCTTATTCACGTTCCCTTCCCTTGTTCAGGGGGAGCAGGGGTCTGCCTGGGGCAATGCAAAACTGACTTTTCCTTAGTCCTAGGCATGAATCTGCCAGTCCCTCTGGTGTTTGTGATGGTCGGGAGAGCTGGGACTCTCACCAAATTGCAAGTGCTGTTTTAACCAGTGCCCCCATTTCCCAACCTGAGGCTCCTTGTGGCCATACCTTGCTTCTGCCTAATCCTTTGATTGCCATGGTTTTGCGTTTCAAAAAAGGCCAAGGGAAAATTAACCCACAGAACTATGGGGCATGAATTCTTCACAGAGCAGGATTTCCATGTGAAAATCTCATTGTTGTTTTGGCTTACAGGTACTCGCAAGAAATATCTTTGTGAGCTTTTCAGAGGGTCACAGAGCACAGCTTGCAGCATTTTGTTCTGAATTTCACCAGGAGTTACCATGTCTTTGGTGAATTCTTATGCTGGCTGAAGTTGAGACTGGGTTCTCCACCTGTTTTGTTTCACCTGTGTGATATAAAGCAACTGGAAACCAGCACAGCAGTTTGCATTAAGACAGCCATGAAAAACAGCTGGAATACATTAATAACTCTGCTGGAGCAGGGTCTCATCCTTCTTTCATACTGAACAGATGTTTGCTTTCATTGAAGTGGTGCTGTGCTGATCTTTGACATCAGCCTGCTTGGAGGCTGGGAGGTTGGCAGAGTCTGAAGCCAAGTCAAGGCTTAATGGGAAGCAAGAAGTGGGCAAACACAAGAGCTGAGCTTGTTGGAAGCAAGATTTAATGGGCAATTTAGGCAAATTTTTAACAGCTGGTTTGATGAGATCAGACTGCACCAGTTCCAACATCAATTAACTTGGAGCTTTGGAACTTTCATGTTTTACCTTGTTGTCCTGCTAAATCTAATATTCCTTGATTCTTCGATTTCTCTTCTTCTCCCCACTTCCTTTCATTTTAAGTGAGGCTCTTGCTTACTCTTTCTTTAGTCATTTAGCTGTAAGCTTATTCCATCTCTCACACAGCTCCTGTGAATCCTCCTGACACAGTCTAGGATAAATCAGCCTGGGCTCATACATGGGCCATTGCATAAGAGATGGTTTGTGTGTCAGAGTCTAAAATCTACATATGTTTAGATCAGTCCTGAAGTGGGAACATCTGTATGTATTAATATATAATGGCTTTTACCACATGAATGAATAATCCAACTCCCACGATTTGGTATTTACTTTTTTTGAAACATTGCTACTTAGCTGAACACTGAGGGAGAATCACATTTATGGGAATTAAGTCTTAGTAAGGTTTAGCGGAGCTTTGTGGATAAGCTGGAAACAAGTCTAAATGGGGTGCCAGAAATCTTTCTTTTAAAATAGTTAATGCTGTCTGGAATTTCTTCCTTATTTTTTGACTCCCACTGGTTTTTAAGCACTTTGCATCAAAATGCAGTGCAAATCTGGGATAAAGCACCTGATTTGCCACCTACTGCATTAAATGTCTTCCTCTGTGATGTCACCTTCCTGCAGCACCAGCTGTCTTTGCAGTGCTAAAATAGGTTCCCAAACCTTGGGGGCTGCGCTGTGAGCTGGGGGCTCCAGCTGGGGCATCACCCTATTGCTGGCAAACCTGGCTGTGAGATGCTTTAGTGTGCTGGCCCATGGGATGTTGCAAAAGGCTGTTGGAGATAAGTTTTACCTGAATCTATTTGCTCACTTCACACCTTGATCCCTGGCTCACGCTTTTATTAAATGTTACTGCACTGAAATGCATCTCTTCTCTTGCCTGATTTGCCAGTGGTTTTTTTTTTGTTTGTTTTGTTTTGTTCTGCTGTTTTTGTTTTCCTGTGGTTTGCAAGGGTTTTCTTATTGCTCTTGGCACTGAGTTTGATGCATACCACACATGAACCTGTATCAATCTCAGCCACCTCTTGAACTGGCACTGTAAATCTCCCAAATTTGATCCTTCATTTAATTTTCTGTGCCTTTCCTCTGAGTCAGAGCAGACTTGTAATTGGGAGCAGAGAAAGGGTGCTCACCTGGATATGTGGTAGGGTGACCTTCCTTGAAAAAGTCCTCCTGGGCTCCCCTTACCCACCCCTTGTTATATCTTGCTGGTACAAGTGTTGCTTATGTCAAACTGATGAGATCATCAGGGAAGCAAGATGTGATTTGCTTTTACAGAAGCAAAAAGAAAGGGGCTTTTTCCAACTCATCCAAGGAGCTGTGTTTTCTAAAAGGTTTCCTTAAGCTTGCTGTACCTCTCTTCAGTTGGTCTCCACATGGGCTGCTGTAAGTTTAGAGGTGCTAAATTTTTGAGTGTGCTCTTTGGGGCACATAATTTACTTTTGTAACAAAGACTCTTTTTAAAGTACTATAGAAGTAAAACAAAAAAAGGCATTACAGCTGTAGCTAAGTCCCTGTTTGTAAAGGATTAAGAGGCTGAATGTTGGCACAATGTCTTTTTGCCACCTCATCTTCCCTGTGTGGGGAAGAATCCAGTGGTTTTTCCTTTGCTTTGTCTACTGCCTGTCACAAGAGATTTGCTCTTGACAATTTGTCTGCTGAAGTGAGAAAAGTTATCTGCCTGTAGAAAAGCCCAGAATTAAAAACTGTTGTCTCAAGCCCCTGATTTACAAACTCCAGGATATCCAATGGTAGTTTTCATTTCTTCTATTTCAGAACGTGTGCTCTGTTTTTTTACTTCCTGCCCAGGTATAAATTGGGAAATAGGTATTCCAGTTTTCCTCTGTTTAAAATTAAACATCTTTTCACCATAAAAAAGTAGCTCAGGGAACCCTGGCAGTCATTGCTTTTTGTCTCTGTGCAGCAATATTGATGTATCCTTCTGCTTCATTTGAGGTGGGATCTTCAGCTTTGAGCTGGTCAAAACTGCAGAAGAGATTAATTATAGGCAAAAATTATCCTTTCACTGAACCGTGATATTTCTTTTCAGCCAATTTAATCCCAGATGGCACCATCACCTGTTTTGTTTTGGGTTTTTTGGTAAGATTGGGTTGTGACTGAGCCATTCAACATCTAGTCTCACTCCCTGCATAATACAGGTCAAAGAGCTTAGTTCCTGTGAGCCATCCTCTGAATTGCCTAAGGGCTGCCAAATACTTCTGAGAAAGATGTCCATCCATCATGCCAAGACATTCTGTAACACAGTGTCCAGGTGGTTAATTCTTTGCATTCAGTGGAAAGAGAGGACATGCACATGTTCCAACATCTAGGATGCATCTATAGCTTTGCTTCTCAAATTCTGGCTCTCTAGCTCTGCCCTGAAGACTTCTGTGCTCTCCTTCCAGGCTCACACAGCAGACCAGATTGCCTTCTCCCTTCTCTTCAGTAGAGCCCTACCTTGTACTTCCCAAACTCCTTTGCTCGCTGGAAAGTTAACAGCCTCTTGATTTAACAGTTCTTTTGTAAGATCTTGGAGGATGAAAGACAACAAGTACCGTTTTTAAAGCAATCATAATAGGGATCAAAGGAGAGTTTGTAAAAAGCAAAATAGGTGCAAGAATTTGCTATCACTATCACTGCAGCAAATTGATTTCCACTTCAGAAGATGGAAGTCCAGACTTCTCCCTGTTCTGTCACTCCCAAGCTGTTGCTTTGTGCTTCGTGTTCCCACCCAGGCTGTGCATGGGGGTGCCCAGCTCTTGGCACTGCCAATGGCCCTTGAGTCTTGTCTCCCTGTCTTCTCCCTGGATCTCTGTGAGTCCAACCCCAGCATTAAGGTAAGACAGTAAAAACCCAAAAGACAGCAAGATGAAATATATTTTAATACGGACATTGATAATGTTTTTAGCTTCAACTATTGACATGTCAAAAAATAAAAGGTTTTGCCTGCTAGGGTGTAGCTTTTGACAAGCTGCCTTAGTTGGAAGGCAGCTTGGAGCCAAATCCTGCACAGTGAAAACATTCCACGATGGTTTTCATTAAAGCAAACCTTGTTTTCCTTTTTTGACTAACTCCAGGGTTTTTAAAGAAGAAAGTAATAGTGGCCTCTAGACTTAGGTGGCACCAGTGATTTGAGTCCTAAAGTCTAATAAACTGACAGTACTTAATTTCATTTGATTGAAAACCCACAATAGAGCTGTCTTTTATTATTTGATTTTACTCCACAGTCACTTAGCATGGCATTTGGAGCTTGGAAGAAGGTAGGTCCTCAGGGTTTGGATTCAGCAGGCTGCATTTCTTATTCACCTCCATATTTAAGAAAGAGTTTAGAAGCTTACATGGAGTTAATAGGGAGAATTGATTCTCTTGCCAGCTAGGATTTACTGCTGCCTGCTGCTTAGATTAATAAATCCAGTTGTATCTAATGAGGCATTCTTCCTTGGGAATGATGTTAGACTTTATTGGTAATTTCTCACCATATTACAATTGCTAGCTTGGATAATTTCCATGAAAGATCAGTCTGAAAATGTATCTTATTGCTCTAGAATTTTTACTCTTGAAAGTTAGTTTCTTCAGATAACACAATCAATATATCAGCAATATTTCATCTTTCTAGCTTAGAGTTGGACTCTCCCCAGTACACTCTACGCTGCTTAATAAGAGAAATTGCCAGATTGACTGGAAAATGTAACTTTAATAACATCATTTCAGGCACTGGAACCATTGAGAAATAATAATCTCATGCAGTTGGTTTTTGCACTATTCTTTTCTCTCCTGCACAGAATTACTGTGAATGCTCTGTGTGAGTCTGTGTGTGCAAATGACCTGCAAGGGGGTGAGGCACTGCAGGGCTTCCTCTGCCACTGGGTCATCCACAAATATAAACTGATGAAACTGTCTGAAAATGCCTGGGAGGATGAGAAGGATTGAAGGAAGGGAAGTCTCTCTCCATTTCTCTCTTTCTATTTTTAAACACTAGAAATGCAAATCTTGCTGGGAACTGCTTAAGAAAAGTGAACAGGAGAGGGCTCAGTGAGTGAAGAGGGATCTTCTTGGTGTTGGTGTTGTTAGAGGATTGTTAGGAAGAGATGGATAAAAGTGAAGATTCTTGGATTTTGTTTGGGAAAAGCTATTTGTGCTGAAGATCCAGCCTGTGAAATCCCTCAAGCAGCTCTTAATAAGCCTAACTTAATGCACAAAATCATATCCTCACTAGAATCAGGAGAGAGTCATCCCTGATACTTTTAAATGAAAGAAACAAAAATTACATGCTACTTCAGAAGAACAACATAAGCTCCTCTGAACAGAAGAGCAAAAGAATGCTTCATTTCCAGCAGTTCTGCATCCACTATCCCCCGGTTTCCTCCCTACCATGCAGAGGAAAATGAGTGGTGGAGTTGGTCTAGACCTGGTTAGCACAACAGCTCTTTGCTTTTCTGAGATCAATAACTTAAGTCTTTTCTACTCAAAACACATTTTTATTGAAAATTACAGGATTATAAACCTATTTCAGGCTGCACTCTCTCTCCTCTCCAGGCTGATGGATATTGGCCACTGGATTCCAGAGGTAGAGAGGACAGTAGATGAACAGCATGGGAATTTAACTTTCATACAAAATGAGGAGAGAGAAAAAAAGGAGCTGGTTTTAATAATTTTTTTTTTTTTTTAACTTTTGCGAGTGTTTTTTCTTCCATCTCTCAGTACAGCTTGAGTGGCAATTAAGAACTGCTTCTAGGTCCTCTATCACAGAGTCCCTCGGATGTGCTGATTAGATAAAGTGACTCTGTGTTGGCTTCCAAAGCAATAATGAGAACAAACAATGCATTGTAGCAAGGGCTCTGGTATAGAAAAGACATGAGTGTAATGGCAGGTTGATTGTAGATTTTTAAATTGTGGGCTTGTTTTCCTTTCTTCCTTTTTTTTTCCCCCCTTGGAATGTAATGTATTTAATGAAAACATGAGGAGCAGATGTTGGCACTGCAAGCTGAGTCCAGCATTCATTCTTATCAGATGGGACTTGGATCAGTCCTTGAGAGGTATTTAATAACCTGTGAAAGTTGACATAAGTTAAACCTTACCAAAACCTGACTTTTCTGCAAAGCCGACTGAAAAGGGTTTTGTGCTCACAAAACTTGTTTACTAAAAGAAGAAAGTCTTCCCCCATCTTCATGCAAAGCAGGAATCTTTCATCAGTGTTATCTGCTACAGTCTTGCAGGGGGTATAAAATATGCTTTTATATCCCTTGGAAGCCAACCTGCTTGGTAACAGAGACATGTTCTGGCTCATATCTTGGTCCCATAAAGGCCACTGCTGTGCAAATAATTATCTACAGCATTTCAGTTGAAAATGATTGCTTGAAACAAATTGCTCCTTTAAAAGTAATTTTGGTTTCTTATTAAAAATAAAAAAAAAAAACCCAGAAGAACAAAGCATGGAGTTTCTGTTGAACAATAGGCTATTGTATTTTCCTAGAACTGATTTCTGTGAATACAGCAGCAGGTGTTATGAAATTGTACATGCCTGAGGAGGGTTGGTGGGTGAATGAATACAGAAGAAAAGAAGGAGAGATGCGGAGGGTGTGGGGAGACAAATTTCATGCTGTGTCTATTGAGGAGAAGAAATTAAGAAGTACAACTTCCTTTTGGAATACCTTTGAAGTTTGGACAAGTTCTTCCTGACTCAGAAGCCAGGAGCAGCAACTACACAAGTGGGCTGAAGAGCTGCCACAACAGCCTCTGGTGGCACAAGAAGCTGCAGTTGATGGAGCACGTTCCCAGGCCAGGGTTGGGAAAACAGCATCGTTGCAGTACGGCTGGCACAGGGACTGGCAGCAGGTTGCTAACATTTTTTTTCCCCAGAATTATCTGGGAAAATGGGATAAAGCTCAGTTGTTTTTGGGGCAAGAGCCTTATTTCCAGCAAGGGTGGTTCTTGTACAGCATGGCTGTTTTCCTGGGCTGTTCAGAAATTTGTGATGAGAGAAGTTAAGAAAAAACTTCCCCAACTTCTTGTTTGTCTCTGGGTGGCTCCTGAGTATGATCTGGGAGGGGATTTGTTGCCAGTAAAGGGATAAATAAGAGGCTTTTCTTCACAAAAGGCAACCTCTGCAGTTTTTACCAGATTTGTTGATACATGTATTTATTAAATTAGGGAGGAGCTGCTCCCTAAATTACTTGGTCTGTTTCAGCCTGAGCTCACTGGTTAAGGGGAATTTTTTTTAATCTTCCTGGCGCAAAGGAAGGGAAAAGCATTTCAAAACACTGCTTGACTGTGGATTAGTGCTGTGGGAGAGACATATGGAAGGTGCCTTGGGCTGAGGGAAGGGGTAGAGCTGTGGTGGCCACTGGGTTTTTCACTGGCATTCTTCAAGTCTACCCCACCTTCTGAAGAATAAAAAGTGAGGAAACACGGGGCCCTTTCAGGGTTGGGGATTTTTGTTTGTGGGCTTTTTGTTTGTTTGTTGTTGTTGTTTGGTTTGTTTTTTTTTTTGGTTTTTTTTTTTTTTTTTTTTAATGCAGCAAGCTAAAATCAGTGTGATGAAAATGAAATTGTGGTGTAGAATCCTAAAGCAAAAGTGACTTCCTGTTTTTTTGTTTTAAGCACAGGAATGTGGACTATCTTGTCTAAGGATTTAGTGTATTTGTTGCTGTATGCTTGGATTAGTTTTATGTAGGGCAGGATTATGCTTTAGATCAACTTTTCCAGTATTCCAGGAAAAGCAGTCTAGAGATCACTGTTAGATGTATTTCATCTGTTTCTTGGGGTTCTATTTATTTATTTTCTTTACATTTAAGGTTATAGAGCCAAGGCACTGTATTTCTAGAGATGCAGAAAGACCTGAGTAGCTGTACTGGTTATAGTGAACTCATGTACAGATTTTCCTAGGGCCTGAGGAGCTGTGGATTTAGATAAGCAGAAGAAAATTCAAGCCACCTGCTGAGGAAGGCTTGGGGAAGGTGGGATCCTTCATGCAAACAGCTCCTTGTCGGAAGCAAACACATGGGAGGAGCTCTTGCTCTGCCCTGAGCGTCATAATTAAGTAGTTTCAGGAAATCATGCAGTCTGTAACAGTATTCATGGGCTTTTTGTTTTCCTGTCCTGAGCTCTCTGGATCTGCCTGTCTCACATGTTAAAGGCTAAGTGCTTTGAAGATCGAGGCCACCACTGTGCTGCTCTTGTGCAGAGCTGACACCGGCACCGCTGTCCCCATCCTGCTGTGGTGGTGCTGAAATAACCCAAACTGCCCTGGGGAGTTGTGCTGGGGGGGCAGTTGGGTACAGCCTTGCAATCCAGCCCAAATCCATCACTGGTGCATCAGATGCCTCTGGCTGTGCTGCCATGTGGAGTGCCAGCCTGGGGAGAGTGGGAAGGATTGTGTCACTGTCCTCCTCTGATGATGGTCCAGCCTCTGGCCAGACTGTTGTTGGGGCTGTATCATGTGTGAGCTAAAAACCAATTTCAGATTCAGAATGGGTGTGCATGGATATACCACTTTCCCCTTCCCCTCCTTCCAGTAATATATCAACTTTTTAAAGGTGATTAGATGCCCAAAGATGCAGCTAGATGATTATAGTCTGTTTTTGAAGTCCATGTCTGCATCTTCAGGCACTCAGAGATCTTTAAAATCCCAGGCACTGGAGGTTTGCTCCCAGAGCCGCAGTTTGAATCATCACTACTTGCCTGACCTACACTCGTGTACCCTCAGCTGCTCTTTGCCTGACTACAGATAAATGCCTCCCTTGACTTACAGAATTAACTCTCCTCAAAATGGATCAAATTGCAATTAGTTTTAGTCATTTGGATTTCTGCTTCTAGCCCCATGCTTTTGTTCTAGCAAAAAAATACTGGCTTGCCTTAGCGTGAACCGCTTTTGGTTCTTAATGCTGGTTTGGTATTCATTTCCCTAAACAAGGAATGCAATTACCCTGTAGCAAAATAACTGTCTCCAACTGTATTTTTTCCATTAAACAAATGGTTTTACCTTTTGGTCTTCCCATAGGATTAATGCACTTTCTCTGCAGGAACTGTCTTAAAGTGATCCAGGAATCTGAACAACTTGCATAGAGCAGTCTAATTGTCACAGAATCTGATTTAGCCAATGCTCATTTTCATTAAGAAGTGATCTCTGCTAATAACAGAGACTAATAGCTCTCCTAACTGAATAAAACCCTGAACTTTCCTTTTCCCCCCACAGGCAGGGATAATGAACTCCTAAATCAGTGCTTCTTCCAAGGAAGCTTTTTTCTCCCCATTTTAACAGTTTGGCTTGGCAGCTAACTGATGTCAGGAGATCCTGGTGCCTGTGCTTGCAGGGGTAGTGGAGTCTGCCCTGACCTTCCTTTATTCCTGCCCCCCAGCTAAAGCATGGAGATTTTCCCTACTCTTTTTTCTGTCCAGTTTGTTTTTGAAGGAACGAGATGGGGATTCTCTCTTATTTACTGTCACTGTACATGGTACACTGTACACTGATATGTATCACTGTTCTGCACTGCTTCTGCAGGGGAGGAGAGTTCAGAGCTCTGTGGGAAGGTGTAGGGACTTGGAAGGTGTTGTCTCTCTGGTGGTATGTAAATAGTAAGGCATGTAAATAGTAAGAACTATTGTCAAAGACTTACAAGAACTTTGTATGTTGCCACAGATTCCCATCAATATAGGGATCAATATACGGCAAGTGTTGCAATCTCAGTTTTATTGAGGGTCTTATGCACTTGGTGAGCTTTTCTGAAAGGTCTAGAACTAGCATTACCATCACTGCTTGAAAACCATCAATTACACAGTCTTTTTTTGGAAGATTTCTGGCCCTCTTGGTGTGAGAGTAAAAAAAGCTTGATAAATACAACTCTAATAGCTCCAGCACAGATTGCTTGCAAAAAGAACCTGCATGGGATTTAAAAAGAGAGTTACTTTCCCAATTTTAAGGAGAAGAGAGGTTCATGGATTTTCAGTGCTCGGATTGATGCTGCAATTTTGGTCAACTGAGCAATCAGGCTGGTTAGGAGACTCACCCCCAAACTGGTGCTATGATAGCAGAAGAAATTACTGAGAGCACAAAAAGAAGGAGTTCCTTTATTAAAACAAACAAACAAAAAAAACCCCAATGTAACTCCTTGCACAAACAAACAAAGAAGTTTATAAAAAGTGACTCCGTTATTACCAGCTTGAGTGGCAGAACAGGAAATCTGCAAATGCACAAAGAGCCGTGCACGGCGGGGATGGTCCTGCAAGCAAATGCCAGTTCCCATTTCAGCAGGCCTTGTGTGGCAGCCTCCTTTCCTGTTCAAACATTTTAGCCAGATAATGAGGGGAAAAACCCAAACCTTTTTCACATAATCAACTGAGTTTGGAAGGGAGGAGCAGTAGGAGAAGGGTAGCTGTGGTGCTGATTATTTGCTGGCTGATGTGGCTGTCAGGAGCAGTGACACAGGGCGGCGTTGCTAATTGCCAGCAGGGCCTGTAGCTCAGGTCACTGCTCTTGGCCACTTGGCTGCTGCTGGAAGCTGTTGTTAATTCACAGGCAACCTGGTTTCTTGCTCAAAGGGAAGCCAAGGCATGTTTGCCAACAGCTGTTGGGGTAGGAAGGGCAACCAGTAGCGAATTGGGGTTTCCTATCAACGCTGATTGGGGTTGTGATGGGGAAAGGAAGCATAGAAGGGTACTGGTGCCTATCTGGTCTGGGGCGGTGTGTATATGCGAAACAGATGGTTCTCTGCTTCAGTTTGCCAGCAGATTATGGAGCTGGCTTTGAACCATCTTGCGTGGTTTCCCAGGAATGCAGGAATCCCATCCACAGCAGAACCTCACTGCCTTGAGCACGTTACCTGGGGGCAGAGCTGGCAGCAGTGCTCTCCTGTGGTGGGCAGCTGCATGCTGGGGTGGTCCTTGCCATCCGCAGTGGCCTGTGGCACCAAAGGCACACTCATGCTCCAGTGCCAGCAAACAGTTCCAGCCCTGGGTGGCCCAGGGTATGTTGCAGATGCCTTTTGCACAATTACCTCCAGTGTTGAAAAAGGAAGCTTGTGCTGGGTTTCCTGAGCTTTAGGATTTCTCTTCCAATGTGCTGCTGCGTTTGGGAAAGAAATAAAGGGTGGCTGTAGCTGTTGGGAATGTGTAGCAGTTGGATTTGTCCTGCTGCTCCCCTAGGAATTGCCGCCTTCCTTTTATACACCCAAACCATCCCTGTTATCTGACTCTGCAATTGTGCCAGAGGTTACAGAGAGAAGGGAAACCAGAATATTAGGATAAACCTCCTGGTGCAAGAGAACCTGGATATAGGATAAACCTCCTGGTGACAGAGACTAAGATTTACACCATCTTTTTTCTGTTTATGGGGAAGGTGGGCTTCACAGCAAACTGAACATAGGGATTGAGGCCGCTCTGTATAGACCCTTGTCTCGAATGAGGCTGAACTAAAATTTTTGTTCACTTTGTATGGAGTGGGACAAAAACTTCTTTGTACCTTAAATGTAACTTAGTTAAGGGCTGTGGACAGTAATAAATTGATAAGGTTTTCAGTAACCTATATTTATACTATTATGTACAACTTCTAAACCCTCACAGCTACTGAAAAATTCAAAAATGTGGTCACTGAGAATGGGAGTTATTTGGTACTACATGGTTACTGGAAATTATTGATTGGAAAAGTGCCAACTTTTTATGAAATGCCATAAAAATAGACATTTTAGATGGATGGAAATGAGATCTGTAAAAGCATGCTGCCTTCTCTGCAAATAAACTCTGTGATAACTCTGTAGCAGTCTTCCAATAGGATAATACAAAGATATTTAGATGCTTTAAATTTCAGCTTATGCTGGACAGTGTATTTACAGTGTATAAAGCTATTCTCTCTTCACTCTGACTTTTTTTTCCCTTTTAATCATTTAAAAGAGGGTGCTCTTTATATTGTACAGAGGCTGGAACAGCAGCTGGAAAAGGTGACTGAAATAATGGGATCTATAAGAATAGGCAATTTCACTCAAGGATAGTGATTTAGTGCCCTGTGAGTGTCCTGATGTATGACTGCATTTCCAAACACCGTAAGTTTTTTCACAAGCATAATGACAGGCTTGAAACTTGTGATATGAATGCCCCAGCTTTCTCTATCCTCAGCTGTTCCACATAATTACAGGAGTAAGGGAATTTTGTTCTACCCTAGCAGATTAGCTCCAAGAAGAATAAATCAGATAAAGTTACTGCCTTCCAGTTTCCATCTCTGCAAGGTGAGAGTCCACACGGTGTAGTGCAAAGCTGGGGCTGGTAATGTTTTTTTCTTGCCTGCAGTCTGTGATACAGATGGGATTCCAATTTTGGTGTCACCAGGACAACTTCTTAAAGTGCTCTGGTTCAGTTGCTTGTGGCTTTTGGTACTAATTTCAGCTTCTGTGTTTGCTCTGCTCACAGATGATGGCCCTTACTCAAAGGGAAGCAAGGACTCAGGTGGGATGGACGCAGCTCTGGTCTCCAGGAGGCAAAGCATCCCAGGTAAAGGAGGGGATCAGCTCCTGCTCCAAAACATTGGGATATCCATTACAGTTTACCTGGATACCCCTAAAATGGGTAAAACCCCTCAAAACACTAATTTTGGTGCATCTATCAGCAAGGCTTTTGCTGGAAGACAGAAATGGATGGTGGTAACTGGTCTCAGTGGGTGCTGTGTTACTGGTGCAATCCCTGTCTTGTGTGGACCTGTTGGCAGTAGTTACATGGAGCTGGGAAAGGACTTATTCCTGCACTGAACTGACACTCACAAAGAAGAAAACTGCAGAGATGGAAAAAAGGAGAGAGGGAGGAAATGCTGCAATAGCTGAGCTCATCAAGCAGAGAGAGAGACTGGCAGTGTCTGGCAAGCTTCAAATTTCCCACATCTGACTAAGTTTGTTTTGATATTTAGTCAGTCACTGCAAATTTTTGTGTGAGATAAACCTTCCCAAGCAGAAACATCCCAGGGGCTGAAGAGGAAGTGGAGAAGTGGTAATTCATTTGCCTCTGCTGGCCCTGGGCTTCAAGTGCCAGCAGCACTCCAGCAGGTCTGGATGGGCTGCCTTGGACAACTCATCTCCTTCCTAGGAATGCCAGGGACTTGGTTTTGACTTCTTGCTGCTAATGCCCCATTCACAGGGTTGGTTTAATGTGTTCTAGGTAATGGGGAGGAAGCGGGACCCTTTTGCTATTGCTTCATCATTCAGCACTTGTTCCAGAGGATATTCTGCATCACACCACTGCAACACACCACACCTTTCCCTGATGGGGATAGGCTCACAAGAGCCAGTGCATCCAACAACCCCAGCTCAAGACATCTCAATGGGGAGGGAAAAATTCAGGTGTGCTCTTCCTGCCCTGGGATGCAAAATCCAATCATATATGCCAGTAGAAGAAATCCAAATCTGCACATAGATGGTGCTTAAAGACTATGTCTTGAAGGACCAGATCCTCTTAACCAGCTCACTTTTACACTTTGTGGTCTGCGACAGGGGCAGTAGATTTATAGAAACATGGGTCAAAATTCCTTATGGCTGACCTTGATTGGTTGATCTCAGGAATCTGCCTTTTTTGGAGCAGTAATTTCTCCTTGAACCCATAACAATGGGTAATTGCACTCTGGGAGTTCTCATTTTAAACACTTATCAAGGATCAAAATTAAACCTCATTGCAAAGCTAATAATCTCCCCTTGTGGCACCATCTGTGTTGATCAGTCATGTCTGTAGTTGAGAGGAAATTTGCAGGATGGTGCCGGATGTTGTTCTTTCCAGCACGGTGGTGAGCCCCCCCAAGGTCCTGGCAGCCCCTGGGCTCTCGGGTTGGTGAATTGAAAATTAACTTACTGCAGTTGGCTAGGGATCAAAACTGAGTTTAAAGAGCAGAAGTATTATGGACCTGACATTTTTACAAGGAGCTGCCAGTGCCACATTAAATGGATGCCCAGCAGTGCCTAAATGCCTGCCAGACTGGAGTTGGATTGCAAAGAGGTTCCCTACTTACATTAATCAAGTGCACAGATTATTCTTGGAAGTGCTTTACAAAACAGGTAGTGCATGGAAGCGCTCTAAGTGAGCTGCAATTTCTGGTGTCCTGGTGGCTTTGAACAGGAGCAAAGTGCTGGTGATGAGGCACCACAGTGCCAATAGACCCTGTGTTTTGGATGGGTGGAGGAGGCCCTGCACTAGCATGGATCTTCTGTGTCAATATGCTATTTAAGGGGCCCTGCCTTGCTCTGGAAGTCAGTGTGCAAGAGGTCTCAAATGTCTCCTCTCCAAACAGAGCATCTCATTTAAACCTGGTAAGGTTTACTGTGTAAACAAGCACCTGGGCCATTTGCAACATGGGCTTTTTGTCCACATCTGTGGGGCTGCTGTTTGTTGTGTGCTGCCAGTGCCCATCACCATGTTTTCCTCATAACCTTGGAGAAAGGCAACCTGTGAGGGTAACTGGTTTCCTCCTGTAAAACCATGGAAGATTTCAGTGCATTGAGATAGTGGAGCTGGATCGATAATGCTATAGACAAATTGTGTAAAAGCTTCTGAGAGGAGGCTCTGACAAGGTGTGGGTGTTGTCCTATTTGCCCCAGGGATAGTCCCCCTTTGAGCAGGGTGTGAGGTCTGTTGTACGCAGTATCTCAGAGCTGCCTTTTGCCAATGTTTGGAGCTCTTGGTCTTTTCCTTAGGCCAGGACTGATTCTCCTGCTCAGTTACTGCCCTTTCCATGTCAAATCCAAAAGCTGGAATAATTTAGGAACCCTGTTTTTATAAAACCCGGACATGACTTGTGATGAGATCAAAACTAATACAGGGTTGGGCTTATATGTAGGTGCTGGACTGACAGGAGTGTTGTGTTGGACTAGAAAAGGTAAAATGTGCACTGCCTGCAGCACCCAGAGAAGCAGTAGTGGTGCAGCAGGTGTGGGTTGGGCATCCCCTGGACCTGGACCTGTGTGTGGCGGCAGGCAGTGCATGTGGAACAGGTCATGGTATCAAAGTGACTTGTGTCTTCAATTCCAGCTGCAGATGAGGTGGTAGGAGGGAGTTTGACTAGGACTAGGTGCAGATGGGTGAGCAAACTGCTGTGAATGAGTGTAGGTCATGCCTCCCCCTCCGCCCCCTGATGATGGCAGGATCTCACCCCTCTCCACATTGTGTTTTGTATCTCCTGACTATATTGATGTCTCATGATAGTTTTTTTTAATCACAGTATTTTAAGAGTCACGCTGTTTGGTCCATCCAAGCAGCTACTGCAGGTCCACATCTCCTGGACTTGGCTGCAGGAGCATCCTCCTTCTGTGTAACTGTGACCACCTGACAGCTCTGTTAATGCCCTCCCCACTCTATAGCAAACATAGTTCCTGAGGTGGTCTCCCTGGATCATTGCTGAGCTCCCATCATGCTGGTTTTGAATTTTTCTACTGCCTCCAGCACCTTGAAACACAAGGTTTTTACTCTCTTATAGGCCCATATTGCTCTGCCTTGTCTTCCTTGGTCCCGCTTGCCAGATTTCCATGCAAACACTGCTGTGGGTCTACCATGACACACTTCTGTATTACAACTTAACTTCAAATAAACAGAGGCTTTTTCTTCATGCTGGTTGTTCAAAACTACTTTCCCACTACCTGTAGGAAAAGGGTATCCTTGGGATTGAAGGAATGGGCCTTCCACTGAGTTGTTTGTCTTTATTCCCAATCTTTCAGAGGAGTTCAGAGGGGTCACAATTGTGGAGCTGATTAAGAAAGAAGGAAGCACCCTCGGTTTAACCATTTCAGGTGGCACAGACAAAGATGGAAAGCCAAGAGTCTCCAATCTGAGGCCAGGGGGACTGGCTGCAAGGTGAGAAATGGAAATGGGGTGCAGAGAGCACAGCAGGAATGGAGAGGAATAGTTGCATGTTCCAGCTACTGAATGAATAGAGTTATGATTAAAGTAGTTGGCAACCAAGACCCTTTTTTCAAGTGCCCCAGAATGCAAAGTTGTTGCTTCAGGAAGTAGAACATGTTCTATTTTGAGTTATTTCCTATGCTCTGTACAATTATGCTCTGAAATTTTTTGTAGGGATATTTGTGGTTCTGTGAAATTAGGCAGCCTTGTCAGGAGAGCTGCATGGTACAATACATCTTGATCAAGCTAAGTGGTTTAATATTGTATCTGTTCTGAATACTGAGTGTATAAGTAACATTATTGGCTCAGAAAAGAAATGGGCAAAGAAAGGCTCCAAGAAGCAGGAAAAAGGAAAGAGTAATTGAACAATTTTGCAGAAAACAGGCAAAAGGAAAGATGTTTTTTCTTTCCTTGCTGGATTTTTTTCAGACAGCTCTTGGTGTGCTTTTCTTTGACTGATTGCTCTACATGAATGGGAACTGAGCAACAGCAGAGAGGTTGTGAATACATACACTGCAATTGTTGCTGTATGTACAGATCTGAACACTTGCCACCGGGAAAGATAGATGGCTTCAATTTTAACACTTCCCTCTGATAGCAGACACATGCAATCAGACAGCAGAGATCAGTCCAGCATTGCTGGCTTGTTCAGGAAGTCCTACAGTTACCAGCCAGCTGGAGACTTTGTGCTACCACTGCTTTTTATTTTATTTCTTTGCAGGAGTGACCAGCTGAACGTGGGGGATTACATCAAGTCAGTGAATGGCATTAACCTGACCAAGCTGCGGCACGACGAGATCATCAGCCTGCTGAAGAACGTGGGCGAGAGGGTGGTGCTGGAAGTAGAGTACGAGCTTCCTCCAGCCAGTGGGTGCCTCTCAGACAATGCTGCTCTCTCTTCTTGGCTGCTTTTTGTCCTGGGGTGCAGATGGACTTGCTTGTGCAGAGGTGCCGTGGCCAAGGCAGCGTCCAGGGGCGTTTTGCCGTTGCCTTCATCTGCTCGCGCGGGCAGCGGAGGCTGCCGAGCTGTGTGCAGTCGGAGCAGAGCACTTTTTCCAGCACAGTGGGTGCCTGCTCATGCACACTGGCAGGGGATGGCTGATTAGGTCTGTCTTGCCTCAGAGTGACTCGAAAGCACAAGCCAATCTGCCTCCTGATGCCGCTTCAGCTTCTCGTTTTCCTTTTGGATTGTGGCAGCAAGAGGTTTAATTCAGTCTTAAACATGTATTACCAGATGCCCTTTTCTGAGCTGTGGCAAGTGCTGTTAGTCCTTAGGATTCTTTGAAGTGTTACGTGTTTTTAGAAGGGAAACTGAAGCAATCTGCTTTCCAGCTAGGGGGCCCATAGGCAGAAGATGGCAAGCCCAAATAACAGGGTTTATGTCCTGTCATGGGAGACTATATGCTCTTGCCCCCATTTGTTTTGATTAATGATGTTTCTGGTTAAAACAAATTCCTCGATACAGTTTCTTATCACAGTCTTTCCATTGTGAATACAATCCCCCAGTTATTCCTCAATCATTTACCCAGATCAATCAGACAATGATTGGGCAGAAGAAATAGAACAACTAAAAATAAAATGACAGGAAAAACAAAGCTAATGCAATCTAACATTTTGCCCCAGATAGGAAGATATTTTACACTTCAGAGCTTTGCTGTAGCTGCTGCCTTTAGATGAAATGTATTGAATATAGAAATGACAGAGTAAAGCCCAAAAGAATACAATCTGATCTGGAATAGATGAATCTGTATCCATCGTTCCCCTCTCTTCTGCTGTAAATGTTAGTGAGTTTTTGCATACACCTCTGGTAAAGCCGGCTGTGGCTCAAGTCTTCCATGCCCTCATGCTCCCTAGAGATGACCACTCTTAACCTTTCTCCATGGTATTCCTTATTCTCTGTGATATTCCTCATGAGGAATCTGATAAACTGAAGTTGCCAGCCAAGGAGTGATGCCAGCTCAATCAATAGCAGCAGTGCACGATGTCCTCAGCTTTAAATGAGCAGGAAGAGCACATTGAGATAGTGACTTCTCTCCAGTGAGATTATTGGGGCTGTTTATGAATGGTCCAAAGAAAAAAGCACTGCAAAATACAGGGAATTGTCAATTATTGCCTGATTCCAATTCATTGCAGGCTTTTATCTGCTGTGAGGGTTTGTTATCGCTGTGTATGCTCACCATACCCCCCCCCCCATCTTTCCCTGGGCAAAGAGCAGAAATACAGTGCAATTCAATAACTTGTGCTTGTGGGTTTGACTTTTTCTCCCCACTCTGTAATTTCCTGCTTTGAAAGGCATCTTGCAAGTCCAAGTCTAGTTTTCAGGCTACTGTGTCCTATCATCTCTTTCTTAAATAAATCAAACTCTGTGTTAACACTGGCTCAGGTTTCCCAGCTCCCACTGATCTTAAGGCTGTTGCAGCACTTCATACTTCAATGCTTAGGACAGAAATTGGATGGCTTCTGAACTCATTTGTGGATACTTTATACCCTTTTCTTGGTATTTGAGTACCACCCCTTGGCTGGGAGCCTTCCCGTGCCCTGAGCACTCCCTTTGGGAGTATTTCTAGGCTGTGTCCCTGTTAGCTGTCTGTGCACAGCAGTAGGAGCAAAGTGGGGACAGTGTTTGGAGGTTTATTTGGCCTCACTGTAGCTGGTCCCCAGGGCTGTCTGCCTAGAGGCAGTACCATGCCTCCATTGCATGTCTTTTGGGTAAGCTTAAGGGCTGGGCTAAGCCTAATTTGGCTGCAGGTTGCAAGCCCTCAGGGTTCTTGGCAGTAAGGATGAGTGTGGTCAGAGAGGACAGCGAGGAGATTAGCTTCAAAACTCCCCTCCTGAGCCAGGGGAAATGGCAGTGTGGATGTGCCTAGGGCACCCTTCATCTCCAAGTCAAGTTCTTGGTCTTTTTTTCCAGATTATCCTTGTGGCTATTCATGGCACTTGGTTTGAAAATTACAAATTTTCAGAGTGGACCAGGCTGAAATGTCAGTGGGTGCAGTTCTGGATAGAGAAGACTGGGAAATTGTCCCATGTTCACCGCAGTAGTGCAATAAATCATTAACTAGTAGGGGACATCGAGAGATGAAAACCGTTTATTTCTTTTTCTCTTCACTTTGTACATTTTGTATTTTGTACAAATAGTACTGTGTATTTAACATAAAAATACTGAATTGCCCCAAGGATCAGTTTAAAGGATTCACTTAATCTTTTTTAAAATCCAAAATATGAGAGGTAAGGGAAGGAAACCAACTTTATGCATTGAGGATTTGGGATTTTCATTTTCTTTAAGGTCAGCTGGTGACTTGATTCCTTATGCTGCTGCTGGTTTTTTTAATAAGTTTCTATCTGTGGCAGAAGCTTTTGAGAAAAGCTGAATGCATTAAAGCCAGTTGATAAACGAGATGGTTTTACTTGAATGTCAGGGCATTAACCAAGACAAATTTGAGGGGAGATGCACAACACTGAGCTGGTGAAATCATCCTAACACCTGATGTTGGCTCTGATAAAGGTTCATGTGTCCAGGTTGGGCTCTTTTTGCTTCCGAGCAGGGAAAATAAAATATGGGTTTTGGGCTGGACTTTAATTTCAGTGTTGTTCGGATGAGTTTTGATACTGTTTTGCACTGTGGTTGGAAAAGGTTTACCTGGGGTAACTGGGTCTTTCTCTCTTCCTTTTAGTGCCAGAAAGCAGTGCTGGCATTATTCCCAAGACCATTGAAGTGTCCCTCTACAAGGAAGGCAACAGCTTTGGATTTGTGCTGAGAGGTTAGTAGCTTCTCCAGTGAAAAGCAGAAGCAGAGGTGGAAAGTGGCAAAAGTAAGAAGGTGAATGACAAAAACCTCATTTAAGCAGTCAAAGAATGTCCTGGAGAGGATCCCCTCCTGCCTCTAAGGACTGCTGGCTGCGTAATCTAGGGCAATGATTTTGCTGGCAGGCTGTGTCAGCTGTTATGTGATAAATGTTTCTTTCTCAGTGCTCTCAGTCAGACTTTCAAACCTCCGGTGACTTACAGCTTTCCTGGTTTGATTACAGGGGGAGCCCATGAAGACTGGCACAAGTCCAGGCCGCTGGTGCTCACCTACGTGAGGCCAGGCGGCCCTGCAGACAGGTACTGCTCGTGCCACACCTCCACATCTGCCTTCACAGGGCAGGCAGCAGCCGTCCCCTGAATGTATGCCCTTCCTGTCCTCCTCCTGGTGCCTCCCCAAGGCTCCTCATGCTGCTGGTGTGCAGTGCCAGTGGTGGTGTGGTGCCTATGCAGAGTGGGGAGGTGGGCACGGTGCTCCCAGGCTGGCCTGGTGCAGATGTTGGAGTTAAAGGCAGAAACTGCTCCTGCAGAGGCAGCCCCTTCATCAGCCCCATGCAGCTGAATCGCTGGTGCTATGTTGGAAAGCAGGAGCCAGTTTACCTTACTCTCGTGCTTATAATTTAATGTGATGGGCCTGGTACTATAAATAACCCGGACTATTGTCCAAGGAGTGTTCTTCCATCCTACAGGATGAGAATAATTGATTTCCTAATATGTGTGCGTAGGTATACCTGTGTACACACACAAATAAATACGTTTATATATTTACATGTAGATAATATAGATATACAGCAAATTTATCTATATAGATATAGATATTTATATAAAGATATATAGATTATTTATCTAAATATAAATAAATATATATACATAAAGAGGAGAATTGCCTTTGGTTCTTACAGGGAAGGGTCCTTGAAAATTGGGGACAGGCTGCTGAGTGTGGATGGGATTCCTCTGCACAGCATGACCCACGCTGATGCCCTCAGCATCCTGCGGCAGTGCAGCCAGGAGGCACTTTTCCAGATCGAGTATGATGTGACTATCATGGGTAAGGACAAGATGGTTGTGATGGGATTTTTTTCTCTGACTGCCTGGGAAAAATGTGAGACTAGAGACAGTAATTGGGATACTCAGTTTCAGTGGAAAAATTGCTGAGCAGTGTGCTGCCAGCATGGATGTAGGGGGTAGAGTTCAACTCTGGCTTTGTTAAATGCATTTGAAATGCCCTTATGCAGTGATGTGTCTTGATAGGAATGATGAGTGGCTTTAGAGGAGAGGGCAAAAGGGGATTTTCTAATGTAGGCAGGGAGAGCACAGGAGAAATCAGAGCTAAAGGGGGCTGGAGTGCTCTGCCAGCACTGCAAATAGCACTATTAAATGTGAGCAGAGGAGTGAGCTGCATGCAGGCAGAGACTTGCTGTGGCCTTGGTTCTGAATTTTGACCCTGCTTAATTCTGGAGCTTCCCTTTCTTAGAAATGTTATTTCAGATCTTCTTCTGAAATGAATGAGGGGTGATCAAATGCTTGACCCCAAATAAGACAGAATTTACTGGAGGGCAGAGGCTGAGTATTTCTAAAGAGCATTTTTCACATTTGAGGGTTTGGTGGTTTGTTGGAGGTTTTTTTTTTTTTTTTTTTGTTTTTGTTTTTGTTAATTTGATTTTAAGTTTCAAGCCCTGGGAAAGGGTTTATTATTAGCTACTGTAAAGTCATTTTGAGCTGGCTTTGTGACACACAGCTGTTACTGCAGGGAGCATTGTTAATGAGTTTAGGGTTACCACAGAATTTGAAGCTGTGTTCGTTCTGGAAGCCTGTTGAGCTGTGTAGTAGGTTGTGATGTTTCACATCCATCTCCAGAGGGGTTTCTGCCTCCCTGGAGCCATAAGCTTAAAACCTGACTTGAGGCAAAAATAGCCATGAAGGTGATTTGGTGTCTAGGTGTTTCTTCTTGGCTAAGTCTCTGACCTAAAACTGTGGGCATTGAGTGAACATGGAGGGACAGCAGGGTTTTATGCAGTGGCTCTTGGTCTTGTGTTGCTAATCTGTGGACCAGAGCTAGACACTTCCCAAAAATGTAAAACCTGCCCCTTTCTTAGATAATTTTTGCCTAGAGAGAGCTCTCCAACCCTTTAAAGGAATATATTTGTTCTGCTTTCTTTTAAGGCAAGATGATACAGAATATGTCGCTTACAACAATCTCTGCAGACAGTTTTGCCAGGCAGCAGCTAATTATTGGAGTGGGAGATGAGTACATTGTCTCCAGTTCACAACTATCACAGCCTCTGGAAGATGATGAGGGAAGAGCTGGTGCTGAACGTGGTCTGGAAGATGATGAGGGAAGGGAAGGGGCTTCCAGGGAAGCCTCTGGAAGATGATAAGGGAAGGGAAGATCTGCTGCTGAATGTGGTCTGGTGATATTTTCAGCCTAAAGGAAGGACTCTTAATTCCCATTTTGAAAATCTGGTGAAGGGGCTGGTGACATCGCAATGAATTGGTGCTTGTCCTCAGGAAAATAGAGGTTCATCCTCAGGAAAATAGAGGTTTTTACATGGTGCTCACTCTCTGCTGCAGCTGTATGTGCTGGGCTGGTGTGGGCTGACCCTTGAGGAGGGAAAATTGTTTTTCTGCATCTGTCCTTGGTGAGAGCCCAGGGTTGCTGCGGGGGAGTGTTGAATCATGGCATTCCCAGCTGTCTCTGTGGTTTTCCAGCCAAAATTGAGCACTGGGGATGATCTGCATGGGGCCAGCCCTGCTCTTGGTGTGAGGGATGTGGCAGCTGCCTGCCATCGCCATGGGCATCCCCTGCCTGTAGGGATTTCACCAGGGAGGCCAGTGTAGGATGGGACCATGACAGACTTTTTATCAAGTTGGCTAAGATTTCTCAAGGCCACTGGAGGAATTAAAATAATCTGCTATTTCCATTTTAAATGAGTGCCAACTGGGCATGGACCCTCCAGGGGCATTGGGAAAATCTGCCCTTTGCTGATGCTGGATGATCTTTGCAATGAACAGATGCTTTCCCATGGCTGCGCTTTATCTTATGGGCCTTTTGTAAAACTGGAGAATGAAAAAAAAAAATCACCTCAAGTAAACTGACCAGCCAGAAAATGGTATTTGAGTAGTTACTTTGTAAATAATCTGTGTGTGCTATGCACCAAGGATCTGGGCTGCAAGCCTTTAGAGTTGACTCATGAAGGAGGGAAGGTTGCTGCCAGAGATGATGGATGAGCAAAGCAGTTTGCTGTGTCCTTTTCCTCCTCTCCCTTCCCCTGGCTGCCCCTCCACCCATTCAGTTTTAGGCTGAAGTTTTTTAAGCCTGTGGAGCTCTCCTGCTGATGGAGTGGAGGGCTGATAGTCCCACAAGTGGGTGACTTGTCAGTGTCTGCTGAGCACTGGCAGGGACTAGAGCCTGAAGAGGGGCCCAGGAAGTCAAATGCCTCCATGAGCTTGTAAAGCTGCAGGGGACAAGAGCTGGTGGGCTGTGTCAGGAAGGGGGTAGCTCCCCAGTTTGGTTCTTCTAGGAGTTTTTGGTTTATATTGTTTGCATTTGCAAATGATGTCCCTTTCCCTTTCCTTCCCCCTTCCCTTTTCCTCTTTTCCCTTTCCTCTTCCCCCTTTCCCTTCTTATTTTCCCTTTCCTTTTCTATTTCCCTTCTTCTCATTTTCTATTCCCTTCTCTCTCCCAAAGTGCATTACAGCAGGAAAAATTCATCCCTACCATTACACTTGGCTTATTCCCCAAGCAATTGCACTTTCCAGGCTGGTTACAAGAGCCATTCCTCCTTAGAGAGGTGAGCAAAGCCAAGTGAGGCTCAGAAACCTAGTGCAAGAATGAAACCCTCCCACAGTACTTCCTTATAAAGAAGTTTCCTTCTAGAAAACACCTGCCAACCCCCTGTTTTGAGTGGTGGGGTACCTTTCCCATATCTTCAGCACTGGAGTGAGTGAGAACCTGGAGCAGGCTCTGTTCCCCTTGTATCCATCACAATATTGCTGAGTACCCTGCAGGTGTAGGGGTGCGAGCAGGTGTTGCAGAGCCCTTTGTGTCCTCCTGGGAGGTTGTAACTGTGCATGATGGTGCAGAAACACCTGCTGGTGCCAGTGCAACAATGCCAATTGACTCCTTACAGTAAAGTTATTGTATGGCCTGCTCTGTCCCTTCCGTGTTTCCTTTAAAATTAGCTCGGGTATAATAGCTCCGTGTTAATCACACCTCACAAATATTCCTGCATTGCTGACTCCTGACCTTTGATTTGAGGCAAATCTTCTCCTAGAATAATTAATAGAGGCTTGGCTGGTATTTCCTCAATAAATGCCTCTATAAAATGAATTTGGAGGAATTCTCATCTGTGATGGAGATGAGAATTAAAAGGGACAGCGAGGTGGCTCGTGCTGTGTGTGGCAGGAGGAATGACCATGGGCTGGAGGTGGGACTGTGGTTTCCTACAGTCTTACTAATAACCCTGGTCCTGAGGTCTTGAGGCTCTTTCCTCTCACCATCTTGCTGAGCCCTCCTTGGGAGCACTTGGCAAAGCTGAGCAGCTTGGACGCTGGGTAAGCTGGAGAGGAGTAGGTGTTTTCCTTGCAAAGAAAGGTCTGATGGTCCAGCAAACTCTTTTTATTTTCCTTATCTTCTTCCCTTCAGGTGGAGGGATATAAATCCATGTCCTTCTTCAGAGGATATGTGCTGGACATAACACAAAGAAAAACTGGCTGCAAAACTGACATATACCTGGTGTTTGCTATTGGAAGAGATCCTCAGTATCTTGGCGCTTCCTTTGCTAACAAAAGCTTAAGTGCACTTTCTGCAGGCTTTAGCTGGGTGCTTTGTGTATCTTTTGATTAAACTGGGACTGTGCTTTTTACCAGACTTGCTGATCTCCCCCGTGGTCCTTTTCATCAGAGAATAAACAGTGTTTTATGTGAAGCCTCCATAACCTTTAACTTGACTCATTCCTCCTGCTTCCTCTCCTGTGAAAAATGGCACTGTGAGTAGACCAGAGCCTGAGCATCCCTTGGCTGATCCCCAAGGGGAATTTCCAAGGTAAATTTCTATCTCCAGAGACTCAGTATCTTCAGCAAATCTCAGGAAAGACCTTGCTACCTTGCTGCAGCTTAGCTTCCCAGATCTGCATTGAAATTGCCATTTTTCAGAGAATGAGCCATGCATCAGGTTTGGAGCCAAGTAGCATCAGCATTTTTAGTGGAGCATATCTTTGGAAGGGAAAAGCCTTACTATAAATAATTAAGGGTTGAGGAGCCATCAGGTGCTCAGAGGGCTCTGCTGGCCTTTCCTTTGAAGTCATGGCTGGGTCTTCATGAGTGCTTTTGTGGAGGCTGTCACCTACACATGGGGGGTGCTGGTTATTGGATGTCTGATGGTGGTAATACATTTGTGAATCCCACCTCTTTGTGATGGCTTTAGGTAATCTGGAAGCAAATGTTTGTAACAAAGCAGGAGGGAATGCTGTCTCATCAGCCAGAAACACAGGCTTTCTTTGTCCTCCCCCTTCCTCAGAAGAGATGGATAGGTTTGGTGCAGGCTTACGCTAACAGGTGCAATTTCGTAGGAGTTTCATAGTCTCACTTGCAGCATCTATTAAGCTTATTGCAGCGATGCATCTTTTAAAAATGAGTTGCCCTGTATTGTCTCATGGGAGAGGAGGCTGCTGTGAGCAGGGGGTTGGCAGTGCTGTGTCTGTTCCCACTGTCACACTGAAGGAGTTCAAACAAACAGTTGAGGTGGTATTTTGAGACTGGTGCTGAAGCACAGAGGAGTTGACTGGCTTGTCATCAGCCATGGAACTTCTTAGTACTTCAAATTGTGGGATCCTGTTTCCTTGTGCCTTGTCATTTTGGTTTGTTTGGAAAAAAAACAGTAACAATGATGTCCTTAAGATGTTGCTTTTTTGTGCTTGTAATACCATTGATGTGACTGTTGCAGAGCCTTTTAGCAATCTATTCCTCAATATTGCCATTTAATCCAAAGTAAAGAGAGACGAGAGTTCTTTCCATGAGTGAATCATTGTAATACTCTTCATTGTCATGTAGATTTTGTGCAGAGACAATTTTTCTTCTTGAGTGTTCTTCTTTGTTAACTCACCATGTGACATGGACCATAGATGTCCAAGCTAAAGATTTGCTGCTTCACATGGCAAGTCAGCACTGTTGGCCAACCCTTGCATTTAGAGATGGAAAGGCTGTATGAGAAGTGTCTTCAGGTGCTCTCTTGTTTTTCAGATACTGTAGCAAATGCTTCTGGTCCCTTACTAGTTGAAATAGCAAAGACTCCAGGGTCCACGCTGGGAATCACGCTGACCACAGCCATGCACCGGAACAAGCAGGTCATTGTCATCGACAAGATCAAGCCAGCCAGCGTGGTGGACAGGTACAGATTTGAACAGGCTGTTCCTAGCTCTGCTTTTCCTTTCTCTGCTGCTTTTTTTGCCCCCTAATTATTTATAAACCATTCTTCTCAGTCTTGGCTTGAAATCTTCATGTCCACATGTTCTTAGCACTGTTTGCACTAAAAATATCTGACACACCAGCAGTGGACACTCCTCACCAGGAGTGCAGGTAACTCAGTGCATGTGAAAGCTGAGTTTTAAAAACCTCAGGTCTGACTGTGCTGGAGCTGTGAAATGGCTAAAGCCTGTTATGGAAACTTCTGTCTGGAGCCTTTTCCTGCCGGACAAGGAAAAGGGATGCACAGACAGGTTGCTGTGCAGCACTAGCTGTGTTCAGCTGTGTTGCTGAGCTGAACTCCTGGCTCCCAGGATGTAACTATACTGCTGGGCGAGCCCTTAGCCATCCAGACTGGCTATGAGGGGCACTCTTACAAACTTAAAAGATTTTTTGCGAAGCCACCAACAACACTGACTCAAACATGAATGTATTGGTTTTGCACAGCCTGGTTTTTGGTTGTGGGGGGTGCCACACAGGTGGCTTCTGTGAGAAGTTGCTGGAAGCTTCCACCATGTCCAGCAAAGGCAGTACCTGATGGCTCTGAAGATGGACATGCTGCTGGCCAAAACTGGGCCAAGTAAAGATGGTGTAAGACCTCTGTCATAACATACTTAAGAAGAAAACCAAAGGAAGTTTTGTGCACAGTGTTAATTACAGCTAGAGAGGAGGAGAAGGTGAGAACGTGTGAGGGAAACAGCATGGAGACACCACGGGCAGTGGAGAAGGAGGGGGAGGAGCTGCCCTAGGCACCGGAGCTGAGATTTCTCTGCAGGCTGTAGTGAGACCATGGTGAAGCAGCTGTGCCCCTGCAGCCTGTGGGGATCCACAGGGATGCAGAGATCCACCCGCAGCCTGTGGGGATCCCCGCAGCCCGAGGGGATCCATGGGGGATGCAGAGATCATCTGCAGCCCTTGGGGGAGAGGTGCCCATGCTGGAATGGGTGGATGCCTGGAGGAGGCTGTGATCCAGTGAGAGAGGGGAGACTCAGTGGAGAGAGGGGGCCCTGCTTCCAGGCTGGGGCAACCTGTCCTTGGAGGACTGCACCCCGTGGGAGGAGAGACCCATGCCACAGCAGTTTTGGAAGGGCTGTGTGCCTGTGGGGGGAATTCACATTGCAGCAGGTGTGGTAGTACTGCTGCTGGTGAGATTGGAACCATGTTGGGGAAGTTCACTGAGAATTGTCTCCGTGGGAGGGACCCCACAGTCTCACAGGGGAAAAACTCCTCTCCCTGTGTAGTGGAAGAAAACCTCGGGTGATGAAACCCCCACCCTCTGTCTTCCTGCACTGTCAGTGGGAAGGAAGAAGGGATTAGGGGAAGAAAAGACATTTTAAGGTCTTCTACTTCTCATTATTCTCTGATTTTGTTAGTAATAAACCCACTTTGTGCCTTGAAGTTGAGCCTGTTTTGCCCTTGGAGTGTTTTTTCTCAGTCCTTATCTTAACTCATGAACCCTTTGTTTAATTTTTTTTTCCTCTCCTCTGCCCAGCTATGGAAGGGGCAGGTGAGTGAGTGGCTGTTGTGGGTGCCTGGCATTGGGCCAGTTTCAAGCCATGACAACCATCCTAGCTGAGTAATGCTTGAACCTGATGTTCAGATTGGAATTTGAAAAAAAAAATTATGTGAAAAGAAATGAGCAAGAATTTGAGCACTAATTTGCAGTTGAATTTTGTGTCCCTTGCTGAAGGGACGTGGATTTTGGCTGTGTGTGTAATTTCCTCTCCTGCTGTTCCCTTTGCAGATGTGGTGCATTGCATGTTGGTGACCACATTCTCTCCATTGATGGCACGAGCACAGAGCACTGCTCCTTATTAGAGGCAACTCAGCTTTTAGCTGCCACTTCAGAAAATGTCAAGCTGGAGATATTACCTGTTCACCAAAGCAGGCTGCCTTTGAAGCCTCCAGAAACAGGTGTGTCTTCTATGCCTACACTGTTGGTCACCCTCAAAACTCACTTTAGGTCCCTACAAGGGGTTCTTGCTTTTGAGTGCTGGCAACAGATTCCAAAGAGAGACATCTGTAGAGGGAAAAAAATTGATGTTTTGATGAAATGTATGTGATTAGATGATGTTCTTCAAGGATGTGAATAGGAAAAGAGGCAACATCTGAACACCTGTGCTTGAATAGGGAAATTGGAGATGGGAATCCCAGGGTTTTGCAGTACTGTGCAAGCCACTTCCTTAGTGCCTCAGATAAGAGACTTTGATCGAGAGGGAGGAAAACAGCCTTGCTGCTGGCAAGTATATTTTCCAAGCTCAGTTTTTATTTGCTGATTCCTGGTAAGGCTTTGTAAAGGATGTGTTCAGTAGCTAGAACAGGGTCTTGATGAGCTTCCAAAGTTGGAATGGAAGTGTTCATCTTTCAGACCAATCTGCTTGAGAGGCAGCTTGTCTGGGCAGCCTGGGGTAGAGTGAACCCATCTGTAGGTGCTGGTTTCCACCACCCATATGAAAGAAATACCAAGGAAGTAAATTCTGTCTCCAGTAAGATCAAGCCCAAAACGCCTGTAAAATGTCCTTAGGAGTTCACCCTGGTGAGCATTCTTGTTGCCCACTGTTAGTTCCTCTTTCCACAAGAGAAGCTGTCTCAGACTCTCCTATAAATTTCATTGTGACCATGGCCTCAGTATTAGTGTATTTGTTGCAGCTCTTGCCTGCAGTTTTTTTACACTCTGTATTGGCAGTCTTTTAATGCAGGTGTTTTGGGTATGACAGTTTAGTACAGTCCCTTTTTTCACCATTTTCAATCACTTGTCTCTCAGGGACATGCATTTTAATAATATTGATGCACAGTAGCCCTGGGCACATCTGCTCTTTCCACTCTCTTCTAGGGTGGTTTGGGGAAAGGAGGGAAATATCTTATGCCCTTCCTTAAACTGATACAGTGAAACCTAAAACCTAAAAACATCACCATGACCAGAAATAAATTCCTTACATGTCCAGTCCAAATTGTGCAGAATTGAAGCAGTTTAACTAAGTGAATGGATGACTTGACCTTTGTGCCCAAGAAAAAATGGAAAACTATAATCCTTTTTCAATGGCTGTTAAAATGAAGTATTCTCCTCCTTCCATTAGTGCCCTGCTCCTAATCTTCTTGAGAATATGTGCATTGAGCAGCTGCTCAGGAGAAAGAGGCTCTGTGGAAGGACAGCTTGGTGTGATCAGAGCCTCTTTACCCAAACCCCCATACAGAGATCAGTTTGCTCTGGCAGAAATACAGAACACAAACTTAGGACAACAATTGCAACACATGAGTATGAAAACTCAGGGATGTAACAATTATTCCCACTTTTGATTAAACTCTTTATCATGTGAGGGATCATAGAGAAGGATGCTGTGCCAACTCCACAGGCTGTTCTTTCTGAGCTTAGCAAACAGGGATAGTGAGGAAACTTGGACCCTGCAAAAACAAACTCTTGTGGTTGGTAAGACAGTGGAGCCCAGGGAAAGAAACTGAGGAGAGGATATGATGCAGATCCATCCCTGTTCAGCACTTGCATTACTGAGTCCTTTCAGACTGTGAATGCATGGTGTTCATCATTATATTTTTTTAAAGTGGTTTCTTGTGCACTCAGCATCTGGTTGGAGGAGATGGAGAGGGATCTGATGCTGGATCAGTTGCCATGCAAAAAATATGGCCTAATGCTGAAGCATGGGATTTGTCAAACTCAGTTGGCTGTCTCTGTGGTTCTGGGGGCACTTGGAGAGTTTGTGGGAGGGTTATGCCCAGCTCACAGGATCAATGGGGGCAGATGGTGCCCAGGAGCAGTGCTGGGATGGATGGGTTTCCTCAGGCAGGGATAATGTGTGAAAAATTGGGGAAGACTGTTGTAGGGAGTTTTTTCACAGAACTGTCCAAAGTGCCTCCTCTCCCTGAATTTGCTGACAGCTGTTTCAAAGGCACATTTTTTCTGTTGTCAATGTAAGCTAAGAATTAATAGACAAATGGGAGAATTTTAGTTATTATAAGTGGATTAAATTATTTTGTTTATGTGCCCATAAGCTCTGTCCCCTATGTTTGAAGTGTTTAATTTTATTAAGAACTTTTCTTTTTGTCTAGCTATAGCTAATTTGATTGTTGTTTTTAAAAGCTGCCTGGCTCAAAATTTACTTTTGAAAATACACAAAATAGAAACCCCAGAGCTGGAAGTGTATTTTTAAAAGCTTGATAGACTAAGTGCTAAACTCACTAAATATTTAGCAAAGACTAAATATAATCACTATATTGTCTGGAAAATCTGACCTAAATGATTTAATGCCTGTGATACACACAGAGAAATGGATTTCTGCTGTTCAAGGCACTAAATAATGACCTTTAGAGGAGATCTCTGGGTGGGCTCAGTAAGCAAATAAGTCCCTCTCCCAGGTTTGCACCCTAAGGAGGTTCTGGTAGTTCCAGTGCTGGTGGCATTTTTGCCTGGTCAGAGGACCCAGAGGCAGGAGGAGATGTCATCCTGGGAAGGTGGTGGCATGTCAGTGCAAGTGGCTGTGAGATTAAAAACCCTGGGATATTGTGTGGCTGTGATGATGCTCTGCAGTGGGATGCTCTTCATGCTTAGCTGAAAAAAAAAAGCTTGAAATCTTGCTTGTTAGCCAGAAATTCCTCTTGGAGGAAAACAGATTCAGGCAGCATGGTGCAGAGATTTGGAACAGAACACCTGGTGTTGGACAAGGAAAACCCAACTGACCCTGTGCTACTCAGGGGAAAAAAGAGCATCAGTGAGAACAGAAAAGGGACCTGTGCCTGGGCACTTCAGAAGAGACTTGTGACTTTGTGACTTGGTGTTGCAAAGCTGTAGTTCCTGGACAGGGGTTTCCAGATGATGGATGTCGCACTGCAACAGATTCTGCTAGAATGTGCTGGGGTTAGGGCTGAAATTAAAGCAGTGCTGTGCCCCTGAACAGGCTCTGCCATTTTGGTGCTATGCTTTCATTTGCTGTTTGCCACAGCATTGGCATATTTCTGTGCTGGTGGCCTCCTTAATTTAAGCAGTGGTGTATAAACCCCCTTTTGTTGTGGTGAGCTGGAGGTGACTCTCTGCTACTCCTGTCTTTCATCCATGTGTGCATTCCTGTGCAAGAGTAGCTGCTAAACAAGCGAATGCTGAAGCCAAGCAGAGTGCTCACAGCACGTGGGGAGGGCGTTGAGCCTCGTCACAGGGAGGGCAGCTCTGGAGCAAGGTGGGAAACCGCACAAGGAGGCTTCCCTGGTGCTGTCAGAGTGCTGATGGCCTCTGCAGGAAACTCCTGGCTGGATGGAGCTTCTGCACGTCACACAACAGACTGCAAATGGTAATGGCATGTGTGCACTGCCAGCACGGCTGAGTCAGGCTGGTGGCACTGGATGCAGAGTTTTTCGTGGGAAAGGGGAGGATTTCTGCCACTTTGCATCAAGTGTCATAAGGTTACGTGGGGTAGCATTTTTGCTGCTGAGGCTAGACACGCTATGGTTGGGTCCTGACTTGTTCAGAGGCAGTATAAAGCTCTTTTGTACAATCTCCTGGCTGATGGTTCTTACCTTTTCTTTCTCTCTTTTCTTCTTCCTGCCTGTGGCCATTTCTGCTCTCCTGGATGCCATCAGTCAAGGTGCAGAAGAGTGACCACCATCACTGTTGGGACCCCTGTGTCAACTACTGTCACACCCACCACCCTGGACACTGCAAGACACCCACTTGGACCCAGACATCTGGACAGGATTACTGCAAATGTAACCTCAGTGCATGGCATTGCCCTCATCCTGCCCGTGTTCGTTCTTGTTGTGGCCCTCCATTTCCTTAATATTCAGATCCATAGTGTGGCTTGTCACTTGTTTCCTCCTCAGTCATCTAGTTCTGCTTCCACAGCCGAATGCTGAGGTACAAAATCAGTATCTGCAGCCCAGCACACACAGATCTGGTAACTGGGACAAGAGCAGTGTGCTGGGCAGACCCATGCACCCATCCTGTAACCCCATGTTCTCATGGTTTCATACAGCAAAAATGAGTTTCTGTGGGACAGGGAAGGGTGTCTCTGGTGTTGTGTAGGAATGTGATACAGCTCATCCAGCTCAGCCCTTGTGCCATACTGCTTGTTAACAGCAGGATTATGGCTACTTCAAAATCTGTAGATGCTCTTCTTGCAGAATTGGGCTCTGTGCTGCCCCAGGTTTCTTGTCTTGTGGCAGTAAGATAGGGAAGAAGACACGTTGCACTGTGTCCGAACTGTTGTAAGCAAACATTCCTTGAGTCTTGCGCCCTGGAGCTGGAAAGGAGGAGCTGCTCCAAACCCATGAGGTGTTTGGTGACACTGTTAGTGAGTGAACCACTGCTGCAGCCCCCTGTGCATGTCCCTAACGCGCTCTGTGTGTCCCCAGCTCTGGTGGCTGCCAACTTCTCGTCTCCCACCATGAACGCGCAGGGATTCCCGTGTCAGAACTCCAACACGCTACCTCGCAGCTCCCACCCCATGAGCCCCCGCACCACCATGCTGAGGAGGAGGCAGAAGAAGAAGGAGCACAAGAGCTCACGTAAGAGCAGTCCTGGGCCAGGCTGGGTTGGAGGGGACATGCACGCTTGCCTTGCCGTCCTTGTTGTCAACGGTTAGCCGGGGTAGAGGCACTCATCTCAGCACTGTCAGTGCCTCCCTCATCCTTGGTCACTGTTCCCACCACCACCAGACCAAGGTCTGGACCCAGGCTGTTATGTTCACCATGGCTGCCCTGACCTTCTGCCTCTCTCATCCTCTCAGTGTCGCTGGCCTCCAGCACGGTGGGTCCTGGCGGGCAGATAGTCCACACGGAGACGACAGAGGTGGTCCTCAGGGGAGACCCTCTGAATGGCTTTGGACTTCAGCTCCAGGGAGGCATCTTTGCTACGGAAACTCTGTCTTCCCCACCTCTCGTCCGTTTTATTGAGCCTGACAGCCCGGCAGAGAGGTTAGAGACCTTGCCCTTGGATGCTGATGGTGCTGCTACTGAACATTTCATGGTTTGGTTTGTTTTCTCTCCTCAGAGGCTCATTTAGATATTTACTATCATCCTTGTAATATCTCCCATTCTTCACTGGGCATGGTTTACTGTCACTGCCATTTCTGCACTCGTCGGCTGACCGCGGCCTCCCTCGCACCCCAGGTGAACGTCTTGGCACCAGGCTGCGGCTGGTCTGGGAGGAGGAGGAAGGGAGTGTGTGTCTGTGTGAGAGTGCCATTCCCATTCCCTTTCTTTTGTCTTTTTTTAAATTCCTCTTTGAAAGATAAATCTTTTGTATAGGTGCAAAAAGGGGAAAGTGGCCCCTGCAAAATGTTTTCTGACTGGTTTTGTTGTAGCAGAGCCCAGCTATATAAGCTGACCATAATGACAAGGCTTTGAACCACAGAGATAGGGCTTTAGCTGAGGAGCAGGTAGGTGCTGCAGTCAACCCCTCCTGCTTTTGGCTGTGCAATGCTGGGAAAAGTGCAGAAGGGAGGAGCAGCATTAACTGCTCTCTGTCACCCTGAGGACACTGGGAACAGTGACTCTTCCAGTGGTGGAGCCTCAGCCCTAGAGATCAGCTGCTCCCAATACCCTTGCTGGCTGGATTTAGAGTCTGCTCGAGTGTCTGTGCACTATAATCTAGGTGTCTTCTGGTAAGGCTTTTGTTACTAAACAGGTTAAGTCCTAGCATGGCTTGATCTCTTGAGGGATTTAAAAGAGAGCTGATTTCTTTAGGCTGGAACTTAATGTCCCTGTGCTTTTTCCCCTTCCTACCTTTGATTACCACTGTGGTCTGTCCTCCCTAAGGGTGCCAAAGGTGCAGCAATGGGGCAGTACTCAGTGCCTTATGCAGAACCTTTCTTGGAGAAGTCTCTGATGGCCCCATCAGCATGTGCTGAAGGTTTGGTGTCTCCAAGCCAGCCCAGAAGAACAGCACATGGGGGAGTTGTAGACTCGTATGAGAGGGAAAGTGTCTGCAAAATGAAATGCAAGTCCTTGCTGTGCAGACCAGTCTCTTTGTTGTAGCCTCTCTGGTCAGCCAATGCAGAGGCGAGGTGGAACAGGAGTATCTGGTGCTTGTGTCTGTGGAAGGACAGCAACAAGAGGCTGGCACAGGAAAAAGATCAAGAGAGATTTAAAAAGCCTGTTATGCCTTTTGTTTGTTTGATTGTTTCCAAACAGGGTTTAAAAATTAAGGTGATGGGTTTTTTATCTTCTATTGTGGGTGAACCTGGTTCATCTTGCGAAGCACCAAACTCCTTTTATAAATCAGGCAGCAACAAAGCCTGCTGTCCCAGGGGACAAGGGAGATGTGCTGAAATGTGCCTGGCTTTGCTTTATGCTCTTGCCAAGCCTGAAGGAAAGGCAGTGAATGGCAGTGCAGCCTTGCCTGGCTCTGATGTGTCACACCCGCTGCTCGCCCTTGCGCTGCCCGCCCGGCAGCATTCACGCTCTTCTGGCTGCCGCTTCCTGGAGACTGCGAGCAATCCTCTCTGCATTTGCAGCCTGGATTTGATTTGGGGATTAAATCTCTGCTGTGCATTTCATTCTTTCCTAAATCATACTGCTCTTCCTAGCTGGCAGGAAAATGCTGTCTTTCCTCCCCATCTTGAAGTGATAAGTGCACTGGGTTTGCAGTGAAGTGAAAAAGGCAGTTTTAGGTTTTTATTTAATTTTTTTGTTTCTTGCTGTTTCACAGAGCTCTTTGCTCCATCATTCAAGATATTTTATTCCCTGCTTTTCAGAGGTTCTGCTGTAGCTGCAGCCCAAGACATTAGAGCCCTTTTCATCCCCTTTACCAGGCTGGGTTCCTAGCTGAGGCTGGGCTGGGCTCTTTCTTGTGCTGCAGTTTTTGCTCTTTGCCAAAAAGGTGAGCTCTGGGGATATAGGGATCAGGTTTAGCACCCTGGATCTCACCTGGATGTTCACACACTCTGCAAAATCTGTGGATCTTCATGTGCTGTTGTACAAGCACATGATCCTCACTGGCTTTGTCCATCTGCTTTTTGTGGAGGAGCTGCCTTTGGGGTGCCCAGCAAGTGTGGGTACTACCAGGGAGGTGCATGACATCACCCTCTTTTCAGGGATGCTAGGCTGTCTCACATTTATTGTCTGCTTTGTGCTAGCTTGTGCCGAGCAGTTTGATGCAAAAAATTCATACCTGTCTGACCTGTGATTTGTTTTACTGCAAATAGCCTCTAATAGACCTCCCTCCCCACCTGTTGTTTTGTTTCCAGGGTGCATGATGAAGCCTTTGGGTTCTGAATGAGACAGTGATTCAGCCTCTTTTATCAGCAGGGAGGGTAGAAGGGGAAGAAGCCTGACATCCCCTCTTGGCTACCTTGAAGCGCACAGCTTTTGTGTCCTTCCTCCCCCAGCTGTCATTGGCAGCAGAGGGAGAGTATCTGACTTGTCCATCCTGGTATCCAAAATCAATGCTTCCTGCTGAGCTACATGTTTTGTAGCTCTGCTCAGACACAGTTGTTTGATCATTGTGTTTCTGCCTTTTGGGTGTGAATAGTTTGCAAAAGCAAGTTTAGCAGCTGGCTGAAGCTGTCAGCAGAGCTTTGATCCATTAGGGGCTGAGACCCACCCACCAATGTGCAGGCACAGATGTGCACACGCACACAGATGTGCATGTCTGACCTGTGCAAGCTGCCTCAGGGGCATGGAAGGGCACAAGGGATGAGTTTCTGCATCCAGCAGTGTGGCCATGATCACAGCTGCTTCCCCCACTGCTGGAGTGACCATGCAGATGTGGATGATGCTGAGTGAGCTCCTCAGTGTATATCCTGCCCAAGGCTTGAATATGTGCTGCTCTGTATCAAACGAGACACCTCTGCTGCTGTCTTTAAGCCCAAGAAATGAGTCATGGCAAAATGCAAATCTGTTCTACCCCAGGGAGATATTTCCATCATGGACTCCAGCACATCCATAGTGCTGTCTTTCACTCCACGAGATGCCTGTACTCCTGTTCTTTCTGATTTTAGGACGCTTCTGCTCCCATAGTCTGAAAACACTTTTTAGGTGCTGATGTTAGACTGAGCATCTCTGAGACAAATGCCTTCTCTTTGGAAAAACTGTGAAGATTCTTGTAGGATCCTATGGCAGAGCAAAGGAGAGCTCTGCAAGACCCTTGCCCCCCAGGCTCCACTCCCAATGCATGGACACATAACAGCTGGAGATGGATGTCTCTGGAATGATCCTGAAGGGTTAACAGGAGATGTCAGGCCTCCTTGTACTTGGCAGAGGAAGCCAGAAGGTTGTGGCATCACACCACAAACTTTTACAAACCTGCAAGACCAGGGCTTAAACAACTGTGATTAACTGAGGCTAATAATAAAAGAAATAAAATACCTCTGACCTGGTAGAGCTGTTGGCTGTAAAAGACTCAGGCAAATGCACCTTGAGTGAAAATCCATGAGAAATGGCTGTTTTGGGAGAAGGCAGCTCTGGTGGGAAAGCTGGCAAACGTTTGCTTTGATGCAGTGTAAAAGTATCCTATGAGCTCCCAGCCCTAGTGGCTGAAAGAGTGGTGCTAAAGTGGATTGTGTCCCTGTGTGAGCTTGAGATGACAGTGATGTCTGAGCGATGCAGCTGTTGGTCTCTCCTTTGCAAAAGGTGCACTGCCAGGATAACAAGAGACCTCTTGGTGACAGAGGAGTCATCTCTGTTGTACTCGGTGCCATCTTCTTATTTATGAGCTGATGTTTCTATATGGCTGCATAGCCACAAGTCTAGTAAAGGACTGTAATTAAACTTGATGTGATTTATTCACAAGGGTGGGTTCATTTATACATCATGGAGTTGTCTGTCCTAATCCAAGAATCCTTGGACAAACAGCTCTGAATTTGCATCTCATAAAGTGGCCAGCATTTTTCCATGGACGGCATGCACTCAGGCAGAAGTGTGAACATACCTTCCTACCAGTGAAAGAACCTCCCTGAGCTCTCTCTAAACTTGTTCATATCTCAGCTTTTGATGGGCCACTGGCACAAGCTGTTGTGCTTGTTAATTTTTCTTGAATTCAGACGTGCGTGCTTTTTCTTGATAACTCGGCCTTTCATACACATCTTGTTGTTTGGACATGAATAATACAATCAAGTGTCTGTTGTCTTTGATGCCTTTGTGTGCCTGGAAGCTGTGGTGCTGTGTTTTCTTACAGCTGAATTGGGTGTGAGTGATGAAGAGTGACTGGAAGGTTTAGTAGAAAACACGCTGTCTTCTGTGAGGTGTCTCTGAAAGAAAGGGGAAGACAAAGATGTGTTTGATGATTAAACAGAAAGGGAATAAAGATTCTCTGGAGAAGGCTTAAAACAGGCTAACTAATGTCTTCTGGAGAATCTTTGTGATAAAATAACTTCACATTTTGAGGGAAACCTTAGACTTGATGTCATAACCCTAAACCTCTTTTGAAGACCACTCTGTAGCTTATGTTAGTGATGAGTGAAGGGTGGTTTCCCAGGCTCTGATCTAGTGGACAGCCAGGTGATAAGTGGAAAGTCTAAAAAGATGTAGTTAAAGGGAACAACTGATAGAGGAGAAGGAAGATGAGCAATTTCCCATGGTTGCAGGGAGCACTGCAGTCTTGTTTTTGTAGAGCCATGGGCCAGCCCAGGTGGAAGCTGACTGAGATGATGTGGGAGATAACTTGGAAGATCATCTTGCTGGTGTTGCAGTATATGTAAAAAAAAAAGGGGAGCGTGGGTGGATACTGAATGTAGGAATGTGTGAAAAACACCTTGCTTATAAATGCAGGGGGGTCCCAAGAGACAAACTGTGCTGTAGCAGTACATCTCCAACATAGCCCTGCCATCAATATTCTCCTTCCAAAGTAAAAATCCTGCTGATCTCTGTTCCTGGAGAAAGTGGGTCTAAAGCAGGAGCCCCAAAGAGTCTGTTGTGGTTATATTGTCAGGCCATCACACTGGAATAATATTGGCCTTTCAAGGCAGTTAAAAACTATCGCCGTACATTTGGCTTCCAGAAATGCAATTAGAAAGGATAAATTATTATCTAATTTGCTGAGACATTTCAGTGAGTTTATTGGATTGTAGCTTCAGTATTTGCCATGAACTAAGTAGAGGAATCTGTGCAATTTTCAATGCCATTAGTTTGTGTTCCAGAGGGTGCAGGTGCATGAGAAGAGGGGTTTGTGGTTAGATAGGGAAAGAAGTCACATTCCCTTGCGTTTATCATTCTCACCTCTCAGCCATGGTATTGATTTTTAGAAGGGCGAGGGTTACTTTTTATCCCCCTTGGTTGTTGCAAAAAATGTGACCAGAAATGGCTATTTAGGAGCAAAGTATGTTTAAACTTTAGGAACCAACAAAGGTTTACCTTGTGCCTTTCCAGGGACCCTGGGACAGGCACAGCAAAACAAGTTATTTTCTCTTTGGGGCCACCTCTGCAGAATATGTCAGTACTTTGTGTGTCTTGTAACAGATTTGCCTGGCAAAAGTAACTCATGGCTGCTTGTGGGGTTGTTTTCTTCCTCCTTCCCTCTTTTTCCTTGTCTCCTTGTTCCGTTCCCTCTTTTCCCACTGTGAACTGCAGGTGTGGACTGCTGCAAGTAGGAGACAGAGTCCTTTCCATCAATGGCATCGCGACGGAGGACGGGACCATGGAGGAGGCCAACCAGCTCCTGCGCGACGCGGCGCTCACCAACAAAGTGGTGCTCGAGATCGAATTCGATGTTGCAGGTACGTTCCCAAAGGAGCTGCTGCTCCTTTCTGCTCGTAGGACTCTGCCAGTGCCTTTGCCAACCCTGTATTCACCAGGCTCAGAGGGAAGAGTGAGAAACCCTGTAAGGACCTTCTCCATTTCTTGTTGTTCTCTAACATGCACTGAGGTGGAGGGTTCTTCTGATCCTTTCATAAATGTTCTGTGCTCATTGCTTGGCTGAGATAAGCCTAAGGAGTAGATGAAGAGGACACACTTTAAATATTTGCTCATTAATAGGAATAATATTCATGTTCATTTATGCCTTGAAGCCAGGAGGGAGCCAAATCTATAGGCCAGGGGTAAAGTGCAGTTTTGTATTAAATCTTTTTTAAGATTTAATTTACATTGACAGAGCTGTTTCAGTTTTGAAATAAAGTGTGATGTGAGCACTTCAACTTGATGTTCAGAGCATGTATTTGTAATGAGAATCCAAATTTCAACCTGAAGTCCATGGGGCCTCAGATAACCTTATTTGAACCAATAAAGCAGTGCTTTATAGGCTTGTTTTCTTGGTTCCAAAGAAAGCATCCATGCAACTGAAAATTCTCTTTTTTCTCCTTTTTTTTCTTTTTTGTTTGTTTTTTGCTTTATAGAGTCTGTCATACCCAGCAGCGGTACTTTCCATGTTAAATTGCCCAAGAAAAGAGGTGTAGAGCTTGGAATTACAATCAGCTGTAAGTATTGCTCAGACTTGCAGTAGCAGTTGCAAGAGCCTCTGCTTTCCACACAGGCATTTTAGAGGACTCAACAGAGAGATAAGATCATGTGGGGTTTCCGTGGCACTCCAGTGCTCGTGATTTATCCCAGAATGAATCAGATGTGTGGTTCCTGCCTCCATGAGCTAGCAGCTGCAGGGAAAGGCAGCTGCATGAAGGGTTGGGACAAAGGATGTGTCTCCACTGATCACTTGATCTGTGGTGCAGAATTATGTTATGTGTAATATTATTTTTATTTCCTTGCTCACACTTGTATTATGTTCTTTTTAAAAAGAATTGCCTGGGTCTGGTGGGACCCTTGCAAAAAGAGGTGGAGGGACAAGAACTAGTAAGAGGTAAACCCCACAGGTTGAAGGGTAGAGAGGGGAAACTGCTAAGAGGAGGAGCATGAAGAGGGTGGTTGGTTTTAGAGACAGGTGAAGGCACTTTAAATTCCAGGGTTTGTCAGAAATTGTTTTGTTTACAAGCTCAAGCCATGCAGAAGGGGAGCCATGTGCCAGGACTTGGTGTGCACTGAGAGAAGAGAACATAAACCTTTTTCCTTCTTTTCTCTCTTCTCTGCTCACTCTTGATTAATTATCTCTGTTTCCCTTCTGAGCATGTTTTTCCTTTAAAAATCTTTTGGCCATGCTGTCAGGGGATGATATAGGCAGATCCACCCCAAGTTTCTGGCTAACCTGGGGTCTTGTTATGTAAGTGAATTTTTCCTGTATGGCAAACACATGCAGGTCTCGGATCACTCATTCCTCTCTCACTTCTGGGAAAAGTGAGTTGAATCATCTGAAGTTTGCCATGCCCAGAGACTGCCACCACCTCTGATCTGAAGCAGAGCAGCTTGTGAGACTGCGATAATGGGATCTTTGTCTGAGCCCTCAGGAGCACGGACCCAGCTGTGTCTGGGGAATGGAGTTGCAAGGGACACTTGAAAACTAGGTTTCATTAAAAGAGAAGCTATGGTAATTACCTCTTGACATTTACTGCATTAGTTAGAGAGTTAATTGGAGGTGTTCTGGTCTAAGTGGGATGATTCTCAGGAGTGACTGGAACATTGACAGGATGATGCCTTTGCACCTGGTGATATTTCTTGTCCCTCTTCTCAGCTTTCCCTATTCGTGCCACAAGGACAATCCTGAGAAATAACAGCACAGTATTTAACATTTGCCTTGGTAGCAGTTACTGTCTGAAGGCATCAAAGTGCTTTCTGAAAGCAGCAGGCTGTCTGTGATGGCATTTCACTGGCGGGGAGCAGTGCATGGTGCAGACTGTGCTGGGTTCCAACCTGCTGCCCAGCCACTGCCTTGGCATTCCAGCCTCAGGGAGCAACCCAGGATATGGATCTGGTAGCAAAAACTGGCTTGAGCAAGGCCCTATTAAGTTTCAAAGTTTAGTTTATGTCTGGGGCTAGAGAGTAAAATGAACTTGGGAGCTGCTGGCAAGAACAGAAGTTTTTATTTGTGAAGTCTTATTTGAACGGGATCTGCTTCAGATGTGCATTTACACTTCAAACATATTTTTATGTTGGAAAGGTTTTCATTTCAAATCTGTTAAGTGATTTCACACACTTTTTTTGAAATCACTGCTAATAGAAAGGAAGTGACCCCTGGGTTTTAAATAGATGCCCATTATTCAACTACAAAGCAGCTTTTTAACACTATAATTGATTTGATCTTTTTGATTGCTGAGCATGTTTGTAGGACATTGTTTAAGTAATGCACATGCATAAACCTAAAATATATTGCAGTTACTTCCTGAGTCAAAGCCAAAATTATACTTAGAAATGGAGAAAAAGGCACTCAGAAAACGTGGTGGGCAAGGATGAAATTCAAGCTTAATCCTCATTTTGTTTTCACATATTAGTCTATATAATCCTATGTCCATATGATCCTTAGCAAATTAGATCATCATTTTTTCACTTTGCCTCTGACCAGGCAGATAAATATACCAGTTTCAAACATTAAAACCAAAGCAAGCAGCCTTATGTTAAGTACTTCCTTCAGAGACATGATGTGCATGCAGGAGTGTGATGCAAGCAGCAAAAGAATAGAGGTAAAAATAACCCTTCTCTGTTTTGCTCAGTTCCTTTCCTCTCAGTTCTGCTGACTTGAGTGTTTGTGTAGATCTAGAAACAGCTTTCACAGCTTTCTTTCTGATGTGGAAAAGTGTATAACTACTGTTTTAAAGGAGAGGACTTGGTTTACTGGCCTCTTGCATTGGATTCCTGTTCCCTACTCTGTAAAACTGGAGCAGCTTGAGTAGACGACAAGGTGAAGGGGTCAGAAGAAGATCCACTGCACTGTCATGGCCACAGAATTGGGTTTATTCATGAACTTTATAGTCTGGCTACACTTCAGATGTAAGATGAGTTGCTTTCATTGAGTTTTACCTCTTGGCTTCTGCTGGCTTCTCTGTAGTTAATTCCTCTGCCTAGGAAGGTTTGCCTCTGCCTTCTTAAATGGGGAGAAGGTGTTACGACCTCATCAGAGGAGCACTACAGAAATAAATGTGATCAAGTTCTTGCTGTGCTGTGGCTTTCAGAGCTAACTGGGAGATGGACTAGGTAAAGGGTGGGGTGAGAGCAGGATTCTTGATGGATGTGTTGGAAGAATTCATGAAATGGAGCTGGCTGTAGGAGGAGCCGTAAATCTGCTGTAAATGCTCATAAAAGGGCTGAAAACCCAGGAGATTTGTGTATGAGGAGGGCAGATGCTGCTGGTTTTGGGATGAGCATGCAGAGAGGGGCTGTACTTGTTCCTGGTGAGGGGCAGGTGTTTGCTGAGGCCATTTAACCTTTCAGAGATCTCAGGGTTTTTCAGGAAGAGAAGGCTTGGGCTGGATGAGTCTCCAGCTGTGGTCTGAGAGCATGGACGGGTTTCTTCCCCCTGCTCAAACACAGTGTGGCAAAGGGACACAGCAAATCAAAATGCATGGTGGAATTACATGCATATAGCATTATTTCCCTTTCTATTCCTCAAAGGATGAGTACAAAATCCAAGGGGTGAGCCTCTCACTGACAGTGCTTTGAACTCCTGAGGAATCTCTGTGCCCTCAAGCATCATTTCAGTCTCCTCAATATGCTAAATGACATACACTGAAGCTGCCATGTGTGTGCTGCTCCATGCACTTTGTCCAGAGGTGAAGGGATACAAAGCCAGCTAAACTCTCATTTTCTCTGTGCTCCAGTACCTCAGCCTCTGTCCCAGAGAAAAAGGCATTTGATTGTAGAGTAGCTGCTCTGGCTGAAGAACAGAGCATGCTCCTTTCTGCTCCAAGAGCTCTGAAGCCTACCTGTTTGCAGCAACCTCTGGGGCTCTGGATGGTGAGGATGCAAATGCTGGTAAACTGAGAGTTTTGATGTGAAGATTTGACCCTTGTTAGCCTGAACTACCCATCTCCATTAGCACAACTCATGCCTCAAATGCTCTGATCTTGCTGGCTGCATCCAGTTCTAATGATGCAGTTACGCCTTTGAAGGTTTTCTGTAAATCTCTTACAAATTAAAATCTCCAGCAGTGAGAAGCTAATAGCCACGTATTCTCATATGTTCAATACCTCACCTCTTAAAATAAGGTATAGATTTGTTATTCCCCTCTGCAAAATGATAGTTGATTACACAAAAGATTACCTTTTATGTTCAGAGTTAGGGATTTTTTTCCTGTCTCAAATATCCTCTCCAAGGGCTGGTTGTGACATTCACTGTAGGGTAGAGATGTGTTGCTGTTGCTGTTTAAAGAGATACTGAAATTGCCATTAATTTTAGATATGCATTAATGCTTTATATAGCTTGTTTATCAAATTACCTTTATATATCTTAACAAATCAATTCCTGTGCCCTTGGTGTGAAGCACTGCAGATAAGGAGAAGGCAGTATATCTGCTTGCAGGTGATAAAACCAGAATTTGGGTAGATAGATAACTTTGATTAAGTCGCTTAAGCAGTGTAATCACTGTCCTAGTGAGAAGATGGATCTCTGAGCCAAGCAAATCTGGTTTTGCTGGCTCTGTATTAGCCTGTGCCCTGCCACCAGCCCAGGCGAGCGTGTCTGCAGGCGGGGCAGGCTCAGCAGCCACCTGTCCTGCCCCCTCACTCACACTACAGCTGATTCACTCCAGTGCTTTTATCCTGGTGGGATATCCTGATCTGGTTTTGCTGCCTGGAGATTGTGAAAGGAAAAGGATCTGTGATGAGGCAGATATCCTGCTGGAGGCACTGATAATTTATGCACCTGCTGCTAAACTTAATGAATGATAGAGGAAAAAGTTGGGTACTGAGGATTTGATTTTCACTGCTGTTCTTTGTAATCAATTCTGATTCACTTTTTTCCCTCTTCTCATTCCTTAGCTATCCTGAGATTATTTGGTTTCTGATTTTGTTATTTCCAATTTAAAAATGCTTCTTACTTAAATGCATTCTTATGACATTATTACAATTTCTTTAATTACACATTGGCAGTGTTGCTTTGGCTTGGTCAATAATGAAGGGCATTTTTAACAGGTTTGATGCCTGTGAAATATGTGCTGGTGCTCCTTGGAGGGGAATAATTTACCAGTACAAGTCATTATGCATTCTATTAAAAACACAAACTGGACATGTGTTCCTGGCCTCGTCATCCATCACAGTGCAAACACTGAGTTAGCCACAGTCCCAGCAGAGAGACTGAAAGCAATTTATAAAAAGTAAATAACAGTATTGATCAATTCACCTTTTTATCACTGCCCTGTCACCACTGCCAAGCAGTGTTTTCATTGTGAGTTTCTTCCCCACCACATGCTTCTACCTTTACCAGCTGTTGATTTATGGAGCCTTCTCTGGGCCACTGGAGCAGATTTAAACTATCTTTTGTACTGGTAAATCCACCAAAAATACAAATGGATCTGAAAAAGAGCCTGTTTCCACCTGCAGTGGCTGGGCCTGGCAGTGAGCATGGGTTTCTGCACGCCAGCTCCTGCCTCCATCTCTTCCCTTGGCTTCCTTTGCTGCCATCTCCATTTCACACACAGGAGAGCAAAACCCAGAGGCAAGGCTGAGTGTCCAAACTGTGTCTTCCTGCAGCAGAGTTCCCAAGACAATGTCCTTTGAAGAGATATAACCACATTAACAGCAGAAATGAATGGATAAGGAGGCTTTATTCATCTGTGCAAATGTCTTGATGCCAAAGACCACAGCCCTAATAATGATGTACTTTAGGTTGGTGCTGTTTTAATTGCAGACAAATTGGAAATTATCTATTCAAAATATCACCAGGGATTCATGTATCTAATGTCTCTGACCTCTGCTGAGCCACCCCTTCAGTGAAATTGCAGCTCTCTCACTGTCAGACAGGCAGCTGTTGCACGGAGAAACATTGTCACCCTGTGTGAATGGCCCAGGATGGTTAAAAATGTGGTTCTCAGGGGTGCTCAGGGCAACCTGATCCCAGCAGACGGACAGGAAGCCCATCTGGACACTCTGCTGGGGTGCCAGGAAGGCTTTGGGATGCCAAAGGTTAATTAATGGAGTCAGTAACTGCAGGTTTTTGGAATGAACAACAAGCCTTTTGTTCTGTGCTGTGAGATTTCATTATCTTAACCTTGTATCTTATGCCTCTTGAGAGAACATGGTTATTCATTAAGTCTCTCTAACTTACCCTTCAGAGTTGATGGTTTTATAAAGCCTTTGCATTTTACATTAAGTAATTTTGTAATGTGATGATCCCCCATCCCTGGAAGTGTTCAAGGACAGGTTGGGTGGAGTTTTAAGCAACCTGGTCTAGTGGAAGGTGTCCCTGTTCCATGAGCAGAACTAGATATCTTTAAGATCCTTCTGATCCAAGTGTTTCTATAATGATTCTGTGATGAAAATTTAGAATTTTTTACATTTACAAGGGCTGCAATTTATTAAAGTTTGTGTTGTCTGTTGGTAGGGACAGTTGTATGCAGTTGCATATGGCTCTTCCATTTAACTCAGGTCTCAAGAAAATCCATTCTGAGAGCAAAATGTCTAAAAAAACCCTGCAAACAAAACCCAGAATGATTTTTCCTTAAAACTTGCTTTGTTCTCTAATGGATAAAGCACTTGGTTTGTTACCCTTGCTTCTGTCATGGGAAGCTTGTGCTGTGTTCAGTGCTGACACCAACTGTGGAGCTGCAGAAGGACAAGGTCTTGTTCTCTGCTCAGAGGCTGACTGTGTGCAGGATCCCCCCACGTGTCACAGGACTTGCAGGGCAGACACTGAGATAAACATAAATTCTGCAGAGCTCGAGGCATGTTGTTGTCTGTGCTTGCTTGCTTGCTGTTTTTTTCCCCCCTCCCTCTTTGCTCTCTTGGTGTTCGTGATCTCTGGACATGTTGTTGAGCTGTGGCTTGGTCAGGTTAGAGATGGCCATCCCAGCTCACCACCAGGACAGGTTAGGATCCTCCCTAACCCCTTTCTGTCACACTGCCTCTGCTTTGAAACTAGTAAACAAACCATGCACTGAAAAGTAATTTTGCTAACCTGGATTGTTTTGACAGAACCAGGCTAGGGAGTGATTAAACATGCAGCAATGCCACCTGACCCAGGGCTTAGGGTGTGCTCACAGGGTCTGCCCTCACTGCTGCTTGAACACCACTCTGTACACCTCTGTCAGCAGCAAATATATGTCCTACACTGAAAAGGAGAGCAACAGTAATAATTATCAGAATGATACATCTCAATCCCTGTGCTGTTCGTCCCTGGTGTGTGGCCTTCTCAGTCAGTGTGGGGATTTCTGCATTGTTTTTACCTGAACCCCACCCTTATTCCCACTGCTCAGCTTTGCCCAGTGTCTCTTGTCCTGACTGCTGTCTGCTCCATGCTGTGGACAGGCTGAATATAGGCACAAGCCCTCTGGGAATCTCCACAACATATCTTCCTCCCTTAGATCTGCAGACAGAAGCACAACATGAGTGTCCAGTCCAAAATTGTCTGGTACCAGGCTCCAGTAAAACATGGGGAAAAGAATTCCTCCAGGCTCTGTACCATTCAGCAGTCACATTGCTGTGACTATTATAAAATCAGTCACAGTCTGCTTTTTGCTGTCTGACCTCACTGTGGTTCTCAGCCCTGCCACAACTGAGATTGGCTGTAATTTTTCTCTCTTTAGTACAGAAGGTTTGGTTATTTCTAGGAGAGGATATCCTTAAAGGTGTTGGGTTAGACATATATTTTTAAATCTCATAAATGAATATAAACAACAGAAAAATCTAGAGCAGAGAGGTTGGTAAACACTTACTATGTCTGACTTTCTGGGTGCTCTCTAACTGCTGTTCAGGCAGGTGGATCTCTGTGTGTTTGGTGCCACGTGCCTCACAGATATTTTAATCTCTGCCCTGCACCTGATATGTTCAAAGGCTGTGAGTTTCTTTCTTCCCACACAGTTTTTGTGAGAAGCTGAGAAGCTCTGTCAACTTCAAATGAGGCAATGCAATTCCCATAGCAAGGCAAGAGGGAAGGATGCAGGGTGGAATGGATGCTCTTTCTTGGTGTATGTTTGGCGTGTGCATGACGAGGAGGTCAGGAGAGTTTGAGTCATAAATCTCTCTTGGGTATCTCAGGAGAGAAGCAGGTCTTGCAGGCAAGTCTGAAAATGTAAATGCTCCCAGAGATGCGTATTTGCATCTCGTGGGCTGAAAAACTTATCAGGGTCAGCCAGGAGATAAGAGTTAGAAACCACCCACCCCTTCCAGCTCCAGCACAAACCACCCCTGATTCATCTGGTTGTATGATTAAGTGCCCTAGAGAGATGAACCAGCTGAAAAACTGAGCTTTTTCCCTGGGTTATTTTCCACCTGGAAAATTTCACAGCCCACTTTACTTGAAGAACACAGAAATGCTTGTATGGAGCACAGGGCAGAGCTGGATGATCTCCAGGCAGCAGTGCTAATTCTGACTGCAGCCATGGCCTTTGATTCCCTTCTCTTGTGTGTGAGGGGTAGTGAGGGTAGTGCTGGGATTGGCAGTGCCACCTCTTCCTGTTGGACACCTCTTGCTGCTGGACACCACATGTCCTCTCCTTCAGGAGTCCAAAGGAAATTTAACATGGGCAAAGGGCAACCAACAAACTGCAGGGATTTATTTATTATTTTTCTTTCTTTCTGGAGAGGCTTCCAGAATTCAACTGTGAAGCGTCATTTTGTTATGGGAATATAAATCCCCTTTCGTTATGGCTGCTTCTCCCCATTAACCATCCACCATACCCATCCCAGACAGCAAACTCACCACCAGGCTTTGTACCATGTGTCTCTTTTGCAGCTGCAAGCAGAAAGCTTGGGGATCCTTTGATCATCTCTGACATCAAGAAAGGGAGTGTAGCCCACAGGTGAGTGCAGGATTTTCCATCTGTCAAACCCATTGCAAAATGGCCTTCCATGAATGTCTGCCAGAGAAGCTGAATGTAGCCCAAGCAGTAGCACTGCTTTGGATGTAGCACAAGCAGTAGCACTTGGGTTTGGATATTTCCAGAATCCAAGGAGATCTCAGCACTAGAGGTTTTTCTTAGACCACAGTAGGGTTTGCAATAAAAAATGTCTGAATTGAAGCGAATAGAGTTGAGCTAATGCAGAAGATGACCAGGGCACTGGTTTAGATGTCTGCTGAGTCTCTAGGAGATGGATGTTAAGCATTTAAGAGCATGTGGTAAAGGGCTTCATATATCCCAGGAGGTGCTATGGCTCATCAGGTAGTTTGCCATGTCTCAGCTCCTGCTTTGGTGAACAGAGTGAGTGAATTGTGGGCACTGGTGGAGAACTGTGCAAATACCTCAGGATTTATTGACTTCCCCTCTGATCCCAACACCTCATAGCAAGGCGTTCAGAGGAATTTAGTGTGTCTGTATTGCTTATTTCCAAGAGTGCTCACACAAGAGTTTCTGTAAGGGGTAGAATATCTGTCAGTTAAACATTAGGCATTTTCAGGGTTATGGGTTACCCAGGATATTTATCTAATTTATGTATTTATCTATCTTCCTAGCTGGTTCTGTCTAGATACATGCTGTACACAAACTACCTCTCTGTAAAATTACAAGTGTCCCAGACTCAGCTCATGGTTGTTTTCCGGAAAAGATCAAGGGCAGCAAAAAGTTAATATTGTCATTTCCACTGCAGAAGTGAATGTGTTGTGGGATCTGAAAGGCAAATACAAATGTACTCTTAGTTTTCTTTTCCTCTCCATGTAGAACTGGCACCTTGGAGCCGGGAGACAAGCTGCTAGCCATTGATAACATCCGACTCGACAATTGCTCAATGGAGGATGCTGTGCAGATTTTAAGGCAGTGTGAAGACCTGGTCAAATTGAAGATTAGGAAGGATGAAGATAACTCTGGTACAGAAATACTGATGCAAACTGGTGCCTGTCCACTGTAATGACATTTCCCAGTAGGTAGTGCAAACTAACAAAGATAAGGGCTGCTGCTATCCAGTCACCACTTTCCAATTGATTATAGTCTATTTTTGTTATTCTGCCCTTAAGTGATGTCTGGAAGGTTAAAATCCTATTTGGTATGAGTGTCACTGAAGACTTCTGGCTTTTGCTTCTAGAGGCTGCAAGTCTTTCCTATGACTGTTTTTATTTGGGAAATGACAAGAATTCAGCATTCCTGTTTTCTCTTTCAGACGAGCAGGAGACAACTGGTGCTATTATCTACACGGTGGAGCTGAAGCGATATGGAGGCCCTTTGGGCATAACCATCTCTGGGACAGAGGAACCTTTTGATCCTATTGTCATTTCAGGCTTGACTAAACGAGGGCTGGCAGAGAGGTGAGGTTTGGGGACAGAGCAGTTGAATTTATTTGAGAAGGGGTCTTGAACCATGCCAGGTTTCTTCTGCTGTCATGAACTCTTCTTTGGTGTCTTAGTCTGCTAAGGAGGAAAGGTGCTCTGAAGGTACCCAGTGACATGAAGCAGTGGCGGGGGCTGTGCTGCTGGGGCAATGAGAGAGACACTTCAGGAAAAGTCAGACTCAGTGAGTCAGGTGAATTCTGCAGCCAGAAATACATATTTATTTGTCCCTCTTCCATAGGGGTGCTTCCTGGCCATGCACACCTTATGTCAGGAGAGTGCCCAGCCTGCCTATGAAACCACCATAGACTCTGTCCAGGACTCCCCTGTTGCTAATCTGCCTTATGGCCATTGCAGTGGTGTGTCCTGCTGAAACCAGGGATCTCAGATGTATTCTGACTTGTCTTTGCTTGTTGCTCACTGTGTTACATGTGAGGTATCTCAGTGCAGGTTGGCATGCCCAAGCATCAGGCATTTATATTGATGAATGTAGGAGCAGATTTACCTTCAGCCACTGGAGAGGTTCCTGTGTGCCTGGGTCTGAATATATGTGGATGTGTGTGATTTAAAGGATCAGGACATTCCTGAGAGTATAAGATGGAGCTGAGTCATACACTCTATCTTAATTAATCTTTCTGTACGGGAGCTGTGACTTGTAAATAGATCATTTCAGCAGCCCTGACTCATGCTTCTCTGAGGGTCTCTTACTTTGTGCTGCCTGACAGGCAGAACAACAACAACAAAAAAAACCCCTGAACAAACTGCTGTAAAGTGCAAGACCTTGGAGATGTTTGACGGCAGATTTGGCCTTTTGTTTTTTTCTGTTTCAAGACCACGCTCTGTCTTAGCTGGACTGTGAAACAGCTCAATGTCCTTTACTGCATGGGGTCCCCAGAGCTCTCAGCACACTGCTGTGCATTTCCATTGCTTCCCTTTGGTGCGGAATGCAGAAGATCTGTGTCTCCTGGGAAGGAAGGAGATGGTCTTAGTCATTAGTGATTCTTCTCGCTGGGGATTTTATATCACTGCCTGCCACCCTAGGGTTTGATCTTCTTCCTTATAAAATAGTAGCCACAGAGTAGCCAAGGCTTTTCTACGTACCACTTCTGTACTGTACCTGCAACCCAGCATGAGAGAGGTTAAGAACAGCCAGCTCAAATGCTGTCAGGTGTCAGAAGATAAAATTGTATTTTTGTTGATCTCAGTTCCCTTTGCAATTCCACGGCTGTTCCTCCTTTGAACTCGGACGCACCTCGGTGACTGCTGCATCCGGAAACGTAGTGCAGGCGAGTGCTGCAGCACCACTGAATTTTGATCAGGAGCAAGCAGCCAGTGAGGAATGAAAAGCCTTGTGAGAAGAGTGATGGAGCTGTTCAGCATGCTCACTGTGGCTGAGTAGCAGATAACAGCATGGGGACAGGGCAGCACAAGGATGTCTCTGGGTAACCTTGGCTCCCTGTGGGGAGGGCGAGGAGCACTGGGATGAAGGCTGCTTGCAGGAAAGGTGCATTTTTTCCTCCTGTGACTGAGAGAAAGGGAATGACTTGACCTTGTCAAGGGAAGAGGGCTGCTCCTAGTGTTATTCTAAATTGTCGCTTTCCTGATGTCTCTACCACAGAGGCCCTTAGCCAGGCTCTGATTGAAGGATGGGGATTTAAATCCAAATCCATGCTCTTGCTGGAGCACAGAACATGGTTCGGTAGCACTGACATGGGGTGGACCTGATCCCAGTGTCTGATAACAGGAATCCATGGGCCATTCTTGTAGAGGCACAAGTGAAAGTCGGCACTGCATTTTGGGCTGCTGGCAGTGGGGGAGGCAGGGTGTCCTCTAGGATCTGTCACACATCTGTCTGTGGGTGACAGGCTGCCTAATTCAAAAAGGCTTCAGAGTCAGGTGATTTAGGTTTTATCTTGACCTGGAACTTTCTTTCCCCTCGTGTTTGATCTGACAGAAACCTACAAAAGCAACTCAGGCTGTTAGAGTGGTGTGGAGCTGTGGCTCTCTCCCATGTTACTGTCTGTGTTGTAATGGTTCTCCAAGAGCAATTTTTGGCTATTTATGACATTTTAAAGTGCCAGACCAGCCTTCTTTTGTGCCACCTACTCATGTAGATGGGGGTGGCTGTAGGAGAGTTTGGTCTAGGACTATCCAGCACCAAGCCATGCTGGCAGGGAGAAGAAGGAATGGTAACTCTACCCATGTGTCACGTTAATCCCTACAACATGCATGCAGCCACCTCTTCCCCAGTGCTTGCTGAGAAGTTCTAGCAGCCCCTTTTACACCTTCCCACTTACCTGTTACTCAGTTCTGTTCTTGCATGTCCCCTCTGAGCAAGAAGGGGTATGCAGCCCATGGCTCCTTGGGCTGCTTTGTGTTTGAGGTGAGTTAAGGACTGTTGGTAGTAATGGAGAGGCATGAGGGTCACTAGCTGGAAACTGCTTTCTCTGTCAGTCCTGCTCACCTTCTGTCTGCATGGCCTCACAGGGGGGACCCTGAGAGGACTGGACTTTGGTTTGCTTTCTCACCTTTGAAGAAAAATACCTGGCTGAATGTGACCTTTCTCTTTAATTGTTTCTGTATTTTTTCTTGCTGAGAGACTTTCACAGTTACTGCAGAGCTGTCATGTTGTTCAGGGCTGGGTGATTGGGCTGGTGTCTTGGATGGATATGTCCCCATGCTGGGTTCAGGATTCAGCAGGAAACCCTAGAATGCTGAAACACTGCAGTGAGAAAAGGATCTTCTGTAAACTGCCAGGAGTTCAGCTTGATTTTTTTTACTTCAATAGATGAAACTTTTAAGACAAATCCTCTGGTCCCAGTTTCATCTGTAATTTGTTTGAATGCAGAAATGTTTGTTTCCCTGACAGCTTTTCCAGGCTGATTTGGGTGGGACAAGACGGACATCTAGTGGCTGATGGGATCATCATGGCACTGCTGAGTAGCTCAGCAGCAGCAGAGGCTGCAGCCTGAGCAGTCCTGCCCTCTGCTTGGCTGCATTTCCTGATTTGATGTACTTACAGTGGAAGTTTCACAGCAGTGTGTCTACAGAACTTTGATATTTTGGGGAAAGCCAAGCAGCTGTTTTGCCTGCCTTGATATATCAAATTCCAGTTCTGCAGGAACTGTCTCAGTCCAGTTTGGAGATGCAACCTGAGGGAGACAAGTTGACAAAAAGCCAAAAAGGACAAAAAGATACTGCAGTGCAGATTTGCATCTCCTTCTGACTCCATCACAGCGGTTCCTGGTAGCAGAACCTCCTGCAGTACTGGAGGAGGAGGTGGTTGCTGCTCTTGTGTGCTGGCATTTGGGAGCTGGAGTGTGAGTTTGGGAAGCTCAGTCCAGCCAGTGGCAAGTGTGAGCTCCAGCCTTGGCAGTGGCTGTGGCAGTGGACACATCCTGCCCTGCCTGCTCTTCCCAGAGCTTCACTGGGAAGAGGTAAAGAGAGCTTTTGTCTGTGAGCAGACAGAAGGGAAGGATGGGGAAGGGGGAAGAATTGCCAGGATTTGTTAGTTTCCTCATGCCTGTTGCTGAAGCCTGAGGATTTGTCTAGGTGAGAGCAATAGCCAGTGCTGGAAAGTGGCTGAGCAATAAAACACATCCTCTTCCTGAGCTGGTGGAGGAAGTTACAGGGGTGTAGCTGAGTAGGGTGAGCTTTAAGCACATCATTAACTGCAGCTGGTTCAGCTCATGCTTGCACACACATGAGCAATTTTGTTGAGCTGTTTCGGTTTGGGTTTTTTCCAATAGGTTTCTAGGTTTGTCTCATAATTTCTCTCCATCAGGATGAACATGTCCTTCAGTTCCATGTTTGATGACTGTGTTGGACTCCACATACGGAAAATGCTTGTGCTTTTGACCCCATTGCATTGAAGTGTTTTGTCTCTAAGCTGGTCTGCATTCCCAGTTCCCAAGGGGCCTGGGATTTGAGGAGGTCATTTGTTCCCCTGTGTGTTTGTATGTCTGTGCACATGGAAGCTGGGGAGGATCAAGATTCTTGGTGTGTGGTGAAGAGGAAGTCACAGCTATGGAGTGTACCAAGAGGGAACAAATACATATTTTAAAGTGCTGAGAGTTAATTTCTTCCAGCGAGAGCTGAGTGTCCTGTTCTCCAGAGGAATTGCTTCTCTGGAGTTCCTGACAGTGCCTTTTCCCTCCAGAACTGGAGCCATCCACGTCGGGGACCGGATCTTAGCGATCAACAACGTCAGCCTGAAGGGCAAACCGCTGAGCGAGGCCATTCACCTGCTGCAGATGGCAGGAGAGACCGTCACCCTCAAGATCAAGAAGCAGACAGAGAGTGAGTTGAGGAGCTGGGGTGGGGAGGGGGAAGGCTCACCCCAGCAGAGACCCTGGGCCATGGAGCAGGCACTGCTGGGGGGTTTCTGTCCTGTTGTGGACGGTGAGATGAGGCAGTTGGCGTGGCATGGCTAGGCACAGCGGGAAAATATGTGTGTTTCTTGAACTTCAGACTCACAGATGAAAGAAAGGCAATCCAAAGCCTCTCTGTGGTGATGGGAAGAGATGAAACAGCAGGTTTATTGGCAATAGTATTTTTTAATTCAGATTGACACCTTGTACTGTTGCCATTCCACTGTGTTGGTATTTCACGTGGAAGTGAAGCAGAAGTTACTTTTAGAAGTATAAGAATGTGGGATTTTTTAAAAAATATAACCCTGATAAATGAGCAAGGAGACTCTGAGTTGGTAGAAACCATGAATTCCCTCACACACCCCCCACTTCCAATTTTAATTCAACATTTTGAAAACAATTGGCAATAAATCTGTTGCACCTCTTTTCCTGGCTTGGGGTTGTAAGATCATCTTTCAAGGCATCTAACTTCATTCTAGGGATCCCCTTCTGGTTTTCCTGCCAAGCTCCCTGTGGCTTTGAAGCTGTTGTTGACATAGTATAAAAATTCAGAAGCATACTTAGGACTGGTGGGTCACTGTTTTTTGGGGACAGAAGGGTGATTGGAAAAAAAGAGAGATCATGCAAACTTTTCTTCCTGATTGCATGATCGCAGCCAAACAGAGGCTTTTTCATTAAATTCAGAAAGTACCAGGTGCCTGGCTTCATTCCAGTCTCTCCCACCCCCAGTATTTTCCTTCTTTTTTTGGTGTGATGCTTCTGCAGTCTGTAGATTTGGCTGGACTTACCCAGCCAATGGCCCAGAGTGCAGTGGGAATTAGAAGAAATCAAGAGATAAACCTTTCTAAGCAAGCACAGCCCTTGGGATGTCTGTCCTGCATCTTAAAAAGTGGCGTCACTCTTAAACATAGAACCTCTATACACCTCAAAGCAGTTTGCAGATGTGTGGCAATGCACCTGTTTTACAAATTGATGAAGACTGGGCAGGGAGTAGGGATGTAGCAAACAGAGAAAGAGCTGGGGAGTTGATTCCTCTTCAAGAAGCCCCAGTCTCTTCCCCTGTAGCCAAATGTCTTGGTCTTTGGTCTGAAATGCTCTGTTTTTCCTCCTGCTGACACTTAGCATTGTCACAGGCACTTGGTGAAATAATTGACATGCAAGTGCCTGTTGGAAACTCATTAATCATTCTGAGAATGAAGCAGGTGTAATTGAAATTTCAAGGTAATCTTGAGTTAATCATGGTGAGCAATCTTCTGAAGGCTTGGAAAATAGGGACTTTCAGGACACCAGGCTTTGTTTGGTAAAATAATCTGTCGTCATTGACAAATGCAGACTTTCAGAGGGCTTTTTATCCCCCAGGTCAGAGATCCAGGGTGTGGAGGGCTAATAAGATATCTAATCAACTAGGACTTTAAAATATTCAGTACAAAGAAGTGCTTGTGCTGAGAAACCGTTCTTTGCATAGCTTTTGCCTGAAAGGAAATTTGATATAATGATAGTAAGGGCCTGTTAGCACTAAAGTAATGAAAGGGAAGGTCTGAGCTTCATCATTCACATTCAGCTCCCATTTTCCAATCACTGATCAGGGGAAATTCTGCCTCAAAATACCACACCCCGGAATTCCACTGTTGTCACATGCGTGGGAGACTCTGGAGAGGCGTGATGAGCTTTGAGTTCCTCTGAGGTTGTACAGTTGTGGAAGAGGGCTGTAACTTCAGCAGTGGTGGTTGTCATTGGAGTCTAATTAAAACATCTGTTTGTAGCCAAGTTTGCAGCCAGCACCTGCCCTGGTGCTGCTCTGAGTGTAAAGGAGGCCCTCTGAGACCAGAGAAGCTACAGGGTATTGCTTGCAGGAGCCAACGTTTCTCTGGGCAAGGCTGTTTGGAGGAAACTTCCAAAGGTACAGGAAGATGTGCTTGTGAATTGAGATTAGGTCCCAACTCTCTCGTATGTGGTAATCCTCAAATCCCCATGGCTGCTCCTTGTATTCCATGTGCTAAAAACTCAGAAAGGCATTTTTTCTTGATTCAGCTTGAGATAAGAGTAATGCATTAAATCCTTTCAGCTTCATTGCACATGCCTTTCTCAGCTACTTTTGAAGAGCTAAAGAGATACTTTAAAGACTTAGAGTACCTGGCCTTGCTCCCGTGTCAGCACAAGCTTTTCCCTGAGGCTTGCTCTTCGTGCCTGCTAAAGCACAATTCTGGTTGCAGAATCCTACCCCAAGAAGTCGGGGAGCATAAATGAAGTGAGTGACCCAGAAGATGAGCTGACAGACTCCCAGAAAACTAGCAAGCTGTCTGAGATATACTCCACCACAATTCCAAGTGTGGACAATACTGTGGAGTCCTGGGATGGCTCTGCCATTGATGCTGGATATGGAAGCCAAGGTAAGCCAGGGTTGTGTTTTCTTAGGGGTCTCTGCTCTGTCTGGGTCTTATCTCTGAACATGAGCCAAAGCCTGTGGCCTGACCACATTTGTATGGCCTCTTGCTTCCAGAAGGGAACAAAATATATTTTAAAACACACTCAAGTGCTGCTTTGAGTTGGTGTATCTGTTTAGACTTTTATTGGCACATTTGTTCTGGCTTATATGGCATCATACTGCTCTCATCATTTTCAAAACCATTACAGCACTTCATAATTCGCATAATCAGAGACAATATTCACTGGCCATATGTTTCACAGAGTATTGGTCCATAGCTTACTTTTATTTCTCCAGAGAGGCCTTGTAGGACATAATAATCCTCTTCAGGATGTTTTAAAATCCACTAGAATGTCTTGTGACTGGAAGCACTTGCTTACCAAAATAATTAAGGTAATACTACAAGAAAGTCTCTCTCTCTAGTGAGTGATCAGATGAACGCATGTCTTCAAGGTCAGGTTTATTCAGCTGTAGCTTCTAGCAGATGTGGAACTGGAATGGAGGATACTCTAGTCATGGGAATATATTTTTACTTGGAGAAAAGCCCTGGAAAATAGTTATACCAGTTCAGATTTAGTGATGTAAGCTAGCATTAGCCCGTGTTGAAACAAACCAAAATCCTGAATCAACGCACAACAGGAAACTGCTGGAAAGGCTCCTGTCCAGAGCAGAATGTGAAACTAGGGAGGGATGCTGCAGGGTGCTGCTGCAAAGTGTCAGTGTGCTGGGCTCACTGCACTCTGGCTCAGTTCAAAGAACAGCACTGCCCAGGTGTCTCTTCCCCCATCCCTGCATCTTCCTTCAGCCTCTGTTCATCTGAAGTCTTAATTTGGGAGCCCGGTTGTGACTGGAGGCTTCATTAAGGAGGAATCCCCTGGCCTTCATAATGCTGCAATCCTTCTCCATCTAATTGAATGTTAACACAGGTTGGACACTGGGAAGTGATTGCTTTGCCAGTAAATTGAGAACAAGTAATTGAGCACAGTGCCCCAGGGAGCGCGGCTGGTGCCAAGTTGCCCAAGATCCACACACTGCAACTTTGCTTCAGGGGCTCTCTTGTCTTCCCTGGTAATTGGATTTGGCTGCATGGTGGTGCAGTGGTGCTGGTTGGGAAGGGGGGTGCGGGAAGGTAGGGAGAAGGGCGTGGATGGTTGCCCATGGGATGGCACAGAAGGCAGGGTGCAGGCTAACCTGGGAATCAAAGAGCCTGGAGGTTGGGGGTTACACCCCAAATGAAGAACTATAGATCAGGCTCTGCGGCCTTGTAGGCTTTTAGGTTCATCTACAGCAGTAGGAGATTGCTCAAGGAAGAATTTTGGCAGGGAAGCTGTGCTGGACCTGGTAGGAACATGCCACCAGGTGGCTCTGAATCCCAGGGATCCCACCCCTCTCTCTGGAAGGATGAGGTGAATCTATAATGATTCCAAGTGACTGCTCTGGACACGTGCCCCTGTGCCCAGCCCAGACCTGCTGCCCACCCGCTGCAGGGACCTGCATCCAGAGCCTTTGTCCTGCTCTGGCAGGCAGTGGGTGCTTCCCACTGCTGTAAGGTCTTGGCAAGCAATTTTCCTGGGGCTTTCTCCAGAGAAGTCTAACCTTTAAAAACACACAGAGGAAACAATCAATTAAATGAAATAACAGGTCTTGGCATTTTTAGAGAAAGTGTTGGCATTGTCTTTGGGTATTTCCAGTGCTCTTAGCTGTTTAGGACGTCAAGTCTCCCTTAATTACTTGTTTCTCCATTACTTCTTCCTGTTTGCTTGGCACAGCGTGTGATGGGAGCATATGGTGCTTCTTGGAAAGGCTCTGAGGATTTCTCTGAAACACTGAATGGGCAGTAGGAGGTGGGCAGGGGACTCAGGAGATTTATTTCTACTGCAGATGGCACTGACACTGATGAGGAATGGTCTTTTTTGGAAGTTTTCTGTTTAGGCATCTTCTCATGAGACTTGAGGATCTTGTGACTTGCTAGTGATGGATTTTCATCTCTGGAGTAAGACACTGCAGTATGGAAAAGTCCATGGGAGCAGATGTTGTGAAACTTGTCTGATTTCATACTAACAGTCTGTATTGATCTCCTGTCAAATGTGATATAGATGAGCCTCCTCTGCTCTCAAGCCAGCAGAGATTTTCATCCTGTTCCTTGCCTTTCACACACGTCCCTGAAGCAGCTTCCTGTATCTGCACCAGCTGATCCCAAAGGCATGGGAATTCTGAGAGAACTGGCTGGCAGCTCTTAGGATAAGAGCTGATTTTTCCTCACCACTGAGGGAAGCTTGTCAGGATCTTCCCTTTGCCCTTTGAAGAACTTGTTGTATTTAAAGGTGACTGATTCAACTGCATAATTTCTGCTGGGTTCAGTGTGGAAACAGGAGCTATTAACCACAGCTGGCACTGGCTGGAGCCAGGATCTGCATCTGTCTGTATGTGTACTCTCAGGTCTGTGGATCCCAGACCCACACCATAAAACTACTGAGAAGCAGGGGAGAAAAGGAGAAATGGGGCATCCCATGTCAACATCCTGAGAAGCTGCTTTGGTTAAAGCCAGAAGAGACTGGAATAACTGCTTTTGGATGACTGAGACGGAAAGTGTACAGTCCATGTGACCTCAATTTTGGGACCTAGGGAAGGAGTCTCTCCTGGCTCTGCATGTCCTACTCCATTTGGGGTTTCTGACCAGGTATTGCCCTCTCTCTTCCTCCACTCCTTCTTGTCTTCCCTAGGTACATACATACCCCAGGCTGCTGGCATAGCCCTCCATCCACACGAGTGGAGACACAGCAGGCAGAAGAGCAGCACCCCTCCAGCAGACCCCAGGAAAAACTACCCCTACATGGATGGAAGCTTCAGTGAAGATGACTGGGACAAGCCCGGCAGGTACGGAGAGGTGGGAGGAGGCAGGGAGGTGTTTGGAAGTATGGGTGTCAAGGCACAGGGACAGGGTGGGCATGGGAATGTGATGAAGTGGCCAGTAATGTCCCACTTGGCATCAGACAGCCATGGGGGGGAAGGATGCTGGTGGTGCACCAGCTGTGTTGGGCCACTTCCCCATTGCCAGGTTACCCTTAGTGTGGCTGTGTGACAGCTCTGCCATGGCCAGGTGGTATTTGTGGAGTTAGGGTGGTCTCAGCTGCATGGACCACAGGTTCCTACCATGTTTCTTGCTGCAGTATTTTTGTAGTTTAGATGTAATAAACAGATATGGTCAGGGCTGTCCCTGTATGTGTTGGCCAGACTTTTTTGAGTAAGGATGCAGCTTCACAACAGCTCAGTGTTACAAGGCAAAAGAGGCCAACTTGGTGGACCAGTGTGAGGTTGCATATCCATGTTAAAATCTACCAAAACTGTGGCTGGATTCTCTCTCCATCACACTTTGGCCCTTCCAACACCTCAAACAAATCTACACTGAGTGAAAATGGTCAAATGAATCTCCCAGCTCAGTCAGCCTGGGCAAAATGCCGTGACACCTCCTGAGGCCAGGGAGGCAGCTGCAGCTGCCCCATGCTTTGGGTGAAAATGCTGCTGGATCTGCCTTGGCCACAGGCTGCCCCTCACTGAGCCAGACATAATGGAAAAGCCCCATTGCTTCAAAACTTCCCCCCCCTCAACATCCTCCAGAGTCCCCACAGTTGTGTGTGTCATGTTGTTACTGTCGGTTCTTTTTTCTCCTATTTTTTTTCCTTAACTTTTGTTTGTCCAAACAAAACCCTTAGAACATCTCATGGCCATTTCCACCTATTTAAAGATGATCAAGCTGGCAGGAAGGCTGGCAGCGCTGGAGACTTTGTTCTTGTTTTGCCTCTCAGCAAGAGCCAGCTCACAGAGGTCACTGCTCCCTCCCGGCGAGGCTGCTGGCAGCTGAAGTTGGCAAATCTGAGCCCTCGAAACCCCCATGTCCCTAATGAGGACTCCAAGCCCTGATGTCAAAGTGCAAGTGAGATGGTTCATGCTGCTGAGCCCTCTTTATTAAAGAGAAAAACAAACCCTGACAGCCTTTAGCCTGAAAGAACCTGCTGACCCAGTGATGTGGGAGCCCATTCTGATCCATCTGTGTCCTGGATGTGTTTGTGTATTGCTGCTCTGAGAGGCAAGACTGATAACTAGAAGGGACATTTGCCTCTTTGGGAACCTGGGAGCAGAGGAAGGAAATGAGTAAGGGGAAAAAATAAAAAAAATTCTTTTTTGGGGGAAATTTTGGTTTGTTTTTATAAAGTCTTGCTGGGTGTTTATTTGACCTTTCTGCCTGGCATAAAGGCTACTGTCCTTTAAAAGCTGATGAAAGATAGGGGGTGAATTTAAAATACAATAAGCCATGTCGTGTACTGCTCTCTTCAGGAAGTCCATGATCCCACAAGGAGCAAAAGGGTGTGTGAGTGAGTTTCTGCCTGCTACAGACTCCCATTTAAGCCAGTGGATCAAAGGGAAAGTGTGTGCTAAAGACTTTGCAGTTGTTAAACATCTGGAAAAAGACAAGGGGTCATTATATATTTAATGGAGGCCAAGCTCTCTGTGACATGTGTTCAAGTAAAATGCTGTGACTTTGCTGAGTGGTGAATGAGTGTCCCTTCCTGTCTGTGGAGCTGAAGACCATTAAACTGTGCAAGATACGACCACATGGTGCAGAGCTGGAGCATCATCCTTGCAGCTCCTTACAAGATATGCATAAGATGCATTAGGGCAGCTCCAATATCACTGTCCCCTGGGGGCTCTTCCCATGACTCATTAGTGGGTTTATCATGATCTTGATTTAACACCACAGAGAGTTTCCTTCAAGAGGCTCCTGTTAAACAGCACTGGTGGTCTGAGTTTTGCAGTCTGGTGTTCAGTAAGCAGTGTCCAGCATCACCTGCTTTTTTGTTCAGAGGATTTCACCATGTTTAATTGCTGTTTGATTTAGAGATATGAGAATTGACCTTGGCTTGTGGTCAGAGATAAAAAGTGCTGCAACTGCCAAGGTGGGGAATTGCAGAACCCCCAGCACACAGTGGTCACATTAACGTGTGTTTGTACCAGCTTGAGAGAGGTTCTCTCTAACCTTACTCTCTGTTGTAGACAGAACTGGTGGCAAACTTTACACAGCTGTAAGTGCCAAGACTGCTATACAGCAAAAAAAAGAGAGACCTCCTGAAAGTAACAGCTCAGTTCCCTGGCCATCCCAAAGCAAATGAAACTGGGTTTGTATGGGTTGTACATGACACTGTTGGTACTGCTGGCTGTAGTGTGCGTTTGCTTGTCCAGCCCAGGGCAGTCATTTTTATATACATCTTTGCATTATTTACTCTCATAGAGACCTAATGTATTTATCATTTTCTCACCATGTCTGTTACCCTCTGTGTTTTTCTCTCTCTTCTCAGGTGTTCTGTGTCTCAGATCTGAGCTCTATCCCATCAGCCTTTGTACTAACAGTCTCTGAGGCTCCTGGTTTACCCATAATGCATCCTTTTTTCTTTCACTTCTCTATTTCACCAAAAGGTCTTCCTAAACCTACAATCTTCCTACAGGCACTTTTTAATTTACCCTTTGAACTTTGACATTACTACACCAACTTAATGCTTCCTTTGAAGGACACTTGCCCCGTTAGTAAATGCATGGAGGTCTCGTATGTGGACTCTTGTTTGAAAAGTTCATATTGTTTGCTTTTGTATATGAAGACTCTTCAAGTCTGCTTTTACTGGTGAGACACTTGCTGTAGCCTTGCAGCTTTCACCCCGCTGCAGAAGAGTGCTGACAATATTTGGTTCCTACGTTACAACAGATACCCCAACCGCCAAAATGGCCTTGAGACCACTCATGAGGACAATTTTTGGCGTGTTTTTGGAGAAGCTTTGGAGGATTTGGAAACATGCGGCCAGTCTGAACTTTTGAGGGAGATTGAGGTAAATCACTTTCTGAATTTGTTGCTGACCTGACTGTTTTGCTCTTTCCATAAATGGTAGACCGTTTCCCCAGATGTTACTTGCCCATAGCATCCTTGAGCTGCCAGTGGTGTGAAGAAGGGTTTGGGTTTGATTCCTGTCAGGCCTTGTGCTAATGGGTAACTCTGCCTCATTAGACATCTGCTTGTGTGTGCTCTTTCCCTGAGCCCATGTCTTGCCTGCCAGGAACTCCACACCCTTTTCACAAACCGTTGCTGGCCAATAATATTCACATGACTGTTGGCAAGCCTTCTCTATCCAGTGGTAAACCCTCTGCTTGGAAAGATACTGTCTGTCCAAAGCACTTGAAGGCCGAGCAAGAGGAGCCCCACAGACCCCATTGGGACTGAAGCCTTGGCTTGCTTCAAGTGCTGACAGGCACACGTACCTTGCATTCAGCTGTCACTCTGCCGGAAACTGTTTCAGTGAAATAGGTAATTGGAAGCTTTTCAGCCAGCCTTCCCCATGGAAAAATCTGAGAAAGTAATTGCTTCCTGCAGAAATAAAGGTGTTTCCTCTCTTCACAAACCACTTTCTCTTTTCTTTATCCAAAATGCTTTGGAGGTCATGTTATTGTGTCCGGTTATAGGATGAGGAGTCTGGATTTCTAAGTCATGGGATGCAAATAAAGGGCCCCCTTGAGACTGTGAGCAGCAGGAAGCAAACCTGCCTGGCAGGATGGGGCCTGTGCTGCTCCCTTCCCTAGTTCAGCTCCTGCAGCCTGAACAAAGGAGGAGGACCCCATAAGACCATCTCTCCCTGTGCCCTCCAGGTGCAGAGGACTGGGGAGAACTCTCTGGGTCATGCCCTCCATCACTCCCAGTGGGACTGGTTTTATGTACACTTGCATATTGCGGAGGCTTCAGAGAAAAAAAGACAGCTTCTGACTAATTGAAGGTCAAAGAGGAAAGTCCTGTTTTGGTTTGTATTGTGACAAGGGACTTGCTAATTGTTCTTTCCTCCTTGATCCTTAGCAACTGTAAGTGGAGGAGGAAATCTCAATTAAATTTATTGGAATAAATTTAATGGAAATAAATGGAATGCTGTTTTTATTATCTTAACTGCTTAAGGAAATGCTGACTTAAAAAAAGCCACAACACACTCAAAATCCCAAATCCCCAGCCCTCTCAGAGTATGACTTTTCCCTTGATCACTTATTTCCTGGATCTGAATGTATTTAGAAACAAGTTTAGGCAGTTGTTCTCAACCTTTCTGAACAGCATGTGTTGACTTCTTAAGAGAAAGTGACTCTCTAAAATGATGTATAAATCTTTCTTTTCTGCTGGTATCTAAATGCAAAAGATGGGATTTGTTGGACTGTGATTTGTTTTCCAGGGATCTGTGGTGCAATTGCTGCTTTTTGCTGTTTGGGGCTTTGACAGCTACAGAAATGTTTTTAAACATGTAAAGGAATCTTACTGAAAGCTGAGCACCTCCAGAGTTTCTGTGTATTAAGCATGTTTTTAGAATATTTTGAAAGTTTTGGGGACAGAAGGGAAGTGCTCTGATTTTAGCAGGAATCTGTTGGGTTCAACTCCCCTTTCATCAAATCCAAAATACTGCTGATCCATTCCTCACTCTCCGTGTGCTCAGCCTTTGTGAAGTGTGCTGTGGGATGTGCAGAGCTCACTGGGGCCTTTGCTGTATTGCAACTTTCTTAGCCCCCAGCACTCAGCCTCCTGTGGTTTTATGACAGTCAGAGATTTGATTCGTTTGTATTAAAAAAAAAAAATTTAAATTGGCCCTTCATAATTTGCTTTTAAATAAGAAGAGGAATCATGCAAGGTGACCCATGACAGCCTAGGAACAGGTTCACACAGAATCAGAATCCGATTCCAGGCTATGAGTATGGGAAGAAACAGGCTTTTTCCAGTAAAGTGTGTGCTTTGAGGGCAGCCAAGACATGAGAAAAATAATGCAGAGCAGCCACAAGCTGGAGAAGTCTGGAATTGCCCTTTTTGCTCTTGCACTAAACCTAAAGCTTATGGAAAAACTTTAGGAAATTGCTTGTGATGCTGCAAGGAGGATTTAAATGCTGTGAAGATGGAAAAGGAGTCCAGTGCTGTTGGGTCCTGGTTGGTTGTGGTATCTGCAGCCTGTGGGAGAGGGCAGTGGCATGGTGTGCACAGACCTTTCTGTTCTTCCTGGCTCTGCAGTGCTGGGACAGCACAGCACAATGCCCTGGGGGCTGAGGCTACCCGAGGGCAGTGACCAAATGTACCCTGGCTGGCTGTGCTGTTGTTTGTTAGTCTGCCTTTCAAGTATGTGGTAAGTCAGTGTCCTTCCAGGTAACAGGTATTTGAGTTTTGCCCAAACTTGAGCTGATCAAGTCATGTGTGAAGACCTGAAAAGTGTAAAGATGAAAGGTTTTCTGTATTTTATCCAACCCTTTTTAGGATAACGTGGGTAGTGCTGGCATTTTGCTACTGCCACCATAATTCACTTTATTTGCCTTTGTTTCACCTTGGAGCAAAGAGCTGGAGTGTCTTGATTAGAGATTTAGTTGGTTGATATTTCCCCTGTGCACAGAAGCAATTGCTCTTTGACTTGCCACATTTAATGTTGAAGAATTTTGCTGTCTGCTCCATACCTTTCTTTAATTTCTTCTCCCTTTTGACATTTATTGGCACTGCATACCCTTTGAACTTGAACTTTGAAATTACAGGTTTCATTACACTGTTTAAATGGACTCTATGACCTGGAGCCAGCTGAGGTTCCACAGACTGGATTCTTGACTCCTTCAGTAGCTTTGATCAACATAATCTCATTAGTGAAAAGCATTGCCAAATGGAGTCGAATCTACTTAGGGGCATCTTTTAATGGATGCTATCAAGGATGACCAGGCTTAAATACTACTTAATTTCATATTTTTAACTCAGTTTTGCTCAGTGACAGCTCCTGTTTGCTGACAGATAAAATCCTAATTTTTGTGCTGAATTGCCCTCAGTGGAGTCCAAGGCATGGACTCCCCTGGGCCATTGCCAGCACTGTGTGATGCTGGAGAGGAGCTGCAGCCTGCAGAGGTAGGCTGGAGAGCCAGGCAGACACTGACTCCTCTGGGAGCTCCCTGAGAATGGTGTATTTGTCCTCCTTGACTCAAGATTGTTCATGCCCAAGGTGAGGCCTGCCTGGCCCAGTTGGTGTAGAAGGGGTTATGGAAAAATAAGGCAGTGCTTCACAAATGCTTCCTTCTGAGATTAAGCTCCCTGTTGGGGTGGGGGTGGAGAACATGAAGTGGCTCAGTCATAGACCTGGAAGCAAGCTCCCAAGGCCTAGGAACGGCTCTTACAGCCAACAGGAAGAGCTTCTTGGTATTTATTTTCTGGTTAATGAGAGCAGTGGTGCTGCCGTGTTGTCTGTGGCGCTTTAGTGGCTACATGGTCTATCTCTTCCTGCTGGGGACTCAGCAGAGTGACGTTGTGCCCTCGCCCCGCAGGCATCCATCATGACAGGGAGTGTGCACAACCTGGGCTTGGAGGGCAGCAAGCTGCTCCTGGACTCTGTCAACCCCTCGGGAATGAGCCCACTGAGGAAAGCCAACTCCAGCTGCACCGACGGACAGACTGAGGGCAGCAGCTCCCCTGCAAAGAGGAATGAGAGGAACCTGGACATGAAGAAGATGGAGAAGGAGATGCAGGAAATTATGTCCCCAACCCCCCTTGAGTTTCACAAGGTTTGTGTCGCTAAGGGTGGGTGTAACTGGCACTGCAGTACCTCAATGGTTAAAGCTGTAGAACCTTTGCAACCTTGTAAGAAATCTCCTTTGCTCAGAGAGACCCCCAGAAACTGATCCTTGTTAAAGCTGGCCCTCACCAAGGACTGCAGCAAAGGTTTCCAGAAGTTTAGATTAAGATGAAGGAGCCCCTTCAGAAGAGTAATGGGATTTAGCTGCCATCCTTCAGCAGGGTTAAACCTGGGCTGCCATCCTTCAGCAGGGTTCAAACCTGGGCTTTGCTGTTTCTCTTTATATATAAGATTTTCAGGTCCTTGTGTTTTGGCATTTGTTAATTGATGCTGCAGATAAAAGTGAGAGAGCTCAAACTATGGCCCCCTGGAGACCCATCAGCTCTTTTCCTGTGGTACACTCGATTTAGTAGGCCACTTCTCAAACAAAAAACTACTTCCCTCCGCTTCCACTCCACTTCAGTGATGGGATACTGGTTTGATTTCAGCATCCAGCTGAATGTAGCCAGTTTAACCATTGTGCAAGGCAATGGTAATTAGGAAAAGTAATTAACTGTAGAAGCTGCTGATGTAGAATGCAAGCAGGGAAGGGAGCTGGAGAGGTTTCAAAAATTTGATTGCCTTTTTCTTTCCTAATGTGACTTCAGAATGAAACCTGCAGTTATGCTAGCTGGAAAAAACAACTTTTTCATGTTTGATCTGCTTTTGCCCTTCAGGGCATGGCAAATGTGTCTTTAAATAAAGCTCCTTGCTACCTAAAGGAGAAGAGCTATGTAATTAGGCATGTTATAGGGTGACTTTTCATTCTGCTGGAGCATCTGGTGTTGGCTGTGTTTGGGAATGAGGTTGAGGCCAGGTGGGATGCTGCTGTGTGTCATCTTGAGCATTGTCCTTTCCCAGGATCGCAGATCCATGAGGCTAACCCAGCCTGGGGCACAGTCATGGTAGAAATTCACTCCCAGCTCATGGCAGGCAAGGGGAGGTTTTGGTAGTGTTTTGGAATCAGTTGTCCCTGGTTCCCAGTGTTATTACCCCATGGTAATACACTTCCAGCAGTGCTCCTCTCCTTTGGACAAAGCCAAAACGTGACATGCCCAAGGATGGTGAGGTTGCCCATTTCTTGTCCTCAGAGCGTCAGCACTTACTGATATGAATTTTCTGAAAATTACTTGTAAATAATATGGAGAATTTTAGATATTCCTGCTGAGTGCTGTATTAAAAATGAGCTGTCTTCACATTTGACTCACTATATTAAAAATTCCAAGTAAACATGTTGATTTTTCATGTGCTGGTCTGGCAGACCCAGAGGATACAATCATAACCTGAGCCAAGGAAGGCAATGCTGTATTACAAACACTTGTTTGCTGCTCTTTGGGTGAAACATGAGTGCTGTCTGTATTACACTGCCTGTGTTTCCTTCCACATCCAAGAGCGAGGGACTGTCACAGGGTTGGTTTTATGCCAGGCACCAAAGCAAGTCTCCTGTGGTCATGGTGTCAGGTAAATAAGGCTCAGTCTGCCCAGGCTAAGAAAAACCTGCCCAGGAGACCCAGAGCAGAATTGCTGTAGGTCTGCACAATTACTTATGCTGCTCCCATCCTGGCACCCCTGTACATCACCTCCTTACTCTGCTGCATTGAAACCTGCTTCTTCTCTTTCTGCCTCTCCAGATGACACTCCACAAAGACCCAGAGAGCGAAGACTTTGGATTCAGTTTGTCGGATGGCCTGTTAGAAAAAGGTGTCTATGTAAATATGGTCCGTCCGGATGGGCCAGCAGATCAGTGTGGCCTCAAGCCATATGACAGAGTGCTTCAGGTAATAAATGCAAAATGCAGTTCTGGAGGCTGGGACGGAGTGAATGAGTGGCTGAGAGGAAGAGAGAAGTGAGACCCATCCATGGCAGCACTAACTTTAATGAAAGGTAATAGTTAGCCAACTAGGTTGGCTCTTAGCCACCAACACTTAATGGGACCTGTGTTTTATATTAAGAAATCACTAGGTAGTACCTTCCGGTGGTACCCCAGGTGGTACTCCTAGGTCACACTGGTCCTGGGCACAGTCTGTTCTGGCACTGGCCTTTTTGAGCTTGGCCAGCTCAAAACAAGCAAAAAGTTGTGTTGCTTCCTTTCCTGACCCTCAATCCTACTCCTGGTTTTTGGATGAACCAGACTGTATTGACCAATATGTGTTCCTGTGAAGCCCCTTGTGGAATTAAGTGAAGTACATGAAGTTCTGTGCATGCCTTTGACAACTAGAAAAGTTTTCTAGGAAACACATCCTTCAAGCAAAGTATTTTTTATGGATATTTTTCTTTGAAAAATGCTTCATCTGAAATAGCTGATGCAGAAACAGCGTAAAAACTCTGGTCAAAAGCACAGTCTGTAATAAATGTGCCCTGGGCATATCAACTGCTGGAGGGACAGAAAAAGCCTGGTGAGTTTTGGAGATTGGAGAGAAGCTCTGTGTGGATGAAAACCAACTATTTTAGCTTTGAGGCAACTCAAACAGCAACTGAAGGAAGTGCAACCTCTGTGGAAAAATTGCTACCATTTGGAAATGCAGATATTGTGACCATATTTGGAAACACTCAGATGTTTAGTTTTACTAATTTCTAGGTGGGGGTTCGTAGCAGTCGGATTAGAGCCAATACTTTATGTACATCAGGTAACTGGAGGACTGGCAGCACTGTGGGGAACCTTGTTTAAGCTTGTTATGGTCTCTCGCCAGTTGGCTGCTATACAATTATTCCTTCTCAGCTTCAAATAAAAGATGGTGCAAGAATGAACAAGAAGCTAATTAGGCTCTGGGCTGCCTTTCTGTTCAGTGTTGGATGTGCTGCTTTTTGTGAGTGCCAAGTGCTCTGGGAGGTGTGCCCAAAATCCTAAACAGAGCGGCACGGAGACTTTGGACACCCTTTTTCCACACGCTGTGCCGCGCCGCTCACACCGACGGGCACACGAGGCGACTGCCATCACATTGTCATGTGAGTTGGGAATGGGGGATTGCAGACCTGCTACAGATGACTCCCTCCAAGAGCTGCATTGCTGAGGATGCTGCACAGTGCTGCTGATTGTGGGCACGATGATGTGCCCGAAGGCCAGCGAAACGCCTCGTCCCTGCTGTCACAGACCCTCTGTCTCTTGGCTGCATGGATTAACTGGAGCATGGCATTGCACTAGTGGCACTTCTGCACTGGAGCTGCCTGGCTGGCACAGAGCAGGGGCAGAGCAAGCTTGTGGTTTATCTCTCCTTGTCCACAAGTGGGCTAGAAATTGTCCCTCTGCTGTAAGGGGCAGTACTGGGGTCTCTGTGTGGACACTGGCTAGGGTGGGGGGACACTGCTGCTTTCACAGACCCAGCACTGTGGGCATGCATTAATTCTGGGAAGAGGCTTGGGATGGAAGGGTTGTATGGAGCCAAATACCCAGCCCTTACCCAAAGAAGGAAGCAACACCTGGTCCCAGAGGTTATGTTCACTCCAAAGGCGCATGGGAAATTGCTTTTCCCCTTCCCCACTTCCCATCCCTGTGCTGTTTGCCAGCCTGCTCTGTCCCAGAGCTGTCATGGCACCAAGCCCAAGTGTTCTGGTAGCTGTAGGTGGGAGAGCTGGGGTGGTTTCTCCAGATAACCCAGCCTAGAAATGTGCTTGAAGGTCTGCAAGAGCCAGCAGAAACTGCTTTCACTGTTGAATCCTACAGAGAGAATTTGCAGCTGCCTCCTGAGCCCACATGAAATGCATCCAGACTTTGTGAAATGCAGGATATAAATGGGGAGAAGGGAAGAAGAAATTGTTTGGTGTAGTCTGGGTTTACCTCTGGCTGAGCTGGAAAATGGTTGCCAGAAGCCTCAGGCCTTTGTTTGTTTTCTATGTGCTGGATACTTGGCACCGCAAATTTAAGGCCAGTAAAAGCCATTATGGCAAAAAAAAAAAAAAAAGAAAAAAAAGAAAATGGCAACTTTTTTTTTTCTACAGGCTTGAACAGGAGAAGTGGTTTTGAGCCCTGCAGTGTTTAATACTTGTAATACTGCCCCAGGCCCTGAGTCGGGGTTCATTCCTGGTCCAGACTTTTTCCCCCTTCCTCTGTCAGTTACTGCATTGTTCTGCAGCTAAGCATGGATGCTCATTCTGAAGGGGTGCTTCTGCTCTTCTCCATTGTGAACCTGGAATCAGGGATCCCCAAGAGTTGTGTATTTTTTCCAGCTGGGGTTTAGCACTAATCTTGCATTTGCTGACTAACAAACATGATCTTTCTGTTGTTCCTTCCCATGGCATGTCCTAAATCCATCCTGGCAGGTAAACCGCATCCGAACGAGAGACTTTGACTGCTGTCTGGCCGTTCCCTTGATTTCAGAGGCTGGAGATAAGCTGGACCTGGTGATTAGCCGGAACCCCTTGGCCCTGGCTGCCAATGCTCCCTCGGAGGGGAACAGAGAGCTCTCAGCACAGGTGCCCCGCAGCGCCGAGGTCAAGGCGAGTGTCCAGACACTCTGAGCAGCAGGAGCAGAGCAGATGATGCCTCTGCCGAGCTCTTGTGGTATTTGGGGTGTTATTCCTGGTTTTTTGCACTGGTATTTGTAAATGCTCTGTGTACCATAACCTGCAAGTGGGGAGGTGGGTCTCCAGTGAGCCTGTAGACCGCCAAATATTGCTGGGAAGGTCAGAGCTGTGTGTGCGTCTGGGGCTGTGGCAGCGATGGCAGCAGGACAAACTGCCGAGAGGAGGAAGGACCATCCACAGCCATCCCCCGTGGCAGGGCATCCCCCTGTGCTTCTGCCATCGAGTGTGCAGGCTCCTGCCTCTGACATCCTCCTCACCCTGAAAGGCCTTGGCCATCCTACAAACACACATGGTGCTATTATGTTCTTTGTTTGCTCAGTTAATCACATACAGCAAGACTGAAATGCCTTTCCTTTTATGTTGTGCCCAGCTCCATCCTTTCAACACTCCTGGCAAATCAATTCCTGCAGCCCCTTGCACTCCCAGTGCAGGGCTGTGGAGAGAGCCAGTTGAAAGACACTTCAAAATGTGCTTGAGAGTGGCTAAATGCAATTCTTGTGCAGAAACTGGTATTTGCAGCTGTCTCCTGCCAGCCCTATCCACATTCTCCCCTAGGTTTGGCTCACCCCGTAGTGGGATTAGGCACCTTGTGTGGCTGATTCCAATGAGCAATGTTCAATGTTACCTGTGCTCAGTAGTGACTACAGAGGCCATACCCAAGGCTAAAGGCCTCGAGTACCTGCCTGAATCCCCCTTGTTTGTCTGAGCTTTACAGAGATTTCTTCTTGCAAACCTGGCCTGTGCCTGGAAGTAAAATGGCAGAATAGTGAAATTCCTGGGGCTGCCCCTGGTGTTTTGGATCAATGAAACCTTGCTGTCTCCCCTGAGGCAGAGGATTGACAAGCCTTTGGTTGGGTGGGGGTTGTGTCCTGTGTCCCTATGGGCTGGGTGGTGTGTGCCCCCTTGCCTGTTGCTGCCCTCTTGAAGCTCTGTGGCTGTCCCCCTCCTGCCCGAGAGCCCCTGCCCCTCGGGCAGAGGGGCTGTGGCAGAGGGGCTGTGACATTTTCTGCCCTGTTTCCCACATTAGCACTTTATGATGATGTCCCTGTCCTGGTGGCAGTGTGCAGCTTTGCTTTCCCTGGGAAGGCCTGGGCCGTGGAGTCCAAGAGCTCCCTCCATCAGACACTCCAGAGCCCACTGCCCCGTTGGCTGCTTGCCCTCCCAGTTCCCCCGTCCCCTGCATGCAGGAGGGAGTTGGGTGGGTGTACAGCACGTGTGTGTCACTTTGCTGAGCCAGGACTTGTCCCCGCACTGTCTGTCCCCTCCAGCCCTTGTGACAGCACAAAGGTATCTGGGTGTTCCTTCCAGGCACGGCCCCATCCAGCTCTTTGTCCTTGTAGCCATTTTCTCTTTGAGTATGCAATATCCCATACCATTGCTGCCACAGCTAGATAACGTGCCATAATTGATACTGTGGAGCATTGACAGTGCAGCCGAAAGTGTTTTTATATGCAATATTCTGAGCAGTGGAAGCTCACTGGGGCTTCTCATAGGTTTTTAATGAAGACTTTTATTAAAGGCTTTAAAAAAAAAAAAAAAAGGAGGAAGAAGAAAAACTTGGTCCTTGTATCCCTTCCTATGCATTTTGAATGATATGAAGATGAAATGCATTACTTAAATGTGTATTTTTATCCATATATTAGAGTGTATTCCTTGTAAAGTATTTTTATATGCTAATTTTCTTATGTATCTATGAAAGCACAATATTTAAAAGTACAGCATTTCAAAGAATATTTTAGTCCTGTTTTGGACCTATTTGTAAATCTCTGTATTTAAATGGGATTGGAATGACTTTGACTTTTTTTAAAATTAAATAAAAGCAAATGAAATGCATTTATTTTGGTTTGTGTTGCTTTCTGCTGGAGGATGATAGTGAGGCAACGCTTTGCTTCCAGCAGCATTTTAACTTGCCAGGGGACACTGTTTGTAAGACGCCTTGGAGGACAAGGGGGAGGCCATGCAGAGGGTTTTGCTGGGAGGCCACTGTTTGTAGGGCTACCAGTGTTGTCCCCTGCCACCCACCATAATCAGCAGGACTTGGGTTGCTCCCTTCCCTGTGCTCATAGAGACAATTTTGCTGAAGCTGTTAACAAGAGCTGGAGATGCTCCTGCATGTGGTTCCAGCACTGCTTGCAGCTTTTCCACACTGGGAATCTTGGCTTAAAGCTGGGCTGCTCCATGACAAAACACTGACGCAGCAAAGCACGCGGCAGCCGTGACGTGGCAGCATTTGCAAAGCTGTGGTTAATCCCTGGGGATGGGTTAGAAAACTCCTGGAGGATGATGTGCTGGCAGGAGATGTCCCATCTGGTGCTCAGAACCCTGCAGCTCCAGAGGGGTGCCTTGGGGATCTGCACTGTGGTAGCCAAATTACCCCAGATCTGAAACCAGACATCCCAAGGAATGACTGCCATGAGCCCAGAACGCAGCTCTTGTGTCCGTGCATGGAGGATTTGTTCCCTCTGCTCCCAGTGTGGGCAGCACAGGCTGGAATGCTCCCTGGATAAGGCCATAGGGAATCTCTTCTCACCAGCACAGAGAGGCTGAGGTCGGTTTAACAATCCTTCACGGCCAAGTGGGTAATGCAGGAATTTTCAGAGATGGAGCAGGGTATAGGAATGCTCCTACTTAGACACTGCCACATAAACACCCCTTATCTGCCCTCTCTGGCTGCCCTCCTGGGGTGACCACTTCAGAACAGGGCCCTGCACGAGCCCTTGCCAAACCTGGAGCCAAGCGAAGCACGGGGGCTGCAGGAGGCTGAATGAGCGCCCATGGAACGAGAGCCTCGGGGCTCAGAGTGTGCCCAGGGTTCCCTGGGTGTCCCAGGGGAAAGGTTAGAACGGAGCTGCTCCCTGGGATGTGCCTCAGTGGGCTGCACATCCCCTGCTGATGTCACTTCTCATCCCATGGGCCTTGGCCGATGGGAGCTGCTGCATCCCTGGGCAGGTGATGGCCACCAGGGCAGGTAGCCAAAACCATTCAGCAGCAGCTTGTGGCACTTAGTGACTTTTAAAATTTCCTGGTTATTTATTTTATTTTAACCTGAGACACGCTGGAGTTGCGTCTGTGCTCTTACGAGCCTGCTTAGCCCAGGCATTGCAGGCTGTGCTGGTGAGAGAAACCCCTGACAAAGTCCTCAATCCCATCTGGCAAAATAACCAACCAAGCCAAAAAACCCCAGCTAAAGACAGCTGTGGGACTGATCCTGGGCATGGGGTGCTGGAGGCTCAGCAGGGATATTCAAATGTTTTATTTTCACAAGGAGGAGCCACCTACACTTTGGTTTTTTCTTTCCCTACCTCAGATCAGGATTTCAGGAATGGACACTCCGGTTTAACCTCCATCTGTTTGACTGAAGAGGCCAAAGGGGTCAAGAGGTCAGTGAGCTTAAAAAACCAGTCCCATTCACCAGAAAAATAAATGTTGGGGTGGGTTTTTCCCTTTCTTTTTCTTCCTATTGGGCTTTTCTGACATATTTGAACTCTCACAGTGCCATGCATCACGGGCTGGGCACTGGCTGGTGAGAAAAGGCTTTCTTTTGCATCACTTGGGTTTTTTAATTTAGTTTTTGATCTCTTTGATGTAATTTTTGTGGGTTTTGTTTTCCTCACCCCCTTTTTTTGCTTATTAACTTGTATTCCATGAATTTTTGCACTTTTACCTCTGACTCTCCCCATCCCACTGAATAAGGGGCTGAGTGAGTGGCTGTGTGTGGGGCTGTGCTGCCAACCAGGGTGAAACCATGGCACATGTGATGTTAGATAGTGATTACACATATTTCATATATATATATATATATATAGTATTTTATAAGGGCAAAAAACCCCACACCAACAACCCCAAAATAAGTAACAGGTTTAAAGGAAGAACTGAGCTATTCAAAGACTAAAAAAAACCCATTCAAAAGCATAGCTGGTTTATAAAGGAAAGTTTTATTTTCAGTTATAAGGTGATTACAAACTCATCTAAAAAAGCAAAGATGACTTAAAAATATCCATATACATTTTATTTATCTAAAAAGCAAAACAGAAACTGCAAAATACAAACATTTACCATATACACAAAGGATAGGGGGTTGTAGGATTAAATTACAATCCAGGGTTTTGTTTCAAATACAAATATTCCGTTTTGGAACACACAAAAAATGTTTTAAAATGTTTTAAAAATATTTTTAAGGTTTTTTTTTCTTTAAAAAAAGTTCAGATGACATTTTCAAGGAGGCTATCATCACCCTCGCCTCCTCGCTGCATGTGCTACTCATTATCACATTACTGTAGTCACAGTTGCTAGGAATTTAAATAATTAAAAAAACACCACTGGTTTTTTTAGCCAAACACATCAAACAAGATGGATCACCTCTTACAATGTGAAGTCCCTGGCAACATTATCAGGTAACAATCACAACATTACACTGGAGAAAAAGAACATCCTATTGAACAACGAGCACTTCAGAACAGTACTGGGATGCTGCGGTGCTGAGAGACCAGCGCTGGCTTCCAGGACAGGAGCAGGTCATGAACTAACTCAACTTGCCCCCTCAGGTTTTGTTTGTTTCATCAGCCTCTCAACAGAATTTTGCCACTGTTTGTTGGTTGTTTTTTTTTTTTTTTTTCTTTCTATATTGAAAAAAATTCGACTCTTTCGAACATCTCAGCTGCAGAAGCAGGTACATTTAGGAACAGTGTGTATCGTGCTCACTGTGCTACAGGGCTGAAGCCTTCCCCCACAAATGCACACACACACAGCACGTGCACAGCTCCTTAGCATCACTGAGTTTGACTTTTTCTTTTTTTTTTTAAATTAGCTTTATTTTTCCCATTATTTCTTCTGATTTCTCAAGTTATGCCACCTTTTCCCTGTGCTGCAAAGGTAAAAGCGAGCAGCACCATTCTGCTGTGCACTGCAGAGCCTCAGGGAGCAAGCCTCCCAAACCTGCCTCTTTAAAATTATCTTCAATTTACTTTACTCTTGAACTCGTGGTAATTAAATTCTGACACTTCTACTGATTATTTCAAATGAGGACACATCAGCAATACAAAAAGGCTGTGTCTGCCATTCAATTGCCCAACACTATCAGCAGGGTCAGGCTTTTTTCCAGGCACAAACCCTGTCACTGAAGTTTTCCATCTTTGATGGGGATGGGTGGGTGATTCGTTTTCTTAAAAGTTTTCAACCTGCAAAATTTTGAGCTTGTCCCTGTTTTCTGTTGAAATGGTGTCTCAAGCTATTTCTGCTCTTGTTTTAGGACATGGGTGAATTGAAATCACCAATTCCCAATGACAACTGGAAAAAAACCACACAAATAATGTGACTTTTTCTGTTTATTTTTAATAGAAACAAACAAATTTTTTTTTTGCCTGTTTTTTTGAGAAGCATTTTCCATGTACACATTTCTTTTGAGCTGGCAGAAAAGAGCCACAATCTGGTGGAGGGTGTGGGGCTGGTTATATTCTGGCAGTTTTCCAGTGGGTGCTGGTGCTGGTTATATTCAAGTCTCTCTTGAGCAATCTTTCCCATAGGCTCAAACTTACTGCTAACACCGTAAGAAATTTTTTGTGACTAAAATATGGAGCTCAGGGTACCTCTTTTGCACAAGTTCAAGGGTTTCTTAAATGTCAAGTGTCACCAAATCAACTAAATACTTTGTTTCTTAAGCTTATCTTTGATTATAAGAAATAAAACAAGCTACCAGGGTCTGACAGTTCCTGACCTTTGCTCATGCAAATATACAAATACACAACTACACGTCAATCCTAACCACAAGGCTTTGGATGCTGATTTTGGAGAAAACAAGTCCAGGGCAGCTGCCTGAACCCACACCACACCCAACCTCCCATGCCAGGAGCCATTGGTGCCTACAAGGAGCCAGGAGAGCTCACAAATCGAATCTTAAGGCTTCTTTGGAGGGGCCATCGTCCAGGATTTTGTCATTACTTTCCCTCTTCCACCACCCCCATTTAGGAAAGACCATTTGGACACCCTGGCAGGTTGGCTCTTTGCAGGCAAGTGGTGTCTAAACCTCCTCAATCCTCATCCTGAACAGCTTGGCAAGATTTACACACATGATTTGCAGCCCAGGAATAGAAGCAATGTCCTCACTGTGTGCGTGCATATGAGGGTGGAAGATTTCATCTACTAGTCTACTTAAACACAGATTTATTTTCATTCTTTTTACTGAAAGTGAGCAACTTCCATTGAATCTCCTTGGAAATGATGTCAGGGTCATCTTTCTTCCAAGTGTACTTGAGCTGCTTAACTAACTTGTCCACTGCATTCGATGCACAGCTTATTTAACATCTTATATACATTATGCCTCCAGGAGTGATCCTGCAGGGACCACAAGACATGGAAGCCAATAATCAGTTATTCAAAAGTGTTCAAATCCTTCTCCCACAGCTGGAAGTTTGCCAGTGATGCAACAAGTGGGAGCTTTGAACCCAAATGTGAAAGCACAACCTCAACAAAACAGAAAGTCTCCTTAGCAAATAAAAACAGACCAGGAGGAGACCTGGAAAAGATCTATTGAATGGAGATGTCCATGTGTCTTCAGATCGACCTCAGTTTTTAAACGCTGAGACAAAGAAGAGGAACCAGGAGGATCTGCAGCTGGGAAGGGAGGATGAACACAGGGCTGGAAACAGCTGCAGGAGGTGCTGTCCTGGCGGCGACAATCAGAGCTCTGCGGATGCTGCTGGGGTTCTCTTGGTGTTACAGCATCTGTAAGGCCGCGCTATTTTTTCCCCCCTTCTTTTTCTCATTTTGTCCTCTCCTCAAGAACAGCAGTGAAAATCAATTTTGCTGAGCTGTTTCAGCAGATCACAGCTAGCTCCCCTCCACCCCTAATTCCAGGAGCTGCGCTGCTGCTGCGGGGTGGCCACCAGCACTGTTCTAGATGGCAAATGCAGCTGCCAGGCTCTTGTATTTTCATTTACAACACAAGAACAAATCCATTGTGGACCTACTATCTCAAACTTGAAAGAGGACTTTTCTAAGTGTATGGATCTGTTTGGACCAGATGAAAAGGAAAGCTATAGATGAGAAGGAAAAATAGAATAATAACAACAACAACAATAAAAAACCAGTTCTATTTATGAAATCATACTGTTTAAACACTGAGATACAGACTACTGGTAAAGTCCCTTAGAATAGATACTCATTCAGAGAGATCATCACTAGTGACAGGTGAACTGAAAAGGTTTGGAAAATTGAGAAAAATAAGAAATAGATCAGAAAAATCTCACGGGGAAATGTTCCCCTTTACATTTCTACTATCTCTTGATTTCAGTTCAGCTGGAAATAAATACTGCTGAAACTCTGCTGTTTTCAAGCCCAGAAGACCCCATGAATACAAAGATACATGAAACATGAAAAGGTGTGCGTGTTGTCTTGGTTTATGCTGGCTTAAATCTCAGGGATCTGGTTCGAAAGATCTTATGCCAAAACTGCACTGTTTTCCCAGATCCAAACCAGTTCATCTATAACTAGTCATGATGCTTTACAGAGAGTTCCTCATTTACACAAAACAGGTAAAATATGTCATAAGAGTAACAAGTAAATATTGGAAAAAAAATCAGTTGTCTTTGCAGTCAAAATAGGTAGAAAACACAAACTTTTTTTTTAAAAATTATGTTTTAATAAATTTGGCAGAGGATCATGTTGAAATGCAAATTAATCACCAAGAAAAGTTTAGAAATCTGATAAAATTGTTAGGTAAAAACCCCAAACTGTAAAAATGCAAATGTGCTCACTGGAACTCAAACCCCAGATAAAACAAGAATTAAGTACATTTTTTTTTCAGGGAAGGGAGGAGGGAGAGGAGAACTGTTTTCCAGAAACAATGATTTCTTGGCTCTTGGTGAGTCCCAGCCCTCCCCTGCAGTTGTGCTGAAGAGCACAGCAGGGCCAGGGAGGCTGACACAGAGAATCTTCAGTGAGGTTGTTGCATATGTGCGAGACCTTTTCACTTGGAACATGGAAGCAACTGATTTGAATGGCACAGTTCGTACTGAAATGGGGCTGGGTTCTATTCTCTGGTAGTTGTATTTTGAAAGGTGTAGTATTATTCCTCTGGTTCTTCCCACTAAGACACTCTCCACAACACGGGAGATGCCTGAACCCCCAGCTGACTTGCTGGAGACATCTTTGATGTAGCCAAACCATTTTTTCCCTAACTAAAGCTTGTCTCAGCTCTATAGCACAAAAGTCATGTGCAAACTATATAATCTCAAACACAGTTGGATGACAATGTATGTGTATATATATATATATATATATATATATATATATATAAAAGAAATAAATCAAGCATCAGTGTTTCATCTGCCCTCACAAAAACATTAATTTAGACCCCCTTAACCTTCTACTTCCTCTTCACCCGTGTCTGTTTACTGCAGACACTGACTGTAACTCAAAAATGAGAGTCCAAGCTGAAGCCCACTAAGAGAGTGGTTTTGGTTACATTTCCTTGCCCTCGATTGTTAAAAAAATAAAACTGCTGCATGCATATTCCTTTATTTTGGGCATATTTGATGACACCCACTGGCTCTCAGAATTCCTCCTGTAAGCTTGGGTGGTTTCTGCTACTGCCCAGCAGGTGTCATTTAGATGTTTGCCATCTCCAGCTATGCAAAAATTTCCTTCAGAACTCTCATAACACAGCAATGAGAAAAAAGAAAACATAACTCTACCATGGCTGGTTTTGTTGCTGCAACTCAGCTCTCTGTTGTAAAAGTATCTACAAATTCAAACTAGAAAGATTTGGAAGTTATAGATGCAGCGATGTTTTGCTTTAATAATTAATAATTATTTTGGTCCATCTCTTAGTTTTACATCTCCCTGCTTCTGTTACAGGGAAACCAACAAGTTAAGAAATGTTTGTGCTGCTGTGGCCAGTTAGCACATGGGACAAGAAAAAATGAGATAAAGCTACTGTGTAGGAATGTTAAGAACTGTTTATGTTCCTGTTTAAATAAGTGACAACCTCTGCCTTGACAGACTAAGCTTAAAACAGAATAAGCAGATACAAACTCTGCTTTTATCAAGTATTTCTTCTAAATACCTTTGGATAGACTACCCGTGGTATTATAAGAAAAAAACCTGTCTCCCTCGAATACAATGCCCACATGACAAGGCTGAGTTTTGCCAGAGAACCCGTTCCCAGCACAACCTGCTCAAGTTGAAAAAAAAAAGGCAGAAAAGCAAGAAAAAATAATAAAAAGGCTTTTGTCCATGTTTTGGACAGTTTTCAGGGATTCAATTCCCCACAGAAACATTCACCTGCATTACATGAAGTGGATCCCCCATCCCTGTACTCCTTGTGGGGGTTTCTCTTCACTTCCCAGTCTCACCTGGAATGGTACCCAATTCCTTCTGATCAACACAAAATATTTCAGTGTTATGTGTTCCCTTTGCTTTAATTTAAATTCCAAAGAGCCCTGACTCTTCAGCAGATAAGAATCATAAATATGTTTGCCACCCTCCAGCCCCCTTAAAAATAAAATAAAATAGAATAAAATAAAGTAAAATAAAATAAAATAATGGGTTAATCCAATGATGAGCAAGGAAACTGGGGCCTCTAGGTCCACTACTGCTATTTAGTAACATGGGACAAGGGACTCACTTAGTCCTTTTGTCTGCTCCTCCAACAGCAATGACCTCCCTCCCCTAAATAAATAAATAAAGCAAATCCTGGTTACTGAACTTGGAAAAGCATTTTTGAGATACATGGATGAAAAGCACCTGTTTGCTGTGATATTATTATCATCATTACTATTATTATTAACAATGTGTCTGTTATCAATACCAGTTACACCAGGTGAGTGGTTTTGTTCCTCCTCTCAGGGATGACCTGGTTTGTGTTCACCTCTGGACAGTCAGAGTCCAGAAGTGATTCCTTTATTTTCCCACCCAAACCAAAGTCCAAATGAGGAAGCAAACACCTTAAGCACCCAGAGAGCAGGTGCTGCTTTTCCTCTCTTGCCTGCTCTGCGCTCATCCCTGCTGCCCTGGGGACAGGCTGCCCTCCCAGTTTGCAGAATTCAAGTTTACACCAGTGCCACCACACCAAAATATGGTTTGCTGGAAAACTCAGGAGCAGGTACCCAACCTCCCTGCTCACACACAAACAGCAGGCACTTCACTTATGTTAAAAAAAACCTCAAAAAATTTAAAAACAACAAAACAAGACTGAACCATGCCAAATCCCTCAAACGCCTTCCCCAAGTTCTCTTCAGTGGGTGTGACAGGGTCCCAGTGCTGTCCCTGGGAGGTACAGCCACAATACTGTTCACATCCAGCTTCTCTGCATCCCTTGCAACCCCTCCACTCCAGCTGCTTGGCGATGTCCTTACCAGGGACTGCACTAAAAACTGAACCCACTCCCCAAAGTGACCCTGACACCTGTCGTTTACCACAGCTGAACCAGAGGGTGGAAACACTACACCTTTGAAAATTCTCTTGAAACGGCATTTTTTAAAAAAAATGTATCTCACAACAGAGCTCCTTTTGTGTGTTCTGTAGATTACCCTGCTCCCAACCATACCAGCACCTAAAATTGCTTTCTGAGACTTGAATGTATTGCTGGCAAGACAATCAATTCAAGTGGTAAGGTGTATAATATTTAGAGATAAAGATATATATATTTAAAAAAACCCAATAATAGTAAATTCTTGTAATATGTCTAGTCTGATATGAAAGCTCTCCCTCTACAGAGAGACGTCTGCTGTGATTACCTTACAAAATATTAAAAAAAAAAACCAACACACAAAAAATAACTTTCTCTGTGAGAAATAAAAATAAATCCTAGTGCAAATATAAAGCTCTGTAAACCTGGTCCTATGAGAATCTATGGTTAGTAAACGGCAGTTAAAGCAGGTTTATCCTCTCACAGAGAGAGCTCACATCATGGTTTCCACAATGATATGAGTTGGCTTGATCAATCCGCCATTCGAAGTTCCATTGGGGCAGAAGGGGGTGCCACTCTCCGTCTCCTTGGACCATCGATTCACTTCCTTGGGGGCAGCCACCGCCTTTATCCTCTGCAGGAGAGAAGGAGAGCACAGCTGAGATGAGCAGAAAACCTCTGAGGAGAGCAGAGGGGAGATGAGCAGGAGGCCTCTGTGTCTCCACGTGCAGGATGTGGCATTCCAAGGACAGGGATGGTGGCTGTGGGAGATGTGTGGCTCTGTAAGGATGTGGGGATCTCTGGAGCCTTCAGCTCCTGCTCAGCTGCAGAGCCTTGAGGCAGGGCAGTCAGACAGGAGCATTATCCAGCATCCTGCACACTGGGCTTTCAGTGCTGCACAGGATGTGTGTCCTCCTCCCTCATTTGGAAACAGCTCTGCCTCTCAGCCAGCCTTCACTGCCAAGTGGCAACTTCTGTCCTACATCTCAGTTCACAAAGGAAGAACTGAATGGCATCTGACCAGTGTGTACTCTCTTTCCTTTCCTAACATGGTCTTTGAAAAGTGTTTTGGCTACTTTTAGACTTGTCTCTCATGGTGACAATGGTGACAATGAAGGCAGGAAAATTAACACTTATGCCCCGGCCACAGCTGAAAAAGGCCATTAACACTTGGACGAAAACAAATGCAAATGTTTGTGCTCTGGGATGTTTGGGTTTGGTATTTTTTTAAATTCTATTCTCTTTTTTCCTAACCCAAAGTGTCCCACTTTCTTCTCCAAAAATACCCCGACCTGCATTTAAGATCAACTTGTTAGACAAAAAGAAAACTAATCTGAAAACTTTGAAGAGAACTGCTAAGTGTCATGCTTGCACAGCCTCTAAAAACTTTCCACCACTAGAAAAAAAAAATACAGGAGCCCAGACTGAACTGAAAAGGGCAAGAGATTTCCTGCAAATCCAAACCTGAGGGAATCTGCACTGTCAGGTCTAAATCAGACACTAACTTTTCCAAATACCAGGACAATCTGAATCCAGTTTTTCAGTTTGAAATAAAATAAACATAAATTTAAAAAGCTAAAAAGTGAAGTCCTCTGTCAAGAGGGTTTAACTTTTATTTGGTCCCCCACAGAGAAGACCATGCCTGAGAGACACACAATCCACAGGTGTATCTGAATTTCCTTGAAATTCAATGAGTTTTCACACAACCAGGCTTGACCCAAGTCTCTCTTTCTTTATCTTGCTTTCCCAGCAATTTTCAGGATGGTGCTTCTGTGTCCCTGGGGACTGGAGAAGAGAAACCTGAGACCCAGATACACCCCAGTCCTTGAATGTTTGTCTGCACGTGGAGGTAATGATTTGCCAAGCTGGAAGCTGCACAAGTGGGACATGAGTAAAATCACTTGGTGTTTATCTGAGAACAGAAGGCTTTGTGTTTGTTCTCTTTTGCTGTTTGCCCAGAGGACAGGTGATCTTTAACAGCTTTATTTGCCTTACCTGGGCAAGGTGGCAGTTTTCCAAGCATTACTTTGTATAAAACACAACAAGTTAAAGCTCCCTTTCCTCTCCAGACAGACACTTGGTTGTTCTTACCTCAATGAGTGACCCATCTGACCGAATGATGCGGATGACCATCACCATAGGGATGCAGATCATGGAGGAAAGGGCAAGAACCCAGCCCAGGCCAATTGCCCAGTCTGGGTATGTGTAGACCTTGTTGTAGGTCAGTGGTTTATACTTGGCCAAAGAAAAGATAAAGCACCCCTGTGGATGAGAAAGGAAAACAAAGTGAGGCTCAAAAAATGCTTAAAGCAGTAGGGCCCTGGTGTAACCACTGGCCCTGAGGAGGACAGGCCGTGAAAGGCAGAGCTGATGGATACCATATGTATTTTAAACCAATGGGAGAATTGTTCTTCCATTTCAATCACTGGAAGAGCATCTGCATCTGCTTACAGCATCTGCTGTGTGATGACAGAGTGCTGAGATGGTGCTGAACAGCTGCAGTACACTGCCAATTCTTCTTCAGGGCTCAACTATTTGCTGTGCACTGCAAGATTACCAGGATATTCTTCCCACCCAATGAAATACTTCAAGCCAAAGTCTGCCTCAGACTGCTAAAGTCTTTTTATTACAATGGCCTAGCAGTCCTATGTCTTAAAGTAGGGACTGCTCTTTGGAGAGCGAGTTTTCTCTTCATCAATGTAGAAATTTGCCAATCCTAAGAAAAATCCACTTAAACATAGCCAACTGCAATTTGTGCAGGCACAGTAGAGAGCTGTGATGTTAGAAGCTGACATCTGAGAACACGATGTCTTTGCAAGGTATGCTCAAGCCTTCAGCTTCTCTTTGCAAACTGAATGCAACAGCCTTCCCTTGAAGAGAAGCAGTAAGAGGGGGCTTAGCACTGCCAAGTGCAAGACTTGAAAGAGCACAGGTCAGTACTCACCACGCAGAGAACTGGTGTGATCACAATCCAGCTCCACTTCATCCAGGGACCAGGTCTGTATCCAATCATATCCTCAATGGCATCATAAATATTATCAGCGCCTGCAAGAATCGAGCAAATACAAGCCCTGTAAATACTGTAGGATTAAAGCTGCTTTCCTAGGCTCCCCAAGGGGTATTTAAAGTGAAAATGAGGGTATCATACGTATTCTTCACATGCTTCCCACAGTTGTGAAGTCCAAGATGATTTCCTTGAAAAGCTCGAATGTTGGGGGATCTCTCATCCCACCCTCCCCTCATTATTTGCCTGCAGGAGTGCGACTCTAATCTCTGCTGCCCCCATCACACCCCCTCTCCTCTCTCCAGACTCTCGCTGAACTTCCCAGAGGGATCACCATGAGAAAGACTTGACAGCAAACAGTGCACCTGCTTCTACAGAAATCTGACTTTGTTTTGCTTTTCTGAGGCGATGGAATTCATGGAGAATCGGAGAAATAACCAGTCCTAATCAGCAAACATCTGATTATTGCCCAGCCACAGCTCGGGCAGCTACAGAGGCCACTGTCAGACCGTGGCGCTTGGCATTGCCAAAAGGAATGGGGCAGAATATATTTTCAGCTTTCTTTTTGTACTTTCTGTTTGGTTGGCTTGTCCCTCCAGACATTGCAGCTCTGAAAGGAAATTCTCTGAGAGACAAACAGAAATTTTCATGGCTGGCCACACTTTCAACTCTCACCTCTAAACTTAACACATGAAAATGCTTAATTGTGCCCTTATTAATTAGCAATGGAGGAACACTCATTTTTTTGTGGAAAAAACACTGGAGATTGGATTCATCCCAGATGCAAATTTGTCTCCAAGAGGTCAGGGAAAATTTATATTAGTGGCATGTGCCTGTTGCTGGGAAGAAGACTCTGGGGCGGCTGATGATTAAATATTTGGCTAGCAAAATTGTCACTGACTCATCAAAAGTTATGATATGAAAGGATTCTCACTTACCATAAACCCAGGCTACAGCAATACATTCAAAGAATGCAACCCACAAAAGGCATACACCACTAGCTGCATAGTAGTCAAAGAGTTGAAAAACATACATGCCACCCTGTTAAAGAGAGACGCAATTGGTTAAGATCCAACAGGAAAAAAACCCCAAGAATTCAGGCCTGGCTCCCAGTAACATCTACCAACATATCCCAGTGACTCCCGTCCAACAAGAAGCAGCATCTAGCAAACAGGTAAGATAAATATTTGGCATTACCTTCCCCAGGGAATATGCATGTTTACTACAGGAATAACTCCAAACAAGACAATGATTAAACAAAATTAAGCCACTTAATATAATCTACTGAGACACCTAAATCTTTCCATCTTCTAAGTATTTTAGGATGGGCATTTAAAAGAAACAAATGGTTGCCTCCTAACATTAACACCTTAAAAAGACTAAAAATGAAGTCAGTTCATCAGGAGGGTCTTCATTTATTTATTGAGTCAAAAGGCTGCTTTCATGAAAATAGTTCGTTTTTTGTTTTATAACTCTATTTATACTCTGCTGTTAGACTCTACTCTTACTACACTGCACTTTCACTTGAAAAACTGTGGGGTTTGGGCATTTTTGTTACAGGTGCTATTTTACCTCCCACAGTCATGCTCTTTCAGTTGTTTTTAAAATCTGGCTTGGATTTTATTTTGAAGATAAATATCACAACAGTGCAGGCACTGGAACATATTCCTGTCTTGTTTACACTAGAATAAATCAAGTGGAATTTAATTAATTCAAATCTGTGTAAGATAAAAATCTCTTTCCCTGCATGCCACTGGATGAGTTCTCAAAGTGCTCTGCTGAAGGTTTCCCCTATGTTTCATCATTTAGGACTAGATGTTAATACTCATACTCGTGTTGACTGGTACCTGAGATCAGATTGAATTTAATGAGGTTTCATGTATCTGTTCCTGTGACTGAAAAGGGACATATCACTCCCATTCAAAATGCTTTCAGAGCTAGGGATGAAAGATGATCTGTCCATCTAAAAAGCACTCCTCCTCTGAGTCACTAATGCTTTGCAGTCTCAAACATAGCTAAAACTGGCCTGAAAAATGGCTGAAGAAGAAGGCAATTTGCTGCACTGGTGGTACTTACCTCAGTCACCATAGTTAGTCCCAGAAGATAGCTAAGGAAACACACTATGGCGATGAAGATTTCCCGTCGGTAACCCTTCCTTAGGAAGGATGGGTGCAGATCAACTAATGACGTGATCTGTCCTTCAACTTCAACAAACTACAGGGGGAAAACAACAGTGGAGAAACGACTTGAAGATTACCTGTTATGCAGTTCATCCAGGCTCCTGCTTGAACAAACCCTCCCCAGCAACACCCCAGCCCTGTGCTCTGTGCTGCTCTCGATAAAGAAACGGAAACGGCTCCTTTGTAAAGCTGAGGTTGGAGCCTGGGAGAAGCTTTCAGGATGGAACAAGCTTTCAGAATTTCTTTTCATTACCTAAGAAGCCTTATGAGCTAAAAAGGGGCTCTGCAAATGCAAGCCACAAGGACGAGGGAAGCACTTATGTGCCTGATGACAGGAAGGCACTTATGTGACTTTTATGCTGTCACTGTCCCAGATGAACACAGGATGTATGCTAGAGAAGAGGCAGAGGGAAAACACTCAAAAAAAGTCCAAGCTAGGAGAGTACCTCCCAGACCTTTTCTGATGTGCCAGGAAACATCACAGATATTAGTTAGGCTAATTCCACAATTTGATATAATTCTGCTCTTGGGTATGTTAGTCAAAATCCAGCCAAGGCAAAGCATACTGTGATGTGAAAGAACACCTCTTCTTGACTGAACGTGGAGCTGTGAGAGGAGTATCTCTGACTGAGGCTCTGGGTACTTCTGCAGCAATAATGGAGCTGCTCATACAGTTCACATTCAATGATCTGGCAAACTATTTGCACTTGCAAACCAAAAATGAAGCTCTGAATAAATGAGCTGAAAGACTTTATCTTGCTTCATGATAACTGTATTTATACTCACTTGTCTTTCGAAAACTATACAACTGTGTAACTTGAGTTAACTAAAAAACACAAACTGGATTTGAATAAAAGTTGGAAGTTAATTCAAAAACAGATCTTTCTGCAGCTGGAGGAAAGCAACTACTGAACTTCCCCAAGCAAAACCATAGAAGGGATCTTTTGACTGATCTGTGCTTTCAACCTGTCAAGGTACAAAAGCACCAAGCTCACTGAAGACACGAGGATATGGACTGGAGGTATCCATCAAGGCCTCCTCTGTAGAAAAGATCTTCACTTTAAGTAGATACATCATCTTAACTAATAACTTATCTTGGGGAACCTAAGACAGAAGTTTATTTCAGAAAAAGCTGCATTTTCCTACCTGGCACCTCATTGCTCTTGCAGCACCCAGAAATGCCCTATAACAACCCTACTCTATTTCCTGAAGTTCTATTTTGGAAATAGAGACCGTTCTGCAAACGGATTTTGTCCTCCACCAAATTTTATTGCATCCTGTCTTGTTACTTTGACTTGTGTAAAACTGGTTTTCTTTTTAAATGCAACCCTTTCCTTTGAGCTGATTTGATCTAAAACTGCTCTGGCATTCCAGAAACCTGCTTGACTGCACTCCAAAAAAACCAGAGGGGTGGAGGAGAGAAATTAAGCGCTCCAATTAGTTTTAATCATTCTGCACAGTGAGGAGCTTTTTAAAATTACTAGACAGCTTCCAATTTGCATAAGCATAGGGTTGCTGAACCACAGCATTGGGTACTTTCACATTTACTTAGGAGCAATTGAGAGTTGCTCAGTAGAGTTCAAAGATTAAGCCATAAAGAGCAATTTAGAGCAAATGAAATGAAAAAAAAAGTCGGAGATTAAGTACACAACAAGTGGGTAAAAATTCCATTTACAGAGCTCTCCTCATATGAGAGAGCATTTAGGCTACAGAAACATTTCATCCTTATGAATATATATATATATATATATATATATATATATATATATATATATATATATATCTTAGTGACTTTACATTTGAATGCAGAAAATTTTGGCAATTTTGAATGTGCAGTTACTGCATAATCCCTGGTCACCCATGTTTCCTTGTAAGTAGACTATCTAGAAATGATTTACAGGTTCCTTGGCAGTATTTAGTCCAACATTCCTACAAGTAACCACTGGGAAAAATAACAGAACTTCCTGACTGAACTTTCTGATTTTTTCCACGCTCACTAATTAAGAGCAGCGTGTGCTATAAAATTAGTACAGCTGGAATCTGAGATGCTTTCTGGCCTGTCTGGAGGTACTGAATGCATGCTGCTGACGTGAAAGTCAGCAGGATTCCACATTGCTCAGCACCTCCAAGCCCAAGGCCACCAAAAAAGGCTGCAGCTTTGTCTTATTGTTCTTGAAGCCACCCTGGATATACTGCACAAAACATTATGTGCTTTTTTGTACCTCATGCTGACTTTGCTTTTCTTTTTTGACACTTGGCAACCATCAAAACCCATACTCCTAGCAGTTATTAATTGTTAGTTTTTTAATGATGGTGTATACACCCTGCAGGTGTTCGCAATGGCACAAAGGGCTCTGTGGAACAGACTACTGCAGTCCTTTGTGTTTTAAAATGATTAAGCTTTTTTCCCAAAGTAGGAAAATACTGTAACCAAAATGGTGGTATTTTGTGGCCAGACTAGGAGTGAAATTTAGGTTAGGGAGTACTGCCCTAGTGGGATAGACCCCACTAACCCTTGATGACAAAGATTTACTGAGCAACACAATATAATGAATCAACAGCTGTAGATTCATCAAGTGCAGCCCCTATACTAAAAAGCAACCCAGATGAATTCCTCTCAAGCACCACTAGAGGTATTCTCTTGTTAATTCATGCCTGTAAAACGAGCTTTTCTCAGTGAGCAGTGCTGACACAGTAAGTCACACATCCCTTATCCATTGTACTAACCTGGCTATCCAGTCCAAGCAACAGAAGCATAATAAAAAAAAGGATTGCCCAAAAGGTGGGCAGTGGCATCATGGACACAGCTTTTGGGTAGGCAATGAAGGCCAGGCCTGGACCTAGAGAAAGAGAAAATAGGGAGGGGGGAAGGGAAGGGAAGAAAAGTAGTAAGTACCAGCTCTTTGGTAAAGGCAGCCACCCTCAAATTCAGGAATGCCTGGTTCCGTTCAGATAAATCCAAACGCAGCTGGAAATACCAGAAATGAAACAGTTTGGCTCTTTTATCTGAAATCGAAGCACGCATGACTACAGCAGAAACCACGGGCAAACCCCCAAGGCCAGTGCTAAGAGATCTCCAGTTTTAACATCTGTCTCAAACATGCCAATAATGGAGCTGTCCTACACCTGCCCTGCAGGGACACAGGACAGTCTAGGGGCTGGGGGACAAGGGGTGACCCAAGGGAATGGCAGAATCCCACTGCTAGCCCACATGGTCATGATGAAGATGATGATGATGAAACTCTTTTGCATGCAGGGAAGGGGACTCTGCTATAACCATTCCCTGGGATTTCCACTAATGCAACCACTGCCTCCCTCTGTATGCAACCTCCAAACCCCGCATGGCTTTTCTAAACTGGGATTTGCACTCCAAGGAGTTTGCTCCTTCTCTTCTACAAACCCTCCCTGCTGCACTGAGTGATCAGGCTACTCCTAATTTTATAAACTGAAAACTGCTGTTAGGAACTGCTGGGGTGTACAATCACTCTGTGTAAAACTGCTTCCCCGTGCTGTTACACCATCTGCCCCTATCCAGGCCAGCCTCCATGGACCTGCCACGGTGACACTGAGCATGACCATCATCAGCCCCAAGTGCAGGATGGGCTGCAAGTGTAGGAGGACCAGCAAGGGTTGGGGCTGAGTGCTTGGGGCTGAGTGCCCAGGTTCTCTGCTCTGGAACCCAAAGTGTGGAGTGCTCCTCCCTAGGTGGGGTCTGGCCTGCCCTGTGACCAGGTGTCACCTCACTCGTAGCCACACACAGAGCACAGGTGCAGTGCTCCTCTCCAGAGGCATCCTCACCTGGAGCCGGGAGCTATCAGTGTCCTTTGTGAGAGCTTTTGTGCAGAGAGGAAGAGCCCTACACCAGTGGGAGACAGGAATACTGGCAGCTCTGCATTTATGGCAGGCTCTCAGAGGAGATGAAGAAATTTGGTGATGCTGACAAAAAATTCTGAGGGCAGATAACAAACCAGAGTGAAACAAGGAATGCCTGGCTCATCTGCTTGTTTACTTTGAGGAGCCTTCAAAGTGCCAATTTTCAAGTGGATTGATGTAATTTTCAATGGGAAAAGGATTTTTTTAAGATGCTGCAGTGCGGGGCCAAAAAAATCTTATCTCTGATCTGTACAGAAAAATCTCTAACACTGCTCTTCCTACCTCCCACTTTTCCTTTCCAACAAGAAAGATGGAAAAAGAAGCAAGAGAAAGAGGTAAAATGAGATGAATTTTTTTCAAACTAAAGATAACTTTCAGTCACTGAAAATATTTGAACATAAATAAATACAAATTAGCCAACAATCAAACAACTAATTTTATTTTAATGAAACACAACTAAGATTTTATACGACAGAGGATACAAAAAAATTGGTGAATGTCTCAAATTTTGGGAGCTTTGCTTTTTTTCCACTTTAATTCAGTGGATACAGTAGATCCTCTCTGAGGGAGAGCTGCTAACAGATGGCATTTGCACCTGATCTGTGCAATTGATGAGACAGATGTAAAACTGCTCTCCTCAAAATTTGCTGCAATTTGTATGCTTTGGCCACTGAAACTGTTCTTGCACTGTGATACCAACTAATACCAAGTGCCCTAAGCCCTGAGCTATATTTTGATTTTCCTTTGAAACTAAGTGTTGAAATACAAAAAGTCCATGCGAAAGAAAATGTTCCTGGCAAGTCCTCAACCGAAACATAAATAATCTAAAATTTGTATTTAATTTGAAACCCTGTTGTTTTGAAGAGTGTTTTGCAAAAGTGAAGCACTTGTGGCTGCTATTAAAAGCCAGTGAGCACTGCTATGATCCCAGCCCACACACTGGCTGACTGCCATGGGGTGCTGTGGCATGGCTGGAGAGCTGCAGAGGCAGAGACCAGCCAGGCACCAGGAAACCCAAGGCATTATTGTCAGACAAGCTTAATCTGAATTTGTTTGCAAAGGGAATTGAAAAAAAAAAAAGAAAAGAAAAAGAAAAGGCAAATCTTGTGCTGGTGTAACAGTGCTACAAATTGCATGAGTGGTGAAGTATTTTTTCCAGCTAAACAGAGGCCACACGGATTAGACAGGACTCACTATGGTTTTGTTGAGCCCCCACTGCTTTTCTCTCTATCTTTAAAAGAATTCCTGAAAAGAAAAAGAACCTGTTTACTTAAAATCGGCTTTCACTCAGGAGTCAGAAGTCTGAGTTAACTGTTGAATAAACCTGCTAAAGCCAGTGAAGGCCAGCAGTGACCAGTGCCTTCAGCAGGAGCCAGCCCTGGCTGACAAGTGTGTCCCAGGCACATGGCACCAACACTGATTTTGGCACTGGGAAAAAATGTGGCCATGAGATTCCGCTGTCAGCAAATTTGCTGATGTTCCTGTGGCTTTCAGGAGAGCAAACAAATGGTGTCATGGATAAGGCAGGAGGAATTTAACTTTCTGGGCAGAGATGGGGTCTCAGCCCTGCGGACAACATCTTCTGCCAAGTGCTGCAGCCAAGTGGCAGCACCTCTGCTTGCCTTTTCCTGACCCAGGGGAGCAGTTCTGACCGTGCATCACAAGAAACCAAAAAAGGCAAGGCCAGAAAAAAAAAGGCTCAAGCACCTGCTGAATCCTCCTGTGCTAAGAAGAAGCAAGGAAAACTTCTCCCAGAGCCCCATGGATGTCCTGGGACACTCATCCCAGGGGAACCAAGGGTTTTCGGTAGCTCTGCACTTCTCTCTCTGAGAAAAGCAGCAAGAAAACACGTCGGAGGTGGTTTGGATACTTCAGGATAATTTCAGTAGTGCTTACTGTCATGTAAAAATGTCCCCTAGGACTTAGCCAAAGACCAGCAGTGATGGGCACGCGCTGCATGGTGAGCCAGTTGCAATCTCTGGCCATCAGTGACATGGATTTAAATAAAGGAGAAGACAACAAACTATGCAAAAAAAAATCAAAAGGAGAGTTCAGATGCTAGTCTGTGCCCTTGCTGTCCCTACAATAAGCTATTAAACCCCTTCTTTAAAAAAATGCATTTTGAGGTGCTGGAAAAAGGCTATTTAAACACTAAGTGAGTTAATTTGTGTTTAAAGATTACTTAACAATCCAGTGTTACTACAGAATTGCTTAATTCTAGAAATTTCAGGTGACAGGAATGTAGCTGCCTCTATCAGAGATATAATAATAAAAATTAGAATAAATATTGACCAGATAAAAACCTAATGTACAGATACTTAAAAATACTACTCTTGGAATTGATCCACCTATATATAAATTAAAAAATAGGGCTATTTATGATTCATTCAATAGGATTATTCCCTTGCTTCCTGTTTCCAAACAAAGCAATCAACCTCCAATCCAAATAAGCATTATGGCCAAGATTGTTACTAATTGCACTTGCAAGAGCTATGCCAATTGCAGCCACCCAAGAATCCAGCGGTGCCATCAATGTCATTAGTTTTTCATTAGCCCTTGTGAAGTGAGACATTTTTCTTAAAGACTTAACTCCCAGAGCCACATGATTAGAAGATATATTGACTTTTTCATTTTAACAGCATGTTTGCAGAGGAAAGCTTTCAAATTCTATGCAGGTGAATTAAAAGTGCTCGAAAAATTAGAAAGAAATATGAAAAGTGCACTCAGGTGACATTGTTATTACTAGAATCTGATTAGCTTTAAGCCTCATGGCTGTCAAGGCCTGATTCATTATTTTTCCATGGTAATTCCCAACTAATCTGTCTGTTCTATGTGAAAACACATGGTTACACCTGCCCTCATGGACTAGAAATGCACAGAGGAAAAATGTCATCTGTTTTGTTTGAGATCCAGTCACAAGCTATGAGGATTGAGCTTCTGCCTCTGCCTGTGCATAGGAGAATGTTAATGGGAAGGACACTTCTGAAATAAGGGAGGAATCTAAGTGTACATCAGATTTCAAAATGGACTTTGACAGTTCTGTCAACCTCACGCTGAAGCTACAGAGAACAAATGCAGGATTGCAACACCTAGAGTTCCTGTGGGTGAAATGGTCCACAAAACCCTGGAGATGGGAGTTCTCCAACTTCTCTTGCCTTTCAGTGAGATTTGGGAATGTATGTGTGTGTGTCCCTTCAAAAGGCCATGGTACTAATCCTACTCCAGTGCTGTGAGCAAGCAACACTAAGCTATAAAAATACATAAACATGGGCAATTTGCATTTGAATGAAAATAAAGGTAGTCTGAAAAGAAGGATGGAATAAATTCTTGAATCAATGACATTCTGGACTCTGGATAATGGTTCAGTTATCTTAACTCTAATCTCAACTCAAATGGATTACCACACTCCAGGAAATGTGTTTGCTGCCCTGTTAATCAAGACAGAGTAAACACTACAACCCCAGCTAACCCTCACTGCTCTAGATTAAAGCCCAAATCAACAACGTGCTTTTTTTTTCTGGCGATTATGGGAAATCTTGTTCTGTTTTATCACTTAAATGTTAGCTGATTGGGTCTGCAGAACTTTGCTCACACGCTGGGCGGCAGTGCCCACCACCACTGCCACCAACACCATCGTACCTGACTCTGCCACATCAGCAATGTTCACCCCTTGCTCTTGTGCCATGAAGCCCAGGACGGAAAAAATTGCGAAGCCAGACACAAAACTGGTACCACTGTTCAGGCATCCCAGCAGCAAACAGTCCCTAAGTCACACATATGTCATGGAGCAAGTTAATTAAAAAAAAATTAACCCATTGTCCCTACTTTATTTACATCATTTAGCTAAAACACTAAACCCCCTTGGATGGAAACTTGCCTATAGCAGTTGTATTTGTACTTGTTGTAGCTCCCCAGGGAAGTCATTGCTCCTAAGCAGATTGCATATGAGAAGAAGATTTGTGTCCCTGCATCTATCCAGACCTAAAGGGAAAGATAGAAATACTGTTATTACCAGCAATAATCAACAATAACACACAGTTGATTGCAATAACCAACACAAACACACAGTTCAAACTAAGCAAAATCTACAAAATAATTGCTTCCATTGAGGGTGAGAGCTAAAGGACCAGGGAGACAGGGAAAGAGAACAACACATTCGCAAGTTTGGCTTTCACAAGGAAAAGAAAATTGTTAGCATCAGAACCCAGAAGAACATAATCTCTACAATAGTTCCTGTTTCCCCTCCCCAGAGATGCTCAGTATTTCTAGTTTCTTAGTCATTCAGCTGATCCTTCCTGTTGGCGCAACAACAAACGTGTTTCAGTGCAATAGGAAATGCAGAAGTATTTATAACATTGCTCATTTCTCTTGTAACTCATTTCAGTTAGAGTCAGCCGACAGAGTCCTTAAACTGAGGATGTGAAAAGCTTGAGAAACAGGTTTGTGTATTTGGTCTGTTTATTTTTCTAGCTTTCTGGTTGTTTTTGTACCTGCTTAAATGCAAGATAAAAAGCCATAGGGGTGGGGGAAAACAAGCAAAATACAATGCACTTTATAAGATACATATTTGATCTTGGTCTCATGATTCTTTGTCCTGATTACATTAAAAAAAACACATACAGAGTGAAATAACCATACACTATGAACTTCTTGGCTAGTAAATACATAGCAAGCTATCAAAACACATCCTCTGAATCCCATCTGTTCTCTTCTTTCTGCAAATTCAAGTCTGCTAACACCAGTGGAGACCACCAAGGAGTTTGAGTAAGTGAGGATGTAGACTGAGGACCATTACCTCCTCCCTCCCACCATCACTTCCCAGCACCTTGCTGAGAAGGCTGAGGAGACTACTGTCTCCTCGGAGTGATGCTTTTGCTAGACCGTGGGTGGGAGCCAGCCAGCTCACACGAACCTCTCCTATGTTCTCTGCTGACACTCTCTGGTTAGGGCTAACAGTAGATCATAAAAATGATAGGGTCCCATAAAAGAAGATTAAACCATAAAATATAATGTCTCCTGTGAAAAGGGTGTCTTGTAAAAGAGGACAAGACTAGATAATGAACCAAATTTTCACATTGTTTCTTTCAATTACCCTTTTCCTACTTCAGTCCTTTAGTGACCACTGGAGTTTTATTTTAACCTAATACTCATTAGAAAGCAATAGCAAAGGCAGATGTTATTTCCTATCACTGTGACAAACATTTTATTGTTTTCAAAGATCCCTTGTTTGCTTTTCTTTTTTTCTTGGGGGAATACTGTATTTTTTTTTCATTTCTCACGTGAACACTGTTGGCTGAAACAATGCTGATCTGCTCAAGTGTCCCATACTTGCACTCTGTGAGCACAGACAGAATTTCTATCTATACAGAAAGAGTAAGCCTGGCTCCCACTAGCCAGGGCTAAGCAAGTAGTTCCTGTGCCTCAGAAAGCATCTTCTCCACCTTTGCATGGCTTTTCATTCTTCCATAGTTTCATTCACTTCTCTCCCAATCTCCTCCTATGGAGCAGTGGCAGTTAAGTGACACTGATACTCACAGTTGTCGCTTGCTGTTCCATCTGTGAAGCTCACGTGTCTCCCCTTTGAAACTAAAGACTATCCTCATTAAAAAAATGCATCTCCCTTACCTTACCAACAAGAAAGCTGAGATTGTATAACGGGACAGAGTCTACAGCCTCAGAGTCCTTTGACACAAAAAAAATACACACGCATACACACACAAACATACACATGGAAAGATGCATTAACACATTTAACAGTGACCTTCTCAAGCAGAGCTCTGGAAAATATAACCCAGCATTAAAGTTCATGCTATATTTGGACCTCTAAAGACTGTGGAAAAAAATCTGATTGCCATTACATCAGCACCATCACCCTCCACCATCCCCCTTTGCACAGGAAATCATCCCGCTCCCCACTCCTGGTTCTGTACCTGTGGGTCAGCTAACCGTGAGATATCAGGGTAAAGATAAAACTTGATGCCTTCTGCAGCTCCAGGCAGGGTCACACCACGGATGAGTAGAACAAGGAGCATGATGAATGGGAATGTGGCAGTGATGTACACTACCTGGAAATAAGAAAAGGAAAAAGGAATGTTTAGTCTGTGGCAGCCAAAGCTCCAGAACCAAGAGAGGTTTAACAACGGGAATTCAAAGCCCCCTCATATCTAAAAAGGGTCTGACCTGAGTTTCTGTGTCTACTTTTAGTTTAGTGGTCTTTAACACCTTACTGCCTTAGGCCTGAAGGCAATGCATGAATCCCTCCAGAGGGCCCAGTCAATGGTCACATCACTCAGACATGATTTTATATGATTCATGACTTTTGTTCAAATTCTGCCTTTGTGTTTGTCCCCTTCACATGACAAGTGCACCTCTGCCAGGGAAGTGAAAAGGTTTACTCACTGAGGGCCCCTGAAACATGATTACCTCATTCTTTATTGGAACTTTAAAACGGCAAACTGTTTCGCAAGCTCTGCCGCTACCTCTGACCTTGATGTGCAGCCCCACTGCTGCTCCTACAGCCAGCCTCCCCAGGAACTGTGTTCAGAAGTGAAGGTCATTTTATCTGTGCTCCTGTGTCTCCCTTCCTATCTCCTTGAACACATCAAGCCCTCCAGGTTGGCATCAGCCTCAACAGTGGTAATTTCCAGTCCTATAACTTCATTCTTGCCCTTGCTGCCTATTCAGCAACATCATTACTGGAAACTAAGGCTCTATTCATCCAGTTTGAAAATATGTCTTCATTATCTTTAACCTCTATTCCCACTCTCTTTGAATAACAGCCTACTTCTTCTCTTCTTGTTATCTCCTCATTCATTTGATGAAAGAGCCCTTTGCTTTCATCTCCAGCACGAGGGTTAATTGAGCTTGCATTTGGACAGTTCTATCTTTAGACCCACACTTTTTGACCTCTAACATTTTGCTTTCTTTGCTCATCAGTGCTTTCTCTCATTTTTTATATAACTGCTGTGTTACAGACACTACTGTCCAAGAAAGGGGATTTTTCTTGGAGTCAGATGATTCCCCCAGGTAATTACAGTTTGCTGCCACGAGTTAAAATGTATTTTTGTTTTTCAGAATTTGCTTAACTACTGCAAAGCTCCCAGGATGCTCCATTGCTCTTCATAAGTGTGTCCTCTGAGAATAACAAGGAGAACTCAAAGCCTGCATTGCCATAATAATTCACAGAGCGGGGCTGATTTCACAGAATGAAAGGAAATCTTTTCATACATGCCCTTTTTAATTATCTCTTTGAGTTTTCTGTATATTTTCCACAAATAACATTTATTGCACATTAGCCTAGTTTCACCAAAACCAGGATAAAAGGATTTATCCACCTTCTTATTATTTTTTTAAAAAAAGCCAGGACTATAAAAAAATCAAAGTTTTCTTACAAAACAAACAAACAAACAAAACAAAACAAACCCCAAAAAACCAAAACATAACAAAAAGCTTTGACACATTTGCAGGATCTGAATGAACAAAAACCTATAGAGAGGTCTTTGCACTGCAGGTAGAGATTCTCTCACAATGCTGCAGGAATTTTTAAGATGAAGCACATCATCTATAGCTTAAGCATAATTAATATTTTTCATCATGATTTCGTATTTATTTGTCCAAAGCTTTCCTAAAAGATTTGAAAAGTACAGCTTTCCCCCCACCCCCACCCTGCTCTCCAAAGAGCCATTAACACACTGGAAAGCAGGGAAGTGCTATAAACAACCCTCTACTAAAGTAAACCAGACTTTTCAAATAATTCAAGTCCTCCATTAGAGTTTACAGTTTACTTTTGTTTGACCCCAAAGTTAATGGAGCCAACTGGAGACGTTGCAATGGTTTTGCTGGCCCTTGGCTGCACACCCGCACGAGCTCCGAAGGGAGAGAGCAGAGAGTGAACTCCTACCCAACCACCCTGCTTTAGACAGGAGACCCTTTTGCAGGATTTGCAGAGAACACAGGTTTTTAGATGTCTGATTTTAACAGACCCGTTTTCAACCTTTTATCTTCACGGGGAGTGGAAATAGTACCACAGGGAGCTTGGAAGGCCTCTCTGTGCTATCAGAGCCTTTTCTGAGCAGACATCAGGGTTGTCAAAGGTGCTGCAGAAATGCTCACTTCCACCCTGCTGCTGCAGGAGATTTACTGCATCTACCTTTACTATAAAACTTGTACAATCTCCTCACTAAGTCACATCAGTCAGTGGGAATAGAGAAACAAACATTTTTTGTCAATGCATGCTTTACAGGTGTGGAAGCTGCCCTTCAGGGGAAAAGTGGAGGGAATCCAGGGCAAGGCACCAGCTTTTAAATGAGGCCCATTGATAAAAATCACAGAAAACAAGGCAGAAACTGCAGTAAAGCAAGTGGTTTAGTCAACAGTGGAGCTCATGAGGTCTGGCTCCCTACAAAGTTCTGTCACCTTATTGATTCTGCAGTGTGCAAGATGCTAAACCTGCTAAATGATGCTCTCTCTACAGCTGAGGCACTTGGAACTTCTCCCCCTGACTTCTCTGGGGACTTATAAAAGATGAGTTCACACTGTGACCTTTTTCTTAGGAGGGGCACTAATGGGGTCACTTCCTCCCACCTAGTTGAGAAGAAATGTGGGGAACTTAATACCTTGAGATCCCTCCTCCTCCATCAGACTTATCTGAACACTGCCTCAAGCAGCAATTTTGAAAGTTAAGAATTACACAAACACAATGGCTTCAAAAACTTACAAAAACAGGTATAAAACCACTACTGAATGCAAGGGGGAATAGTATTATGCTTCACACCAAGTGACTGACCAAGACTTGCAATGGAGCAGGATGTTCAGGAGGGATGCAACTGTTGTCCTTTACAGGAAAACATGATTCTGAAGAGCATGTGATGGGACCAACACCCACCAGCTATGCAGGATCTTTGTTAGTGACAATGGTCCTGAACAGGTACCTAAGTTTAGCCTTGTGTGTCTCCACAGAGCTCTTCCGTAGGCGAGTGGCATTTCAAAAATGCTGTGCCTCCACAACACCCCTACCACAGCTCTGTTAACATCCCTCCTGCTGCACTGGGATGAACTTGGCTGGAGTGAGAACACAGACACACAGTGCAGAGCACCACCCACCACAAGCCTGAGACCTTCTGCACTCATGACATCAGTGGGATGCTCGTCCTCTGAGAGCTAAAGGTGGGGCTCAATCTGTGCTTGTATCTGCTTCTTTATGCTCTTCCAGTAGTGGCTACTTGACTCACAGGCATTTTGGACATTGATAATGACCTTCAAAAGTCAGTTGAATTCTCTTACTCAATGGAAAAATACAGTTTTTCCAGGAAATAGTGAATATCTTCCAGAACAGCATTACTTCGTATTCCTAACATCTCTAACTGCAATGACTATAGAATGGGTAAAAGAGCACTTACCTTCCCAGTGGATTTGACTCCTTTCCAAATGCAGAAGAAACATATCACCCAGACAAGGAGGAGACACAGTGCTAGATCCCACTTGATAATACCAATATCTTCGATTCCCGAGGACAAGCTCAGCACATTGCGCCTGAATATTTGAAAGGAAACAAAAGAAGAGAGAGATGCAGGAGCTCAGTTGATGCAGACTCTGGTTGTGATGGCTAAGAATACACAATGGTGTGCAGGGCAGCTGACACACAGACAGATCTCTGCTCTCAAAACACATGCTAAGTCAGTGGCTTATGTGACCAAAGCTGTGCTTTGCAACCCAACATCTCCCCTATGTCTGTGGGACTCCTTAATTCAATATACTGCATTTAAAAACCTTAAGCTCGTTTTAGCAGCCTGTGACCACCCCACTATGAGATGAAAGAGTATTTGCTTTCCTGAAGATTGAAAAACAGCTTGCCCCAGTGAAGCTGCCTGGCAGTAGTGCACCCCATGTCTCCATCATGGACACTTGCAGCTGACCTGCATCCACATGTTTCTGCTCCTTTTCAGTTCATTGGCAAGGCTGCCACGAGGAGGAAAGGGAAAAAGCAGTGCAGGGAAGTGTCAGGCCATGCAGCTTTGCAGGGTGAAGGCTGGAGCCATTATCTCTTCTTCCCTTGGGCCCCCCAAACAAACACTGCCCGAGTGCTGTCACCTGCCCTCAGCACCCCCAACACCGGGGTCTCACTTAGCTAACACCAGATTATTTAGGAGATTTTATTCCCTCACTTAGGTTAATAAATAAAAAGTAATTCCTGAGCTGTGTTTTAAGGGAGCAATATCTGACCATTAAAAGAGGGGAAATATTCATTAAGGCTTCTCTCTTTTCAAAATTCCCATGGCTTACCATTAAATACTTACTTTGAACTATTTTTCAAATAATTTCATGCAACTTACACTGTCCTCACACACTGCACAGGCCTTGTCATAGTCAACACTTCATTTGTCAAATATGTAAAAGAACAAACTGTTTCTTACTGTTCAATAAGCTACAACTCTGCAAATGAACCCAGTAAACTCTGCAAAGTTTTTTTGTCAAAGAGAAGTTTTGACCTCAATTACCACAGAAATGCCTTGCCCCAAGACTACGGAAGAGAACTTGCTATCTAACAGATTTTTTTTTTTACTTTCAGATAGCTGTAAAAGTCAGGCACTTTCATGCACCAGAGTCATGGAGAGCAGAGCCCAGAGCAGTCTGGGTCAGGCCCACGTGTCTGGTGTGCACAGCTTTGCGTGGGGATCCGGTACAAGACAGACCATGGTGGTTTGGTTTTCCCCTGAACTAATGAATTTCTTTTTTTTTTTTTTTTTTTTTTTGCTATTGCCACGGAAATAATAGTGAATGAAGTCACTGATGGAAAATCTGCAATTAGTTTTTGGAAAAAGCCCTGGATTGACCAGTTTAATAGGACTCAAACCCTTGCCCATCTGTTTCTGCACCTCTGCTTGCCAAGCTCACTTGGATTACCTGTGTGACTGTGTTCTCACACCAAATGCTTTTTTCTCTCTGAACGTGTGTGTATTTTGTTATGGAAAAGGACTAATGGCACCAGACAGGGTAAGACTGCCCTAATCAGCACAGCTATTCAATAGTTATGAGAACCCCCTCAGTAATGAATATTTGGCATAAAGTTGCAGTCTTGCTTCACCTGAGCCTAAAGAAACAAAGGAAAAACCTGCTGTGCATATACAAAAGTAGAAAATACATTTATAAGATGAAAAAGTTCAGCCGCAACCTTCTATGCCTTTTTAAAACATAAATGGCAATTTTCCACTCAAAGGGGCAGTTCATATTGAAAAGGCAATCTGTAGAGTTGGCTCTCGAGAAACAGTGAATAATTAACTGCAAATGCCTTTTGGAATAGGGAGCTTTGTTAATGCATTCAGTTAAGACTTCTTTGCTTTTTACTGCAGAACTAAAAGCAAGTGGCCATCTCTCCTAGAGTTTGTTTGCCCCAGCAATTCTTTCAAGATTTTTTGGAAAATACCCCAGTGGGTGACAGAGAGCCAGATATCTTGCTTTTCTATGCTTTTCTTGCTTATCCCATCTCACAAAGACTGACTTCCTCAAGGAATATGCTCAGAATTACTAGGGGAGATTCAGCATTACAATTCTTTTATGAATTCTAGCCCTACATATTTTTGCAGAAGCAAAATCAACATGGATTTTTGGCCCAGTAAATTCCAGTTCAGAAAGGAGCATGAGCTGGGCTGTGCTGATAGCTCTTCAATTTTGTTACATAACCCCCATGCCACTGAGATTCAGCCAAGCCCACTCAGCTACCTTCACACCACTCACACACAGAGTTGTTAGTCATTCAGATTTATAGTCTGATGCTGTCATTAACTGTCACTCATATATAATCAATGGGACAACAGGCTGAGTTTGTTATAAACAGGAGTTCTTGACCCTTGAACACTAATATGTTCTAGTGAGTGCAATATGGAAATGTAACAGGAGCTGTAACTGGCCCTACAACATAAACAAAAATAAAATGAAGAGAGTTATGCAATCCTTGGGGGATATTCCAGCTCATTAATCAAGTGAATGCAGACAGGACCTTTCAAACCAGGAAAGGTGACCCACCCTTTCATGTTGGATGGACGAGAATAATTAACACTGAAGAGGCTGTACAGAAAAATATTAAGATAAGAATATAAAACAATTTGAAAAACTCTCACGTTTGCTCTTAAGGGCAGAGACAGCTGCTCTAGATTTTGTTTAGTTTTTTTTTTGTTGTTGCTCCCTTTAGAATTACATGCCATTAGCATGTGATGGTCTTTCTTGGGATTTGGATGAACAAAGTCTGCTGATTACCAAATATTTATAAACACTTGGCCAGCACCAGACAATCAGAGGTTTTGTTCAACCCTAATTACCCTGTTACACTTATCCCTTATGTATTAATATGTGTATAAGCCTTTAAGGTTTTGAACTTCAAAATAAAATCTTCAGAAATAAGACCTGAAGCATGTGATACCAAGAGGTAAGTCTCCTCATATAAAGCCTGATTTTCTTAACACCCTTTTATTGCTGCTCAAGCAAGCATGTGATTTGCACCAAACATTAATTCAAATGAACTGAAATGTCAGGCTGCACTATATATGCAGCCAGGCTGAGAAGTTCAACATGAAGAGGTTAATGCATCTATGTGGTCAATTATACCTGGGCAGCATTAGATTCACAAAGCAGTACTGATGAGGACACTACATAAATGTCCCACAATAAAAATGGCATTGGGTTTCAGAAACCAAATACTCACAAACCTCTGAAATTAAACTGGAATTAATTGTGCCACAAAGCAGATGGATATCTTCAGTAAAGACTAATTATTTACCTGTCCTTTCAATGTTGGTAGCTGGTTGGCTGGCAGCCAGTATTGTCTATGGCAGCATGGTACCTGAAAGTTCTTCAAACTATTTTTAATTACAGAATTGTAAAGAATAGTAGCATGTCTGGGAAAAAAAATGGGGATATTCAGTGCTTGCATCATGTGAAAGCTATGCTACTTTTATTACAACAGTGCTGCATGATCTCTGCTCTTACTTCAAGACATCAATAGTTATTTATGCAGAGACAGCAGCTATTTTTAATAGTCCTCTAAGTGTCATGACTCCTGGAGGCAGCTTGCTCTGTTAAGGGCAGTTTTGCCCATGATGAAACAGTGAATTATGGGCAGTATGTCTGTCCTAGTAGGATTACAAAGCCAAACTCCTCCCTAGCAAGACTCCAGGGAAGAGTTCAGCTTACAGTGTCTAAAACTGTTGAGGACACAAGTTAAAGTGGCTGCAAAGTGCAGAGAGAGCTACTCCAGGAGCACTCATCACTGAGCAACCTTTGCTCCAACTCTGCTACAGACACAGTGAGGGCGCAACTGAGGACAGCAAAGTGTGCGAGGATCAAGGATTTGCTGTCCAGCCTCAGGCTCCTCCAGCCTGACTACATCTTCAGGAGGATTTGGCTCAGCATGCAGAGGAGTCTTCTGACTTGCTTTCCCTTAGAGGGAAGGTAACTAAAAGCTCCATCACTAATGTGCTCCCATGGGGACATCATTCCCCTTAACCTTGGCTGCCCTGCCACAACCCCCTTTATCAAACACCTGCTGTGGTGTGACCCACAGAGAGCTCTGCTGTTCCCCAGTGGGCTGGAGCCTTCACTCTTTTGCAATCCCTTTCCCAGCTCCCAGCCCTTTTCCTTTCTGTTGGGGTATCTTCATGATGCATGATCATGATGCCTGGGGACCCCAGGTAGACAATTTGGCCCATAAATCTGTGCAGTACAGGAGTAGGAGCTTCCAGAGCAGCAGGACAATTCCATGGCCACATCAGGAGCCGCCAAGCTCACAGGTGCCCCAGGTACAAGAGGACTGTCAGCAAAATCACTGCACAAAAGCAATGATGAGCACAGCGCTTTGGAAATCTGGGGCAGCAACGATTTCAGGGGCAGCACTGTGGACCTCTAATTCCATAGGAGGCCTTGAAAAGACCTTGGAACACATGACCAAACCTCATTTGGATTCAAGGCCTTCAGTCCAAAGTCATTGTGGGAGAGTCCAAAGGAGTGAGAGCTGCTTCCTCTTCTACAGCTACTTGCCTCTCAGTTCCCCCAAAATATACCAAGGTACCACTTAACAATTGTTTTCCAACTTCCTCCATATTTATAAGGGAGGAAATCACCTGGGAAAGCAGCTGACCCCCAGCACAGAAACACAGAGCTCATGGTGAAAACGCGACTCTCAGAGCCTGCACCCTGTCTCTCACACCAGCCACCAGAGCCTTTTGACAAACTACCAATCTCAGATTCGATCTGCCCCTTTATATTATGGCTCTCATGTTACAAATATTAGCACAGCTCCTAAGACTATTTTTTTCTAAAGCTAATGCATGCCAAACATCTTCAGCACGAACATGATTCCTGCTGGGGCTTTGGCTGATGCTTATTTTTAAAAATAGAGAAGTAGGTACAAGTTGATCAGAGATGAAACTGCACTTTAAACATGCTGAAAGAGCCAAGCTGGGCCGGAAACTGATTCTACTCGTAAGTGACTATCTGAGCAAGCAAGCAAGCAAAAATTATTAATAAATTATGTGAAGATACCTTGGATTTAAGTTTTCCTACAGGTGTCTTCCTCTGCTGCTATGTTTTGACACTTACATAAACACACAGAGTTTTGAGGTCATGCCTGTTCAGAGATCATGTTATGCAATATGATTTAAAACTTGAAAAATAACAGAGAAATGAGAATAAGAAGCTTATGACTGATGAAATTCAGGCATCTGGCAAAACAGTCTCCTCAGAGAGTGCAGAAAAAAAAGTTTTAACAGAGATGACCTGAGAAACCTAGAATACAGGACAACGTTCACCACCTCTGTCAGATTTATTACTGAGGTCAAAACCTTACATTGTCATCAGACTGAAGAGAGATGTGTTATAGCTACACAAAGTGTCCTGCAAATGCTAACAGCTGGGGAATAGGCAACCACAAAGGTGATGATTTGTCACTGTTTCCACTGTAAATCCCTGCTATCAGGGCATCTGCAGTGACTTGTTTGTGTTCTCCTGCCACCCTCAGAGAATCCAGCCAAGAAGGAATAAGTTTTCTTCCAAAGAAGAAGCTGTACTTGGTTTTTAAACCTCCCTGTATGGTCTAGGATAAATACACTTAGACATCTATCACCTGCCTCCACCACTCCTGGACTTACCTCAAGATAGGTGAGAACCAGTAGCAAACACTGGTCAAAAAACTGACACCCAGAGCAATTTTCTTTCCCTATCTAACACTCCCCACTGGGCTTCCATAAAATCTCAGGACTGACCTCTGGCATGACACCAAAAGCTCCCTGAAGACACCATGAAGAGGGGGTACTTAATCCCAAAACTCTGTTATGAAGAGGGGGTACTTACTCCCAAAACTCTGTGACAGGAGAGGTGAAGTTAGTGGCATTCAGCGATATCCAGAGCGTTTTGTTCTTCCTGAGAGTGTCTTCCACACAGGTGGGCGTGTTCCACTTCTGGTGGCAGTGTGCCCATGGCAGGACGCTCTGGAACGACTGGAACAGGTAGTAGAGTCCCCAGGCCAGGATCACGATGTAGTACACATTCAGAAGGGACACAATCACTATGGAAGCATAACCAATTCCTGGAAAGAAGGGGAGAGACAAGAAAAACGTGCAGATGTGACAGCTGCTGCACCCTGTGATCTCCTGGGGCTTGTGCCATTCCCACTGTGCTGTGGCCCTGTGTCCTGCCCTACCCTACTGCTGATGGAAACCCAGCTCAACCACACACAAGCACAGACCTGCCACCATCTCTGGCACTCAGGGCTGAGTTTCTGGCTATGGTTTGCTGACATTGAGGGGAGGACTACAGGAATTTACCCAATTTAGCACTAACCCAGCTGTTTCAAGTTTTACTAGAGGGAAGTCAAGGCATCAGGCTTTGCTTGTTTGCTGCATCATCTCACTTCTTAGGTTGCCCGTGTGGGCAGCCTCACTCTTGTCACACTGTACCCCAAGCCAACCTCCCTGGCAGCAGCTCAGCTGGACAGCACCTCCACCACTCTCAGTTTTCAACTGGCAGGGCTCAGTCTATGTGGGGAAAAAAAATCACATTTCTTGAATGAGGTAAAAAGGTATCAATGTGAAAGTGGTGGTTTCTGCCTCAATTTCATTTGTGCAAAGGAAGCATGGTATTTGTGGATCTTATGGTTACCTGGATCAATCTCTGCTTACACAGTTTGCCAGTTATGAACCACAAGCAAAAAAAAAAATACTTCCTTTAAAAATTTAGAGTTGTCTCTTACAAGAACCTGTGAGGCTCCCTTTAACATCACTCTGATGGATATTTCAGCACTTGGGATACCTGCCTCATATTTTACACTTTAAAACCTTGTTGCAGCAGGAGTCTTTATCACTAGAGATTATTTTCATGTCAGATGGAAACAAGCAGAGCAAGTGCTATTTATTCTGTACATCTGCATTTCTTTCAGCATATACAGCTAGCTACATTAGCTAAACTTTCTCTTTATGGATGCCTGGGAGATTGCTATTTAAACAAGGAACATTCCTTCTTCCTCCTCCTCCTCAAAAAAAAAAAAAAAAGTTTTCACAAAAGTGGGAGGAGGAGGAAGAAAATTAAGCTAAAGCAGCACAATTACATCACCCTCAGCAGCATTTTGAGTACTAGGTGGGATGGTGAGCCTCAGAGAAAACCCCCACTTCTGCTTGGGGTGACATCAGGGGAGAGAGATGCCTGGAACAGCAACAATGGCAGAGCTAAAGACATGCCAGTGTGAAGTGCCCACTCTTTCCAAATTGGATTTGAACAGGGCCACATGCTTAGTGCAGTTATTTCAAATGATTCTGCCTGTGCTGTCCAGCTGTAAAGGGCAATCTACACACAAGACAGGCATCCTCTGTCATTTTTCTAACCTTTAAGTTTTCCTTCTAGTCAACTTCCAGAGCAGCCTTCACACTGTTCCTGTGAGCATCGAGCAGGCAAAGGCCCCTTGATAATATCAGACCAACATTTGCCAGGGCCTGCTCAGTTATGACCAAAGCCCTGTTCCTGAATCCCACCAAAAAATGCTGTCCAGGTTTTGACTGCATCAGTAGGAGACAGATGATGCCAATGAGAAACTTTCACATGGACGGGTTTTGATTTCCAGACCAAAATAACATTTCAAAGATGGTTTCATTAATGCCATCTAGCCTTCCAAGACAACGCTTTCTCTGATACCTGTAAACAAAATGTGCAATTGCCTTAAAAGGCATAATATGCAATTTCTTTCTTGGTTATTGGCAGTTTTGCCAGTTAACAAGCTAATAGCATCAAAATCAATACCTCACTTTGTCCTTCAGACTCTCTGACTTCTACCTTTCCAGGAACCAATATCATACTCTTAATTACTAGAGCAAATAGCTGAGTTAATGGACATGAGGGGAATGGTGCTGCTACAAATGGTTTGCAGAGGGGTCTTTAAGCAGTAAAGCACAACAAGATGTACTAACCAGTGAAAATAGGGCAGATCTTTTCCCAGCATGTAATTCCACCTTCGGAGGTATACTGTCCTAGCACCACCTCCAGGAAAAACACGGGAAGACCTCCCCCAAACAGGAAAATGAAATAAGGTATAAGAAATGCACCTGTTGAGAAAATACAATAGTACATAATGAGATTAAATGAATGAACGTATGCAAGATCATCAAAAAAGTGGCAACAGGCACATATAAACAAAGAAAGGTATTTGATACTTAAATGTCACTATGCAATAATCTTATTCTGGGGTGTTTTTGCTCATTTTTTCTGCAAGAAGGAAGAGTATAGGCTGAAAGGGGCATTTTCTTACCTCTTTAAAGTGAATATCTCCAATAACAATGGCAGATTGTTAGGCACACAATACTTTCATATGGGTCAGACTGCTCTTATTCTGAAATCCCCTGGTCTGAAATCTTAATGGTCTATATTAATAGCATACCTTCTAGTTAAAACTCAGACTCAGCTGTAGCAGAAGTAAAAGAGCAGGAAAGGTTCAATAGCACAACATTAGAAACTGCTGGATGTTTTCCCCTAATAAAGTTTTAATAAAAAACTTCACTACTCAGTGATGAAACAACCTCTCCTGAAGACTGGTGAGGGAGGCAGAAAACACAGGTATGAACAGCCTCCTTAAAAACTGGATGAAGGCACTGAAAAATAGTGAGCGTGGGGCAGACAGACTGACCGCTGAGCGCGGAAGGAAAGCTCACCTCCGCCATTTTTGTAGCAGAGATACGGGAACCGCCAGACGTTGCCCAAACCGATGAATCCCCCCGCCACGGACAGCAGGAAGTCGATCTTGCTCGCCCACTTCTCCCGCTGCGGTGGCTTTCCCTCAGCCTCATCCTCAGGCCGTGTCCCCGGGCTCTTGCCAGGGGAAGGTTTGAGGATGTCCTTGTGGAAATCTTTCAAGCACTGAAGCTTTTCCTTTGTTGCCATATTTCTGCTTTCTACACAGAAAAAGAACAAAAAAAAAAAAAAAAAAAAAAAAGGAAAAAAAAAAAGAGAGGTTTATTAAACAGTCTTTAAACAGTCTTTTCCAGCTGAGCTCTCTAACACTGCAAGAACTGTTTAGCCAAACTCGTTCTATACAAAACAGTGTTGTTTATTAAGCTGAGATAGGAAAATACTTCTGATGACTTCACTGACCAGGAGAGGCAAAGTCCCCCTGACTGTGTGGTCACCTCTCTGCAGGCAGAGCAGTGTAGAGCACCATGAAGCTCTGGCACTGCTCGCTGCTGACCTGCTGCCTGCAGGGAAGGGGTGCCCCAGCAGCACTCCCCGTGCCGGCTCCTGCACGTGGTGCTCCTGGGCAAGTGTCTAACGCTGCTTCCGTGCCCAAAATAAAGTACAAATCACTGCATCTGGTTCCTTCTGAAACATTTATGTGAAATACAGAATAGTAAATCTCACCTTTCCAGATAAAACCCATTCTTCTACTTCCCAATAACTTGAGCGATCCTGTATTATTTATGGCCTGCAATTTCCATTCCCTGAAGTACTATAAACCTTTCAGAAAACTATACATTCATAAAAACTGCAATGGAAACTCATTTGTTCTAATCAGCCTGCAGGAACTGAAGGAATCTTTTCGGTTTATTCCATTTTCATAACTGCACTGTTTTCCCTTGACATCAATAAAGGGACAAAAATGAGCCTTTATATTCAATTATTGTGAAATGCACACCTATGCAATGGAACCGTTTGCTGAGAATGATGGCTCCTTAGTTAATTAAAAAGTCAGTGGCATGATTCATATTAAATCATAGCTGGTTTAATAATTTATATATATAATTTATTATCAAAATCATAGACATTCAAAAATAATAACAGAAAGAATTATTCTACCAAGTGCCTTTTTAACCAAGATTTTCTAATGAAAACAATTCAGGAGTAACTTGTAGCTTTTATGTTAACTGAGATGTCAGGCATATGTGGCCAATTAATTCCCCACATAACTCAAGTGACTTCAGCTGGCTCTGACCAGTTATTATTGCATAGTGTGTTGATACTGAAATTTTCACCAGAACCAGGCAAACCATCAAGTTTGTTCCAGATCACAACCACTCACTGCTTATACATGTCATTATGAGTATAGTCATAAAAACATCATGCTGCAGATTATGCTGTTTGATAGCTGCCAGCCTCCCCCATACCTGCATACTGGTTTTGATCTCTAACCTGACTGAGCTCGTGGCAGTGACCCGAAGATTGAGCTGACATTAGCTCTGCAGGAAGTTTTTAATCCGAAGATGATTTTGAGATAGATATGCATCACTGTACCTGCAATGCTTTCCATACACCACGGAAAGTTTCAGAGGGCTAACACAGCCATAAACCACAGCAGCTCCACGCTCACCCCACTGGCACACTGGTGGCCTTCCAAAGCAGGCACTGTGATAGCAGCTGCCTATCAGGCCATGATCTAAAGAGGGACTTTAATCTCCACAACGTTAATCATTATGACTTTCTATTGGTTTTTAAACCAGGGCACTGGTGAGTGCTGGGTGACACGGGCACTGCAATACCTCGTGATCAACAGCAGAGAGAGCTCACAGAAGGAAAAAGTCAATCTCAGGGTGATGGACCATCACCACTGCATGGCGATGAAGGCAGGACATGTTCCACCAACATAGCTCCTGTTGGCTACTGTTAGAGACATGGTATGAGATAAAGCACTAACAGAATAAAAATGGTAGGGCCAGCTCTGCAACAATCTTTAGGCACTTAGGTGCTTTTGGGCTTAATTGACAGTAGCTAACTTGAGTGGAGTATCACGAATGGAGATTAATGGAGGTGCCTCTAAAAGGGATTCACAACAGCCTTAACCTCCCTGAGAAACCTGCATCTCACACCAAGCCCCAAACAGGCACCATCCTGCATAAACTCCTGGAGACCTCTCTTGAGGGAGAAAAAAAAAGTGGACATTACTGCTTTTCTTCAAAGAGGTGGTTGATGTCCTGCTCTCTCTGCAACAGCTACCAGGTATGGAGAAAGCTCATATTTGCTTTCTTTTGCTATTTGTGCTCCTTGAATCCCTATCTTTCATCTTGCTGGAGCATGTCATACCCATCAGGCAACAGGCTATTCTGGGCTGAGGAATGGAGGGCATTTGGATCGTCTCAGGGAAGCTGCTCTTCACAGGGGTTATTGAAACACTCATCAGCCGAGGGAGAAAGCGTGCAAAAGAGAGAGGCTCACACCTAGTGTTTAGGATATGCTCTTTTTTTCACGCAGTTTTTTGGTGAACTGGTGGGACAGCCATAAACCTGCTTAAGAGGGCACAGAGATATAAAGATTTACAGATCCCTGTAGGACTGGGTTTGAAATAGGAGCTTAACTGCTCTCCGTGGAGACTGATACTGGAAATACCCCGAAACAGACCATTGGGAACACAGGCTCCCCTTATATAAAAAAACCTAAGGAGACCTGCAGCATTAGCCACCTCGAAGATTAAAAACTCTTCAGGATTGCAATTTTTTGCACTCTACTTTTATCTCGTGACACAGAGTTCTTTATTTCTCTGCCAGCTCTAATCCTCTTGCCCGCGGATTTACTTTGACCCAGGTGTTAGTCAGCTCTACCCAGAGTTTGGAAGGCTGACCAGTTGATTGCATTCTGTAAACCCTGACTCTCCCTGGGACAAGGTGATCACCCTATGGTTTGTCCCAATTAGCAGCACACAAATGTGAAGTGATGCCTTTCCAGACTCTTTCTTTGTAACTGAGTGGAACTGCGTTATAAAAAGGGATCTTTAATTTGTCTCAAGATACCCTAAATTAATGACTGTGCTTAAAAACCTAATTAGTAAGTGTAAATTATGCTTCAGCCTTAGCTGGAGTGTGGTGACAGATCGTGATCTGTCCCTTAGTCCATGAACCCTCAAGGTCATGCTTCCTTTTGGGCTTGTTTCACTGTATGGGTGGCAGGAAATGTGCACCAGAACTTCGGTGCAAGTCACCAGCTCTCATTAGTGGGACACACTACCTATCCAAGGCTTGCACAAAATCAGTAACAGCCCAGCTTTACTGTGTACAGACTTGCTAAAATCCCAATTGTGTCTGGAGGACCGGCAGCTGTGGCTGGCAGGCACGTACAGTCCACCAGTACCACAGGAACTGCCACTAAGCGGCCACCTGGGACTGCGGTCCCAGCCCGTGTCACGTTCAAGGGATGTCGGATTTATCCCCCTCTGCTGCCAACCATTGGTGTCCACCCAGCCATTCCCAATTACAGGAACTGTCTACAAAGGCTGCAAGGGTGGGGGGTACGGGCGATTCTCCCTGGTGAAGAAAAGCCAAGAAAAGTAAGTTTGTTTAGTGAAAGGCATTGTCTTTTTCCTTAATGGGGTTGGAGTTTCATTTCCTTTAGCTATGTCCCACTGGGTGAGGCTAAAATGGCTCTTAAGGGAAATAGTCTGACAGAGATGCTGAAACAATATGTTGTCACCGCCCAGGTCAGAAGCAGAGAATAATAGGTTATTTTTACTGTATCACTTAGTAGGGATGGTATCCGAGATCTAAGTCCATCAGATTCCCCCAAGGAAATATATTGTGAAAAAATGCTCTTGCAACCACACAGTCCAAAAGGAGCGATCCAAGTCTGAGGCATACGTCTGCCTCCCAGAGACACACGTCTGCCTTCCAGGAGCCACATCTGACTGTGAGAGTACCCCCTCCAGGAAGCTTCAGATGGCCCCAGGAAGCTTTGGCTTCATCTGATGAACTCAATATGGATAAATAAAAAGCAGCAGTCAAGCCTGCTATTTATGGTGTGCCCCTAGGCCGAGCCCAGTCACACTGCAAGAGCAAGGGGAGAAAAAATCCAGACGGGGCCAGGCCCAGAACTGCTCTCACATACAAACCCTCATTAACTGAGGATGGAGTAATCAATTATCAAATCGATGCTGGTAAACTATGGAAAAACAGAACAAGGGATCAAGCATGGGCACTTTGCACTTCTCAAGTATCTGCACACTGGTGTGGCCAGGAGGCCCTTCCACAGGAGAGTCACGTGTCTGTGCCTTGCACAAATTTCATCAGGTGAAATACCCTGCAATAACCCAGGCTCTCTGGCTGCCTCCCATAATTGATCAGTCTTTGATGCACAGGTGAAAATATCTCCATAAGAGGAGTGCTTTCACAGCCAGCTTGGCTTGGGCCATCCCCTGGGCTACAGCTATGAGATCTTCACACGTAGAGTCTGCACCTCAGATAACCCATACCCTTTAAAAAATACTGGCATTGAAATGTAATCCCTCATAACACGCAGAAAAAAATAAGGGGTAGAGGAAGGGGCAGGCGCTGCACAGACAGGGCAGACGGTGAGCGATGGCCATGAGGGAAGGCTGCCAGCACAGCCAGGACCTGCTGGTTGTCAAAACAGACACAACTCCCAATACTGCTGAACTACTGACTTTTTTTGTCAGACGACCCATGGATTACACATCTGAAAATACACTGTGTTCAGTATTTGCTTTGGGATTACAGTAATGATCCCCTCCAAGCTTCTTACAGCCAAAGACGAGTGACCGATGCACAGCAACACCTTCCAGGAGGAGCCTCGAGGACAAGCACATCACAGATGCCACCTCATTTAATAGTTAATAAAAATCAAATCTTTCAAACAGTATTTTTCCAAATGCTGATGGAAATGGGAAAATCAAAGTCTGCCTGAACACAGATATGTGTTTGTAAATATTTACACATGCTAAAATGCATGCCCTGTCTTGCATCTGAACATCAGAAACCACAGCAAAGCAAATGCTTCTTTTTTGGCCAATGCATATAAACTTTGATTAAAGATTCAGTATACTGAATTGTTGACTAGAGTGGTAACTGAATGTTTTTTTTTTCTTGCTTCTCTTTCTGTTGGAAAACTAAAAGCAAAGTACACATTCAGAGTGCCTTTCACCTTGATGGGAATGTTGCTTGAAGAATGACTGTATGGCTGTATCACTAATTTTATGGATTATTTTTGCAATATGATATGTATCATCATTACTTCTGCTTTCAAAGCTTCTCTAGTAAGTTCAGCCTGTGCAGAATGCATATCTTGAGCTTCTCAGGACTCTCTGATCCTTTTCTGCCTCAATGACTTTTGAAAGACATCAGTTTATCACATTATAATTAATTCTTCTAACCCCGTTTAAGCTCACTGCTTCTTTAGACATTGCCATCTCTCTTATTTTTCTGTCATTTATTTTGTGTTCTGCAAATAGAAATCAATTTTATTCCCTTAAAAACTGAGCTTTCCTAGAACTGCCAATCTATTTGTGGGTTGGCTCTTTAAAAAATTATTATTATTTTTCATTCACATTCATGAATATTTCAGAATTAGATGCCCTGATTGCTGGATCAGAGCTGGTCTTCAAATAAGCAGCTTCCACTTTCATTGAGAACAGTGGAAAAACTGCTATTGATTTCAACAGTAGTAGGATCAGGTCCCAAATAAAACTGCATTTATTATGTTTGGCTCATTTCCTAGGATTACTTGGAACTTTGAAAGCTGTAATTCTTGATGTTGACAGCTCTCCCTCCCTCCCAGGGCAGTGTGGTTAAGCCAATCGATACATGATTAAAATAAACAGCCCCTTGATCAAACTCATGGCTGCAGTGCAAGTCTTTCAGATCTGGAGGGAAAAAAAGCCTTTATGTCTGCCAGCCCTCAATGCCCCACCAGTATCAAAGGAGCACCTGACTTCACTTATTGTCCCTAATTCATATGCAAGTTCATTCTGCTTCATTGAACAAGATACCTACAATTTCTGAAAAATAATACCACTCTCTTTACTGCACACACTGCCTCTCTTCCTCTTAAAAACTGCCCCTAAAAATTCTCTGAACTGCAGCTCACTGTTCTGTCTTTTAATGGATTCCTCTTTTTCTGTATACTTTTCCCTGGGTTTGGGCTGTTATTTAAACCCTAGAATCCATTTGTCCTTTCTTCTTAGTTTTTGCTCCAACTTTCTCCATCTCCCTTCTCACTTCTTCATCATTTCTTTTTCTTTCACTGTGATGCTTTTTTTAAGTCTTCTAAGACTGACTGGAAAATCTGCTACTGAAAATTATCTAGGAGGAAAATGAACTTCTTTATAAAGCTGAAGCCTACTCTAAAAGAAAAGCCCAGGGCTTAATGCAATTTCTTTTTCATCAGTTGGGGTCTGGACAAAAGGTATCTTTTTTCCCTACATGCTTTTTTTTCTTGCTGCTGTTTCCATTCATGTTCTTCAAATGCTTCAAATAGGCACCATGTCACAGCACCGAGCTGTTATAAAATCCTGCATCTTTGCTCAGATTTCAGCAGCAGAAAATCTGCAGTCACATAATATTTTCGATGCTCATTTTGTTCTACTTATTTATGTCAAAGAACAAAGCAGTTACAACTAAACCCGGAACAGGAGGAAATGAAAAACTCCTTTTCCGTTGTGTGGGGTGGAAAGGAGGAAAATGAACACCCACAAATTCCAATGGATTTCAGAGGGAGCATGACCCTGACCCTAAACAGGGGCTGAGGCAAAGATGATGCTTCTCCAGCCTCAGAGATGGAGCCCGATTCCCCTGGAGATGGCACAGGGCAGTCCTGGCAGTCAGTAGGGAGAAGCATGAGATGCAGTGGAGGTCTGGCACACTGAGCCACACCAGTTATGACTCTGTCCTACTGAAATCCCCTGTGGGATTGCACAGTGTCTCCTGGACCCCAAGTGTCCTGCCTGGAGAGCCATGGTGCTCCCGCTGTGTCCCCTCCTCAGAGAAGCAAGCCCAGGGGTTGCTCTGGCAAAGATAACCAAGGGGAAGGAGAGAGGAGTTGGCAGAGGCAGAGACTGAGGGGAAACTGCTGGTAACTCTGTGCAGGAGAACAACCAGTTAAAACTTGGGTTTGCTCACGTGAAGCCAACTGCTGACCCAATTTAATGCCTCTGGGTGTGCCAGCTCACAGCCTCCTGACTGTCAACAGGCTGGAAAGAAGCACCAGCTTCTCACTGCCATCCCTGCCTGCTCCCCCTGCTCTACACCCACTGTGAAAGTGGAAAACCATGACTTCTCTGGGTGACACCACCTCTTTGAACTTAAGAGAGGGCCCTTAACAAAATGCATTCTATCCATGTGGTGTAGCAAGCTGACGGTTTTCCAAGCAAGATGGGCATTGTTGAAGAAGATTCAACAAGCTGTGCACATCCTCAACTCTTCAGCCTCCTTGTACCCTGAAGTTATACACCTTCTGACCAAGGGAACAAGAATTGTTGTATTTTACTTTCAGTTCTGAAGGTCTGCATCTGAATGGATTGCAATTCTCTATCAACCCCTGGTGTCAATTAAGTAATTTCTATTGCCACAAATAAACCACATCAAAATCAATTAAGGGATGTCCTTCATCCTGCTGTATAAAAAGGCAAACCCCCTAAAGCTTATGAACTCAGTCAGTGGTATGCACTGTACCTATTGAATTTTTTGCATGTGATTAATAGTGTATTGATCCTATGTGACACTTCTGAAGGCACTTGCAACACATGATAATGTCAGACAGCAATTTCCATGCTACAGTAATGGAGCACTGCCCCCGTGCAGGGAAGAGAAACAATAAAGTAGTAATTTAGAGAGGCAAATGTGCAATAAAACATATGAATTCATTATATCAAAGTAGTTTTTTCTTGGAGATAAATCATTTCACCCTCACCTGCTTTTTCTTTCATGCTGATTCTAAATTTAGCCTTAAATTAACTGAGTTTACCAATGCTAATGTTCAGGGCATTCTCACAATTGAGGAATACTGTATTTTTTCATTATGTTTTCTAACTAAGTAAAAAACAGATGGATGTGTAAGATTATACATTTTTGGAGAAACAAGTAGAGTCTTCTATACCCAGCAATGGCTTTGATCAGCTGCTGCCATACCTGCCTAGGCCACCTCCACACAAAGCCAGAGTTGTGTTTTCACTGCCTCTATCCATTCATCTTAAACAATAACTGAGGACAGATTTTTATCCCACCTGTGGCAGCTGTACAAACATGTCATACAGTACCTTATTCCCAGAAATCTAGATCCCCACACCATCACTGGAAGGGAACAATCCTTTCTTCTTCTTTGTTCCCGTGCCCCATCTGCCCAACACCTGATTTTTTTTTTTTTTCTAGAGTACATTAATGGAAGGAAGAGTTGTGCAACACGGCACTGTGGGTGGAAAGCAGCCAGCCAACCTGCACCAGGAAAACAGCTATTACACGCACGCGATCCGCAGTGTTAGTCCCATTACAGGGCTATAAAACCTGAGCAGGTTACAAAGCCCTGAGGGCTGGGCCATGAGCACTAAAACCTAATGGTGAGAGTGAGCTACTTTTGATTTTAGCCTTGACTTCTCCTCCATGATGGCAGTAAATATCAGCAAAAATACGACTCGGTGACAGAAATGAGCTGTAATCTTTTAAGAAGTGGAGTATCGACCCTTTGCTGATGAACCAGGGTACCCAGGTGACTGGGGTGCTCTGCCAGTGCACCTCTTCTCACAGGCCTTCAGCCACAGAGATTTCCTAAGCACCTTGAGGTTTAATTTACTGTTGTTGTTTTCTTTCCTTCAAGCAAAAACAAGAAAAAAAAAAGGGAACAAAAACTTTAGGCGTATGAAGCTTTGCACAGGAAATGAAATTGAAACCACTGACACGGCAGCGCAGCAGCGCGGGCGGGTCTGCAGGAGACGTGCAAAAAGAAGAAGTGGCAAAGCTGATGAACAAGCTCAGGGAGAGCACAACTTTGCAAAACAGATTGGTGAAACATAGATTTTCGCACACAAAAAAGTGAAGCTCTGTAGCTACTATGATATTTATTTGCTCTCCTGCAGCTGGTGCCAGGTGCTGGCTTGCACGGTCGGACAATGGCATGTTTTGTTTAATCCCAGAACAGCCTTGGCTCTGTCTCCAGCTGCAGCCCCGTCCTCTCAATTTCCCTGGCTGCCCAGAGCCACTCACTGTGCTCATGGAGGACATTTGAGAAGGAATACCACTATGTCCTACAGGCCTTGCAATGGGCATTATTTCAGCAAAATAAATAAATAAAGTTCTGAGTTGCAAATAGAACCTTTGGTACTGACCACTAAACCACCATGCTTTTAAATACCATGTGTTTCAGACTGATTCCCAACCAGAGGTGTATTTTCAGTTCAGTTTTGCCATGGGTCTCTGACATTTGCTTTCACAGACCGAGAGCTGTGCTCATTTTTATGTCAAGAGATATGAAAACCAAACAGTGCCAGAACAAATACTTCACTTTTCCAAGGAAACTAACACATAAACCACTTCTGCATACCATGGTCTGCAAAGTGCAGAGCACTCACCAAGCAGGAACAAAACCCTGGGCTCACACACTACTGGGACAAAAGCCCCACAGAATTCACTCTCGAATTGCAGCCTCCAAAGGGAATTGTATTAGAGCAAAGGCTGACTCCAATACAAGACACAAGTATCTGCAGTCCCATCTTCCTACCAGGGTCAATCCCACAGGCTACAGGTACTTGTTTACTTGTTTTTCTGTTGGCTTTTGCAGGTAAGCTTCCCCAAATACAGCATGACAATATGTGAACAGCCTGAGTATTTTTCTCCACCTCGTCTTATCTTTTCAAACAAATGCTAGCTGATGGTTTCATTGCAGGTTGCTTTTATAGTCCTGGCCTGACTACTATAAACTGAACTTGCTCCTGTTACCGTCCGAGGATTTTTCTTAGTGCAATTTCATCTTTTGAACACACTTAAATAGGATACCAATATGGCACATTAACTTTATTAGCTAAAGCTGTCTTCATCATGACTACAATTACTTTTCACTACTTGGTTTTCTTATGCAAAAGTTAATAATGGACAGGTGGGAAATTGTTTGCAGTTCCACTTTAAACAACAGGCACCTGACAAGCTGCTGAGATAGTAACAAAACCACTTTGCATGCAAAGTAATGGCAGAAAGTGAGAGACTTCCTTTGGTTGACTTGTCTGAATTTTTGGAGGTGACTTTTGCAAGAGCTACATGAACTTGTGATAGCTTTACAGAAGGAGAAATCACCTAGGTGATTCAAAGTCAAATGTAGTGCTTGAAGTTCCACATTTGGATACTATCTGTCCATGAAATTTGACTAGTAACCTACTGCTTGTGTACTGCACAAAAAGCAGTGGAGAAGGGAACTTCAACCCTACTGAGCAACAGTATCTCCCATTCTATATTCCCTCTACCAGGCACAAAACCTTTTTCACACTTAAAGAGCAGTACCCTGCATCATTTAAGCAGGATCTGTATGAGGTGAGAGTATTTATGTGGTTACAGAAAAGGGAGGGCAGCAATGAAAGCAAAAATCTTGATTTTAGAATCTTGTCTTGTATAAAAAGGGACAAAAAAAGCTTTTGGTTGCTCCTATTTAGTCCTTCTTCAATCCACTATGGTAGCCCCATTTGTAAACTTTACTTTTGACAGAACCTGATGGGAAACCAGGTGTTTACATAAGCAATATACTGCTTGTTGATAAAGTAGAGAGATGGAGAGAAAGTATCTTATCTTGTCAGACTTGAAAAAGAAACCCTATGAAATATTCCCATTTTTTTTCCCACCAAGGGAGTTTTAGAAGGGGTTTTTTTTGGGTTTTTTTTGCATTAGAATAGCTACATCATTGTTCAAAATCCCCTAGGCTGATATGGTGAATCTGAGTGTGATCTTGCTTTCTCTCAGCACAAGTAAAATAACATTGTTCTGATGAAGGGCGTTTTTTTGGCTAACATATGGGCTGACCATGAAAATTTGCTACCCGATGGAGCTCGCAGATGCCCCTGTGCACGTCCCAGCTTTCTGGCAGACAGCTGCAGGGCTGGGAGGGCCTTGAGCTGAGGAGCAGATGCTCTGTGCAGCATTAACTCCCTCACGTGGTTACGGCCGCATGAGGAAACCAGCACGTAACGGCCCGGCCAGGGCAGTTGGTGGCTCACTAAATCCTAAATACCCCAAAGCTCTCTTCAAGGCTGCTAGAGAATAAGATTTGTCACTGAAAAGGGAAAAAATAGTGATATTTGCTTTTAAATACTTATAATCCTGTTATAATTATGCTTTATACTCCTCAATTGATTACTTCAGTTGGAACTTACTGAAGATTTGAAGAGAACTCAAGAGAAATCCTGCAACAAATTCCAAATAATTTCAGAGATATCCAAATTTCACCAACAAAGCTCATCTGAGGTCATTGTTTACATCTTGATATTGTTCCCATGTAAGTAAAACCTCTGTCACCTCACTGACCTTTGCTCCTGTTCTATACAGGCATGAATGACAGGGAGTGAGGAGTTAATGGCATGCACAGCACTATGGCTGAATCAGTAAAGGAAGTGGGCATTAAACAGAACCATAAAGTAATTCAGGGTAGAAGGCATTTCTGGAGGTCACATTGCCCAGCCTCCTGCTCAAAGAAGGGCCAATATCAAAATCAGACTGGCTTGCTGATGGCTTTAGATGGTCAAGCTCTGGCCAAGTGTGGAGACTGTACAGTCCCTGTGCAACTTGTCCCACTGCTTCTGCTCAGGATGAACATTTATTCCATATAAACAATCTGAATGTCTCTACTGGACAAAGAAAGAAGATGAGGAGGAAAAGGGAGAGGAGGATTAATACAGAATGACAAGTTGATACCAAATGGAAGGCTCACTCTTCACTCTTCTGGTGCTGCACACATACAATACAAGCAGTTGGAAAGCAAAAGATACTGAGGGGGTCACGGTGAGTGACAATGGGTAAGCTCCAGGTTAAGAACAGGAAAAGCAACAGTCCCTGGTGGCAGCATATCAGACAATACCCATTTTAATATTCCTTTAAGAAAACCAAACAAAAAGCCTCACTGAGTGCTTCAATGCATGCCAAGCAATTATTGCTTTCCACAATGTGTCCTGTGACTCACTGTGCCACAATGAACTGGCATATGGTGCTCATTCAGGGTATATAACTCACACATTAGCTCTGAAGAGCTAATAGTTACTTGGACTCTAGTTAATTTTGGGGGTTTTTAATTTCCCTATGGCAATGCAATAAATGTCATGCTTCTTATTGTATTATTATTTTTTAAAAGTGTTTTTAGTGGCAGGCAAGTGTCATTAACGCCTCAAATCTCTCGTATGCAATGAAAATCAATTCAAACAAACTCTGGCATGCGAAAGCACATAAATAACTGGTAAATACTACCTGTGGTCTTCTGGGTCCAGATTTGACTGATGCCAAGAGCAATCAACTCCTTTTTGGCTGCAAAGGATAGGAGGGCACTCAATACCTTGCAGAAGGCACTCAGTACCTGGCAAAAATCAAGCTTTCTGTGTGCCAGCTCCCCATGAAAGAGCAAACCGTGAAGCATGTGCAACAAAAAGGGTTCTCTTCTCTGGCAAGGGAAGGCAATCTCCCAGAGAGACACAGAGCCAGCTCTCTGTAGGGTGTCAAATACTATTCTGGGCTGGAAAGGGGGCACTTTCTCTTATAAAAGGAAACATAAAAAGTAACAAAGCTTCTCTCTTTGAGTGAGTCTGCCCAAGAGCAGTAGACTAGAAATCCAATTTTCATCATGAAGAAAACATCAGAGATGCTTAAAAGCAGAGACTGAGTAGTGGCAGAAAAAACTGTGTGCAATTACAAGAAAATTCTTCTCCTGTAATCAAGATGCCTCAAATGAGCCCAGGCTGCACCATGACTTGTGATTACAATCAAAAAAACACGGCTTCAAGAGTTCTGATGGAGCTTTCCACCATACCCAGATGACTTCATGGGGGTAAGAATCCTGTAGAGGTAAGGGCTACTTATCACTTGTATACACTTGGCAAAAGTACACTGAAGCCACTGCTATTCATTAGCAGAAGTGGATTAGAAAGATGGAAGTGGCTAATTCAGATTTTGTCCATGTAGGGACTCAGAGCTGCAGCAGAAGTGAACAGGGTTGAAGGCCAGCAGGGCTGATCCCTGAGAAGGGGGCCCGACTTTTGACATAATTTGCACAATAAAGCAATAGCAATGCTACTGGAATCAACAAAACTATGCTGGAATAAATCCGTTGATAATTATATCCTGAATTTGTATGTCTTTGAGCTAATTTCATAGGTATCAAACATTATTAACACCTCAAATGTGACTTGGAAGGCAAAACATAAACACTTCAGCCTTGCTCCTGATCCCCAAGGACACAATTATTCCTTCAGTCGTTTCCTGTATAGACCAAATGCAATGATTACTAATACAAATATTAGTAATTTTTCCCTGCGTTTTTGCTTTACAAAACATGAATTTGGACTGTGTCATCTCAGGTGTTTTCTTTAGCATTTAACACAACAGTGATGGAATAATATGGGCATGACTTTAGTATGAATGACTCTGCCTATTTCCTCACCTTTAATCTCCTGAACTCTTTAGTTGAGTGGAAGATAGTAGAAATTGTGCCTGAACCAAGACTCCCAGCATTTGACCTGCACTTTTTTGTCACTGCTCTGTAGGTTCTTTGCTAATGGTCACAATATATTCCCCATCTCCTTATAAATATCTTATTAAAATTTTTGTTGCATCTCACTGAGCTACCTTCCTAGGTAGCTCTAGGAATGCGTTCAAGAAAAGGCAAAAGTACATAACTATTAAGTAAAAGTACATAACTATTAAGTAGAACTCAGGCCTTTTTCCAATCAAAAGTCATATTCATTATGCAAAAATGTCAAATGTCCTTCATTTCACCCAAGGAAATAAAACCAGCATTTAGACAATAACCACCTTCTCCTCAGTGCAAAGACCTTCCTGAGTGCAAAGACCCTCCTGCCAGAGAAGGAAATGCTGCCCTTGACCAAATCCCAAACGTTCATTCTCTTATTGGCTAATTCATGACAGTGTTAGCTAGATTTTCATTACAGAGCATTATTTGTAGCTGCTGTTTTCATAAAGCAGCTGTAATAAACAAATGAGATTGTTTGATTGACCCAGTCAGGCCTGGGTCAGAATCATATGCATGCCATATAGCAACCAAAATGTGTTTCAGATGAGGAAATAACCTAACTTCTCCAAACAACCTTTTAAAAGTAAATGATGGTTGTGCTGAATGAAATGTTTTAACAACTGCACTATGCGCTATTTTTCTCCAGCCTAAATGCAGACAGGATTTATTTTATTTCTGTTCTGGTCTGTACAGGTACAAATGGGCACCCTGGATGTGGATCACACTGGTAAGATCAATGGAAAGCGGGATCAATACCGAGACCCAGACCCAGACCAGAACTTTGCAGCTGCTTCCCACCTTGATTTATGTGCATCTAAAAGCCCTAACCCACGTCAGACATTCAGATACCAAACTCAGAGCTTGTGGTTTGCCCTCATCTCTGCATCATTTACTTTTTCCACTCATTGCCCCTCAACCACAGCTTGCCGTATTGACAGTCCAGACACTTATTTAGAATAAGTAAACACGGTGCCCTCTCCAACCCAGTTTGGCTGTTTCACAGCTGGTGCTGCACTTCAGAGCCTGATCCCACAAACCTGCTTCGTGACAGCACCGAACAAACATCCTCTAAAAAGCTTTCCACTCATAGCTGGGGTTTTTTGGGTTGGGTGCTCGGTCAGTTCTGTGACTCACCAGCCTTACAGTATTTTTCGTGGTGCAGGTGCCACCACCTGAGTGGTCCAGGTTTCCCCAGAGCAGTGGGAAAGACAAGATGAAATCCCAGGGGCCAAGACAGAACCTTAACTCTTCTACAAGAGAAGTCTAATGTCCAGCAGATGTTCAGCTGACTACAGCCCCAGGAGAGCTGAGGAAAAGATGATCTGCTGTGGGGAAGACCACATCATGCCATACACAGAAGAGGTACAGAAACAATATTCTTATTGTATAATGAGGAAAGGGACAAAATGAAGACAAAGGAGAAGGCTAAACATGCCAGTTTTTATGAACTTTTTTAACTAGAGGAAGGAAAACCAGGGAAGATATACAAATAAGAATGATGAAGCTGGACTAACATGTAAAAGACATCTGTAATAGGTATCAGAATATTAAAACTTGATGTTCTTTTCTCTACATATGGTAAAACACTAACAACTTCTATGTAAATGATAAAATCCCAGGGCATTAAAATAAATAATGGCATACTGCTTCAAAATCTTCCTGGATAAAATAAGGGGCATGCAATGGGATGGGGATTCAGTGTTAGAAAGTATAAAGCCCAACATCCCAGGAGAGCAGTTACATTGCCTGAGGAGCAGCTAGCAAAGCCATGAATCCAAGAATAACCTAAAGGTGACTGCAGGTAAGATTAGCCAAGTAATAGAGTTTCTCTGTGTGACGCTTCTGAGTGATGTAGAAGGGTCAAAGGCTAAGCTATTTCTGGATGTGGACAAGGGAAGGGGGGATAGGAAATCTAAAGCATAATGCTATGTCAAAACAGCCACAGTGAACAAATTATGAGTTGTTCAAGTCTCCACAGATCAGAAAGGAGATAGAGAAATTAAAGGAAATACAAATAAGGACAACAAAAGTGATCTAAGGAGAGAGTACGAGAGCTAAAATTAATATGTTCTATAAAGGAGAAGACTCCTGGGCTGAAATCCAGCTATAAATACCTTCCAGGTAATGTGTGGAGAGGAAGGTAATTAATCTACCTCAAAAGATAGTAAGACAAAAAGGAATTGCTTGAATTTAGGAATGGAAAAATTCAGGATATATAATAAGAAAAAGTCGTTTGAAGAGACACATCTGCTCAACAGGGCAGATTCCCAAGATGAGAGCTAAGGCACACTTACTGTATGCAATCCAGAACAGATCGTATAAGGATGAGGCTCTGGGAAATTCTGCCATCACAACTTTCTACTGTCCAAAAAGATCACCACAGTACAACTTACTGATCTTTTAGTTGTGTTCTTTTATGGGTTATCTTCAAGACTGCTTCTCTATTAAAAAAAAAACCCCAAAACAGCACTCAACCTGTACATCCAGGTGGTGACAATACATCTACACCAGAGCTCAGAGCTGGGGGTGTGCAGCACTCCAAGGTGCATGGCAAACCTCTCTGCCTCTCTTCTGGCTATGCAGTGGTGTGGAAGATGCGAGCTTATTGGGTGCCAGGCATAAGGGTGTCAGCAAGAACAAAAACACTGACCCAGACCTGAGATTATTCTGAGTATCTCAACATTGAGGTCAAAGGCCAAAGTGGGGACTACCTCTTGTGATACTCATGGTCTTCCTCAGCCTTGTGTTAAGACATCCTGCACAGAAGCTTTCAATGTCACTGCATAAATTATGTACTTAGATTTATGATTAACTGAAAACCAATGCTAGCAGTGTTTAACAACTCTCAAGAGCTCCAAATAGAAAATAAAGAAGAATATAAAATAAAATCCCCAAAACATTTGCAACAGACCTTACCATTTTCAATGACAAACGGGTACACACAAATGTGAGGAATATAAAACCCAAGTACCCTTAATACCCTCCCTTAAACAAATCCCATCCCAACTGCACTCACCAATCGGGACTTCTGTCCCCTCCTCAATGTAGATGGGCAGTGGTGATTCCTCCATAGGATGAGGCACTGATGGAAAGTAATGAATTGTGGTAGTATTTGTCGCAAAGTGACTAAAATAAGATGGTCCCTTTCTTAGCATTACAACTACATATGGCTGGTTACTATCACAAAGAGCCCCTTCTCAAAGTGGTCACAGGGACCGGCCCAAGCCACGGCCTGAGGGGTTAATCCCCACTAAGCACTCGCTGCCACAGGAGCCAACTCTCTGAACAGGACCTGGGAGAGATCCCTGTCCTGGATGCTTCACCATCCTGCCATTTCAAACTCAATACTCCCATCCCTGGAGTTTAACTCCCTTTTGGAAACTCCCACTGTTGTAGAGCCAAGGGAAGCCAATGCACAGACAGGCACAAACAGAGTTATTGAGTCAAAGTCATAATATTTCATGCACAGAACCAGAGGAGAGAGGCTCTGGTGCTCAAAGCTTGCCGTTAGCCATTGAAAAGCCACAGCATGTGATGGAAGGCTGCACTGCAAACGGTCTCTGGACCACTGACTTTTCATTACTCATTTCAGAGTGTATGTATTGGACTTAGGAATTTTCTTTGAGATGCTGCAATCTCCAAGCAAAACTCCCCATCAAAACTCCCCATCTGCACTGTGTGGTTATTCTGCAATTTCCAGACACTGTACAGTCACTGCTGTAGGGTTCATCTGTTTGGATTCTTCTCTATTTGGGAGCTTCTTCCCTTAAAGGGGTTTTTGCTTCACCATTTCCCCTTTATAATCTATGGGAAGCATATGCTTCACAGGATTTTCAAGAGATTTGAATTTCCCATTCTAGAATGAAATAATAATGAGCTACAAATGTTGAAAATGTTCATACTCAAAAACCTTCTGGATTTTTTTCTTCTCTGTTACCTTTTAAAAATGATCATGTACCTTCTCAAAGATACAAATGCTTAACCTAGTCTCAGCTAGGATTCCCAGCAGCAGGAAAGGAGGATTCTTTAATCCTTGGTGGGGTATCCTTCACTTAGTACTGGATTTCTTTGGTTTGGGTTTTTTTTTTTTGGTTTTTTTTGTTTTTGTTTTTTTTTTTAAAGATTGTCTTATCCATGAAACCAGCCAAGGAACACTTGTGGTTTAAAGCTATTAAATAAAGCATCTAACAATGTTTCTGCTAGCAACACAACCAGAATAAAGAGTGTTTTCAACAGATGCTTGACTAGCAACAGGCATATCAAGAACCCCACGCTGGTGTTTGCAGGATGCAAAGGGCTGCCAGCTCCTGCCTTTCCATCAGCCCACCCCTCGCTCACGTGGAGGATGAAGGGAAGCACAGGGGAGAGGAAGAGCAGAACACGGCTGCCTACAGAACTACTGTACAAGCCACAGAAATCATGGTCTACCGGGACGCCTTGCGCAAGCCACTTTTATCTAGAAGCTGAACTAACATTCCAGCTCAACAATAGCAAAAAAACATTTGTTACCACACGGCATTTTGCTACATATTAACCAGCAAGTTGCTACGCAAGCATAATGGAGTGCTGCAATTCTGAGATACATGTTGTTAAAAAATAATAAATTGATTTATGGGAAATCAGCCTGAGGTGAGTGCTCGTGGGCTTGCCATGCCACTGGACACAGTACATGCTCGGAAGTTATGCGAAGCAGGCTCTGCATTGGGAACAATGCAGTCATTTTCCTTGCTAAGCTAATTTTGCATAGAGGCAATGAGAGTCTTCATCTATGCAGCCCTGTAAAACATTTAATCAGATTTATTTACTAGGAAGAAATACCAGAGCAGAGCTTTCTATACTACTCAACAGTTTTCAAAGCTGAGATCTGCGAAAAAAAAACAACAAACAGGTCGCTAGATAGTGTGGAAAAAATCCAGCTGGGTTTTTATGATGTGCAGCTTTCTCAGTCCCCCGAAGAATACTTTAACAGGCTCCCCCAGACTGAGAGCCAGGCTGGAGCCAAATGCTTTCACAGAACATTTGCAACAGTACCCACCAAAGGCTGGCGGCATCTACTCTTGCTTTAACGGGCATCACCATAGGTTGCAGAGAAGGCCTGAAATACCTACGGGCTATTTAAGGCCAGGTACACACAGACACTCTCTCTAACCCATACACACACACCACACACCTGCACATAACAAACGGCTCTACGGGCAGAACTTGGATTCTGTAGGATCCAAGGCACAAAAGCTGAATTTGTCACAGCGTTTGGGGAGCAAGGACTCTGGGGTGCTAAATACAGCTCTCACTTATGTTTGTTTTGGGCAAACCATTTTAACATTATCCCTCCAGGATTTACACACCGACTTTATGGGCATGCTGCTTAAATGCCTACAAAGCATTTTGCAATGTTTTCTAAATTCTGTGGTGATACACACAGAAGAACTGCACAGACAGATTTAAGATATCAGTTGCTGAGCATTATTGCTGCCTAACTACAGCCTATTTTTACATGCTCTATACTTGGTTTCTACAAATAGATGGTAAGTGTTCAGTATTTTAATGTTTTAATGAGTTTTTAAGCCTTTTTGTAATTTCATAAACAAGCATAAATAACACTTACATGAAGAAGAATCTCTGCTGAATGTATTTTCTTTTCCTGTTTGGAAAAAAAAAGAAAGAAAAAGAAAAGGGAAAAAATATTTTAAAGGAAAAAAATGGGTCCAGCAAAATAAGTCAGACATGTTTCAATGCTACAATGCACTGCGTTTTCTGAATTTCATCAGTAAAAACTTCTACTTGAAGAACACCAAGACACTGAATGTAATACCAATGTCAAAACAGGAGATCACTTCTTCCGTGTTTAATCCTATATAGAACATCACAGGAGATATGACTATATCCCTCTAAATAGCAGGACAATTACACTGCAGCAGTGAAATAAAATACAAATGCCATGTGAACTGGATCAAAAATGAAAAAAAATAAAAGAACCTTTAACTACATTCCAGCTCAGTGATAACCCCTTGGCTCAGTGTATGGGTTGTTCTCCTACCTATGGACATGGGACTTACACTGTGATGCAGGGCCCCCCTGCTGCCTTTTGGAACAGCAAGTTTGTTTTTCCATGCCAGTGCTCAAGCACTGACTGCATTCAAGCCCAGGTTGGGCAGGCACAGCAGCGAAGGCATCCTTCGAGGCTGTGACAATTCAGAGTGACAGAGAACCACAACAGGAAACGCAGCAACTGCTAAAATGGGGAACCTTCCCAACAGGCCTTAACAGCCACCTCCTGCAGCCATGGGACTGCCACCCTGCTGCCACCCACCCAAAGCTTGCTGGCATTTGGTTCACACTCCCCTTCCACCAGCTGAGCTGGTGGGTTTGGTGGATGCTCTTGGAACAGGGTTTAGGGCTGGCACTAAATGGCATTTTGCTGGTGTAAATCTGGACACATTGGGAAAAAAGAGACTGACAGAAATACAGAGGCTGCTGTAGGACACCAGCCATGGTTTCAGAGTCATGGACTGGCAGCACAGCAGCCCTTCCAACAGCAGGTTTTTGGGGGAAAAAAAACAATGAAGTGAGGAATGTTCAATTAAATTCTACTCTATTAATACAGTAGAATATGTATCAATATTAGCTTGTATCAATATTAGTACTGTGAGAGCAATTTAAAGTTTACATGCCTTGGGATGTAAACAAAGCTCACACAAATCAATTAAATCCATGGTGCTACAACAACTGAGGGTTCAATTAAATAGGCATATATGGAAGAAATTCAACAAACATAAAATCACTGCATTTTCATCCTCATGCTTTTCTTCTAAGGGCCAAGGACCCAACCCTGCAAGCAGCCCCCCTAGAGTGTTATTAGAATAAATTTTAGCTCTGTGTATAGAGCTCTTGATGGAGCAGACACAGGATTACTTTTAAAAAAAATAACCCTGATCCATTCTGGTCATTAAGTTCATGATGAAAAGAAGTCGAAGGCACTAATCCGACTGGGTAATCTATTCAAAGCTGCACTTCTTAAATGATCTACAATTTATTTATATGACCAATCAAATAAACATTACTTACAAAAGGCTGCAACTACCACGGCTTTCCCATCCAATTTTAAGTGTTGTAATATAGCTAAATTTAAAAGAAACTAATCAGCATAGTCATTTCAGAGTTGATGGCAGCATGATTTAAACCCCAGGTAGGGCACCACTGCAGAGACTCCCCTTACTGCCATTGGGGCATTGGTGCAATGTTGCCCCACTGCCCACCGGGACAAAAATATGGGGCATTGGAAAATATAGAAGGGGCAAAATTTAAATAATGGGGGGGGGTGCTGCTAAGCCTTGATGTGCATTGATGAAAATCCTAGGAATATCACCATCTGGAAAGTGCCCAAGAGTCTCTTTGGAAACATCCAGCCCATAAGACCTGGGTGGAAGCCACTGAGATACACTAAGAGTATTGATTTAAAAAATCCTCACTGAAATATTAGCAATGATTAGCTGCAAGATAAGATCCTCACCCAGGCTTTACAAACAGAACTCCACTCAGGCATGGGAGGTTTCCCAAGCACTCTGCAGCAAGAGCAAGCCAACCTAAAGTGTCTTCCTAGTTTTCCAGGACAATGTGGCACCTCTTTTCTGCCAGCATTTCACACCAACTGAAGTCTCTTTGCCATTGCCCCCACATTTCACCTCTGACATGAAAGCTCCAGGCAACCCACACAAAAGCTCCACATTTGAAACTACCAGTGAAGAGCTGTATGCCAAGTTTTCTTTCTGGTTACAGAAAAGGAAAATAAAACAGAAGTCGGTTGCATTTGAAAGGTCCTAAATTTCTACCTGATTCCAGAGCAAGATTCCTTAAGCAAACAAACCAAACGCCCCAGGATTTCGATGCAGCACCCGTGAGCACACATCCACCCTCTCGGGGCCTACAGGTATCAGGGTGCCACCTGCGACCTCCTGCTTTTTGCCAAGTATGACAGAAAGGAACCCTCAGAGCACAGGTGAGAGAAGCAGGTTAATAAATGTCAGCAAGAAGCGGCCTCTCCTCTCCCGGCCGCGGGCCGGGGTCCCGGGCAGCCCCGGGCAGGGGAAAGGTGTCTGCCGCCCTCCAGCGGGAGCTGCGTTAGCACCGAGGCACAGAGGTGCGAAGGGGAAGGGACAGAGGTGAAAGGCAAATAAAGCGAAAAAAGACAAAAAGAGAACATGCAAAGCAGATAAGAGACAGCTGAAGGGGAAACAGGAAGATACTATCTCTGAAAGTACCAAAAATGAAGCTTCCAATGTCAGTTTAACGAGAGCAGCACAAACATCCTCCTTGCACACTCGTGCTTCGGACTCGACTTGGTCCGGGTGAGGGACACTGTCACTGTCACGCTGCTGGCTGCCTCAGCTGCTCACACATTTTGCTTAAAAAAACCCCCAATAACCTTCAAGGAAACCTTTCCGTACCACTTGCAGCAAAGGCAGGCAATGCCAGAAAGCAGTCAGCTCGGCTGAACGCAGACCCAGAGGTAAACACCCGGCTGTCAACAGCCATCAGAGGTCTCACCAAAGCCTCTCCCATCGAAATTCCACAGCAGCAGGTTTTAACGGGCTGATTTACCCTCAAATCTAAAGCCATAAAATCTAAACCGGTAGCAACTGTCATCTGAGCCTGAATTACACAGCCGATGACATGTGTCCCCGTCAGGACTGCCTCACTGTTTTGCTAGTCCAAAACTCAAAACATTTTCACATGCAAGCAATAAAAAAAAAAAAATGCAGTTACCAAAATAGCACTATCAACGTAACCAGCTCCTCTCGGCACATTTTCTTAATGCCTTTCCCAATACGGTTAAAAAACATAGGAACTCATCAAAAACCTCCACCTTTACACCTTGGCACAAACTGTGCTGGAATAAGTGTGGGGTTGTATTTCTTCATGTTTATCTGGATGTTCTCCCACTACTTTTTCCTTTCTTTTATTTCATCCGTACTTCCCTTTAAACATAGCTCTTATCAAACAGCAGAAATCGACCTCTACAATTTCTAAATACCAAGTTTTGCCACTCTTGGAGCTGCCTAAGGACAACACAGCTTGCTTTCAGTATCATAAATAACACATACTCTGCACATTTCTTTGCCTGAGTGAAATAAATTCTCCCATGCTCTTATATGGAAACCTTGTGAGTCCTCCCACATACCTCCTGCTATAATACCAGGCAGCAATGGGCATTCATTATCTTAAAGCCAGCGGGTGAATTTTGGATCCAAGCTACCCCCAGATGAACCCAGAATTATCACCCCTTCGCAACACACTGAGCTTGGTAACCTGCCCTGTGTAGTCCCTGTGTTTTATTTCTAAGCCCCATCACTACTTTCATTTCAACACGTCAAGAACTCCCAAAATAAATGGAAAATGAGGGGAATAAAAAAGAAAATGAGGGAAATCACAAGAAAGCAGCAGCAGTGGTATTACCCACCAGGTAGGCCCATTAGCATCAGATGTAGCAATGCCTGTACCAGTCTCTTCACTCGAGGTTAGCGCACGGCAGACAGAGAAAGCACAGCGGGGAGGGGTGGGAGAAAAAATGGGCAAAAATAGCCGGGGAGAGAAGCGTGCGCCGTCGATGTGCTGGAGGGCCGCCAACGGGGAATGGCTGAGAATGTTATCGCCAAAAAAAGTTAACGCAAGGTGTGGGGGGTGTGGGGTAAATAACCGCTGGGGAGAAAAAACACCGCCGAGGTAATGCGAGAGCTAGGGAGGAGGGGGCTTTAAAGAGAAGGATGAATTAATAAATAAATGGAAGGGGGGAAGGGAAAGCGCGCCCGTGGGCACCCCGAGTCGAGGCGGACAAAGGGAGGACGATGCCGCCGCCACCGGCCCGGCTCGGTTCGGCTCCGCTGGGCGCGGAGCGGCCGCCCCTTTGTTCGGCGCGGCGGCGAGGGGCGATCCGCGCCGCTCCGCGCCAGCCCCGCCACCGCCACCGCCGCCGCCACCACCGCAGCGGCAGCGGCGGCAGCAGCGGCGGCAGCGGCAGCCCCACCGCCCGCCCGCCCTCCCGCCCGGGAGGTGCCGGTACCTGTGTCCGCTGGCCGCGGTGCCTGCGCGCCGCTGCGCCCCTGCGGCGGTGCGGCGCGTCCGGCGGAGCGGTGCGGCGCGACTAGCAGCGCCGAGCAGGAGGAAACGGTAATTTATAAGCGCTTTCTTCCTGACCTCTCGTGTCTGTTGTCTAATGAGGGAGCTTTGAGCATCACCCATCCTGCTGAGTGGAAAAACACCGGCACGGCCTCTTCTTTGCTGGGGAGGGGGGAGCCTAAAGGAAGGGGTGTGGGGGAGGAGGGGCCATGCCGCAGACACGGCGGCGGAGCCCGGGCTGGCAGGCGGCCGCGGGCCGGCGGGGAGGGGCGGGCGGGTGCGGGGCAGCGGCCGCCGGGCAGCGGCCGCCGCCTCGGGGGGGCCGCCCCGGGCCGCCCGCCCTCCCCCGCGGCCGCCGCGGGCAGCGGGAGCGGCAGCGGGGCCGTCCCGAGCCGGCCCGAGGGACCCGGCCCGCGTCCCGCGGCGGCCGCGGCGGGCAGGGAGCGGAGCGAGGGCTCCCAGCCGCTGATCTCGTCTCGGTATTTCTCATTTCCGTACATTTTTTTAATCGTTATTTTTTATCTGTACACCAAGAGTGCCCTTATCACAGAAAAGGCATCCCGCGGCGCTGTCACCGCCGCTGCCTGTCCCTGCTCTGGGCCCTGGCTCTGCTCCGCGCCCGCTTTTCTCCCCGGCCCCCCGGGGGACTGGACTCTGGAGCCGGTGCCGCTCTGCCAGGCTTTGGGGACAGGTTTGCTCCCGGAGCCGTCTGCTGCTGGAGGAGGCAACACGGGAGCGTGGTCTGGCAGGTGCCTGGGAGGCTGGGACATCCCTGCTCTGCCCTGCCGCCTCACAAACGCGCGATCCCCGGCACCGGGAAGTCCCGGTCGCAGCGGGAGAACAAAGTACGGCCGGGGCGATCGGCGGGGAAAACGAGCAGGGCAACTGCTCTTGTTCTGTTTTGCGTCGGGTTTCACAGAACCGAAAGCAGGTCCTCTTCCCCTGCAGGCGAACGGCTATATGACTCAAACATGTCCTTGCGCTCCTACCTGCATCCCCCTGGTTCTCTTAATGAAAGGATTCAGCAGCAGACAGCCGCGAGGCGTTTTCATATAACCCCTGCTGAAGACTTAGTAAGATCCTCTGTACTGCAAAATACCATTTGCATTGTGGGGGTACGCTTGTGGTGAAAAGGAGATTTTGGGGCATCTGTGTTTCACAGAAGTCCCACGGGGCTAACCTTGCACTGGGTACAGCAGGATGGACCAAAGGAGAGTGAATAGTCCCCACATCTCTGCTCTCTAGATTTTCCTGACTACAAGATGCTACCTTTCTACACCACAAACCAGGACAGCAGTTACTGGGGGACCACCTCCAGAGCCCATAACCTGTGCATAGGCTGCCGGGGGGAGCAAATTCCATCACAGCAGCCTCCAGGGAGGTCTCAGGAAAGGCTGATTTCCTTAGCTGATTCTTGCAAAAGCTGCACCATTCTGCCCACTTTTTGATGGCAGTTCAGGGTGTCAGAAAACCCGTGCCACAGTCACACAGCCGATTTTCCCTTGCTCCAGTGCATTCTGTGATTTTCTGTATCCGAGCTGAGTTGGAACGTGAGTAGGTTTTTAGCAGAAAACCAGATAGAGATAGGATATACACAGCTAATTGATGACATATCTCCACTGAACAGCCTCGTTTAAACTCGTAACGATGTAGTCCGTGCTGCCACCTACGTCTTCTGATTCAGGTTTCTTGTGTACTGCAACTTTGATTTGTACACATCCTTTGCAGGAGGCAGCTCACATTTTGTGAGGCTCCACGAGGGACCACAAACAGGAGGCTCTGGCTGCACTAGGGAATGAAGCAAAAGGCTTCTCACCGGCTCAGCCACTTGTTTGGTTTCGGTGAGGATGCCTAGATGCAGATTAGGAACCAGCAGTCCCATCAGTGAAATGTAAGTAGTGGCTGGAGCCTTGTCTGTGTGAAGCATCCTGCCAGCACAGCTGTACCACTGACAGCAGTGGAATATTTTGCTCTAGTTCTCTAGAGGAATCAAAGTCTGTATTTTGTCTCTTGCTCTCTCTTCTGTTGCTCCTCACTTCTTAAAAGTCAGCCACACAAAGCCCATGGTTGCTACATGTGTTTAAAAATAAAATGTTTGGGGTAAAAGACGAACAGCCAAAGCTGTTTTGAAGTCAGAGGCATGTAAACAGTACCTGGAACCAATAACAATAACAACAATAATAATAATAATAATAATAATTCATTATGAGACAGCACAACTTCTGAGAATGTGCCTGATGAATATTTGGGGGAACTCTGCCTTCAGCTGCAGTGGCGCACAGCAGCGCTGATGCTTCTGGCTTCTCCACTCTCTTATGTAACTGAAATCACAAGTTAGAGCCCAAATTACAAAGCATAAGCATGTGTATAATATTAAGCATACAAATGGTGCCTGAAATTACTATCCTTTTCATGTAGGTCTGTTTTTAATCTGTTAGACTTTTTGCTTCTGCAGCTCTATTGATTTCAGTGTCCGCTGATGCAGTTCATAAAGCAATCAAGCCTAGCCCCTTAAAAACCCCACTGGGAAGACATTAACCCAAACTTAACTAAGGCCAAAATCACTCTGGCTACAGGTAGGTGGAGTTCAAATGACTGTTGTACCTCAGGTGTATCCTGTATCAAGATGCTGTAGCAAGCAGAACACCATATCCCCGTGGCTTCTTTGGCAACCAGTCAGAGTGGCAGGTTTCTGCCCCCCAGGCCAAGGCATGGGTTTGCCATCACCTTCCTTTAAATTCTCTCTCTTTCTCAGAGACTATTTTTGCCATTACCATGCTGATCTACTTGCTGGAGTTTTAAGGTGTGGATGCTGATGCAGCGAGTGCCTCTTGTATCTGTTTAATCCGATAACATAACTCTTTTTTAATCTCCACGTCTGGGTCACAGGGTTTAAAAAAGACACTGGGCCAAATCCCCAGCTTGGCTACAACGTGTGGAAATGTACTGAGATGGCATGAAAGACAGGAGAGATTCACTGTATTTGTACCCGGGCAGAGAGGTCTTGAGGGGCAGGGATGTGAGTGCCAGATTTCAGATGGATGAATATTAACCCAAGGGTATGGCAGAGCTAATTCAGGTTTCCATAAGGTGAAGTGGAGGGAAGGATATTACACCAGAACCTAAAATATGCTGATCAGCAAATTCTCATTCATTTTTAAATGGTAACCGATTTAATATTTCTTCATTTTTCAGGAGAAACCTTGTTTTCATTGTTTGGCTGCTAGAGGGAACATAATGTTTAATGGACTCAGGAGCAAGACTGGGCATGGACAAAGAGGAGATTTTGTAGGGATTGGGAAGATTTTACAAATAAACATTAAAATTAAAAAAACCAAAGTTCATCTAGGCATGATGTCCAGCAGAAATGTAGGAGAGAAATAGACAGCACTGCCTCTAAAGGATTGTGTAAGCAAGAATGGCAAAAAGATGGTCTGAATAAATCCATTGCACTAATGATGTTCTATACATGAATGTCCTATACAAAGTTATATGGGTTCAGTCTTTGGGATTCCCCTGTGTAGCAGATGATCCTGAGCCTGAAAAAGGGAAGCAGATTTTGTAAGGGATTTGCATATCATGGAGTGACGCTGGCTTGCAGATTTTAAGCATTACTAAATTGGGGAATAAATTGTTGCTATTGCTGTTACATACCAGGATATCTCACTAATCCACACAATCCACTAAGTTGCTGTAGTTTTAGTCTGTGTTTATTTTAGATGAAATTATGGCCTGGACAGTTAATTTTTCTTAGTTTATCCATATAAATCATATATAAATAAGGTATCAAACAGAAACCAAAACATGACCTGTGTTTTTGGTACACTCCCCATCATGTGAACCCGCCAGTGACAGAGCTCTGCACCAGCTTTACAAGTCGAACACAAAGGCAATGAAAAACCACAGGTCTTCTTGAAAAGTAGCCAGTTGGCATTAAATTCTCTTGCTGTAATGCTCTGGCTGGCCTATATTGCTTATATTTGAGACTGCCTAGCCATTATGGGATTGCCTACACTGGTCCTTTCCTTACATCAAGCTAATTACAAATTAACTTAAGGCACTTAGCAGGGCTGAGAGGCTGGACCTGGTCCTTTCTGAGTTTGCAAATGCCTGTTGCTTTACAGTGTCTGAATCCTAAAGTGAGGGGCAAACACACAGGAACCAAACAGCCTGGAACCAAAGTGGTTACGCTGACTTTTGAAAAAAGTGACTGTCTCAAGTTAACTGAGTCAGCTACCTGGAAATAAGAGCCTCTCATATAGCCAAAGATTTTCACTGGGATTTTCAAGATCTCCTGAGCAATTTAAAATCCTTGAAAAGAATGCACTATAGAATGAAAAATATAGGTATTATTAAAGAATGTCTCTGAACTGAAAGCCATTCAGTTTCATAAAAACGAGCTAAAAAAGCAATAACAGGTAGTCTGTCTCCTGCTGGATGCTGTATGAACCATATGTTTTGTATTTTGGAAGTCACTCTAAAACAATGGTTTTTTTCTTCACTATTGCTGTTGGGAAGAACAGTAGAAGAACTATGTATAAATGAGATTAAAGTAATCTAATTAAAAAAATAAACAATGTGTTTTCATCTTCAATTCATATCCAGTCATTTGGGATCTAACTTAAAAAAAAAAAAAGGAAGATAAAAATTTAGAAATTCAGAAAGGATTTTGAAAGACAACTGTTTCCCTTTAAGATTAATGATAATCATACTTGTGTGTTCAAGGGAGAATGGATCCAGGGTTATGTAACAGGATAAAGAAACAAAATCCTTTTTCCTTAAATTAAAATAACCAGTATGTGTGTGAATTTTAGTCAGTCACTGAAAATTCAGGAAACCCATTTTCTTTCACAACTGCATTCCACATGCTAAAATTGACGTCTTCTAACTTTTAAACAGAATCACAATAATTAAAGACAAAAAAGATTTGTTTGTTTCATTTGACCACACGTTGCCAATAGAGGAATGTTCCCTAGGGAAAATTCTGTGGCACTTGCCCTGTGCAGCAATCCAAATACGTACTCATCTTTTTATTTTATGTGGCATTAGCAAATCCAGTTATTGCACTTCCCAGTTGTTGTTTATTTTTTTTCTTTTTAATCTGATTACCTAGTACTAGATATATGATTGATAACTTATCTCTTTTAAAAATTTCTTTTGCCTGAACTATTACATAACAGTTCTTATAAAATCTTGCAATGCCTGCCTAAATTTACCAAAACCAGAACAAGAACAACAGGCAATGAATTTTTTGATGTTGGCATTGTTCTTTGCTGGCCTAAACATACAAAATTCATTTTAAAAAACACCCAAGAAAATAATTTCCTACCACAGAACCTCCATTTTCCACTTCTGTATTTTACAGAAGCACTCATACCAGAATTTCTGCATCAGAATTTGACACATAAAATTCCTCTATCACATGAGTTCAATTTTCCAAAAGAAGGCAAATGGTAGTATTAATAACCAAGATATAAGCCCTGAAAAGGCTAAGTCACTGAATGTACTTGCTGAAAAAAAAAAAAAAAAGGAAAAAAAAAGAAAGACATCTTGTTGGATCTAATTCTGGAGTCATTGTTTGACACAATGCAGAGCAGTTGGGATTTGCATAGAAAGGCTTTGCTGAGCTCAGGTGATGTTCACTTGTGCGTGGGAGAAGCTCGTGTGAGCTTTGCTGAGTGACTCTGAGCTTTGTCTGCAGACCAAAATAAACACTGCAGATATTGGCCCATCCTTGCACATGTCCACACTCAACGTTTCAGTCCTGAAAGCAAAGCTCCACGTCTGGGCAGTTTAAATGATGTTCCCTCACTGGACCAAGTCCTCTGTTAGCACTACTCCAGTAGCACAGGGTGTGCTTGGAGATGATGCACGTGGTGAATATGCCTCTTTCCCTGCTAGTAACACACCTGCCATGCTGCAGGTAAATATTCTGCTGTTGCATGGCCTGCAGAGATTTCCTGGGCCTCACGAGCACAACAGGTCCTGCCAAGTCAAGATGGTTACATGCGTGCAGCAAGGTGATACGGAACCTGGGAACCTACGGGAGATGTAAGTTGGGAGACAGGGAAGAAGTTGTGGCAGACCCACTCTGAAAGCAATAAAAGGTCAACAGAGTCTGAGGCTGCCCTGCAGAACCACTTCCATTTCCATTTGGAGCTGATTATTGAGCTGGGAAGGGTTGGCCTTACCACATCCCAGGTGACAGTAGACATCACAGTGCAAAATAGTCCAAAAATGTACTGTGGAGGCAGTTGAGCCTACATGACTTACAAAATGGCTCCAGAAAAGCTGATGGATTAAACTCACCAAAGAAGAAGAGTGATCACTTGAGTGAATTCATACATGCTCATATTTCTTTCTATTTGCCTATGGGTCCCTCTGCTCCCTCCCCTCTCAAAGTGATGGTGAAACAGCTATGAGGAGTGTATAACTGAAAATTATGCACTCCTTATATCCTTTGTTTATTCTGACAAGATATAGGCAAACACTGGGAGAAAATATTGTAAGAGACAAAACCATTCCCAAATGCATGCTTGTACGAGTTCAGACACATGGAATTTCTAGCTAGGTGAATTAATGCACTGCAAACAGAGAAAGGGCTTCAAATGCCTCAGTGTCTAGAAAAAAGAATAAATTTAAAATGAACCCTGCAAGCTATCCAGCAACTGCTCATCCAGCATCATGATTTTAATTAACAGAACTGGAAAGCAAGCATATAATATAAACTTAAAAACACAGCGTTTTCCAGACTACCAGTCCAAATGCAAAACAAATTGCTTGCATCTGGTGGCAGGGAGGCAGAGCTGGGGCGGGAGCGCCGCTCCAGCCCGGTCAAGTGACGCGGCAGCATCTGCAGAGCTGCCCTGCCCTGTACAGCCCTGGCACAGCCAGGCCACAGACACTCGAAGCATTGCCCGCGTGCTCCAGGAGATGCCTGGGCTTCCACCTCTGCCGGCAGCACGTCACCGCGGGGACGCCAGCGGCTCCCAGCCGTGGGTGACCTTCATCCTCCCCAGGCAGTTCCCTTTTCTGGACCTTTGGCACGCTCCCAAGTGATCTTTCAGCCAGAATCTCCATGGCCTAAAATAAATTCAGCAATATTCACTGTGGCATCCCTGTACTTCTCTTTTGGGATATCTGATGCTTGTGTCCCAACCTGGGCAGAGACTGGTTTTATAAAGTTTATCTGGGTGCAGCAGCACTACCAACCCATGAGTGCATCCTTGCAGACTGCGATTTCTGCCTGTCTGTCCCAGCCACAGCAATCTCACTTTGTTGTCTGTACATGAGAAGGTCGGGAAGGGGAAGAGAGTGGAATAGGCTCACCACAAAGCACAAACTATCCAGACTTGGGCCTCTAAATCTCTTTGGCCAATGTTAGTCAGCTCTGATTTGTATCAAAGCCCAATATTATCATTGACTGATTATTAAATGTCCCACAAATGGTTAATATTTTGTGAACAGTTGGTCACAGACTGTCTGTAGCACTGAACAATTGTCTCTTACTCTCTGTGTCAGCTGAAGTCCTCAAGTTTTCTCCTTTTTTATTTCCACAAGTTTGTCTGTTGGGCTCATGAAAATCATGGAGAGAAGTGTGAAAACTTGTCCTGATACTCCCACATTTCCTTGGGAAGTACATCCCAGCAAACTGTGGAGCAGCCAAAGTGGGTTTGGGATGCCCTTGGCACTCACAAAGACACCCTTGACCCCTGTTGCCCCATAGCAAGTGCTGCTGGAGGCCACTGGCATTGTGGAGGAGCTGCATGGCCAGGCTGGGCTGTGGCAGTGACCAGGCATCATCTGAGCAGCAGGGCCTGGGACTGCCTGGTGGCAGAGCTGAAGAAGTCATGGAGCAGAGACACACAGTGGAGGGTGTGGTGGACCCCAGGAGCTTTTCCATCCAGTGCCTCTGGAGGTCCTGTGAAACCATGTGGAGAGGGGTACGGCATCTATCAGGCACATCGCCTGGCCTGCTGAGCTCAGGACACAGGCACCATCTCCAGCCAGAGCAGAGGACACTGCCACATGGCCACTGCACCTGGCTTCAACTCAGCTTTCCCCTCAAGCTGAATTCATGCCACCCCAGCAGTCTTTGCACATGTCACTGCCTGAATTTTTTGTCCCTACTGGGAGGCTAAGCTCCCAGTTCTCCCAGTAAGACACAGGTTTAAATACAGGTCATGTTTCTGCTGTTCTCCACCAGCAAAACAGCTGTTTGCTCTAAACATGAAGATATTTTTGTAAGAGCAAAAGCATGAATTATTTCAAACTTGCCTCAGGATAAATTTTCAAGGGTACTGCGGAGACTGTTTCCACAACAAAACAGGAGCTCTTCTCCTACTGAATTGTTCATGTTACTTTCATGAATGCTAGAAAAGAGGCTGGCTTTTTTTTAAATGTCAGCAGGTACCTGGAACGGGAATTTGTTTCCGTAAATCCTTTGGAAACTATTGTTGATGTTGTCTAATCTGACCAAAAGTTCAATTTGGCAATTTTTATTAGGCCTTGCTGTTAGGTATAGGCAATTAGCTTAACAAAATATCAGATAGAATCTCTGCTGTGCTTGCAATGCCTGTTGCTCTGATCCTTACCTGGTGGGAAATGGCTTTGGAGGAGCACAGCCACATCTTTGTAGCTGTTTACATCACATTTCTGACAGAGCTCCACCCTGCTTTCCCCATTTGTACTTTGTTTTTCATGAATAAAGGTCATGGCATTGGCATCACAAAAAAATATTGTTGCTGTAGAAGGAATTCAGCCGTCCCCTCTGGGTAACAAACAATTATGTACTCCAAGGCTGGCAGGGCAGCAATCAGAGATGGAAGAGAAGGCCAAGACCCATTGAGATCTCTGCACACCTCCAGCATCCCACGAGTCAGCTGTGTCCCTGCCTGTGCTGGGCCACTGCAGACTCTGCATAGTCTCTAACATTTTGCCCAATCTAGATTTAGGCAGCCCCCCAGCTGTTGGCAGTGGGTCTGTTGTGGGTACCTGCCTCCCAGCCAGCCACTCTACTGGAATTTGTTGTCTAATAGTCAAAGGGCATTTTCTCTGCAACAATGTCCTGCATTAGCCCAACACTCCCTGTGTGTGTTGGTGGCCTGGGGACATGGTTACCAGATGGAGTTGCCAACCACTGGTTGCCCCTGCTCTGGAGTGCTCTCCAAGGAAGTGCTGTGGCCAGGACACGTTGTTTGGTCTGCTGCTTGTGTGGGACTCTGAGCCAGCTGTAGCCCAGCTACACAATACATCATTTTAGCCATGTTGTATCTAGATCAGGGAATAAATGTATAGGAGCTACATCCTTGATTCAGCTATAAAGTAAATGAAATCTCTCCCATGTTTCTGTATTAACATCCACTTTGACCTCCGTGTTTGTGCTCATGTCACCACTCATCTTTAGGCTCAAAAGCCATTCTTCTAATCTTTTGTTACATTTGAGGCTCTCAAGCTGTCTGATGCTTTTTCTTTCTTTCAGGCTGCCAATACTTTCAAGCAAGATGAAATTTTAAATAGCTTCAATATTCCAGGAGTAATTTCATCACCAGTGCCTGTAGAAACACTCCCCTAAACTTATGGTCCGTGGGTTTATGATTGTCTGGGCATGGACCAAAATCTCAATTGTTCTGAGAATATGAGGGAAATGAGGAGAAGTTGCTGCATTATTGCTACAGCCAAGGACACACAACAGCCAACAAGCAAAAGCTCAACACCAAAAGCATTGGGAAAACTTTTAGCACAAACACTATTCAAACAATTCCCAATTCAGTAGAAAGCACACTGGAGAAAAATCAGGTTAGGCAGACCTTGAACTTTCTTTCCCAGGATCACACCAGTTGAGCAGCAAATCAAATTCTACAGAAGTAGTTGGGGATTTTATTCGTAAACAGCCTAGAGGTGAATTCCTCATTTTTTTCTCAATTAGATACGTCTGAAACAGAATTTTATGAATAATAATTATTACTTGTTTTTACATGGTGCTTTAGCATAATCCCAGAAATTATAATTTAGGGAGTACAGATCTTTCTTGTTGTAAAGCCCTCAAGATTCCTGTGGCAATAACCAGGAAACAGATAAAATAGAAGCAATTAATAAAGTATTTCATCATTAAAAATTTTCCAACACCAGAAGATTTTGCAAATCACCCAGCAGGTTTTGTACATCCTTTGGCTTTTGAAATTTTGTCAGTAATGAAAGCTAAATGAATGTTGAATACAAATATAAGGCTTAAAACAATGTCACATGGGTGTCACATGTTAGTGTGCACAAAAATAATATTTGAAGGGAGCGGTTCAAATAAAATCATTTTTTTTTAATAAAGCAATATTCTCTTGATTATTAACAGACTAAAAGCTGCCTGAAAGAGATTCTAAGGCCATCATGCTCCTATTTACCCTTAGCATCGACTAAGTAGTGGTCGAATTGACATCCCTATTTAAGGTTTCCACATCTCTTAGTACTTTGCAGTGTATTTCCTCTGTGAAGTTTCCTAACTTCTGCTAACCCTGTAGGTCTGGGAGGCCTGCAGAGCACATCCACGCTCTATAGGAAGTGGTTTTGGTGTTGCTCTAGCAACCCCAAATCAGTACTGAGTAAGCAGAGGTGCTGTTCAGCAGAGAAATCACACAAATGTCTGTGCATCCTCACTGCTATTAAGAATGGAGGCAGCAGTTATGAAGATCAAGCCTAATACCATTCAAGGAATTGCAATTCTCTCATTTATTCCTCCCCTATGTTTTAATTTGATATAACTTCTATTCCTGGTGCTGCTTGCTGCAGCACACTCCCCATGACTGGGGAGCCATTCTTTCCTTTGCTCAAAGTACTCCCAGACAGGAACTCAGGTTGGGTAACAAATCCTTTGTGACTCTGCAGCCATGTAAATGGAGAAGGTTCTCACCCACTGGAGAATCCAGGTCCTCTTTTACTTTACACCAGAGCTGACTGCATTTTGGAAGAAAGAAATTATTCCTTTTTTGTTGTTTTTTTCTAAATGTGAAGCTCCTTTAATTCACCCTTTTAAAGCATTTGGGGATCATCTGATGAAAAGTCCTAAAGAAACACAAGACATCCCTGCTGCTTGGGTTGTAAAGCTAAAGCTCATGCTCTGAAAAGAGAAGTGTGCTTAGAAAAAAGCTTTTGAACACAAAAACAAACAATGGCAATGCATGCTGGCAAACACTTCATCTGCCTGCTTCCATTTACATATTTTTACATATCCATGGAGTACTGTGAAGGGCCTTGGTCACCTTGACCTGTCACTGACACAAGTCTGTTTAAGCTTTCTTCAAAATTAGTCCCTGCTGCCACTGAGGTATTTTTTGCTGTTGCTTTTGTTTGTTATTCATCTTTGAATTGTTTTCAGTCTGAAAGCATCTTTCTGGTCCCAGAACTGTACAGAATATATCAGGCAATCCTCTAGGGGCACTGAAAGAAAATTTAAAACTCCCTCCCCCATGACTCTTACACAGTCAACCCATATCCTTTTGATTTTAGACCTTGTTTTAGGTCTACACAAAAAGGGCTTTGACATCATTAATCGGGTTTGGTTGTTTTTTTCCCTTTAGTTTTGATTTCTTCCAGTTTTCTGGATAGATTTCACACAGCTTGCCACCACAGCTCTAGAGGACAATAAAAAAAAAGTATGGGAACTCCTCCAAAGTACGTGTTTGCAAGGAGTGCTATGCCAGGAACATCATTACCAGAGTCCCAGTAAATAATCCAGAACCAATGCCATAACTTTTATGTGTACCAGGGGCACTGAAACCCATGCTGAAATACTTGGCAAGTCTGTCCTTAAACTAGGATATATTGTATTGATATTGGCTGTGATCAACCACAACATTCCTTGGTTTTGAGGTAGTATTTCTGAAGGGGGAGGTTTGTGATGCCAGTTCTTGTCATATGTTTTCCTGTCTCACCCTATCTCCAAGCCCAGCTAATCTGATGATATCCAACTGTCCTAATGAGCTGCATCTACTTCTAGGCTGAAGCGTTGACAGCTGCCTGTTCTATTGCCAACAAAAACTTCTGAGACAACTGTATCTCATTCCTGCAAGTACGCAAATCACTTCATTTCTAGCACAAATATGAGATATAATGATATTTCTTTTCGTGTATCCAGGTTGAAAAAGAGGCATGTGAAAAAATGCCATCCAGCACTCAATTATTTCCTCACGTGCAGTTTAATTCCTCAGCTGGAAACAAGGGCTATGTGTATTGGGTACAGAGAAATCAAGGGCTCATGTCCCGTACAGCAGAGGTACAGTCACATGGACCAAGGTCAGTGAGAAGGACATGTTCCTCCAATTAATGTTGGCATGTGTTTGTTTATATTTTTATACATTGGTAATTCTTCCATTTGCTGTTCTTGGATTCAGAGCTCTTGGCAAGAGCTTCAGCTTGTTCTTATTCACATAGGAGTTAATGCACTTAATTCTTCACCACCACCTTGACCATCTCAAGCATGTGGGATTTGCCCTCTTCCCCAAGGCTGTTGGACCCACTGACTCATAAACATTTCCTTCCCCTGGACTGCCTTTTTAATGCACAGAAACTGGTTACAGGTAAGAGCAGGCTCCCAACAAGCCATTAAAAACTACTCACAACCTCTGGAGAGAAAGCTATCTAAGACATAGACTGAATTTGCAGGAGGAATTTTGTCTTGGGGGGACTACAGCAATAACAGACAACAATCCCCAAAGATGGAGAGGAGACACGCAGAAACACTGATTTGGATCCAAATGCAGTCAGAACAAATAGAAGCAACAACTCCAGTGGCAGCTGATCAGGGCAGCTCATCTCCAGGCAGAACTAGTACTTCTCTTTGTAAAAAGAAAAACCCATGTCTACCCTCTGCCCCTCAAAAATTTTATGACTTGCCAGATTCCAGGAATCACAGAAAATACTACTGAGCCAGGGCCAAGGACCAGAAAATCTAGGGGAAGCACATCTAGTCCTGGAAAACCATTGTAGCAGCCTAGGTCACCACTGTGGCTCCTCCTGTGCCAGCCTTTCACACTGTTTTCCCAGCTGAAGATAGAACCCATTTCTCCAATTCAGCTTTGCCTCAGTAAATTACTCACACACATACAAGCTCAAAAACTCGAGACTCTTGCCTAGGATAAGGCTGGAAGGAGGGAGGGAGAGTTTATTATTGTTCTAAGGGGTTTATGTAGGTTTTTAAAATTAATTCTTGGGATATGCTCAGACACTGCGATGGTGGAGACCATATAAGTAGCTAGATTAGAGCAAGAGACATAACAGTGGTATTGGATACAGAAATAACAGCCATTGCCAGTTCCATGGGAAGAGAGGACAAATGAATAAACATCAATCATAACATCTGAAACCACCAGGCTTGGAAACGCCTCTTGATTTTAGGAAAAATCCACTGAAAGATGCCAGGGCTAGATCTGCCATCTGACTTTTTCTCAGGAGTATAATTGCCATTGAGGAAGAAAGGGATTTTTGAGGAGCCATAAATCCAGGAACCTTCTATGCCATTTTCTTTTAGTCATAAGCTCTATGGACAAATACAAGGCTTTGTTTGTTTGGTAGGGCATATTTCTGTTTTTATTTTAAATATGTAGTTTTCCCTAAGGTTTTTTTTCCAAATGTTTTTCATGATGAAAAATTGCATGATATCCGAGGACAATGTACAAACTGAATGCAAAGGCAAGAAAAATATCCAAATAGGTCTAACTCTTGGCATCTCCCAAGTACAAGATGGTCTCACCTCTACAGGACCTTCTCCACTCTTAGCAGATCCAGCACACCATCAAGAAGGCAGGGAAGAATTCAGGAAGAAATGATAAGTGTATAAGGACTAAATGTCAGTGCAACTATAGTATAAGTCCTATCCCAGCCTATGAGACCAGAAAGGTATTTTCAGTTTCTGGTGTTATTTACAAAGATATTTCTGAAAGAATGCAGACTCTGCTCTTTTGGGGAGGGAGGAATTGGCTTCTTTAGAATTACTCAAAACTTATTAAATAAGAAACTTTCTGTATTTCCTCACAGCTGGAGACCAATCATTGCGACACAGATAGAAAAGCTGGAGGCTGGAAGAAGAGAAATTCTTTGATTTAACCCCAGTTCCTTACACACACAGCTGGTGTGTGCAAAATGTGTCCAGATTCCTGAATATCTCTATCTGCCTCAGCAATATTTGAAGCTTTACATTGAGCTGAGTGCTCAAATCCCAGAAGATGTCATTGGGGGGCTAATCCCTTAGGACATCTTGGTGTCAAATTCTTTGAGGATACTTGAGTAGACTAAATGCATCACAGTGAGGTGACATTTACCTTCTACAGAGCATGGAGAAGACCGTATGTTATGAAACTCTGTTCAGCTTTGGTTTTCTCAGCGAAAGAAAAATATTATAGAATAAATCCAAACATAACCACAACGAAGTTTTAAGAGGCTCAAGGTATTGATTCAAGATGGGGATGCCCAAAATACACATTAAGGGTGGAATGCTGGCACCAAGAATATCAGCAAGAAAATCTCCTGGTGGCTGCATTGCGACTGTGTCCATACAGTTTATCCAGACAAAGACAGTATAAACACCAGAGGCTCAATTGTCCCTGAGCTAACAGGGCTCAGTTGTTTAAGCGCAGGAAATGGCCCACCCTTTTCCCACCTTTGTACACCCAGGCAGGGGTCAGACACAGTGTAGCTGCCACAAGAGCAAGGCTGATTCCAGCTAGTGTCTGACACAGGGTGACAGGGGCAGGGGGATGGCAGAGCTGCTGCCCTGGAGCTCTGCCAATGGTGGCACAAATGGGGACAAGGTATGGTCAAATCTGTGAAAATGCCTCATGGGCAAGCAGTTACTTTCTACTGGTTATCTTGGAAAAACTGGCTTAAACCACTGCTCAAGACACAGTTTTCGTTTTTAAAGTCAATACTCAGGTGAAAGAAAAGTTCCAATAGTTTCCCTTAAAAGTCTTCTTATATGAGAAAGGAGTCCAAGGAAACAAAATTACCACAGTTATTGTCCCAACACAATCCCACCTTCTTCCAGTATCTTTTGCTACCAAAACAGGATCTTGAAGTAGTTGTTTTTAGTTCAGGATTAAGATGATTTCATCTTTCACATTCATTATCTGAATAAACGAGTACATACTTCTCTCATTCTTCATATTTGTCTTGATTATTCACCTTTGGTAATGGAACATGTAGGAGTGGGAAGGCATGAGTTCACTGCCAGGGAGTGCCTCTGCAGGCAAAATGAGATGCAAGTACAAAAATCAAAAGCCATGATGGAAGAGAACTATTTTTTCATTTTCTCTTAACCTAAAAACTCCAGGCAAAATAGTTGCCCAGGCCTCTCCAGGAGCTCTCCACATATTAAGCATTGTGAAGCCCCCATCTTGGGAATTGTGGGATCAGGCATTGAGAGCTGAATTTCCATGCTACACAGACATGCACACATTTCATCCAGTTGTGGTTTCCTTAATATGCAAGGACCCTAAAGTCAGCTCTGGTTTGACTCATCAGTTCCAGCTAATTTTCAAGCTAAGGACTCTAATAAGCAGATTCAAGAGCATCTGGGCAAATTTAGCTCCAACCAATTTGCCTCAAGAACATCCTTTGAATACATTTGCATAGTCTGTGCTCACAAAGCTCCATCAAACATGCTTTGCCAGCTGCTGGCTGGGCCCCTCAGCCTGGCACACTGTTCTCACTGCTAATATCCACTGAAGCCATGACAAAGTGCTCACAGTCATCCACTCTTCCTTTAGTTGATATTATGTGTACCCCTGCACCATGGTGTGCAACAAATGCCTGGAATAATGATGATTTAAATGCTGGACAGGCAGTGTGCAGGCAGGGAGCTCATGCCCCATGTCACTGTGCCACAACCTTGACCTGATGACAGCATGCCTGAGAGTAAGAATGCAGAGCCATCACTAGCACCGGGCTTGGCTTTCCCTCTGCAGTGCCAAGTTTGATAGTCTCTTTGGTGATCCAGGCACATGCCCATTAAGAAAGTTTATTTTAAAGAGGTTGGGTAGCAGCTGATGGGTGGTAGCAATGTTTTAGTATTCCAAATCAGGCAGTGTTTGAATGAACAATCTACAGATGTGAATGTCAGATGTATTGGCAATACCAGTGCTAGAGTCTTTGTGAACTCTGAGTACTTGTTCTTTGGTGCCTAATTATAGTCCCTGGAACAGTTCATTACTTGCAGTATTGGGATCTAGGGATCCTGGTCAGATTTGGAGTCCCTTTGTGCCAGGTGCTGCACAAACACAACTGCCAGCTCTGGTAGATCCTACAAGCTAAGACCCTGCAAACTCTTCCCCATGTCTGAACTTTCTGCACAGCTGTAACTTCACTGGGTTTAGTCTGATCTGTGCAGATATGCAGTTCTATTGTGTTCTAGCTCATTCTCTATTTAACACCTATTGAACACTCTGCAACTGCTTAAAATCATGAAGTAAATCGTGCATAAATGTTTGCAGAATGTGGGGCTGAATAAAGACCAGCAGCAATATAGGCAAGTGAGTGAAAGGGAAGATAAAAGTAACCATAAGGGGAACTTGTGATTACGTAGCCTGGCTACATACATAGTTTGTGGGCTTCACAGTTTGGTAATTTTGTTTGTTTGCTTAATGCAAATGAGCAAGAGAATTTAAAGACTCCCTGCCACCTACTGAAGCCAGAGCTGCAGTGTTGTAGGCCTTGCCCAGTGCATTTATAAGTCCTTCCTTGTTCAGCAAAACACCTGGCCATATTTTGCACTCTAAGAGGAGAATACCAAATAGCACGTTCTGGCCAAGAACTGGGGACCACTAGCCTTTGCAAAGTGCAAACCCAAATAAACATTCTATCCCCAAAATACTCCTGTACAATGAGCATATGGAGGGAGGAGTCTCTGAGGTTTGGGGGTGTTTTTTCTTTCAATATTTGTGAACTCTTTTCTGTGTTCCTTGGCTAGCTCTAGCCAAAAGCTACCTTTAGGAGTGTTCTGTATTCAGTCTAATTTAGATGTACCCAATTTAGATTCAAGTTCTCACTATGGATCACTTTCAGAACAAGTTTCTTTGTAAGCTGTTGACAGAAAATGGTTATAGTCCTATTATACTCGAGTAAAAATGCAAACAAAGTAATAGAGGGAATATCTTTTCCTTTGGTTTACTGGAGTTTATTTCCCTGTTGTGCAAAGTTTTGTCACAAACTCACTATGTCTTGACTCGTACTTTTTGTTCTTCATGAGCAGTTTAACAAGCTGAAGTTCAGAGAATTTGCAGAGTGCATTTGTTTTGGAGTGACAATATTTCCAGGGAGCCAGAATTCCTAAAACAAATTATGTTAATCAGAAATGTGTTGTAACTTCTCTGCTTTGGGAACACTGAGATAAGAGATCACCTTTAACTTACTGACACACTTCTGAGTTTTGGCCACTGAATAGCTGCAACAATCTACACATCGAGTATCAGCTATTTGTAGCACTTGGCAAACAGGATAAAACAGGTGAAACTATGATTTTTTTATCAGCTCTCTGCAGGTTTAAAAGCCTTATTTAACAAAGAGTTTCTATACTTACTGAAGTTAAGCATACACTGAAGATAAGCCAAAGCCTGAAAGCTTTGCTGAATTCACACTCAGTTAGGTAAGGTTACAGGGTTTTTGCTTAATCTGGGCCACAGCTAACAGCTGAGTAGTGATACTGGGTGCAACAACCAGGAGGGTGTGGATGCTATTTTTGACCCACTTACATTGATTGCTATTCAAGTTTTGTGTCAGTTACAACATGTTACATAGACACAGAGAATCTACAAACAAGCCCAAGTTACCTTCTTGGTTTAACAACACCTCACTTCAGAGCCCTTCATTTTTTTACCTTGGCTGGTGGCTTTGTTTTCACCCCAGCATGCCAAGTTGGCTGATCTTACTGAATATTGATATGTGAAAGAAACAAGCCTCCCCTTTATTTAACATGAGTCTTGTTTGCTCTTCCTGGCATTGGATCTTTATTACGTCTGCAGGGAGGGTTAGCTTTTAATCTGTGTTATTGCAATGTGTCTCCATCAAGATAGAGGCATGCCCCAGCAGGACAAGATGCTATGAAAGTTCAGGTTTGCTGCTCCTTGCTTCCAGCAAAGGAAATAATGTTTTAACCACCCATGTTGAACCGCCAGTGGCCAGCATGGAAAGCTTTTGTAGACCAAAAGCTACCAGACCGTTGATATTTGCAATGCCCAAGATGCAGCTCAGGGACCAGCAAATCAAAGGATGAATCTTGAATTTTCTACTGAAGTCTTGATCTCATTAAGGTTGACTTGCCTAGGAAATCTTCCTTCATGATATTAAACCTACTGATTTAAACATGAACCCAATCCCTTTCCTACTGAAATCCTTCCTAAATGGCATTAAGAGAAGCCAAAACTTGTGGATTACCCTGGTGAAAGAACATGCTATGAGCAGGCATTATGGGCTTTGGGAGGAACAAAACAGAGCACAGTAATGATCAGAAATCCCAGGATCACACTCTCAAACCAAACACAAGGTCCTTACAAGTTTTCCTCTGAAATGAGTGGGAGGATGGCTATCAGGGCTATGTCAATGCTGTATTGGAACACACCTTTGCCATAACTTTGGTTGATAGCTCTCCCAGTGTACCTGTCTGTGGACAAAATACACTTTCCAAAGGTATTTATGACTTTCACATACAGACCTTGTTCTTTCCAACAAAAGCAAATGAAGCTCATGCAGAAAGACACTTGGATTATGACGATCTGCTGACACACATGAAAAAAGGTGGTTTTTTTCAACTCAAAATAGCCAGAATACCCCTATGAAATATTCTTTCTCACACAACATACTGTTTTCTCATTATGCGTGTTGACATTTTTCAGACTGACCTCAGCTAGATATTTTGTTCCGGAGTCCCCATTTAGTGGAACATTTAAACAATAACACTTTGAAGCATGCTCAGTCTCTCTTTTGAAGTCCATTCAGGCTCTGCCCTAGGGTCAGCAGGCGCATTCCAGCAATGATGCACGGACCATCTGCTGTACAAGTTTAAATCCCACTGGTCCTATACCTAGAGGTACTAACATGTTGCATAACTAGCACTGAAAAACAGCCTGTCAGTTCAGATGGAGTTTGGATTTATTCCTAGAGCTCTCTTATGCTCCCGCTGGAGGGCCTGTGTACAGTAACCTTTGAATGTGGTTTCTGGGAACTACAAAGTAATGAGATAAATAATAAGAAATGACATTAAATTTTTGTAGTCAAAACCTTTATTTTCCTTTGCCCATTTACACCCTGGCTCTGTGATTCCCTAGGTTCACTGTCTGGCACATCATTTAGGTGCCTTCCTGTTCCAGACTTTTCATTTAGGTGGGCTCTGGCTTAGTTACCCTAAATAGTGATCCATGGCTTAGTGTCAATTGCTGCACAAGGGAAAACCAGGATGGTGCAATATAAGGGGTGAATTTTTCAAGAAAATGCCAATGATTCATATGACCAGGGACTATTTACTTGGGTAGGAACCTGGCATCAAAAACATGACAAAAATCTCTGCCAAGAAAAGTCTTTGTCTATATATTTTATCCATTGTGCTTTAATGTCATTATTAAACTTAACAATGCATTGGCTGAGGTTAATGTATATCAGACCCAAGCACTGTTTTTCTCATTGATGCTATGTAAACATAGAGGAAGGAGTGGTCCCTGCCCTTGGGAGTTTAGATTTTAAACTTGGACAATACTCTTCAAACATATGGTGTATCCTGCAGGCTGAATTACCAAACTTCAATCAGCATTAGCCTTAACAATTAATTTATGTTGCACTTATGTTCTGTATTTGGGGGCAATAGCCATGATGGCCCTTGACAGAAATGTGAATGTATATACATGATATACATGCTGACCTTTTAATGGTGCAGAGAGACATGGCAACAAGAAGAGGGTCAGCTGAGACCTGTGGGATGGAGTATGGCACAAGGGTGAGCATGGCAGAGAGCCATAAATAGAGTACAAAAGAGGAGATGTGGAAGTCTTGTGGCATAAGTGAAAGAGAACAGCCATATCAGAGCAAGTTTTTTCAGAGCAGCTCTAGCACTAGTTGAGCACCAAAAGAAGTGGGCACATTTCCACTTCTGAGTATCTGTCACTTATTTAGATGCCTCCTTGGAAACTGAGTTCTCCGGAAAATCTGTCTTCAGCGGTGGGTGCGGAGCACTAGACAATCTGGCCTGTTCATTTTCTCAGTATGTGGTTCATCTGTTCTAAGGAACAAGTCCTTCTGGAAATGGGAGAAAAAAAGGCAGAAAGAAATGTTGGATACAGAAAAGCATGCAAGCTGCCTTGTGGGCTAATGATCAAGAAAGGCAGAATAAGCAAAATTTCATAAACCAAATGAAGTCAAATGTCTTATAAACACTGCAGAAGTCCAGGAAAGATGGTGGACATGGGTTAGAGCACTGAGTAGGAGTCAGAAGATATGAATTGGCTGAATTGCTTAATCTCCCTGCACAAAATGTTCATATCTGACCAAAAAAAAAAAAAAAAAAAGGTGGAACATGAATATTTGACCCACTTCCCTACAGGAGGAAATTGTGAACAGAACAGCCCACAGGGTTGAGGGGAGATCATCTGAGGCTTTCTGCCTCCATAAAACAGAGTTTAAAACTGCACAACAGAGCATGAAGGGACCTAAAGCTGTAGAGCATAATGTGGGACACGCTTCCATATAGGCAGAAATCCAGCCCCCAGCTGCGGAGGGATATAAATCCCCCATTAGTTTGTCATGCCACACAATGGAGTGTGATGTAGCACTAGTGGTAGCCAGTCAACTTTTTAGTTAGAGCTCCTCAGACCTTGCTGTCACCTCTGAACCCTCTGAATCAAACCAGTCACCTTTTGCATAATGAACCCCTCTCTGCGTCACCTCCAAACTTGTCCTTGCATCTCCCTGGTGGGATCCTGTAAGAGGATTGGATGGGCCACGAGGGAGCAACTCCATTGTGTGAACACAAAAAGCCACGTTCATTAGCAGGCAGGCATCTTAGAACCAGTCGTGGAAAAAAAGAGAGTGGATTTGCCATTAAATCGGATATTCTTGGAGGTTTTCCTCAACACAACTCCCTCTTTAAAGCTAACAGAAGCAATTGAGAAAACTGCTTAGTAATTCCTGAGTTCCAGTCCCAGCTCTGACATGAACTCTGAGGCCAATATAATCCTCTTGTTCCCTACAATAAGGCCTCAATCCTCCCCTGCTGTAAATCAGCCTAACGCCATTCACACAAGTTAGTGTTGCCCCATTGGAAGATTTGGTTCAGAAATTAGGGCACCACGGGACAGGGCCATGCAGAAATACCCAGGAAAATCTGTTCCCCAGAGAAGTTTACACCCCAAACCAAGAATATGTGTGCTTGTGAGCTGTCCTCATGACATTTTGGGCCCACACAGTGGTTGCCTCCTGAGAGGACATGTTCCTGTGAGAATCAGGTTTATGAGTGATAGCTATCTCCCAGGGTAATTAACCATCTTCAGTTGCTGCTGCCAGTGAAGGGAGGGAGCTTTGCAGTGCCCACTGCACAGCCATAGATTCACTCTGCAAAGGAGCTTCCAGAGACTTACTTTGTGCAGGAAACAAATCAAAGGGGCCAGCTCAGGATCTGGGAATGACCAAAATTTAAACAAGGCTCCTAGTGCATATCCATTGCCATTTTCTAGTTACATTTGCCCTCTTCTTGGTAAACAGAAAATATTTTCTTGGAATCAGTCTAATTTCTTATGCCAGTGGCAAAATAAACCCCAGCTCATCATGGATGTGTCCTTTCCAAAGAATTACCACAAAAATGTCTGAAACCCTATAAAGGCTGTTAATGACTATAAATCTCCATAGGGCTTTTCCCCCCCTTCCTTTTCCCTCTTTTCTCCTTGCTCTGATGAGCTGGTGAGTTGGGAATGGCTTTAAATACCACAATAGTCATGGCAGGACATCAAGAAAGAAAAAGGAACAGGGTTTTGAAATACTTTGTGTAAGGCTCCAAGCACTGGAGTTGGTGCTTAGCTGACTGGCGTGTACCACACAGCAGTCAGATGATCTCTGCAGCTTTGGGAAATAGGAGAAACTCTGGAGAAGGGTGGGGGGGAAATGGTCTCTCCCACATTGGTCTTTATTGTCTTATGGATTTTATCACAGTATTGTTCTTTATTTCCTGCTATTTATAGGCTCTCATGTTTTGTGCTGCTTTCATGTTTGTGTTATCTGCCTTCCCACGACATGCTTCACCCCAGCCCTTGCCTACAGCTGGGTCCATAAAGGCACATGGTTTGGAATGGCACATCAGGGCTCATCTTCTTTCCCTGGGCAATGAAAGCAAACTGCCCTTTTCTGAAGCACTGAGCAACCTAAGATGGTGATTTAAATGATGGTGGTTGTTCTGGAAACTCTCAAGACAGGAACTGAAGAGTTTGTCACTGGGCTTTTGGTTGTCAAGCAGTGGCATTCTTTGAAAGACCCAGAGAGTGATGCTGGGGCTGTTTGCTCTGAAGTCCACATTTTACAATGAATTTAAACAATCAGCCCATCAGTATATGACTTGGTGATAACCGCTCCAAAACCTTCACCTGACTTCTTTAATAACGCTTGTCCTTGTGAAAGGTAGTGCAGAAAGAACGTGCTACAGGGGCTATCTCTGTCTTAATTCTCTGTGATTTAGGGATGCAACTCCACTGACCTGAGCTAGCGAAAGTGAAGCTAATTCTGGTTTGAAACAAGCATGAGTTTTCTAAAAGTCACACCCCTGATAAACTTGCTGCCTAAAAGATGGCTCCAAAAGGCCAAGGGGCTAGAAATAAAAATGAGAGAGGTGCAAAATAGTGCTGAAATTGCTCAAGTCAATGATTGAATCCTATCAAGATCCTTGTACCTTACCCCAAAGTAGTTTCTGGGCAGCCAAAACACCAATTCCCAGCATAAAGCAGAAACCAGGCCGTTGGTTAGGCAGGCTGATGCTGAGGGATTTGCCCCCACCAACAATCCCTTCTGTCCACTTAGGGAGTGACAACAAGGCTCTTGCATGATTCCACAAGGGTCTTGCATGATTCCATCACTTCTCATGTTCTAAGCAGCCTGCCTTGGAAGAGTCCACACACCTCAGTGCCAGTAACAATAGGAAACACTTTCACCTAAACAGAGAGGAACAGCAAGCCCTGCTGTGGGACCCTTTCACAACACTTACCCAGCAGCAACACCTGCTATGCTGGAGAATTTTAAAGAAAATTAAAAACTTACATAAAGATGAAGCCAGGCTTGGGCAGATTTGCTGATGGGACTTTTGGGCAAGTTACTCCCGCTCTTTTACTGGTGAATGTGTGCAAAAAGGCCACGAACATCATTCTTTGGTGCTGTGGAACAGCATAAAGGCACCTGTTTGCAGAGGGGAGTTTTGTTTCACAAATTGTGTCTACTTTGGGAACATACCTTGAAAAAAGAAGCATAATTCTGCTGTATGCAGTGTGAATCACAGGTTTTATTCAGACAGTTAGACAGAGGTTTCTGCAGTTGTCCTCACTCCCTGTAGCAGCCAGACTGAAAGAAGAGAATGGATGGAAATTGGAAGCATCAATAATGCACCAGACTAAGCAAAGATAAAGTGTGGTGCAAGGAGAATTAAGTGGTGACAAAGAGCATACTCAAATTGGTGAATCCCAGGATTCTTTTGAGGTGCTGCTAAGAAGCAAGTTTATGTCAAGCCAGGAACATCACTAAAGCACATTTCTTGTCTCCCAAGCACCAGTGTGTCCCAAAAGCTGCCACTAAAAATTTTTAGTATCCATTACAGGGAAATCATTGATTGCAAACAATGTGGGGAAAGCTATGTGAAAATTCTTTTTCAGGGTGGGATGAAAAAAATGTCAATAGGAGCTCCACAACACTGGAAAACAAAGACCAAACCATCTCTCATTCCATCTGAGAACCAATTAAAAGCGTGAAACCAAAGATTTCCAGCAGAGACTTCTGCAAAAGCTTAAAAGATAGTGGCTCTGGAGCAACTGCTGCAAAACATAGCCCCAGCCCTCCCAAAAAGTGCCAAGTGCCTTAATGTCCATGGGAATCAGCGTGGATGGGGGTGTCATCTCTCCCAAGCCCAGCAGTTACATTCTCCTTCTGTCCTTTGTTTCAGCTGGTGAAAATCCGACTGTTTTCAGCTCGGTGTCTGGTGTGAGCCAACTCCTGTTTATCTCCTGAGCCACGCTTCCCAGCGTGTCATCGGGTGCCCTCTTGGCCACCATCTAAGGAGCACTGACAGGTTGCAGTAGTTTTCCAGTCTGCCTCTGAAATGGTTATTCACACTTTTATCATGGCAAGATTAGATAATTGTAATTCTTTATTGGCTGTCTTCCCAAAGGGGGCTCTGCACAAACTCCAGATGGTGTGAAATATGGCCGGCAGGATTTGAGTTAAGAAGGGACAGTATCATGCATTCTGTTAAAACCTCCACCTTGGCAATTGGTTAGACAGCAAACTGATTTCAAACCTGTCCCTTTCCCCTCTGTGCCCAGCTGAGGCCAGGTCTCTGTCAGCAATACTGTGATTCGTTATGGTACAGAGTACATTACCCAGGCGCACACTACCTGGTAAATAATTCTCTGAGGAGTCATTTCAAGAAGGTGAGGGAAGTATAAACCTGATTTCCATCTGCTCACTCTACTCGATAGCCTGTGCAAAAGCTGGGCGGGATTCTGCATTACACCCTTTGCAAACATCACACGGTGTCAAGGATCGATGAGCTGCTCTTAGTGAACTGCCCTAACCAAAACTGCAGCCTGAAGACCCCTGTTCCTGGCCACCTGCCTCCAGGCATGAGCTATGCCAAAGCCCTCCTCTGGCATAGCTAGGGCGAAATGGCAATGCCAACCTTATCCCACAGAGGCAGCCATTTAAATGCAGCACATCCCTAAAGCTCTTCTAATTTTCAGGTGGCCAATCCCTTCCAACCCCATTGTGAGGCGCCAAGGGGACACCTGGACAGCAGTCAGCTCCCTGCTCCTGCTCTAGCCCTGCAGGGCCTCATCAGAAAACCCAGACTGCTGGGACGTGTTCCTATGTGCCATCTTTCACTTTGTATAAACAGTGGTTACACAAACAATTGATAGGATAATAACTGGCTTAATACAGACCAGCACAAATAAAACCTTCCGGTGTTTTGGGCTTTTGTCTTTTTAGAACTTTCCCTTTCTGGAAGAGTGTGATACGAAAGGTGTATTCCTTCCCATTTGATTTGTTTTTATATTGAGCCTAATAGTTAAAACCTTCCCCGATTTACCTCACAGTGCCTAAACTCCTGCAGGCCTTTCGGGCAAGGGAAACGTCCTGGGCAGGCTGTAATTAAAATCTAGTAAAGAATGATAATTTGGCTTCTTTTTATTAACTGCTATTTACACAGCAGAGCGTGATTTGCTGCATAAGGGGGAGAAGGGCTGGGGAAGGCTCTGCTGTGCACTGGAATGGCATGGCAAACACGGCTCTCAGCTGTTTACCTTCCCTGTCACTTCTGCAGGGAACCTGTGACCTGCCACTCATGGACGTGGATATAAAAGCTCATGCTGTTTTGGTTGGTTGTTTTTTCTGTTAGTGCAAGACAGCTGACACAGACTGTTTGCTTTGGGAAAACAACCAAACCCTTTTGTTTTGCATGAAGGGGGTGAAAAAACCTGTATATAAAGAATTGCCCTGACTCTGCAAACAGCTACTGCACAAGGAAGAATGACTGGTGGTCAGCTCCAGGGCATGCTGACTGTCATTTTAGACTTACAGTGCCACTGTCATTTTAGAAATTTAGAAGCCTTGGGAAGCTGAAGACACAAAAATAATTCCCCACATGATAAAACCAAAATTTTAAGAAAAATTCCAGCAATGTGAGAGAACAGATAAAATCAGGATGGTTTTCCTGAAATCATGAGAATTTGGAGTTGAGATAAAATGATCTCTGCACCTTGTGCTATACTGTTCTGTACTTTCTATGTACTGAGAAGTATAGAGCAACTTTTTGTGCTGCTTTTACAAACCATGTCCTGCTGGACCAGATGTTTGGCCATTTTAACTCTAGAGATATAGTGAAAAAGGGCTTGGGATGACTGCAGCCTGTACCACCCTGAGAGCAGCTTCAAGAACAGGAGCTACCACAATGTAAATGCAGCACTTTGATAAAGCCCTGCCTCAGTGCTGCCTTCAGCATGCTGCAGCCTATGAGAGATGAGCTAACAGACACCTCTCAGGTACCCATTCATTCCATTTCCAGGTTTCTCCAAACAAGACTGTGAAGGTGCCAGTCCAAGTCCCACCAGTACTGAGGTACAGTCTTAGCTTAAATTTAGAATGAAATTTTTACATCTTTTAATTTTCTAACTGTTCATTTTAAAGACAAATTTTATCAGTATTTTTTTAGCTGGAGCACTTCACCGGTGGGTGGGCTCTAGTTATCTGAACAGAGGCATCTAGAGCTATTTGAAAAGTTTGTGACCCCTCTAAGGCAGGTAAAAGTAAGGGCCTACAGGAGATTGACATCCTCTTTTACGGACAGATGGAGCTCATGTGGGACACACAGAGGCACTGCAGTATATCACATATCTTATACGGTGCCAGACACATATGGGTAGGTGTTGCATATAGGAAAAGCCTTATAAAATAAGGATCTTGTTACCCTTGTAAAATCATGACTCAGGCCTGCTACTTAGGCTAAGCAGAAGGGAACTGTGGGAGAGTGACTCAGCTGGAATAGGGGTAGAGAGATGTGAGAGCCGTGAGAGCCATGAGAGCCGTGCTGCATGACTGCCGCGTGTCCACATCGTGGTGCGTGGTGTGTGGTGCTTGGGCTTGTTGTGCCTTAAAACTGTGTAAGCTGATAACTGGCTCACTGCTTAAAAAGGCTGGTTCTTGCAATAAAGTGACTCCCCTTTGCACTGTCTGGGGACTCTGTGTCGTTTGCTTCATACAGGTAGGCAACTCAACTGCCTCCTATGTGAATCAACTCAATGTTTGCAAAGGATCTGCTACCAGCTTCTTTGTCTGCTGAGAACTGAGCCATGAATGCATTCTGTGCATTTCAGAAAACTGTCTGAAAGGAGTGCTGGGAAAGGAAATGCCTGCTTACTTTTCATAAAATATAACAGCTTAGTTGTATTCCCTGCAAAGTCACTAGAAAAGCCTCCATGACCACAGCATTAAGCAGCAGAGAAACCCAAGCCATGATCTGCTCAAGCCTTCATGCACACAAACATCAATCCATTCAGCACATGCATGTGATGCTGATAACCATCTGATGGGCCACGTGACAGACTAGAAAATCAGACAGCAAACCTCACGCCAGTGTGTGACACAGAGCCCACCAGCCCAAACATGTGCCATTTCAAGCCTAGTTCTTTATCAGATGAAAGAAAGGCTCTCCTGATCACATAAACAGCATAATAAGTGCTGGAGCCCTCAGCTGTGAACATGAATGCTCAATATGCCAGGTGGCTTAAGCTGCAAGCGTGTAATCTCCTGTTGTTGTGTAGCTTTCAGGCATCCTTCCACGTTCTTAATTCTCCTGATAAATTTAGAGAGATTTGTTTCCAAAGAACACATTTTCCAGCATATCACACATCGTGAGCTCTATCTACCACACTACAGCCCAGAGTGAAAGAGCTCAGATATTCCTATAGACCCACTCTTGAACAGCTGGGGGGAAGCACATTAAAAAGAGGCATGTTGTATTCTCTAGAGACCACCACCGTGACCAGAAGTGTGAATGACTACCCAAACCTCGTATTATTTGCAAAGCTGAAGAGCGAGTAGAAAAATAAATAGATCACAGGCATTCATATAGAGGCTTAAATTAGAGAGAGGGATGTGGCTGTCTGCATAGGAAGGCTGTGTGTTCATGTGGTGCAAATCAACACAGCTCTGTTATGGAATTACATCAGTCTGTTCCAATGGGGATTCAGTCCAGGTATGCACATGAGGATGTCTGTCTTTACCATGGAAACACAACACCTAGGTGAGGGATCACACGAGCAGCTTAACAGCAACTGTATTAATACTTGACAGAGCAGGAAAGAAAAATGGAAACAGTTGTTCTAATTGAAACTATGGGGGGTGTGTAAGTAGGGCAGAATGCAGAGCAATTACCTGATTTGGAGCTGAGCCACAACACCAGCACTGCTGCTCCTGCTCTATGGGACTGCAAAGGAGCCTCAGTAATCAGGATTCTGGTTTTCCACCTTTGGCTAAAATGATTGTTTACCCAGAAACAGGGAACTGTGTAAAAAGACATGGTGCCTGCCCAAATCTGAGGACTGAAGAAAGGCCACAAGCTGAGGAGCTGAATTGCTGTCCACATTTGCACCAAACAGCAAAGAGATATGGTGCTCCCTCAGAGAGATATTTCCTGCCTGGATAGTGGATGGGCACAGCTTTGACCAGCTGGGGGAAGGAAACTCCAGGTTACTACAAATGAAATCAAGGCTCCAGAAGAATTAACATGAACATTCTGGATTTCCTCAGAGTGGAGATGCTACCAGCTCACAGTACCCTCTCCCTGCAGTCCATTTGCCACATACCACTCCTATTCCTTCCTCACAGCCATCACTAGCAGGCTCCAAGCACTGCTCCTCACTCACCACCACATCTCTCCATGTCACCTGCAGAGAGGCAAACCTGCCCAGAAGGCTGTTGAGAGGCTGGTCCCCAGAAATCTCCCATGGCAGTGGATTCCCAGGCACAGAGTGCAAGAGAGCCACAAAGACAACGGTTAATAACAAAATGAGGCTCCACTGTAGCATGGAGAGGGTATAACCTGGCCTAGAGTTATTTTGGAGTATCACTCAAGAAGCAGCGATACTGTCTACAAGAAAGACCAGATGAAGTCCTGCAGGAGCAAAGTTCCTTTTCTGAGGAAAAGCCAATAGGCAATGGCTCACCCAGTGATGCCATTCGTGGTCCAACAAGCATGTCTTAGTCACATAACAGAGGAACACCTTGAAGCATCTGCTCCATCATCAGTCACTGCTTTGTGACTGTGTCAGTGGCTGCAGCCACAGGGGTCCAGTGCTACAGGCCCTGCACACATCCAACACACAGGTCTGAACCTGTGACCTGCAGCTTCTGCAGACCATCACAAATCCCCTGAGACATACAGCTCCCCACAGCCTTGCAGGTTGTTTTTAGTTAGACAAATTCAAATGGCTGCCACAAAAGCTTAATCTCTTTCCAGCCACACTCACGCTGAGTGTCAATAGGAAAAAGTCCCATGAATACGCTTGATAATTACAGAGCCATGGCTGTAGCAAAGAACAAAGTATAATGCAGGCTTGAATACTCAGGAAATTGACTGCTGATATGTTTCCATTCATTGTTTTGTTCTCTGTTCTCAGTGTTATATTAAAATCTCCTACTAAGAATGAGCTTTCTTGTTTAATGGAACTTGTCAGTTAGAGGAAATCTGCTTGAGCTGTTTGATCTATTCTTTAAAATAATATTAATTGCAAATTTAGCACATGACCCTATCTTAGTTAGTTCAAAAAATAATGCTGATCTTTTCCAAAATGTATTTGTTTCCCAGAAAAATCACGGGCCATCACTTTCCCACTTGAAAGCATTCACTGTCCCTTCGCCCCACTATTCAGTCCTGGCTATTCATTAGATATGTTGATCAATTGTACCAATCACCTGACATTGTTTTCCTGACTCTATTAGTGAAAAGTGATAGTAGTGAATAGCAAATAGTAAACATGGTGCAAATCTCTGGTCACGAGAAAATCCTTGAAACCTTGCAGTTTGTGAGGATCTTTACAAAATCCTGACAACCATATCCACATTCAACTGTGACCTCGCATCTACAGGAAATCACAGTGCTTCTGCTTGCCTCTCCATTAATGGAACTGACTTGTCTATTTTTAATTCCATGTGGCTCATAATTAAGAACTGAATTTGCATGTTTGCTATTCATCGTGAATATGCATTCATCCTGAATATTCCCAGCATGTGCAGTCACAATAACAAATCTTAATTTCAGGCTCAGAAGCTGATGTACAGCAGAATCTGAATTTCCTAAGTCGTACAGTTCAATGGTATTTAAATCTGAAGCTTTCACTTGGTTCCTTGCAGACATAAAAGAACAATTTAGAAGAATCAGATGCAGTGGCCAGTTCAGACTATGTAAATTTGTGGGATTATTTAAATTTTCTGGTTCTGAACCTTCAATGAAAATCTGCAAAAATGGCATGGGGTTGTTCACAGAAACAATATTTCTTTTGTGAGTGTCTTCCTGCACCGAGTTATATCGGAATGATGGAAGAAAGGGGAAATGGCCGGTTAAAGGACTCATATTATTAGATATAACACGTTCTATCATCATCAGTACTTGATCCTTTACTTTAGGCAATCTCAAAAGACTTTTGGAAGTGCTCAGAAACCACTGTCCATGTCACCATGACCACAAGTGCTGTCACTTTTAGGAATTTGACTTTACAAACAGAGAAGCGGTGTCCCGTTCCCTGAGAGGCAGCAGCACCAGCTCTGCAGCTGACTCCCTTTCCCCTCCATCACAAACCTTTGGCAGACACTGTGAATCCCCTCCCTTGCCTGTGTCAGCAGGTTTGGTTATCCCTGTTCTCATTCATTTGCTTCTCCTGGCCTTGCTAAGAACGCGGCCCCGGTGCAGCGAGGCAGGCCCAGAGAGGCACCTCCCTGAGGGACGCGCCTCAGGCGCGGCTGCCGGGCCCCAGCTCCCTGCCCACGCACCGTTCCGGACACGCACCGCCCTCCTCTGCTCCATCTTCCCTGCTCCTGACGGATGTAGGCAGCTCAAGGTGCGGGAATTCCTCTCAAATAAATCCATCTATCCCCGCCCTGAACTTTTATAGAAGCAAGGGCAGAACTGTTCAAACCAACCGAAGGGAAGAAACCGGAAATAAGAGGTGACCTCCTTCCACCCGTCAGTGCTGGGGGCTGAGGTGCGGCCCCCTCCTCGAGCTCCCTGCTTATTCCCGCACCTTTGCCTCATTCCCTCCTGGAGCAAGGCCCTCCCACGGGCTCGTGTTTTCCACGGCCCATGAAGAGCCCTCTGTTCCCGCATGAGTCACGCCGCAGGCTGGGCGGTGACATCGGGCCCTGGGCTGCCCTCGGCATTCCCCGCGGGCGCGGTGGTGACAGGGAAAGGGCCGGGACTGGCGGTGGGGGCCCGGCTCAGCACGGCTGCAGAAAGCGGCCTGTGGTGGGGGATGCCACCCGTGAGCCACCCCACGAGCAGCTGCAGAAGCCCTGTTTTTCGTGCCTGCCAGCAGGCAAACCCTCTCCTGGAATCGCCGGCTTGGTGCTCAAGCCCTGCCGGCTGTCACTACCTGTGCCAGCCCGCCCGGGACACGGCACTTGCTGCAAACACCTTTTTCTTTGACGGCGCTGGCACTTCATTTGAGCCAGGATAAAGAGGGCGCGGCCGGTTTTCAAGTCTGCTTTGGACTACAATAAGAGCTCTTTATGGGTTTAAAATTACCATTCTGCAATACTGGCAAACCATTACCTCTTCCAGGGAAGCTGTTTTGTAGTACTGCAGGAAAGTTATCCCTCTGGTGTTGTAAGCTGCACCAGCAGCATTGCAGACCTGTATTCCTGACCAGAGGCTACTTCAGCAAGGGATTGAATGGCTTCATGACCTTGATGGATGCACAGAGTCAGTTCAAGAGCACTCAGCTGTGCAAATGAAATGCTGGCACCTCATTGATAAGAGGGAAAAGTGCCCATGCCAAGGCAGAGGGGGGGACATGTAAGGATGAAGCAGATAATTTTTGGCTCGGGGTGATGGCTCCAGCTCTGAGCTTGCCGTTTTGGGGAGATAGGCACCCCACCTACTTCAAGACAGTCTCTTTCCCTCTGTGGCAGGAGCAGCCAGCCTGGTTTGCCAAGGCTTTATTATAAACAAAATGTTTAATGAAGTATTTTTCTAACCATTTTCTTCTTCTAGTGCTGCTGGAGGTCAGAGCCATCCCAGAGCAGTTTGCTCACCAATGGACTTTAGCTACACCAGCACAGACCCTCCATGTCTACTGGGGAGGGGTGACGGGTGAGCTCCCCCAGTCTAACATTGCCTTGAAACATCAATAAGTCAATTGCTCACAGAGAGGAAAAAGCCAAACTCCTCAGTTTCAGTGCAAGGAGAGTTCTGCTTTTGCTCTCAGCTCATACTTTGGTGCTGTTTGAGGGTTAGACTACAACTCAGACCTACAATTCTGCTTTAGATTTAGCTGAACCTCCATGAAATGTCATGTACGCTTATGAGATTTCAGCACAAGAGATGGGAAACACCTAATGCCTGATATTGCTTTCCTGAGGCATTTTTCATTGATGAGACTTCTATACCCTGAACCAAATCCTCCCCCCAGTTTGTCCTCCAACCCTGGTTACACATCTGTAGCCAAATAACATCCCCCTTTTCTTTTTCCTTCTGGAGACACAGCAGCTGTTCTGTTTTGCTGCTGAATGGAGCAATGTTTTACCAGCTACGGTTTCCTGATTTGCAGTTTTGGTGGCAGAGCTGTCACAGAGTTCCCACCATCAGCCCCTGCCAGTGTCCCCCCTGCCAAATAACACTCAGGCCTTTCAGCTGGCCAGAGCAGTTGTTCCCGGGGGCAATGCTGATCAGGCACTGATCTAGTTGAAGCAAAAAGCAAAGCAAACCAAAAAACATACACAAAAAAGAAAAAAACCAAAATCCTTTCTATTTTACAGGGTTTTTTGTTCACAGTCTAACCACCAGCAGTTCCTGATGTGGCTTGCTGCAGAGTCACATGAAGAGTTGTTTAGATACAACTGGGAGGGGGCTGAGCTGGAGTAAAACAGTGTGGAAAAAAGCTGAGATGGGAACATCTCAAGACAGAATTACTACTAAAGCTTCCTTGTCCTTAAACCATGGCCAAGGTTTCTTATCTTGGACCATAACCAGGAGATCATCATAATTTTCCAGTAAACAGCCAATTCTTTTCACAATTTATACATCATTACACATCCCCCATGTAGCAGAGAATCAGCTCTACAGACTCCTTTCAGGCCTTAAAAGGATCCTTAGGCTTCAGTTTTCATTTTTAAATGAATACAAGCATTCAACTGAGCTCTAAGCTATTAAAGCAAGACATCACTTCACTGATAAACTAAATAATTTCACAATAATTCACTTAATTGTTCGATTCACCTATGCCTTTGGACCAATGTTTTGAGATTCCAAATAACACAAATAATAACAAAAATAACAGCAGCACATTCCATCTTACTGAACGAAACAGTGATATACCAAAATACAGCTTGTGATACATTATCACTGGCTGTGCAGGAGTGTGGGTGGGAAGCAGGAGGCTGCAAGAAGAGACAGATAAAGCAGCTCCTACACGCGACTTTTCCCTCTGTACTGTTTTCCTTTTGCTGAAGAAGCGCAGCAAATACATTAACACATGCATGAAAAATGAGCTGAGGTAATTCCATCTATGAGCATGTGATCGGTCCTGCTGCCACAAATGTTTTCCCTCTAGGTCCATATCTGAATCTCACACAGACTGACTCACTCTGCGGCCGCACACGTCACTACTACCCGGCAGCGTCAGGCTGTCATTTGTTTCCTTTTGGAACGGGATGTTCTATAATAGCTCCAACTCCCACTCCATAGTTTATGAAATTGCAGTTCTTTCACATACTCCTTTGTTCCTGAGCAGCCAGGAGTTTTCAGTTTGTTTCTAAGGTGCTAAAAGAGGATCAGAGTGGCCTGAGCTCAGGGATGCCTCACCCAAAGCTCCAACAGGATGTGTCTTTCATAGAATGAAGGTGTGATGGTTCTCAGTGCACTGTAGAGTTTGTTCTTCAGGAAGACAAAGGAAGCACAGTGCAGAACTGTTGCTTCTGGGGTTTCTCCCACAGCCAGGGAGCGACTGTCATGGACATGGAAGCTGAAGCTCTGGACATGCTGAACGAACCATGAAAGTAGAACCAGCTCTGCTTCAGAGTGTCTTGCTATGATGCTCAAATATGCAACACTTGTTTTTCAGCACTGATTAGTTTGACCCTCTGCTCCACAAATCCTAATCTACATCTGTGTCTTATTCTGGAACAGGTAAGTGTTTCGGAAGTGGATCCCTGGCTGACTATGCTTCACTTAATACCACACAATTTCAGAGCTCAGCCTACAGGACTAAACTCATACTAGCCTCAGGTTAAAAACCCCAAGTGGCAATAGTATAGACACGGAGCTGCCAGCACCAACTGGTTTGTTCTGCTGGCTTGGTGCTCCTGGTTTGTTCTGCTGGCTTGGTGCTCCTGTCATATCAAACTACCACTGCTTGCTCTCTGTCTTTCAGAGCCCAAAGTCTGGAGCTGTTGTATCTCAGCACACAATTGCAAAAGGAGGAATGTGATGTGGTTCTAGAAGTGCAGCAGGAGGGAGGAAGCTGCAGTCCCCCAAGGTTCCCTGCCCACCTAAAGACCATGTTCATCAGGATACACCTGCTGAGTTTCCTGCTGTGAACATCTGACAGGCAGCTGATACAAAAGGACAGAACTGAGGGAGCAGAGAGCCAAAGACTGAAAGGATGCAAAAGATGTTGGCATTTTCCTGCTTACTTTTGGGATGCTGCTATGATTCAATGCAGGCTAAAATGGCTTTGTCCTCACACGGGGTGCACAGCAAAATGGATGCATTGCTATGTGGAATCCAGTGTTCCCTGCTCCAAGTGCTGCTCCCCTATTTAACAAAGAGCTTTAACCAAATGGGGAGCTGACATTACCTCCTAAGGGCACAGACATTCCTAACAAGGAGGTCAATAACAACTTCAAGCATAGCAAAAAGAGTATTCCTATCATTCTTCAGAAAAACATTATCACTTATTACCTGTCACTGGGAATACAATAAGAATCTTAAAGATGACTCAGAGACGATTTGGAAAAGCAAAACTTAGAATTTACAAACTGCACATAACATTTCTCTGAGACACAAAATGTTCCTGAGGCTCCTGCTTGCATGAAGGTGCCATAAGCATCCCTGCAGAAATTTATTCTGAGCTCCTGGATCTTTATCCGAGGTTCATTCATTGGGTTTAAATAAATAAGCATTAACAAACCCAAGGCTCCAGATCTTCTACTGTCCTGCATTGAGCCAAGATCTTAAGCAAAGAGGCTTAAGTCACATTTATATTTCCTTGACCTAGAGACAGAGCACAGCTCAGTACATCCCAGTTATGGAGCAAAAAGACCTCTATGGCAGTACAACCTTGCGTTCAGCTGCCTGAGAAATCTTTAGAAACTGCTGTAAAGGCAGATCACCACAGGCTGGCATTCCCTGTTTGCTGCAGATGCTTTCACATGCAGCACTGGCTGGGCAGAGCAGCCAGAGCCCCAGCCCTGACTTACTTGCACCTCAGCCTCAGGAATCCTCCTGGTGCTGCCTTGCCAGCCTTGGGTAATGCTGCACTGCAGGAATACAGTGCCCAGGCTCTCAGAGCCAGCCCTTGAGCTTTGGCAGCTGCCAGGACAAAAGACAACCTCTAAATGTAAGTCAATATAATCTCACAGACATCACCTATAACTTTACCTGGGCTTACCTGGGTCGCTGTGGAGGGTAGGGCACTGTTTCCCTTGACATTCACAACGAACGCGTGCACCAGAGAATACGAGGCTCCTCGTACACAGCGTATTGTTCTGGATTTCCTATTTCTTCGGGGTTGTCTTGGCAACGAAGAGGGTTTGCCGCTAGAGGTGTGTGAAACACTGGGTAACAAAAAACATCACAACTCCCACTTGTTTCATTCCATCACCCTTTTAAACCTGACTCTTTTTCAACCTGGAACGCTCTCAGTGTGCTGCGTGTCAGGAGGGGCAGCACAAATCAGCGCAGACTCCTCTGCCTCCCCCTTTCCCCCATCACAGTGATTTTGAAAATAACAAAAAATGACATTTTTCATTGGAAAACAATGTCTATCCAGATACCCTTACATGCTCTGTTCCCATTCTCCCATCAACTGCCTTCTTAGGGAGTAGTTCACTGGCAGGCAATGGAACTGACAGCTCCAGAATGGATGAATGGATTTCAGCAAAATCAGGATAGGGCTTTTTCATTTGTTTGCTTATTTTAATTAATGACATTTTTAGTGATGTCAGTGAAGTCAATGGGGTGACTGTGGACTGATTTCAGTATGACCAGGTATGCCAATTTGCCCTGATCAAAAGAAGCCTTTCCTTTTTACCGAGAAGAGATGATGGACAGAGAATGTTACACCTGGTCAGCAAACTAATGGAAATGCCCCACTTGCCCTTCTGACTCAGCGCCTTCCATGGACAACAGACCTTTATTTACTGTGGATGAGATCCTGGAAGTATTCTGAAAAGCTTTTAAAGCATCTGTGGATGCACACAGATGCACCAACATCACCTTGCTCGTTCATGTAATTTGCCTTTATTTTTACTTACTGAAGGCATTAAAACATTAACCCAAACAGCTGTTCAGATGCCTCTATTTTTTTATGCAGCAAAGGGAAAAAAAGTCTGAACAGCTGTGTCAGTGGAACACATCCAGGTGGCATCCCTAAGGCAAAGTTTCTACAAAACCTGTAAGATAGTGTTTTTATTATCTTAGTTATTGTATTTCTTTTTTATTACTTCGCTCTTGTAGATTCTTAAAGAGGTATTAGCTACTTATTTCTTCACCCTTGTCCCTCAGTGCTTGAGCTGTGCTGTAGCTCAACACAGATGCTGCAGTGATTCAGCCATCAAAGGGGAAAATCACCCTTTCAGCAGAATCATTCTGAATCTATTCTGGGGTCTTAAATGGGATGTAAGTCTGGGTAAGGAGCAATTTTACATATCTGGCCTTTCTACAGGGAGAAACTCAAGATGTGGCACCAAAAATTGCCTTAGGGACACTCGAGAGCAGAGGGAATTTGTTTTCCAGGTTGTATAACTAAGCCAGCTGAGACGCAGAGTTTTTTGTTGCAGTTCCTTGACAGGGTAGGTGGGTCATCCTCAAGGAGAGGCTAAGTCTCACAATTACACAAGAGTCTGAAAGAGCAGCTGTTTGAGACTCCAACATGTGTAGCATTGGGGATTTGGAAATCACTGGTCAAATTCTCAGTTGGGTGATGCTGAAATCTGTATCAGGTCCACTGACAAAGACTCATGAAGAAACTCCCTTACTGAAGTTCTGAATTCCTCAGCCAGAATCCCAGAACTCTCCCATTCTGCATGGAGTAAATTTTAGCTTTCTAAACTCTGGTGCCCTTTCCATGCATTTACTATCATGTCCCAGCCATGAGAGGCTTCCAGACACCAGCTCCAAGCTCTGCATTTCCTGGCACCACGCTCCCTCTGTGCCCTAGGCCATCCCACCATAGTCCAAACCCTACGCCCTGCCCTGGGCTCATCTGTTTGAGGCCTTCCACAAACCCTCCTAAGAGTGGGATTCTGTTGCTATAAGGCAGCTTACTGATTTATGGATGTGTTGTCCATAAACTGATGGTTGGTATTTTCTGCCCTGACATCAGTCCTTGGATTAACAACTCAGTAGAACAAAGTGAAAGCACTGAAGTGTCTGAAAATTGCCAGCCACATCACAGGTGTTACAGCAAATGATATTCATAATAACGAATGACAATAGCAATGACAACTGTAGTTATTAAGCAATTTGTTGCTGTTATTATTCTTTCTCTTATTCCCACAATATTTGGCAAATATGGGCTCTCCTCTCCAGAGAGTTCTTGAGACTGAAGAAATGTTTTCAGGAGACACAGAGTGCAAAGAAAAGAGTTTCTTTTCAGCTTATAGCATAATGATAGTAGACAGCTAAATGACTGGAATCTGTTTCTATACCACTAAGTCTTTTATTTTTTATTTTTTTTAATTAGCTTGATAAAAAAATTATGGAAAAATATCTGTACAGTCCTGAGAAGGACTGTCTTCCAGGGGAAAGCTCAGCAGAATCATCTCTGAGTCTAAAGGAAAATTTCATTCTCCTCTAAATCATTCCCTTTTGGTACATTCTCTTCATATTTAGTAGGTGGATGCAATTCCCTCTATATGTACTAAGCTTGTGTTATTACAGTTTGAGCACGATATATGTTTATTTGGAGTCTAACAAGATCATCAATCCGGAAATACCACTGCACTTCATATTATGTATTTATTTATGGTGTTAGGATGAAATTTACCTGGGTCCAGAGAACAAAATTAGGCTGTTACAGCCCTTGGTTTCATATAAGTTATTTTCCTCTCAATGCCTATGCCCTGTGGATACAAATTTATTTCTCCAATACTGGATGAAAAATCTCCCATTCTTTCACTGCCTCCAGGTAATGATGTCTATACCTTTCCTTCTGCTTCCAATTTTGTGTCCATTACTTGAATGCTTGAAAACATGAAATACAATACCATAAGTCACAGAGCAAGAAAATCTGCAGCGTGTAGGGAATATTTATCTTCCTTTTCAATCCTTTTGTAATTAAAGAAATTCTACTCAATCATTTGATATCTTCAGTGACATTATCATACTTCTGATCTTAACCTTCCAGTTAAATTTTAGGGGCTGGTAAGCCATTAGAAAGAAAGAGTACTTTGCAGACAGGTTATGGGATGCAGATTTGGAAAATCGCAGTTCTTCTCTGAAGTATGTCACACACTGAGCAATGAAAGATGACTTTAAATGGAACGTGTACTAATAAATGTAAATATGAAAGTGGAAAATTACATCACAGAATATGAGAGCTCAATGTAGTTAATCATAACAGTAATTATCTTAAATAATACTGAAAATATCAATGAAAAACGTTGAGAGACCTTTGTTAAGTGTCCAAATTTGTTCTGATTGCTGTATTTGACAACTCTGCGAGAACCTAAGTCTCAGAGACTTGGAATCTCCATGAGATTAGATAGTGTTTGCACACAAAATGCAGGAGAGAAGTTAAATGAACAAATGGCAAGTTTATCTCAAATAGAAGTGTTATAAAACCATTAAGCACGTAAAAGTTTATTCAGTTAGTTGGCTAAGGCCCAGCAAAGATTTCACAACACTATCAGCAGGGTGTTGAAATACTTAAAAAAAAAAAAGCCCAACAAAAAAACCCCAACAAACCAACAACCCAGCAACCAAAAGCATTATTTCAGAGAAGCACTGCCATTTAAGAAACATTCTCTTCAGTATTTATTAGATAAGAAACTGTTTATCAGCATGTGTGTACGTTCTTCCTGGAATCAAGGTCCATGCAGTTTATTTCACATACAGCAATATTCTCTCAGTGCTTTGCAATTTTTCCATGCTCAAGTACCAGGAAAGAGACATATACCGTTACAAAGAAGTATAACACATTTATATTTACTTAGTGATTTGTGCTGAGATAGACAATCACAGTGTAATGAGTTAACCAACAGGAGCTTCTGGCACTTCTTGTGCACAGAGGAAAAAAAAAATCTCTTAGAAACATGGATGGATAGGAATGTGTCAAAGCAGCGACACAAGGAAAGGTAGCTTATGTGGCTACTGATACAATAGAAAATTTGAATGTTGTGAAATAAAATAAATAAAATTGAGGTGTTACTTATGTAAAGCAAATGAAAGATGTGCTCTGGACATCCAGTAAAACTCCAGTGTAGTTGTACTGATCCTATAGCAACCTTTGAAACAGAAAATTTCTGAGTTTCTGCTCCCTCATGTATCTTTTCTTAGGAATAGTCTGGCCCTCTAGGAAATATTTCACTCTACCTTCCAGCACACACAGAAGTTTGAAAACAATGCAAATGTAAATAGTTCCTGATGCCAAACACTTCAGTTGCCAAGAAGAAATGATGCATTTTGTACCAGGGTTATATTATGACCAAGATTAATTTTTTGGATTGTCTCCGGCTATTCTTTAACAAAAACACCTCCTGATGAAACTCAACTTGTAACTCACGGGTTTTGTGTATTCAGGGGAACTTTTCCCGACAGCTGATTTACAGTGTCCATACAGAACAAGCTGTACTGTGACTTGCCTTTAATCCAGCTGCCAGATATTCCAGATGTAAGCTGTGGGACAGGGGACCAGGTTTTTGAAGATGAATCTACTCACTGATGAAGATCTTATGGAAAACCAGAACAAACCAATCAATGAATATACTCTAAATTCTCTTAACAAAAGGGAAATTTCTCACTATTATGATATGAGCAACTATCACCCAGTAAGAATTGAGGCCAGGCCTCAAGTAATATTTTACAGCACGAGTTATATGATCAGGTTGCTTGGTGCAACTGCACCAATTGATTGGTCACACATGTGCTTGCAATGTCTCTAACCAGGTCTGCTCTCTTGTTTGTAAGTCAACCTCCATAAAAAAGAAACCACTTTATATATCTACATTTGTATATGGAGATTCATCAATGTTCAAAAACAACTACTGTAAATTCAAAGATGAATTCTGGCATCAAACCAGGCATCATCAAAATACAAACCTAAGAAAAAGTAGAAGGGAATAAAAGAAAAGAAGGGAGAACTGCCAAGTGGTAGAGAAATAGTGAGAAAATATTGGGAATGTGTTAGATTATTATCAGATGGGACTTTCTTTGCATCCAATTTTAGTTACTTTTGGGAATAGCATGTGACCAAAATTTGCTTATGACTGTCATATCACTTGAGTTTTGTAGATTCCTACCATGTCAAAACCTTTTGATTAGAAGTAAATTTCCCTGAGTAATGTGGCAGCTTCTCCTTCCAGCAGCCAAAGAATATTTGTCTGAGTCGAATGCAGTTTACAAGGCTTAAGTCATTAAGCATGACTGAGCTGACCAATCACACCACACGAACACCGACTCATCACCCCTAAGTCATGTCAAAAAAATAACCACATAAAGTAAACCAAAACCTCAGGATCTGGAACAGTGGAGGGACTGAAAAACTTCAGTTTCTACACAAGAAATTTGTGAAAAGAAAAAACACTACATTTTACAAGGAAATTATTTTGCTGAAAGTTGCATGCTCAGTTATATGATTACATTGCTGGTGTCCCCTGTTCTTCTTTTTCCTCCCATGTTGCTCTCTAGGAAATATTTCCAAAACTTGCTGGTTCAGTTACCTGTTTCAGAGCTGTGGCATTCAGTAGTTCTAGGAACAAAGCCACATTATTATAAACACTTCAGCTACAACATTTCTAAGGAAATTAGACTGACTATCATAATCTCCTGTTGACTCTCACCTGACAATTTTAAATTCTCTAGTGTGGCAGTAGACTCTGAGGACAAAAAATTAATTTTAAAAATTTAATTAAAAAGCCAAAGAAGAAATTCAGGATAAAAATTTCAAAGCTTGGAAAGGTGAGTCAGAAAACAGCAAGATGAGAAAGGATGAAAACTAACACCACACTGATGACTCTGGAAAATTCCACGTCAAAGTACATCATGGTACATCACAAAGCACACATATTGTTTTGGTACAACAAGATGATAAACAGTGCGCTTGGACTTCAGAGGCTTTTTTTAAGAAGTGTTTTTAACCTTTCTTATTCAACATTGTACTTGAATAACAGCCCATTCCTGAATTTACAGTCATGAATATTCTCCACACTCACATGTGAAGTTACATTGGCTTCCAGCACATTATGTTTTGGAGTACAGACATCAGCCCTGAACATTATCTTCTGGCCTTCAAGCTTGTCACATAATGTTTAGTATTTAGATAATAGCTGCTATCTAGAAAGGAGCCGTCTTGACGTGACCAAGGTATTTCACCACTCTGCAGAAGCTCGTGCCATGAATCAGCAGCCTCATGAGAGATGCTCTGTCACTCTCTGGTACTCAGTGCTGCTTTACAGAATGACACAATATCAAAGATAATAGTCAGCCTCTGGACAAATAACAAACTAATGAATACAGAACATTAAAGCCTAAAGTAATTTTCCCTGTACCCCTCTAGAGAACTATAACCAACACTATAGAAAAGTCTCAATGAAATCTTGCTGAGTTCTGTGTGGAGCCCTGTTGAAAGCCAAGAGTGATGTAAGGTTTGCTTGGAGTTTGAACTGAACCCTCTGCATTGTTCTGAGAGCTTACCATTAAAAGAAGAATAAATGTTAGCAATAAAAAGGTCAAGAAAATGAACATATGACAGCATCTAAAGATCTGCAAGGGACCTCATAAATATATAGCAAACATCCTCCCTGATGGATTCCCCAGAAGAGAAGAATTCTACATCACCCACAAAGCACATTTTTTACAATCTGTTTATTTCTGTCTGGATACAAAGGACTGAAGCAGAGTGTTTAACATATGAGTTGTAAAATTCAAAGTTTAAAGCTTAGGAAAACAACCAAGATTAGAGCTGTTCAACAAAATTGTATCTCCCTTCACAAAGTGTCTTTTTATTCTTACAATTTGTCAATCAACCAACAAATGAGACTCAGCTATCAATACTGTTAAGTGCCATGGCTTTAGGTACACAAAATAAATTAAACAGCATGGGCTTGAATTATACCAACACCACAGGCAACTGCTGCAGGTTTTCCCACCCAGTGCATTGCTGAGGGCTTAGGGTATTTGCTGTCATTTCATTCTCTGGTGCCCTAAACTTTGAAGAATCCAAAAAGTTCTGGCAATTTTTGTTGGGTTCGGTCCCTTCTACATGGGCCGTGTGTGACCAAGAGCAACTTCTCATGAAAAACTTAGCAGAAACTTGAGCATGCTCTGCCAAAAAGCCCCTGGGAAGCAAGGATTGTTGGCACATCCCTACCTTCAAGCAAGCAGGGAGCAGAGGGGCTCTTGGGGTTATTCAGCTCCAGGCAAATATGGTCTCTTCTAAGACTTTGAAAGCAAAATTACAGAAGATACAAATGGTAAACACGAAAGGGGAAGACAGAGAAACATGTACCAAAGAACATGCACAGACAGAATGGGAACATTGTCCTGTTAGAACAGCATTTACACATATGGGATACAGGTGTACAGGATTCTGTTTCTCCTCCTGGCATTCAGCCCTAGGTGGTGAAACAGCTGATGCTCTAGGCTGTGGTGGTCCATCCTTTTTCCAGCTGGTCAGGGACCACTGTGAGCACAACATAGCTCTGGCAACAAGGACTTGCAAGTCAAGTTGATGCCTGCACACAAATGCTTGAAGTGGCCTTTAGCTGCTGAAAATTCTACTGCCCTCTCCTCTACCCCTTGTCATCTCTTAGATCACAGCAGAAAAGGAAATGGGCAAAACACAGCTACCTGGTCCTGAACTAACTCTTGAGGTCCATCATGTTGAGTTTGTGCTCTGGAGCTGAAGTGAAAATATTTGACAAAAGGAAAAAAAAACCCACCACTTCTAAGAGAAACCACATAAAGCAGCTAGAGAAAAAGAAGTGACAACAAACAAGCTCTGCAGTCAAGAAAAGGGTAAAATCTTGGCTCTACTGAAGTCAGTGGGATGTTTGCCAGAATGCTGTAGACAGCGTGTTTTATCCAGAACTTTTAATTAGTTATTAAATTATTCAATGGCAAGTTGGCTGGTTTAAGGCCCAAAAAAAAAAAAGAAAAAATCATAGAATAGCTCCAGCATGCCTCTCCCTGCCCTGCCTACCCCTTGGGAGGTTCAGATAATGCACAGCTTTTTTTATGGGAGACTTGACAGGTATTTCATTGAACCTTATTTGAAATCAGTAGGTTCCCAGGCCCTGCCTCCTTCCCAAGTTTGGGGCTGAAGATAGGAAACACCTGCTAATGACACCAGAGACATAGCAAACATCAAAGTCATGTGTCAGCAGAAAGCACCCTGGAAACCTGGCCCCTGCAGTACTGACACAGCCAGTCTGGTGGGGAATAGTGCACATGAAGAAATGGGATGCTGTGCTCATTTAATTGACGTGCATTTGAAAGGATTTGAATTATTCTTGAATGACGTACCCACAAATAAATAAGGCAGCTCACTGCCTTCAGGCTTTAGCCACTTTGTGAAGAGCCCCACAAAGTGAATGATCCATTCCCACTGCACACTTCTGATCTGCCTCATTTTTCTGCTTTCCTCCATCTCCTTCTGCCTTTCCCCCCACGAAGTACACCGGTTTCTATGGGAACAAAACACATCATGGGAAGGGACAGAGCTCGGTGACGTCCCCACGTGCAGACCAAAAACAGGGTTCAGATCAGCCTTTTGCAGCTTCTGCCACGAGCCAGGGAAGGCGACGGGCGCTGGCCGCACACGTGTGCGCGCACGAGCGAGCGCGGCGGCTGTCCCCTTGTCACACGAGGCACACACATGCACAGCCACCGGCTCCCTGGGACAGCAGAAGGCTCGGCAGAACTCGTTCCATCCCAGTCTGCTTTAATATAGCTGAAAATTGCTTTGACAGCTGAATAGCTTCTTTGTTTATAACTCGTTCTTAGCTGACTCTGCTGCATTATGGAGCTTGGTAAAGAGATTACTTTGTCAAGAAATGAACATATATGGTCCAGGCATGAACAATTTAGTGTGATGAACTGCATTCATTTTATGTGAAGTGCAGTCTGCACATCTGCTGCCTGTACTGCATATGCCTTACTCCATGGGTTTCATTTTCTGATCTCAAGTGTTTTATGAATTTTCTTGGGGTCTTTGGGATTATCTTTTATCTCCTTTACCCTCTCCTGGACAGATGCAGAGAATTTACATTATGTCAAATCTCAAGACAATTTGTCTTACGTTAAATGTACGAAATCAAAATTTTGGCTGCAAAGAACAGATCATCAATGTTATCCACCTGCAAATATCTTATTCCTACCCTGAATTGCTAGAGGTTTTTTGTATTTGAATTAGGATTTCAACACAGTGGAGTGCCAGCTTAGAAACTGTACCTGCTATAGGGAACACCATATGGAAAATATACAGCTTCTTACTGTGTTCCTTCATCCCCAGTGCTAAAACCCTAAGTAGACAGATCTCTATTCACATGACTTCAGCTGCACCTGAACCTGTCCATTGTCTTTACAGAGCATTATCTATAAAATATTAAAGTAAAAGTAACCTGTACTGCACTGCAGGCACTTATCAGGGCCTTGCACAGTGCCCTGGCTGTGCTCTGCAGGCTCTGAAGCCATTGCCTTTAGCTGTGCTCAAGTTGACTGCACCAGTCATCTCTGATCACCATTGCAGTTTTTACTCTTAGCTATGGCTCACTTAGAAATTACATTACTGCAGATTGACTTTGTGCCCTGCCTGGAGGCACAACAGAGACTCAGGGCATTTTTTAATGGTTTCTCCCATCTTATTCCCCTCTCCCTCACTCAGTTTTTTAAACAAGCACCATTCATTCTGATGGGTAGATGACATGATCCAGTATAAAAATGACTAAGAACATTAATTGTCCTCCTAACAATAAAATTCCTATCAGCTTTGTAGTAGGCATTACATTGATCTTTCCTGGACTGGAGACTGAACACTTTTCTTACAGGCATCACTGTAGGCTTTGCAGCCTCTTGCATTTCACGGGGTTTTGCTCAGCCCATGAACTGTCAAAACTCCAGTTTACACTACACCCTGCATTTTGCCACTTCCGAACACACCAACCTTCTCTATAAGCAGAGGGGAAGTTGGTCAGACAGACAAATCCCTCCTTATCTCTTAGTCATAACCCTGATCTACCTCAGATGATTTAAAGAGCTTCACACATATTAACCTTTCAAATAAAAGAGAAAAGAAAATGGCTTCTCTGCAAACCACTGCTAGAAAACAGAAACTGCAGAATGATTCCTCACAACCTTACTTGCTCCCACTCATACTCCTAATGGGCACATATTTCACAAGAGATGGCACTCTACAGGCTGATTTGTTGAAAAAAGAATATATGTATTTGAAATTCAACATCTCTGTGGAAATCCTTGTATTAGAAACTAGTGCCTTGACTACTTAATTCCTTAACTTTCATGCCTACAGCAAATGACGGACTGGTGGCACTGACAAAAAAAAAAGTACCTCTGACCCTGCGATACTCAGGTAATAATATAATAATATAATAATAATAATGAAAGGCTGCACAGCTGGCTTAGAAGAATTATACTGGGAATTTTCAGATTTAGCAAGAAGTCATGCGGTCTTCAGAGTCAGTAAATTTCCACAGACAGTTTCTGTTCTTCACCCCCCCTTGTGGCAAACATGGCTGAGCCACCAAACATGTCTCAATCGGTCTGTAACCTGCTCCTCCACAGGAGCACTCGGAAAATCCCAGCCCAGCAGAGCCCAGCAGACACCAGCTGTACTGGGGTATGGCTGGTGCCAGTAAAGGCAGCAGGGATTTGCACCCCTCACTGCTTGTGTGCATTGGTCAGAGAGGCTGAAGTCAAATGGCTGAAACACATCAAAAGCTTTGTGAAAAAAGAGACCACGAGGGAGAAGAAAGGAGAGTCGTGGTTTGCAGAGGAGAAGTAAATAATTTCCAAGGTCAGATACCCAAGATACAGAGAAAAAATGAGAAGTAGAGAGGGGAAGGAAAGCATGTCATCACCTCACAGCATGATGTGTCAGGAGTAAATCCAGCTTTGCATGTGCTCAGTGTGCCCTGCCCTTTCCGCCAAGAGCCCCATATTGTTCAAATGGTGGATTTCCACATTCATATATCTTCTCATTTCAGTGCTGCTGGCACCTAAAAATCTGAGTTTAGGTTTCCAAAGCCAACTAAAATCTCTGCCTCTGACTCTAGTCTTAGCTGTGCTGTGCCAGTATATGAACATGACTCTCCTTCCATAATGTCATAGTTAATAACAAGCTAAATATGTCCCACCTAGAGGATCTAGAGGGTCAAGGTGTCAGTCCACATCTTGTAAGTAAACATGAGAGCTTATTAAAGGCCACTTTCCCCAAAAAGGACTTTAAATTTTGGGCCATGACAATGATTCAGTGCATAACCCCTTTGACTGAAGACACATAACCAATTTTCTGTTTAGGACTGTGCCAGGGAATACACATCAGACAGTGGACTCCAGGGTCCTGCCACTTTAGACCCCCCCCAGCTCACAATGCCTCAGATGGTTGACTTGCATCAAGCTCCTCATGGACATGAGAATACATTTACCCAGAAAGAAGATCTTGTCTGCTCTGGTTTCTGGAAATGTAATGGAAAACACAAGGGTTGATGCTATTAGCAGGTGGAGACTTTTCCTGTTCAGAGCACTTTCAGCCTGTTGTACTTATTGAAAAAGTGGGCATGGTGGGAGCAGTACCACAGGCCCAGCTCTCAGTGCCCATTAGAGGTAAAGATGCTGGGCTTGAGTACATAATTAAGATTAGCAGGTTGGACCTCAATAGATCAAAGCATTTAAGATTGTATCTGCAGAGCTGAATAACTGAAGGAAGTCTAAGGCTACTGCAAATGTATTTTAACTGTAAATGACAAATTTCCCACAAGTACTGGCAACCTTTCTCTGGATCACATCAAAATAGTTCCTAAAAGAAATTTTGGAAATCCAAACCCAGAAAGAATCACCCCAAAGAAGCTCTGAAGTTATTTCCTTTAAAGAGAAGGGATAGGCACAGGAATTTCTTCATTCTCTTGTCTCGGAGACGGGCAGTGGGATTTTGCACAACCACAACAGCCTGGCTCAGCCATCCACAGGATGTTTCAAGTTCTCCCTCAGCAGGGCATAAGTCCACCTGAAAGAGTAGTGATAGGGAAGGAATTGCACAGCCACTGCCCCAGCCTGAATATTATAAAGCTCCTCCAGACCAGCTCTGTAAACAGGAATTGCCTTTGGACCCTTAAAAACCACGCACCATATCATTCTGGAATGGCGTTAATCTCCTGGTCGTGGAGGTCAAAGTAAGAGTTCTATTATAAGCTCTGTGAAACACATCTCCTTCCCAGCCACTCACTTGCAGGGAACAAAATCCAGTCAGCCAAAATGATCCATGTGTAACAGGACACCAGAGCAGACATTAGAAGCAATGGGCGAGGCATTTTGGAGCTGTGAGACCTCCAAGCTGGTGCCGAGCCCTTGGTGAGGCAATACTGGCTCAGAGCCACAGTCAAGGAAGCAGAAGAGACAGTTTTCTCTTTGCTTCCTTGCAGAGAACAATGGTCTCTTCACAGACAATACCAGCTGGAGAGGCCACAGCCACACCTCTCACTCAAGGTCCAGCAGGCCCTTCCATGGTACTCCCTAGCATCAGCTGTGTTTCCTGCTTGCCCCTGCTGTGCTTCCATCTTGCCCAGATGAAGGGATATAGCATATATCCCTTCCTCCCCATAGTCCTGGTTCATTTATCTCAATAGCACTTAAAACAACTGAAGCCCAGGAAAGACTGGACCTTGTGATTACAAATGACAAAGCCCCAGCCTTGGAGTCACGTTGGCTGAGCAATGATTGACATGTGCCAGAGCACAGAGCATAGGCCAGAGCACCCTGATCCCCAGGGTGTGGTAAGCTGGAGGTAAGCTGAGGACCCTCCACATCTCTTTCTTTAAGATATTTTCTTTGTATTTTCCTCGGGGTCCAAAATGCACATTGGATTTGCTGATAAACTTATCAGTAGCAGAGTGAAACATCCGTTTCATTTGTGCTGTTTACACAGAGGCTTTTTCTCCAGTTGGTAGGTTGGGATTCAGTGAACAGGGTGACCCTGTGTTTTCTGCCATTCCTCACAAACGCTGCTCCTAGCAGTGTGTGCCACATGTCAGAAGATGGGGAGAGACTCTGCATCAGGGACTAGCCCTCCCCCACCCTGATGCTGGAATCTTCACCTCTACACTGGAGGTGGTCTCTCCCCCCACATCATTCCCAGCCCCAACCCAACCCCTAGAGATGAGGAAAGGCTGTGGCACAGTATGTGGACGCCGATTACATCTCCAAACAGGAGGAGCACACAATCGGTGGGATCCGCCTGCTTTCCAACCCCTTTGTGCTCAGGGGCAGAAATACAAATAAGCCTCAATGTCTTTTTCCTGCTTATATGAACCAAGATCCGTTTTTCAATAGCAGGCCCTGTCAGATAAGTATTCCCTATTCTCAGTGGTTATTTTTGGGAGAGAAAGCCTTTTGCTGGCTCCCATGACACTCCCCTTCAGCACTTGGGAGGTGCAAGGGGATGGCAGGTAGAGCTGTGATTCAGGGATGCTTCTACACCCACTGGAAGCTGGTGTTGCCATGCCAACCCTGTAGCCTGTGCACAGCCAGCCCAGGGCACTGCAGGCTGCTGCAGTGTCTGTTCTTCTGCACTCAGATCAGACTCAGGACCTTTCAGTGGAAGATTTGTTGGAACTTTTGGTTGCAGGATGGATGACAGCTCACCAGCCCATCTCCCCACTTAGTCTTGTCTCAAAGAGAATAGTATCACAAACTTTATGAGGGAGTTTTGCCTCCTAAATGAATTACATCACATAACCATTGCTAATACCCCATGTTGTTTCAGAAAGACCACAGAGAAGTGGGCAGGAATGGCAACAATCCTCCCAACAAGCCCAGGCACCCCTGGCAGAGCCGCACCCATCCTTCACCCACTCAGCATGTCAGGTCATGTGCTGCCTGAGACAGCATCCAGAGCCCATCTGAAGCACTCACAGCACGTGACCAATTACCTTTCCTCTGCTTAGACTCACCAAAAGGGACATTTTAAAAACTGTTCATTCCAAAAAAGCACTAAGTGACAAAGTCAGATCTGTGCAAAGCCAGTGGAGGTGGAGGGCACTGCAGACAGCTCATAGCAAAAAGACTAGTTTGTACTTTATTGCCTTGTTGGAGAATTCCCTGGGTAATTTCCTTGGTATTTTCTAGCTTACTTCCTTATTGCTCTCTGCGTAAACTAGGTCAAAACACTTGCCTTGTCTAAGCCTTGGTTTGTCAACATATTAAATGAAGGCGATGGAACAAGTTGTTCCCTGCATTTTCTGCATGGAGTTCAACCTTACAGAAAGTCCATAGAATGCCCTTCTTCTCCTTCATTAGAGCCAGGGAGGCCTTTGAAATCCCCAAACTCAGACAAGCTGAGGAGTGTTGCATATTGCTATAGGTAGTTCAAGAGGAGCATAAGTGAACAACTAGATTAATAAGAAGGATGTGCTCAGAGTTGCTTGGCATTTTGTCCCTAAAAGAAAAAATTGCATCACCTGTAATTTTTTTTCTTGATCAGCCTGCTGGCTAAAGTAGGAATACCCTTACAAATCACAATATCTGAAGTCTCAAGAAGTATTATAGGAACAATGAGATTCTACCACCCACTGTGCTGCATCCCAGATCTGGTTGCTCCTTCCTGAGATACTGCAGTACATCCCAGCTGTGTTGGCTGCCACTCTACTCACACTGTTCATTCATCTGCACTGATTTTCTCAATAAAAAGCTGAGCATTTAAAACCACAGTACCTTTGAGGGGCCTGCAGCATGTACAGTGGGATCTAATAAAAGGAAAACTGCTGTGAGCAGACAATACAGACAGAGAGGTGGTCAAAGGTCTTTGAATCTGAATTAATACATGTGGCTATCAAGTTTGCCTTAACAGAAAGGGTTAGTCTACAGCATCCCAGATGGGGAATGAAAAGTTTTTTCTGAAAAAGGTAGGGTTTTTTTTAGTATGTGTCAGCCAGCAGTAATGTTTTACTGCACTGTTAACATGCAGGGTGGAGTATACCAACAGACACCACATTAGACATAAGACTGTTCTTCAGAAAGCTTCTGTATTTCAGTGTCTGCATGAAATATGGCAATAAACCAAGACCAATTTTATTGTATGTTACATGGTATCAGCACTCTAATACTTCCTTGTTTAATAAGATCCAGCAATCTGGATAGATTTTTTTTTACTTCTATGATTCCTTACTCCTTTTGCATTTCAGAATTTGGGAGCAATTTTGGCATCAGGTCCTCAAAAATGTAACCGCAGTATTTTCCAGGGCAGAGATAACCAAAATGAGAATTTTAACTCAGCAAGACGTCCACAGGGAAGTGGAGGAAGAAATTGTTGTCAGAACAGTATTGCCATGACTGTTGTTTCCTATAGCATCCTTTAGCTGCCTTCCACGCCCTAAGTGGCCCTTGCCTGGCTCCTCCTCCTCCGTGTCCCACCTGTGGGCTGTGTCTTCTGTTTCATGGCCCTGCACGGGCTGTCTCCAGTTTATGGTATCATCACAAGTCATTACTTTGATCCACATAGCCAGGCTTGGTACACAAGTTCAAGAGTGCAAGTCCTTTGAACTGCATTCCTCAAGTCCACTTTTCATCCCACTATCAGATAGGTACTGAACAGAGGCCAAATGGAAAATCCCAGCATGACATGCACAGGCTGTCATTCACATAATGGCTATGATCAGAAAAGGGTTGGTAAGAGACCTCACCATATACTGAACCATGTGAATTATATGTGTTTAGTCTAATTGGAAAGATTTCTGATATCTCTGGGTCAAAGTCTCACAATGCATAGGCAAACATTTTAGAGGACTTATATATTAACGACATATCATTAGCCAGAATCAGAACTTGTTCTGCTTAGTCAGTTATCTTGGATGAAAAATATTCAGCCAGAGACTCTGAGACATGATCTGGCTCCAGGAGTTAAAATTAGGACTGCTTCCCTCACTGCCCAGCTATGGCAATTACACAGCTAAGGCTTCCAGACAACAGAGCTACTTGAAGATATTGGGAAGAAATAGAGGAAAAAACCCAATTACACACCAATAAAACAAATATCTAATTTTTGACAGTTTTAAAGCTTGTTTGCTTGATTTCTTGCTACAGCAGAATAAAAGAAAGTGCCATAGTGATGACTTTGGGCCATTAAAGGATGAGGTCCTTTGATGTGCTCGTGTCTCGTGCTGCACTGCACAGAGTCTGTAGGGATGTACATCCTGGAGCATCCCAGCACATCCAGTCCCCAGAGGGGCTTTGCAAACTGCTTAGATAACTGTTGCATTAAATTACATTTAGCTTGAGTGATCAGTAGCTCGTCAGTTGACTTCTGGCTCTGATTTCTAATAACTGGAAGCATCTGACATAACGAAAGCCCTTAGAGAAGGCACAGGGAAAGAAATAAATGTGCTAATTAAGCTATGCAGAGTGCCTTGGAGAAGAGTGCTCCACTTCAAGGATACCCTGACATTTCTGACCCATTACAAGTAGCAGCATAGAAATTTCAGGAATTTAATGTAGAGTGTTTAATTGAGACACAAATGAAAAGAAATCAGTGGAATTTAAAACTGATTTCTTCCCTATAGCTTAGTAAATATTCTTAGCCACTAATGTGGCTGACTTTGATTACAGGAGGTAAATCATCCTCATAAATGTGATAGAAAACCATGCCGGCCCAGCACATTTATGATGAATTCTTTGCTTGCAGTGCAAATGGAAATGCAATAGTCCTATTGCTGTATCCAGCTTAGCACTTAAATACAGCTTTTCTCATTTATGTCCATCATTATCTCCACCTAAGGACATGGAGGAATGTTTTGGATTTTACATATGATACATATTTTCTTCTAAGAGTGAACCTGTAAAAATACAGCTCAAATAACACTACACTCAGCATCTCTCCCCTCCAAACCCTCTACAGTATCCTCACAGGATACATTTTGGTATATCTCTTTAAATCTGGTTAAACTGAGGCTTGACAATCAGAAAGTTGCCAGTGTCAAAACGCATGTTAGGTACAGAGCTGGGGAGAGAAACCCTGACCCAGATTCCTAGTTGTCAGCTCTATCAGTTTCCTGGCATTCCTTTCCTTGCTGGCATTTAGGAACACATTATCTGGATGTCCCATTCATATAAAAGGCATTGAAAGAGAGACCACTCTTCTTCTTAGGATGATTTGAAGGCCCTTGCTGCCACCTTTGAAGAATTTCTACTTGTTTTTAAAATGAAAATGTGTTAATTATAACATAATTTGTGTAATAATTTCATTAGTAGGAAAAGTTCACCCTCCTGTATTGTAAAATAGCTCTCATTTTTCATGTACCCTAAGTTACTCAATAGTCAGCACCTGATGTCTGTGTTTTCATCTGGACTCACCACACCTCTAAAACATGTCAGAGTATCCCTTTTTATAGTTATAAATAGGAATTTAAAACATAGCCCTGGCTATGATTGTTTTGGAATTCGGAGTCCATATGCATCAAAGGTGTCAAACTGGGTTAACCTTTTCATACTTATCCATGTTGCTGAATATTAAATTAATTGGTTGTGATTAACACAGGAGGGTCATTAATGAAAGCTCTTTCCATCCAGGTGGTTTTATTCAGTGTCTGAAGGACATGAATACTTGGATCAAGTTTCTCTAGACACATTGCTCTGTTTTTTCTGTTAGTGGGAACTCAGAGGACTGGATATGCAATCTTCAACCACTCCAGTTTTTGTCTCCAACTCTATTTAATCCATGTACCAGGGCAACTACTTGCTACTGGAAGAATTGCAGTGGAAGTGACTGATGAACCTGAAAAAATCCAAATAAGGAGAACCTACAGTTCCAGCATTTTTCCCTCTGATCTCCTAACCAGAGCAATATCCTGCAGAGAGAAATCTAGATCTCACTGAATGTGAGAAAGCTGGCTGGGAATGGCAGCAGCACCCCTTTGATGGCAGAGCCAAGGAAGAAAACTATCTAACTCTCCCATTGCAAAGTTTCCACTGGACCAAAAACAAAACAAGTTTGGTCATGCATGGGTCTGGCTCTTTTAATACTCATCTGGGCCTCCTATTCTTTCTCCAGCTGTGGATGCTGCACTCTTGAGCCTTTGCTCCTCTCCTGCAGCCCCCCAGCTGGGCTTGGGTAATCTGTGCTCTGACTTGTGCTGCTCTGCATTTCCTAATGGGTCTGTGCTGCTCTAAGCTATCTTATAGGGTAATAAACTGGAAGAGGAGAGATTTAGATTAGATATTAGGAATAAATTCTTTACTCTGAGGGTGGTGAGGACCTGGTTACCCAGAGAAGCTGTTGATACCCTGTTCCTAGAAGTGTTCAAGGCCAGGTTGGACGGGATTTGGAGCAACCTGGGATAGTGGGAGCTGTCTCTGACCACGACAGGAGCATGGAACTGGAGGATCTTTAAGGTCCCTTCCAATCCAAGACATTCTATAATTCTAATAAGCCATCTGCAGTTTTAATACAATAAGGAACAAGAAAGATTGTATTTCTGTTGCTTTACTTATATGTGGAGCAATGTAACTGGCTCTCCCTGTCTCAGTCTTGTGCTATTAATAAAGTCCATGTGAAGAATATACACATTTACAGCACATCTGAAACCTGTGTATGCAACTGGTCTCCAGCTAGAATAGTTTCCATGCTTTGTGTCTCCATATAGTCCATCTTTCTGGCACATGTGACCCAGAAATGTGTCACCAGGACTTGTGTAGTCACTGGACTGATGAAAGGAATTCGAGGGAAACAGAAGAAGCATGCTGCCTCCAACCTTTGCTCAGCTTGTTGCTGTTGCTCTCTGAAAAAGTTAGCAACACATGAAAAAGATGTCCTCATCCCAACGTGGCCATGGTCTTACCTTTTCATACATCTGCCTTTTATGTAAAGCCATTTTCCTAGAAATTATTAAGAAAAAGGTACTAAAAATCCACAGCTGTCAGTTTTTGAAAGCAAATAATCACTCCCATGCAATGGCTGAAAGGCAGACTTATACCTAAAGACTTGTAATTGGCATCACTGACACTTTCCATTGTCCAATCAAAATGTTAAAAATAAAAAATAAACAAAATTCACAGAGAAAAATACACTGGATTTTAACATTCTTTCACATTTCATAACCAAAGCTGCGGTCAGCAACATGGAGCAAGAAAGATGTTTGGTTATAAGTCATGACTACAATCCAACAGTCTCACAGTCTCACTGGCATCACATGGAAAACTTCCAAATTAAATGGATGTCCAAATTAAAGACATTCAGACTAAAGATGAAACATCACTAATAACTCTATTTTGTCCATTATAAATAAAAATCAATCCAGCCAAACAATCAGGAAGATAACTGATGCAACATTTTCTTTTGGGCATTCTTGTCAGTGATTTACCCCGTGTGTTTTAAATGCCTAAAACAACCAAAGTAGTGGACAAGCTATTCTAGTCCTCTGGGCATGAATTGTCCTGCTAATGTTTGCTCTCCAGGTCTCCCCACAGCCACATCCTTCTCAGGTCTCTCTTCTTCCTTCCAGCCTGCAGCTGGTGAGTCACTCTTTAATCAGTGCAGCCATCAGGAAATTCACCTGCCCGATCACAGCAACCTTGGTCTTACTGCCATGACCTTCACTCTGCCCATTCCCCCCTTTGCTTGTTACTCCCACTCATTGCTCCACTTCTAAACTTAGGACTGTCAGCACTTCAGGACAAAGCTCCCACCATGTGTGGCACCAAGCCCACCCTCCATCACAGTGTCTGCAGACCCCGTGGAAGGTCAGAAGCATCTTAACTGCCCAAAGGATGAAAGGACCACAATCCTCAGGCCTCATCAGGTTTGAAATCCAGGGTAAAATTTCCACTGGCATCAACAGTGCTGGATGAAGCAGCAAGGGGCCGATCCTGAAGGAAATGCTAAATGCCACTTGAAGGGTCTGCATCTTCTCAATGGTAAGGGATTCCATCTTGCAAATGGAAGTCCTAAAGCCAACAAATCATTTTAACAAGGACTGTGAAACTCCTCCAGCCACACTCATTAGAAAGTTACCTGCCACAAAAGCCATGAGGCAATAATGAGTCTGGAGGTGTAGGAGTCAGCAGAGGGTATTTTATCCTTCTCTCTATATTTTCTCCAGAAACAATAAAGGAGATACAAGACAAAATGTGAGATTATGTCACAGCAGAAGAATGTCTCTGCCCAGAGGAAGATAAGCCTTTTTCACTAAAGTCAAGTAATCTTCAAAAGATGACTGAGCTGTATTGCACTGAGAGTGCTGTATGCACTCTGCAGTTTTATCCAGTCTTTCCACTTCCTCTATTTTATGTAAAGAGCTAGATTATATATTACATTATATAGCTCAGCTGATCTTAGGGTGTGCTCCAAGTCCAGTTACTAATTAGAATAAGGAAAAATATCAACCTAAGTGGCAGGAATTTCATCATGTTAGACTGGCAATGGAAACTTTAACAAGAAGAACGGTCAAATCATGTCAGACACAGTGTTTGATTATCCATAGATGGAATACCTGAGCCCTGGATCGCCCCATTCTGTCTTTTCCCAACAGCTTTAGCTGTGTCACAGGACAGAGACTCTCACCTGCTTACAGTTTCCAGGAGCCCAGGTCATCTGTGGCTCTAAGGAGATGCACTTTCTGCATATTAAAAGATGGAGACACTGACTAGTTACTGTCTCACTGGCACACGTTTCACATTAGCTGGGGACAATCTTCCCTCTCCCTCTCCCTGCCCTTCTTCATTATCTGGATAACTGGCTGCTGACTATCTCTGAAGGAGTATGTTTGGGAGTCATCACAGGAGTGTATTATGAAGGAAAGAGCTCAACCACAATCATATCCTAATTATAAGAACAGAAAGGCCACATAACACAAAGTTTCTGCATTCCAGACCCCTGTACTTCAGATCCCATTTTGTATCCAGCAGTCAATATAGACACTTTTGCAGAGGCCAGGCTCATCAGCCCACAATTTTCTGGTGAAAATCTGCACTTCAAACATGGATTTAGGTGAAATTTCATGATACAGAAATGTATCAAGACAACAGCCTGCAGAAAAGCAGGGTATAGACAGCAGTGATCTCCAGTTCCCTTTGCAAACACTCCGCTGCAAAGGTGCTTTAATTGTATTTATGTTGTTAAATGCCAGAAGGACTTCAGGGTGCTCAGGCTCTTTTTGGGCTCCATAGCAGCAGGAAATCTTTCTCAGTGGGGTGGGGAAGCCTCAGGCTGAAAAATCTAGCTGGTCACTATCCAGACCACAAGGATTTCAAAACATATGGTACCCACAGGCTGGATCTACCCACTTGCAACACAGTGCTTTCCCTGTGCCATCTACTCCCTCCCAAAAATCCCACAATTGCTTTTATTCTGGCTTAACTCATTTCTCTTCTCTGAAAAGACACGGTTGTGAAAATACAAACTTTTGGACCATATTTGAAATAATGATTCTATTCATAGTTTCCAAACTCTCCTTTAACCATACTAGGAAGACAGCAAAAGGGATAAATCTAACTGAGCTGCACAAACTCTTCCATACTGCTTTCATAGGCACCCAGAGAGAAAGGGCACACAGAGCTCAGGACACAGAACCTGCCTCAGAGACACCAAGGACAAGTTAAGGTGAGGCAGCAGGAACACCTTAGGCTGGAGGAATTGACCTATTTCAATGCAGCTGAACAAGGATCTCAGCCCATGCAGACCCTTCCTTTCCTAAAGTCTACTTTTTTGATCCTGGTAAATTTGTTTCCTGTGTTATGCTATTATTTATCCCAGGTTTACTAACTTACTTTGATATCAAAACCTGGCTACAAGAGGAGTTGTGTATTTTGTTCAACGAGATGCAGTTATTGTGAGTTTCCAAAGTCCCCACAGCGTCATCTACCACACATAAAGTTCAGGGCTGTGACTTCTCCGAACTATTCAGTGATATAAATTCTTGGAACACATGGGGAGAGAGCCTTATGCCATACATATGGGAGCATGGCTACACAGAGATAACACCTGCCAGCTTCAGGAGACTTGTAATGGCAAGTTTTTTTCATTGCTTTCATTATCTCAATTCTATATATGGGGTGTTGCTGGAAATCATGTGAGTTCTTGAAGGTCAGCTCCTCTGCTTGTAAATGTGTTTAAGAGTTTCACTTTTGGACCGCTGGAAAATGAAAGAGAGGTACTACTCAATAAACTTTTGCTCTACAAAAAATGGATGCCCATGGAAATAATTTTCATTTCTTATACTAATTTCTAACTGCCATGTCCTCCCTTTACAAGGATAGCTTCCTAGCATGAAGGTATGGAATGCCCTAGATTTCATTTATGATGACATTGTCATCAAACCCAAAAAAATAGCTAAATGAAATGATAATAATTAAATGTACTCAGCTGCATTTTCCCTGAGAATTTCTGCATGCTTTGAGTGTGGGAGAAGTGACTCATTCTTTGTGAAGAGAACGCAGTATAAATCCTGCTAATTATTCGTGCTGAGAGTGGTATCTACAATTCATTAATTATATGGAAGTTATAGGGCCCTGGCACTTTTTCATGAAGTGCCATTAATATTGCAGCTGGCTAAGCTACAGACACTCTGCAAGATCTTGAGAAATCATATTTCAGATAAGGGATAAATACTTTAAATATATTTTTATTCAACATATTTTAAGATTTCTTCTTTGAACATACTCCCCTGACAAATGAAACAATCTCAGCAACTCTGGCAGGACAAAAAAAGAAAGCCTCAGCTGCAGCTAGAATTCAGAAATAGATATTATGCAGCACCAAGAGATATTGTGCACTGTTATAGGATTCCTGGAATGAGTGCAGGACTGGAAGTGAATCCCCTGCCATTTATCAATCCCCTATTACCGAAGGCCACATTCCAGAATAACTCTCAGAACAAGCTATCAGGTTGTTAATTAGTAGTCACTACCATATAAATTAGAACCAAGGGACTAACAGAGCCCAGACACCGTGGCACAGGCTGGAGCCCCCCAGCCCATTTCAGAAATGGTGTCTGTGCTGCCCATGCCCAGATCTGCCACGACCATGCCCAGCCCCACCACTGAACCAGCACAGCAGAAAAAGCTGTCACTAGCAGTGTGTGTATAAACCACGAAGAGATGGAACTATCCAGGGAAGAAAAAAGGAGAAGGAAGGTGGGGAAGGCAACACATGAGGTGATGCAAATTCCATCAAGCTTGAAAGAGCCTGTCAAGTCCTTATCCTGCTATAGACAAGGAGCTATAGTTAACTGAGCTGATCCACCTTTCTGATAAACTGAATCCTGTTCCATTGCAGTGCCATTTGTATCCAGGCTGGCGTGTGTGTCTGGCTGTCTCTAGGACAGACATTAGGAAAATAATGGAAAGCACCTGATAGCATCAGTCAGGTAAGATGGCTGATGTTCCCTCTACAGTCCAAAATGTTGCAAAAATACAAAATAATATTTTAGGCTGGGATGACTCAGAAATCAGCGTCAACTTGCCAACTTGGAAGGCCTTAGGATGTTTGCTTCAAATAGTATCTTGGTAACAAATTCATATGTCACATTCACATACAGAGATCCATACATAATGAGATTAAAGGCCACAGCTCCTTAGGAGAAACCCTGTTAATACAGAAATACCAAGAGAGTCTCCTGCCTGCAAACAGAAAACTTACAGTCCAAAGGCCCTTCATTAAGTGAATAGTTCTATTTCAAGAGCTCTGCCCTGTAACAGCCTCTAGCAAGAAAAGCCCATTATTTGGTTTTTGTTTTCATGGGGGTTTTTGTTCATTTTTGGTTGGTTTTTGTTTGTTTGTATGTTTTTGTTTGTTTGCTTGTTTATTTGTTTTTTAATCTAGCATTTTTATCATGCCTGAATTTCATTTGGGAGAGTTATATTTTGGGTAAAGGATTTATTCTGAAGGCTTAGATTTCTAATAGACTGAAACCCGTTAAGTTTTGTTTGGATATTTTTTTTATTCAGGAAGAATTTCTTTTGGTATTTAGGAACTCCAGTAGGAGGACAGGGATGAGCCCTTATATTATGTATCAACAATTAACTTATGAATCAAGTTATTAACTTAGTAACTGATAACAGTATATTTTAAGGGTGCCATCACAGAGATGAGCTCTATGACCAGTATCAGGAAGAACTAAGAATGGGAATAGTCAGACTGCATGTGAGAATCAAAAGTTCCTGACAGTTCCCTAAAAAATTTCCTTGCAAGGAGGATGCCATATACCTTAAAATGTTTTTAGGTAGTATCAAGGGAAAAAGCCTCAAAGAAAGCTTCTGACTGAAGCACACTGGAGATTAGGTGTACCTGAAGAGATTGATCAGTCCTGGGTCAGCCACAGGTCTAGATTATTACTGCACTAAAGGCACCAAACACTTAAATCACGACACAAACTGACCATAAAGACCCTGTAACATTAGACTCTTTCTTTACTTTGCATGGTCACCAGTCACATGTGAAAACCATGACAATTTCAAGCATCATGATGAGATTTGTATTATTTTCCCATGGGTTATTTTTCCAGACTGGAAAAAGATATTTGGGGAAAAATGTTTTGGAAACTGAAGTCACGTGCTTTGAAGTGAAAAAACAGGCAGCCTGAAAATATATATTCTGACCTCAGCATTAAACAGAACTCATCAGTTTCTTAAAAGAAAATACTGTATGCTTTGGAAATTAAAATGAACTTCCACATGATTGGAGCAGAAACCTCATACTTGATTTCTGTGCATTTAACATGAAATACAGAAACCTTTGATTTAGAGTTCAGCACGTTTCAGTAGATTCCAGATAGCCCTAAGGGCAGCTCCAAAACTCAAGGTAATTATGAAAATAAAACTGAATTTCTCAAACAAACCAAAGGTTTGGTTTAAATCCTGAAAAGAAACTTGTGGAGACTGGTCCATGATGGTTTGCCAGAACTGGATACATGGACTGCTTCCACACTAATCTGGCCACACCTGAAGCACATGTGTGAACAGTCTCTATGGCTGGCACTTAGGAGATATGTGTGTAAAAGCCTTAACTGAATCTCACCTTCCAACTCAGTCTGGACCATCCTGCTAAATGTGCCTTCAAGGAAAAAGCTCCCAAGGCCTTCGACAGAGAACATAAGATTAGGCATCACTTGCTTGACCAATTAGCTGCTATTTGACGTTGCACATGCTTGACATTAATTCCTTTAATCATGAAAAGGCCTACAAAGTCTTTAACTTGCTAGAAACCAGCAGAGGCAGAGTTTCCCTGTGCAGAAGTTTCTAGGTCTGCCCTGCCAATGGGTTTAAAGCTCAAGAAATCCTACTTCTCCTTGTTCTCAGGGTCTCACTCACTCTCCTCTCTCTTCAGCATTTATTTCAGTCTCTACAGTAGCAGTTGGGCTAGACAGGTACCTTGGCTGTGCCTTGCCCTATGGCTCACAGAACCTTGCTCAACCCTGAGCAGGACTTGTCCCTGCCATCTTTGAGCCTAAAAGACAGCACCCAGGAAACCCTGTAGCTGCAGGGTTACAAAAACCTTCCTGTCAGTGAACACCTCTCAACATAGCACTATTAAATAAATAGCACACAGTGGTGTTGACTTTACCTCTGCGTTGTACCCAGCACGTAGCCACAGCTCAGTATTGCACCACACACACCTAATGTTTGCTTTTCATTGATGGCCTCTGCTGGTTTATCCCCTCCAGGCCCATTTCCCACCCCTGACTTGAACCTATGCTGTTGCTATACTCCCTCCTAATTGCCAAAAATTGCTTGTCTCCTCCATGCCCTGGGACTGTTCAAGGTATCCATTTCACAGTGCTGATGCTCCTCTTGTATTGAAGCCAGTTTGGTATTACAAAAGATGACATTACTAAAACTTAAAATGCTTTTCTTAATAATGACATGATACAAAATTAGTAATGTATGCTACATTAATTTGCTGGTCTGTTCCACTTCCTTCCATTATATGAGCATTATAAAGCAAACCACCCAGTTCCCAATAACAGTGTCTTACTCTAAACTCACATAAGTGCAGGGCCTAGCTTTGGTAGATTTTGAAACACAAGGACAGTAAAGGAAGCCATTTGGAGACTCACTTAGAGGTAATTATCTTATTCTGTGTATATATTAGCTGTACAGACCTTATTCTGGCCACACATTAATCCCACCTTGTGTTAACTTCCACACCAAGGTATCCAGTTCAGCACCAGGGGCTTCTCACAGGGAAGGAGCACAAGATCATCCCTCAGACTTCTCAAGGGAGAAGAATTTGACCTTCCAAGTTAGACTTTACAACGCCGCTACGACCTTAAAAAGCCTCTGTTCTCTTCCCATTGAAACCGATAAATTTTATTTTTGCTTGGCAGATCCTGCTTCCCAGAGACCTCCCTCTTGTTCCCTTCTCCTTGTCCCACATCCTTCCCTGAAGAGCTTTCCTTACTCCCATCTCCCTAATCATCTTGGGCTCATTTCCAGGGGTGCTTGTAAAAACACAGCAGCGTGCTATAAATGGCCAGTCTTGCCAGCTTTAAACTTCTAGTTTCTGTTTCTGAGGCAGGAGAGGGGAAAAAGGGTATTCCAAGGGGACCCCTTTGACGTGACCATTCATCTGCCTCCATCAGCAGTTCCCAAGCCTGTTGTCTCCCACTCTCATTTCCAGGCTCATGACCTCGCTTCCATCAGTGCTCCTCGGGTCGCGACCCCAACTCTGGAAACTTCTCATCTGCATCAGTCAAAAGTGATGCCTCAAGAATAATTTTCTAGCTGGTGCCATGTTTGTTTATGCTCCTGAGGGGCGTGATTATCCTGGAGTTCAGGTTCAAACTTGTCTCTCTGCTTGTTTGTAAGTTTGGGAAGAATTTCTGGGTGTCATTCAGCCAGCTGATAGCGAACTCCAGCTTTTGACTGTTCTGGTTAGAGACAATTAAATCCCAACTGACCTGGTATGGCATTAAGCTCTTGGTTGCAAAGTTCAGCCGTGCTTGGAAGAAGCAAGGATTTTGCTTCTCTGCAGAGTCTGAAAACATCATTGTTTTCCCTGCTTGCATGTCACGATCATTCAGATATAACAATTACTGTGCCCAAACCACTCCTTATGCAGTGACACGATTTCATCCCCCACACTCTGCACCCTCCCTGCTGCACACACGCAGGCAGGCAGCTGAACTCTCACAGCTGGTGTTCTGCACGTCAGGTTGTCTTCCTCTTTATGGTCACTGAGACTCTGTAGGTAGTGAACATTGTAATATACTAATTTCCTCCACTGCTTTGTCATCTTTGCTTGCTGATAAAAGGGCGATGGGAGGGGAAAATCAACAGTGGTTTGAAGACATCTCGAAAACACCACTAAAAATGCTAAAACTGTCAGAACATTTGCAGTTTGGATGTGCTACAGCAAGTCCTGCTTTGGAATTTCCCTGGAATTAAAACAATTGGCCATTTTTCAACTACCTGTTTCTTCTATTTTCACACCATATCCTCAGCCTACATGCCTTTGTAGAGGTGGTTCTGCTCCTGCATTAAAGACCAATTCCTTTAGCTTTCCTGCCCACAAAATGTCTCTCAACTGGTACTCTCTTACTAAAGCAGCTCTTTGACTTTCTCTTTAACCTCAACATATTTCAACGTTACTGTTTTTCAGTTTAAACAGCCAAGAGATATCTGCCTAGACACACCAGGCTGGAATTTGGGGAATGTAAAGTGGAAGCTTAGCAGTAGCAGCAGCACCTGGGTGCAGCCAGCCTTCCTACCTGCCTTGGGAAAACATAAAATATAAATCTTGAGTCAAAGGGAAACCAGGTGATACTGAGTATTAACTAAGGGAAACCAGTTATTAAAGCGTATGAAAGGACATGACACCACCCCTGCACTTGAGAGGGATAAAATTATTGAAGATCAGTCAAGGAGCGAGAGAGAAGAAAGACATTTGTGACTTTTCACCACTCAGGCACATGTGAGTACATGAAGCAGCTGGATACAATCCCTTTTTCTAATTATTCAGTCTCCATATGAGGTTTAAGCATCTGACTTTGGATGCTGCCAATAAAAGAGATTAGGCTGAAAATGTTTCAGCATGAAAGGCAACCACTGGAGACAACATCAGGGCTTCTCTCTCCCCCAAGTATGAGGGCAAACCCCATGGCCTGGCAGTGCAGAACAGCAAGTGAGGAAAATACTTTGTTTGAATGAAACTTGGTGAGCATCAGAACACATCATCAGCATGGAGAAATTCCTGTAATGATGTGCATGAGACCATCACTTGTTTGTCTCCGTACTGCGCTTGCAGAAGGGTTGCAGATCCCTGCTGAATTGCAAATGGTTTTCACTTTTGTCCTGGGTTTTGTTGCCACTCTGTGCTTACAAGAGTGCACAGAGGTCAGGTTTACCTTCTGCCTTCACTTGTGCCATTATGAAATATAAAACTGCTGGAGATGTCAAAGTGATGGACTTGAAGCTGGTGTGGTTATTGCTACTGAATTGAATGTACCTGAAATATCTCTGCCTGCGACATCTCCAGTTCCAGCCAGGGGGATTCAGATGGACAGAACTTTCAAGGTTTGTGGGCAGTTGTCTGGTTGTGGTTGGATTTTGCTTTTTTCTTCTTTTTAAATTTTTGTATTTGGATTTGTTTCAGCTAGGAGGGAATTAAAAATTTTGCCAGAGAGGACAGAGCACTGGACTGATCTGAGATCTGCAGAAATTAATTCAGCCTCTTGCTTAGAAAATGTGTCTTCATGAATAGTGTTCTACATAAAGGAAAAACTGTACTGTTGAATGTAAAAGAGATTCCAAAATTAGAATAATGTAATTCATCTTGTTAATACACATTAGAGAAGGATTGGTAATATGCATGGACTAGATGGAATTTGGTAAACAGGTGGACAACTAAATATTTTGACCAATATAGGAGATAAAATCTCATTTTGAAGAAAAGGGCCACTATCAAAGGTTCATGGCTGAAAAACTGATTAGAGCACAGCCATTGTAGCTACACGATATTTGTATAATCAGATCAGACTCCCATTTGATTTATCAAATGCACAGGAGCTCTCATTTCAGGGGTGTATGGAAGCACACTTTGAAGTGCATATTTGATATCTGGACAAAGCTCTGATGTACAGGTGCAGTTTTTGTAAAACGTCCAAGAAAATACAAAGGGGTCTTTTAAGAGAGAGCCTTCCCCAGCTGGGAAAACCTCTTCTCTTTGGGATTACAAGGCTATTCAGCTAATATTGATATTTGGGCTATTCTTGCTGATCCAAAGGAACCGAACTGCACATAGAAATGTTGGAAGGTCATGGGTTTAAATTTGTCAAAGACTCTTTTGGGTTGTTTTTTTTTTTAGTAGAAAGGCCATATGCTTTATTGATCCATTGAAATATGACAATGAAAAATATTTTCCAGAAAAAGTGGATGCCAAAGGGTAAAGCAGTGGAGTTCAGCTGCATCTCCATCCTGGCTTTGAAAGACACACATAACCACAGTGTTTCATGTCACTGAAGGTCCACAGGTCTCTCCTACCTCTGCCAACACAGACAAGACTGCAGCAGGTATCATCAATAGATGTGTTTTAGACCTCGGGGCACCAGAAGGCCTATCCTAAACATTAATAATTTAGGGAAGGGGGGTTTTCTTGGGAAGGTTTTCAAAAGATGAAAGTGCTTTTGAAGAAAAAGAAACTTTGCTTGCAAATCACATAACAGCTGCAAGGCATGAAGAGAAACTCTAAGGTGAACTCTGCTGGCCACTCTGACAGCCTTCCCAGGGAGCTGAATGAGGAGAGCTGAGCTGGCACATCTTGGTAAGGCTCCCAGTGCCAAGGACTGTACACAAAATGATGCTAAGGGACCCACTCTGCTCAATTTACTACAGGAAAGACAATCATGTTTTCTCATTTTACTCATTTATCAGTTCTGAATGTGTGCCCATTAACTATATAAACTGTAGAGGGGAAAAAACAGTTGGTGAAATAATCCTACAAAGCAGCAAGGGTAGCAGCTCACTAAAAATCTGTAATTCTGAGTGAGAACAAGTGTCAGAAAGTTCATAGGGCTTCCTGTGTGATCCTGTACCTGTCAAAGAAAAGGATCTAGAGAAGGTCTTATTTGTGAAACTGAAAAATCCACATAGTCCTTGAAAGGAGATGAACTCTTCAAAGTAAAAAGAGGACAAAGGCAATAATTCACCACAGTTTGTTTCTTCTTGCCCTTCATTAGATTATTATTCCCTAAACCAGCCCACCAGGAAACAGAGACATGGAAAATAAGTGCAAGTATGTACTGCCATGAGAGCAGTAAGCCTTACTCCAACAATTCTCAAAGTAAGAAGCTTAACTCTACTGTATGATGATAAAACAATTTCATCTGAGACACCAAATCTTCAGTCCCAAAGATAGAAACATTTCATCTGCATCTGAGAAATGGCAATGATTCTACAAACGTGGAGGCTCATGGAATTACAATGGCTTTCTTCGAAGATGCTGAAAGGCACAGATGCCAAAACAAGATCAAGCTGAAACTGATAGTGCACAAGACTATATGAATCAACCAGACAGGCCAGTGATGCAGGGGTCAAACAGATGGGAGGAAGAAAAGAAAAAAAGACTGCAGGCCAAGGGTATTTGAACTGTATGTGAACGCATTTACATTCAGTGTGGCACTATCCATGTGTCACACACAAAGTGGGACTGTGCTAGCCCTGAGGAATGCTGCAATATTGCCTTATGACAAGACATTCACTCATGACATGGACACTTCTCTAAATTAAGTGCTTTCTAGTGCCAGATAGTCTTTCAGATTTGCTTTTTTTAGTGCTTTTTAAATAGCTTGCTCTCCAGTGACCTGGAGTCACATGCTTGTGCCTTTGATCATTCAGAGAGTATTTCACAAATTCTTTGGGAAAATATTCATACCAGCCTAGATAAATAACAGAGCTGTGCCTGTCGGAAACTCCCTTCTCTACCTGGAACCAGCTGAAGACAGGTGGAGATATTTCCACAGTCAGCATCAGAGCTAAAACTAAGGAGTAAAAAGGTGCTCACCTGTAAGTTTGAGCTCCAGGGCTATTGCTAGCAAGAATGACTAATGTAAAAGGTCAGTGGAATGACACAAGTAAAGACTTTTACCACATGAGGGTGCAGAATTTAGAAGGAAGGCTGGGATTGTATCTGGCCAGCTCCTGTTGTATCAAGAAATGCATCTCTGCAGACAGGGACAGGCACAGCCAGAGCTGAACTCAAGAGGGTGGCAGAGATTATTGGGTGGGCTCAGTCACCACTTGGGAAGAGCAGTGGGGACTTTCCTTGGGAGTGAAAGGAGCTCACAGCAGTGGGATCTGAGTGAGCTGCCCTGGTGTGCTTTTAGTCCTTGGCCTTTACTAATTTTCATATTTACATGTCACTGGCCTGGGCACATCAGTGAATCTGTAGACAGACAGTTCCCTGTTCCCAGCTGTCCCAGCTGCACAGAGCAAGGACAGAAGGAGGCACAGCAGTTTTACAGGGATGGAGTGATTTTGAGGTCCTTGCAGGTCCTTTGTTCTTTCTGGCATGCACCAGAGCACCTGAAGGCGGCCCTGAGATGTTTCCCAGGGTGTGCAATGGGCCCTGCCTGCAGTGCACTTCAGCATGGCCCATTTCCATGGTCCCTGTGCAGTGAGTCATGAGCTGAACGGAATACACAAAAGAGGTTGTTCTTGTCTCTCCTGCCCCCTTTCTACAGCCTCTGAGAGTGGCCAGGACAGCATATAGGAGCATAAGTACCAGCAGGAGTGAAGTCCTGCTCCGGAAGTGATTGAGAAGTCTGTTTAAAAAACTGGCTAATGAAGTCTGATGCATTAAGTCTCATGGATCATCCTTGGAAGGAAACTACACAACTTCAGTTACGATGCATAAGAGCACCACAGACCTCAACACACACTCCACAAGTCACCAGGAATTCACTAGGATGAATGAAAGCTGCTCCACTGAATCCTGCAATCCACAGCAGATTGGCACAGGACTGAACCCCAAAGTGCTCCATGGGGGCCCAGACTGGCACAGGACTGAACCCCAAAGTGCTCCATGGGGGCCCATCATGTACCCCTGAGGCATGGCAGCCTCCTCCACCAGGCATCTCTGGGTGGGTGGCCTAACTCATTCTTTCAGGTGTACCTGACAAACTGAAAAATAGATTTAGGAATCCAGAATGATGCCTCAAAACTGCACAGATGTTAAAAGGCCCAAGCAAACAGCACAAGCAGCCCTTCTCCTTGCTGGGCAAATCTAAGAAAGGATGCAACAGAGGGCAGTGAGTTTTAATGCATGATCAGAAGCTGGTGTAAAAGTCCTTGTAAAAACATGAAATCTATTATATTTATCAAAAATTTGCTAAGTAAGGTTAATACCCTGGCATTGACCCTGTCTCATATGCCCTTAATAACATTATTATGCTTTGTCCTGTTAAGATTTTACAGCAGAAGATATAACACCTGGTCGATAATCCATTATAAACAGGTACTTTTCTTCTTTCCCCTTGCCCACAGCCTCCACCCCGCTGCAGCAGGGAAGATACTGCTTCAGCCAGAGAATTTTCCAATGTCAGCCTGTAACCACCATATGCCTCAAGAAAAAGGAACTGATCAGGCATTGTGGTCTTTATCCTGGCAGTCGAAGAGCCTGCATGAATATCAACATTATCATAAATCATTCAATTGCTGAAAGTCATCCTAACATCTGAAGGAGCTGAATAGCAACCATTTCTCAGTCCTTATGCACATCCACTCACAGCAGCTGAGCTGTGGGAGTATATAGACCTATTTTTCAGCTAGCATGATAATCAAGACATTCCTTATTTAAGAGTGAATTCATTTGCCTTTGTATTAGTCCTAAATAAGAATTCCAGAAATTAATATGTAATCTCCAACTCAAATGAAGATTAAACTGAGGCTACTAAACTCCTTTATTCCTTAAAACACATATAAAGCCCCAGCAAGATTCTTATCTTGGTGTCAATCTAAACATACTGAATAAAATTTAAAACCCCCCATTTCAGACTGTTTTTTCTCAGCAGCCCCATTGTAGCCATAAAAATCAGAATCTGTCCTTAATATCTCTGCACACTGGTACCGTGCAGAACTAGCTCCAGACTATTTATAGCTCACTCTATATATACACACTGCAGCTTCCAAAGGAATATTTTATCTTTTGGGAGGACAATGCTTTCAGTAATGTAAGAAGCCAAAGTTTTGCTTAAAAAAAAAAAAAAAAGAAAAAAACAAAACCTCTGCTCAAACCCTTAATGTAAGAAGCCAAAGTTTTGCTTTAAAAAAAAACCAAAAACAAAAATCAAAAAACAAAACCTCTGCTCAAACCCTTAACCTGGAAGAGTGGCCCTGCACTGCCAATCAGATAATGGGCTTAATTCTTACATCACACTTTATTTGTAGCTCACTGTGTAGTTAATGTTTGCAGCTTATCTAACAAGAGAAATGTGAAACCAGAGTTTTAGAACAATAGAAACAAGGCTGTCACCAGCAGGCTGCCAATGAATCATGTCCCCCCAGTCAAGTTCTCCCAGAAGGTCATTTGTAACAGAAATACATCCCTGCCTGAGCTGGCAAAATGCTGAAAAATGTTTCTCAGTTTTATCCTAATAAAACATCGAACAGATCAATTACCAGAACAACTTCACCTGGTAGGATTTTAAAGTTCTATTGTCTGCAAGGATTAATAGTAAAGGTTACTGAGTGAGTGGGCCTGCTTTCTTCTGTGTCTGGGATTCTAGAGGTGGTTTTACCTTCAATCTAAATTCAAGGTAACAAAAAACCTTTTACAAACCTTAAGAAAAGTGACTTACTGTTCTCTTTCACATTTTCAAAATCAGAAAAAAAAATTAAACATTAGGTAACTTTCTTCCACATCATTCAGAACAGAAGCCCTGAAATCATGGAAAGCCAGTGAGGTCTGCGAGAATGATTTTCCAAGAGACAGAAAGCAGCAGCGATACTTACTTTCTTCTGTTCAGAGAGAGATGCAGAAAAAGGACAAGGAAGTACCAAAACCAAAAAAAAAAACAAAAATCCAAACAAGTGATAACCCCCCCCCAAAAAAAAAAAAACCCCAAAAGAAAAGAAAATGCCCAAACCTGAGTCATAAAATCTGGTTTTTGCTCATATGGAATTATTTTAAAGTAACTGCAGCTTAAAAAAAAAAAATAGATATTTTCTGCTGTGCTTGCAAAAGAGCTCCAGATTTTCTGCAAGAGGGAAAGCAGATGATGGGGGGAGCTGTTCTTTTAAGAAAAATGTCATTGGCACAAACAGCTGGCACTTGGTGACGTGTTATTTATATGTGCAGTTGCTGTGTTTTTTACCAGATAAGAAAGCATTATCTCATTTGTGATTCAGGTGAGGAACACAAGCAGCTCTGCAGCGCCGCTGGCCGCTGCACCGCGTTCCTTATCGGATCAAAACATCTGTCATTTTGCAAATGAGTCCAGTATAAAAGTGCATCAAATATGCTGCTTCAGGATGAGACAGAATTCTGCAAGGAAACCTGAAAAGCAGCCTCCCCCTGCAAGTGCTGGGATGGTCTGTTGCATATTCACTAGTGGGGATGAGAGCAAGGACTGGGAGGGGGAAGGGGAGAAAAAGAGAGAGACCTTGGAAGTGTCATGATTATAAATTATCCTTTCTCTAAGAGACAACTGTGCCTGAGAACCACCTCGCTTGTGAGGTTCACGATGCAAAATGATTATCACATCATCAACAGACCTGGCTGAATCCTGTCCTTTGTGGTCCAGAGGACTTTACTCAAGAAAACACTGATGGGCTGGGGAAGGAAGGATGCATGGAGAGGTGGCCAGCATGGGGATTACCACCAGAAGCGCACTTCAGGGGCTCTGCTCACAAAGATGGAAATGAATCCATTTTAAGGTCAGCTGAGGATGAACTGGTAGGAGCTCCCACTTCCAGGGAAGGCAAGGTGTGCCTCTAGTTCAAGCTGAGAGGAAAAACAGGGCATGCTCATGCACCCATGTCCATCCCTGCAGTAATGCTGCACGTGGCACAAAGTTAGAGCCCAGCAATTCACAGTATGGATGGAGTTTTCCTCTGATGGTGTTCTCCAGAAAACTGGGCTGGGTCTAGTACCCCTGTGAGTACAAGGGCATTTTTGAACTCCTCTTTAGCAGGAACAAAGACAACTCAAGGTAGCTTCAAAATCCCCCATGCCTAGAAATGCCTCTGTAGCTCTGGAAGCAGGCAGCTGGATCCAGATTGAGATCCCCATCTGTGTCACACTGAGCGACTGCTTCCTGCTTTGCCTTTGGGCTTTTATTTAAAAATACAGGACAAAAAATGACTGTTTCTTTAGCCCTTGCTGAGAAATCCCTTGAACTTCAGCTGATACACAGGGGAAAACTAAGGACAGACTCTGAAGTGGGTTATTGTTCCTTTAGCTTGTGCACAGCCACATGCTGCCTTTTCTGTCCCATCAAAGACCCCCTTGGTGTCCCTTTATGGCTGTTGTACATCCAATTGTGGATGAAATGTGAAACATCCTCTTTTTTCCCCACGGAGTACCCAAACCAGGCATGCAACTTAAGAAAAATAGGTGAAAACACCTATTTTAACTTTGCTTCTAATCAGAAAACATATATTCTTAAATATGCATACATCAGCAGAAACAGCAGGTAAGGGCTCCCACTCTAAAACAAACAGAAACATGCACTTTGAACCCTCATATGAAATTGCAGTAAAAGCCCAACCCAATAATTATTTTCCTTGATTTCCAGCCAGACGAGGCACAAGACAAATAAGTCATCAAGGACAAATAAAAGGAGGTTCATTCATCGCATTCAGGACTGGAATCTTTAATGGTCACCAAATGAACTAAGATAACTAAGTAACCATTGTAAATATTAATCTTTAAAGGAAAACAATACTCCCAACAACAGGAAGTCTGATAAGACATTGGATGTGGCCATCAGTGTTATGGAGTCTCTCTAATTTCCTTAGTTTTTTCTTATGCCTCTAGAGGGATCAGGAAGGGGACCATATGGTATCTCTCAAAGGAAGTAAATTAACATTATTAATAGCTAATGTGGGAGAGGTGAAACAGTGATTGTTCGTTCTGGTTGTTATTGTGCTTTTGTTGGGGGGAAGCCTGCCTGCTAGTAAGCTTAAGCACTCAAGCCAAATTCAAAATCTTGTATTTATAAACAGAGATCTGATAACAGTTGCCTAAGCATCCATGATGCTTTGCCAGCGCACGCACATGGAGCTGATCCGAAGGGCCTGTCCTGGGGTTAGCCCACACAGAGGACAGCTCAGGCTGCAGTCCTTGTTCCCAAGTAATACCTCACAAGGACCCTCACAATCTCCTTTGTGTTGGTTTTGTTTGAAGCAGAAGAGCAAGGATGGGTAGGTCTGCACTTTGAGGGATGCAGCCTGTCCTCTGTCACCCACTGAGGCAGGGGATCAAGGGGCCACAGAGGAGGTAGGTTCTCACAGGCAGTGGTCACCCTGTGGGACATCTCCTTTTGAGCCCACAGTGCTGGCACAGCTGCTTTCCAAGCATTGCTCAGCAGGATGATACGGAAGTCGAAGAAGAATTATTTTGTGGGAAGCAGTGATAACAAAGTGCTGCATTAGGATTGATTGAATTGGTGACTTGGATGAATATGTCAGCAGCCTGGGATCCCTTGCACTTTCTCTGCACTACGAGAAGAATTCACCTTTCTTAAGCCTCTGCTTTTATCCCCCAAATACTTAGAGGATGTTATTTATTCACTGTAAATAATATTGCCACTTAGGTTATACTTTGTGGCTACTTAAAGAGTGAGACCCTGATGTCAAACTTGTCTGTTTGTCCCAGAGCAGCTGAAAGCATAAAATGCATTTCTCATTTTTTTCAAGGGTTTCTATACTTTCTATTTTCTTCCCATTAATGAAAACCTGAGGCAGTTTCTAGCTGGCCTTGCAGAAGTGGACTTTATGACACCTTGCATGTTGAGACAATCTGCAAAATAAATTTGATAGGTAAAACTGAGAGCTGTTGATTGCAATTCCCATTATCCATTGAGCTAGGTAGATTTTAACAAACTTTGGGGAAATTGTTCAGTAAATTCCTCAGAAAGAAAACAGCAGAATTTGGTAAAATTATCTCACTGGACCTTAATAAAAATGTAGTAGTTAAGTAAGATTACCTCATGCTTCAGGGCACATGGTGATTACTTCATAGAGATAAAGGAATTCCCTCTGCCCTTGAAAGCTTATACTTCAACTCCAGGCTGCCAGCTGGAATTTGATTTCTAGGCCTGAAGAGGACAACTTGAATGTTTTAAGACTATCCAGACTTCAGTTAAACTGAGGTGGAACTGCTCTGTAAGGAAACCCCTTCCCTACTACACAACTCCACTTGCAGAGAGAAGTCAGTAAATTCTGATTTAGTTGTGTCTTACATCTGGTCTAAAATACCTCTTCCTGGTTGATGATGGGATGTTTTATTTCTTAAGAAACTCATCATATTGACCAAGAAGTTCATGAAAGGCTGAAGAGATGTGCATTGTTTCCTGGCTCTATGGAGTCATATGACATGGATAAATTGGTCTCTGTGCTGAAGCCTGAGTGGTTTATAATGTTGTGAAGTTTTCCACACTGCAAATTTTAGGGCCCTTTTGTATTTCAAGTTACGTAAACTTATAATAAAACTGTTGTTCCTTGGCTCTGCAGAATGGGACTTTCTGCTCCATCAGGACTGGGTTGGTTTCCAGACACAAAAGGGAAGATGCTTTCATGATAGTTTAGGAGGGGATATTTGCATAATATCCACAGAAGTATGAGAAGACAGATGTTTTGTAAGGACAGCTCTACAATAAGGGAAAACACTAACTCAAAAGAAATTAAATGGGTCAAACTCTCTAGTGATTGAAATACTCTTTAAGATAACAAATCTGCCCATTTTAATAATCTTAATTATCAATATCAATATGATGGTATCATCCTGATGATTGCAACTCATTAGAGTGTGGTCACACATTTGCTTCTTGTTGCCTGTCCCCCACCTTCCATCCCTCTTGGGCACCAAACGTGGTTGTTTGGTGGTGGCAGATGAAGACAATTCTACTCTAAACCCACCAGAACCTCAAAAAGCAAAGCAAGTTACAGTGCACTTCCAGGGAATCATAACACCACGGCCAAAGGTTTACAGATCTCAAGAGGCCCTGTCTTACCCCGAAATCAGCGTGGTCTTGGAGTTCACGTGTCTGAGGCAGCTAGAGAGCATGAGCAACACTGGGCCAAGCAAAGGTCACAGGCACACAGTTAACCCCTGCACGAAGCTATTGCTCACTTGCTACTCATTCCCCATCCTTATCATGTAATTAATCACACTTTGTGAGAGCTTCAGGAAGGAGGGTGTTGTCTGGGGTGGCTGTGATAACTCAGTTGCCACTTGTACTCTCCACCCAGGCAAGGGATTATTGCAGAAATCTAGTGCTGCCTCCCTCCCCACCCATGCTGCCTGGACCTCCTGGGTTCTGGGCGAGGGTACAGAGCTCATCCCTCCTCCCTGCTGGTGCACAGAGCAAAGGGCAGACTTGGCTCCTGCCCTGCTCTTGACCGGAGCAGCAGCACCTCAGCGAGACCTCAGGTGACGGTGTCAGGTTATTTGTGGTAAAGCTCAGCAACTTGCTTACTAATCTCTGGAAAGAAGGGGGAAGCAGAGGAAGGAATTTAACCCCGAGGTGCCTCTCAGTCAGCTGGCACAGGCACACAGTGCCTCCCAGGGCCACCCCAGGGAAGTGTGCCTCCAGGGCACTCTGCTCCCAAAGCCAGGCTGTGTCTCTGCCTGCCACAGGACAGTTTATAGGACAAATATTGAGGATAATTAAGGATAATCTCTGCTTTAGGTGTTTTACAAAGAAGGTCAGGTACTGTCTTTCCTTGTCAGATGTGATGAAGTCAGGCAGCTCCCACAAGGAGGAGGTATTTGTTTCTCAGAACAAGTAAGAATAAAAAGCCCAATCTAGATCCTAAGGGTTTCCTGGATTTAATCTTCTCAAAATTTAGACAAGATCATTACAGTGAATCCTGTCTCTAAAGAGCCATAACAGTGAATTACACTACCAGCATCAATCTCCTTCTGGTACATGCCTTCCTTACTGTTCTCATGCTAGCAAATACAGAGAAGTGCTATAATACTTACGTCCCTAGCTCAGACACTAACATCCTTTCAAGCAACTTGGCAGGTCAGGGTAGATCAGATAGTCACATGAAAGCAGAGGAGGAATCTGCCCTGGCAACTTGTGCTATTTTTTTCTGTGTTTAATCTGATGATTTCATAATATTTGGTCATAAGATGTTGTTTTGGATATTCAGTCATTATCATGACAGGTTTCTTCCTAAATAGCCTTTGGGTAACAGACATTTGCATTGCTGGTGAAGTGGCAAAGTTGGGACCAACCAATTCCTGCTCTTGAAAGATCCCACTATTCCCCAGCTGACAGGATTTGAGAGGGCATGTGTTGCATGATCTCTTCTGCTTATAGATGTGACAACTGAAACCAGAGGAGGTCTGAGAAAAAGGCATGTTCCAACCTCTGTTTCACAATCCTTGGGTACAGAAAAGCTCAGTTACCAAGAAACCAGAGCAACAGCATTTCCCCACCCATGTGAAGGGGGAATATTCCTTGGAAATATCTGTCTTATGCCACAATGGGCAGGATACTGAAGGACCAGTAGCCAGAGGAGGGCAATGGGTCTGTGGTCAAGCCAAGACTGTGCTCATGCAAGAGAAAAGTTCTGTGATTTCTTTGAAAAGGCTGATTCAAAACATTGGAAAAACATGTGGCAGCACAGGCACTGAGAGATCATTGTTAGATCTGAGCCATTTGTAGCACTCCTGACCCAACAATCCCCTTTGTCATGCCTTGGTGTGTCCAGTTCTTTAAATCCAAGCACATTGCTGCAGCACTTGAGCAGCTTCGGCAACATTTTTTAAGTATCAGCATATAACTATATCTTAATTAAGCTGATGGGATTGAGAGCAGAATTTGATGCTCAAGGCTGCATATGGCAATTGAGCTTTTACAAATTACCATGCCCACATAATTATGAAAATAAAACTGAAAAGGGCTTGCTGTCCAGGTAACTCTGCAGTTCTACATAGTTCACCACGTTAAACTAATGCATGTGATTTTATTTTATGCCTGTTCTGCTCAGTGCTTTCATGATCTTTTCAAAGTTCATAGATAAACAAGAGTCCCCTGACTCATACACAGTAGATGAAAGAATAGGCAAGGGGAAAACCCTTGAAGTGTTAGGCCAGTCAAATTGTTCATGGCTGCAAGAAACCTTTCCCTAAAGCAGATTCACCCCGCTCACCCTCTTCACATGTCACTTCACACCTCAGGGGACTCACCTTAGCTCCCGTATTGTATCTTTTCATGAAGTCTCAGGCAGCTTTGTAAATCCATGTACCAATGCAAGCACCAAGGCCTGGCTGCCAGGAGAACAGATCCAACAGAGACTGCTCCAGCCTGGCTCCTGCCACCTTCCCTGCCGGCCTCGCCTCGCTCCTGCCTGGACAGACAGAACGGGCAGGAACGGCAGCCAGCTCCAAACTCCTGCACCTGGCAAAGGAGAGGAGGGAAGGAGCCTGGATCTCTGTCTCAGTCACCTCTGGTGCAGTCAGGCTTAGGGATGGAGGGGGCCTAAAGTCCACACAGGCAATGCAAACTAAGAAGCTGAGGGATGGGCTCACCATTACACTGGATATGACAGTAAGGCCACATCAAAGAAAGCGGAGAGAGCAGCGTCACAGTTTGTGATGACACAAACTGTCTCTGCTTTCTGTGCTTACTCTTTATATCTATATACACACACACAGAGGCACACACAAGCCAGGCAAGCCAGGCAGGATTCCTCAGCTCTAGCTCAGCTCACCTTGTCACCCATGACCAAGTCCCATGAAAAGGCAGGTGCTGAGTTCACAAGGATACTCCCAGCAGTGAACACCATCTCACAAAGCTCAAGGAACAAAGCTGACTTGCTGCGCACTAGTCTCCAGCTTTGGGGTCTTTGTTTTGGAAGAGCTCCCTGGAACTGGTCCATAATCCTAGCCATGAGCTCCATCAGAACCTCACCAGCATCCCATCTAAAGCCTCGTCTCATCACAACTCACCTCATCGTTTGCTGGCTCCCAGCAGGGTGCAATGACAGGGCAGGGGGCTAGCATTATTTTAAACTCTGGGACACTGTTCTGAAGCTTGCCAAAATTACACTGCAGATTTTTAATTCAGCTTGATGAGCACTGAGTCTTCGTACCAACTGTGCCTCATGGAATAAATGCTTGTGTTCAAGGCCGGCTGCTGTGCCAGCCTCAGCTCCATTCTACACCTCGTGCACCAACTATGCGACCACAAGTAGTCCATACACCTGCCAGCAAAAAGGAAGAGAAAGACAAGCTCCATCACCCTTTCCCCTCTCAGGAGCCAAATTCAGCTCTGTTTACAAGACATTTTGTACTCAGGCAAGAAGAGGTGCTTGCAGTTAATCCTATTGTTTGGACAGTAATAGGCATACATCCCCCAGTACATATGCAGACCATCCAACTCCTAGACCTTAGAAGAGATACATATAAAAATATAGATATCATCATATTACTTTAGAGATTGGAAAACACAGGCTTGAGAAAAGTATCAGATTAATCATCCAGAATCCCACAAAACTAGAGCCAGAATCACACCTACAGCTCTTCATTTTCTAATGTCCAACTGTCTGCATATTTTTCAGTCTGGTTCTGCTGAAAACTTATGTTGTGACAAGAATCTAAACACTTTTTATCACTTTTGACTTACAAACTATGAGATCACATTTGTCAGATGTAAAACTAGGAGTAATGCATGCAAATTTAAAGTTTTCTCAAAGCAGAAGGGAAACATTTTAGTCTGGAATGGTAAGGATGGGGTGGGCTTGCTGTAAGAAAGTACTTCTTATTCAAGGTAATGACATATTCAACTTGACAATGGCTCTTTTGACTGTTGATTCTCACCCCATACCCGGGATGAAGATTTATTTTTATTGTGCCTCTTCCTTACAGGGCTCCAGATACTGCTAATAACTGAATTCCAGTCACAAAGCACACTTGCAGAGATAAGTCCACTAGCTGAGCTGCTGACTGCATTTTCTGATGTCCTTAGAAAACACCAACCTGGGTGGGTAATTAACTTTAAATACCCACCAATAAAAATAGTTCAGTCTATAATACACTCATGTAGTTACATTACTGATACCTTCCCAGAGTGACAGGGACAGTGCAGGATGTACAGCAGCCTAGAAATGGGTTGGGTGTAATACATCTGTAGGGCAGAAGTGCGTTTTTACCACAGGTGTTCTTACTACAGGTGCCTTAAGCACAAAGCTGCATCAGGCTTGGGGCTCTTTGGAGGTTCTCTCAGCACCATCACGTTTGAAATTTTGGGTTGGAGCTGTGCTTATTCATCCATAATGACAAAGTCAGACTGATCTCTGTTATTCTATTCTGAGCCCAGCTTAACTTCATTAACTATCAGAACAAGGTCATGCTCTGTTAAGTTTGTACTTTCACATCCCATAGTAACTTTGAATCATCCTCACTGTCAATGCACTGACATTTATGGTCTTCTACTATCATCCCTTTGTTTATGTTCAAAGTTCATTCACTGCCTTCTTCCATTAGGGCTCTGTAACATATTCTCTGCCCTAATACCTCTTGTTACCTTTTTCTTACTTGACCCATCAAAAGTTTCTATCTGTCACCAAAGAGGTAGTTTCCATGGAAACTCTGAAGAACAGCAAAGTTAACGAGGCATAAAATGAAGACAGTGTCCTCAAGCTCACCCATTTTGAAAATCTAGGTCAGCAATGTTTGCTTAAAACATTCCACTCTTCTAAAACCATGTTCACTTGACTGTTAAGGATGTAATAAAAAGAGAAGCTCTAGTATATCCCAAACTTAGCATGTTTAATATAATACTGGATGTTCATGTGAATAAACTATTTTTACAATTTCTCCCAGCCTGTTTTCCCTTTCAGTTTCCTTGGATAACCCACAGGCATTTAGTTTTATCATCCAGTTACTTATCTTCACCAAACATTTACTCTGGCCATCATAATCAGTCTTTCAGGTAGTGTTCAAGAACCCTGCTATGATCTCACTGAGGGCAGGAGGTATTGGCTCTATCAATCCCTTTTAATCTCATTTAGAGGATCTACAGGAATGAAAGAACAGTCTACATGAAAGCCCAATTCAATCTTAGCCTGCACAACACACAGGCAGAAGCCCGGTATTGAAACCAATGCTGAAATTTGGAATTTGAATTTCCTTACAGTTGATGTTGTCTGATCTCAGCCACCAACTCCAAGCACCAAATGCTGCTCTGTTGAAATGCAGTGGACTGTGCTCCAGTAAATGATTTATTGCATTCAAGGGGTTTCCTTAGTGAGAATCACAGTTTCTCTCAGGAGAAGAAACAGCCATACCAAGTGTTAGTGCTAAAATATGCTGTCAAGTACATAAGGTTATGGAAGGCTGCCTCAAAAAAGCTGCTGTGGAGGGAAATAATGCTGATGATCTGTTCATCATTTCCTCTACTAGTTAAAAGCAGATGTAATCAGCTGCAGTCAAACACCTTTTGAGATGCAACTATATAGCCAACAATACCCATGTTTTTGGGCACGTCTCAATCTGATCTCCACTATTTCTCTCTAATTTATACTGACTGAGGGCCTTCAGTGCTTTGGGTAGCTGAGTGATGACCTGCTCCTGTTAAAAGGTAAGCTCCTGTGGAACACAGAGCCTTTTTGCCTGTTTTTTTTTCTGTTCACAGTGGATGGTGATGGGATTTCAGCTGTTGATGACAAGCAAGAAACAAAGGTTAAAAAAATACCTATAACCTCATGACTTCCTGAGAAAATAGGGTGCACATGATGACAGCTTAGAAAAAAAATCTGCTGTCCTAGTAAAAACCTACTGCAATCCACCCTACGTTCCTTGTGTTATCAAATATCAAATCTGAAGTAAATCAGGCCTTTTCCTGGCCAATTCCCTTTTCTCTGCCTAAACCCCTATGTAATGTGTTGATTTAGAAATGATGTACAGCCAGGACAGTTTGAACAACATCTGAAGCAGAACAGCAGCCCCCAAAAACACTTCAGTGTAATCCAATTACACTAATTAAAATAATTATTTCCACTTAGTTTGCTACTGAACTGCTTGCTTGGCACAACTAGAGTCAGTGCATACAAAGGTCAGGTGCAGCCTCTCCAAACTCTAGGGAGGACATAAAAAAGTTGTGTAGCAGGATGCAAGTCTCTAGATGCTGTTTGTGGTTTGGTTTTGCTCAAGTGTGTCAGTTAACAACTGACAGGTGGAGAGCTTCCAACTTGCTTCTTCTTGTCTACACACATCATGCTTTCCCCTCTCAGATCTCATTCCACTCCTCTGTTGTGCTGCAAACTGAACTCCCAGCCTGGAAAGTTTTCTCCAATGGTAAGTTTTGAAATGAAGATGTGCTAAAAACTTAAAATGTTTCTGCAAATGGGTACTTCATGGCACTGGTTCTAGAATAAAAATCATAAGGTAGACAGATTGTTCTCCAAATTTGCAATTGAAGCGTCTGCTACTTGTGCCTACATCTTTTGCAGAATTTCTGGAGGAAAATTCAATCCATTTTAGAAAGAAACAAATAGAGATATAACTGTCAAACTTATTTTCTATTTTTTCAGTGAGCCTAAAGGAAGGTTTCCTTCAACTCACTCTATGTTGTCAGTATTGCTTTGTCTCCAGCGCTTTACAATTTTCCAGCATGCCTGTCTGCTGCCAAATCCTTCCCTTGACATGACCACAGAATAAAAAATCCTTTGCTTCCCTCATTTGAACATCCAGCAAGCCACAGTGGCTTTCTTAACTACTGCCTTCTATGAAGAAGCACAGAAAGTAGTCCTCAGTCATGCCCACTTGAACAACCATGTGAAAGAGCCTGATTTCATTTTTCCTCGTATCAGCACAGTAGATCTCTAATATTACCCTGAATAATGCCTCTAACTGGCTACCTCAGGAGGCTCCTGGGTCTTTCAAAGTGCCAGCATTCTTGTCCCCCACACAAGACAGCAAACCATCCTTCCCCTCTGTTAACTCAGGACTAGGGGATTACTGCCCCACCATCTGCATTTGGCCAGAACAGATGCAAAAAAAACCCACAAAGATTTGGAGCTCCCAAGCCAACAGTGACTTTGGTATAGCAGATGCTGCTGTAAAGGAACCTGGTGGCTTCAAGAACTGGGACACTGGGGTTTTTCTCATACGCCCTCATGCTGTCACTCACTATCTGATCTGTATCAGAAGGACAAGGCCACAATGTGCCTACTGTCAGTATTTCCCTGTGCCTTGGACTTCTATATTCTTTGGACAACTGAGCTTTTTGCTGCAGTTGAGATGACACTTACTGTACTCATCAGGAGGTGTGAGGTTATCTGTCAGTGTGTCTTCATTCACAACATACATGCACAAACTTCCAGGTGAAAAACGGATGAGTTTGGATTAGCCTTTGTTTTAATTTTGGGGTGAAGTTAAAGAAGTTGCAAGCAAAACAAAGCAATACAGTTATCAGTCAGCTCTCAGATTATGACAATGATGGGGAGCCAATTCAGTAGATCAATAGATATATTGATCTATCTGGGGAGAACATAAATAATGGAACATATGCCAAGCACATGTGGATAGAAGGGACAGAGTACTCAATCTCCAAATGGCACCTGCTGATTTGTGGAACATATAAAATATGCCTTTGCAATCTATTGATTGTCATGGAATTGGATCAAAGCACTGATCTCCTAGAACTGGCACTGCTCTAGCTAGAGCCTAAAAGACAAAACTATATGACAAATCCCAGCTAAGAATCTTTTAGGTTCCATTGCTTCTGTCATTCTCACTCAGAGTTTTTGCTGCATTCATTTATGTTTCTCCAGACCCTCTGAGTTATCTTTAATCAAGACTTACATGTTGATGACAAACTGCATTCTGTCATTCAGATGTCCTACTTCTATCCCAGGAATGCAGCTAGTTTGGAGTTTGCCTTATCCCAGGAAGATTGGGAGATGTTAATCCATTCTTGTGTTACATCTTGGCTGGGCTCCTCGCACTCTGCTGACAACTTTAACAAGCAGGGCCATGAATTTATTGCAGCCTAATTTGAATTTATCTGCAAAAGATGCCACCTGAGACAAAACATTCATGTATCATTTTGCCTGACTTTAGAACCCATCAACTCTCTCCCCAGGAATGGGGGGCATTGATATTAACAATTCCTCTGCTCGAGCTTATTGCCATTCACTGATCCTCTGCAATGGCAAACATCGCTCCAGGCTCATCCTTTCCCTTTGCTCCTGGTGGACAGATTTAGTGATCTGAGTGAGGGAACAGAGCATACTAATTAAATTCAGATATTGAATCTAAATCAGGAGGTGCTGCAAATACCAGTGAAGGCAGGGAAAACACAGTTCAAAAGGAATTCATAGCCCCTGGGACTAAATGGAAAAATCTGTCAGAATGCAAACAGAAATGTTTGGTAAAGAGAAATAACATGAAAGATACTTTCACAATAGAGTCACTGAAAAATTTTGATGTTAAATGGATTGTAGAAAGCAAATCAGATCAAAGCTTGAAGTAAAATATGGCATTATTGAAAACAACACAAGATTAGGGAAGTCTCCTTCATCACAGGCAGAACACATTTCTATATTTAATTTACTCCCAGGTTGCTACAGGCCACAACCGCATCTGTAAAAGCCAAAGTGTAAGAGGAAAACCGAAAGTGATTTATAAGGATAGATGTTAAAGACTAAATGTGAGTGACACAGCCAAATGGATGGGGAGGAGTAAAAAGATTGGCATAAACCTGTTGGGAAAACTACTGTGGAAAGGAGGAATTTGCAAAAGCTCAGGGGGCTCAGCTAGGAAAATGAATGAGTCAAACTTTGAAATAAAGGAGGGGCCAGGGTTACTGTCCAGAAAATGGTGAAGTTGAGAGATCTGTTCACCTAAAATATACTCTCCAGGGAAGTACTGATGTAAATCTGGAATGGGCTAAAGGGCAATAGAAAGAAAACAGTTTTGTATTTTTTGTGCATAAAATGGCTACATTTATAAGCACCAAAGGATAAATCTTCAGCTGAATTAGACCACTGCAGCTGCACCAAAGTCTGCCAGTTTACACCAGCCAAGATCTGGCATACCTATCATAATTCACATGCTGGGTTGTGAACAGTAATTAACCCTAGCTCCACCCAGCAGAGTTCCCTTGCCCTTTGTATTTGTTAGTCAATATATGCTTTAGGAAAACAGGGCTGAAAGGACCTTTTTGATTGTCTGATCCTTTCTTTTGCTGTTACAGTGAGCCCTAACCACTGCAGCTGACAAACTGTAAAATTACTGTGGCTTCTTGCTCCCACTGCTCTTTGTAAAAAAAGTTCCCTGTAAAATTTGTCAGAGAACCTAACTTAACATCTAAAATAACAAAATCAATTTTAAAACCCTCCCTCTTTCTTTGTTAACAATGTTCTTCTCTTACTCTGGTGTTTTAACTCTCCATAGTGAAAGAGGGGGTAAATGCCCCTTCTAATTACAGCTGATAAATTAGAGGAATGGTGACTTTTGCTAAAGAATGAAAGATGTTACTGTATGGCTTCTTTGGGATCATTTTCATAGGTGATGCTTTGAAATGGACAGTACTCACATGGTCCCAGGAGGGCCAGGATTGCCAAGACCAGTCATGACAATATTTTGTTTACTTTTTTTAGAAAGTCAACAGTGTTGAGTGGCTGGAGACACCAGACTGAAACCCTGAACCAGATGAAGTCAGCATCAGTTCTGCCACTGGTGATGATTCTCTTGCATCTGTACACCTCAGATACTTCTGACATCTGCCATTGCTCCTCTGCACCAAAATTCCTCCCCTATCCTAAGTTCACATCAGCAAAGATCTCTTGTTCCTCCCCCCCCCCCCCCCCCCACCCCATTCCAACCTTCCCACATACTTTCAGAAGGCAAAAGGCAAAATTGAATAACCTTTCACCAGGCCGGAGTACCATCCTCTACAATCAGTGATGCCTAACTTGCCCTAGGTCATCACCAATAGGTTTTTCACAGAGTTAATGATTTTGGGGAGCTCTGAAAAGCATTAGCACAGAGAGCAATATAGAGTTGAGGTCATGCCAGGGGGAGGTGGAAGCCTCACGAGACTGACCTGATCACAGTTGTCCCAGAAAAAGGGCATTCACCCCATCCCAGACAAGTTGGGGTGGAGAGAAAAAGAAAAAAATAAAATCAGGCCCTGGCTCATAAAAGGTAGTAGAAATTTAATTAGAAGAAATGTTGCACTTTACATGCAAAGAATTGCACAGACCAGTAATAACCTTTATAATACCAGGGCAGAAGTTCACTGGGGAGCAAATTCACTCGAATTCACTCTTCAATGCTGCACTCTACAGTGAATGAGAAAATAAAAATACCTGCCATTTTCCCTGGCAGGTATCTTCAATGAGATTATCAAAACAAAGATACTAGAAATCAAACAGCTTTATGAGCAGTGATAGTAACAGATCATTTGATATACATGGAAAAGCAACCAAGCTTTCAAACAAACCCTTCAGCTCCGAGGCAGAAATCTCTAACTTGAGACTAAACAGAGGCTAGGATGGCCTGAGCTTATATTTATGCTTAGAAATGCACCTTTTTGAAAGTTCTGTATTTTTTTTCTTTTGTCGGGCAACTTTCTGCTAAAGCACTAAGCAGCATCACGCACTTTCTTCTGCACAGACTTCCCTTTCCCCTGTCTTCTGAAAAAGCAAATAATCACAAAGAATAGAGTTCAGGCTTTGTTGTTCCTGTCCAAGAGCTGCAGACAGGGGAAGGCAAACAGAAGAAGGTTTCTGTGTTACAAGATGTAGATTAGAGAGGAAACCAGCATCCTTTATTGGGTCATGCAAGTTGAAGAGGAAGAAACTGGCTCTCGATGCTTCACATGCTGCATGTCCATGAATACCTTGCAAATATTAACTAATCCACATGAAACCCCTGAGACAAGTTAATATAAACCATTTATATGTAGGCAAACAAACAGCAAGAGTGTCCAGAACCTGCCTGGGGGCTTTGTCAGCGGCTCAGGAACTGGAGCAGGTCAGTCAAACATCTTCCAACTTTCTCTAGTCCATTGGCTTCAGTGTCATCAGAAAATGTAACCAGTGTCATGTTAAAGGTCCAAGCATGGCCCAACCCTCTCAGACAAGCTGGGACATAACATTTCATGGAAATCTGTGCCGGGATTATGGGATGAGAGCAGTTTTAAAGGGCTGGGAGAAGACCCTAAGAGAAAGGCTGGCCATTTCAGCTCAGCTTTGGAAATTCTGGGTTTCTTCCATGTGTGACTCAGTAAAATTTGCATACATGGCATTTACATCCACACAGACATCAAAGAAATTCTTCATTTAGAGAGTTCTCAGCACTAAGACTGACAAGCTAAAAGGCATTTTCCCATGAAAGGCATACCCTCTTTGTGTGTCTAATCCAGGAATTTAATGCAGCACTTCAATAACTAAATTTACACCCTTATGTTCTGTCTCCTCACTTTATTTAATTTCCCTGATTACTAAGGAATGAATTCCATTCCTTATTTGAGCTGGTGAGCACAGGGAAATGACTTTTTTCTTCCTTTTTGATAGAAAAAGTTTCCATTGGCAACAAGAACCTGGACAGTTTTGTCCAACTTTCCTGCCTGAATTATGAGACAGAAAGAAAGCAGCAAGAGAAGATCCTAATCCTACAAAATCCAGTGGCTTGGAGTGAAGTGGGGCAGCTGTAACACAGTTCAGTGCAGTAGAACTAAGGGAGTCCTCATCAATCTAGATGAAATAATCTTGGTCTACACTTGACAGCTGAAAATTCAAATACTTTAAAAGAAATTACCTTAGCAAGAGAAATGATTGCTCAAAGGAAGCGAGGCACATGTAGCAATTTGATATGGGGATGCAATCCAGGATTCCCATGGTCTGTTCCCAGCCTTGGGCTGGCCTCCTGTGAAACTATGAGGCAATCACTCAACAGCTTTTCCTTCACTTTATTCGTCTTTATAGGATGTTATAGGACTAAAATGCAGAACTTCACAGAGGATGTGTTCCTACAATTCATTATTTGGGCTGCAATGCACCAGCTTGTGCTTTGATAGCATGGGCTGAATAGTGCCTGAATTGCTCCATGCCTTGGTTTTCCACTGACATAAAGAGAATATTCACGTGCTTTGAGATCTTGGATGGAAAAGAAATGCAAACACAAAAGTGCTACTCTTCTATTGAGAGGAAGAGACAGTTAAATTCTGCCCTTTTGCTTCCCTACTCTATTGGGATTGGCATGAAAACATAAAGATGACAGGCTGGGCCCCATTCTATTAAGATTTAAATTTAGCAAGGAACTGGAAAATTACTGGGAGCCTTATGTCTAACCTCTGCCTCAGAAGCAAATATGCATAATTCTTGTTCCATAGCTAAATTTGAGTGAATTACCAAATGTTGGACCAATAAAAGAACTGTCCAACACAAACCTTATCTGCCCGAGATGCACATATCTGCTTACAATATCCTTTGTTAGTTAAACAAAACAGAATCATTGTTGCTAAGAAGTTAATATTGTTTGAGATTCACTGGCTTACACACAGAACACTTTCCTGAGTTCCCCCAAACACATTCCTTTTCTGTTCTCTTTATTTCTTCCCCCCCTTTTTTTCCCTTTTGTACTGACTTGGCTAAGGCTGACGTTTCCTTTAGGTGAACTTGCTCATAAGGTGATATGAACTTTGAGGCAGGCAAACATTTCAGCTGATACAGTGAAGGGTAAACAGCTGTTCAGATCAGAGCAAACAATTCATCTGGAGAGCAAAATATAACTGAAGTAATTCCCCAAGCATTGAACAGGAGCCTACTTGCTCTGCCTCCTACCAGCTCACTCTTTTCTTGCTTGCCTTTAAACCTGTGTTGCCAGTGTCCAAAATTCCTTCATCCAAAAACTGACTTATGGAAAAATTAATCAAACCACAGTGTTCCAATGAATGAATAAACACCCTTCAATGTGTTCTGTGATGTATTTTTTTATTTGATTGTCTTTTCTAGTGCTGGGACAGTACCTGCCACAAACATCAACATGGAAATGAAAATATAAAGAACCACTTAATTACCAGAGCAGTATCAGTGAAGATGCCAGATGTAAAACAGAAACCCAGCAGAAGGACATCACTCCATGGCAGCTGCTAATGTCCCTCTCCTGACAGCAGAGTTACATTTGGGATTGATCTGCTAAAACCATCCCATCCCATGTTCCATGTCCTGCAGCATTATAGGGGCTACCATTCAGAGCACATTTCAGTCAGGGTAATTTCACCTGCCTCATACGTGTCTGCCAGCAGAACTGTGCCCTGCTCAGAGCTGACCACACCACAGCTGTGACTGATGCTGTGTGCACCAGCTGTGCAGAGCTGCCTGGTTTGTGAGCTCTGAGAGCCCTCCAGGTCCTTGGCCACAGCTATCTGCAGAAAGCTGTGCAGGGTAAATGAGGGCACAGCCAACTCCCTGCCACTGTAACCAGACATCCTGAGCATCTCCCCGCCAGGCTGCAGCCTGCAGCGTGGGCAGGCACAGATATGCTGGGGGGATGTAGGCGAAACATAAAACCCAAGCAGAGATGTTCTGCTCTCTCAGAAAAAGCACTGATAAGAGCCACTTTTCACAGCATGTGCTTTCCCATCAGAGATTAACAACTCAAATACTTGCCTTTCACTGGTTAGCAATTTTTCTAGCCTAAAGACTCATGCAAAACATTTTTGAGAGTCTGAGAAATGAAGCCTCTCATTTTACACACAAAACAGGCACGGAATTGGAGGCAGCCTTGGAAGCTGCATGATCTAGGATCAGTCTGAGGGTCTGTGTCAGACTTCAATGGGTTTTATTCCACAGGCTGGCAGTGAGCAACCCCTTAAGCCATGAACAGTCTTCATAACTAGACCAAAAGCAAACTCTTCTCCAGCAAGCACAAGGGGACCGAATCCAACTAAAATTTGTGGCCCATGCACAAATTCACTCTGAATTTCTACTGGCACCAAGTAGGCCTTATTATGAGGATAATATTCAGATCTCAATGTGTATCACAGCCAAGCAGGGACAGGTGAAATGAGCTGTCTCTGCACTGAAAGCGTTTGACACCACTTGCTAACTCTTCAAGGCAGAGAGGTACAAGATGTGCCCCAGCATCACAGAAATGACTGGCAGAACTAAAATGTGATCATGAAATGTGTTGACTGAGTCTGTCTTGCAAAGAAACTTTAAAGTCTGGCTGTTAGGGGCTCCTGAAATAGCATTTCCCAAAGGTTTACAAAAAACTACAATGAAGTAGTCAGTGAAGAGCATCATTGCCCCATCCCGGGCAGAATTAGAATATTTCATCACATGTCATCAACCACTAAAGGAAGAAAGCACATGTTGACTCATCATGGGTGAGGTGGTAGGGATCTGTGGCTTCAGAGGATGAGGAATTACTCTGCTTCACAGTTCTGTCCACTGGGAAATCACACATGGCTGTGACATGCAGCGCAAACCATTTGTAATACTCCCACATTACCCTGGAGTTTGGTTTGGGTATTTTTCAAAGTGTATTTCACAGAATCTCAATTTGAATGTGAATTTAAGAGCTAGATGGAAGAACATGTTCCTTTTCAGATGAAGGAAGATCACTCAGTATAATCAGATTAAATGAAACATTAAGTGATGCCAAGATCAAAGAGTTTCTCATCTCAGAAATGCCTCCCTATTCTATGGTTAGATACAATCACAACAGAAAATAACTGAAGAGATTCAAAGCATCCATAAAAGAAAATGAAAGAAGAAAAAAATAAGAATGAAGAATGGTGCCCTAGATCTAAGTTGCAGGACCATTCCTTTCTGCCTTCAAAACATTGTATAATCTGCTTTCTTGATCAGTTGGGGTATCCTTTTCACACCGCAGAGCATGAGCACTCTCTGGAACCAGACACAGAGAAAAACCTCCCAGGAACTAAGGGCTGACAAACCTCCCACTTGCTGATCCAAAACATAACTCTTTCAGCAGCTTGCACAGCCCTGACCACAGAGGATTAAACAAACACACATTACATGCACATACCTCAACCCTAACATGGCCCACACGATCCATCCCTGCAAGGAGCACAAAGGGTGAGCAGGTGACATGTGACAAAAGGGACTTGGCACATCACTGGAGCTTGGGATAGAGGGAATGGCCAAGAAGGAGCAGACAGGAGGGTCCTCAGCCCCAGTCCAGGGCAGTGTGTACTTCCATAAACCCATCACAAACCCAGACCAGGAGTCTTCCTCCCCAAATCCCTCTCTCCCTTACATCACCTGAATGCTCTCTCCCTCTCTCTGCTGAGAACCTCCCTCAGGTTCATGGACCCTTCCTTGCTCTAGTCCAGCCTCACGACAGTTCCTATAACTTTCCCCTTTCCTCCAGCTCTGTTACATAAGCTGCTACCTGCTATTTTAGATTATACATAGCAACATGATGATAAAAACAGAAACAGCAAGTTTGGGTTAATTTCCCTCCCTCCTCTCTTTGTTTGGTTTTCTGGAACTACTTCATCCCAAACATTTGTAAATAGTGCTTGGAGCTGCATTCCAAGTTTCAGCAGTAAACATTAAACTATCTAATATATATATAGAAGGATGCCTGTTCTTCCAGTGTATCCAGGCAACCTTGCAATACAAAGTTAAAGCACAGCTATTTGTTCAAAAAGTGTTTTCACAGCTATTTCCTCTTCCCCCCCCCCCCCCCCCCCGCCTTGACTTTTTCCACCAGGCACTACTTGTATTTATCATCTGGAGATTCTGTTCCCTTTTTCCTTTTTTAAGAACTATAACAGCTTGTTTTAAGAGAAGCAAAGCACAGACATTTAGCTTATAATAAAGCTTGATTTAGTTTGTGACAAATGAAAGAAAAATAGCAAAAGTTTCACAAGAACACCTGAATAAAAACTCCTTTGTCACATGCTGTGTAACTTTGGAAGGAAGACAATTTCCAAATATTAAGGAAATCAGAATTCTGTAAGGAAGGAAGAAAACCCCATTTATACAAACACTAAAGCAAGCTGAAAATGTAGTTTACTGCATCCTACCTTACACTAGCTGAAGGTTTCAGAATAAAACATGTTTCCTCAGAGAGCAAAGGTCAGGCTGAACTAAAATTTTTCTAGAGGAAGAATATAAACTTTTATTAGATTTTTCAGTTGAGAGCTCTTTGGAGTAAAAAGTCAGCATCTCAATAGGAAGCGTTTTTCATTTCAAAATGTTAATTCAAAATGAAAAGTGTTACTTTGACACATTGAACACCTTTATTTTGGTAGGGAATGTTGACATTTTATGTTATTTCTTATTTGAAAACCTGTTCAGAATATTTTTCTACTATATGGCTCAAAATTTCAACTTTTGCTTCCTATTATGATGCAAAACAATTTTTCCTTCTTATTAAAGTTTTCTTCTGGGCTAAAAAATTCTGCTGAACATTCCCTGAACATTCCCTGATTTCCTTGCCATTCTTTTCTCATTAAGTGCTACAGTACATAGTTGACATTTTTTATCAGAATAACAGTCAATTAAATACTGCACATTTTGAAAAAAATTGAAAACATTTATTTTTTCAGCCTATAGGGTGAATGGAGAGGAAAAATAAAGAAAATTCTCTGAGGATGTAACTATATATTTTGGCAATAGCATTCTTATGCCATCTTTTACACAGCTACCTCAGTGTTTTTCAGCTGTCATCATATGCCCAACAAACTGGTGGGTGACACTAAAGGTATGAAATCAACTGTTACTTTCTTTAAAGAAGCAAACCCCACTTCCTAAATGATAATTTTTGCCTTTACAGAATCTGCAGATATGGGGTCATGTAGATGAGCTAGGAAAATGAGCCTGACACAAGGAAGAGCTGGAAACTAATGCACTACATTTATGAACTACAGAGTCATTTGCACATCTCAGGCATGGAGAATGAACTTCCATTGCCTTTTCCAGGCAACTTCAGCTTCCAGCCAAGAGCCTTTTCCAAAGTGTTTTGTTCCTCAATTTACCAAAAAGGAAGCAATGGGCATGAGAGCAGATGCTGATTTAGTGAGCACAGACTCCTCTTGGGCAAGTGGCTTTTCCTGAAGTTGTTTATGCTGAGAGATGACTTTGAGAAGCTGAGGTCAGCAAGGGAATATAGTTTATTATTTGGCCCCAGAGTTCTTGTGTGATTTGTCTTCCAAGTTTTGGTGTGCAGAGGAAACTTCAGTCAGTTTTTCCTCACTTCAGTGCCAAATCTTGGTTTGGTTTTGGTTTTGTTTTTTTTTGAACAGGTAAAGGTCTTGGGTCTTTACTAACTGCTTGAGCCCATGGGGTGATGTCTAAGAACAAAGGCAGTAGGTAAGACCTACCACAAATTTCTTCTCATTTTGAAGAATTCCTTAATTCCAGCAGCTCCTCTAAAGGATATGCTGGATTCCACTAAAATTCATGGGACTGGTGAAAAAAAACTCTTAGTGATTTTCACTTCCCAGTGGCACCCCATAAAACTTAACCCCTAGGTCTTTGATTATACAGTGTAACTATCTCTCCCAGTGGTAACACAAGGAGGACATCAATAATTTCTTAGGTTCAGTTGTAAAGTACTTGAACAAATAAAGTACCTGGAAAATAAAGCAGCTAGTAAAGATCAAGAAAGATGCTGTTAAAACACATCAGTTTTCCAGGCTCTGATTTCAGCGGTGATAAAATACTAAGAAAGCAGTAAGAACAACCATAATTGTCTAGATCCCATTTTCCTGTTATTTACCTATTAAAAGAAAAAAAGAATATAACCCAAAGAAAGCAAAACATTTGTAGCAAGTTCCCAGAAGTCTCTGAAATATGTCAAATGTCTGTTGAGGCACTGCAACACATTTCCTATTTCATTGCTCCCATACATCAAGGCAAGAAATGGTTAAAAGGCACAATTTCTCCTGGTTATAAAATACAGGACTCAGGCAGAAAGTCAACAGTCCTGCTCATGCTTCCGGTGCAACAGAACTTTCTCTTTGTTTTGATTTCTCTCTTTTTTTTTTCCCTTTTAAACAAAAATAGTCACACACACACACACACAAAATAATAGCAGAATGGAAGGGAAACAGTTCAAAAGGTGTTTTTAAATACTTTTCCACCTCAGCTGGACAACAATTCATAGCATTACTTGCAGCAACAAGTCTGGGTGAGTACTGACTGCCCTGGGTGCTCCCAGACACAGCAGGGTGACAAGGAATATTGGTTTTGCTGGTGATGGGCTTTTGTCTTGATGGTATCAGCACTGAAAGGTTTGCCACCTTTCTTCTAATGTAAGGTAGGTGCCCAAGCTTTGAGTACAGACAAATATCACCTCCTTTAAGCTTTGTGTAAATAAATGTCTTGGCAGGAGCTCTCATTTCTGGATTACCTCTGCACATAAATATGACTATTTCCTTAAAAGCAAAAAGTAGCTAGATGGGGGTAAGAGCTGGTTTGGTGATTAACTCTGCCTCTTCCCCCTTCTTATCCCCCAAAAGTCAGGTATAAACAGAAAAAAAAATCAGACACAAGCCAAGAAAACACCATGAAGGGGTGAACTTTTCCAAAGGGAAATGGAGATTCAGCAGCAAAGGTGGTTCTCTTGTGGGACAGATGACCCCCTGTGATCCCTTCCAAACTTACAACTTACGTCTGTGAAACCAAAGCCAGCTTCTGAAAGTCAAGAGTAAAATTCACAGATCTCTTGTAAATCGAGATGAATCCAAGGGGCAAGCAGCTAAAACTGATGGACTAGATCTGCAGTGAGGCTTGGATATTACCATGTCAACTTATACCATGTGAGGTATCTGCAATTTCAAATATCCATATTTTAAAGCAGCAAACTTCAGCAAGATTAGGCTGGCATTAATCACAAAAATGTTCTCTTTAGGGAATGGCTGTTCACTCAAGAGAGAATTAATAGAGTACAGCCATTATTAGCAGGAGAATGGAGGTCAAAGGCTTTCCTGGCCCACACCTCTGGAAGGACTGTGAGGTCAGAAGTGAGAAAGAAGTGTCCCTGCAAGCTCTACCAGGACTTCAACAGATGCAGAACTACTTTTCCTCTGGATGGGATGGCTCCTTCAAAATACATACTTGGTAGATGGAATAAAACTTGGAGAGGAAGCAAGAGACATTTAGAGAATTGAAAATCAGACTAGACACTGACTTTGCACACTCAGCCAGCAATCTGGAACTGACTTATCTGGAAAATGCAATTGCTGTCATCAGCAATTATTGTACATCTCAATTTTCCCAAACCACCACATGATTGCTCCTCCCTTTCACATCCCAAATAGCTACAGCAGGTGCACTCCCACCCTGCTTCCCCTATGTGAGATAACAATGATTGCCACAACAGGAATCCTTCCCTTTCCACAAATCTTCTCTCCAGGATTCTCAGGTCTCCATAATATACACCCTCAATGGTGACCTAAGCCTTTTCTACCCTCCTCATTAAAAAATGAGCAGGATCCTGCCATGTGGTTTGACAGAGACAAGGCCACCATGCAAGACAAATAGACAGACCTTGCCAGCTGCAGAGCAGTCTGCACTGAGGTGTGAGATTCATCCAAGGCACAACTTCCTTGCCTTCATCTGGATTATGCAAAGAATAGTTTTGGCCTGAGGGCCAAATTGATCCATCTGGATATTAACTGATAGCAGTAATTAGAGCTGAACTAATGAACTACTGAAACTGTACTGTACTAAGAACCACTGAAACTGCCGGCATCTCTATTTGCTTGGTTCTTTGCTGCCCAGCAGTCTAGTTCAATTCATCACTGTATTAAGCAGGGAAGCTTCTATACTTAGCAACAGTTTATCCTGCCCAAAACATCATGTTTCAACCCCGTGGCAAACCTGGAAAGAATCTAGAAATAGGCAATGAAAATGTGAGACATTGTGACACACAAAGGCACGAAGGAAAGGCCAGCACAGTTCAAGGTGAAGAAAAACCCCAGGGGACATGGGAGTGCTATACAGACTAGACAATAGCACAGGGAAAGCTGGCAGTGTCCTGTACCCATGGGGGAGGCAAGAACAATCAAAGTCTTTACTTATACCACAAGCATTTATCTGCAGTTAAAAATAAAATTATCTTCCTCTTCTCCAAAACCAAGAGTTAGACACACAGATAATAATTCAGAAATAAGCAACAAATGTCAGAAAAAGTTAGTGAGGTTGTAACTGTGGGTACTGTGGATCCTATGAATAACAATTTGATTTATAAAGAAAATCTCACCTTTCGCCTGGCTGTCATCTACAGGATTCCTTGTGTCCATCTCAAAAAATTGTACTTTGGAGAGGGGATGCTCATCTTCTGGTCACTGGCCTGTCTTGTTTAGGACTTTCTGTGCTTCATTGGTTAGATGTAGAGGGAAGGTGGGTTCAGAAATTCAATAAAATGAAAGTTGCAATTAGAGCATCTGAACACATTCAGGTGTGTTCTGACCTGGGGACTGATTGAAGCACACTCTCACCAAAGTACTCAGTGAAGCAAGGATGCCTCCTGACTTTTATGGGGTTTGAAATACTCTTTATGCTGGTGTTGTATAAATACACCATGGTCCTACTCTCTAACAAGAGCAGAAATAAAGGATCCTGCTGTTATTAGGAAGATGCACCCATTCACTTTCCTTAATCTTGGACCAAGTACATACCAAAGCCTTCAAAACCTCTTCAGCAATTTAGGACCCGAGTTCATGAGGAACCCATAATCTCCTTTTAACTAGGCATGAAGGACACTTTGAAAAGACACTCAAATTTGTAGCAGGATTCAGCAGTTCTGTACTGGTCACCCTGGGACTCCTTGCTCTGCTTAGCATAAAGAAGAGCACACAGATGACATCTGTCCAACTCATGTTGCACACACACTGCAGGAGTAAAGCACTGCAGGAGTAAAGCACAGGTGCTTGAAAAGCTTGGCTTCTACTCTAACAGAGCCTCATCACCTGATGTGCTTCACTGGCTTTGCAATTTCTTTTTGGAGAAGGGCTGAGAGGTCCCAAAGCCTCACGCTTTATCCATATTATACCTTTTAAGAGCTGAAATTCAGCTTGCCTGGCACCTTTCAAAACATGTAAGCCACAAAACTCTCTTTCCCACTTCCTGCCAATCACTTCAGAATCTGGAAGGCCACGCTTGGGTGGCTGCATCCATGGGCTGTGGAGGGGTGTGCGTGTGACCAATGCCCTCTAGAGGGTAACCATGGCCCGGCAAGACACTGGTTCTGGGTACTGCTGCCCACCCATCACTCCTGTTCTCAGCTAAACACCTTACCAAGAAAGGTGGAATTGCGTGGAGGGGGGGGGGGGGGGGAAATCAAAAGTGGATTTGGGTTTCAAAAAAAGTAAAAACCTGGGAAGGGCCATTCATTGGAGGATATTTGGCAGAGCTGACTCCATGGTGTAAGAGTTTCTTGCACACTGTAGTGAATACTGGAAGCAAAAAAGATGAATCAGAAGCTAATCCTCACCTGAGGAGGTCTTTGCAACAAAGGGCCAGTTTAAGAGCACCCACTGCCATAAGGTCCTTTCCTACCTACCAGCAGAGCATCTTTAAATAAGTTGGCCCATTACTCAAGGCTGTGTCTGAATTTGAGGGAACACGTATCAGCTAGCCAGAGATGTGGCAATGCCAAGATACATTTAAGTGAGGCCATTTCCATTACCAATGGACTCTTTCAGCCAGCCCAGGCCCACTAGTAAAAAAGAGAGACACACTTTTGGTGTTGTCCTTTTGTCTTAATCCATTGAATGTACACAATATACTTCTCTCCAGGTATTTCTGAATACTAACTAAAGAGAAGAAGCCTCTACCTGATTTGGCCTTTTTGAAAGTGTCCACATAAGAACTATCTCTCCAAATGGAACCTTGGTCTAACCTTTCTGTATATGACTTTGATCTGCAGACATGAACACAGCTTTCATCAGGGCACTGCCATTTTGGAGGAAGGACCCAATGGAATGACTATATTTATATCTCAAATATTTCACTGAGCTGTTACATACAGTACAATCTATTCTTTTCCACTGCATATGTATAAATAGTCTCCTCCTAATCTAGGGGTCAGTTGAGCTGTACCTCAGTGCCACTCAGGACTCAGAAACTCCGTGTGTGCTTGTACCCATCAACTGCTCTAAGCACACAGGTCTCTGCTGTCACACATGCTTTAAATCCTTGTACCACAGATCCACCTAGGAGCCTCTAAGGCTCTTTTAAAACCTACAAAGCAGGTGCCTGCCCAAAAATCACACCTATAAAACCTCATATACCAAATACTGTGGAAATGTCTCAAGTTGGACCTGCCACAAAAAAAAAACAAACCAAAAAAAAACCCAACAAACTCCAACAAAATAAACCAGCTAAGGGGACAATAGGCAGAGCACTGACTGGCTTCTGTTCCTATTACAGCCAATAATTTTGTGGCCAAGAGTGTATTACAGGATGTGGGAAAGCAGAATTCATCCCTGGGCTTCCTAGTTTGGGGCCAGGGCTCGATTCCAGCTTTCCAGTGTCTGCACATATACTTGGCATAACACAGCCTGGGTCCTGCTGCAGCCCAGCCCTCCTGGTGCTTTGGGTTTGCTGCTGGTTGATATCTTCCTTCACATTTTATCTGTGGCTGCCCACACAGGAGCCTTTTTAAACAGTGCATGCTTTACTAGCTCCTGCAGACCAGTGTCCCTGTCAAGCTAGAATCTATAGTCCTGCAAGCTGAGAGTTTCATGCAGTCAAAAGACCTTTCTTTTACCAGGTAAGACAAAAGGGCTCCTGGCTGGTGAGCATCCCGCTCATCCCAGCCTTTTGCTGAGATTGAGAAAAGCTGTACCAAGGAACAGGTCTCTGATGCCAACTTAAAAACGGAGGAACCTCTCTGGGCTCCCACAGCATTTATCCTCCCTCTAAACCCTGCACAGTATTTATCTGCTCCCCAATGCTTTGGCAGTCTGGCTTTAAATGCCTCGAGCATTGAAGCTCCTTGAGTTTAGACAGACCAAGAAGCCAGCAATTAGGAAACTCTTTACCAAAAGCCAGCTCACATATTGCTTTTGCCTCATTTTTATCATCTGACTACTCTTGTTCCAATTGTTTATCCCTCAAGGATTATTTTTTTAATGCTTTCTTTTTTTTTCCTCAGAGTGGAACTTGTTTTGCCAATGACTACTGAACCCTAGCTTTGTATTTGGGAAGCTTCAACATAATAAAAAATTTCACCCATTAATGTTTTACAGCTATCGGTACAACTTCTAATTCTTAATTTTAGTCATTCTTTAAAAAAAGTGCAAGAAATGGTCTTTCCAAACCTCTGGCCAAGTCTGCTGGCCAGGTTTATTTATACATGATCCCAAACTCCTGAAGTGGTAATAGTTCCAGGAAAAGAGAAAAAAGGAAAAGAAACACACTTTATAGGATCTTTCATTGGTAAAGTCCACATCTATTTCTGCTTGATATCCAAAGCCAATTTGAGCTTCCTGATCAGCACAATTCCCTGGTTATTAGACTTGTTTATGGAATTTCTAAAAATAGAGAGCAACTATATTTTTTTTACGTTAGAACATGAGTTTTTCTTAAAAGACTGGGATGTTAAGGAAAGAAGCCACTAGGGGAAAAGGCAGGAAAAAGTTAAGAACATTTCCTTCAGCCAGCTTTTAAAACACACTGCATTTCCTCTCTGCATGAGTTGGAGAACAGTTTTGGAAAACTGTTGTTTCTCACACACTTTCATCTCATGGCTGGTTTCAGAGACAAGTATTCACAGCTGTGTGAAGCAACTGAGAATCTGCTATTTGCAATTATTATGCTTCTCTTTATCTATAAGAATCTGCAGTGCTTATGCATGGCTCCTTTTGTCCTGTCAGTCCCACTCTTGCCCCCAGCCTGCTGGCTTAGTGCAGAGTATCCCTTGTCTCCCCCAGAGGACATCTTCTCCAAGCTGGCACACACCCCCCATCCCTTCTGTTTTTGCAGAAGGGTCCTGAACACTTTGTAGTCAAGTGGAGACATCCCTCTCTTCAGCTCTCTCAGTCACCTTCATGGACACCACTGGTAGCTCACAGTCTACACCACTAAGATCCATTGGTACTAAAATTGCTTTCTATTTCCACTCCTCTATTTGCTGGACACAACAGATTCCCTGTCATTATGTTTGCTTTAAGTCTAAGCAAAGCCATTTCACACACACTCCCCTACCAAAGTACTCTCTATTTAGGAATGTTCATGGCAGTTTCCCTCCTGAGGATTTATAAGAACTTTAAAAACATAACTTCATTCCTGAAGCTGGAAAATGTTAGAATATGGTTTTCTGAAGATGTGCAAGCTCAGGTTCATCAACTGGTTCTAGGTTATAGATCTCCATGGTGCAGGTGAGAAAAAACCCAAGTTGGAGCATAGAGCCTCTCTTCTGCTGCCTGTAACACACTGTTGAACAGCCCCATTTTTATCCCTGTCTCTTTCCCAGCAGGGCTCAGTGAAAAACATAATCTTCTCTTTCCTGGCCTTGTCTTTCTCACATCTGTAAACACCACAAATCATACCTTTGGAAATACAAGCTAGTCCTATTACAGAAACATGTCCTTTTCCTGATGACTGTTCACTTGGGGCTGTCAGTGATGTCCCTGCTGTGTATTTTGTGCAGGTGGGAGGCTCGGCCATGTAACGCACAGAACATACCCTTGCCTAAGAAGGGAAGGCACTTGACAATGTTTGCAAGAGTACCTGAATTTGGCCCTGAGTGCCAAACACCCAAGACCTGAATTTGAATGGACTAACCCCAAAGAAAACTCAGTATTAAACTCAGCTGTGCTTCCCATAATTCACTGACCTCGGGTCCTCCAGCAGGTCAGACCAGGTGTCCATATAATGGTAACAGGTGGAGAATGACCTTGCTCTTTAAATACACATCTCCCAGTAAGAAGCTACACCACATTACACAACACTAGAACATAATTAACATCCCAGCAGTTGGTTCTGAGTGTGGAACTTACACACAGGGAGGGTAAAAACCTGTCACAAACACCAGGCAATTCCCATGCTGCTGTTGTCCTGCAGATCATTTTGCTTCCAGCCTTCATTCCCTTCCTCCTATTTCCATCCACCCACTCAGGAGTCTCAAAGGCTGTGTGACGGGGGCACAGAACTGGACTCAGAGAAACAGCCTTTTACTGCCATAAAGTATCTTTTTCTCATCTGGGTAATTCAACCTATCTTCCACCTAAAGCAATTCCAGGACGCTACACAAGTGTACCTGTACAAGAAAATAAAGGTATTTTTTATGAAATCTGCAAGCATTTACCAGGTGGGACATGAACAATAATCAGACAACACCAAAGACATTTATTTATTTTCTAGAGAAGCACCTCCTAAGTGCCAGAAGCAGGGCAGGTAGTTATCCAAGTTTGCCAGGTCAGTTTTTAGCATGAGCTGCTCCCATTTTTCTTCTTCTCCCCTGTTCAGTGTGTCTGCCCCTCCTGGCAAGCAGCAGCCTTGAGAGGAAAGTTACTGTGCCCAGAAAGGGCTTGGCACTGCACTAATGTACTTTGACAGTGTGTTTTCTTCCCTGGCACCCAGCCACACACAAATCCCCTCTCTGAGTCACTCCCAGTGAGAAAACCAACACCGGCATTCTGCTCTGTTGAAATGGTAAGGCTGAGAGAGCAAACATAAAAGGAGCTGCCCATCAGAAGGGGCTGGGGATGAGCTGATGTCTGAAAGCATCAGAGGCAAAGGGAGGGAATTCCTATAAGTGCAGAGCAACGCTGATAAGGGGGGAAGAAAAAGAGTAGTGAAGGAAGCTGGAAAACTACTCCAGGCAGAGCAGATGATGCACACTCCCACCAGTGACTTATGGCAAAGTCAGGCCTCCCAGGCTGGACTCTCACTTTCTGCTTTCCTTCTTATTTTAATTGCCATAGCATTTCTTGGAGTTATCAGGGCCAGTTTTGTCCTGCTCTGTACAAATATGGCAGATGCCATCTTGGCAAGTACCAAGGTTGAAACAGGGACCAGCAGAGCAATAAAAGCAGGATTCTCTGCAGCCTGAGGTGGGAAGCCAGGCCAGCAGCTGGGAGCTATAACAGACCAATATCCTCTGCAGATTGGGCACAGATGTGGACATGTAACCACAGGCCAGGGTGTTACACAAACACATCATGTGGACAAACTGTGCCTCAAATGCTTACAGCCTAAACTGGCAACAGGCAGAGGAAGAACAGGACAAGCAGAAGATGGCAGTGAGGGTGAGAAATGAGTCTCCAATTTTCTTCAGAGTGAGATCAGAGCATGGAAGTTAATCTGGATATTACTAGAGAAGATTCACCAACCTGCACATCTTCTGACAGATCCTTTGTGTTTGCATGGCAGGATCCAGAAACAGACAGGAACTTTGGGGGGCATTTTCTCAGTAACTTAGCTCCCCTCAGGCTGCTTTGCCACAGTTATTGAAGTGGTTAGTTACTTTACACAGGAATGAAACAGGTGGAGAATAAGCCAGAGGCTTGCTTGGCTGAAGGTAATGTGTCTTCTGCCTTGGAAAAAAAAGCAGAACAAACGTCAGCAGGCCTCCATTCAAGCACTCCAGTGACTAAGCCCTCTTGGAAACCTTTAGACACAGCTTACTTATACTTGTCTCTGAAGGTAAAAATATGGCAGTGCATACAAGTCATAGGTCACTGTGTGAAGACATCTAATTTTGAGCCAGGTACTAATAACAGGAGCATCCTAGGCGTGCTTGGGACATTTACAGAATCAGCAGCTGGCAGTTCCCTCCCAGCATAGGCATAAAAAGCAGATATATGACCATGTAACTACAGTCCTGCATATTTGAAAGTAATCCTCTGCTCCAGGCTGCTAAAAGCTAGTTTGAAGAGCAGATTTCTGTGTTTAAAGCTCTCTCTGACTGGGCAGTAGTGAGAGACTACAAAGTTGTTGCATGAGACAGAGGGAGAACTGCCACAATATTACAGCCTTGCAAGGAGAAAAGGCAGATGAACTAATCTATTTCCATAATTGCACAGTGTTCTGTAGACCAAACAATACACAATCCACTCATCGGCTTTATGCAATCTCATATAAAATAAACCAGGATGCCCACAGGATCAAGTATAACTTGGTGGGTTTAGGCAGATACTCCAGACCACACAACTCTGAGAAGCAGTAATCAATGGAATAAATAAAAATATAAGCAGGCATCAAATTACTTCAAATACCAAGGAATAGCACAGGAGACTAAACCTTTATTATGTGGCAGCCACCATGAAATGGGATGTATAAATAAAACCAAGTGAAAATGGAAATTGCATGCAAGGCAGAAACCCTATAGAGCTCAGCATCTCCCAGGATCTCATACTGGGCATTGGTGATCCAACCACTATATCTCTGGTAGCTGTTTCCCCAGGCAGCCTCATTGTGTCTCCTGTCAATGTTTCATGACAAGAGCATCTTCCCTTGTGCATACTCGCACTTGTGTTGAAAGGCACCGGTGTGCAGCACCCACTCACACAGGCCCTCACAACCAGTTTTGTTAACAGCTGCACCCACAGAATCTTTTAGAAGGGGAATGAAGCAGAAAAAGCCAACACTTAACAAATCAGGATCAACCAAAGCTACTCAGCCTGTAGAAACAGTGTGAGAGGAAAGCATACTTCTGATGCACAGTATGAGGCTTCACAGCACTTCAAGTTATAGTAAAAGCCTTCTACACTCAAGCTACATAAGAGTCATCAGTTGCTCCTGGAAGCAGTCAGGGTGCAGAAAGATGGAATTATATCCAAATCTTATGGCTGAGGACCCTCAGTATGATGCTTCCTTGGCTTCCTCTCCTTCTCCCAGAATACACAGACCAGCTTCGACCCCTCTCTATGACTGCTCTGGGATAAAACCTCTACTTTTTCCAAAATATGGCTTCAGACTTCAGAGCTGTATATACACCCACATGTAGAGCTGTGCACGAGTGCCTAAACCTGTGTGCACAGAAACATCACCTGAGTCACGACAGTGCTTCTGCAAAGCCCAAACCATGGGCTAAGGTACATGTGTAGCTGAGATGAATCAGCACAGACATGATTTTATTTTCACCACCTGAGGATCTCATGCTAAATGTCTCTTTGTGCTCATGTAAAAAAAGCTGGACGGACAAGTTACAGCTCCCAGGGAAAAGCACATGCTTGTTTAAAGATGGAGCAAGCTCCTCCTCGTTCTAACAGCAGAACCAGATGCTGCACTGATATCACTACCCTTGAACTTACCCTTGTCTGAGTCATCTATGAGATGGTTGAAGCTGACAGGCTGTTAAAAATCATTGCCCATGGATTATATTCAAAGAGAGCTTTAAAATATTTTTTAATTATTTTTGCTTCCACTCCACCAAACACTGTTAATCAAGAACTATTTCCAAAACATGCTGTATGTAGCAGAGCTACACTCCACAGGAGAGGCACCAATTGGGTTGGACACCTTCCAGCTCCAACTGTCAGATGATCAAGGTGTTCTCATTCTTAGAATAAGGTGCTCTTTATGGGCAGGGAATTTACATTTTTTCTTTATTTATGCAAAATGCAAAGGAGAATGCTTGGCTGTGGGGAAATCAAGCTGCCTGGTTGGATTTTGCATTTTGATGACCATTCACTACCAGTGATATACTTAATACTTTTTCTCACTTATTACTTGCTTCATTTCCCAGGTTGTTATTTCTTCATGTAGCACATAAAGACCTGGCCTCTGCTCTCCCCATCTGGTTGTGACAACGTGCAACACCCAACCCCTTCCTGTAGGTGCATCAGGAGAAAATTGGAAGGAATTTTGTAGCTCCAAAACCTTGTGATCCAGCTTTAAGTCTTGCACTGGTTTTTGGACTCGGCTAGCTCTGTGTCACACAGAGCAGTTTGTTTGCAGAGATTTCACTACTCCTGATTTTCCTCTACTTTGCATTCCTATTTTTTTTTTTACATCCAAAGCCCAGTATGGGAAAATGTGAACTCAACACAGAACAAACCTTAGTGCTTCAAACACTGTTGCTTAAAAGTACCACAGCATGTGCAAAAATGAGAACAGATTTTAAAGAGGAATAAAAAAGAAAACCCCACAAAGAAAAAATGTCAGGTTTGTCTAAGAAGTGATCCTTTTCACTGTGGAAGGCTTCACAGATTCAAAATCCTTTTCACAATCCTCCTAATTTAGAATTGGTAAAACATGAAGGTACCCCTATTTCAGTGGTTTGAAGTTTCATCCTGAAAAATGTTGGGAAATTTTTGAAAGAAGCTTCACCATACTTTATAGTTTACATTATAATTGCTATCAATGTGTAGAGACGGTATAGAAATATATAGATAATAATAACATAATTTCAGTAAAAATAGCACAAGATTAATTTACTCCAGGATGCTCTAAAAATTAGTCAGATTTAAAATAGTTTATTTTCAAAGAGTGCAAACTGTTTTTACCAAAATAAAATCTTTAATGTAATCTTTCCTCAGAAGCTTTGAAAATTTATATTAAGAATTTGAAAACCACTTAAAAAAACTCGTAAGAATGTAGTAATACTTCCGCTAGTTAACTAATTTATCAAGCAGCAGCACTGAATCTAATAAAAACAAGTCCAAGACACTAAATGTGTCCTTCAGTCTGGATTTTCCCCTCAGCTTGTTTACATCCTCGGTTAGGCATATTTTCCTGATCACCATGGAGTGTAAAGAGGTCCCCAGTTCACCAAAAAACCCCACCCCAAACAAAGAGACCCCCAGCAAACAAACAAAAAAACCCTAAATCACATCTCGATCCTGAAGATGCTGAACTGTTCCTATCTGGAGTGTTTGTTCAATTTTACAACTACATTTATTTATTCAAAGAGTATTTTCACACTGGCTCTCCTCCCAGGCATGTTTAAACAAGCAGCAGCACACGGTGCCAGGACACAACAGAAACGTGTTCTATAGACAAGTAAACACAATACCCAATGGCTTTAGCTGCCCACACCATGAAGGGATTTTGAGCAAGTCACTTCAAATTAAGTTGCAGTCTCTGGACACAAAGCAGAGTTGGTTTAGAGCTCTTTGGCTATGTTTTGGGTTGTGGTTCTTTTATTGCTTTGGTTTTTAAGCCATTGGCTGGCCCACACTCCCCAAAGATGTGGGCTATTCATTCTGTTCCAGCTTAAAGACTCAAACTGGACTTGATTTCAGTATGAAGTGCGTGGTCTGTAATGTGGTTATAATTTAGCCTGGAAACACAGCGAGCCATCTCTACCACGCACGGCCTGTGTGCCTGTGACTGCAGCGGGAGCGGCCACCAGCCCAGCCGTCAGCACAGGCCGGTTCTGATGGGCCCTCATGAGGCACACGAGGCCGGGCAGCCGCGTCACGCCCTCGGGATGTCGGTCGGTCCAGTCCCACTGCAGCCAGGTTAAAAAAAGAACACTCAGCAAGGAAAAAGGCATCTTTTCCTGAGAGCTGAGGTTAGTCCTCACCATCAATCTGTTGGCGGTGGCTGAGTGACAGCCCAGCTCCTCCCGTGCGGAGCTGGAGCCAGGCCGCAGGAAACGGCCGCCCCCGTGCAGGCCCGGGCGGCTGCTCCCACTGCCATGGCTCTCCATCCCCGGGACACTGCTGCAGTCATTTTCCTGTTGTGCAGGCAGAAGGGAGGAGAGCGACCCACACATGGCTCCTACAGAGATTACAGCCTTGTCAGCAAGAGCTGAAAATACAGGCGAGCTGGCACCGTTTCAGAGCTACAGCCTCCCCCCCTTGCCCTTTCCTTTACAAACACTCTCCCTGAGTCATGGATCAGCGCTGGATCCATCCATAAACTCTTCCTGGAAGACCAGCACATCTTGACCTGGGACCAGATATTTCCCCCATCATCGACATTTCTCCTTGCTTTTGTTAATGTTAGAACGATCCTTTCAAAATTTCTTTTCTTAAACAATGGATTCCAAACTTTGAGATGATTCTGCCAGAGTCTACCAGCGCCCCAGAGGGCACCAAGTAGAGCAGCTATAGTGAGTTACCTGCAAGGAACACGGCTGTGGCTCTCTCAGCAGAACCCAGGAGACTGCATCTACCCGCCAGCCCAGCGGGTGAACTGGCCCTGCTTTACCACAGCTGTGATTCTGGGCTCCCCAAGGCTGGAAGTCTCAGCAGCTGCTGCTGAATTCCCTCTAGAATAGCCATTTCAATCTCGGCTCCATGTGGAGCTCACTGGCAAGGAAGGAGGTGAAGGTATAACAACCTGGATGTAGTCCTCCAGCACAGCCACCTAGTGTGGCAGCACCACAACAGAACACTTCCCTACTGCTTCTGTCAAAAATTTTTGCCATTACACAATGCCTGTATTCCATGTCAAATTAAAAAAGCCTTCTCCAAACCTGGAGGACCTTCACTCCCCCGCCTTTCATTCTTTTCTCTGTGCTCATGTCTCCCTCTCACTGGAATATTTACTGTTTTGACGTCAACTTGCACCAAGAGCCAGGAGGCATCTGACAGCGTTTTGTCAGTGACAGACAGCACAGCCTCCTCTGGTCCCCATTTAGTGAAAAACAGTTCTTCACGTGAGACAAACCACCACAAGCTCAGCATTTAGAGCCTAAGTGTCACATTAGATGGGAACATTAGGATCTTCTGCTGTGTAAGATTTTGGCACCTCTTCACTTTTATGGTTCAGAACTGTTGACATGATAAAATAAAACCCCTAACTGAGGTTCAAGATGCTTATTATGGTGAGGAAGAGAATTGTATGGTGTGGGAAATTTCCAACACAAATAATTATGACCATTATTTTGAGGCATGACCACACTGTTCCATATTTGCAGTCTGGGCGTGGGTAGATTTTGTTTCAAGGCAGGACATCCATCACACCCCACTGCCCTGTGCACAGCATGACTGTGAGAGGACTCACGTTAAGTGTACTGGATTTGGAACCCTATGGCAGGTCACAAGTGTCACTGGAAATAACATGATAGAGGAAGAAGTAATAGAGCACCATGACAGAGCATTTAAAGAGCTGGGCAATCATTGAACGACGACAGTGATGACTGGAAAATAAGAAGCCACTGAAGGACAGAGTTTCAGTGGGCTTTCCCTGCACCCCCTCAAGCACCAAAACATACTATGATTATTTTAAAGGTATATTACTACTGATAGTCATCCTATGGCCAAAACCAACAATATATTTGCCTCCTTCCTAAGGTGTTTGCACTTCATCACTGAGATGACACGTTTCAGATGAACTGGCTTTTTATTGTGGAACTATTCCAAAGTAGAGTATTTTGTTAACTAACATTTGCTGCACATAGAGGTTTATTACTGAAGGGTTGCTCTTAAGTGCCTAATCTTAAAATGAAAAGGAAGTGGATTATATTTTTTATGAGAGTTAAAAGTATTATTAGAGCTTGGAAGTTCAAAATAAGTCATGTTAAGAGTGGTTTGCATAGGTGCTACAGGTATTTACTTTAGGGCCCACAGTTTTTCAGTGTGGCACTTTTATTCCAGCCAACAAATAGGAAAACAAGCTGTTAGAGACCTAACTAACCTACATGTCTCTAAAGGTAAGTAATGGACTGACATGAATGCCAAATTTGATGTCTCTTGTAAATAGTCCCATTTAAACTGCTCTCCCAAGCCTAGAAAATCTTGCCCCCAATCTGCCTAAAACTACAAAACTTGCTCAGGTTTGATGCTCACAGTAGCAGAATTGCACAGTATTTAAGTTTGCAAAACCTTTTACTGAAGTGTTTCACTTCTACCTGACAATGACCACAGCTGGGCAAATAGCCAAGTCTCCAGTCCAGCACAAAACCCAGAAATCAAGGAAATGCCATTTGCCATTGACTCAACAGATGTTATTAAAAAGTATAAATAGTTTAATGGCTTTTTGAAGTGACAAATATCTCCAGTGCCTCCAAAAGTTCTCTCTTCAGGTTATTTAACCATATTAAAATCTTGCTGGATTTTTTTTTTTTTTGGGGGAGGGGGGTGGATTTTGGTGGAAATGGAAATGGATAGTAGAGAGGAGAGGCTGTTTGTTCTTCATTCTAAATTTAGACCAACTCATCAATTAATTTCAAAAATGTCAAGCTCTTTCAGCACTTCTGTAATTTTATATTCTGAAAACACTGAAGCAGAACATTTACACTTTTTAAAGTAGTGGCTCCATTCAGCAAAAACAATTTATAAACAACAACCTGAAAACAAGGAATGGAAGAGTTGAACAGAGACTTTCCTGTTCCCTGGATGACTGCCTGTCCCCTTGTACCCCCAAAACACCCCCAAACCAACCAACCAATCAACCCCCACCAAACAAAACCAAACCTCATCGTTTAAGCATATGACTACACATACATATACAAAATAGCACATAACTGCTACACATTTGAAGTCTAAGGACTTCTAAAATAAAGCTATATGTGAATCCAATTATGATTAAAATTCAAGCATCTCACAGTATAGGCATTCTCAGATAATTATTGCATCCATGGCAGCATTTGGGAAAATAAATATCATCCCAATAAAAGACAAAGCAGTATAGTCTCTTCCCATGAGTTTCATGCAAATAAAACCAGGAAACAAATACGTTTCACACACTGCCCATGAGAAAGCCTCTATTTGCATTATGAAAACAATCACATTCTGCACACAACAAATACTCCCAAGTTTTTGTCATCCATCATCTTGCCTCTTCTAAAATTGCAATAACCAAACCAACAATTTCCCAACTCTCAGCTCTGCAGCTCTCTGTAGCAGAAACACCTGCATCAAAGGTTTAAACAGACCACACACATCATCTGCTCCATCCAGTTTTCAGAACATTCTAAATTTAATTATTGGTCCGTATTGCCTCTTCACCTGCTCACAAGTCCTGGAAGCTCCTTGTGCAGCTGAAGCATGTAACTGCACTAAATCTGCATTGTACTGCTCTCTGCAGGAGAAGGAATGCTTCCAAAGCTAAGGACATGGTGGAAATGGATGAGTTATGGAGCCCGTTGGGAGTTTCCCCCTTTCACCACCACACACCTTGAACAAACCAACCCGACCATTTCAAGGGTTGTAAAGCAAACCTCTGCTTTGCACCTATAACTGGGGGCCGCCACTCCACTGCTCCCCAAAATAAAAGCACATGGTCCCACCTGTGTCTGGACACCTAAGCCTTACACTGCCTTTGCTGCAGCTGTTTTACCTGCAGCTGTTTTTACCAGAAAGCAGGTACAGAAGACATCAACCAAGCCACCTGCCCACACCTCATGGTCCAGGAAACGTGACACACCCAGAGCAGCAATGCGGGAGCTTGAGCACTCCTTTCTACAGAAATAAATACAGCGAAGGAAGCAACTCTAACCTTCTGCCATGCCATCCTGCCAGCACACCTCAACTTTAACCTTCAAGGTTTCCCCCATCCCTGTCCATTCTGCTGAGGCTGCCAAAAAGGGTGCGATTGGTGTCATTTGGGATGGCAGGATCTGCAGGGCTGACATATGACCCTTTGGAAACTGGACTGTACCCAACACTTCTATTTCCCCAGGCCCTTAAGCAGCTGTCAGAGTGCTGACCTATAATCCCTCCTGTCCCATCCCATGCAGATTCTGAGCTGGTGACACAACATGGAAGGCTCTAGGTACTTGCAGTCATTCAGGCATCTAGAACAAGGAGCTTTCCAACCCATGGGCTGCTCGTGCAATGGCCAAAAGGATTTTGCAGCCAAAGATAAACACACCTCTACAGTTTCCAGCCAGCTATAGCTTCTAAGGCAGGCAGTCTTCTCTTCTGCTTCACACAAGGAAGGAACTGGTTGTTCTTCAGGCCCACCTGCCACCAACCTACCAAAAACAGATCGGTCACCTTCAACTCTGGCAGGAGTCTCTTATTCTATCAACAGTGTGTTAAATGGCTTTCAATCCCTTGCATATCAGCCTGGCATGGGAAGCTCTTTCAGGCTGGGTGACAGCATCATTTTAATGTTGATATTTGCGAATATAAAGAAAAATAAATCTGCATTTACTTGGCAGTGATAAAATGCCTTTTAGATCACAGGTTTCGGCAGCAATTTTTTCCCCAGAAAAATTCAAGTAGAAAGTGGAGGACTGAAAACGCAACATCTTAAGAAATTATCTTAATCTCCTTTTTATTTTTCATTAACGTTTTACCCTCAGCCCTTTTCCCTCTTCTCATTTCCATGTATTTTCTTCTTCCCCCCTTCCTTCCATACCCACCCTTTATTATACATACATCTGATATGCTTGTGTTAAGGAGGACTATGATACTTCATCTGCATGTTGGATGGTAAGACCCACTCTTAGAGTGCAAATTAGGACTGAAACTTGTAAAAAAAAGGTTTTAAAAAATTGCTTCATAACCTCTCCCTTTAAACCACTTCTAACTCTGCCCTATTCCCTTTATTTCTCTTTGTCTGCTATACACAACAGGTATTCCCCATGTAGGTGGATACAGCAATAGCTAAGAGAAATGGGAGATGAAAGCCTGCTACCTGTTTTTTATTTATGTCCTGTAAAACCCCTGTAAAAGAGCATGTGGAGTTACACAAGAGATCCTGTAAACAAGGTGAGGGCCAGTTGCTTTTTACAGCACAGAAAATCTCCATTTCTTGGAATAGACAGATCAGCTTGGAAGGAAGTCAGCCCTCACCTCAAGGTCTTTCTCCCTCTTTAGGGCTCATCAGAAACAGCAGCTAAGCCAGAAGGCGCTGCCCAGGAGTCAGGAGAGCCAAACAAACAGATCAGTGTAAGGCACAGCCTCAGCTGCAGTGATGTTTCCATTTCTCGCCTGGCCAGGCACCCGGAGGTGGGGTCGTGTTGTCAGAGCAGTATTTCCTCAGCTGCCAGGCTCAGCAGTCTGGAGATTTCTGCTAGAGGAGCACAGCTGGGACTGGCAAGCAGCACTTGTCCCAGGGTTAATATATGGCTGTGTGCCTCCCCGATAGACTTGGGAAGCCAAGGAGAGAAAACCTGAGAACTGTTCCAGAATTAGATCAGATGGCCCTGAGCCATCTTCACAGCCCTGGGTACCCAGAGAACTGGGGGAGAGTCTAAGATATGAGTTTCACACTGGTGGGCAGGTCCAGCACCAGCAAGGGTGAAGAGAAAAGTTCATTTGCATTTCTGCTCCCCTTCCCAGCTCACCTCTCACACCATCTGAATCTATTCTTTCTGCTTTGTTTTCCCTCCTGTACTCAGCAGTGCTCTGACTTTCCTCCCCCCCCCAGCCCTCCATATGCAGTTCAGCTCCAAGCTGTCACTCAAAAGGTTGACATTTCTGAAAAATGTCCAGATACTTCAGCTATTTCTATTCTGCCTGACATAAGGTGAAAATCTGAGTCAGCTGGCTGTGCTCTGTCAGGTTTTTTGCAGCCAGCGTTCTGCCTCTCAAAAACACCCACCTAATTTTGGAAACACCAGTCTTAACTTTGGTGCTCCTGATGAGAAGCAGAAAAACACACTCAACTTAATCCCAGCTGCAGAAAAGGATCCAGAGAAAGGAAGATGCCTGAATATGAAAAAAAAAGAAACCAAACTTGCTCCTGCTCACTTACAAACATTTTATGTAGTTTTTATGGGAGGAAGACAGAAGCCTCTTGCCAAAAATATTGTCTGGGCATAATTATTCCTCTCTTCTCCCCCTGCCAAGCTAACCTCCCTCTGAATCAGGACATAAGGAAGGAATAGAGCCAGACAGGACTTCTACACATTTTGGCTCAACATACTGCAAGTGTAAGCTGTCAGGCAGCACTGTAGCAACAGAAATGTGTTACTGAGTAGTATGGGAATATTAATAAGCAGGAGATGGACTTGAACTTCTGTCACAAAGCATCCTTCAGAACCACAAAAAGAATAGAAAGGGAAGGAGAGAAGAAAACAAACTAATCTGCTGTTCAGGGCAGTACTCAGCCATTCTAGAGGGAGCAAATTTACCCCAGGCCAAAGCTTCACCATGACAGTGGCCATTTGAAGTGACTAGTAAGTCTGAGACTCGCAAAATTGTTTCAACTCTGCTCCCAGTGACATCAAAAGTAAACTACAGATAAGTTTCAGTGAAAAGTGACATAAATAAAATTTTTAAAAAGCACTTTTGAAAAGCTCAATTTTATGTTCTAGCTCCAAAAGCATAAAAAACCCTACCCCAATCCCCAACCTCAGCTCATCCTATTTCCATGCCACAGGATTAGCTCTACCTTTGTCATGCCTTGTCAGCATTTCTCAAAATGACCTTAGAATTTTGCAGTTCTGAAGGCTCTGTACCCTCCTAAACCATCTGTCCCAGGACATCACTGCCTTAAAATCCTATCAAAACCTGCTTCTTCAGCAGCATAAATCCATTCTTTCTTTACAGTTTGTCACAAAATACAGTTTGGTCCCTTTCTTTTTGCAGGGATTTCAATAGAAAGGCTTTTTTAATACTGAAAGCTGTAAAGGCTGGGGTCACTTAGCACTGAAACAATGGGCACTAGTACTATGGTCTTACATTCATATCACCTAGAAAACAGCAATGAATTCAAGCCTGGAGAATGAACCACAACACCTCTGATACTTCTAGATGAAACTATTGTAGGGTGCAATAGCAAGAAACAACTTTTGGAGGCCTCATCATGACCACCATCCACCCCCCCACATTCTTGGCAATTAGTCTTTTGTACTTACTATTAACAAATAGCCAGCTGCCAGCCATGAGATAACTTTAACAATTATTAAACAACATAGTAAATTCTCACTGTCACTCACCCTTCACAACACAGCCACCTCTTCTCATTTAGTGGTGTGTCCGGTGCCAAGCCAAGCCTCCAAATGAAAAACTCTCAGCCTTGAGAGGGAAAATAGAAGCAGGGCCTCTGGAAGCTACACCTCACAAGGGTAACGAGGCTGCCAAGGTGCCTCTCTGCTGGGCTGGTCAGGTGTGCTCTGGCCTTTCCTTACAAATCCTGTGAGGACTCTTCATCCCCAGCTGTAAGGCTTTGTGGTTTACAACTACAGTTGAAACCAGAAGGAGCCTGTGTACTATTTCCAGCTTGAGGAACTTCTGGTGAAAAAGTGAAAAATATTTCCTCTCTTGGAAACCCTGGCTTTAAACCTGAATCAGTTGTGAACTCTAATTCAGAATTAAATTGTGGTTCTTTGTCTTTTTCTAATTAGTACTGTCACCTGTCTGTTACTGGCATATCAAACAGATGTTGCCTGTCATCAAAAGTGGCTCCTGCTTTGTAGTTTCATTAAGGTAGGCAAGAGAGCCTACCAGGTATTAGCTAGGGAAAAATCAGGAAGAAACTCAGGCCTATGGTCTAAGCACAGTGTTGGGAATGAAGCTCTGCTGTGCTTTTCACTGAACTTAAAGTATCATTCTGATACCACTGAGAAAATCAGTTAGTGTCTCTGGACCTTGTCCTCTGGAATATCATCTCCATTTTGACCATAAAGCCATTGTCCCCAGTTATCCATCCCTGCAGGGGGGACCATGTTTGCACAGTGCTTTGTAAACCTATGTTTTTAAAAATTATCTGCTGGCACCCGAGTCAGAAGCTGTAAGTCATTCTACACCCTCCAAGTAAGAAATTGGATTCTACTGACATCCCTGGGAATGTTCTCTCTGGCTTGAAGCTGTTCTTATTTAGGTATTGTAAGTGTGTCCTGTAGCCAGTATTGTTTTGTGGCCAACACTATTGCTATGGCTCTATAAATCTGCAGACACTCTGCAGCAGGAGTGCAGTGCCAAAAAACTGCAGAGTTCTCTGCTCTGCTTCCAGTTTGGGAACACATGCTGGAGCAATACAGCTAGGCAGATGTGGCATCCTGAGCACCTGATAAAACCTGGTAACTGGAGAGGGATTTCTGCATGTCTCTCAACTGAAATGCTCAAATGTTACAGCAAATGAATGAAAAAATGAACAGGAGATGTTGCATATTAGTACTTCTAGGACCTATACCCAAAGAGGTACAGTTGGCAGTCACTGGTGTGTCTGTGTCTTCTCAGACTTCCTTTCCTCCCCTGCCAAATCAGCTCCCAGGCTTACTTCCTTTGTAGCATGGAGAGGGTAGCAGCTCGCTGGGGGACTGCTTACTGCAGGAAAAACAGCCCCTTCACAGAGCAGAACAAAGAGAACATCAATCCAAGCTGATGGGGCCGAAGGGGCTTCTCAGTGCTGCAAAACCCACCTTCCCATCTGTGCAGCAACTGCAGGAGAGAGCTGGGAACCCTGGGGATGCTCTCCCTTGGCACCCTCCCAGGTTCTCAGCTGGCTGCTCTGCTCTGCTTGGTGTGAATGAGAGAAACTCTGGCTTCAGATGCTATTCTGCCTCTTTCCAAAACCCCACAGTCTGGCAGGAAGGGAGGTGCTTTAGCAGGGGGAACTCAGATTTATTCAGTACAATTCAGCCTGCTGCAGAGGACAGCTCTTGTAGAGCAGGTGGCAGCATTACAGCACTACCTATAATAGCTCTGCAGCAATAATTAGCATTCTGCTAAAGGCATAACATGGCCTCTCCTAGGCCTGTCTGCTCCACTAACCACTGCTCCCACCCACAGCAGCTGCATCCCCATCCCACCACCTGCTGCAGGCCAGGTGAGTGAGTTTGTGTCAGTCTAACCCCCGACCATTCCATCTCCAGCACAGCCTCTGCCAGGCAGAACAGCATTCCTCCCAGGTCAGGTACTAAAGGGTAGTGCCAGTCCTGTCCATGGAGCTCCTACCTGCCTCAGAAGATGGAAGGGGAAGAGGGTGGAGAGTTGCCAGAGCTGTGCTGACACCAATTCCGTGTCTCATGTGCTGTGGCCATGGGATTTTGCCCTTGGGCTGGCTCTTGAATGACTGCTCAGTGGGAGTGGGCTACTGTCTGGCCTTGCAGCTCACAGCACAGGAGGGGAGCTGAAGAGAGCGGCTGTTCCACTGCTGAGATGGGGACAGTAGGTTGTTATTAGTTATGTTGTGGTGCTGCCTAATATGTTCTGGGTGCATTCCAAAGGCAGAGAGAAACAGGGGCCCTGCCCTGGAGAGCCATGTATAATTGAAAGAGCAGTCAATGCATTATCCAAGCTGCGGGCTCTCCAAACAAACCATCCCTCCCATTCAGAGGATTGTTTGAGGCTGAAGGGAGTGCTGGGGATCATGCAGACCACCCCAACTACTGTCATGGACTGGGATTTATTTAATCTTCCCAGAGCAATGGCTGGAAGCTTAGAAGAGATTCCACAGTGTCCCCTGATAGTTTGTTCCAATTGCTGTAACTCTTCTTGGAATGATGAGGTTTTTTCCTAATATTTATACTAAACGTTCCCTGCTGCAGCCTCAAGCCATAACAGCATTTTCTGTCATTTTACTAATGAGAGTGTTTGATGTGTGCTCTTCCTCAGAACATCCCTTAAATATATCTGAGCACAGCCAGCCTGTCTCCTCCATGGTACGAGCTATCCCAGGGCTCCCAGCATTTCCTCAGAGGCCACAGCACTTTCGTGGGTCAGTGCACAGCTCCAGCCAGCTTGCCCGTCTTCATCTCAGCTGGTACAAATGGACACTAAACACAGAATCTTCCTCCGACTTTCTTAATAAGTTCCACATGGCCAGTGCTCTCCATGCCTCCAGCATTCAGGCCCTCTGAGCTCTTTGCACCCCATCATTTAGGAGCCTTCACAATCATTGACACAGTGAGAGACTCTCGAGTTGTAATTGGGGTCTTTTGTTACTGAGGCAGAGAGATAACTGGGGGTCCCCAAGGTGCTCCAGAAAAACAGTGGTGAAACTCAGACTGCATCCAGAAGTGCTGTGGGTGGACCTTTATGCCACATTCCTTCCATTCTGCTGCACACATGTCTCTGCCTAAGGATGAAGAAATGCACTGTGATGTCCTGTTCACACAGACCTGGATAATCAAACTCTTAAATAAACTCAGAAGCTGATTCCTGAGATTATTCATGAACTGGGGAAATATATTTGCTCCCCATTTCTCCTCGTCTCTCATAGATAACAGGTGAAAGCATACATGTTTTGGTCTCAGCAGTGAAAAGCAAATTAATTATTTATTGCAAGTCTTCCTGGGTAAAGCCTTTCAGAATCATTTTCTAATCTCTGGTGCCCCAGTGAAGCCTCTGGAAAGGACCTCAATTTCTGGGACCATCATGCAGCTATGCAAGAACTTTCATTGATGTCAGAGCACCCAGAATCCTGATCCCCTCTGAAAATGTTGGTCATCATTAGTAAAGAACTGGTTAAAGTGTGCAGCATCTGCTTGGTTCTTCTCTCTGGATACAGCTACCTATCTGGGATTTCACCAGGAGTAATGAACAGCTAAGACTAGATGGATGAAACCAAGGCTGCACTTACTGGTGATTTTATCTTGGTAGATATAAATCAATGAGAAAAGAGAAACAAAAAAAAAAAAAAAAGAAAGAAAGGAGAAACAATAAAATCCAAGACAAAATATCTGTAAAGAAAGATGTTTTGCAGAGTTTTTTTATGAGGTTTCAGGTGGCCTTCCTTAATCCTGACTCAGAGAATTCATGAATATTCCTGACTCTAGGAGGACAGACTTCTGTTGCATAATGTAATTCTCGCTGAATTTTCTCTCTGAAGTGCATGCATGGACTTCAACCGATGGCCTTTTCACAGCGTTTAGTATTCATACTAAAAGGTATTTGCTTTTGTTGGTTTTACCTGGCCATTTTTGGGGTCCTGAATCACATCCTAAGCAAGCTTATAGTCAATCAGGAATGATCAGTGACTTTAAATGACCATTAGGCTTCAGTATTTAGGAAGAGAAGTCCGTTAATAATCAAGATCTAGAGGACATTCCCTCAGTTAATTTCCAGGGCCTGCTTTGAAATTCCCCATGCATTAAGGGCTTGCAGAGTAGCCTAATGATTAGAGAAGCATAATTCAAACCTAATGATTAAAGAAGCATATAATCACAAAGCCTGGTATTTCTTCCCAGCTTAGAATGTGCTCATGTAAACATTGTGTATTGCACTTGGCTGAGCACCCGAGCTGAATCCCCTTCTTGCTGTGCTGTCCTCCAGCCACAGAAGCAGGTTCATTCATCACAGGGCTGCTGGCAGCCTTTGCCAGCTGCTGTGCACATCACCACTTGTGATCTAAAAACTAAGTGTTTACATGGTGGAAGGTTTCACAAAGAAAACTAGACCTCAGTCATAATCCCAAACCACTGGCTTCACCTAGAGGAGACTGGAAGCCTCTAAGAGGGGACAGCAAAGTATTTTGTGACCAACCAGAATGGTAACCATGGCCATCATGATGACACTGATCAAGGGACAAGTGGAAGAGGCAGCTGTGGGCAATGACAGAATATCCACACTGAGGACAGAGAGATGAGGAGCTGCACTGCCCATGGAGCCTTGCAGGGACCATATGTGCTGTGACATGGCAGGATTCCCGAAATGCCAAGGCAAATCAGACAGGCTGTGCAGTCAGCACAGCCAGCAGAGCCAATGCAAGCCTTCCCCTTTGGAAGAGGAAAGGATGCTGGAGTTTGGGTAGCCCCAGGGCCGAGAGGTTGCAGCTGCCTCACTGATTTTGCTCTGGGTTAAGGCTGACAACTGCAAAAACATTCCCTGACCTTGCTGTTCTTTGTCACTCAAAGCCAGCATTTGGCTGGACTCAGAGGAAATCACAGACTCACTCTTTCAAACGTAGGGAGAAAAATGAAAACCCACAGCTAAAACAGCTGCTTCCTTCAGCAGCTGACCCCTCGGGTGGAGACCAAAGCAAGCTGCTTCCCCTGCTCTCCTCACTGGCTCAGAGGACAGCCCTCCTACACACTATGCACTCTTAGTAGGGAGGAGCTCCTGAGGGACCTCAGGTGAAGTTGGTGGAAATAAAAAAAAAAAAAAACACCTTAAAATCTTAAAAGTGAGATTTCAACATCAGTTTTTATGCTGTACTAGAATGAAATGAGATGTGTAAATTTTCCCTGGAAAATGAATTTATCCTTTGCTGGGATCCCATCCCAGGTGAGTGCCTTCACAGCTGGGCAGAGCCCCAAGGTGCTGGAGCCCTTCCAAATCAGGCTGCAGTGCTATTCTTTCAGTTCCTGCAAGGAAGATGTCCCAGGGTTTCAAAGCAGGGGGTGCCACCCCTCTGTGGTGCGCAATGCTGGGGGCTCTTCTCTCCTTCCCTCCAGCTTGCAAAAGAGAACCTTTCCCAACAGCATGTTAGCTGAAACTCCCCGGGGAGAGCTGGTGGAGAACATTGACAAACACTTCATTTGTGACTGGGCACAGATGGAAAATGAGTACTGAGATTTTCTGACGGGAGTATGTTTATAAAGAGCTTAGGGTATCTCAGGTATCTTCAGATCAAATGAGAAAGGGAGGTTTAACTGCTTCCTTATGTTAGGTGACCCCTCACTGAGGGCAATGGGTTCAGAAGTGAGACTTCAGTTCACTGAAATTCTTATTCAGCTGCTTAGATCCCGACTGGGTTATTTGAGAGCATGCAAACAAGTTGAAATAGGACAGGAATGAAACCCAAATTCCCTGTGTCGCAGGGTTCTGTTTAGCAGCTCGTCACTCCTCGCAGGCACAGCGCATGTGACTCATCTCGGCAGTGTCAGCAGTGAACCAACACACCCCCGAGAATGAAAGAATGTTTCCAGACCTACTGTGACCTAAAGTTCCTCTGGATTTCAGCCTCCCTAGGAGGGAAGGCAAGGCAAGGACAGACAATATGGACAACTGTGCTGGAACATTCCTCATTTATCACAGAGAACCCTTCCATAAAATGATCAAATGTGCCAGAAACAGATGATTTACTCCTGAACAGTCACTCCAGAACTGGGCTTTTCTGTCAGAAGCCTGAAAACTTCTCTAATTCTTGGGCTAAACAGATATTTTCAGTAGACTATAACAATTCCACTGATCAGTTCATGCCCTTCCATTTCTGTGCTGAAGCTGATCTTCAACTTAAATAGGTTTTAACACCCTGGTTCTGTGTGCCCTGTATCCCATCTTAGCCTCATCTTAGGCAAGTGACAACTTCCCTTCAGTCTTTTTTAACATCATTATCTCTTACTTCCCCTCTAGCCTGCTCCCTTTCAATTTTTTCCACTTTTGTCATAGTCACAAATTTCTTAAGCTCTGTTAAAAATTCCCCCTCATGACCTTATACCTTTATTATTTCACTGAAGTTTAGACAGATGTGATCTATCACATCTCCTTTGTCCAGATCTTATCAAAGAAAACCATTAAGTGAATCAGACATGATTTATCCTTTATCAACACTTGTAGTTTATGTCATTTTTCCATTTCTTCCTTGTATTTAATTACTGTTTCTTTCAATAATTGTTCTGATAGCTCTGTATGCCACAGCAGTTAGAGTGATCAGTTTGTGATTTTCCAGATGGCTTCCTCCTTCCATCTTAAGTACAGGTACTACATTTTCTATTCTCTAACCATACAACACTACCTTTAACTTGATGAATAAGTAAAATATCTTTTAACAAACTTGCAGTTTCATCTGCCAGGTCTCCCAGATTTAGAGGGTGAAGATGTTTTGGTTCCCTGCACACATCAGTTAAACAATTTGTGTTTTCTTTCCCATTGGCCACCCTGCAATTTTTCCAAATTCAGTATCATTAAAAGATACCTATTACAAGTTTGGGTCATCCCTGGACTCCTTGAAGAAAAAGATATTGGGGTATCCCCACCATTTTCTGTATCAGGTCATTGTTACTATGTCTGCAAATCTGACTTGTCTCTCCTTCTCCTCCCTTGTATTTCCTCCTCTCTGCTTTTAAAAGAAAAAGTAGGAAAAAACTCTCTGTATTTCCAACAAACTTCCTTTGCTGTCTGTTTGTTCATATGTGCGTTGGTCACCTGACAACATTTGTGTCAAGAGAGAGTGGAGTAACTCCCAGAACAAGCAGGAAAAACTGATTTTGATTATCAATTCCAACAGGAAAGAAATGTTCTGGCTGCTGACAATGCCTCCCTGGAACACTTCTGGACTGTCCATAGGGAATTCATTTTTAGCTCTATAAGTTGAAACCAGTGTTATATTAGATAGCTATTTCATTTCAGCTGTATGTGTAGTAACGTGCAGAAAGGGTCCTGAAGTGAGGCATGCAGACCATACAGATGAGATCTGCACAAGGTCAATCTCAATGTTTTAATTCCAGCTCCAGGATCTTTCAGAACACCCTGTCCCTTTCCCTACTTAGAAGCTTTACTACTGACTGGCTTTCACTCATTTCAGATGGGTTTGTTGCCAGATGTCTCCACAGGCAAGATTACTTTCTAACCTCATTCTCATAATAAATACGAACACTGCTTTCACAATACCTTTTAGCATGGGAATTCAAAGTGTTTTAAATATGTTGAGCGTTTTAACAGCAATGAAGAACAAATTTTGCAAATTATGGTTTAACCTCATATGAGCAGATGAAAATTAACACTGGGAAGAGTACAAATATAAGGGGATAGCTTTGGCTTTCTGATGGATGACAACCTACATCAGATCTTTGGACAAACCTCACCTTTAACAGCCTTTTCCAACCTCATGATGATGCTACAGAGATCCCTTCAGTCAGAAAAGATGTTTCCTGGAGAGCAGTTTATTTGAAGGGGCTCTCTGCAGCTGCTGAACATCTCCTCCAAAACAAGGGAATGCATCCCCTTTGGGTTCTGCTATAGGAGTTTCATTGCTTTCCTGCTACATTTTGCTTACTGTACAGTGAACCCATTAAATTGATGTTTGCTTCCAAGCTGCATCCCAGAGCTTCAGGGAAGACAGAGACTAGGAGATCATCTGGCATAAGAGTGTTCTTGCCCTCTGCCAGGCTTTTCCCAGGTAACAATTCTGTCAGCACTGCTGCCCTGCTGCCACAGGGATCTGGCTCTGAGTTCACCTGCCCTCAACATCCTTCAGTAGGGAAGGCCTGACTTCTTCAACTCTTCCTCATTCCAAAGAAGATGTGATGTGCTCCTAGAACATCCTGCAGAGGAAAGACTTCATTCCCAGCAAGGTGTGATGGCTCAAATTGACCAGACAATTTCTCTCTATTGGAGGACAATGTGTGAATGAGGAGCAACCCAACACCCATTATACAAGAAGCTTTTCACACTGATCCAATGCTTTGGAAACACTGCAAGTTATTTTTTGGTCACCACAGCATTTGGTGTCAATGAACTGCCTCTCCTGCAGAAGGGAAGAAGTTTGGAGCCCTAACCCATGCTGCAAGCTGCTGGACTCCCAAATCTGCTTGGCCTCTTGGATGTGCAGGTGGGACCGTGGGGCTCCGGGAGCCCCAGTTCAGCACAGCAGAAGTACTTGGGAGCTGCAGACCCTCAGGATCTGCCTGGCTGTCTGCCAGTCATAGTAGTGATAAGGCACAGGTCCAGGGGAATTTTGCCTGTATTTCAGAGGGAATTTATTCCTTTAGATGAAACAGAGATTGTTTGTTTTCAGTTAATCATTGCTTCCCAATGAAGAAAACTTCTTGTCAGAGAATTCCCAGCAAATTCACTTTCTAGATTTCAGCAGAGAAGCTCAAAACCAGCTCAGATGCCCTCTCCCACCTCTGCTCACAAGGCTCTTGACAACCTTTGCCCCTTGAAGGTCCCTTTGGGGCACACAGGCTTTGCTGCAGTCTAGCAGCACTGGAGAGCACAGAACCCATGGAGAGGAGACACACTTTGAAACTGGGTTGTGGTTTAGCTTCTCTAGCTCATTCCCTCATCTTTTTTTTTTTTTTTTTTTTTTTTTTTCTGCAGCATTTATCCCTGCCTTAAAGTATCATTTTCTCTTCTATCTGCCTCCAGAAGCACAGTGGCATGACCGGTCTACTCTTTTCTGAGATAGTGAATTGGCTGGGGACCTCAAAAGTCAGAGAGTGTTGGCAGCTGCCACAAATTTTTCACAAGTTTCTAAAATCTGATTTTCATACAGCTCCAGCAACCAGACCAATGTGATAAATACAAATTTTCACTTTCTTTTACTTTCGATCCTGCATGATAGTAGAAAAGATGTGATGATTGAATGGCAAAAATGAGAGAAAATAAAAGAGAACTCCAGGTCCTGAGGCTACTAGTCTAAAGAAGTAGGGCTTGCAAATGTCTCAAATGCAAGAATTTCATACAGTTTTTGCAAATAAACAGGTGCTGAGTGTTAGGGACACTTAGTTCTCTCTGAGGGGAAGCTGTAGCAGGGTTCAAACAATATTAGACACTGGAACACGGGTGAAAATCCACCAGGTTCCATTAGTTCCTGGCATTTGGAAACACTTCTTTTCCATGCCAGTATTTTGAACTCAGTTTTCCCACACCAAGGAAGGCCGATTTTCAATGTTTTAAACAGTCAGCAATAGAGATGGTGAGAGCTTGCTTTTTTCCACAATAGCAGATTGAAGTATTCTTTAATAAGAAAAGATTTTTGTTGAGCTTAAAAAGGAGATTTTACTGCAGTTAGAAAATATAAACTGAATATAAGTCACTTCCTCTCTTGGGGGTCATGGTTTTCTCTGTCTATAGGTCGTTCTCTTTTTTTTTTTTCTTGTGAAATGTAACATAGGCAGAGCATAAGTCATGAATATGTACTTTTAAAAACTCTAAAAAAATATATAAAAAACTCACTGTGGCTTGACTCCATAAAGAAGAAAAGGTTAAAAAAGTGTTCAGACTTTTTTCCTTTAACACCACCCTATGGAAAATCACACCAGCTCTGTAGCACTTGTCAGAGCAGACGCCTTGCTTTTAGCCAGGCAAAGATTTGGTGCTGTGTATTTTGCCCTTTGAGTGTGGGAAAACACCATGGGGGAAAAAAAGTGTTAGTGCTTTCCATTTCTTGCATTAATACTCTCAGCCTGCAGAGTTATCACTATCATTCCAAAAAAAAATGATAAAACAAAACAAAAACAAACCCAGCCATCTGCTTAAAAAGCCCAGGCTGGTCATAAATCCACTGGATCCCTTAGATTTAAAAAAGGGGGAAATGCTTTGAGGCAATTGCAAATTATGCAATGCCAGCCCCCTCCCTGGGAGTGCTGAAACCTTTAATCACCTAAGGAGGGGGAGATGCACCGAGGCCTGGGAGCCCCGTGTCAATATTATTCCTCTTACATAACATCCTGCTTTATTTGCTGATTGAATTGGCTTTTTTTTTTTTCTTTTTTTTGGTTTTAACTGAAGCTGTCTCTCAGATGCCAAAAAAGCTTACTGGTGAATTGCAACCTCTTCAGAAGAAAAGCAAACCTCACCCACAAGCAAAAACAAAACAGCATGACAGATTGAGATTTGCTATCTAAAACCAAACAATCATTAACAACAAATAATCCCACAAAGAAGGTACAGCAAGCACTGGGCACCTTCCTGACACAGAAAATTAGGGCCAGCCTAGCAGGACAGAGAGACAGAGCTCCCCCTCTCCCACAAACCTGAATTACCCACCACATATTTTCTTTACCCTCCTGCAGGGAAAATGTTTTATTGATAAGGCCTCTCCTGGGATTGTGATTACCCCCAGGGCTGAGTGAGATCTGAAGCTGGTTGGTTTGACATCATGTCTAGACAGTCCCTTTCCCTGGCAAACAGTCAGCGCACCTGAGAACAGACCAGTGAGCCCAAAAATGTGCAAAACTGGGCAGGAGGAACCTTTAGGGGCACATTGGACACACTGAGGAGGCTGCACAGAGCCACTGGGAAGTGTGTGGAGCACAAGGAGTCCTCCTCCATGCGTGCACTGACAGCTCTGCCCTCTCCTGTGCCCTCAGCTGTGCCCAGGCTGGCATCATTGAAGCAGTGTCCATGATTCCTGCAAGCAGCCACAGCAGCACAGCCATGCACACAGCAGCAGAGATGCCCCTGGTGCCCACACACACCACGAGTGCCCATGGGCACCACCCCGTGTCCCCACAGGGGTGACATGGCAGGGCTGCCTCACACCGTGCCCATGGCCCACGTGGCACCTGCAGCTCTCTGCTCTGGGCCTGCTGCAGGGGTATCTGAGCTGCCAGGGAAAACAAACTCAGAACCAGTTTTCCTTAAAACACAGCAGCTCTGGATCACCTGCCCAAAGCTGGAAAGAGAAGGAGCTATATCTGCCTCTCAGTGAAGGCTCCAGTCCCTCTTTCAGCCCCCTGGGCTCTGTGATACACACATTTAGGGGCTCTCTCACAGTGAGTGAGAGAGCAAACACCACATTTGTACATGAAAACAGACCCGTGCCTTGCCCTGACTTCTTCCAGGGTTAGTGCATGCACAGAGATGAGTTCTTGATCCATCAGCCTGGCACATAGGTCTCTCTTCAATCTCTGTTCCCTGGTACAAAAGGAGAGGGTGGAGACCTCGAGTTTCCTCCAGGACAGCCAGGCACTGTGATTGCTCTTGCTATCTTTTAGGCTCACATGATAAAGCTGCTGCCTGCAGACCAAGCCCATGCCAACTGAATTGTTGTCTGGGCCAACCAACACCCACGGGACCCAATCCCTTTTGTGCTCTCCCTCTTTGAACTGGGTAGAAATCATCTCTGTGGAAACCCCTGGTATTTTTAGGCCAGAGCTGAGCTGCCTGAATGGCCCATGGCTGGTTGCCTGCCTGCCCCTTGGGAGCGGGGCATGCAGAAGGCAGGAGGAAAAGGCACAGTCATGGCGTGGTGTTTTGAAGCTGTCCTCAGCTGCCTGGGTGCCGCAGAGAGCCTGTAGGCAACTTATTCCACAAACAACATAGACCTGAAGAATCTCTACAGAAGGGAGGAATTCAAAGGCTGCTGAGAGCCACCTTTGCTTACAAGTGGGGATGGAAGACGTGCTAAGAGCTTCTCTCTGGTCCTGGTTAGCAGCTGGCTGGCTCAGCTGAGCATCCATCACGCAGCAAAACGCGATAATTGTCTTGCTCTGTGCTCCCCAAACCTGCCAAGTGTGGCCGATGCCCACTGTGAGCAAATCCCACCCTCATTATCCGCTCCCCATCCTCGTCGGTGCGAGGCGCCGGCTCTGAGCGCGCCGTGAGCAGCCGCCGTCCCCTCGCTGCTGGGCCGGTTTGTCATCGCCAGCGTTTGTTTGGGAATGTTTGTTGGGAAGCACATGGTGGCAGGGTCACTGGATGTTGTTGAGGTTTTTTTCCGCTTGCGCCTGGGGGCCAGAGAGCTTTGTGCGTTTCTCAGTCTGTTAAACTCAATTAAAAAAAAAATAAAAAAAACCCCAACATCAGGATAACTTAAAGCAGATGTGGACACAAGCCTGAGACCCTTCTGAGCACAAACACAGCCATTTCATTGCAATTCCAAACTGCTTTTCTGGCAAGCCTCCCCCCCATGTCCTACATTCTTTCATTCCAAGGAAGACAAACAATTCAGACTGGAGCGGCAAGGCACGTTTTTCAAATAAACAGGTTCCCTCAAACAGTTTTTGCATTTGTGTCACCCCAATACCACATTCCTCCCTTAAAGGATCTTCTGGGATGATCCAAATGACAATTTGTGTCACACCTTCCATTGAAATGGTTCGAAGCACCGCACCCAGCCCATGTGAGCCTCTCAAATGAAAGTGTTTTCACCTTGCACAGCACAGTATCTTCATGACCTTTAGTTACTGACAGAATCTGTGGCTTTTTTGGATGCTAAAACTAAAAATCCTGTGGAACCTTGCACTGCTGGGAGAGGAACATCCCTGGAATGTGAAGAGCACTACTTGCTGGTGACTGGGGATCCTTTGAAAAGCAGGTTGCACGGTCATTTCTGCTCACCAACACCAGGCCTGTTGTTTTAAACAAATAAACCGTATTTTACCTTACAGGTCTTTAAATGGCCCAACCAGAAGGAGATTTTTGGACAGAAGTAGTCTATAGCAAGTTACCTGATTCCCTTGTTACCTTCATTCCACCTCTCATTTCTCCCTGCGTCCCCCAGACCAGCAGCTGCCTTGTCCAGAGTCACTCACCCCTCCTTTTAGTTTCTGAGTTTCATCCTTACTTCACCAGCTACTTTTGACTCTGGCCATGACTTCTGTGATTAATTCCTGGACTCTGCTCCAGCCCTGCTCATGAGTTCTCTTCAGCTCCACATTGCTCCACCTGTCTTTTGCTAAATAAAAACAAGGGCAAGTCTGGGAGAGTTTTAGTATTTCAAAGTTTTGGTTCATTATATGTTTTTCATATTCTCCTCTGTGAGAAAGAATAGAAGTTGTCTCTGGAGAACCTCAGGAGATGCAGTTCCAAAATCTGCACCTGGGATCCTGTTTCTCCTGGACCTTCCCCACACAAGGAAACAAAACTGAGGCAGACTCATCTCTAGCCTTCTACCCACAGAAAGCAGACAGCCAGTACTGGCAATTTCCATTTCAAATCAAGATGGTTTGGAGATATCCTGGGCTGCTGTGTGTGATCAATTTGAAGAATTTTTTAAACCCTTGAGTCAAATGGCATGTATACTAACTAAAACTGATTGTAACTATTACATAATAGATGTAATAAATATAATAGCAGGTAGCAAACAATGAACAAAAGATAATAAAATGGATTATTTCTCACAGAATAAATAGAGAGGGATCAAAAAAAAAAAAAAAAAGGAATGCCTTCTGCAATGTGAGGACAGAGCAATGGCTTGAGAACCAACAGGAGGTCAGTCTCTGGGTGAACAGTTTCAATCTATATCATTTCCTCTCCAGCTACAACAGCTTCATCCCAAGTCTCAAAGCTGGATTCCTTAATGAGACACAGATACAGATGTGATGATCAGTACAATGACAGCAAAGTGACTCCAGTGGTAGGAGTGAAGCACGAGAAATGAGAGGGCCTTCACAGCCCAGCCCTAACAGGAGGTACACTGTTGCATCAGCTAAGAACAGAAATATCTACTCCAGCCTCTTAATAGGATTTTCATATTCCTCATGAGCTTAACATGGGAAAATATGTACAAAAATAAATCGATCATTACAAATCAGGATGATGAAAAATCTTTAAATCTCCCAAATCCTTCTAAATCCCTTTACAGGCTTCTGTATTTCTCACAGTAAGTTCCTTCAGTTAATTCTGCCACTGAGTTAAGGTACCCAGAGGAGAAATTAAAAAGCTGTGCTTGAAAAAATTTTTCTTTGACTGCTGGACTTTGCAGGACCTGACAAACCAAGGGACAAGCACTCCATATCAAGGACAGCTGCATAAACTTCCTGAGCACAAGAAATTAATCATAATAAAAGGCTTTTAAATTTTTTTTAATACAGTTAGGTACCAAAGATAAAAGGGTTATTTCCCAGAATCGTTCCTGTTTGGCATGGATCCTGATTGCTTAGATGAAGAACTTTTATTATTGAGCTTTTCATAACCTCTAACCTCAAAATCTGGGGAATGCCTTACATGGAAAATACAGAACACAGTAAAATTTCAAGCATTTCTGGCTTTTGTGTTCCCTCACACCAATATTCCTTCCTGCTCTTCAGCAGCTCACCCCAGGGCCATGCAGGCAGCAGAGTCTGAAGGCTGCTCCCAAGCCAACTCTTGGCTAATAGAAATAATTCTGAAAGTTGGGTGGGACTGAACCAAGCAAAGTAAATCACTCTTTAAGCCTAGCCAGATTTGCCTCTACTTGTATAAGATTGTGAATTGAGTGCTTAAGGATTTCAGGCTTCTCCTGTATTGATTGATGTTTCAGATATTCCTGCTTCCAGCGCTCAAAAGCTGCTTGCTGCCAATATTGATGAAGTGTTCTCTGTGTGGTTCTGCAACACAAGCCCATTCTGCTGCATGGATGGATGAGAGCTCAGTGCTTCTTGTCTGGAGCCAGCGTCACAAAGTGACCTGGGAAGGGCAGCCCCGGGCAGGGCAGTGTCCCCACACCCACCAGGTTCCCACTGAAGCTGGCGCAGGAGGCAGGAGAAGAAGGAGGAGAAATTCTCTCCTGCTGCCAAAATACAGCATGAGCACAAACACTGCAGTCACTTTACACCTTTGTTCACCTGGAATTTCAAGCGGCAGGGAAATGAAACCGAGCTGAGAGTGAGGCAGGAGGGGGTCCTGCCCTGGGCTGGCTGGGGCAGCACAGCTGGGATGTCAGCAGCTGACGTGGGAGGGCTCGTGGCAGCAGCTGCTCCTGAGGCAGGAAGGTCAGGAAGCTGCCTCCATCCCCATCTGCCAGAGCCGTGTCCAGTCCCAAGCTGTCACTGCATTAGAATTATTTCATCACATACCAGCACTGTCTGACTCCAAGCTCATCCCATAGGCTACACAGGCAGAAAATAAATTTTAGGGACACACGTGTTCTGTCACGGCCTTTAGCATCAAAAACAAATATAAAGCTATTAAGTGTGAGAGGGAAAGCTGATATTTGGGGATGAAGGAAGACTTGCAGCTCAATTCTACAGGGCATTCCCTCAGAGGAACAGCCCCTTTGAAATTATCATGCAAATCTGGAGGCTTTTCAGCAATTTCAGCTAAATCCTTCAGGCTTGTGTGCACAGAGAGGTTAATTTGGTTTCAAGCAGTATGGATTAAAAGCAGAACAGTTATTCCTGATTAATTCCCTCTGTGATCACTTCTATTTTGGAACAAAAAGGCCTGACTCTGAACCAACCCAACTCTTCCCCAGCCTGGTTTAGGTACCTTAAGTCAGTCAGTCTTTCCCAACTGACAGTGTTTGTAAAGACAATTGGTTGGGAACAGTCAGGGATTGCTTCACAGACAGACAAACTTTTACTAGGTCAGGAAAAACACCTTAAAATATGGAACATTTATTTCCTGGATGAGACTCAGATAGACTCAGATATCAATTACATCATTAACAAGTTCAGGATAATTCTTCCATGAGCCAACTTCTGATCTAAACCACAATAAGAACTTGACCACTGACTTTAGAGGAAGTTTTTCCAAGAATTGGAGGAAAATAATGTTATCAGACCTCCAGCAATGCTTCCAGGGGAGTCTGTCAAGGGTGACAGAACTGACCCTTTATTTCCATGCAACTAGTTGAAAATTTGTCAGTTGGAAAGAAGGTCTTGAGTTGCTTGTAATTTACTTTTTTAGCTAGAATTTTGTTTAATCTGTTACAACAAGCAGTGAAATGAAAACAGTGAGAAATCCAAACATTTCACCAGTCAGGAAACTAAAAGTGCAGAGGGACCTTGACCACAGAAGAGTGGCTGAAAGGAACATTAGAGCACAGAAGAGAACAACTAAAACTGGATGTAAGGAATCCACAAACTACCTGTGGTTTCAGGGGATGCTCTGGGGCCTCCACTGGCAATATCTAGATACTGACCCCTGATCTGCAGTGAAAACATTGTCCCCACTCCTGCCTTCTGCTCAGGAGTGATGCCTGCATTGGCTACGTGCAAATCTGTGTTTCTGTAAATCATCAATTCTGCCCTGCAGAATGCAGACACCTCCAAAAGGCAGCATGGCAGCTCTGTGGGTGCTTATGGCAACACTGCAGGGCAGGCTAAGAGACAAAGTCAAGGACAATTATCTGAGATGGAATATCTGGTCCTGTTGCAACTCATTCAGACAAACTCCAGCAAAACATCTCCCTCCTCCTACCCTGCAGGCAGAACTTTCACCTACCAAATTCACATCCCACTCTCACCACAGACTCTTTCCCAAAACCATGTCTTGCCCAAGCTGATCTCAGAGAGACTAATCCTGAAAACTACCTTTATAAATCTCAGTGTAGTGGATGAAAAAAATGAGCAATTAATTACTTGACTAAATTAAGTGAGCAATAATAAGGGAATCTTTAAAAGCTGGAAGTGCTAGTCCAAAGCACCTTTCAAGTTTCTGCTGTCACTTTCAGCCTGGCTTGTTGCTGTGTCCTACAAGACTCAGGGATTGTTAATAATCTACATCAATTTACAGTCTCTCAGGAAAATTAGAATAAGAGGTGGATCAAGTGATATGAAAAATAAAATTAGGATATTTGGGCAGTAGACACCAAATAAACGTTATTCCCATCAGTCACTGTTATTTACTGCTTGTGAAGCACAGCAGAGAGCACAGAACAGGGCAAGAGGGGGCTGGTCACCAGGCTGCAAGTGGACAGAGTTGCCAAGCTATAAATATGCTGATGTATTTTTACACTTGTTGTTGCAAAGTCAGGATGGTCGTTGTGATGCTGGAACGTTGCTGGGGCTGTTTTCTAATTATAATTAGATTCTGTTACTTTTCCAGTGTCATTATCAGAGACACAGTCATGTGTGCTTGCTTTTAAATGCTGTTGGCCCTGCTAATTATTCTGGGCACAAGGGAACTCTGCAGGCAGAGGGGAAATAATTCCAGTCCCAGGAGCGCCTCCTTCAGATGGTGGGTACCACCCTGACACCATCACAGTCCCCAGCAGGGACACACTGCAGGATGCTGGGCTGATTTTTGGATGCCAATTTCAGCGAGCACCTCTCCAACAGCACACCTCAGGGGGTGCAGGCAGCCTCTCTGCAGGTGCTCTTTCCTTGCCCTCACCTGCTGGTGCCCTCATGTCTGTAGGCTCTTTTGCACCTGTGGATTCAAAGGCAGGATTTGAAAGCTAATGTACTGAAACATTTCCAGAATTCAAAAATAAATTACACCTGTCACTATGAAATGACTTGCTGAAGCAGCCACGCTTAAACATCTGTGCCTGACCCGAGCATCTGATGCTAAAAGGATTTTTCATTTTTTCTGGGAGCACCATTGTTCTGCATCTCACAAGTACTGCCACAAGGACCTTCCCAAACAAACTGTGAGGAGCTGTGCCCAGGAGAAACAGAACCCTGGACTTTGTGGGTGTAGCTGATGTGCAGAAAGATTCCAGCTGAAAGCATTAGAGGACTTACTGGAGCAGTTCCTCATCTACAAATCCACTGGAAAGTGGAATTAAATGATGGGACTTAACAGCTAGGGAGAACCACACTGTCTCTGCTTAATCTTCCTATTAGGATAACACAACCAGGACAAGGGCAGGAAACAGCCTACCATATTGATACAACACTTCAGGAGGTTTTTTTTTCCTGGAATTCTATGCTACCAATGGTATTTCTGATGTTAAGCAAATAGTAGGAAGAAATTTGAGATGGTTCTGTGCAAATGTTTGAATGCTCCCAGAAGCTTTGGCCATTCAGCCCCAGGCCCTGCTCTGCCTGATCAGGTTTGACTGATGCTCAGGTACCTCAGTGTGCACTTCAGCTCCTTGATACCAAGCCTGGAGATTGCAGATTCTGCATCTTACACCATTCCCAAGGTGTGTCCCATGCTGTGGAGTGGCCTCTGACACATAAAGACTCCTGGTCCATCAGACCCTGCAAACCTCCCTGTATTCCTTGGGATCTATCTCTAGGTCTTATGCATTCCCTTAGGTTTGTGTCTGAATGAACTGCTGGAGCTTCAGAGGGGAAAAGCTTTCAAGAGCATCAATGGTACTGCATTTATCAGCTGCAGATTCTTCTTGACATGTTCTTTCTGTGTCAGAGGAAAAACTGATTGAGCTGACTCTTGCACTCAAAATTCCACAGTAACTATTTATGGTTTTCCTGAATTACACTGGCCCTATGTCCAGAAAACCAGGTGTCAGTGCCCAGTGTATGTCTTCCTTTGCTCAGCATCAAGCCCTAAGTTCTATTTTCCTTTTTATCAATAGCTCTTCCCCTTCCTGATGATGATTATTATACCTTTCAAACATTTGTAGATTGTTTAGATTGTTTGAAGTCACCCTTTAATCACCTTGTGCAGCCAGGGCACATATACTTAGCTCCATTAATCTTACTTTATTTAGCTGCCATACTGCAGGGCAAGATGCTCCCATCAAATAACCCTTCACCTTCCTGGCTCTGTAGGAATATCAGTTACTCTCAGTCCCAGGGGGACTGGTCACCTCTGCAGCCCAGGGTGCTCCAGAGGTGTGTGCAGGCCAGGATGATGGAGGAGAGCACTTCACCCCACTTTACAGCTTGAAAATATAGGGAGACCATACAAAAGAATCATTTTTGCTTTTAGAAATACTATCTACATCCTTTAAAGCAGGAAAGTTAATTAGCCTGGCTGCTCTGAAAGTTTTCTCCTGGGAAAAAAAAAAAAAAAACTTCCACTCCTTCAGTGATCAGAACTTTTTAATCCTGGTGCCAAACACATTTCTCTGAATTAATATTGGTGGAATGAAAAGGCTTTCTGCTCTGCTTCAGCCTTCTCTCCCAGGATAAATCTTTTTGGAATTTGCTTTACATATTGTGCTTTTGAATGTTCTTTTAAATGTTCAAAAATGACTGTGTGAGAATGTCGCCTTCTCATTAACAAAATTTACTACATTTTTTCCTCCATTGTTACCAGTACAGTTCCAGCAGTGTTAACAATGGGAACCCTAGAGCAAATGGTCTGGCACCAGCACTTGTCATCCCACTATGGCTGGTCAAAAATGTGTTTGAAAAGTGGCCTTGTGTTTTTTTTAAGCATGCTTGTTTTCAGTAAGCACTTCCAAATGATTTTTTTAAATGAATAAATAAATAAATAAATCCAATGTTTACTGAGATTTTAATCAGAAAGATACTGAGGGGTTTCTGGGTTTTTTTTGGAAAACCTATGGTGGTGAATAAAGGAAAGTATTGTGTACCATTACCTGCCTTTTTCTTGGCTGGGGGAAGAAGTTAGTGAAAAGAAAAAACCAGGAGGGTTTAGATCTCTTCATTCACAATGAACTGAAGCAGTTGTTTTTAAATTCAAAATCACTGACAAAATCATAAACCTTCTGATGCCTTTAAAACTTCATTCAAGTGTATATTCTTTCTCTTTTTATCACAGAGTGTCAGTATAATATGGTCCATCGTGACAACAGTGAGTGACAAAGTTTTCAAGTTTGCAAGAAGCTTTCAACACTAAGGTAAGGAGACCTCAGCTAAATTCAGCAAAGGCAGGAAATGTCTAAATGTGTTTCTGGCACTGGTGGAAGAAGTGCAGCAGCAAAGCTCTCTGGTGAAAGCTCTGCAGGCAGCCAGAATGGTCCCCTCTGAAACTAAAACTTAGTAATCTACAAAAGCTGCTTCCATTCATTGGAAACTACTGATACTTTTTCTTCTTTTGCAAATACTTAATTTCCTTTGTTACCAGAAATCTCTGCTGTAACTTAAACACAGCAAAAGCACATGCTCTGAAATCCCTCAGCTGTGCCTTCCTACAGCCATGGAAACATAAATTTTTGCATGTCCAGGGCAAGGCAAGGTGGATTTGTCAGGGTTTTTCCTTTTCCTTGCCGCCTTTCACAAAATCTATTTGCTTGTTGGGGCTATGAAAATCAAGATCCTGGACTGAGACATTTTTTATTTCAACCCAGACCAAGGTCACACCTGGGCATGACCAGTGACTTGCCTGGCCTTCCTCAGTGAATTGGTTTTTATACTCTTCTCATAATGAATTTAAGTCATCAGCTGTTAATACTTCTGCAAACCTACTGCTTCCTTCCTGGTGTTAGGCAAGGATTCAGAGGACCCAGTTAATACTCACAGCTCTATCCAATTTAAGAACAGGATTTTGAGCTCAATTAGGTTGCTTACTGGCTGCTTCTGAACCTGAGCTGGGACTAAACTGTGTGAGAACTTTCCATTGGGCCAGACAGAAATAACCCAAGATATGTCACCACACCTGAACAAAAGCTCTGCTCCACTGCTGATTTAGTGCTCTGCATTCCCAGTGGTCCTGTGGAGATGCCTGCAGTTGTATAAGAACCTACTCATTTACAATACAGCCCCTTTTTCTTTTTTTATTTTTTTAATGCACTCATAAAGTGATGTTATTAATAGTTTGTGATCTACTGCGCTTTTCATCTGAGGATCTCTCACAAAGCATTTTAGGAGGCTGAATCAATTTTCAAAACACTCCTATGTAATACTATCCCAATTTTACTGGAAGCAGTACTAAGGCAGTGGGAGGCAATTTTCCCAAGGGTTCATTGGTAGTGTCAGAAATAGAGCCCTGGAGTTGGACTCCAAATATAGCTGACATTCTCATCCCACGGCTGAAAACTGGATGCAGGAGTCCCCACTTTATCACTGAACATCCCTTCTGCCTTATGCTTCCCAAAGGCTGCCTGTTGCCATGGCAACTGCAGTTCGGCTCTCTGGACCAGATTTGCCTCTGTTACATCAATGCAAATCATGAGCAAATTCATTGAAAGTGATGGAGCTACCCCAGGTTTCCATGGTCAAGGGAGGATACAGAGCAGATTTAGTCCCTCTGAATTTGGTATAAGAAGGTGGTCATCTCTTGAGAGGGGAAGAAATTATTTGATCATTGCAGGGGGGAAGAGGATGAAGAATATCTTGCAACAAAGGTATAAAAGGAAAATCTGAGAACTTTACTTTGGGGTGACCTGATATTCTCAGATCTCCTTTGGACCATTACCAATGGAAGGCTTTATTGTTCCCAAAGGAGAGTTCTGCTTCCCCCTTGCACTGTGCAAAGGCCATATTCATGCTTTTACTGTGAGAATAAGGGATGGGGGAGAATGGAGTCAAAGAATCTGCAGAAGGGTTGTGGACAAGGCCAGCCTGTGCTGCTGTTTGCAGGATGGGGTGAGGGAGCTGAGAACAAGTCCACAGATTGCCTCCCCGTGGCCTCTTCCTGGAGGGGAAGGGAATGCCTGATGGAATGGGAACCCAAACAAACAATTCCTTCAGTGTCTGCCACAACACTGGGAGGACCTGACCTGCTGCTTACCAGGGAAATGGAAGTAATGTGGGAGGCAAGATATGAAACAGGGAAAGCTCTTCCAGGAATAGTAACCATCACCTCAGAGCTGCCTCATTTCCTGCAGCACCTCAGCTCTCTAGACCAGAGGGCAAAGCTGAGGCTGGCACAGCCAGCGTCCCCTGCAGTCACACACAGCCTTTGTGCAGTGGGAACTCGAGGCTGGCACGGGGAGGAAGGGTATGGTAAAGTACAGAAATGGGGCTTCTCAAAGGCTTAGAAGTTGGTTGGTCACCCCGCACTTGGGCTAATACACGAATTCTAATTTGAGATAAACTTCTCCTATGATCCTGGAAAGCAAACCGTCCTATCCTGTGTCCAAAGCTGAGCAGGCAGCTGCTGTTTCATCCAGTTCACAGAGACGCTGGAAATACCCTCCCGTAAAGCTCAGTCTGTCACACTAGCAGGGGTTATGCTGTTACTCTTGCTGCACTTCAAATACTTTAATCTACAGTTATTAAACTTCATTAATTAATATTCAACCTTTCCAAGCTGCCAGTCATGCACATTACACTGTCCCTGACTGCTCAAGGTAAACCCTTTGGATCAGGTAGATTCAGTATTCAAAGGAGGTGTTACCACCACGGCAAAACTGATGCAAATTTTTTAACTGGAACTCCTGAAAATCAAAACAGGAGCTGGGAAGAGTGTGTGCAGCAAGGTCTGGCACCATCTGCTGTTCCTTATGGCAAAAATCCTGCTGAGTTTTAAGAGCTGTTTATGCATTTGTGCTGCAAAAACCTTGTCCTGCTCTGGGGACAAGGAGCACGTGGTGGTGACACTGGATGGGAGTGGGACTCAGCACCCAGTCTGGAGGACCTCAGACACCATTCCAGAGGTCACTGCAAGATTGATCCTTGCACATATTGAAGAGCAAAGAGTGGCTTTGGAAAGCAGGGCTGATCAGACTAAACCCTGCTGAACATCCCAGAGCTGCACCAGGGATGTGCTTGGTCAGCCAGGCCATGCTTTGGATTCATGTTTCATAAAACTCAGCATCTCTTGTGAAACAAGCTTTTTTTTTTTTGCCCACCTCAAAATAAGAGGTCAGTGCTCTGGTGCAGTATCTCATCACATGCTGAAATTTGTATTTGTCCTATAATTTTACCAAAAGCCTGACCTGATTTCCAGCTTTTTAATGAATCCCATGAACATGAGGTTCAGGCTGAGGGACCATGGTGAGCACTTTCCACATCTGCTGCTGGAAAGAGCAACCAAGCAAAAAAATGACTGGAGATAACAAAGAAATTAAGTTTTTACATTGTGAATATTTCCAGTTTCTTGGGAAGTCATGAATCCAAATTTTCTTTTCTTTTTTTAAGCAATTTTCTAGTTCTACCCAAAAGGTAGGGTAAAAAGCTTGAAAATACAACATAAAATTAAGTTGTCATAAGAGCAATAAAAATTTTTGCTCTTATAAACAAATTTGTGATTTTTATGTCCGCTTCATTACAGTTTTGAAGGCACAACATATAAGATTTAAGTAGTTGATGTTAGTAATAATACAGTGCCATTACTGTGAGACAGCAATATCTATCCATGTATGATAAAGGCAAAAACTGACTTCTCCCTTCAAGTTAGACCACATTAATCTCCCATGCAATTCCCTTGAAGATTTATACTTCCATTGACTCAGGAAGTCTTGCCACTCTACAGGATTGCCATAATTTGAAAGGACAAAATGTTTACAAGGAAAGGCAAAAAAATCTCAAGATTTGAACTGGCTGATCATTGTTAAAAGTTCAGAAATTAGGCAGTCATATTAATATTGGAAATACACTTTGTAAGTAGGTGCTTGAAAATGGACTTTGCTCCTGTAAAAATGGATCTGATGGAAATGGATCTGATGGAAATATCCAAAAGGAGTATTTCCACTTCTGAGGGATCCAAACAAGCCCATTTTCTCAGACATCTTGGAAGAGGAATATTTGAGGATTATTGTCACAAGAGTTTACAGAATGAGCTTCTGCTCCACACACTGATGCGGTTCATAGGCATTAGCTCAGACATGGTGAGTGTTCTGTGTCTAGGAATGGCAACAAACATTCTTTGGATCTATGTTTTACCAGTACTTTTTACATCCAAACTACAGAGTTTCCTTATTTTTTCCTCCCAGGCATCTCTGAGCACAGCCCTACAGCAGGACGCCTCACTGGGCTCATTCCTCATGGCTGCCTGTGAAGCTGGGAAACACTGCAGCCACATCAATTCCTTGGACTGAAGTTGTGAAAAGAGCTTTTCAAGGTCACAAAATATCAGAAGACTAAGTGATGATCCCTCTGTGAGAAGGCCTGATACCAGTGACTTTGCCAACACTGCTTGCTTTTGCTGACTTTGCCCTGATCTTTTCAGGCACTGCTCATTGCCATTTTTCTGACAACCTAACTCTGTTCCCAGGGGCACAGGTCACTTATGGTAACATTCAGAACACAAAAGGATGGAAGCTGAACACTCTGTGTCAGCTAAATATATAGAGATATATATATATCTATATATATATATACACACATATATACATACAGTTGGGTTTGCATAAATGAGCTTTACCCATAAAAGCCAAGAGTGCACCCCTCATTGGGGTATGTAAGTCCCTGATTGCCTCTCCTCAGTAAAGAGACAGATCAACAAAACAAAAACATCCACAGACAAACCAGGGGCTAATTACATGATTGTGCCAAAACTGGAGAGCCATACAAAGGGAGCAGCAGCAGCAGCAGTAAATTATCTCAGCTGCTGCATGAAAATGGAAAAAAATAGTGTTGGCTATCATGTTCTCTAGCATGGCTTTCACTTGCTTGAGTTGGTAATTTGCCCATTTTGCACGGGTTTTTGGCCTTGTGAACTCAAAGTTCTTTTTTTCCCCACGGTCAAAACCCATCCTGTCCTCGTTCCATGGTCGCCAAGGTGCAAACTGCAGCTTCTTGCAGCACAGCTCTGCCCTGCACCTCCACCATGGGATGGGGAACCACGCAGAGACCTCTCGGCTGGCTGAGACTGGGCAGGGCAAGGGTAGAGCCGAGTCAGACATTATCCCAACATGCCATTAATCTCCTCAAAGAGAGTCTATTGTAGTGAAAAATCAGATTTAGGTGAATTAAAGTCAGTCTAACATGGGTGCTTAAAGGGAGGAGGATGCTGAATTCCAGGTGAATTTCCAGTGAGACCAACATTTTCTCACATAAGAAACCAGGGTGTAAACATTTCCTCAGAGAAGGGCCAGGAAGTTAAGCCCTCTTACACACCCAATAGAGACCAATTGCCAAAAGCTCTAGAATCGGTAAGAAATTCACAACCCCATTCCACAAGCATTTAGTCTTCATAATAAATTAAATCTAAGAATAAAACAGACATATAAATAGTCAAAAAAATGGGGAGGTAAAATCTCAATGATCAAAATTATGTCAAAACATGAACCTATTAAAGAAGGAGCAGAGCTGCTGGTCACAGCTGAGCTCCTCCCCACACTCTGCCCCTGGTGCAGAGCCTGACCTACTTGATCCATGTTCCTGCACTGAGGCCCCAGCACTAAGTATCTTACACCCCTCAAATCGCATTCCAGACTTATAATTGCAGAGCAGCTGTCAGCCTGAGCCTGCCACAGGAGCTCCCCATCTGTTCAGCCCATCTAGCATTACAGCAGGGGACAGCACGGAGCCTGAAACTGGATCGGACGCGGAGCCGGGACCTGCTGCACTGCCCTGGGGCTGCAGGAGATCACTTGCACTTTTTCACTGTCTTGAAGTGCTGCAGGCTTCACCAGAGTAGTGGGCAGAGGCTGATCAGAACAGGGGAGAAGGGACACTGCAGAAGGATCAAATTCTGCAATGTGACTCTGGCAGCTGAGTCAAAAAGGGAGACATCCTTGGCTTCACTGGGAGATGTTTGACTTCTGGCAGGGTTCAGAATCATTTGAGAGCCCCTTAGAGGAAAACCTGACACCCTGACTTTCCCCAAAGCCTCCTCCTCCACATCTCTCAGTATTAACTCTTTCTGTAGTAGCTGATTTTACATAATCTTAAATCATCTGTCCTGAAATGTAAACATTTCTAAACTTGTGTGCCATTGCTTAGACAATGTGCTAATAGGGGAGTACCTGTCTCTAAATCAAACTAATAGGTCTTGTCCTATAGCCTTTTCCAATAGTCCCAGCAAAACTCCAGATGAAAACTGATCACTTTTCATTCTCAAGCAAAACTGTGGAAACATAGAGGAAGGTCTTAAATATTTGACTCCATCCGCTTTGCACTAATTCAGTTTCAAGGAAACATGCTGTATTTTATACAGGAGCTGGAAGTGCTTTGCCTTGCTATGTTGCTAACAGAGACCTTGAAAAAGCAATGTACACAATCCCCATCTCCTGACTTTCAGGAGTTTTAGATCCTCCCTAATCCCAAGTCCTAAGGCACTGCAAGTGGTCAGCAGGTGTTAAGATGTGAGGAACAAAGCACGATGCCATTTCCTTTCTGAAAGTGAAGAAATTCTTGTCCTCTCAGTCCCAGCCATGCTGAGTAAGGGTGCAGGCAGCTCTGTGCTGAGTTCCAGTGGTCCTTGTGCTGACAGATGTCCGTGCTCAGGGCTGCTGGGGTCACTTCCCCTGTCCTGCCTTCCCAGCTGGGAAGCCTCCTTTAACCCTGCTGCTTACACCTCCAGGTGGTCTAAGATCCCCCGTTGCTCTCAGGGTAAAAAAAAAACGTTCCCTGATGATCTGCCCAAGGAATTTCTGCAGGCTGGGACCTATCCAGGAGAGACCCAAATCCGTAACACAAGCAGCCTCTCACTGACTGGAGCTCCCCACCCCACACACACAGCACAGCCAGGATGCTCCGTGCCCTGTTGGGGCAGCAGTGCCCCCTGTGCTTGCCCTGGTCCATGTGGGATCACAGTTGCCCGAGTAGCTGTGCCCTGGCACTTGTGCCCTCTGTGTGCACACGTGTGTGTGTGCTGGTGGCTGGGGGTGCCAGGCTCCCACATGGCAGCAGATTGGAGGCAGAAGCCAGCGTCTCACAGACTCATTTCCTGGCAGAGCATGCATGGGGGAAGGGACAAGCGCTCTTTGTCAGCCCACACAGTTTCACCCAGTCCCAGCCTGGATAAGCCAAACCTCTTAAAGGCACAAACCGAGTGTGCTGCCAGCAGCAGCTCTGCCCTAAGTGCCCTGGAGCAGCTGGCACGAGGGCAGCTGTGGGTTCAGCCGCTGGGCGGAAGGGATGGTGACGCACGGCGCTTTATCTGGAGATCTGCTTTATCATTCGCTGCTTTAACCTCTGAGCCTTTGGGTTCTGAGGGCCAGATCCTGGGCCCTGGGCATGCCCTCCCTGCACAGTCCTATCGAGGCTGGCACAGTCACTGTGATGGTTCCCACCAAGACTGTGCACCAGGTGCAAACAAGCCACATGTTGCCCACTATCCCTCAAATCCCTCCTCCTCCACATGGCCAGAGATGTCAGCCAGGATTTTCCATCTGGGGCAAAGCAAACCCTTTCTACAGTTTCCCTGCAGTGCTATGCCAAAGGTGCAGTTTGGTATGCTCATCACTCTGGTATGTGTTTCCTCCCCACTTACACATGGGCATATTCAAAGCTACTGCAACCTATCCAGAAAAAAATAACCACCACAGTAAGAGGATATCGCCTCCCTGAAACCCCTAAGTTAAGAAAGGCCAACACTTCCTGACTTCTGGCTCAAGAGATCTCTAATCTCAGACTGCTGGAAGGCTGGAGGCCATACCAGCCAAAGGATCACTCTGTGCTTCATCTGATCTTCCGTCTTCACCAGTGGCTGCTCCGTATCCTAAAGACAGGATACAGAGCACCAAGGTTTTTAGTCTGGCCCAGAAAGTCTCTTCTTATAATGAATAAAGGGATGTATTTTACTGCCTGAACAGCTGCTGGCTCCATACATGCCTCCCTAGTTCAAAGTGGCAATAAGGAGTGGAGCTGAAAGGGCAACACGTCCTTTACTCTAGATCTCCAGCCAAGTCCACAGGCACAGGTTCCACTCACAGACAAGCAGGAATGCTCATGTGGACACTCAGGATTTCAAAGCATTTGGGCAGTCACACAAGTAGCAACACATGTGAAATCTGCAGCATGAGATGGGGTTTGCTGGCACGTGGAAACTGATGTTCCCAAAACATGCTTAGACTGATGTCCCCAAGCTTAGCTCAAGGACTGGCACCAGACTTCCAACACAAGGGTTCTGAAAAAATTCCCTGATACCAGGTGCTGCAGGAGGAGAGAGGAAAGCACACTCTGCCATTACAAACCACTAGCAGGATGATCTCATTTGGTGACATCCAGAGGAGCACATCAGTCCACCATAAACAATTCAGCTCCTTTTCTGATAATTCCTGAGGGACCAGCCTTTGTTCTGAGCATCTTATACATCCCCAGCAGTCTAACACGGATCCTGTGTGTATTGCCTAGTGTGCATTCACTCTACTCCATAAAGGCACATGTAGTCCTCTCACATGAAAAATATTACTGGGGAGAAGGCAGTTTGAAATTCTCACGTATCAACAAGTCATGACACAGCCCAGTCTCCAACTGCCTGTACTTGGCTGGCTAACACACAAATAAGAAAAATCTTTCTGTCTTCTACAATGGGATTTTAGCTCATCTTAACCATCTGTTTGATTTTTTTTCCCCATAGTAACAAGTCCTTTTTGGAAAATTCCAAGAGTATCTCTCTAACCACTCCTTATAAGGCATTACCACCTTAATATCAGAAATGGCATCTTTCCTGTGGACTGGGAATAGTAGTTTTCACTGATATAAAATGCAATTTTTAACTGCTCCCTTGACAGAAAAGCTTGAACTGGCAGTTTTATAATGAATGCTGGAATCTGAAATTAGATCACTTGTTTAATAAACATCCAGAGGAACCAACCTATGCCAGAGCAAGATTTCACAATGTTTTATTTTTAATATCAAAAATACATTTTCCTTCTAACACCCAACAAAGAAAGGATGGAAAAAGAAGTCTGGAACTGACCTACTTTCATTGCCAAATCAGCCTGTTATTGAGCCAAAAGTATTCTATCAAACTTCTTATTGTTCTTAGCAAAGAGATGCCATTTCTATGAATTCAGAATGATTTGGGAAAAGCAACCTCTCATTTTGTGACCTGAAAAATTTTATAGAAGTCTTTCAAACAGTTCCAGAGCACAGAAACTTAGGAAACTGCCCCTGTGAGACAATTTCTATAATCTCCTTGATCTTACCCACTTCTGAAAGTGATAGTGGTTACAGCTGCAAAATAGAAGCTTGCCAAATGTCAGGCTTTTATCTACATCCTCCTTAATATTTGATAGTTTTTCTAATCCCCAGCTTCTAAATTCATGTGATAAACTGAGAAATTCTGCTTGGGTAAAATAGCAAGAAAATATTTTACCTCTCCTTATCGCAAAGTGCAGCTTCAATTTTTGAACTCTGGAGGGTAGAACACCAGACAAAAAAATAAAAATAAGTAAAAACTCTTTATTATTTTCAAAATGTAAATGCAAACCTCACAATTGTCTGGAGCCCCATGTGTGATGCTGCGAGTGCTGAGAGTTGAATGAATTAAGCTCATTCCCAAACATCTTATTGAGAAACAAGTTGTTTTTGCACAGTTTGAATTACTTAATTTCTAAATTCAAGAGGTCACAGGCAGGAACTACTTTTCTGGCGAGGTGATGGGGTTTGGAGGAGCAGGTTTTGGGCAGAAGTGTCCTTCTTGCTGCTGTCTGAGAATGCACACGCTGTGCCCAAAGCCCTCCCTGTCACCTACCCCTTGCCTTTCATGCCAAGTTTGATCCTCTGCCTGGGATTATGTATTTCCACTTACTGATGTCAACTGCTAAGTGAGTCATGGGAGGATCTGAATAGCAGCCACATGAGCCATCTTCTCCAGAAAGGAGGGAGCACTCAGGACAGTCCCCTCAGAGCTGGGAGGAGGAGGAGGCTGCCACCCAAACATCAGGACACTCAGATAAAGATGGGGTGAAGGGAGTGGAGTGGGAGGGGGTTGTTAGTGTGGGTATCCATCTCCCCAGAAAACAGAACCTCAGCAAAACCTGGCCTTGACTCTGACCTGAAAGAGAGGCACATCCACAACAGGCCACACTTAATGTGATATCTCACAAAGATCAGCTGCTCTGAAAATGTGTAACAATTTTAAAAGAGCAAAGATAATAATTTTTGCAAAGCCATCACAACCTGCTGTGGTTTTTGACTGTCTTGTATGTGATTTCTTTTTTAAGGGAAAATTTTCACTTCCCCTCCCCATGTCTAAGAAGACAGCAAACATTTGATTGTTTCACTGCATGGATCCCCTTTCAGGATCCTCTTCCATCTTGATTAAATCCTAAATGCTTTGCTGGAACAAAGAATGTGCCTAGCAACCTTTGCCTGTGTCTTCAGAAGTTTGTTTTGCTGCCAATCTCCTTTCTCACTTGCACAGATAACAGAAAAAAGTCCTAAATGTACCTGGACTTTACTGTAAGAGAAGCAGAAGGGAAGAAGAGGGTTGTCAAATGACAAATGTACAAATGGATGCAGCTTCAGGACACTGTCTTTACAAAAACTTTTTTTCCTTTTCTTCTCCTTTTTTTCTTTTTCCTTTTGGCATTTAAGTCAGCCTACACAGAGCACAGACCCTTTTAAAATCCCAGCAGGAGCTTAAGAAAGAAAATAAACTGAGTTTGTTGAGACCAGGTCCCAGCTTCACAGACTTCTGAAGCAAAGTTGTGCTCTTTGTAGACTGTCAGATGCAGAAGACAACAAATCCAGATGTGTAGGATTTACCACAAGCATGGGTCAAAACAGTAGAAATCAGAACTGTTACAATTTATTGGGATACCTGCGAATTCTAAGATAACATATTCAGACCAAGAGTGCAGCATAAAATGCATTTCTGACAGCCAAATCTCTTCTCAAGTGCTTGAGAATCAAGAAGAAAACACTCCTGTCCTCTCACAATTTAGGCTACAGATGGAATACAGAAATTTCTGCAGATCTGCTTCTGTGGGCAGCAGACACAGCTGGACATTTTGTTTCAGCTCAGTATTCCTATTTCTGTGCCAGAGCATGTCTAAAGCACCATTTTGCATTAAATTTTTCAGGTTTCAGTATTTCCACAAATGAACGCACAGCTCAGAGAGAGAGCGAGCCCTGAAGAATTGTAAAGAACATTTATATCTGGTAAGTACCACAAACTCTTGCTAATGCCAAAAGCCTGCACCATAGACCTGAAGAAATACAGAGATTCTGATGCTGCACAGACCTGCAACAAAAGCCCCATTTTCAGCCATGCGTGTGCATATGCTCCTTTTGCCTTTTGAAGGGCACAGGACCCCAGGTCTCCCAGCCCAGCCAGGGCAGCCCCACCCCAGCTCAGTCACCCGAGCCTGCCCCAGACCCACACTTATGGAAAACAAGTTACAGCCCAGGCTCCCACCAGGAGCTTCCAGTGGGTGTCTTGTGGCAAAGAATAACTTTCTGTTTCTCCAGGCTAATTGCACACTTGTGCTCCCCAAAAAGAGCAGCCAGGGGACAGCTCCATCCTGCTGACTGCTTTACAGCAGCTTCTTTTTTTTCCCCTCCCTTTTTTCTCCAAATACATAATTTACCCTGCTTGAGGGAGCCTACTGAGTGGGCATCTGTAAAAAGCTCCTTCTGGGGGCAGCTGACTGCAAAGGCAGCCCCCGCTCCCCTCAGCCTGGCTCTGGCTGTGCTGGTGGCACCCACCCGTCCCTCCTCCTCCTCCCTGCACTGCCTGAACATTCTGTGCTGCTGCTGCCCGGGCTGTCACCATGAATAAGTACAACTGTCAGATTAAATCACTGCCTGGGTGGGATCTGCTGAGCCTACGACACACATTCCGGGCACCTAAGTCATGCCAGGGAATGTGTCCAAGAAAGAGATCTAACTGGAGCTGCTGCTCATGGCAAATCAGCTTTGGGGCTCCAGGATGAAATATGCTCTGCCCTGTGTCAAGAGGGCTACAGGGGGTGGAAGGAGAGGCACACAGAGGAGGCATACGGGCTCCTTTTGCTGTGAATGCATTTGCAGAATGACTGTGTTGAAGTCCCTGGAGGTTCAGAGCAAGAGATGCAGTGATAGCTGCTGCTGACAAAGCAGAACTTTTCTGTGCTGGGAGCACAGTTGAGCCTGTGGGCCCTAAGCAGAGGTGGTCAGAGGGATGGCAAAGGTTTATTGCTGGCCCCTGACATCCTAAGGGCCGGGCTTTATCTAGGAGCCTCTCCTGATGGCAGTCCCCACTGCAAGTTCCAGCTACTTGAGAGAAAGGCCTGAATTACTTCACCCCATCAAAGTCTCCCAGCTGCTGGCACTGTGATGCTGCATCCATGCATTGTCCATCCTAGCCTGGGCTCAGGGGCATTTCCTTCCAAGCTGTCCTTCCATGGGTTACTGGTGGGCCCACTGCACAGAAAGCACTCACTGGGCCAATCCTCCCAGCAAGCAGAGGGATCAATCTCCTTTCCAGCTTCTGGAAGGTCTGGCCCAACTTGTCTGCACACCTCTGTCTCCCCCATGGCTCCATTTCACCGGTGGTTCACCAGAACTCTACTCCATATGGCTCACCCAGACATACCAGATCTCGGGGGAAAAACATGGAGCGGTAAACAAATGCAGTTGTCGGGAAGATAAGGGAAGAGAAGTCATGTATGGACACTCTCCCTCTCACTTGCAGGTTTCTTTCATGTGAAAATATGAGCAAACTTATTCTGTGCCTGTAGTGTCAGCCACAACTCTGTCACCACCAATTCTACGTGTGCTAATGTCTTTAACATTTTGTGTTGATCACTTTTCCTCCCACTTTAAATATTTTTCCTGTCACCAAGGATTTTTGAAAACCATGCTGTTTGGAAACTGGCTTTTTTACATACATTTGCCACCTGCCTGTGAGTGGAATGCTAATTTTTGATGAATATTTACTGCTGTGCTGTAGTTCAGCATGGGGAAAGAGGAGCCCTGCTTGCCCTTGCTTCGACCTTTGGTGACTGTGGCACCAGGACAAAGATCCATCTCTGAGTGGCTTCATTCATGGCTGACTGTTTAATTAGGAAAAGTGGCACAGTTGAAACAAACTTCCCTTGGACATGCTCACTGAATGAATAGTAATGACAATAACACTTTGTTAAAATATTATGTCTTTCACCCAATGCCTTGACAATGCCTCACATGGAGGGAAAATTTTGTTTATGTTTTTGAAGATAAGTGTGGAAAAAAGTGAAGTACAAAAAGGTGAAACTTCTGCAGAAGACATTGGTAGAGACAAGGGAGCAGAGCCCAAAGGGAAACTCTGCCAGTCTCTGGCTCTGACTACTGCAGCTGACAAACACAAAATAGGTGCCCCTAGATCTAACCTCAAAGTGTGCTGCTCTCTTCAGGGAATCTCAGCATCACCACTGTTCTCTTCCTGTCTCTGAAATAAAGAGTACAAACAGTACTCTGGCTGTGTTTTAGCCTAATCAAAACGGTGAGGTCCTTAATTAGGACAACTGAAAGGCTGACTGACCTTTATCTGATCACAGGAACGACCTTCCCACCAAGAAGCTGCTTTATGGTCCCAAAAGCCACCCAAGAACCCGTGTGCTTCCAGGACTGAGCTCCTGATCCACATGGCAGTTAGTGTCTCTTGGAGGTGAGGAGTGATGTGCACCCCCACGTTTTAGCCATGCTTCCCTGCTTTCTCTGGACCTGGCTCAGCAGCAATAGGGATTTGCCTTGGACATGTTGAACAGGCACGTGGTGGGGCTCTGTGAGCTGAGCCAAGCCAAGCACTGTGGTGCTTCTAAGTGAAGGAAGGAAGGGAAGAAGCCGATCAGGAATATGCAGAGAAGAGGGCAACAACAAAATAAAGAGGGAGTTCTAAACAAAGTAGGAAGATAAAACTGAGATTAAAAGGAGGGAGAACTACAGACACAAAGAGAAACTGGACACAGATGGCCACATCGGCACATCCCTGGGCTTTGCCAAGGCATCAGAATGAAGATCCAATTAAAATGAGAGGCAGAAGACTGGTGCCTTCAGCAGAGCACTGCTCCCTCCCTATGAGATCACTCAACACACGCCTGATGCTGTCACTGACCCGGCATTGTCCCGGCAAAGTCGCTCTCCAGGACACCCTGCGGAGGAGCAGTGATTTGTAACACGCTGGGGGGTGAAAGGAAAATGATGGGGCAGGGAAATACTGGGCCTCACAGTGGGAGGCATGAGTAACAACCAGACAACCCAAAGCATCCGACCTCAAAGAGCTGTGCACAGGGGACACTGGGTCTGCAATTTTTGCTAGGCTTACAGAAAGGAATGTGAGCTTAATTTGTGGCAGTGGGAAGCCACTGGGGATTCAGGGAAATTAGTAAAAGGAGGTGTTGCTGCGCTACTTTATAGGAACTTGACATGATGTTCAAATGCTGTCTGTTGGGAGCCTGGATTACTTTATTATTATTTTTAATAACTCCAGAGGGCTTTCTTTTGCAAAGGATCTCAAGCTGAGATGGTGGGTTTGTATGTTCACTATTCATTTGGAGGGAGAAATTGTTTGATGGATGCTGGAGTTTATGTTTCTTTTGCAATGAGAATTGTTGGAATGTTTTGTGGCCCAGATCTGTGTTCTCATTTTCACCACGCAGTTATGTAAGACTCTGAAATAATAAAATAATGCTGTCTTTTTAAAGGAAAGAAATGGCTGCATGTGCTCCCAGTGTGATGGCCTGTGTGTGGTATCCAGTGAACAGCACAAGTCTGATCTGCAGGGTCCATTGTGATGGGTCCCTGACATCCATCAAGATTCTTTGTTCTACCGCTGGGAAATGAGAAGGAATCTGTGTTTCAGAAGCACAAAAGATACTGGATTTGTGTATGTGCTATAGAGTGCACAGATGTGAGTTAATATCAAAGTGTGTATTTCTGATGCTCTTATGTGTGCACTTTGGGGAAAAGAGAAATGGGACATTTCCAGCACTGAGAGGATCAGGTAATTTCTGCTGTTCACCTGATTTCCTGTGTGTGCAACCATTGGGTTTTTTAACCCAGGGATACTTCCTTTTACAGAGGAATGGACATAAGGTCATTTGAATTGAACTGAAATATTAGCTTGTCATCTAGTCCAAAATACTTCATCAAGCACAGCACAACTGATTTCTCTGTCTCCCACTATTCCCTGAGATGCAGCTCTCTGGTCAAGTTCTGATATGCTGATTCCATACTGGTCTTGGGCAGTATGATACACAGCTAAAACACACAACATAACAGTTTTCCTTTTTCTTAAACTACCTTGCTACAGCCCAACCCCTTGCTGATTTACTTCTGTTCCCTCTTCTCTGGCTAACAAGAATATCTGATGCTTCGTTTCCTTCTCTCAGCTGTAATAGAAAGTTGCATAAACTGTTTCCCAATATACTGTGTTGTAACATGATGGGCTGGGTATTAAAATCAAGAGCAATAAACAATTTAAGATAAGTGATTAAATTAGTGCACTGCAAAGACTGGGAAACCAAGCAAGAGAGACTCGGGAATTCCAAAGGAACTATATTATGTTTCTGCCCTTCTTTGAATGTGAATTCAGAGTGACTCCATTAATTACAAAGAAATCTCTGGTGAAGATTTGCCAGCCTGAGAAACTGAATTGCAGTCTACACTGTGTTAAAAAATACAGAGGTGTTTTTTTTTTTGGTTTTTTTTTTTAATGAAGCTTTGTTTCTTCAACAAGTTTCTACCCACTGCAGTTGGTCTGCTACTCAGTTAAGCTGAATGAGTGCAAGTACAGCCATGTAACAGAGATCTACCCATCTACAGCAGGGATTTGGGAAATAACTTTATTAAGTCTCTTTAGTTTCTCTGTGTAGAATGACCCTTTGTGTAAAAGAAGCTCAGTGGCTCATAGTACATGAGAGGAAAGCCTCCCAGGGTTTTCACACGCAGTATCCACCAAATACATCCCCAAGGAAAGCAGATTTGCTGCTGCTTTCCCATACAGAAGAAGCAAAAATCAGCTCAAAGCTGATCAAAGCTAGAATAAGCTGTGGCTGCTCCAAGATTTTGGGAAGATTCATCCAAAACCAAGACATCTACAATAATAAGGGGTTCTGCTTTTATGTTGCTTCCAACCATGCTGTGACCATCCCCAAGATCCTTTGCCAACATGGCTGTGAGGAAATGCAACAGATAAGATTTCCTTTGCCCTTTTAAGAGAAAGTTTGAAAGCCCAGGGAGCTCTGCTGGAAGATAATGTGACACAGGCTGTCCGTGTTCTCCAAAGGATTAAGATTAATAATAGGCAGATGATTAATTCAAACAACGATAAAAAATTCCACTGGATTGTTACAAGATTTTATAAATTGCCTTTTCCTCCTTTACAATCTAGAAAATCTGAACAGATCCATTCTCAGAAGCAATTAAGATCACAATCTGGTCCCTATCTTCAGGTTTCATCAGTTCGATTTCCAAATCTATTTGAACACAAATACTAGGAAACCTGAACGAGAAGCTGTTATATTGTAAATCAATCAGCTACCCTGTAAGACAGGAACTGAAGCCTCTGCTTTTATTAGTAGAAAGAACTGAGTCATTTGCCATGACTACATGCTTCTGGATATGATTTACTGCTTCTGCAGTTCATTACAGAAAAAGAACCACAAACCAGTGCACAGATCCTTCCTTAAATTTCATATCAGCATATCCTGGGAACTAGAGATGGACACAAACTGATGTTTGCATCTGAACATCCCTCTGATTTTAATATCCCTTTATATTTGCTGCACTCATCTTCCTGAGCCACAAGAGAAATGCAGGAGACAGGTTGTGACACAGAGCCAAAGAGAGGGGCAAATTGGCTCAGAAATGTTTATTTCTTCCTTTCAGACAAATAGCTCTTTCTGGACTCTCTCACAGCAATTCCTTATCTTTGCTGTGAATACTTAGAAGAGGGACATCACATTTGCCCAGAATATGGCTAATTGTTTTCAGAAATTCATGACACATGGGAAGTAGTTTAGGTCTCTCTCTGGAATGACAGGGGAAAGAACTGGAGAAAGAATTAATTACCATGAAGAAGATTGCATCAATCAGAGAGACCAACCATGGTTTGGTGAATACAGTGGGACCACACAGAGCTGTAATTTCAGAAAAGGTTCTACTTTGACTAGCAAGCCACTAATGCTTTAGATCATTGTTCTATTAGTAACTATTTTCTTCACATTAGTACAACAATTACTACATTTTCCAACAGCTTCTTACAGTTGTATCATGGAAACTATTGCCTATAAATTATATAAGTATGGCTTATCATATCTCAAAACATATAACTGAATCAGGCAACTCATTCACACCTCCTCTTCCCACCTATCTATGGTATTTCTTGGATGCTGACGGCCTTGGCAATTAAAAGCTGTTTCTATATACATAGTACATAGGAAACACAGAGGCATGTTCAAGCTGTGTCATCATAACCTCATCTGCTGAAGATGTTACTTAATGCTATATTCCAAGAATTTGTGCTTACGGGACTCAAGGTGAATCATTTGCCTGGAAAATGTCCTTCTTTTCTTAAAATGGGAATCTTGTTTTGGTGCACTCTTATGCTGAGATAGTTTGGCTGGAAGTGTGAAATTTAGATTTGAATGCAAACCCCAACTACATTATAAGCTGTTGAAATCCCAAGGTTAATAGACAGACAGGATGGCTTGAGCCCAAATTTCCCTAAATTGTGATTATGTTTGGACATAGGGAGAGTAACAGACTTGTGTAATAAGAGCAGGAGTTGTTGAAACAAACCTGGATTGAGCACGCCCCCCTGGGCCTGCTACAACTCTACCTGCAGGAAGTGAGTAAGAGAAAACCCTTTCCCTGACATGGTGCTTGCTCTTGTGCCCTCTTTTGGGACTGTTCCAGGCTGAGCTTTGCAGAGCAGAACAGATCTGTCACTGCCCAAGAGCACAGGTGTGACTCCTTGGGACTGGGCCTTGCACTCCCCACCCCAGTGGCAGAGCTTGGGGAGAGGGCAGGCCAGGGGGAAAAGCAAAAGGCAATGTGCAGAGCTGTACCTGCTCCTCAGCCGTCCCACAGGCCCAGTGAGATCACCAAGAGCTAAAAAACTGCTCCCTTCCTTTGGGAGCTGAAGCTGAGCCTCCATTTCTTAAGGAACAGGAAAGGCTGGGTATCTTTGCTGCCTCAAATGGAAGCTCACTGATGCTGATGGTCTGTTCTGTGGCTATTGTTTGAGCCTTCAACAAATAATTTTCTCATCATAATCTAATGACCTTATTCGACCTAACAGAGTGGTACTGAAACTCATTTCCCATAGAATCTCACACCCAAACAGTATTGTTACAGGTCTCTGTGGGCTTGCACTGAAATTACTTTTCCATGTAAAGGGACATTGTTCCTTCTCCCTGCAGACTTGAAACAATTTTCTTGCTACATCTCACATATCATAGTGCTGTTGATGTCCATAGGCCACCTCTCCTCAGAATAGCTTTCCACTGAATTTCACATTTAAAATGCTATAATCAATAACCTTAGTCTAGCACAGCTTTGTTCCCCCCTAAAATTACACAGTCAAACAGCATCACTTCTGCTCCCTCCAGACTTGCATTTACAATCCATTTCCCACCCTAACAACATTGCAAAGGAGATGTTTTACTTGGTGTTACATTAATGTTGCAGGCAATTTACACTCCTATGACTAGGAATTGCCATTCAGAAGCTTGTGCCCTATATGAGTGCTGTCCAAATGGGCAAAACACTGCCATTAGAGAGCAACATTCAAAATGATATGGCACGTAGCTTACACAATAGAGCTGCAGCAACCTCATTGATAATATAGTAATGTCAGGCTGTTAACTCCAAATGATCTCATTTTTATCATGTTAGAATTTGCCCTCTTTATTATGTTGTTATTCTTTCAGCTTTCTCAAATCCTTTCCCTCACTATGAAGCCTTTGGTCCCTCATTCTTCTCCCTCCTGTGCTGTTTACAACCGCTGCTTTCTCAGACTACGGTTTTCCATTTCTCTGCTGGAATGTAATTTTAAAGACACTTGCTGATGGCCTTCTCATTTGCCTCTTTGGCCTCTTGCCTTTCAAAATGAAGGCTCAAATTCACAGCCTATCCTATAGTACAATCAATTCTCACCTGTCAAAACTAATCACATGGGTTAGAAATCAGGAACTCTCAGATTTGCTTGCGTGCTTTGTGTTTGTTTCTCCCTCCTCTTCAATCTGCTGTTACCTGAGCCATTGAGGAGATTCAATTTCTACACTTTTCTCTGCAAACTATGGCACAGAAACCTTATTTTTATGGCAGTCAAATGACAGAAATCACATGAGTTGGGGGGTTGTGGTTGCATTAAATGTCTTGAGAAGTGCAGCCTGAATATGTCATGAGAAGTGACTACGCAGAGACCATAACAAGCATGGTTAGGAAGTTTCCATCTGTTTCAAACCCAAAGAGCATGTCAAGCATTGGGCTGGCTCCAGAATTGCTACCTCTTATCTGCAATTCCATGAATCCCTGGACTTAATCCTGTACTAGGAAAAGAGCCTCAGATTCCTGGAGAGCAGAAAGCAGCAGAACGGCTTAAAATATGAAGTATATGTCAAAGGGGTGAAAAGTCTGATAAAACCTGCTCTTCTTCCCTAAAATCAACAGATTTGTCTTGAAGTGAACAAGAGAATGATTTCCCTTGGCTGCACTGTCTGACATGGATTTCAGTATGTTACCCTGCCCTTAGGGCTGACATTCTTTGGAGTCCATGTGGGCAGAAAAGCTCCCCGTTGGCTCAGCTGTGCAGTGACCACTACAGGGGTTCCTGTACGGAGCACGCATCCTGCGAGCACTGAAACTGCACAACCATTCCACACAGGGCTCTGCCAGCCTCCCGCTGTGTCAGCTCCTCAGGGTGGTGTTTGGGTGCCCACTCAAACCCTTCCTGAGATGCCATCGAACCCATGGCACTGGAAGGACAGGCTCAAGGCCCTGGCTGATGGCAGAGGCTGTTTGCTGGCAAGTGGCTCCAGAGCGCAGTGACACTTTTTGTCAATGAGCTTCATTTCCAGCCAGAGGTCCTGGTCAGGGTCAGGGTCTCGCTGTACCTGGCACCCTACAAAGTGAGCAGAACAAGCCATTGCCTCCAAGAGCCTACTCTAAAAAAACCAAGCTGTACAAGCCAGGGCTAGGGGCCAAGAGAAGGAAAACACCAATGAGCAGAGAGCTCCACCTGCTCAGTGTTCTGTGTGCTCACAAAGGACAGGGAAAACACAAACTCAGGCCCTTTTTCTGCCTGAGTCAGGCCTTGGACTCGTCCCTGGGTCATCCAACTTACATATTCCTACTGTTATTTTTTTCATTAATTTCTGACCCAGTCTTTCTATTTGGGAATTTCTATTTTGTATAACTAAATTAAAGCAAATTGAGCCAAAACTATACAGCATGTGTGTACATGTGAGAGCACCAATTGACAGCCTGGCAGAAAAAAGCTGAAGCTCTTCACAGTGATTTGATTAGAATTCTATCTCAGTCCTCTTGCAGGTGAGTTCTGCAGCAATTTTGCTAACAGCAAAGCTGGTGTAGTGCTGACTTCCACACCTGGTCCAGCTGATTCTTGATAAACTAGCATTTTAGGAAGAAAAGTATTTGTCAGAAAGCTCCTGAAGCATCCCTTGATGGTAAGCCTGCAGAACCAGACAGTTTAGCTAATGTCCACCTTAATGCTCTGAGTCATCTCATCTTATCTCCAAATGATGCTCAACTCAGCATCATTAGTTGGTTGATTTCTCTCAGCCATCACAGCAAGAGTTCAGCTCAGGCTTGGATTTTGATAAATCAAGGCAAGTATTATTTTTAAAAGCAAGATAATCAGTGTAATACATCTGGTGGGAGAAACACTTTTGCATTCAGAGACAAGAGTCAAAGCTTTCCAAATCCAATAGATATGCTTTAGGTAACCTTTTGTTACAGCCTGACCTATGCATTGAATGCAGCAGTTGGACCCTTTGATTTGCCCTTTCTTCCTTCAGGCATTCAATTTGTCTCTTGGCACAAAGTGCACCTTAGGAAATTCTAAAATATCACAGCCCTGCAGTGAGCTCTTCGAGATGTACACATGAATGCCTGGTCCCTTCACTGAGATCCCAGTCCAGATAATGACCTTCCCAAAAACTCATGCTGATCACACACTTAGGAGGGAGAAATCCTAAACATAATATTATGCAGATGAACATATTAGCTAAGAGTATCTGAAATTATTCGATGAGAAGCCCTAGGGAGCATGAATTAACAGGAGAAGCAGAGCATGTGAAAATACCCCTCTCAATGTCATTTTGTGCTGAGTATTCAAAAACCACACACAAACTGCATATAAACTTGGTAAGTGCTTCAAGGGGCACAATCACCATAAATCTGGGCTAACACTCCAGTCTATTCAAAATGATTTTTTAAAGTACTGTTCTGTTGATGAAGTCTTTGTTTTATTTCATCCGGCTCAGGCCATTCTGGACTGGCTTTGTTTTTCTTTTGTTTACAGAGAGCCTCTCAAAGCCATAAGTCTCTGAAAGTCATCAGGATGATTATTTCTGTGGAGACACAGCTCAGATGTGGACAGGCTGAGTACACAAGTGTATACAAGCTGCAAGTGATGCTCGTGTATCCCTCAGCAGCTACAGGACTCAGTCCTTGCCCTTGCACTCCTGGAAAACTCTCCAGGTTTAGACCCTGGTCCTCACTTACTGAAATGAGTTATAGGTTGGCTGTATTGCTACCTTCACTTTCCACCTGGAAAGGTGTATAATTTATTTGTTCTTGAAATGAGACAAACAAACCCCTCAAAGCCATCCAAAGCAGATTGAAACCAAACCAAACCAAAACTCAGATACAGAAGCTAAATACTGCTCTCAAACCTTGCCAGCAGTGTGTTTCCAGGTGACATTACACTGTGGCTACAGTTTAGGATCAAATCAGGCATAGACAGAAAGTGACTTACTGCAGCACAGTGTCAGGCTTCCAACCCCAAATTCTGCAGCTGATGGCTTTGGGGAGGATATTGGAAAGCATGAGAGTGACAAACATATACAGGGAATGAGTCATGATTTCAAGGTTGTTTATGGCTGTGAAGAAAATCAAACATTAAAAGTGTCCCATGGACTGCACTCAAAAATCAGTTTAGAGGAAGATAATATAGCATTTGTCTGTTTTAAAAATAAGAGTACGTATAGCTTGGGCCCCTAAATGTACTTAACTCTAGCATCTGCAAGACCTACCACTCAAGAGATGAGTCTCTCAGTCACAGAGGAAGAACATTAGTTCTTAGTTTTCCTCCTTATTAAGAGTTTATAAACAACTTTCTGATCTTTTTTAACAAAAAGAATATTACTTTATGGAAAATGTAGAAATTAATGAGGAAAGTTATATATTTCAGTCGTGTAAGTCCTTCCCATTTGTTGAGGAATGGTTGGATTTAAATGTAAAATACTTTTTCTGATATCAAACACATAAAAATTGGACTGTAAAGGGGTCATACCCACCAGCAGCTTGCTGACAGCTCAAATGTTGAGTCTTATGCCCCATCAAATGGAGCAACCTAGGAGATGTAACATATATTTAAGAACATGTGGATGCTTCAGAACACAGACAAGTGAAGAAGATAAAACAAGAGGGCAGAGGTGTCTTACAAATAGATGAATATGGCACAGAATTTATCCAGTAAAAGCATGTGCTATATCTCCCACCCAAGGAGAACAAACATTGGTACAGAGCTGCAATAAAATCACAAGGATTTTAAAGGATCTGGCACAGTCCCTGCAATACCCTGTGTGCTGAGGCAACAGAAGAAACAGTGTGAGGAAAATGAGGGCTGTATCTGGAGGCTCAGAGAGCGATTTGAACAGATACTTGGTGAAGCAAGTGATTCCCAGGACTGATTGCCCCTCATTGGGATTGCCACCATTGTACTCTGTGAGAATAGAATTGGCCCTGAATGCTTTGCACCACTGAAAAGGAGATGTAATCTCCTCTAGCACGAAATGAAATGTAGCCTTCGGGCTTTCTTACTGACCAACTGTGACCGAGCAGAGTCAAATGGAAAAGGGACTAAAGAAGGGTCAGGAACCCTCCATTTCACCCACCTGTAAGGAGTGGCTGAAGATCAGTGGGTGAAAAGTCATTCCAGGTATGATCCATGTGAGAGAAATCTTTTGAACAGGAACACTTTTACAGAGGGACATTCTTGATTCTTATTTAACCTATGAAGTCCTGAAAACTACACTGATTTTTTTTTTTTTTAATTCCTATTTCTCTAGATTGAAATAATCATCACTGCTATGTGGTGAAAAGAAGCTGGATAAACTCTTGGACACAGTACACTTAAAATGCAGGAGTCATGAACCAAATGTCTGGGGAGTACAACTCAGGGACAAAGATAGTGTTTGAAGTCAATATTTTGTTAAGATCACATGAAATTGGCAGGTAGAGACAACAAAGGCACTATTTGTAGAGTTTAAATCAGTTTAAAGCAATGTTTACATGGAATCTTCCTGCCAACTGCTGGCAAACAGTGTTGAAAACAGACAGTTATTTAGGAGAATATTCCTCTTACTCCCTGAAATCATTCTCCAGTGCAAAGCTCCTGTTGTTCACTGCTACTATTAAAAAAAAAAAAAAGGAAAAGAAAGAAAAAGAAATTCGGTTGCTCACAGGGAAAACCAGGAGGTATTTTATTCTGTATTAGCTAGTCATTATTATTGAACTCTTACATCAATCATAAATTGATCTGAGTTTGAAAAGAAGTGTGAATTTTCCTTAAATCTGGAGAAAAGTTTGAATCTATATTTATGTCCAGAAATCAGATGAGGGGGAAGGTCCCTTTCTGACAAACCCCTTTGCAAGACAAAGCTGCATTTTAATCAAACAGAGCTCCTGCCTCTAATTCGTGTTTCCTTGCAGTTGGTCTGTGAATTATATCTGAAAAACCAATCTCAGAACTCATCATCACCTACACAAACACACCCTCAAAATTAAGATAGGCTCAGCTTTCAATAACCTTTACCCACAGATAGACTGTGTTCATTTTCACTGCTGACATTCTCAACACCAGATTAGTGTTATTTAAGACTGGAGAGTGACATTTGCTGTTTCTGTAGAAAACACTGCACAGGTAAGAGCAGTGCCAGTTACCTCACTCTCCCACCATGCCTGCTGATTTTGATCTCGATTGGATTGCTCTAATTGACGAATATATTCCTATTATCCTGGGAAAATGCTTAACTGTGCCATCTATTCCATGAGTTTTACTACAGACACTGTTGCCAACAATACAATACACACAAACAGTGCCTTTACAGGTGCACTCAAAGTTCAGACTAGTCATGAATTACACCTATGAATGAGAATTAAGTAGAACATTCCTTTCTAAGTACTTAGAGGTTGGCGATGAGGCTTCTTTAGTAACGAAGATATTAAGCCTGAAGGATTTGGCACTAAAATGGAATTTCTTTCTGGGACAGAGATGATTTTACTGAAATATTTGATAATTGTAGTTACTATAAGCAAGGGTTGGTAGAATCAATTATTACAAAGGTTGCTTGACACTTCCCATTCATTATAAAATCCTCTTTTCAATTGCTGCAAACATTGCCAACCTTTAGCTAGGCAGTCTGAAATTTTCCATGCTGAGTCTCTCTCTTAGGCTGATTCATTTATCTAAAGGAAAATTTTAGCCACAACAGTTGGCCTTTATCAAGAACTAAACTGGATAAGAATGCATCATTTTGGCCATATTTAAAAAAGAAGCTGATCTGGAAATCCATATTCTTCATAAAAGATCCTGAAGGAGAAGAGAGTTTTTATCATTGAAGTGTCTTGTGCTGCTCCTGTGAAACTCAGAAATTGTGTTGTACACACTTCAGTCAATATTTCTTGAAGAGGAAAATACCTTCAATTCTGGGTAAAGGTTTGTGAAAAACCCAGTATCTCTTTTCACAGCAGATCTTTGTTCCTCTGTGGCACCTACATGGGATGTGTGTGCCAGCATTCTTAAACCCCTAAACTGAGCCTGCAGAATTCAGGACTGGGTTGGTGAACCTGTTTTTCTTTTCCCTGTGCACTCCCATTCCTATCCCACCCTGGCATTAAAAAGCAAGGGGAGAGCCTCAGCTGCCCTGTGCTTCCAGTGACCACCTCACTGCTGAGCCTGTGGCACTGGTGGGGAAACTGTCCTGGCACAGGAGGCAAAAAGTCCAAGACAAGTAGGAAGGGAAAGAAGGTGGCTGAAACTCTTTGGAGAGGCAAGAAGTGGAAGGCAATCAAAAACTGAGCACAGGGCTGTTGAGGATGAGTGTGAATGGAGGGAGGGGGAAGAAGACAAAACAGCTGTTGGGACTGGGAGCCTGGAAATGCAGTGAGTGGGACTTTAGGGCAGCTGGCAGACATGGAAATGGAGGTCATTCACACTGAGTTAGCCCAGTGAGGATGGTGTCCTTTGGGTACCTCTAAGGCTGATGGGGAAAGCACTTGTGCCACTGGGTTGCTGACCAAATTAAGCTCCTAGTTTGAATTTCCTTCTGGAGCAACATTTCTCGTGGGGAAATGAGCCTTCAGGGGGGAAAGTTAGATTGTAAATGAGAAGCTGTGACAAAGGCAAAGGGGCAAGAAGATTCACTGCCAGGTTTCAGCTAGAGAGAGGGCTTTGGGAATTCATTTGGGAGTAGAAAAATTCAGTTTCTTCTCCTCCTTATCAGTTCAGGTGTCTCCTACAGATGTGTGAGTGTTGTTCCTGCAAGACTAGATTTCACCTAGCCCTCCACCAGTGTTTTTGTGTGTTGCTAAGCAAATGGATTAATCCACATTTCCACAGCTTGTCAGTTGTCCTCTTAGGGATCCAACAAGAGACCCTAGAGTCTGATCTGCAAAACTGTTGGATATTCACAGCTAGAACTGAAATTGGTAGGAACTATTCTTTAAATATATAAAATATTCTATGGTGCCATTAAGTCAGACACAAAAAATAATCAAATCCCAGACAATCAAAAACCTTTGGCAATGTTTACTCTTCATCTTCATATCTCTATTCTCCATCTGTCCAAACAGAGGTGCAGTATCCCCTCATTTCATTGAGGCATTGTAAAAATAGATTATTTCATGTCTGTAAAGCACCCAGATACAATAACAATGACTGCTGAAGAAAAGCTCCCAAGGAAATTAAGAATTCTGTATTCAGAACAGGCTTTGAATGGTGTGCAGTAAATAAGCCATGGGGTACACACTGAATAATGAAGATAAAAGAAAATATTAAATAGCTGCTCATTAAGTGAGCAATATCCATCCTGCACTTTAAACAGAGCAGAGATTTAATAGTATGTGAGCCTGTGATTAAAGACAATGCCCTAATGCATGTGACACAAAGGCTCTAGTGAGTTTGTAGCAACAACTTAAGTTCTTGCATTCCCCTAGTTTTGAGTGTTTGTCTTGACCACTTTTTGAGAATGCCAAATACTCTTAATTTATCCCCCCACAAAAAAGGGATGTAGATCAATAAATATTAGAACGGGGGATGGGTTCCAGAACTGGCTCAACACAATGTCCAAGGGTGTCTGGATTCAGTTCATATTAGAGAAGAAAGCTGACCACAGCTTTTTATCTGGATCCAGATGTCCTCAAATTTCAAGACTGAACAAAACTTGATTCTGCTTTGGCATCCTCTGTGCTGATTTGTCCTCCCTGAGATGGGAGAGTTTCTGTGGACCTCTTCATCACCTTGGCCTCCAGAAACATTCCAGTACTAATCCTGACATTAAATTCTGCTTATTCTTGACATATAGAGGGTCTTGTTTAGCAACATCATTACAAGAGTGTAAGGTTTTGTAGTTCTTCCTGAGCAGCTTGGGTAATGCAGGACAAAAGATGCATTGTTCACTGCGAGATTACAAAGGACAGGACAGAGGAGCTACCACGTCAGGGACACAGGGCATCCCAACAGGGTCAGGATGGAGCAGGAATGGGTGCAGCCTTCCAGGAACTGGAAATCTCTGAAGCCTTGTGGGCATTCCCATGTCACACCTGCTGGAGCTCTCCAGCCACACTGGAAAGGGGACAAGAGGAAACCCAGAAAAAAGCAGTGAGAGTGTCTGTCTGTGCCACCTGGAAAGGAACAGGAGCACCTTAAAAATGTATTCTGAGCTTTGGCTTCAGAAGCTAAGTGCCATAAGCTGCCATCCAACTGCCCACAGGGAATATTGGAAAAGCACAGGCTCAGAGAGTGGGAAATCAGAGCATGCACACAGAAGGTCTCATTTCCAAGGCAGACAAATCCTTCAGCTGCACCTGCTACTACAGCCTGCAGCACCACCTTGAAATTTGCTTCAGCTCTACCATGTGAAGCCACAGACAAACAAGAGACCATGTGCCATTTCACATGACAAAGCATTTATATTTGTCCTGTCCTCCAGGCTGCTGGCTTCTGAACTTACAAGTACACAAACAGCAGAAGCCACACGCAGGTCATTATGCACCTGCAGTTACAGAGAGGTCAGAAAGTGCTCATTTCAGACACAGAATCACACCATTCCACATACACATGCTCCTGAAGGACTGCTTTTACAGCCTTTACTCTTAAAAACTTAAACAAAATGTAAAGCAGATGTAAAATTTTCTTTTGTACAATAATTTATCCCAAACATCTTGAAAAGAATCTGTCAACAAGAATGGTCAGTTGCAACATTGTATAATAAAGAACTTTATGGTGGCTGAGAGCACTTGCTTTTATCAACTATGGACTTGTCAACAGTCAGGAAATCATATGGATGGTTGCTCTTAAGTCCTGAGAGACAGATTAAAAGCTCTTGATCCACTTCTCTTGTTTTATTCACTATTACGTAAAACCTTCACTGTCTGTCCAGAAATGATGGAAACAGCACATCAGAGGACAAAACTATTGACATAACTGTAAAAAAACAAAACAAAACAAACACCAAACAAATAAACAAACAAGAAAAAACACCCCAAAAACCCAAAACCAAAAGAACCAACAAAATCAATTCTAATTTATCCTTCTTGCCTGGATTGGCAGCCAGAATGCTCAGTATGCCAATCCCGGCTACTGAATCCCATTTCCCATATGAGAACATGGGCAGTGCTGCTTTCTAATACTTGGGGTGCCATATCCTGTTCCCAAGAAGAAAATGTCTGTGTTTTCAAAACTACAGACAGCTCCTGCTGGTCTCTGAAGCACGAGGAAGCAATAATCACATTACAGCCGTGCACAGGGATGTCAGGAGTCACACAGCCCTGCACCCTGACCTGCAGGTGTCACAGCAAAGGTGGCACTCCACCCTCATCACAGAGACATTTCCATGGGTGTGAGGGATCTGAATCCCGTCTGTATTCCCACATCAACCAGCCAACACTTCTGCAGCATTTCTCAGTGTCTTTTCTCTCTCAGCTTCTGGCTGTGCAGTGGTACAGCAAACCCAGCCCAGCACCTGTAAGTGCCCGAGTTCTGCTTCAGCTCGGTGTGCAGAGCAGCTCCCAGGGCTTTCCCAGCTATCCTGGTACAACACCGGCATCTAGTGGAGCCTGGAGCAACCGGCCCGGTGCCAAGGAGCGGCAGTGAGGGGTGGGAAGCAGTCAGCCACCTCTAGCTGAGCATCACCTTGCTTCTTCTCACTTATAAACTGCTGCTACTATCAAGCAGGAATCTCGTGCTATTCATTCTTTCTTGAGCTCATCCTCCCCAGAAAATTCATTCTGAAAAGGGTGCTAGAAAGAAACATGTTTATTGCTGCCTTACTGGAAGGTTCTTCAAAGCAAGTGCTAGAGGTCTGTGATCCAACATGTTTGAGCACAAACGCTTTCCCGTGCTGGAATTTGGTACTTTATGAACAGGCTCTGCTGGGCAGAACAGTCCTGTTCAGACAAACTCTGCAGAAGTAAAACCTGATTTTGTGTGAAGGCCATAAAATGGCTTGGGTTGGACGTGACCTTAAAGCCCATCCAGTCCCACCCCCTGCCACGGGCAGGGACACCTTTCACTGTCCCAGGCTGCTCCAAGCCCTGTCCAACCTGGCCTTGGACACTTCCAGGGATCCAGGGGCAGCCACAGCTTCTCTGGGCACCCTGTGCCAGCATCTCACCACCCTCACAGAGAAGAATTTCTTCCTAATATCTAATATCTAAACCTACTCTCTGTTGGTTTGGAGCTATTCTCCCTCGCTGGGGACCCCAGAGCTGGATGTAGCACTGCAGGTGGGGTGTCACCACAGCAGAGGGGCAGAATCACCTCCCTCAACCAATGTGAGACCAGTGGAACATTTTGAAAGTCTTAAGCAGGTCTGTCTTCTCCCCACGTGGCAAAAAGGAATATTAGCACCCACTCAGAGGTGGTGAAATGCTGTTTCTTGGATCTCTCTCTAGCTTCTTTAGATTTGCTGTTTAACAACACATCCGAGTTTGTCTCTTCAGCTTTCTGATTTGAGCAGCCCACTTGAAAAATTTCATTACACACCTTCAGATTGCTCATTTTCCCCAACCCAACTGAACATAAGAAACAGAATTTGGTGCTTGCTACATTTGAGAGATTTGTGTGCTGGAGTTTCATGGGGGAAAATGTGAAATATAGAAGCAATGCATGTCAGCACCCAGCAATGACTCACCAATCTGCTGAAAGAGTGGCACTATTAGCAGAATGGGTCTCACTCCTTCCTTCTGTGTAGCTACAGAGAACAGAGCCATAGCTAGGTTTGTGCTAACCTACAAACCTCAGTATACAAACATTGTGACTCCTCGTAAAATTAACCATGCAGGATTGTCTCAAGTGAGGAGAAAACTTCATTATCATATGCCTTGTTTCGGTTACAAAGTCCAATTTTTTAAAATACATAATCTAGTTTTCAAATGCCAGTTTTATTACACTGATTCCTCAAGTCAGTTTAGAGCAGAGGATGTCTCAGAAGGAACATCACAAAAATACAACTTGCTCTCAGAATTTAGGTTTCTCCTGTAGGCTTTACATAGCTTTTTTTTTTAACAATGGAAGCTCAAGAGGATTTTGTGTTCCTCCCTCCCATACTTTTACCCCAGGGAAGGCAGCATTGTTAATAAAACCCACAAAGATCAACCCTAAAAATAAATACCTTCTGTTGGTCTAGACAGCTCTGGCTCTTGAAAGAATTTGATCTGGGTGGTAATTACACTTCAATTTCAATCCATATATGAATTCAGTACTGGCATGATATGTCAAACTTTTCTCTTTCTATCCTCCCCTGATCCATCCATCAGCATTTGCAGAGCATTTGTCATAGCAGAAACAGTGCTGGAGATCGAAGCCCTTTGTTCATTCACACAGCAAACAGCACAGACAACAATAGTGGAAGCTTCTTCTTTACATTACCCTGCCATCATTCTTGCACCATGACCAGACAGAACAGGTTTAAGGGTGAGAAAAGCATCCCTTTTATTCATCAGCTCATGTTATTAATTTGCCTGTTCTTAAGGTCTCTCAGGAAAGGCAGAGTGTGCATACAAATATCTAATAAAAGATCTCATCTCCCTCTGAGTGCTGAGCTTCCATTCCTTCCCCAGACCACTGGCTATTACATTACTGGTAAGTAGTGGGCTGGGAGGTATCAATTTTACAAGAGAATGCTTGTCTGATGATAGCAACACCAAAATCTGGTGAGCACCCTGTTTAGACACAAGAAAGAGAAAGCAAACCCTTTTACCATCCATCTCCTCTGCTGTTTCAGACACTGTCTCTGTGTTTACCTTCTGGCCTCGAAGAATCAGCAGAGCAGCTTACTTGGTGGGGAACAGATTTTTGTTCTTTTCAGCCTTTAGAAAGCTCTGTCCTCAAGCTCCCAGATCTTGGTGCAAAAATAGGTGAACAATGACTGATCAAGCATCAGAGACTGGAAAGGTGTTTTTGTGATGACTGGATTTCCCATTTGGAGCACAATGGTTCTCTTAAGTTCACTTCACTAGATTCTAACTTGCCAGTTGCCAGATGATAAGGGTTTTTTTGATACTTAAATAATTCTTTTCCTTTTTGCATTGTTTCTGTAGCTATTTCCACCCCCTCTATTTTAAAAACAATTGAAACTGGGAAAAACCAATGTAAGTCTAAATGTCTGCCTTTGCCTCTTACAACACCAGATTCTTCTCTTTCATGGTAAAGATCTTCATTAATTTCACTTCAAGGAAAGAATTTGAAGGGAGGAATAGTATTACTCATTTGCTTGCTGCTCTTGGCAGGCAGTGACATGTACGAAGCAAAGCCACAGGTCCTGTTACTGCCTTCAAGTTAAAGGAAAAGAGAGACAGAAACAAAGGCATTGCTGTTTCACAGAAAGAGAAATGAGTAATGGATATTTTGCGGGTCACATTAATTGTATGGACACTTCTGAGTAATTCTTTGAATCCTGAGGTCTTCAGAAGGTCACTTGCTTCTTAAACATCCATTTACAGTAAACTTAGAAAACATAGCTCTGGATAAAGTGGATCTCAATTCTCCTTCCACTTTCTGTTGAAAATTTTTGCAATCATGTCAGGATCACTAGTCTACTTTCAGGTTCAGTGGTGGGGCTTTATACTAATATCTGACATTACAGATAAAAAACGTCTAAAGTTGTTTCATAAAGTGAAGAGAATGTCTTCAGTCTTCAAGAAAACATATCTTTGGGCAAAAGCTGAGCTTGAGAATGTCCACTGTTTTCGGTGAGGCTGTGGCAATTCCTGCCAGCAATCCCTAACATTTCATTTCCAGCTCTGTTTTGATGCTCCTTGCTGAGCTCAAGACAGACTGAAGACAGAAACATGGTGTGTTAGCACAGCACCTAACACAATGGAACCCCAATCTCAGTTTGGGCTTTCAAGCACTACCAAAATATGCACAGGAATAATTAACAAAAATTAATCACGTTTAGGGGCCTTCTGACTAGACCTGAACACCACAGCTGTCTAGATTAGAGGGTGACAGCCTACAGACCATATCTGACCTATGGGATGAGCCTGTCCCAGTGCCAAATGATTTTGCACCATACACTTGCTAATATATTAGTCTGGAAACTGTGATAGTGCAAGAAAAGAAAAGGGCAAGGATATTCAGCCAAACCTGCCTGCGACTCTAAAGCTGATCCTTGATATGTTACAGGGTTTAGAAGCCTTCCAAAGTGGTCAGAAGCTAAACATTGTGTACTCAGGTAATCCTAATTCTGGTTCCGAATTTCTTCACTTGTACCTTAAATAAGTCATTTAATAGCCATACTTCAGCTTTGCACATCAAAATTGCTTATTGACAAAGCATTAGGGAGAGAGCTGGAAGGGAGACGTGAAGGTCACCCAGCGTTCATTTGCTGCTGAGGCTGAGCAATCTCCAAGCGATCCACGACCGCAGTGAATGAATCTCCAGTCCCTCTGAAGGGTTGTGGTTGATTCAGAGGGGGCAGAATTCTGTGAGCAGAATTGATGGCAACTACAAACCAGCCTTTCTGGAGAATTCAGCCCTAGACATGCTGAGACAGGGGTGAGGGAGTTTAGGAAGGGTTGTGTGGCCATGAACACAATACAAGGAGGACTAATAATGCTATGAGCCACACCATTAGAGTCTGAAATCAAACGTTTCCAAGAACCTGTAACACATGGGAATGTAAGAACAATCACACTGAGCCAGCTGACAGCTCCCTTTAGCCCAGTGCATTGTTTTCAACACAAGGTAAAGAATATAAGAAACAAGGTGTGTGTATAGAGCAATTCTTCCCCAGGGACAGCCTCCTACTCTCTAGCAATCAACAGTTAATCATGGAGAGATCACACCAGATCTATGGCTTTTAACAGTCACAAACACACCAACCCTCCATAAATTATCCTAATCCCGTTTTTAACCTTCATTGTCTTCTGACCTGTGCACCATCTCATGGCAACACATTTCTAAATGTAACTAGGAGTTGCACAAAAACGTTCTTCTGTGTTATCAGCTGTAAACACAAAATTGGTTAATGCCATGTAGCTAGTGGCCAGAGCAATGCTCATTTCAGCAGAAAGTACTAGACTTCATTAACGTCCTGGGTAATTATGACACCTTAGAGTGCTTTTAAATAATAATGATTTAACACAACCTTGGAAGGAAAAATAAAAAGGTATTTTCAGGAGCAGGCAATGTTGGGTATCCTCCAAAGTTCCTCCTCTAGCAATGCTCCCTACCCACTGTCTAGACCAAGAATATTCAGATAAGAATCTAACTCCTGATCACTACCCTGGAATCTTAGGCATGTAGACCATCACACATCCCTAGCCAGAATACCTCTGTCTGTGCTACATGCCACTGCTCTGAGAGCAATAGCATAGTCTGCTGCAAAGAGTTACACTAAAATCCTGTAACAGACGGAGCGGGAAAATCCTCCTTTGCCTTCTGCACACAAGTGCCTCAATCTCTCACCACCAGAACTGTTATGTCTCAAAGACAAAAGCCAAAAGATGGCTGCACAAGCTGTGTTCACTTCTGTGGCTGCCTGCAGCAACCCAGTGGATAAACAACAGCCATTTCAGCTGAAGAATTAGGAAAACCATCTAAGGGCATTTCTCAATGGTGGCATTTCCAGGGGAGTGCAAAGCAGCACAGGATGAACAAAAGAAAAGAAAATCCTTCTGCAAACAGAGATTTCAGCATCTGCATAGCTCGCAGGAGTATTTCCCATTCAGCATCTGTCTTTGAAGGTGAAACTTTCTATACTGGTCACTGAGGGAACAACTACCTGCAAATAAATTGACACCATTAACTCAATAAGGTCTGAAGCATATGGGGACAAGTCAGTGGACTTTTTTCTTCCAGAAATAAGCTACTTCTATCATGGAACTAATCTTAATGCTTGCTGACAGTGTAATTGAGAATTAAATCTGCAGAAAAATGTGAGGTTTGCTAAAACACAATAGATATATTTTTTCCATACAATATATGGCACCAAAATATGCAGTATTCTGGAGAGGATAATTAATCAGTGCTCTCTTGCTGAAGTTCTTTTAATTGTCTATGATGGTCTGTGTTGGGGGAGACTATTGAGTTTTAACAGGGAACAAGATCAGGCACCATGGGGAATACTTACATGAATAAAGATTGCATGATCAAGATTTTTGATCTGGGAATTGCTATTCTGTAATCATCTGTAAAGCACCAGGAGTGCCCCTGGCACTGCATATATAATAATAAACTATTAACAATAAATCATGTAATTAAATTGTCACCTTGAACATTCTTTTCATAATTCTTGCCTCAGATTTAAGTTCCCACATCAGACATGTTAGATCCTCATAATATTATTAAAGCTCCTACACTTCAACTTTTAAAATTCCCCTAGGGATCTATTGTTTCTTTGTTTAATGTGTTTATGAGCCAAAGGCCCCATTAAATACAATAGGGAAACTCCCAGACCTTTTGAAAACTTTGCCACCAGAGACATTTCTTAGGAAACAAGACCATTTTTGTCATTCCATCATGTAACTATTGGAAAGTCTATTGATCAGAGAAGTTCTGGGAGAAAACCAAAAAAAAAATATTCCTCTTCCACGGATCATCAGGTCGTTAAGGCCACAAAGCTATACAAGGCAGAACTGCTGTATGAAGACAGCTTTCCTTCCTCCATAGCATATGGTCATTCACACAACCCCATATTAAGAATATCTTCTGTTATGATTGCTCTTTGTGCCTCATTGCCTTTGTAGATGCTGTCTGTAAGGATAAGAGCGAGCCCACTTGTATTTCCTCTGTCTGGAAGGTGAGGAGATGGGCACATGCTGATGTTCCTCTAAACCCATGCTGTACATTGTCCTCTACAGATTTAAATAAAACATTTGGTCTGAGACAGGATATGCTGCCAAAACCAGTAGAAATTTTGATGATCAAATACTGACTTTTAAAAATGAATGTCCATTTACCTTCAACAGGACAAATATGGAGAGAGATCTACAGAGAGCAGGAGAGAAGGATGAAGCTACTATCAATGTGCTGAAAATGCTAGAATTTATCAGAAATACACTTCATGGGCTGAACCCTTGTTGAAAAATTTTTGACACCATAATCCAGTGTATATTATGGTTTATTTTAGAGGAGTTATCTTATCCAGCTGTGAGATTCTCCTCAATTGCTTGCCCCATTTCTCTGAAAGGTAAAACTCAACTAGAATTTATTTAAGTCTCTTTGGTGAAGCCACAAAGGATAAGCTGGGGTGCTGTGATGTATCAATCACAATTCAAAGAAGGCACAAAGCTAAGTGGGGAGTTCACATTTGTGTAAAAATACACCCAAGGGATATGCAGAGTTCCTGTGTAACAGCCTAAGTCTAAAGTGAAAAATGCCTGGCAACACCATGCCAGTGAAGATGGTTCCTCTGTAGTTGACAGTTTCTCAACATAAAAGAGCTTAGAATGAGGTTAGTGTGAGCCATGGGTGAAATGGAAATTCCTTTTGCCTTGACTAATGCATTTTAAGTGACTCCCACTTAGGGTCAGAAAATTACAAGTTCTGTTTTGTTAAACACTTAAAAAAACCAAACATAATCTGCATTAGGCTGGAAAGTTCTACATTCCAGTGAACGTGAGGGATGGTGAACATAGCCTGTGGCCAAACACAGCCCACGCAGAGCTTCACACTGTTGAAGCTTTCATCTTCAGCACCCCAAGGTACAGCCCGCAGAGGCTGCAGGATCCCAACAGGCAGTGCTCCATCTTGCTCCAACCTAATGCATTCCGCATGCCAGGACCTGCACCTCCCATGAGCTGCACTGTCACACCACAACTGAAGAGGCTGCCAGCTCACTGTGCAAGCATTCAGGAGCTGGGGGGCTTCATCTGGACTTCAAGAGGATGAGGCCAAGGTGCAAGTTCTGTAAGCAGCACAGCTCCCTGCTTTTTACTCAGGAGTTACTAACAAACAGCAAACGTACTCACCCATGGGTTTGGGGATTCCTGATGAACTGCATTCTCATGTAATGCATGTCGTGTTGCAGTAAGGTAGAAAAATTATAAAGAAAGGCCTCATAAAATCAAGCCTGCTCTCCTGGAATCAATGGCTGGCCTTGTCAGGCTAGCCCTCTGCAAGCTCCTATGTGAAAGCAATCCTGGTGTGAGCAGTTCATTAGCGTAACAATCTACTCCTGGGTGAAAAACAACCAGCTCCTGTATAAACTGTTTTTACACCGTTAGAAAAATGAAAACAATCTCTCACAAACAACTTGTCCTGCATGTACACACTGAGAGTTTGAGTGGCCAATTAATACAGAATAACAACTTGTTACTAACCAACAAAGTAATTGGCACGAAAGCTACTGACCAATTGGAGTCACACAGGAGGTCTGTAAAACTGTATAAAAACGAGTCATCTGACTAAAGAGAGGGCTTTTTTCCACCATGAAAAAAAATGGAGTCCAGTGTGATTTATTCCCATATCTCCCATGCTAATATTTACAAGTCACTAAAAAATACAAACCAAGTGTGTTTTGGAGCATGTCCCTCTTATCTCTCTAAATTCATATGGAAATCGAATATCTGCTTGGTTGTGAAGATATCTGAAGGAATATGATCATGCAAAAATTCACATAATCAAGGGAATTTTCATGGTAGATAATTTATATCTCACAACTCCGTGTTAAGTAAGGAGGAGTTTTAGAAAAGTGAAGCTTGGATAAATGAAGCTGCAGCTGTATCTCTGTAATACCTTTACAGGACTTCATTGTATAACTGTAATGAAGAGATCTGGTATCACAATCTACTTTCCCAGATTACCAGTGGAAAGTTATAACTGTGATTAATACAGATATGGTATCTTACTAATCAAAAATGTTGCAGAGAAGTTCTCCATACACCCATGAAATGGCTACAAACAGGGTTTGCATGCCAGGAGTTCCAGTTGAGTCAGGCGACTGCCTAGAGTAGCTCCAAAGCTACTGGTACAAAAGCCCTTCTAGAGCTAGCAGTTGTGTTCATGATATCTGAGTTATTTAGCTGTGGTAACAGAATAAGAAAGGACTACAATAAATTTGTAATTTCTCATTCCCAGATCTTGGACCAAATCTGAGGATCGCATCTTGTTTCTTTGCCTAGTATTCTATTCTGTGCTTTGAGTTCCCTTTGTTGAGTTGAACTTTATAACAGTCTGATCAACCATCAGCTCTCTCTCTAGAGAAAGAGATTAGAGATGGAATTATTCAGGATTGATCCTTTTTTTGGTTTTGTTGGGTTTTTTGAAGTCTCATGCCCAAAAATATCTTTTCACCTTCTTAGTATTAAATCCACACGGAAACTGAAACTGATACTCTAACATCAATTATTTTTGTTTGCTTTATGTATAGAACAAAACTATATTATATCCTGTAGGTTCAGTTAAATTCCTCCTCCAATGCCTTCAGTATTGGAGGTTCCAGCAGTGGAACAGTGGAAACAATGATCCATGTACTCATGGCCAGGCAGCATTCCTGGGTTTTCCATTCCTGGGTTTTCATGGCCATAAAGCATTCCTTTACAGAGGACAGGGGTGTACCCTGTTAGCAGTTCTGCCATGGGCTCAGCAAGCAACCTTGGACAAAATGTTTAATTGTAATATCCTTCTTTCTTTTCTTCAGATGAAAGAAATTAGACAATAATTTATAGCCTCCTTTTAAAATGCTCTCAGATTTATGAATGAAGCAATCCTCCTTCCCTTGCTACTGCATTCCTGCAATGGCTTTTTGTTGGAAACAAAGGATGTCGTGATAGAAGGGTGACTAATAAGCAACCTAACACCAAAGGAATCTAGTACTAGGACAGCATGACCTGCAGTAATTCTGCTCCTCTTAGACACACACCCAGGATTAGCAGTCACCCTACACAACTCCCTCGACCATCAGAACAGTAAAAAAAGGGGGGGAAAAGAGAAAAAGGGTAAGATAAAGCCTCTTTTACCAAGCTTACAGCTCAAAGGACACAAAATACTAAGTTCATTCCTAACCCACAGAGCATTTATTTGGAGGAAACTCTGGGAAGGAAGCCTATGGAAATTAACCCTTGCTTCTCTGGATGCTATTACTACATGCAGAGTTTCAATAATTCTCAAAAATTTCCTAGTCCTTAGAAGTAGAAACTGCCCTGATTAGTTTTTCATGTAACCATCCAACCCATAAGCACCAGAGCCAGGCTGGAGGGAGCAGTTATGCAACAGAGCCCATGAAAGAGAAAAAACTGCTTGAGGCCAATTGGCTGCTTACATCATATATTTTCATGCTCTGTTTACAGCCTCTCTGTGTAGGCTCACAATATCTCACAATTCTGCTGTATAAGTTGTGGGTGAATATCTCTTGATAAAGTAAGAAAAAAACAAACAAACAACTTACTGAATGTTCACATCAAATTTCAACTCAACAGTCACATGTTGAATGAAGGGTTTGCGTCACTAATAGGCTGAGTATGATGAGTGGAGATAGATTCCATATAACTCCTGGGAATTATTTTTTAAGACCACAAATCACACCACATTCAGTTTTTCTTAACTTTTTGTATGTATTGCTGCTTGGTCAAGAACCAGCAGATCTCTGTAGGAAGTGTGATGATGGGACTGTTTCTCTGTGTGACTTCTCTCTGTGCAGCTGAGCCCGGTGAAGAACATTTTCCCTTGCTTTTCAGAGCTGTGTATCAAGGCTGGCACCAGAGTCAGATGGAGAAATGTCCTTTGGGGAAGCTTCAGCCCAGCTATGTCGGAGCCCTTCACAAGAATGAAACCTCCTACCTTGTTTGTAGGACAACAGTACTAAAAAAAATACAGAGGAAAACAAAAGTAATGGAAATTTAAAGTGAACTTCATGTTCAGTACCTGAAACACAACATGTAAAGTATTTTTCCTTAACTCATGCGACTGCACAAGAGAGAGGGGAAAAAATCCTTGTATGGACATCACAGTGCCTCAAGAAAGCAAAAATAGCACCAGCAGCTGGCTTTAGGATTGAGTACAGAGGACAGAGATCTTGTGTTACCCACAGGATGTTGCAAACGTGGAAGCTGCAAGCAAACAGCACTGCTGGGTTTAGGTTGGTTTTCAGGGAATAAATGCAGGGCAAGTAAGACATAAAGGCTCAACATTTAAACATTGAAATAGTCTCCATTACATTAGAAAATCTCCACTGAGATTAGAGCCTGTGCTTTATGGATAGGACCACATTAATTCAGAAACAGTTCTGAATATTTGAATTACACCCACAGGCAGCAGTAATGATCCAAAGGTTTGGTATAAGAAAGTTGTTGAGAATTGTGCTCAATTTAACTACAGTGAATCCTCCTGGGCTGCAGTGGAGCTTTGGATCTCTTGCCTTTTATAAGCAGCACGTCAGTCAACAAGAATTTAGCTTGGAGGAATGCATTACAAATGTAGAACAAATCAAATTAGCTCTCAGATGTTATCTGTTGATATCTCATTTCTTCCTCAGACTTCTAACCACTGGAACACATCTGGACAGTTGGGGGAGGCAACTGTTTTACTGAAAAGTACTAAATATAGGTGCTATAGAACAAATTGCAACATGCTGCACTGCCACTCCACCTCCAGCCCAGGATGAGTGGGGAACAGTTACCTGCTGGAAAAAGATAATTCAGTCTAGCTAACATGTCACCTTTACTGCATAAAAAGGCAACTTAATCATTGCAATTATGTGCTAAGGATGAGTGACAAAGTCATCTGTTGCAGCAGTTATTTAAAGAAATCAAGATTTGGAGCATCATTTACTTGTTTCAGTATTTCCCTGCTACTGAAATTTGAAGGCTCCTGAAGAATTCAGTAATTCACTCCATGAAGAAAACTACAGGCTTTATCCTTAATATCCTACATACTTTAACATAAATTTAGAGCAGAATTCTTTCCTCTTTTTAAATGGAAATAGCTTGCTTACCTGAAAGTTCTTGTGATGGCCAAAGAATAGACTGGGAAAGGAATTGTTTGAGTTTTTTTTTATGTTTGGTCAAAGTTTTACACAGCTTTTCACCCTGATCAGCATTAAGTGACAAGCTCCAGGGACACACACACTTGATGCCACGGTGTGCATCAGACTGGAGGTTTTACTGCCCAACACTTCAGTGGATTCAAGAAGAGCAAATGAAAATTTACTGCAGCAGGAGTGCCGCAACTGTGAGTTCTGTTAGGAAGCAATTAGACTACGAATCACATAATAAACAGTGTTATTGATAGCAAAGGCTTTTACAGCCTCCCTTACCCACAAAGATGGTAACTTTTCTGTGCCATAGCTGAGTGCTGTGAGAAAGGAACAGGAGTAACTCACCTGCAGCACTAAGGCTTCCTTTAGAGGCTAAAATTGATCCACTATTGCAGAAGAGTTTAGGAAATTCAGGCTTCAACTTGTCAGTTTAAAGCTCCTGGTGAAAGTGACTTGCTCAAATCACCCAGAAACAGGCCAGAGGACTACATCATCTGCTGCAGGTATTGACAGGTGCTTTGGGTGACATGAACCAACAGACTGAGACCCAAGACCACCATATTTATCCAACCCAGGTATGTAAAACATTAGTCCTTATTAGCAAATTAATTAAACAACTGGTTCTAAAAGCAATTTTCATTATTAAAACCAACAAAGAAGTCACAAAATATGCCTACATTTGAATATCCTGATGCCTTCCATGTGCACTTTGAGGAGGCAAATATCCACGTTTACCATGTGCCACCCAGAGGAAAACTTTGCTAAAACCCCTCTTTGTGATCAGTCAATACCCAGCTCTTCCTAAGGCTTGTGCAGTGCTTTCTGCAACAGCCTGTCCACCCAGCCAGTGAGCACACCTGCCTCGTCCCCTGCTGGTGCAGGCAATCACATCATAAACTGATCAAATGCCATTGTACAACTCAATAGGCTTTTTGGACTAAGTTTCCAAAATTTGGGAGTGGGCCTTTCTTCCATTCAAACTAATTTGGGCAACAATGAAAAAAATTCACTCATGAACAAGGTTTCTGACTACATCTTTTTCCGTCAGTGGTTCTTGTTTTCCGCTCCAACCCACATCATCTGTTCTCTTCCTTCCACCCATTCTTCCCCCCAAAAAAGGCTGGCTTGGACACTGTGCTTCAATTTTCTGCAGAACTTTCTATTTTTCTTTCCCATTCTTTTTGTTTAGCATATGAAAGGAGCTTCCTGTTTAGAAACATGGGAGTCCTACACCCTCAGTAACGATGTATTCAGCCCATCAGTGATCTTGGCATGAATGCCTTAAAACCTTAATAAGTCTGATGGGATTTTCTGTACATGTCATCATCATCATCAGTTCAAAAAACAATGCACAGCATTTGTCATCTTGCACTGAATCAGCTCCCTTCCCAGTCCTCTGGTTCTAGTAATGAAAATCTAGTAAGAAGGCTTAGTAGTTTCTTTCTCTTAAGTATTTCAGATGATAGATTTCCAATGAAATCTACAGAACAGAAACAGAAGCACCAAGAGGAGAAAGTGCTGTTGCAGAATTCTCAACATCAACAGTGCTGTCCTGCTTTTCCAGCCTTGAATCCCTGCAGCAGCCTGCAAATGCTCACGCTGCTCAGGGCTTACTATAACTGTATTGTCCAAATCCTGGGCTTGTCCTGTGCTAGGGAATAGGAATGAAACATGTAATGTAATGCCCGTTCAACTTTAAAAAAACCTAACAAAACATATCCCCCAAACCCTACATGGCCTAGAACAAAATTGTATCTTTTTAAAATATGTAGCATGAATTCAAAATCTATTTATATGGGTCAAAAAAAAAAAAAAAAGGCAGCAGCAGTGACTTGAAATAAACTGAAATATTTGTCTCTTCAGGAGTTTAATGTACAGAAACAGCTCAGTGCAGGCTGCTCCCCTCTGCTGAATTTGAACAGCAGTGGAGTTCTCCAGTGAAGGCAGTGGACAGCACTTGAATCAGTGGATGCAGCAGCAGCAGCCTCGTGAACCAACACAAGGGCAGTTCTTCTCCAAGCAGGGCTCAGCAGCACAGTGGTCAACCTCAATTTATTCTATATGGTGCAATTCTTCAGCTAATTCTTCTCTGAGAGAAGCTGCCAGCCTGGAGCTCGTGCATCTTAACCTCTGACAAAGCAAGGCACACACTCTGCTTCACTTTAACTCTTGTGGGGACTTGCTCTGTGCCTACATAAACATCAAAACATATTTTGATTTTTACTTCTGGGTGAGCAGCGGAGTTAATCTAAAACTGTCGGCAAGTGTCATCCTAATTAAAAACAAATGACTAATTGTACAAGTACAGGGCCTGTTGACACAGGCTGCAAATATCAAAGCCAACAAAGCTTGAATTTGAGGAAAAGCAGCACCATCTAGTGCCCTGCAGTAGTCAGATCCAAAAATCAATTTCACAAGCCCACAGAGAAATTTCAAGATAGCAAACACTCACAAAAACAGTAGGACACCGGAGGTTTAACTCTATCAGCACTTCTGACAAAGGGAATTGTGTAGTAATAGTTTTGTTAAAAAAGAGCTCCAAACAGTGAGATGTTTTCAGGCAGAACAGAAATTCTTTAAAGACAAACTAAGAAATTATTCTGCCATCCATAAAAAGATGCAGTCCAAAGGCTAAAACTTACCAGAAGGCTACTAGTGTCTATAAAAAGCGGCTAGAAATAAAAAGCCAAGCTTCAAGAAGTTCAATAATATTAAAAGTTCTAGCAGACTGAAAACATAAGACAATATGAAGAGGCCTTGGGATTTGAGAAACCTTGAGAAAATATAAGAGGAAAAGTAACATAAATTATTTTTCAAACTCATAAGGAGTAGATATCTTGACAAATGGTTAATACAAAAAGTGGGAAGAACAATATGAAAGAGACCAGACTGCAAAAAAACTTTTCAAATATTTTGGGCTTTGGTGTGTTTGGGATTTTTAAAATTTTATTTGGGGCATTTGTTGTTTGCTTTTTTAGGGGAGTTCATTTAGGGTGATGTTCTTTTGTTGTTTTCTTGTTTTGTTGGGAATTTTGTTTGTTTGGGAGGGGATGCTTGTTTTTTTCTTGTTTTTTTTTCTTTAATCCACATTTATGATGGAGAGGCTTAGACTGGCTCCTGCTCCAAACAGCTCATTTCAAATCAGAGGATCAAGGATGCTACTGGCCACTTCAGTGACACTAAATAACAGTTCTTTATAATTAGACAGTAAATACCCAATAAATCAATTAGACAATAATTGAGCTGCCAACCACCATGATCTCTCCCTTACAAAGAAGCAGGTAACAAATAAGACAATTTTAATGACTTTTCCAGGGATTTATGTAGGTGAGCTGACTTTTCCACTGTGCTGATACCCTATGATGTAAAAATATTGTACATACGGATAACTGTGTTATGCTGGCAAACATAGCTCAAGTAAAGGGTATGTGGGACTCACATCCATTGTCATTCTCAGAGTCTACAAGTGTTATTAACAGATATGAATTCTAAAATTTATCAAGGTAGAAATTCCTGATTTGCCAGAATTTTGAGTATCATGTCAGTCCTCCACTACAAAAATCCAAGTACAAAAAGGAATGGAGAAAAAAAATTATTGGCAGACCTTGCATTCCTCATCACTGTCTCAAGCTACAGACTGTTATGAAGATTTTTAATTGTAGGAGAAAGTGCCAGAGCAAGCTGCTTTTGCTAACCCTACAGAGAACCTAAATAATTAAGCTTAAATCAAAAGTCAAGCTTTGCAGGAAGTGCAGACCTACATCTCTCATATGACTCTAAAACATAATTATAGCAGAAGTGTCCTTTTTTCACACAAGAAGGAAAGTAAACTGCAAACAAGGTGGGCATGAGAAAGTATGTATTAAAAAAGAGCTTTGTTCAACTTCTAGTGCTCCTTCACTACAGATAATTTAGGAGCATCTTAAGGCATCCAGCAGAATTTCATGTATTCAAGAACTGAAACATGGTACAAACAGCGGGAAATGAATGCAGCAGGCAAATCAACAGCATGTGAGCAACAACCTCAGTCCCTACTTATGGCCTTGCTAACTGCAACTGTTAACAAAGCCACAATGAAAATATCTGAAAACACTGCACTGAGCCCATCTTCTTTATCTTAGGTGGAAGATTCATATACACACCATTTTCCTACAATGAGGATATGCATCACAAACTTGAACACAGAGCCATAAATTACAGCACCATTGATTGACGTAGTGTTGTCCCCAAAACCAGTGATCTGCAGGACTTGGGTACTAGTAAGGACAGAAGTTAAAACCACACACTCAAGATACTGCTTGCTCTGACACTGAGGCTGACACTATAACCTAATAAAGCACTAGCTCTAAGGAAGAACACAGAACCCCACCCACACAAAAAACATGACAAGCCAAATCTCAAAGACAAACCAAAATTTATTTAAAACAACAAAAACAAGACAGTGCTATTGCCAAGATAGAAAAAAATTGAGGATTCTTTTGCTGAATGTGACAAGGCAGGCAACTTAGAGCAGTTTACATTAATTCTGAGATCAGATGGGGTTTTACACTGCTTCAATTGACTGCATGTACTTTCTGCAGGACAAACTGGTTCCCCTCCCCTTTTCAAAAGAACTGACAAAAATATCCTATAAAAAACATATACAGAATTTTGAGACATGATTGAAACATGAACCACTGTCCAAAAGTCTGGAACTTTCCAAGAAGGTTAAGTCCTTTGTTGCTTCACCCAACCCTCAACGGGGGAGCTACAAGCACAACGCCATCCCCTCTGACAAAGAGCATGGGAATATTCCTCTTGGTAGACTGTGAAGAAGGAAAGAAAAGTTTACATTTACAAAACAGTCGTTTCAATCATAAAAACACACCTGAAACAACTCCAAGAAACACTTGATGTTCTGGCATGCTGAAGAGATCAATACAATTAACACCAAGTCTCTAGATATCCTGTGCACTTTCATAACAGTTTGTTCAAATCCTGTTAGAGCTTGGTTTGAAAAACAGTCAGCAATAAACTACTTTAACAACATAACACAGTGTAGTTTTAAATAAAAAAAAATCTGTAAGGGTAAATTAAGTCCTTTTTCAGTCCTTACTTTATAAATCTCTTCATAGGTTTCTTCATCGATTTCTATTGTAGTCACAGTTTCTTCCACATCACCCAAAATCATATTTAAGTGCTGATCATATGCCTGTAGAAATTAAGTTTAGTTTACTATGTTTTCCAAAATTCAAACAGGTGTTTACTAAAATGAGAACTTCAGCAAGACTTTGAGAGATAAACAGTTTGATTTTGACCAAAACATAGCACTATCAGTTCTAGTTACAACTCAACACAAACAAATGAGAATCTGCAGCAGGAAAAAGAATGCACGACATTTACATTTACTGAAACACCTGCAAGAAATAGCTCTGAAGCATTCTGTGAGAGCACTTACAAGACTTCAGAGACAGAAAGACTTTGTTAACATTAAACCAGCTACACACTGCTGCCAGTCCAGCCTTCTGGAACTGATTGCCTGGGGAAACTTACAGGGTATGAAAGCTGCTCCTCATACAGTGCTACAAAATCTTGAACACATGTTCCAAAACCCTTACAAAGACACGTTGCAAACTACACGTGTCCCTCATGGATCTCTCATTATCTCTGTGTTTCTGTAGCTCTCCTGTGTTTCCAAAGGAGCTGAGGCTCAGTTAACTCATGGGGCAACTGGTTCTCTTCCCCAGCAGAGCACAGCACTCAGGGAGGCTGACTGACTTAATAGAAAGCAAAATCTGAGAACCCAGCTGAGCATCTATCCTATCACACCTCCCAGGGTGTGCCTCAAGGGATTCTTGTTTGATAATGATGCTCTCAGTCTAGAACGGGCCTCAGGGTACATCATATGAAGAGGCCTGCAGCATTATTGCTTATTTCACACACAGAGAAATGGAGGCCAAAAGCAGTGAAGTTAGTTGCTTGGTATCATTCAGGAAACAAGAACATCAAAATACATCTCTTGATTTTCTAGGGAAGCAGTTAATAGCTGACAAAGTATTGGGGAAATGAGATTTTTCCACCAATCAGATTGCAGTTATGGTAACTAAGACAATTCTTAATCTACTTTTTCCAACCACTTCTGCACTTTCGTGAAATGCAGTGAAACCGTGAAATGCAATTACTCATGTTTTAAAACTAATTTTTCAACAACCAATGGAATATTACAGGTAAACTTGTTTAACAGACTGTTGTACATAAAGAAAGGCTGCCCATTGCTTAGGTGAATGAACATTACAATGTTCTGAAAGTTTTACTTACGTGTAATCTGCCTCTAAGCTCTCTGTCATTCCTCATTTTGACATAGATTCGCTCATCTAGACTGAGTCTGATGAGATCAAGTGGCTCCTCTACAGTATTTGTTGTTTGTTGCTAAAAAAAAAAAAAAGCAAGCATTATTTCTACAGAAGAAGCCTGTGAACTTTTCCATTCCTCAATGTGCAAATACTTGAAATCATTCCATCACATCCTGGTGAACCTGAGTGCTGCTGATTTACCACTCCACTGACACTCACCAGCCCTGAGCAACGCGAGTCAAAAGATTTCAGTTTGGTCTGCAGCAAATCATTCTTCACACACAGGGGGATTGGAACGAGATGGTCTTTAGGGTCCCTTCTAACACAAACCCTTCTATAACTCTGTGAACCCTTTTTCCTACCAGCAGCCACAGTTTACGCTGCAGGAACCAGCAGCACAGCTGTGCCATGGCACGGAGCAGCTCAATCAGCCGAACCCACGCTGACAGCGGTGCCAGCACAGGGAGGTACCCGGGCACACACAGAGCCGGGGCTCTCAGATACCGGGGGGCTCGCCGGCAGCCCGGGCACACACAGAGCCGGGGCTCTCCGATACCGGGGGGCTCGCCGGCAGCCCGGGCACACACGGCCCCGCACACTCACCGCTCCCGAGCCCGTGCTGGGCCGCACAGTAGCCAGGCCGGGCCCCGAGGCTGGCGTGAAACCTCAACACAGAGCGGCCTGAGGCCCCTTGCTGTGAGAAAGGCGCACTTCGAGGATCACAACTAAAAAAGGGGGAAGACTTCCTCCACATCTTCCATGTCATGTATATCCCATGTTTCCGTTCTAGCTACCCCCTTACTTCAGAGCCCAGCGCATTGCCCTCGGCAGCCTTCCCCCCCTTCCCTCCTCCGGCAGTGCCCGGGGTCAGCGGGCCCGCAGCGAGCCCTGCCCGCGCCCCGACAGCGGCACCAGCTCCGCGGCCGAGCGGGGATCTCACCCCGCACGGGAAGCGCTCCCGGGGGCCGCGCCTCACGGCGGGCCCGGGCGCCCCCGGCCCAGCCGCGCAGCCCGGAGCTGCCTCCCCTGCAGCCGCGGGAAGAGCAGAAAGAGCCAAGAGCCGCTCACCTGGTCCACTTCATCCGCCATCTTTCAAACCGCCTCCCGCCGCCGCCCGCGAGAGTTTATGGCCCGGCCCCTTCCCCTTCCCTTCCCCTCCCCAGCGCGGGGCGGGCCCGACCTGCCCGCGCCGGCAGCGCCATGGCCAGAAAGCGCAGAGCATCGCCCCGGCCCGCGGCCGCCAAAAAGAGGCGCTCCGGGAGGCTGCCAAAGGAAGAGAAGGAGGAGGAGGAGGAGGAGGAAGGTGAGTGCGGCAGGGAGGCCGTGGCGGGCCGGAGCTGCGCCACCGCCGCGGCTCAGACCGCTCCGGCCGCGGGGTCGGGGGGCAGCGGTGCCAGCGCGCCTCGGGAAGAGCGGCCGCGCCGGGCTGGAGGGCGGTGGCTATCGGCTGTGTTATCGGCAGGGTTATCGGCTGTGTTATCGGCAGGGTTATCGGCAGTGGGATCAGTGCCCCAGATCCCGGGCGTTAAACCCATGTGTGTGTGACGCGGGCCCCGCACGCTGCCAAAGGCTGAGCAGCCCCTGAGGGGTTGTTTCCTCTCGGCCGCGCTCTCCTGAGCAGCGTCACGCCGCAATAAGTTGTTGTGAGTGGCAAACACGATGCTTGGTTTTCTGCTGATTTCATCGGTAGAACTGTAGGAATCTTTAGGTACTTCTTGTGAGTTACATAAGTATTTCCGTCCAACAAGTCTCACTGTTCAAATCCTGCCTGTTTGTAAACAATGACATGTTCAGCATTACGAGTGCTCACGTTCTTCTGAAGCTGTCTCTAATGAAGTCCATGGAGATGTTGTTTCAGATTGCCATGGAGATGAAACTCCATCCTTTAACATTAATCTTCATTTCTTTTGTCACATGCAGATGATTTTGAAGAGAAAAAGCCCAGTACAAAAAAGACCTCAAAAGCTCCAGCTAGGAAAAAGGGAGAAGATTGTGATACTGAAGTTTCCAATTCAGCAAAACCTTCAAAACGAGAAGAGGCAAAATCACAAATAAAAGAAAGTAAAAAGAATGCGAGAAATAAAGAGAATTGTATCAAAGAGGAAACATGCAGGTGAATTTATTTATCATTCAAGTCTATAGGACCTTTTTCTTCATCTTATTTCTTTCTGTGGTTTGATTGTAAAATATTCAATCTGTTGTTACTGATGCAGAGGTCATGCTTGATTTATTTCCCTATTTTTAGTCTTTGATAAACAAGAACCTCCGTTTCCTGATGCTACCACTGTTTTGATGATTTTAACAGTGACTCACTGAAGCATCCTCAGAAGGAGATTAAGACAGAATCTCCTGTTAAAAAAGAGATGGATGAAGACAATATTGGCAATGATGATGATGATGATGAAAGTGAAGATGAGTGGGAGGATGTGGAAGGTAAAAGTTGCATATTTTTTCATGTTAAGCACTTTTTAAGAGCTTGTATATCACAATGATTCTTCAATAGCAGGTGACCAGCATCCCACAGTTATTTGAAATAACTTAGCACACAAAGTGTTATGGAAGATCCAGGAGCTGGTAGTTAGTGGGTGTGTTCTGTTTAAAGTTGTTTTAACTTGAGAAGGAAAACATAGGTTCTTATGCCATCATCAGTCCTCTCTGGTAATCTGTCCCATGTTTACTTAAAATTTAGTATTTTATTTTTACAGAACTTCAGGAACCTGCTACAGATAAGTTAGAAGAAGCTGCTGTTCTTCCATCAGTGGGGATGCCAAGCAATCCTGTTGAGATAGAGATTGAAACCCCAGAGCAGGTGAAGAAAAGAGAGAGGAGGTAAGAACAAGGAGGTGGTGGAGGGCTGCTAAAAGCTGAAGTTAAAAATACCCTAAGTTTTGGCTGTCACTAACTTGCTGTGTTCAGGGTGAAAAATCCCCACTTGGTGCAGACCATTGAGTTGGAATGATGCAGGGTTGTGGGATGAAGAAGAGTTTACACACTGACAGTTCTACAGAAATCTTCAGTGGAAGTTGGCAGGAAGGGAGGAGGCCTTTCAGCTTCCTTGAAAATCAAGTGTGTGACTTCATTGTGTTTTACTGTCTCCATTTCCATGAAGGGACAGCAGATGTCTTCAGGGAGAGCTGTGGGTGAATGACATTGTGTTACTGCAAAACCTTAACAGCCAGTTCACATAGCCAGTCACTAAACCTTTCCTTAAGTGTGCACAGAAGATTCTCTGGGATGGATTCTTTCTGTGAACTGGCCCAGTTCAGGAATCAAGAAAGGCAGGTTCACAGAATCCCACAACATCCCTTTCTTTTGTAATCTTCTGCAGAGAAAAAAGAAAAGCTGAGTTTGAGATGTACCTTCGGAGAATGATGAAACGTTTCAGCAAGGAAGTTCGTGAGGACACACATAAGGTATTTGTCACAGAGAACCATGGCAGAGAAGAAATTTAGCATAAAGTTTTCTGAACTGATTTGTAATCAAAAGAAACTAATTTTTATAAAATAACATGGGGCCACAGCTAGAACTGAAAAAATAAAGAGGCTGTAGTCCTGACAGATGCTCATTAAGATTCCTCCTAACCTGTGAATTGGAAACACCAGTACCTGTGTTAGTAAAATTCTAACTCAAAGCATATGTGAGTAGGATGTATATTTCTCCATAGAGGGTTATCTTCTCATTCTGTTGGGATTAAACTGCCAGTTGTGTAGAGCAGGCGACACTTGCAAAGACTTCAGTGCTTTGCTGTCTTCTGAAGACAGCACTGTGAGTGTTTGGGAGGCTTCATTGTCACCTCTCTCTGTGTTAAAAGGAGCACTGAAGTATTCCTTGCCTTTACCATGGACAGTAGTTCCAACTAGGAAAATCTCTTGTGAACTCACTTTTAAACTCTTCTCTCTCAGGTTCACTTGCTGTGTTTATTGGCAAATGGTTTCTACAGGAACAGGATCTGCAGCCAGCCAGATCTCCTCGCCATCGGTCTGTCCATCGTCCCCACGCGCTTCACCCAAGTGCCCGCAGGCCAAGTGGGCCTTGTCTACCTTTCCAACCTGGTGAAATGGTAAAACTCTCTTCTGATGGTGCTGTCACATGGAATGTTGGGCGTAGGTTCAGGGAGAGGGGTAACTGTAACTAGCAATTTTCTGTGGATTTTGTAGATTTTGTGTACAAGGGTGCGAGGGGCTGTCCTTTTTAGAGAAGGAGAGGGTGAACTCAGAAGTTTAAGAATACAGTCACAAACAGTGGATAACAAGCAGGTATCTTGTGTTTCAGGTTTGTTGGAACCTTCACTGTCAATGAGGAGCTTTCCACTGAAAAAGGAGAGCCCCTTCAGTCAACACTGGAGAGGAGGTTTGCCATCTATGCTGCACAGGATGATGAGGAGCTTGTTCATGTAAGAGACTGGGAAGTGCAGGGTTGGTTGCTGAGTTTGGATGCTGTATCAGGTCAAACACAAAGTGGTGGGATGAGTGGATTTGAAGAAATCAGATTGGTGACTTAAGTGATTCTGTAGCTTTTCATTTTCTTGTATTTTTATCTTGAGACCTCCTGTGATTAAATTGCTCAATTTGAATTGTTTTGCAGATATTTTTAATTATTCTGCGAGCTTTACAGCTGCTGTGTCGCCTTGTGCTGTCTTTTCAGCCTATTCCTCTCAAGGAGACAAGACCAAAGGTAGTTTTTGGTTGTTTGTGTGGATAAGGAATAGGTCACTGATTTAGTAGGATTAAAATAACTTTCTGGCTATTACAGCTTGCAGTGAATCACTTACTGCATGAACCAGGGTTCTGTCTGCATTGCAGAAAATGCACACCCTTAATTTTTAATTTTCTTCTTTAGAAAAGCCACTAATTTCTGTGTTTCAGCAAAGATTTCTTAACATTTCAGTGGGTTTACATTTCTCTAACACTTATGTGGCACCTCTTGCTGCATGAGTACACCTCTCTTCAGCCAGTTGCCTCAAGTTTTCAAGTGAATTGACTGTGCCTGCCAACCTTTGGTCTGCATGAACCTTAGGCTGATTTCAGTCTGGTTTTTTTACCATATTCTTAGCTGTGGTGATAAAGTGACCTGGCCTGTTTCCCTGCAGGGAAAGAGCTCATCCAAGAGGCTGTCTCACAGCAGCACCTCTGAGGGACAGGAGAGTTCTGCCACAACACCCAAAGCTGTGGCAAAAACTTGCCCCTGCAAGAAAGCCAAGCAGGACGAGAAATCCTCAGAGAGCAAAGAAAACAACAAGGAGCCAAAGAAACCCAAAACTGCCCAGACCGAAAGGACACACAAGTCAAAGCTGACTAAAGGTAGGCAGGAACAGAAGGAATCAAATAATGAGACCAGTTCAGCAGAAAAAGATGTGCCTGTCAGGCCCAAGAACGACCGCCGGAGACGAGTGGCCTCCAAAGTGTGTTACAAGGAAGAGAGTGGAAGTGATGAGGGCAGTGCTTCGGACTTTGAGATTTCAGAGGAGGAGAGTGATGTCTCCGATGAGGATTTTGAAACTGTCCCTAAGAGGCGGAGGAGCTCACAAGCCTCCCAGAACTCGAAGCTGACAACTATGAAAAGGTCAAAAACTGAGACTTCAGAAACAAGGCAATCAGAAAATTCGTATGGAGCTGAGACTAAGCTAGCAAAAAGTAAAACTCCAGCCTTGCCTCAAGCACAGAGGAAGAGAAACAAAATAATTTCTAGTGATGAGGATGAAGGACAGCAGGAGGTGAGGAAAGCCATGGGCACAGACCAGTGGCTGGAGGTTTTCCTTGAGCCTGAGGACAAGTGGGTTTGTGTAGACTGTGTTCATGGCAATGTGGGCCAGCCCCAGCTGTGCTTTGCACATGCCACAAAGCCGCTTTTCTATGTTGTGGGATTTGACAACGATGGGAGTGTCAGGGATGTGACACAAAGATATGATCCAGTGTGGATGACCTCAACAAGGAAGAGCCGTGTGGATCCAGAGTGGTGGGAAGAGACACTGCAGCCCTATGAAAGTCCCTATGTGGAGAGAGACAAGAAGGAAGAAAATGAGGTAAATGGCAATAGGTTGTTCAGGACTTGTAGTGCCAGGAGTCCAGTCCCTGGATTCTCATTCAGGAAAAAATCATTAGAAATCTCTTTCCATGAGGAGGAGGTTTGTATTTGAACTTGAAATGTTGAGATTGAACATAAAGAGAATATACAGTGGTAAATTGAAACAATATGAAATTATGGAGGTTGTTCAGACGAGTTTCCCCATAGCAGAAGTACTGCACAGCTTGTGCTGGAAACTTACTAGTGAGGTTTGTGTGGTGTTTAGCATCACTCTTCTCAGAGAGAATTTTTAAAGTACATAGGTCAGGGTACACATCTAAGTACTTATTTGCAGCAAGAGTGTTTTGGTCTGTTGGCTCATCTGCTAAGTTGCTGGGTTTTTTTTCCCCTTTTGGTTCATGTTATAGTCATTCTCATTTTCTTACAAAGGGTAGTGAAAAAGTTGTGAAATTGCTCTTTTCTTACAGTTTCAAGTGAAGCTTCAAGATCAACCTCTACCAACAGCAATTGGAGAGTACAAAAACCACCCTCTTTATGCACTGAAGAGGCACCTCTTGAAATACCAGGCCATCTATCCCGAGACAGCTGCTATCCTGGGGTACTGCAGGGGAGAGGCTGTCTACTCCAGGTGAGCTGTGCACTTATTATCACCGGCATCTGTGATCTTTGTAACAAACTGGAGAGCTAATTTGCATGATGGTATCAGCTGTAGTCTCAGGCCACATGCATAAACAGGTGAGGCATTTAGCTGCTCTGACAGCATTTGTGTATCACTAAGATACAGCTTTTTTTATTATTCCTAATATAGGTTTATTGTGGATCTGTTACGGGTGACTTGAAAACTCTTACATTTGCTTCTTTCTGGCCTTTTCAGAGACTGCATACACACGCTGCACTCCAGGGACACTTGGCTGAAGCAAGCTCGAGTGGTGAGGATTGGAGAAGTGCCTTACAAGGTAAGAGGGTTTGACTTCTCCTGTGCAATCCATCTGCCCTCTAAAGCTCAAGCTCAGCTCTGTTTTGGTTTTTGTCTTCTGCAGATTTCACACATGCTTGCATGGTTTGTGGTAGCTGTACTGTCTGCCTGCTGTGCCTGTAGTTCCCACATCCTGCCCAAAGCCCTGCTTTTTTTTTCCCACCATGATGGTATCTGGCAGAATTGCTCCCTTTTCACCTTCTCCAGAGGCATCCCAGTGTTTTATATGCACTGCTGGATCTCTGCCTGTTGCATACAGGTGCCCTGGGTTGTCATTTATAGGCAATGGATATCGAAGCTAGGAAATAGCATTTCTGCTCTCCCAGAACCTTCTCCTTCGGTGTCCTAGGAAAACCTGAAACTGCTGTCAGCTTCTTGTGATGTTTCAGGCCTGGTTGTTGTATTTGCAGATGGTAAAAGGATTTTCCAACCGGGCGAGGAAGGCGCGCCGGGCAGAGCCGGCGAACCAGGACCGGGAGGACCTGGCGCTGTTTGGCCGCTGGCAGACAGAGGAGTATCAGCCTCCCATAGCAGTGGATGGAAAGGTAGCTGGGAAGGCAGAGGGCTGGTGCTAAAGCAGAGGGCAGGGTTTGTGTGGAGCTCTGGGCTTTATTTTTCCAGAAGTTGTATGTTTCAGGCATGAGATCAGTCAGTAATATCTGGATTCAGGATTAAGAGTTCAGAGGTAATTGTTCACAGGGGGAAATAGTCAAAACTTTACTGAGGCCTTTCTTTCACAAGTACTCACTCAAGTGGCAGTGAGGGCAGACTGCTAAAGTCAACATTTTGTTGATCTGATCTTCCTAGCCCATGTTTTGCCTTGCTAATTCTCTGCATTACAGCCTGAGTAACAAAGCTTGGGCAGAGGACATAGCTAGGAGATAACCATGCAGCTAAAATCTAGGCTTGTACCTCGTCATGTGAATATTAATTGAATACTGGAGTGGAATATAGCAGGTCAGGAGGGGAGAGTCCGAGTATTTTCACCTCTCTCCAGAAAGCAGGATTATCACCATCTCTCTTTAATCTTGCCGTTACAGGTTCCTCGGAATGAATATGGAAATGTCTATCTCTTCTTGCCATCCATGTTACCTGTGGGCTGCGTGCAGCTGAAACTGCCAAACCTGAACAGAGTGGCACGGAAGTTGAACATTGACTGTGCTCAAGCCATCACTGGATTTGATTTTCACGGCGGCTACTCACACCCAGTGTATGTAAAAGCTGCTTTGTTGCACCTGTCAGATGTTGATGTCCTGCAGAATTTGTGTATCTTGTGTTAAGGGGAGCATGTGACCAGTTGTACACTTTGATCCTTTGAGACACACAGTAGCTTTTGGGCTGGGTCAAGCAGGCATTTGCTCCCTTTCTTTTGCCTTGTAGCTAACGGAGGCTTGTCTTCTCCTTCCTAGCACTGATGGGTATGTAGTGTGTGAGGAGTATAAAGAGGTCCTTGTTGCTGCCTGGGAGAATGAACAAGCAGAAATAGAAAAGAAGGAGAAGGAGGTGAGAATGATTTTTGCAGATTCCTTATTGTTACCTTTACAAAGTAAATTTCATTGAAACTGGGCAGTCAAACAGGGTGGGCTGTGTAAGCAACAAGCACGAGGCTTTTTTGATGACAGTTTAAAAATCTTAAAGCTTTCTGTTTCCATGTGCATGAATGCATTGAAACTCAGAGTAGTAAATTTTTCTTTTTCCTACGACAATCCCCCACAGAAGCGTGAGAAAAGAGCTCTAGGGAATTGGAAGCTGCTGACAAAAGGACTTCTCATCAGAGAGAGACTGAAGCAACGCTACTCTATCAAGGTATCTTGCAATTTTATTAGTCATTTCTCTTTCTGGAGGTTATTTTAACTGTAGAATATAATTTTGAGACTGTAATTGCTCAAAAGTCTTCAGCTAGTCAAAAAAGCTAGGCAGAAGTTCAGTGTGGTCATGGTTATCAAAGATTTGTTACTGTTTAACAAGGAATGAATGTTTTTAATTTTATTACCATTTTCTGTTTTGTCATACCCCTTCCTAGATTTATTCCTCTAAGCCAAGCATGTAGCTAACAGATGGAGAGTGGGGCACTTTTTCTTTTAGTTAGATGTCTTAGTTCTTAATTTTTTCTGCAAGAAGATAAAAAGCCTGGTCTTTTAAAAACAGGTTGGTTTTATTCTGTTGTTAGAAAAATGCTTGTGTTGCAAGAATGTTTGGTGTTGAGAAATAGAAGCACTTTGGGCGGGAAGCTCTAACCAGAGCCACTCATTTTCACTGTGACCGAAGGCAAGCCCTCTTAGAAAGAGGCAGTTAGAAATGATTCTTAAGAGTGACTTGCTGATTTTCACACCTGTTTTTTCCAGACTGAGCCATCAGCACCTGAGACAGAGAAAGGAGGGGGATTCTCTTCTGATGAAGAAGGAGCTCCGAGCTCAGAGGGCACAGTGGGGAACACAGCCATTTATTGGCCCCAGAATCGCCAGCTAGAGAAACAAGAAGAGATAACAACCAAAAAGAGCAAGCGAGAAAAGAGAGGAGAGGCAGCTCAGTTGTTCCCTTTTGAGAAATTGTGATGACAGGCTTTTCTTTGGTGTTCTCAGATGCAGGAAACATGGTCATTATAAAAGTATCCTTTACCAGTTAGGGCCTTAGGGTCTTCCTCTGCACTTGTGTTTCTGAGCAGGCAGGGACCAACCTAATTCAGTATCCAGTTTCCTTTGAGATCACAGGTATCACTTAGGTATCAGATTCTTCCTTTTGTCCTTGGACTCGGGAGAAGAGCTGCACCTTCCAAGATCACTTTGCTTTGTTGGGATTTTTGCTCTCTTTTGTATCACTCAGCACTAACTCAGCACTAATAGTTGGGTTTCCTGAGGCACTCCTGTCATAAACAGTCTCTTTTCCTATTTTTCTTGTTTTCATTTTTCCCTGCTTGCTCAGAACTAAAGCATCCAGCTGCTTTTTATCTGTCTGCTGAGAGGTGGCCGAAGGAATGCTGATGCCTGCTTTGATCCACAGCTTACCCAAAGCAGTGGTGAGGTTCTAGCCTTTCTGTCTCAAGGGGGAAACACTTCCCTTAAGGTCTAAAAAAAAAACCCCAAAATCAGAATATTGAGGAATTAGTATTTTCTAAAGAATACTTACATCACAAAATGCAAGTTTGGCTTTTGAACCTGAATCTTGTGCTGTGGAAGGGAGAAGCCCTGTCCTTATTACCAACTTGGGGTTCAGTATGCCTTCTTAAGCAATTTGAATATATACATATTTGCTTATGTTGCTTATCAAGATCCTGTTCTGGAGCAAAACACTTAAAACTGGCTAAATCTCACTGATGGAACAAAATTCACTAGAACCACACAATTCTTGTTATCCAGTACCATAGCATTAAAAATCTGTTGAGAGAGGAATATTAAATCTACATAAGCTTTTGTTGCACTTTTGTAGTAGAAATACTGATCTGTCTTTGGCAGGATGTATCTGAAGTCCACTGACACACACAGTCTCTTCAGAAATGGAGAGGAAAACAATTTAGTCATTGCTGGACATTCGTCACAGAGTAAGAAATGTAAGAAAATGGCTTTCATGTAACTATGTTCAGAAGAAAATCTATTTTTGTACTCTATTTGTAGATCAAAATAAAGTTTGAAAAAAAGAGCATGTTGTCTGTTTTTGGAATGCACATATAACCCCCACTCTCCTTAAAATACAAGGGGCTGTAGCAGTCAGGTTGAACCATTATATTGTTCAAATGATCTTAGAGAGGCAAGGAAGTTACTGACTTCTTTGGTCAGTAAAAACACATGGCAGGCTGGCAGCAGTACACAGAGCAGACAGCAGCTTCCCAAAACAGAAATATTTGCAGGACAAACAAAACCCAACAATAGGAAACTAGTTCTTGTGGAAGCTACAAACTACCTGGACATTACATTATTCCTGGATATAAAACATGCAATACTTGAATTTAATAAAAAAGCCTACAGACCATTTTTTTGAAAACGGTATTTTATTAAATATACAAAAGCTCAGCACTTCTGTAGAAAATTGTCACTTCATTTCCAATAAGTAATGCTGGTTAGTGTTCTGCATCGTGGGCAAAACAGCAGCAGTCCAAACCCAGTTTCTCTCCCACATGGAGCACAATTCCTGACTGCTGGAGCACGAGCAGGTGTTGCTGAGCAGCAGGAGGGCTGTGCAGCACCACTGCCACGTACCAGTGCATGCACAAGGCCAGCTCCTGTACCTGCCCTTTCACTCCCTGCTCCTGCTTTCACCAGGACAGAGCTGTGACACCAAACAGACTATTCAAATACTAGAAGAATGAAAGTAATTAGGACTAATAAAGTCATTACAAATTCTCAAAACATTTATGATTTCTAATTCAGATTTCTATTTCAGTATCGTTTCTAGCAAACGTTTGCTTCTATGTATGTTCAAGTCAAGTTCCTTTGGTACAGAGAACACTCCTCTGATGGTCATAAATAGATTTCATAATAGAAAACATTATTTTTGTACTGAACTGTGTATACTTACAAAAACCCCAAACAGTAGTGTAGGGGGCCCCATCTGGAAGCCAGACTCTAGTTTGGTGGAGAAACTTAAGAGTGTCTCTAACCTCAAGTACTGGTTACAGCAGATAAACATGAGCCACCACAACACTACAAGGCATTCCTCTAACAAGATACAAAACTACCAATTTAGGCTTAGAAAATCTGTGAAAACTAATCAGGCAAAAATGTTTCCATTATTTAATTTCACCTAGTATGTTCATTGTCCTTACTAAGTGAAATTAAAGAAAGGAACAGTATACACAGCAAAAAAAAAAACCCAACTATTTTAGACTACACATTCAGTTACAAAAGTCAATGCTGTTTCAAGGCAGTAGGTTTTTTATTTACATGTGAATGACCTTTGAGTATCCCTTTAAGTGCAATTTGAAGTGAAATTTTTGAAACAGTTCTGATATAGTCCAGGCTATCATTTTGGATGCTTAACCAAGAACAAGTTCAGACTTTTTAAACCTGGGGGAAATCAATGTGTCCTGATAAATCTGCCCAACGTCAGAGCACTGCTAACCTGGCCACTCATTGCATCAATGACTTGGAAAATCCTCAGTCCAAAAGCAGAGGGTTTACATGAGTATTCTGTGGAATTCACCCAAGCTATGTTTTCCCTTTGAACACACGCACTGCCAAATACATCAGCTGAAGGAGTGTTCCTGACTGTGCAAACAAGAAAAGGCAGCACAGGGAGGGTTCTTCAGAGGCAGGCAGGCACATGCATTTCCTAAGGACATCTAACCAGGGTCCACGGGATGCAGCTGGCACTTTCTCCAAAACACACAAGGTGCTCCACCCAGCAAGGACTTGCCAGTTCTCAAATCAGGGGGAATTACTAAGCAGTAAGAGGTACGAATCTGCTTGTTCACTAACTTACCATCAATACACATACCTAAAATGCTTTTTTTCCCCAAAGCTGGTGTCACTGACTTCCCCCAAACAGCATCCTATAGTCCTGTGGATGTCATGTACCAATAATCACATTCAAGCCCCCTCCCCAGCTTTCAGTGCTCGCTGCTGAGCTGTGATTTGCTGTAAGCTTGCTTCAGGAACCGGGCAGAAATGCACTTGGGAAGGTTCTAACCAGGACTCAGCTCAAGACCCGACCACCTCCTTATCACTGCTGCTTTTTGGGCAGAACGCGAGACCTGGCCACCAGGATGGGGACAGCGGAGAGCAGCGCGAGGAGCAGGGCCCAGAGCGGGCGGTAGAAGAGCCAGCCCACGGAGATGGTCAGCAGGGACAGCGAGCTGGCCGCGCACACCGCAAACGCCTTCAGGCCAACGCTAACCAGCTCCCTCACAACAGGAAACCAGTCCACTGCGGAGAGAATTCAACGTGCCATCAAGCAGTTGGCAAGATGACGGCTTAAAAAGAAGTCTGATTCATGCCTAGGATGTGCACCCTAACAGCTGCAATCATAAGACAGACTCAAACTATTTATCAAGAGCACTGGATTAGGCATTTCAGCAGAGCATCATCAAGACATCTGATCATTAAGCAACAGCTAAACATATAAGGCAATGCTATCCTCATCTCTTCACACAGGAAGTAATCTAAAATAAAGTCTGAAGATTTGTCCAAGGCTCGAGAGGCAGAAGAGACAGACAACCCTGCAGCTACAGAACAAGTCTAGGGCAACTGATACAAGCTGCTAGCACAAGAATTCCTTTCTGGCAACAAAAGATTCTTGGAGCAGCATGTATATGGATAAATAAATTAAAAAAAAAAAAGTTCACAGCTGCAAAGTGAATATCTTTGATGTCTGAAGTTTATGCAAGTTTGAGGCATTGTCCTGCTTTTCTGGTTTTACTCCAGCATTTTCTATATTTAAAGAATAAACAAAAACTTTTTTTGCTGTTTGTTTACAATAGTGTAGAATAACCAGACACAAAAACGTATTTCAATACAACTGCTGAGTAGAACCTGTTGGGGGGACCAGTTGTGTGTGGGTGCAGAAAGTATTTGTATTGCAGCACCTTAAGTTAGATTTCAAAGAACCAGCCCAACACATGCCTCAGCTTTTTATTTTGGAAAGCATTGGGCTTGGATCTTCTGAGACTGGTAAAAGATATTTGCGTGGGTTTTTTTTTTAATGTTCACAAAGCAACCACTTGGTTTTGGGGTCCTGTTTACCTGCAGTTGCCTACAGTGACTTTTCAGATCAAATAAAATCTGAGTTCAAATCACATTTCTCTTGGTCTCCAAATGAATTAACTCCCTAGAGGTTACAACCTTGTTCCTAGGTCATTTTACCTGTCTGTGAAAAACTTACCTAATGTGTAAAAGATCCTGGTCATCAGGCTGATGCCCACAAACATTGAGAGCCAGCCGGCTGCACGGAGGGCCCAGGTCTTCATGGTGTTACCCTCCTGCTCCTTCTGAAACACCTCCTGAAAGCAAACACCATCACATGCAGCCTGTTTCTTGTTCTCTGTAAGATCCTCTTAATTCCAGTACATTATGAGCCAAGCAGAGCCAAGAGCATTTTAGGAGCACAATTTCTCTTGCAGAAAATACATTGCAGCTCATTCTGCAGGGTCTGTGCAGTATGACAGTACACTGCAATAGACTGAACAGTGCAGCATGGGGGAAACTGGCACTTTTCATATTTAAAACAACCTAAAAAGCACCATTCAACACTACCCACAGGCAGAAAGCACCCAGGTTTTGCTGAAATTGGACACATTCAACATTAATGTGGAAAATAAGACACTAATAAATAACCTCATAAAGAAGGAAGAGTCCGACTTCACTCTGAAGGAAGAAAGAATAGGCAATATCCAACTAATGGCTGAGGGTAAGGTGGGTGAAAGAGAGCAAGCTGGATGCAGGGAGAAAAGAGAAAAGGTATGTGTGCATTTCATCAGGCAAAGCAAAGCATCTCTTTGCAAGAATTCTGATTAAGATTCTTTTCAAAATGGGTTGTGTGACCCTCTGGCTCAACAAAATGTTCACGTGAAGATGGCTGGGACATCAGAAAGCACTAAATGGTAACAGATGTGTGAGACTGATTATTTGCACTTACAAGTACTCAATGCATTATTTATTTGTAACCAGTTCATTTTCAATGAAACAAAATTCTGTCTAATGAAGATTTGGAGCTTACAGCAGAGGGTTGATTCTACTGCTACTCTTTCAAGTCAGAACAAAGGCCTTTCTAACTGCTTTTGGGAGCACCTGTAAACTCTTGACACCTGCTTTTTGCAGCAGGGCATGGAACAATCATTAATGGAGACAAACCTACCAAAAGAAGTAAATGAATCACCAAATTGCTGGAGCATGCAGGATTTATTGAAGCATAATGCTCTGCCTAAAGGTTCTTCCTCAGCCAGAATAGTAATAAACATTTCAAACGAGCCTAAACTCCTGTTATTAGGAGCTGAAGAGAGAATAACTCCAATGGTTTATTTAATTAAACCCTGATTTTTCCTATTTTTACATGTGACCTGTTCAAAAGCATGCGCCTGCATGTGTAAGTGGGAAACTACCAAGGAGCAAATGAAAACAAAATGAGAGGGCACAGAAACAATCTTTAAAGCAAACAGACAGAATGTGCAGAAACCTGGAAGCAAACACAGGCTACAACCTATTGTCCAAGAAAGAGAGAGAAAAGTCAATGTTTGTATGAGTATCTCCTCCTCTGGAGCAGGTCTGAAGGAGAATAAGAGCTTCATGTTCTGCTGCTTCTGCACTACCACCTCAAGTTTTAACCCCTCACTAGAAGAGTGTGGTATCTCACCTCCACAGAGAGGTCCCCAGGGTACAGAATCTCCAGAACATCTCCAGACTTGGTATGATATGGAACCAGCTGATCACCTCGCTGCCGAGCAATCACAGTCACCTTGGAAGACAGGGAAAAATATTTACTGTTTCTGAGTTGGGAAGAGAGCTTGCAAAATACAGAAACAGCTGAAGACTCACCCTATCAGCAGAGCCCAAATGGGGATCATCTCCACTCAGACCGGCATAGAAGAAAGAGACACGAAGGTCTCCCACCTACAAACAAGAGGAGAGTGGAAGTCAAGAAAGATTGTTTTACAAAGGGGAATCACAGGAAAGACAACTCAGCACAGCAACATCCTTTATTTATCAACAATTTTTCTGAACATTTATGTCAAGCAAGAGATAGCCAGAATGATTTCCAAGCTGTCCTTTTTTCAGGGCTAGCTGGCCACTGAAACATGAGAGCTCAAATGTTGTTTTGTAATATCCCCTCTGATTAAGCTGCAGGAGCACATGATATGCTTTGTTGATCCCTCATCATTCCATCTTTTGGCAAAACAGGGCAGGCAGCACAATGTGACAACAAGCTGTTTGTATTCCTCAATACAGCAAGGCAGAGGTGGAACCCCCCCTCCCAGCACCACCCCTTTCCATTTAAAAGCACAGCAGACTCAAGAAAACAGAGAATAAAGGAGTGGACTGGAAGCTTTCTGCAAGAGAAGCACTCATTCTCTAGGGCTGCACTAAGGGAGTCGTCCTATGTGATGATCTGCTCTCCATTTTCTAAACATTTCAACAGAAATGAGGCATGCCTCAATGTCTTTTTCACACACAAGTAAACACTGCTTTAGTTTATCTTTCCCAACTTACTTCTGGACGCCTGGGGTTGTCGCTGTGATAGAAATAATCTTCTCTTCGGGTAACATCAGCATGGGGATCCTCCAGGTGTGACAAGCTCAACTGCTTGAAATCATCAATTTTATCCACGAGACCTAAGCAGAATAAAGCATCAAGCTGAGGCCCAGTGTCTAACCTGGAATGGCCAATTTGCTGCTGGCTTCCTGATTATCACTTGACATGACAGCTATTGTGGAAAGAACCAAAGTCCACTGCTGATGCAACAGCAGACACAAAGCCAGTACAAAAGAACCCTTACCCTTGGAAAGAACAAAGCTGCCAACCTGGACGTTAGGAGAAACAGCAGTGAAAGACTCCACAGCCATGGCACTGAGGAACAGAGAGAGTCCCTGATTAGTCCCAGAATTATGATCAACCTCTTGATTTGCAGTATGTAATATATAGAACAGAAAAGGTACTGTGGCAAACATCAGGAGAAACTCAAAGAGCTAGATGACTGTCACGATGTGAAAAAAAATCCTTCAAGAGACTGTCTAGCCTGCATACTGCTGGAACCATTAAAAAAAACTTAAGGCATCACTCTCAGAGCTGCTCTAATTTCTTTATGCCTTCATTCTCCCAACTACCAAAAGAGCAGCAGTTTCCATCTACTGCACTCTGTTATGAAATCAGTCATTTAGCTTTCATACTTGATCAGATCCAGTGACAGAATTCAGAGGGACTGTGCCAGGTGGTACCTCACCTTGGGTTTTTGTGTCCAATTTCTCGATCAAAGTTTCTGCTGTTCACAACTTCTGATTTCCACTCTGTATCTAAACAGAACGATAAGAAGGTTGAGTAAAGGACGCTCAGATCTCAGTTACTGAAGACACCTCAATCATTTAGTTCTAGGTTACACTTTTAGTAATACCGTCTACCGTCTGTCATAGTCTGTACTGATACATAGAACCCTCCTCCTAGCATATTAGCAGGGAATGACAGGATTTAGGATGAAAAAAGGTATTTTTGGGATAAAATTCTAACTCAACTTTGCTCAGCTTTTTTGTTGGCATCTTCCATGATCAGGCTTTGATTCCTGGCTCCGCTCTTTGGGAATAAGCTGGTTTTGTGACAACAAGGAGCAGGGGGCAAAGGGAGAGGAGACTGGAGTGAACTTGAGCCCAGGAAAGGTTGAGTCCAAATGTGTTTTGCCAATACACAAGTCAGTAATTAAATATTTATTTTTATTGATAATAAACTTTCCCTAAGGAGACTCTGTTTTGCCCATGATGGTAATTGGAAAGCCATCTCCCTATCTGTCTTTCAACCTGTCCTTCACTCCTGTCATTCCCAATTTCTTGCCCAGTCCTGCTGAGGGGAGAGTAATCAAGCAGCTGTGTGGGTCCATGGCTGGCATACAGAGACATTTATGGGACAGAATCCATCAATCTTGAGAGGACAGCTGGTTTTTTAGCTAGCATTTCTTTTTGTTCCCTATCACTGTGAGCCTGTTTTTCACGGCTCACAACCACCAGCTTTGCCCCTTATGTACCTGCATGACACAGGGTCCTCATGCTTCACTCAGCTGAGCAGTTATATATGATCACACCCAGAAACTGCTGCACGCCCACGTTACACATCCATGTGCTTTGATCAGAGATAAATGAAGCACAGAGACCAATCTCCAAATACACTATGACTCAGAGTGCTTTTCTGCCACTGGGTAGATCAGAATAACGCACTCAGCTCTGCTCCTGCCAAAAAATCACTTGGCAAAAGCCACAGGGCACATCAGGAGGTGCTGGTGGTTTTCACTGGCTGGTATCAACATCTAAACAAGTTCTCAACAGGCTCCCTTACAGGCTGGACCTAACCTGCTTTTCCCTGTCTGTTCTCTTCTGCTCACAGCTGACATATTCCAAATTAGTCCATGTCTGAAGTGTAATCTCAGGTGTAACTTTGAACATACTCCCACCTCTGGTCATTGAGGATCTTAAGGGCCCTATTTCTGAAGCATCCTACCCCTGGATGTTCCTCTGAACTTTTAGGGGGTTCAAAACAAGTCTCAGATTTTCTGTAGCCCTTGCTTGCTCACATCACATCTCCTTTCACCTCAGTTACCTCAGAAAAGGGAGGTTCTGTCATTTGTTCAGGAAAGATAATTTCTGCTTATTCCTTCACATTCCTTTCTTTCCCAAGAAGAAAATAAAGGTTTTGCAACAAAAATCAAAATACACACACACATAAAAGTCCAAAGTTACATGCATAGAAGGAAAGGGACTTTCTGTTGATCGACTTACTGTATGAATACTTTGTCTCTTTCTTAATCTCACCATCCTCCTCATAGTCCCTGCAGAGAAAAAGGGCTGGGATGAGAACCAAACAGTGCACACACACCCCTGCTCAGGGCAGAGTACACTTCACCAATGAAATGCACAGACAGATCTCTGGCAACACAGACTTATCTTTATACATAACCTAACTCTTCTCTGAACTACCTGTGCTGAAGACAGAGATTTTCTGTACCAGGAGAAAACTGTACACAAATGCTCAACAGCCACAATCTTTTTATTCCCACATTTTAAACAAGGAGGTGCCAACTAGATTGATGAGGAACAACCAGAATTAAGTACAGTGAGACAAGCTGGCCCAAATCAAGTCTCTAACAGATGCTGCACCATAAGCATGCTAAAACGGAGAAATTATTTTTCACACCTTCACAACCTCTGACCCTTTTTTATATGACATGAAAGACATTTGGAACATAAATTCTGTGCAGTCACACCTACATAATACATACTACCATCAGTGGAATTATTAGCAATAGCAGAAATGTTTTCCCTATTTGGGTTGCAACTATTAGCAGAGCAGTTAACATCTCTCAAGGAAATTAAAGTTTAATCAAAGAAATTATTCTCTAAAGGGAAAAAATCCAAGAACTCTAGAATTCTCTTGCTATGAAGAGGTTTTTTTTTATTTGGTTTTTATTTTTCCCTTTGGTATAAGGAAAGAAAAAGAACTGTGATAGGATCCTGGTAAGACAACAGCCTCATAAACTACTTTTAAAGATTACTTTCACTTACTTGGAATCTTCATATTCAACCCACTGGTACATTTCCACGTTACGCTTAAGTTTGACAGCTTGGATAGAGAGCCCATAGCTGGGGTCAAACAAAGGCTGTGCAAAAATTAAAGAAAATGCAAGTCAGTCTAAATGCTGTACCTCACAACCTCAAATACTGTACTTTTACTACTGAACCCATTTACATACCTCACTGTACAGCCAGCACTATCACACACACAGGTGAACACAGTATAAATGTTATGAAAGACAAAAAGGAATGTCTCTGGCAAATCTGAAGAATCATCATCAAAAATTATTGCCATAGTGAAGAATGAAACCAGAACTGCTGACTATGGGTTTACAGGTCTCAGTGATTAAACCAGGAAATTCTGTTTTACTGGAAGGCCCTGTGTTAGCTTCTGCAATGTGGGTGGACCATGGAAAATGTCACCACTACTTAAAAGTAAAAACTTGCAGAGCTCCTATGCTGCAAGAGCCTAAAGACTTAACAATATCATGAACACACAACAGATTCCCTACACAAATGGCAATTGAAATCATCCACGAGAGGCAGCTTGAGGGTAGACACAGCTAGAGCTGGCATTGGCTTGAAGAAGGAGTGCAAGGCCATTCAGCATCTCCCTGATTCCAGGCCAAGAACCAGGGCTTGAGTGGTAGCTGCCCATGCACAGAGGAGGAGAAAAGCCATGTGTTTTTTCCTAGATATCAAACAAAACTTTAATTGGCAAAGACTTTTCATTCCCTCCAAGCTTGAAATACTCAAATCTTCAAGATACTATTTTATTTACCTTAGATGTACTCAGAGCTCCCGCCAAGTGCACCAGCCTCCCCTCATTCTGCTGAGAGATGCTGTGGATGCTGTCAAGAGGGACCACAAGAGAAAGCCCCTCATCGAGAGACTTGGCTGTCCTTAAAGCTCGTCCCTGCAACGAAGAAAACAGAAATCAACTTGTGGAGAATCAGCATCACAGCAGCATTTTGTGAACAAGGTTAGCAGCATCACAAGAACTGATGACCACAAGGAATGCCTGCATATTCAGCCCAAGGCATATTCTGGAAACACACTTGTACTTCTCCATTCTCTGAGCCAGTTTGGGGCAGTACTTCTCACTCAGGCAGCAGGACCATTAACATCAACTAAGCTTCTCAAACAGACCCAAATTCTTCCTACACGGGTCCAAACTTACTGCTCTGCACCTCTTGCCTTGTTCATCATTCCTGAATAACTGCAAAAATGATACAAATTTCAGTTCATTTTCCACACACCTATACTGACTCCTTGGCAGAAGTTTTCCCTGCCTCACCATCATATCCTGATGTGCTTCTTTTCGGCAAAGTCATCAAAATTTGGAGTTTATTTGGAGTTATTTTTCCTCTTGTAGAAGTATGAAAAGAAGTCTCTAAGTGAAAATCCACAGAATTCTGGTCTCCACTCCAAAATTGCCAAAACAAGTATGTTTTCAATGGCAGAGTGTTAAGATTCCTGGCTTACTTTTTTTCTTTCTTTTTTTTTTAATCTAAATCCAAGAAATAATACTGAGAAAATCCAAACAAATAACTCCTCCAATTTTGCAACATGGGGTATTAATTTCTTTAAAGTAATTATAACACTACTAGAAATGAGAACCTTTGTTATCTCAAGAAAAAAGAGGGCTGGCTCATGCAACCCTCTTACCACAGGCTGTTTCATCACCAGTTTTACAAGCTTTGGATCTTATCTCTCATCACACACTGCTACTTCTCTACTCTACCTAGTTCCAGAAAAATACTACCTGTGGCCTGTGATCTCACTTTTCTGTTATATCCCAAGCATAAGCACCAGGTCCCCATACAAAACCTCCTCTTCTCATGGGTCAAGAATAATGTTGTGTACAAACACTGACAGTATTCCACTTACTTCATTGGTAAAAAGAACGTAGAAAGCCAGAAGAAACGTCACAAGTCCAATCAACATGCCTCCAGAAGTCTCACTGAGCCGCTCCAGGAACCCCGGCTTGGGCTCACTTGTGATTTTAACATGCTCTTTTCTGCTGCTGTCAGAGAACTGCTGAAAATAATCCAAAAGTGCAATATTGGTGGGAAAGGGGAAAGCATTCCATTTCAAAACAAGTCTTCTAGCTTTGTTAGCACTGCTGCCCTACAGCGCAGAACCTCTTGCCTTGGACCAAAACTTTCCCACACTTATTAAATGCCTTATCACATTTTTGATACCAGAAACACAATCAATAAATAAAACTCCAGCCTGGTATGAAAAAAAAACCCAGTTTCTATTATAGTGGTTCTACATGTTCAAGCTTTCTTTGGTCTGCCTTCAGGTTCTGTATTTGGAGTCCACACCCTGTGTTCAGGCCATGGCAAATTGAGTAATAGCCCTGAATTCCTGACCAGCTAAAACACTGCTATAAATAACAAATTATGATTCACCTCACCAGTAAAAAGAGTGCCTGCACACTCTAAAATAATTATATCCAGGGTAACAATAACTCAAAACAAGGCACAGGGCTAACATGAGAGCTCAGGGGTTTTTTAATCTGTGCATACTGCATACGCAGCTTGTGGGGAGTTACCAAATCCAACTCCAGCACACGCACACAGCCACGGCAGGGCACGGCACTCCTCTGCGTACGGAAAATCACGCTACAGAACCCCAGTGTTCATAGTAGAGACAGAGAAGTGGTGCAATTTTATTTGAATAAAGGGAGAGAGTCCACTGGGGCACACACCCGGAGGGTTTTCTTTCTCGAGGTTTCAGAGGGCACAGACTCCTTTCATCCTAAACTCCCAGCCGCATGTTGCCCTCCTCATTTCGCCATCGGCCGAGGTACTCGGAAGGTAGATAGAGCCTTCCCGAACCACCTTCCACATATCCCCCCTTGAACCTACTGTTTTACCCCAGAGTTCAGAAGTTCAGGCTTGTGCAGATCCACTTTCTGTGTCAGGAGCCAAGCTGTCTCACCTCGGCAACCAACCTGCTGCCCAGACATTGAGACCCATTTCAAAGACATTAACACCCATACCTTCACCCATCGAATTATTACTAAAGACATTAGCACACATCGTCCCTCTCATCCAGCTCATCTGGAGATGCACAGGGCCCTGGCCGCAGCCCTGGCACATGGGGGGCGAGCGGGCCGAGCCGGCGGGGCGCGGAGCAGCGGCGGGGCCGGAGCGAGCAGCACTTACGTTCCTCGACATCCTGAGGTTCTCACTCCCCTCGGGAACCACAACTCAGAGACCGCCAGAGCCGCGCACCGCCAACCTCGCCCTCATCCGCCTCAGGGCTCCCCCGCCCCCGAGCCGCTCCCCGCCCGCAGCGGCGCACGCCGGGACGCGTAGTTCCCGCCGCGGCGGGGAAGCCCTTCCATCCTCCTTCCCTTCCCGCCTCCCTCTCTCCCCGCCCTGCGGCAGGCGCGGGGCAGGCGGGAGCTGTAGTGCGGCGGGGCCGGGCCTGGCGGAGCCCCGCGGCCGGCAGGAGGTGCGTCAGCGGCCGCCTCGGGGCCGGGAAGGCGCTTCCGGAGGCGGGAGGTCGCGGCGTGGAGCGGCGGCGCGGCGCTGCCCGAGCGGTGCTGGCGGGACGGCAGGAGCGGAGCGGCGGGGCCCGTGTGCGGCGCGCTGCGGAGGAAGGCACCGGCCGGCTCCGCCATGTCCTACTGCAGGCAGGAAGGTGCGCCCGAGTGTCCTCCCAATGTCACCCCGCCGGGCGGGCTCGCCGTGAGGCGGCCGGGGGTGGGTGCGCCGCCGGGTGACCGCTCGCTCCCCGCAGCCCGTGAGGGGAAGGCGCAGCCGGAGTAGAGAGGAGGCGCGGCAGCCGCCCGCGGTCCGTGTCTGGCGGCGGCAGCGCCGCCTCGCCTCCCGCCGCGACCTTTCTCCTCACGGAGGGCGGGAAGGGCGGCGGGGCCATGAGGCGGCAGCGCGGTCCCGGGCGTGTGGGGACGGTGAGGCCCCGCAGCGGGCCGGGAGCGGCCGGAGCTGCCCGCAGGGACCGAGTGTGGCCGCGGAGCGGCTGAGGCGTGCGGGCAGGGCAGCTCCCGCCTTCTGGCCGCAGGGGTTAAATTTATCCCAGCCTAGCCGAGTGGCCAGAGCTGTGGGGTTTTGCCTTTTTAAGGTCCATGGACAGGGTGGGTAGAGTGTGAGTTTTTCTGTATCTGTATCATGTAGTACAGTTGGTCGTATTTATGAGGCTTGGCCACTTCTTAAAGTGAGAGATGTGTAGATAAATATCTATAGCTACTTATATATAAATAAAGATCCTTGCTCTCTTAAGTAAGGCAAAGTATCTGAATGTAAAGTTTCAGACTAGAAAAAAGCACCAATAGTTCTAAATACCGTTTGTAAGTTACAAACTTGGACACAGGCTATAAACTGTATTGAGGTGGTCATCACGTATGGACCTCTTTTAGGATTTATGCTGTGCTTTGTTTAATTTTGCAATATCTGTAAGTTGCCTTATGCAACCCTACAATACTTCAGTGACTGGGTTAGAGTTCATGTGTTTCTAGCTCCTTTTATTTAAGAAATGAGTGACTATTCCACATTGTAAAGTTTGCTGGAGTACAGTGCAGAGTTGTCAGAAAACTTTGCATTTTTTAGAAGGTGTTAGATGTATCTGTTTTTCAGATGTGTTTAAATGCGTGGTTACTCAGCAAGGTTAAGTTACTGAACGTCTGATGGCTGAGGTCACACTGAGGGGCCCGGAGATTCTAATTTCTAATATGTCAAGTTACTGTAGTGGCCTTTATGAATTTGGAGAATTCTTGGGGAGTTCACCATTTTTTTCCACACTCAGAGTGTGTGTTAGAGCTTTGCAGCATTGTTGAAAAACTAAAACTACTGAAGTTTCCAGCCAAGACTCCCCCGACCTTGCTATGGAATGTTTTAGTTAAATCAAGAGCAGGAAATTTGCTCCGTTGGATTTCCATCCCTTGGAATGTTCACAGCACCTTTCAGTGTAGTTAGTTCTACCTGGTGATGGCTATCTTCTGTTTGTAAGATGATTAATGTAAAATATTACACTAGTCTTTTGCAAAAAGTCCTGTTATTAATAAGTTCCTGTGGAACACTTCACTGCTATTTATTATAGTTTCTCTTTCACTTTTTTTTTTTTTTAATTTTAAACCCTTCATCTGTGTTAGTCCTGGTCTTGGAGTAATTTGAGTTTGTTTTGAAACAGCTTTTTAACATAACAGTTTAGTGAACTGTACTGTTCATTTCAAGACATTGCTATGAAAATTGGAGCTTTAGCACGACAGAATTTCAGTGTGTATGTGTTCCTCTGAACTGGAGCTGTCCTCATTGAAGATGATTGTCAGGTACAACAGTTCATTCTCAATATTATTGAATCACACAGAAAATCTCATGACCTTGGGGTGTACAGCAGTTTTGTAGATGACTCTTTTCTGTCTCAGGTTTCTCTGAACTTTTGCTTCTTGTCTCCTCCATGGTAGGAAAAGACAGAATAATATTTGCAACCAAGGAGGACCATGAGACACCGAGCAGTGCTGAGCTGGTTGCAGATGACCCAGATGACCCTTATGAAGAGCAAGGTCAGTAGTGAGCAGAACAGAAGTAAGGGGTGTTACATCATACATAAATCCAACAGAAAACAAACCCTGCATGAACTAGAAAAACTTAAGCATTTTTAAAGACTGAGGGCAGCTGGTTATGCAGTAAATACCCAAACTCTTGGCAGTTTTAACTGCCAGGTTAGGACATCACTAATGACACCCTTTCTTCCAGTATTTATTTTTCTACACTTGTAATGATTTTTCTTAGTGGCCTATTCAAATAATCAGTTGGTGGCTTTTAGTTTTGGTTCGTGGCCAGGGATATGTAGGGATACCTTTTCCTTTTATTAATTATTATTTCCTTTTCCTTTTATTCCTTAAAGTTAGAGCCTAATCAAGTGAAAATTATGATTGTTTTCCCTCTATTTTAAGTAACAGCATGCAATTTTCAGAGAAACTGGAGCGAGTTACCTATTACTGTCATTGATGTGAGTTGCTCACCTGCCCTTGAGCAGCTGAAATTGCCTAATATGGCAATCTCTGAATATCTGACTTAATATAAATTAATATCTGGCTAGTCTATACTATACTGGTAACAATATAATCAATATCTTTCAGTGCCACATGATGGGTAAGTTAAAATTATTGAGTATTCAACTGTAATTGTGCCTTGAAAAGATAAAAAGTTTTCATGAAGATTACAGTTCTTGTACAAAGTATATCTATTAATACTTCTGAGACCAAGACTTACAATATTCTGGTTGCAGATTTTAAATAATGGGTAAACGAAATATACTTCCAGTAATGATGATTTAATAAATTTTGCCCTGGGTTAATAATTATCATGAAAATGTGAGTTTAGGTTAATATTTTTCTAATTGCTGCTATGTTTACAGATCTTTTGGTCTCTTCACTTTGTGTGAAGGGATTTCATTGGTTTCGGCTCATCTGAAGACGAAGTAAATTCTTCAGACTCCTTGAAACTTAGAAAGTGAAAGTTATGCTTTCTAAAGACTCAGGGACCTTTAGAGGGCAGCATTTAAGCAGTTTAGCAGCTGGAGCTCACAGGGTATCTTTGTTAGCTGATATGGTGTGTACTGTAATTTGAGCCACACCTTCCTATGTCATTAAAATTAACTTTTTTTTTTGTACACAGATTTGTGTTGGAGCGTTACTGCATTTATCTGCCTGTTCTGGCTTCATTTCAGCTGTATGTAGTCAGTTATAAATCTAAAGTTAAAAGAACCACTTTATTTTTGTTTCAGTGCCATATCAGTTGATTGCTGTTCTATGTGTTTTGATGGACATAGAAAGGCTGTGGTGAGGAGGAGAGGTGATGGGGTTTGTTTCCTAGCAGTGCTGCATTTACAGAGTGTTAGATCACTTTTTTCCTCAACAGTAATCCGAGAAGAAAGGGGGAAAGCCAGGAGCTTTTGATGTCACCTTACAGTGACAGTGTGTGTCTGGGGGATTCAAAATGAGAAGCTATAAACTATGTTTAAGTACTGTCAATAAGTTTGGGTGGGGATTTCTTGTGTGATTTTCTTTGTTAGTTTGTCGAGTTTTCTTCTTAGTATGTGGTAAATTACTGCCATGTTCTAGTCTGAAAAAGCACTTGAATGACCCAGGGCTACAGTGCATTAGATCAGAAGAGAGAAATATCACAGAATATCACAGAGTATCACAGAATGTGGTGGTGGGGAGTGAAGCTTATGGGCAGGGAAGAGATGGGTAAAATAGTTTGGAAAATATTGAAATGCTGAATCTCTGGCTTGCATGGCTTTTATTTAAAAGGAAATGGGGATAAGTTTTGCTGTACCTAAAGTAACATGCAGGCTTTTCTAATTTAGCTTCTACTTGGAATAGAAGACTTGGTTTCCAGTATTGTATAATTAACTGTAAAGGCTCTTTTCATCTTTTCTGCTCTGCCAAAGAGACCATTCATATCTGGGAAAAAATATATGCATTATCTAGACCTGCCATAATCTGCATTGTTTTCTCATACACCTGAAGCTTGTGTTTGAGGTTTTGTTTTTTTTGTAGGGGCCTTTTTCATACTTGAGATAAACATCTAGTTTGGTATTTGATAATTTTTGGTAGTTCTTATTTTGTCCCAGACATTAACAGACACGAGTCTTTGAGCAGTCTACTTGAATCAGTAGATTGGCCAGGAAAACTTGTGTTCTGTTTCCCTTAGGATAAAAACCAGTTAGTATACTGCTCTTATTTCTGTCAATATTTTGTTGTTGTTGTATCAGCTGGGTGATTTTGGTGGGCAAAATGTTAATGACTCACTTCAAGCTAAAAACATTGAAAGAAAAGAAGCCGTGGGAAATGGAAAGGCAGAAAAACTGGAGTAGGTTCAGGTTAGGATTTCATACTGCAGTGAAGATCACAGTTCACTGTCTGTGCCTTTTGACAGCTGTGGCTGATGGAAACAAATTAAGAATTCATTTGCAGCGGTTTTGAAATAGTATTGTTACTGTAAAGCATCTTTCTAGTCCTATGTGTTGCAGATGGTGGAATTTAAACATGAAAGATTCCTGGTTTTCACTGACATCTTGGCTGCCTTCAGTTCGAATAATTTTTTATTTTATTAAGCTTATATGAAGAAGGCAATGATGAGTTTTATGCATGCAAAGTGGTTTTTATTAGTGTTACAGCTGTGATGGGAAAGTTGGATAAAAGTACTTATGGAATTGCACCTCAAACACAGATTGTTGCTGGTCTTTCCTTTCTGTTTTTCCAGACTTGTTCCTGTCATCTTATTTTATAAACAGTTTTAAAGTGGTTTCCACAGGCGACTGATGAAGCAAAACTCTACATTCTTTTAAGAAAGAACTTGATGAATGATCAGTTGTACAGGACTGTTTCTATGACTAATGATGTCTCTTTCAATCCTGCTTCCTGTCATCTTACACTGTGAATCCCTGGCAGATAAACATGGTTTTGGGGCGTTTGTCATGTAACAGGGAAGAAACTCTTCTCAGAGCAGCAGTGGGACTTGATTCCAGCGAGTCCAAAGGCAGGTGTTGACAGGGATGCAGATGGGCCTGCCTTTGGCCATGACGTGAGCAGCTCCCATGAGCCACGGGACACTAGCTTGTGTGATGTCAGCAACCAGCGGCTCACACAAGTCTTGATCTGCAGTGGTGTAAACAGGGTTATTTTTTCTTCCACAAGTGCAGGTTCAAGTAGATTGTGACTCACTGGATCAGTGAAGTTCAGGCTGCATTTGAAATAAGTTTGAATTCAATTTTAATTAAAAATAGTAATCCTATCTATTGCGGGCTTGCGACTCAGGAAGAGTAATGGATGAAATCTGTTTCCAATTTAATTGTGTTCTAAGCTTGCTGATGGACTTACTCATTGAAGTGTGAATTCTGCTGTGATTATGAATGAGGAAATGCTTGCTTTATTCATCTGTATTTTTGTTTTGTTCTTTTGAAGCATGGTTTCTGTGCACAGAACTTCTGAAACTGGTGCTATTTCAGTGATAAAATAGGTGTGGGTCAGTGATCTTGTGATAACCATAGAATGTATTTTTATGGGATTACTCACAGTAAGATTTGCCTGTTTACAAGGCAAGTGTTTCTAAAAGGAGCAATCTATTTTAAGAGAATTATTTTACAAGTAATTTTATTTCTCTAGTGTCTTCAGCAAAATTTCAAATTCTGGTTTTTTTCTTCTTAAAGTCCTAGAAAAATGACTTTAAATGACTAGTTGATGGAGAGCAAACTGTTCAAGTAGAGAAGAAAGCAGCTTGGATCATAGCATATGGAACATAGTAGTTCTCTTGTTCTTCACATGAACTTCTCTACCTATGCCAGGTAGAGAAAGGAAATGGAGATGTATTTATTGCCTTAGAGAAATGCATTAGAGACTCTGGAAGCCCACAGGACCAGGTCTGTTATATTGAATGTCTAAAATCAGAGGAAAGGAGTTCTTCAACTTGCTGTTTGACCTTCTTTGTATAAATCAGTTGCCATCTAGAAGAACATATGCCATTAGATCTTCACCTTGCCAGTCCACCAGTGAAGTATTTCTGTCAGGACTTTTAAGTGTTCCAGAGCAGAGCTTTACAGCTGTTCCAGTTTAGAGTCTGAAGTGACATTGAACTCCTTTCAGTTGTGTTCTAAAGAACAATTTGGTTTCTGCCAACCAGACAGGCAGGCTTGCTGTTCCTTGTGTTCTGTGGCACAAGACTTAATCTTTACAAATACACTGATTTTTGTTTTTGCAATTCTGGTCTTCCAGTTGAAATTTGAAGGGGGAAAAGTTGTGAGTTATTATTTCAGAGCTTATTTCAAACAAGAAGAAAAAGGCTTCCATTCGATTTGATTTAAGAGATTTCTAGTCTTAATACTGGATTTAAAGTCTTACTGTTTGTATGGCATGATTTTAATGCTTGCTTGTTCCCCTGACAATCTGGCAAATCGATTGACTTCCATCTGGTTTGCAGTTCCCTTTGAATATTCTCAGTGGTCTGTAGTCCAGGGAGAAGGACTTAATTCAGAGATGGATAGAGAACTAATCTCACTTGTGCCCATTAAAGGATTATACAGATCAGAGGGAGAAACAGACTGGCTGGGAAGTGAAAGGTGTTTATCAGCCTTGAAGCTACAGAGCTAAGATGGCATTATAAAGTGCTTGAGTTCACACCTGCAGCCCAGCAGCTGTCACTGAGTGAAATCAATGTTTGGAAGGTGCATTAACTTTTCTTCTCTCTTGTTTGTTCAGGATTGATATTGCCCAATGGAGATATCAACTGGAATTGCCCATGTCTGGGTGGAATGGCTAGTGGTCCCTGTGGGGAGCAGTTCAAGTCAGCCTTTTCTTGTTTCCACTATAGCACAGAAGAAATAAAGGGATCAGACTGTGTGGACCAATTCCGTGCCATGCAGGAATGCATGCAAAAATACCCAGATCTTTACCCTCAAGAGGATGAAAATGATGAGAAGTCCAGCAAAGATTTAGAAGCTGCCTCTATGGAGGCCTCTGCTGCCAAAGAGGAGGAGGGATCCAGCTAATGAAGATGCAAGGAGGCTGTCGTCTCCATTTCTCATTTTCAGAGACATGGACTTCTGCACTGTGTCTGTCTTCTGAGTAGTGAGGAAATGTTTCACCATATTCTGTGCACTGTATCATAATAAGTAATTTATTCCTGAAGGAGAAATCTCAGAGCTTCAGCCTTGCAACTAAATACTGCAAAAAGAGTGAGTGTGTGTACCTACTGTGTAACCTTGTTTTGGACACAGTTAAAACTTTAACAGCTGTTCTTTACCCTCAAGTTTTCCTTGAGTTTTGACTTGAATGATGTCTTGAAGTACATAGCTTTCAACTAAAATTCCACTGGCACACCAGGTCTGTCTTCATTTCAGTATGTTCTGATCAGTAGCTGCTTTTTATTTAATGTATTCTGTTCTAGCAATAGAAATTACATTAAATGATTGTTTTTCCCTTAAGATTTTTTTTCCAAAGTGATGCAAGACATTGAGAATGGTCTAGATCTAGAACTTCTAAAATAATTTCAAATGGTCTTACTAGATTATGGTTGCATTTTGCTACTGGCATCAGATCAGGGCTGCCAGGAAAACATTGAAATGCACATCTTCTTTGATTTCATTTACTTACTGTGATGCCCTCTGCATTTTTAAAAATGCTGCATTGTGCAACTGATGATTAAGATGAATGAAAAAAATGTTGGTCACTGGCTTTATTTTTGCTCTGAAAATACAGCTTTTGGGTTCCTTTGGTTATTACCTTCTCCTTCAATGTATAGATGGGCACTTGTAAAATACTTTGAGATACAATAAATTGTTACCTGGTGTAATGATCTCAAAACAGATACTGTGACTTAAGTGCATATTAAAAAGCAAATACTTTTTACCCTCACTGGAAGCTCCTGTTTCTTTGTGGTGTGATGTTTTGTTTGGTTGGTTTTTTTTTAACACTGATTGGATTTGAGAACTGTTCTGTGCTGTAAGCAGACCTCGAATGAATCTGTGGCTTGTGAAGATCAGTTGCTCCAGCTTGTCAGATTTTTTATTCTTGTCTTACTCTTTTCTCCTCAGCCCAGGCAGGAAGGCATAAAAAACCTAAAGCTTTTTCAGTAGATATAGTAGACTGGATCATGAACCAGCAAATAAATAAACATGGACAGCTATTAAAATATTTGAAAATTACTTAAGAGGTACAAATAATTTAATAGTTCAATATTGTTTAATAGCAGTAGATAAGCTATACTCCATTGTTTGTCTTTCCAAGCAAAAGATAGGCTGTGAGATTTTTTTCAAAAGAGATTGTGGCTGTGGTTGTATTTTTTTTCTCTCCTTGTGTTGCCTACCTCACTCAAAGCATAAAAGGTTGTAGTGTCAGTAGTGCAGCCACAAAGTCCAGCAATGTTTAAACACTTACCTTTCTCTGTGGGCAGCACCCTGGAGTGCTCAGCAGCATTAATTCCATAGAGCACTTTCCTGTCTTGCTTGCATAAGTGAATTTGGTGCCACTGATTTTTCTGAATGTTTGAGGGGAATTTCTGTCAAGTTTTACAATGTTTTTGAGGTGTTAAGTGGCTGACAGCTACTTTGTTCTGAGGGCAGTGATAGCAGGGACTCTGTGCATTGCTGCTTTCCAAAGAAACAAAGTGAGACACAACTTCTCAGTGTGGCTCTTTCAGGCATAGGAAGCAAAGTGCCAAGTTAACCTGAGTAAACAGGCACAAAAGCAGCAGAGATAATCTTTGGCACTTAGGCAGTTGGGCCATGCAAATGAAATCTTAGGCAATAGATGAGCACTGGGCACCAAATTAGAAAAATCACATGCACTTAAGCTTCTGGTTGTTCAAATGGAAATCTAGTGCACTCTGTGAGGCAGCAAGAGCTGTTTGTCAAGGGCTGCTCTGTTCTAACAAGTTGCCTCTTTCTTTTTTGCTGTGCTTTTGTTTCCCACATTGCCTTTGTGCTCTGAAGTGTTTGGATTTATCCTCTGCAACTGTATTTGTAGCATCTGTGTAGAAAACATAAAATGTGGGAATCTTGGCCTACAGTGTGTAGGGATGTGCACCTAATACTGACAGAGGGACTGGGGGCATAATCTGACACTTCTGAAAGTGTGTTCAGGATGGAGTTGCTTCTTCCTGACTGTTGTGGCTTGGTGACCTGCATCCAATACAAATATGAAATATGTGTAAGGATCTTACACCAGAAACTGAAAAGCACTGTGTGATGTGTTTGAAGTTTTTGAGAAAGAAAGTCATAGCTTTAATCCGAAATAGTTCTTTGTGGAATTTTTTTTGCTATGTAAATTCATGCAGTTGTGAATGCATAGATAATGTAATTCCTTGTTTCGCTTTCACAGCATTGCTTCATTTGTGTGATTTTCCTCCTATAGTTACATGCCCCAATTTAAAATCAATCAGTGGTTATTTTAATTTCTAATGAAGATGATAAATGATCCTTGGCAATATGTGACAAGCTTGTGAAATAAGCAGATGGTAAGTAGCATTTTTATTGAGTGGATACAAAAGTTAGAGCTGCATATTTCTTCTTTTAATGTATTTCTTATTTTATATATATTTTCTATAAATATCTTGGTTTTCTGTCTGCCATCACTGAGCTACTGGTTCTTGGAGAGAGAGTAGTAGATTCAAATGTGTTTGTGCAATTGCTTTTATAGAGTAATTTCATACTGATTTTATGTTATCAGGTGCTTTTGTCAAGTCATAGGCACTGCTGTGTCAAGTCACAAGTAGTCCTTGGGGGATAAAGAAGATTTTCATTATGAAAGAATTGCTGTTTAATTCTGTGCCTTTAGTTGATCTTTGGCCTATAAAAGCTGATGTGCTGAGTGTGATTAAATGTTTATAAAAGTTCATCTAAAAGAATCTGTTAACAATACATGAAGCACTTCTAGATGTATTAGAATATCTTTCCAATATAAATTATTTAGCCCAAACAGTTACATTTAGATAGAATTTCAGTTGAATTTTCTCTGTTTAGTTTTAAAATAGAAATACATGGTTTTAATTGTATTCACCCTACAGACCTGCCATTGCTCCCAAAATACTCCCTTGTACCATATTGCTGTGTAATACTCCAGATTTTCAGTTGTAACCATTCTTCAGTTTTTGCACACCCTTGTCCTGGTGCAGTGGTGAAACAATCTCTGCTTTTGAAAGCTGGGTGGACTGTTATCAGCTGGCTGCAATTCCTGCATGGTGCAGGCCACAGATTCATGTAGAACCTGTAATAGCTTCTTGTTAGCGTGGGCTTGTTCCTGCAATCCACTTAAACTTGAATCAGTGGTGCATGTATTACATATTGTGATGTGGATAAAGATTGCCTCTAAAACTTTAGATGATCCTTTAACAAAACATCTATTCTAAAATGTAAAAAAACCTGAAAAATAGTTAAAATTAGACAAAATTGCATTTTCAGAATTGAAACTTACTCAGTAGTTTTTCCTGCTGTTCTCTGCAGTACAGCCTGAGGATATTGCAGAGACCTGACTTCAAATTGTGTATAGTAACTTTCCGAGAGGTATGGCCGTGCTTCAGGAGCAAAAATAACCTTTTCCTTTCTCCCTGCAGAAGGAATGATGATCAAAATGATGGCTAGAAGGAAACGTTTATCTTGCAGGCCATTGCAGGGATCACTAGATCTGGGGATCTGGCAGGGCTGTTTTGGAAACAAGATCTATATCCTGTGCAGTTCTGACTGAGAGTGTCCTTGTTTACCTGACAGCAGTGTCTCCTGTTTATCTGAGGCACTGATCTGATCACACGTCAATGAACCTACTTATTCCTAGGGAAGTAAAAAAAGGAATTTGTGTGCTTCTAGACTCTTGTTTTACCTCATTAAAATTCTATCAGTGTTACTGTGGGACAGCATAGAGAAGCTACCAGCAGTTTGTCATTTATTCTTCAGCTCTCTTCACTGGACATGATTTCATTTTGTTGAAAAGGGGCCTGTCTGCAGTTGTTTTTTAATTACTTTTAACCCCTCTGGAGCTGATGTTTTGTTGGTGATGGTGAAGCTGAGAGAAGATACACCCAACAGAGGAAGAGTACAGGAGTGCAGCATTGATTGTAACACCAATGTTCATTTTTTAAAATGACTTATTGTACATCAGTATTGATGATTTGTGAGCAGATGGCTCAGGAAGGCCAAAACAAGGAGTACAGGAGGATTTGTGGTGATTCCACAGTGCAGATTAACCCAGATGAAACAATGATGTGAAGGGTAGGTGGACGTAGGATTTGTTGTACCCTGAGTGACAGGTCCAGTTATTTGTTTCTGAATGTTACAGGTTCCTTACACCTCCTAAGAAAGTTAAAGCATCCCCTCACAGTGCATTCATTCCCTTCATAGGGTGCTGTGTGGAAAACAGGTGTTTGATTTCTTAATCTGTGGTTCCAAATTGTATTTCTACTGGCAGTAGCTAGCAATGCTAGTAAATGAAATGTGTCAAAAAATAACTTTTATTGACAGAAGAGAACTATGCAGATGTTTACCCTCCCCACAAAACCACCAGTCTGGCACAAAAAGAGGAATAGAGGTGTTTGCTTTAATATGGTGCTGACTATAAACCAACATGGAATATCCTCATTTTCATTAAATAAGATCCCCTACAGGTAAAATGGCCTCTGTTGAAAAGCACATTCCTTAGTTTAATTCTAAACCTACACTTGAATTTCATTTCTTGTGAGAGGCCCTTTGAGATCAGACTGTAAATTCGGGATAGGTCTTTATTGATATTTGAAAGAGAGCTAGTTAATCTTTTTGTTGTGAGACAATTTCTGCAGACAGTAAAGAAAGCAGTTGCTGGGCTCCTAATTTCATAAGTCTGACATTTCAAATTCTGCCAAATGCCTTGGTTAAAAAGTGTTTTATTGCATTAATTAAATAGCTTGTGGGAGATGCCACCTTGTTGGATACCAGTTTGGGTAACAACAAATAAATTATGAAGTGAAAGGGGGAAAGCAGTGGAGGAAGGAAATTTCCTGAAAAGGAGGGAGGAAGAAACACTAGAAATACTTTTTATATCCTGTTGAGAAACAAATTGGAGCTTTTTTCTTTCCTAAAGATCTGCCTGTCATCCATTTCCAAATGAGCTGAGGATATTTCTGCTGTTCAATCAATGTGAAGTTCAAAGTAAAATAGCAGTCAATAGAATGGAAGAGGCTGAATTTTGACGTTCTCATTGGTAAAGAGAACAAAACGACGGCCTGAGTTGTAGGCTGGACTTCCATCGTTCTGCATTAGTATTAGGGTTTCTAGGTGTCCCACTTACCAGTCAGACATTGCTAAGTGAAAACATCTCCTCTTCCCTAGGAGCATTACAAATTAGACATGGAATTGAAACATGCAAAAGTAGCATGTGTGCTTCTCTTTAACTCCCTGAAAGAATATAGATTGATTCATTGTGATTTTTGCTTAGTTGAAGAGAGAGTGCTCCAACCAACTGCATTTGGTTGGGAGTCCTTAAACAGGAGACACATGCCTCAAAATTCAATTTCCTCAAAATTTTGTGTTAGGGAGGGATTTAAGTAGCTACCTCTTGATTACTATAGAATAAAATTGATTTAGAAATAATGTTTTTGCAGAGCAGAACTAATTTTACCTGGAGTGCAGATGTTACCACTCCTGTACTTTTGCAGAGGGAGAAATAATCCTCAGGCACTATGGGAAGGAAGCAGAGCTTCAGCATCTTACCCTGAAGTGTGACCAAGAGAAATAAAGCACAATGAAAGCACTAAGTGCAATCAAAGGCCAGTGGTTTTGAGCACAGTTGGAATAGTGAGGTTGCTCTCCCAGAACTACAGCTTACCTCATTTGATACATGCTCCAGCCAGTCCATTTACCTTCTGTTTCTGCTTTGTGGCTTTTGTAGTGTCACAATTTCAACATTAGAGCAGCTGCCAGTCACACTTTGGCTTTTTGCTATAATTAAGGCTTATTTGCAGTTATTGCTGTGAAACCTTTGTGGTGTTGCAGACTGAGTACTACAGCACAGCTGGATTTGGAATGGAGTTTGAGCCAAGGTGGTTTCTGCAGCAGAGCTCAGCACTAAGCATTGATGATAGCAGTGCACATCTCTAAAGAACACTGTCCCAAGATAAGCCACATGTTTGTTTCTGGTTGGCAGTGGGATAATACTGGCTTCTAGAAAGCAGCCCATTATATTGGCATAATTGCAGTCTGGTGGTAAATCAGTTTGAGCTCTCTTATATGCTTATTTAGTGTTATGCCACTTGTAAAGCTGAAAGAAATTGCTGCCTTTTAGTGGTCATTTATAAATAAAATTACACTCCAGTAATGAATGTATTATGAAAGCAGTTTATGCATATTAATATCAGACTCTGACCTGAAGTATGGAAACACTAGTCCATCTCCTAAGTTTTGCCTTGTAAAATGATTCTGGCTGGAATCAGGCTCAAGTGAAGAACTGACTTGTGATCTATATGTGATGCACTAGGTAATTTTGTATGATAAGGCTGTGCATTGTTTTTTAACAAGTAGTCATGTCCCGAGTTTCCCGTCTAAGCACATGTAAGGAGGGATGGCAAGTCTGCTTTCCTTGCTTCAGCTAGGAGCATGGTGAATGGGAATGCTTGAACTAACTACACCTTTCACTGAAGCGTTACTAAAAGGCAAAGTCCAGCACTGTAATTTCTGTAGCAGAAATTATTTGCATCCAGTTCGAAGAATATCTGATACTTGTTTTCCCAAATATGCCTTCCAGGGTTTCACCAGGCTGTTCATGTTCACGAGGAGTTTGCCAGTCCTAGAGTCCTCCTGGCCTGCTATAAGATAGTCAGTACCTAGTTCAAAAAAAAAAAAAAAAAAAAAAAAGAAAGGGAAACACCTTAGTTAGCAAAGAGAATAAGAAAGAACTAAACCAGAATTTCTCTATTTCCTATGGATCTGGCATACAGCACCTTTGCCAATTTCATCCAGCTTATGCATGTGCCATCTTATGTGTATAAAGCCATGTGCATACTGTCACTGCTGGCTCCTCAGCACACAGACTCACTGGTGTCAGGGCTGTGCTCAGGGTTACAGCTACAAATTGGTTTCATTCCAGTGAGGTTCTGCACACAGATCTGCTGGGATGTGGCAGCTGCTGCTTATGCCTTTGCCCCCCTACTGCCTTTACCACCCTCCTTGAGCACTGTGAGCTGGAAAGCAAACATGCTTTGGTGGGGATGAGTCAAAAGATGCTGCCCCAGAAAGGCTGATCACAGCTGATATTCCTAAGCACTGTTTACAGAGGAAGCAAAACCCCCAGTGTGTATTTTGTCCTTACCAGGATTGAGAATGGGACATGTGCAGCCCCTGTTGGTCCAGGATTCTGGGTAGATGCTTCTGTTGCTCCGAGCAATTTTCACTTTGCCTAATTTCAGGACTTTCTTCACTTTCACAACAACTTCTGCATGGGTCCCTTTGTCATGAGCAGACAGGATTCTTGCTTTTATTACTGCCAGAAAACATATCCGAATAGAGACCAACAATGAATTTCTGAATGAATTGTGGTTAATGCTGCTATAAAAGGTAGAATTTTAACACCTTGAATTTTAACACCTTGAGGAAGACACGAAAAATCCCCTAAAGTGCAGTTGTACAGAAAGTACAGTGCTTGTCCACTTCACTGATGGATCTTTTAAATAAATCTGGGGAATAAAAGCTGGATTTTTCTTTTTAAGTAGTTAACTCATCTTTTCACCATGTTATTTAGCAACTATTTTTTAATGGGCTGATGTCAAACACTTGGAAATTCTAGGAAAGCACTTGTATGTATACAAAAAGAAGGGTGAAAACCCCCAACCAGCAGCTACCAGTCTGATTTCAAGCACTGATTCTACACTTTATATTTCCAGTTAGAAAACTTTAGTGTTTTGTTTTAACACTGGCCTCTCAAAAATTCCGTCCTATGGGAAGGGACTGTCTACAGGAAGGATGTCAAGAAGTTTCCCATCAGGCATGTCACATGGCTAAAATTCCACGATTGCACAACAAACCAGAAGAGCTATTTTTGTTTTGTGGTCCAACACCTGGTTGCCATGATAAATTTCTGTTCCTTTTAATTTAGTAGGATCCCATAACTTTTTGGCATGACAGGCTCATGTAGATCAGCCCCTCAAGCAGACTTTGCTGTCTCCTGCCACAAGCACATCAAACCTCTGGATCCCAGAGCTTTCCTTTCTTGCTTCATGTGATGGCATGAACCAGGTGTTCATAAAAAAACAGTTTTAAATACATTCTTGGTAAACGAGCTATTGGAACCTGCATAATGACTGCAAAAGCAAGGGCATTTCATATGTGAGGTTTTTTTATCATTTTTTCTTGATGTAGAGGCCAATCATTCCACTGAGTATTATTCTAGCACCCCTTGTGCTGTAAGAGGTAAATTAACTGGATGGGAAGGAGACACTACAGAGCTTTGCATGAAAAATGCTTTTAAGTTCTGATCAGAAGTTGGACATGTAACTAGACAAAAAAGGCAGAAGAAATCCTACCTGTCAGGACTTAACCAATCCTGTCATGTTTCATAGCTATCAGCTAACAATATACATAGCAGGAACACTGTGAAAAGATCATAGCTTGGGGACATCTTGTCCACTTACCATAGGCATATTTCATTTGGCAGAAGTCACTGACACTTCCGAGCACCTTTTCTTTGCACACACACTTTTCTAGCAGGGAAATCCCAGAACACAAAAGGTTGGAGAAGAGCCAGGACGTGAGAGAGAAAAGAAGAGCAAACGATCATCAGTTATGAAGTTAGATAGCTATAGTTCCCATAATCTGTATGAACCTTAAGAATGAGTTGGAGAGTGAGCTCAGTTATTTGCAAATGTGTTTCTTGTTATATGATAAAATAATTACTCTGAAATCTGATCAGCACTGTCAAGTAAAATGCAGCCCACATGAGGTCTATTGTACAGTTAATAAACTAATCCTAATGAAGAGGTTTGTAAGAATCAGATCCAGCTGTACATTATGTAAGTAATGAGACCTTTGTAATGATCCCATAACCTAAGAAATGCTGATCCTTCGTGGTGTTAAGGCAATATCCATCTCAGAAAAGTCAAATTATGCAGTAAGTGGCACTGTTACCTCTGCCAAGCCACCAGTGATGGCAAGTGGTGATCTTGACAGGGCAGGCAAAACTGAGAACAATTTAAATCCTACAGACAAGCTGGAGATAAGTGGGGCAGACCCAGTCAGGGTGGAGGGTTGAAAGAACTGGCAACTGAATGTTCCCAAACTCTGTGCTGTACCTGGGTGCCTGAGTGCAGAAAATCCCTGCTCGTGGTCATTCCATTTCCACTCCTCTTCGCTCTCGTTGCTTGGCGTCTGGATGAGCTCGGGGATCCGTCCCCCGATGGGGACGTTAAAGAAGGGCTCACTGTCATAGCTGGGGGACACACAAACCACAGCACTGCCTTAGGGCACCGCAGGGGAGGGAAACAAACAAACAGCTGGCTTTGGCTGTGCCCGGACTGATGAGCTTGCTTTCTTCAGGTCGGGAGTGCAAATATGAGCAAGACTTCATGCCACATAGAGAGATCACGAGGTCTAGGCTTTTATTTAGGCCTCCCACTGCTGACTTAGCATTTTTAAAGTATCTATAGATTGGGCCTTTTTTGCTTACGTTTGTTTGTTTTTAGGGAATTACGTAACTTAGTGGCCACTTCTTGATGTCGCTGGGACCTGAGGACAGCTGCAGGACCTGTAGAACTGCAATTGCTCAGCAAATCATTTTACCCTGGGCACAGAAGAGAGGCAGACACTTCAGACTCTTCCATCTATTTCCAAAGAAAAGATGTGTTTAAAGACCCTGCACATATTACCATGGGGTTGTGAAAATGCCTGCTTTTACTGCAAAGATTCATCTGTTCAAGATTGCCTTGGATAATGCAGTGGACTTAAAGGTGTAAATGTAACCTAAAAAAAATGTAACCTAAAAAACCTTTTATGATTTACATCCACCTTTTTAAATGATTGTGCACCCTCCAGTTTTTGTTACTGCTGCAGAATTTGTTTCATTTCACAGAGTTCCCATCTCAGAGTGACCCCAGAGCAGGGCTTCTTTACCCAGTGAAACACGTCCCAGTGCGCTGGTCACAGTCCCTGGCGCAGTCACAGGGCCGACAGCCATTTTCTCCAAAGCCCCAGTAGCCCACCAGGCACCTGTCACAGTTGGGACCTGCCACTCCTGGCTTGCAGTAGCAGAATCCTGTCCGGGGGTGGCATCTCCAGCTGCTGCTGAGTGTGGCGTTGGCTGAACCCATGGGCTGGCAGGCACAGGCTAGGGACACACAGCAAGAGGCAATTCAAATAAGTGCCGTGGGGTCAGCTGCTTAAGTGACATTTTTGCAAGGCTGATAAACTTGTACCTTCTTCCTCATGCTCAGTAGTTTTAAGTCAGAACTACTAGTAAACATTGCATTTCAGCCTACATTCACTTTTTATTTCTTTTTAATTTGTTAGACAAAGCAGAACAAGTACAACTGTGAGCATTTGTGTATGACAGTCAGCTCTTCCCTGGTACCCAAATCGTGACCACACAGGTTTTCAAGTGATACCAGACAGCCTCTTCTGTGTGTTTATTTTTAAGGAGGCTTGAAGGTGTCCCTTTAAAAGTGTTTTGCAGAAACTTTCACTAGCAAGGGCAAGGGAAAGATTTATAGCTATTGCTTATATTGCCTTTCCTGTAAACACAGAGATCACAAACCTGCTGTTTCCTGTGGGGTAAATGCAGATTATACAGGTGGTTCAGATGACCTGAAACTTATTTTCAATTTCTGCCTCTAAAGAGTGCACAAATTTCCTTCAGTTCCTTTCTAAAGTGCTAAACATCACACCATGCAGTACTGTATGTGCCTAAAGAAGCTGATAGATTTTTTTTACAAATGCATGAGCAGATTTTTTTCAAGGAAGGCTAGCAGAATGAGAGAAGACCTCTAAACTTACTAGATGTATTTTACATGTAGCTGAAGATGAGCAAATAGGAGGAAAAACCTCCAAATATTTCAAATAGTGTTGCCAGTTTCACACCAGCCTAGCAACTCAAGGCAATTTGGCAGGAAAACAGATAGTTACAGCTCCTGTGGGCATCTCTTCCTGCACAGACAATAAATTGTCATAATCCCACATCACTGGTACATTCCTGATGTGGCAGCATCAGGGAGGGATAAACAGAGAGGTGCCAGCCAGCACAGTTGACTCCTCTCCATCAGGACAGAACCTGGCTGGGATGGTCAAGCCTCATGCCAACAGCTCTGCAGAAGTAAAATACGAGCAGTAAACAAACCCACTCATTTCTGATGTTCAGACAAGTCTGATCAAAATGAGAACTGAGCTGAACTCCAGGCCTTCATATTTCAGCTCTCTTTTGTATTAAGAATGCAGCATGCCCTCACTTTCACTTGTAACAGACTGAAAAGGTAATGCATCACTACTTCATCCATCTGGAAGAGGACAGAAATAAAAATTGTGTGGGTAAGGCCTGCTTTTACAGAGATTTTCAGTTAAATGTTGGACACCCAAGGTGTTTAGATAGCTTGGATCAGAGGCCAGCCTTTTTGGATGCCTATTTGAACCAAACATGATCTCCAAAGCTTTTGAAGTTTGCCCATCATTGTTTCTGATCAAACTACTTTTCTTCATGAGCTCACAGATAAGAGACTAAATGAACATTTTGATCCCACACATCACTTTCCAAGGGGAAAGGGGCCAATATATGACTAAAGAAAATTTAAAATGTAGCAGGGAAAGATTTACTTTCATCTGCAACCTCATATTTGAAGCCCAGGAAAAGAAAATACCTTTTGAAAATAGTACAAGAAGAAGGGCGAGCAATTTTGGTTAAAGGGCAGTTCACTTATGATCTGCTTACCATATAGTTATTTTTTCCCCCGATGCCCTGTGTTCTTTATGCCAATAATTTCAATAATATTATTATACTGCTGTGGATGGATCTGGGCCCGTTGTGCTCAGGGGACTCTAGCACAACAGCCTAGGGACAGAAAAGCCACGTGCTGTCACGGGCAATGTGCTGGGCACAATGGGCGGGCTGGCGCAGGGCAGCAGCCTCGACTTTGGGAGCAAACCTGGGGCTTGTGCTGTCACTTCTGGACAGCAGGTGGAACACTGAAGTGCTCATTAGCCCTGACAGGTTCAAAGGAAGGTCTGATTTTTTGCTGCTAAACTTGATTTCACCCCCACCCATTTTTGCAGGGCTGACTACATCACCCTAAAAAAGAGATTCCTAGTTTGTCAGTCACTGAATACAATGGATGTCATATATTTGGAGATAAGGAGGGGAAACACCCTTCCTTCATTGCAGGCAGGTTTGAGACACAAGGAGTAAGAGATGTGCCAGCATCAGCGTTACTTGAATCCAGGATGGTTTTCACTGTCATATTGTAATATGTAGGATATGCCTGTGGAGTTTTCACTTAGATTTCTGCAGCCTCTGGGCCTGTCTTTATCCCTCTTATTTCTAGTTTTTGAGTTTCATCACTGAGAGTCTAAACAGATGGGTAACTCACATCATTAAACTGCCCTATCCCCAGCTGAGACTGGAACCTGATTCAGGAAGATGAGAACCTCTCCTACCCTATTCCTAAGGGAAAACATTACAGCACAGTGACTGAAAGCACTGGTGAAAGCAGATGAAGAAGCAGAAAACAGAATTGCCTTTTGTTTTTAATTTTGAGGCTACAGTTCAATAAAAATAACGTTCCCAGATGAACTGTGGGACATATTCTCCAGTTAGAAACTGGGACAGCTTCTGGTGCATCAGAAAGCAAGCTGAATCAATACATGTACAACACTTTCAGATGAGTTATACAAGTGGCTTGCAAACTCTTTACTCAGTCTGTGTTTATTTAGCATTTCAGCTTGGGTGGGTACATTGTCTGGCTTCCAGAGTATTACGGCCAAAATCCCAGTTGTGCATCTAAGGTAACTCCAAAAATAAGAGCCCACATGTCACATGCTGAAGGGGCAGCTGTGGATGACTGGGTTTTTATCTGTTTAACAGTACCATGGATTTGCAAATAAGCCTCACTGTTAAAGAAACATAAAAGCAAGTTTCCAAAACCTCACCCTTTAACATTTTCCAATATTTGACAACCTTTTCCCACTGGTTTTTGCTTCTTTTCTCTTGGCAAACCCTCATTTTCTCTCCATCCACCTCCCTGTCTAACAAAACAGCAGCCAATGTGACAATGGCCTTGTTTGTCAAAGGCATCATCAATTATGTTAGGGACAGTGTGCAGACAATCCTGGCTCAGAGCTGGGCAGTTTATTGTAGTTTTCCCTTTGACAGTAGCATAGTGAAAAACATAATTTTACTTCATGGTTGCCTATTGGTCACAGAGTGTCATGAACGTCCTCTTGCCTTTTAGTCTCTCTCCCATAGCAAGTTTTTGTCAGAGACTACTGTAAAAGGGAGGAGACAAGAAATAATGAAAAATGAATAATTCATACTGCAATCCCTACTCAAGTCCCTAATAAATCTGTCTGCCCTCAGACAGCTGTCTTCCCCATGTAATTAGACACAGATGTAAAATAGAATATTGGTTGTAACACTATGGTCCCAGCTTACAGGAAAATACCAGGTGCTCCAAGTAAGTCAATGGCCTATGAGGTATCTTGTCTTAAACTTTTGTCTAATAATACTGCATAAGATATAGCTGTGAGCAGACTGGCTATTTGATTTAAAAAAACAGGCAAAATAAAAAAAAAAAACAAAGAGTCTTTTGAGTCTGAAATATATACATGTGCATCTTGGGAGTATATGACCAAACCAGTGTGATTTTTAAAGCATGTCAGGTGTGGGGATTGACTCTGCCAATGATGTTTCTTAAATGAAAGAAATAAGATAGCTCTGTGTGTGGTCAGGGCTGATTAAGACAGACTTTGAAGCAAGATGTGATGGGGCCTTTGTGATATTAGAATTAAAAGTTCACTCCCTTTGCTCAGAAGTAAAAGGATGAGAAGCAGAGCCTTTCAGACCATGTGTGTGTGCATGTGCATCTGGGCACATTTTAATTTTCTAGCCTCGTTCTTTGAGTAAAAAAAGCTTGTTTTCCTGGAACCCTTTTTAATGGGTCTACATGCCTGCATTACTTTTAAGCTAAGCAAAGGGGGAGTACAAAAGATGGTGCCATTTCAGAAGGATCCCTTAAGCCTTGGAATAAGCCACAGGAAAGAGCCAAGGATACAGCAGCTTTTCTAACCATTGGTTAGGAAACAATTAGGCTTTTGAGTCAAAGCTCCCAGACAAGTCTATATACAAACTACTTAATTCTGTGTTGTCACCTCCAATAACAGGCAGGTGTGTGCCTTGCTCAGGGACTCTTTTAATGCCTTTTTTTCTTTTTAATATAGATCTAAGCAGTGTCAAAACAAGGCTCTGCCCATGACTCTGCTCTCATTCATCCCAGCTGGTAGGAACAGGAGAAGCAAAGGGATCAGAGGCAGGCTACCTCTGCAGACAAAAAGAATAGCAGATTCACACTTCCATATCAAATTTCAGCAGATTTTTTTTTTCCTGAGGGAATGTCTTTGCAGTCTCACACTGGAGGGTCAGCTAAGGGTGGTTTAGATAGTGCCAGGAGATCCAATTGTTATACAACTTTTTTTTTTTTTTTTTTCAGAGCAGATTAAGAGAGAATGCTACTCATTATTATGACTAATGCTTAAAGACTGTTTCTGGGCCTGAGCAGTGTCCTGTTAACTTTCTGGGAGCCTGAGGGGGATGTCACAGCTGAACCTAGACTTTGCTCTGGATGGCAGAGCACTCTTCAAGCGTGCTTTCTCAAAGGGATTAGCACAGCATTTCATTCAGCTTTTTCATCAGACTTCCTTTCCCAGCTCAGTATCTACTGTACACAAGGGTCAAGTTTTCATCTCCCATTGAAAGTTTTTTTTCCTCTGAGCTCAAAATGGGAAGATGGGCACTAGGTTACTCTCACCAAAACCATCCATTCAGTCTGCTGTTTGCAGTTTATTACTGCTTTTCAACACTTGCTCATCGGGTGGGTTTTTCATTTAGTGTTGTTAGTCTGGCACTGTTTGCATGAATTTCTCAAAGTGAGATGATGCCTTGGAATTGGTACACTTAAATCCCAAAAAAACATGTTAATCCAGAAGTGGTAGCTCTTCAATTTATAATCAGCAGGCTGAGGTAAGACAAAAATCTATCAGGTGGTCTCATTGTCTAATATATTAGCAATGCTCAAAATAGAAACTTTTTTTTTACTGAGAAACCAGAGTTGGTTTTAGGGTCACACAACCTGAACAACGTGGACCACACCAGATGAGGTTTACTGGCAATGCAAGTTTTCAACCTTAAAGTATAAAGAAGAGGGTCTCTATCCTGCACATCCTGCAGGAGGCTTTGCAGTTTAATATTAGCTGATGATGGTCCTGGAAGAAAAACCTTCCCTCTATCAAACTGAGTCTGTTCTAACCAAAGCCAGTCTCCATTGGTGTTTCTGGCTTTGCTGTCTGTGATAATAACCAAAGTAGTGAAGTGTTCCCTGAAAACTCTCTGCAGAGGTGCACTGTACCCAAAATGCACACTTCCACACCGCCTGCAACCCTCATGGGGAAGTGTTTGGGGATCAGGTCTTCCATCATACAAAGTGCTGCCTATTATGGGGATTTGTCAAATCTCATTGTGGGAATTCTCTTATTTTCCTTAAATAAAAGGGAAAAGGCGCAGATTAACCACCTCCTTCCCAGTTTTCTCTGAACTCTGCAGTTACATCCAGAGTTCCTCCTGTTCCCACAGAGGTACAAGCATCGTGTACACAGCTGCTGTAAAAGCCAAGTGAGCTGCAATGCCCATTCCTTCTATCTTGATATGGCAAACATTCATGAATTTCTTTACACCCCTGAGAAAGGTCCCATTGACTTGAATCATTCACAGATAGGGTCGTGCTTACCTTTGCTGCTGAATCAAACCCATTAAATTCATCTCAGCTAAGAGAAACTCTAGTGCAGGCTAGTGATCCAGAGTACCTCTTAAGGAAATAGATATGCTTTAGAGGGCAATTCAGTCCATCTGTTTCAGGCATCTACCTTAGACTGCAATAAATAATTCCCCTGAGGTCCCTCTGTTTCTCCACTGACAGAACAAGGAGCCTAGAAAAGACATATAACTTTCAGTGACTAAAGCAGGATGGCAGCTCTCTAGGCCTGAGTGTGCAACTCAGAGTGGAGACAATTGCATTTGGGGGCCTTCTGCTGGCAGCAGCACCTTCCCAGGTGAAAAGAACATTGTTGTGCTTCCCTGGCACAACAGGAATAAAGCTCTTTCAACAAGGTAAATTTCTGAACAGTTTTTCTCTAGCTATGCAGAGTATTGGCAGGGGTTACTGAGAGACCTGTAACCAGACCAGACAAGAGAGGCAGACGTAGAGTCAAGGTCTGATTTCATCTAGGCAAACAGTTCTAGGGTTTCCAGACAGATAGGCTGTATTTTCAAACAATGTTTTTTCCTCTTTGCTGCTCTCCAGTGCTCCTTGACTTTAGCAGTTATCTAGTATTACACATGATGCTGGTTACTGCACATCTCCCTGCTGCTCAGTATGAGAGTTCATACTCAGATTCTTTCAGGTGCTATGAGACTGAAAGCTAATCTTCTGGCATAACAATTTGTTCTCATTACAATATTTCCCTGTAGCAAATCTGCTCAGAGTAGAAACAGAACTAGAAAGGGGCCACCATAGAACACTACAGGATACAGGGTGAGCCAGATAAGCTCACCTTCTGCCCTGTCTGCTGATCCGTGTTCTGTGAGGAACACTGTGAAAATCAGAAGAAAAAGTTATGTGGAAGCAGTCTGCTGTCAGCAAGTTCCAGTGGGAAGAAGGCAAAAGAGCAGAAACACTGGGTATGCTGGGCACAGAAAGCTTAAGTAATATCACAGGACTCACAATCCTAGGGAGAGGAGTAACCTAAATGTTTAAGAGGAATCATGCTGAAGAACATTAAAAGGATCAGAAAAGCTTCAAAAGCTCATTATGTCAGTGGGCAAGAGGTCAGACAACAGAGGATGAAGTTCTCTATGCTGGCAACTGATGTCTGAGCTATGGGGAAGGAAACTATCCAAAAGGAAAAAAAGAAATTAAGTGTATTGCTGGAAATAGCACCCTCTGAAACAGATGTGAGATAGAATCAGACATGTGAAGCCTGGCAGGATACTCGGGAAACGTTTACTTTAAGTGAGGGAGATTTGGGCTGTTTGCCAGACTGGCTGGGTGCAAACTATCTTGATCCAGAGGTTGTACATCCTCTGTGTGCAGCCATTAGTGCCTCTGTGCCAGAGACACACCCTGACACATTCTGCTGAAGTGTTAATGATGCAATTAATTTGGGCAGAGCACCCCATAACACAGCTGTAGAGTCTGGAAATAAGTCTGACTGAGTTCTGATGTATTTGTTTCCAAATGAATGTGCACAGTTCCAGGCCTCCTGTATCTTCTGCATCCATTGTATGTATTTGTGTGCACAGATGTTGCACAATCAAATGGAATTTAACAATAGCTTGCACATAGGCTCACACAGTCTTGAGAGGTACAGAAAAAAAACAAAAACAGGTAAATAAAATGTGCCTCAAGATAAAAGGGACCATATTAATTTAAAACCAAACACAAGAAGACTGTACCTTTCTCCAAAAGGGAATGCATTTGGAGAATTGAATCAGTTATCACCAAAAAAAGGTGTCGAAACATGGGGACAAATAGAGACAAAAAAATCACCTTTGATCAAAACCCTGTAGTTTAGGAAGAGATGCAAGGAAAATACAGTAGTACTCCTGAGTTACCTCTATAGGAGTTACTAATTCTATAGAAATGATTTTGTTCTATAAATGATTCTTTCACCATTCATTTTTCACCTTATGTAAGGTGGTCACTTACGTTTGCAGACCTCTGGAGAAGACATGGGCTTCCCTCTGTCTCTGTAAAAGCCAGGTTTGCACCTCTGGCACCGATGTCCCTCCGTGTTGTGCTGGCAGTTGTCACAGACTCCCCCCGTGCGCTTCCCCGAGGCCAGCCACACGCTCAGGTCGAAGTGGCAGCTCTCGGCGTGGTTGTGGCAGCGACACTCTGGTGAGGACAGGAGAATGAACGTCAGACTTTTGTAGCTGACACAGTAATCATGGTAGCATTTTCCAAACCAACCTGGCAGTATTTTAAACACTGCTAGAACCTGGAATGTGGGAGGGTGTAGCTACATGAAAACCAGATTTCTGGCTTGTAAATTCCACTCCCCGATAGCCCCAGTGCAGAGGAATGACCTGCACACTGAAGTTCTCCATCAGTGACCAGCAATTTATCCCCAGTTTCTGTAATGGCACCATTACTGTAAATCACAGAAGTCTTTGTGGGGGAGCTTTGCCTGCTGTTATGGTGAGTGCCCACCCTAAGAGCCTGGGTCGGTAAACTCCCTTCCACTTACTTCTGCATTCATTAGGTGCCCCTGTTTTCCCATCTCCTGGCTTCCAGGGCTGGTCGTTGTAGAGTGGAGCACATTTCTCACAGTGGTCCCCTGCCGTGTTGTGTCTGCACACACACTTCCCATGGACCTGCCAGGGAAAAGAGAGCACAGTCAAATGGCTGCAGGAGCAGGTGGAATCCCCAGCAGCCTCATGAGGAGCTGGGACTTCTGCACAATTCCCACACAGCTGCCTGGCTCTCTCAGGAAACCCACAGAGCCTGGAGCTAAAACATGTAGCTCTCTCTTTTCACAGTTATTAGTGATGTAGAATTTTTCCTATCTCTTACAAAATGCACATAGCAACAATTTAACTCTCAGTTGGCTAATTAACTACTGCATTGATGAACAACCTAGACTCTAAATTTGGTGAGCTAACAGGTCTTATTTTGATTTACAAGTTCAGGGCAAGAGCATGCAAAGAGTATCAAATGTACTCTGGGTTAGCAGAGCCAGTCACAGGAGAGCACAGGCTTACAGAGGATGCTGGGCTCTGTCTTATTTGACATTAATGCTGATCTGGAAGAGGGTATAAATATAAGCAAGTGAAATCACCATGAATTATGAAATTTTAAATTATTAGATGAATGAGGAAATAGTCATGGACATCCTAGCACAGTTAAAAATGTAACAAAAACATTAAAAATGGAAAAATACCAACCAGTACTCCCACAGAAAAGTGGGAGAGCTTTGAGCCATTCTATGAGGAAGGCACTGATATTTTAACTTAGGTACAATAGGCACCAGCCTGCCAACTTACATATGACTATATCTAAATTAGATTAGTAGAAAAGGCCCAGTAAAATTTTGGGCTATGGAACTAAGAGCACTGTAACTCTTAGGGGACAAAAAAATGTACCTGCAGTGCTGTGCTCAGTTTTGAACATTTTATTATGAGATAAATTAGGAATTAGAAGATGTTCAACAAAAATGAGCAAAAGCTGCCTGAAGAATAGAGCTGAAGTACATAAACCCATCTAAGCTAGAAAACAATGCATAGTATTTGATGGGCAAATAAAGTGCAAAAAGTCTTGACTAAGACTGGCTGAAAAGTTCTCTCTGTGACTATTTGCTTGAAAAATTACTTGAAGAAAGAACTTGCTTCCTTTGTACTTACCTGCCTTCATTGGAACACAGTAATGATTTTTAGTCATGGAAATATTCAAATACATATCTGGTTTGGAAGCAGGTGTTCCCACCAGAAACCAGACCTTGCAAACTGAGCTAGTTCAGCCTTCAAAGAGAAAGTTACCATTGAAACTACTTCTGCTCTCAATTTTACGCACCAGGAGTAAAGCAGCCACTTCCACAATAAACTGTGATTTGGTGCACAAGATTCTGTAATATTAACCCACATCTAAAGAAGAGCCATACAGAAGGGTTTTTAGGTTGTTGCTGGGCTTTGGTTGGTTGTTTGTTTTTTTAATAAATTAATAAATAGTATTCCAATATCTGTTTGCAATGCCTCAGGGAAAGGATTTCACAGATAAAATTTTCGGGAGGAAATATCAAGCACAGGGTGTGAGAGAAAGGGAAGGGTGGAACCATAAGTCATGCTCTACATTTATCACAAGAGCAGCTGCTATAATGCCAGGAGACGCTGGTACTAGAGCAGGAAATGCCCGGAAATCAGGGGTGACACCCCTGTCCCTCCACGGGCTGTTGATGATCCTGAGCTCAGCGCAGCTCTGCCCCACTGCACATAACAAAACACCCAGGCTGAAATTTCATTTTGGCTGGTGTGTGAATTGGCTTCAACCCTATAACCTCACCATTAACATGAGTTACGTTTTCCCACGGGCTGTCCCTAAAGCCAGGCTCTCCCTGCAGCCCCTCTCCCCACCTGTCAGAGCAGGCAGCTCGGGATCAGCAGAGATGTGTTCCAAAGAGCGGCAGCGCGGATGAGCTCCCCTGCCCCCAAACTCATGTGCCCGCAGCAATTTGCTGTCCGCGGCCCTGGTTTCTGCTGTCCCCGAGCAGAAATGATGCAGCGGGGGGAGAGGGAGCGGCTGCAGCTGATGCCCTCGGCCGCCGTGGCCAGCTGGCAGCGCCGCCGCCGCCCGGGCGCTGAGCGCGGCTGCGGCTCCGCCCGAGCTCTCCCACCTCGCCCGGGAAACTCATCCGCGTTCGAGGCGCGAGCAGCAGGGCAAAAGACAGAGAAAAAGGCAAAAATACTCATGCAACAGCGTTGTGCTTTTCACTGTTTGGGTTTGACGCTTCAGGCTTAAAGTTCTCCCCTGTGGTCACAGAGGCTGCTCCTCAAGAAGGCAGAGAACAGAGAAAAGGTAAAATGAGCCTGACCCAGAGCTGTAGATTTACTTATCTCCAAAATTCACACTCCACCTGAGCTTCACAGTTCATTCTAAAATGGATCAGAACAAAATCCTGGATCTCTTCACTTTCTTAGGAAATACTTATTGAAATGTATTTCTATGTAAAATCTGCAAGCTGGCCCATTTTATTGTTTAGAAATACATGTAATACTCTAAATACAGAATACTCTGTACTCACTATATTAAAAAATTACCTGAAAAGTGCTGAGACCATGCAGTTAGGAAACGATAGAATTAAACCATGCAATCTCATTTTAGCCTCGACTGACATGATCAAATATTCATTATTCCACAGGACTCTGTGCTTACAGTGCACAGCACAGACGGCGTGAACGCTCATGAACAATTATTCAGAAAAATAAACAGGAAAATTCAGTGAGAGAGGACAGGAAAGGTTGAGTTACTTTCTTTGGAAAGTAGATGTGTTAGTTTGCTCATTGCCCAGTGGTTTGTATGAACTGTAGTTTGTGGCATAGTGTGAGTAGGACAGAGGCAGAGAAGAGACTTCCTACCTGTGATCCCTGCTATGGAACAGCTCCCAAATCCACGTGGAAGGATGACTGGCTCTCCTGCTGGCTGCCTGCCTGGCTTTTCAGCCCTTTTGTCTAAGCCATTGAGCAGGCACAGGGAAACAGGGAAGCTGGCACGGAGCTTCTTTTAGAAAGTGTTACATTTGGGTACTAAGATTTTTGGTATAGGTTTAAGAAGGCAAAGAGAATTGACTGGTATTGGTGCAAAGGTAAAGCAAGACATAAGAGAAAGTAGTCTACCATGTGTATCAAGGAATATTTTTTTTTCCATGGAGAGTAATCTCAGATAGCAGTCATGGGTGAAACAGCTACAGAAGAGAGTGCAACATGAGAGGACAATGAATTACAGAAAGGATTTGGGTAGGAGAAGAGAACAGAGATGAACAGCTCACATTGAACACACAAAAAAAATGAGTAATGGATGTAAGTGGCCATCACAGAAAGACTGGTTAATGCAGGAAAAGCTGAGCTGTGGAAGAGACCTATTACATTTAAGTGTAAGATGAAATAAGGTTAGCTGAGGTGGCTGTGAGTAATGAGACAATTTGTTCTGTTAGAGAGGAAGAGATAGGAGAGGCAGCCAGAGAGTAAAGTCCAGGAAGGAGCAAGAAGGAAATACAGGAAACTCTGAGATAAAATAGGAAATGGGATATCTGCTTAAAGACAGGAGAATATGAGAGTCACATTCAACACCAGCACAAGAACAGGTGTGTTCCTCAGTTGTTATTCACTGCTAAAATAAATCTGCACTTCTCTCACCAAAGTGTGACCAAAAAAAATGGATAGCAGAATGAGAGACAAGCTACAGCACATACCAGGGAAAGGTGCAGGGGAAAGGTACAGACCTAGACCAGAGCCCCAGCATCCTCCCCAGAGGTTGGGCCAGAGGCAGGGATGCAAAAAAGGAGCAAGAGCCCGGGGCTGAACTTAAATAGGACCCCAAAGCCAATGGACAGAGAGCACGGGTGAGAGTCCCTGGTGGGACTGGTCAGGGCTGGTAAAGTTCTATTAGTGCCTTCAGGACACTAATAATAACACTTTAATTTCCACTGGATTAATGTCATTGGCATCTTTAGGATATCTGACTACAAAGAAGCACCTGAGGTAAGAAATACTTCAGCCTTCTTCATCTGGAGCTGGCAATCCAGGTGGAGGAAGCTTGAAAGCAAGGTGTGAGTAACAGAGGCAAGATTCATGCCACTAGTTAGGAAAAAAAGCCAGTTTTCAGCTAAAAGTAGTTTATGAGTAGTTTATGACACTGATTTATATGAATGCATATAAATGTATTGGTACAGCAGATGAAAAATGGAGATCCAGGGGATTTCTGTATCACCTCTATATTTCACTTTGTCCTTTTGTTCCATAGGTAACACTTCATCACTTGACATTTCCTGATCCTTAGGTAAAAAAGTGTTTAGGTCTATATGGGCTTCTCCACTGTGCTCATTACTGCAATATTTGAGTACTTTAGAAACATTATGAAATTTGTTTTTATGACACTTCCCTTCACCTGCTTTTCCTCATTACTGTGATAAGTATTATCCCTGAGGCTCTTTCCCATTCATTGTATTGAGATTTCAGTTGCTCTCACAAATTTTTTTGAAACTGGATGGTGTCTTCCAAAGTTATTGTGGGGAATGGATCTGAGAAAAAGATGCAGGCAGGCAGACTGTGTGAGTGTATAAACCTCCCCATTTCATAACACCAGTCTGAAGTCCCATGTGCATCCCCTGGAATAGTTTGTGTTCTTGCGCCCCTGCTCTCCAAGTGCATTTAGCTGGGGTTGCCCCTGTCACTAATGCAGGCTGTCAGCTTTGAAAGATGAAAACTGCTGCTTTAAATACTGATATTCTGGCTTCCTCATACTTCAAGTTTTCTAATCAATTTTGCAAGACATTTATAAAATGACATACCTGAATTTAGAGGATATTATTAGTCCAGGAAAGGAAGACAAATGTTTTGCTACTCAATCACCATCCTATTGGCTTTAATGGCCATGTGAAAGTGAGTCCTGCTTTTGTGTTTCGGTATAGCAGCTGTGTTCTCAGACTGTGCCTTCATGATGTAAACTTTTTTTGGGATAATCTCAATTTGAGACATTTCCTTACTATTTCTTTCTATGCTATCACTTACATCATGCCCCTGAGTTATATATAAATTGGGCTGTAAAACCAAACCATGTTTGGAAAAAAGCTAAACTGAGGGGGTTTTTTCCCTTGGCACTAGTATTTTTAATCTGGATTAATTCCCTCATCTGTCTCACAGTACAGTCATGCTGTTACAAGTCTGGTGTTGCTGCCAAAGGCTTTGATTTGTACATCAACCACCTGAGCAGCTTTGGATCAGGACATAGAGGAGGTTATAGCTTTGTGCATTTTAATGCCAGGATGATCAGTTCCAACCATTTAGCTTGATGTGCTATACTCAGCCATGAGTTTCATCCAGTTTCATCCAGTTTCTTCCATCAAGCTCTGTAACTTCTGGTGGATTTGTAGCAAATAATGTAGAACTTTATCCTGTTTGCATACAGTTCCAAGAAATTGCATGATACTTGGTCATCTTTGCACAAAGCTTCTTCACCTGAATTCTAATTCACAGCTGAGAAAGTGAGAGAAAATTTTCCACCTTTGTCCTGCAGTTTTAATTTTTTTTTTAAACTCTGTTCATCTTTGTATAATACCTGAAGCCTTTTGCTTTTTCTCTGTCCATTTAGTTTCTTTTCCTATTGTCCTTTTTTTCTCCTGAGCTACTCTCAGTCTATCTGGGGGCTTTTTTCCTAATGAATGAAGGTTAAATTTGGGAGCCTTCCAGGTCAGAGCAACTGTTGCTGATTCAGAAAAAATGTTTGCATTTGGCCTCTGTATTCACTCTGTAATGTCACCAGAGAAATTTGGGATACTGCAGTTGGCAATGACATCAGATGCTGTCCCTTACCTGCTTGCAGTAAATTGACTCTTCCTGGGTCATTTTGCATGGTTAAATGAAACAGTGGCTGCTGTTCTGCTGTGTTTCTCTTACAGTTCAAATGGGCTCTGTGGTCTCTCCAAATGAAAAGAATATCCATGCAGGTTTATAAAAAATCCTTGAATATCAAGTCCTAAGGAGGGCACATACAACTTGTAAGAGGCCAAACTAAAAATTTCCTTCCACTTTTTCAAAGTTGCAAGGAGTGATTTGGGAGGAAGTCCCAGATTACAGCGCCTGCTGTGGGCAGATGGACAATTCAAATTCCTGCTCTAATCAGGAATGAGAAAAGCCATTATTTGCCTCTGTCACTTGTTGTTTTCTGGGAGAAGGGCTAATACATGTATATGTCAGAAAGCTACTACACATATGGGTGTTTTCTGAGGGAACTCAGTTTCTGGCTCATACGTGGTGACTTTGGTAAATTAAGTCTACCTGAACTTGACAGGGAAAAGTAGAGCTGGGACACCTGTGGTAGGGCCACCTGAGCCCATGGAGGTTTTGATCTCCATACCAGTGAGTGAGTCAATGAGCTGCTGCTGGCCCCACATTCACTGAATTGGTAATGGTGGAGAAAAACCAGTGATAGTGTTTAGCTGAATATTCAGACTGACATCCCTAAGAGCTTTTTGAACAGTAACAAGATAATATTACTCAGCCTGTAACAGGTCCAAAACACAGCTCTACCCTCTGCCTGAATTCACCTCCCTCAGTTCATATTTCATTCTGCTTGCTTGTTGTCTTCTTCTGAATTCTACCTTGATTGTTGATTCTGGGGACAAGCTGTCCTCTTATTTTTGCCTGCAGTGCCAGTAACTCCATTATCAATCTGTAACAAACTGCACACAATGAACATCTGTCAGGCTGAAATGCAGCATCTGAGTTATAGTAGGTCACCAGCTCTTGGTGAGTGTCTTAAGAATGGAGGAAGAAGAAAGGGGAATGAGACTCAGCATTTAAATATTGAGTGCCTGAATCACAGAGTAACGAGTAAATACCACTGTTCAAATATCTTGAAAGTGAGTGGCACCTCTTGCATCTCTGAGTTCTGGGCACAGCTGGAATCTGATAATGTGAAAACTTAGCTGGGGATTATGAATAGAACTGCACAAGATATCTGAAGAGGAGGTAGATAATATTTGCAAGGCTTACAACAGCCTGGTCACCTGGAAAACTGATGTAAAAAAGCAAGTTTTACCTTATGTAACCCCCATTATGCCAAACAAGGAATCCTACTTAGAACCAGATCCTGCTCCCTTTGAAGTAAGTGGAAAACTTTCCATTTGTTTCGTTGTGGAGGATCAGGCCCACAGGGAGTCTAGTTTGTCTCTGTAAACAGGATAAAGAAGCAAAAGAAACATCCGAGGCCACTTGTAAGAATTTCCTGGCACTGTAGGTACCAATAATTAACAAGTAAAAAAAAAAAACCTAATGCTTTATACAAAAACATTTTCATCCACATTTGCTTTCCTCTTTTTGAACTTACTTCTCATGAGCTAGAAAGAGAATTGTGAAATGTTTGGCAAACAGAAAGGACTTTGGTCTAGATTCTGTGTTCTGTCCATATGCACTTTCTGCTTTGTAAACTTTGTTCTGGAAGCACCTCTGGACTCGCCTAAAATGGGCCACCAAAGCAGATCCTAAACCTGGCAGCTCTGTAGAGACACACATAACTTTGTACATCCTGCAGGGTCAATACCTTGGACAGGATTGTGTTCTGTTGCATCCAACCATAGAAGAACACTAGATGCATTCAGCTGGCTGGGTGCTGGCAGTTGTTTCACTTGTAACAGCATGTTAAAAACCTCCATTAATAAAAACTAAAAAAAAAAAAAAAAAAACTTAAAAAAAAAAAAAAAAGACTGGGAAATTATTTGTAAGAGTTTGAAAAATGCAGGCTGTGATATTCAGAAAGGAGAATTTTGCCATTAGCTACCATACAAAGCTATTGAAGCTGGGTGAGGAATGACATCTCTGTGTCTCCTTTTATTTTTCTGATCTGAGGAAAGCTAAATAGAAACCAAGAAAACATTACTGTCAATAGCAACAGACCTCAAATTCAAGACATGTTTGTCCTGAAGTTTCTTGCCTATTTACAGCTCCCATCTTGATATTTCAAAGTTTTCCTCCTATCCAACATGATATTCTCAGTAGTTTGTACAGGAAATGTGATCTAGATTAATTGTTTTGAGGAGGGTGCATGGCTTGTTTAAAAAAAAAAAAAAAGCCCCACAGAAAGATTAAGTTTTTCTCCAAAATAAGAAGTCAGAGAATATTTTCCTTGGATCCCGTGCACCTATTTTGGATCTCACTGTATTTTCACAAACTTATGACTAGAAATATGCATGAAACTCTGTAGGATTTCAAAATATGAGGAATGATGCACCATTTGGACATTGGGTTTACAAGCTGCAGTTTTCTTGTATCCATTTGTTGCTATGACACTGTGGCATCTGTGACATTGCTTCTCATGGGGCTGCTTTTCTTATTGGCAGCCTCAGTGGAGAAGGAAAAGCTGAATGGGTCACTATGACTGCAGTGATATATCCACAGATAAACTGATTATTGATAGACTATCCAACAGCCATAGCTCGTCCAATCCCTCCAAAATGGTGTTGAAAAATATTGGTTCAAAAGTATGAAGAAATTTGCTTTCATTTTCTCCATTATTTAGCCTCCATGTAGTCTCAGTTTAGCAGCATTAGGAGTATTACAAATGGAAGAGATTTCTGTCAGAGTAGGAAGAGATGACTTGCAACTTAACACAATAATGCATTTCCTAAGACCCAAGTGCAGAATGATCTCAGATTTTGGTCCTATCCCATATCAAACAATTACAGTTGTATTCTACATGCAATTGTCTTTGTTAACTGCAGAAGATAAATACATCATAGGACGACTATGAACAATTAAGAGGCTGAAACTCATATCACTTAAGTCTTTCTGTGGAGGTCTTTATTTTTTTGTAGCATTTTATTTAATTACCTAACAGCAACCCAGGAAACAAAGCTGTTCTGCCTTCAATCTGTGGATGATGTGACATCATCCACATTAAAAACTGTGTGTCCTGGGACTTGTTCTGCCCATGTGTACCTTAAATATTAGATGGGGCCTGTGGATTGAATTGGATTATTTCTGGATGTGCAGTGTTTGTAACATCTTTTCCACACCCTGTTTTATGTGGGTCACCATTACCATGTGACTGAAAGCAGAGCACCTTTCCTCTGCCAAGGAATTGCAAAATGGCAAAGTCTTTTTTGCAGTGTAGGTTGGCTGATGGGAGCTGTGTCATTGGTGTTGAACCCTCAACAACAAAGGCCTTTTCCTCCTGCTTGTAGGCAAGGAGATTGCTGTATTTCAAGCCAAAAAGTTACACACTTACATAAACTCCCCCATGCCATCTGTGTAAACCAAACCTTGAGATCTGGACCTATGTGAACTCTCCCCTAACCAGTACAATATCATTATTGGTAAATATTAGATAAAATGCAAAAGGATCCAGGGACCTGGATCCTGCAGGAGTGGATTTTGTTTTGTGTTTGAGAAAGACTTAAGTTATAATGTGTATAATACAGAAAAGATGAATACAGTAGCATGATCATCTTTACTCCAGGCTTGTGTGATCTGGGAGTAGAATTTTAAATTTTTATCACTTAGGGTTTCACATTCCTCTGGTTAGTACAAAAGTAGAACCTAGGAAGGATTTGGGGAGAACCTTCCAATCATATCTGCAGAAGGGGGATCAACAGCTCATTTTGGTCATTGGAGAAGAGGAGACAAGGAGGAATCACCTTAATTTGCAGCAGAGATTATTTAGGCAGGCACTAAAGAAGAGCTTTCAAAATGTTAAAACCAGAACAACTACTGAAGGTTTGCACGTTCTTTGTCAGGAAAATCTCGCTCAAAAAGCATTCACTAGTGCATGGTGCAGGTGTGCTTGATCACACCTTTCTGTCAGGACACAAACCAGCCCACTTGTGGTCTTTTCCAGGCCTCCTCTAGGATTCTAGAGACAGTTAAAACTACAGAAGGCTTTTCTTATTTTTTGCACAGCTGTGTTTGAATTCTTGCTTAGACAAAGACTTGATAATATCTGTGAGAATCATGTGCTGCATCCACCCTCTGTCTCCTGGGACATGAGTCACTCCTGAAGTGCATTTCATCAAAACTATTTCACCTTCTGCCCTGTGAAGTCATCGATGGCACAAAAAGATTCTATTCCCTTGTGACCAGTGGGAAAAATATCCAGTCATAGTTTACAGTGGTTATGCGAGTAACACACACAATATTGTGTTTTCCTTTTCTGATGGGCAGAATGTTTATTTTTCTACCAGCTGCATTCACTTAGTGTGTTATTCATCTATTAGATTTCACTATGTGTCTATTTAACAGTTTGCAGTAAGGATGAGCCACTCTCTAAACAGCTTTTCTCCACACAGTTATGATTTAAGTGGGTCTATATTATTTGAATCTGGTAGTGTCACATAGTATAGCTGAATCTTGGATTTATATCACAGATGGAACAGATTCAGAAATGATTTGAAAGTCATACAGCCCTAATTATCTTACAATATCTACCTCTGAACCTAGGAAAGTTGAAAGGAAGACAATGAATACACATTCCAAAATAACTTAAACCAAAATGTCAAGTGTACCATGTATCTAAAGGGACAGAAATTAGGTTAGGATGTTTTTCTTGAGTCTTTTATGTCAGAGTGCACTGGGGGCTAGAGTTTTAAGGGTTATTTGGGTTTTCAAAACCCAATACGGAGACAGAGACTTCTGGATCCAGGGGAGATATTGACTAGTTTAAAGTGGCTTGAATTCCATCTCTGATGTATGTGTGTAGATGTACCTGGATATTTGATTAGATTAAATCTCCCCATGATTGTTATTACAGTTATTACATTTATTACATTACACAATGCTTGCAGCTAAAATCAGAAAGGTGCCATCAGTCATTTTCTCCGAATTTTAGTGTCTGAGAGTTCATTCAGACACAACTCCTCTCATGCACATCTAGAGTCAAATGCAGATAAAAGACTGAAGAGGGAAGGGATGCTCCAAGTACTACAGAATGATTTTATTACAAGGATTGGCTTTTTTTTTTAATAATTCTAACTTATTTTAAGATGCATTTATAAAAGAGTGGGAGAGCAGAAGTTATTTTCACATCCTGAGCGTTTCTGTCTATGTTGTGAAAGTAACAGAAGGTTGAAAGCCTAAAAGTGATGGCTGAAACCCTAAGTATGACAGAACTGCTCATGTCACACAGACTCAGAAAATCTGAGATCTGATGCTGAAATTCTGCCCAGGGCAGACTTTATATCAAAGATACTAGTTCAGTTCTGTGCAGGCATATAAGTAGGAGATTCACTCACTGTATTTGGGGTTGGATCTCTGCTCCAATTACAAAGACCCCTTTCAATTTATAGGTATCTTGAGGTCCAGAATTTTTAGCAATTTATTTAAGAGTTCCAGTTATTATACATGAAACTGTAGAAAGAAGTATAGGAAATATTTTCCCAGAGTGGTGTAGGTTTCACTAATGTGGATTGACTCTGCTGCCCTTTTTTTGGATAGGCTTAGGGAGGCTGGGACAGGATCACACATAAAATGTACATTCAGGCTGAGGCAGCAGAAGCAGGTAGCAAGTCTGGCAAGCTGATAAATGTCTGGAACTCACCATGTTCTCCATGACTCCCGTCCTGTTGGCGAGCTCACATTCCTCTGCATGCCCATTGCAAAAGCAGCTTCCCCGGACGATCAGGTCATAAATAGCATAGTGGGCAAATCTTTGGGGTTTCTCTACCAATCCTGAGCCATGGCAGGGACATTCCTGTCTTTTTAACAAAAGCAGGCGGAGATTGGTGAGCTTCAGGAGATCCTGAGCCTCAGGACTGTAAGGGTCTTCGATCTTGTTAGCCGGACTTAAGGCACGATAAATCACCTGAAAGAGAGAAGGTTCACATCCCAGAGCTGATAGTAGTGCTCTGCATACTCAGCAAATACCCCAAGATGATTTTAGGAAAAAGCAGTAACTTCTTGCAGAACAGGCAATATGTCAAGGACAAGATAACTCTACTTCCTTGTGTTTCTGAGCCCAGTGACAATACTGTCACTCAGAGAAATCCAAGGTTTATTGGCATAAATGCAGTGTTAATGCCATCCCAATTTCTGGAAGAATTTTAGGAGCATGACTTTAGCATGAGTTCTAGAGTCAGGTAAACAAAGGCACTGAGGGCATCTGTGAAAGAAGTGGAAACTGTGATCAGACTTTTTTCCTAGGTCACTTGAACTATGGTGGAAACACAGCTTAGCTTAGGGCAAGTGAGCACTGGGGGAGCCCTGTCTGCACACAAAGCCTGGTGGTTTATTCTTAGAAGCAGCTAGAGAGCAGTGAGTTCACAGGACCCAAAGTTCTTGGTGCCTGCTGGCTATCTGCAGGTTGTTACTCTTTTGTCACAGCATTTCTGCTGTTTGATAGTTCTCCAGAGCAGCAGCAGTTGTGACTACTTTGAGCATCACAATTCTAATTTGGTGTTTAACAGTGGCTGTTGTATTTTAGCTCACCAGCACTCTACCCTTCTCTATCTCTTGGGGTGTGCTTGTTTCTGTTGCTTTTGGGAGAGTTTGATAGTGGAGGGTTGCACCACAGTCCTTGCCAGTGAAATAGAAAACTGCTAGCACTGTTTCCAGGCTTAGATGTGCTAACTCAAATTTGACAGTAGTTTTCTCCTCTGCTTGAGTTTTTCCATCATGGCAGAGGTATTTCCCCTTGGGATTCTCTGGCCCTGCTTTATAAGTGGTCACAGTCTCTGTCTGACTCACTCTGTCAGTATTAGCAGAGTGAAATCTTTGTTTCCATAGGGATTGCCTTTTTCTCTCTCTCAGTTTTTCTTTTTCTTTCTTCCTAGTGAACTGATCCATTTAAATGTTTGTAGCATGTAAAATACTTTTGCTCCTTTTAGCTTGCAGAAGCCACAAAAGAGCTTGTGGTACATGCCTAGGAGATAGTTCAGTTGTATGTTGATGGCACATGGGGAGATAAATACTCTTAATTAACAGAATCAGCTGCCAGGCTTTGCACAGAACCCAGCAAAGGCCGTGGTACCTCTCCCACCTGTCCACAGTGTTTTCTATTGGATTAACTCTGTTCTTTTTTTTTCTTTTAATTCTCTTCTCTTATACTGTCAGCTACTTACAAAGCTGCAAACAGCCTTGCTTGGTGAGACCAGAGATGCTCATAGTTCCTTGTTTGACAGAGCTGTGGGCAGATTGCCCAGGCTGTGCAATGCAGGTGCCCACATTCCCCTGACCAATGAAGCCATGACAAAATAGCCCAAGCGTTTCCACCCTGGTGTCTGCATTCCCCTGGCCAATGGAACCATAAGCAAATGGCTCATTCTGTTTTGTGCAGGTGCCCAGCATTCCCCGTACTGGTGGATTCACAGGACAAAGACCAAATCTGCATATCTGTCCAGTTCCCCTAATCCAGGATGGTCTGATCTTTTGGTGGAAACCATTATATGAGCCCTGTCTCTTTCCCAGTCCCTTGTGGATCACACAGAGCCAGAGTGGCTTCTCCTGAGCAAAGAGTCCTGAGCACCTGGTTGTGTACAGACACACACATATCTCACTCTCATGTGGTCAGCTAAACTAAGACCAAGGCAGGCAACTGGGTGGAAAATTCTGAAGAGCCTGATGAGCTCAGAGGTGTTGAACAATGCTTAGAACTCCCAATGAAACTGTTTAAATGGGCATAAACCAGAGGAATTGAGGGTAAAGCAGTCTATTTAGTCACTAGCTTTTATAAGCTCACACTTTTAAAAGTGTTCTCACACTGAGCATTCTTGTCTCTGGTTTCTCTAATATACACACTTAGTTAAAATGGTATCTCCTTTCAAATGGACCTCCAGAGGATACCCACCAGATCAGTGGCTTGAGAACACAAATGCTAGAGGTACTTCACTCCATAAAACAGACATCTGAAAGGTAATGATAAAGCACTGGTTTCTGCAAGACCCGCTCTGCTCCTGCCAGTGATCTTATACTGTTGCATATAGGAAAAGCCTTATAAAATAAGGGCCTTATTACCCTTGTAAAATCATGGCTCAGGCCTGCTACTTAGGCTAAGCAGAAGGGAACTGTGGGAGAGTGACTCAGCTGGAATAGGGGTAGAGAGATGTGAGAGCCGTGAGAGCCATGAGAGCCGCGCTGCATGACTGCCGCGTGTCCACATCGTGGTGCGTGGTGTGTGGTGCTTGGGCTTGTTGTGCCTTAAAACTGTGTAAGCTGATAACTGGCTCACTGCTTAAAAAGGCTGGTTCTTGCAATAAAGTGACTCCCCTTTGCACTGCCTGGGGACTCTGTGTGGCTTTGCTTTGTACATTATACTAGGCTGGGCAAGAGGCCTCATGTCTGCGCCAGAGATCCCAGCTGTGAACAGCTATGGGACTCCTCACAGGAGACAGAGAGAAGGGCTGAATGAGGTGAAGAAAAAGAGTTTTTATTGGGTCTGTCTGAAAAAAAAAATCAGCAGATAGTGGCCAAAATGTTTCTTTTTTCTCTCTGGCACTATACATCTTCTTGATTGCAATAGTCTGGCCCTGTACTATGGTACGTGTGAAGAAAATCCTGTGCACTACCAGAAACCTATTTTGTACATGGTATGACAAGTTTAAACAGATGGGTTCATATTTTGGGGTCTCCAGTCAATTATCCATCCTCCCCATGTCGTAATTGGCACTCTGAGAGCACTGAGGTCTTTAGGCAAAGAGCAGCTGTCAGGGGCTCTTCTCTCACCAAAGGGCCACTTGCTTTCACCAAGCTGTTTTGTTTCTTGTTTCTTTGCTTGACAGCTTAGAAAAAGGTTTGGTTTCCTGTGGCTTTATTGTTTTGCAAATATTTTCATTTCTGGCCTTGCCTCTCTTGAGAGGAGTTGCTTTGGCATTTTCCATATCCATTTAGAACACTGAACATCATTTGTGAGTAGAGACATTAATAGCTTGGGAGTCCCATAGGGATTGTGGCATCCTTTTAAGAAAGAACAGTATTCCATTCCAGCTGAGGTACAAGAGTTTGTTTGTATGATTAATTCATGACACATTTCTATCTGGGATAAGCTCACTGGTGAGACTGGATTTGCTTGTCCTTATTTCTCCCAAGGCAAGTCTTGTTAAGTGTTAAAGATCTGATTTGGGTGACATAACACTGCTGAGGTCTTCTGGGAGCTGCTTAAATGTTCTTCTAGGATTCAACCTCCAGTAAGGAATTAACCTTCCTTAACTTCGTAAAAATCAAAGACATTTTGATCAGTAAATATATTGTGCCATAGAAGTAGGCTTAGGTGAGCTACATTTTGCACAGAGGAAGCAGTTTTATTTCATAATTAAATCAGTTTAGCATTTATTTCACATATGCATAAAACTAGAAAATGGAATTTCTCTCTCTTCTGGATGTCCCATTCTCCTTGAAATATTAGCAGTTATAACCCTTGGGCACAGGCAATTGCATAATGTCATCATCATCTCTTGCCTCACTTTTAATATTTGATTGAATGTTCTGTCTCACATGAAAGGGCCAGTCAGAAAGTGGTTCCTTAACATATAGATTGCTGTACTGTCAAGAAAAAGCTGTTAGTAATTTCTCCTCATTAGTCTACTGTATATATTGATTCAAATAATTCTAGATTGGGACAATTTTTTTAAAAAGAAATGGTATCTCACCTTACATCCTAGGAATTATTTTTCCATAAATGCATAATTTAGCTAACCAACAAAACCAACAAAACCAACTCCCTAAACTTTTTTCTGTGGTATGAATGCATAACTATGTTTTAAATGAATGTGTTTGGGTTTATAGTTCCCTAAGGAAAAATGGATTCTAACATAAGAGAGATTGGTGGTGGCTGCATATATGGGTTGACAATTTTATGTGGTTTAGGGAAGAATTTTATTTCTTTAAAAAAGGAGAAGGTACTGCTTCGATAAAAATACAGAGTGGGGAATGCAACTGTTTGGTCATAGCCCCAGCACAATTGCTCACTATAGTGCTCAGCGAGTAACTAGGGCCTCATGCTGTTCTGGATTATTTCAGTAGGAACTCAGTTTTATGTACTATTTTCTTTCCATAAAAATGGGATATTGGTATTCAAGTACTTTGTGCAATGGGAGGAATATTAATAAACTTGTATCTGGAAAATTCCCTGAGAATTCCTGGAGATGGATATCCATGCATGCAATTTTAATAATTACAGGCAAGAGATAAGAGTTTGGCCATCTCAGCCATTGATGCATGAATGTATTAAAGGTTAGATTATAAATGGATCTAAGTATTAGTGAACTCCTAGAGTCATGAGCTGTAGAAGGAGACATTCCACCTTTTCACTGTTTTTTGTTCCTTTTACTTCAGTTCACAAGGTTGGTAATTCTAAAGCCTATGAAGGAAATTCCTTCTATACAGATAGATGTTTGACTTCTGCCTGTTGCAGAAAGGCAGAAATATTATTTTTTCATTTCCCAGAGATACTGTGTGAATTTTCAGTTTTCCATAACATTCATGTTAAAGAAATGGAGAGAGTATAATGAAAAAAAGTGTTTTCTTTTAATTAAGATGCAAGTTTTGAAAAGAGCTTCTCATGATTTTCACTGCAAAGCTATTTCTCACCTAATGAAATCTCTATCTGGTAGCAAGCTCTATTCTTTTTTTGCTGTAATGGACTGCTCTGAAATCTCCCAGTTGTTTCCCTAAATATCAGTGTGCAGCTGTCATGACAGTAGCATAGGCACAGCTGCAGAAGAAAATCTGATGGTGAGTGAGTTTGCTTAGGGACACCCTAGAAATCTTTCCGTTGAACTGGGTGGAAGTTGAAGGTGTGCAGCACCTCTGTAATTTAACCCTTGGTGGAAATCCATTCTAGGTCATGAGTTTCTCTTATAACCAGGAGCTGGCACTGGAGCTGAATGCTGAGTAGGGCGTTCATGCTTATCTGCATATCTGCTATCGAGCGCATATTTGTCATTCTCATTCTCAAAAGTCAGTCAGCTGCGCCTCAAAAAGATGGTCCCTGTCCTCTCCTGACCTTACTCCAAGCAAGGAAGTCTGGAAAATGCTGTAAGTGTGCAAAGCTGAAAGGCAGCCACTGTTAGGTGACTGGTTTTGCTATATACAAGTTGGCACTGCCTCACATTGTTTTATCAACAATCAAGAGATCATCTTCATTTTGGAGACAGTGTCTCAGATTTTTGATTTCTTGCCATAGGTTTTGCTTCTCCATTCCTGATGCATTTAATTCTGTTTTCTTAACCTGATCTTCCAGCCAGTATTAGTCAGAAGAGATGTGGACACAACAAATGTTCCCCCTTGCAAACTCATAGCCTAAGATCAAGGAATATGAATCATAAATGAAGGGCAGTGCCAATGCATGACCTCCTGTAAAAGAAGATCCTTATGCAGAGCAAGAATTTGATATTACAAATCATTCTTAAGCTGTGTTCATCATGTTGCACACACAGGTTAATGAGGTGAGAAATGTCTGTGTGCTTGTATTGGGTCCATCAGAAGGAAGCTGCAATAAAAACTCTCATCACTCCTAAATCCTCTTCATTAAGAGATTTTCATGTGTGTTGATTTTGTTCTTAAAGGAGCAGTAAGCAATTGTCTCAGAATTTTTCCTACCCAGTGACATAGATCCTCTGATTTATTTGATGGACTTCTATCTTGTGATACAGTAGTCTTTTTTTCTGATTTACTGTTTGGAGCACAGAGAAAATCTAACTCTTCTCCCAGCCATGAGAAGGTCTACTCAGACAACTCATGGAATGGTGTTTTTTAGTCAAGATCCGCTGCTTTTCTGTCCTTCCAGAGAACAAAGCTTAGAAACCAGTATGGAATATGGTGGCTTGTTAAAGAAATAATTGTGCTTTTGATTTTTTAAATTTCTTTGATCTGGGTAAACTCAGCTACCACCAAGACAGTGGCATCCTAAATTCATTCTGTATTCTCCAAATCAGAAGGACTGATGTGCCTTCAGTTTGCATTTGCTTTGAGGTTGTTCCAGTAATCCAGCTGGTGTGGCATTTTAATATTAATATTTAGGCATGGCTGCTAATATGATTATGGCAAAATTAAAGTCAGGCAAATCTAAGAGCAATGCAGACTTTTTCTATTCCTCATACAGATTGTATTCTGTAGGTTCAGGTTATCTGCAGATGTACATCCATGTGGAAAGGCAAGGGTTGTAGGGAGAAGCAGTACCCTCTATGAGACAGGTAATGTCGTTGTAACACAAAATCTAGATTATTTGACAGAAAACCCTTCAGCTTCCAGTCTCTATACAGGGAATGAGCAAAACTCCTTCCTTTCTATGCAGCAGCCCCTTGTGTGGGGATGTGAGAACATTTCCATGCTCCCACGAAATGCAGCATTCTTTTTCATTACGAGGGATGGTGCTTGCTCTGAAATGGCAAAGGGTGCCACAAGGAGTCCTGTGATGCAACAGCCTGACTGGGAACTGGACTGAGAACAGGGAGACTCATTTCACTGATTGCTGGATTGTCAGGGAAAGTTAAAACACCCCGTCACAGTCAGTGTCAACCCATGTCAACCAAGCTGTGTTCTCACGGGAGAGCGTCCATTTCTTGTAAGTGGAACCATTTGTATCTCTAGGTCTTGGCTGAAATCTTACACATGAACAGACTTAGCTAAACGTATAATCTCACTGTGACAGTGATGTGTGGACAACTGTAGAACAAATATTCAAGTGTTCTTTTGCTTGGAGTTTGAAAATTACAACAATAAATTACTACATCTCATAGCATTTTGGGCAACAATTTTTTTCCCACTTGAAACCTGGGTTAAAAAAAAGCAATGGCTGCAACTCCACTAAGGTTTTATAAAGAAAGGTGAGATGAAAAAATAAGTTCATATCTTCTGCCTTGTATGTTCAGAAAATGCAGAAGCAATGCTAAAAAACCCCACTGCTATGTCTTTCTGGCTGATTTATAATGTTCCAAATGTTTCTGAAATGGTTCATTACAAACCAGGTCAGAGTAGGACACTTGGTGCCCTCCTCAAGGTCACTTGCCAGGGATGGGATTGCTGGGCTAGTCTCAGTCAGTTCAAATACCATTCAGAAACAAATCCTTGAGCCCCTTAATTCTTCCTCCAGGGAAGCAGGGCCTGGCAGTGCTATCAGCTTGTTTACACTGCTGCTGTTAACTCTTCCTCTCAACTTGCCTCTGCATTCTGTCTGCTCTGCAGCTCAAGTTAAATGAAATGCTGAACAGACAGCCCTACTCATACCGATCAGGCACTTACCTACACTAGTGACTAATCCCTCCTGGAATCCTTTCCAGATGGAAGTTGGAATAACCCAGCTGGAAGTTGGAATAACCTGAGCATCATGCAACTTTCAGAGGCCAGTGCTGGTGACTGATGGATAATTCACTGAAGTGCAAGACTTTGAATCAATTCAAAACCTAGTCTTTGAATCTTAGCTATTGGGAATTCAACCTTGTGATGTGCTGAGCAGGTTTCTTTCCAGTGACCCCACTGCCATATGAGATCAGAACTCTAAGAAGTCACTGAAGCCTCAGTGGTGACCTCTTGAATTATTGATGCTGCCGTTTAATGAGGGGTGTGGGTGTGTGTGTGCACACAGGGAATATTTCTTTGTTTATCAAAAGGTTTGGCATGAATACAGTAAAAGAGAGGCTTGAGAAAAGACAGTGGAAAATGTAGGTCCTTGGAACAGGATCCATGCATCCCACACGGAGCCTTGTCCCTGGCCTGGCTTGGTGCTTGGGTGCAAGTGGTGTCCCTGTGCCACAGCTATTGCTCAGGAGGTCCCTGTGGGTGGAGAAACAGCAGAGCTCCAGTGCCAGTGCAGAAGAAAAGACCTTCCACAGGGTTGACTGTGCCTTCTCTCTGAACATCCTGGTGGCTTTTGAAGCCGACAGAACTGCACCCATCACAACCTGTCCTGGTCTGGCATTCACTGAGTGGAGTGTGTTTAAAAGAGTGATTAAATGTCTTTTAGCTACAGAGGGTCCACTCATCTTTGACAAAAGGCACTGCTGGGGACTTCTGTCCCTAAAGAGGTCACCACAGGATACAAAACGGACAATGAACAGGTCTTCTGTGCAAGACACACTTAACATGTTGCCATAGAAACCAGTTCCTTAATTCAGGCATACACAATTCTTCCAGCCCCCAGTGAATTCCAGTAATGGGTTTATTATATCACACTTCATTGGTGTCATCTGTCACACAGACACTCACATAAATGAACCAGCCTTTGATTCAGAACTCCCTTCTACTAGCTAGACTGAGAGGGGAAGGGTCTCCTTCTGGGCCTGGTGGTTATGAGCAGGTCGGTGTTCCACCCCACTTTGCATGCTAATGTCTTCCTTTCATGCAAACATCACATTCAACGGAGGAGAACATTTGTTTTCATTTCCTGATATTCCAGTTTATTAAAAACGTGCTCTTAATCTCTCAGATCCTCGAGTGCACGTGCTGTCAGGATGCAGGTTCAAACTTTTGAGCCCCTTTCCCCCCCACATGATGTTTGAACTGCAGCTCACATTGATGCCTGATGCAATGCTTGTTAATTTCTCCTTTTGTTTGGGCCAAAGTTTTGATTTATGTTAGCTGACCTGGAGGCTCATTTTAGGCTCCATGACTATATAGTACAGTGTTTTCAAGTTAGAAGAACAGATGGGTGGACAAGGGGGTAAAAAAGATCTCAATTGATTCATAAGACTCCATGCCAGTATTCCCTGTAGATGGACTTACAGGTGATGAACAGACCTTGAAAATGTGGTGTTGGTTTCAGTTCATGAGCTAATGATGAGGATCCTAGGATTTCAGATAGATAGATTCTGTCTACTAAAGTACTCTGGATCTGAACAGGAGTAAGGGATTTAACAAATGATTGAGTAAAAGAAAATGGAAATGCTGTATTGGAGATACATCTTCTTGCATTTCTATGTGAGGTGTTCCCCAATGCCTTCTGTCTCAGATGTATCTTATCTGAGATGGAATGGAGATATGTGACCCTGTCAGAGGTGAAAAATAAGGGGCAATCTACCAGAGACAAGGGATATGCCTTAACTTATGTTCTGCTGAGACATTGTCATGTCACTGATCCAAATGCCTTTTGCTCCATCCTAGTCTCCTAAAATTTTCTCTTCTGACAAATTTTTTACATTGCTTTTAGGAAGAAACTCTTTCAGTGGCCAGAATGTGCTGAATGAGATGCGTCTCAGTTTACAAATGTGTGTAGGTTACTGCAGCTCCAGCACCTTCTTCTTTCATTCCTACATTCTCAGTTCTGGAAGCCAGTTGACCTGAAATCTTGTTTCATGGTGTGTCCCAGCATGGGTTTAATTTTTTTTTTTTTTTAATTCCTTTTGTGCCCTCTTAAAAAAGGAATTTGTGTCTGTTCTCAGAATGAATGGGACCCAAGAATAACCTGAGTCTCATGTGGTGAAAATGACTTCAAACCCCTCAGTAAAGAAAACTGGCATTTATGGCAGAGCATTAATTAGCACTTAAGTTGGAACAGTTTTGATCATTTCAGATGTGCTGTCAGCTTGTGATGGGAGCCCCTCAGCAATGCAAGGCGTAGCCAGAATCAGTAACTGGGTAGGTCAGAGTGGAGGTGAAAAAGAAGCAGAGAACACTGAAGAAAATCCTGGTGGGGATTCAGTCAGCTGCCTTCAAAGTCACTTGAGTCATTGCTTGAGGGGATGCCCTGGTGACATTTGTGACATCTTCAAAACAAGGTGTAAAATTGCAGTTCTGAGGTGTGTGGGCAAAGCTCCCCTGAGACCTGCAGTAACAGTAGCAGTGTCACTCAGGCAAATCTGATCAGGTATCACTGTAAATAGCTACACTCTGCCTTCCTTTATTTCAGTTCACAAAAGAATCTGCTATGTCATACTGCTGACCTGAAAACTTGGTGCTTCTGCACCCTTGCCACAGGGACATTTCATGGATTGATTTAAGAGGCCTCTGTAAAGTCTATCCAGAGCTTGACAACCCTTTTGGGTTAATGTGCTGTGAAACAGTATTTGTCTGGTCCTCTGTTAAGTTGCCACACAGATTCCTGTGTGCTGCTTTAAAGCTTCAGTACTTCTCCCATGGAGGAAGTGACCTCTGCACTGATTCAATTCATGTTCATGAAAGTATTTGGGATCTGCAAGGGTAACCTGTAAATTTAGAACTGTTCTTATTATTACTATTGTTTCCTGACATCTCCTACCATGCCGTAGATTGATTAAGCACACACATACTCATTTCAGTGTAGTTGCCACCCAAATTGACAGAATCACTTTGACACTTCTAATCACAAAGGCTTGCATTGGATGAATGTTTTATTACTTGATTTTCTGCCATTCACTTCTCAGATTTGTTGTAGCAGCAGCACATGGTCTTAATGATATTCCCCAAGGTTAAGCACAAAAGCCAACATAGTGCAGGGGATGCTGTACTAGAGAGGGAAGGGTTATTTTGTGTTTAAGGCCGAGGCATTTCCCTCAGACCCTGTATTCTGTCCCTCACTCAACCAGAATTGTCCTCTCTTACCACAAAATCCTGCACCTCTCTGTGCTGCTCTTTTCTCATCTGTGAAATGGCAGCAGAACCTTTGTGTGTGTGCTGAAGATCATTAGCTGGGTTTTGCAAAGTACTTCCAGATTTTTGATTGGAAGGCACACAAGAATGGAAAAATATATTACTTGCTGAGATTCTTGACGTGGCAAATTGTAACCTTCCTACGGAAGACATTTGGATATATTTGACTTGCATTTGACTTGGACATGAAATGAATAATGATAACTGACCAGTAGAATGACTACTCCAGAGGATCTGTTCCAGGTTTCTAACATGCAGAGATGTTTCTTAGCCTGTTACAGGCAGATGATTTCCATCTCTCCCTACTGCTGTGCCCTGCCTCAGGTATAGTACCTTGGTTTCTTCTCATGTGCATTTTGAAGTGCACTGCTGAAACACTGGGCTTTCTGAAGCCTATCTGAACCATTCACCTCACACCTAAGTTTCATTTGCAGATAAGTATTACTGCTGAAGCTGCTGACTGCTTCCAGACATTGAAACCAAAAGGATTGGGACTTCTCTGAGGAAGAGAGAAGGAAGTGAAAGGACAGTAAAAGATTCAAGCCTCTGTTGTAATTATAGGAATATCTTATAGGAATATTTTATAATCTTGCTTTGTGACTTTGTCTTCTCTGTAAAGTTATACCAATGATATTTAAGGGCCTTTCCCATCTGAACTGTTTCAAGATTGATGAATGAAAAGGCTCTAATCAGTAGTTAATATTCTTGTCAGAGGAACTTATCAGAACAACTGTACATTTATTTAAGAAACACTCATTTGCATATGCTTAAAAACAAATCAGAGTATTCATACCAAGGGAGGGCTTTTCCCACCATTGAATAGTGAATCCTGGCTGCTCCCTCCCACTTCTGCTTCCAAGCAATTTCATTTCTGTAGCCTATGGCTTGGTACAATCAGCCATAGTCACCACCAGCAAGAAAAGTGAAAGCAAGAAAACATTGAACTTGGAGGAATTATGTATTTAAAAGTCAGCCAATCATCTAAGACTTTTTATATGGAGAAGAAAAAAGAAGGATCATGCAGTTCATGCCATTCTAATTTGAAAATGGTTTGGATAAATCAGGCTCTACAGATGTGTGTTTCCCGGCATCTGCTTTGCTAGAATTCTAGTTCAGTTTTGGGCATCTGCAATGTAAAGTCAGGCAATGTTCATATTATCCTGTGAGCTCTTATAAAAAAAAAATTTGCTAGAGCATTTCTATCATTGATGTATACATAATTTCTCCTCTTCTTCCCCTTTATTTGCTTAACACAAAGCCTTCAGGGCTTTGTGTTAGAAAGGGATACCCCTTAAGAAAGGGATACCTGTCTTAATTTATATGCACAGTATCTCATGAGTTACACTCTCTGGTTTTCTGGCAGTCTTGAACTATTTGTCATTAAACTTAGTCCAAACCTCAGTTATTGCTTACCTCCCCTCTGGTGCAGGGCACTGCATCTGAATACCTGGAAGTGCACATGGAGCCTTCCTCAATGAGATCATCCTGGAGCCCAAAGGTAGCTGTACAGTTGACAGAGAAATACTTGTAGGGCCTCCAAGTCTGCCCATAATCCTGGGATCTTTCCAACACCATCGCAGCTGGGCGAGGTGACTTGAACACAGCAATGACATGGGTCAGGTAGAATTCTGTTTCAAAGTCCAGTCTGATTTCTTCTCTGTGTACCCCTTGGGCAGACTGCCACCAGGAGACGGGGTTTGCAAAGAAATCATCTGTCATGTCAGCAGGGAGGTGGGAGTTGTCGGGCTGGTTGATGTTGCATTTGGTGCAGCGGGGCTGCCCACAGCCAGGGGAGACGTGGTGGAGGAGGTTCTGCTCTGGGTAGAAGCAGTAGAGCTCTGTGCTGTTCTGGCCACACGTGGTGCTGGTCACTGGTGTCCTTCCTGTGGCGAGGTTTCCCACGGGAGGGTTGCAGGCACGGCCGCTGCAGCGGAACGCTCGCGGCCTCGTGGGATCTGGAGGACAGGGGAAAGAAACACAAGAGGAAATTCTCAGGTAGTTCCCACAGTGTAACCCAGGTGACAACACAAATGTTTGGAGTCCTCATCTGGGGTCTGACATTTAAGAGGACACCTTTGAAAGAGAGCTGCTTCATCTTTTCACACAAGTTTTGGGATAGTGTCTCAATAAATCTAGTCCTTGTGTTTGGTGCCTGACTCAGAAACTGATCTTTAGAAAAACTTGTGCTTTACTTTGATTTCTGTTGAAAATGCAATTGTGCCAGTCTATTGAATTTTATGGTTAACCAGAGAAATCTTGTGGTTTTTACTTTCACACTAGTAAAACTCCGTATTGAAGGAGTGAATCTGTTCAATGCCTTTATTTTCATGGTAATCAGAGAGCAAAGTCAAACTGGACCAGACACTGTTGATACATTAAGAAAAGAGATTATTTCTGCCTAACATGTTACAGACACTAATTACACATATGAACACATAAAGCAAGCATGTATTTCTGTGTTGAGTAGCTGAGTCATTAATTCGTAGCAAAGCTGAAAATCAAGTGTCTCTTTTGTTTAAATACCTTGATGGGAGATAGGTGATTACTTTCTAATTGTCAAGTTTGCAAATATTGATCATTTTTTGGTATCTTCAATGTATATATTTACTTATTTCTGAATTAAGAAATGGTAGGGATAACTACAAAGTCTTAATATTGTTTGAAAATCAGTAGTGTCCTCTTAACTGGAATTACAGGTCATTCCAAAACCTTATTACTGCACTGGAGAAAGCTGCATTTCTAATGATATACGATGTTCTCTTTGCAACTTAAAACTCTAGAAGGAGTTAAAGACTGACCTTGCAAGGTCATAAATCTAATCCAAGAGGTCACAAGTCAGATGATTGGATTTAGGTCCTGCAGGAAATGACCCTTCCAATGAAACATAGGATGGCCGTAAACCCTGGGTAATGTAGGAGCAGTTCAAAGGTCAGCTATAAGTTCAACATTCTAGGTCAAATTGTGAATTTCCTACTCCATTTCTATTCTGCTTTTCCTTAGGTAAAATTAGTTTAAATATCAAGCTAGGTCAAAGAAAGGGGTCTCCAAGTCAGCCTTATGAAAGTACTCAACAACTCAGTAAATGTTGTTGAATGAGATGGACATTCCTCTTTCCGAAAGGAAAGTTTAAAGTAAAAAAAAGTGCATTCAGCTTGCACAGTTTTGCTTCTGAATTGATTCTATCCTTAGTTCCATAGTGACATTTCTGCACAGGCCAGGAAAGAAAGGTCAGACATGAACACTGTTTTAGAAAACACCTCATGCATTTTGCATTCCATGGTTAGGATGCAAAGTAGGTATTGCATCTCCACTGAACCCCTTTGGCCAATGGTTTGTGCCATTTTAGCTTACATACAGTGTAAAGTAGTTTAAAACTTCAGATAGCAAGGAAGGGATCATCCCCAAATGCTCTTGTCTGCCCTTAGAAACGGGTGGAAGCCACCTTCAAGGTAATTTGAAGTGTGTTGGCTGGCAATGATTTTCTTTTATTATTGCAATGATGTCAGTCCCAGGAGCCTGGCAGAGCTCAGAGGGCAGCAGTGCCTGAATTACAAGAGCACCTAACAGTCCTCAGACCAAAGGAATGGAAGTGCCCCTCCCCAGTCCCACCACTACTCCCTGTGCCAGTACAGACATGAGGAGCTGCAGACCCATCTGGAGAGGAAGGAAGATGGGGATTCTTGGCTCTGTTGGTTCCGTTTTGTGCTCCCCACCTTCTGCTGAGCAGGTGATTCTCAGCACCACCAGAAGCAAGCAAAGATATAATGAGCTACAAGTGCACACCTCAAGAGTGTCTTTGCAGGTGGCATTTTGGTTCCTGTCCAAACTCCTTAGTAAAAAACTGCTGGAAATAAGGAAGGCAATTTCTGTATTGAAAGTAGATTCAATAGTAACTGATTTTGCCCAGTGCTGCACAAAGGTGTCATCTTTGCCTCTAGAGAATTTTAGTGGGACTGGTCTCACAACTGAGCTTTGAGCAAGCATTAGTTCTGACTCAGAGTCAGGTTACCTAGTTTTGATTAAGAATGGATCCATGTTACAAATGTGATTGGATTATGGATGATTATGTATAAATATACCATGTAATTAAAAGAAAGTCCATCTCTATTGATGGATGACACCCCTAAAGCTTTCATAGAAGAAATGGGATGCTGGAGTTCTAAATTAAGGAAGTTGCATAAGGGGGAGCTTTGCAGACAAGGATGTGAGAAAGCAGAAAAGGAAACACTTTCTAAAGGGAATGGCTGCTTTTTGTATTTCCCATAAATGGGCTATTAGCTTTGTATTGAATTTTAGCTGGTTTTTTTTTCTGAGCCTTGAAAAGAAAGAAGGGTGTATTTTCTCCTGAGCAACAGTCACAGGAAGGTTTATCTGCTCTGCTTGCTAATGCAGCAACATCAATAAACAGTTCCTGTCTGAACTGCTGTGTCATTAGGAAAATAGGAGAAAACAAAGTGCAAATTAGCAGAAGGGAGTTTGAGAGAAGGAGAGAGATTGGAAAACAAAATCTGCAGTCAATTAAAAGCTTTGTATTTAAAGAAATCAATTGGCAGAACATTGTTTGGCCACAAGGATAGTGCAGCCCGTCCATCACTCACTGGTTCTGTGGAAACAACATGAAAAAAAAAATGTTGAGCCTGGACAGCAAGGGGAGACTGCTGCAGGAGAGAAACAGCAGCCAGGCAAACACACAACTTACCCAACTGCCAGGAGGACACACTGAATAATTCATAGAGAATTAAACAGTTTGATTACGCATGGGCACTGCATGTTATTATGAGGTTGATTAGCTTTTACTCCTTGGCTCCATGAGTAGTATGATTCATTTATTTGTTTGTTTTCTGGTCCCTCAGAGCTGTGCCACAAAGTGCAGGTCAATGGCACATGCCCAGCACGTGTTATAACAATGGTGTTATCTGATGACTGGGGAATCATGCAGTTCAGGGGAGGTCATACTGTTGATATTCCTGGGACACCATTTCAAACAGAGACCTCTTGCTTCACAACTTTGTAATGTACTACAACACTGTAGACATTAACTAAAACCAGATTCAGTTATTTTTTTTCTTCATTTCTTTTTCACCATCCATTGGATACTCAACAGAAGAAAGGTCATATTGCAACTCATCCAAAACCTGCTGATATGTCTGGAAAGATGCCTAATATTTTATGAGTGATTTGAATGAGAATTTTTATTTCTTTTCCATATGCAGATTTATGATTTTGTGTGTTCAAATCTCCTGCAATGAGTCAGGACGGTAAATTTCACATATCTCAGAAAGAGCAAAACCTTTGGGCATCTTCTGCTGTGTGTTTAATGGAGCAATTTCAACACGTATGTCCAACCTGGATTTCACTTGTATATCTGTTCAGCTTTTTTCTTAATAACAAGACCTTATAAATGTTATTATAAATCTAACCACCCTGGGGACTTCAGTTGCTCAAGTTTTTCTTAGTCAAACTTAGAATTTTGCCCTTTAACACTGGTTTCAACAGCTGTTCAGCTCTTTGGTTTGTCTGGGGCCAACATGCAGTAAGTTTGGCAGGTCTTCATCCCCTTAGGAGAAGCCTGGTGTATTTCTGCACTAAAATAGTTCTGATAACTGGAGCTAATGAGCCTGCTGTCAAAATACCTCTGAGGTAAAATTCAGAATGTGCTGTGGAACCAAGCTGCCTCCATGATTTGAGGCATGGAGAGAAGAATGAGATCCCAGCTGGGGCCCTGTTCCATCGTGTCCAGTTGCAGTCTGTCTGTCCCCATCCTTCCTGGAGCAGCAGTGGCTCCAGCACCTGCAGCTTCACTGGCAGATGAGCTGAATAATCTCAGACAGATGAAACCAAGCCCTGCTAATAACCAGGTCCTGCAGCTGATTTTAAGCTTGATGGTAGAAGTGGCCATTTTTGGCCACATCACACCTCCTTTTCCAGGGCTCCCACTGGGATGAGGGCTGGCCCAGGAGCTGCTCCCCAGGGCGCTGCTCACATGGGGAGGTCTGGGGCTGAAGGCCCAAGCTGTGTCAGCTCCACTAAGTGTCCCTTATACAGGAGTTTCAGATCAGTGCAGAGTTGACTTGGGGGGAATAATGCCCTCCACCTCCATCAGACAAGGGGAAGGATTGTCCAAGTGTCACATCTTATGTCACATCTTATGGTATAAACCCAAGCTGACTGCTCCAGCCTAATAAGCAAGGTGTTTGGTTTTTTGTTTAGGTGTTTTTTCCTCATTATGTTTAAAGGTCTAAGGAGTCAATCTTGACAATCCAGACAGTCTTTTCTGCACAGAGGCAGCAGAAGGCAAGTATTGGAATCCCCACAAATATTATGTGCCTTGTACTCCCCATAGGCTAATGAAATATGCCAAAAACATACTTCTCTGTACATGTCTCAGCTCTAAATAAAGAATCAAAAATTAACAGGCAACCCTTGTGCTTCCACAGTTTTTGCAGCCTTTTATTCAAACACCAAATATTTATTTAAAGGGACATTGAATCCTTAGCAGCATCACCTTCAATATCCGATTATTTTGCTGCTATTCACTATGTTCTACACTATTATTTTGCATGAGTTTATCTCCAAACAGAACACACTCCCTTCCTGCAAATTCACTTTCTAAGCAGCCAGCTGGGAGCTGTGTTTCCTTGAAGATTCATTTTCTCTTAGTGAATTGGATGCAGAACAGATTTAGGCTAGTTTGTAACAGGCTGCCTTCTGCGACAGTGTCAGCAGCTTCGCAAGAGATCTCTGCAACCTTTCTGTGCTTCATGTCACCATATGTGTCCTGGAGGGAGCCTGCATCCTAGCCTGGGGAGCCAGGGAATGCCCAGAATGAGGCACTAAGAGAATTGGGCACATGTACTCCCTCCCCTCGTTCCTGTCACCCTGTGACAGCCTCTCCCCCAAATGAGTTACTGCGTAACACACCAGGATGGTCAATTCATGAGCTGTTCAGTTTTTAAGAAAATAACTCTCGCTGTTATGGAAATCTGCTGTGTGTTATCAGAAGGATTCTAGCTAGGGAATCATCTGGGCTGAATCCACTGGAACTGGCAGGATAGCTGAGCCCTTCAGTTGCTTTCAAATCACTGCATGAGGAGGGTTGTTCCTGTCCCAATACTCTGAGCACCCAGGTGAAATTTAAACCATTGAAGTGCTTTCCTGTACAGGAAGAGAGATTCCAAGACAGTATCTCAATGGAAAAGTCACCAAGGATGAACTGGTTTTTCATCAGTAATTGTTTTTATTTTTTCTGACCTGATTCTTGTAATTAATCCTTTTTGAACTTAAAGATATACTGAACCACAATAGAAAGGACAAAAATCCAATGCTTTGCTTCCTTTCCTTTAAGGAATTTGTCTTCATGATAATCCAGGTATTTTTAGAACCCCATGTAAATACCATTACAGCTGTATCATTCCTATATATGTTTATTTGTACACCCACATGTATACACACAACAAATCAGTTTCTCTTTCTGTTTTAATCCCTTTTCCTCTAACGCTAATTTAGTCCTATCCTCTGCATGTTAACTATTCAGTTAAGATTTCCTAAACAGTGTCTCTGATTTTTAATTATGCAATATTAAGTTAACAGAGAATAATTCAGATTCCTACACTGATGCTTTCCAAGGATGTTGTCATTTCACTCTTGTCCTGCCTAGGAAGGCAGTGTTTCATCCTCAAAACAAACATCCAATCCATCTAGCTCTTTCTTTCTCTCTTACTTTTCTTATGTTTTCAAAATGACACACTCCTTTCTTTTAGGGATGTATGAACCTGTACATCCTGTAAGTCTTTGGAAGGACACTGAACTATAAAGCTGGGTATTGCAGGGAATAAGAGGTATTTGTATATATTGACTAACACAGATTCCTTCTAAAAATCAATCTAAAATAAAGATGTTGACACAATTTATTTTTCACAAACAGACCTGATTTCTGTCCCCTTTCCCCTTGCTAAATTTAGGATAAATTGTTTCAGAATGGCAATATTGATTTATTTTGCTTACCTGCTTCTCCACGTCCAATAATAAAATATTCCAAGAACACAATCAGCATGATGCCTTTATGCTGCATGGCTGTCAGTAAAATATTTGTCCTCAGTGAAGCAAAAAAGACCTGCAGTAATCTACAGGTTTGGTGCTTGCATGGCTTTTCTGTGTTTTCTTTCCTTCTGCTCACCTTCCTCTCAGTGTAGGGGTCAAGGCTGCTGTCTCATTCTTCTTGTTCTCGTTCGGGTCCAGAGGTGGTTTGGTTTTTTTTTTTTTTTTTTCAGGGCTCAGATGCCTTCTGGGTGTCACCCATACATTGCTTCCAATAAATAAATAAATAAATAGCGAGGTGTTTCCGTGCCTTTACCCCTCTCCATGCAGCGGGCAGGGGACGCTCACATCTCTGACGCAGCCCCTCGGATGCACCATCGGGGGCTGATGCGCGGCGGGCAGCTCTGCTCCGCGCGGTCCTTGGCGCTTCTTCGGATGCTAGTTCGAAACTTTCATTTCTGCTCCTCGCTTTTGGGGCAGCTTCGGCTCGGCTGTGCCCGGCTTGGCCCTGGCAGCCCCGCCGAGCCCGTCGCGCCTCCCGCCGCCCGCTGCTGCCCGGGGCGGCGAGGGGGTGCGGGCAGCCCGAGCCCTGCTTTGTTAGCAGGTGCCCCCCGGTGCCTTCTCTGCCTTTGCTCCCTGCAGCGTGGGGTCATAAGAAGAAGAGCTGGCTTTGGTCCCTGAGAGATGATGAGAAGCAAGTGCTTTCTTGGCTCTTCTCTCTTTTTATTTCGGTTTGTTTTATTTTGTTTTATTTCCCTCCTCCCTCCGCTGTCACGGAAGCCGCTTCTCCCCCACCTCCAAGGGATTTGCTTCACACAGCGAGCGCCAGGGGAGTGGAAAACAAACCCAGCGCCAGCTCTGCGGGGCCGGTGCCCGGGCAGTCCCCGGGGTGCGCTGCTGGACCGGCTCCGGGCTCCCGGCAGGGGCAGGGGCAGAGCTGCGGATGGAGGTGCGGTGCCCAGAGCCAGAGCAGAGCGGGGAAAGGCAGAGGGCTGGGGAAGCCTTCCTCCCCCCTGCCACAGCAGGGCTCAGGGCGGGGGGTCCTGCCCTTCCGAGGGCGGGTTAGTTATCTGCAAGTTTTGTCTCTGCTCCCTTCAGCCTCTATCTAGCACATCTCTCCGTCCTAACCGGGCACTTCTGCTCAGTTCTCCTCCTCTCTAGTCCTGTCTGGCTGCAAAGGGGATTATTAAAACATGTGATCTTTTTCCTGGGCTTTATATGTACGGTTTATTTTTTTTTTTCCTGCCTTAATTTAATTTTTTTTAAGGTCGGTTCCGCACCTCCTCTCGGCTGGGCCGGTCCTGGCTGGGCTCAGCTGCGGGCGTTGTTTCCCATCCTGTCCTCCCGCAGCCGGGCTGCCGGTGCGTGCGTGTTTCCCGGTGCGTGTCCGTGTGTGCGCGCAGGCGGGGGCGCGTCCGTCTGTCCCTGCAGCACCCTCTGCCAGCCCGGCCGGCACATGACACCTGCCAGGCAGCCCGGGCAGTCACTGCTGCTCGCCCCCGTGTCCCCGCACAGCCGCAGGCGGGAGCTGGGACAGGCCGGGCAGCGAGGGGACTGGCGGCTGCCCGGAGCTGGGGACTGCGCTGGCAGAATCCCTGAAGCGGGCCCGGTGACTCTGGCACAAACCCGGCGACACGGAGACACTCCAGTGTCCGGCAGTCAGGGGGTGAAAGTGTCCAGCCCGAGAAAACATCCTAATTCAGGCTGGGAGTTCCCCACATTTCCGTTCTCTCCTTCTTCAGTTTTCTCGCCAGTATAACACCGTTAACTTCTGGTGTCATGGGAGAAGCAGGTCTGATGGGAGTACAAATGCAGACAAGGTTATTCTTGTGCCCCTGTGTGTGCAGGATCAGACCATAAAGGGATTTGAAGAATGTAGGTTGAACAAAGAAGAATAAGGAAAGATTTATTTCCCTTTGGGGTGGGAATGTTTATGTAAGACCAGGTTATCTGGCTAGATTTTGGGGTAGAATTTTCTGACTTCAACCTTCCTTTTAATTTTTTAAAATGTTTTTATATGAAAACTCAATAGAAAACTTTAAAATATAGAGGATTTTCTGTCTCTTTTTTGTCTTTGCCTTTTGTTTGAAAGCAGCTAAAATGCTGTATAATTACAAAACAAAATTCTCCTGCTGTAAATGACATTATCCTTCAGATGGTCTGAGTCTGCTGTGTGCTCAGCTCCCCTGGGATGCTCTGAGTTCTTTCAACTTGAGCATCTTCACTGGGAGCTGGGGATGTGCAGGATGTCCTAGAGCTAAAGCAGATCTGACATTAATGAGAGGCTGTCATTTAATAACTGTGCTTTGTTGTCACTGCTTGTTGATTGCTGCCTTTGTGGGGAAATGCTGTATTTTTTCATTTGCAGGTTTTAGGCTCATTTCTAACTAAAACGCTTTGCCCAGTTAATTTCACCAGGCTTAAAATGTGGCTCTTGTAGTTCAATGGATGTAATAAAGGTCAAGAAGCTTCTGTATAATTTAAACAAGCCAGAATGGAGAGCAAAGTTCATGTTGCACTGTTAAGTGGAAAATCAAAGTACATTCATTCACCTGTGATGCCTGGATGGCAGTACAAGACTTTCTAGTTGTTGTTGACTGTAGGGTATGAAAGTGACATAGGACTGAAAGCCTTCATTATTCCTCCCAATTATTGCCTGTCCTGAGAAATCCACTTCCAGTGCTAATGAGTACATCTCCAGTTCAATGCTATGAAAATCCATTCATGCCTGTGAGCTGAGAGGAGCTAACACCTAAGGGGGGAATTTTGCTGTTAAGATGACCACTGCTGTTGTCCAGAAGATGAACTGGTTGATCTGGAGAACTGCCCATGCCAAGGGGTGTCAAACAGAGAATGCCCATTTTAACTGAACAGTGTGTATGAACAGTGATGTGAATAAGCCTTAACTTTCATTAGTTCCTAAGCTATAGCAACATAAATGAACAATTCTTGATGTCTCAGTCAATATTCCCGCTCCAGACCACGACTCTCATGTGAACATTGGGGGGATCAGGTAATTTGGAAGGTTTGGAATTTTCTCTGGTGCCTTAGCACGGCCCCAGTTGACAAAGCACCCAGAGAATAATCAAACTGTGAATCATTCATTTTGGGGGAGGAGGGAAGAGCCAATGGCATGGCCCAGAGCAGGGAGGTGTGTCACCTGTACCACCTGCCCTCTCAGCCTGACAGCCCTGGTTGCCAAAGCCAGAGGACAGTCTGTCCTCCTGGAGATCCCCCTGGAGTGGTGGCACATTTGAATCGTGCAGCATCTTGTTTTCCTGCACCCCTCCTTGTACCTCCCTTTCCTCATACCTCTCCAGCTTGCCTTGCCTTTCCTCCTCCTATTTCCCCAGCAGCTATGACCAGCCTGAAGGAAATCTGTCGTGGCCTTCCTCTAAACCCCCTGCCTGAAAACAAAGGTCGGAGAAAAGGAATACCCCATGCACCCGTGAGAACACCCAATCTCACTGCTCAGGAGAAAAAGGTAACATGGGCTTTCACAGGGCCTCATTTCTCTTCCTTTCAGATAAAGGCAGCTTGGGGCAGCCAAGCTGATTGCCTCAAATGCTTTTCTGAACGGGAAGCTAACTTTGTGTCAAATGTATTTCCTTGCTGTTATAATTCACTCTGAAATGGGACAAAGGATAGGAAGCTCTTCTGCTCGCTTCCTTTCTTCCTCCTCCAGAATAATTGGGTTGATATGAGAGAGATTTTCTGCAGAGCACCTTCCATGACTTTAAGTGGCTAAACGAGAAGCAATAGACTTCAATGCTGTCAATCCAGGATTTTTTTCTCAGAGGTGAAATTCAGAATGCTGTTGTGAAACCATTGCATATGTAAGTGAGTGAAAGCTATCCCCTCCAATACAATAAACATCAAAGGTGATGAATCAGCATCATGGTAGCAGGTACACATCTGTATAGTTGCATAAAAAACCCAAAGATGACTTATTTTATACAGAAGTCTGGGCATGAATTTCAGGTGAGTTTGTAGGGAGTTAATTATTTGTCTTTAGTTGCATAATTTTCCTGTCTCTTTTTGTTTAAATAGTCTTCATACACACCAAAGTAATCGTTGCATTATTTCATGTTGAAGACTAAAAAAAATCAGCAGCAGAAAATAATGGTCAATGGGTGGAGATGCTTAGGAATTTGTGTGGGAGAGGACAAGGTGGGTTCCTTAGCTTGGAAGTCTGTGCTTCATCACATGTAACATCACTTATACTGAGACATTCTGGTCAGAGCACAGGAGTTCCTTCCCCAATAACAACTTGCACACAACTTCCTTGCCTTCGTGGGAGTTCCCCACTGGCATCAGCAGTCAAATTCTTTCAAAGTCACTTCCACAAACAGAGGAGAGTCTAGTCAAAGGGTAGAAAGAGGAACAGCTGGGAGATATCCAAAGAGGATTTACTTCAATGTCAAGAGCATTCATGGCTGAGGCATCCTGCCTGTGCCTGCCCTGCTCAGGCCCATGGGAATGTGGTTACTAAGAGTGCAGAAGGGCTGTGGTGATGGCTGGGAAGCTAAAGGAGTGGGGAGTGAGTTTCACTGCATGTGAGAACTCTGCCAATCATCTCTGCTTTATTCCTTGCCTTTCCTAAATCCCTTTTCCCCAGAAGTCTGATACAGCAGAAAGGAGTCCCAATTTCAGGAGAGGAGATGGTGTCTCTCAAGAGGATGCCAAACCTGTGGAGGGAAGGCAATGACGAGGTCTTCCCTTCCTGTATAGAAACTGGAATAGTTTCCTGCCTCCTTTAAGGTTTGGAGTAGACTGATTTTCTGCCCCCAGCTGACTGTGTAACATCCATCTCTCATCTCTCCATTTTACCTACTGCATGTGATAAGAGGTCATGCTAGTTGGGTATTTCATTACACTGTTAGAGGTTTTAAGGCTTCCTTTATGATTTACTTTATGGTTAGTCCTCCACCTTAAACTCTTAAGAGAATTAGAGGCTCAGCTGGTGTTTTTTTCATATCTGAAAAGTCAAATCTCTTTTTTTAAGAAGTGGTCCATGCTTAGAAAAGCATGTAGATGGAACATTGTCTGTCTATAAGGTTTTTTTAAGTCATCTTGAGACAGGCTTCCAGATGTTGTTGACAGTGTGTAATGCTGAACATATTATAAGACTTGTCTTCATATATGGCTTCGTGTTTACTTTCTAATTGAAATATTCAGGGGAAGCTTTGACAGAAGAGAAGTTAATAATGCTCTGCTGATTTCCTCTGGATTTCTCTCACTTTTCATATGCCTTCATTCCAGTTTTAGTTCTTGCTACAATAATAAACCTTACCACTGCCAATGTTTTATTTTCTTGGGCCTCCTTTTGTGGTTATAAAAGAAATCCTGTAAGTGAGATTTATAAAGAACTGTGTGTTTTGGGACTTGCTGAAGAAGTATCTAATTCTTCCTATCATACCAGCTTTAATCTTCTTGAATAAATTGAGCCATATCTCAGAACTGATTCTGATTATATGTTTCCTGAATTCTCTTCCTTCAGCATTCTTTGCCTGAGGCCTGAAACAGCCACATCCTCTCTCTTTCCCTCTCTCCACAGCTCAGGAAACCCTAGCTTTCTGTGTCTCAGCATCTGCATCTTAATGTAAATATGCCTCAAAGAAACTACCCTTAAAATCTAGGGGTGGCGTGTGCTTTGCAGAACAAGGATGTTGTATGCTTTGTACTCGCTGACATTCCTATAAAGCTGGAGCAACTTGGCAACAATGGGCATGTCTCTGTGTTACACAGGATCAGGAAAAATGGGATGGCTTTATCCAGACAGGAATTCCCTTATGGATCTTGGAGCCAAGTCACGTTACAGTCCCCCTGCTACCCAGCAGGATCCTCTCTCCCCTGAGTGCAGTATCTTGTGTTTCTGGGGCAGTGCTGAGGTCAGTAATGGCCTTGATGACCGTGATGAGCCTCCCCTGAGGTCTCCCACACCCTCTGCCCATAGGCTCAGGGGCTCCTTTTAGGCTGAGGCCTGGGGTTCAGCCTTAGCTATGCTGGAGGTGTCTTTGGTTCTGTTCAGGCTGTACTCAGCCATGGCCTTTCTGGGTCTGCTCTCCCACCTGTGGGCTGATGTCCCACTCTGAACCTCTCTGGGGATCTCTGTGCTCCATCTCTCCATGGTAACATCACCAGACCTGGTCCTGACTCGCATTTCCAGCCTGGTCCTGGACCTGCAGGTCAGCCTGGTCTTGCCTGATGACCAGGACTGCTGGTGGACCCTGGCTGCTGTCCCTGGGCTGCTCAGCTCTCCTCCCTCAGGTAGCACAAGGTGGGTGAGCTGCCTGCCCTGGGTGTGCTGGCTCTGCTTGGCTCCGTGTTCCTTGGGGAGCAGCTGGGACCTCCTGCTTGGGCACATCTTAGGATGAGGAGCTGAAAACCAGAGCCTGAAAACTCATTCAGCACCTGAAGCTGTTCTTCAGCCTTCTGGTGAAGAAATTGAATGTTTGACCTTTGTGATTTCTTTGCACATCCAGAACTGAGGCTGCTTCAACAAGTTCATAAGTGGTTTGGGAAGGCTGATGTATTAGCCCCTGTTTTGGGACATCTGGGTGATAAAGAACTTGGTTAAACTTTCACACCCATTTATGGCAATGACCAGTAAGAAATCTCCATGTTTACTTCCCAGCTGAGCTGATTGAAACTGGGACCCATCAGGCAGAGTGATAAAAGAAACAATCTTACTTGCTGCTTAGAGAATAGTGCCACCAAAGATCCTGGGTGTGGCTGTCACCAGGCAGAAGGTCACAGGTGGGAGGGAAGCACCATCTCCACTGGAAAAGATGCAGAACTAAGAAGGAAATTGTAGAGTTAAACCAGTCAGTTTCTCTCCTTGTGCTTCCCTCTCCCTCAGTAAACAGGGACTGCAATCCTTAAAGCCTGAGTGTCTCACGGGTCTTAAATTGGAAGTCCTGATGATCCATTTCAGAAAATGGAAATGAATGACATTCCTTCTGAAGAGGCTTCCTTCTGGCTCTTCAACAAACACCAATTAACAAACAGGCTGGTTTGCTTGATTTCTCAAGAGAATACCCCAGCAAAGAAATTTACAGCTGATTGATTGGATTACATGGGCTCTCTTGATTATATTTTAGCATTGAGAGGTCTAAATCTTGATTATATAGCAGTAGAATCCTGTTATAATGTAAAAATTCTAGGGAGTATATATAAAAAAGACACCCCAGTAGTGATTATAGCTTAAACACAAGAACAAAATGCTAAATCCAGCTGGCATATTTAAGAGGAAGACTTTTCATTTGCTTACATTGCACGGAGTTGAATTAAATCACTAATTCAGCAAATTCAGAGCAGATATTTTTTTAAAACAACCTATGAAACTCAGGATTATAACTGCAAATAGTATTTTTTACTCCAGTGAACTCTGGACCTGCTTTTTCAGAGGTACTGCGTGTGTGCAGCTTAAGCTTCTGTCAATGGAAGTTATGAAAAGGAAGATCACCTAAATATCAAATGCAAAAAAAATATTCCAAACACAATGTGTCAGAGGTAAATAAATCCTGCTAAAAGGCTAGGATAATGGTTTTTTAATGGTGCTTTAATGAAATATATTGTCTTCCCACAAAAGCATAATGATGAGCCTATTTGAATTTCCTCCTTGAGTGTCTTTCTCAGATTATTCAATTTATTTCTCAATAATGAATATGTAAAATTTTTCCCAATGCACATGGCCATTGCCCTTTCATAAAGCAGTCAGGTTTCATCTAAGCAATTTTGAGCACCTGGCTCTTTTATTGAGAGATCATTTCACGATATCTTACATTTAAATTCTTCTAATTTCAAGACTACATTTTTTACAAGTAATTCACAGCTATTTATTTATTCCTTTTCCAGCATTTCCCTAAAGCTTCTTCTTGCTCTGTCATTTATCCTGCAGTGAGACAGCAATCAAATATCACCTTTATTCCATTCAGCTAAACAAGCCATAGTCTTAATCCTCTTTTATAAGACCTCTATTGTCTGTGCAAGGTGCCTTTCCCACATTTCATGTAACCTTCAAGTTCATGTTTCATTAATGTTTGCATCATCAAAATTCAGGCTTCTGATAATGTGTAAAATTAATAGGATAGAGGCTCAGTCTTAATGAATTTATTTGAAAATCAAACCAGATTTTTCTTGCTTGAATTAAACAGTGAAGAAAAATATTTGCCCATCAGTTTCATTTGGATGCAAATAACATATTGATCAAAGACTGTGGGTGATCCTTGCCAAAATGGAAGCCTTATAGCTCTCTGTAGTTCTCAAAGGCAGCCAAAATACCAATATTTACCTGTGGGTTTTAGGGGTGCAGGTGATTTTATTTTTGCTTTAGGAACTTCTCATATCTAGAACCCCCTGTGATGGCTGCTCACCTCTGAGACTGACTTTGGAAATCCCTGTGTATTTTGTCATTGTGTGGATATAGGTGGGATTTCTGTGTTTATTAATAGCATGCCCTTGAAAATTACTGCTTATCTAACTGGAGAAGAATGAAGTGGTATTAGAAGATGGAATTTGCATTTTCTCATCTGGTAAATAGATTTTTCCCCCTCATCATTCTCTGCATGGAATGGCAATTCTAATTTGTAGCATTTTACTGGTCTGATCCTCAGGTGGTGTAAATCAGCAATGCCTCACTACCTTGAAGCTGTATGCCTGCTCAGGAGCAGGTGTGCCAACAAAAACCTCTCTCAGAATGAGACATTTTAGTTTTATTGTTCCTTTTGCTCCAAGGGCTGTGAGACCAGAGTGCTCAGAGGAAGTGGCTGGAGCTCCAACCATCACAGCCAGACCAAGGACAGGGTGAAAAAGGAGTTTTGTTGATGAGCTGAGGGTTTTGTGCAGCTTTTCAGCACTGCTTACCAGGGTGGCTGGGGATGATAACTACACTGGATAATTTTAGATGCCTTTGCTGTGGATATCTGCACTGCAGCCCACTCTTCACCCCCTCCAGGAGGCACTTGCTTCCACAACTGAACTGCCAATGGCAGGAGTCACAAAATCTCTACTCAGCACTCTCAAAAACTGAGCTGTTACCAAATTTAGAAACAAACTTGATCCCTTTCTATCCTTTCCACAGCCATTAAAAATCAGCCAAAGGAAGATATGAAATTCCATATGATTTGTGACTTTTTTCATCTAAAAGTCCTTTGGAGGGTGTTGCCATTTGCCAGGGAACTTACAAGATCTTTGCATGAAACTGGCTATTTAAAGATGACAAAATCTTTGTTCTCATTATGGTTTTAATAAAATGAAACACAGAATACAGAGACATGCCTTAACAGGCTGTTACTAAAGATAATGATTTATTTATGGGTTCTTTCATCCAAAAGGACATATTGTACTTTGCAAACCATGGCTAATGTCTTTGAAGGCAATAGGGAGTGTGAGCCACGTAGTATCATCTGCAGGATTTAGCTGAGTGCCTAGGAATCACTTTAGCTAATTTGGAAGAGATACATGTAACATCAATAAAATAATGTAACCCAACACCCTCTGCAATACATTAGGATGCTAAATGGAGTGAATCTGCAATAAAACAGCCCACGAACATCTTCATCTGGGAGTATGTCACATAACTCTGGGCTAAGGTCCTGTTTTGAATGGAAAGTACTGTGGGATCTTCAGTGTCTTGGAGTTAGGCACTTAGTTTTAAGGATTTCTGAACAATGTTCCCTTGGTAGTCCAGTGCCCCCAGCACTGCGAGAGAGAATTTGTCTGTGTCTGGTATTTACCAAATCTGCATGGTCTCTCCATGCAGATTTGGGGAGGCAGGTGGGAAGGGGATGGTTACAGGTTCACCCCAATTGAACCTACCAGGTAGATGCAGGTAGAAACCCTTCAATAGGGAAGCAGGAATGAAGCTCTCCTGGTGTGGACTTAGCCTTTTGAACTCCATTGTCCTTGCAACAGCTTAGGCAGGCTTCCAGCTGAGCCTGGATAAAGTTCAGGGCCACCCACTTACCTTCATTTCTCTTGCACCTTGTTTTTTCTCCCTTGTTTATTTGTGTGTGTGTGTGTTTTTTGGCAGCTGGCTCTGCGCAATGCCTTGCGTTATTTCCCACCTGAAATCCAAAAGAAGCTGGCGCTGGAATTTGCTGAGGAGCTCAGGCTGTATGGCCACATCTATATGTACAGATTCTGCCCAGATATTGAGATGAGGTGAGGACTGGATGGTTCATGTTGTATTTAGCTGCCATTTGCTTGCCAGCTTTCACCTGTGGAACTGACCTTTAAAGAGTGGCATTGCTGCATGCTAATCTACCTCTTGTAGGAGTTTTAATAACATAATAATGAAGCTCATCTTCTGATAATTTGGATGTTCTGTGTGTTGCAGTGATTTCATTTCCAGGGAGGGTTACTGTGTGTTTTGGGATGCTCCATGGGACTGGGAGGGAAGCAGTGTTCCCTTCTGGATAGGCTGTGGCGGGCTGGGCAGTCTCGCTGCAAGAGAGCTCAGTCAGCACAGGTGAAGGACTGAGCCTGGCTGTCTGTGTGGCAACCCAGCTTTGCCCCACACAGGGATCCCAAACGCTCTTCCCCATGGCAGGGCTTGGTTTCTAGGGGCCAGTCATTACTCAGAGACCTCCAATGACAACCTTGACAGGAAGCTTGCAATAGTTCTGAGCTGGTGCAAGTCAAGTCCCAGCTGAACCAAGAAGTAAGACCCAGGTGAGTGGCTGGCTGGTTGAGCGTGTTCTCAGAGCAGAGGAAGCTCTCTGGGCTTGAAAGTAAGGCAGTACATTTTTTCCATTGGAACCTTTAGGTGACCCTGGTGTGTAATAAGCTGTGCCTGTTGGTCTTGGACCATCACTTCATTCTAGGGCTGCTGGGTCTAATGTTTGTGAAGCAGAACAGATTTAGTGAGGGCTGCCAGGGGCTAGCTGCTTTTTTTAGATGGATTGATTCCTTTTTGCATCAGCAGGGGCCTGGTTAATGTCCATAGAGAAATCTGAATAAAGCAATAGAAAGAACTCTGATTTCCACAGACAAACATGTTTCTATGCTGTTCATATTAGCCTGGGGTGAGTTCTTGCAGAATTCAGCTAAGGAGTGGAGAAATAGAAGACTATCTGAAAGTTTTTGCAGGGCTAGACTTCAGAGGACCCTGTACTAAACTACAGATGGTGACACCTTCCAAGTAGGCTTGGATGAAACAGTCCAGCAGCTTGTTTCCATCACTGGCATCAGTGATTCTTTGACAACTTCAAGTATTTTTTATTTTGTGATCATTTCACTGATTGTTTTCTAATAGATTTTTGTAGTCTCACAATGAGAAAATGTCTTTTGATCTCTGTAGTCTGAGAGTATTTGATTTTTGTTTTGTATGTCCCAGGGACCATGGCTCCATTTAAGTCATGTTCCTATGCCAGAGAACTCAAGTGATGTTGGGTTTCTTATGCTCTGAGCAATATTATGTGTAAATATCTCCTCTTGATGAATTGGTATAATTCCACAGAAATGCTCTTTTATCAAGTTTAGAACAGCAGAAATCCCTAATAAAAAAGGCATTGTGGAAAATCTCAAAGGCGTTCCCTCCTGGTTTGGCAATGACTACAAGGCATTTGTTTTAGTATCCTGGTGTAAAAAGCCAGGATAAAGTGCATGGGATCATGGGAGGAGCCCATTTGCTGAATCTGTGGAATATGCATTCCAGATCTTGGCTCATGAGCTGGACAGTGGGCGTCCAAAATTTATTTTTTTTTTGTCATTGGCACACTTCAGCCTGACCTTTTCATTGTAACTTTCCCTGCACAAAGCAAGTGTCCAGCCATTGAAGATCTAAGGTCCAATGAAAGGAAGATCATTAGAAACCATGCCAAAAGATCCTGTCCCTCTTCAGGAATTGTCAGCCTTGGCAGTGGTGGTGTTGCTTACAGAAAAGGAAGGACTAAAGCTCTTGATCAGTGGTTCTACTTCCTCCAGGTGTCATACCTTAGAGGCCTCAGCACAATTGTACTAAAACCTGTGCAGACACAGCAAAGGAACTGTCCTTGCCCTAAACAGCCACAGTATAAATGCAAGAGTAGAAGTTTTAGAGCAATTTGATACAGAAACAGATGGGGGAGGAGAAGATAACAGTGAGATGATCACAGCAGGTGGCATTAAGGACATCTGTGCCAGGCTACCTGAGCTGGGATAACTTTGGGACTGTTGCCCATGCCTCACCTCTCAGCTTGTGGAGGAAGTGCATTTAGTGGGAAGGCCCATATTTCTCCTAACAATGTTCAGTCTTTGAGAGTTTCTTGGAGTCTGAAACTCAAGCTGAGGGATTTTTTCTTAGATACAATCTTAAATAGCAAGGGTGGATGAGCCTGAAGGCAACTTCCAGGGATGCTGCTTTCCTTGGCACTGCAGGACTTGGCTGCTTGGCCTGGCAACTCTTGCAGAGGCCTCTTCCACCACCCCTGAAAAAAAATGCAGTTAAAAGGAATGAGCATTCTTGGCCACCACATTTATCAGTTGTGAATAAATAATTCAGCAAATGATAAGCCAAATGTGATTTCTTGGTTTTGCTCGGTTCTGATAATAGTTAAAACCTGATTTGCCTGTTGAGGTACGTATGTAACTTTAGATCTGGGCTTTTTTTGTCTTTACTCTTCCCCCTGAATAAAAGCCTGCAACCCAGACAGGTTTGAGTATCCTTGGCATGCAGAGATATTTAAGTGGGGTGTTTTGCTGTGGCTGCTCTTGTAAGCTGGAGTTTTTCTTCTAAATTTTTGTGCCTACCCCTTCAGAGCTTACCCCATAGGAGAATACCCTTGCAAGACCAAATCAGCTGCTGCCATCATGCTGATGATCATGAATAATCTGGATCCCTCTGTGGCTCAGGTAAGGTGTACAGTAAAAGGAATCTGGATTCACAAGCAGCAGCAAATTGGCAAAATACTTCCTGTATGTGTTCTCACATAAATACTGAAAAATGTAGACATGCAGGCACTGGATACAGGAGCTTGGCTGCTGCCTGAGAGATAGAGCTCAGCTCTCGGGACATTGCTTCTACAATTTATGTTGAAAAATTGTTGCTGATGCTTCCTGTGACTTTGGAAGCTCATCCCAGCAAGTGTTGCAGTAACAAACGCTTAATTTTGAAAAATAATATTATTTTTTTTGTTCTTAACTTACCACTTTTACAATGTTTCTTCCTGATTTCAAGAACATAGAGAATTTTGATGCAATAACCTCTAGAAAAGATTTATTACTGAGATGGCAAAAATAGCTCAGAGATACAGTAAAAGGTTTGAGAAAAGTGCTTGCCTTAATGTTGAATTGCCTTTTTCAGTTTCCCCAGGAGCTGGTCACTTATGGAGGAAATGGGCAGGTCTTCAGCAACTGGGCACAGGTAGGACATTGCTGGGTTTGCAGTTTGCTTCAGAGAGCCAGTTTCACCCTCCCCCACACACATTCTGCTTAGGCAGTTCGGGATCATTCTTGGCAGTTGTTGCCTTAAAATACTCCAAAACATCCTGTTTGGATAGGGGAATGCTCAGTTATGAACTGCGTAGATGGAGAGAGCTTTATTTAGTAAGGAGAGCACAGACAGCCCAGCAGAAATCTAAACAAGCCACCATAAACACACCAAGTGTGTAGGATGATAAAAGACCAGTTCTTTGTCTTTCTTTGATGCATATGTATGGGCCTGAGTATTTAGCACAGATAATTTTAGAGTCTAAATCTAGGAAACAAAAGAAGTGTATCCTCTATTTGTCTGTGGTACTTTTGCAATATTTTTCACAAGTAGTGGAATAAAAAAAAGGTTTTGATTGAAGAATGTGCAATTCTGAGTCATTTTTCCAAGTAAATCAGATTAGCTGTTAGTATTTGTGCTAGTTGGTCAGTTCATGCTGCACTTTGCTATGGACATTAGCCTTTACCTTCTAAGAATAATGGCAGATGGTTAAAAGCCTCTCTAAAATCAGAGAATGTTTTAAATTGTGTTTGTATAATCTTTGTTCTCTTATATTTAAAAAGGTCAATAAATATACTCACTTTATCCTAAGCATTGCAAAGTGCATGTGAGAAACATTTTCAGGAGGCCTTTGGAATCAGCAATGTATTTAGAATTCTGTTTGCAGTGCAGGTCCCAATCGGCACAGGTAGGAAGCTAAATCCCCCTGGAGAGCAGCATCACTCCTGGAGGCTGGGAAGGTCTTGAATTCTGACTGGAACTGGCAAAAGCTGACCCAAGGAGCCAGCTCTTGTTTTAAAGAATCACACATGCACCTTGCTGTGGCTTTATCTGAATCTAGCCTCTTGATTATTAAAGAGCCCAAGCAAAACTAATGTATGAATGAAGTTCCTAGCTAGCGGAGAGGAATGGATTCCTCACTGCAGCATGGGACTGAGTAACCTGGGATTTCTCCCCAGTCTGGGATTTCTCATTTTTGATTAAAGGAAAATTCATGTTTCAGTTTCCTAATCTGGTAAATTTAATCTAGAAGTTAAATGGAATCCCTGTATTGCCTTTTTTTTTTTTCCAAAGAGAGATGAAATTGCATTCATGGCAATGCTCACCATTTCTTTATTCTGTGCATTAATTAATAAATGCCAGTTAACTATTCCTGTTACATATCAGTGTTAGCATTTCTGAGGTGAGCAGTGCCAGCAGTTTATATATTGGCCTTTGTTGGCCTGACAGTCCTTAGGCAGCTGCTGGGCTGCAAGGTGAGGTAGAAGTGCTGCCAAAGTCAGAAATATTCTTTTCTCTTGTTCTCATCCAAGCCAGTCCTATGACTTGCAGTTGTTTCACAGCAGAGCAAACAAAAACCCTTTTATTTTTGTTTACTTAGAGTAGCAATCACATGAATGATTCAGTTACCACAGAACATTTTATTCTGTTTGTAGCTTGAAAACAGCATTGAAAAAAATTAAAATTCTAGCATTGCAAAACTCACAGTAAAAAGGTTCAGTTTGGTTTATATCACCCATGCAGACCTGTGCTTTCTTCTGGATAATTTCAAATGAAAGAATGATGTCCAGAGCTAACTTTACAGGTCTTCTTCCTTGCTCGTTATGCCTTTAAGTGCCAAAAGACCCATTTATCTTACAGCTTCTAGTTTTATTAGGATGTTTTTCCCAGACTGCTAGGGAGTTGAGAGTTCAGCACCTGTTCTGTCCTATGACATGAATTCAATTACTCAACATTTTTCATAAATCAAACCATAAAAAGCAAGACAGTAACTTGACTAACTCTTTTCAGTTCAACTGAACCTGCAGCTTGGGGAATTGGCTGCATTAGAAGGGACTGGCTTCAAATCTGCAGCATTTTTAATTCAGATTACAGCCTCAGAGTTTAAGTGCCTGTGTTTATTTGTCACTGATACTGCTGCCTCCTTGATCAGCAATTCTGGGGTTTTTTTCCCCTCAAAATTTTGTGTCCCTACAGAAACTCTGGTTTCAAGTAATTGTTGAATCCCAATATTGCATGAGGAAGTTTCTCACAGGCCTAGTTGACACATTCTAGGAGTCCTGTGGAGTTCAATGGGCTTTGTCATAGAAAATGATGGATTGCAGTTAAATTTAGAGTCAGTTTAGATGGTCAAAGTGTACATTTTGGCATTAATCAAGAGTAAATGTTGAATTATGCAGACAAGGCTGAAATACATTTGTGTACTCCAGGATGCATCCTGGATTTTCTTCTGTGTCCACAATGAAAGTTTGGGGTTTTTTTTTTTTTTTTTTTTTTTTTTTTTTTTTTTTTTTTTTTTTTTTTTTTTCCCTTGAGAAGAAAAGCTATTTAATTTTGAAGTGCACATTATAAAAACCATTTATTGCACTAGAAAATGTTGAATTTCAGATTAGGATCAACAATAAGCATGAGTATTTAATCACTTCTATAGGGAAAATTTTGCAGCTTGGCTTTGGAAGGATTGCCAGAAAAGTGCCAAAGACAAGTGGTTAATCTCAAGATAAAATTAGAATGGCTTTAAAAGTGAAGGATATCTGGGGTTTGTACTGGAGAAATTATTCTGGAACTTATTCAGACTTTTGTTAGTTGATGATTTGTGTTTCCTGGTGAGTGATATCCCTTAAAGGACTTTATTGAAAGCAAGAATGTGTTGAGAGCTCTCTTATTCCATATGTGAATGCACCTCGTTATCTCTATTGCTGCCTTCATTCCCCAAGATGAGCAGCTTCACAAAAAACAGGAAATGTAAGATGCAAAGTCCCTCTTTTCCTTGCTTTTCATTTCAGTTCTGGTTGGTAATGCAGTATTTGTCAGAGATGACAGAAGAGCAAACACTGGTGATGTACAGTGGGCATCCCCTGGGGCTCTTCCCCAGCCACCAGCGTGCTCCTCGTTTAATCATTACCAATGGCATGGTAGGTATTAGCATCTTGTTCTCTTTACCCTCTTATTCTGTTTCATTTTCAAGTGTTGGCTGAGTTAAAATATGATTTATACTGTCTGAATTTACTGCAACACACAGGAGAATCGGGGGTCCAAATTCTGCAGCATTTTTTCCAGCGCAGCTGCTGTCACCTCACAGGTGCTGATCTGCAGTGATGGAGGGAACAGCCTCCTCCTCATTAGAAAACCTCTGCTCTGACTGAGTCTGAGACACCTCCTTGCCCCAAACAGTTCAGCTAGGCTCACTCTGGGAGATTTAAAAGCCCTCAGTAAGCAAACATGATTATTAATCAGAGGCTCAGATATCTGGACTGCTTTGCTTGGAAGGCAAGGTGGCCAAGTGGAAATACTGGTTCCTTGCCAGTCATTTGAGCCATTCAATATCCATTCCCCTGCAGGTTAGTTTTGTGGCTGGGGAACTGCTCTCCTTAAAACTTGTGTGGCAGTCACAGTGCCAGGAAGACTGGACATCTTTTTTCTAATACTAGAATACATGAAATAAAACACCTGGGTTACTCCTCCTGTTTTTTCTGGTTTTCTGCATATGTAATAGTTACAGAAATAGTTAAAGAAATTCAGGCTGTTTAAAAGACCTGCTTAACTCTCTAATTTGCTTATGTGGATTTTATTTTGGTTGTTTTCTTAGGTTATTCCCAACTATTCCTCCAGAGATGAATACGAGAAGATGTTTGCTTTGGGTGTAACAATGTAAGAAGATAGCTCACTATTGAAATATATCAAGTACTTGACTAAAATATAATTCAGACATCAAGCAGTGACTGGTTAAAATTTCTAATGCAGATACATTTCAACTGTGCTGCATGAAGTACTGATGCTGCAAAGCATTAATGCACACTTATATGGAATTACTTCAGAGTTTGAGTTATGTTCAGCCACATATATAAGGATGTAATTGAGGTCTGTTAGGAATTAATATTAGGTTTATGTGTGAGGCTTGGCAGAACAACAGCCTGAAGCCTTAATCATAACCCACTTAAAGCACTTGCTAATTCTCATTTTCAGTGGTTGTTTTGCAGTCTATGGAAAACACAAGTTATAAAACATTCTTTCATGCTAAAAGAAACTTTGAAATAATTTTTTAATGATTTTTACGTACTCTTCTACTGTTGATGAGCACAAGATTATCATTCTTTTGTGGACCAAGGAGAGAATAAATTAAAACAGCCAAAGAGTTGTCCCACTTCTCTGGGAATTTAGTATGAATGTGGTCAACCATTCTGGGCTAAAACTTCCACAGTGGCCATTTTTCTGAGAGGCAGGAGTGCATTGAAACCCCATGACACAGAGATTCCAGTCAGGTGAAACAGTGTCCTTTGGTCCCAGTCCCTGTGCTAAATGCTAACACAAGCTTACACTCAGGTTTTGATCCATGTATTTTTGAACCCAATTTAATGAGCTAAACACTCCTCCAAAAATATGTTGGTGCATTGCTAATGGTAAAACTCTAAGATGAGAATTTGGTAACAGCAGACCTTTAACAATGAAGTGAAGCACAGAGGGTTTTTTGTTGTACTGGAAACACAAGTGGACAAGTGCAAGTGCCACTCCGGGCTGAGCAATGTGTGGTGTCTCTGTGTTCCTTGCTGTCCCCAGGTATGGTCAGATGACAGCAGGGAGCTACTGCTACATTGGGCCTCAGGGAATAGTCCATGGGACCGTGGTAAGGACCTGGGGAAAGCTCTGTCAGCCCCTCTTGGAGGAGCTTTCTCCCATGGTGGCTGGCTATGGGAGTGGGTTGGATTGCTGTGAGAGGAACTTCTGGCTACTAAAGAAATTCTCATTGCCTGCTTCATAAAAAAACTAATGGTTTTTTTCACTTAGATATGTCTTATCCACGACACAGACTTGAAGGTATTTGCAATCAAGGTCTCAACCTGAACTCACAATATGTGAAGTATAAATTGACCAAATGTGTTATACAAAAACATTTTCTTGGCTGTTTTCCTTAGCTGTCCTTTGCAGCCACCCTTAAGTCTCTCTATTGCAAGAGCAGCATGTTGGGAACCGCTGATTATTTTATTTCATGGTGAGAGAAATAAGCATAATGAGGACAGATGGTTCACAGCATCATTTTGAAACATATTTCCTTCTTAAAGGATTAAAGTGTTTCATGGTGCTGATGACCCCAGAGTTTCAAAGTCTGTTTGCTAAAGGGACAGAAGATCTTTGAATTTCAGGACTCCGGTGCCAATGGCTGCTGGTGATGGCTGTGTTTGTTGTGTGCAGCTCACAGTGCTCAACGCAGGCCGGCGGTACCTGAAGGCAGAGGACCTGTCTGGGAAGGTGTTTGTCACTTCTGGCCTCGGGGGGATGAGCGGGGCCCAGGCCAAGGCTGCAGTCATTGCTGGCTGTGTGGGGATCATTGCAGAGGTGAGAGCAGTGCTGCTGTCCTTCTGGCTTCCCGTGCTGAGTCAGAACCTCCATTCTTCTGATCTGACAGGTTCCTGAAGTAACCCTGCCAAACCAAACGCAGAAAATAGTCTATTTTCTAAGATATGTCTGGTTTTTCCATTACTGAACATTTTTCACTGCTTTTCCACTCTTTATTCATTTGCCTATTGGATCAGACTGCAAAGATATGGACTTAGAATTGCTCCACAAATGATGCAGAATGACGCTGTCAGATGAGCCATTCCTAGTGTTTGACGTACCCTAATTTCATGTGTGAAAAACTGTAATCTCCACAGGCAATTCCCATGAGAACTGCATTCCCTTACACCAAAAACAGTCTATGTTAAGAATGTGTTTTATTTAACTTTGATCAACCTTTAAAGCCTCCAGCACCCTGATCAGATGCAACAGGAAGTACCCATTAAAATGTTGGCATTGTTCACTAATCAAGATTGATACTAATGAAGTTGTGAATGATCACAACTTGATGTTGTGATTCTTTGAAGTCAGTGGGACTTTTTAAATTGACTTCTGAGGTTAATCAAAAGCACTTATGAGATCACAGTTTCTAGGCAATGAAGGTGAGTTCTGCTGAGAGAAAATGCTGATGTGGGAGAAGTTCTGTACTACCATTTTCCCTGTTCCCAAAGCTCTCCCACAGTATATCTTTGTGGAGAGTCTTCCCTCCTGTGGGAAATTTCTCTGTTCCTAAGATGCTAAAATATCCCAGTTATTTCTTCCTATAAACAAAGAGAATCTAATAATGATTTGTGATTGGAAGACTGCAAATGCCCATGCAATTAGAATAGTGGGTGATAGGATCCACAGATATCCTTGAGTATCATCTAATGGAGAATACAAACATCATCATTTGATAAAGTATATATGCCTGCATGTTTTGAGTGAAATACATTCTCACATAAAAAGGTAGCACTAGGTTTTCCCAATACCTGCCCTCCTCAGCTCTAATGCTTTTCATAGGATTCTGTTCCAGCAGCCAGATGGAAGGAGGAGTGCACAAGCACTGCAACAACTTTAAGGATGTTGCCCTGCAGTTCTGTGAAAATGGTAGTGATGGTCTCTAGTTGTTACAGGTACATAAGGCTTTATAAAAGAGAGGCCTTGTAAAACCGTGGCTCAGGCCTGTTACTTTGGCTAAGTAAGAAAAGGACTGTGGGAAAGATACTCAGCTGAATTAGGGGTAGAACAGTTATGTAGCTATTTTGTGTTCACATCGTGGTGTGTGGTGGTTGGTTGAGTTATGTGAGTATGATTAAAAGTATGTAACTGATAACAGGCTAATGGCTTAAAAAGGCTGGGTTTTTGGAACAAAGTGGCTCTCCTTTGCACCTGCCTGGGGATCCTGCTTCACTTCTGACCCTCACCTCACATTTAGTGATATTGACAACATAGAAACATTAAACTTTCCATGCATTTCTTTCCTTATGTTTCATAAGGCTTTGGTTTCAATACGCTGGAAAAACCTTCTTGGATGAGCAGATCCAAGGCTGACCAAAATGCATTGGGTTTTTCTGCAGATCTGCATGTGATGGGCTCTTGATACTCCTCAGAAGAAGGGATTTTTGAGAACTAAGCCCCAGTCAGAGCTGACTGGAGTGGAACCTTGGCCTTCTCAGCTAAATTTGTTTATAGACAGTGACCTGGGAAACCTCTGCTGTGGGCATGTCACACTGCAGTGGAAAGAACAAGAATATCACAATCTGACCTGTTTTAGTCCCAATTAAACTTCAAAACATAATGGGTCAGACTGCCCACGTCATGTGCAGTAACCCTGGCTGCTCTGGCTGCCTCAGGTTTTTCATGGAAGGCTTGAGCTTCATCAGCTTTGCAGTAAGGGTGCAGAGGTGGTTTTGTTAGCACCTGGGTTTTGCACGTATTTGAGATCTCATCAGGTACTCCCTGCAGATAAAATAAATGTATTCAATTTACTATTGAATAAATTATTAGCGAATAAATTATCTTTATTCAGACTTCCATCATCATGGTCTTTCAAATGCTGGAATACAAAGGAAAGATTTCAGTCAATGCCATTCACAGCCATCCTTTGTCCTTTTCATCTCTGTGGCTGCAGATGATTTTGTTCAGGAGATTGAATATTGCCTGGTTTTTATCTCCTGTGAATGATCCTTGTCGGAAATGAGTCTCAGGAGCACATGTGGATAGCTATATATATGTACATATTATTTATTTAAGGAACTATTTATGCAAATGGCATTGAATTGTGCAAGAGATCATTTTGTCAGCCAGGGCTTCCGAAGCTCTGACAGAAGGGATTAGTGCTGCAAGTATTTTACCTCTCCTGTTTGACAGGAAGCTGATTGTAATTTTATGAAATAATTGTGTGGAGGGCCAGATATCTCCTCTGAGCTGCACTGGAGTTACACTGGAGGCAACATTAGCTCATCCTCTTCATGCAATTTTTTAAATTACTGAGATGCTGACCCAAAAATGAGCATATTTTTGAAAGTGCGGTTCAAAGGAAGTTAGTTTTCTTGATCCAGTAAGTCTGTGAAAGACAAGGAATGTCAGAGGGAGCTAAAGTAAAATATGTAGGATGTGGTAACATTTAAAGAGATCTGATCTGTCTTATGTGGGGATTTAAATGAACCCAATTCCTGTAATTCATACAGACCACTTAATATTTTTCCTCCTGCACTGATTCAAATATCTCAGAAGAAGCTGTCCCCCATGGCACCTGACTTTATTGAATAATTCCATTGGCAGTGACACTTATTATCATAGTCTGGGGTTTGGGAAGGATAGTCTTCATTACTGATGTGAAAAATGATGGATGGTGTCCCATGCTAAGAATAATTGGGAAAGAAAAGGTTTCCTGGTGTTCAAGCAACTCCTGAATACAGAATTAATTTAATTTACATATAAATACCTTCTTAATGAGAAAGAATTAAACTGATAGGGCAAGATTATAGAGAAGTAAAAAAATGTAATGAAATACTAGAGGATGTTCAGGTTGTGTTCTCATGCACACACATCATTGTGGGGGGTTTAAATCTGTTGCTACCACAGAATATGTGTTTAAATTAATTTTGCCTCTTGCCTTATGACACTGATAGCTCATTATAAATGTATTAATGATGTGCAAGCTTGTACATTGGACCATTGATATGGAATTTGTGCCAAAGCCTCCATCGTTTGTCCATCCATTTATGTTTTTTTCCAGCTGTCTCTTAGGCACGTACACACTGGCACACACAGAAGCTGAGCCCAGGAGAGAGTACAGATTTGGGATGGAGCTTGTTTGGAGCTTCAAAGTTCAAGCAAGAGGGAATTAAAGGCATAGTTTTGTTTTGCTCTGTGCTATTTTTCAGTGGCATTAGGCAGCTGGGACAGGAAAATACTTTCTTCTTTTCTTTCCATATTTGGTTGAGGTTTTCAACCAGCAGTACAAGAACAAAAGCGAGGGTTAATTCTATTCAGCAAACCATAGCTTCATCTTGGGCAGCCTGGTAGAAATGTCTCTCTGGGCTGATCAATGAAAATACTTTCTTAATTATTAAAAAATATTATTTTTACAAAAAATAGCCAGAATTCAAAAATAAATTTGAAACATTTTTGCCTTTTAACATAATCATTGAAAGAAACAATAGGAATACTTATATAATTTCAATGATAAATTTTGATTCATAAAATATTTTGGGAAGTGATGTATCAAAAAATTCTATTTCTTGCTTTGAGCTTGGAGTGAAAGAGAACAGAAAGCTTAAAAAAATCAGAGGTGAAAAATAAATATTTGAGCAATAGTTATATATAATCTATATCTTTACTATATATATGTATAACACTAGATAATAGTAGGGCAATTACCCTTTTTGTTACTTTTTCCTGCAGGGTAATTGAAAAACTAAAGGTAAAAATGACTGCACGGGGGGAAACAGGAGTTTTAAGATCTCTGCTATTTCTCTTAGGTTGATGAAGCAGCACTTCTGAAACGCCACAAGCAGGGGTGGCTGATGGAAATCTCTAACAACCTGGACCACTGCATTGCTCGCCTTAGGTATGACTTGTAACCCAACTCTGTGAGCTTAACTCTGCTTCCCAGCCCTGCACTCACATCTTTCTGCACTGTGCCATTGTGGTCTGCACATAGGAGGGGTTGAGGGACACCTCTTCTCATTCCAGGTCTGCTTTGGAATGGGAATCCAACTTCCCAAGCTGCAGCAGTCTTTATTAGTGACTACTAATGCTGCACATCATTTGTACATGTTAAACATGTCTTCATTTAGTTTCATGAATATGCATGGAGCAATTACAACTGATGTTACACTTGCAGCATCACTGGAGCTTCATGGCATCCACGATTAACAATTATGTAAATGTTGAAAGATCTGTCTCCAAGATAAGTGTTGAAAACAACATACAGGCTTTTTTTGGTTTGTTTTGTTTCCTGGATTTGATTCTGTGTGTGATTTGTACATTTTAAGATAGAACAAGGTGCATTTTCTTCAACCAATCTTTTTTATTATTTTCTAGAGAAGCAAGAAAGAAAAAAATTGCCCTCAGTTTGGGTTACCATGGTAATGTGGTAGATCTATGGTAAGTAGTACGAGTGGATAATGAGTACATTAATGCTCTGACTTTTTGGTCAATGTGGAATTAGTTCCCAAACTTGGAAGAGACATTAAATATAGTGCTGAGTACGTTACTCTAGATGCTCGTGAAAATGTGCGGTCTGAAGGGAGATCTTCACCCTTGTGTTCATTTGCTGTGCTCCCTAGGGAGAGGTTGGTGCATGAGCTGGACACGACAGGAGAGCTGCTGGTTGACCTGGGCTCTGACCAGACCTCCTGCCACAACCCATTCAACGGGGGGTACTACCCAGTGCAGCTCGGCTTTGAGGAGGGAAAGCAGCTGCTCTCCTCCAACCCAGGGAAGTTCCGGATGCTGGTACAAGAGAGGTGAAGGTTTTGATCTTTCATCTTCCTAAACTTTGAGTTTAGTTACTCTTCAAGCCATGCAGTGAGGGGGCACATTTTCCATTACTGGAAAGAAAGGGTAATTTGGGCAGTTTGGGCCAAGGTAGAGGCCAGAACAGTTATGTTCTGTTTTTCAGTTTTTTCTCTGCTTGCTTTGTGAACTACTTAAATTGTTCTGCAGTTTTGTGCAAGCTGGTTTTTGTTATCAGCCTCCATCCCCAGAGCTGGCTGTGTTGCTTGGCTGAAAGAGTGATGCTTCTTTGCTATTTAAGTTTCCTCAGTGACTGTAAATCCCTTCAGGATTTGAGGATAACAGGCGCTACAGAGACTGAAAGCATCTCAATTGATGTCTTGTGGGTTTGTGTCTGAATTTATGTGGGGTTTTTCCATTCTCTCTGTCTCCTCCTACTCCCATGCCTTTGGTTAGTTAATGATATTATCCTTTTCCATTTCATTCATTGTTTCCTTCTTTATTTCAGTCTGAAGAGGCATGTGGCTGCTATTAACAAACTAGCTGATAAGGGCATGTTTTTCTGGGATTATGGCAATGCTTTTCTCTTGGAAGCTCAGAGAGCTGGTGAGTAGATCCTGGAGTTGTAGGTAGAAACAAGAACAATCCTGCATGCATCTTCCCCATTGTGTATGTTAACTAGGATAGGGTTGGCCACTGTAATTCTAATCTTTACTCCTTCTTTCTCTCTTGTTCTTTGAGACCCATGGCCCTCCCTGGCTGAGATACAACCTTCAAGGGATCTTGTGTGCAGTCTGGTTTTGCATTTTATAGTTTTCCTCCATCAAGTGACTGACTATTAAAATTCTTTTATAGGTGCTGATGTTGCAAAAAAAGGAGCAAATAAGACAGAATTTCGATATCCTTCCTATGTTCAGCACATCATGGGGTATGTTGGGCAGAGTTGGGAATATGCTGTCAAGGGCCTTGTGACTCCCTCTGTTCAGAGGGAGAGTACTACAGAGATTAGTGCAGACTGACATGATGTGCAATGATAAATGATCAAAAGGAGGCAACAGCAGTGGAAAAATGGCTCTTACAAGTGTTATGCCAGAGTTAGTGTAGGTTAGCCATTGTCAAATCAACACTCTTCACTCCTTTATATGAGTAGCTGCATTTTGTCTTTGCATGACTTCTCCTTAAGCAGTTCTGCTCAAGAAGAGCCAGGTCACAGCCTCAAGCTGTGACTGGAGGCAACTTCACTTCTAGATGCTAAAAGCTGAGGGCTTGTCTCTTCAAAGCAGTAGAAGTCAATTCCAAATCATCCAAGCCTTATATGTACCCTGAAGTTAAAAGTATGATGGAAACAGGACACTCTTCTGCCCGTGTCACCAGCTGTGCCTCTTACCCACACTGTACATGCTGCTTCAAACAGCTGAGCTCAGGAGATCTGTTGAGGGACTGGATTTATAACTCATTTTCCTCTGACTCATGCTTAGCTTGCCCATGCCATGTGAATAAGAGCCTGAACATAGAGCAAGGCCCCAAGCAGATTAGATCTTTTCTTCCGGCCCTCAAGTGAAGCGTGTCCCACTATTGTACATAAACAATGAGGACAGAAAATGAGTCTGGACTCAGGCACTCGGTCAGAACCTGCCCTTGTCTGACAGTGTAGATGCACTCAGGGTTAGCTTGGGTTAAGGACACAAAGACCAGGCAGCAGGGGGAGTATATTTGATGAAACAGAAGAAAAGCTGCAATTCATCTGATGATGCACTTGATTGAACTGTCCAACATGACTATCAAAATACTGGCCTGACTATACTTTTATATACCAGTGGATGGCTGCATGAAACAGCACTGTTTAATTTCTCAGTTAATGGTCCTTGATGCTTCTGTTTAGATTAGTGCACTGAAAATGTTTCAAATTCTTCTGTCTCCAGCTAATGAAAGAAAAAGCACTGCTAGCAGCCAGGATAAATAAGGAAAGAATTTCAACTATCTCTTAATGAAACATGTTCTCTTCCCAGGGACATTTTTTCCCTGGGATTTGGGCCATTCCGCTGGGTTTGTACCTCAGGTGACCCACAGGACCTTGCTACAACTGACTCCATTGCCATGTCAGTGCTGGAAGACTCCATCCGCCAGGGAGGTAAGGCAGCATCCCACATCCCCTCCCTGGGGGGGCTTTGGAGAGAAAAGGAAACCCAGAGTTGAAATGTGTGCTAGCTTTTGGCTGGAAACATGGAAAGCAGGGTCTTCCAGGTTCCATGTAAGCAGGAAGTCTTGCTGTTGTCTAAACTCCTAGTAGGAGTGCAGCCTGAAGGTAAAACAGAAAACCACCAGGGAGGTTGATCCCACAGCAATTTTGGCTAAGAGCTTTTCTATCTGTTAAAGGTGTTTTTAAACTTTGTTCCCTTGAAACTTCAAGGCAATCAGTATCTTTCACCATCAGGTCTCCAAGAGTAATTTAAGGAGTCAAATTGCTTTGCCCCAGTCTCACAGGCAAATAAGGCATGAAAATCTAGGGAGGTTTTCAAGAGGTTAGCAAGGAGATCAGTGACAGGAAACCCAGGTTTCCTGGGTGTGGTGCTCCATCCAGTGTCATTTTTTTGTGATTACAATTTTTGGGATATTTTTTGTCATTTGTTAATGGATTGACAGCTATTTCTACTGACTGGTGGAACCAGTTTGGAATTCCTGGCTCTGTGTGCTACTCTAGGATCTAGGAATTGCACTCTTCCACATCCCTAAAACTGAGATATTACTGAGATCCCCTGCTTATGAACAGGAAGTGAGACAAAGCTAATTTTGTGTCAGCAAACATTTATCCTGGTGTCCCAGGATGAGAGGAAGGCCCTACCCCTTTCCCTTTCGTTGTCTGCCTTTGCAGTTACCAGACAGCAGGCTCAAAGCCTTGTCACTGTCCCCAAGCACTTAAGTCCTCAGCTCTTCTGTTTTGAGCACCAAAGTTTGTGCTTTCCAGAATCAACAAAATAATCCTTGAATTCTGAGGAATTTTTCCAGATCAAAAGGAAAGGGATCAGAAATCCAAGCTGTATTTTGAGAACAAGAGCATAATAATTCTTTCCCTGGTAATATTGAAATATTTGTTGCCATTTTTTTCATGAAAGACATTGAAATGCAAATAGAAGTATGAAAATTTTGAATGGTCTCCTGTTTGTTCAGGAACAATCAGCACTGGGAGGATCCTAGGTAGTGTTTTTGAAAAGGATATACCCTGTTCAGATGTCTCTCATTTGGAATAAAACTACTCCTGTCTTCCTATGATGTAAGGCTCCTTTTCCTCCCAAGAGGTGAATTATTGGTGCAGCGGGTCTGACCTTGCAAGGTCCTTGGTTCTGTCTATTCTCCTGATCTTTCCTTAGGAGTCATTTTCAAGAAATAGCACTGGAGCATGAGTTGTGTTTAATGCAATAACCCAGAAGTGCCTGCTCTGTTCTGTGGGTATTGAAATTTCCATGTTTTTAAGCCTGGTCCCTTGGCTTTATTGAAGACAGGGCAAAATCCATCTCTGTACTGCTGGATCTGTCTTCAGAAATCTGCAGTAATTTTTCTGCCCTGTACTGCAGATTCCAGTAATCTTCTCTCAGGACTGAGCCCTTGTATGACCTTTGGATGGTCTGCATTGCAAGACTGAGAAATAATTCAGTTACTCTGTGTACAGGAGTATGTGGATGTTTATATAGATGTAATGTAAAGCTGGAGAGAAAAGTCTCTTGCACAAACAAAAAGCACTGAATGATTGCTTGTATATTCTTAATTTAAATGAAAAAAGAAAGACATATAAAAAATCCCAACAGGTGAAAAGAGACTTAAGGGCAAGGCTGTTATTTGATTTGTTGTTAAATTTGACAGGACAATGGGAATTTGAGTCATAGAAAAACAGAATTTGATCAGAAAATAGACACTCATGCATACATATTCTTGAATAATCCACTTGCAGTCCACTTTCTGTGAGGCCTGGGTTTAGACCAAATTTTAGGGTCTGGATAGTTTCACACACATACATATCTGAAATCTGAACCTACCTTTGAAATTTATGAAAGAATCTGTTCTAAAAACTTAGTGAAAACTCCACAGAGCTGAACTCTGTTGCATTCCAAGTCTAAACTTTTAACTTGGCCTTAAGTCCACTGTTAACCATTCTACTTCTTTTGTGGAGATGAATTTCTTTCAGAGTTTGTGAGATTTATGCCATTTTATTATCTGCTCCTACTTCTAAGCTACCTGAGCTTTTAAGAGGGCCTTTGCATGAGAGGTGCAGCACTGATGATTGGGGTGTAACTTGGATTTAGGACCTCTGTGGTAGTTTGAAGGCTGAGCTGATGCAGAACAATGTAAATCTCCCCAAGGAATCCAGTCTCTGTGCTCCTTGGGACAATTTCTCTGGGTACACAATGCTTTGCAGTATATTTTAAACCCTGGGTGTGTACAAGAGCCTATGAAATACCAGAAGCAATACAGTTGTTTTCTTGACTTCAAAACACATTCCTCTTGAGATAGGAAAGTGGAGGCAGCAGTTCAGCAAATGAGATAGATGGAGTTACTAGGAGTTACTATAAAGTTAAAGTTTTTCTAAGAAAAAAAAATGGTGAGATTTTTTTTTTCCAATTGCAGGAAATAAGACTAAATAAAAGGAAGTGTTCCTCACTTCTCCAGGGATAACTGAAGTCCAGCTGTTTATTGGAGCTGACTGCAAGGGACAGATGTGCTGTGTTGAGCTAGGTCCTTGTAGCCAGTATTCTCATCTGGCTTCTCTTCTGTAGCTCTTTTCCTCTGTAAGATCTTTTCTGTAAGCCTGTGTACTGTGTAGTATAAATATGCTAAGTGTTCTCTGATAGAGCTTATAAAAGTGGTAGAAAGGAACCCATTCTCTGTTGTTTTGGTTTTGTTTTGTTGGGTTTTTTTTGAGATATTCCAATGAACTCCCATTACATATCAATGGTAACCTAAGTGAACAGTGCCCATTACCTCCTACAGGCTGCTTCCTTAAAGCTTCTGAGTGGCAGCACAATCCTATTAGGACAGCACTAGCAGCTGTTTCATCTTTCACTCCCTGCAAAGTGAAGTGCTGACATGTTAATCCTCGTTGCAGAGTTTAGAAGCTATCACTTGAAGCCAGCCCCTCGAGCACTGACAGGTCTCTTTAGGATCATTAAAGCTCTTGGTATGGAAGGCCTGCCTCTGCAGGAATGAGCATATTTTTCATTTCCCTTAAACAAAGTGTTTAACACAAGTTCAATGTGAGCTTCTTACATTTTCCTCTTTCCTTTCTCTAGTTTTACCCTGCAGAACTGCTGTCATACTGCCTAGTGCAGCAGCAGAGGTCCAGACACACCACTCAGGGACAATTTCAAGTTAGCAGTGTGCAGTTTCTCCAGCTCGACTTTGAAACATAAGTTATCTGTATGTTATAATTTGCCATGAAAAGGGGTAGAGCTGGAAAGTAACAGAGAACATTCTGTCTTGGCATGTGCAGAGATGATTGCCTTGAAGCTCCAGTGCATGGACAGGTCACTGTGCTGTCAGAGGCCAGCTGAGCCCTGGCAGTTGAGTGTGACTCTCAGGGCAAGGTAATGTGACATAGCTTAGCCCACAGCGAAAGAACCTACAGACAGTAACTTCTTCAGCCACTGTAACCCCATCTGAGCTGTAAAACTTCATAAATGAGGACAGCAAAACACCTCTGTCCCATTACTTACCCCTTATCCCTTTTGTGACTCACTCATTACTGATGGTGCTGTGCCTTTGGAGGCAGCTGATTGTGCTGAGGTCACCATGTGACTGACATGTGCCATATTTCACTGTCTTTCACTTGAAATATATCCTTATTCCTTTTTAGTTTGGCTGATTGAGATGGAATGAGATGGATATAAATGAAAAGAGAAGCTGGAGAATGCTAACATATGTAATTTAATATTATATATATTAAATTATATATATAATTTACATGATATATAATTTTCTTAGGTAACATATACATCTAAACAACGTGTAGGGTGGATTTATGCATAAAGTAACCACTGCATAATAAATTTTCCTGTGCAGTTTTTGTTCCATAGAAATGTGAGGCAACAAACCTCTTCATTGGATAAAAGACCTCAGTTTTATCTTGGTGCAAAAACATCCAAGGACCACATTGTACAGAATAACTGCTGTGCTGTAAATCTGTATCCCAGCTTTGGTGTCCATTGGTGTGACTTATCCTCAAGTGTGTGTTATGAGCTGCTTTTGAGAATTTCTGCTGGCTGCCTCAAAAGAGTTATTCACTATGCAGTACAAGACTGAATTGCAGTGCCCAATGTCATGGAGTTTAATGAAACAATTAATTTAGCCAAGACTAGTAATAGATTGGCATTTAGTAAGCAGTAAAACAGGTGACCAAAAATGGACAGTACATGTAAACCATATTTCATTTTAATTTAGTTTGCTGAAGATCCAAATGGGAGTGACCATTCCAGCTGTCCCTTGAGTGGCATCTTGTACCTTTCTCTAAATACATGATGCAGTTGCTGCATCAGCTGCGCAGAGAACTTTATACAGCATTTCCTATGTGCATGCCTGTATCTGAGAGTAGATTGTGACTCCCTGGTGCTGCCAGATGAATTAAAGTAAATTTAGAACATATTGCATTAATCTTCAAGCTGTATTTTTTCTTGTCTTCTCTCGCAAGTGAGCACATCTGTGAAGCAGCAGTACCATGACAACATCCGCTGGATTCGGGAAGCCGGCAGGCACAGCTTGGTAAGCGCACAGCCTCCTGCAGCAGATGTGCCTGCTCCTGGTCCTGAGTGCTGGGGTGAAAAGCAGGGATGGACAGGAATGAAAACACAGTCTGTAGCTCTAGGGGCTGACAATTGAAACCCTTCTCTTCACAGCAGGATTTTAGGTTGGTCTGAAGCAGCTCTTCCCCTTCACTTCCTCATCTGGAAATGTTAAAATAATCCAGCAATATCTACTTTTGTATCTGGAGTGAAACATATCTGTGATTCACCCTCCAACTCAGTTGTAACCACCTTTCTTTCACATGCTATTCAAAATTTCCTTCTTGGCATTGCTGTGGACCAAGCTCCTCACAGGTGCAGTTCCCAAACCCTTTCCAAAACAGGAGATAGGGCTGAAGAGCTGCCATCCTTCTGCCCTGTGGGAAGCAGGACACCAGTGGATTATCCTTTGTTTTCCTTTTTGGGCAGGCTCTCCCTGTGAAGCCAACAAGTGATGCTGTAGAGCTCATCTGTGCTCTCCTAATCTGAAAGCACAGCAGAGCTGTGCAGGACAGATGTTCTTTGCCACATTTCATTTCTCTTCCAGCCCACCATCACCAGTTCCAAACCTCTGCTTCTCAGCTGTTGAGAAGGGATTTGTTGATAGAGGGATTATAGCCTAGCAATCAGGTTGAGTTAAAAAGTAGAATTTACGGGGCAGTGGCAGCTGAATGCAGAAATACATCTCATGGATTGTGTGAGTGAAGATAAAACTAAGTTCAAAGAGGGAATTTGTTGTTTATTGTTTTATTTTTTTTTTTCTGGAAGCTGGATGTTGGTGAAGAAATAATCTGCACTTTCTTCTATGGGAGGAAAGGGGTCACTCCTGTGACTCCATTCATCTGGGACCTGAAGATAAGCCAGTGGCAGAGAACCTTATCCCTCTGTCATTTTTCTTTTCCAGGTCGTTGGCTCTCAAGCCAGAATCTTATATTCTGATCAGAAGGGTCGTGTGTCCATAGCTGTGGCTATTAATCGAGCCATTTCTGAAGGAAAGATTAAGGTTTGTCTCTTTTGTCTTGATGTGCTCTGTGAATTGTGTTTAATATCTGAGACTGGGGAGGCAGGTGGGAAAGGAGAAAGCTTCGAGCACTAAGAGCAGAAGTGCCTGTCATTTACATGGGGCCAGTTTGTGTTAGAGCTCAGTCCTCTCTGCCTGCCACCAGTACTGTGCTCTGTCACAGGAGAGAAGTGGGTTTAGAAACTCTCTGAAATTTTGTTTCATGGTGAGACTGTCTAATTTTCTGTTTGGGCACCTACAATCCCAACGTATCATTCTGTGATTTGCAGAGAGCACAAAGCAGGGACTGTAACTCCTTAGTAGGGCCCCAAATATGGAGACTTAAGACAGAAGTGAATTGAGCAGATGATGGTCCTCAGTAGCAGTGTCAGTCTGGAGGATTCCACTGTCTTGTCCTTGTTTTTTTCCAGGCTCCAGTGGTCCTCAGCAGAGACCACCACGATGTGAGTGGGACTGACAGCCCTTTCAGGGAAACATCCAACATTTATGATGGATCAGCCTTTTGTGCAGGTCAGTGGAACAGCTGAGGCTTGTCTGCCTGGGCCAGCAAGAAAATGGCTTTAAAGCAGAAATAGCTTTTTTTATGCAACATTTTTAAAATGTTTTAGTTTAAAAAACACCCTTTAATCCCAATTAATCAGATTTGCTGAGGAGCTTTGTGGGATTTAACAATACAGACACAAATGTGGAGCTGGTTACATAGGAGAGGTCCTGAACACTGCTGGAAATTCCATGAAAATGCACCAGATGTATCTGAATGCAAATGGAGAGAAGTCTCAGAGGATTGTATCTTCTGTTTGATTTTAATTTGGAATCTCACTGTTTCAAACAGGTGATCTGATTGCAGCCATATTTCCTTGGAATCCACAAGATCAAAATCAGGTCTATAATAATATTTTGCTGAAAGCAAAGAGGTTCACATCTGTTTTCATTCCATTGCCCAAGGACTCAAGAAAACAGTCTGGATTTTCTGAAAGGAACTTTTCTGGTCATGAGGAAATATTGATAGTAAAGGCATAAGAATAAAAGCCAGGCCTTGCTGCTCACTTAATGTGTGACTGTGGGCAAATAATGTAGATTTGCTCTACAAAAGGAGCCTTTAAATTTTCACAACTGACCAGAGCTAACCAGACTCTGCTTTTCAGTTTGTGGAACCATCTTTTAGAAAAATAACCCCAAGAAATATCAGGTTGGAGACCTGAAAAAATGGATGAAGCACTAAGCATTTTTAACCCTAAATCTTTCTCAATTTTCCATCTGTAAAGTGGAAATTAGGGTAATGGCTTTAGCCCCGTGGTGTTTCTCTATGTCATGAGCTGACAATCACAAAGAGGTGTGAGATTGGAGGATCTGCTGCTGTAGATGGAGACATTATGATAGAGGAAGCTGAGCATATTGAATTACTTCCATTATGGGAATTCATAATAGAACCAAATTATGGCTCAATTTCAAGGAGAAAAGTTCCCAGTTAACTGGATTTCCTGGTGAAATGAGGCTTTTAACTGTGTCCATCAGTGCCACTTCAACACTTTTTGAGCATGTTGGCTAATTCTAATAGAGCAAATAGACAGATGCCTTGAATAATGTTTGTTTCTGACAAGCTGAGAGAAAATGGTGCAGCTGCACAAAGAACAGAAATTCAAAGTAATGTCTCCATCTTAGCAAGATAAGTAATCATCAGGCAATGCCCTCAGAAGAGGACAATAGAAACAAGGCTTGCTGAACCCCATTGCTTATCATGCTTTGTGGTTTTCTTTGCATTTTGTGAATTTTGGGATCCATTTGCCTTCTTCAAGGGCTTATCTAAAGCCTGTTGGCCACTGATATCACTGGTCTTTAGAACCCACCCTAAATCTGTTTTACCAGATGAGCCTCTGGAGGCAACAAAAGAACATCATAGTCTTTCTCTCTCCTGTCTATCCTGTTGTTCTAACACAACTTTTGAGCTGGTTCAGGTGAAATTTGCTCTTTAACACACAGGACATTTCCAGAATGTTTGTTTGCTTATTTTGTTTTAAAGTACCTCAGCCTGATGGGTCATTGCTGCTCTGGAAGTGTATTTCAGCAAAGACACTTGCAGCCAATGACCTTTATCAAAGCCAAGGAGCAGCAAGTTATTGCACTGTTAGTTCACTCCTTGTCCAACCTCCACTCTTATCAGGCCAGAGGCTGGGGAGAAAATCTGTACCTTATAGAAGATGGTGATTCAGATCTCTCCCATTCAATCTCGACAGCACTGTAATTATGATAATTGCATTCTTAAAGTGACATAACGTCAGATAAATGATGCCATAATGGAGCTTTTGAAAGGGTTTAACATAGATTAGCACTCAAACTCATTTTTCCATCAGGCACATAACTGTGGGTCTGCAGATGTGGCTGGTGGGGATATTGTTGGTTTTTTTCTTATTTTTCCTGTTAAAAATATGGCAAATTATGTGTTGAATCTTTCCTGAATTAAATCTGGATGTTTTCAGCGATTTTTACTCTTACCCTCTGTGTGCACCTCTCTCTACCTCTCTGGGTATATGCTGTAGCACAAACTGCAGTGAGTATACAAAATTCTAGTGAACAATTCAGTGGAAGCCATGCATTATTCAAATTGTATTTGTTTGCTAAATTATATTTCTTTGGGTTTTTTTTCTAGACAAACCTTCTTAGAGGTTTCAGCAGTTCTTCTTCAGGGTAAAATTCCCACATGTTCAGAGAATTGAGGTGGACATAATTTTCATCCCAACTTTGTCCCCAAAATGCAACTCCTCAGCTTTAGGAGGCCTTTCTGCACAGGGCTGAAGTAGCTCTGCACTCCAATCTGAAAATATTTCAGACTCCTGAGAACTGCAAGGTGTGTAGTGTTCCAGATGTCCTGCCCACTTTGAATCCAACACATGGAAGTGTCCAGCCTGTTCTTCCATGACTGAGGTACCCCAAAGGAGTGCATTGTATTTCTCTCCACCCAGAAGTATCTCAGAGCTGAAGAGTGGCAGGTCCTTCAGCTGCCTGTGTCGGAGCACAAATGCAGGAATCACCAGCACCCTCAAAATGCCCAGTGTAAAACTGGCCATTGTTTCCTCCAAAGTCAGGGCAGAGTGGGAGACAAATCTCTCTTGCCTGTTCCTCCCAGGGCTGAGATGTTCAGTGTGTATCTGTGACAGAAGCTGTGAGTAAAACCTGCCTCCTACCCTGCCTTCCCACAGCCCCAGTGTAGCTGTTGGTGGGAGAAGGGAGCAGCACAGCACAAAAATGAGTGTGGCCCATGAGTAGTAACACCTCTGCTCTCCTCCCAGACATGGCAGTGCAGAACTTCGTGGGAGACTCGTTCAGAGGAGCCACCTGGGTCGCGCTGCACAACGGGGGTGGAGTTGGCTGGTGAGAGCTTGTTTGTGTTCCTAAAGCTGGGCTGTGAATCCTGCTCCTACTGCTGTGTGTGTGTGTGGGGAGGAGAGACAGAACTGCTGAGAAGACGTGTAGTACCAGAGGAGAACTGTGTTGTGATGGTGGGGAGGATGGGTTTGGAATCAAGGACTGAAAGGACAAATTATAAAGCAAAGCATGCTGTTGTACGACTCTTTTTCTAATTAATGCTCATCTGTCCAGAAAAAGTATTTTGAACACTGGCCACAGCATAGTTTGAAGAACTTAATCTGATGAACAAGGACAGTCTGCTGTGGTCTTTTTGAACAGATCCTGCTTCCAGCATTGTCTTCACACATGCACAGCCAGAGTGTCAGTGGATGGATTATGCTCAGGTTTCCTCTCAAGCTGTTTTTGAACCTGTGAGCTTAGGACCCCAACAGAAGTGCTGCAGTGCCTGAGGGGTTATTGAGACAAACCAGCTCAGGTGCAGCAAACCCCCCAGTCTTTCTCTCCCTGCTCATGCCTGGGTAGCATTTAAGACCACAGCCAAGTAAGGACTGAACTAAACACCTCCTTCACTTGACATGCAGAACTAAGACAATTGCCTAGACTGAAAAGCAGAGTGAAAGAAATAATATTCTATATGGAGATGGAAACTCATCTCCTCCATCTGCCACTGAAAGGCTACCTGGATTGGCAGAGCTGCAGGAAGTGGGAAAACCTGGCCACACTGCAGTTTTAGTTCTGGTTTTTACTTCCCAGCTTATTCCAGCCAAGCCTCTCCCATTTTACAGTCATGTCTTCATTTGGTGGTGTCAGCAATCAAAAGAGACAAAACCCTCTGTTAAATACTGTGGTGAACCCTCATACTGCCCTGTTTCTAACAGTGCTGGAATATGCCAAAAACAGCAAGCCAAAAACTACGAAGAGCTTGTAGCAGCTGGTATCCTCAGAGACATTTTATGATAATTAATTGTTATTCATCTGGATAAGCTGAATCTAGAAAATATCCCTTCAGGTCAGTTGAAGAACTCCCTTGCTGTACTCTTAATTCCTTTGATTTCTATGACATAAATACTGCACAGAAGGGTGCAAGAGAGCAAAACTGCACGAGGGCAAAAGAAAACTTTTTGAGGACTTAAGCATGTGGAGTGAAGATTTGCCTTTGCTGATTTCAGTGAGAAGGACCCACAGCCATGATTTCATTCACAATTTCCATAATTCTGAATGGGAAGCACATACCAGAATGTCTCCCTACTCTGGTCATCTCAGTCTGAGGCTCCAAAGGTAGCAGCAAACAAGTTCTATCTTAATTTCCTCAGCCGAGTTTAACCTTTAAAAATATCTCCTTATGAAATACAAGCAAAGCAAATCACTTTTCACAACATGTTGTGCCAAGTATTTGGGATATTTTTATGATAATTATAATGATTAGAATTGCTAAAACAATTGCTTATGCCACAAATGTTCTGTGCATTGAGGATGCTTACTTCAAAGGATACAAATGATCCTATTCCTTTCTGGTCTCTCTGAGGCCAATCCTTCCAGGACACTTTCAGCCCTCTCTGCTACTCAAAGACAGCTTGGCTGAATAGTGAGACTGCCCTTAGCTCTAGAAAACTGGCCCTGACCACACTGCAGTTTCAGTTTACTGTTTCAGTTACTCTTTTAGTTGTTTTGTAACTGGAGTTACATCATTAAAAGAAACTTTGCCACAAGGCAGAGCAGATTTATGCTGTAATTTATGTAATGCATCAGAAAATTAGAGTGTGGCCAGTCACTGAAATCAAAATATCTCTGGAGAAACAGGGTTTGGTTCTCCTTTTTGTCGTTTCCCATGGCTGCTTGGGGACTTGTGATTGCAGAACAGTATCTGCTTGCCTTGTTCTTGGAGCAGCATATCCCTCTGTGATTAAATTACTGTGCCTTAGTGAAGAATGCAGGGCCTGAAAATTAGGTGTGTGTCTGCAGAGCCTCCACAAGGCACCATGCTGAGGCTCAGCTGTGGTGACCGTGTTGTGTCACTAAGTGCCCTGGCCTGGAGACCCCCAAAGCCAGGCCAGGCAGGTGGCTCTTCTTGGCTTAACTCAGGTGGCACCACCCTGGCAGGTGAAAGGGCTGCACCCCTTTGCCTTCTGAGGAGACACAGGAGTAATTTAAAAGTAGCAAAAGAAGAAAAACAAACCCCAGCCATAAAAAACTACCTTTTTGCCTCGAAAACATAGCTGATTTTAAGTTTTTGACCTGTTTTGCTTTTTCTCTGGAGGACCAAAAATCCCCCTGACTTTGCCATAAAGAAATCTCCACATCTTTGATAAACTCTTTTTGTCATTAGCTGATTTGGAAATGTGAAAATGAAAGTTTATACACATTTATAAACAAAAATACATGTGATTAGAGTGACATCCAGTTGTCTTTGGCAAGGTTCTGGCCTTGGAGTTCAGAAATGGGTAATTGCACTGTGTTTAGCTGCCAGTCCTTCCTGCAGAGGCTGGGCTTGCCTGGAACTGCTGGCAGATCTGCTGTGTCTTCTCTTTGAGACTGCACAAGGGCCTTTTACATGCTTTATTTTCTGTTCCAGCCTTGTGGGACAAACAAGAAAGGCAGGATTAATATTTATTTAGCTGGAATCTGCATCACATGTACTCTGGTAGAGACTTAAGATTAACATAGTCTTGACTATAATTACAGCAAATGATTGTTATTCATTTTGCTGCCTGTTTGTTTGCAGCAGAATGTATATTAGCACAGAGCCTGGATAACCTGTGGTAACAAAAAGGCAGAAGCAATTTAAGAATCCATCTGCACTGTCAACAGTGTGACATCTTGATTGTGAGAGAGGCCTTGTTTTCTTTGATCATCTTAGGAGGAGACATCTGGAAATTATAGGAGGTAGCTTAGGTCAAAATGCCACATGTTTCTTTAATTACCTGAAAATGTGACCCAATGCTAATGAAGGCAGAGAGTAGTTTTTCTAGAAAATCCATCATAACAAACATTGGCATTTAATGTAGGAGTGGTTTTAGGCAGTAGAACAGATCCTGGTGACTGATTCTGATTTGCACTGGAGTAACTCCATGGAAATCGATGGAAAGGCTTTAAATTTGCCAAGTGCAAGAAGATCAGATGCTCCTTGTTCACACCTAAGCTTCAAAGGATGCTCTTTGGGATTCTGTGGACAGAGGGAATTTTTGCCACTGACAGAACATAATCTTCCTGTAATGGAATATCTTCATAAAACACTTCTTCAGAGGTTTCTGTGGCTTTGGACTCTGACAGTAAAGAGTAGTGCTCTGTTCTTTGGCCTCTGTACACAGGAGCAGCAGAGTATGGTGGACTGACTGGCTTTAGCACAATTACATTTGTTGTCATCCAGTCTGGTCCCCTCTTTTGGAGAGGACAGTAACAACATGAGCTATTCAAAAAATAGAATTTGCAAAAATACAGATGTTTGGCTGTTTGTATTCATCCCCAGATGAGACTACAAGCAGAACTAGTGAAAGACTTCACACAATAAAAACATCCTGGGAATTAAATTTCAGGCTGAAAAGAGTTGACAGTCTCAATCAAAAAGAATAATTTTATTTTGAAGAGTCAGATCCTACAATATTTAAACATCTCAATTGAAAATAGGACTTTGTTTCAAATTTTCCAGTTAAAAAGCCTCATTCATTCAGTGATGCTCTGCTGTGAGAACTGTCACTTTCAAGACAACTCTGCCTTTCACAGAAAATGCATTTGTAATAGTGACATATCTGATAATGGAGAAGTGAAAGGAATTCAGAGAATGAATTTGATGTGATGGTGGTGAGATGTGGAGCCCTGAGTTCCTTGCTGAGCTCTGTGAAAGGGTCCTACTTAACACACATGTACTGTATGTGAGTAGTAGTCGAAATGCAATGAATGTCATGTGAGTAACAATGTTCCATTGAAACTGAGAAATGTGAGCTCTAGTTTCAGGAAGTAGATCTCAGGTTTGTGAGGCTCTAGTTTAGCCTCAATTCCCTGTTTCCTCGGAAGCTCAAGTTACTGCTAGAAAATACACATTAAGAAACAATTCCTTCCTGGACTGGAAGACTCTCAACTCCTATCTGATTAATGGGCATGTCTGATGTTGTTCTATGTAAATTTTGTAAACTTATATTAACCATAACACTCAGAGGACAAAATCCTGCCTTCAGGGATTTCCATTGGTGTCTCATCCCGTGTTGTACGATATGCCCTGTCCCTCAGGTACTGCTGATGCTGAGCTCTAAAATGCCAGAACTCTCACAGATTTACAGCAAGATAAATCTCCCAGCTGCATCCACCACTATTCACCATATGCCATGGAATGGGAGCTGAGCAGGCCGGATTCTGAAGTCAGACAAGATGTTTTGCTCTACGTGTTTTCCCTGTCCTTTAAAACCAGACTGTTATTTCTCCCAAGAATAATCTGTTCGTTTTAACATATTTCTGTTCTTCTTCTGCCAATAAGTCTGCTTCCTGAAAAGTTGGCACTGATGTCTTTAAACATCTCTGTATCTCATACAAAATGAATGATGGTTTTGGAAATGATTGAGGCAGATGTGCATTAAGTGGTGGTTAACACTTTTTAAATAAAATGCTTATGCTCTGTCATTTGTCCCAAGAGAATATAAATAGATCCATCTGCCTGCTGCTGTAAGCACACTGTCACCCTCACGATCCTGGCTAGATGGCAGCTGTAGTGCAGTAAACATGAGGAGCTGAACCTTTAAAAACACCCTGAGACAGGTAAATCTCTGGCCCTCAGATCTGCTAACCTTTCTCCACCAGTTTTTAGAGCCAGTACACAGTGCAGGAGTCAGGAGATACAGAGCAAGCTTAATTTTTGGTATCCCTGCTTGGAGCAGATCCTGACTCCCAGCTGGGCATTACAAGAAAGATGGACTAGGTTTGCTGCAGGTTAGGAAATTAGGACTTTGCCTGCTAAACACTCCTTTTCTTTTATCATAAGTATAAAACATCACTGATAGTCTCTTATCCAGAATAATTTCTGTATTCTCATCTTCCTTCTTGCAGTACAACTGAAAAAATCCTGTCAATTTTGTGGTATTGGTTTGAATTATGTTTATTTGATTCTCTTACTTTTTTTTTTTTAGGGGTGAAGTGATCAATGGGGGATTTGGCCTGGTTTTAGATGGGTCCAAGGAAGCTGAAGAACGAGCTAAGATGATGCTCAGCTGGGATGTTTCCAATGGAGTAAGCAAAACTCATATATGTATATTTTAATATTATTTTTTTTTTTAATTCAGGGGAATCTTGCTTGTATACAGATCAAAACACAGAGTTGTGCTGATGGAAAAGGTGTTTATGATTTCTCTAGCTGCCGGTAGAATTTCATCCTTACATGCTGGCAGAGAATTACGCCCTTTGATTTCATCGCTGAAAATGCATTGAAGTGACATTTTTCTTTTAAAATATTTATCCCACTACAAAAGCATTGACTGCTTAAATGATACTGTTATCCAAAGGTAGTGCTAGTTTTACAGAGCTGAGATGGAGTGCACAATTATTTTTGGTGAGGGAATTTTGTAAGTTTACAAGGTACCTGGCTCCGCCAGTGTTTATCTGTCCAATGTTATGCATGGAAAAGTACCACGTCTACCCAAATGCTACTCATAAAAATGAAATATTACAAAAACTACTTGCAAAATCAGAAGGGAAACTAAAACCTGGCAGAGGGTTGAAAGATTTATTGTCACGAGTTGGGTGCCAGTTTTTGCACAAACAGGGTGCAAGGTGGGAGTGGCGAGAGAAATGTCTGATTTTTGCACCCCTTCATTCTGCTGTCTGACAGGTCGCCAGGCGCTGCTGGTCGGGCAATGCCTTTGCTTATGAAACCATCTGCCAGGCAATGAAGGAGAATGGCACGCTGAGGGTGACTCTCCCTCACAAGGTGGAGGATGAGAACATCTTGGAGCAAGCCGTGCAACATTAGTGGTACTCCAAGCGCAGTGTTGCTCCTGCAGATATATTTGAAGTTGCTTCCTTGATATCCTGTTTTGCTCTCTGGCCAAATGGATAAAAGCCTTGCAAATGTCTGTTCCATGTGAGCTCTTTTTTTCCTCTCTAACTTATTAATGGGGCAAATCTGTTTGAGTTTATGATAGGTCCACCAGGAACAGTCTTTTCACCCACATATTTGGAACAATGTTTGCAATAACTGTTCATGATGGGAAAGGAATGGGAATTTTTCCCCTAAAACATTAAAGGGGAAAAAAAATCCCCCAACAACCAAGCAGTCACTTATTCCTGATAATAAGTAAATTAATGTGTGTACAAAAGTAATTCTTAGCTGTCCTGTCTCACGCTAAGCATGGTTGTTGCACAGCACATGGGTTTCATTCTAACACAAAGAGTGGCAGCAGTCCCTTCCCCTGTGGACTTGCTCTGGAATGTCACTCAACCCCCTGGCACTGTGTCCATCACCTCTTGGAATGGAAAGGAGTGTTACACACATAAACCTGCCTGTGCTGCTGCAGAGGGCATGTGATGAGCTGCAGACTCAGGACTGTGAAATTCTAGCCCTGCTAGAGCCCACGGTACCCACAGGTGAGCACGCTGCAGTTCTGCACTGCCTCTGCTGCTAAGAAAGGGAAGAGTTTATTTTGAATCACAAGTTCTTTACTCTGTTCACGTACTGTGTCTCTCTCCAGATGAACAGTGAGAGTCTGGCATCTGCTTGAAACTGAGCCTTCTGTGAAGTGCAATCTGCAGTTGGTAGGAATTGCTTTACATTATGGAAAAAACCTGCACGCATTGCCAATTCACATGATTGAGATGGGAGTAGTTGTCAGGCAGATTTGACAGCCTTTGCTTTGACATATGTTACGCATTACCTTATTAATAATCACAGTGGACTAGGTCCAAAGTTAGTTTCACACAACATCAATACCCTATTCTAATCTTTGTAGCCCAAAACCACTGCTGGTTCTTGCTTTGTCAAGAGGAACAACCAGAAAATACACTGGCTTTTCTTGCACCAAGGACTGTGGAGCTGTTCCATAGAATCATCTTAATTCTGAGTTGAAAATGCCCCATAGACGAGATGTTGAAGAAACATTTATCACAAATTTTTTACCTTTGTATTATTCAGTACTGAGGTACCTGCCAGCATGTTCACCTTTACATCCCAGGCACAAAAGGAGCCTTATTCTTGTCCTAGTAGCCTCACTGCCCAGAGGACACAACCTTACCAGTATAGCCATGTTTAATGTCTCCCTGGGAGCTTCTAACTGGGCTGCCTGTAGGGACACACAGTACCCATATGGATGAGCGCTATAAACAGCTACAAGTTGAAATTCAGATTATGAAGTCTATTAATGAGGCAGCATGAGTTAAGGCAAAATGGGGTACAGGAAGGCAGTGAACTGGTGAGCAGTTGGTCTTATATATGACTGTCCACTGGAGTTTATTTCAGTATTGTGGTGTGTAGTTATATGCATATGTTTAAATCTACTTCGGTTGTTTAACTGCAAATCTCAAGCACTTAACAAATGTGAACTGGCTGAGGTTTACAATACCTTTGGGAGGGCACAGGGAAACACTAACCTGTTGCTGTCAGGGATGAAATAGCGGGGGGTTTCCAGCACACAGAAACCATAAACAGCCACAGTGTAAAGCTCCCTTTAGAGCCCTGCTGAGCCTTGATTTATCTGTCCTCTACGTGTGTGCAGGGAAGCTCAGACTGTGAATAGGCTATGTTGTGTGGGGGTGCTGATGTCATTTTTAGGTAGCTGACCTCACTGCAGGACAAAGCCAGCACAGGAAGAAGAGTTTTACATCCATCCATCAGTAGGCATTGCATTGGATCTGATCTGGGCAGGGGATGTGCAATCAGTGAATTTCTGCAGTGCACAGAAGTCTCAAGCTTGCCAGGCTGAACCATCCTTTCTATGAATCTCAGCACCTTAATGCTTCCCTAAAATGCAGACGCTTATCCTGGCAAGCTCGTGCATGGTTGCAGATGGAGGCAAGAGCTTGGTGACAGGTTTTACATCCTTCAACCAGGGATGCACCTTTGTGTTAAGCAATAAACTTGCGTGCAGACCTATCTCTTCCTAGGAACATGAAGGAAGGGACTGCAAAGACCTCCACAGGGAGATTGGGATGGCTGGGGCCGCCAAGGACAGGGAAGACCTACACCCTGGAGCTGTGTGTGCCTGGCCCGAGTTCACACCCTGGCTGTAGGAGGTTTTTGCTGCTCAGAAAGGAGGAATAATCTGAGCAAAGAAGGATCACAGCACCACCTGCTGGGACTGCTCGACAGTCCCACAGCAGCAGGGAACTGGAAAATTTCCATAGCAAATACAGGATAATTTCACTTTTTCGTTAAGTGTTGGACATCCATAAGGCAGCTGAACATTCTCAAGGAGAAAGCTTTGCCCAAGAATAAATTAAAAACTATATATGCATTAGCTGAATTTATAGGATATTTTTCTCTTTTTTTGGTGCTTTTCTATCTTGGGTGATGCTGTGCCAGGGTCATGCTTGAACAGTGACTGTGCATTGCCCAGGGTTGGCCCGTAGCACTGTTTCCATATTTCCACTCAGGGTGTTCTGCTAAAGAATTTCCCTCTCTCAGCTCTCTGAGCGTGGCTGCACCCTTAGCACACACCATCCTACCCCTCTACTTGTGAGGCCACAGCTGGGATGCTGTGTCCAGTTCCGGGCTCCTCAGTACGAGAAAGACATGGAGCTGGTGGAGAGGGCTCAGTGCAGGGCCACAGAGGTGATCTGGGGTCTGAACATCTCTCTGATGAGGAAACTGGGGGAGCGGGGCTTGTTAATTCTAGAGAAGACAGAGGGGACCTCATGAATCCATATACCTATCTCAAAGCTATGTGTCAACAGGATGGTGCCAGAGTCTTTTCAGTGGTGCCCAGCACCACGATGAAGTGCAACGGCCATAAACTAGAACACGAGATGTTTCACCTCCACACGGGGAACAACTTTGCATTGAGGGTCCCTTAATTCTGGGACTCCTCCTGGCCATTAGCAGGGACATCAGCACAATGCCCAGGCCCTGAGAGGGCTCCAGCGGTGCCGCTGGATGTCGCAGGAGCCGCTCCCGCTGTGCCGTTTGCCCCCGGCCTGTCCTGCCCGGGGCAGCCCCGCTCCGTCCCGTCCGGCGCGCCGCTCCGCTCTCCGGGTTTGCCCGGCGCCGCCCGCTCCGTGGCTCCGCGCTCCGCGTTTCCGCTGCGGCCCGCGCCGGCCCCGCCCCGCGGCTCCGGTTTCAGGCGCTGCTACAGGGACCCCCAAGATGGAAACGCAGGGGCTGCCGGCCGCGGAGGCGGCCCGGGCCCGGCCCGCCGCGCAACATGGCGGCCCCGCCGCGCCGCCGCCGCCCGGCTGGGACCCGCCGCCCGCCGCCCCCTCCTCCGCCGGCAGCACCCCCCGCGCCGGGCCTCTACGTGAGCTTCCCGGTGCTGCTGCTGGAGGAGAAGCCGGAGCCCGGCGCCAGCCCGGCGCCCAGCGCGCCGCCGGCGGGGCCCCGCACCCGACAGCGACGGGCTCCTGCTCGTTTTCAACGTGGTGCGCGGTGCGGCCGAGCCCGGCGCGGGCGGCGGCGAAGCGGGGCGAGCCCAGCCCGGCCCGCCGCCCGCCGAGCCGCCGGAGGAGGCCCCCGCCTCGGCCCCGCCGCCGCCGCCTCCTCCTCCTCCCCCGCCGCCGGCACCGCTGCCCCCCGCGGGCGGCGATGGCGGCGGGGCGGAGGACGGCGCCTTCTCGGGGACCATCACCATCAACAACCAGAGCCTGCTGGTGCGCATCGAGAACGGCGTCCTGACGCTGGGGCCCGGCGCCGAGCAGCCCGCGGGCGCCGCGCCCCCCCGCCGCCGCCAGCCCCGCCGAGCCGCCGGGCGGCCCGCGCCCGCGCTCGCCGCCGGCCTTCGCCTGCCCGGAGCCGCGCTGCGGAGAGGCCTTTCCCCGCAAGCAGCAGCTGCGGCTGCACCGGCTCTCGGCGCACGGCGGCGGCGAGGACGGGCGGGGCGGCGCGGCGCGGCCCTTCGGCTGCCCCGTGCCGGGCTGCGCCTGGTCCTTCGCCACGGCCTACAAGCTGCGGCGGCACCTGCACTCGCACGACAAACTGCGGCCGTTCGCCTGCGCGGCGCCCGGCTGCACCAAGCGCTTCACCACCGTGTACAACCTGCGGGCGCACAGCCGCGCCCACGAGCAGGAGGCGGCGCACAAGTGCGAGGCGTGCGGGCAGCGCTTCCCCAGCGCCGCCCGCCTCGCCGCCCACCGCCGCCGCAGCCACCTGGAGCCCGAGCGGCCCTTCCGCTGCGACTTCCCCGGTAAGCCGCCTCTGGGGCTGGGCTCCCTTCCCTCCCCTTCCAGAAATTGGGATCCCTGCCCTGAGGCCGTGCGGCACTCGGCTCACTTCTTCTGCTCCCGCTTCTCCTTCCCCTTCGTGGTACCCCAGAGTGTCAAGGAAAGTTCTCCTCCAAACCACCTCAGTTACCAAGAGAAAAAGTTTGGGAGCTGGAGGATGCTGTGCCTTTCCTCCTGTGACTTTGTGCTGGTGCAGTGAAACACCGCAAGACACGGCGCCAGCGTTCAGTGCGCCATAACCCAGGCTATACCTGATTGCCCACCTTGGCAATACAATTGTAATTCCTGGGAATAATGTGGAGGATTTCACTGTTTGGTTTTTTTCCCTTTCCCTCGATGTAATATCCTGAAAAACGATCCTGAAAATACCTCGCTAAAAGCTGTGAGGGAGAAAAGAGTGCAGTTTTGTGACTGAGTTTTGTCAAGCAGATGTGCTACTTCCCTTTTCTCCCCAGGCTGTGAGCGAACGTTTATCACAGTGAGTGCATTATTCTCCCACAATCGAGCCCACTTCAGAGAGCAAGAGCAGTTCTCCTGCTCATTCCCTGGCTGTAACAAACAGTATGACAAGGCCTGCCGACTGAAAATCCACATGAGGAGTCACACAGGTATTCACAGAGATGATTTGTACACGGGGAAGTACATGGAGCATAGTGTGTGGAAAGTGGACTGCAGTGTGCTGGAAAAACTGAAAGTCAGGAAGGGTGACATTAGTTATTTGGAGTCAGAGAAAGCATTTGATTCTTGGCCTTCTGGGGGTAGGAGTCCGCTGAATCAAGTTGTTGTATGCAAAGTAGTTAAGCACATATGCAAAGCTGTGGCTTTTGTCATTGCAGAGCTGTGGCTTTTGTCGTTGTGCATTCTGTCCAGAAAAAAACTATCCCAGCTCTATTCCCAAGTTCATAGATGTTCAAAACGTTGCATAAATTTTACTCTTGATACAAACAAACAGCTGAAAAACTCTCAGAGCATGTGGAATGTATGTACCAAGGTTTGGAACAGTAAGAAGGTAAATTTCAGCTCTGGCAAGCATGCCTGACTTGCAAGGACCACTGCAAAGCTGAAATACAGCCTTGTCATGTTACTGGTGTGTTCTCTCTTTTCCTGGTTTCATGGTTTTTTAAAGTGTCACTTGAAGTTCATAGGTGTGATGGAAACCAAATCACATACTTCACAGTCTTGTAATCAAGACGCAGTGGCAGATCATGAAAACAGGAAAAGACAGTTTGGTTGTGTTTCTGTTTTGAGTAATGCTGTTACTGACTATTGAAGCACCTTCAGGATATGAGGTGGATTGATAAATACTTGTGCTCTCTGATGCAACAGCATGGAGTTAAAGAAAGCCCAGATTGTAGGAGGGGGAAGGTGCATGATAGTACTCCACAGTGCATTGCAGGAGGGGCTGGTTGAGTTGTCTTGTCTTAAATTAATTCAGCTTAAGAAGGTTTTAATATTTTCTACTAGCAATAAGTGTTTTGTATTAGATTATTAATGTAGCATTTTTTTATTCAAGGTGAAAGACCTTTTATCTGTGACTTTGAAGGCTGTGGCTGGTCTTTTACGAGTATGTCCAAGCTTCTGAGGCATAAAAGGTAAAGGAAGCTTTTTCTGATTATACTGTCCTAAGCCACTGGCTGCTCATCTTTGTTTCTCTTCCAATGGCTAAGCAGTAGTGGATTTAATCATGCCAATGACAATTTCCTTCCCTTGTAGGAAACACGAAGATGACAGGAGATTCATGTGCCCAGTAGAAGGCTGTGGGAAGTCCTTCACGAGAGCAGAACACTTGAAAGGCCACAGTATAACTCACCTTGGTACAAAACCATTTGAGTGTCCAGTAGAAGGTACTGCTCCACTCTCATATGTGTTTCCTGGTAACTATTGTGTATTTTTGTGTAAAGGTTAGACAAAAACCTCCTGTGCTTGGTACAGGACTGGAACAATTTAGAGTGAGTCTTCCAGCAGGGTTTGAAGAGGTAAAACTAAACAGAAGTCTTGAACAAGTGATCATTCCCAGAGTTAGGAATGACAGAGCAAACTCTGTTTCATACTGTAGTTTGACCACCCTCACCACTTCAGTGGGACTCCAGAAGCAAAGATTTTTGTTGGATGTGATCTGGATTATTTAGCTCTTTAAAGTAAAGCAGCTCTATTTGATTGTTTCTCCTTTTTATGGTGTTTCCAGCAGTTGTCATGAAGAATTTCAGATGCCATACTGTTAAAAGGTTGTGCTTTATGCTGAATGACTTAAGAGTTTCATGTTGTCAGAAAGAAGTTGTTAAACTGTCCTACCCTTTGACAGGTTTGCTTTCTTGTGGCTCCTCTGAGTGTATGCATAGGTGCTGAAAAATAGCAAGTAGAGGATATTCTGATTTGTTAAGATGTTAAATATGAACATTAAATTGAAGCTTCATTAAAGTTGAAACTTCAAAGCCTTACATGTCTTCTTGCAGGCTGTTGTGCAAAATTTTCAGCACGAAGTAGTTTGTATATTCACTCCAAAAAACATCTTCAGGATGTGGACTCGTTAAAGACGCGGTGCCCTGTTTCCAGCTGTAATAAGCTGTTCACTTCCAAACACAGTATGAAAACGCACATGGTCAAGCAGCATAACTTCAGCCCAGGTAAAGTGTTTGTATGAGAGGGTGGTGCAGTGGAAAAATTAAATGTTTTATTAAGGAAAATTTGTAATTACTGACATTGAAATCTGAGTTCCATTGATATGAATGACAGAATCTTCTCTGAGACTGAAGTTGGTTTCACCCTCCTCTAAAATTTTCAGTGGGATCTCTGGGTATCAGAAAGTGATACTTGAGATTGACCTCTTGACTTGAAATTGTGAGAAATTGCAGCATTTTTCAATGAAGCATGTCCTTTTCCATGCCATCTGTAAAATATGAATAAGGACTAAAAGGATTTCTCTTTTCACCCCTTTCAGTCCTCTACAACCTACACTTAGCCTGCACTGCCTTAGTGTTATTTTTTGGCAAGTGCTTTTATAACTCACGTTTATCAGTAAAAGAATAAACTTATTTTGGTTACTTTTCCGTAAATCTGCTTTCAGGGAAGGTGGGAAGTGTTTTAGCAGGCTAAGAATATAGACTTTTATAGAATTTTAAGCTTCCTTTTCTTCCTGTTGTCTGTGGAAGCTCTGTCTTATAACCAAACCCTTCTCTTCCAGATCTCCTAACTCAGCTAGAAGCAACCTGCTCCCTCACCCCCAGCAGTGAGCTCACTAGTCCAGGGCAGAGTGATCTCAGCAACATCGACCTCGTCTCCCTGTTTTCCAACGTGCCCAGTAACAATTCTGGAATTGCAGGGGACATGGCGCTGGTGAACTCTGGAATCGTCACCATCGATGTGGCTTCGGTGGGCTCCACGCTGGGGGGGAGCCTGCCTGGCAGTAACAGTTCCCTAAGCCAGGCAGTTGATCCCTTGATCCTGGTGGCAAGCAATGACATGCCCCAGAGCCTGGACAGTTCTCTCCTGCTGGGAACCAGTGCGACGGTTCTACAGCAAAGCACTTTAAATTTGGATGATGTACAGACTGTCAATGCCGAAGCCTTGGGTTCGCTGGCGTCTCTGTCAGTGAGGAATTCCAGTCAGGATGTGCACGGCCTGACGTGCAGCAATAATTTAACAGTAGACACAGCCACTTTGACTCCTTCCAGCAGCCTCGGCAGCACCAATGTGCCTGAGTTACTGACACCAATTAAAGCTGAACGGAATTTGCTTCCCAGCTCAGATGTGGTTGGTCAGCAGGAGGGCAGCAAAGTAGTGACACAGTTTGTGTTCTCCAACCCTCCAGGGAGTTACAGTGCACAGAAGGAAATGGATCTTGGCGCAGTGACTGGCAGCTCGTTTTTGGTACGGAGTAACTGTATTCACTTCACCCCTAGATGAGACAGCCTGACTTTGGGGATATCCCTGGCTGCTCACACCTTATTGGGAGACCTTTCAGATCTTGCAGATCATGCATTTTGTCTCTCTTCTGATGAAAGATGTAGAATGATACGTTGAGCAGTGTGTTTTCACAGGTAGATTCAGTGTGGTGACAAGTTCTAAGAAATACTGAAATTCTGGTGGGGACAGTTTAGGAAGAACCTTTCAAAATAAGCAGCCACCCATCAGAAATGGAATTTGCAAGAACACGCAAGAATAAGTGTTACACGTGTTACTTGTTCATTTCATTCCAGGGAAAGATTTGGGCTGTAATAGTAACTGCAGCGTTTTCATTCCAGTCTGCATTCCTCTTTTAAGTACTTTTCCCTTTTTGTTTCACTGTGTTATTGCAGATTTAACTTTTTGTTTATGTTACGAAGTACATGTTTACACTCTTAAAATCTGAGCACTTACAAATGTGGAGCTAACTTCTTCTTGTGTTGAGCTCCAGATATTGAGTAGCTACAGTAGATATTGAGTAGAAATGCTAATCAGAAGATCAGGGCAAACTAGAATTCAGTGTTTGCAGCGCAGAAGATAACTGCATCTGAGAACTCATTAGTGTGTGAAAACTCATTAGTTTCATTTTCTTGTTTTGTTCTTAATTCCAAAAACTTTGCATCTCTGGGCTTTTTTTTTTCCCTTTAACTAGGAGAGCAGTGGGTCTGCAAGAACAGACTATAGAGCCATTCAGCTGGCCAAGAAGAAGAAACAAAAAGGGAATGGCAGCAGCACAGGTGAGAAGCCATTAGTTCTGTTATATGTATTGAATAAAAATGTTTAGTAATTTTGGCAGTGCAGTGGAAGCAGGTTTCTGAGTAACATTCTTAAATGTCCTACCCTGTTTATTGATAGTTAAAATAATTATGCATGTGGTGTACCATCTGTTACTCAGGATAATCACATTCTGTGGAATATCAGATTCACGGGAAGTTTACAAGGAAAGCTGTGCCCTATGTTTCATGATTATTAACAAGACACTAGCTGTCCATCTCTTCATCTGCTTCTTATTAAAACTAAAAATTAGATTACTGTGCTTTCTGTTGTTTATGCTCTTGGTCTTATCTAGGGGGTTCTTTTACTCAGTACAGACAATGGAAATTTCAGATAGATTTTGCTGTTGTGCTTCACTTAGTAACAGTGTGAAGGAATTTATTTTTTGATTATCTAGATATAATCAAACCTCTCTCTTATACTTTAGCCTTGTAGAGCATTCTTGTGCAGGGTGAGTTTAGGTCATGATTCCAGATGTGTCTTCTTAGTTTGACTCAGAGCCATTTGATGTGAATAATAACTATTCCTTTGTCAGATCAAACGTGGTCCATGGTTCCCTGGACTTGCATGAGCTCAGGTGTTTGAGTTGTGTCTGCCTTTGGGACTGGGGTGGACAGTTTACATTATTCCGCCTCTTATTTATAAAGTATATTACAGATTTATCATACATGAATATCATATATATAGAGTGAGTTTAGTGCTGCCTTGCTGTCTCTTAGATCTCCATCCTCTGAAAAGCAAGGCAATAGTTTTTGAGGTGGTTAAGAGACTAGTTGTGATCTGAGAACTGTTTTGTTTGTGTATTTGTAAAATGCATGTGTGCATACATTCTGTCTGATTCAGCAAATCATCACATGGAAGGATAAGTGCTTTATGAAGCTAGTTCTAAGGGGCCTTATATTATTAAACGTGTATCATCAAACATGTCTTTTGGACATCAGTTTAAAAAATATTATTGCACTTTGCATGACTCCTAAGATGACCTCAGAAAATTCCTGTTTCTGTTCCTGTTCAAGATTCCCAGTAGTCCACTTTTCACCACCTGTTGCCTTAATGGTATGCTGTGCCTCTCAAAGTGGTCTAGAGAGTTTTGTATTTCTGTGTGGTTTAACTAGATTGAGTGAATACTGTAGAGGGAAGTTCAGGGTTTAAATGTAGGTTATCCAATCCCTTCATTTATTACAGATTTTTTTTTTCAAAATTCAAACAGAAACCTGAACTGACAGGACTGTATTATTACATTTGTTTTGATTAGGGTTTTGGTTTTCAGCTTGTGATACAGCAGCTGGTTCATCCTGCTTTAAACTGAAAAGAAGCCTAAGGTTGTGATAGTTGTACTTGTGTAGCCTGTTCTACCTAGTAGTCCTTGAAATCTTCCTGTCAATAATGATCTTTGCTATGCTTTTTTTACAGTTCACAAAAATCATGTGCATGACTTCTCAGGAAATGAGTTGCAGATTGAAAAATAAAAAATGCAATCCTGCTTCCTAATTCCTTTCTATAACACCACAAATATGCTGATGTTTCTGTGCTACCGCAGGGGAGGGCCCTAAGCTTAGCAGTTTGTGACTTTTCAATGGTGTTCACGTAAAAAGGTGCTCAGCCAGCAGCTGGAGTTCACCAGCTGAGTGCTCTCTGCCTTTTAGCAGTTGTCAGATGGTGCTTAATTATATTGCACTGCTGTGGGCATTTGCTGCGTGGTATAGACAGCTGCAAAAAGTTGAAAAATACTAGCAGAAAACTCTATCAAATTCATCTAAATATTAAAATTGCTTTCTTTTAGGGGCTTCTGGTTCTGGTCAGAGGAAAAACAAGGGTGGTAAAGTAAGCCCTACCAACTTTTCTTCCTCTACTCCTGGCAGTCGACTGGGTGGTAACATAGTTCTGCCAAATGGAGGGCTGACAATAAGGGACCCTGCCACTGGAGCCCAGTATGTGCAAATTCAGCTTCTTCAGGTAAGAGCTGAGGAGAAAAAAACATGCTCAGCTTCTCCAGACTTGCATTTATGGAGGAATTTGAGTGAACTCAGGTACTACTGCCCCTGGATGGAGTCTTGAGCTCTGCAGTATTCTTACATTATTCCGCCTCTTATTTATAAAGTAAATGAGATGGACATGAAAATGTTCCTGCAAAAAGAAGTTTTAGCCTAAACTGTTACTTCTCTTATCCATTGAAATAAAGTTTAAAATTTTAAAAAACCGAAACCTATTAATTAGTGGGGGCTGATTAGTGGTGCATGGCAGATAATAGGTTTTTGCCTGGTGTAGCTGTGTAGTATTCAGAGAAAGGGTAAGTTCCTTCTCCTTCATTGCTAACAGCTCTGTTGAGAAGAGACCTATGGGCAGAGTTCTGCATGGATCTATTTTTTGATGGGTGTACACATTTGTAACTTTCATGTTAAATATCAACTTCATGAAAGCATGATGAAACCTGTTGTATGTTTCTCTGTTAGATTTGTTGAAAGAGGAACCCTTCCTTCCTCTTCAGGTCTTGCCAGTGTTTCAAGTCGATGAGGACAGGATAATAGGTTGTACACTGAGCCAGGTTCAGATTTGAGTTGTAGTTAGCTTTCCACATCTTTGTGGAGCTGGGCCTTACTAGTACAGTGCAGTGGCTTTATCAGATATTTTAAGGTTGTGAGACTGAGTGGAATTTGCCATATTGTGGTGAGATACCTGGGGGTGGTGTAACTTGATCATGTTTCTGCATTCACAGGATGATTCCCCAGGAGAGGGAGATCTTCCCTTTCAGCTGAGCTCTCAGTCTTCCTCCTCACATTCTCAGCTTACAGTGGATTTACCTGTTTACATACTTCAGGTACAGCATGTCAAGCCACTGGGTTTTATTGCCTTGCTTGAATGTAAAGACAGTTTACTGGGAGCACTCTCATGTTCTGCCTGATGAAAATATCTTGTTTTCCATTGGGAGTTGAATTCCATTCACAAGGAATAGTAAGCAGAGAGCTGCACTGCACAATGTATCTTGTGTCTGTTACCAACCTTTGACACATCAGAAGTGGTTGAGTTGTTTTTCCTCTGTTACTGAGTAATGAGTAACTAAATGTTACTTAAGTTTTTCTGAAATGCCCCACCCTTGTTTTCCTGATCCCATCCTGTAGATAGAGGTGGATCAAGAAAGAGGATCAGAATTGGAATGTTGCAGGCTACAGAAGAGGGGGATGGGAAGTGGGAAACAGAATCTTGAGCCTAGATTTTGGAGTGGTGCCCTTATGGGAGTGTCAGGTAAATTTAGAAGCCTGCTTAGGGACCTCATTTTTGATAAACTCTGCAATGTACCTATTCCTGCCAAGTGGGTTTCTCCTGGATAGAAAATAAATCTTTTTTAATGAGGAGGGGCACTTTCCTCAAAACCTATGAGAGAAGTGGGACTGTTAGCCGTGGTAGAGAGTTAAAGGAGGAAAAAGTGATTTAAAATCTATTTCCATCAGTAATGCTTATCTGAAGTGTTCCATAGAAAAACTGTGGCAGCACTGTTTGGGTGGATCCCTGAAGGGGAAGAGCTTTGGGTTTCCTCTGAGCCATTCCAAGCATTTCTCTGGTGTTGAATAAATGTCAAGATAATCTTGCTGATAAGCACTGAAACCATCTAGAGGTGAAAGTAGTTCATGCTGTCTGTTTGCTTTAACAGGAACCACACAATTCCACTGAAGATGATGCAGGCTCTGATAACTCTCAGTTCACTGGAAGCACAATAAATTTACAGGATCTGGAATGACGATTATTAAGAGCAGTTACTTGAAAACAAATTGGGCAATCATGACAGAGTGAGATTACTGTGTGGGCCTTTTTCCAAGGAAAATACGAAAAGTAGGAGAACTGAAGTATGGTTGCACTCTTTGTGATTTGCTTAAGACAGTTGCAGCTGAAAGATTTTCTTTAAAAATGTAAATCCCACTTGATGTGCCTGTGTATACCCTGTCTGCCTGGGGGTTGGGAGGCTGAGGCAGACTGCTGTACAGTGTTGTTTCAGGGAGAAGTACTTTATTACACTTCAAACTGAGGTAATATTTACTGTTTTCACAGGAAAGCAAGTATTCTACAGCTAACAAATGCAAATTTATAATCCTGCCTGCCACAGTTAAAACTTTCCTTCCACTGGTCTCCTCCTGAAGCCAGTGGCATCAAGGAATTAAGAGCTAAATTTTGCAAGTGTTTTCCACACACAAAGAAAAGGATTGTTTCGGCCTCTGTGTTTGGCAGAAAACCAGAATAAAGTGTCACATGTAACAATATTAATGTTCTATGCCATGAAAATGAGATGCTCTAAAATCTTTGTTTTAGAAAGCTAGATTCTAAATGTTAACTTAGCTGTGAATCAGTTTGTAGCTCATGTTGAGTTTCTCCCTTTCCTTGCTCTTGCATCCCAAATACTTTGCTGAATTCTTCCAGCAAAACTTGAAAAAGAAAACTGCAATAGAACTGTACTCACTGTAAGTGATTTGCTAAGAGTCCAACAGCATCTGAGAGAGGTTTGTTTTATCTTTGTGTTCCCTTTTTTGGGAGGAATGTTGACCGTCATGTAAATTTAAGCACCTTGATTTTTATCTCATCTATAACGCTGCCAAGTTACCTGTGAACTGGTCACTACCTTTTTATTTAGGGTTGTTTGGTGTTTTTGTTTTGTTAATTGAACACTGTTACCACGTGTTCCTTATTGCTATCCCAGAGTGTCAGGTGCACCTGGAGCTTCTGGCTGGTTTACAAAATATGCAGTTGTCAGAGTTTTTTATGAGGGGGAAAGAGTTGTTGCCCAGGAAGATTTGCCCCCGAAAAACTGCAGTTTCTCTTGGGGGGAGTGGTTGTATGTACTCTACTTACATGGATTGCAGACACCTAAATAAGTATAGGGTTGTATAGGGAAAATAACCACCTTTGGTTACGTTTTAAGGTAGTAATTTAATTGTTTCCTATGGTGATGTTCTGAATGCCTGTAAAAGTATGTATAGGAGTTTGATAAAAGACTGTTTGTACTTTTTTTTTTTTATTCTCAGTGAGGTGTGTGTATGCACGTATGTGTATTTTCTTTTTTTTTTTACAAAATAAGATATGTCACAGAGGAGAACGTTGTGATCTTTTTAATCTTGCACATATTTATTTATTTTACAGTTATACTGATGTTAAATTCACATGAGGTCGTTCAGAAATGCTTTTACTTCCTGTGCCTTTTGAACTACGTATGTGTCCATATAAATGCTTTTTTGATTGCAGACTTGGGGAGGAAAAAAGCATACAGGTTACAGTGAACTCCAGCTCCTGATCTGTAGGCAGTATTATATCTCTGGTTGAACCAGCTTTATTTTTCTATCTTTAGCCTAACCGAGCATTGAGGTCTCTCTGTTCCTCTCACTCTGAGTTTACAGCTTACATCCAGGGAAAGTGAACCCTCTCAGGCTAAGTTTTCAAACCAGTTGGTAGCTGAGGTCCACCTGGTGGCTGTGGCTGCAGCACGGAGTCCACTCCTGAGAGGTGGAAGGATTGAGGAGGAATTGTGCTGAAGGGTCACCGTGCTCTCCCTGGAAGCTGAGACACCTCGAGCTCCCAATGCCTGCATTATTCTTTTCTCAAGGACCATACCAGTTTGTAATCCATTAAAATGGCCAAGGAACACTCCATCTTTTTATGGGACTTGCAACCAAATCTTTCTACTTCTGAAAATGTACCTCACTCGGCTTTGTAAGTGAATGTAAAGTGCTAACCTCTTGAGGGCAGAAACTTGGATCACTTGGCTAGGGCTCCATTGCTGGCAATGGATACCTGAAGAACTGCTGGTGCAAAAGGGTTAATAAAGCTTTTTTTTTATGGTCAGTTTGTCACTGGGTATTGTTCTTTGCATGGATGCATCTGACACAAAGCTAATTACTGGCAGCTTGATTTCTGCAGAGAGCTTGTGGTTTTCCTTCAGTTGTGTCTTCTCCACCATAGTGGGGCAGAGTCTACAATGGCTTTGGATTGGAGCATAGCCCTTGGTTTTTAGAGTCCTTCAGAAGACCTGTGATTATCATAAATGTCTGTGAGGTACCTGCCCTAGCTGTGCCTTAACAAAGATTGTCACCTAGGACTGTCATAGATCTCACTGCTCAGGTTAGTACAGATAGTGCTGATGGCATCAAAAACCGAATGAGACAAGAACTGGTGCTAAGCAGCAGCTTGAGAAGCAAAATGAGAGGATTTTAATTTATTTTCTTAGGCAAAATACCAAAGGAAGGGAAAAGGGGTTGCAAACTTTCCCTGGAATCTTAGGGTAGGAGAAGAAAGAAATTTCATGGGACAGTAAAGTTCAGTTGAGCAAAGACTGACAGATCTAGGAAAGACTTCTGGAGCAGCGTCAGCTGTGGTTGAGGCTGTGAGCTATGAGCTGTGGTTAAGGCTGTGTCATCAGGAGAAAATAATATAATTGTTCTTCCTTATCTATTTCCTTGGCTGTTCTCCTTCCTGGCAGGTGGGTTGGAAGGCAAGGCCGTTTTCTTGTAGTTCTGCAGAGGAGGAAGAGGCTCTGCATCAGTGCTTGGTAGGGTGTCTGACCAGGCAGCTAAAGCTGCTCTGTGCTGCCGGGCTGGGAGGGGCTGTGGCCCTTGCCCTGTGCTCCAGGCAGGCTGCAGGATGTCTGCTGAGTGTGCTTTCTGGATTGGAAGGTGAATGTGGAGCACCTGAAGGCTGTGTGTGTGCCCCTGCTTCAGCTTCTACAACTCGCTGTTGTACCTACAACTGCTTTCTGACTGAAGCCTCATTAGTCCTGTGCCAGGAGCAGGATGGAAAGTTGGAAATCCAATGAAATATCAGAGGGAGGCTGCAGAACCCTCTATTTTCTCTTGGCTAAAGAGGCAGGGGCTCATGGCCCCTGCTCTCAAGTCACCTGTGCTGTGTGCTCTCAAGTCACACTGCGACAGAACTGGGGTCTCCTCACGGCCGTGTTGGCCTGGGGAAGGTGCAGCAGCAGCCATGGCAGAAGCTCTGCATGAGCCTCTCAAGGGGCCAGAGCTGAGTTAGGGAGGATGTGGAACATGTCAGACAAGGTGTGGTTTGATGTGGCTGAGCTGATCTAGGGCCTTGCTGCTGTTATCAGGAGTGTCCTGCTGCTGCCCACTTCCTCATTTGCCAATTTTTGTGCTTGGTTTAATACAACCAAGGTAATGAGTTGAAATGAGCTCACTGAGAACTGGCAAGTAGTGGAGGGGGTCATGTGGTTGAGAGAAGGATGATGGGAGGACACTGAGCTGGAATAATGTGCACTGTGACTGACTTCCCAGCAGTGGCTTAAGTTCCATCACTCCTGTAAATTGGGCTACGCTTGGTTTTGGGTGCCATTGCCACACAGCTGTGGAAGCCCCTTAAGAATACTTTTCCCTTAAATACTTGATATTCAGGTACCCCCAGCTTTTCCAAAGTGAGCTGTTGAGGTGAGGTGTTTCCACAGACCCCTGCACTTACCTTTTTTTCTTCAGGTACCTGTGATCTTTCCATGTCCCTTTTCAATCCTTCATCCTGCTGCTGCTTTGCTTGTTTCTGCTTTTCCTCTCTGAGCCTTTTGAAGAGAGGGAATAAAGGATGGGTTAAATGCAGCTTGCAGCTACCCCAGCTGTACTTTTGACACACAGCATCAACATCTAACATAACATCTTACATCACACCTTCCATCTAACCATTGGAGCACAAGGGTTGGGGCACACCTGCTGCTGGAGTTGGTTGCTGTGAAGGGTAAGAGGGAAGCCCTGCCTGCAGTTGGTCCTGCTCTTTCTGGAGTGATGGGTGGAAAAAGCATGTCAGGCTTTGACACAGAGATGCTGGGCAGTTGTTCTGTTACAGACATGCCCTGCACCCCTTTCAGCAGGTGGCTTATGCCCTGCAGGGTGCTCCCCAGCTGCGGGAGGCTGGTGCTCGTTGTATGCCCAGTTCTCAGCAGTGTAAGCAGGTCTGTGGCACACAGGTGTGAGCTGCTACACCCACTGAGCTACACTTGGCCCAAAGGGGCACACTGGGGGCCAGTTCTGCTGCTCCAGGTCCCTCTGAAAATGAAGTGCTTGAACAGAAATGGGCTCAAGCTGTGGAACAGTGGTGCAGAGAAACTGCAGTCCTAACCATGTAAACTTGAGGAAAATGTTTAATGCTCTTTGTAGGGTTTGTTGTGTTTTGGTTTTGGTTTGGTTGTTTTTGTTTTGGTTGTTTTTTGGTTTTGTGTTTTAGGGTTTTTTTGTGGTTTTTTGGGGGGTTTTAAAAAATCTTTATTTTTATTTGGGGTAGGGTTTGTAGTATCTTTCCTGAATTATTCTCCTCCATCCCCAGCACAGAATAGATGTTTGTCATACTTATTTTGCAATTTAAGAGTACAAACCTATTCACAGAACATCAGGAAGAAGCACCATACCTTTTCTACTACACAGCTGAATAATGATGCAGAGAAAGAGAATATGCAGAACCAAAATGTCACTGTCTGGCTTTAAATCCTCATGTTAATCTGTCTGATTCACTTGAGGATGGCCAGATGCAGTCATCAGTTCAGTTATATTTGTTATTTGTGAGGTGAAATTTTGTGTAACTGGGCCTACAGGAACGTGTCTCATCTTGGGACTTACACTGACTGTGTTAATTGCTACTATTTAATCTAGTAATACAAATTAAACTTAAAAGTTTTGTAGAAGAAATATTTCAAAGCTGGAGTTGTTGACAAATGCCCCTATGTACATATTAAAGTCTGACAAATTATTAGGGCAAGGCAGACAGTGTTAACTTGAGCTTTAATTTTCTATTTATTCAGTTTAAATTTTGTTACTGTAAATTATTTTCTTAAAATAATGATTATCATAATAGATTCTGGTTTTGATTGTGGATTGTTTTCTTTTCTATTCTTCTAGATTTTTCTACTGTAGTTTGCAGGTCTTTTCTAATGTAGCTGTGGGCTGCAGTTCACTGATGAAGAGATGCAAGTACTGTGAATGTAGAACCCTTACAGAAGTAAAATTGGATGGATTGCTTACATGGAATTTCAGATTGCTGCTACAGTTTTTTGGGTTGATTTGGCTCTTTCAGCTGTCAACACTTAAAATAGAGATGTTTTCCTAAGAGGGTCTTGCCTTACCTTGCCCTCTGTTCCTTTCTTATGTCTTTCACAGCCTTTTCTATCTTGGCTGGTGGGATTCTCTCCACGCTGTCCAGTAAATCGTTGAGCTGTTTTTCTATTACCTTTAACATCTCCACTGTTGGCAGGTTTGCCTCATTGTCTCCAGTGCACTGGAAATAGACTTCCTGCACCTTCTTGTTCAGGCTTGTCAGCATTTTGTCCTAGAGGTGACAAGAGATATGGTGAGTGGCACAGCTGGGTTCTGCCAAGTGGAACCATAATATCCCTCCAAAACCAAAGGAAATCTGTGAAGGAAACACTTTAATCCCCTCAATAAGGCTCAATTGCTTGTTTCCTGTTGGCTAAGGGCAGTGGCCGGAACAGATGGCTGAATTGAGCCGTTCTCCTGTTGGTCTCATCTTCCCAGCCTGGCTGTGGCCTGGTCAGCTGGCAGCTGCCCAGCTGTCTCTGGGAGCCCTGCTCCCACCTGGCAGCAGCTGTATGGAGCACAGGTTTGCCCCAGTTTGCTGCCTCAGCAGTGCCCCAAACCAGCCTTGCTGTAGCTCCATTGCTGGCAAACACTGCTGATCCCTCCTCAGTGCAGCCCCTGTGTGCTCTGCTCCCAGGATGGATGTGCCTGGGGAGAGGAACCACTTGTGCACATGTGAACCCCCCTTGCCTGGATCCTACTGTGTATACCTGGTCATCACCTTCGTGTTCTCCAGAGGAAAAGAGCTGAACTTTGAGTTTCAGGTCGGCTACTTTCTCCTCTTCCTTGGCCACGGAGGCTCGGAGGGTGTTTACCTGCTCTTTCAGCGCTGCCAACTCCTTCTCCCTAGAGGGGAGAGAGAGGAGGTGTTTGGGCAGGGCACCTCTGGAACACACGGCTGTGCTCCCTGCAGCCTGGGCTGGTCCCTCCTGCTGCCGGCAGATGGAGGTAACACTTCAGCCTTTCCTGGAACTTGCACCCACAGCCCTGAAAACACGGGGAACTTCGGGGTTTCTTTATGGAAAAGCAGTTACTGTGCTGGTGTGGGGGAGGGAGAAGTAGCATTGCTAAACATTCAAGGTTTTTTGGTAAGTCAAAGGGGGATCCAGACTACCTCTAAAACTTCCACAAGGAGATAAGCTACATTTTAATTGGGAATATATTTGTCTACCTGCCATTGACACTGTGGATTACAATGACACTTGGGTTCCCTGCTGCCTTCCTCTAGGAAGGTTTTTCCCTGAGTCAGCATTGGTGCTGCTCTGGATCACTCCAGGAATTGCCTTATTTCTTTCTTTGGTCTTCCTTCATGAGAATTACACTATACTGACATTGACTCCAGGATGCTTAATGCATCATTCCCTAGCCTGTGCCTTGAGGACTAAGGAATTAGCCCCAAGATCAAGTCTTATCTCCTAAATTAAGCACGTATGGGACACTTTCCTAGGAGCTCAAAGAAAGACCCTGCTGTGTGAACAGCCTTATGTGTGCCCTGCAGTGTGTGCCGGACGGTGAGGTGTCTGTGGGGCCAGAGGGGTCACTTCTGTCTGGCAGCTGGGCCACAGGGACCCCTTCCATCACCTGCAAGGTCACACTTACGTGCTTTCACGTGTGGTGATGAAAGTCTGTTGGACCTTGTTCCAACTCTCTGCAATATCCTGCGAGTTCAGGACAAAGGATAAGTTCTCATCCAGCATCTCCATGAAAGTAGTAAGCAATTGTTCAGGATCAGTAAAGTAGAGCTCAGGCTCCTAGAGTGGAAAACACATGTGATGAATCTTTTCCTTCCTCTAGATTCTGTTCCACTGAACCACGTGGAGGTTGGTCTGCACCAGCTCTGGCTATTCAAACGTTCTTCCACCTACAGAAGTCCATGTTTGTCCACGTGCAAATACACATGGACATCCTTCCTGCCATGTGTGTAGCTGTACTCTGCCTCAACAGCTCACCTTCAAAACAAGTTGCATTTTGGGAGGTTACAAGTGTTGCAAACATCTGTGAGTGGGAAAACCTCAATTTCAGACATAAGCCAGTAACTGCACTAATTTAAAAATCTTTCATTTTGTGATGTCATATCTCACTGGAGGATGGCAAGCTTAGAAATGATGGTAGGGTTTTGGAAACTGAAGGAGGAAAGTTAAACTAAGGTATTTATAATATGTGTCACCAAAATGGGAACATTCAGGAATGTATAAACATACATTTATAATTTGTAGCTATAATTTTAGTGACTCCTCAAAACTGTAACTAATGGTTAGAGGGTGAGGGGAATTAGTAACATTGATAAATGACACAGGACAAACAGAAAAGACAAATATTTCAACATCTTCTGACCTCATCTTCATCCGAGCTGGTTTCACACTCTGCATCCTCCAGTGAACTTCTGAAAAGCATTTTGTGTGTTAGGCCCTTAGAGAATTGACAGCTCAGAGGGGCTCTCGTTAGTGACATAGGAACAGTGTTATTCTTCACTTTCACTGTTTACTCCTCTGCACCTTCATCCCTTTGCCTCCCTGTGGCTGTGGGATATTTAGGGGTCCGTAGGGTCTAGGGGTCACACAAACAAGCAGCACAGGAGCTACTTCTGTCCATGAGCAAACTGCCTTTTGTGCTGCCCTGGGCTGTGCTGGCCAGTGGGGCTGGAACGACACATGAACCTGAACTGAAGGTGTTGATCCAAATGCCTTTAAACTCCCTGGGAGTGAGTTTAACTCACTCATTTGTTTAATGCTTCTTCCTCTACACAAGAGCTGGAAGAGGGGGAAGTGGTGCTTTGCTGCTGTTGGCAGCTCAGTCTGCTCATCACTTTCACTTGTACCTGTCACCCTGTGCCATGAAGGGTTAAAAACCTCTGTTTGCATCCTCTTAGTGACATCTTAGTGACAGCCCCACCTGAGGCAGGCTCTCAGCAGAGGGTCTGAGGGATGGAGCTCACTTGGAGCAGGCATATAGGTACTGACTTGCACACCTGACATCTTTCTGTGGTATCTGCATTTGTTCCAATAAGCTCCAGATCTTGGAATGCCCAGCCAGGGTGAGCAGTAGGATTCCCCTGTGCTGATTGCCAGTCAGCTGAGTGCTCTTGTCAGTCCTTGAGTCTGTCGTTTGCATCATCTGGTACTTACATTTCTCTTGATAGAAGAGGCTTCAGGAAGTGTTTAAGCTGTGGCCTGACATCACGTGCCCTGAAATCCAAACTCTCTGAGAACAGCAGGGAACTTGGTATATCCGTGAAGGTGACACTGTGGGCAGTGTCTGTGGGACCCTGGTCTGGAGACAAGAGGAAGTGTCCACTTAGAGCCAGGGGCTGTCCCAGGCAGGAGCAGCAGCCCTTTGCTGGCACTCACCCTGCTCTGTGGTGGAGGGATGCGAAGCACTTCCTTCATGAACTCTGGGTTCTGTTTCCTTATCCTTTTCTTTTTTGTGCCTTTTTCTGTGTTTTTCCTGCCACTCTTTTGGAGATAGCTGGTAGAGGATGTCCCTGTACATCTTGTACTCCTGCAGGGTGTCCTCAAATCTGGAGATGTCACTGGGTTGAGAGAAGTGGACAAAGATTGATAGCAGGGAGGGAAGCCTCTGTTTGAGCAGATTTTGTCTCACTCTTGATGTTCAGTTTCATCCAGAGAAGGGGAGAGAGGGCACATTTTTTCATGGCTATGGCAAAGGCAAAAGGGAACCTGCCCTCTGTGCTCTCTGTGGTTTCTCATGTGGAAACTGAGAATCAGTCATATTCCCTGGTCATGTCTCTTGCTATGGTACTGAGCTTGCTAATTTTTGAATTTTTACTTGAAAAGGAATGAGAAATTTTTCCAGCTCAACTCATAATGGTAATTATACTTTTTTTTTTTGTCTTTCCCTAGGTCCCCATTAAAATGCATTGCTTAGTTTTGTGTGCATTTTAATCTGTTGTTAGGCATTTAATTTTGGAGTTGGAATATCTATACTTTTAAAAAATGTAATTAGAAAACTAGATTAGTTGTCTTAGAAACAAAGCGAGCATCTGGCTTTGTCTCTAAAACAAAAGCCAAAAACATTTTGACTCTTAAAATGGAACATTTTTAGAAATCTATCCCCTGCAAGGGCTGTGAAGCTGTAGCACTGTAGGGGCAGTTAAAGGTGAGGCAGGAGTAATGAGTGATCTTACCTTTGGATTTTCTTTATTTCAGTTGTGAGTCCCTGGATCTCTGTTATTTTCTTTGTCTTTGCTGAGGTTTCTCTTTTGGCTCTAGGAAAGGATGCACGAACAAACCATTAAACAATTTAGTAGTGAATTGAGGTGCCTATGAAACAGTGAAAAAGATGTGTTATGAGCCCTAGAAATCTGTGCTATAGATGTACCCCAGGACATGCTTGGCTCTTGCCTGAAGACCCTCTTGTTCTTGGCAAAGTGTGGCATCCCAGTGTCCAGGCCTCCCTAACCTGGCTGCTGCTGAGGTTGCAGCTGTGCCCTTGTGATACCTGCAGTGGGCCAAAGTGCTCCGTTTGCTTCACTGAGGGCTTGGGCAGAGGCATCTCCCTCCAGTAAAGGGTGTTGTGAGAAGAATGGAAGTGGTGGAGCCACCAGCAGGTTCCTTGCTGCCAGCAGATCAAGGGCTTTTGCAGTGAGGGTATTCCCTGGGTGTTGTTCTCCTTCTTCTCTTTTATTGAATGTGTGGGAAGAAAAGAGCCACCAGAACTGTAGCTCTGGGAAACTCAGAGTGTTCAGCCAAAACCCTGCAGGGAGGTCAAGCAGCAAATTCCTGTGCCCAGAATGAAATAGCACAATAGCATTGAAGGTGGTTCCTTCAGTGCTCCTTACCTCCTCAGTGCTTCAACAGAGTGGTTGTGGTTCTCCTTCAGGAACTCATCAAACATGGCAGCGTCCTTCTCCATCCTTCTCTCAGCCTTTTCCAGCTTTTTTTCCTCATCCTTGGCTATGCTCTCCATCTTTTTAATCTCCCCTCTCTTTACTGCAATGGTGTGCTGAAATGAGCCCAAAGGCAATGCAGTCACATCAGCTGGTTGGATTTAAAGGTACACTGGTTTAGCTTTGGACCTGATTACCAAATTCCCTGATAGCTGTGGGCAGAGAGGGAAAGGATTTCAAACTCAGGTGTGTGACTTAGTGCAAGCCAGGTACATGGAGGCCAGGAGTTATTTCAGAAGGAACCTAGCAGAGAAGCAGTGAATCTAAAGACAGAACTCAGAAGTCCCAGCACTGCATTAACTCCTGGCTGACAAAGATTGATTCAGTTGTGTTACAGCTCAATAATAGAGATGACTAATGGGAATGTTTGAGCACAGTTACTCCATTCCCCATGTTGAGTTCAGAATGGCTCCCAGCCACAGTTTATGTACAGGACAGCAGGAGCCAAAGATCAGTGTAACTGCATCTCACAAACGGGATGGTTTCGTGGTGGGAATGAGCTGCATTCCTTTATTTCTTGGCTGAGAATTACTGGGCTACAGATTCTGAGTGACTGTAAGGCAGGACTTGGACAGTCAGTTCACACTCTGATATGTGCCACCTTGGAAAGATCTCTAGGCATTGATCTCAGGAGAATAAATGTCGAAACAAAGCAACACAGGGAAGAGTAATTAAATGAACAGAAAATAGCATGCTGAAAGCCATGTACCTCAAGAAAAAAGATTTGCTTTCTGTCCTGCAGGTAGCCATGGAAGGTCTCCCTGTCGAATGCATAATCTGAAATTAGAGTATAAAGTTGCTTAGACTAGAGAGGGGGAAATATGGCCAAGGCAAAGCACAATGAATATGTAGGCTGCCACGAGCATGGAGCTGGCTGGCATTGGAGTCAGCAATACTGATTATGGTATTATAGTTATAACCTTGTTTAGGATCAGTTTCATATGGATTTTTCATGGAGTGAAACTAGGGAGAATGGAGTGGACAATCTGGTCCTTGTCCTCTAGACGTTAATGGCAAATCTACTCCTCAGGTCAGAGGCAGAAAATTTAGGCCTGTATCCATTAAAATCCAACTTTAGGTTGGATTAGTAGAAAGGTTTCCACCACACAAAATCCTGCAAGCCCTCAGCTGGCTACCAGCTCATTGCTGCGAGGCTGGTGGGACCCAGGCTGCTGTGAGGGGTGGCCCAGGCTCTGAAGGGGAACGCCTGAGCTGGAGATGGCTCAGCCATGCAGGGGCTGGCAAGACACAGCACAGAACTGTCTGTCTGCATGACCCCACCAGAGTCAGCCAGAGCCAGCTGCTCTGCCCAGCCCCTCTTTGGCCTTAGCTCTGGGCTGTTCCCCAGCTGAGCAGCACCATTGCAAAGACAGTGCCTGTTCTCCACCTTTTTTCATGGCTAACTTCCGTGAGAGCATCTCCTGGAGATATTTCAGTCTCTCTTCACATGTTGCCTCTTTTCTGCTCTCCTCTTCTTCCTCCCTTTTCAAAGCTTTCCTCAACCCACTTTTTGCCTTCATTTTAGTGGAGTAAGTAGTTTTCTCATGGACTTTCAGAGTCTTCCTCTTTTCACGTTCCTGTGAGAAGTCAGATATGTGTACAGTTTGAGCCTGTGCTTTGTTTGCTGTGGTTTATAAAGACATGAGTAAGTTATTGACAGCCTGGAAATTTGCAGTGGTGATACCCTGCTGATGCATATTTGCCTAGTTTATCTGAACAATCCCAATAATATTCTCTCTTGAGACAACTGAAACACTAAATTTCTTAGCACTTGTTGTCATTATTTTGTTGATTTGTATTCTGCATCCATCCACCAGCTGTGCCAGTTTGTATCCACTCAGTGTCCTCATTTTTCCTTCTTGGGTTATTGCTGTGAGCAAATGGAAATTTTCTGAGATTCATCCTTGGAGTCCCCTGGTTAAAGGGGGACAGCTCACACTGAACCAACTCAGTCTGACTTCTACAAGGACATTTAAACCATTAACTTCAGATTAAGAAGATCTATTCAAGCCCACTCCAGAAGCTTCTGGAGATAAAAGGTGTTTCTGCTCAGTGCTGTCACATGGACTGAAGTGTAATTCAGTGCTGTCTGCACAGTTTGGGCTGGGTTTATGGTGAGGACATCACCCAGCAGACATCCTTAGTGCACTGCTTCCTAAGCTCTTCCCCATAACTGTCTAGTGCCCTTCAAGCCAAGCAAAAACCAGACTGTGTCAGTCACCAGTGTGAGGTGAGGAGGCCTTGCTTTAGACCTCTTGCTTCCTTTCACACTATGCCAGGATGTGCAACCATGTGCAACAGTCAGACCTCCCAGAGATCACAGAATCCCAGAAAGGTTTGGGTTGGGACCTTAGGGATCATTTAGTTCCAAAGCCCTGCCACGAACAGGAGCACCCCACTAGACCTCAAAGCCTCATCCAACCTGGCCTTGAACACTTCCAGGGATGGAGCATCCCTAATAGCCTTGAGCAACCTGTGCCAGTGTCACCACCCTCACAGTAAAGCACTTCTTCCTAACATCTAATCTAAACCTTTCCTCTTTTAGTTTAAATCCTCTCCTCCTTTTTCTAACACAATCTGCTTGTGTAAAAAGTCACTCTATTTTTTATAAGAACCTTTAAAATATTGAAAGATCACAATCAGGTCTCCCTAGAGCCCTGAAGATTCTGCTCTCCAGGCTGAACATCCCCAGCTTTCCCATGAAGAGGTCTTTGATCTCTCATGTGCTAAATTTTGGTATTCTGTTGGGTGGGTGCCTGCCTTAGTAAGTGCTTGATAACATAGTTTAGCCTAAGGCATGTGTACATACCTCCTGTGCCTTCTTAATTTCCTTGTGCCTCATTGAGAAAAGTTCAGTATCTGATGGGACTTTAAATGGATTTTTCATTGGGTTTTTTTCATCCTCTTCTGTGCTTTCTGGGAAAAAACAAACAAACAAACAAACAAAAAACCCAAACCAAACAGAAAAAACCCCAGGATGAGAATGGAGAAGATGTGAAGCTGAATATCTGGATCCAGTGCAAAGGGAGTGGGATGTGTTGTGTTACACCTGGAGTGCTCCCAGCTGCAGATGTCTAACAATGCTGGATCAAGAGCAGGGAGCTGGATAGGGCTCCTGGGAAGCCAGTGACAAAACTGAGACCTCTGTATGGTTAGTCATTTGGCCATATCTGATGAACAACAACATTTCAGCCAGGGATTTTTCTGTCTGTAGCTGTTTTACACACTTCATCTGTTTTGGGGCAGAAGAACCTGACTTTGGGCCTCTCCTCTGAGCTGACAAGGAAACATTGCTGGAGCATTGTGTCCTTACCTGACAGCACAAGGTGGGTTTCCATTTCAAGTTTGGAAGAGAGACTTTTAGATGTAGATGCTGTATGTCAGGATGGTGTCTTTGACCCTGGCCCAAAGAAAATGATAAATCAGTCAGCTGGGATCTGCCAGTAATTGATGTGATAAGTTTTACAGCAGTGACAGGCCTAGGGGCTTTCCATATTTCAACCACTGAGCCTGTGGTGTCTGTAGCAATTAACAAAAGGCTCCATTAAACTGGGAAACACGTATGTTCTGACCTCCAGAAGGAGATGTTCATCCCTGCCTTATGTGAAAGCTGTGTAAGATGCAGTCCTGCTTACACGTAAACTGATGGGAAATCAACAACAAAACAAATTTGGAAACAGCAAGCAACCAAGTCCCTTGTCTCTTTTTCCACCCAGTCGCCAGTTCTGATCCACACCCATGCTTTTTCATCCTCCTGTCACTAGTTCACAAGCTACATTTTTACTCACTAAAGCTCTTCCCAGTAATTGCTTCAGCATTGTGGATTTCTTGCAATAAGCATGAATGATTGTTGGACAGCACAGACACACTTTACAGAACTCTGTTGCCTTTCATTTAAGGTTGGCAAACTGTTGAAGGTTATTTTTTTGTTTCTCTGACTCCGGTCTTTTTGTAGTTTTTGCTATGGATCCTAAGGGACAAGCCATAGTGGGAATGATCTCACTTACAAAGAACAGACAGAGCATTGTTAAAGCTATCCTTTAATCACCAAAGGCAGCAAGCTGGGCTTAGTGAGGTATTAGTTCAGTTGATGCAATTCTGCTGCTGGCACCATTCCTGACCTGCACTGCTATAAGACACTGTAGAAAATATCCTCTTCTGCTTGCACTAGTTTTAGGGCTATTTTAGAGCTTCAGTTTTTGCTCTGAAGAGCCTCCAGTTTTTATGTATTTTGAGCTAAACTCATCTGGCCTAATTTCCATGTCTGTCCTTGGTGCTTTGTGGTTTTTCTGCAGCTGCCCAATTAGTACCTTATTCTTTGGAGGTGTCAAACTTTCACTGCTGATGAGACACAGAGGCTGAGGTACAATTTAGGCTCTTGAATATATCCCAAATATTTCCTCTCTCCTTTTCAGTTCTTGAAGTACATTTACCAAGAACCTCCTTGACTGTTTAGAGTCCAAACCTCTCTGACCTTTGCTTAATGTAAGGGGATATTTTTCTCTAGGGTCTCTCATCTATGTCCTGGAACAACATCACCCCTGCTGCTGATGTGAGTTTTGGAGAAGGCCCCATCAGGGCAGGAGGCTGAATCCCTAAATACAGTTTGTGAACCTCACGGAGCAGTTGCAGTGAACACCTGGAGCTTCAGCCCTCAGTGTACACCTTGATTTCTGTAATCTAAAGCCTTTATCACAAGAATTTTCTTGTTCCTGTGGTTGATTTAAATTCCTCCTGCAGGCAATGAGTCTGAAAAGCAGGACTAGACAGTGGCATATGGAAAATAATTGTCAGTGCAACCCTCAGAGATAAAAAGTGCTTTATAATAGAATTTTAGCTAAGTATAGGAAACTGTGTCTATGATTAACTTAAATATTCATTTTATTAAGATACTTTTTGTTTGAGATTGCTGGTTTTTTTTATAGGTTGTTTGCACAGCACTTTGGAGATAATGCCAGAAGCTACAGAAGCTCTAGCTCTGCTAATTTATAATTATTGAGCTCATTAATGCAAATTTTAAAAGCTTCATTGCTAGAATCATTTGGCATATATTTCACTGCCTCTGACATTATATTCCACTAGCTGTATACCAGTAGCACGTGAATCAATAGATTCAGGGTTTTAATTCACTGAAAACTTTATGCAGTGCTTTTCCCTGGCAACAGGCTGCCAAGCAAAAAAAAAAAAAAAAAAAAAAAAAAAAGAAAGAAAAAGAAAAAACCCCCCAAAACCCCCCAGACCAACAAAACAAAACCCCCACAAAACAAAACAAAAATCCAAAGTAAATATGGAGATGGATCTAAAAATTAGTGCAATAAATCCATCCACCATGTTCCCAGAGCAGAGGATGTCACACATCTGTCCCTAGCAGAGTTCTCTGCACACCCTCCTTGCTGTTCCACGGTGTCACCCAGAGGTGTCACCCAGCGGTGTCCCTCTCCCCCAGCGGTGTCCCTCTCACTCAGGGGTGTCACCCAGGGGTGTCTCTCCCACCCAGGGGTGTCTGTCTCCCCCAGCGGTGTCCCTGTCCCCGGGGGTGTCCCTCTCACCCAGCGGTGTCCCTCTCACCCAGCGGTGTCCCCCAGCGGTGTCCCTCTCCCCGGGGGTGTCCCTGTCCCCCAGCGCTGTCCCCTGCGGGCTGCTCGGGCCGGGCAGTGGCGCTCGGAGCGGGGCCGGGGCAGCGCGGCCGCCGCGGTTTGCGCTGCCATGGAAACGCGCGCTCCCGACGCTCGGTGCGAGGTCACGGGAGCGCGCACGGAACCGTGCGGCGCGGCTCGGCTCGGCTCGGCTCGGCTCGGCTCGGCTCGGCTCGGCTCGGCTCGGCTCGGCTCGGCTCGGCGCGGCTCGGCTCGGCGCGGCTCGGCTCGGCTCGGCGCGGCTCGGCTCGGCTCGGCTCGGCTCGGCTCGTTTCGGCTCGGCTCGGCTCGGCTCGGCAGGTCCCTGGAGGGCAGCCATGGACAGCTCCCGGCAGCCCGGGCTGCCCCAGACCCGTCCAGCCCCGGCGGGCTGCGGGCGGCAGGCAGGGCTCCGGGCGGCGCCGTCCGTGCGCGTCTGAAGCTCCCTCTAAAAGGGAGAAACTGCTCTGCTGGGAGAGGCCTCCCTGCCTTGCTGGGTTCGTTATTCCATTCCCCCTTATTTCAGGCTCGGAATTGGGTCTTTAACCCAAGCAGAGCAGAGGGTTGAGGAAATGGGAGCTGGGGCTCCTGTTTGTGGAATGAGCATAATTTATCATCTGCTAACCTCTGCCTTGGTCTGTCCTTTTGAAAAGTGTGAACAGCCACAGTTTGGAGAGTATGGGGTGGGTGAACATTTACTGAAAGCCACCCAAGTCAAAAATGCTACAGAGCCCCCAGCATCACCTGCTGAAATACCATATAATTCTATAGAGGGTTTGACAAAATATTAGTTGGTAAAAAGCAGTATGTTTTCATAGAGGAAAAGATCCCTAAATCCCCTTATTTAACCTTCCCTGTTTCTGAGAAGACCAAATTGGTTCCAAATGGATCCTGTTCCTCTTTAGACCCTTTAGAATCTCTATTGATACAATTGCAGTTTTCAGAAATAGCAGTTTCTTTCATTTACTGATAGATTTCCAAACAGCTTTCTCTGTCTGAATAACTCATGCAATAAATAGCATGAATTTCTGTAAGTGCAAACTCCCATTTGATTGTTACAATTCTTTTCTGTAATTGCTGATTATCAAGAGACTGGATTCAGGCTACAGAAGAAAAATGCTTGTACAGAAAGAAATTTTTCTTTATTCTGCACATGAATGCTTTGATTTCTAGCAGTGATGCAGAAAACCACAGTGCTATCTTTAGTATATTTTGGGATAGTTCCCAAATGCATTGAGCAGTATGTATAAAAAATGGCATTACAGAATAATTTAAAAAAATAAATTCAGGAGTAAATTGTACTAAAGATGCACACTTTCTAAAGGCTTAATATGAAATGGTCTTTGTTCAGAAACACCAGTTTATTACAGAATTGTGAACTTGTCACAGTGGAAACATCACAGAAATAGATAACAGAAACTGAAGACACTTGAACAGCTCTGGCTCTGTCTGGCACAATCTCTGTATCAGTGAATTAAACATTTGTACATCCATTGCCCAGTTCTGAGCTATCCTTGCTAACCAGTTATTTCCCAAAAGCAGAACAGAGGTTCTTTAACAGCAGAGATGTATTTTGTGAATTCCTGGAAATGTGCGAGCTCTTCACATCTTAGTTCATTATTGGTTCACATGCCATGAGCTACTTAGGCTTTGCATTTCCTTGAGGGCAAAGAAGTATTTAAGGCCAGAAGGACATCTGGGGTCTATTCTTAGCCACCATCAACTTGGTTAATGAATGGAATAAAGAGCATGTGCAACATCATGGGAAAATCTGCCTGCCAGGAGCAGGCTGTGCAGCTGACCGTGCAGCTCCTTAGGGGTAAGGGTGCTTCAGGGCACCCCAGTTTTTGGGATCATTAAATGTTTGATGCCCATCTGAGAAAGCCAGGCAGTTGGCATGGTAAGAGTGGCAGGTGGCTGCTTGTCTTTCCAGCAGAATGTCTGAGATCTGGGGATTTGTGATTTTGTTAGGACACAGGATTGGGATTTCAGGATGTTGGGATTCTTTGCTCCCTTCATTTTTTCGTGAAGGGGCTGCTTGTCTTCTCCATTCAGTCCCCCTGTTGGTTCACAGGGATGCTGATCGCCTCCACAGAGGGGTTAATTAGTGTTGGCAAACATTTTGAAGTGGATGATTGAGAAATGGATGATTGAGAGAAGAAAGCTGAATCAGTACCTGCATAAAGAAATCTTCCTCTGTATGGGAAACTCCCCGTGTACCCAAGGATGCTGCACAGGCCACTGAGCAGTCATCTCCCATTGCCTGGAGTCTCCTCCAGGGCTCTCATTTATTGCAGAATTCCACTTCAGTCCGTGTGATGTGAGCCCCAATAGGTGCCACAGAGAGAACAGCCTGGCGGCAACCAGCAAGCACTGTGGAAATACCAGAGGAGCTGGAGCTCTTTCTTTCTCTGGAGCTCTTGTTCTGCTCTTTTCCAGGGAGTTGAGCAGCTGCAGAACCCAGAGCCTCTCAGGAGGAAGAAGGGGAAGGTGGAGCCTGTTTCTATGGTTCAAGACAAGGAGGGAGGAGGTATCCTCGAGTGAGTGCCCACAAGACACGGCCTACAAGAGCTCTGTGGAAGGTGGTGCAGGCAGCTCTCTGCTTCAGTAGGGTCTCTGGTGAGCTGCCAGCAGAAGTTTTCTGCTGGTGGGTCTCTCTGGGACACTGTTCTCCTGCCTTTCTCCAGCCTGTGGGCAAGCAGATGGTTGTGGAGATCCCACAGGGAATATATGGCTGCTCTCACAATTCTTTCAACGACTGTGCACACTCCTGAGCTTGGTAGAGAGGCTGAGAGGGGGTGAAAGAGGGACCAGGTAGTGGTCCATTTGTACTTTATTCACAGAATAAAGTACAGCATCAGCACCACAGCTCAATGAAAGGTGCTGAAAGAAACAGCACTGTCCATCCCACCTGATCCCAACACGTCTCTGTTTCACCGTGGACCATGTCCCTTCCCAGCACCAGATGGTTGTGAAGGCCACACGTGCTGCATGGGCACAGTAAATCCAGGGTCTCTCAACAGCAACAGGGATCTCTCCTCTCCCCTTGGCTCACAGGGCACAGGGAGGTGCTGGCCCGATGGAAAAAGGGTTACCATGGCTTGGGGTGGAGCCATCCCAAAGCAGAGGAGCAGCTCTAGCAGGAGATAAACTGGAGACCTCCCAGGAGCATCAGCGAAGCTCTGGTACCCGAGAGCTGGTTCCCCATGGGGTACAACCACTGGCACTGCTGCTTGCCCCCTGCTCCTTCCAGCTGAAGCGTACTTGCAGGAAAGGTCTGATCTCAAAATCTTCCAGCTGGAAAAATGTCCCGGTCACCTTTGCTTGGCCAGAGCCAGCCACGAGATGGCAGCAGCCTTGTGTCGCCGGGCTGGGACTTGGCTCTTTCCTACGCTTCCCGCTCCGGCTCCTCCGTGCCCCTTTCACATTATAGATGAGGTCTCCGGGTCTGACGGGCTCTAAGAAACTTTGTTCCATCCTCTGGATTGAAGGAGAAGTGACCCCCGAGGAGGGCTGTGAAAGAAGATCTGTGAGCTGAGCTCCCATCTTTGCAAACAAGCTGATGGAGCAGAACCACCTCGTCTCCTGATCCCCAGCCCCCAGGGTGTTCATGGGATGTCTCATCCAAAGTGAATGTGCACAATTCTTTCAAGAGCTCAGGTTTCAACCTAGTGGATCAAAATTGCTGAAGTTCCTGAAGGGCCGTATGGAAATTAAGTCCCTGTCATTCTTCCTTTCCCTGCAGCTACTCAGGGGTGCTGTGTGATGACTTGGACAACGAGCAGCAGGTGCTCAGTGATTTGTATTTCACACTTGGTCTTGCTGAGGATGCAGGCTCCCTCCTGCTGAAGAGAAAATGTTCTGCAGTCTTCAGCCTGGGATCATGGCCAGAGCTGGGACAGTTTCTTTTGCAATGCAAAGCTAATTCTGGTGTGTGCTGAGACATCTGCACACAGATAAGGTGTGTGCTTTGCTCTGGCTCCCAGCTAACATAGCCAAGGCCATGGAGAATTGGTTGGCTTTTGCTCCCTGATGTGTGGCTCAGGCAGTGTGGGACTGCTTGGTGGTGCTGGAGCAGAGCCTCGTGCAGATGCAGAAGATGACAGAATCTCAGCGTAAGGCTGTTGGAGAGGGACCTCTGGAGGTCTCTTGTCCAGCCTCCTGCTCAAAGCAGGGATAACTTCCAAGTCATACCAGCCTGCTCAAGGCCTTGCCCAGCTCTTTTGCAAATCTCTAAGGGTGGAGGTTTTGTGAAGTATCTAGACAATGGAGGCTGAGATCAGGGAGGCTGAGCCTGGGTTCTGTGGGGTGACCCCCCTGGTTTGCTCTGGTAAGGATATAAATAAACAATATGGTTGCAATTTCAAAGCCAGTTCTGAAAACCCACGTAGACCTGGTCCCCAGATGAAATCTGTAACTAGTTCCAGACTTCCCTCTGAGCTCAGTTCTTTTGGGAACCAGAGATTGCATTTGGCCCACTGTGCAAAAGAGAGCCACAAAGCTGCAGCCAAGGAGACTTTCTTAAACTGGACTATAAATCCACATTATTTGCACGGACAGATGACCCAGGAACCTGAGACTGAAATTTCATGATTTTGCATTAAGCTCTTGAGGCACAGTTCCAGCCTTTTTCCTGGCTCTTGCTTTGTGGCAAAACTTCAGCTGCTGTCACTGCATGGGAACAGATCCAGCTGAAAAAATACCCTGCCTGAGGAAAAGATCCTGTTTTATCATGATCACTGTGGTGGCTTGAGGAAGAGGGACACATGGGCTGGGGAAAGGTGGAATTGCCCCTTTCAGTGACAGCCTGTGCTTTGATCACTTAGGAAGATAGTGAAACTGCAGCTGGTAAAAAGGGCTGATCCTGCAAGTCCTACACACAAATTTTCTTCAACAGGAGCTTATTGAGCACAGCAAAAAGGATTAATAAACCAAAGGTATGGGTTGAGCTGCAAAAGGAAGCACGTGCTTCACGACTCCAAACTCTTTCTGCTCATGTGGAATGGATTAAAGATTAAAAAAACCCTGTTATGCACTTTGCTCCTGAGCAGTTTCGATCCTGTCTATCTTCTTCTCCAGAGAAGCTTGTACAGGAACTATTATCTGTAACTCAAAACTGTGGCTCATATTCCCAGGATAGCTCATGGGATCCACTTCTCCTTGCCAGAGAATGAGGCATCACTGGGTACCAGCTGCAGTGGTTCAGGAATGCTTGTTTTCTTGTAGGATCTGCCTATTTGCATCTGTATTTTGAGTGTGAAATACTGGGCCACATAGAAACACAGCAACTCTGCTGATGCTGGGCAGTGGATCTCCTGTGGGACAAGCCCTAAATCCACGTTTGATGTCTGTTTAGCTGGAATCATGGACAGCACAAACACCCTCCTCACGCAAGAACAGCTTTATTACTCAGAAATACTTTGAAATTCCAGATCCCGTTCCTATTCTTTTTGCCTGCACCGGTGTGAATGACCGCTGTTCTCCTCCCCACTGAGATGTCAGCAGATCCTGTAGGTTGTTTTCCACTGAAATGTCTCTTCTTAGGTAAATATTACATCTGGGGTTGCTTTGCCAGTGGCTTTCCTACCTGGAGTTTGTACAACAGGTCAATGCCCTGCTGGGAGATAAGAGGAATACTTGCTGCCAGTGCTGTTTGCTGAAATGCCACCCTGCTCTTCCCTCATCAGTTGCTCCTCCAAAGTTTTTTTAAATGTTGCTTAAGTCCTGGAGGTTTTTGCAAATTGAGGGAAATTTAAGACAAGATGTCGAATGTTTGGACAGAGCAGAAGGACTTGTTTATTGCAGCAGCCATGACTTGTAAATTATTCATCTGTGTGTAATTGAAATGCTCAGATCCTCAGAGGTCATGTTACAAAGAGTGAGGTGAAGGATCAGTGAGCTTCCAGCAAAACAGGAAGGTTGGCAGGTCCTGGGGAAGCCTTCTCCATCCACCTGCATCTGCTCCGTGGTGGTGCCTTTTTGCAGATGAAAACTGAGTTTTCAAGAAGTGAAGCAATGTACAAACACGTGTCTGGGAAGGGGAGAGGCCCTGTGTAAAGTACCTTCCTCTGTCAGCTTTCCCTCCAGTGGGAAGCACAGGTTTGAAGCCTGTTGCAGTGAAACATCTATACAGTCTGAGGGCACAGCCCAAGTATCAGCACACATACAGAGGACCCTGGGCTCTGTGAAATGGAGAAGAAGTTCCAAGGACCAAGAGAGACCAGAATAGCTGTGTAAGCAGAAAATAATCCAGTGCAGTTCCACTCAGCAGTCCTGTCTCCAGACAACACCAAACTTCAACTAATTAAAAAGAGCAGATGCTAGCTGGAACGCTAATTGGAACAGCTATCAACTTTTCTCTGTACTTAAATCTGTATTCCAGCTCTCTCATACCAGGTTTGGAGAGAAAAAGTTAACCCTTCGGGTTGTTTATTTTTTAGACATGGCATATCCTTGGAAGAGAGCATAATGAAAGTTCTATGAATAGGTTTGGATCCAGGTTTTTTCAGTTGAAAACAATTCTCTGTCTAATAATGCAGAGCCATCATCACAAAAAGCACTCTCACCCCTTCTCTTTCACTGTGCTGTCAGTAAAGTGATCTTGCTCAGCTTTCAGAGGCCTTGCAGCAGTGCTGGGCACAGAGCCAGCTGCTCTTCTTCTCTGTATGTATTGTATTAGATGGACACCTCTTCATTAACCTGGCCTCATTTGTTCCCCTCAGCCTGTATTCCTTCTCATTAGACTTGATGTATGATCAAGAAAAGAAAGTGCAAAGAGCTCAGCTGACATCTGATACACTTATAAATAGCCTTTCTGCCCTGCTACAGTTCTGTGGCCATCCCGATGGCAGCAAGCACTCGGTGTATCACACTCTTCCTGGAACTGGGATGCTATCGAAGATTTTCCTCTAAAGCAGCCAAATTTGGACTCTGTTGGAAACTGGGTGCTTGAATGCAGGCACCACTGGTCTGTTCCAGATTGGCAGTTCCTTAGTCTTGTCCTGATCTCCAATTCTAAAGAGATCAGGCAAAGGCATTGTTCAAACAGTGAGGCTCTTCCACTGTTCCAAGCCCTCCCTGCTCCCTGTGACAGGCAGAGGCTCCCTCAGCACAATGACAAGCTCTGGACTTTTTCTACAACTTTGCTCACACTCCACCCCAAGCTGCTGTTACTCCCTTCATTCCCAAGCCCTGTTTCCTCCCTCCCCCTCAGGGCTGGATCCTATCTCCTCCCTGGGCTCACTGAGTCCATCACAGGTCTGGCAATCCTTGTTGAGATGTGTCCTGAGTGCTCTCATGAACACCAGTGTTCCCATCTAAGCACAATCTCCTCTGGTTTCCAGTGGATGATGAGGAGAGTATCCCTTAACCCCTTTTTCTTTTGCTGACCTCCTTGGTTGATAACTATTGTCATGTCCCACACCTTACTGGCACTGAATGAGCCTCAAATTCAGCTCCCAAAGACATTGCCAGGGAGTGATGAATTTAGGCAGGAGAGCTATGGAGGATTACAGGGCTGATTGAGATATTACAGATTATTCCTGAATCATATTCTCGTAGGTCTGAGGAAAGAAATGAGTCAGATCCTTCCAACACAGTTTGACCTGGCAGATGCAGCCAGCAGCCAGCTCAGAGGCTGTGTGAGGAGCTCACAATGTTTTGCAAATGGAATAAAGTTCATTTAACACTGCAGGCCTTTATTTGCTGTTAACTCGAAGGCCTCTCACCTGAAAACAACCTGCAGATCACTTACCCCACCACTGCTTGCAGGAGGAATTAGGTCCTGAGAGCTGCTGGTGGGAAGGAGGTGGGTATTTCTGAGACATGACTCCCTTTCCCAAGGCAGGGTAAAGGTCTTTTTCCTGTGATGCTGAGTTCATCACTGAAATACTCACAGTCCCTGTTCCCTTTTTGGATAGCAGGACTCTGCCCCAAAACCACTCTCCTGCCTCTAGGCTGTCTCTCAGCACTGCTGCCAAATATTGGTCTTAATGTCATTTTGCTGTTTTTTGGCTGCTTTCTCTTCCTAGGTGGGAATGCTGTCACTACCAAATGACACCTGTTTTCCATGGGTCTCTTCAGCCTACAGGAAAAATGGTCTTTCCCCTAGCTCAGCTGCAGGCAGGCATCTCCTGGGGCCAGTGGATCAGGTAAGCAGCTCCTCTGACTCCGTTCTCCTGCTGAGCTCTCGGTGCCTGTCTGCCTTCTGGATGTGCCTTGTTGACTACTGACAGCCACAGGTGAATGGCTCACACCTGACTGATGGTGGATTTTTAGACATTTAGAAGTTAGGAGGTGAAATGGGAACTTGTTTCCTATTGTTTGCCTCCCACATTCTGTCAGCGTCTCCCCCTCAGCACCCACCCCAAGTCCCTGCCTGCCAAGCCTCGGCTGTGCTCTGTTTTCCCTCTTGGGCAGCTTCAGGTTTAGACTCTCCCAGCCCATTTTCTTCCAGCAGGAGACAAACTCGCATGCACCCCGCACAGCCCGTGACCCTGCGCCCATCCCAGCCCCGCGGGGAGGGCTCTGCCCAGAGCTGGCTACATTCCCTTGCGGTGCCCCAGAGCCTGCTTGCAGCTGAGCTGTCTGGAGACAGCATCAGCATTGCTGCATCGGGACAGAGGGCAGCCTTCTGACTGCTCCTCGAGTTGTTCTTCGTGGCTGCTCACTCTGCCTTCATGCCCCAGAGATGTGAGGTGTGTCCTGAGGCCAGATTTCCCCTGTGGAACATGGGGCAATGGTTCTCAGAGCCTGCAATGGGAATTTCTTTAGGGCATGGCAACGATCTCACCTGCCTGAATGCACACTTGTGCCAGGTTAAGCCATCAGCCTTGAATGCCTTCTCTGTTCTTGTTCCAAAGCAGCTTTAAATTAGAAATCTTACCACCTGCATTTGATATGGGCAGGGATTTTGCAATACTGGGAGGCTGAGTCAGGCACAGATACAAGAGTCATTCCTGCTGCTGAAAGCTCCTGATGCATTTAGTACCCACTGCAATAGTTTCCCTCCTCACCCCATCTCCCCAGGGGTTGAGCAAGACTGGCAAACCTGGTCAGCTCAGCACCACAGGAGCAGCTCTGGGGACCCTGGGCACTGGCTGACTCAGCAGGGACTCTGCTCCCTGCCTGCTTGTGGCTTTTCCCCTGTCAGCAGCAGCATGGCCAAGGTAAATTGCCTGGTTTTGGAACAGCTTTGGTTCCTGCTGAGATTGGCAGCCTCTGTCTTACTGTGAACCTTTCTGATACAGCAGCAGAACACCATCCTGGTATGGAAAACAGGCTGACCCTCTCCAGTCCTCTGCCACGTGTGTGTTGCATTTACTGATCCAAATTTCCCTAGACTGTACCCTGGAGGGAAAGCATCTGATTCCTGTCCTTCAGATCCAAGCCCCTTTGCCAGTTCCCACTTTTAAGCTTCCCTGATAAAATCTAATGGAGCTTATTCAGGGGTGGCTCATTCAGCTGTGGGAAAGGGTCTTGAAAAAATGAGTGTTTAGACTTCTGTTATCCTCCTTCTCTTATCCTAACTTTTCAGTGCTTTCTGAGCCTGGCCTATGGCTAAACCATGCTTAAGGGATTAGTTAAAAGACTCTTATTTATTTTATTGATATTTCTTCCACCATCTTGTTAGTAATTTTCTGCTTTTGACTCAGATAAATGGGGAATCAAAGAGTTCTATCAGTACAATACATCTATGATTTGTTACAGTAGAAGTTCCTAACTGAAGGTCTTTTAAGTTGTTCTGAGTTTCCATGTTTGAATACACAGCATTGCTTTGGGCCAAGCCCAGTGAAACCTCCAGCAGTTTGCCTGATTTACCTTCCGCTCTCCATGCACTGTGCTAGACCTGGGATTGCATGCTCTGCTCATCCTGGGTCACAGCTTGATCTCTTTTCAGGTGGCAAATCCTGCAGCTCCATTAAGGTATGGCTGCTCAAGACAACCCCTTGAAGCGGCCCACATGGCTCCTCCAGCTGCTTGGAGGCAGCCAAAGAAGGCTCCTGGCACATTTTCCTCCTGAAAGTGGGTGTGAGGGAGGAGGAGGCAGCAGTTATTGAGCTGACAAAATTTCTTGTCTCCTGCCTGAGTCTCAATGGGCTCCAAAAGAGGGTCCAGAAATGCCAAGATCTTGGGCTGGCCCTGTCCCACGCAGGGGCTGCCTTCCAGTGTGGTCCAGGAGCCTCTGCTCAAGGTGATTTTTTTTCAGCATATTTATTCCTTTTGTACCTCTTGTTTGGGTGACTGACATTTTTCTGCTGGCTTGTACTTTTATGAGGGCTCTTCTCACCCATTGGGCTCTGATGACTGGGCCACCTTCCCATTGCTGGTGTCCAGCAAAGCCATGGCACAGCTGAGCTCACCCAGGGTGCCTGATCCTGCTCCGGCGCTGTCCTGGCTGGCTGGAGCTCCCCCAGCAGCTGGGCTCAGCCTGTTATGGCAAAAGCAGAACTCACTCCTTTTCTGAAAAACCTCCAACTCTCTCCATTCTTTGGCCCAGCTTTGAGCCCAGTGGTTCCTCTGTTGCCTGGACAGAAATGTTGGCCTCAGCGTCCTCCTTCGAGGTGACATCCCACACCTGAGTCCAGTACTGAACCATTTGCCCCAAGCATCCTGGGAGTGTCCTGGGGCTTTCTGTGTTCCTGCCTGTATGCAGTTCCTTTGGCTTGATTAGAGCTCTTCTATGTGCTCTGATTTTTTCCCTCCCACCAACTCCAAAACTATCACCATCTTCTGGCTCCCCATGAATTTCTTTTGCTTCTCTTTCCTGGACAAGGCCTAAACATCTCCACACACTTGTGCCAACCAATGGGTCCCTGGGATATTTGTAGCCTTTATTTCTCTTTACCAAACCTCTTTGTATTAGGCAGTGCCCCCAAAAGAAAAAAACAAATAAGCATTATTGAAACCCTCTCCTCTGCCCCATGCAAACAGCCCTGCCTGTGAGGGCAAACAGATCTTCTGTCCATCATTTTGCTGCTCCACGATGACATCCCCTCTTATTTTAAAATGTTTTTCCCTGGAGGCAAATTATTAAACAGCTTTTTGAGCAGACTTGCACCAATTTCTGTGCCAAACTCCTGCCATTCCTACCCACTTCAGGCTGATGCTGGTGGTGCTGAGCTGCTGGAGGCAGGGATGTGCCTGATCCCTCAGTAAAGCCTGTCCTGGCATTGCACAACATGCCGTGCTCAGGGAGCTGTGTGCAATCCCTGCCTGGGACAGATGTCTGAGCTGGATCCCTCTGGAATGACGTCAAAGGCTGCAATAGTGTCCATCTTCCCGGGGCTGGCAGGGCCTGGCCACGCGCAGTGGCATTCATCTGTCACCAAATGCCAGCACAGGTGGCCCCTGCCCCTTGGCACGGCGAGGGTCTGCTCACACACCCAGGTCTTCCTTGCAAATTCCTGCTACTCTGGAAACCTCTGACTGAAAGCAAACGGGACTTGATTTTAAAAGGAGCATCCTCCATTGCTGACCCGTGAGCAGATAAAAGTCCAGCAAACTCACAGCCTTTGCTGTGCTTGGGACACAGGCTGGCACAAACAAATGCCACTTGTCATGGAGCTGCAGCAGCCAGCACAGCAGAGGGGATCAGTAAATCCCTGGATGTGACTTGGCGCCCGTCTCTGTGGCACTGATTAGGAGGACAGGAGTTATCTGTGTGCAGCTATTTTGGATGCCTGTGTGAAGGGCTGCTGAAGGCAGCAGCAGCAGCCTCAGCTGGTACCAAAAAAGCCGTGGTGACATGGGGTGACACACTGCTGCACCTGACCCTTTGCCACGGGAAGCTTTCCCAGCACTGCAGGGAAGAAGGAGACTGGCACATCCCTGGGGCAGGAGTTCCCCGAGGCACCCCAGGCTCTGCCTCCCCGGGGGCTGTGACAGGGCAGGGGCTGTGACACTCCTGGCACCATTGCCAGCCCTGCCCGCTGCTAAGGCACTGCTGGCATTGCACTTCTGCCAGACCCAGCCTGGAGTGGGCAGCTCCAGGAAATGCTGTTCCTGATGCCGTTAGCTGTGTGCTGGCCCCAGCCATGGTCCACTGTGACAGCTCTGCACAAAGGTCAGGGGGAAGGAAAGCGTGTTTGACGTTTTCAATTTTTATATAAATGCCCAGACAATTCTTAGAATCTTCTTAAAATGCTGATGACAGATTAAGAACAGCTCCCAACTTGGGGTTTTGGAAATAGTGAGGTTTTCCAAGTTGCCAATCCAGCAGGAGGAGTTCCAGCATGCCTGTGGCTGTGTTCCTCTCCTTTAGCCAGCCCAGGGCTGCTGGTGGTGGCTGCTCCCAGGATGTGGCCATGTAGGGTATAACCTGGGGAAAGGGAAAAAGGAGTGTAACATTAGCAAGAACATTTTTACTGGCTCATGAAATGAAATAACTATAAGATGTAGAAAGCTATTAAAAAATTGCTAGCCTTACAAAAATGGGGGAGGTTGGTTTTTAACATATAGGCGCAGAGGTGAGGTATCTTTAAAAATCTGCAATTTTGAGCTGGAAATATGACTGAGACAATTAGATATTTATTAGATATTTAATTACCAAATCAATTTTGCTAAAAAGATCCAGAGTTTGCAGTTTATTTCATTAGCCTCTGTGAGCCTACCAGCGAAACACCCCTGGTTAGAACTGGTGCTGCTGTGTTGGTTTGATGTGGGTCCCATCAGCAAATTGTTATGATTATAACAGACTTTTCATGCTTAAAGAACTTGACATTCCAAAAGCACCATCCTTCCTGTCTTCTCTGATAGAGATAACTAGTTCATTCCTAGGTGTAAAAGCAAAAGCGTTTTCCTTGAGTGGTTGTGTTACCAAGGCAGTGAGGAGAAGGGCTGGTGTGGCAATGCTTTTTGCCGGGCAGAAATCAGTCAGTATTTACCTTAGGGGCTGTGATATTTAAACAGGAATTCCAAAGAGAGCTACCACAGTGAACTACTGCTGACTCTGACAGGTTTGCAGGATCAATGCCTCACTGTAGTAAGAGAGATGCTGCTTGCTGATGGCCAGGAGCCCTAATGGTATCCAGGGAAACCTGACTGCCTGCAGTAATTCACAGGGTGGTCACTGTCCCCTGCAAGCTTGTGCACAGCCATCCACGTGTGGCTTGATCTTTGGGGTAAATTGGCTTTAGAGCTGAGGACACTTGCTGTGCCAGCCTCTGCAGCAGAGATATTCCAGGTCCACTTGGACGAAAACTGGGTGATTTGCAGTGGTTTAGATATCTCTTTTCCCTAGGGAAAAAAAAGAGCTAGCATGTCATTAAGTAGATGTTGTGGAAGAATTAAACCACTCAATAAGATGTGATGTTCTCCCCAATTCAGTGATTACAGGCTCTTCTCATAAAAGCTGCCATATTCCCTCTGCCTCTAGCACAATTCAGATATCTTGAAAAAAGGACTTTCTCATAATCTTTTTTCTATATTTTCTTCACTGGGCACTTGAAATCCATTTTATGAACATCAGTTTGTTCTGTATTGTGCTCTGCCAAGATTATTATCCTTAAGGAACAGGAGGTGAAACCGCAGAGCAAGGAGATGAGGTGAGTCACTTCTGGCCATATAGACATTTAAATAGTTGCAGAATTGGAAGGGACATATTTTCCTCTCAAGCAGTGTTTGTGGAGAAAAAATATATGCCAGTAATCTGAATTTAGCTCTCCATTAACAGCACTGGGGTAAATATTTTGCTCACAAACACTTACAGAATAAGAAAATGGGCATCATTAGTTTTCAGGATATGTAATTAATCTTCCCCCAAACTTTCAGACAATATAAGGTGGATGAGAATGAAACCACTATGATCACATCTGTATTTTAAGAAAGAATAACCAGGCCTGAATCAGTGGTTTTTCATTGCTTACATTGCTACTAAGGACCCACTAGATGAGAAAATAGAAGATTGCATCACAATGGATATATTTTTATATGAGTGATCCAGTTGGTTGGGGTTTTTTGTCTGTTTTTTAATATTAATTATTCTGCTGAGAATATCTGCCCTGGGACAAACAAAGCAGTCAGCTCTCAACGGCAGCAAAATAAATCTCAGTCCAGGGCAACACAAATCGGGAAGAAGCTCCAGAGAGTGGTGCTATTTGAAATAAATTGAGGAAATATTTTAAAAGCTTGCATAGAGGAGCAGAGTTTTGCCAGCTATTACAATTGGACTTCAGAGTAACTGCTGAGTGGGTAATTAGTCCCATGGGAACACAGGAGTCTGGACAAATGTAAAAAGGAACAAGAGGGGGAAAAAAAGCATATAAAGAATTAACTTTGGAAAACAAGCTAGAACATTAGTCACAGGAGAGATATAACTCAACTTCCATTTAACATTTATTTCTGTGATGAACAGAAACACTTTTTTTAACCCTGTATAGAAGCAGGAAATATAAAACTCGCTGTTTAACAGCTGGAACTACTTGATTGAAGCTCATCTCTTTGATAAGAGGGTGAAGGGGAGGGTAAAGAGATGCTGAAAATACTACAAACCCAGCGAACAGGAATTATGTTCAGGTGGAGAAGGGAAAAAAACCAGTTATGGAACTGGTCAAGATAATAAGTGGGGTCTGTTTTGCTCTCAGAGACTCCCCCATCATGAAGACAGAGCAGTTAGTCAAGGTTTAAAAGATCATGTCTCCACCAACCTTTGCTCACAGCCTGTCTGCAATGCTGGGTTGAGAGCACCCCAGCTGGAAGGAGGTGATTTACCCACCTGACATGGCAGAGGAGGGCTCTTTGCATAACTCTTTGCTGGGTTTAGAGAGACTTGGTGGAACACAACTACAAAGAAAGCTTGAAGCATGTGAGACGCTTCTGAGGTTATCTAGCGCACATGTGGTTGGTTCTGCCATTCCAGAGCTCCTGATCCACAGTCCTGTGCTGTAAGCACTGAACCAGAGACTTATTTATAGAGTTTGTGCACTTGGCTTTTGTGGTTCATTGCTCCCATTATTATCTCAACAGCAGTGATTTGCTAATCAGTCCTTTGTAGGACAGGACTAGTATTGCTTTGGCTGATTGATGTTTAGAAAAAAGAAGAATGTAATTCCAGTGTCCCTGGAGGAGCAGGAAGCTTTGCAAAATCTCCTAATACATCTGGGTGTGAATCTATGTAAATGGGTCATATTCACTGAACTGTGTGCCAGGAGCAGTAACAGCAGCATCACAGCTGAAGGTTCAGGACCAGGCACCAGACCTGGATCTTCCTAATTTTGAGGACTTTTGTGCTTTCTCTGGCCTACAGCCTCCAAGGAGATTGAGTTGACCTCCATGCTGGGCTCTCACCCTTTCACCGGCCAAGTGATGGGGTGAGATGTTCTGCACTGGTACCCACAGGGGCTCTGTCTGTTGGTGCCATGGTGTTGCATTTCTGGCCCGGTGGTGCTCCAGCTGTGACCTGAGCCAAGGTTACTGTGTTTGCATGTAGGCTTTGTGTTTGCTGTTTAAGGTGAGTGAGAGGCTCTGAATTCCCTCGGTTGGGTCACCCTCTCTGTTTCCCAATTCAGTGCAAATGGCCAGACAGGCAGGCAGCTCTTCCTTGGAGACATTAAAATTCTCAAGAGGTGTGCCAGTGTCTGGCAGACGTGGTGTTGGCAATGCACGGTGGACACGGCGTGTTCATAGCTGTTCAGTGTGTAAACACTGTCTCCAGAACCACCATCTCCTCTCAGCACCTCCCTGAGCCCGCAGTGCTCGCTCAGCACAAGGATCCTGCAGGAACGCACCCAGCCCTGGCGTATTCCTTCCAGGAGAGGGCAGGGGAATACAGTTTATCGCAGATCCACTCCTGAACTGGAGCCAACCACCATCCAACCCCAGATCTTCCTCTACGTCTTTTTATTTTGCTTTCCTAAACTCGGATGAGCAGAAGTGGGTTCTGAATCTCCTCCAGGTGAGTCAGTGGGTTTTGTCACATTGACAGACCTGCCTGTACCTGAGTCATCTTCGGGAGGGGCAGTTTGGGCTGGGCTGTGCCCCTTGCTCTCGAACCCCTTGCCATGAGCCTTGTGTGTTCCACTGAAGGCATCGCCTGCTGGGCAGCTTCAGGACGGGGTTTAAAGAGCCGAGTCCCAGCTCCTGTGCTCCAGCTCGCCATCAAGCCAGGGGAGGCAGTGATGGGACAACTTGTGTATCATGCACTCAGCACACCCCTGTCCCTGCAGAGGGGTCTGATTCCCTCGGATGTCCATGATGCCAGCAGGAACAGCTCTGCTCCGAGGGTGCTTTTGCCAGGTTAAAGTGCAGGGGCTGCACATGGAAACCCGAGGCTGGAGCTGGACCTGGCTAAAGATGGCTTAGAGAAATGCAGCCAGAAGGTCAGCTAACATTTTCTCTCTTAATGAACAAGGGAGAAAATCAGAAACTCTCCCCAGGTCTCCCCACTGTCTTTAACAGTCAAAAGCCTAATAGCATAAAAAATCCTAAAATGAGTTTCTTCCAACTTATCTCCCCCTGGACCTATGATGCTGACTTGAAAATACAACATAATTTCCAAACCAGCGGAGGAAAGAAAAAAACCCAAAATCAATAAATTGTTGGCCCTGGAGCATGGATGCCCTGACAAGGCCAAAGAAATGAAGTCCTGAGATTGCTGTTGCTGTTTCCACCTTGTCCTGCAGAGACACAGCCAGGGATAAACATATTCTTTGTGTCAATATTTCTGTAGTACTGAGAGAACTTACAGTCCTTATCTGTGAGTGTCAAGGACTGCTAAGTTAATGTGATCATAACATTACTGGAGACTCTGACAGGCTTTTTTGTTCCCTATGTAACTGTTCTGGTGCTGAAAGCCGAAGCCCAGTAGAGCTCAGCTAGACGTGACCATGGGCTTTGTGGCACATGGAAGGGATCCATCTGCAGGAGACTAACTTAAAAAAACCAAAAAAACGGTCAAACAACACACAAACCCAGCAATTAGAATTCGAACTTCCTTTTTTATTTTTATTTTTTTACTCTGCTTGGTTATTTTTGCTTCTTTCAACCTTGATTTGTAAATCAGATGGAAATATGTGAATAATCAATTCAGTCTGACTAACCCTTGTTTTGCCAGGTGTCTGGTTGGCTCATCAGATTACTAATAGTTTGCTGCTGCAGTAAATGAGAAATAGCAAGGGCTGAGGCAGAAATACCACAGGTGACCTCTAAAGACAGCAAAGCACTCACCCAATGCATCACAATCCCTCTTTTTGTCCATCCATGAAGTTCATTTTTCTTTCAAGTCCTTAAAAATGAGGAGTAATTTGTAACACAGAACTGTGCAAGCAACATACAAAACAGGAGAAAATCCGAGGCAGGAAAAGTCAGCCTCTAGAGCATGTATGGAAAGGCAAAGTGTGAGCAGAGCCAGGCAATTCTTAGGTGTAAACTGCCGAGTGTGGTGTGGAGGAACCTTTGCTGCCTTTTCCACCTTTATTGGCTCTGTGCTATGTGGCACAGAGCAACTCACGAATAGCTCAGCCTATGGCTCCTTTTTAACTTTATAAAGCAGGGCAATTATTATCTTCAGGAAATTTTTTTAAAGCTTGAATGCTGAGGTTTATCTGCCTTTCCTGGCTAGATCTTTAGCACACAGCCACCAGACAAAAGCCAGTTAAAAGGACCTGAACTCTGTGTTATCACCAGTGTTTGACTGGGCTGTGCCAATGCCAGAAAGGCTGTCTGAGCAGGGCAACCAGTTTGACTGAAGTTCTCTCCTGAAAGGTGGCACAAGAGAGAATGGAAAATGCCCAAGTAATATCAAGGGACAGAAATAACAATAGATTTTCAAAGAAGTTGTTGAAGGGGTGAAAAAAGGGAAGGAAATCTCTTCCCAATGCACAAAATGGATGTGTTGGGAAAATTCAGATGTATTTCACAGCATGGAATGATGTCTCAGTTGTGCTGCAGTACCAAATGAAGGATGCCGATGTGAGACATCAGTCACAGATGCACAAAAATTCATTCCCAAAATCTTGTCCCAGCCATTGCTGGTTCTCATGAAAAGTTGGCAGAAAAAAAGGGATCAGAAGTAATTATATTTGTCTAGATCTGTGCGTTTTCCCTGCTGTTAATAAAGGCTTGTAGTGTTTCCAAAGCCTTGAGCAAAACTTAGATGTGTGTCAGCTTGCTTTCGCTGTCGTGGGGCTCAGAAGAATTAACCAGTTCACAGCTTGAGAAGTGCAAGCAGAGATCACAGAGGGATGGAAAAGGGACTGAGTCAGCTCAGAGGCTGGCACCTGCCACTGTAGCTTGCAATCTTCAGTTTTGGGTTTGCACCCCAAAGTGTGCCTGCAGACCTCAAAACCAGGTTTGAAGTTCGAGACACTCCCAGGAGACTCATGGATAAGAAAATATGGTCTAGCTGAGAAAGGAAGTTTCTCTCTTAAAACGTTTGCTCAGGAAAGATGCTATAAAGGATGAAGCTGCAGGGATGTTTCAGCAAGGACAACCCCAGGCTGGCATTCTAGGAGGCAGTGACTTTTGTGCATTTTCCCCTTATTCTCTGTTGTAAGGTGACAGGTTTGTGCTGTAGTGAGGCACCAGAATTTGTGCCATTGTATCTCCTGTTTGTTCGGTTTTAACATGTCCTTTGTCTCTGTCTAGAAATTCTGCCTGAGCAGAAAAGAAGACTTTGAATGTTTGTCCAGGGTGTACTGATGTCCAACGGCCTGGTCAGGGCAGCAATTTCTACAAGAGCTCTGGACACCCAGGAATGCTGAAGGCAGTCACTGAGCCTACACTCAAGGGCTGGGCTGAAGATTCCCATGGATTCTGTGTGCACAGCAAAGGGGATCTGGACACATGCAAAAGGTTTGGTGCATCCAGAACTTGTCACACTGTGTGAGTGAGCTTGGGTCAGGGTTCATTCTGTGTGCTCTGCACTCCCTTCCCAGGTGCTGTGCACTGCCTGCCTGCATTTCTAATACCATTTTTTTTTTTTTGTTTTTCCCCACAGGGAAATCTGAGGGAGAAATACAGATGCCTTAATTATACTTTCCTGATATTTTTCCATTGCATTTCACCTCCCAGCAGTATTGAAAGGCTGAGATGCTCAGTAGGGTTCTTCAGATGTGAAAAAGTATCAGATCCCTCCTCCATCACGACATGCAGCCACACAGGGGCAGGTGCTGCCACAAGGGATGGAGGTTGTGCATCCCCTCCCACAGCAGCCTGTTTGGATCTGCTTGAGCCCACTGAAAATTCTCACCTTCCTATCTCCAGCCTCAGAAACAGCCAACAGCACAGCCCTGAAGCTGCACAGTGGGCAAAGGACCCAGCCTCCGGCGGTGCTTTTAGGGAAGTGAAAAGGTTGTGGGCCCAGTAAAACAGATGAAACTTGAAAAGCAGAACTGGGAAAACACCATTTTATTTCCACGTAAGGTAAATACGGGACTTCACTTAATCTCTAGCAATTTAAAGAAAGTTCAGAAGTACTGTGACTAAAATATGAAGACATTGCCTTTTGCAAGTGGAAAAATGCAAGTTAGAGAAACCTCTAACATGTCACAGTGCCTAGGTAGGTTATAGTAAAGATAAAATTAAGATTGCAACTTTTGGTTGTTTTCATGTGATGAACATTACAAGGGAATTTTGTATGTGTTCAAATTCCATTAAAGCCCAGTCTTGTTGGCTTAGATTTTAGCTGTATCTAAATTTCATGTCCTTTGCATTGCTAAATCACGCTAAACTTCACCTACTCAGGAAACAAAGGGGTTTTAATTGAGAAACAGCAGTAAAGCGAGATTTGCCAAATATCTATTTTGGGTAAAAAATATTTAAGGCCAACATTTTCACCAACGTAATCCTTTTTACGTCAGTGAAGTTACACTAATGCAGAATTTGGCCCTGATGTATTTGTACAAATATAGTATCTCGGATTTTGATGAGTACGTATTCATGCATTATTCATTGAGACAATGTGGAGAGGAAGAACGAGGTCTGTGCATGAGAGCAGAGCCCTGAGCACCCCCAGTTTCTTTGATGGTCCCCAGCAGGATGAAGGAGCACCTGCAGGGTCACCCCTGTGCTGCTGCCTGGCCAGGACTTGTTGAGGCTGAATGTCCCCTTGGGAAGAGACTGGTTTATGTTTGCCAGGCTGTGGGATGTGTTACTGGCAGTTCTGAAGAAATGCAGATGGAGGATATTTTTGTGAGTTTAAATTGAGCTGGATTTGAAAAGAGATGAGACTGCATCTTGGTTCTGCCACAGACCTTTTGTTTGATCCTCCATGCCTCTGTTTCCCCATAAAATGAGAATAATACTTCATTTTCCCAGCAGGACAGCAAGGCCTGCTGTGGTGAGAAGGAAGGGTGTGCTGTCCCATGTGCCCCCAAAAAAGGGTGCACAGACCTGTTGTCATAGGACTGCGTTCTGATATCCTAGGCTGCACCTTCCCAAGAAATCTGAAAAAAGGAAAAACTGCATTTGGAAAAACACTGATTGAGCAACAAAACTAACTGCTGCTGCAGCTGGCCCCACTGTGAGCTTCCTGTGCAGGAGCTGAACACAGATCCTGACCCATAGCAAGGATTGCATAACTATAGTGTGTTTGTGTGTATATACATATACATAAATTATTGTGTGTGTTTGTATGAAGAACTAGTGATGTCTGCAGTAACAATGGGAGGCGTGCGTGGGACACACATCTAGCATGCTGGAAATCCCCCCACCAAGCTTTGGCAGGCAGGAAAGGGGCAGGTGTGCAGGTGTGGGGCAGGAGAGGGCACGGGGCTCCTCACAGCTGCCCAGGGACTTGCTTATCTCCAGATGTCCAGGGGCTTGCACACTTTCAGACTCCCACAGTGGTTCGGGATGGAAGGGACATTAACAGGCCAACTCTCCGCAAGGAGCAGTGACGTTTTCAACCTGATCAAATTGCCCAGAGCCCTGTCCAACCTGACCTGGAACGTTTCCAGGGACGGGGCATCAACCGGCTCTCCGAGCAACCCGTTCCGCTGTTTCACTACCCTCGTGGTAAAACACTCTTCCTCACACCGACTCCAAACCACGCTGGTGTCAGTTCAGCCCCATTCCCCGCCCGTGGCTGCGGGCCCCGGGACCGCTCGGAGGGGCCTGCAGCCTCCCCACAGTCCCGCCCCGGGGCCGAGCGCGGCTCCCATTGAGGCCTGTGCCGGGCCGGCCCCCGCCGCCGCGGGGCCAATGGAGGCGGCGGACGCGGTCGAGCCTCTCCCCGGCCTCCCCCGCGGCGGCCGGGCGCCCGTCATGTGAGGGGGATATAGTACTACGGGAGCGGGGCCGCGCTCCGCAGCCGCGCACCCGCCTCCCGGGGGAGCTGCGCCCGCCTCCCGCCGCTCCGCGCTCCCGGCCGCTGCTGCCTTCGCGGGCTGCTGCTCTGGGTTTGCTTGGGTTTAGTCCTGCGGTTTTATAGTGCGTGTGTGGTTTTTTGAAATTTTTTATTTTTTAAATTTTTGTTATTTCTATTTTACCTTTTTTTTTTTTTTTTTTTTTTTTTTTTGTGGCTTGGTCGTGTTGTTTGGGTTTTTTTTCTCCCCCCCACGTTTTCGTTGTTGCTGTTGTTGTTGTTGCGTTCTTCTGGTCGTTCGTGGCCTTTGCTGCCGCCCGGCTCGCAGAGGAGTTCAGGTAAGGGCGGGCTGGGGGCTGCGCGGGGCCGCGTCCCGCCGGCGCTGCCTCCGCTGCTCCCGCTGCACCGCGCGGGCCGGGGCTGTGCCCCTGCGCCGGCAGATGGAATTCCATCCCCGCTGGGGCTGGGGGCTGCTTTCGGGCTGCAGCGGTGCCGTGCCATGGAGTGACAGCCAGCGAGGGGGGGGTTTATTCCCGATCGTCGCGACCACGCTGGTGGGGGAGAGAGGGAGCTAGGTCCACCAAAGCCTCCTGAAAAGGGATGGAAGGAAAACCAATACATAAATAATTTTTTTAAAACCCTCTACAACCGGACGAACAAACAAACAAACCACGATTAAAAACCGCCCCGAATAAACATGTTTTTGCAGCCACGGAAGGCTGGCTGTGCTCGTGCGGGAGTGGGAATTCCGTGTGTGTGTCCCGGCACCCCTCTGCCTGCCCAGCGGCCGCTGCCGCGCGTTGTTTCGGGGCGCCCTTCGCCGCCGGGCTGCAGAGGCAGCGGGTGCGCTCCGCCGGGGCCGCTGCCGGCGCCCGCTGCAGGTGAAGTGCTTCCTCTTGTGGGAGCCAAAGTTTGGGGCTGGAGTGGGACAGTTTTCAGAGAAGAAAGCTTTGGGAATGTTTCTGCAGCTTCCCAGGAGCAACGGGTTTGGAAAAAACAAACCTGAACACCCCACTGTGTCCGGGGAGTAGCACAGCCACCTTGCGGAAGAGATGAGAGCAAGTGGGTTTACTACTGGCTCACGGCTTCTTTTTATTATTTTATTATTATTATTGTTATTTTTCTCCCCCTCTGCATTTCTCTTTTAATTTCTTAGAAGCTCTGGGCCTGCTTTATTGCCTTGTTTATGGCTCTTTCTGTGGAGCAGAAGTCAGCCTGAACAGATTTAGAACAAGAGAAAACCCTGAAGAGATTAAAGTAGGAAAAGCTGTGGCAGTAAACATAGGAAATGACTGTCAGCTTCTCATATATGCTGTGTGATCGGTTGTGCTGGGCTGACTGTCCAGAAATGACAGGCTGGGAAATACATCCCCATGTTTCAGCGAGTTCCCAGCACTTTACATTTTAATGTTGCTCTGCATCAAAATATGTCTTCTCTGGTTTGCTTTTTGTCATTATTTTTTTTTTTAGCTGGCGATTAGATGGTCAGGTTTTAAACAGAACAACATGTTTTTGGCAGAAAGGACATCATAACAACCCAGGGAACTCTTAAAAAAAAAAGTTGGAGACGGTGGTGCTGCCGAACAGCTGCTGTATTTCACTCCAGAAGTGGCTGTTTCCAGTGGCTCAGGCACGGCAGTCTCACTATAGGTGCTTACATTTCTAACGTGTTTTCAGCGTTCCTAGAGATGAAAGTGTGTTATGGAAACAGCATCATTAGTTTTCATTGCCTTCACAGCCCCGGCTTTTTTTGGTTTTGTTTTCTAATCTTCTGTTTTTGGCTGTGTCTTCAGGCAAAGTAAGGATAAAAGTCTTTCGGTTGCTAGCCTGGCCTTTAGGAAAAAAATATAGCCAGGGCCCGATCCTGCATTCCAGGCATTCTCCAAAATCTTCTTGGCTGTTCTGCAAGTTTTGAGAGAGCACAGAAAGCAGAACTGGCCCGTAATGTGCCTGGATCTATTTGGCTCTGACAGTCCTCTCTTAAAAAGCCTCTGGTTACATCGAGTGACATTGTTCCTTGTCAAAAGAGATGGGAAACAAGCCTGCTGGCTGTTTTCTGCTGAGGTAACCAGCCCACAGCAATTGCTAGGGGTTCATTATTGCTTTTTTCCCCCCTCGTTTAAGTCCTTATTCAAATTACAGTTTAATTCTATTCCCAGGGAAATACATGGATATTTTGATATGTGGCTTCCCAGCTCTTGCAAGCATTTAAAGAAACCTTGAACATTTAAATTTTTTTTTAAGATAAGTTCACCAACTGCTTTTGGTGCACGCAGAGCATGCCAGCTTTTCTTAGAAAAGCACATGTTGCAGTCCAGATTTCCTTCACAGCCCCATTCTTCAGAAGTTTAAGCTGGAATAATACAGACATTGGAGGAAGAATCAGAAACCATCTGAGGGCAAGTCTTCCTTTCTGTCCTGTATTTCTCAAGTCAGTCACCAGTTTTTGGTGCAAGATAGAAACAATCAGCTTGGGTGAATTCTTACCAGATGCCAATACTAATTTGTCAGAAGCAGATGGTGCTTTCTGTTTCAAAACTGGAATAGCTTAGCTAAGGGGCTTCTGCTGGGGCAACTTTCCAGCAATATAGAGAGTAAAAAAAAAAAAAAAGTGTGTTAGAAACAGTTCAGTTTTTCTGACTCTTTGCTTTTTTACTATAAGTCATGATTATAGGCTAAGGTCAAAAAACAGAGCCACTAACCTCTGTTTGAACTTCCCTGTGTTCAGCACATGTAGGTATTTCATTGTTGGTTCAGAGGCACAGCTGACTGACAGGACGCACACACCAGGAAAATGTGCAGTCTTACTTTTAGTCTTTATTTCAACCTGTCCCTGTTTCCTCCATGTGTCTATGAAGGAAGAAGCCATATGTTTAAGAAATGTGGCTTCCCCCCACTTCCTGGGAAATATTAATAGGTGTTGCCAACGGGACAAAGCTCTTTAAGGGTGTTGTGTAAAATACCTCACTCTGGGTTCACTGCAGCACTGAGCATACAGACACCATTTGATTTTTCTCCAGAGAAGGAAAGACAGGGCAAATTTTGGAGATGAGGCAGCAAAGATGCTCTGCAACAGCAGTAACAACCATCCTCTTGGCTGCACAAAACTGGGAGCTATTGACTATTCATGGCAAAGCGTCCAGAGCGCAGCAGCAGAGCCTGTGGAAAATGACAGCGTGTAACAAGATTGACTGGCATTTCCTTCACGCTGGGTCACATGCCTCCTAATTCACACACACACACACCACCTCACAGGCTGATCGAATGACTTCTATCTCTGCAGTCCACATACCTTCCACAGAAAGAGTTGTTTTATTATGCACATGTACAGCTCTGTTTCCAATCAGTCACCTTGAGCGAATGACTGAGGGCCAGTGTTCGCTCCATACCGAGCTCTCTGCCTTTGCCCTCTAAGCGGCATAATCTCCCTCCGTAAGCAATTTTTGTTTTTTTCCCTCGGGGAGGTGGGGAATAAAAAAAATACGTAGATATCCCTCCTGCCTGCCCCTCCCCAGTGGCCTTTCTAGGAAGTTTGCTTGTCTTAGCTGGTACGCGCAGGACAGCGGGCGCTGGGTGGGCTGCGCTGGCCAGGGTGGGCTTTGCTGTCGCGGGTTTGTAGCGGGATTAGGGCTGATGGAAGCCGGGATTTGCGGGATGCTGCCCCAGCGGGGGCAGGTGGGGATGCCGGGGGCCGTGCAGCCCTCCCGGTGCAGCAGCTGGCTCGGGGCTCAGCCCCTGCCCCGGGGAGAGGAGCGGGGACCGAGGGGTGCAAACAGCCAGCAGCTGGCTGGCAGGGCATGGCAATTAGCTCGGTGCAGTGCCAGCCTTATTAAGGACAGTGCAGGTGATGATGACGTTGGCACACTGATTCATTACATCTGGAGGGGAAAATCCACCTAGTAAATGCTGAAGCACAGTAAATATTTTTGGCTCCTGGCGGATTGATCCTTTCATTATGCTGAACAGCCTATATTTGTAGAACTGAGGAAGTTAAAAATAAGGTTGGTGGAAAGCTACAAGATAGGGAAAGGATTTCCATTTTATGGTCACCAGCAATAAACTTTTTATTTGTTTCTTTTTGGTGGTAAAAATTTCAACACTTTATTTTTTCTTTCCCATTCCCTTCTTTGGCTCTGGATTTCACTGCTAGGTGAAAGCTTGTTATTTATTTTCTCTTACTGGTAATACTCTATTAGGGAGCTGTAAATCTGGAGCACACACAATTGGGAAATTATTTCTGACAGCATTCTTTTGCAAATATGTGGTGCAATCCTGCAAAACGCTTCAGCCCTGACAGTCCTCAGGGGGTGGTGCAGACGTATCAAAGCTTGTAGCAGCCTGTGTACCCAGGGAGGCTGGATGCTCTGGACTTTCCTGTGGGCTAGAGGGCTTTACGAGTTTCAATTCATGTAGATAAATGATTAAACCAACTTCTGACTGTTGCTGTTTTGTTTTTCCTGCACTTAGGCTCTCACCTGAACTTTGGCTGCCTGGTATATGCTGTTGGGATATCCTTAAGAGATCGTCCAGGAATGGTGGATCACTTGCTGCCTACTGATGAATCCTTTTCATCCACAAGATCTTCTCTTGGATACTTTGGGGACATGACAGCTGGCGTGAGGTCCTACCAAATGCTGCCCTCTCCCCTGTCAGAAGATGACAGTGACTCGTCCAGCTTTTGTTCTTGTTCCAGCCCTGACTCCCAGGTCCTCAGCTCCAGCTATGGAAGCACATCCAGTGCAGAAAGTCAGGACAGTATCTTAGACTATTTATTGTCCCAGGCATCTTTGGGGAACACCACTGCATCATGGTGGGACAAAAGGAGACTTCAGCCAATAGTGAAAGAGGAGTACTTTAGGTTGCCTGAATTTGCTGTGGATATGGAAGACTCAGGACCATTTCAGCCCACGCTTGAGGAAATTGAGGAATTTTTGGAGGAGAACATGGACTTGGAGCTCAAAGAAAGACCTAAAAGCGAGACCAAGGACTTGAGAGCTTGCAGCCAGGTTTCTGTTGCTTCGCTGCAGCAAAAAGACCATATGTTACCCAGTACTAGTTTAAAAGAGAGTAAAAATGAGCAGTTGACTAGCTCAACAGAAGGTGGCCAAGCTTCAAATGGAGGAATGACCCTGGAGAATGGAATACCGGTTATGCTCCAAATCCAGCCTGTGCAGATCAAACAGGAGTCCAACACGAACCCCACTTCCCAAGGACCAGCACAGGAGAACATTAAAATTGCACAGCTCCTGGTCAACATCCAAGGACAGACATTTGCCCTTGTGCCTCAGATAGTTCAGTCGTCCAATTTGAACTTGTCCTCTAAATTTGTCCGCATTGCTCCCGTCCCCATCGCCGCCAAGCCAATTGGGCCAGGAGGCATGATCCAGGGGCAGACGGGAATCATCATGGGTCAGAAATTTCAAAAGAACCCTGCAGCTGAACTCATTAAAATGCATAAATGTTCTTTTCCTGGTTGCACCAAGATGTACACGAAAAGCAGCCATTTGAAAGCCCACCTGAGGAGGCACACGGGAGAAAAGCCCTTTGCGTGCACGTGGCCGGGCTGTGGATGGAGGTCAGTATTGGGGTGCAGCTCTGTCCATTCCCCCTTCCCCTTTTTGCACAGTTGACCTCACTTGCTGAGCAAGTAGGTTTGTACTCAGATTTATAAACTCTTTCTATTGCCAGAACTTGATTGGTTGGCTTGACAATGAAGACCTTTTTTCCTCCTGTTAGGCAGCGCAGGGGTTCTGATAAATTAAATAGCACAGCATCACCTGCTGCCACCAGCAGTTTTAGTGTCTGCAAAAAAATAAAAGTAGTCCATCATAATTTGTATTTCATTCTAGAGGTTTAGGTGAAACTTGTTACCACAGGTAAGACCTGGTGTTTGCATTGGTGTGGTTGCAGCACACCAGCCCCAGCAGACCCGTGGCTGGCAGCAGCTGAGGCTGAGTGAACTGAATGATTTAGGGCAGAATTGCTGTGCACAGCCCTGTGTGGGACTAAACGTGGCCAGTGAAGGGCTGTGATAAGCAAGTATGGTTAAAAGCAGTATTCTGTGCACTTTCATAGAAAATGCACTCCATCCCACTCCTTCTTAAAATGCTGGCAGTGACACTCTGGCATACTCTGGGTTTTATTCTCTGTCTTGATTCAGAAAAATGCGTGGGTGCCACTCAAAGTTGCAAAAAAGCTGTCAGATGTAACAACATAACCAGAAGGCTGAGGTGGAGTTAAGCATCGCTTGAATGAAAGATTGCAGGTTTGATTGAGGAAATGTTTGGCAGAGGAATTTTAAAAATATTTTATTTTTAAAATGAATTGAAAAATTTAGTCTTTTTTAAAAATATCAGCTTTTTATTTTAAGGAAGCTTTGACAGGTGCCTTCCTCCCTCTTTCCAGTTAGCTGTATTACTGCTTGCCTGCTGGCAAGTGCTAATGTACTGCACCACAAATGATGATGGGAGAAAATATAATCTTAACTACCTTGTGTTAAATTAAATTGAATTTCTTGCAAATAATATGCTGCAGAGCTTCAGTGAGCAATGTCTAATGAGAAAATGGGTTGTGATCATGGGCAACAGATGAGGTAAAAAGTAACAGGAGAATGTTGTGTAAAAATGCAAGTATGTGAGACATGCGGCAGTTAGAGATGGCTGGGTTGGTTTGAGGGAAAAGGTCACAATGGAGCTGAACCCTCTCTTCTCCAGCTGAGCCAGTCTGGAGTTTGTTTCTCAGAAGGCCTGGGAGATCAAATTATGGTGGCTCTACAAAGTGGTGGTGATCTGTTTCCTTTTGTCCTGGTGGCACCTCTCATGGGCTGTTTGTTGCTGCTCAGGGTATCCTCTCACCAAAGCTGCATTTTTCAGCTGATTGGTCCCAGAAACTGTGGGCTGGTTTCATCCAACCTGCAGGACAGGCACTTGCTGCTTTTTATTTGCTTGCCAGAGTACGTGTGCACAGGCAGCAGATGTGCCTGTGGGTGTCAGGCTGGCTTTCCTTGCATGTAAGCATAGCTCTCCTTTTTGTGACAAATTCATGTGGCACGTGAGGGTTTGTCTAATCCACGCTGAGATTTGTACCAACGCTCCCAGGGACTTGTGTGGCTCAGGATCAGGAGCCTGAAGCATTGCCTGTGGATGACCTTCTCCAGCTCTGTCTTATCACAAAGCTGGTGTTCCCCAAGCTACAAAACCAAGGGAAACATTTAGGAAAAATAGTAAGTTATAAAAGTTGATTAAATTTTACAAGAGGTGCCTTTCTTCTTGAAATGTGGTGAATTATTTGCTTCATTGGCTGGGTGGGCCAAAAGAAGTGCAGGTCCCACAGCCTGGAGCACTCTGAACTCTCAGCCACCACAACTTTTTAAAGATGAGTCCAACAGGAAGGACAAATTAATCACCTTCATAACGGAGAAAATGTGTATTGTCCACAAACAGCTGCTGCAAAGGGCTTTTCAAACTCTTGTGCTGTTTGTATTGTTGAATTTCACAGCCTGGGCTGCAATCTCGATCCCCAAAACCCCCAAACTTTGGAAGGGCTCTGCTACAAGAGGAGAAGTTTATAGCCAGCAGGAGAGGCTGTGTTTGGGGAGCTGCCTCCTGTGCTCACAGCAATCCTTAGCACCAGCCTGAGATTGCTGCACATCCCCTGCGTGCTGCTCCACATCAAAGGCCAGACCCAACTGAGCATTGAATTACTCAGTCCCCTTTCATCAATAAACCATGTTTACCTTTTCAGAAGTTCAGTGAGAGCTGTGACTTAAGTCTCACATGACTTAAGTCCACTGTATCTGGCCACTCTGTTTGCTCCCAGGTCTACATAATCTCAAATGAATTGAAGCACTAAAACACTGCTGGACTCTGCTTTCCCCCTTTTCCCCTGCATTCTTGTGCTTGTGTATTTATTTTTTCACCGAAGACACTTAAGAGCTGATCTCACTGGAGATAGTAATTTCAAAACCAAAACAAAGTGTTGCCTAGCACAAAGTGCTTAAGCTCAGTGGGAGGGTTAAAGGTTCTTCAGCTCTCTGTGCACGATGTTTTAAATTCACCAGGGTTGGAGTGTGCACCCAGCAAACCCTTTTGCTAACCCCTAGGATGGCTGGAGACCCCTAGCACCTCCCTGGTGGAGGCTGGACCCTGCTTGCTTGTGCCCTTCCTAGGCCCGGGGCAAGGGCTGGTTTTGGCAGTCTGCAGGGTGGTGCTCACCTGGCAGTGGCCAGTGACCCGTGGTGCTCCCTGCACGGGTCAGGGCACTGATCTGTGTCCTGCCACCTTCTACCTTTGGCACCCCAGCTTCTGATTAGCACTGCTCAGGCCAAAGAGCTGGGCTGCAGCATGGGCTGGGCCCAGCAGCTGTGCTATGGCACAGGGCAGGAGAAGCTCCTGCTTCCCTCCCTGGCACAGCACTGTGCAGAGCTGCAGCCGCTGCAAGGCTGGGGGGTGAGGCAGTGGCCTTTAAATGCCCCATTGCATCTTCTGGCTGGTGACAGCATGGGCCATCAGCTCTGCCTGGGTTGGCAGGGAGAGTTTAAAGGCTTGTCACACATGTGGCCAGGAGTGTGCTTGGGCCTGAGTGGCCATGGGCAGTGCCACCCATGGGGCAGGGCAGGCGTCTTGCACTGGCTTTTCTTGTTGCTGCTGTGCAAGGGGTTGACAGGTGCACAGGAGCTGTGCTGGTTTCTTGTAGGAAAGCTCTGGGGATGGGCAGCAGGAATCTGTCTAGAGGCTTCCTCCACTGTGGAGGAGAGGTACAGCCTGAGCTGGCCACAATGGCTGGTGGCCATGGCAGGGACCAGGCTAAAGCTATTGACCTTTCTTGCCCCATGAGCCAATAAGAATGTCCCAGTATGTCTGGGAGACACAGGACGCGTCCTGCACATCAGGGAGCTCTAGGACTTTTCTTCAAGGGAGGTGTAGTTACAGTCCCTTGGGGTCCTTCCAGATAGAAGGATGAAGAAGGCTCTTTTCATTGCTGTGGGATTTCCCAGATCCCTTCACTTTTCTTTTGAAGGAGGAATCCTTCTGGAAATGGCAGTGACAGAATAGTGAGGTATTCCTTGGGCCTTCCTTTTTTTTTTTTTTTTCTTTTGAATTTTGCATTCCACAGTGGATTATTTTCACGTTCTTTGGGTTGATCTCAGTGCCAGAGTGTGTTGCAGATACTTCACTGCAGAGCCAGACCGCCAGATCCTCCCAGCTTCCTTGTCCTAACCTTTGCGTTGTTTTTTTGTAAACACACAGACAGCTTGAGGTTTATTTCTGTGGGCTCTGTAAGTTGATCTTTCCGTCACTGCTGGGGAACAGTGTTGCAACATTCCTGCCTCTTCAGCTAAGGACATGGTTATGAGGCAGAGTGTATTTTTATCTGATGAACTCATCCAAGCTCATTCCTGACATGTGCCTCTTTCTCCCCCACCGTCCATGCAATTCCCCTCGAAATGCACTTGTGAGGCTCTTGTGCAGGATTAGCCAAGTGCTACTGCACTTCTGTTGCAGATGGTGACCCTAATGGCCAAGGACATAGGACAAGACAACCCAGTCACATCTGGTTTTACTTCTTTGAAGTCTGTATATAAGAGGATGGCTGTTTGCAAAAGTGCTTTTCCTCTTTTCCCTGGATGTGGCACAGCTCTGTTCCTTGTCCACCACTCAGTCCTGTTGAGGCAATCTGCACAGGCAGTATCCTGCACTCTCATGGCCCACTCACCCATAGCCCTACAAGAGCATCCCTGCAGGGGTCTGGCACTGGGACTAGCTCACTGCTAAGGACTTGGGAGAAATCCCTGACCCTGCTGCTCCTGGGTCCACACTGTGGTTTTGGGAAGCTCTGGCTGAAAGGGCCAGGGGTCTTAGAGAAAGCAAGCATGCGAGTAGAAGGTGTGAAGAGAAACTTCTGTCATAGCCTTTAGGAAGAAGAGTCATCCCAGGTGGACAGTTCCATAACAGCTGGCTGTTCATTGTGGAGAATTTGACTCTTTCACCATGAGGATACCAGAGCAAGGAAAGGAAAGAAAGCAAGTGAATAGGTGAAAGAATCTCCCCTAGAAATGTCCATGGGACAGATGTCCACACCGTACCTTATCCATGGTTAGTGCCTGAATCAGCTTTCCAGGGGCTGAGTGCTCTCTGGGGAGCATGACCAGACTGAAGAGCTGCAGCAACAGAGGAAAGCATTACCAGCTTTGCCAGTGCCTATGCCCTGGTCCTCAACTGTTGGCGGGAGATCAGAGCTAATTAAAACCTTTATGTGGAAACTTACTTTTCCTGCATGAGGGATTTATTCATAGGAGCCCAGCAGTCCTGTTTTCTCCCTTTCATAAAAATAGTGCATTTTGGCGGTGATGTGATATTTTGCTCCAGAAGGGTACATTTTTCTACATGTTCTTTCCCTGATTTGTTCAGCTAGTGCCCATGACTTCACTTATTTATTGTAAATAAACAGCTGATACCATTTCTTGCAAGCTCTCTTTCTGTGCTGCTCTTTGTTACTGCTCTGGCAACAAAACACTTAATTGCCCTTTGTCAGGCAGCAAATTTTTTGTACCCATCTGGACAGGGCTGTTTTAGTGTGCCATTGTTAATTAACCCTCTGTTTCCTAGTCATGTCCAAAGTGGAAATAGAGCCAGCCCTGCTCTTAAGGGCAAAGGATTAGGTCATTTGGGTTCAATAAAGCCTGTGGGATTCATGGTGGCTGTTTGGGGATTTTTCTGTGGAGATGGAAGGTGGAAAATATCTAAAATTCAAAAGACTATGGAATACAGTTTTGGTAATTAAAGGCTCATTCTTCATTTAATTTACCCATGCTAACTATGCAAATAACTATGTAAATGGCCATTGGGGCCCACCTGAATTTCAGCTGTTGGGAAGCTGAGCATCTCTGGTGCTACTAATGACTCTTTATTTAGCCTGCAGGAGCACACACAGTAGCCAATTTTTCATCTGGATCTAATAAGTCATGTTGTTTGCAGGTAGCTCTGGCTGGATTTATCTGGAATCCCTCTCAAACTGGGTGCAGTTAGGGGGTGTGCTCGTGTCAGTGGGAGCTTGAATCAGACCTCACCTGCAGGACAGTGGTGCTTGTCTCTGCTTGAGGAGTCTGTGCTTGGATTTGCAGGAGAGAGATGGTGGGGGTGGCTTTGGAGGGGACTGCAGGGGGATTGCGAGCAGTGCTGTTTTTGTCAAGCTGAACCCATGTCACGGGGTCCAGGACAAGGCTGGTACAAATGCTGCCTCCGTGCACTGCCCCGAGTCCAGGGCTGGTAGCCGTGTGTTCCCATCACTGCTGCTTCCATCATTGCTGGGAGCAGCCCAGCCCTGCTGCGTGTCCCTTTCACCTCCTGGAGTCTCCCAGTGGCCTGGGGGGACCTTTTTTAACTCGCTGTGAGAGACTTAGCATAACGAATCCCCATTTATCTGAAAAGGCCTCTCCTCTCTTCCAGGTTCTCCAGGTCAGATGAGCTGTCCCGGCACAGGCGCTCCCACTCGGGGGTGAAGCCCTACCAGTGTCCAGTGTGTGAGAAGAAGTTTGCTCGAAGTGACCACTTGTCCAAGCACGTCAAGGTGCACCGGTTCCCCCGCAGCAGCCGCTCCGTGCGCTCCGTGAACTGACGGCTCCTGCCTCCCCTTCCCGCAGCCGTCCCGCAGCAGCCCACGACAGCACTTTGCTCACCGTGTTCCTAGTGATAATTTATTTGTCTCCACAGAACAGTCAATGCTGTTACTTGATACCACCATGTTTGAGTGCCCCATGTCCTTCAAAGATGATTTGAGAATGAAGCTCTTTTTGGGTCAGGGGAGCGGGGCGCTTCTTCCGTTTTTTTTTTTTTTTTTTTCTTTTAAGGATATTATTTTCCTTTCCTTCTATCTGTCTCTCCTTTGCTGCTGCTTCTTTTGGAAATTACAGTGTTTTATTTTTAGCTGTTTTCTGCTGCACAGGAAAATGTAAAAGTTGCTTGCTGCTAGTTAATTATAGCCCTGGCATTCCTGAGGGCTTTGCTCATGTACAGGCCACTCATTGTGAGTTTTTATTAAGCTGCTCTATTTGTCCAGTTTGGAAACAGCAAATTCCTTTTGAAATGAAAACAACTCCTTTGTTTTTGGGTCGCCTGAGCCAAGGATTTGTAGGGGCTGGCCATAGGAGGAGGAACAGTGGGAGTTGGGGATAGGGGGAGACAGGGCTTGGAGAGCACTGGAATGTGCCTCCATGCATCTCTGATTTTCCCAGCTCACATTTACCTTTCCCTTGGCTAGGGCTATATATAAATATTTATGTATACATATTCATACATACATACATATATATAAAAATATATATATATATATATATATATATTTAAGCAAAGACACATCCCAAGCAAATCCAGAAGCTCAGGCTGGGTGGAATGGCTTGGAGTGAAGCCTCTGGAGCTGTGTGTGTGCTTCTATCCTGTGCTGCCAAGGGGTGCAAGGATGCCCAGGTTCCCAAGGACACTGCTTTCCTTTGAGGCTAGTTTGCAGCATCCACTGTCTTTAGCAGAAGAGCTGTTGTCTGCCCACAAGGCAGCACAGAGGTGTTTGTGAGAGCCTCTGAGCTCTGTTCTGTCGCTGCTCCTGCCCTCTCGTGTGACCTGGGGCGAGAAAGCAGAGCCCCAGCCCTGGGGGTGCCTGGTGAGCACTGGGCATCCCCACATCCACTGAGAGCCAAGGCCTGGCTGTTGGAGCTCAGTCTGTTTGCTGGCAGGGTCTGTAGGATGTGCCTGTGCCCAGGGAGGGTGGGAGGAACCACGAGCTGGTGGGACAGCGCTGCAAGCCCGAGGTGCAGGGGTGATCCTCAGTGCTGATCCTCTCCCTCCCCACAGCCATGTCAGAGCTCCATGCAGCTGGGGTGGGCAAATGGGTGAGAACAGCAGCCAACAGAAACAAATTTGTGTGATGGCTGGCTAAGAAGGGAATTTAAGCAAATAATCAGATGGTAGCAGGCAAGTGATTTTATTTGTGTTTCTTCTTGTTTTGTTTTTCCTTTTGAACTCTGGCAATTGTAAGAAGCTTTAGAAGAAAATAGAATTCAGTAATTAGGAATGATTTTACAATGGATGTTGCATTTCCTTTCCGTTCTCAGACGGCATCTGTTTGTCTTTTCTGTTGGCAAAATGGGAAGTAGGAAAGTGTGATCCTAGAGCTAGGCAGAGCAGGAGCCCATGCTGTGTGAGAACAGCAGGTCTGGCTAAAGTGAATGCATTCCTTTTGTCCTCTAGAAATTAATATAAATGAACTATCATCTATTGACTGGTTTATATCACATCCTATGAATGTATGTAAATAAAACTGTACATAGATGCATATCTATATAAAATATCTTTTAATAACGTATCAAATTTGTGTAAATTGGAAACAAAAATACCTATAAAGCCAGTGTACATAAGTTACAATTCTGTATATTTTCTTTTGTTCTTCATAAAAATATATTTACTTTGACAATAAAATGAAAATGGAAATTTTAAATCCCTCCTTGAAATTATTATTCATTAATTTCCTTTATAGCCAGCTCTGCAATCAGGACACTTGAAATTTTGATTCACCTGGACGTAACTTTTCAGGTGCTGTGTAACAGGGAGATGATGGATCAGTTTTGAGGTTATCTTCAGTTTTTCTCATCTCAGAAAGTTCTTGGGAGGTGCGAGATGTCTCAGCTGTCTCTCTTCACTGGAGCCCTCACGCCTTGCTTGGCAGCCACGCTGGGACACAAATGCCTTCCATGGCTCCTGACTGCTGTGGAACAGGTCTACAGATGCAGTAAAACAGTGGTTCATAAAGTAGAGCAGCAGGTTTTGAAGGAATTCCAGCTTTAGTGGTTAGTGTGGAGGAGGAAGGGCTTCAAAGTCTGCTTCAGACTGTGACGGTGACGAACTGTGTGACCCAAGACAAAGGACTCCATTGCCTGTTCTGCAGTTCCCTTTCTTGTAAAAGGGGGATATTAACACATGACAATGATACTGTGGGACTTGATTTGCATTTGTGTGATCCTTGGATGGAAGGAGCAAGCAATGAGCCTGGTAGTCACAGGATTAGGTTGTTAAAGAAAGGTCCAACATGATGGTCTTGGTGCCAGGGCACCTCAGTTGGCTCTTCTGTAAATCCCACGCCTGAAAGAGTGATGTGAAGGAGCTGTGCTAGGAAGAATTGCCTCAGGCCTGAGGAGAAGACACCCTGTTCTGCAAAAGCCATTGCTTCCATTTGTAACAACAGGGGCATGAACACCATGCTCTTGTGATCTGCAAGCTGGGACATGTCTTGCACTGTGCTTCTGCTTGCTTTGGCCTCCACTGGAAGAAGAAACCAGGAACATGACTGGTGTTAAAGTCACTTCTGAGTCTCCATGGGAGCAATGGTGCAGTGGGTCCAGATCTTCTCCTATCAAGAGTCATTCTGAGACTAACAGGCACTGAGGGATTAAAGTACCTCCCTGAAGAACAGCCACCAAAAAGTGCCAGCTGACGAGCCAGGGCTCTCCAGACCCCTGATTATTTTTCCCAGAGAATCCCTTTGAGTCTGGCAAGAGGACCGAGGGATGAGGCAGACTAAGTTCTGTGCAATCCAGGTTGTTGTTACCTCCTGAGATGTAGCTTGAAGACCAGAGTGCTCAGGACAGTGGTTTTAAGCTTTAATTAGCAAGCCTGCACCAAGAGGATCTGCAATTCCCTTCTGTTCTCACCCTATCCACTTCATCCATTAAACCAGCTGCCTTTTTAAACCAGCATCTCAGTCTCTTCCCCGTCTCACCTGGAGTTCTGATATTGCTGTAAAGATGGGCAATTCACCCTGCAAGGCCTTTGGGGCAGAAGTTGCTATTTTTCTGCAAGAGGTGATACTTAAAGCTGGAGTAATGCAAAATGCCTACTGCTGGAGCACAGCAGGGCAGAAATCTGTTTTGTTGTAGCCTGTAATATTTTCCATGAAATGTGTATTCTCTCTCTCTTTTCTTTCTCTCTTGTCTGTTTTAAGTGTGGGTTTTGAGTGTGAATTGTGTGGGTTTTTCTAGTTAATACCTAAGGAAATGTAGGTTTATGTAAAAGTTGCAATATTTTGCTGAAAGAGTAGGGCCATGTTTGCTGTGAAAGCAGAGTTAGTTCTGCTTGAAATGACTGACATTTTCAGAGTTTTTCCCAAAAAGTAGAAATTTCCAAAACAGGTTTTGATGTTTGTTTAATGTGGAATTACTGGCCTGGCTGGGCTTTGCGGATTCATGAGAAAAATGTAGCCCTGCCTTAAGCCTGACTTAATCCACCTGAAGTTAAACATATATTTAAGTGTTTTGATGCCTCAACTGGATAAATTGTCCCATCTTCAGCAACTCTGCATGGCAAAGCACAGTTATACATATGCCTAAGTCTCATTGACTTCAAACCTCTGTAATTTGGTTTCTGAGGTGTATGCAGTGGTACAGCCATCAGAAAGTGATCATGATCTGGTTCCTGAAGCTTGCCAGAACTTTTGATGTTTTTAAAAGGTTTGTGGTCCCTTTGTCAGAACTAGTGGTGAGGGAGTAGTGTTAGGACAGGTAAGGAGCTGTCAGCTGGGGAGGCTGGACTCGAGATAAGCAGGAGGAAAAGAAGTGATCTTTCTGCAAGGTGACCTGACTTCTGTGACCTGTGGCTAAACATAGTGCAGTGGAGTGATGAGTCCGAGACCACAGAACAACACAGAGGGGAAATGGGAGCGGAACCAAGATGTCCCAAATCTCCTTTGCCCCAGACAGTGGCACAGACCACATGCCAGTAACACACAGGAGGCAAACAGTAATAGCACACGTGAGACATCAGATAAGCACAGAAGGATAAGGACAGGACATAGGTAAAGTCAGGTTGCACTGATAATGTGCGCATTCGGAAAGGATGCCAACAAGATCTTGCTTGCTAGTGGGCCACAGGTGGGAGTCACCAAGGTAAAGCTCCCTAGGAAGAGTTCTGCCCCCCCGACCTGTGTTATGTGGGGGGCTTTTTACCCTGGTGGTTTTGAGGAGAGCTGCACCCCTGTGGAAAGCAAACCAGCCTGTGGAGCAGGGTGTTGTGATGGAAGGCAGCAACTCTGGTTCCCTGGGGGAGTGCTTGAGTTTAGATCCTGTGATATTTGCAACAGTCTTCTGCTTCCCACCCTCCCTGGGGGTTGTTTTCACTGAAGTCCTTGTGCCAGGAGCCTTCTCCTTGTCTAAATGGCCACTATACATTTAATCCAAACAACCAGGTGACTCCAGCACAAAGGCAGTGGCAGTAATCCAGAGTTAATGATTACCCTGGGCCCCGTGGGTTATGTAAGCCTGGATGTGCTGTACTCGGCTGGGACCTGCCCTCCCCGTCTGGGAGAAATACCAAGGACCTGCCAACACACATAGAAAGCTCTTTGGAGCCAGCTGGGATTTTCCTTTTGACAGCACCTATGAAACCCGTTATTCACTCAGTTCAGAGATTGCCATGCCATGCTTGCTTGTTATTCAGAGACGTTGCTCTTAAAGAATGAGTTGTGCTAAGCTCCCACTGGCTTCAGCACAAGCCAAAGACAGTGACTGCCATGGCTTATCCAGGGGAAAAATTTCCCAGCTAAGGCAGGAACTGCAAATCCCAACAGGTCCTTGGCTTCCCTTGCTCATTCTGGCTGGGACATTTGTGTTTTGGTGGCTTTTAATCTCTTGTTCTATGGGTCTTAGTTTTGTTCTTGCCTATTTTTTGGGGGGTTGTGGGAGGGGTGGGTGGAGTGGGAGTTGTTTGAAGGTGTGTGATGTGTGAAAAATAGGTAATGAAGAATATTCAAAGGCTTGAGATGTAATGCCTCTTCTGGTTAAATCATCCAGATCATGAGGTTTGCAGCTCCTCAATGCTCAGTGTTTCACAGGTCTAAGCTTTCATCTGCTCTGCCAGATCAGTGCAGGTCTTCCTCCAGCTGGAGCAGGAGCACATCCTTCATCTCTTGCCAGGTTCTCCACTATGCTCTACTTTTCTTGTAGTTTTGTGGTTAGGCTGGCTCAAAGCACATGTAAGCACTTGATCTCCTAAAGTGATGAGGCTGGAGGAACCTCAGCTCTTGGAGAAGTCTATTGCAGAGAGCTCTCATCAGCTCACCCATCCTGCCTGTGGAGCGTGTGTGCCTTGGCCAGCAACTCACTGAGCCCCAGACTGCTGTTCAAATCACCCTGAGGATTAGAGCAACATCTGACAAGGGCTTGGCCATCACGAGAAGAGGGCAGCATCTGCATCTCTGCCCAAGCACAGCAAGACAAGGTATTAGTGGAGTGGGAGTGAAATACAGGAGTGACGAGGGACTGTTGGGAAGGCCAGCTCTCCTCTTGCTCACACTGGTGTGCATCTGGTAACCCTTGCCCTGCTCATTGGATTCAAAAGCATCCTGAAAGGGAGAGAAAATAGAGGTGAATGTGGCCTATAGTTTTCTGTGAGGGAGCTGAGGAAGGAAAACAGAAGCTGGAGCAAGATGTGGTGTAAGAGGCACTGTTCTGTCTTTTCCAGTAAAAAGAGAGCGATGGGCTCTTTTTGCAGAGAGGGCTCTGCTGTGCACTGCTCTGGGGCAACAGCAGCTTTACATCAGGAGGTCTAGTGAATAATAATCAGAGGGTTGTGCCCTGCACTGTTGGCAGTCACAAAGAGAAGGGTTTGGGATTGCTCACTCTCGGTCCCTCAGGTCCCTTCCTTGTATGATACTGTCTTTCTCCTGAATCTGTAGCTGATTCTTGGAGTGGACTTTAGGGATTCTTAGCATTTTCCAAAGCAGAAATATTATTTATCCTTATAAACCAGGAACCTCCATAAGCAGTCCATTTGCATTAGTAGGCATTAAAAGGCATTTAGTAGAAAGATCTACCCAGGAATTGTTTTGCATGTGACCGAGGGTGGAGTCCAGTAGCCCACAAAAAGAGAAGTAAAAAGAATTACTGTTATGTATCTGAAAAAAATTCTGGCATCTGCTTTTCCTACTGAGTCCAGTGGGCCCCAGCATAAGTCCTGCTACTTATTCCAACATTTTAGTTGCAAATACAGGAATTGGGCTATTGGGCTGAAAAGTGTCCAGGCATTTAAAAACTCACCTTCCATAAGGGAGTGACGTGAATATTTGAGTTTGGCTGCTGACTGCTGACTTTTTCTGAGAAGTCTATAAACAGCAGCCAGGTAGTCTCTCACTTTTTGTTTCTCTGGTGTGTGTTGTTTTTCCATGGACAACATGTTCTGGACCTCTGAGAGTTGGCCAGAGCTAGATTCATTCAGATCCTGTGTCCCTGGTGGCAGATAATGCATCAGGGAGGGCAAAGGGCTTGGAAATTTCGTTATGTCAGAACAGCGATCCTGCAGCCAGCATGGCTGCAATAACACCCGGGCTCTGCTGACGGTGGCAGCTGGAGCAAGCGGCCCCGTGGAGCCCTGCCCATGCTGGACCTCAGCTCCCCTGTGCTGGCTCTCAGCTCTGAGTGGGACTCTGTGTCCCCATGGAACTGGGAAGGGCACGTGGGCATCCAGGGACAGGGCTGTTGTGGGAAGCCCCTTGCTCTAATGAGACCTCAGCCTCGGCTGATGCAGGAATGGCCCCTGGTGTGGGCTCGCCACTGCTGGAAGTGGCAGATGCTCCTGGGGCAGGTCCACTTTGGCTGGAAGGGAGCTCAGGATGATGAGCAATCTGTCCCCTCTCAGAAAACCAAGTTAGTTACAGCTGACAAGTTTGCTGGTAGACTCTCCCACTTGCTCCTTAGGAATTAATGGCACAACTGGAGGGTGTTCATTTACCTGCCACCCAGGACCTTTAGTCTCCTCGCAGGGTATTGGTATTCCAACAACTGATAAATAAACACACATTAGTAAGGCATTGGGTGGATTTTGTTTGGTACTGAAGCTCCAATTGCCCTTCTCCAGCACTGCCCTGCCTGGGCTCCTGAGGACTAACCCCTTACTCAGTCCCTGGCACTGCCTGGTACATAAAACAGGCTTGAGATCAGTAATAGCCATGAAAGTTTAATGTGAATCAATCTCTGTCATGCCTAAAGGAGAGATTACTTGAATTAGAATTGGTCCTGGTGACTTCATGCAAGTTACCTGATAGCCTGTGACTGATCCCTGGAGGGTGGAGGACCATGAATCCAGGAAGAGCTGGAGCTGCCTTCCTAGCTCTGCTTCTGCATTTTCATACCAATCTCATTGAATTAAATTAGCTGTTCTAAATGAATAATGGTATTTGGCAGCTCTCTAGCATCTTCCAGCTGAGGAGCTGAACACACTTCCCAGTGGGAAATTAAGCCTTTCCTGCCCCTTGAAGAGCAGTTGTCACTTTCACTGTGCAACGTCAGAAAAAGGATTTAAATGATTTGACCAATAGTCCTTGGGAAGCTTGTGGCAGAGCTGTTGGGGAAGTCCAGATGTACCAGTTCCTCCTCAGACCCAGACATCAACCACAGCTTGATGATTTGGAGTGATTGGGAGCCTACACACTGATGTATAGTGCACGCTGGGGGAGAAGTGGGCATGTTTGTAGCCCTCTGGATAGGCTTAAGAGTTGCATGAGATGAAATGTAAGGAATAAGAAACATGTTTATTTTGCTGATGTAGCAGGAGTGATGTTGGTGCAGGTGTGGCCCTTGCAGCTTCTGCAGGACATGGGGAGTAGAAGGGGAGCAACTTGGCTGTATCTGCTTGTGACTTTTGAGTCATTGCAATGGCCCTCAGTGACCTCTGCAAGATGGGGTCATGTTCTTCATCTTCTGTGGAAACTTGTTGGCTCCCACAGCAAGCAGCAAGAAATTCAGCTCAGGTTTTTTCTTGCCTTTATCACCCCATGAAGCAGTTCCATGCTGCTGGAGCTGTCACCCTTTTGGTGTGACCAAGAGGAGGCTGATTATCACCCTCAGAGGTTTTCTTGCACTAAAATTCAGCCTGCACCTTCTACCACCTTCCTAAACATCTACCTACAATCTTTCCTCCTTAACTTTGATACTTTCAGCTTACTGTTCTCAAACACATTTGTTCTAAAGAACAATGTAATTACCTGCTGATGCACGAGCTGTTATCTATTAACCCAAACATTTTAGATTGCATAAGGGTGCATTTAGAGTGCATAAGATAGTACAGAACTACTCCAGTGTAATCTATGTTGTTTATCCTGCTCTTTTATTCAACTTCTGGAACTAGATAATTTGTGTGGGAATTAATAAACTATACTCCTTGTTGTGATAAGTTCTAATTATTGCTTTCCAGGCAGTTTGTTTGATCAACAAATAACCAGTCACTAGCTAGAGTGATATGCTGTTGGCAGAGAGAGGTTTCTGCCTTGTAGTGACTAAGGAGGTGTTTGTAACCCACAGAGAAGCTTTGCAAGTAGGGTCTCTCCAGTACATTTGCAAAGCTAATAGCCTGAGTCAGCTGGCAGTCTAACAAGATGCACATGACTTATAAAGCACATTTGGGGCTGTTGAGAAAATCAATAAATTCTTTTTCATTAGAAAAAAAATCAAAATGTCACCAAAAGATCAAGGGAGGCAGGAGAGACAGCAGGACTGGTAATGTGGTGGCAGGCAGTCACTGGGGATGCTGGCTGTGCTGGTTTGTTGGTCCCTCGCTGTGGCAATGTGACACCCACACCTGCCTTTGTTGGGTGGTTTGATGTGGTGCTCCTTCTTCCTCGTTTTCTTTCCACTGAGGCTCCCCTTGTGAAATGAAGTTGTGATTTTGTCAGAAGGCTGTATGACTGAGCTAATGTTAAAGACAAATAAAGTTTCTAGTGCAAAACAGAAAGCAGCCAGCTGGGGGTTTATTTAAGTGAAGTGCTGTTTGGGGACCTGTTGTGGTCACACAACTGTGCAGAGACAATGAGGAGTGGAATCCTCTCTAAGTTTGTCCTTGAAGACTCATGAAGCCACAGCTAAGACTACGTTAGCAAAGAGAAAGACTCTGGAGGGAGAAGATGTTTAAATATTCAAGGTGATATTCCTGGTCATTCCTAAGCTCAGTCATTCTCTGCTGTGCTTTGCTGTGTTTGCTCAGCTGTATTGCTGAGGCAATGCAGGCATTTGCTCCCCTAATTTTTCGGATGGGCACAAGGGCAGAGGTGGGCCTCCTTGGTGAAGGTGGAACAGCAGCTTTTGATGTCCTGCCTCATGTTTAATGTGGGCTCCTGACAAGCTGCAGCACATGGATTTGGAGCCTCTCCTGCACAGGCTCTGGGTGCAGAGAGCCACAAAAATAGAACTCTGACCCAGGTGAAGTCTCATCTCTGTCAGCGAAGGCAAAAGCCGCACTGAATTTGTCAGAGCCATGGCTTCATGCTCAGTTTGTGCTGAGGCAGCCCTCCCTGCCCAGGGCTAAGGGCTCTGCTTGCTGGGCTGATCTGGGAGGGAGCTCAGAGCCTCCCCTGGGCCTGGCTTAGCCAGAGGGCTCAGCTGAGGAGCTTAGGTGAGGGGTGGGATGGTGATGGGGCGCTCATGGCTGGCTAGGGAGGGAGTTTGGGTGTAGACACCTTCAGGGAGTGATCAAGAAGGGAGACTGCAGCCAGGAGCAGCTGGCCTGTGTGGTGAGATGCTTTGAGGAGTGAACCCTCAGCAGGTTCTGTGTAGGGAAGGCTGAGATTGACGTGGTTGAAACTTTTGGGTTTTGTAGAGAAAATGGGTTCCATTCAGGTGTGAAAGGGGCTTGAGGCTGGTGGATAAAGCCTGTTTGCTGGTGTTTAGACCCAGGCAGTGATGAATTGTGCTTGGCTGGCAGGAAGTCGTGGTGCTCCCTCAGTGAGGTGTTTGAGCTTATGTCCTGTTTGTGTTTGGCTCTGCTCAAGGGTGTAGGATAGGGCCCTGGCTCAGCTCAGGTGGCTGAACCTAGGCTGTGCCAAAAGTCATGACTCAGGGGATCATGCTCCTTTCTGGACCTGTTCTCATTTTTCTTCTCCTGGCAGAGAAGAGAGGGCTTCCTCCTTCTCCAGTGTATTTTCTTCTTCTCTGGATTAAAGAGGCTGTGGTCTGAACCACAAAGACAAGCACACAGGCTGTTTTTTGTGAGGCAAGGAGGAGCAAACACAGTTTTGCCTCTGAGCTACAGAGTTTCCTAGTACAGGGCACAGTCCAGATTTTTCCACGTGTGGGCTTGAGCCCAGACATCACCCTGACAACATGTGAGAACATAAATACAAACAAAAATAATTTCCAGATGAGGGATGTATGCAATGTTTTCTTTTACTGGCATTTATGCTTGCTTATTTGGCTGGATTTGACAAGCAACTCTGCTTGTTGCAACAGGGCGGCAGGAGGATGCTCGAAACAGTGAAAGTGCCTCTTCAGCTCTGTCTGCATCCCCAGAGGGATCCAAAACCCAGACACCTTGGGGAGGCTCTGTGCAATTTTCAGAGGGAGACAGGGTCCAGGAACCAGCAAGAATGGTCTTGTCGAAGCAAAAGCTTTTGGGGGACCCTGATTGACCCATAACCATTCAGGAGCTCTTGCATCTCATCAGTGTTCTTGTCTGGCTGTGCTGTGTCAGGCCCCCTCCTCGTGGTGTGTCCTCATGGATCTGGGTAGGACTCCATCCTCAGGAAGGAAAAGCAGAGCCCCAGGAAAGGAGGTTTTGCATTTCATCTTCTTTCACCTGTGAATAACACAAGTGGGTTGTTCAAGGGGGTTTTTATTGCTGGGAGAATCCCTAAGCAGCCAGGTCTCAGTGGGATAAGGATTTGTTTGGGTTCAGCATCTCCCAAGATTTCTCATGGGGGAAGAAGGCGAGAGATACCAGGGGCTGTAGCCTCTTGTTTTATATTATCACCAGCTTCTCCTTTCCTTCTGCTTTGTGTGGCTTTCTCATGGGCTGCCTGGTCTGCTTCTGATGCCCCCTGAAGCTGGGGGTACAAAAGCCAAATCTCAAGCTCCTTTTTACAGCAGAAGATGAGACCATGGCCTCTCACATGTGTGTGTATATATTCCCATAGATAGTACAGAAAGTTGCTGCTCTAAGCAATGCAATCAGGATGTCCAGACATGATGCTGTACTGCAGCCCTTTGAGTGGGTCCTGGTATACCTATACTTGAATTTCCTCCCAGCTTATCCCCAGGGCACCATTAGGAAAGACAACAATGACAGCAACATTAAAACTGGTGAGTGCAAAGCAGGGCTGATTCGTGCTGGCTGCCCTTATAGCTATGTCTCCTTTTTAAATTTTTTTTTCAATTTTTTTTTTCTTTTCTCTCTCTGGAAAAATCAGTGTTGAATGTAGCTTCAATATATTACAATAGTCAGCCATTGATGTTGCTGCTTTGAGGCTGCACAACTACCAAGTCTAAAAATAACTAAATAAATCACTCAAATGAGGCAGTAAGCAAATAGATTTGCCCACCTGTTTATTAATAAACACATGCACATGAACCTATATTTCTATATTAGAACATGGCTCTGCATCTCCTCTGGGTATAAAAAGAAAAACACCTGGCAAAGAGCGAGGGCAGTAAGGCAAGTACAAAGTTTCCACAGTAAACATATTTGTGTTTGCTGAGCAAGTGTTGCCTTAGGAAGGCAGTGAGGGCAGCAGCTCCTGCTGGCTTGCAGAGCCTCGGATTACCCAGCACAGGGAGAGAGGACTCCCTGACAGCTGCAGATGTGCAGGCTGCAATTGGATTACACAGGGGAGCATTTCAGAGATGGGACAGGCAAGAAATCCTCCCCAGCCTCTCTCTGTGCCGACTGTACCTGTGTAAAGTCCAAATGTATTTCCTCCTTGGAGTGTGCAGCTTGGAGAAAGCAGCCAGGAGATGCCACCACCAAAGCTCACCTTTGCTGTTGTGCTTTGTTTTGTGGGGGATTTTTAAATTATTATTTTATTTATTTGTTTTTGGGGGCTCACTGTTTGGGGGGTTGTTTCTTGGGAATGCTCAGAGCATGCCTTACCCTTGCAGAAGTATCTCTGCTGACTTGCAGAGCATTCCTTTCCCAGCATCAGTTAAAGGTGATTCAAGTAAACCTCTCCTGACTGGTTTCATGGTCATTTGTGTCAAAGCTGAATATAGGGGTAAAGGATGAAGGAGACGCAGGAGGAAGCTGAGGGAAGAGTGTGCCCAAGGCATGCCAGGCCCTGGCAGAGGGTGTCTGGGAAGGGAAGATCAGGGTCTCATGATGGCAAATGTCATTCCTGTGCTCTGAGGTCAGGGTGGCTGAAAAAACCCCAAGTGGATGCATCCATCACCATGGCTCCTGCTCTTCCTTCCCATTCCTGTTTGCAAGCTGTGGTGTGCCACCCTGCCAGCCCCACTGCTATTTCTGCTCCATCACAGGGTCAGCTGAAACATGCTGAACAAGGGGCAATAGGATAACAAAAAAAACTGAAGCAAGGTACTGTCTAACTGGGACACGTTGAGATGTGTGGGTGGGTGTCTCAGGTCTTTCTACACTGTTTTCTAGCTCTGCCAGAGACCCAACAGTTTAAAGGATGATGCCTCTTTAGAATTAAACAGATAGTCTTGCACTGGATTAAGACCCAGCCTCCCATCCCATTGCCTCCAGCTGTCCTGGTGCAAAGGCAATGGCAGGTTCAAGCCTGAAAATAGTGTGAGCCCAGGACAGGCAGTTACACCTGGGCTGGGCTCCTTCAACATGCTTATAAAGCTTTGGGTCCTCCCACTCCATCAGCAGTGGCAATAAAGATTGTGAAGCTGTTGGGTAACATAATCAGCTTCACAGCTTTACTTAAAGGGTGATTTTGCTAACCATTAAGGTGCAAAACTTGAATGTTGGATTTATTTGTGCGGTCTTCACTCTGGATTTGACACCTAGGGAAAGGAGGATCAGAAGTATAGGAAAATGCTGTGATTCAGTGTATGTCAAGTGTATGTCACTGCACTTGGTTGCATGCCCTGCATTTTTCTGCCTGTGATCAGCTGCTGTTTAATCAGAATCACAAAATGATGTTTAATTAGGTCAGAAATGGCAGTGAACTGTCATTTCTTAGGTGTATTAAAAGCCTTGAATAGCCTGGAGAAATCCCATGAGGTTGGCTTGCCATGCCCTACCTGTCCTGAGAAACTGCCTTTACCTTGGGACAGGGTAGGCTTGAACGTTACTGTCCAAATAATTTCTGGTTGTGTGTAAATGATTTGTGTCAGCAGCTGCTACCTGCAATGAGATCTCCCAAAAAGAAACTGTAGGCAGAGGAGTACATCCAGGGCTGGCTGAGCCCTTCCTTGACCCAGGACTGCCAGTAGGAATTAGAGAGGCATTTTTTCCTCCTAGTACTTTCATTAAAAGTTGTGTTCAGTGGGGATGGGTGTTGTCAGAGACATATGGGACCTGGTCTGGCCATGAAGCCCCAAGAAGTCACTGAAAGTGACGATCTGCTGAGGTCCTTTGGTGTCTGACTGAAGAAAGTGTATATGTTCCTGAAGTAGGAGCTGACCAGGTGAGGGCCATCTTTAACGTGTTCTTGCACTGCTGGTGGACAAGCCTAAAGCAGCCCCAGTTAATAGGTCCCTCCTGGCTGTCCACAGATGCTATTTCATTGAAGAAAACCAGCAGCTAGCACAGAAAGCTGTGCAGAGTGGCCTGCCAAGCACTTGAAACAGCAGTGAAGAAGGCTAGACATGGTTAAGCAATAGTAGGGGATGGGTCATGTAATTTTGCCACAGCAATCTATTTCCATTTGGTTCTGCCTGCTGGGCCCAAGGCAGAGCATAACTCGCCCCTGGAACAGTTGTCCAAAGCACAGAATCTAGTGAAGCCAGAAAGGGATCATGCTCCTTTTCTTCGCCTCTTAAAAAAAATAATGTATAATGCCAGTAAACTGTGGAAATCATTTAAGTGACAAGTGACTGTCAGACACTAAAGATCAGAGCAAACAGGTCTCTACCTAAGCCTGTTGTTGCATGATTTCTGGTAGGAAGCAGCTTTCAGAGCCTGCCCCACTGAGGAACTGGACATTATTTTGGGGCATGTATGAAAATTTTGGTCATCTCACGGTTCTACATTTATTTTTTGAAGTAGGTCCACGAGGCAGCTGCTAATACAGGTGAAATGCATGTTTTTAAACAAATAAGAGAATTTAAGTTAAATATTAACTTTTGGTCATTTCAACTCTGATAGCTTTGGCCTTCAGGCTGATCATTTAATGAGCTCCTTTCTGTTGCTACAGCAACTGCAGCCCTGGAAGACCTTGATGTTCAAGTCAGAAAAAAAAAAATTAAAGCTTGTCCTGAAATTTGCTTAGGCTTCTATTGATAAGTGTCTGTGCTCAGAGTCAATTGTTCAGACAAACAAGGCTTGGAAATGTACCACAGGGTACATTAATGCAATCCTTGTGCAACCCCATTCCAAGCCATGGGCTCTTGTGCGCTGTTAAAAAAAAAACCAAAAACAACACAACCAACCAACAAACCTTAAATTTTGTGCCCTCTTCTGGCATGCACAGAGCCATTCAGTGATGTTGTTTTAAGAGAGCAAACAGACTGGTTTGTTCTTCTTGCAGAGTTATCTTGGTCCACTCTGCAGTGGTGCCCTGGTGTGCAGTGTCTGAGGTGTGGCACAGGCTGGCTCTGCAAGGACAGAGCTCCTCTGTGCCCCCTTTCAGCACGTGCTGAGCATGGCACACAGCTTCCTGCCAGATCTCAGCTGCTTCTTTTCTGTCCCTTTCACATACAACTTCTGGCTGGAAGATCCTTTCTTCTTGGACCTCTCCCAGACTTAAAATATTCCAATTTCCCCTGAATGCTGGGTCCATTTTACAAACTCTTTTTGTGATGACTTCTAAGCAGATGTAAATCAATATCACCTTCTTGAATTCACAGCAAGTATGCCACTTAATACCAGATGAGGTTGTGGCCACTTGTTTTTGCAGCAATAAAAACCTCCTCAGTTCTGTTTACTTCTCTGAATGTCTGTCTTAACAGTGTTGTTTGAATTCTCTGATTTTCAAGGTAATTTTTTCTTTGTCTGGGCAAGTGCATCTCCATCCCTGATATAGGCAGAGGTCTAGAATGAGACTGTGAGCACTACACACATTTTTCTTTCTAGGCAGAATGTTCCCTCTCTTTCTTAGAGAGGTATAAATATTTTAATGAAATGTGGAGCTGCAAATGTACAGCTGAGTGCTCATTGAAGCTCATGGCAGAGCTGCTGTTGTCTTTAGTGTGCAGCCCCGAGGGCATCCTGTTTGAGTCATGTTTCACAATCGGTTTCAAATGTAAAGCTTTATGGCCCAATTTAAAATACAGCTGGGAGGAAACGCTTTTTCCTATCCTGAAGAACACTTGAAACCTTCAAAAAATAGTCCTGCTCCATGCTGAGATGGACTGACAGCTCCCAAACTGGAGAGGAGAAGCAGCCTGTAATAAATAGTTAAAGCTCCAGTAATTTGGATTCTCTTGGAGGAGCTGAGAGGTGTTTAAATCCACAGTCTGAACCCGACTCAGCCTGCTGCCTCAGGGTGGATGGCCTGGCCAAGAGCACTTTGCTACTTCATGTTTTCTCTTCCAGCTCTGGTTCTGAAAAGTACATTGTGGACCTGAGATAACAAGAGCGTTTTCACTGAGCTGTCACTGTGAAAGCTATTCCCAGGAACTGTTTCAATTTTAGCGAGTCTGCATTTTCTGTCAAAATAACATTTTGTCAAAAACCTCCAGACTGTTTCTCATCCAAAGCCTGCTGAAGTCAATGAAAAACATACTTATCCAAGAGAATTTAATTGCTTTTAAAAGTACCAGAATGAGAGCATAACCACATTAGAACTTTGCTCTCTTGATGGAGTTTTATATTGATTTTTTGTTTTTCTGGACTACTGAAAATTAGGAATGGGGCTACTAGTAAATGATCTGGACTTCCCCTTTGAAAAATGGAAAAATGGGGTATGAGACCAGTCCATCCAGAAAACATGTGTTTCTTTGATTGCTGCAGCAGTCTAGCAAGGGGCAGGCTGTCATAATGGACAGACATGACCACAAAGCAATACCCTGGTCAGATGTGTGTTAATAAAAATTCATCTCTTTTTTTTTTTTTTTTTAGCAAAAAATAAACCCTCAAACAGGAGCACAGCCCTTTCCTCCTCCCTCGAAGCTTTTGGCTGATGGAGCATCAAAGATTTTAAAGATGACTGAAAGAAATTCAAGAGGCAACAGTTTCAACACCATGTTTTTGTTGTTTTTTTTTTTTTTTAAAGAGGATCTAGTTTAGAATGCATGACAATAAAAGACAAATGAAATCACCTCTCCACCTAACTCCTTCCAGAGAATGCATGTGTGTGCTCACACAAATATCTTGGTGAGTTATTAGCCTGGAAGTCACTCAAGTCTTAGAATGATCCAATTCTCTTGAAAAGAAGAAGAAAGTAAAGCTGCCAACTTCATGCTTCAAGTGGAACAATAATCCTGAACTAAGAGAACAGCTTCCAAGTCTTCAGATGGCAAATTATTTATCTGCTGACACAGAACAATGCGCACTTTGTAGTTGATGTATGAGGTTCCCTATGTGCACTGCATTAGAAAGGAAGGGGGTGTGGAGTTATACAATTATACTTTTTTATTAATGGAGAAACACCCGCTCCCTCAACAGCTTTAAAATCTATAATTAGTCACAAGGGAATCCAAATGCCTTTGGCAGCCCCTTTTGAGGTGTTTGACTATTTTGTTACTCAGACCAAAGGATGCTGCTGGCAAAAGTTTTCAGAGTCAAAGCTCTGGGATTATCTGCCAGTCCCCAGGACAGCTCTGGCAGAGTGTCCCAAAGGTCCCCAATCACTGCACTCCAGTTGCTTTTTAATTTTTTCCTTTTTTTCCCCTTTTGTGTTCTCTTATTTCTTTAGCTTTTTATTTTGACTGTAAGTCTTTAATGTGGGGAATCTTGTCTCCAAGACTGTCTGTGAAACACCTTTTTACCACTGTGCTGTGGGGAGGATGGCAGAAACATGGTTTGTTTCTCAACAGGGAAGAGCCATTTTTGAAAGCCAGTCTTTGTTTTAGGATTGCCAAACCTTGGCCCTGAAGCTGAGGTAGCAAGCCAGGGCTCTGCTTTTGGGCTTTTATTGCCTGAAGCCCTCTCTGAGCTGAACTGGGCTCATTTCACCCAGGAACTGTCTGAGCTATCGTGACTTAGCAATGTCACCATAAAATAAAATCTATATAATTAGCACTGGTTATCTAGAGCCAAAAAGACTTTGTATCTCAGCACAAAATGTTTGATTCAGCTGTGAATTGCTTTAACCTTTGTTAAAGGTAAGCTTTTTCTGTGGACTGCTTGCATCCCAGTCTATGATCAGTGAGTGGGTATTGCTGTCTGCAGCATCCTCAGAGCAGGCAGGATGCTGCTGCATGAATTGCCAGAGGGCAGCCCCAATACCATCCTTCCACAAAAAGCACCCACTGTACAGATTCCCTCCGGGCCTTGCAATGCCAGGTTAGGAGCCATAAGAAATCCTTTGGAGATGTTTAGCAGTGTTAAACAAAATTCCCTCCTGATGGGAATGAGTTCACCTGCCCAATCAATAAATGTCCTCTGTCTGGTCATCAGAGTGGTGACATTACCTGCCCTCTGTGCTGGCTTTGGCCCTGGAGGGGCCCCGTGCTCAGCCAGAGTGGGTAGCCCTGGGGTCAGGGCCAGGGCACGTTGTGCTGCTGTTGTCTGTTAGGGAGATCAATACGGGACTTCTGCACCTCTCATTGGAACAATCCTCACGTGCATTTACCATGTGAAAAAAATCCAAGTTCCCATTCAGGGCAGCTTGTGTGTCCTGCCAGGTGGCTTGCATGGAGTGGTTCCTGTCTGGATGCATTGCCTCTGCTCCTGGAAACTATGGCTTTTGCTGTTTATCCCTCAAATTGGAAGAGCAGCATGAAAAGACAGCCCACAGTGCGTGGGGGAATGAAAGGAAGATCGAGGCTGTAGACCCCATCTCATGTTCAAGTGTGAATTACCTTGATGCATCCATTTCCAGAGAGCAAAGTGAGGTGTTTTTTAACCAAAATCCTGTGGGCAGCAGGAAGCCACTGTCAGCTCTTGCTGTGTCATTCACAGCAGGAGAAAGCTTCAAGGAAGCACAAGACAAACGTGGTTTGGTGTTGGTGGTTTGTTGGCTTTTCCCCCTCCCTGATCTAATGTTAAGATTGGTTCTCATGAACAGTCTGGGGTTTACTGGTGCTGACTTGGCAAGACTTTCTTTCCTTAAACAAGACAGAAGACCAGTTCCAGTTATATTAACTAGGCCAAATGTCAATGAAGCTGATTAAATCCATCACCTTGAGCTCAGCTCCCTTAGCTGTTTTTTACAAAGTATTGATTATGATTACTGCTGATTGCCTTTGTTTTGATAAAGGTATTAAAACCCAAAATTTTAACAAGAAGTATTAGCTCCAGCAAAGGGAAGAAACACAGACAGGAAACTTTGCACTGTTTTCTGTATTTAGTCAAACAGCTTGATGCAGTAAAAGAGCTTAAATCTATGTCTTTTCAGAGCCTTTGCTTCCTTGCTTCAGCACTGCAAACACCTGCAAAAGCCTTGGCAAATATCTGATCAGGACCTTTAATGTGACTGAATGGCAGGACCATTCCCAGACTTCATCACCTTCAGTGGCCCAGCCAGGGATTACCAAAGTTGCTCTTTGCCTTCACTTTCTTTGAGCTTACACAATATTGCTGCTAAGCACATTGCAGAACAGCCTGGTGACTGATGAAATACCTTGCAGAGATGACAGGACACTGTGTAGATCTTCACACTGCCCTCTCCCACGAGAGAGGTGCACATTGCAAAGGGCCAGGGTTTGTCAGAAAACTGCAGAAATTTTGACTGACATATTCATGCTACAAATGATGTTGTGGTCTGATATGTTGAACAAGAAAAACTATGACCTTGAACTGAACTGAATTCAGCTTTGCATTCAGAATGGTTTTTCATTCAAGCCCTAGAAATTTTTATCTTAAGAGCTTTACATCCTGTGCAACTGGGATCCCAGCACAGCAGAGGCATTTTGTGGTACATGTTCACAGTAGCAATCAGAGCACTAAGCCTGAGACAGAAGTGGAGGGCATTTGGTTTGCTGGCACTATGGAAGGCCTTCTGGCTCTGTAGAGGTCTGTACAAATAGGTCTTGTTTTGTCAAAATAGGGGTTTTGGCACACACCCATGCTTGTGCTGTGCTGGTAGGACCAGCTCTGCTGCAGGCTCCCAGCAGTGTGTGCAGGAGCTCAGCTCAACACTGGCTCTGTGGCATTCTGGATTGTACTGCTTCTTACACCCTGCCTCACCTGGGCCCTTTTGACGGTGCTAAGGTGAGGAAAGCAGCATTTTGCCTCCCTGGAGATATGTGTTTTGGGACTAAGAAGGGCAATTCCTCAGGAGCAGGAGTTTGTACAAGGGGCTGAGGTGCTGTTCTGCTTGTGTGCCAACCTTGCCCAGCTGGTGACATTTCCACACACGGAAAATGGGCACAGAAGTAGCTGAACCTGATATTGTGTTTGTTCTACCATTGCTGCAGGTCACTGTTTTATAAACACTCCAGCTCTATGAAAAGGGGTTTATTCTTCTCCAAGCTGCAGGTTACTGCATGTTGTAAGATGATCAAGCAGGAGCTTTGCCCTCAGTAAAAGAGGGACAGGGCTACCTAGTTTGGCCAGGCGCTTGTTTCAGACATTTTTAAAGAGATATTCTGTTCTGCACTTATTTAAAATATGGCTAAATTTTTGACAACAAAGCAGTTCAGTGCTTGCTGCAAGATATCTCTGCATATGTAAAATAACATAGGTAATTCCATGATGTGCACCTTAAGCTGACTTTTTTTATATTCAAGTGGTATGAGCATGTAGGTACCCAACTCCTAAGAGGTCAGACAGTCTGAAAGGGAAAGATTTTCTCTTAGCCTTGCATTCTTTCCTTCATTGCTTCCCTTTCCACTAATCTCAGTCACTCCCTGATGTCTTTGCTGCCAGCTTCCTCTGGGCCAAAAAGCAGTGATGCAGAGGGAGCAATGCAGCCCTGTGGCCACCCAAGCAGTGACAGCACCTGTCAGCATGGCTCTGCTGGGAGCAGCGTGTGGCTCTCAGCAGACCTGGGACCTCTTCCAGGAGCCATGTGGGTTGTGGTGTGGAGTGGAGCTGTTGCAGGTACTGTGGCAATGCCAGGCATTGACAGATCCAGAAAACCTGATTCTGAACTTGGAGGAGAGTGTGTGCTTTTCTGGGCTTGGATCTGGTAGGAATCTGATTCCCAATCGGCATAAAAGCAAAGCATTTGTGTGTCCAATGCCCTGAGTTTTGGAAATCTAACTCTCCTTGGTGTGTGTGTCTGTTGTCCCAAGTGAGGCAGTGCCCTGGGACAGCTGACAGGGTTCACTGAACTGGAAACTTGACCCTCAGTAACTCTTTTTGGACCCTGCAACTGCTTAGCAAGTCTTCCATTTTAACCAGTGCACTCATGTGGCACAGTTTTAATCCTTCATTGCTTCTGGAGAACGGTCATTTAAACTGAAATCCTGCCCTCAGAGGAGCTGGTGGGAATTCTGAGCTGCCTTCAGCCAGGCTCCAGCCCTGCTGTCCCACAAGGGCACCGAGCGTGCGCGGGGCCAGCGCAGCAGAAAGCAGGGGGTCAGCAGGAGGAAGTCAGGGCTCTGAACTGTGCACGAAGCTGCTGCTGCTGCTGCCAGGGGCCTCCTGCCAAGGAGGGGAATATGCCCTTTCCATGCCCCATGCACACAGTCTCTCCTTGCTCAGCGTCAAGGCCACAACGTACCAAGCACTGCTGTGAGAGAGCAAAATAGGCAAGTAAACAGCAGCTGCCTTGAGCTCCAAACACGTCTCGCTTGGTTGCTCCTGTTTTCTTGTCAGGGGAGTGGTTCAGCTAAGGGAAAGGTGATTGAACCATTACCAGAGGGGAAAAACACCTATTAAAATTGAAATAATTCAAAATACTGGAAGTGGCTCCTGTATGTGAGCATAGCTGTTCGATTTGGCCACTGACCAGTCCTTAGCAATCCCTTTTTTTTTCTCTGCTGCTGACAAACCCATGTTCAAGAGCTGTAGGGTGATTCCTGACCTGAAGGGAAGCAGAGCTGGAGAAGTGTCCTTGTCTATACTGGCACACAGGTGTGTTGGGACAAACAGTGACAGTGACAGGATGTTTGAACCAGCTGCAGGGATCTGGGGGCTGTGAACACTGAAAGATATAAGAAAGGAAGGGAATGGGATGCTAAAACTGGGCAATGGAGACTGTAGATCTAAATGTCAGGGTATATTTCCTAATAGTGATTTCTGTCAAGCTGTTGGATAATCCCAAAGGGAAGTGGTGGAAATCTTGTACATGAAGATGTTTCTCAATTTGGATTTTGATGAAGGCAGCAGAAAATACATACTTACATAAAAACTCAGTTGAACTAGATAATCTCAGAGTATTTTCCCATCTCTAAAGTGTGATTTATACTATAAACACTTCCAGACCCTGCAAACTAATCTGTTGTACTAAAAGTGACTCAAACACGACTGCTTGTATTTTTATACCCCTCATGATGTTAAACATTTGGTTTGCCAGGATGAGTGGGAGTATCCAGGACACACTTTACTGTGAATGGATTTAATGAACTATAATTACTAGGCAATAAATCCATACAAATGGGAAATGTCTCAGGCCTTGTGCTGGATAGTAGGAAAGGACAGGACCTGATTGTTATGGGGATCACATTTTTGTGTGGACTTGGAAGGAATTAAAACACCAATGCTGCTTTTGAAGGGCCAGTTAGGGCAGGGGCCACAGATTTGTTCTTTACATTAACAGTAAAAAATGTATTTGCACAGCTATTTCTTGGATGGGAGCTCTCACAGAGACAGCTGGCTTTAATTAGGCAAACAGATGCAATAGCTGTGCAATTACAGCTTGAGCATGAGCCCATGGAAGGCGAGGGGATCTTTAGCAGTCTGTACTTAAACTGCTTGTGTTAGACAGGATTGGACCTGCAGATGAGAAACCCTGCACTCACCACAGCAATCCTAGGAAGCTGCTGAGAGTGGGATCTTTTTCCCATGGCAGACTCCATTTGTGCACCAGCATTCCTAGTTCTAATTTGGTGGTGGGCACAGGTCTTGGGGTACAGCCATCTCAGTGGCTCTGCTGTCATTTCTTCCTGCTTCCCATGTGATAAAGGATGGGAGAATATGATTAGTGTCCCTGAGCAATTCCCTGGCATCCTTTTGAGGGAGAGTGCAGGTATTTCTTGTGTGTTGCCAGAGCAGTTTGCTACTCATCATTACAGAAATCATTACCAGCGGTAATTATTAAAATGCTCCAAAAGAGTTTTGTATTACTACAAATGGAATAAAAACTATTTTCTTGCCAAAAAGAAATAAAAATATGATTTCAAATAAAGATCTAGGAATCTGTGACTGTTTGAGGCACAGATCTCCACAGTACCAAAGAACAACCTGGCTTATCATCCCACTGAGGGCAAAAGTACTTCTGGTTTTAGTAGCAACAAAATGGGTTAAGCCCCTACAACCTGTTACTCATTATTCAGTGTCTTTAAGTATTTTTTTCCTCTCCCTGCTTTTTACAGAGGATGTGCAGGGTATCAATAGGTGAGCATATATGTGAGCATATCTGTGTGCATGTGAATGTGTGAGAACATATACTTACAATCACTTTCCAAAGAAGTAATTATAAGCTCCCAGCAGTCCAAACTCTGCATTATTTTATTGTCATCAGCCATTGGGCTGTATTAGAACAACAACCTAGCACTGCTGACAAGGACAAATACAAACTCAGCAGAGGAAAGACAGGCACTTGTTCATTCAAGCAATTGTGGAAACCTCAGCTTTACCTGCCTGTCATAAAAAGCCATAAAAAGCTTCTGCAGGGGGTTCCTGTCCCCCCCTGCCACATCCTCATGCAGAACAGTGCAGAGCCTGTTCACTCTGTCCAATAGAACTGAGAGGAAAATCTCCTAAGTCAGAGTCCAGCCCCCAGGCTCTGGATCTGACCCTGAAAAGAGCAGCTCTGGCCCGTGAGAGGCTGGGCCTTTCTGCCTCCTCACTCTGTTTAACATCACTGGCAGCTCTGTGGAGGAGGGCTGCTCCTGGCATGCACAAGAGTGCTCATGAAGCTCTGCTCTGCTGATTAAAACATGTGCAATACAAACTGTGTCAGGTCCTGCCCTTCCTTTCCTTGGGGAAGTCTGCCCAGCCAGACCAGACAGCTGGGACCCTCTGTGAGCCTGTACCAGAGAGAAGAGAGGCCGTGAGCCACTGTCCCATGGCTTGGAAGGCCACTTTATGAAAGATGGGCCCAAACTGCTCCTCCACCAACATGAGTGTGACTAGCTGGCTGTCCCAAAGCTCTCTGGAAGAGTCTGGCAGTGTCTGGTTTGGTTTCTCTGTGTCTCTGTGATGCTGCGGGAGGAAAACCTACAGGTTTCTGCCCTCAGGCTGGGCGGGCAGCCTGCCATGTTTGTGAAAATTATAGCTGCATCCCAGGTTGGCCAAGTTCCCTCCTTCCCCCAGCTGGACCTGACTTTGAGGGGCAATGCTGCTCACATCTGGCTTGCAAGTGTCTCTCTTTCCTCCTCCTTCTCCTACCCCCTCTAGTTCAGATCCCCAAATCCCACCCTGTGTGTTGGAGAAGGGAATGTGGGGGTGTCCCAGGCCTTCCCTCCAGAGATGGCTGGGTGTTTTGACAGCCCTGCTCACTCTAGTCTTGTCTCCTTCTGCACCTCCATGACCCATGCACAGCAGTCTCCTTTTCCTTCTTTCTCCTGTTTGAAACTTTCCCCTGAACACAAGTTTTTCCTCTGTGGGTGTCCTCACAAATTGCATTTGATGTGCTGTCCTAGGCAAGGAGAAGGTACCTGGTGAAAGGAGCTGGTTTCACAAGCAGGACTCACCAGACTCCACATTTGCTTAATTCTCTGCCACAAGATGTTGGGCAGGTCCTTAACCTTCATTCCTACCTTTGTGACGGGAATCATTTGCAGCCCACTTCACATTAGAGTGGGAATCCCTTAATTCCTTCCAGAATTACACCCTTGCTATCCAAACATCCAAAGTTTGAGTTCCATTAGAGATTCTAGACCAACCTTTATGTCATATTGCTTGAATACTCAATTTCTTTCTTTGGCTAGTTGCTTTTTCATTGCAACTCCTGCTATGACTTTCCCAACACTGCCCTTTTTGTCAGTCTATGTGTTTTTCTGGTTGGAACTGTAGATCTCTGGATAAGCAGTATCAAGTATTGCTTTGAATATTGAGCAATTACATGACAGAAAGCTCCTCCACACAGCCAATGAAATGGTCCCTGGTGCACGTACAGATATCAACAGTGCTTTGGTGCTCTGTTCCCTTTTGCTTTATTAACCCTGGCCCTGTGGGCATTGAGCAATGATCCAGATTATATCTGTGCTGCACGTACAGTGCATTCTGCTGGCCACTGCTAACCAGCAAGGCAGCACAGCACATTTCTGAAGCCCAGTACTTTACTTGCAAACACATTTTCATCGATAACATAAATTATCTTATACTTGCAAGCATCCATGGTGCATTCATGACTGTTCAGCCAAGAAACGGGCATGCTCACACTAACCTCAATATGGATAATTTGCTTCTCTAAGCTGATGTGCAGGATCCTGCACCCTCTCTAGCAACTTTTATCTGCAGTTAGTTTTTTAATGCTTTTTTCAAGTGAACTCGATGGGATTTGTGGTTTCTTTTTGTGAAAATAAACAAGATGTTTTCTTGAGAGGGATTAAGAGAATGGTCGGAAAAAGAGCTGTCTGACACTCTCATGCAGAAAAGATTATTTCAGTATCGTGCAATGGGCTTTATTTTTATTTCTGATGGCATCTTTGGGCTTTGTTGGCTAAATGACAGCAACAGATGAACAGTGTGTTACTCATCAAAAGCTACCTGGCATGACTAGCTAAAAAAAGAATAGAGCAGCGAACAAATACAGCAGAGAGGGAAGTGATGACAGCAACCACATTTCAAATAAGATCATCTTTGTCTAAATGGTGTTTTGATGAAGAAAGATTAAATGATGTGCTGGAATGAGTGCAGTATGACTAATGAGGGGATTCACAGTTATAAGTGATAGGAGAGAAAAGTATCAGAAGGGACATAAACCATCAGGCATCCACACACTGGTGGATTGTTGGGAAAAAAAAATTTGCTGATTGGCCAAAGATATTGCTGTTGGCTGTTTTCTTTTTATCTTCCTCTGAGATGTTTCAACCCATTAGAACCATCTCCAGAGGATCCAGAGATGAAAATCTGTGACCAGAATTGTTTTGCAGCAGCTCCAGGCTATGACTGCATGAGCAAGATAAATTGGGGCTGATTTCTGGCTTGTCCCAGTAAGAGCCCAGCTGCCCACTATGACGCTGCAGAGGGTAGAAAGCATCTTCCCATGTTTCCATGGCCAAGCAAGCACACTGACATTTGTCCAAGGAGGGCAGTTTACAGGAAGGCAAAGTCACAGGGAGGTGTTTGTGAAGCTTTACTTAGACAGGAGGGAACAACAGGAACATCATAACCCCTCTGGTTTTCCAGGGGAGCTGAATTTTTCGATTATGTGATTAGCATTAACATTGTATTTCAAGTCTGAGCGTATTTCCTCATGAATTTGCCACTATTTATTAGGCCTCTTAAGATAGGTATAAATTGTATTAGTGACATTTAATAATTGGTTCTATTTTTACAGAAAGTAAAACTGCAGCAGAAAAATGGCCTGGCAGGTGCTTAGCTCAGGGCTAGAACAAAATGAGTCCCCAGCAGCTGCCTGAGAAAGAAGCTTTACTGCCAGAGTCCTTGAGGTGACAGAGGCTTTTTCTTTCCAGTAGTTTCAGATTTACACCTCTCCATTATTTTGCTCTTGGTGTTTCCTTGGCTAAAGCAGAGCGTAACAGTGGAGAGGACTGAGAAAAGATTCTGGATGGCTGCTCCATGCAGTGTAAGCAAACAGTTTTGTTATATGAAGTCGTTCAGATGAATACCCAGAGGTGACTGCCCACGCTGACCAGGAGAGCTCAGCCCGTTTCAGTTGGGTATGGCAGAACTGGCCATAGGGCTCTCTCCTTACTCTGTGCAGAACAGGCACAATCATGTTGGGATTTCAAGGTCTTGGAGAGCCCACAGCAGAGGGAAGATGGAGACACAGCACCTGGCAGCTCAAACCAAGACCTAACACCAATCCTGAAGTGATCATGCACAAAACAAACCACCTTTCCTTTCCGGCAGAGATTTTGGCCACTGATCCTGCTGGCATTTGACATGCAAAGGATTCAAACAGCAGGGAAAATGCTGCAAGAGAGGGAAGATGTCTCTGCATTTATCAGTTAAGTTGTTGTAGTTCAAGTCTTATCCAAAATCTAATGGATCAATGGGAATCCTTCCAGTAACTTCTGCTGGGATTTTATAAGGCTTTAATTAATGGTCTGGATGCTGTGATTGTGAGTGTTCTTCTCACATACCCCTCAGAACCAAAACAGACTTGAGCAAACAGGGCTCCTCAATCAACATTTTGCAAATGGGAAGAAATTAACTCACTTGGGAAGTTCTTGATAACAAATATTTGTCTCCAGCTGTCTGAAAGTTGCCTATTATAAATGGAGGGTGAAGAAGCCATTTTTGACCCTGTTTCTGACTGAGTTCCAGCTGTATTAGGTTTAAGGCTAGTTTTCTGATAAGGGGTAAATATTTAATATTAAGAATAAAAATGTCTAAGAAATAAGGAGCTCCTAGTAGTTTATGTGAATATTTGGCACAGGGCTACAAATAGCATCTGACTTGGAGGAGAAAGAACATGCTCTAGTGTAAAGGTTCAACTTCTCCTGCAGTTCTCATTTTCCCTTGGGGTGTACCAATCCAGCTGCTACCCTGATTCCCCAAGATTCTTTTTCCTCCTTGTGCATTTTGAGGAATGTATGCCCTCTCTTTTTTAACCACATTGCTTATTTGCTGAAAAAATTCTCTGTTTGCCCATCCCATGTCTCTTCTCCAGCAGCCACAAAGTCAGATACATTCCTTGAAAGCCAGGCAGGGTTTTAGTAACCAATTAGTCAAGAGAGGCTGGTGTTGAGTGGTAGCTTGTGGGTACTCATATACCTGCTTGCACCCACAAACAAGGCCCTGCAATCTCGGCCTTATGTTAGAAAATAGCTGGGTTTTAAACCACAGAGCTGCAGACACATAGCTGTGCTTGGGACTGGGCTGAAAGAGCAGTGCCTGTCCTGGAGAATGTCACTTTGTTTACGACTGACTCTCTGTCCTTTCAGTGATGTGTGAGAAAAAATGGTAGTATGTACTCTGTAGGAGTGTGTGTGTATGTGTGTCTACTCTCAGAGACAGGCACATTTATAAACAAACCACAGAACACATTGCAGTGCTTGAAAACACTCCAGTGTGTCTATGGACATCTTGTTCTCTCCTTCTGTCCTTGAGGTATCAGGTTTCCTTGTTTACAGTCTGCCTCATTCAGGATCTGGAATTCCTAAAGAGCAGCAAAACCCTATCATGTGACTGAGCACTGATTTCCAGGAAAAGCGGATGGGGTTCTAGGAAAGGCCTGTTCTCACGTTTTTGGTTCTCTTCAAGGATACAGGATGGAAGAGGTGAAGACAACATTAAGTCCCTGATCCTTTGTCTCTCAGTTGAGCCTGGAATGAGATCTAAAGAAAAATCCCGTGCTAGATGCAGAGTTCCTTAAGCTCCACGTACTTCCCCCTCTTTAACAGTTTACTGACATAGGACATTTCACACAGAAGTGGGATTTCTGCCTCCAGGATGTCAGTCCTCCCAATGGCTTCTTTATCTTCTGAAGTGTTGTTTTAGCATGTGCTGTCACAAGTGGTCATAACCCTGCTTGTGACACCACTAACAAGAACATGGGACAGATCCAGGCTATGGTACATGTAGGGAGAACTACATTAACGTAGTAACAAAGAGCAAATAAAGAGGAAACTGCAAACAAAACCAGCAGCCTCAAGGTCGCATATTCCAAAAGCATCAATGAGAGCGTTCCTAATCCTGTCTTGTTGGGCAAGAGCAGGACCAGTGAACATTGATTTTATGGGGTTATCCAGATGGATGGCGTCTGTGTCTCTGGCCTGGGCTGGCTTCGAAGACCCTGCACTATACATGGCTGTGGGGCCTCTCCTGGCTGTGCCCCACAGGTCCCAGGACATGAGAATCCTTCTCTTTGTGGTGGGACATGCCTGACTTACTGCACTGTGTCAGAGTTTGTGCTGAGTGAAGCCTTGGGCCATGGGTCTCTGTGCTAGCAAAAGGCTGATGTGCTGCCAGGCTTCAATTCCATGGCACTCTGAATCAAGAGATCTGACTTTTTTTTTTTTTTTTTTGCCTGAGATCTCACCTGGTCTGCTATCAGCTTGGATCCAACCTGGTGGATCAATGAAAGTGATGACACCGTACAGATTTGTTTTTCAGTGGCATTGATGAAGCAGTGTTGCAAGATCCTCAGCTCAGACTCAGAGTCTGGCTAATGGACGGTTGTGAAATTTCCAAAGGCGACAAGGAAGAAAAAAGCAAAAAGGCAAAAAACCACTCTCCCCTGTGTTGCAACTCTAACTGCAATCAGTTGCAAACAATAATTCCCTCGTTGGACACTCAGATTCATTTGGAGTTGGGTCCACAGAAAGTAATTTCTATATATATCAGCAACATGTCTGACCTGAGGGTTAAACCAAAAAACATGCTTGCAGAAAAGTTGCGAATGCCAAATTCTGGCATGGCAGTCCAAGTTCTGCCTTGACTAATATAGATTGTCTCAAAATTGTGACCATGTTGAGCAATTGTTCAGGGGAAGAGATCTTCTCCATTCTGAAGAACCTCTGTAAGATAAAACACCAGCAATAAGAATCAGAAATGGAAGTACTTGGTTAAAGAGCAACACTGTAAGATTTTTACTGTAAAATAACTCCTGAGACTGAACTGGTGCTTCAAAGCATTCTTCCTCATCTTCTTGGGCAGCTGTTACTTTAGTTGCTCTGTGCTATTGATAAATGAGAGGGCTCCATTGCCCTCCATCAGTGTTTCAGCTGCTTGCTTTGTCTCCAAGTGTGGACTGCTGGCTGAAACACGAAGGTACAGTGTCTGGTCGGGTCTGATTCCCACACTGAAGCACCTCTGGTGTTAGGAGCACTTCAACACCTGAACATGACACAAAGTCAGAAATGTTCTAATGAGCATTCTGAGATGTTGATTGATCATGGCAGAGCTGAGGACCCCCGGTCCTGGGCTGGGAAGGGATGTACAGGCAGGGGACATTCAGGCAGTCCCTACCTCAATAAGCCTGGCAAGAGCTGAGGAGGACTTCCTCTAAACACTCAAAATTCAGAGAAGGAGGCCAAAGGGGAAGAATCAGCACAATTTGCACCTGGAAGCTGAGGAAACAATAGAAAATCTCTAGGAAATTCTGATCCATGTCTTTCTCCTTTGAAGAATGGATTTACAATGTGAATTCAGGTTCCCAGAAATCCCCCACAATATAGGCCAGAAAAAATATTCTAATCCCTTCCCATCTAAAGTAATTTAAATTTTCAGTAATGTGAAATGTCCATAAAACATTTAAGTCATTTCTAGTTCTTTTAAATGTTGGCTACCTGCAGGTTCGTGTCATGCATACCTCTGTTATGTGGATATTCTTTCTTAGTGGAATTTTCATTTATTTTAACTGAGATAAATTGCAAGAGGAAATGCTTATTAATGATAGCTACACCCAAGAGAAGCCTCGTGAAGATTTTTTTATTAGGATCATTGTTACAACAAGGGGATTGTGCCATGCTGTGATGATCTAATGATCACCACTTTACTCACTGTGGAATTGCCGCTGTGGGTGACCTTTCAGCAATGGTGAAATGTAGCACAGAGCAGGCTCCTGATTCACCTTCCCTTACCTCAGTGGGCCTGACCTCAGTGACCTTTCCAAGGAGGAGCCAAGCTGGTCCCTCATCTGAGTCTGGAAGATCTGGTGTGAAAGGAGGCCAGAGCCCTTGATAGCTTTTCATGCAGTAAATAATGTTTCACATGCAGTGTATCAACCACTGAGAGCAGTGCTTAACACCTCAGGTAGTTTTCCATTTTTCCTTGACAAGTACTTTGGTTATCAGACTTCTGTATTTGTCACTGATGCTACATTGGACTCTGAATATCTAAACTAAAGCCAAGGGAAAGCAACTTAACATTTTCATCAGTGCTAAACTGACTGACCCTGCACCAGCTAGGGCAGGAGTCTGATCCCTTTGTACTTCAGGCACTGCTTTGAACCATAAAATCAAATGGGGTCACGTAGATAGTGAGGTGCCGAGTAAAGGTGTCACAATCTGGCACGTGTCTGCAGGGAAGTCCTCCAGAGGGAGGTACAATAGAAGGGTGAAGTGTTAATAGTTCCTTTGAGGTTTTATTACTCCTGTTTTACAAAGAGTGGTCATGTGCTGTTGTTTTGAAATTTACTCATGTTTTTTCTATTTCCTAGATCTGCCTTTGTGATGGTCACTCCCAGAGCAATCAACCTGGAGGAAATTCATGTCTGGACTGATGAAGCTTAGTTTTATTCTCAGCTTCTCATTGGAAATATGGAACTTTTTCTTCCATCTGCATTTTTTTTCCCAAGGTGTTCCTAATTAAAAATCTGTGGTTAATTCTGGCTGCTTTGATGTCAGCTCTTCCATGTCATCAGCACATATCCTGTTACTTCTAGGATCAAAAAAAACCACCTGTGAAATGTGCCAGGTAGACTTTCTGTTGCCTCATGCACACAGGTCCTGTGTTTAAATTCTGAGCCACGTGTGATTGCAGTGAACCAGGAAGCTGTGATAACACCATAGATAGGGGCTATAGAAAAACTCATTTAGCCAAGAAGAGCTGAGTCTGCAGCACCTGGTGCTGTTGAGACCATGCACTAACCCCTGGTGCTGGGCTTGCTCTAATGAGTGGGTACAATGGGATCCTACAGAGACAGAACTGGCATGCCTCCACACCAGAGCACAGAAGCTGGCAGGGGCAGGAACAGCACATTTTTTGATGCATGAAGACTCCACGTTATGACAACCTTCCCAAAACAAGGGAAAAATAAAGTGTTTCAAAATGTGAGCCCAAAGGAAAAGCAAATTGACGTCTGACAAAAGACTTATTTTCTTATCCATAGAGAGAGGTATCTGCCACTTACTCGAGCTGGCAAGGCAGGGTCTCAAAAGGCAATTTAACCAAGTTGCATAAGGCCTTGGCTGGGTGGCTGTAGAAATATAGGGCCTCTTATCTGAATAAGAGCTGGCCACAGCTGTTGCAGATCTTGAAGGAATTATTTCTGTGTCTGTCAAACATCTGCTTTGTAAGCAAACAAAGCGGCTGAGGCACCAGTGGTGCACATGACATGCTGCAGCTCATGGGGCAGAGCCAGCAGGCAGTAAATGGAAACTCTTTTTCCCCTGGCATCAGAAATATGATTTCCCATGAGTGTCTCAGAAGGACAGATAGGGCCTAAACCCTCTGTGTTATATAGACCTGTGCTTTGTCTTGGGAAAAGAGCCAGTGTGGTCCGAGCCCTGATCTCAGTGTCTGTTAAGATATAAATCATCTACAGCTGTCAGGAACATTCTGACATATAGCCTACAGAACTACATTTATTTGCTTTCTCACCACCCAGGAATCATTCCATATAAACATGTGTCGACCCAAAAAAGCTGATGCTAAAAATCAGGATGTACATTGGAGCCCTTTGACAATAAATATCTTCTTCCTCTCCTGTTTTTCCTCCCTTAGTCATTGCTCTATTCTTCCTCTACAGAACAGTCACAGTGCATCCTCTCTTAAGCAAGCCAGCTGTCTTTCTGTAGCTCTGGTAGTGTCCCCATTACCAAAACTCCCACACTACACAATAAATACCCTCTGAGAGCCTGGCCATGGGGAGTGGGGGATGGCTGTGCACTGGGTGACCAGAACACACTTGTGTTCCCCTGTGTTTTTAGGCTGCCACCAGTCCCATCAAACTTCATAAGTGCCCATTGCTGTGTTTCTTTGCATGTGCAACGTGAACCTGGGTCTGGAATGTGAACCCTTACTCTCCCAAAATGTAGATGCTGTGGGAGAGGAAGGATGGAGGACTGGCCACCACATGAGGATACTGATTTTGTGTTTTGTTCACTCAAAACTTTCCTTCTTTGTGCTCTACCAAAACCCACTAGGACTTACTTAAAGAGGAGGATGGTGACTGTGAATAGATGAACAACCAGATGAATGAATGTAAAAGGTTGACCTGAGGTCTCTCTTCTCTGTTTTTCCCCGGCAGACTTCCAAGTGTTCCTGCAGTGTGTTCCTGAGCTGTTTATCCACGTCTTTTTGAAAATATCCTAGTTCAATGTGACACAGCTCCACATTTTCTTTATATGTATAATCAAATGCAAACAATTAAGATTGCCTAACTGAGCTCTGTGCCAACAGGTAACCACAGTTCAAAGGGCTTTTTACGCAGTTAACACGTTGGACAGCGTTTCTTCCACACCCTTCAAACAAAGTTATGGTGTAACATCTAGCAGAAGTTTCCTGTCAAAATCTCCAGTTCTAGGCTGAGCTCTCAGGGCAGCTGTCTGAGCCCCCAGGTGGTGAAGAACACCTCTAGGCTGAGCAGAAAATCAATGCATGACATTCAGTTTTCAACTGAAGAGGTGGGAATGGATCCATTTCAGGCTCTGTGCAAGGCCACAAAGCTATTGCCAGTTCTCTGCTGTCAGCTGGAAGCTAACAAAGCAGTATCACCTTGCAATGAAGACAATCTTATCAAAGACTTCCAACTAATTTCTATTCCAGTTATGTTGCTGCAATTTTTATCTCGTTGCTCTCAATGACACTGGGCAGAGGAGGTGTTAGTATAAGGGAAGAATGTGTTTCTAGTCACAGCTTAACACTATAGGCCGAGAGAGTTGGGTTTTGTTATAAGCTTTGCCATGGATCTGGGTTGATTAGCATACCTTTGACTCATGGCTTTTAGACTGCAGTGTGGTATGAGCAGTCACACTTCACTGTGAATTTAAAATCATTGCTATATTTGAAGTTCTTTTCCTGGAAGATGCAGGTGAGGGTGGCTTGGCTACACTTGTCCTAGGAGGAATCACCTCCAAGTGTCTGCTCAGACACTGCATTTCAAAGATCTGCATAGTCAGGTTTGTGCTCGTCACTCACGTGGGTAGCTGCGTTCAGCTCAGCTGGGGCTGGAGGTGGTGCTTGGCCAGACTGGTGTGAATGGAATCTCAATCTTCAAAGAAAGGAGAGCAGCAGGGAAGGGATTCAGCCAAGGACTGGCTGTGAGATGTGGGGCTTTTCAGCTCCCTGGTTCAAATCCAACAAAGTTAATAGAAATCAGATGGCTTTCTTGCCATCTGGCAGGCAGTGGGAGCTTGTGTGCATTCTATAGGTGAATTTTACTATTAAGTTACAGGATAAATGACTTCATCAGCTCTAAGACAAGCTGGGAACGGTGGAAAAAACTGAATAAACTGCAGCAACCTAAGGCAGTGGTGTGGTACTTTAAAGGAGTGATGTGTGGGAGGAATGAACTAAGTCTTAGACTTATAGCTTCCTTTTTTTAGCAGAGGAGGACAGACTTTACAACACCAAAGCTTCTTCCTGGGAAATTGAGGAGGTCAGAGCTTTCGGTCAACCCTGTGGTCCCTTCCATGAAACTGATGATTCAGACATCAGGGAAACTCACAGCCCTAACCACACATTTTCTGTGGTTTGAGAAGGCAGGTTAACCTCTCCATTAAACAAAGTTTCATTTATTCTTCATACTCACAGTAAAGATGGATGTGAACTCAGGGGAGAGGTAGAGGCAGTTTTACAGGATGGCCAGAGTAGGATGTAAAATCACACCGTGACTTTTAGCTGTGCAGAGATCCTATAAAAACTGCATTAATGGTGTGCTCTGGCCTCGTATCACCTCATGCTTTTCAAAGCATTGCAGTGCCTCAGCTGGTGGCCATTTCACAGTAGCCCATGGCTTCTTCTGTACTGCAAGAATACAAGCCTTGTGATGCCTGAAGTACTCTGCTAATTTGAAAACAGATCCCAGGACACTTCACAGTTTACCAGGAGGAGGAAGGGGCTTCCAAATTTCTGCCCATCTCCTCAGCCCTGGGCAAAGCTCATTTGCCCACAAGCTCCAGAGCCTGCTTTTCAAAAGTGCTGAGGGAATGGTATACTTCTCTCAGTGAGTCAATTAACAGCCCTGGGCAGGACACTGGGAGGAAGGTGACTCTTTTCCAGATATTTCTCACTTTCCTTCCTCCCTTGTGAGAGCTGAGCGATGGTGGCTGCAGCTGTCAGGGGCTGTGACTGTCTGAAATTACCCAAGTGCCAAGGGACAGCAGTTCAGGTGATGGGTTTGAGGCTGGACAGGAGGACTGTGAGCCCCCTGGCCAGCAGAGGTGGGTGGGCTCAGTTTGCAGAGGGTTTAAAACAGCTGTGGTAAATTGCCTTTACTGTAGGAATGAGCAGTTTGGCTGCCCTGGGAGTGGGAAGCACTGGCCTTGTCCCCTCATCCCAAAAGGCTCTGGAGGAGAGCCCTGCCTGTGTGGAGCTGGCAGGGGCAGGTGGGGAAGGTCCAGGGCAGCAGGTAAGGAAGGCTCTCTGGACTTTCTGGGTTCTTTTATCTCAGTGTTATCACCAGTCTTGCTGGTGCAGACCCTGCTCACAGCATGTGTGTGGGAGCAGCTTGTTTCACCCTCTGGGTGTATTTGGAGAGTTGGATCGGGCCAGCTGAGCTGGAGCTCCTGGCATGTATTTCTGTGATGTTAGGTTGTTCTTTTTTATTTGCATTTGCTTTATCCATCTTAGTTTCCTGTTTGTCTCCACTCACCTGGAAACTTGTAACACCTCTTTTTGTTGTTACAACAACTCCTTTTCCATAGGATAGCATTCACATTGTTGTCTGGCTGGAAGTGAAGTACCAAGAGGTTGTTTGGTACAACTGATGACAAGGGAAAAGCTTGCTTGTCTCAGCACAGTATGGAGGAGCTTTTCTTTCTCCGTGTTGGGTTTATGAATCTCTTTACATTTCACAGGGGTTATAGAAGCAGAATTTGGCTGATGCAGCTGGCATGGTTCTTCCACACGAAATTTTATGGTTGGGAGAAAATTTCTGGGCATTTTCAGTTGGAACTGCATGTCCCAAGCCAAGGCTGGGGCTTCTTCAGTTGTTAAAAGGAAAAAAAAGAAAAAAAAAAAAAAAAAAAAAAAAAGACAGAGCTTTTGCATGACATGAAGCAGTAATTCATGGGAAGTGTCCCAGACTGAAAAAAGAACACAGCAGCACCACCACCCCCCAATCTGCTGCCATCCACGTTCAGTATTGGCAAATAAGATTTAATCTTGTGATTATGAACTGAGGAAGCTGAGGCAGGGAGTGACCAAGAAATCATTGAGAGCTTAGAATGTCATCTAAGGGTTCAGGGTGGGACTTTTAGCTAGAACTGATGATTTTGGGTGTCTCAGTGCAAGACCTCTAATAGAATCTGGTGTGTGTTTTCTGGGTTTTATTTGTTTGCTGTTTTGGTTTTTTGCATCAGCCCTGTCTTTGTGCCCCATCTTGTTCCCTTTCTGCACTGTAGGTGTGCACTCCTGTCTCTGGGGTGTATGGTGCCTTTTCAGTGCACAATTCCAGCCGCTGTAGAAGTGAATGGTCTGAATAATAAATGTATTTGAAAAATTCATACCTGGCATCCACCTTCTTCCTTGAGTAAGAAAAACTACCTTCAGGAAATAGTTCCACCTACAAGTACCCTAAAGCTAGAGGCTGATTCAGAGAAACCTACTTAGCTTTTGTCTGCTGCAGTGCACAGGTGAGAATGGGCTGCCAAGGACGTGATTTGCTATTTCTAAAGTATAAAAAAGCCTTATGCAAGGAGCAGCAGATGCAGCTCCAAACCTGCCAGAATGCATCTTTCTCCGTGTGAGTGGTGCGTGCTGTTGAAACTGGGTCTCACTTTAAGGCTATGGCAGATGGGACTGGGAGAGGGACAAAGAGAAGTAAACCCTGGCGTGTTTGGCATGCTAATGTGGGCTCTGAGAGCTCTAAAGGGGCTATCCTAGAGGCGTGTGCTGCTTAGCAGTTTTGGCTTGCCACAGGTAATAAAAGTCTGTACTCACCAAGAACTAAATGTACAAGTTTATTAAAACACGAGTAGACTGTTGTCTTTCTCGAGGAAAATTTCTTGTCCTCTTTCATCACACTTTATAGAGCATGTTGAAACACAATGGAGAACACTGCTGTTCTTGTTCTGAAGCAGGGAGGGTTCCTGTGAATGAGAAAGCTCCATTTGAATTAATCATGGCTGATTAGGCATCTAATAGGCTCTGCAGCTCTTTAGATCTGAGGTCTGCAGCAATAGCTGATGCAAAAGTTGTGTGACAGTGAGTAAGAGCATAGGTGCAGCTCTCTCTACAGGCATGTACAGGGGTTTTGTTTCCATGGCCTTGCAATTTCATACTTTGACCAGGTTATGTCTCACAGCTGTCTGCATCATCACTGATTCTTTCCCTCAAAAACAGGGTTAGTCAGCATTCTCTGGGCTTTTTCTGGCAATTGCAATAAACTATGGAGTTGTCAGGAGTGTGTGTGACTAGAAATAATAACAGTAAAATCATCGCCCAAAAGGAAAGATTGAAATTCACAGGATTTCTTGTGTGTGTGCTTGCTTTTATGAGCAAAGAACGGATGCATTAAAAAAATTAACCAGTCCCTGTTGGGAGCATGCTAAGTGAAATCTGTGTTTGCTGTGTGTGTATGTATTCATCTGGGTGATTTTAAGTGATGGGAGAAGAAAACACACTGAACCACTGCTTTGTAGAAGTTTCCCAAAGCCTGTTTCAGATCTAGGCCTGCTTACCCATCTATTCAGCCCTCCTCTGGGGAGTTCCATGAAAGAACTTTTTTCTGCTGGCCATCTCTCTTTATGCTGATCCGTGTACTTATTGTGAGGAAGAAAGGTCTTGTTGTCTCACTTCTAAATATCTATTTCAAAGTGAAGTAAAAAGCATGAGATGTCTTTTTGTTCAGCATTTGTACAGCTCCTGCTCAGCAGGGCTGCTTATGATTGAGATCCTTGATCTCTATATCAGTACAGAAAGCCAGCACAATAAGCTGCTACCTGGGGCAGGCCAAATTCCTACATCTGACCAATGCAAAGAAACAAAGCTCTTCAAATACCAAATAGACCATCTATTAATGTGCTATGCCAAGTTTCTGGAAAACCATCAATGCAACTCAGATTGTAAAACGATCTAAAACATTGAATAGCTAATTTTTTGTGATAGGAAACTTTAAAGTTGTGAGTGAAGCTGTAAAAGGTCCTGCCATGGAAGTCACAATATCTGGGAAGGGAGCAATCAGACAACAGCAGCTCAGCTGAGTCCCCTGACTCCTGCTGATGCTGCTGGACATGTCACAGGGCCAGGCACTTGAGGAGAGGCAGCTGCATTTCAAAAGTCTGTGCAGACTAGAATGTTCTACTCAACCGTTCTGTTCATGCTCTTGAAGAGAAGCTCTCATGAAAGTACCTTTACTGAGACTCACTTGAACAGGGTGAGTCTGCTGTAATGATTCATACACAGGAAGGCACAGATCCTTGATCCCCTCTGAGCACTTGTTTGCATCCCGATGACTTTTAAGAGTGAATAGACGATGAGGTGCTAAAAGCTTAGCCCAGGCTGAGTGGGTGGAGGAAAGGGGATATTGCTAAATGAATGCTGTGCTATTTATTGCTGAGTGGATGCCTCCCAGATTGTGAAAAACAAGACTTCTTTTTTTTTTTTTCTTTTTTTTCTTTTTTTTTTTTTTTTTTCCCTTCAAGGCTGCTTCTGGGATGTAAGATGCACCAGGATAAGTTCGGGCCAGACCACAGTGAGAAGGTGGCCACAGCACCTGCTTAAAATTGCTGCTCCAGTATGTGAGCTGGGATTAGGAATGCTCTAGGCTGGTGCTCTCCATCTGAATGCCTGTGCTTCCCTAGCTCCCCTTTGGTGTGATTATGAGCTTAACCCTTTGGAGTTCTGCTGTCATATGTGCTGTATTTGAATACTTGTGAAGTGTCCCGTGTGGATAGAAATGGAAAGCCCTTCAGACTGCCGTTTTTCCCCAAATTAAAGAACCAAATGTAACAGAGGTTGCAGATCCATCCACTGTGGCTTTACCAACAGGATTGTTGTTTTTTTCCTACAGTTTCTGCTCCGATTGTGTGACCTTGCTTTGCTCACTTCTGTCTTGTGGAGTGAGATGTTTCTCAGCCCTCGCTCCAGTAAGAGGCCAGGGCTTTGGCCCTGGATCTTCAGATGGGAGTGTCCCTACCTTAGTTTCCACAACTGTGCTACAGAACCTGCTGGTTTCTGTACTAAAATTAAGTACAGGCCTATGTGTTTGTAAAATTGGGGCCTGAGAGAAATGAAGCAAAATGTCCCAGATAGTGTGTGCTTTTCTTTTGTAACCCTCTGATGTGTATGTGCTTTAAATTTGTTCTTGAAATGCATCCACTTTGCTGTGGATGAGTGGGAGTCTTTTTCAAGGAAAAAAGAAAGGAGAACAAAAATATTTTAGGTTGTGATAGCTGCTCTTGACAGGGATGGGATCAATTTCTAAAGTGACGAGGTGATCATCTGTGTCTCACAGGGCCTTGTTCAAGCATCTCTCAATGCTAAGGGATTTATGGACACAGATCTTCAATGTCAGCTAAATAATGGGTGTCCTAGGGTCATCTTGGATATCTAATGAATGTTTGCTGCTTGTTTCCAAAAATACTGGAAAAAAATGTGTTGTCTTGGATTTTAGAGGCAGTAAAAGCCTGTGGAAGGTGTTGATGCTGCAGAGACTTGAGGGCAGATCTGAATTGTATTCCGTCAGTCAAAAAGGTGACAAAGTTAGTTCAGACCACTCCAGAAAAGAGGAGTGACTGTGATGTTTGTATCTGCTTTCAGAGATTTCTTTCCCCTAGTTTAGGCATTTACATCCAGTTCAGATGGAGCTGTAGCAGTTCAAAGAAGAGAGACAGCAGTTTCCTGCACCAAAACTGCTCCTCCTTGCAGTGTGGCAGAGAGTGTCTTAGTGCTGTGGCAATCCTAGGCATTTGGACTGAGGGCATGGAAACAAATACCATGGAGTGAGCTTTCTGTTGCTTTGACATTGATTTGTTCCCTGTGAGTTTTTTAACGTGTGGCGTTCATGGCAGGAACACGTGACCAGGAGACACCTAAATGGAGTGCAGGTTGTGTCACTGCTGCTCAGAATGCAGCAGCTCTCCTGGTTGAGCAAGAACGTGTGTGAGCTGTTCTCCCCATCTCCTGCAGTCACAGGTGTTTGTGCAGAACCCTCCTCACTGCAGAGCATCCGTCATCCTGTGTTCAAAATAATTCAAAGCTAAAATGGGAGCATTCCCTTTCTCTCCAGCCTGAGCCCAGAACAGGCAGCAGAGTCTGTCCTAAAGACTTGCAAGTAAATTGTGCAAGATCTTGGCACTGAGAGCATGTGGTGTGTGCTGTCACGGCTGGGGAGCTGCTGTAGGAAAGGGTCAGGGGACCCTCTGCAGGACTGAGAAAGATGCCAACATAGAAGCCCAGCCTGCAATGCCAAATTCCTCTCCCCAGTGACTCCTGGGTGCTGCAGGAGTGAATGTATAGGAGCACTGGTGTTCAGATCTGTTTTCCTTCTAATGGGTTACATCAAACCACAAGCCTTCAAATGATGCAGAGGAGCAAACTGCAGGTTTCTGTTTTCCAGAACACATCAGGTGAGGTGAATGGCAAGAAATAAAGCATGTTTAACTTCATGGGGACCACAGCAAGACAAATGGCTGCTGGTGGATCACTGACTGCAGGCCTGGGAATGCCAGCTTCTGGGTGGAGATGAGAACTGAGAAAGTGCTCAGGTAATCTGGCTGGAGGCACGAGCTGCTGGTGCTCATGCTCACTGGTGAGCTGCTGTGGGATGTCCCCTGTGGTTGTGAATGTGTGTTGGCTCTGAAGGTGCCTGTACAAGAGTGATTGTTCTCCATATAAACACCTTCCCTCTCAGGCAAACAAAGCAATTTGTGCTCAGACAAGTATTTGCAGTTCTCCCCTTTTGTAATTCATTTTTCAAAATGCTGTTGCCATTCAGCTGTGGAGAAGAAATAATGCCATCCACACACAAAGAAAGGGCAGCAAAGGGTCCAGGATCTCTTCGGGATAAAAATAATTTGTTTAAAAGGTTTGGCAACTGCTTTCAAATATCAATAATCTTCACAAAAGCATGGAATGGGTAATAATTGGTGTGAGGTGTTTGGCTGGGTTTTTCACCCTGTTTCCCTTGTACCTCTTGACCTGCCTCTGTGCTGTATCCTGCTCTTAATGTGCACATCTCTAAGAGACAAGGCCAGTGCACATTTCTAGAAGACATGGCCATTGCACATGAACAGCATGTGCTTGGTGGGACAAGTAAGGGGGATGTTTTCTTTTAAGGCAAAGAGAGTGCTGGTAGATGTTGTCTTTCACCTGTTCCCCTTATACCACTGTAGATGAAATTTCCTGATTTATCCTGGATTTGGAGTGGGTGAAGGATTCACCAGATACCTGTATTAATTTATTTGGGCTGTGTACAGCACTAGACAGCAACACCAGTGTGGTAAGACAGATCCAGAAATCTCATCACAGATCAGTGAGGGGACAGCACAGACTCATCTCCATGCTGCTGTCTGCACCATTGCAGTGAGCACTTGTGGTCTGAATTCCTGTGTGCAGCTCTGCAGGTAAAGTTCCTCCCAGCAAGGTCTTGCCTTCTGGTGCGCCCATTCTTTCCAAACACCCTGTGTGTATAATCCCTTGCTGCTTTTCTTCCTAAATAAAATGCTAATTGCAGCAAAATCCAGCAAGACTTTTCTAAAATTCTCTCTCTCCTTGGCTTTTATTCATAGCATTTCTAATTTGTCCACAAGGAACTGTTAACTGAGCTGGACCTAATTCATTAGGTGCAACCCTTTAAATTGCTACTTGCTACTGAAGTCTTAGCACTGCTGGGAAGCACAGGCCTGTTTTGAATGACAGAAGGTTTTGAGCTGGGTTTAGTACAGGAACAAATTTCAAATGGAGGTGGGAAGAGAATATATTTTATAATTTTTGTGCTTTAGAAGCAAAATGGCTACATACAACTCAAAGGTTGTTTGAAGACCCTCCATTATTTTATTTTATAGCAGTTTATTCTGTGTTGTATCCTACTGTGAGGAACAGATTGTTAACCAGAGAGTTATGAAACTCACAGCTGGGAGTGGATTCAACCCACTCTGGTTCTTAAAGGTGACAGATACCAGCTAGCAAAGTCTCTTCTGGAAGGACTGGTCTCCCACAGGACATGTGGATGTGGTGTCTCCTTCCTGCTGAGCACAACTGGTGAGAGTTCAGGGCTTTCAGCTAATTCCACTTCACTAAAGACCTTCCTGCTCTACCACAAAGTAGGAGTAGGCAGGTGCAGGAGCAGTGTGTTCCATCCTGGGTAAATTTCCTTTTGCAGTCTGGGCCAGCTGAGAAAAGGCTCCTCCATGGCCAGGTGAGGGGCTGGGTTCCTCACAGTGCCAAGGGTTTCCCTTGGAGCGAGGGCAAGCAGGCAGGTTTATGCAGAACCTGAGCATGCATCAGGAGCTGTAGATCTTTTCCAGGGAATTTGCTTTTCATAGTGAATTCTTCTGGTCTTTTCCTTAAGCTGCTGTACTCCCTGGCTTTCAGATTAATGCCCACAAAATAGCCACAGCTATGGTAAAGCTTTGTGTGTCTGAAGAAGGAATGCTGGTTTCTTTCTTCCACCTTAGTACAGAGAATCAGCCAAGGGGAAAATGAGATACAAAATACAATAACCAAAAAAAGATGGCTGAAATGGGGAAAATATGCATGGGCCATAATTCTTTCTATCTCCCCTCCAAATTCTGAAGATTGAAACTGAGACCTTTTGAAGGCAAGAGGGCTTTTACACCCAAAATGAATTCTTAATCTGTGAGGAGCTACATTCTGAGTAAAACTCAGTGTACACAATTACAAGTGCAAATCTTTGCTGGTATAAATTATCACAAGTCTACAAACTGATGGTGACCCAATTCAGTCTTGTATGCATCTGTCTTCTGCTCCATTTACACATTGCTGTACCTCAGTTTTATCAGATCTGTGACTGCCAAGTGACAGAGAGAAAGAAGTCAAATGATAGAGGGATGGTTCTGTAGAGGCTATTTGAGTGCTGGCCATCAGAGGCGTCTCTGACTCTCAAAATCACACTTACTTTGTAGCATCTATCATTATGCAATGCATTCTTTTCAGCCCTTATAAACCCTTAAGGGTCTATAAATTACTATACAGGACACAGTAATATATTGCCTGCACCAGCAAACTGCTGATGGAATGAGAGTGGAATTCTCTGTACTGTGTGTGCTATGGAGTGCTGTCTACTATACAATAAATCCTTTAATGCTTCTGTTTAGCAACACCTGATTGAGCAATAAGGTTCAAAGCAGCACATGATGAGATCATTTTATGTATGATTTAAAACCCTCTAAAGCTGTAAGGCAAAGTAGGTATCTCATATTTAGAGTGACCTGAGTCACTCTAAGTAATGCTGACTACCCACATTCCAGAGCTCTAGTCACATTGTAGAGGTTACTGAATCAGGACTTGTCTGTGGATACCTTTGTCTGTTTGAGTAATTGCACTGAAGTTAATAACGCTTGTTAATAAGGTGCAACTTCTGGGAATTGGGTCAGATCAGGCCTTGTAGGATGTTTTGTATCATAACACGTTGTTCCATTAAACATGAACTTGTGCCTTTCAGTGCTGTAATAGCTGTAATTAGTGGCAGCTCTTCTCCCATATAAACATCTGTCTTTCCCATGCAGATTTTCTGGTTAATTCTCCTGTTGATTCTTCCCAGGTTGTCTCATGGGAGAGGTGTTCTGCCACTTCTGAGCAAGGCAGATGTGTCAAAACATGCTGAAGAAGCATCTTTATATTAACGTGGTAGGAAAGTGTCTCTGAATATGATGCAAAGGTCAAGACTTTAACTCTTTAGACTTAATGAGCTGAGATGTTTGTAAGCAGCCAGAATGCGGTAAAGCCTAGGAGGAGAAAGTGTAGTACAGATGGGATTAGAAGCAATTAAAACATTTGTTCATATGCATAAATTTCTGCTCTTAAGTTTTTAATGCTGCAGTGGCCAGCAGCAGAATGAGGTAGCACAACTGGCCCTGTCCTGCCCAGGTGTGTGTGCCTGGATGAGGTACCAACCACCCTGATGTTCCCTGACCTCAGGGTGTCCTGGCTCACAGCCCTCCATCCCTCCTTCAGTTTGGTGAAGGCTCAGCCCTCAGAATGAGAAGCCAAAATAGCTCTTCAGTGCAGAGAGGTTTGGAGTCCTCCTCAAACTCTCAAGAAATGTTTGTGCTAGGGGGTGAAACAGGAGAGTTTTTGTTATGTTGTTTTGGCGCGTGTTGGTTCACTTATGACAACAGTTACACAATTGTACCCTGCTGGATCCCTGCTGGAATGCGTGGCTGCCTCTCAGTTTACCTCCTCTGTCATTGCATGTTCCAGCTTCTCTTGGTGGAAGGAGGCTTCAGCAGTGGCCACTGCTCAAGTTTTGCATTCTGCCTGCTCAGGTGTGTTGTAAAAGCCTGAGGCCTGGTTCTGCTTTCATGGAGAAGCTCTGTAGCTCAGCTGATTGTCAAAAGTGGCTGAGGCCAAAGCTGTTGTGCACAGCACAGTGAGCAAAGGTGTTGGAGGAGCAGGGAGCTGCTCTGAGAGGGCCAGGTGTCACTGTGACCTTGCACGATCACTGTTCTGTGTAAGTGCCTTTTGTCAGGCAAATTAATTCAAACACTGACAACATATAACCAGCAGCTGAGAAATCACACCTAGTGTTTGCTTAACCTGTGGGTTTTGGGGGGCTGCCTCAAACAGGGTTGATTCTCTCCTGAAATGAATACTGTTCAGGTCAAATTGTTTAGCTCCTGGTTTTTGCTGGATAATTGTGACCTGTTTGCAGTGGCCAAGAGGTTTGTTCCAGTGTTCTTTTGAATCCTATGGTAACCAAATCAAGATGTGTGCACCACACTCGGAGGAGGTGGGGAAACTGTGAGCACTATAGAAACTGGTATGGGAGCGTGTTAAAGGAGGAAGTGTGAGATTTTCTGTTGCATGTGCAACTTCCTGAGGTTACCCTGCCTAGGGCAGTGCAAGGGAGGGGGAAAAGTGCTGAACTGGGTTATAAAGGCTACTTTGATTATGAACCTGTGTGATGCTGACTTAATTCACCATCATTGAGTTCATTCAGGTTCTTACAACGTGCAAAGCCTTTGTAGCCACTGAGAAGTGAGGTTTGCCCCACTGAACTACTGTGGGCAAAGTATTTCAGAGACACAAAGGTCTCTATCAATTTGTTGTGATAGCTTCTGTACTGTGACATTTGTTTGTTCTCTCCCTTTCCAGATTCTTGGTCTGTAGTTTAATAAACACAACAAATTTTCCTTCCTAGCTGTTTCTAATTGAACTTGGTGAAGCAAAATTACTCTCAAGAAGTAGTGCTGCCTTACACAAATCTGATTTTTCTACTGCATTCATTATTCTCCATTCCCATGTCTCAACCACTTCAACAAAACCTTTTCCTTCACTCCTCCATAGACCCTGCTATCCTGCCTTTCTCCTTAGCAGCTGGAGAGCAGATAAAGGTAATAGCTTGCCTTAATTTGATCAGGGAGATGGTGAAATTTTTATTAGCCTTTTGCACACTCTCTAAAGTGTATTAGCATACAGAGGAAAAGAATTGCTCAAGGAGCAGCAAGATCAAGCCTGAAGCTTGAAGTAGTTAGTTAAAAATAAATTGAACAATGGACAGTGAAGGATATATATCTAGGAAAGGAATTCCTGGCAGTTAGGAAACTCCTTGACAATTGCTGTTTTTTTGCTGAGGGGTAAGATGGAGTTGGTTAAACCAGATGCATTTCTAGGGCCAGGCTGTAAAGCTGGGATCCAAGAATGAAGTTTTCCAGAGTCTAAATTCTGGAAGGCTGACTTAGATATTTTTCTTTAAGACTGAACATGACTTTTTATTCTCATTTTGATTTTTTTCCAAGGAGCACATCCCCAGTGCTGTGTTACTGCTGCAGTGGGCTGAATGCAGAGGGAGGAGGCTGCCCTGGTGAATTGCTACCTTATCTCTCATTCTCCAAACCTGCTGCAACTCTAAACTAAGAGATCTCAAAGGGACAGGGTGGTAAAAAGTGCTTAATCAACTTCACCATAAACTTGAGACTAATTTGAATGTGCTTTGTCTCTTGAGTAACAAAGGCACATCAGCATTTCCAAGATGAAAATATGGAGTAAATTTTCTAACCAAAGTAACTTGAAGATTAACCAGCACCTGGTCCTTGCTACATTTTTATATTTGCAATTGGTAACATGATAGCAGAAAAGTTACTCAAAATTTTTTTAAAATGCAACCTTTTCTGTAGTAAAGACAGGAATCCACTGACAGCAATCATCTGATTTCTCTAGGAGGCTGCTGCATTAGGTTGTCTTTTGTGGTTTCTTGGAGAAATAGTGGGATGGGAGGAACTTGAGACCAAAACAAGACTGAAATATCCTTTGAATGGTCATGTACAGCTCAACTGCCACCAAAATCATCAGTCTTCCACTGAAAAAATGTATTTCTGTGCATTTCCCCTGTAGCCCAGTGTTGTTTTCTCAATGCCCAGTTCAGGGGCTCTATTTTTTGTCATGATGTAATTTCACAGTTTTCTTCCTTGGATCTGCAACCAGCTGAGTGGGAACAAAACTCTGACCATCTTTCCTAGTGATGGAAGGTGCTGCTAATTTTCTCCAGGACATGACCTCAGGTTTTATAATCTCTAAGGTAAGAACCAAAGGTTGGATTCCCTGGTTCTCAAACCAGAATTGGAGTTGACACTATCTTTCCCAGTGTGTGACATTTGCAAAAGCTTCTTTTGAGGACTGGCCTCGAGCTGTGTCCATGGGCTGTCAGGACCTGCTGGAGGCTGCTGTGGTGGCAATTGGATGTCCCTCAGTCTTTTAAGCTCTGCTCAGCTGCCATCAGTGGCACCTCCTCTGTCTGTGAGGGACAGCATGTCTTGATAGCTGGCAGCGCTTGCTTCTAAACCAGCAGCCTCATCCCTGGGGTGTTGCACTTTGTTGCTCTTTTGCTTCTCCCACATCTCTCCAGGCCAGTGTCGGTGCGGGTTTGAGTGTGAGAACAGAGAGTAAAGGCTGAAATCAGGGAACAAACCCAGCCCCACTGTGTACCTAGTGACCAGCCAGGTGCTCACACTGGGCCTGAGTGTTTTAGTTGCTCTTCCTGCTTTGTTACTTGAGTCTGGAGTCAGTTTGTGTTTCTGCAAACACATCAGGAATCACCTCCTGGGCTTCTTGATGCAGGGAGTGTTCCAGGCATTGCTCTCATTAGTGGTGCCTGGTTGGTGGAGGCTGTAATGGTGCAGGTACTCCTCTGGAAGGTGAGGCTTCCCATTGCCAGGGGAGTGAAAAAGCCAGGAGGATTTACAGCAAATGCAGCTACTTAAGGAAAGGTGTGATGAGCTATCACAATTATGCATTATTCTTTAAATGTATTTTACAGCATCTGCTCCTGTCGCTCCTAATTCATGTGTCAGACTTGGATGTGCCTTCAGTTGTGATAATTTGAACATAATAAATCTGGGCTTCCTTCTGTTTTCTCTTGATACCCACATGCTGACCATTTTAGGAGATGGAATGTGATCTGTGTGGCACCTCTGCTGTGACACAGGGTACGAGGCAGCTGGTATTGAACACCCATCCTGAAATTCCCACAGTACCCTGTCTTCTTCTCACCTCCTGCCTCCATCACTGAAAGGTGCATCAAGAATGAGGAGTGAGGAAGAAATGAGGATATGTAACTGTTCTGTTTGTCTTGGAAGTGGATGTGTGTGTGGGGCAGAAGGGATTACAGACTGGGTTGTGTTTTGTCTTTTGGCTTATTGCCTCTTGACAGGAGGGTTTGTAACCTTGTGAGATGGCCACTGTTCAGTTGATGAGAGCTGGCTGGATGTGTTACTGAGAAGGTTTAAATAATGAACATCCACACTGGTCTTTAATAGAAACTGTGAGCCACACTGATCAGGTCTGATGTGGTCTGGTGGATAGGCAGACATGGTTCACCTCTTTTTCCTATCTCAGAGCTGTTATTTTGGTGGCAAATATACTGTTTGAGGTGCTTTTATTCTTCCCCTGGGTCCCACCCACTCTGTGATACAAAGATAGCTGTTGACCTAGAGCATCCCTTGCTTCTCATTCAGTTTTTATGCTGTAGCAGATATTTATCTTTAGGCAGGAAGTGACAGGGTTAGTCCCTGATGAGCTGTCAGATTAGCAGAAGCTATTTGAGAGAAATCTGATTTACACAGTAGCTGTAAAAGGGAATGGGGACAGAGAAAGGAAGGATGGTCAAAAAAACCCAACTCCCTCAGGCATTTGTTGTATGATTGACTCTCTAAACTCTTCACCAGCTTTGCTGCCCTTCTCTGGACATTCGCCAGCACTTCCATGTCTTTCTTGAAGTGAAGGACCCAGAACTAGGCTCCAATAAACTGACTGCAACTCACAGAACCCATAAATAGATGCCTTTTTTCATCTGCTTCTTACCTGTAAGGGAGATGTTTTATCTGGAACTGAAGCTAAGTTAGAACTCCTGGAACAGCAACCATTGAGCTTCTTCTTATGGGTTTATTCTGTGACCAGATATAAAAGCATTTCCAGATGCCTCTTGTTACAGTCTGGGCTGATGCTGGATCCTGCCACAACTTCTAAGATCAACTGCTTGTGTTTCAAAGTGGGAATTATTTCACTGTCCCCATCTCTCAGGAGGTTCAACTCATTTGTGCTCTTTCTGGTAAGGACATTGGTGCTCCTGGCAGAGCAGAGCTCTGCAGAGGATTGCATGAAACGAGAATCTCTCCTCTCTAGTTAATCCCACTGCAGGTGGTTGGAACCTCTATTTCAAGGGAGGTGAAGGTGCAGCAACATTGAACTCGGGCAAAGACTTGCAGATGGTAGAGTGAGGACTGGTGGTGGGTGATCTGGGGACACTTGGTGTAGGCTGTAGGGCTGCAGTGCTCTCTGCTGTTGCGTTGCAGCTCAGAATATCTATAAAAAAGAGCTGTTTGAGTTCCAGTCTTCGTAGCCTTGAGCATTACCCTGGACAGTACAAATAACACAAAGGAGGTAGTGGAGCTTAAAAGAAAAATTATCTGTTGCAAAAACAAACAAAACCATCAGGATGTCAGACAGCTGCATTCCTTTCACACTAGGCCATAAGTCAGGAAAAAGAAAATGATCATTTTCTTTGGAGCAGTGAATCTGTTTACCCTGCTTACCTTTCCCCATGGCTGCATTTCTTCAGCAATGGTATGGGGCTATTTATCAAACATACAATTTATGGAGGTCCCTTTCCTGGGTTAAATGTAGGTGGCCCATCCACCTCAGTCTGAACCCTCCTTTCCATTCCACCTCTTCATTTGTGTTTAAGGGAGCTTCTTGCCACTCTGCTAAAGCTGAATTCATTACCTTGGAGCTTCCCTGAAACAAGGGGCTTGTCCTTAAGGAGCTGGAAGTACCTCTTTTGGCTGCCTCAAAATGCCTGCTCACTCTTTATAGGATGTGGAAAGAAAGACTGCCCTGAGAAGAAGTTGGGGAAAACATTCTGAGGACTTTGGAAGTTGCTGGATGACTGTATGATACTGGAGAGTCCAATATTTGCATTTCCTTCCTCACTGTAGCTGAGGAATTTTCAGTAGTCTCCACTGGAAGTGTTTCTCTAAAGGCTGTGTGGAGAGTTTTGAAATAAACATGTGTTTTGGCTACAACCTCCTTATTGCTTTTTTTTTTTTTTTTTTTTTTTGGTTTTAATGCAAGACCTTAAGGGAGGTGGGAGAAACTGCAGTGATGAGATCAGCAGATAGAGAGCTGGAGATTTGGAGCTCTGTCCTGATCCCAGACCCCTGGCCAGATTGTAATTTGCGTAATCCCATATTTACTTCCCCTCTGTGCTTTCAGCTGGTTGGAGCACTCTTTGCTTTCTGGTCACAATCTGCTCTTTATTGCTTTTAAAATAGAGGAGGAATTTCTGCAAGGGGGAGGCTTGCAAAAGCACTCTAGTAAGAAAGTCAGGGCATAGCTGCATACAAACTACTGCTGTAAATAAAAAGCTTTTCAGCAGATCTGTGCAGTGTAAACCTGACAGTTTTGTACAACATTTGACTGAGCCATTCACTGAACTAGTTTGGAGACCAGACTACTTGTTGCCAATGTCTGATATAAAATTTATTTCATGCCTGTATTTTTATCAGGCCTGGAATTCTGGCTTTATCTGGACCTGTTCAGACTTGATTATTTTTCCCCTCCCAGTCTAATTTAGCACAATACAGTTAAAAATAAGTTCACTGTTATTAAGATTGTGCATGCCTTTATTGCTCCCATGTTTCACTATTGGTATCAAATAATCTGAAGTACTGAATCTGAAGTACTGAACTTTACAAGGTGGACTTGAGACTGGAAGCAGATGGAGTAAATTCTCTTATTTCTGTCAGTTTGTGTTTTTTTAAAGGGAAAGAGGAATTAATTTCATCCTTTCTGCCACTTAAGCTTCAAACAGTGATAATTTGGAACATATGGTGAGTGTAAGAATCTAGTCCCTTTTGCTGAACTGTTCTAGAGAAAATTGTATTAAGATAAATAAGGGTGAATCATGCAAAGAATCAAAAAATCTGATTTTTTTTTTCGTTACTCTCCAGGGGAATATTGGCTTTTCAAAACCATGGGAATAAATGAAAATATTATTTCTAAGTCTCTGTGATCTCAAAGCAGAAGCAGCCCAATTGCTATGCTGTTCAAGGCTTCTCCTGCCATTCCTGGTCAGTAAAATCCACAGTGATAGATTTGCTCAATTAAGAATAAGTCTATTCCAATAAGTGTAAGCATAGTTTACCATAATGATTTCAACTCAAAGCATCAGAAAAGGAGAGGAAATAAATGTTATTTGACACATCAGTCTACCTTTCTCTTTTTTAATCTTAGGCTGTTTTTTCCCACAAAAGAGCAACGTATTTTCTAAAAGCTATGGCTCCTAGGTACTGTGAGATCTTAAGATATGTTTGTAATTCAATCACACAAAACTCAGCATTTATACAGTGAGTGTAGCAAAATTGAAAACACATCAATTTTTACATGGGAGAGCAATAGTTAAAATTTTAAATGTTGTTCTAAGTCCTCCTTAAATATTGTTGGCTTGACTATCAGAACACTGATTAATGAAAAACTATGGAGGAACTGTAAGAAAAAAATCGAAATTAGCTTTTGGAATCAAGAGGTGTTTTCAATATTTCAAAACATGTTTGCTAGCATTTTTTTGGTGGAGATATTTTTCCACAAGCAAGAAAAAGAAATAATAGAGGATTTTAACACCAAAGTGCAGTGAAAAGAAGTGTTTTTCTCCAAAAAGAGTTAAATGGGCATCCTATGGCTTAGTCTTTGAACCATTTGGGGTTGAAGGGTACCATGGGATTATGTTGTTCTCTAAGGACACTAAAATTAGACAGTGACTTTTTAAAGTGGAAGCTGGGACTTCCTGATAATCACAAGACAGAGCTGATCACAAGCTTCAAAATGAAATAATGACATTTGCAATGCTGTGAAAGAAGCCTTTTTTTTTTCTTCTTTGACAGTAGGAGTCAAGTGTGTGATCTGGGCCCAGATGAGATCAAGGACTTTCCAGAATGTAGCACAGCTTTTTGTGATTCATAGTCCATGGTAAAGCAATCAGTTTGTTGTAATCTCTGAAAGGGGCAGATGCTAAATGACTGAATGAGTTTCCCTCATAGTGACAGTCCTCTAAACCCAAAAGTCAATATGGAACAATTGGGTTTTGCCAGCATATGGTCCATGTATGAGCCTTCCCTCAAGGTTGTCTGTGATGTTTAATCTTGCCATCATGCCAAAGATGTTGCAAAAAAATCTTATATTAATATGCTCATCTATAAATGAAAGATTTACAGATTATGAAGTTCAAGGAGTGGCTTAAGAATAATAATGTGGGAGCCCAAGAAGAGGTTTAAATATTTCTGGTATTGGTTTTCCTGTGAGAAATGGATGTGAACACAAGGAAGTGTTCTCTTGGTGGGAGCTGATAGCACTCCTGGTATCCAGAGGAGTGTCCCTTCAGTCTCCTGCTGCCTGAAAAACCAGCAGTTATGGGAAGAAACTGGACATAAAGAAATCCTGAGCAGGGACAAGTGCATCACTCATCAAGCAGATCATATTTGAGCCTCTCTTGTGCTCTCTCTATTGAAATTGTTCAATGTATGTCACTTGGGGGGAAGCTGATTCTCTTTCTCTAAGTAGTGTTTCTCAACAGAAAAGGCCGCTGTACAAAAGCAACTTTTCTTCTTTGTTTTAAATGGAGGTAAGTGGGAAGCTGCATGTAGAACTCCACTGTTTTCTTTCTCAATATAATTTCTCATTTTGTTCTGGACATCTCATCCTCTGAGAGAAGTATTTCCAGAGAAATAAGATCTCTCTCCATCCAGAGTTAAGATGTTATTGCTGCAGTGAGTTTTGAAATTTTTCCATTTGGAGGAGGAAATTCTGTCTTCTGACAAAAAAAAAAAAAAAAAAAAAAAAAAAAAAAGAAAAAGAAAAGAAAAAATTATTGATTTTTCATTGGATCCAGAAGATTCCTTTGAGAAAAAATCAAGGAGCAACTTTTTCACACAAAATTTGCTTTTGAGTCCCTGTTTCTTGTGGAGAACATTTGGGAGAAGAAAGATGCAGCTTACCTCAATTATGTGATGAGCAAGTTTCTAACAAAGTTTCAAATTCCTCTGTTAAAAATAAACCAATAAATAAGTAGAAATTAAGCCAACTGATAGAAATAATTCAGGAAGAAAACTTTTGACACAGACGAGATTTTTCTCAATTCTTAAAGATGCAAAAATGTGCACACTCTTCCTAGTACACAGTTTTGGAGAGACGCCCTGTGGTGTTAAGAGCAAGCAGATATAGAAATCCACTCCTAAGGGACACCAGAGTCAGTTCAGCAGGCACTTGGGCCAGGGTTAATGGCTTGCTAAATATCCTGTAAACAACAGTGCTAGCAATTGCTTTGTTGGTAGTTTCTTCATTCCCAGAGTACCAAATTCCGAGGAACTTATCTAAATCCGATTTTTATGTTTAAGCCCACTGATATGATTAACTGTAACAGTTTATTCTATCAATTGTGAATATTCAACGTCTAGGAGCTGTACTGACAGTGAAAGGTGGTCTGTGCAGGTGCTGTTGTGGTTTAATCCCAGCTGTCAGTCAAACACCATGAAGGGCTGCTGGACTGGGGAGGAGGATTGGAAAAAAAGGGTGAAATCTGTGGGCAATGATTTTTTATTTAGGTCTGATAGACCTTAAAAAATAAATGATTATTTAAAAAACTAAAAGAGACACTACCTTCCTCTCCATTCCCTCAAATTATTAAGGGTGATTCTCTTGGAAGAGTGATGGAGCCTGAGTCTCTTCTTAGGCTAGTTTCAGCAGCTTTAAATGAAAATTTCAAGGTATGTGTTGAGAGAGGAACATACAAAAACAGAGGGAGTAGAGAACAAGATACAGTTCAGTAGGAATATCAACAAATACCAGTTCAAACAGAACTCTTGGGCTTGATGAGGAAGCACAATTCAAGAAGCCAGACTACAAATAATTTTACATTTTGGTTGGTGTTTTGGCTGTTCTGTAGTCAGAAGGGAGATGCAGAGAGCTAGCAACAAAGCAAGAACAAATAGAAAAGTATTTGCATAATAAATACAAGAAATTAGCCCAGCTGACAACATTCTAACAAGCTTTCTGACAACCTGAAAAACTAAAACAAACAGCAGCTGTTGGGTGAACTGCCGCTGTTCACAAGGAAACAGGGAGCCTTAAGGATAGTGGAGCACCTTTTTCTTGATATGGACTGGCCCAGTTTCTTTCTGTTCACTGATTTTTGCCTATGCAGCCCAGTCACTAATGTGATGCCGTGGCTCAGTTATTTAGTTATTGCTTGGTTTTATGATTTGCTGCTGTTTTCTGACATTGCAAGTTCTTTGGGTCCTGCTCACGTGGGTGCACATGTACATAAATTTAACCTACCCAGGAAAGGTACTCACTGATAGTTCCACCCATGGGTTCAGTTTGAAAGATGTTTTCATGCAAGAAATCTCTGGTTTGGTCTCAGTCACTGAAGGTGGTGAGTAGCAAGGATCAAAATGATGACCAAGTGCTTTGTGTTGTTGAGATTAATGTAATGGCAACCTTACGGCTCTGTTTCACTCCCTGGTTAAGTCAGTGACTCCTTGAGGCCTGAAGGAGTCACTGTCCTGTGCAGACATCCTAACTGAAAATTTTAGTCACATTAGAATTAGAAAAACATAAAAGTTTTACCTGTTCCAGATTTTTGGGGGTAAAAAAGCTTATGAATCAAATGTGTCTGTGTTCAGTCTCTCATTTTCAATGGACAGCAGCTTGAACCAGTTCTTTGTTTATTGGAAAATATTTGTGTGCTTTTGGAGGCCACTGAGTCAGAGAGCCATACAGAGCAATTGAAATTACAAGCAAATATTTTCCTCTTTCATGAAGTTAAGTGCCTTATAAATCCCTGTAAACACGAGCTTTGCTAAACGAGACAGCATCAACAGGCTTTATTAAGGCCAGACTTAATTTACTCCACAGCCACTCTGAGAACATCTGGCTGTGAGGAGCAGCCCCAAGTGAGTGTAGAAGTCACCAGCGCTGGCTTGGAGGCCACAGCTGTGTGAGGGCAGCTCACCATGAAGGTGGTCTGGGCTGCTGCCAGGTGTGGCAGTGGGGCTGACTGCTGGCTCTGGCAATGGGTGCTTCAGGAGCTGCTCTGAGCAGCAGAACTCGTGTGCCTCAGCCAAAGCAGGAATTACAGAGTCCTGCTGCACGTGGTGCATCTCCTTCTGCCTCTGCAGCACCTGGGCTGAGGAGCAGTAGAGGGGTTGGTGCCTCTGGCACCCCTTTCCTCCACACCTTGAGGGTGTCTGTCTGTACCTGTGCTCCACGCTGCTCTGGCAGAGGTCATCCTTCCCACTCTGGGGGTCAGGAGTCCAGGCTGGGAGCTGATGATGGGAAGGGAGGAGCAGGGAGCCCTCCACAGCTGTTCCATGGACAGAGAATGCATGAAGGAGAGGTATGTGAGTGTCCCAGGAGTGCTGGTTCTCAGGGTCCTCATGCATGAGGAGGGTGAGTCCTTGAGGCAATGGGAGAAACTAGGAACAGAGCAGAAAAGACAGACTGATCATAAATCCAACTGTTTTCAGATTCCCCAGAATCTTCTTCAGCTGACAGTGCTGTGGGTACCAACTGTCCCCTCCAGAATTCACTGTATCACAAGAGAAAAATGGCATAAATTCCATCCTTTTCTTGGAGAGGCGAATTGTATGATTCTCCTTCTACTGAGAAAACTGTACACTGGCTGTGGGAGCTGGGTTTTGATTTCAGTTGTTGTCTGAACACAAAATTCCTGTCTGGTATAGCTCTTAGTGCTTTAAAGTGTAGGAGAAGTCTGATTGTGGTGGGGTGCACGGGGATGTACCTGGTGATGCCAAGGCATGACACATCCCTCCCCTTTCCCCTCTGCTTTTCACTCTCTCTCTGCTGCACTTTTTGCTGTGCACGGCCCCTTCCCCTCCGTGGATTTGGATCAGAGCTGTGCCCAGGTTTTTCAAAGCCCACATTCATGAATATGGACCAAGACTGACTACCAAAGAACTTGTTTATGTGGGGGCAGAACTTTGCAAGGTTTTAACTTAATCTTTTGAAAGAAGACCAAAGATGGAGACAGATAATGACCTTTATTTATTTATTTTTTTTTATTCAGTGTTCTTACACTTTGCAGGCTTGGCTTAAAAAGCATATAATTGATAAAAATAAAAGGTGACAAGAAGGAAGATTTTTACACTGGACTCATACAGTATGTCCAAAATCTTATGGTTTCATTTCTGGCTGCTTTTAATTTCTTTATCTTGATTAAATTTTCTTCATCTAAGCACTAAAGACAATGTCCAAGCTGATAAAAATAACTGTAATTGTTGACATCTTTGAAGCATTGCATGTGGGAGAAAAGTTTCCCTTTTCTTTTCTCTCAGAAAGGTGTTTCCTACAGCTCAGAGCCAAGGCACACTGGATTAGAAAATGCATGCATTTCTACACCCATTTCCAAGCAAAATATTATTAAATCTGGGGAGCTTCTTTACGTCACTTGGCATTTTTGTTACAATTACAGAATGTACTTTTAGACTGGCTGAAATGCGCACTTAAAAAAACCCCAAAAAACCCCAAACAAAAAAACAACCCCAAAAAAGCATGCTCTTTAATATGCAGACATGTAGGGAAAGAGCATGGTAATGAATTTGGCTCAGTTTGTTGAGCCTGGGCCAAGTTCTGATCTCAGTTACGCTGGCCTCAGCTGAGCTGCTCCAGATTTTCACCAGTCGACTGAAGCCAAACTGTGTTCTTTTGTCCTTTAGTATTTATTAATAGTTTAGGGGGAGGAAATGGGGATAAGTTTTAAGTGTAAGGTTTTAAGAGTCCTGTCCTAAATCATAGTTTCAGAATGCTTTACAATATGTAATGTGTATTTTCAGTCGCTGGTTACCTGGCCTCACAGGTGAGGTGTTCCAAGACTTCTTGCATATTCTACATTTGTAGGGATAACACCTTCTGCACAGAAGTGAAAAAATCCATCCCTGTATCTGTATCAGCTGAATGCCATGAAAGCTGTGAAAGCTCTTCCTGAAGATTTCAGTAATTGCCTTATTATAGGATGTGGATTAACACATCCCCAGGCAATGTATGCTTCTGTGTGCTTAACAGATTTAATCTTCCCAGCTATGTGCAGTCCTTAGGACTTTACTTTTGAACAGTTTTGTCTTTAAAGTACAGTGTTTATACATAAACGTATCAAATTCAACAAATTATTCTGCAGTATTTCTGACTTCTTAAGGTATAGGATCTGTAACCTTATATTAGTGTGAGTTTTTATACACACCATACTGGGGATATTACCTCTGGTTTTTTGTATGGGTACTTACACAGTGGTAGCAGGAGGAAAATCTTAAGCTCTTAAGCCTTTATCCATGCAAAAGCATGTTAGAAATGTTCTCAGAGATGGCAACTTCCTAACCTGTGCCTTTATATTAGTGGCATTGTCCCTGGCATGCTGTTGGTCATCCAGCACTCTCCCAAACAATTCCTTGGCATGATTCAGGAGTCAGTGCTCCCTGGCACCAGTCTCCATAGGTGTCACCAGCCTATTCCAAAAAGGAAATGAGTTAATAGCGTGACTGTGGAAGGCTGTCATGCTTTGTTGTTAAAGAACAACCCCATGTAAGAAGCAAATCAGGCCTTATATGTTTTATATTAATTTAGCTTTTTTATACTAGTAAAATAATCAAGAAGAACTCTTGTTATGTTGTTGATGTTTCTTAAACCAGGGCACAGTTAAAAAATCCCCCACAAACCAAAACAAAAGCAAAAATTCCTGGTACCGCTGTGGGATGTATTGAGTGCCTTTGAATTCCTTACTCCAAGTTACTCAGCAAAAATAGATTGGGTTCTTCAAGAGTAAATCCAAAATGTTAGAGATTACCCTGGTGAAACAGCCTTTTCACAGAAAGGATAATGATGATGTTGTACTGCTGTGTCAGCCAGAGGTTGACCGAATTCAGCTGTTGTCAGCCACAGCAAATGCTCTTTCCCAAAGGTCTTGCAGCCTGAGATTATTAGACAGCTTTGTTGTGAGGGAGAAAACATTGCATCTATACATATAAACTAATACATACTTATATGTATACTGTGCTATATACTATATGCACAATCTCAGCCCATTTCCTTTATTTTGTACACTGTAGTTTGAGAGAGAATGATGTGAGCATTGCAGGACAGAGTTCAAGATTATGACTCTGTAATAACTTCATTAGTTGGGTTTTTTGGTTGGATTTTTTTGGTTTTATTTGCTCTTGTTTCCTTTCCTCCCCACTCCCTCCCTGAGGTTTCTGTTTCCTTATTGTCATTCTTTCACTTCCATATCGTGGGTTTGTTGGTTTTTTTTGGCAAGTACTACAGCTGGCTTTCTTGGAGGCATCAACTGTAAAAAAAAAGTTTGAAAATGAGATACATTTGCAGAGCTTTTCACCTTTTCAAGTTGTCTGAGGACTGAATGGAGGGGCTTCAGAGCAGAGAGCCTCAGTCATGGAATCACAGGATGGTTTGGGTTTGAAGGGACCTTTATAGGCCCTTTATCCAAACCCCCCTGCAGTGAGCAGGGATGTCGTCAACTACACCAGGTTCCTTGGAGCCCTGTCCAGCCTGGCTTGGAATGTTCCCAGTGATGGGACACTGACCACCTTTCTGGACAGCCTGTTCCAGTGGATCACCACCCTCACTGTAAATCATTCTTCCTCATATCTAATCTAAATAAACCTTATTTTAGTTTAAAGCCATTACCACTTGTCCATTGTGGTTTTTCATGGGCAGCAGGAGCAGTCTCAGCACTAAAAGACATTGAGGGAGTGTGTATCCTGTCCTATCAGTAGCTTATAAAAGACAAAATGATGCCCTCTGAGATAATGTCACCATAGTCCTGGTGGCTTGATCAGCCTAAGACATCTGTCAGGGAGTCCAGCTCAGGGAACTGAGGTGCAGGCTTGGCTGTGTTTTGGCACAAACCAGGAGAAGCTACTGAGTGTGAGGGACCCTGATTTCTGATAAGGAGCTGTGTGATCTTTGGATCCAGTCTGGCAAACTTCTCCCTCAACTTGTGTCCCTGTGGTCAGCCCCACCCTGGGGGTGTTCCATGCAGGGGTGAGGCAGTGCAGGGTCTGGAGACACTACTCAGGAACAGCAGGACCACAGGTTCATCTTTCCCTTGGTGCTTGGACAGAACTCATGTTTAGCTGTCTCTTGCAGCACGTGTGGTTTGGAGAGTCCTGACACTGGACTCGGGAAGGGTGCCCACTGCAGATGCTACTGGGGATGAAGCAGAATTGAAACACTCGTAGGATTAGTGAAGTCACCTGGCATTGTACTGGGAAAACACTGGAATTCAGCCAATTCTACTTTGTCATTAAGGCATCAGGGCACAGGCTACTTCACGTTGCTTTTCATGTTAGTCTTGACTGCACATTCCTGTTCCTCTTGAGGACATCCTCATGTAGATGTGCTCAGACTTCCTCTGTGCTGTCAGAGGACAGGACATGGCTTGTTTGCTGCACCCCCGTTATTTACTCTGCCTGTTTACATAACCTAGAGGACTGGTAACAAACTGTGATTGCAGTTACCCTGGAATAAACCTGGAGTCATTCTGGTGCAGCCGCTGTAACTTTTATCCAGAAATCCAAGTCATAAAGGGTCCCTTCATCTCCAAGCTGGTATCAAACTAAAGCCACAAGGCAGGGGACTCTTTTCTAACTGAATTCTTTAGGACACTACAAAACCTCTTAGGGGCAGATCAGCCAATAGAGAGAGAAATTAATGAGCAAAGACACAATTTTATGTAATAAAGACTGGGGAGGATGGTGCTTAACATAAAAAATGTCTCCAAATGACCCCCAGAATAAAGTAGCATCTTCTCTAGACTGATCTAACTTGCACACTTTTGCGAAGGAATGATCCTGTAGCTCCCATTCTGATCTCACTCTTAGATTGCTTTAGACATAAAACTCGAATTTTACAGTAATCCAAGGTGTAAATTAAACCAGAATCAAGTTAGGCACTTCAGAACACCTGCAAAAGAAAGAGGCTTTCAGCATCTCTTTCTGTTCTTCTTTTCCTTTCCTCCACATTAACAGCTGTGAGAATGTTCACATTCCAGGCTCTCGGACTGAGAGGCTCTCTGCTTTAGGATCATGGATATGTAGAGAAGTGCATGAAAATTGTGGTGATCTTTCCTACCCAAAGGAAAGAGTTGTTTTTTGGTGTTTGTGTTTTTTGCTTTTTTTTTTAAATATTAACCCTGCCTTCTCCCTGACTATATCATATGACAGATCTTAAGGAATAAGCCAAAAAAGGGGGAATGCAGAGAGTGTAGTACAAAATTCAGACTGCTGGCTGTGTGTTTGCATGGAAAAAGCCCTGATGAAAGTTACTGCTGACTGTGCATGGAACAGTTAAAGGATGTTAATTATAAAACAGTGGAGGCCAACGCTATCACTGTACCTGTAAGAAAAAGGTGTTGTAATATTTGTGCAGACACTTAGTGCAGCCTGTGCAAATCACCTTGAGTTGTGGAGGACCTGATCTCTGCACTTCCATGCAGCACCCAGGAAGTGACAGCTGTCTGAACACCCCCTGTGCATCCAAATGTTGTCTACTCACAGCAAATTAGTGCTGCCAGGGAGGAAAAATCATAGTAGGGTCAGGTTGCACATATTGAGGATCGTGCTCTGATCTCTGGCCCCTCTTCTCTGTGTATTTTCCACTATTGAACTTGCTTGCATTTATAGTAAACAAATGGAAGTCCAGAGTAGTTCAGGAAATGTGCACTGGAGCTGGAATTGAGCCAAGAGATTGTGGGTTTGCTGCACTGTTTGCCATACTAACTGAATGTTATCCACTATGATTTCTCTGTCAATACCCCAGACATTTCTGGTAGTAAGTGGACTTTGTGTACACAGAGAAGTCAAGACAAATGCAATCACAGAGGCTTATCTGACCTTTTCAGGCAGCTGTTTAACAGCAGAATTTAAGGACACTGGCAAGATTTGCCTGGTAGCTGCTCCTGGTATTACCCAAAGGACATCTAAGTCCAGTCAGGGAGCTGGCATGTTCCCACAGTGTAAATGTTCTCTACCCTTTAGTACCACTTTCACTACCTTAGATGGATTAATGTAATCTTATTTATGGCTTGAATACATTCTTTCTGCAATTTTTTTTGACATTAAGTACCAGCTTAAGAGCAGGGATGGTTTTTCTCCTGTGTTATCCATAGCTGATAGTGTGCAGCTTGGCAGAATTTTCTGCTGTATCGTCACGGACTGCAGCACATGAAGCAATGTTTGGAGTTCTGGTTCTCTTTGCCCTTGTTGACGATTTGCTTTATGAATTTTGAATTTCATCTCTGTCTGCTTCTCTTTTTTCTGTTCCCTCCTTCACTGGTCTTGCTTATTTAAATAAAAACACCTTATGGCAGGGAAGGCCTATTGCTGTGGGAGAAATGCTGCCTCTGCTGATATAAATAACAAAACTGTACTTGGATTGATTTTGGAGGCCAAATTTCACCCAGTGTGTCTTAATGAAAAGAGACATTGATCTTTTCTGGAGTCTTAAGGTTCTACTGAATTAATAGTAGCAAAGGAGACAAAAGGAATGCATGGGAAAGTAATTGCCTTTTGGTTTTACGTTTTGCTGGATGCCTGTCGATTTCTTTCATGTTCTGGAACTTCCTTACTCTTCTGCTCATCATTTCCTCTTGATCCCTTTCCAAAGGCACTGATTTCAGCTTTTGACTGTGCCAGCAGAAACGTGGCAGTGAGTGAAGTCATTCCCAGGCTACACCTATCAAGCTGAGTCTGCATCTGGGAGCTGAGTGTTATCCACAGGGCATTGGTTCAGGCTGATGGCAGAAAAGCTGCTGCCCTGTCACATCCAGTGCCTGGAGGGATCAGAGCTGCTTCTGCTGTGCAACACAACTGTTCCCATCACACCCTGTGCGCTGTGCCATGGGCATGCTATCCCTCACTTTGTTTGGGACATGAATAGGGTAACTTTATTTTTCTGCTGCTCCCCTTTCCATGCATTCTCAAAAGCTTCCTGTTCTCATCATGAGAGAGATTTCTGATTTTACAGGTCTGATTCTCAAGAGCACTTCAGTGTATCCTCAGTCTTAGAAGAGACTTCTTGGGTTTGACAGCTCAGCTCCTGTAAGGACTAGAGTTTTATTGAACAAACTCAGATCTAACTGATGCTAGAAATAAAGCTGGCAGGCTTGGGCAGTGCCACATACATGGCAGATCACAGTGACATTAATAGCAATGCATTTTGCAACCACTAGTGTTGAATCACAAACGTTCTCCTCTCTCTGGAAGAGCCTTAGTTGAATTTGCAGCAATACACATCCTGGAAAAGGGAAGTTCTCTGAATGCTGGCCTCAGGGTAGCTTTATAAATAAACTGTGCTATCTCTGGGATTCCTTGGAATAGAAAGTGTGGTGCCCAGTGTATTTCTGTTCTGACTGAGCTATGTTCCTCTAAATGCCCTCTTGCTGCAGTAGTTGATGCAAGATTCTTCTGCCAAATGTGTGTGCTCTCCAGAGCATCTCACAGGTTCATTTCTGTTGGCCTTAGTCAGAAGTTGATCTCAAACTCTCATGCTTCTTCATACAGACAAATATTCTTGGCACTTGTTTCCAGTAAGAAAATTTTAAAAAATTGCTCACAAAGGAGAGCACGAAAGGGGCAGAACTAGCCTAGCTGGTGGAATCCTGGCTATTCCATTCCTCTTGCTTTTTCATCAGTTCCCAGATTAGTTACAGGAGTGACGTCAATCTCTGACGTGGCTTTTTTGTCAAAGCATTCTTCTGCCTGCTTCGCCAGGCATTTCTGGTCATTCCTCTTCATTTACTGGGGCTTCCACTAAAATTACCTGTTCATAACATTTGTGTGCCTTTCAAATAGTATTTTTAGCATATGTATTTTTTGCAAGTAAATATTTCAAGTTGATGCGCACTGTGTTTCACCCATGAGCCTATCTAAATTTTCCTGTCACTTCATTAGTCAATTGATGACACTTTGAAAATTCAGTTGAGTTGCTGTTTGGCTGGGATGCTAACTTGACATCAGACAGGTTTTCATGGAGCTGTTCCAAACTTTCCCAATGCTAAAATGATCGTGTTTGATAGAATACTGACAACAGGTGTCCTGTTTTTGGCAGCAGTGGTCTCAGACTGGCTGCCAACATACACAGTGTTTGCCAGCACACCACATGTCTTATGCTGGACTATTTTAAAACTCTGTTCTGTAAAAGAGCTGAGAGGCTTTTAAAATACCTATTAGCCTCTAATGGAAACTGCACATGACAAGAATATGTGAAGCTGTAAAGCATGGTTGATATGAGTAATGAGTTGTATGCTGTTCTTTTGTAGGGCAAAATATGAGTATTTCCACCCTGTTTAACATTAGTTGGTCAAGCCAGGTATTCCATCCAGTATTTAACAGATGCTTCAGAAAATGCTTCAGAGCATGGTAAAATCCTATTAAATAATTATATGGTATCATTACTAAGAGACTCTTTCCTCTGAATTCCTGGCAGTTAATGCTTGGCTGGTATCCTGGAGCCTGAAGGTAGAGATCTCACATCCTACTTAGTATCACAGTGAATATTTTTCTCATTATCTGTATAAGGGTTGAATCTTTCTCTCAGTCCTTCAATGTGTTTCATTGTATCTCAAATTGCTTGTTTTCCTTTTATCCTGTGCTGTCTGCTGGGGGAATGTCTCACCAGTTGGATGGATGGGATGTGTTTCGTGCAGGCACAAATCTCCACCATTTCAGCTCTCCTGACTCATGACTTTGCCTTGTGTCTTGTCCTCCTGTAACAATAGAAGGAAGTTAAAAGTGGCCAGATGGAAACTGGCTATTTCACACTTTTGGAAAAAAGGCCACCACTGTGAACATTCATAATACAGAGCTGACTGCAAAACCCTTCTTTAGATCTTGACTCAGTTTCAGAGAATCCCATTGTCTAAGGGGAAACTATCCATTTGTGTGAATTGCTGCAGGAAAAGAATTGAAAAAGCTGGAAAGCAGATACATCTTCTGGCAGTGCCTTCTGTTTTCTAGTAAAGATATGAAGAGTGCAGTGACCCTTTTAGCAGTAACACATTTCCACAGAAAAGAAATAACTTGAATATATTACAGATTTTTATCCCAACTAGGATATTTCAGCACAGAGAATTGGTCACAATCAGGATAGAAAACAGATTATTGATATCAACAGGTGTATTTTACCAGTTTGGTCTGCAATTGTTTTAATAGGTGTCTCTAGAGCAGGTCTAACTGGTTTGTATTTCAACTGAGATTTTTCACACTGTGCAACTTTTATCAAACTCTCACCTTTCCTGTCATCCCTAACTACCTTCTATAACTCACAGCACAGAGATACAGATGAAGAGATGTCTCCTTGGTGGTGGAGGAAGAAAAAAAACTTCAAAGACCAGAATCTAGTACAAATTCAGACAGAGAAAATGTAACTTATTAGTTGCAAGAGTCAGATTTTTGTGTTGAGGTTGGAAGGCTTGAAGTATTGCTCTTCTAGTTCTGAGCTAGTAATAGTAGAGAGAAGTGGAGAGCCTGTGTTTTAGAACAGAGAACCTGAAAAATGCAGTGTTTCTATGTTTCAAGTAGTTTTTATAGGTCAGGCTTTTGTTAATGCCATTAGGTTTTCTAATCTCATTTCAGCCAAGCATTGATTTTGCAAAGTATAGTAATGCCAGAGGATTAGCCAAACTGGGGTTAGCATTGCAACCTACAGGCATTAACTTCTTCAGGGCCAATGGCAGCAGCAGGAGCAGGAGAAATGCCAGTGTGTGCCTGCTGTGAGCTCATGAGATGCAGTGCTATGTGCAGAACTCTGTGGTGGTTCACAAATGCCAGTGAGTTACTCCACAGAGAACATTAAAGTTAAATCTGGAAAGCAGTGGCTTTCTGCTTATTTCTGACTCTTAGCTAGTTGATTTATTTGTTACAGACCATTTTTTTGTATTCCCAGAATGGCTTCTCAGCATTTGAATAAATCTTGTAATGTAACTTAGCTTCAGAAATGAAAAAGGAAACTGTTTATGTCTCTCTACCCATCCCCATTGGATGTCCACAGAGGAGCCTTTTAAAGAAACTGGGCACATGCTTTAAGTTTTCAAGTAGCTCAAATAGTAATTGTGCTGTGGGTTATTGTTAGAATTACAATGACAGAGGCTAATTAAAAAGAATGCTGTAGCCTTTTAGGAAGAAAAACAAGTTTAATTGGTAACATCCCACATGTGTTCTGCCAGAGTCTTCCTCTCATCTTTTCCTAACTGGTTTTGATTAATGTAATTTTAACTATAATTTCTCTGTGTAACTTGGCTTCTAAGATTCTTTCTGCCAAATTGCATTATTGTTCTCTGCTTGATGGAACTGTTTACAAGTGTCATTTTCAGAATACTGTTGTGGGAAGGCACTGTATTCTTGCTGCTGCTTAGTGTTCTTTCTCATAGCAAGCAGATAACCCAAAATTTAAGAAATGTAAAGGAAAGAGGAAAAAAAAAGCACCTCTTTTCTGTGCATCCTGAAGTGTTCACTCTGTATTTGAGGCAACTAGTTACAGAGTAACTGTAAGCACTCTGCCTTTGCTTTGGCATAACCCCTAGATCCCCAGTTTAAAGCAAAGCTTTGTCATGAGTAGCAAGGTGGATGCAGGCACAGGTTGAGAGTTTATCTCCCTTCTTCAGCTCCCTCCCATTCCCTGCCTTTGTTCTGATCCTGCAAACAACACTGATCTTTTCCAGGAGCCAAGTTCCTCTGGTCCATCCTTCTCTCTGTCACCTCTTTCCTGGGGGCTATCGTAGATGTGGCTATCTAGTGCCTGGAAAAAGTCAGTATTAAAGCAGATTTTTGCAGTGTAGGATATAGGTATGAAAATGTGATGGCACCTGATACTATTTCTAGGGAGACAAGGAAACAAAAGACTACTGGTACTTTAGTGTATTATGTTTTGATTTCTAGAGTTAGAAAGGTCTTACCTCTGCTCTAAAAACTGCACTTCCTCACTTATAATTGGTGGACTGTGGTTAAAATACAGGTTTCATTTAATTGTAATCCACCATAACAACCTCTTCACCTCAGCTGGGTGAACTTGCTATTGGGGAAACAAATTACCTTGGTTCAGTGACTTCATGTGTTATAGATGTGGTCTCCTTACTTAAGGTGAAGAATAAGCAAATGTGATCCCCCAACAGCTTGTGACAGATATCTCTGTTAATGGTATGCAACTTGCCAGGGTTTTGGAAGAAAACCAAGCTTTTCATTTTCTTTGACTTCACTCCCATCAAAGTTTAGGTGGGACATAGATTGAGATCTGGGTTCTGCTAAGCTGGAATTTAGGTCTTGCAATTCTGTGGGCTAGTCCACCAAACAGACTGAGACCAGCATGAGACTGACTTTCCGGGTATCTAATGGATGGAGGGCACAACTTCTTCGTGCATGGTTTTATCCCTATGCATCCAGGTTTTTATCATTCTTGTTCCCCATTATCCAGTATCATCTGGGACCTTGCTAAGAGACCTTTCGTGCATTTCAACACTACTGGAGCACTACTTGGGACAATAGAGATCAGGCAATGAGAAAGTTTCCACTGTAGGTTCTTTCTCAGCTCACTGGGGATGTTGTTAGCTTCTCCTCCCCGTGCCTCTAAAAACAGAGAGCCAAAAACAACACTGAGTCACTCCAAGCTTGCTCTTCCCCAAAGCACAAGCAATGTTCCCCACCCACATCCAGGGATGTATTGCTGCACAGAGCTCTGAGAAGGGGTGCAGGCTGCTTGCTGAGCCCATTTCTGATGATCTTTGCATATGGGGGTTTTTTAGCTGCATTTTGCATGGTTCTTTTCAGCTGTGGCACAGCATCTCTGCAGGTGCTCCCTCCTGCATTGCATAAGGAAGGGATTGAAAGTGATGGGGTTGTAAAGATCTGATGTTCAAACTGATTTGGCTCATGTTTGCCTGGGTTAAGGAGTCCTTGCATGAGCAGCCTGCTGGCTGGGTGCTGTGAGCAGCTGTGGTGCATTCAGGGCCACATTACACCTTCAGAAGGATGTTTCTGGAGTGCCTCACTGAGCACTACTGGGCTGTTTGCTCACTGGTTGCCTTCCCTTAGATGTACAAATAGAGAAGATTTGAAAGAAACCTCCATGTCACTGAAAGAAAAAACTGCTACCCGCAGAAGCCTGAATGTTTTGTGGACTTTTTATTCCCTCGCTCAGAATATTTACAGACTGGATTACAGGGACATGGTGCGAAAGTTGCACTGTCCAATCCATGTACGTGGCATGGGAATAGAGATGGGCTTGGAATAGGCCAAGGAGAAGGAGCAGACTGGGAAGAGCTTGGCCAAGGCAACTCACCAGGGGACACTTACTGCTGAGGACAGCAGGGCCAGTGCCTATCCCCATGTATTCAGGGGATATTTCAGCTGCCCCCAGCCCCAGGCAAGTCCTGCAGCTCCTACCAAGTGGCTGTTTTACTTTGATTCAGTATTCTGTGGCACATGATTTATGAGCTGTGCTCTCTGATTTATGATCTGTACGGCTGGCAAAGAAAGCAGGATCAGGCACTTGGCTATTGTGCAAACAGGGATGACACATAATACCCAAAGAACACAGGAAAGATAAAATTACGCAGATTGTTGAAATACTCTCCTCAACTGTGCTGCTCATGGGGATGAGTAAAATAAGAATAAGGGTTGTTAGGATTTGTGTGCAAGTTGGCTTTCTAAACTTCATTTTCCTCCTTCATTGCCTAGATCAGCCCAGCCAGAAATGCTGGACTCTTTAGTGTAATTTGCAAGTCTGAATTTGGGCATCAAAAATTTGGGTGTAAAACCATTCCTTGGATTTCTACCAACTAATGGAATTGTTTTGTAATTTCACTTCCCAAGCTCTAAATAAAATTTGCTTTCCTGACACTCTACAAAACTTGGGCTTCTGACTCGCTGGATGTTTTATTACTTTATTAACATTTTCCTGCATGTTTATTTGAAGAATGGCCTTTTTCATTGAGTACTTATAAAACCTCAGCAGTGAAGATTTGGCCATCAATTACATGAGAGGAACTAAGCTGGGGTGGGAAGGATTACAGACATGGGGTGTGTGCTGTTCTGTGACAACAGTACAAATTCAAAGTGATTTCAGTGAAACCTGTGGTGTAATTGAGAGCAGAGTACCATCTCTTTAGTTTCATCAAAGTGAATACCAAGCGATTATAATCAATATAATCCTGGACTGAGTTCAATCATACTTGATCAGTGTTTTTGCTGTGAGCAGTGTGGCAATCACTGTCCTTTGTTTAACCTTTTGTTTGAATAAGAAGTTCCTCTTGATTTCTAAGTAAGGATTTCTGCTGAAGCAAAGCACTTTTTGGTTTTTTTTAAAGCATTACTCTGCTGTGAAAGTGAAATCCTTTCCTTTAAACACCACAGTGTGCATGTGTGTGCAAGAATGAGGGTCAGCATTGAAGAATGCCTTACAGAGCTGAAGGCAGGGACACAGAGTGGTAAGAAAGATTTTAAGGGACTCAAGAAATTGGGGGAATGTCAGAAGAGCTAGTAAATCCTAAAGTCCAAACAAAGATCAGAGATATCCAGGCCCAGATTTTTCAAAGGATCCAGCTCACTTCACATTTAAGAAAGGCAAAATACCTAAGTATCCTTGAGGTTGTGGGCAGACCTGGCACAGTGCTCTCTAGGTTATAGGTGGAGCTGGAAACCGTAATGGGAACAGGATCAGACTGTTCTTGCAATGAGAGAGACATGACAAATGCCTGGAGCTGAGACTGAAGGAGGAGACCCGAGGCTGAGGGCACTAATGGCTGTTCTCACAAAGCTCCCCTCCCATTATCTGCTATCAGCTCCTGCTGCTCTAGGTGTCTTATGCCCTCCCTCAGACGGCCCTGTGGATTTCTAGGGCTGTAGCACAGGGAAAACAAATGCTCAGAGCATGAAACTTTTACCTGGCCTTGCCTGTTGTCCTTGTAATTACGCCTACGTCTGGCTTCCTATCCCAAGATCACACAAATAATCCTTGTGGGACTACCCTCAAATTTCCCCCAGTGCCAGCAATCCTTGCTGACCGAGAGACCCGCCCTTCATTTTCCTTCCCACCACACATGCAAAACAAAAACAGTGAAAGTGAAGGCAGTAGAATACAGTCTGCCTGTAATGGTAAAGGCAAAAATCCATTTACTACTATGTGCTAATACTGGTGTCACCGAGATGGGTGACATGGCCTGAACCAAACAGCAGAAATGGACACAAATTGGAATGAATAGCCTTTTTGATGTAAACAGCACTTCTATGGGCAGGATGCTTTGCAATTGCCTGCAAAGAAGTGATAGAGAGGGTAATTCTGTGTCCCTTTATCACAGAGACTCTGTTAAAGAGGGCAGCGGGCAGATGTGGAGCAGGAGGGCTGGGGCAGATTTGGGAAATGAGGTGAGTGCCTGGCCCCTGTGAGATACCAAAATAGCAGGAACTGGCTGCTGCTGCATGGCAGAGAGGTGAGTGGCTGTCAGTAATGTACTACCTCCATGAAACACTGGAACTTCAGCTCTCAAACACTGCCCTGACAGCATTGTCTGTCATCATCTTCACCCTCTAATTTTGGAAAGAAGGCTGAATTTTTTCATGGCGCCCATGAAAGGTCACTGACCTGAGGTTTTAGTCTCTGCTGTGTCATTGACTGGCATTTGGCTGGTAACATTCATTCTATTAAAGGCATGCTTAAGAAAAGTGTAGTGAAAGTGGATCAAATACTTCAAGACAGCTTAAAATTTTCCATTTGCTCTTCAGCAGATGACTAAGTATTGAATAAAATAAAAAGTGTGAAAATACCCACATTGCTCAAAAGTACTTTAAAAAATTATTTCTGGACAAAAATCTACCCCCTTACCCTCACTCACTATTTCTCTCTTGGTAGATAAAACCTGAATGTTTTACCCCAGGTTTAAAAAATCCCAAACCCTAAACATGGAAGGACTGTCCTGGATTTCTGGAACATGAAAGATAATTAACTCTTCAGGAACTAGTGCTTCTCTCCCACGGGCTTCCAATCCCTTGGGTGTATTGAGAGCAGCATATATTATAACTCAGTTTTGTGGTGACAGTATTTTACACTTGTGTAATTATCTTGCCAGAGGCAAAGGATATTCTGGGAAATCAGCCAGGAGAAAGTCAAAGTAAGCAGGGCAAGTGGTATAAACGCAAGAGAAGGGTGGGATGCTTGGATGTGGAAACAGTTGGCCTGGGATTGTGTTCAAACTTCGTGGCAGCCTCAGAAAAGGGAGATTTGAGTGAAGGCATATATAAATGTTAGGGCTCTGTATCAATCTATCCTATAACTTTAAGAAGCTTGAGGGGACAAAAAAAGAATAAAATGTACTCTTGGGCCATAAAGGCAGTTGGATCAATGCTGATACACAGACCATCAATGTCCAAGTAAGAAGAATCTGGCTCTCTTTGACACTGCTCACATGACAGAGAATAGCAAGCCAAAATGCTATAAAAAAATGGGGAGGGAACACACGTTCCAAAGCAGCCAGGATTTCCAATTTGCTTGTCAGTGTTCCTTTATTTCTGCTTTCTGTGCTAGAATAGAATGAAAGAGGCAGAACTTGTGGCTCTGGCCAAGTGTCCTGTCTTCACTGAACTTTATTACTTTTTTCACACATGGACGGGAGATCCAGATCCAACATGGATGAGATTATCTTCAAGCATGTAAGTGCATCAATTAGCAAGTTGAGTGCACAAGAAAAGGTTGGAAAAGAAACAGGTTTAATTGTTTTAGCGTGTATAACTGTGGATATTGGAAGGACCATGCATCTCTGCCAAACTGAATGCCAGAAGATAAATTTTCTCACAGAGAAAACCAGGCATATGGAGAGAAAGTTGGTCTGCAAAGTCTGCTGTTGGAGAAAGCAGCTGGAGGAGAAATTTCAAGGAAAAGGAAAGAGAACAAATTAATGGAATCTGTACATTCCAGGCATAACATTCCCAAAACCAGGAAAAAAAATTGTTTTTAAATTAAAGAAAAAGAGAAGTATTTGGTAAAATAGGACTTTATGTGTTTCTCCAAAACCACCAAACACCTTCAGCTCCAGTTCCTTCTCATGCCAACTATGTGAGGTAACCACTTTGTGCTGTTTGAAAGTTCTTTCCTTGAAGATCTGTGTGATGCTGAGGCTTCATGTCAGCTCATGTCCAGCGTTTGTTGGTTGAGTTGAGACCCTTTAGCACAGAAGGCACACCCCAGATCAGACAAGGGGTTTGCCTAGATGTCAAGTTTGTACCCTTAGCACTTCACCCAGTGTGGCCTCTTGGTTCTGCATCCAACTGGTTAAATTCTTCTAAAGTGTTAAAGTCCACCTTCCCACATACTGTAAAAGGATTCTCTTCCCACCTTCATCACTTTCCCTTCCAGCCTTTCCCTTCCCTCATGGCATGGACTGAAGCAGTATCCATTTAATGGTCACAACTCCACCCTCACCAAAGCCACAAGGAAATGTCAGGGCTGGCTCCTGCCTCAGCAGCTCCCTGGGGTGTTTTGGGGAATATGCTGGATCTGAACCTGCAAAACTGCAGACTGATCCCTGTCTGCTGTTATTCAGCTTCTTTTTACTTGCTGTCACTGGTGCCAGGCCCTGAAAGTACAGCCAGTGCCCAGGGCTGGATTGTCAGGGCGTGCAGCTGCCTCTGTGTTTGCTGCTGCTCAAATGCAGTTGCTGGTGAAAGGTGTTCCTCTTCTGACGTGTCCTGGGCTAATGAAGCCAGCACACTGACTGGGCAGGGATTTGAGAGCTGTAGGAACCCAGGTGTTGCTTTCTTTCTTTGCCCCATTTGCTCTGCATGAATAGTGGGATGTATGAAAAGAGTAAAATCTTTCCACAAGGAGGCTTCATCCCTGTGACTTATTCAAACAAGCAAGGTGCAAATGAGAAATGAAGAAAGAGGAAAGACACCACAGCTGTGTTACTCTCCATGTTCTCTTACCTTACTTAAGAGATGTGTTTCTCCTGCTCTTTCATCTGAGTTGATTGTCAAGTTAAATCTCAATTTGCTGTGGAATAACCTTCATTACATTTTTCTCCTTAAAAATAAGAGATGGTTGCAAAGGACAGTTTTATGAACAATCAGTTCTAAAAGTAACACGGGGATGAAATGAACTTCCCTGTGCTTGAAGTGAATGTATGAAATTTGTGAGCCTTTAAGGTTGTACTACAGTGGGAGTATTGTCCACCCTTTCAAAGTGTTACAGTAAAAGGAGAGCTGTCTGCTCATCCATACGGTGCAACCTACCCAAGAATTAATAAATTGGAAATACTGTAAACTGGAACATTGGTTTCAGCTGCTGAGTAGATTCTTTCCCAATCCAAGTCTTCCAGCCTTGCCATGCAGCTGACCCCTAACATGGATTAACAATCTCTGCTATTGGTGGTGCAGACAGATGCAGGACACAATTCTAACATTTCTGATATTTCCTTTGCTTTTGAATCTGCTTGCTCATTCTTCAGAGGACAGATCTCTCCACCCAACAGTTCTCTATTATATGTAGTGCATACCAGTGTAAGGAGAATGTTTAAGCATTCAGGATGTTTTGTAGATGTTCATGTCAATTTTGTTTGTATGCCTCTGATAAAGTGGATTAATTTTTCCACATTTTTTTTTTGTTTTTTGCTTCTAGTGGCTGATTGTGCATGTGGAAGTATTGTGGGATGCATGAAGGGAAGTATGATCTCCTTTTTCTTGCATAGGAATGAAAAAAAAAGCCATAAAACTTAATCTGGATTAAAGAAAGGGAAAGCACTATAATTACATGCACTGCCTGTGACACACAGAGAGTTCCTCCTTGTTTTGATCCACATTGCACCTTTGCTTGGTATCAGGAAGTAGGTCATCAAAATAACAGCAGATGCAACTGGGACACTTCAGAATTTTCTAAATCCTTTTCAGCTGGGTAAAGCATATGTGTCACTGATGATACCAGATCATCTGATTTCTCCTGGGAATACATAATTATTTTTATGATACTTTTATTTCATCTGTTAGTCAGCTTTGATATGTTGACTACAAAGGGCTCTCCAGGACACCGTGGTAGAAATTAAGTTGTGTTTGGGAGCTCACTGTTCTTAGTGAGTTCTTAAAGATAGTTTGTCTGTCCAGTCCATTGATTCCTTAAAGGCTCTGAGGGGCAGTTTGAGTCTCTCAGCACAGACACAAGGCTGGTAGGAAAGTACATAAAACCTTCCACTCTACCATGCAAACACAACAGCAGCAGTGGAAGGAAAACTCTTTTCAGGAGTATTTTAAATCTGATCTTAAAATTACTTTAGGATTTTCTCTCCTTGTTGCACATTTAGTACAATTGTTCGTGCTAGAAAATCTTTGCCTACAACCTCTCATATACTGTTTTAAAATGTATTTTTCTGAAGCCATGTGACTTAGGTCTTTGTGTTAGGCCTTATTCTCCTGCTAGGAACCCTTGGTAGATTCCAGTTCTGCTGGAAATGTCAATTTGTTGTCTTTCTACTTGCGTCAGAGAAAAGCAGCTCTGAGAAAGAAAGAAGGAAAAGCAAGTCTGTGGCATCTCTGAAAAGGTGTCAGAGAAGCCACATGAGAAGATCTTGTGAGAGATACCAGAGAAGCTATGTGTCATAAATGATTAAGTGACACCAAGTGATCTGCCATGAGGATGGCACAGAAGGCTGTGCATGACTTGTTCCAGAGGTCATGGAAGCACTTGCCAGACTCTTGAAAATGTTTGATTTCTTGGATAGCCTGAGCTTAGATTTCGGTTGCCTTCTGAAAAGATTGCCTTTCTGCATAGGTTCTCTGTAAGGCTGAATTTTGGGTAAGGCAATAGAAGGCAGAGACTGAAAGACAATTTAAGCTGATTAGTTATAGACTTTTTTTGTGTGTTTTATTGTGGCTTGGACAGATTTCTGTATAATATGAATACTGCTTGGGATATTTTTGTTTTGCCTTTTTTTTTAACCTCTAGTTGCTAGTTCATAGGTCCTTGGAGAGCTACTTAACAAGCTGGAAAAAAACCATCAAAATGAAACAAAAAAAAAGTGGAAAAGTTTCACACATCCGTGATGTATAATGGAGTAATATTTCAGTTGCAATACAAATGATTTATTTAACATTGAGTCATTCTGTACTGATAATAAAAGCACATTTCCTCTTGGAACAACCAGTTACTGTTTTGAGATCAAACCCACTCATTCATGGAGTTTTTCTTCTTGCCCGTGTCTCATGTGTGAACATCACTAGGTGCCAAATGCAATCAATATGAATTCTGCTTTTGATCACACTGGTATCAGCCTCACCCAAAGGAGAACTTGGCTTTTAGACCTTGTGTCACATTTTAAGAAAAATAATATTGACTCATGTTATTTCAAAATCATTGTTTATAGCCAACAGATTTTAAATCAAAACAGTCAGGCACGTTTTCATTTTACGCTCATTGTTAAATAAGCCGTGGAAAAGGTTTCTCTTTGCAGAGCTGCTTTCCCTCCTCCAAGATTATTACATTTCACGTGTTCTAGTTCATCCCAAGATTGTGCTATTGTTCTCTTCAAAGTTTCCTGGGCCATTAATCTCTCTCTCTTTTGTTTCCATTTGGCCTCAGGATAGGTCAGCTGGAAATTGCATTGTTGGAGAATATTCTGGTCTTGAGAACACAAAGAAAAAGGAGCAAGGAGAGCCTCCAAATACTGTTGGTTCTTCATTCAGAGTGTACAACTAAGCAAGCCCATAAAGGCTGTGTTACTAAATCCTTTATCCCCTCAAAGCCAGTGGAATATACTGGGCACCAGGCACCATGTTCAACAACAGCTCCTATTCTCTTGTTTAAAAAGTGAGTCTTTTCACGTCGTATTTCCATGCTTCTCTGCTGCCTTTAACTATCCACCAGGGCCCACTATATTGGACATGACAGTTCAAAATGTACATTTAAGGGCTGGTGACACACACAGAGCCAGGCTGAGGCCACAAAGGAGCAGTCATGGCCACGGGGCCGTGCGAGCCGCGGCGGGGCTGCGCGTCCATCACTCTTTCCATTGTGACTCCTCCTCGCTCCCGCAGGATTTATAGGCACATTTTTGAGAGGACTCCAGTAACTAAAATAAAGATGTATTTGTCTCCACAGAAATGTTGCAGCCACATACGTGGCTATTTGGAGAAAACAAAAAAAAACCCCAAAAAAAGAATGGAAATCCCATTGAGCTCACGCTGTAGGGGCTCTACTAATGGATTTTCAGTCTTGTCTTAAAGCATATGATTTTTACCTATTTTATGTCTGTGTTTACTTTTCTGACTGCCATGTGGAACAAATCACAGTGTTTCAAGCAAGGGCATGTGCTCTTTAGGACAGGAAAGGTTAATTTGGCTACTTTGTGAATAACTATGTCACAGTCTTCCATTGTTCCGTTTCCTTTCTCAAAATCTCCTAAGACCTCTGCTTCAAGACACCAGGTGGTGATTCTCTGGGGCAGAATTTGTGTGGTGCAGAGAGGCAGGAGTATGTTGTGAGATGAAACCAGGCCAAGGGGTGCAGATGGTACAGGAGGGTGTCCTTATGAAGGCAGCTGAGCAGCACTTTGCTAGGCTGGAGCTTGTGCCAGCTCTTGCCCCCAGAGGTCTTCCTTGTCACTAGGCAAGTTATTTGAGCTCAGTTTTGGTGGATGGACACTGATAGTGTATTCCTCACTTTATTGACTGGTCAGTTCAAGGCTCTGGCATGGCAGTTGCAGCCCCAAACCGAGGAGCTGTAATTTTTACACAGCAGTTTGAGCACTTCATCCAGAAGAACTCTGGCTGGAAGTTGGGTGAGCTGTGCCCACATCCTGGGCTGGCTCGGTGATGGATTACCATGTTACAGCAGGGCTGTGCCTGTGCTCATAAACCCCTTCCCTCAGCAGGGGCTGTGGCGTGTTTGCAGCTGGATTTCAGCTGCCAGGGAATGAAGGGGCCCTGTGAAAAGGACATCAGCTGAGGACAAATGCTTTTACTTCCCTGTTCACTGATGTGGTCCAGGGAGAAAGGACTCAGCATCTTTTCTGGAGTTCATGAGTGGAAGAAAGATCTGGCTGGAGGACATTCCCAAAACCTTGATTGCCCAAAAGGTGCTGTGTTACAGGCATTCCCTGCACACCTGAGAAAAGGGTTCATGGGATCCATTTCTTCTGTTTATGCACCAGGTGACCAGGTTTGATTCACAGAAGCAACTTTGCCACCTCAGCATAACAATGTTCTGATTTTTGGAGGAAAAAAGTCTCCCACTTCTTTGTGGATGAACATAACAGAATGCTTATGGTCGACACTACAGAAAGCTCATGGTTTCCATATCTAGTGCAGCAAGTGTGTATTTGAAGGCAGTATTCACTGGGACTGCACTGGAAATGGTCCCAGCACTGTTCTCTGGCAGCTGGAAAGGGGATCTGCTGAAGTACGTGGGAAAAACATGGCCTCTTGAGTTTGGAATTCTAATGAGGAAAACTTGGGACTGCTAGAGCTAAGGGACATTTCATGTTCACTTTGCATCAGAGGCCTGGGATTTGGGAGACTGAAGTCTAATGTACAGACTGTGATGCTGGGTTTGTGTAATTAAATCTTGTTAAAAAACCCTCAAGCAAACAGCTCATATATCCACATATATATTTACATATTTACATCCATAACCTTTTTTATATATATATACATATATATTTCCCCTTTCACCTTAACCTTTATTTACATACTGTTCTCTAAGGAACAGAATAGTTTTCTGCAGACTGGGAACTCTTGCTCCTGGGCTCAAAGCTCCTCTTACCTAGGGAAAAAAGGATGACTGATGAGCTCTTTTAGCTTTAGTTGTTGTGCCCAGACTGGCAAGAAATGTACTTATGGGTGAGGCCTAATGCATGTTCCCTGGGTGCAGCCTTGGGCCACAGCCTCTTGTTGCGTCATCCTCTAACACCAGGCATGTGCCTCTGCTGTGGAGCACTCATGTGTGGGTTTCAATCTGTTCCAGGTCACACATGCACCCCTCTCACGTGGCTGTGCATCCAGGGTTGATATTGGTGTTAGATGCATGAAATTCAGGCGAATGTGCCCTGGTGGAATTCATCTGGGCTTCCCAGAGCAAGTGGAGGGTGGGGCTGCAGACTATGACTAAGAAGTGGCTGCAGCCAATAGAAAGGGGTGAATCTAAGATGTTATCCCTCGTTTTCCTGTTCACTGCCTTTCATAAATCTGGCAAGATCTTAAGGATAACTCCAAATTTCAGTCTACCCCTTAAACCAGAGACTCCTTATCTTAGAAGGAAAATAACAGAACATTTAGGCGAGATTGCACATCTGCTTTGCTTTTCTATGAACTCCTTCCACTGCGAGGTTTGATTTACGATCTATGCAGAAATCCTCATTTGAGTCCTAATCTAGCACTTAACCATGCAGTACTTATTTGTTCAGAGCTCTTTCTAGGAAGGATCAGTCTCATTTGGCCTCCAACAATCTTTCTTTGTTAGCAAAATACTCAAGTCATCTGGATTTCAGCTGTTGCTCTTCCCCCCCCCCCCCCCCCCCCCCCCCCCAAATTCTTGGAGACATGGCAATTTCCAGAAAATCGGAGTGCATTGGCTGTACAGAGAGCCCATTGTGCTGCCCAGTCAAAGAGAAACCATGTGAAACGAAACACAGCCTGGGGAAAGCAGAATCTGATGCACACTGGTGTTTGCAAACTTCCTGTTGCTCTGCTGGAGCAGATGCAGCCCATAAATCAGCAAATGATGAGTTAGCATCAGCTCACTAACATATTTTGAAGTAAGATACTTGTATTTTGAAAGGGTTGTGACTGACAGGACTGGTAATCATTTTTTGGTTGTTGGAGTTTTTGCTTTTGTTTCTGGGGCGCCCCCTTTGAACTGGTAGTCTGCATCTGTGAGTTGGTGACTGACTGCTGTGTGCTTGGAGTTCCAAAGAAATAGGGAAGGAAATGTAAAACTATAGAAGAGATAAGCAGCATCAGCACCTTGTGTACAGTAACTAGGTTAAATGGCTGCAAAGAAGAAACTTCTTAGCTTTAGTCCTGGTATTTTGGTTTGGTTAAACTGAAAAGCAAGAAATGATGCTGCAGCCTCCAGGGCCCTTTTCAATAGTGAGGTGCAGAAAGTTTGGCATGTTCTCTGGAAGGGTCATTTGGGTCTAAAATTGGTCTGAGGCACTGTTTGCTTTCCCTTGCAGACAAGCTCTGAGAAACAAGTGCTGCGAGTAGAAGGAAGCTCCTATGATGGATGTGGTTATCAAAGCCAACAGCGAGGTGGTTGAGTAGGAAGCAAAAAATAGAGCAAAATGAAAGGTTTGATTTAATTTAGGAAAGATCTCTTGTCCTGTACAGCAGTGAAATTTGGTGGATGTGGAAGGTGCAAAACAGAACAGGATAGAAAAGCAATTCCATCATGGAGTTCAGAGTCTTCTGGTTTGCTGCTGCTTTCATGTGGAATAGGCTCTCTTTTGGGGCCTCTTCAGTTAATTAATGGCATTCAGAACCAAGCCTGCAAAAAAGCTACAGCCAACAAAATAGATCTGTCCAGACTGTTTTCCTGGAATGTCCCTAAACAAAAGCTAGTTCCCTGGAGGGAAACGCTTTAGTGCCCTGTTGCTCGGAAATCATCAGATTTCAGGGCTTTTTGAAAATCTGTAATTGTAACAAAATTATTCTTTCCAAAAGATACTTGGGTTGTTTTCCACCCTGCTCAATGAGATCCATATTCCATGGCACTGACTGTAAGTGAGTGGTTTAAAGATAAATGCATGTCATGTCATGAATGTGTTTCTACTTTGTCATGGGGAGACACCAGCCAATTAAATTCTGAAATTATGGATTTTTTATTTATTTCCTCACTGAAAAAAATGAATTTCTTAATCCTTTAGGGAAAATGTCATTTTTAACCCTGGTTTGGTTATTACTGAAGTAGGAAAATAAGTTAGGGACAGAAATTAGGTTTTATTTCCAACTGAGATTTCTGAGAGTCTTCAGTTACTTGCAGTTTATTCAGAACTTAGCAACAAATTGAATTCATTTAATAAGATGCCTAAATTGTTTGCAAAGAAGTGTGAACAGTTCTTTAAATGAGATGGTGTAGTATGTGTTGCTGTGTTTGCATGAATGTCTGGTTCCTGGTGTTCCTAAGGATTTTATGCATCCTACCCCAGCTCCTGGAACTGGGATGGAGATTCCAGATTATCACTTACAGTGCTCCTTGCTTTAAAAGTTGCTGTCCCTGTCACCTGAAAGAGAGGAAATGGAGAGCAAAGGTGTAACTCATCCAAGAGTGGAGAGGAAGGGAAGGCTTCATCCCTCCCCTGTGAACCCCAGGATATGATCGAAGACTTTTCTAAAATCAAGGTCTTGAAACAGTTTTAAGTTCAGCTCCAAGACACCTACATACTGCTCTCGGTGGGTTATTGTGGCATGTGAGTACTATGAACCCCTGGGTAGTTGTACTGGTCAGTGGTTGTGAGACCTTAATCCAGAGGAGCAAGGATATAAACTAGAGGCAATAAAACAGTAAGATTAAATTCCCTGTTTCTCTTTGAAAAGTGGAACTTTTATATATTTGGCTTTCCTATTCCCCTTTGCCCTCACAGCTCCAGCCTTGCAAAGGCACCCTCAGGATGAGGACAGTTCCCTACTCTGGGTTCAGTTCAGCTCCAAGTCCCAAATGAATTGGCTTTTTTTCCATCTCTTCTATTCTGGATCAATCACAAATATTCCGAATGATCACTTAATCAGAGGCTCCTTTGCAGTTTCAAAGGATTATCTTCCACATTTAGCATGTTCTTAAATAATTTCCTACTCTTTTGTTCTTGGTGCTGGATCATCTGCCAGATTTGTCTTTGTCAGGGTGAAATGTGGACAGTGGACTCCAGGCATTTCCATCCAAAACTTTCTGATAATTAAAGTAATAAGCAGATGATTTTCACCATCCTTGGAGAGTTAAGTTTCTGCAATTGCTAGCCAGGTTTTTTTGATGCAACAAATTCAGAAAAGCAAAACAATTCCTTATGCTGAGGAAGGAAGATCTGTCTCTAGTTTTTGATGGCTAACAGTGTTGAATAAGAACCGTGTCTGACAAGCATTCAGATATAACAGTCATGTACAAGCTACATGTTGTTCAGTTTGTAACTCTACAAATCAAGACTCTGAAAAAGCTGCTAACAGCTGTCCAGATTTTATTCAGCAGTAAAATTGGAAGATGAGGATGTAATTTAATGGCAAACCCCTTTCTTAGCAGCTTGAGGGCTTCCTTTTGAATGGGATCCTGGAAATAGTTATTCTGGCCCTAGTAATGCTTAAAGATAGGCCAAAACATAAGGAAATAAAAAAGAAGGGGTTGAATTGAAATCAAATCTTAGATCCAAGCTCCCTGAATTTGGGGATTGTTTGGAATTGGATCCAAACTGCACGTCTTGAATCTATTGGTGATAGGAAAAAAATGGTCCTAACAGTCACTAGTTATTACTTATAACAGAGAACAACCTTGTTTTTTAAATTACTAAGTTCTAAATATGCACTGAGAAAGCATTGTTTCATGTGAATTTATCCAAGTTATTAAAGCACAGCTTTAAGAACTCTGCAGTGACCTTTCAAGCAACACAGCCTAATTTACCAATTACCACGGTGCACTTGCAGCCCAGAGGACCAAGAGCATCCTGGGCTGCCTCAGGAGCAGTGTGACCAGCAGGGAGAGGGAGGTGATTCTGCCCCTCTACCCCTACCTGGAGTGTCCAGCTCTGAGACCCACAACATGAGGAGGACATGAACCTCATGGACCTCATAGAGCAGGTCCAGAAGGGCCCACAAAGGTGCTCAGAGGGCTTGGTCACCTCTCCTGTGTAAACAAGCTGAGACAGCTGGGCTCATTCAGCCTGGAGAAGACTCCAAGGATACCTCACTGTGGTTTTTCAGTACCTTAAAGAAGCTTATAAAAAGGAGGGAGAGAGACTTTTGTTATATAGGTAGATAATGACAGTACAAGGGGAAATGGTTTAAACTGAAAGAGGGCAAGTTGAGCTTAGGTGTTAGGAAGAAATTCATTCCTGAAAGGGCAGTGAAGCACTGGCACAGGTTGCCCAGAGAATCTGTGGATGCCCAATCCCTGCAAGTGTTCAAAGCCAGGTTGGATGGGGCCCTGAGCAACTTGATCTAGAGAAAGACATCCCTGCCCATGTCAGGAGGGTAGGAATTAGATGATCTGTGAGGTCCTTTCCAACCCAAACCATTCCATGATTCTATGGTAGTTCACTATCTACTTGAATAGTAGGTTTTTATTGCTTAATTTTAACTCTTGAGTTATGATCTGAAGGTCTTAAATCCATGAAGAAAAGCTCCCCAGTGGTCCACCATGCTGGTGGACCAGTCAATAAGAGCTGATTGAAGGTGGCTAAGGACTTTGTTCAAAGTCCCTTTACAAGACTTTTAATCAACTTCAAAGGATTTGGGGTTAGTCCCTCTTTTCCTGGTGAACTAAGGTGACAGAGCTATTAACAACGTGGGGTGCTGCTGCATGTAAGGGACAGAAATGGCCCTTAAGGAAAATGAGAGCATGAACACAGATGGGCAGTGTGCTGGGACAGACTCTGTGAAGCTTTCATTTTTTGCCTGCTTTCTGATTCTCCTCAGTGGAGGAAAACCAGGGGAAAGTACATCCAATTCAAGCTACTAACAAAGCTTGTCAGCTGTTTGTGCAGAGGGGCCCTGTTCTGCCATTCTGGTTTCTTAGGGTTTCCTAGCCTCGGTTGGGTAAACATGCCAGAGGTAAATGAAACTGCTACATTTTTGCACTGGATTTGGAGTTGTTCCCTTATGTGATGATATCCAGGTAGTCCCATTTGTCCTATTTGGAAACCACTGCTCTGTGGGGTCGGGAGAAAACTGGAACCAGGAAGGACCTCCCATGCCTGTTCTCATGCAGATCCTTGGTACAAACCAGTGTGTTTGCAGTTTTCTGTATGCTGTCTCAGCACTTGATATACTTAAGTACATCGTCCTAATTTTAAAAGTCATAAAAATAACTGTGCTGAGAACATGCCAAAGGGCCTCCAGCTTAATACCCCATCCCTAATGGTGTCCAAGTGCATACTCAGGGAAGATCAGGAACAGGACAAACACACATGATATTCTGCCCAAGGCAATCTTTTAACACACAGCTATTTTCCCTGAGACACGAGCCTTTTGTGGATAGTCTAATCAGTAACCTTGAATGGATCTTTCCCAAGTAAATTATTTCCATTGTGCCTTCTTGCATTGCCAGGGAATCACACAGATCAGTTACCTGTTGTGTGAGCTGTCTGTCTTCCTCAGAGAGAACAGACATCTGTTATGTCAGGTCAGGGTGGTATTTTGGGAGATGTTGTTAGGAAAACAGTCTGAAACTCACTGATTGCACTTTTACAGACAAAGAAAAGAGTGGATGTATCTCCACACTCTAGAGCACTCTCAGTTCAGAGGGTTTATACCAGTGGGACATTGCAGCATGCATGGAAATTGAGTCTGTTACACATAATGGATGATGTGTGGAGTGAAAGGAATTGGAGGGGATGGGTTCTGGCAATACAAAAACTTTGCATTAGGTTTTTAATTGCTTTCCTTGTGTTATCCAACTCTTTTTCCATTTCTATTCACAAGACTCCTTAAAAATGAAATCATAATTTTCTGCTTGTCCTAGCCAATATCATATGTGTTCAATGGCACTGAAGGCTGGACCCAAATCTAGTGGTAGATAATTAGATGCTAATAAGAAAGTGACTTTTACCAACCTTGGCGGCTTCAATTTTATAATTGCTGGTTGGAGGAGCTGACACAGCAGAGCTTAGAAAACAATAAACCATGTGTCCTCCTAGCAGGAAGAAGTGTTCTTCTTTTTACAGTGCATCTAAATTGCCAATTTTAATACCCTACAAGGCTTAGGAGGAAAACTGAGACATGAATAACTGAGAGTGGAAAGAAACTAAAGCCAGGAGAAGATGATGTCTGAGAGAGACAGAGGTGAAGTATGCAAAGACTTACACTGTGAAATTAAACACAGGTAGATTTAAGTGAGAAATTTTGAAAAGCTTTTAACTCTGTGATCAATTAAAAACCAGAATTGTTTACCAAAGAGGTCACTGAGGACTTGTCAGAGAACCGTTCAGGTTGAAAAGATTAAACAATGAAACCTGCTTGAGGCAGATAATGAAAGGTGTAAAAAAACCACCTCTGCTCACCTGCGTCCTCCTGTCTTGCTGTTGTTAAGAAGCTGCTTTCTGCAAGTAAAAGAGAACATGGAATATCTAAAGAAGATTACACAAAACTTTTATAAGCTACCTGGATAATTCTCTGACACTTTATGCTGCTAAGGGGCCCTTAAAAGAAAGGACTAGAATCTCTTTGTAGAAGAGTGTGTGCTTTCAGTGTTGGGTGATGATCCCATACAGGAAGGGAAATGTTGTTATCCTTGATGGTTGTGCTCTGATCTGTAGAAGGTGTCTTTCATCTCCAGGGACTCAGAGGTTAACTCTTCTCTAAGGGTTCTAGGTTAATGATGGACATTTTTGAAATACTGGGCTGGATTTTTGCTGTTGTGAATTGCCAGTGTTCAACAAAGCCAGGAGGGTTTCCTGCAGATTGACAGCAGATTTGACACTTGTCCCCAGCAACTGCCTTGGGGTTCAGTTCTGAGCTTGACAGATTGAGTGGTGACTCTTGGGCCCTTCTGTGACAAAGTATTTTAAATTCTCCCAATTCATCATCTTCCCTAGAGCTAGACAAAAGCAAAAGGCTGACTTCCAGCCAGGAGGCTGACTGAAGCTACAGCACTTGTAAGCCAGAAAGGAAAAAAGAGAAGAACAATCAAATCAGGCTTCTGGTTAATGTAGAGAAAGATTAAATGTGAAAACTGAAAACTTGTGTAATAAAATGTGTTTGAGCACTGAAGCTTTTTCATCTGAACATTGAAGTATTTTCCCAGCACACAGCTGTCCATATCCCCAAGAAGATGTGAAAATCAGAAGGGCTGAAGTCAACAGTTACCATATGCTTTATGTAAATAGAGCAGAGGAGAATTGGGCCTTTTCAGTTAAAGTATTTCTCTGGCCGAAATCATGAGAGTTGCCAGGACTTGGTGCCAAATTCAGTAAGCCTCTCTAAGAATGTGATGACTGTACTCTTCAACCACTTGCACTCCTGTAAATCAGCAATATCTGATTAAAAGACAATTAAATTACTGAAGTATCAGCTCAATTAAAATAAGAGAATTAAATATTTTTTCAGTATTCATGAGTATAATTTCTGCAACAAAATTCTGAAATAGATGATGAAGTGGAGGACAACACTTGCAGACAAGGAAAAGCTCTGATTACAGTCCCTTTATTATTCTTATTATTAATTGCATCTTATCTAGCCTGAATGAATTTTTGATTTATTAACATCAGTCAATCTTCAAGTACATTTTATTATTAGAATGCATTTCAAAACTGTCCTGTATGTAATTGTGTGTTTGGTTTGAATCAGCAGTTTACAGTTTGTACAGAAGTAACATTTGCAATACCAACTCCTAGAGGAATTTTTCAAGAAAACAAGGTTATTTTCATTTGAGCAGTCAAAAAAATCAAAAAAATTACAAACATCTGTATTTTCTCAAGGGAGACATCGATTCTTGCTTACAATGGTGTGGGCCGGAATGTGCTTCTTTCAGCTGGATGAATCCATGTGCCTTTGCCAAGAAAGTTTTACATTTCCCATTTTTCCTCAGCTGCTGTATCCAGCCTTGGCACTGACTCTACTTATTATATTTGTTTCTTGGATGTGCTGGTTCCAGCTTTGTCATTTACCAAATTTCTGTATTTGTCTCCCTTCCTCCCTGTCTGACATCACTCAAGTGAGATCAGGGTGGGAAAAAACCCACAACTTGGAGAGTCAAGTCAGGTATAATAGTAAAAATAAGAGCTTACGTAGTGAGAAAAATGATAGACAGTTGGCTAGCTCTGACCTGGATTGTTCTCCAGGAGTTTTGCCATTGTTTTCAGTGAGATCAGGACTGGGCACTTGGCTGCAGTGAGAAGTGGACCTGAGCCATGTGATTTTTCATCCAAACTTTCCCCAAACTCAGGAGTATTTAAATCTGGCATCCCAGGAGTATTTAAATCTGGCATCCCCTTGAATAGAACATGCAATTCTCGTTTGTACGTGCACGAGTTGATTTTGAACATCCCGTGTAGGCAGAGCTCTTGCTTTAACATTCCTCAGCAGAAGAATCGTGATCATCTTTAGATTTGGAACAAGATGCTCAATGCTGCCACCTCCTTGTGTCTTCCTTTTCCAGCTGTGCCTGTCCCATGCAACGGCCAGAGACAGTGTGGCTCACTGTGGTGTTTTCATAAAGCTGTAAATACCCAGCTGTTACATTAAAAAGTTAGTGTTTAACATATTTTCAGGAAGACAATTCCCTGCTTGAGCTAATTACTTGAAGCTGCTCCTGTATAGCTAGTATTCAAAGGAAAGAGTCAAGATCCAAGGCTATTCTGTTAGTTGCTTCAGATTCAGAGCAATGTTGTCTAATGCAATAGTTATTCTTGGTCTTGGCCCTTTTATAACAGTGTTTTGATTTATTCAAATCACTGTGAAAAATCTGCGAGGCTGGCAAATTTCATTTCGTTATTCCCTGATTAATTTTCTTTAATTTTTTTAATAGAGAAAATGAAAAGAAAACAAGCCTGAGAATTGATCTATGGTGTATGCCACAGCCTCGTTGGGCGGGCAGCATGAATCAGGCACACACGCCTCAGATATAAATCACTCTGCACCACTGGGACATTAAGGCTCTTGGTACAAATGTACGTGTTGGGAAATTGTTCTGCAAATCCTACATGTACGTGTGCAGTAGCTAATTTGCAAATCTGAAAAACTTGGCTTGTTTACATCATCTCTGAAGTAACCCAGGGTGCCTGGGCTGTGTTGGGGAAAAAGCTGCTCTGCCAAATGAAGCTTTAAAGAAAATAAATTAAAAAAATGTCTGTTGTAGCACAAAATGTCCCAACCTGATAAACTGTTTATTTAATTTTGAGTTTATTTAAGCACTCATGAGCTATTGAGACACTTTTTTTTCTCTCAGGCGATTCTCTGTGTGGGCAAGAGGGACTGAGCCCTGGCACCCATTCAGTGCCCAGTGCAGGGCACTGGGGAGCATTTCCATGTGCTGAGTGAGCAGTGCAGAGATTTTGCTCAGTCTCTAGAGGCTGTTAAGCTCAAAGAAACTGAGCTTCCTACTTGAGTTCTAGTGACAAATCACTTAAGCCCCAATGATCTTGCTTTGATCCCTCACACATTGGTCAAGCTGAATGTTCTACCAGCCCTTTCACTGAAAATTTCTGCAGAAATATCTGTTGGTGTGGGGGTCAAATCTGCTTCCAGCCTAAAGCCCTGATTACTAACCTTTATTTAGATGTGATTTTTTTTTTCTCCCCACAAAACTAGGACTAAATCAGACAGTTTCATTAGAGAAAATAATAAGAGGAGGATGATTTTGCAGGGCTTTCCTTGACCTGAGATACATGTAACTAGTGGCTCATAAATTACGGTGCCTGTGGGCCAGCTGGAAGCCTGGTTTCTAACTTCTTAGGGAGCTGCTAAAGCCAAAAGGCTGTCCCTGGTTAGACTTTCTGGGATATGAATTTATCTTTATTTGATAAATTGAACAGTTGAACATCCTATCTGCAAAGAAGAATGGCATATCTAATCATTATAAGGGGACATGTCTAGAAAAGGAGTCCAAATTCAAGGATGCAAAGAACGAATCAGTGGTTAGTTAAAGTGCTTCTGCAGTGTTTGGATGATTTAATGGAACTGTAGTTTAAAAATGCTCTTGTCTGGTCATTTCTGTGTGCTTGTTTATCTGGAAAACAAATAAGTACCACGTAGTAATAAGAGCATGATTGCTTACATGGTACCCTCATGCTCAGCTAACGTGCCTGTGGGTTGCATTGCTCAGCTCTTCCCAAATCATAGGGAAGACAGAGGGTTTAAATTAATGTCTTGAGTTTAACCTCTTGTGTGGTTGCAGGCAAGGGCAAGGAAGTCAAATTGGAATGTGAATACCAAAGGTGTCATGTGGTTTTTTTACATAGTCCAAAGCCATATTTTATGTTTTATGGGTAAGTGGGGACTCTGTTGGTGGCCCAAAGTTTCTAGAAGTTGGTAAGTTCAGCCAACAAACAATATTGTACATGCAAATAACCCTCTTATGTGGTCATAGATGTTTGTAAGTTGATCAGAGCTGTTCTTGATATGACTTTACATTCAGGCCTAACATGTCAGTAGGCTGAAGTAGTGTGTAATGTGATATTAGGAAGGAAAAAAGGGAGGTTTGAGAGAGGTTAGACTTCAGTGAGATTTAAAATACTTCATCAAGTGATTTTGAGTGATTTAGGCACCAGAGCTTTTGAATACACTTCAGCATGCTTTAATCTTGAGTGATGCAGGTAGCCTGTAGTGTTTGCATGATAAAATATTGTGAGAAGTTGAAATAGTTCCCCATTTAGATGTGCAGTCATAAAGACTTATTCTGTTTGATGATGGAAGTTTAATAATATCCAAGCATGAATGACAAGCAATTATGTTTCTGCTGTATTATTTGCACAGAGGGGCTCTCATAAAATTACTATTCAGTACCTGTCATTTGCAAAGAGAGAGCATGAAGCAAACTGGTAATAATCAAAGGACAATAAATATCCTGATTTCAGCAGGAATGTGGCAAATTCTGGCAGGCAGTGTTGTTTCTAGAACAGTCATGTCATAAGAGAGCAGTGTCCTTTTTCTGAGTAAGCGCTGCCTTTCTCTATCGATCTACTTAAATGCCTACTTGCTAAAAAATCAAAGCAATTTTGTTCTTGCCTGTGAATATCAGGGAATCACATACACATGGCATTAAAATTGTGGTTATTCAAAATGTTAATAATTCCCCAGTGGGGGTCTATGCAATGAGTTGAAATTTAAACCAAAAGAAAATGTTGACGATGGGGAAGAAATGTGCTGTTTTTGAGTGAAGCAGGAAGAGGAATGGAACCTGCACAGGAGCTGCTGGTTCAAGGCTTCCTTACACCCTTGCCCACAGAGGTGTTCCACAGCTCTCTCAGTATAGTCACTGTTCCTGCATAACCCAGCTCTTGTCCGTGCACGGCCATGGGGACTCCAAGCTGTTAATTATGTCTCTCACACCCAGTAAAGCTCAGCTAAGCTCCCCTCCATCCCCACAGCACTGCAGATCTGGCCTCTCGTCCTTCGTGCTCCCCACACCACCTCACCCTGGTTACACAAGCCAGCCAGCGAGCCAAGAGAAACCTCTGAGCTCTCTGGCTGTAGCAGTGCTTGGTGGGAGCCAGCTTTTTGCTGTATCATCCCTCCAAGGGACTGGGCAGGCTGGAGGAAGGGCCAGGCTTGGGGCTCACGGGGGCTGCTGGTTTCCCGGAGCTGAGAGGGACTCAGCCCTCTCCCCAAATCCTGCACTGGCAGCCTCCCCAGCACGAGGCCTTAGGAACGTGCCCTGAGGAGGATCTGTCACCTGGGACCTTGCTGGAGGGGACTGTGGGCTGTGAGAGGGGAGCATTGAGGGAACGTGCCCTGAGGAGGATATGTCACCTGGGCCTCTCTGGAGGAGACTGTGGGCTGTGAGAGGGCAGGATTGAGGGGTTTGGAGGTTTGTGATGCCCGTTCACCAGCCTGGGGCTGATCTGTCTCTCTGTTTGGCTGGTTTGTATCTCCAGGTTTTCCATCACGCTCCAAGGCACTGTGACAAGTGTTTGTTTATTGCTCTAAGCCTCTTCCCGACCAGCAAAGCATAACACACAACATCTAAACAAAGAGAGTAATGTGGGCTAATTGATTCCTGATTCAGGGAAACAAAAGATAAAATCCTAAGTAAACTAAATTTCCCTAAAGCTAAATAAATAACACTTCCCACCTACTTCCTCCCCTCTTGTGCTCCTCCCTGAGTACAATAAAATGGCCACTCATGAAACACACAGCTGAATTAAAAACATACTGGGCTCAGCTGGGGTTTGGAGGAGCACCAAGAGATGATCTCCAGGTTGTGCTGAGGAGGATTTTGCTGGACACCGTGGTAGGACAATGTCTGAATGGGAATGTTCCTGTGACACAGGCCAGCTGGGCCACTCTCCACTGGGAGATGGGGCTTTGCTTGTCCAGCTTCCAAGCTGGGGCATTTGGGCTGGTGTGCTCCCAGAGCAGAGCTCAGCTCCTGGGACTCAGCTCTCCCTGGTTTCTCTGAGGTTTCTGCTCTCAGTGGTTGGAGAACCTTCTTCAGTGGACAATTCAGACTATATAGATCCGTATAATAAATCCTATATTGACTTTACTACCAGAGGGGCTAATGGATAAAAGTTTTCTTAAATGCCTTAGTGGACATCTTCCCTTCTTCAGGATCACTCATTGCTGTTGTAGGAGCCCAGGACAGGGGACACCATCAATTATAGACATTATACAATATGTGGTGTGTGTTGGATGTCTGTGGCTACCTGTGTCCACACTCCATAAAGGAATGCCAATGACTCTAAACTCTTCTTCCAGCAGCAGCTGGCACCAGGGCTTCCAAGAGAAGGATTTTGTCTGCCTGGCACAACCCCTGGAGTGGAAATATGGCTGGTCACATCACACTTCATGTCTTCAGTGTGGGGTACACACCTCTTCCCTCTGCTCTGCTCAATAATTCCCCTTAACTCTGTGCTTGAGTATGGATTTGTAGCCCCAAAGTATTTCTCCCTCTCCTTGAGAGAGTCCCATTGGGTAATCTTTATTGGTGACTGTAAACTGACTGTGAAAATCTGGGCCTCCTGGGTTCTTTCCATTTCATTCTCTATGGAGCAAATCCTGAAGGCCTTTCTTCCAATTCCAGTAAATCCCATAACTGGGATTTATCCTTCCCAGATTTGCTAATATCTCTGTTGCTGGAGGGTGTTCATGAGCTGAACACAAGATATTGGTGCTGGTCCAGGGATGGCTGGGTGATATTATATGGGCTGTTTTATACTGGGGCTTAGAAAAGATAATTTGTTTTTTAAAACTTGGGTTCAGTGGGAATATCACCTGTCAGCATTTGGCACTGTAAATTGCCATGTCAGTTTGTTGGCAGAAACTACGAATGGGACTAAAAGTGCCCCTGATTTACACCACTCAAAGCTGATACTGTTTTTTGTTAGCATCACAGGGTACACAGGAACAGCTAAAAAACTATTCTGGAAAAAAAGTTGAAGTTAGACATTTTCTTCCTACTCATGGGAGCTGAAAACTCAAACTTACTGTAAACAGCCTTGGAAAACATTTTATGTTTCCAGAGTTCTGAATCCAAACATTTACATGAGGCAGTGACACAGTTTGAGAGTAACACACTTCTTTTATTTTTGTTGGTATATTTCTTGCAGTAGGTGTACAAGTATTTTAAATACGCTTCTTGCTTTTTGGGATAAACATCTCTCTTCTCAGAGCAGATTTCGGTCAGAGGTGGGGAAAGGGAAATGTCTACTTCCTTAAATAAATACCTATATGTGGTTTTAGTATTCCTGAGCATTTCATTTTTCAAGCAGAAGCTTTCCTTTTTTTTTTTTTTTTTAATAGCCATCGTTTAGTGCTATGGAAAAATGTACAAGGTTGTTTTGGCTGGATGGAGCAAAGCAGTGGGTTAAATTTTAGCACATTGAGAAGCACAGAGATCTCTCTCCTGTGAAAGACAGGATTGTATTATGTAACAGCCCGGCTGCCAAATACTTGTGCTGGCAGTGGTCAGCCTTCTATGCACCATTGACATCAAAACCCAATGAGGTTTGATCCAAAGGAGGGATTTGAAAGGACGTCTTGTTTTCCTTCAATCTTTACAAACTGAACTTGTTTAAGAAGAGGGTGAAAAAAAATAGATGCAGAGTCTTGTTTGATAAATGACGAAAAGCAGTGTTTTTTCTCCAAAGTTTTGGATGTTTATTGGTTTAACAGCTATTGCTCAGAACAAGTCGTTTCTATTTACGTTGTTTATCATATCAGCTAACCTGGGGTGATGGATGGAGGGGGCTGGAGGTTGGGCATGGATGTGTTTGCTCCACAGGGGCTCTCTGACAGCTCACCTTAGGGTCTAATATTTACACAGAGTTGTCTTGAGCATTCAGTAAATATGACTGAACAAATGTCCTGCTCCCTATAATGTCCATGCTAAATAAAATGTATCAGCAAGGACAAGAAACAGCATGCAGGGGTACTAAGCTTGCTGAGAGGTGCCACTCAGCTAGAAGAAATATCCTATGGTATTGTGCCAGAAGGAATAATCTTTTACCAAAAACCAATTCTTACTAGCTTACCTAAATATGTAAGGGTATGCTACTGGGTGAGAGCACAGGTTTGTCTAATCTGATGTTCTCTCTGGAAGTGGCTGGTGACGAGGGCTGGAAGGAAGGGATCAGGGAGCAAGGCATGTGCTCAGTGGTCTATCCCCTGACAGAACACTGACTGGCAGGTTAGCCCGTTTCTGAGCTGGTGATTTTAATAGCCTGTGACCCTGTGAAAGTGTTTAATCCCATTTTGAGCTCATGTGCTCACAAGCTCCACAGCTGGCATTGTGTAGAAAACTTTTTCCTCTGGTTTGTCTCAAACTTGCTCTCAGCTTACCCTGACTGAGGCTGCTTTGTCCCGATGGTTTTGTATAGAAACCCCCGGGCACACACATGTGTGGAGAGTGCTGCTTCAGACACCTCCTGCTCACGATTTCATTGCAGTGCAATCACAGCTGGTTTTGGCACAGCAGGAGGAGGTGTCAGCTCATGAGCTTGCCTCATCATCATCATGTTTTAGGGTGGCAGAATTGCTTGATTTAAGGATTTAAACCAAGAATGAGATGGATTTTTAGGCATTTATTAGAAGCAGCTTCCCACGAGGTCTAGAATAGTTTGGGCACTCGTGGAAAAAGGAGTATGAAGTTTCTCAATTAAAATAAACAGCAGAATTGCTGGCACTAACCAAATGGAGACAGGAATTACCATGTGGGTAACATATTGATTATTTTACACAAGTATGGTACTTGCCTTGGGAATAGATGTCAGAACACAAACACCTACCTCAGCCTCACCCAGGAAGTTCAGTATCCTCATGCTCATTTGCCAGTAGGGAAACCAGGGGATAAATACCCCAAATGAAATCACTGAAAAAGCCAGTGGCAGAGCTAGGATTACAGTCCAGGAGCAATGTCTTTTAGTTATGTATTTAGTCTCATGCCTGCAGTTCTGGAAAAGCGTTTCTGGTCACAATATTTATTGGAGGTGTTAACTCAAATGAAGTTTGACAGTTTTGCTTGTATTTCTGCTTTTATCTTGAAAGTTTCAGGGCTCTCTTGTCTGTTCAACAAGTCCTGTCAAAGCTGCTTAAAGAAAAACTACAGAGTCTAGGATTATTGGAAGTTTTTTCTTGTTCATTGTTTTAGCTGCTAGCAGAGCTCTTTGATGATGGTCACGTGCAGGAACAGAAACATGCTGATAAAGTGCAGCTTTAGAGTCTGTGGGTTTTACTAACCATACAGGAGTAGAATATAAATGATAAACAGCACTGCCATGTGATGAACTGCATTTCATGTGCACATCTCAGCATCCCCTTCTCTCCCCTAGAAGAGGTCCCACTCTGCCAGGATCCTGGAAGCTGGTTGTCCATAAGGTAACTTGTTAGAGGGATGAGGTTGTTTTCCCCTCTTTTTTCTCTCTTTCTCTCTCTTTATTTTCCTTCCAAAGGTTTAGCATGTTTCAGATCAATGCTGTGCCAATGAAAATTTCTGCATTTAGATGTGGCATATGGGAAATGCACTCTGATATCACTGCACTGGAGATTTCTCCTGTTAGGAAGGAGTAATTCTGCTGAAAGCTCTCTGGTCTAACACTGAGATGTGCAGAGATGTCAGGACATAGACTCAGAAAGCACCAAGTAAGAGCTTGACACCCTGACCTGATTTTGATTTTTTGAAGTGCACAAGTTCATGTGGCATTCAGGAAATCTGTATCTCAGCATCTGTAAAGGCAGTGTAAATTACTGAAATATTCTGCAGACACCACCTTGGAGGATGGACTCTAGTGGTGGGCCACAGAGCAGAGACTAATGGGGGCAAGACTAACAGAGACCCTTGGAAAAGGGTGTGAAATTCTATCCATTTTGCTATCACATCCATTTCAACTTTTCTACTCCAATCAAGATGGGGATAAACATCCATAAAAAGAAGGATTAGCAAGTTATGCTTGTATATCCTGAAAATAGCAACTGTACCCCTATATTGACAGCTCCTGCATTTGTAGTAGTTCAGACAGATATGACTGAAATCTGAGCCAAATTTATTTATCTGAGGATCGAATTTCAAAGTTGTTTTGTCCCTTGAGAAAGCTGGTTGGGGACACAATTCTTAAACTCATCCTTCTTTTGAGGCTGCATTCACGGCTGAAGACCTTGGGATAGGGAGACCTGGCTTACCTTCATGCCCTGTTTGTGGTTAGCTTGGTTTGTGTGGGGGTTTAGCTCAATCTCAAAGAATCCACACTTGGATTGTGAGATTTTTGATAATAAACATCATGGAATGGAAAAATTTTGTAGTTCAGTCTTGTCCTCTTAGTGAGAGTAGAAACTGGTTAGAGATGAACTTAGAAAAAAGAGAGTTTCCTAAAAGCCTGTTTTAGCACCCCAGTTTGGTCTGGCTCCACTGATTGTGGAGGAGTTGTATTCATGTCAAAATACAGTGACAAGAGGAGGAATTATGTTCTGGAATTTTTAATGCAGAAAATAAAATCACAATTTAAGTTGGAGTAATTTTTTATAAGTATGAACCCATTCCATCAATGAAATTTGAAGAAATAAGGGTATCCTCTTTCTAACAGTACATGGGCCAAAACCAGAGAGCAGGGTGTCCAAACAGTTTTTCAGAAACCTGGCTCAAGACCCTGTTTTTGGTGCTGATTGACAACTAGACTTTGCTGATTGGTGATATTAATGTATAGTAAAACAGGAAAATGGTTGGCTTTTGCTTGGTAATTAATCCAGAAACGCTGGTGTCTGTAAAACCTTTACAAGATGTTATTCAATGCAGGTATTGCAGCAGGACATAACAGAGGATATTAGCATAACACCTTAAGTGCACTCAAACTTTTCCCAAATACATCTATATGTGGCTACCACGGGCTTGGGAGAGTGGAAGAAAAGCACCAGACTTGGCAAAGCCCAGAATGCAGGTTTGGCTTCCAGAATCTGCAAACCAGCTTCAGTCAGTGCCCAATTTGCAAGCCAGGCAATGTGCCTAGGCCTCAATATTTTCTTCTGCCCTCGTTCTGGGAACATGGCATGTCCAAGAAGCCAAGGCAAACATGGTGTTTGCTTTTGCAGGGTTATGTTTGGCTGACATTTCCTGAAGGAAAGAGCTCAGGAAAATAAATCCTAATTTTTATTGAGCATCATAATAAGAATAATAGCAGCTCATTAAACAGAGCAGTTGCATTTACCTTATGCCTGAGAGGCCAGTGGGAGAAACAGGCAGTGAGTGTTCTAGTGGAGAGCAGAGATTAAATCTTCATGGATCAGGCAGAAAGTAACAGTTTACACAGAACTGTTTTGGGAATTAGATATACTTTTGTATCCAAAAGCTGGGCTAGGTACCTCAGATCTTGTATGGCTTTTACAGGAAAAAAACAACTTTCTATTACTTAGTTCTGCTCTTAAGCCATTTGAAATGGCCACGTCTTAGCATCTGTCTAACGCAGGGAGCCAAATGCAAGCAGGGTCCTTTCCAGTACCCAGGCAAGCCAATAGAAGGGCAGAATTTGTTTTTGATTTGAGCCTCAGACAAATCAAATGAGGGGGTACATTATGTGGTACTGTGGCATCTAGATTTCATGGTGGCTTGTTTATTGTAAATACTGCAGAGTAAAAAAAAAAAAAGCCTGCAGGCAAATTTTGTAATAGCTGTAAATTTATCTCTTTCAACCACACAGATGCAATAGAACATCTGGAAAGAACAAAGTGTTCCACAAACAAGAACTGCCTACCTAAATCAGAGGTGTAGTATGAGTCAGCCTCCATATCATCAGTTGAATTCTCAAGATCAGTTCAGTGACTGGAATTATCTGCCTCTGCTCCTGGATGTAATCTCTGTGTTTGCTTTTGCAGAGCCATCTCTGCTATTTAGATGCCAGTTTTTACTCAGAAGTCTCACCTCTCTGTTCACTATATTAGGAACCCTGGATACAAAACAATAAAAAAATAGTGAAAATTCTTTTTTTTTTTTTTTATAATTAAGGACTATTTGGGGACAATTATTGCTATTGTGGCTCTAGAAGGTTTGCCTAGAAAAGGGATCAGAAACCAAATCCAGTAAAATGTGCAAACAGCTTTGCCTTGTGTAATTGTCTTTCTGGCTATTTAAATCCAGTAGCAGCAACTCCCTGAGGGGCAAAAGTTAAGTATTTATGATTTCCTATGGGCTAACACAGGCAATTCTGCACTGCATATTGGCTCTCATCAATTTCACTGTTGTACAGGAACCCACCTAACATCTAGCCAGCAGTAAGCACTGCAGAGCTGGCCTTTGCTGTTGGGAAACAAAAGGTAAAATCTTCATGTTTAGCAAATGTATAAACAGGCAGGATAGGAGAACTGCATTGTGGCACTGTGTGTTCTGAAAAGAGTCACAAATTGATTAGGAAAGCTGGATTTTAATTTATTATTCAGGGAATCTGCCTTTAACAGTGTTTTGCCTTTATTCTTGGAAGGTTTGCCCTCTTAGGAGGTTTCAGGGTAGACACACTGAAATTAAGTCCCACTCCCCTCAGCCATATATTGTGATTTTCAAATGAAATCTTGATGTATTTATAACTGGGGGAGGGGCACCCCAAACCCAGCTGCAACAAATTGTTCATTCATGATACAAGGAAAGATAAACTTTTATTGGTTTATGGGTTTGCTTCCCCCTTGTCACTTGGCTGCTTCTCAGGGTCATAATCAGTACCTTTTAACACCAGAACGAAGCAGATTTGGTCCATATGTTTCGTAGTGAATATTGCTCCACTATCTTCTCTAGCTGTGCCCATAGCCCAGTGACTCCCATGTCAGTGCTGCAAGAGCCAGCAAACTGCAAGCTCTTGGCAATAGCAGCAACTATTCCCCCTGAAAATATTGTGTTATATTCCCTGGCAGAGGAGAACATCTAATGGAGTACAGATGATGTGAATTAATCTTTGAATAAGCATTTAATTTGTTGGCCAAAATCTGATTGCCCCCTTTTTTTTTCCTGTAGTGTCCTCATAATGAACATAAAAAGATTACAAGATTTGTGAATGTAGGCAGTCCTCTGGAAGCTCTGGCAGCTGGCTAAGCTTTGACTTCTTTTTTTTCTTCTTTTAGTAATTAAAAACACTTTTACAAACTCAGAGCCTAACCATTATTAAGGGCACTTCCAGAGCAAGTTATAGGATTCATAACTAAATCACCTCAGATCCTGCTTGCCAGAGATGCTAAAGAAAAGTATCCTACTGAGAATTTGTTTGAAAAATGTATTTCTTGCACAGGTCATTAGAATTGAACAGGTTGGCTTGTCTACAAACATATGAATTTAAAGTATTGCTATAGCTGAGACACAGGACACTTAAATTAATCCTTCCTCTTGGGTAAACCCTGCTTTCATTAGGCTCAACACAGAGCATGCTGCCATGGCCTAGAATCATGCACTCCCAAACCATCTCCAGAATGACGTGCAGGATAGTGAGAATAGATATTAGTAATTGCACAAAGGTTTGGTTAAAAATACTTGGAATATATTTAAGTATTCACAAACTCATCCCCAGGGCAGAAGAGGAAGACCCTGTGGCTTTCTATACAACAGAAAGGTCTTGCACCAGCAGTGCATTTGTGTCATGATGGAGACCATTAGGGAATAGAGGAAGCAGTGAAAGAGAGAGAAGCAGAAAATCCAAAAGGATTATTTTGAACTGGATCCCAGATCCAATGGGATGTAGGCAATACATTACAGGCAAGACTTGTCTTGTCTCAAAGCCTTACTGGTGGAATCAGAGGGCTGTGGGTGCTCCCAGCAGCACTGTACCAGACTCCAACCTGTTGCATGCGGGATCTCAAATTCCTGATGCGCTCTCCAAGGCTCTGCTGGGGTGGGACTGGCTCTCATCTCACCTTTCCATGTAGGGCAAGGGGGTGGAAAATTACACACTGCACCTGGTAAGGTCAGTGCCATGGGCAACGGGGGAGGCTCCATGGGAGAAGTGGAGTTTGCTCTTCCCCATGGCCAGGAGTGACCAAGGTCTGAAGGAATGGGGATGCAATCCAGATCTTGGCATTTAAAAAAGGAGGTGGTGACAGGAAGATTTGCAGGCAACAGATGTGGAAGGAGAAGGAGAGTTCAGGGACAAGGAAGATGGTGCAGTGGATTCAGGTGCAAAAAGAAGGTGGCTGGAGACAGCGTGGTGGGAACAGGGCCACTTTTGAGAGTGTCTTCTCAAAAGGCTGTGGATTCTTATTTTTTTTGTTCATTGTTAGTTCATGTGGCCGGCTGGCAGAGTTCAGAGCTATGATTACAGCCCGAGGGCTCTTGTTTGCAGAGGAAGTTTCTCTTGAGCACATGTCTGCAGGACTTGTTTTAAGAGGTGAAAAAATATGGCCTTGGGCTAAAGCCAAGGAGTGGAGCAAAGATAGCTCGGGTTTATATCTGATTCCAGCACAAGTGTAAAGTTTGCAGGAGACATTTAATCTTCTGTTTCCCTTAATGTAAAATAGAATATCTAAAAGGATATTTTAATGCTAAATTCTTTAGTAAAGCACTTCTAAGGTAAAAGGTGCTGGTGAGAGGTGAAAAGCTTTGAAAGCAGGGTTAACACACCCAGAAGTCCTGTCTTTGACTTTTAACGCTACCCGAAAGGACACACACGTTTTGACATCTGTCCTCCTGTTTAACATTGTTTGTGCAAGTGAGTTTTTTGTTTTCCTTGGTGTCAAGGTCAGATAACTTCTTGTCTGATCCAGAAATGTCAGACTGACTTTGACAGCAAGCTGCAGCAGGGCCCAGCCATGGACATCAGGTGCCTTCTACAGATCTCCCCACTCTGCAGCAGAGTGGTTGGTATGACACAACTAGGTCTGGTTTTGGGACAGTTTAGCTGACAATTAACTGAAAACATTGAGGGAAAGGAAAACTGAGCAACTCTTTTACAGCAGGTAACAGTGACAGTTTACCTATTTCCCCTGTGAATCCCTTAGGTCAGAAAAATTCCCAGACTATGCATGATTTTCAGGGATGCTGAGAATTCCTGTTTCCTTTTCTTTCTAACAGAGAATCAAGACATTAATTTTTTTTACTGATAGACTGATTTCTAGCAAGAAACTACAAGGATGACAAATGCAATGCAACCATGACTTTCACATATTGACATGATGCAGGAAAATCTTAATCCTTTTGAAGTCCTCTTGTTCTGTCAAAATTATCAATTTTTGTGTTCCCCAGAGTACAATCCAGTTTGCATTATGCACTTTGCTTTGAGTACCTTGCACCTCTCAGATGTCTGTCCTCTCCCAAATATGAAAATTGCTTCAAGTACTGACTAGACAGGGTTGTGTGTCAGGAGTGGTCAGGGTCCTGCTGGGCTGAAAACCTCAAAAGATCAGAGAAGAAACCCGAGCCAGAATGGAGCACTTTTGTTCCTGTCATAGGAAAGGGAGAGAAAGGCCTCAGAATTATGTGACTTTCCTGGGATTGTGCTGGATGTGTGTGGCAGAGCTGCACTATAACCTCCACCACTGGGACACAGCATTTTAACTCAGCCACTGATCCACACTTGGTCTCCCCTGAGGCCTCAGCAGCGGCTGGTACTTTTAAATCTTTATTCAAACAGGTTGATTAAATTCCAGCTATCAGGATCTATTTGGCTATTAGTAGAGCTGCTAAGTGTTTCTGTGGGATTTCTCTCCTCTCTCCACCCCCCCCCACCCCGAATTTGCTGTGTGCAGTTATGTATCCCTAAAGTTTTCCTTGAAAACTCTGATTCATTCAGTTCCATGAATGCACGATTCACAGAGGAGCTGACACATTTCATTAAGCTCAGCACATTGCGTAGAAGTTTGGCAAAGGGTCCCTGGGCTTTATTCAACCCAGACACACTGTGTGACCAGCTGTCACAGACTGGTTGTAAAATTAGAATAAAACCATAAAACACAGTTGAGGGAAAGGAAAAAATTGCCCCTCTCTGGGGACAGCACTTTGAGCTGTGACAAAAGATTCACAGAGCACATCAGACACAGACACACACAAAAGCTTTGTGCAGAACTCAGCTGGTTTCATTTTTCATGCTTGCACATTGCAGCATGAGTAGGTGCCATGGTGTAAAGGATTCACCTTGTTCCAGCTTCAGCACGAAGCTCGGCTTTTAGCTCAGCTGCCCAGAGCACATTCCGTCTTTGGAGGAACAGTGTTTCCTTTTAACCAGCCTGCGGGGCTGGAAACAAGCGCTGAAAACTTGCTGTGCTACATGAGAGAACAGCACAAGAACGGAGAGCTGTGCAGCACTTCTCCCATAAATGAACTGAAATGTGTTTCCTCAGATCTGTCACAGCCTGGGTGAGGCAGACACTCACACTGCCCCTGTTCTGAGAGCTCTTTCCCCCCGTTCCAGGAGGCAGCACGCTGTGCGTGTCCTTACCCCACAGATGCACCTGGGGATGTTCTTGCAGCTCCTCTGGCCTCAGTGGCCCAACCCCAAGCAAAGATATGAGCCCTTGTTTTGTCTTCATGGGAAAAATGAAGCTGGGTGGGTGCTACAGTGCAGTTAATGCATGGGATGCTGCATCAGGAGAGAGGGATCTGCACTGCAGCTGTTCCAGGCATCTTTTGGGGGGAACATCAGGTAGGAATCAGCTGGTGCATGAAGCTTGTTCTATCTGATTAAATGGTTAAAGAATCATTACAGAGTTGAATTGTAGGACTCTCTACTGCGTTTGGGACCTCACTTGGAGGCAATGAGAGATTGATTTGCTGAGTGTCTACATTTTCTATTGATAGAGATCTTGATTGTCCAAAACAGGAATTCCCAGATTAGTGGATATGAAGAAACTGTGGTCTGAGCTGGCCACAAACAGCAAGTGAGTAACAGAGCTGGGGCAAAATTTCCATTTCCTGGCTTTCACTCTTGCAGTTTAACTACAAGGTGTGATTTTTATTGTCACTGTTAGGTAATTGGATGATGTATAAGTAGGTCATAACTTTGGCAAAGAAATAATTGGAGACCTCAAGGCCCTGATAAATGATGACTCTAGATGCTAACAAAATTAGTTAATCAACAGTGATGAAATAATATCATGATAGAGTAAGTGAAGCACGCAAACAGCATGACTGGAGCCTGTTTAACACCTGCTGTTTACCTTGATTCATGCCAATTTATAAAATGGGTTAAGCTATTTCCATTCCAGCATCCTGTTCTCCACGTGGGAGAAATTTTGTCTAATGAAATGTGTTTAACTGAAAAATTATTTTTTGAGGCTCTTTAATCCCTTTCCTCTGTGACAAGGAGGTGCAGTTCTATGTCCACACTGAATTCTGACCCCCTCTGAAGTAGAGAAGGTGGCAAAGCATACAATATAGAAATTATTTTGTAATGTTTCTTTCTGCTTCATGGCAGGACTCGTTCTGCTCTGGGATGGATGGATGGATGGATGGATGGATGGATGGATGGATGGATGGATGGATGGATGGATTTGGGCCTGGGAAAGGCCAGGCAGCTCTATTTCAGCAGGTACCCTGTATTTTTCTCTTCCTAGATGCAGTAAGATGCTATGAATCTAATTCACAACAGAATTTATTAGGCTAATCCTGCATGGTTCACTCTGTGGGAACAGATGTGGATTTTTGCAATATATAGACAGAGGTTCCACTTACAGCATTAATTTATTCATAAATGTGTTTAAAAATCCCCACAAACAAAAAAACCCTCTTCTGATAATGGGAAGCAGTAGGCTGGTACCTGATTCCAAAGTGAGCATCTTGATTGTGAGCATGGGGCTGATAATATGAGGAAAACTAAATTATGATCCAGGGGTTTAAGGGTTTAAATTGCCTTATTCAGAAGCAGGTGATAATGTTCAGCATCTCAGAGGATTTAGTCCTGCAAGGGATATCTGGCATTTCTCAGCATTTCTACTGTGCTTCTATAAATCCTCAACATAAGATTTTTTTTACAAAACTTTTTCAAAATTGGTTTTATAAGAACAAATGTCAGGTACAGGCACACTGACTCACACAGACACTTTTCCCTGAGGAGATCTGGGATTTCATGCCTTTTGTTTTTCTTTTCCCTTTTTTCCCTTTTCCTATTTTTCCTTTTTTTTTAATTTTTTTTTTGTTTGTTTCTTATTTCAGCCAAGGATCTGAGGAACAAGGCTGTTTGTTAGGCAGGGTTTTTGTCTGAAGTGGAATGTGCCTGGCCTTCCCAATGAAAGGCTTTGAAATGGGCTGCCTGTGGGATCTCACAGCCAACTCACCCTCCTGCACTAGTGAGAGTGGCTCTGCTGTGGCTGGCCTGGCAGGATGGATACACAGGAGTGCAGGCTGCTGAGGGAGAGGAGCCAGCTGGAGTGTCCTCTTGACTGAGCAAATCCTAAAGGGACTCCTTATTCTGCTGGGAAGAAACGGTGGGATTGGCTTCACTCCCAGCTCTGGCAAGAGGGACCTCTTGGTGGCAGGGGAGGGCTTTGTCCCCAAGCACTTATGGTGTGGCTCTGCTCTGTGTCTGGGACAGAGCTGTCCTGCCCAGGAAGGGGGCTAGAGGAGACACTCTTGAAGTGAGAGTGGTCCTAAAATTGCTTCAGTGGCAACATGAGTTCAACCAGACCCCAAATCTGAGGAGCATGGATGTAACTTTGTGTTACTTGTCCTTCTCTTCTTTGCTTGTTCTTTGTTCCTTCAGCATTTCCAGAAATCCCTTCAGGCTTTGTGTCTTACTGTCCATTTGCTGCTCTTTATTTTTCCTGACAGGTGTTTGTATGGGTTCTGATATGATCAAGGGCTTAGTGTCACTCCCAGCCCTGTTATTAGGCATTTTGAAGTGCATGAAACTGCCTGGCTGGCACATGCAGTATTGCACTGCCTGTAAATTCAGATGGGTTTTTTGCATCCTCTGAAGCATCTTCCCCAAGCAGGTAATAGATGCATTTTTTCCTTTAAACAAATAATAGCCCCAGGAAATAAAGGAAAATGCTAATGCTGCTGTTCCCTTGGGATTTTATATCCTGAAGGGCCCCTCACCAAAAAAAACTACTGTCAGGCTGGGCAGGAGGGTTGGACCTTCAGAAATGTGATGGCTTAGGGCTTTTAAATGCAAATCCATGTTTCTGGGATCCCATTTAACAGACAGAGCTTGTGTGAAAGCACCACTTTTAAGTACGTGCAGTTTTAAAAATCTCTTCATTTGAAGAACAATTTAGCTTTGGCAATTTCCTGTTCATATGACAATTAATACCTTCTTCTTGTTAATGGCTATATTCTTAAAGCTGGAAAAAAAAATCATACTTCTGTTGATCAGGGATACTACAGACTCAGTATAGTGTACGTAAACTTGCTGATTGCTCAGAGACTTTAGCAAAGGACTGCTTTCTGAAGTGAGAATTATCACTAGCATTAAAGAATACTTGAGATTAAATTCTGCTCTCATCAAATTCAAGTCTTGAATACAGAGAATGACAGACAGCACTTGACTTACTAATTGCTGTCTAAATAATAATCCAACTGGGCAAAATTTACAGGCACAAAATCATTTGCACAGGTCTGCAGTGAGGTATCCCTGGGTGTGCAAATTGCCCTAAGCAAGAACACAGATCAAGGCAGGGCAAATGCACGGGAAGCCAGGAGCTACCCCTTCATTCAGCTTTCTGTTCCTATACCTCAGTCTTTCAGTTTGTGAAGTGGGAACAAGCAACTCTTAAAACTGTCGTGAAACTTCATGGATGAGAATTTCTGGAATGATTTGAGGTCCTCTCCAGTGGGGTGGCATATTATTAGGATTGGAACTGCACCAGATATTGAATTCGTGCATGGGCCCTGGGGACCATTGCATGACTCAGATGCTGTAGGTAAATTTAAATCTGTGCCACAGTTGCTATGTCTGCAGAGAATGGCTGTTTTCCTTTTAATCTGCTGTTCTTCAATGGGCTTCCAGCCTTTGCTAGCCTGTCTTTGTGAAATGAATTTTCACCATTCAAAAGCAGCAGTGTTTTATTTTTGTTTTAGCTGTGCTTGGGAATGCAGAGCAATTCAATCAAGAGGAAAATACACCATGAAAAGCTCTGAAAGCCCTGAGGTCAAGGATCTGAAGTTACCCACAATATTAATGACAAACCAGTGGCTGCACCATGGCAACGGACAGAAGAATACGTGGCGTGGAAACCATAAGTAGTTTGGGGCTTTGAAAGAGCACAAACGGGAGAAAAATGGAAATTACATCATGTTCTCTCTGTTCTGTGCTGGGACAGCCATGTACAGTCTAATTCCCAGTGCTGGTGAGTCCAAGACTTTCACAAGGGCCCCATAAGAGAAAGAGAAAGGCTTTGGAGCTAGAATTGGACCAGTGAAAAGTTTTGTTGAAAGGGGGAAAGGTTTGGATGGAAGCAAGTGAGATGAAGTTACTTGAAAAAAAGGATGCTGATGCTACGGGATCTCCATTCTTGGGTTCTCCTCTGGGATTCCCTGCTGGGTCCAAGTGAGTCACTGAAAAATCAAACATTGGTGGTGATGCTGATTAGAAATACAAACCTCAGCTCCTTTGCCTGAGCTGGGAATTAGTGGCAATATGTTGTGCTGTTGACTTCAGAGGGTGTTGTTTCCTGATTAAGTGAAGGGATTGTTTCCAAAAACTCCTCTAGATAGGATAGTGTGTTTTTCTTTATTTTTAATAAAGATTTAAGGTTATGTTTCTGTGACCAACCCTTCTGGCTGATAGTACATGAGATAATGAAGAGCAGAAGATATGGAGGGTTGAACTGTCCAGCTCTGGCATCTCATGGCAGTGCTATTGAGTAGGGATGGGGGAGAGAATTGGAAGAGTTAAAGTGAGAAAACTCATGAACGGAGATAAAGGTGATTTAGTAAGTAAGCCAAAAGCTGTGCACAAAACCAAAGCAGAATAAGGCATTCATTCACCCTTCCCATGGGCAGGCAGATGTTCAGCCAGCCCCAGGAAAGCAAGGCTCCGTCATGTGTGCGATGGTCACTGGGGAAGACAAGCACCATCACTCACAGTGTCCGCTGTCCCTTTTTCTTCCTTGAGTTCTGTGAGTAGAGCACGATGTCTCGTGATGTGGGACATCCCTTGGGTCACCTGGGGTCAGCTGTCCCAGCTGTCCCCTCCCACACTGCTGTGTACCCCCAGCTGACTTTCTGGTGGAGTGGGGTGAGAGGGAAAAGGACTTGACTCGTGTGCAAACTCTGCTCATTAATGAAACATCCCTGTATTATCCACACAGTTTTCAGCACAAATCCAAAACACAGCCCCATACCAGCTACTGTGAGGAAAATTAACCCTATCCTAGCCAAAACCAGCACACTGTGGCAGAACTGAGCTCTACAAACCAGTGATGATCCCCATTGCCATACTTGGCTACCCCAGGCTTGAGTTAAATGTGGATTTTTGCTGTAGTGCAGCATGTGCTGAAGCTCTGCTCAACCCTCACGTGGCAAACATTAACATCATGTCTTGGACAATGCTGGCAGCTGCAGCTCTGCATCTTATTTTGCACAAATGTCTTTTTTTTTCTCTTCAGCTGTACGAGCACTTCAGCCATAGAACCATCCACAGAGCTTTCTATGGAATGAATGTGAATTTTTCTTTTTTTAAGTCAAGCTCCTACATTTTGGAACACCAGTGGTACAGACTCAAAACTGGGTCATGGTAAACTGCGTCACTGAGCAGCCCAGAGTTCCACAACATCTGTTGCTGCAGCATTTGTTGTGTACACTTGCAACCAATGACCTAATTCTCTTTGTGTGAGCAGGGAGTGCACTTGGGCAGGGAGAGGGCTGAGAACATCTTGAGGAGAGCCCTGTGCAGGAATCTGTCCATTCAGTCTAGCTGGGTAGATTGCAACAGCTCAGTTGCAACAACTGAACGAGAAGAGAGGCATGCAAGGCAGCATGACCTCGTGGAAGAACACAAAATACCATTGAGGGAGTGGGCAAAAAAAGCCAATTAAAATCAAAACAGGAAGTTTTTAAAATAAATACCAAAACTCCCCTGATAACGGCAAGAAAGGAAGCAGTGAGCTTGTTGCAGTAAATGCTGCAAATGATCACTTAGTGCCTAAAATATACCCATAAGGCTCTTTTAATGGTATGAAAGGCAGTAGCTCAAGAGGTGTTAAATTTGAGACAGGAGGGCTGTGCAGGACACTCTGGTGAAGAGTTTCCTTTGAAGCCATCTGATGACTTGGGAAAAGCTGGGATTAAATGACAGAAGGGGACAGAAAGTTCAGCTGCTGGGACATGAGGCTAAGAAATGTGACTGTGTTTCTTCTTTCTCTTGGTAGGCATTTCTTGAATACCTTTTAATTTCTTGTTCAGTGCATTGTTCAGTGTCTATCCAGATGACCTTGGGTGTTTTACTTCTGAACATGAGTTGCTTCTTTCCGTATTTTCTAATGATTGTAGTGACAGTAGCCCCACAACAAAGAGAAATGAGATGAAACTGCATAGTCATGAGTACTCTTATTTCCTGAGGGCATTCTGTTTTCCAAAATAATCTTAATTATACCAGTTTACCTCTTTTTTAACTGCCTTCTTTTGTCCTCATACTTGTTGAGATGCCTAACATGGTTGTGAATAGATAGGAATGGAGATGAAGATCAAGTGGAGGAGTGATGGTGAAACATGCATGTGAGCAGCCAGGGTGATCCAAACTTCAGTTTCTGTGGGATTGTTTTCCTGACTAGCGTCCCCAGGGCAGGGCCATGCTCTGGATTCCTGCTCCCTTTCTATGACTGGCCAGAACTGGCTGGCAGCAGAGTTTGGTCCCATGGAAGATCTGCAGGAATTTGGCATCTGCCTTAGAGGGAATGAGCAAGAGGAGAATGATGGCCAGGTCTGGGGCAGAAAAGAAATGATGTCTGTGCTGTCTGATGGTGAAGGAGCCTGTGTGGGCTTTGGACTTCTATTGCTTCCAAAAATTTTTAACAGAAGAATCTTCTAGGAGGGAGGAAGGTAAAAATAGGGGTGCCCTATCTTAAATGACTCTTCAGAAAGTTGTAACAGGGAAATCTGTGAGCAGTTTTTGTAACATCCTTGTTCTCTTTTGCTTTTGCTTTTTCTGGGGTCTGTTTTGCTGGTCAAGCCAGATATTGAATACTCCAAGCTACTCTCCCCTCAAAAATAGCCCAGATGTTCCACTTGGACTAAGAACTGCAAATCTGCCTCTCTCTGGCTGTTTACTTGACTCCCCTCATTAATGCCTTGGTCTTTCTCAAGAGGGTTGAGTGGCTCGGGAGCCACAGCAGCCTCCTAAGTACAGCTCCTCACGCGCTGACTGTGTCACATAACCACCAGTGGGGGTCTGCAGGGCTCTGGGGACTTCTCTGTGACTTCAGATCTCTCTGCACGTCAGCCAGGAGGGGTTCGCTATAGCTGAGTCTGCTATTGACAGCATGTTCAGCCTGGTGCCAGCACACACCAGAGCACTGAGACCCCAGTGGAGCAGCTATCCTTGCCTTCTGAGATATTCCCAGCCTTGCAGAATGTGTCTTGTGGCTGTTGGCTGTGCAAGACTCTCCGTATGCAAAGGAGGGTTGGCCACTGCTCCTCCAGCTGTTCCTGAAGTGTTCCATGTCAGTGGTAACCCTTTGTATAATATCAGAAACAGCAGCTACAGATGGAAAATCACCAAAGTGCAAGGCGTGCTGACATGCCCAATGCCTGACATCAGATTCCTCGGAAAGGATCCTGAGGAATCTGGGAACTGTGGCACATGATGGATTATTTCTGGTTTGGCCTGTCTCCCCTATGCAGCTTATTTCTGTCAGTCTCTGCTCCTCTTGACAGCTGGAGGGTTGTGGAAATGCAACTTGTCTCTTGCTGCCTTTACTATTCCAGCTCTGCTAACAGGCTGGCGTAAGTCTGAGGGTGACACACACGAATGGTGATCATATGTCCTGAGGTGACAAAGTCCTGGAGTACAGTCTGCTCTGTTCTTTCCAGCAAGGATGCAAAAATAATCGTGCCTGTTTGCTGGAAGCAAAAGACATGATAAAACTCCAGCGCCTGTGTCCCTTCACAGTTTGTAAGCAATTAGGCACCAAGAAAAAGAGCTTACATGGTTTATAGAGAAAAGGCAGATTTGAAGTGCACTGCTATCTTCTGATCCCTGCCAATAAAACCTTCAAGCTGTTCCCAGGCCTTTCTAGCTCATGGGGGGGCATGTTCCAAGCTCTCCCACCCCAGCTCTTTCCCTGACCTTGTTGCAGTCAGATGTTAGCAATGTGCCTGGGCAGCACTGGGCACGGCTTGCAAACTGTGGAGCATGATGTCCCCTGCCTGCCAAGCCTTCTGCAAGGCTCTGAGCTCTGTGCAAGCTGGGGTGAGACACAGGGAAAGATGTTCTGTGTAAGCACTAGCTTAGGGCCCAGCCTGTCAAAGGCTGAGAGCTCCCAGCTCCTCAGTGATGCCACTGGGGTTCAGGATATTCAGTGCCTGGTGCATGGATTGTCTTGCTCAGATATTACAAGAATGGTTTTTATTTCAGGCTTGAGTGATCCTACTTTGGTATGGGAGACGTGGCTTAGGCAGCTTGTTTTGTTCCAGCCTGTTTCCAAAAGACTCAAAGAACAACTCTGTGAAGTTCTTGATAGTTCAGCTTTCACCCTCTAAGAATGTCTAACAGCAGGAAATAATCTGTCCAAATCTTACCCTGAAGCATGCAGATTCAAAAAAAAAAAAAAAAATTAGAGTACAAGCAATGTTGCTAGATGATCCCACATCTGTAGTGGGTCTAAACCCAGGGCTGAAGTCAAGTTTGCAGCAGCATCTTCACTCAGGATCCAAGTTGTCTTTTAGAGTCATATGTTTATGTACTGTGAGTGTGGTGGTGGCCGGACTCAGAAAAGGTTACCAAGTGGCTATTTTGTGTAGTTAATGCTGGGGTCAATATTAAATAGTCAGTCCCTTTTAGTAACATTGAATTTTCATTTCACTCTGCACAGAAATTTACCCCACAGCCTAGGACTTAGTGAAGGGTCAACCTATCTTTGAGCTCATTCTCCACAGGGTGGAGCAGAGAATCTGTTCTAGCAGAGATCACAGGAAAATATGGCACTTGTGGGAAGGGTGATCTCACCCCAAGGATTGCTTGAATCCCTTGCACACAGGTAGAAGGAGGGGCTCACTGCAGAGACCAGTCTTTTCTGGGCACTGGGGCCAAATTTGTTCTGTCAGCAAATACACTCTCGTACCACATGACACATTCTAAGTATGCAAAGGGGGCAAGATGAGCCAGAAGCTCCTGCAAGAGTTCCAAAAAAAGAGTGAAACTCCTGCACTGCTTGTCCATGGCCTCCCTGGAGTCAGCACAGGGGAAATTTAGTGCCTCCCCTGCCATCTTGCTTCCCATGAGTACCTGGCAAAGAATGCCTGATGCAAAAAATAAACCATGGCAAATGCTCTGTTTCCATTACTGTATGGGGAATGACTGGCTTATGTAATGTGCAGTGTGAAACCACTGCAGGGATCAAATATAGATATTGCCCTATTGTGGAATGTACTGGTGGCATAGCTGATATTTTTGTGGCTGATGAAAAATCAAAGCTCATTATCACTCCTCAGGTTTGGCCTCTCTGTGTGTGTTAGTGTGTGGGTCTGTCTATTTCTGTGTATTAAAGGCTCTGGGTCAAATCCTGATAATTCTATTTTTACTTTGTCACTACTCAGGCAAAACTTTCATTGATGCTAATTGGAAAGCTACCTAAGGAAGAGTGTTGAGGGAGTTGAGAAGCTGGCTGTAACTTGGCTTGATTTTGGTTTCTGAAAATCCCTTTCTTGAGATTTATTTTATAGAACATATATTTCTTAATGCAAGTTAAAAGTTGGTGCAAATTTTCACTGCATTGGAGCCATACATTGATTTATTTCAGTTGGGTTCTATTTTGCTCTGCATCTAGGATAGAGGGGTTCTGTGTGCCTGTGGATCTGCACTTTGCAGGACTTTCCCCAGGGGAGGGTGAGGGATGGTCTGTGTTTGAAGTCACCCACATGGCAGTGGAGCAGTGCTGACTTTCACTGGCTGTAGTTCTGGCATGCAGAATATTTATCATTTGTGGGTAATTTCCCTTTTCATCACTGAAGGCATCTGAAGTTTGATGGAGGGATTCAAACAAGTCCCCTTCAATCCCAAAGCTTTTCCCGCTCTTTTCCTTCCAACCTGCTGCTTCCAAGCTTGTTCTCTCTGAACTGCTGCCAGTATCTGACACAAAGGTGGCAGTTTGTCACCTGGCATGGAAGACCCCACGTGAAAGACACCTGGGGAAGAACTGGCTTGTGGAGTGAAAGGCTTATCCAGCAGAAGAAACATGAGGTGCATACCCAGCAGATGAAACAATCATCTGCAGTGAGTTGAAAACGTTTGCCAGGTGGGAGCTCTGAGTGAGAGCAGTCAGAAAGATGTGTCTTCTCTCATCATGAGCCTGGTTTTTGATTTTGGACTCGCCCAAATTGTGTACTTGCTTCTCAAGAAGAGCTTGGTTTGAGGAAAAACAGACAAATCCATTCTGGACAGATGGTGCTGCAAAAAAGGGCGGCAGAGAGGTGGCAGGAAAGTAAAGGGAGGAGTGGGTGTGGAAGGAGGATGCAGAGAGGGAATATGTCTGATACAGGCTCAAGCAAGTCTGCGGGCAATGATGTGAGGCAGCCCCTGGAGTGAGCCAGGGAGCTCGTGGGACGTGAAAACCATGTCAACAAGAAGAAACTGGTGTGAGTGCACAGGGGTTTTCTTTCCCCTTCAGTGGCACTAATGAGAGTTGTCAAGCTGCAGCTACTTACTGGACACAGTCACAGGCTTTGTTCTTGTCTTTCTCTCCACATCCTGAGCTTCTCTTTTTTTGGTGCTACCACTCAAACTAGTTCCCAAACTCCCCTGGGAATTCAGGAACAACCCATCCAATTCCTTTCTTACCACCCTCTCTGAACACCAGCCTGTTTTAACCAATTGGGTTATTTTCTAACTGTTCCTAGAGAGCGTGGAGGAGACTGTGCTTTGGGCCACAGTGGTGTCATGGAAAAAAAGCATGGGAAATATTCTGATTAATGTTATGTTTTGCTATTAGGCAACCAGTGGTGGAAGAGCTGCCAAGAGCTCATTGCTGTCCCTGCAGAGAAGAGGTTCCCAAATTGCACAGTGGCATTTAGTGGTACCCAAAATCCTCTTTGCTGTTACCAGGCCTCTGAATCTCTCCAGAAAAGGGGTATATCCAGCCTGTGCTCCCACATCTACAGAAAGGTGCCATCCTGCCAGAGCAACCTCTGAGAAGAGATGGTGAATAGATCAGGAAATAAACAGGTTGGTTATTCTCAGTGGCACATGAAGCTCTCTGGAGACAGCAGAAGGAGCATCTCTCCGAAAGAGAGATGCTTTTACTCTGGCGATATCCACAGAACAAGAAATTTCTTGTTTGTCAATCAACTTCAGCATCAGGTAAAACTTCAGGTTTATACTGTTATATGACACGTTGTCCCAGCTATTGGCCCAGGCTGCTGATTCAGATGCAAGAAGGTAAATTAGGCTTAAGATGCAGCCCTGGACTTCTGGGGAAACCATGCTGCTTTTCCTGGGATATCTGTAGAAACAATAGAAATCTCTTTTATTACAAGCCTTTTTCATGAGGCTGCTGGCTGACTATTTGGAAAACAGAAAGGACTGTGTAATTTGGATGATTTTGCATAGGAAGACTTCATGTTTCTCATCTTCATTCATTATTGTACTTAATATGTAATTACAGTCAGCTATTAGCCATTAGCAGTTAATTCCCTGTTACTGATGAAGATGGAATTGAGTTGCCACTTTCAAGTGTCTTATTTCATGCTTCTTAGTGTCTGAGCCTCCAGAGAAACATCTCTGAAATATCCCTGTAGAGCAGGCAAAGCATGACCTTCCTAGAGCTGGGCTGGAGTTGTGTTGCAACCTAAGCAATAAGCATTCAGGATTTTCATTCAGTTTTTCATTTCACAACATTTGAAAATGTTTTGGAGCCCTACAGGAGGCTTCCAGGGTTAAATGAGCTCCCCAGGCAGGTGGTTTTCCTGGTGTGGGGATGGCCAGCATGACTTTCTGTGTTTAGAAATGTCTGTGTATGACTCCAGCTTCAAGTCTAGATTTTCATCCCTTCTTCCCACTGACAGGACAGGAAGACAGAGGGTGGGGGTTTTGGTCAGTTCATCACTGAGGTTTTCTTCCACTACACAGGGAGAGGAGATTTTCCCCTGTGAGACTGTGGGGTCCCTCCCACGGAGACAATTCTCAGTGAACTTCCCCAGCATGGTTCCAATCTCACCAGCAGCAGTACTACCACACCTGCTGCAACGTGAATTCCCCCCACAGGCACACAGCCCTTCCAAAACTGCTGTGGCATGGGTCTCTCCTCCCATGGGGTGCAGTCCTCCAAGGTCAGGCTGCTCCAGCCTGGAAGCAGGGCCCCCTCTCTCCACTGGGTCTCCCACTGGATCACAGCCTCTTCCAGGCATCCACCTGGTCCAGCATGGGCACCTCCCCCAAGGGCTGCAGGTGGATCTCTGCATCCCCCATGGATCCCCCCGGGCTGCAGGTAGGTTTCTCCATCCCCTTGGATCCCCATGTGCTGGATCTCTGCATCCCCCGTGGATCCCCTTGGGCTGGGGGTGGATCTCTGCATCCCCCCTGGATCCCCGTGGGCTGCAGGTTTTTCAGCTCACAGCGTGTGTGTGATCCACAGGAATGCACTGAACAGTAAACACATAGCACAGCTCTCTGCACTGAGAAAAATCCTAAGGGTGCTGTGCCCTGGAGTGAGCTTGGTCCTTTTTTAAACAGATATGTGACATGTTTAATAGCAAAGAAAGGACTGGACATCGAAGACTTCAGAGCCTGAGCCTGCCACGGAATATGTTTCTGCAAAATACTGGGTGACCTCCAGTCACTGATGAGTGTGAAAGCCCAAGCTTTTAGCACATAGCAAGATCAGCTCCTTAATAAAAGTAGTGTGATATGGGTTGAGCAAAATTCCCCTTCCTGTGCCAAGAAGAAAAGGAAACATCTTCTCCAGGCATCTCTGGCACTCTGAGACACTCATTCTGTGTTTCTTTATGAACCTACTTTGATCCTCTGGACAAGAAGTTTCTTTCTTAAAAAACCTGGGCCTCTGTTCCCAGTCTGGTTGTTTCCAAAATGATCCTTCCTCTCAGGCTGCTCAGTGGAGGGGCTTTTCTGGTCACTCATTTACTGGGACTGTGCCAGTGCTTTAAAGAGTCCACGTTCAATTAATCCTCTGTGCCACTTTCTGGTCACCAAGGAAATGCCTCCAACCATCAAGGAGGCAGGGCAGCTGATGAGGATGTTTCCAGCCAAATCCCTCAGCAGGAGGGTAAAAAGACACACAGGAGCTGCTCAGAAAGCCATGCTCAAAGTAAAAATGATCACTTTAGGAGTATCCATTCACACCTGCCCTCCAGCTTGCCTCTAGATCATAACATCCTTTAAAAAACATTATTGCTACTACTATGGTTTGGGGAATCTAGAAATAGGAGAAGCTCTAGAGAAAAAAATATATCTAAATATACCTATCAACTCCACAAGATATTTTAGCTTGCAAAGATGTTGTATGAATAATTGATGGCATGGTTGATATTGTGCCATTGATTAGCTAGACGCTGACTGAACCATCCACCCCACCCTTTGAGGATGAAGTGCTGAATATTTTTGTTGTCATTATCATAATTCTGGCTTTCAGTTCCATGGACAAGGGCCAGAACTGTAACTCCAGCTCCAGCCACCCCAAACAGGGGTGGTGTTAGGAAGGTGACCCACAACTGAGTTCCAAGGTTAGCAAATCTTTATCATGGCAGAAAACCCCAGGTGTGACCAACCTGGGGTCAGTCTCTGGCCTCACTTGAACTGGTGGGGTTTTGGCAGTGGCTAGATTTGGATACAGGAGTGCCAGCTTGTGAATTTCAAGCCATGATTGCATTTACAACTTGATCGTACCATAAACTGGATACTTCAGTGTTCCTCAGTTTGTACTCTCTCCTAATGACTTAGGTAGAAGTCAGCTAATCAACAATGTTGTCTTAAGTGTCTTGTTCTCAGCCATTGGGGAAAATGTTATGATCTTGTGCCCCATCTTCCGCCTCTCTGGGATACACAACTCCATTATTAGATGTTCTCACTGCAAATGGTTCAGCAGGTTAGCCCATCGTTTCAGGAAGCATGTAGTGGATTTTATGCTCTGAAGGACATTTATCCCTTTAGCCATCAATGTCCCTGACAGCAGGCTTTCACTCATTGGGAAATGAGTGAGATGAGGCTGGAAGTCCTTAATGGGAATGTGTTATGAGGACCTCTGCCAGAACCAGTGTTGTCTATAGCTGGTTGTAGCCAATCTAATCTGACAACCTCGTCCTCCTCAGGGACAGGTCAGGTTTCTCCATCTGAAGAAGACCCTTGTCTTAAGGTGATGAGTTTATTCTTTGTGTCAATACACAGAGCTTGGAGGTGGAAAGAAAAAAGAGCTGCTTCTTGCAACCACCTCTGTTCCTTCTGCACTTGCACTGTGGCCAAACCCGAGTGGCTGTCAGCCACACACATGCCAAAACACACTGGGTGGCTGTGCTTGGGAGTGCAGGGAGCCAGAGCCAGCCCTGCACCAGCTGTGCAGCAGCTGCTGCCCTGGGGTGGCTGTGTGCCTGCTGTGTTACAACCCTTGGTGTGTGCCTGGTATGTGACAACCCTTGGTGTGTGCCTGGTGTGTGACAATTCTCAGGGTGTGCCTGGTGTGTGACACTGCTCAGTGTGTGCCTGCTGTGTGACACTGCTTGGTGTGTGCCTGCTGTGTGACACTGCTCAGTGTGTGCCTGTACAGTGACAACCCTCAGTGTGTGCCTGCTGTGTTACAACCCTTGGTGTGTGCCTCGTATGTGACAACCCTTGGTGTGTGCCTGGTGTATGACAATTCTCAGGGTGTGCCTGCTGTGTGACACTGCTCAGTGTGTGCCTGCTGTGTGACAACCCTTGGCGTGTGCCTGCTGTGTGACACTGCTCAGTGTGTGCCTGGTGTGTGACACTGTTCACTGTGTGCCTGGTGTGTAACACTGCTCGGGGTGTGCCTGCTGTGTGACAACCCTCGGTGTGTGCCTGCTGTGTGACACTGCTCGGGGTGTGCCTGCTGTGTGACACTGCTCAGTGTGTGCCTGCTGTGTGACACTGCTCAGTGTGCGCCTGCTGTGTGACACTGCTCGGGGTGTGCCTGCCCAGTGACACTGCTCAGTGTGCGCCTGCTGTGTGACACTGCTCGGTGTGTGCCTGCTGTGTGACACTGCTCAGTGTGCGCCTGCTGTGTGACACTGCTCGGGGTGTGCCTGCCCAGTGACACTGCTCAGTGTGTGCCTGCTGTGTGACAATTCTCAGTGTGTGCCTGCTGTGTGACACTGCTTAGTGTGTCCCTGCCATGTGACACTGCTGGCTGTGACCGTATCACAGGGCTCTGACACCCAGCCTGCTCTCTGCAGCCCTGAGCCACATTACTCCACCCCTTTCCAACTTTTCTCTCCATTTCCAAAGGCTTTAATCTTCTGATGAGTTTTGAGCTTGAGGATTCATTTCTTTGGGCACAGGTAGAGGAGAAGTAACACACTGAAAAATGAACATGTTATATGGGAGTGTCTGTACTACTTGTGCAGAGGATGGATTGTCAGTAGGCAGAGGTAGACAGTGAACTTTTCTGCTGCCTGGGACAGGGCAGGATATTGGGCAGATACTGGCAAGCAAAACAGCTGTGTGGCAAGGAAGAGTAAGTGATCTATATTTTACTCTGGGAATCTCTACCAAGCCATATCAGTATATCTTATCATGGGCTTTACTTTTTCCTTGCTCTAAAAGGATCACATCGTCAGCATCAGGAAAGGAATGCTAGACACTTATATTCCAGTGTCTCCCTGCACAGAATCCATTGCCATGTGCAAAGATGCAGTGAGCTGAGGCACTTAGCATGAACTTTGAAGATTAAGGCTGTAATGTGGGAAAATGTTGGGCAGGTTTCCCTTGAGAGGCTCTCACAGTGTTCCTGCAATGCAAACCTTCCTGCATAGCTGCAGGGCTGAGATAAGCAGCTCTGCCAAAAGAGTAGTTAACCAGATGAGAAGAAATCCACCTCAGTCTACAGGCATGACCCCTGAAGCCACTTGGATCTCGTGTTCACTGTAGTCTGAGCAAAAAGCCTTCCTCCTTGTCCTTGTTTAAGCAAAACCAGCACATCCATGTACAAGCAGAGAGGTGGGCAGTGTTACTAGGCTTTGTTTACTGCTGAAGATTTCTTCCAAGACTCATGTTGTCTGTTTACTTTAAAATTCAGTGTTAAAGGCAGATTCCTTCTGTAGCCAGCAGAGAACAATGAGCACTTTTACTGGGTCCCATCTGAAGAGATGTGTTTAAGATGGATTTGATGAGTTGCTCCCTGGCTCTCTAGCTTTCCTAGTGTTTAATGGGTATGATCCAGCCTGTTTCAATTTTGACATATTCAGTCAGGGGGTTTAGGCATTACTCATCTGGGTTAACAGTGCTCACAGCTTACATTTCCCCCCTTATCTGTGAAAAGCAAAGATTTATGTAGCTCAGCTGATGTGCAGTAGCTGAGTAAACCAGAGCAACTCAGTTGAGTGTCTGAGAATGAGACACACATTTAATTGCAATTTATAAAATACCAAAGTATGTACCTCCAGTTGCTTATACTTCATTACTTTCAGAAAGTGGGTAGTTGATGTTTATCATGGATCATTAACAAACTGAGGAGTGGGAAGGAAACTGTAAAAGCCTTCTCATCCATCCTCTGCTGCAGCTACCTGTACATAGATGCTTATGCCTGTAAAGATGTCAATTACTGGAGACATGCTGGCCCAATGCTTCATTATCTCAGTAGTCTGAAAGCTCTTCCCAAGCTGAAGCCAAATTTACCATGTCTTTGTGGGTGCTTGCTAGCATTTCAACATAGGTAATTAAACTAGTGTATTAATGAACAACCAAATAAAGCAAAATATCCCAAAGGAATGTTTAAGTGGACAAGGGAGGAGAAGGGAGGTTGCAGTACATCTGCAGACATAACTAGATTCTGAGAGTGAGAAGAAAGTGACTGTCTATAGTGTTAAAGAGATATTTTAGGAAGTGTTCTGTTTGTGGAAGGTTGGAACATTTACCTTTTTTTAAGTCGCTTTCCTTGGAAAAACTGCAAGTGACTTTGAGGGCTCTTCCAGTTCAAGTTCATTAATATTTAATTATAGAGCAATTTGAAAAGTACGGAGAGCTTCAGCAAGGTCCTTTGCGCACCTGTACACAAGACTCTCCCTGGTACTTGTGGTGGTATTTGTTCAGCTAGAGTGATAGTCCCTTGGTGCTATGGATGGGAAGGAAGTTGTTTTAAAGCTCATTCCCAGGCAGAGTTTGATGGAAGGGTGCAAATTCTTCAAAAGCTCATTAAATTATTACCTTCATCCTGGAGTGCACACTGCAAAACATTTACCCCTGGTACTTAATGTCACCATCCATTCAGGCTTATTATTACAGGGCAGGTCACAGGGTGTAATGTACTACTGACAGTGCTGCCACAGGCTCCACACACTCCACAAATATGGGAAGCTCAGGGCTCACATACTTATGGCTCCCATTACTCCAAACCACTTTGCTGCCAGGTCAGAGCTTCCAGGCAGGGCAAGGCAGTGTCCATTCACCAGTGTCTGTCTCCTGAGGCACAGAGTGCACCATTAGACACATGGTGCTCAGCAGATTGGCTCTCCTTAGCAGCTTGGCTCTCCACACAGAGAAACCTGTTTGTCTGTCATTTCAAGGACTCTGGTTTTTTGCTTAGCACACAGAGACATAAATAGATCTCGTCTTAAGATATCAAAGCTGCTTTGGGTCCTATTTGTGGCAGAAGCTAACTGCTAATGAAATGAAAATCCATAAATGTTGTTGGCGGCTTTTATCACCCAAATGTTTAAGAAAGCTTTACCACAGACTGTGCTCAGTTGTTAACTGTAATTATCCTGGTAGCATGCATGAGAAGACTGAGAACAGGAGACTAAAATGGTGCTTAAACTAGCAGCACATACAGATGCAAGTTTTGCTTTGCCTCCTCCAAAGCTGCTTTTTCAACAGCTGGGCTGTGCTGCCTCTGAAGTGCCCAGCACTGCCAGTACCCTTCAGAATCATAACAAAGCTTTTGGTAAACAGATTGAAGAGCTACTTAGCATGTATCATGTGCTATGGCTGCTCATTGTTTCAGAAGGGCTCTGCATTTAATAGAAAACTCTCACTGCTGATAAAGGCAAGCAATGGTTCTCCCTATGGCCAGGAGGGTGTGGGATTGAGTAATATCATAGGTACAGGTTCTTGAGAAGCCAAGGCATGTGATGGCTACTCTCAGCATGCTGGCATGAGACCTGGAGGCAGCATGTGGGTTGTCCACCCATGGGCAGGCCCCTCTCTGACCATGCACTTCTTGCATTCAGGAACTGAGAATTTCTCTACACCAAATGAGTTGTGGCGTGCAAGCAAGAACACGAGGCCTTTTCCCTTTGCCTAGGCTGCAAATGAAAGGAAAAAACCCCAAGATTTCTTAGAATTATGTTTGTCTCTGGTGATTACGTACACATGCTTGTAATCAGAATTCTAAGCTATTTTTACAGAGTACCTGGGCTTGCCATATCAGGATGAGATCTCTCTGCATGGTGAGGTATATGAACACTCCAGGTTAGAGTGTGAGTCTGGAAAGATGTTCCTCATTATTAGGGAGAAGAGGTTAGAAAATAATGGAATGTGATACAGTCTAGAGGTTACAGAGTCTTTTTCTACTCGATCTTCTCCAGATACCTCTGCAGCTTTGTGTGAGTTAATTAGAGCTCCTTGTGTCTCCTTCATGCACCACAAGAGAAATGCAGCCTAAGTTGGAAAGGGAGATCTATGTGTATGCTGTAGCCAAGTATCTCCAAAGTCTCTCACAAATAGAAAGTCAGTTTCAAAACAAGCTCAGCTGGACAGGGTAGAATGAAAGGCACAGAAATAGTGTCTCCTGCTCCTGGAATGTACCCATGTCTGGGACTGAATGTTACAGCAGTGCTTTTTTCACAGCCTGGCACAGCAGCTCACAGCAGGGTAGAGGGATCATGCACTGCATACCTTTGAAGAAGAAATGGTGATGCAAATTTGAAGAATGCAATCGTGCTGGAACTCAGAGAATATCTGTGTAAGGAACTTCTTTCCTTCAGTTTGCACCCATGTTTGACAGCCTTTCTCAAGTGTATTTTGCCTTTGTGCCATGGTGGCAGGAGACTGATTGCAGAGAGCTGTGAGGTGTTGGCAGGGCAGCTCCAGAAGCCTCTGTGGGTGAGTGTCTGCCTGCACCCAGCTGTTTTCTGCACATGGGCACTGCAGCTACTGCATCACCTCACTGCATGGAGGTACGGAGAAATACATGCTCACACTTCCTTTGAAGTGGGCATCCCCCCAGAAGATCTTATGCAGTTTCTGAACTTGCTGTTTAGGTGGGAACATGCCCTGGAATTTGGCCTCAAAAGGCAGAAGTGACCTTACTGCAAGATCACAGGACAGAGGCTCATGTGGTACCGATGGCTGCAGCACAAAGCATCAAGTGTATTCAAACACCAATTCTCTTTTTCAAGTACAAAATAAGAACTCAGAAAAACCTTGAAAATTACTGTCTTCCTTCCCTGTTGACAGTGAAATTCTAAGTCTGGATCTTCTGACAGGTTGAGAATAAACTATTCCCTCTCTAAGCAGTAAACAATTATGCTATGGAACTCCACTCTGTGGAAATATGATGAGTATAGTAGCTAATGCTCAAATAGAACCAAACAAGTCCCCAAACCTAAATCTACCTGGGTTAATTAGCTGACAGTTATAAATAAATACCTTTTCCCTTGTTGGTTTTGGGGTTTTTTTTTGTTTATTTGTTTGTTTTTGTTGGGTTTTTTGTTTGTTTTGTTTTTTTCAGTAGAGCTTGGCACAGCCCCAGTGAGCCTGATGAGCCTCTGCTGTGGAGCTGAGTAACAGGCAGCTGCAAACCTACTAAATGCATGAGCAGGCTGACATGCTGCAGCCCAGCAGCAGAGCAGGGACACAAGTTTTCCCCATCATTTCTCTCTGCCTGTGGGTGACAGGCACTGAACAGGGCTGCAGGGGCTAAGGATGAGCAACATCCCTTTCTCCTGCCTGTGGAGGACACAGTGATGGGGCAAAGAAACTGGGCACTTTGCTTGGTGTTTGGGAGAAAAAGGAGAAAAGTCATGACTGAAACAGAACTGAAAGTGCTGCAAAAGTTGTTGCTGTTGGTTTTCAGTGAGGAGACTTTGTTAGACTAGTACTGGCACAAATAAATGATACCATGAGCAAGAGCTGGCAGGTGTGCAGGCCTACAGCCAGGGAAGCACCGTGTGAGTGCATGGTAACTGATGGGAGATCCCCTCAGTATTTGCACTTTGAAGGGGGCTGAGTCTGGGTTCCATAATCTGCCTCTTTGTGCCTAATAACAGCAGCATTGGGACGTTTATGTAACATTTATCAACTTTTCAGAACACTACTTAACAAATAAATCTTCCTGAGGAAGCTCGTAAATTGCTGAAGGATCCTTGGAGGAAATATGACTCTCTTATTTCCATGCTGCTGAAATGTCTTCCCTGCCACCCAACCCACAGGAGATCCTGCTCTTAGGAGGTGATCTGTGACATTTGTGAGAGTCTGTTCCATGGCAGTGGTAGGACACTGGGCCCCCGGGTGACCAAGGGCTGGCTGAGTAAAGAGCACAGTCTTGAGGGTGTTGTCAGAGGTGTGTGCCCAGACCTTGGTGCCTCCCATGGTTTCCAAAAGGTCTAAACGCTGTCCTATGGAAGCTTTGCATTGAGATGTCTGGGGATTAAAATACATTTGCATGATAACTATGTGCAAGTCTTGAGACAGGGAACACAAAATGCACCTGCCCTGTTAGACAATTCCTTTGAAAAGGTGTTCCTGAAATCCTATAACTATGCTTTTTTAAAAAATAGTTTATTTTTGGTAATGAATGTGTCCATGCTCAGACTTCATATTACTCTTTAAGCCCTGAGTTTTCTGCTAAGACTGCCAAGCTTGAGGCCATTTCTTACAGTGATCCTTGGGACACTTCGAGTGCATATTTTGTTTTGCTAAACAATGTTGTTTGGTCTTCCCAGATCCTTTCTCAAGAAAGCTTCAGCTTTTTTGGAAAGCGTTCAGAGAGGAAAGTTTGTTGCTATCTGCAGCAGCAAACAGCTAAGAAATCAAAGGCAACAATTCACAACACAGATCAGCAAAAGGTAAGAATGAAACTGTTTCCTGAGGAAATATCCTAACAAACCAGAACAACATTTCAAAATGATAATTTTTAAGTCACTTAATAATATTCATTTCAGTACAGCTGTGCCCTAAGGAATAAGTGTCTATATTTAATTCCTCTTAAGCAAGAGGGATTTGTCTTTAGGGAAAGGTTGCTTTGTTCATCTTCCTTGGGGGCAGTGACACAGTTCCAAAAACATTCAATAGTATCCAAGTTTCTGCAAAACTGAGTGGTTTTGAAAGATGGTTTATTTTAAGAGCTATTAAAAAAAAAAAAAAAAGTAGAAGGATCACTGGCTCACTTTGAGGCATCAGTTCCAGGCAGAACTGAATGGAAGAAATTATGCTCGTTACCTACATTTGGAGCTGCCACATCCCAGCAGAAAGATTTCCTACTGCCACCTCCATCACACTCAAGCACCTAAAAAACCTATGATGAGGCTGTGTCCTATACCAGGGCACTGCAAGTGTATGTATTCTTGAATGGTTCTGCAAGGTACCTTGAAGTGATCACTGCAAACTAGGAAACTGAGAAATACTGAGCACAGCTTTTCCCTCACACTCTGCTGAGAACTACAGGGAATTAATTGTAGGGCTTAGCATAAATACAGCCATCTTGTTTCTTAGCAAAGGTGCAGTTTTGCTAAATTAAACATGCTGAGATGACTAAGAATAATTATTCATCATGATATCTTACTGAATTTTCAGGGGTCAGGAAGATGACTCCCTTTTCAATACTAAAAATAGCATTAGCTGAACAGAGCATATTTGATGTAGTCATGAGTAAACTTGGGAGATGAAGCAGACTGAGTAACTGCCTGTTGGTAACTAGAAAAAAACTCTGCCCATGGCAAGGGGGTTGGAAATAGATCATCTTAATAATTCCTTCCAACTCAAACCATTCTGTGATTCTGTGAAAACACTGATTTTATTTTTTTTCTCTCCCTCTTACTCAGTAGCCTGAGCTGTTGGTGGTGGTGAGAAATGTACCCTGCAGAGGCAGCAAAGCACAGGTATGTTCCAGGAGAATGGAAAAAAGGCTGTGCTGTGTGTCACTGCTTGTGACAGCGTTATTAGTCAAAATAATGGAAGAGCTCAGAGGTGACTCATGAATGAAAATAACTGGGTAATTAACACCAGAGAACATTTATTTAGGAAAAAACGGGTCCCTTTAAACTAATCCAGCTAGGCTGATGGGTTACAGGCAGAGATCTATTACTGATGGGCTGCAGTGACACTGTAACACACTGACAGCCTCCTGCTCCAAACAACCAGCACTTCAGGTATGAAAATCCACGGGCCAATGTGCCAGTCCTTAAAGGTCTAGCAGGGCTAAAATGGTCACTGGTTTGGCAAAAAAAGTGTGATGCCATAGGGCAGATAATTTGGTTCTCTCTGGATTCAGCACTGCTGGCCAATACTGTGCTCTGTTGTTTTGCACACTATTGGGAAAGTTGGTTAAGTGGGAAGTTTTGGGGAGACCCACACAAGGGAGTGGAAGTTAATCTGTCCTAATGTGAGGGACTCAAGGAGAATGACAAGAAGGGAAAGGGCAGCTTGGAAATCAGCTTATATATTCATAAAGATGTAACTACTTTCAGGGGCTAAGAGCTGAAATGGGTAAAATTAAGCCTCATAAAGACATTCAAACAGAATTTCTAACAGAAATGTTCCACTTCAACCAGGAGCTAATCTGAAGACATGTTGTGTGCTTTGAGTCACACAGGACAATCCTCTCTTGCCTTGCAGGATATCAGCCATGGATATGCTGAAACCACAGAGCTCCAGTCTGGGATTTGAGCCTTGTAATCAGATTGGTGAGGTTTGGGTTCAATAAAATACAAAATAAATACATTATAATCTGTTTCCTCCCGTTTTGCTTCAGGGCACTAACTGTGGGAAAATCACAAAGTGCTCGAATTCTCCCCAAGCTTGGGCAGTAGCCCACATCTCGGAGGCAAGATGGCACATGAAACATTTCCTGTTTCCAAGCATTTCCTGTGGGGCTACCAGGTGCCTCTTTCCTGCAGTCCTGTAAGCTGTGTTGCTAATTCAGCATGGAGCTTGGTGAGGAAGGACAGATTCCCTAATGCATTTCTGTGTTTTCCCTACTGTACGGCTCATGATACTTGAGAGAGCCCAGGGATGTAAACATACCCAGATGTGCGAAACATGCCTTGGCCCCTCTGCCATGCTGCTCTGGGAGTGCAGTGCAGCATTTCCATTCTGGGTCACCAGTTTCCTTGGGAAGGGAGCTGTTTGGACAATAATACCCACATGTGCAGCAGGCCTGGATGCGTGTCCTTAAAATAAAACAGCTGGATCCCATCCCTGGCTCACGCTGGCATTTTCTGTCGTGTGGTGGCACTGGCACCATGAAATGTCAGCTCTCAAAATGGAAATGGCTGGCATTGTTTAGGACTGATTCCAGCAAATGCCTTTTGGGTAGAAGCACTCTTTTGCTGCCCCTTCTCCGTTACCTCGTGAGGAGAAGTATCTCAAATAGGTCATTGTTATGCATGGAGAGAACCCTGTTCCCTAAGCTCCCTTGGTTTCCAAGTAAACGAGCTTTGGAGGTAAGTTAGCAAAAGAGGCTGATTCATTAGCAGCAGGGGAAATCTGTGTGTTGGAGGGGAGCCCAGCTGCCCAGAGGGATTTACGTAGTGACATGCTTCTCAAATCTTCATAGAACAAGCTGAGTGATACACACACAGGCTTGAACTGTATCACAATCACATGCTTGCTAGGCTCAGTTCTTATCTCATGGGTTTCTCTGGAGAGTATCAGTTGCTCCAGTCCTTCACAGGGCTTTAAAATTGTAAGGGAAGAAGTCACAGTGAGGTGTCCTTTAATGTGAGAAAATTCTGTATCTGTTTTCTTTTCCAAATTAGGTCACCTTGTAAGGCAGTTCTGGATGGAGTTTGTCCCTGCAGTTATAGAGGCTGTAAATAACATAGGTATTACAACATGTTTGACAGGATTTCATTGCGCCATCACTACTCTGTCTGAATATCATATCTCAAATTAATAACAAATTAATTTTATCTGCTGAAAGACCCCAACTGTCACCCTCCTGCCCGGAATGAGATAATTCTGGGCAGTTACTCTCTTAGAGGAGGAATGGGGCCAGCACATTCTTCTGGCATCATTACCGAGGGCAGCACAGGGATGAGTGCTCCCCTTTGTCCAATCATACGGAGCTCAGGGAGGAGAATTCATCTCTTTGGAGCATCTTCTGCCTCTTTGTTGGTGTGTCAAGCACTGGTGCCAATTGGTGCCAGTGATGAGAAGGGCACTCCTCCACAAGATCAGAAGCAGAAATGCACAAACTGCTCTCCCAGCTGAGCAGCTGTCGGATTACAAAGATCTCTGGCCCCTCCTGACCCGGGCCAGATTTGAACCATTGACCTAGAAGCGAAAAGCTTGAAATCCCTGCTCAAGCCACGGGATAAACAGGACTTGCAGAGCCCCATTCGCATTCAGTTGCTGCCATCTAACGGCACACGGAGAGTGGAAAGGCCTCAAGCAATAGAAAGCAACATAAATGCCACCCTTGGGACGCTGGTAGGTGGTAAAACCTGCCCAGATGGTTCTCATCAGAGTGCTGGGGAAGCGAGGGGATTTAGGCTGGTTTTATTCCTCTGAAGAATAGTTTGACAAAGGACTGCTGTGCTGCAACTCAACACAGAAGTGTCCCACTACAAACACCACGTCTTCACACTGCTTGTGCTCTTCTCTGCCGGGTTGTTTCCATACAGGAAACCTGAGGGAGAGTCTGTTATTGTAGCCTGGCTAAAAAACTGCCCCAAAGGCAAAGGCAACTGAGTGTTGAGTGCCTATAACAAGGGGAGGCAATGAAAAAAAGAAGGTAGGAGATGGCACTTTTAATTTTTCTTAGTAACACTGGTGCACACAAAACATCTGGACTTTCCAGAACTTTTTATCAGAAGGAGAAAGAGGTGGAGATTAGAACAAAATTAACACAACTAACTAGAATTTATTTGGCCTGGCCTAGCAGACAGTAAGGCTCACTTTCCTTCAACGTTTACATAAAAGAAAACCAAAGAGAGGAGATGTCTCCTTCTCCCCCTTTACCAGCTCCAGGAAGTTCCTGCTGTTTTCTGCCTCTAAACCCTCAGATTTTTAATGTAAAAAGCATTGATCATGTATCAGTTTTGCACTGCCTGTTTCTGTCCATGCACATAACTCCAAAGAATTCTTTTAAGCCACGCTAGCTAACACTGTCTCTCAGAGGAGAAAGGCTAGAGAATGCATATTTCTTTATGCATCCCTGAGCTGCAGCAGGAGGGGATGCAGAGGCATGTCCCATGATGGGAATGCAGCCTGATGAACCATGCAGGACTCTCCAGCAGCCTTAACACAGCCCCACTGGTGACATGGGATCTTGCAAGGCCCAGAAGTCCAACTAAGTCTGTGACCAGGGCTAACAGAAGTCATAAATCAAGATTTATATTTGAGAAATTGAGAAATGACCAGTAGTCCCTGGTCACCCAAGAAATGCCATTTTATAGGAGAAAACTGGGGAGGAAACAAAAAAATCATATCTTCAGACAAAATACTGAAGAAAGCTGTAAAATTCCACTCTGCTGAGGGAAAAATTGCTGGAGAGAAAGTCCAGTTGTGAAGCAACATGGAGATGACAAAGGGAATACCAATCTTATTCTTTTTTTTTTCCTGCTGAAGGAAAGTTTTCAAAAGCACTGCAGGGAGAAACAGAAATGAGTGTATTGAGCCCTAACCTTGCGACTGCTGGTGCTACCTGCACCTCTGTGAGGGAGCAGAGGAAAGCAGCACATGTGGATTGTAACTCGGGGAGGGATAAAAGCATTTTAGCATGAGGTTGCTCAGCTTTGTGCCAACAGGCATTTCCCAGGCTGCAAAGAGCAGCTGAGCTGTCCTATCTAAAGCGTCACTGCAACTCTGTTTGCAATCTAGGTCCAGCCACTGCTCCCTTACGTCAAAGCCAGGATCTATCCAAACAGCGTTGCTGCACTTCCGAGAAAGCGCAGCTTTGTGCTGCTGCTGAAAGGCAGCCTACTCAAATATACCCCTGGGGATGCTCCAGGGGCTGCAGCCTGGTACATCAGCTCCTGGCACATGGGCCACGCGGGTCGGGCAGGGCTGGGAGCTCTTCTTGTGGCTGCAGCTCAGACCCAGGTGTGAGATCCTTGCAGAACAGTTACATTCCTGAGCTGGAAGCCTTACCCGAGGGCCCTTGTCAATCAAGTTCCCCCGGGAGACTTTGTGCTTGCTCTGTAGATATTTTACTTTGAAGCTCATTGGTAAAATGATAGGAGATTACACTTAACAGGTCTAAAACTGTCTCGGCAACGCTGTTACTTTTTAAAACCGCGTTCCTTCCCCTCTTGTTTCTCACACCAAGAGGCCGTCTTCTGACCACTCTCAGGGAAGCATCAGTTGCAAAGTAAAGACGTAAAATTACACCAAGTGAGCTGAAATTTAAAGCCTTGCCCTTACAGAGTGACGTTCGACAGCCACCGTGCACCCTCGACACGCAGCAGCTGCAGGGTTTCGTTACTGCCACTTGCAAAAACCTCCAACTCCTTTTGGTGTGCCCTGCTTTGAGCCAGGGGCACCGTTTTATCTGTAAGAGCCCTTTAGCATAGCATGACATCTGAGAGACTTCAGCAGGATATAAGTTTGCTCTGGTACTGAGGTATGATTTAATATCCTCAATTGTTCTGGAAATTTGAGCTGCATGATTCAGGAGACTTGCATGAGTATGGTTACTCCAGTGCTTAATGAGATTTATGTGCTTGAATGTGATGGATGCTGTAAATCACATTTCTAACACGCTGATTCAGAACGGGAGGGGGAGAAAAACCGAACCAACGGGAGCTGAGCTCTGCCGGTGGCGGAGGCAGGCTTTCGCACAGGAAGCTCGCAACACGAGCTCTCGCAAATGCCAAAACGAGGAGGAAAAAAACCCCGCCAACCAACCCAACAAAAAACACCCCGACGAACCCAAACAGAGGAAACGTCCTTCCGCAGCGCTTAATTGCAGCCTCCTGTTGACGCTGCCCACGCTGGAAGCTGTCACCCTTTCCCTACCACCCTCCCGCGCTCCGGGAGAGGATGGGGGAGAGCGGGAGTGCTCCGGGCCAGGGCGCTGCCGTCCGGGGCTGTCCCCCGAGCACACCCGTCCTTGCTGGCAGTGTCCCCGAGCTGTCCCCCGAGCACACCCGTCCTTGCCCGGGCTGTCCCCCGAGCACACCCGTCCTTGCTGGCAGTGTCCCCGCTGCGGCCGGGGGTACCGGGAGGGGCCCGGGGCCGCTGCCGGCGTGGCGGGGCGTGCGGCAGCGGCGGTGCGGGCACGGCGCCGGGGCAGGACCGGCGGCTGCCACTCACAGCGCCGCCTCCGCCTCCGCGGGCGGGGGCCGGGCTCGAACCCGCGGCCGCCGCGCCCTGATGTGGCGGGAGGCTGCCGCGGCCGCAGCGGGCCGGGCCCGCGGGGACAGCCCCGGCGCGGGCAGCGCCCGGGCAGCGCACGGAGCCGGTAAGCGCCGCGCAGGGACGGGGCCGCGCTTCCTCCGCCCGCAGAGCGGGACTTTGTCTTGTCCATCTTTCTGCCCATCTTTCCTCCCTCCCGCCCCTCCCTCCCCTCCCCGGCCGTTGTTGGGGCCTCCCAGCTGTTTCCTCCGCTCTCCAGATGTTGGGGCAAGAGGAGGGCTGGTCCTACCTGGGATACCTCGGGGTGTTCCATCCTGGAAATGAGAGCATCAGGGAACATCTGGCAGAGGTTAATCCCGATGAGGGCTGGCAGGAGGTGATGGGTGAAAGACTTGGGGCACTGCCTGGACCAGCGGTGGGACAGGCAGTATGAGTGACAGTTCCATCAAGAAAGGAGATTTGATGGCAGCAAAAGTGCTACTGGTTAGAATTGTGCATGTTTATTTTTTCTTGTAAGATGCTGTGGGGTCATGGCAACTTCTCTGTAGATAGATGAGTCATGTAGTGCATGTGTGTCAACTAAGGCACAAAAGGAAGGAAAAGTATCCAGATTAGCATGAAGATCAAAGAATTGTCTTGTTATAGAGGAGTGGTGATCAGCTGTGCTAGGTAGTAAGCACAGTACACAGCTGGATGCTAGTCCTTTGCTGGGCTGTGGGATGCTAGGATATAAGGAAGTCAGCTGCTCCCATTTCTTGGCTAGGGGTCAGCTCCTGAAAAGGGTTGGATTCTGCTGGGCTCATAAGTTCTTTGTGACTCCCAGTGTGAGAGCTGGTGGGTCAAGAGTTCAGGCCATGTGCAGCACTGTTCTTCTGGGCATTCTCAGGGAGCAGCCAGGATGCGCAGCAAGCACTGCAGTGTGAGCACAGGCCTAGGAAGAGATGCTGCTACAGAAAGGGAGATTGGTTCCACACTATACAAATTTGAAGGTAAACTAAGTACGAGTATTGGGGCCAGCAGAGTATCTTGGGTTTGTGGAGTAAGTTGTAGTTTGCCTTCAGGTTAATGGAGCGCACACAGTACCAAAGAATTTCCTGTCTCTCTACCTGATGCTTCTTTTTGTTATCTCATTGTTTCTGACTTTGTTTTTCAGAAAAACTGTGATTCAAGAAAGCCACCATGAAAGGTGAGGAAGTTCGGCAGAGAAGGAAAGAGGGCAGGTCCAGGAATGGAGAGCGATCCCGGCACAAAGGAAGGAGCAAGGGTAAACACAGAGAGAGCCGACTTGGCAGCCAGGAGCCAGAGGATGGCTCTCTGCATGCACAGCAGAAGCTGCTGCCTGAGGAGAAAGCAGCCATGGCAAAGTCACAGGAAGAGTCAGCAATCTCAATTTGCCTACAAGTGCTCCTGCCATACCTCCTAGCTGGGCTTGGCATGGTCTTGGCAGGCATGGTTTTGGATTATGTTCAGGTAAGGGAAAGAAACTCATCTGACATACCTGTTGTGGGATAAGTGGGCAACTTTTCTTCACAGGCATGAGATTTGCTCTGGGAATGGCATAGTAAGGCAGGATTTGCAGCAGTTTCCTATGCCAGCATGTCCCTTAAAGTCAACTATTATGTACTGTGCAGCTCCCAAGAGACAGGTGGTGCTTTTTGGTGCCTTTCCTCCTCTGGATAAAAAAGAGAACATGGTACTAAAAAGTACACGAAGGCTGATTGGGAATGTGGAGTCCTAATTGATTAGTGATTAGGAATATGCAGTGATCTCCCCTTGGTCCTGGGAAGAGGGTGGGTGAGCGCAGCCTGAGGTGGCACAGTGCTTTCCTGCAGCAGACACAGGGGTGACATCATTCGTGGACGTAGCTCTGGACGGTCCTGCACCCGCTGCTTCCTTGCCCGAGGCATCAGCCAGCCCAGCACTGTTAACATTCCATACAACAGCTCAGCCCTGCCTGTGCACCATGTCCTTTTCTAAGGCCTCACAGCAGAAGACTTGAGTTCCTTAAGTCCCATTTCTGACTCTGTGGGGATCAGGATGAGCCCTTTCCTCTTACGGTGCAGCAATACAGACCTTTAAGGCAATGCTCAGCACCTAATTTTAGACAGTTTAAAGCTGATTATAAACTGCTATGCCTTTGCACTCTGGGTTCCTCTAACAGCATGCCTTTTTGTTAACCTTGTTATTTGACTAACTAGCTGTGAGGTCAAACTACCCTGACCTATCTGATACAGGGGCACAGAAGCTACAGTGCTTACATTGACAACTTTCACAAATGTGGAGCTGTGTTCCTTTGTCATTAACCCAGGGCTGATCTCCCTGAGCTGGAAGAGCTGTAAAGGCTTAGGAGTGACACAGTATCCTTAACTGACCTCAGCATGTACTTGATACCCAGCAGAATGTCTAGTCACATCACAGAACACCAGGCAAATGCAGAACCCAGTGTCAAACTACTTTTTGTCTCCTTGGACATTATTCCCAAGAGCCTTGAACACTGAGCAGCCACTTCCATTTTTATTTTTTATACTTTCCAGAGCTGCCTGTTCCTATGGATGTCTGACATTAAATGTATGTTTCTTCCTACTGTGAGTTATTAAAGTGTGAAATGGATTGCAGATGGGTTTATGATGTTGGAGGAGGACTTTTCCTTCAATGTTTCTTCCTTGGGAGTTTTTGCCCTAGGAGGAACTGAGCCACTAATATGAACAGAATGTGAGACAGACCTCATTCTCCTCTGAAACTGCAAAAGTCTGTTTTCTGTTTTTGCAAATACAGAGCTCACTAAAAGTCATCATATTAGTGCTTAAAGAATGAGAAATCAACCCATGCAACATCTCATAGGAAACGTGGCTTTTGGCAAGGAGCACAGTGGCTGTTTGTGCATGACCGTGGACTGCTTGAGCACATCTCAGCAAGGACTTGCTGCTGCCCTTCCTTCCTGAGCCAGTCCTGGCCTTTGCCTGGCTGCTGCTGCTCTTTCTGTGGGACAATAGTGGATGCCTGGGAGTCCCTGGGCCCCAGGCACTCTCCATCTGCCTGCCTTCCAGCTCAGCACAAAAGTTCTCTTCTCTGCCCTTTTCCAAAGTGGGGAGGAGAAGAGCAAGGTTAGAAACAAAAATACACTGCTTGGTGTAACAGAGAGCTCCCAGAGACAGGAGTGGTAGTGCTGGAGCAGCTGGGACATGCAGTCCCTGGAAAGCATCATCAGGTTCTCCTGTGAGCCCATGGTGTTGGAATGGTGCTGCCAGCACTGCCACGCTGTGAGAGCATTCTGTCATTTCTGTCTCTTCTTTGCAGTGATGACAAGGTAGGTATGAAACTGTGCTCTCAGACACTTGCCATCTTTCTGTTCTGTTTTTTGTACTGTGCCAGTGGAGGGAGGATCTAGATCAGGGTCAGGACTCACCCAAGAGGTTGTTTCTGCTTTGACTCCTCCAGGGCAGTGCTACATTGACTAGCTGGCAACATGGGGATGTATCTGAGTGCAGAGCAGGGCAGCAGTGCACCTCTCCAGGTTTTGCCCTCTTGAGTGGCACAGCCATGAGCTGTTTGGGTTTTTTTTAGTTTTTCCACTAGCTGGTTGCCATCTTTTTCCCACTGTTGAGCAATGCTGTCTTTCTTCTCAAACCTGATGTATGTTTTCTGGACAAATAAGGTATATTTCTTTGCCAGGAAAATGTGATGCATCTCTCTGCTGATAAATATGGTGTGGCTCTTTATCAGAGGCTCCTTAAATGCATAATAAAATGGCCCAGTGTACACACATGGGTCACCTGAACCAATTACCTGTCTGCACACTGATTTATCGGTTGAGGGCTTTTTATGATGCTTGCTTAGAAGGAGAGAGATAGAGCGTGATAAACTCATAAACCCTGTCAGGCTGATGCTTTAGTACAGGATGTGTTGCTGCTGTGTTTTTTAATGTCATTTGAGTCATTCAGTCTCGTTGATATTTCCTTTACATTAATACTTCTGCCTGTCATTAATCCAGTTAGCTGACACAGTGACGTATGGGACTAGGTAGGCACATTATTAGAACTGGAAAACCTATTTTTTTGTCCAGAAATTTTGTCCAGAAATTGTCTTTTATTTCTTTGAAGCCTCTGTGAATGACTAACTAGAACTGGGCCTTCATATTGTCATTTCTCTCTTCCCTGGTATAAAGAGGTTGGGTTATGTGTGGCTGTTACAGGATTTTTATTAACCTGGCTCTTCCAGATATTGTGGGACTTTTTCTCCAGTTAGATTAGCTGAACTGTTCTCTCCTGTTAGCTTTCAGCTAACTGCACCATTGTTAGGTGGCGTAGACACAGTGCACACCAAGGCAGCTGGGAGTGGAGAAGATTTTGGGGGCTGTACCAAAATAACAGCCTAGAAAGCAGCGAAGGACAGAGCCTCTGCAGCTTCCGTTTGTTTTCAGCCTTGCTTCCAGGGAGATCTGCTCTGTCACCTCAGCTGGTGTGAGCTCAGACCAAAGAAACACCCCAGAGCTTCCTCAGTTCCCAATTTAGCTGCAAGCATGTCATGTTCTCTCCAACTCCCCCGCAGTGCTGGGGACCCTGTCACAAGGACAGAGTCCACAAGCCATTAGCCTTTTCCTCTCTGCCGGGAATGTGAGGGAAGGAGTCGATCCATCCTAAAAGGTGGTTTTTAAAGCTTTTTGACCCTCTGATTCAATTAGTTTTCCCATAATAATTATTAGAAAGGAGCCCAGGCATAATACCATGACTCTTTTCCCTACATGCCTGACTTTGAGCTGAAGCATTTACGGAGCAGAATGCAAATTTTTTTGGCCATATGTAGCCATGGTGCAGCTCTGATTTTTGACCTTGTATAGGCTCCTTAACCGTGAAGCTCTGGGACGAGACCCCCTCTCTCAAAGACAGTACTTCCCAGGAGCATGCAGGAGCAGTGTGTATCACTTTAGAACAGGAAGGGTGACCAGCTCACAGCGTGCCCTTTCCCTCCCTTGCCTGTCGTGCAAAGAGATTATGGAGCTACCTTAAATGAGCTCCGGCTAGGACTCTTATCTCGGCCTTTGCAAACTAGCAGAAAGTTGAAGTGATGACAGCAGATAAGGGTGCTCGCTTTTGAAGCTTATTGGCTGGTTCTCTGAACTTTTTTTCCCCCCGGAGAGCCAGTCATTCAGAGGTACAGCTGGCACAGCCTGATTGTTGTGTCCCACGGAGACCATGGAGCGGACACGAGGGGCCGGGGTCTAGAAGGGCAGATCTTGTGTCACGGGCCGGGGTCTAGAAGGGCAGATCTTGTGTCACCAGCCGGCTCAGCTGTGTCACCTGCCTGGGCACAGGACCTGCGTAACGCCGTCAGCTGAGAGAAACGTAGCCTCCTGCTCTGCTTGACCTTTCTTCACCTTGGAGAAGCGCAGAATGGATCGTGGTTGGTAACTGCCCACCTCCTCGGCCTCGGGACAGTGAGGAAAGTTCAGCGGTGCTTGTGGTGGGAGCGAGGGAGCTGGGCTGGTTGGCAGCAGGCTTACACATTAAACCGTCGAATCAAACGCGCGCCGCGCTCTGACGAGAAATGTAACCCGAGCAGAAAGGACACCAGTGTGTTTGAGCACGCTGAGGGATTCTTGTATGACTTGTTACTCTTTCAGTGCTGTAGCCTGAGCAGGTCTTACTGGTTTTTTACCGAAGCGGTGGGAGCTGAATGGGGTGTGGGCTCGTTTCTATTCGTCCACAAGCATCTCTACAATCTTCTCTTCTCTTTTTTAATTCCCCCCTGGATATAAATCAGAGAAATTGTGTCCATCGAGTTTGCTGCCACCTGGGCTCAACCCAGCTGAACCAGTTTTGGAGGATACCCTTGCTGCAATCGTCTGGACGTGCTCCTAGGAGGAGAAGAAACTAAAGGAATTTGGCATCGTTGCCGTAGTTTGAGGAAAAACATTCCTTCTGACTTTGGAGAGAGCTACAAAGAGGATCTGTGTCATGTCCTGATCTCCCTCCATTTTCCTGCTGAGCATGGGGTAACAGTGTGTGACCATGGTGGTCACCCAGTTACAGCTGGAACTGTGCTTCCATGGCAAGAAGCTGAGAGGTTTCACCTGCAAGTTGACCAGGTCAGCCAGTGGATTTCTCCCAGAGACATCATTCTCCATTGCCTCTCAGATTTTTGTGCCCTTCCTCCTGGCTGGCTTGGGAATGGTAGCTGCTGGCCTCTTGATGGATGTTGTTCAAGTAGGTACCTGTGATCAGGCAACCTGTAGTGAGAGGGTGGGCTAAGGCTCTGACCTTGAGCGCTTGAGCTTGTTTGGTTTTAATGAGTGTGGTCCTAGCAGCCAGTCAGCAGTATGGCTGTAGGCTTTTTCTGTGCTGCAGGGACACCATCCATCTCCTTTAGATCAGTAGCTGGGTTCCTTGTGGTGTGGGACACTGGTTGTCAGATGGCTGCCTAGCACTGCTCTGGGTGTGTTAGACTGAGTGCTCCCTTTTCTGTGTGGAGCTGAACACTTTGGTAAAGACTCCTGTGAAGCAACTGGATCAGGCTGCAGCATATTCCCCTGTTGCATGATATCATTTCTTTCCTTCAAAAATTGCTGATAAGGAGATCTAGGTCAGGTTCTTATTAACTACCTGTCTTACTTAGAGGCGAGTTCATGCTTTCAGTTCTTTGCAAACAACCTAATATAATCTTTGGTCTAAAAAGCATTTAGATACTGTGATGAGAGGCATGCCACCATAAAATGATTAGCCTTGCCTACAAACTGAGTGCTTCTTGGGCAGTTCCTGAGGTGGGTATAAATTGAGAGTAACTTCCCCTGACTGCCAGGGAGTGCTGCAGCACTTACACCATTGTGCCCCCAAGCAGGATCTATCCCATCCCTCTTTCCTTTGTACTGGTGGCACAAATAGAAATACAAAATTTGATCTCATTTGGTCATCTCATGCTGGTGGATTTACAAATCAAAAGGCTGGCAGAGTTTCCCAAGGATATATCCTCCACTCTGAGCTCACTGGAGTACATTGGATTCTCTGGCATTAATACCACAGGAGGAGCTAAATATGGATACTTGAATGTTTGGAAAGACAATACCTTGCTTGTTTTTTTCTTGCAATGGAAGAAACAAAGGCAGAGAAATTGAGCTAAAGGGAGCAAAAGGAATATCGAAGAAGGGTTAACTGAAGTGGCACAGGCTCTTTCTGGGCTGTGTTTGTCATCTCCACCTTGTGCTGTGCTTAGGCACAGACCTGTCCTGCAGCATTACAGAAGTTCTCAAACTACCCAAGATGTTATGTTGATAGTTAGCATTTGTCTCAAAGAAGGAGAAAGACATAGCACATACCCACTCTGTACCTTGGAGTCAATAGGTCTTTGTCTTGAAGAAATCCATTCACTTGCTAAGAACTGAGCTGTGTTCAGAAATGTAACTGTATCCAAACTGATGGGAAACACAGGCCATGTATGCATACCTTGCACCTGTCCTTTAAATAACAATGTGCAATCTAGTTTGTGTATTTGCTCACTTGACTCATAGAAACGGGGTCAGGTGTAAACCACGACCACAGGAAGTGTATATTTTGGTGAAGTATGTTGAAATAGAAATGGTCAGTCCATAGGTGCAGCTCTCAGAGGAGGGAGCCCAGTGCATTGAGAGTCACAAATGGCACAGGAGAGATGTTAGTGAGGTGAGCTGCCATGGTATCAACAACCCCACAGATAAAAACAAAACCAGCAGCTGGGAAAATGCAGAGATCTTAGCCTTTAAAGGTTTGGGATATTCTTCTGTGCTTCTTTGTCTTTGAGCTGTTTATTTTCAACTTCCTGCAAGTGTGAGAGATAGAAACTCACAGCCCTGTCCAACTAAAACCTGACTGTTTGTTTGCTTGAGGCCAGGTACCATAAGACTCATATTGCCAGGCATGAGGGCTCACATTCTGAAACTACAGGTTTTTCAAGTCCAGGAGTCTGTGGTTTGCCCATTTTCTAGTGGTTCCTCTGGCTAAGGAATGTTTTACCCTAGTGACTGCAAAACATTCTTAGGAAACTCTGTCTGTCTTGGACAGGGAGATATATGGGCAAGCTTAAGGATGGTATCTAGAGCATAGATAATACTGAGTTTAATCATGCTGCCCTTCTTTTATTACATACAAAATATCTTGAAATAACTTGGTTCTGTGTTGTGAGTCCAGCTGATGCTCTTTTGCAGGGCTCGTATTGCTGTAAAGAGAGCAAAGCGTGAATTGCTCCTTTATATCCTATCAAACTTCACAGGATTTTAGCAGATTCTGAACTGCTCTGGGATGAGACCAAGAACTGTTCATATTATTGTTTAAGAGAAAAATCAACAGAAGAGATTTATCTAGCCCAGCTGACTCTAAGGCTCAGACCTGGGTCTCCCATGCTGTAGGAAAAGGATGCCCAAAGAAGATGTTTGCCATTTTCTCTCCCTGTGTGTGCAGGGGATGCAGTCTCTCTGCAGGGCTGATGGCAAGGCACAGGTTTTTTCCTTTTGGACATTTCTGCCTCTGTTCCAGTGGTCCTTGGCTGCTGGTCCATCTGGATTCTGAGCTGGCTGGCACTGCTGGAGACCTTGCAGGGCCCTGCCAGTGCTTGGCCCACTTTTTTACAGTAAGGTGAAGAATCATTGAAGTTGGCTGATCAGATTTCAAACCAGAGAATTTAGAAGGAAAGCTTCCTTTTCATTTTCCCTTTCCATGCCACTGGAGTGGGACACAGTCCAAATAAAAGTCACAAATATAAGATATCTCTGTCCTTTGTTGACAAAAGCCCGTGAGATGATTAGCTTTGAAAAGGATTTTGAATTGGCTTGCATTTTGTACTCTAGGATATTTTGATCTTTCTGTTGACTTGTTCAGAGCAATGGAAAACCTCTGAGGCTCCTGAGCTGCTCCCATGGGAGATGGATGTCCTGGGGAGGTAACGGGACAGATTGGGTCTGTGAGGACAGTGTGGGGAGCTGCAGCAGGGCTGCACTGAGGCTGGGGGCTGGCTCAGTGCATCCATGATAGCCTCTCTTCCTCTGAGGGACCCCACGAGCAGATCCAGTGCTATGGGTAGAACATGGAATTATTAACCAGGCTTCTTCAGAGCTGAGTTTTAGGGCTGAAACTCCATTATGAACATGTGAAGTGGGGAAGAGTCTCTTTCTGGCTCTGTGTCTGCCTGTCTGGGTTTGCAATGCTGCATGGAATGTTTTTGTTCTTTCTAGGCCAGTTTTCCTCTCAAAGGACAGAGGCATTTCCTAGGCTTTGTCCAGGTGTCTTCATTCAGATAGTCCCTTGCCTGCATGGCTCCAAACTGCCCCACTCAGCCCCTCCTCCAGCTGACAGTCCTGCAACTTGATGGCACTGGCATCATCTGTTTATTCTGTATTTTTGCAGTCACTATCACAATGGAGTCCTGGCTGTTGTGGTATAAATCATTAAGAATCTTTCTTTAGGCTCTTAGTGAGTCACTAATGAGACTCAAATAGAGGCAATTAAGTCAGCTTTTTTTTTTATTAGTACAGTTGTGTGATTATTAATTGTTCAGAGCTTTCAGGTGTAATTATATGTAAGGCAGAGTCTCAAAAATCATACCTCATATGCTGAAACTTCTATTCTGATGGCTTGAGACCTGCAAAATCTATTATGTCACAAGGATTGGAGCTTACCTGGATGTACCAAAGTCATATTTCTCAAAGGTGGCATGCACAGAAAATACAAACAGTTAAGTTCTTCTGTTGCTTTCTATTTATGTCTTTTTATGTGCAAAATATGCAAGGTCTTAAGTATGAATTTCTGCATGCCTGTGTGCTCTAAATGATTGGGAGTTTAACATTGTGACTGTGAAGTCTGTGTTTTCTCCTCTTTCTTTTGAAGGTGTCAAAGATGTGTTTGGATCTTTATTCTTAATTGAAGAGAGAGGAGAGAGGGGGATATGAATCTTTAAAAGAGATGTCCACCCCTAGCTTTTCTCAGCTAGGTATTTAAGTTCCACGTTAACAAATTTAAACAAAACTGTAGTGTGTCAAATAAGGGGAGAATTTTTGTATTGTGGGTTGTTTATGCAACAGTAACATACCTTGAACATTTTGAAACGTGCCTGTTTCCACCCCTCCCAGGAAAAGTGCCTTTTTTATATTGATAATAATGTTTTGCCTGTTATCTGCACTTCTGAGGTGCCTTGCACCACATGCTCAGGACTGGCTCAGCCCAATTTCATTCATCCTGACTGAGAAGGAAGCTGTGAGGTCTTCCCAGCAGACACCACCACCTTCCCACAGCTTCCCATGGCACAGCCCAAGAAAAACACCTGGATACAGGTGTTTATTGTTGCAGCCTGGATATATTTCCTAACAGGCTGGCAGCTGAATGTGTCACCATTTGTTGAGTCTGTCCAACCACCTGGATATTCAGGTTTACAGAATCCCTGTGGATGTGAAAAAGGTGGGTAGGAATGTGCTGGTTTGTTTTGTCCTCTAGTGCCAGAATTCAGGACCACCATGGGTACTAGTCAGTGGCAAGTTGGAAAGAACAAATTGATCCTTCTTGTGATGTGCAGCTAAACTATGGAAATCTGTGTCACAGGATGGCACATGGCTTGGAGGGGGGAGTTTGGATGAGGACCTGAAGGAGAAAGCCTTTCAACACTGGGAAGTGTGCAGAAAACCCCCACCAGCTCAGTAGCCTGTGGCAGACAGTCAGAGTCTGGAAATTGCACAGGAGATTTATCCCATTTACTTGTCATTTTTGTAGATTCTTGTTTCATGCGCCCAAATTGGATTATTGGCAGAGCTAAGGATGGGTTAGATGGACCTTTGATCTGACTCATTGCAGCCACACTTTTTTCCTTGTATTCTGCTCTTAGATGTTGGGCTCGTTACTCTTCCTTCATGCCCCGTTCTGTGATTTCATCCTGATTTAAACCTCTCTGCCTACAGCAGGGCTTTGCCAACACCCTTGAATGCACAGAGGAGGGATGAATTCTATTCCAAGGCACTGTATGGTACAAAAATTAGAGAAGACATGCCAGTCAACAAAGTTTCTTATCTTTTCACATTGTCTGTGGTGTTGCAGCTGGTTCAACAGCTTTGTACAGTTCAGCTGCAGAGGAGCAACAACAGTCAAGATATTGGCCCAGCAGTTTGGCTTGTGAGATATCTTAATTCAAAACCTATTTCCAGCTGTACCAAGAATGTGCTTGGTAACAGAAAGATTTAGGAACTGCCTGTGGAGAAGAGATGCAAAAATCTCGTTCCCTCCCCCCACCAGTCTTAGATGCTTGACTTGAAGTTTGGTAAGAAAAGACAGACACAAGTTCTTGTGAGATCATTTCCCAGATCTTTGATTTTGTTCTTATGAGTTTGGATAGCAGTATAGGTTCCTGTTTCTAGTTTCAGTGCAAAGGATGGAGAACATGCTCTATTTAATTTGGCTTGTGAACCTTAATTGCTTTTAACATTGGTCTTGGCTGATGCTAAAGGCAGGTTTTAATTTGTGGGTTTCCAAAATCTTCTGTTGCCTCCAGAAAGGAAGATCCTTCCTCATTAGGGCAGTGCTTTGTTGTGCATGAGATGAGAAAGAATACTGCAAGCTGAAAATTCCTTCCTTCCCTCCCAAAATGCAAAACATAAAATGCATCAGGGCAGCATCTGGACACCTGGAGGTGGTGAGACAAGCACAGGACACCTGGAGGTGGTGAGACAAGAACCTGCTGCCCTGGGGTGCAGCAGCACAGGACTGGGCAGCACCACAAGCTGAGGTCAGTGCCTTTGTTTCCTTCCAGCACTGGGATGTGTTCCGGACAATTACAGAAGTGTTTATCCTGGTTCCTGCCTTGGTTGGCCTGAAGGGGAATCTGGAGATGACACTGGCATCCAGGCTCTCCACTGCTGTGAGTGCTAACAAGCTGGTGGGGAGTGTTGGGAGGGGGGTGATTAGTAGGAGACATCAGGAGATTCTTCATTTATATAATCACGCTGTGTATGAGAGATGCCCTTTTCTGCTAACTAGAAACTAGTGGGGTGTGAGCATTAAAATAATGTGTTTGCCCTCATTTTGTAACTGGAACAGAGAATTTCCATCTGCACTTCGAAGGTGAATTAATCCCTGGGTGGCCACTTGCTGATATTTGGGGCCCTGTGACACATGAAGGAGACAAAGCCAGGGCTCCACAGCTGTCAGCTTCAGTGCTGGATTGCTTTTCTGTGGGTATTGATCCTTGAGGGCTTCCCAGCAATCCTACCTTGGGGGGAGCAGACTGAGGCTTCTTGGAACCTGCAGCAGCTTTTGCTGCTCTGTATTTGATCTCTTCTATCTCCCTAAGCAATTTTGTTCACTTTGGTCTATTTTATTTTATTATGCCTCAGGAGAAATTGTAACTTACCAGAGCAATTTAGGGGGAACAAGGGACAAAAAATGTTCAGCTTTTTGTCTGTGTGGGCTGTGGTGGATATGCCCACTTCACTTTTAGCTGGGTGCCCTGCAACACCTGTGCACCTCCAGTGTGAGCCTCTGATGCCCCTGGGACACTGGGCGGGTGGAAAGGTGTCAAGAAGGAAGTGCAGGGAAGGCTGGGTGATGGTGACCTGCATTTGCCTCTCTCTGACAGCCCCTTTCCCCCAGGGAGCAGGTGAAACTGCCTTCAGCAGCCACCTGTACCACAGGAACAGCTTTTCAGGGTACCTCTCTTGACTCCTAGGCTAACACTGGACAGATGGATGATGCCCAGAAGCAGTGGAAAATGGCCACCTGCAATTTAGCCCTTATCCAGGTGAGTCACTTCAGCTGGGACATGCAAAAGTCCCTTTTCTCTTGCTATGTTGCAGACCAGCAGCATCTGTTCCAGCAGTGCTGAATGCAGAGCTGGTGATTTGGGGCAGGTATCCTCAACACAGCCAGGCAGAGCCAGGACTTGACCTCTAGTAAAGCTCTGTGTGGCCCCAGAGCTTGTAGTTTAGCTGTAAAACACATCTGGACATTCGTTGCCTTTGTGGACAAACTGAACCAATAAAACTCCTTTTGCAGCAGGAGCTGTGGCACAATCCCTGTTTCACAGCAGCCCCTGGATAAAGCCTGTCATTTCCTGGCACTGTGTGGGAATCAGCCTTGGGCAGGAGGGGAGAGATGGGAGAAATTGCCTCTTGTAAAGGCAATTCTCCTGCTTGTTAAAATCCAGGAGCCAGCCTGGAGTTTGCACATGGCAATACCTCAGGGCTGGCAGCATGTGTCTGTGTGCTTTCCTTATCTCCCTGCACAGCTCCAAGCCTCCCAGGAGTGCAGAGCTGATGGGGAGCCCGTTTTTGTCTTGACCAGGGCTATTCCTCTGCTGGTGGACTCGGTGTCCTTTGCTGAAGTGATATCTGCCCTTTGCAGGCCCCCAGAGATTTTCTGCAAACTTTGTCAGGATTTCTTTTTTGATCTAGTGGAGCCTTGCAGGGATGCTGTTTAAATACTCAATCAGCATCTGTGCCAGGCTTTGCCCTGCAAGCTGTGGCAGTGCTGCAGTGGTGTGCAGCCAGGGCTGCCGGGAGCAGATGTGGGTCAGTGCTCACCAGCTGTCCTTTGGTCCCCAGGTCCAGGCCACTGTGGTGGGACTCCTGGCTGCTGTGGCTGCTGTGATCCTGGGAGCCATCTCCAAGGGCTCTGTGGAGCTGAGCCAGGCTGCTGTGCTGTGTGCCAGCAGTGTGACCACGGCCTTCATAGCTGCACTCTCCCTTGGTGAGTGGTTCTGCTTCCTCTGGTCAAACATGCAGCACTCAGGGAGGGGAATGAACTGTCCCTGTTCCACCAGGAGGCCCAGCTGGCATCCCTCTGGTCTGGCAGAGGGAGGTGGGATGCAGGGAGCTGTGTCTGCTGCTTTCATCCTCTCTGCATCCTGCCTTTGCTTCTCTTCCCCCATGATCTGTTGCTCTCAGCATCCACAAGCAGCAATCAAAATGTTCTTCACCTGACACATGAAAAATACCCCAAGCTGTGCATGGCTGTACAAACACCCCCCACTCCGTGTCTCTGAGGTGTCACACGAGCCATCTACACTGTCCCTTTCCCAGGGGAGGGTGAAATAATGTCACCAGGGAGTGGAGGGTCTGTTAGCAGACAAATCCAGATCACGCTCAAGATGGACTTGGGTCACCCCACACCCTGAGCAGAGCTGTGGCTCACACAGTAGCCTGCTGTGAGCTGGGAACAGGCAGTCCTCTCCCCTGGCTCTTCCTCTTCCAGAGGAATGTGATGGTCTGGGCAGTAGGAGCTGTTCTGAGTGGCCTGAAGAGCTCCAGTTTGTAGGTCTGCCATAGGAGGGCAGCATGATACCCTGAATAGAGCAGCTGGCACGAAGGATACTGCAAGTTTTCTAAATGAAAGGGACAAGTTAGAACAACTGCATATCCTGAAGCTGGAGTCAAAGGCTGACTGCAGATGCCTTTGATGAAAAACGTGGGATGAGGCAGTTGTTAAAAACCAGCAGCTCAGCTTTCATTACTCTTCCCTACAATCTCCCTGCTTGGTGTGCTACAGAGAGGCTTTGCTGCTGCACTGTCTCAGGTTTGACACCAGATTTTTCCCTGGACATGTCACAGGCAGCCTGTGTGTGGGTGTGCACGAGGGGAAGCCGCTGCTTTTATGGCCAGGGAGGGAAGCAGCATGAACTGTAGTGAGGGGAGGGGAGTGTGGGTGTCTGGGAGGGCTGCTGTGGAAAGGTCATGTTCTGTGAGGATGTGTTTTGTGTTAGGGATGCTGTATCAGGGAAGATGCATATGTAGCATTTCTTGGGGTAGAACTGATGCTCCTGTGCGTGCTCAGCTTTGGAGGGGCTGTGTAGACAGGCACAGAGAGGTTGTGAGCTAGAGGGAATCACCATTTCTTGGGCTTCCTTTGGTGCAGCCTGTCAGCCACAGAAGGACTTTGAAGTGATGTCTTATGTCCTGTCTCAAGGCTGCCTTTGCTAGTCAGCAGTGGAGCCTGGCCAGGGCTTATTCCAGGTGCTTCTTCCACAGGCCTGTGAGAGATCTGATAGCTGAGGGATTCCCACATGGTCACCACGGTTTGGGGTTTGTGTTCCTAAATTTACTTGGGCGAGCAAAACCTCTCTTGTCCCCAGCAATGCTGAAAAGCAGCTCAATATTCCAGGGGCACCGCAGAGGACAAAGGAATAGATGTGGGCCACCACCATAACCCCTTGCCTCAGGAGCTGCTCACAGCATCAATATCCACCCAGTGCAAATTAAAGCAGCCCCAAGGGCTCTGGGACATGAGGGCTCAGTCTGATGGCTGGGCTGAAAGGCTAATGCAGGCTACTGTAAGGAAGCTCACAGCTCCTTGGTGATTCAAACTTTGAGAAATTTCAGTCTAATATGGAAAATATCTTTGTGCTGTGGAATCCAGAGGAGGGGATGGCACCAAGAGGCTGCTGCATGCCTGCTGTGTGCTTATCTATGAGTGTGCTTCGTGCCTGGTCCTGCTTCAAGGCAGCAAAGATTAGGCTGCTCAGGAGGGGAGCTTCTACATTTGGGCTGCCTGCTGGTATCTGCTTTGATCCCTGGAATTTGCTTGTGTGCCTCTGGGCCCTTGGTGCAGTTTATAAGGACAGAGTCGTGCACTTCAGGTTGGTGAAAACAAAAGGACAAATTCCTGGGGGGGTCCAGTTTCCAGCTGCATGGTGCTGTTGTGGGTAACGTGCTTCTTGCTTCTCTTAGACCCCCTTCTCTGGTCCCTCTGGAACCACAACAGCAGCTCTGGGGTAAAACACAGCCAAATGCACTCTCTGATGCCTGCTCTGTGTCTTCTCTAGGTCTGGTGATGATTGGTGTGATCATTGGAGCAAGGAAAGTTGGGATCAATCCAGACAACGTCGCCACACCCATAGCAGCGAGCCTGGGAGATTTGATAACCCTTTCCCTCCTCGCAGGAATCAGCAGCACACTCTTCAAATACATAGGTACAGTGTTCAGCAGGGAACTGCAGCTCAGCCAGGGAGCTCACAAATCCTTGGGAAATTACTGCAGGCTGCCTCAGCAATTCTGGCATGATTCAGAATGGAGGCTCTCATGCCACTGGGGTAGAAAAATGACCAAAGAGGTTTTTTCCAGACTGTCTTTTAGTAACAAACTGGAAGGCAGAGCCTAGTAAACACAACTGGGATTTGTCAAAGAAATGACCAACATGTATTGTGCAGCTTTGGAACAGGAGGCTGACATATGTGACACTGACTCTGTTCCTCGATCTGTCACTAGCCAGGCAAAACTACTTCCTGTGCATGGGTAACAGCAGCGCCTTCTTCACAAGGCAATTTCAGGGTTTTGGCACTGGTAAAATATTCTTGTATTCTCTCACATGGAGAGTCATGGATGAACAAGATATTCAGTTGGAGGGAAGTAGTCTGCAGTGTTTTGTGCCTGCAGGACTCTGAGTAGGAGCTGTGGTCTGAGGTTGGCTGTGCTGCTGGTTGCCAAAGGCTTGGGCATCTGATGACCCTCAGAAGTTCAAAACATTGGTGATATATGTCTGTTGCTTTTAAAGTGTTAGGCCATTTACTGTGAGCCTAAGCTAGAACAGAAACGGGAAAATAAAAAGATCCAGCAAACTCAATTCCATTTGAAACCCAAACTGTTGCTTCAGACTGAGCAGAAGCAGTGAGGCAGCTGTTCTCAGTTTGCATAACTCATTCCATGTGCAAGCACAAGTGAGGGAGTGAAGGAGCCCACACTGCAGGGAGAGGCCTATGAATTTCTTCCATCCTGTCCTCTTTGAGCTTCAAAGGTGCTTTTTTTAAATAGGATTTTTCCATGATGCCTTTGCACCTGCCTCTGTAAAGCTAATCTATCTTTCAGTTGCTGTGTCTCAGATAATATCTCCCAGGGAGCACAGGGCAGAACAACATGATAACCTCTATGGCTGTGACCAGAGAGCATTTCTGGGGTTGCCAGAGTGGTTTAAAGAGCCTCTTGAGATGGAAAATAGTCAGCACACAGACACCAAGTCATTGGGAGCATGAAGTGAAGCAGGTAGAAGGATGGCACTGCTGATGGTGCTTGAACAAATCCATTTCCCTGCCCAGTGTGTAATAAGGTGCAGGTCACAGTCTAAAAACTTCTGGGCCTACCAAAATGTGTATGTATCCTTCAGAAATACTGATGAGCCTGTAAAGTTTGAAGTACTGTGTGCCACCTGGTGCAGCACCTTCTCCTTCTGCAGAATATCCCCTTGCCAGAGAAGATTCTCAATTTTTTTTTAAAAATTGCCTCTGGTCCTTCTCAGTCCTGCATAAAGGAGATACAAACTGTGCCAAAGGGTTTCAGCTTGCTTATGGGCTGCCTGTGAGAGAATGCAGCAGAACTGGAATGTGGAGCCTGAAGACCATTCATCCTGCCAGGAGCCTTTCTGTGGGCTCTGGTAAGGTTTGATCAACTCCAGTGCTCTGTGCCTGCATTATTTAAGAAGGAATTAATTGCTCAAAACAACATGTGGTGTGGGTAAGAGACCCAGTTCAGCAGCTGAGTCTGTCATACAACCCACCTGTCCTGGATGACTCCAGAGGGTAAAGTGCACTGACAAAACCCTTGACTCCCAGGAGGAGTTGCATTTCAGTCCCACTGAAGCCTCTCAGGAAGAGTTGCACCTCTTTGTGTCAGAGCCTTTCACTCCCAGAAGATGCCATCACGTCAGTGCTGTCTCATCCAGGTAGCCCAAGGCCTTGGCAATGGTGTTTTTAAAAATGCACACTTTGAGCTGCTTCATCTCCCAGATTACCTGCAAAGCCAGCGTTACATCCCACTGCCTTTGGCCCCAGCTCAGAGACCAGATGGAGAGCTTTGTTGAAGAAGCATTTTTGTATCAAAAGGGTTGGCATCAGCCCCATTGCTCGAAGGTGTTTCTCATGCTTCTGAGTCATGTTTATTTTCTTTTAGTGCTGCACATCCACTTATTTTTTAATTTCTTTGCTTCTAAAGATCACTCCAAGGCTATGCCTCTGCTGAATGGAAAAAGCACCTAATGGAAACACATGCAAGCTAGCACAAAAGAAACCCCAGATTTGAACTGGCTTATATATGCCAGAGAACATTTGTTCCTATAGAGCAGACCAGCTGCTCAGCAATTCTGCTAGCTTGCCTCCTAAAGTACTTCTGTCCTCTTGTTTTAAGTGAAGGTATGAGGTGTCTGCCCTGAGTGGGATACAGCTTCCACACAGGAGTTTCCCCCTTGCCCTGCTGTTTGATTTGTACCCTGAAGCCAGAAATTTTGCAACTTTTTGTCTTTCTTAGTTGGAGACGGAATTGGAGAATTGTTCGTCTTCAACTAGAACTTGCTTTGAATCCTGCTGGTTTGCAAACAGCATCCTCTAGCAGTGAATTTCAGGCATTAATTATGGATTTCTGTGGTGGAATGAGATGGTTTTGTGGGGACTATCATGCTTCATGTGATTTTTTCCTCTAACATAACTCAGTTGGAGCAAGAGTCCTGCTGCACTTCTTCCCATCTTTGTGCATTACAATTTTGGCAACCAGTGAAGCTGCGGGTATTTAATTCAAAATTTCTTTTCCTTGCCAGATGTGAAGTACCTTTCTCCTCTGATCTGTGCTGTGTTCATTGTCATGATCCCTCTCTGGGTTGCTATTGCCAAGCAAAGTCCTTCCCTGGCTGAAGTCCTGAAGTCTGGGTGGCAGCCGGTCATTGTTGCCATGAGCATCAGCAGGTAAGCGAGGCACGGCTCCCAGCCCTGTGTGCACACTGCAGAGACACCCTGGGCTCCCTTATTGGGACACCAAAGGTGACACTGGCAGGGACAGCAGCAGGGTCTTCTCAGCCATTGGTGTCTCTCCAACAGTCTCTTCTGAGTCTGTAAAGTTTGAAGTACTGTGTGCCACCTGGTGCAGCACCTTCTCCTTCTGCAGAATATCCTTTTGCCAGAGAAGATTCTCAATTTATTTTTTAAAAATTGCCTCTGGTCCTTCTCAGTCCTGCATAAAGGAGATACAAACTGTGCCAAAGGGTTTCAGTCTGTCTCTCTTATTTGCGAGACAGCTGATAAGGAGCCCCCATAGGACTGGGAAAAGCAAATCATTCTAAGTCTCACTCACACATCCAGGCACCACATGGGTGAAAGCCAGGAAACGGAAAGCACAGATGATGATCATCACAAATTGTCAGGCTTTGATCATCACAAACTGTCAGGCTTCAACCTCATTCTTATCCAGCTGTAAAGAGAAAATACTGGTAAATGTAAAGCCAGGTAGTTCCTTCTTCCTGTGCTACATCTTTCAGCTGAGATCTGGAAAAGAATTTTTAAAACCTGCTAAGTCTAGTAGAGAAGTGTAACAAAACTTTGTGGGAGGATGATAATGCTTTCCTAACTACTACCAGTTTTGCTTGGGGTGGGCAAGGAGGTCCTTCTGAACTCATTATGCCATTAACAAAATCTGTAAGGCTTTCTGTAGGTGGAAGCTGAGCTATAAAAGGAGGGCATGGTGAACAGCCCAGCCCTGGCAATGGGGAAGATGCAGGAACCCATGGCAGTGTGCTATTTTCAGTGTAGGAATTGCCCTGGGTAAAGATTGGTCCAACCTCATTTACTGTCCTTTTCTTAACAGCATTGGTGGGCTCATCCTGGACAAAACTGTAACTGACCCAAACTTTGAAGGCATGGCAGTTTTCACACCTGTGATTAATGGTAGGTTGGGCATGGGGGTTCTATGCATGCTTTCTTTTATACCTCCCCTTCCTCCCAAGGCTTCTGGCATCCACCATTGCCCCTAAATAGAGATCAAGTGTTCAATTCCCTGCTCACATCATGAGTGGAAGTGAAGCTACTGGTCCCCATCACGTTCCTGCTTATGTTTTGAAGTGTCTCTGGAGCAAAATAGCAGTGAGGACAGAGCTGTGCAAAAAAAGGTTAACAGCATCTCTGAGAGCTATGTTGACACTTTTCATAAAATCAGACCTATGGGGATGTCACAATAAATCCATTTTCCCTTGTTTCCTTCCGTCCACTCAGTGATTTGTGCAGTTCAATTATCCCTTATAAAGAATGTTGATAACTTTTAATATAATTAAATTATACATGTGTGTGTATCTGAGAGATTATAAGCATGGATTGGATATAATTTGATTTATATATATCTCAACATATTCTGTGTGTATATTAAATTATATTATAGTATATTATATTAATGCATGAAATAAATATATATATCTTTATATATATATATAAAGATTATATGCATGGATTGGATATAATTGGATTTTTATATATATATCGCAATATATTTTGTGTGTATATTTATATTTATATTTGTATTTATATTTATATGAGATAAATATATATCTTTATATATATAAAGATTATATGCATGGATTGGATATAATTAGATTTTTATATATATATCTCAACATATTTTGTGTATATATTTATAGATATTTATATTTATATTTATATTTATATTTATATTTATATTCACAGTACTTTTATACACACACCTATCAGCACAAACTGCTGGGCATCCTGGTATCACTGAAGATCCACTAGCCTATTTTTCTGCTATTATAACATTCTTGTAGGACAGGCCCATTCCAAGGGAAACCCAGGTTCCTAGGGCCTTGTGCCACCCTCGTGGTGTCCTGTTGCAGTGCTAGAGGGTGTCACCCAGCTGCCACCTTCCTGGATCTGCATAAGGACAACCACCTTGCTGACAAACCCTTTCCAGCATGGTTACCCAAGGAGCCTGCTTGGGAAAGTCAGCAGCCATTTAGCTGAGCAATGACAGCCCCAGAGCTGGCTCTGTGGGGACAGGTGCCCCGTTTGGCAGAGCTGCTGGCAGAGGGGTGCAGTGCTCTGTGTCTCTGCACAGGCAGCTCTTCCCTCTGCCTGTGCAAAGCGTGGCAGCGCATGGCTCAGGTCCCATCTTCAGCTACAGTGAGACAACCTGAGTATTTTCACTTTGATTCCCATCTGAATCTCACAGTTAATGATGACTTCTTCTCCAAGGAAGGGAAGGCATGAGAAGTCTGTAGCATCTGGCTCACCATTTTCTTTTCTGTGGCATTTCCACCCTGAAAATACTTAGGGTGGTGGAAGTTTGCTTCACAGATCATTATCCCTCTGTAGCTGCTTTTTTATGTTTGCTGCAATTAATCAGTCTGGAATGAATTAATTTACTTTAATTAGCTAACATTTTTGGGTTCTAATTCATTCTAAAGATTCTTTCTCATTTAAAAAGTGTGTTAGGTACCTTCAGACAGACATATAATCACTCTCTGTGATGTTTTGTTGTCTTTCAAACAATAATGGTTCTCTGAGTAAGTCCAAGAAGTGGCCATGAGCAGCATGTGCACTGCTTTCCCCAGGTGTTGCTCACAGGCTGTGTCCAACCAGGTGCAGTTACATTGTCTTCAGAGGCCACATCCAGTGCTGGGGAGAAAGGGAAAATGTTTTCAGCCAGCAGTCAGAAGAACACAATTACTGGAGCCTTCCTGATTTTTAGGAGCTGTTCCTGCAAAGTGAATAGTGCAGCACCCCTAGGGATGCAGGGATCAGGTTTTCTCTTTCTCTCACTGCCGCTCTCAGTGAATGCACATTGACTCACCTTACGCTGGGTTTTGGACTGATGTTTCCTGCTGTGGTGAAGGTGGTTTACAGGTTTTCTGTGTTTTGTCCTCACAGGTGTTGGAGGGAATCTGGTGGCCATCCAAGCTAGCCGAATTTCTACATTCCTGCACTTCTGGAGCATGCCTGGAGTTTTGCCGTACAAGATGAGGCAGAACTGGCCCAACCCATGCACCACATTCTTCTCATCAGGTAGACCCTGAACCCTTGGTGTCCGTGTCTCAAGGCCTGTCATCACAGATAGTTCCTTTCCCAAGCCTGGCTGGTGAAGGACTAGCTGGGTTTCAAAGGCAGAACTTTCCCCTTCCTCAGAGAATACTCAGATCGGAGAGGAAGCATCCTTGCAGTGGGCAGCATGAAAAAAAGGCTTAAGGCATATTTGATCACTGGCATGCAAAGAAAGTGGCCTTCAGGGAGCACTAAAGAAAGTAATTGAAGAAGAATCTTAGATTTGATCTAACAGAAAGTCGTTTTAATGGCCAGCCTACAGCCATCACCTGTGGACAGAGCAGTGAACAGACCATAATCTTGCTGAAAATCAGCAATTCCTCCATCTTCAGCACTGGAAATACTTGAGAATCAGCAAAACTCAATTTTGGGTCTGTTGTCTTTATAGAGTTCCTCTTGATTTTCCCTGTTAGGTTGAGAGTTAGTGCTAGATCAAGCTATAAACTGGGAAAATCTGTTGCAGTGAGGCAGAGCAGAAGTTGTGGGAGGCAGGGAGCAGCTGAGAGGAGTGTTTGCAAGAATCAGAGTGGATCAGCAGGGAGCACAAAGCCTTTGGCATGCAGTTTCAGTGCTAGACAAAGCCGCTGGGCTGATCCTACGTTTGTGTGATCTAGAGAAGGCATTAGCAATGAGCTTGGTGGGAGGGGGCAGCCCCAGGTTCATGCATTAAAATCTGCAGTGTCCTGTCCTCCCCTCAGCCTCCCCAGCTGCTGTTACCCCTGCTTCTGTCTCTGCTCTGCAGGGGTGAATTCCAAGTCAGCCCGGGTCCTGTTCCTCCTGGTGATCCCAGGGCACCTCGTGTTCCTCTACACCATCCACCTGCTGCAGGGAGGCCACACATCCCTGTCCTTCACCTTTGTGATGTTCTATCTGGCTGCTGCTTTGCTGCAGGTAAACCCCAAACTCTCATCCGAAAGGAATCTATCAGATAACATAAAACCAGCCTTCTCCAGGTTAAAAAGGAGTCACAGTAAAACATTCAGCAGCAGCCTCTGTTTCCTGTAATTTCAGGTGTGCTTCTGCCAAGACTCATGTACATTCTGTAGCTCCAGTAATTCTTCACCCAAATTGCCAGGCTCTAGTTTCTCACGTGAGCACAACTGTGCTTTAGGGTGAGTGAGGGATCAGGTGTGAGAGGAGGAAAAAGTTCTCAACATCCACTGAGCTGCAGTAAGTGTGCAAAAACACACTTAGCAAGAAGTACCTTGCTTTAAAATGTTCATTCCTTGAGTCTCTAAGCTCCAAGTATTTCCAGGCTTCCACTACTCACCCCAGAAAGGTGAGAAGCAGTGAACTGCAGCCAGCAGGTTTCCCCACCCATTTTGGAGACCACTGTCACATTTTATGGTGAAGACCTAAGGAATCCCTCTGGGCAGGGCCATGTGGGCAAAAGACAAAGGGAAAGCCCAGGCCCTGAGCAGTTCATCTTCAAAAGTAAAAGTTCCTGATAGGCAATGGGCAGATAATCTGATTTGTTCTGCTTGTTCCCTTTTACTGCTTTTCCTGCCCTGTAAAGTTTATTTTTCTCACTCAGAAATGCATGTGGCTGTTGCCTGAACTCACAGAGGCTCTGACTTCACTTGCCCTTTTAAATGAGTGATTCATTGATTTGCATGATGAGGTGGCTGACTCTCACTTTGCCTTACAAGCAGCCTTGTGTCTGAGGGTGAATTCCTTGTGTGTGTAAACAATCAGTTTTTCTCGACCTGTGCACAGCCCTAAGCCCAGAAGCACAGCCACAGTTTAAAGGAAAATATTTGTTCTTCTCTTTATGCATTGAGGTAACTCCTCAACCAAAGCCAAGCATGGAAATACAAGAATAAATGACAGCATAAAGAGCAGCATCCCAGCAACACCACTGATCCCAAGAGATTCCCATGGAGGCCAGTGGAGGAGGGTACACTCAGCCTGGCCCTTTCCCCCCCTCTGTTATACTTTATAAAGAAAGACAGAAAGAAAGAGGGTTTGGGGGAAAGTTTGGGTCAGTTGGAGGAAGCCCAAGATCAGAGGCCCAGAAAACATGACCTCAGAGGAGTGATGGAATGGTCTGGGGTTAACTAGTCCGAAGTAGAGAGACTTGGGAAAAGTCTGGTTAACAGCCTTTAAACTGCCAGATTTCTGTAGGAAGGGACAGAATAACATTTGCTATGTGGTCATTAGGGGAGGAAACATGAAATCATGGATTTCAAATGGAAAAAGGCAGATTTATATTAGGCCTTGGGAAAAAACAAAAATGGGGGGAAAAAAGCTATGGGGCTGATTGCATAGAGTGTGGCACCTCCAACTGTGAGGGTTGTTTAGCACAAGTTAAACAAAATTTCCATCAGGAAAGATGTGGATGTATTTGATCCTGAATTGAGGAAGACAAATGATCTATGTAAAACTCTCGAGTTTCCAGCCAGCTTTAGTTTCTGTGATTCTGTTATTTAATTTACTTCCCCCATCTCTTCTCCTCCCTTTCTCCCAACCCAGCTTGCAGTTTTCACCTTTAGAAATGCTGCCTCAGGCTTTGCTTCCTGATGTGCTGTGGTCTCCCATGGAGGGACCACAGATGTGGGGTGCAAATTCTCTCTCCCGTCTTAATTCAATTAACTAGACAGTCTTTAATCTTTAACCGAAGTATTTTTTTCTGCCATCTGTTTATCAGAATTGGGAATGTAATAAGAATGAAAAGAAATCACAACAAAGATTTTTAAACTGTTGAGATGAAAAAAAAAGATTTTTTTGTTCATGTCAGTTCTGCTTGGGATAGCTTTGATGTAAAAACTGCCTCAAACTCCAGTTGTCCACTGAGACTTTTAGGAAAAACAAAGTAGACATGATCTGAATTACTAATGGAAAAAAGGATGAAGAGAAAAGAGTCTGGCTATGAACTTGTCCTTTGGGGTTGCCTGCATATTCACAGAAACCCTTCATCTGGTGGAGTGGGTGGGAGCACTCCCATTCAGGGCACAGGAGTAGGAGCTGTACCTTTGGGAGATGCTTTTGGTGTGGCCAGGCTCTGGTTTGGGCAGGCAGTGCTGGTGAGCAGTTCAGGCAGGGTTTCTGCACTTGTGGCTGGCAGCAGAGGGCTGTGGCACTGTGGGTTATGTGATGCCTTAGGGTAGGAGCCAGCTACACCCATGCCATGCCATGCCATGCCATGCCATGCCATGCCATGCCATGCCATGCCATGCCATGCCATGCCATGCCATGCCATGCCATGCCATGCCATGCCATGCCATGCCATCCCATCCCAGTGAGGAATCTCAGCTCTCTGGGGAAGGTGTGAATGCTCAGTGATCTCTCTAGCTCTGTCTCCCTGGCCACGGCCACGTCACTTTGGCTCTGAGCCCAGGGTTTGTCTGTTACCTTCTCTCTGCCCTCCTCTCTTGCCTGTCCCAGGTGGGGATCCTGCTCTACGTGGCTGACCTGATTGTGCGCCTGATGTGGAGGAAGGCTCTGGACCCAGACAATTTCTCCATCCCCTACCTCACTGCCCTGGGGGACCTCCTGGGCACTGGATTCCTGGCCATCTGTTTCCGCCTGGTCTGGCTCATCCATGGCACAGACATGAACCTGGGCAACTGAGAGTCCCCGTGCTGCTCTCATCCCTCGTGTGACACGGTGCTTCCCTGCGGGCCACGGGGTTGCCTGGCACTCCGTGCTGGCTCACCTGGCTGGGCTGGGCCTCCCCTGCCACCCTGCCACCCACCTGCCCTCCCCACCGTGCCTTACAGCCCCGAGGAATCAGCACCCACAAACTCCTGCCCTTGCAAGGGAGCAAAGCGGGTTTAAGGAGCACCCCCTGCTCACACCTGCACCTGGCAAACAGGGCAACAAGGAGCATTTGGGCCACTGGGGAGGAAGGAAGGAAGGAGCATTTGGGCCGTGGTCTCAATCCCCAGCACTGAGACAGCCCCGAGGCTGCTCCAAAGCCTGCCGAGCTCACTGCGTCTGATCCTGCAAGTGGATGTTGCAGCCCCTCCATCAGACTCTGACTTTCTACCAAGGGAAATTCTTTATTCACCCCACTTCTCTCCTGCTCCTGGAGTAGCAGAGCAACCAGGTCAGAGGCTCAGGATCTGAGGCAATGAGCTGCTGGCTCATGCCCAGTGGGAGGTTACCTAGGGATACCACCTACCTGCCCTGACAGCATCGCTGGTGTCTGACCAGAAAGCTGGTTAGATTGCGTTTTGGGGGCAGGAAGGTTTGTTTTTACGGTTTATGAAATGTCCAGTAGTTAAAATGTTTATAGAAACGCACACATAAATAAAGTGGGTAAAAAAAAAAAAAAAGAGTAATGCTGTGGATTTGTAGGTTGCTTTTTTCTTGCCACGACTCTGCCTGTTTTTAGTTCTAACTTGTCAGGTAGAACTTCTTGTTTTTTTCTCATCCAGTCAGGGTTGGACAACACAATTTTAATAGGGTTTCAGAAAAATCAGTGTTTCCTAACAAAGAATGTCCACATGTTTCAGGTTAGAATTAAAGCCTCTCCCACAGTCATCATCCACTCATTAACAACTGCTCTGGAATGAGTCCAGGACCTGCCTCTGTTGGTTTGGGTGACAATCAGGCACAAGGCTGTGGCCAGTGACTCCTCAGGCTCTTGCTCCAGGGTGGCAGTCTGGTGCTACCAAGGATATGTCAGGGAGGCTCTTGGGGCTGGGAGCAGCCAGTTCTCACTGAAATTCAAGAAGCACTAGAGTCTCCAAATAATAAGATGCTGAAGAGTCAGGAGCTGAGGAGATGGATCAAACTTTGAAAAATGTCACTAGGCCTCACCTTTATTAATTATCTGCCTCTTTGTTGGAGAAGGGAAAAGGGGAGGTCAAGTCCCCCATGATGCCTTATTCAAGGACCTGGCCAGCTCTAAAACACTTGAACCTCAGCTGTGTTGAGTGCCTGCTGGCCTTGGGTGTTTCATTGCTCCCAGTTTTGCTCTGGTGTCCCAGAGCCACTGCAGAGCTGAAGCCCCTGCATGGCTTCCACACATGGCTGAAGGTCCCTAACAGTGAAAGCTGAGCAGCTCTGGGCTCCTAGGCATGGGGAAAAGCACTCCCTGAAAAAAAAAAGAGCTGTAGCCTCCCCTTTCCCTAGGTTTCCTCTTCCTTGTTTTGTCCTGAAGGACAAATTGCCTGGTGCTGCTGAGCTGGAGGGGCTGTGCACAGCAGCTCCCTGGCAGGGAGGTTTCAGCACACACTGCCCTGCCTTGGGTGTCACTGCTTTATCCCCTGCTGCAGGCGGTGGGGAAAGCAAAGCATCTGGCTGCCAGTCCCAGTTTGAGGGGCACCTTGGAGGATGTGTACATATATATTTTAATACATATATATTTTAATAACTTCAGCTTAGTGCTTCACTTTGTATAGATTTAATAGCTCAAATTTGGCACTGGCTTGAGCAGCCCTGGCAAGTAACTCCTCGTGCCTCAACACCATGTTTCCTCCTCCTTGCTGCATCGTCCCCACCACCTCAGAGAGGTTCTCTCTGGAGCTTGGTGCTTGTGCTGGTCTTCTGAATCAGGGAAGATTGGTGCTAAAGGCAGGCTGCTGGGGACACCCCAGCCCTCAACAGGATCCTGAACATGTGAAACTCCTTCTGCTTTTCTCTTATTAACACAGATTTGGCCCTGCTTCCTCTAATCCTGCAAAAGACCTAGCCTGGAGCCAGTGACTGGTGCAAGGGACTTCGGTCACACTCTTCCAGCATCAAATCCCAGGGCCCAATGCACAGGTGCTTCTCTGCTGTGTGCTTGCAGCAAAGCCCTGGCACTGGCATGACCCTTCACTGGGGTATTTCTGGGCAGAACTCAGCCTAATCTGGTTGTCACTGTTGACAGAGGACAGGGATGGGAACACGGAATGGATGCCATCTGTGTCCTACTTGTGGGACTCAGCTGTGCCAAGCTGACCCATGCTGCCCCTTGCCTGTGCTGGGCTTGGGGGTTGCCCCCCTGCAGGAGGCTCTGGGGCTCAGAGGTGGTGTGGGGAAATGACAGAGGGCACAGCAAGATGTGCTGCTCTCCAGGGCACCCCTTGGTGGGCAGCCAAGCTTCAGCCTTGTGCCTTTGGACTTAATGCAGGGAATGCACTTAAGACTTAAAATTGCTTCCAGCCTCAAGAGAAATGATATAACCAAAGGAAATGGTTTCAATAAAAGGGGATTTTTTTCTTTTTTCTTTTTTTTTTTTTTTGAGGGCAGTGAGAGGCTAGTTATTTGGCTGCTCAGCCTGTTTACTCTTTCCTCTTTTTTTTCTTGTCTGTGCAAATGAGAAAGGGTCTTTGCTAACAAAGCTGATATGCAACCCTGGAGCACAGCTTGGATCAGCATTCCTGTGACTCTATCTGAACTTGCTCCTCTAAGAAAGCACCCCCAGCCCTCCCAGTGAGTGGGCAGCACTGCTCTGTCCCCTGGCACCAGCTGCCCCAGCCATCCCAGCAGGGCCAGAAGCCCCTGAGTTGTCCAGGCATCCTTCCCCTTCCCTCCCCTAAAAGCAGAAATTTGATGCTTAAATACCTGCAGGCCCCTCAGTTTCTAAGAATTTTCAGTACATCACAGCAGGCCCTACCTGGTTTTATGCTCCCTGTGGTGCTGTGTTGGAGCAATTTGGCCAGGGAGGAGATTTGGTTATGGGGTTGTTTGACGCCCTTTTCCTCCACAGATTTCAGTTTCAGAGCAGACTTGTGTGGGTAGCAGAGCCCAGACAGGGTGGGGACATTTCACAGGGATTTCTGTCTAACCCAGCAGGGAAATCACTGCCAGCCTGGCTTTTCTGCTGCTGTGTCTGTGTCATTGCTGTGCCCAGCTTGTCACTGGGCTGCACCCACCCTGCCGGAGACACCAGCACCTCAGTTTCAGCTGACAGTGACTTTTATTTGTATTTAGTCCTCCTTGTATTTAGCTCCCAAATAAGCAATAGCATTAAAAAAAAGGAGGAGGTGGAAGAAGAGAGCTTCTTTTGTGGTGCTCTTTAGTCTGTGGCTGCTGACCTGCCCCTTTGGGCTCAGTGCTGGTCCTGAGAAACCCATCCAGTGCTGTGGGATGCTTGTGGAAGGCTTACCTTGCTGTAATCTTTAGAGGGAATAAAGGAAAATGTGGAGTGTTGGCAGAGAATGAGATTGGCTGGTTTTGAACCCTGTGCAGCCATCAGCCAGCTGATCTAGACTCCGGTAGTGGGCAGTGAAACAATAGATTTTTTTTTTTAGTGTTCCATGGTTTTATTTCCCACTGTATTAGCAGAGCAGGTAGGCTCACTCCTGACATCAGCCACTAGCTGTGCCCCAATAAAATCTCAGGTTCGTGTCAGTGTTGTGGGATGGGGCTGAGGAAGAGCACTGGAGTTTGGGAGGGGGTGGGTGCCTACCCTGGAGCACCACAGGTGTTGGGGGTGCTGCTGGGGTGGCTGCTGAGACCTTGGGGAGATCCCAGATGAACCAGGGAGGAAGGTCAGTCAGGGGTTCCCCCATTCCTGGGTGCATGAGGGTTTTTCTTTGCAGGCAAAGAAGGGGCTGTCACTGTCTGTAGATGAAGATGGGAACAGGGCTTTGTTTTCAGGGAGAGTCAAATAATTTCTTTTTCTACCCCCACTGCTTCCACTCACTGCCTCCATCCTAACACAGTAATTTTCCAGAAACTCTCTGAGATGGAGCTTCCTTACCAGGGACAAGCAAAGTGCCAGCCAGCAAACACAGTAAGTCTGAAAAGCCTCCTTCAAGGGAGACACTGCTTCCAAGACATACTTGAACACACTTTTTTTTTTTTTTCGTTTCAATCACAGTCTATTTAATCCTCCAGCTGGTAAACAACCCAATCTATGGTGCACAGGAAAGTCTGGAAGGAAACCTCTTGATCACTGAAGCTCCATTTTGTTCCACTGGAAGGAGAAACTCAACAGCTTCACATGGGCCATGAGGGATGGGGCCAGGAGCTCCACAGCACAGCAAACGCACAGCACAGGCAGCGTGCTCAGCACTCTCACAGGGCTGCAGCTGCTGGAGGCACTGGGAGGAAGGGGCTGGCTCTTCATTAACTCCTGAGCCATCTGGGCTGTGGCAAAGCTCAACAGTGCAGCAAGGGAAGGTGCTCTCCCTTTTGTGCTGGGGAGTATATGAGTATGTATATAATAAATGGGATGGTGTACAGACACACATATGTAGACAAACATAAGCCAAATGTCCATTAAGTATTATAACCACATACAAATGTAATCAATATATAATATGTAGATTGACCCAGCAGTAATTCTGTTACATGTTTTAATATAACCATTATTTTCATTGTATATTTGTGCACACATGAACGTATCAAAGTGAGCCTGTTCATGTTTCTTGTGTCCCTGGTGCTCTGAGAGCTCCCCAGTAGCTCCCAAGCCTTGGGCCAGTCTCCAGGACCAACCTGACTCATTTAGAGTCTCTTGTCCCCAAGCTCTGCAGCCCGAGGCCAGGAAGGGAACCTTTCAGGGGGCTGGGGGGACATTACCACCATGGTCCTCTCTTCTTCTGCTCACATTCCCTGCTCAGAGAGGCCTTCTCAGACAGGGCCGAGGGGGGGATGCCCTGCCCCAGGCATCCCTTGCAGGTCGTGCCCTGACTGCACATCTGCCACTGCTACATTCCCACTTCCAAGCTGAGGAGAAAACCAAATCCAGCTACACTTTAGAGATGGCCCAGGCCTCCTTGATCCTTTCTCCTCTAAAAGGAAAAAGGAACGCACTGAAACAGTTTCAAAAGCCCAACCAACCAGGAGCCCTCAGAGAAATTGATCCCAGCGCCCGTACAGGGAATTACACCGCCTGTAGTTGGGATCACCGGTCACACGGGGTCCTCCTCGCTCCGTCCTGCTCCCGTCCTCCGGCGCTTTCACTCGGACCGGGAAGGGTCGGACCGTGCCTGCGGCGAGGGCGGCGGCTGCCGGCCCCGGCCCCAAGGCATCCCGGCCCCGCAGCATCCCGGCCCCGCAGCATCCTGACCCCTCAGCATCCCGGCCCCGCAGCATCCTGACCCCTCAACATCCCGGCTCTACAGCATCCTGATCCGTCAGCATCCCGACCCCGCAGCATCCTGACCCCACAGCATCCCCACCACAGCATCCCCACCACAGCATCCCGGCCCTGCAGCATCCCCACCCCGTAGCATCCCGGCCCCACAGCATCCCGACCCCGCAGCATCCCGGTTATCCAGCATCCTGGTCCTTGTCCCGCAGCATCCCGACCCTGCAGCCTCCCTTCCCCACAGCATCCCGGCCCTGCAGCATCCCGACCCTCGTCCCACAGCATGCTGATTTCAGAGTTGGCCCCGGGGCATCCCGGTCCCAGCAATCCGGCTTTGGCACAGTTTGAGTGATTTCTGTCCCAAAAATCTCCAGCTCAGGCTGAAAGTGTTTGCTTCAGAAATACAAAGTGCCCCTTTTCTGTTTGCATGGTTAGGTTTTCCTTTGGAAAGCTTTGGGTTTAGGCAGAGAGGAAGCCAAGGGTATGACCTAAATAGATTTGATTGTGGATGTTGTCAGTTGGGATTTCACAGAAACAGTCCAAAGGTGGGTATTTCTAAAGGTCCAATTTCTAAATGACCCAAACCACACCTTTACAGGGTCCTGCTTTCAGAAGCTCACGGCCAAGGCTGCAGGGCTGCATTTGGTCCATTGGTGTGTGGCTGGGCTGTTGATTTGGTCAGTGGGCTCTGGGGTCAGGTCTGATGGGGATGCCAGGACAGGCTGCCAGTCAAACAGCCATTCACAGCTGGGACCAGCTCCCCACTGCCACTGTTGCAGGAAAGATTAGAAACCACCTGGCTGAAGAACAAAGCCTAGAGGCTTCTGTTCCCTCACTTTCACACCAAAGAAAGCCCAAAGCAGCTCCCAGCCAGCCAGATATTGTCTAAACTCCCACAGACAGCACAGCTGGGAGTGAGTGTTTCTGTCCTTGCCACTCACTGTGCCTTCAGCTCTTTAGAGGTACTGGCAGGGAACAGTATTTAGGAAAAATAAAAACAAAAAACCATCCAAAAATCCATCCATTAATGACCCTGCATCTGACCTCAAATTATGATTCATGACCAAAAGCGATGAAAAGATCTTGCAGTGATTTGAACAATGATTTTTCCAAGCAGAGGCAGCTCAAAGCAGGGAGCACAAGACTCCTGAGAAAGCAGGAGGAAGGCACTCCAAGCCTGAATGCTGCAGATGAAATTTGTTGCATCATATAATCTGTTTTTGTGCTTTGTGTTTCAACTAGACAGGGTGATACCAAGATAGCATGAGAAAGGACATTTCTTCAAGTTCTCCAGTGCAGATTGGGAGAATCAGTCACACTGCCAGGATCACCAGCTGCTTCATTTACTTTTCTTTTTCATTGCTTTGCTAAAGCCAATCTCGAATGGACCAAGCACGGAGGGAGTGTCAGCATATAGATGCCAGTCAGAGGCAGAGAGGAAAAAGGTTAAGATATAACAGCTGAAAGTTGTTAGATGGAAACACCATTTTTTTTTCCAGATACTGAGAGCACTGTGGTTTTATAAAACCTCCCATTGTATTGCACTAATAAGTCAAGTGTTTGCAGCCAAGCCAGCAGACACACTCTACAGCATCTATTACCAGTGTGTTTATTTACAAAGGCAGCCAGCAAGCCAAAGCCAAACAGAAAAGAGGAAAGACAGAAATATGGACTGCCTTTAATTTAAAATCCTAGGGCTCGGTTTGTCATTTTCTTTTGTGTTTCACTCCCTTCTGTTTTTTCTTCAAGGAATGATTATCCAAAGGCAACCAGGAAAAAGACTGTTTCCCTCTAGGTGTCTCTCTCCCTGTTTTTATCGTCAATTTTTTTTCTCTCTCTCTCTCTCTCTCACACACACACACATACACACAAACATACACACTCAGACTTTTCTGGCCTCCCAGTCCAACATTACTTCTCCATTACCACAGCAATCTCCCACATCCCAGCCCAGTGTTCCCCCAAACACTTTATAGCTTTCATAAAGGGGCTGCACACAGGAGCAGCCCATGCTGCCAGGGGAAGAGAAGCCAGCACTGCCAGCAGGGCCCTGCCTAACCAGCAGGGCCAGGGCAGGACACCGGGGATGGTTTCATCAGAGCAGACACCTGCACCCACACTGTCTGTATGGCTTCACAACTGCTGTCACCTGCTTTCAAAAATGGGAGGTGTGGGGTCTGGATTTAATGGATTTGACCAGAAATCCAGAGACACGCACACACAGGCACTCTGCTGTGGTACTTCAGGGGAAAGCACTGAGGACCTGCTGCAAGCCTTTCCTCTCTATCTTTGGAGTATTTTGCACCTCAACTGAGAACACGTGGAAGGAGAGGAACAAAAAATCCCTCCAGGGATAAAACTGTGGTCAGAGTAACACACCTCTGTGTTATATCCCCCTCAGTAGGGGATGGCACGAAGGACAGAGGAGAACAAGACAAAAAGAAAAGGTGGGAGCACTTTTAAATAAAAGGAAAAAAGTTACATTAAATTATTGCTTTATTTCTGGTTCTATGCAAGTCTCTGATACACTCCACTCTGACCCCTGAGACTCCATGTCTGCCCCCAAACAGTCCAGTAAGGAGGAGAAAGACTTGAAGGGATCCTGCCCGAAAAAGGAGCCTTCACAAGATTTGGATCTACAGAGGAGTCTCTTAGTTACAAGAAAGTCCCCAACCAAGGCAAGAAGTGTCCAGTCCCACCACCATTCCCTGTAGATATTGAAGGCTGGGAGGGAAAGGGAAGGAAAAGCTCTAGCCCCAGTGTATTGAGAAGTGTTCTTTCTCCAGAGCATGCATGAACAAGGCATCAGGAGGTGGAGCAGACCCTAACAACAGGGCACAGGGAAGAAGTCAACCAAGAGATGAGCTCAAGGCAGGAGGAGAGGAATTGTGGCAAGGTGAGAGTTATCCAGCTCTCCCTCACCTCTTCCCCCGCAGCCCCCGCCTCACCGGATGCGGAGGTACGAGGGGATGGAGTAATTGAATAGCAAGTAGTCCATTTTGTATAAATTAAAGAGTCTCCTTTGGTAGAAGGGGCTAATGTCCTGGAAGAACTGGGCTGTCATGTCATCCGTCGTCCTGGTGGTCTTGGACGAAGCCGGGAACTTGACGCTGGTGTCGGCCCCCACCAGCTGCAGGATGTAGTTGGCATCTTCGGCCAAGGTCTCGTACTTGCCCACCACGTCGTAGTGGATGATGCAGGGGTGGCAGAGCGAGTGCACCCGCTCCCAGTGCTCGTTGAAAGGCTCCTCCTGCTGCGTGCGTGGATCCAGCAGGTAGTACACGAACTCCTCGAAGCGCACGTCGTCGCCGCGCTCCAGGGCGCGGTCGCTGGGCTCCTGCCGGTGCCGCCGGATGATCTTGGTGCCGTAGCGCTTGTGGAAGGCCGTGTTGTAGCTGAGCGTGAACTTGTTGCGGTAGGCCGAGACCAGGCGCTCGAAGGGCTCGCGCACGAAGACGAACTTGAGGTAGCTGCGCAGGCGGGAGTTGATCTCGGGAACGCTGTACTCGGACAGGGTGCGCAGGTTGGAGGGCACGTGGGCCTCGTGGGCTGGGATCTCCAGAGGGTCCTGGTACTTGCCTTGCCCCGTCAGGACCATCATCACCCGTTTCCAGTTAGTGCAGGCCACTTTGGGCACGTAGCAGTAGAGCAGCCCGTGCGCGTCGTCCACCACCAAGTGCCGCAAGTCGTCCGGCCGCAGGAGACGCCGCTTGCGCGTGTAACGGCTGCAGATGTTGCTCAACATCTCCCGCCTCTGCTGGTGAACTGCCTGCAGGGACGACTGCTCAAACTGGGGAGGAAAAACCCAACAGAGATGGTCACCAGCTTGCCCAAGCTGACTGTGGCCTACACACAACACTTGGCTCACAATTGTCCCCACTGCCTTCCCTTTACTGGGGTCACCCATGTGGGGTTTGGGAGACAGCACTCACTTTGAACACATCTTGATTTGGTGCACTTAATCCTTGGACAGGCTGGCATCAAAAGAAAGGACAAAATGTGATGAGGAGCTGGATGAGGAGAAAAATCGAAGGGGGTGAGGGAAGAAGGGGTGGTGCAGAGAGGGTCAATAACAGAGCATTTTTTTGAAAGCAGACACACACACTGGGCTAATGTGCTGTCCCTCACACCAGTCTGGGGGGATGCATGGCCCCAGGGGCAGAAAGCACAGCCTGTTTGCTGGCACAGGGCCCTGCACACCTCCTGCTGCAATGGGCATTGCTGCCCCACACTGACACCCACACATGTGCTTGCTGTGAACACCCAGCCAAGGGCAGAAGCATGGCAGGACATTTAGGCATGCTGGATGGAAATGGACTGGATGTTCTGCCAAGGAAAGGCAAATGGAAATGGTCTCTAATGCTGATGATCAAACACTGGTGAGCAGGAGGGGAGCTGGAGATGAGGTGGGGTGGCAGGTATGATGGAGAGGAGCAAAGGGCTGAGTAGGTAGTGCTGGGGCCCTTCCTGAGGGCTTTGGGTTCCTTCTCCTGAGGGACTTGCTCTGGTCACAGTTTCCTTTGGCTGCAGGGACAAGGAACCAACACATGGTCCTTCAACCCTTCTGACCCTCACATCAAGAGCTGGCAGCTGCTGCACTGGCTTACCAGAAGCCCAGAGTCTCTCAACCCCTGACCCAGCTAAAACCCCCTTGCAGATCTGCGGATGTGACCTCTCCTGTCATGGTTTTTGTCAGAAATCCCAAAATGTCATTAGAACATCTGGGGAAGGAAACCATTTCCAGGAAGTCAGAAGGGGAAGGTCCCCTCCTCCGCCTGCCCACTGTGTCCCTGTTTTGCTCACAAGGGTTCGGAAATTTCGTGTTCCTCATTGCTGGGAACATCCAACAGCCACATCTGGGAACAGCAGCACCAAGCACCCGCTAACCTGGAGTGGCCCTGACCCTGCAGGGCTGTGGCTCTAATGCCATGCAGTGACCACCACCTCCCAACTGGGATTGGTGGGTGGCTCCCACTGGGATTGTAAAGACAGCCCTGCCAGGGTCAGAGGGTGCCACAGCAAACAGCTCTGCAGTTGCACAGACGTGGTAAGCTCCAGATGAAGGGCAAGGGCAGGCCTTGCTGCCCACATGGCTGCTGAGAGCTGCCACTGCCCTGGCATGCTAAAGGACACCCTTGGCCAGGCTCACTGCTTCCTGAGCTGTTTGGAGGGACAGCTGTAAGGGCTTGTAAAAATCCTGCCAGGAGCTGGGATACTAAGACAATTTGTCCATCCTGTGGGTGATCCAGCAGACCTGTCATCTTCAGAGAGACACTAACATCTGGGCAAACAGCTCCTTCTGCAAGGGATGAACCACACTCAGACTCTTTTGGACCTTGTTTCCACAAAAGAAAGAACCTTGTCCAGTTCACCTAAGTGACCACTTTCTCCAGGAATCTGTATGGGTAATAATGTGAGGCAGGGACAGGAGAAAGCATCTCATCCTTACTCCTTCCAACAGGGACATGATAAGGGAAAATGCCAAAACGAAGGAAATTCAGGTGAACAGATGCTAACTGCCAGCAAGGTGTGACTCCAACATTGTTGGCTACTAGGCTACAAAGAAAATACAGCACCTAGGGAGGTGATAACCACAGCTGAAGAAGTATTCTCATGCTGCCTTGCAACGCAGCCAAACCTTTCAGTAGACATTTCTTTTGTTTGGAGCTTCCCCGTCAGCTTTTAGAATTGGAAAACCTTTTTTGCAAGGGCTTAGAAAAAGAGGCATTTTAATAATGTGATTTTTTTTTCAGGTGTTTTTCCCTGCACTTGCATAATTCAAAGTTATTGGACCAGAGAGACAGACAGACAGACACTGTCTGCAGGCATGGCAACAAATAAATGTGACTACTTTTCAGCAGCCGCCCACTGGAATAAATGCATGTCTTGCAGTTATTTCAGAGCAAAATTGCTCCCTTCATTTCCTTCTCTTTAAAAGCCAGGGAAATTAAGTATCACTTTTAAGGAAATAGCACCACGACATTCCAGCAGCATCAGGGTTTGCTGGCATCACGGCCAAGGGAGTCCATATTTGCCATCTTTCAGAGAACAAATGTACTTTGGCTGCTTACAGACATAAGAGCATCAACCTTGGCACAAAGCAACACCTATGGCACGAGCTGACTCTGGCTGCATGGGGCACTGCCCACGGGCACTGGGGAGGCAGCAGGCATGGCAGCCCACTGAGGGGCCACCAGCACTGCCCTCTGCTCTGGGGGGCTGCAGCAGATGACAGCCCCAGGGACACCGGGAGATGCAGGGCACACTTGGTGGCTGGGGCACGTGGCACAGCACCCGTTGGAGGGTGGTTTCCCACAGGGCTTCCTGCAGGGAAGTTGTGGGTGAAGATCCCTCTGCAAAGGGAAGTGGGGCTGAATGACGGGGAAACTGCCTGGCCAGGGGGAAATGCAGCAGAAAGAAACAAAGACTTTTTACAGCTCCGACCACAAGCCCCACTGTGAGGGGCAAGCAGGATACTTTCCTTGATTCCTGCACAGGGAGGGACCCACTAAGCCCACCTGGAGGGGAATGATCCTTTGCCCAGGCTGTGCCTGTCTGCTCATTTCTCAGCAGGTGTAGCTGGCACAGCTCAGAGTGATGGAGAGGCCTGAGATCTTCCAGGATTACAAATCCCCCATGGCTGAGTCCAGCTATATCTATGTAAACATATGTATGTGCAGATTCCTGTGTGTGTGCATGTATATATAGCAGCTAACACAGAAACATCTGTCAATTATTAGCTCAGGAAGGGCAGCAATGAAGCTCTTGCCCGGCTATGATGGCACAGAGTTGGCTTTGAAATGTTCAGATGGCAAAGTCTCCCAGGTTTGCCCAGCTATGGCTGAGCCCACTGGTAATTAAAATGTTTACCCAAGTCCCAGCAAGGGCCATAAGCAGTGTTTATCAAGTTACTCCCCCAAGCAGTGTGGTCTTGTCTTTTAGACACAGCCAGAGGTTCAGCTGCAAGGACCCTGGGGATGGCTGGACCTGGCACAGTGCCCCACACACCAAAGGAGTGGAAGGAAGGGTCAGCACTCAGTGCTCCACTCGATCTTCACCCCACCACCTCTATGTCCCTGTCCCCTTACCTGGTCACTCTCATACAGGGCCTGGAGTGGGCTGCGACCAGCCTTGCCTTGCCAGGTGGATCTCATATCTTCAGAGGCTGAAAAAGGAGTGAGAAAATCAGAGGGGTTGGAAGGGTCTGCTTCCCTCACCTTCTCTTGAGATGCCCAAGCTGGGATAAGACAACCTCTCCCAAGAAGAGACAAACCCATTTTGCTCTGGAAGTGGTGCTCAAGCAATGCTCTTCCCTCCCCCTTACTCTGTAACAAAATCTGCAGTTAGAATTCAAAAGGTCCAGATCTATTTTGTATCAAATAAAACTCCATAAATAAAAGTAACAATTACAATGTCAAAAACAACTAGGAAAAGTTTGATCCACGTGCTTTTAGGAAACGTCACTTTTTCCAGGCTGCATGTTTGAGGGAATGACCCAGAGGAGACGGGACCCTGCCAGCATTGCCACAGCCCTGTGAGGGGTGAGATAGCTTCTGTGCTCGACAGACATGACGGGCAGATCCAACAGTGGCAGCTCTGTGCTGAGCCCCCACAGGCTCAGAGTTTGCACTTCCAGGCCCAGAGACATGAACAGGAGCACACAAACTGGTCAGGTGCTTTGTCTGACCAGTAAATCAACTGAAGCTCTCATTTGCTATTTATATTTTTTGTCATCCCTTCTAAACCAGCAGCATCTCCTCTGGTGTTTGAAGCTGAAGACAGCCACCCAGGCAGTCCTTGCCCCCTCCCTGCCCTGCAGATCAGGTGTTTCATTTTGGAGGTCCATTTGCAGCAGCACCAAACCCAAGGCTGGATGTGGCCAGCCATAAGTGTGGCACCAGAAACCCAATCAGTGACAGCTGCTCAAGCTCTTGTGCTCATAAATTATTTAGGGTGCAACCACCTTCCAGGCTAGGAAGCATCTGCTTCAGCTCAGCCTCTGAGGTCCTCTCAGGGATCTGTTTCCAGCAGAGTGGGGGCAGAACCATGTGGCCTGGATATCCCAAACCCAACACATGGAGCCAGCCATGGCAGGGGCACAGGCTCTCACTTGCAGCAACACTTCCAAGCAGCTCTCCCACCACTCACCCACCCTCTGCTGCTTGGCTCTGACTCTCTCCATTGGCAGAGGATGCCATGACAGTTTCCACATGATAAGGTTTGTAACCATGGGCATTGTGTAGCCCTGGTGCTGGCTTCCACAGAAGGAATCACACCATGAGTTTTAAAATGGAGAATTATGTTTTTTTCTGAAGGGGAAGATAGGACACATTGTTCAGGAGACTGTGGCCTGGGAGGCTCTTCCAGTCCTCCAAGTTCCTGGAAAAAGCATCTGCCACAAGACATTTCTGGCAACGTGAAGGTTTCCAACAGAAGCTTTTTGCATGACAGTTTGGGGCTCCGGATCTTTTCATTCACTGACCGTCACCAACCAGCCCCACATTTGTTACACAAGTCCCAGATGGCATCTGTACAACCAAAATAACCAGAAGGGAAAATCCAGATCCTGTGTTCATTTTGACATGCTTGTATTTTGCTTAAATGAAAACTGCACCAAAGCACAAAGTCACCAGGGTCTCAGCTGAACATTATTCATTCCTGGAGCTGTAATTAGGAGGAAATGACTGCCTGACCTCACAAATTTCATCAGCAGTGCCTGTACGCTTGCGCGTCCGTGGGAAATGACACTTCCTGCAGCGCTGCATTGATCAAGATGTGACTCAATGAGGAGGTACAGTTTCTTCCTCAATCCTCTGTATCAGTTACCCCACAGGAGGGTGAAATAGCATCTGTACCAGTGGGAGATAAGCAGAAAATCCAACGTACAGTGCTGTGCTGAGATGCTCATCCCAGAGGAGCCCCGGTTCACATTTCCAGGCTCAGCTCTCAGCAAATGACATGGAATGAGATCGACCTTGAAAACTCCACTCACAGCAGCTCACATCTGCAAACAGAGAGCACTGAACTTGAGCCCCTTTCCCCTTTGGCTGGGGCTGATAAACTCCTGTTGGATGTAGGACTGTGACGCTGCTGAGGGCTGCCTTGCAGCAGACACTGCTCCTATATTTAGTAAAAACAATGTGGAGGCGTTTGTTTTTGAGATTAACACGTGCATCAGCCAGAACCTTTCTCATGGGGACAGAAGCAAACCCCGGGTGGTTCAGGCTGACTTAAGGCTGTTAGAAATGCAAATAGCTCGTGCTGGTGCTGCACAGGGCAGCGTGGAAACATCCTAGGGAAAGGCTTCAGTGCCTGTTGCAGCGTCAGGTCACGGCCCTGGAGGAGCGCTGGCTTGGCAGGAGGCTCTCTGGGCTCAACAAAAGGCAAATCTGCAGCAAAGAGGGGAGAGAGCAGAGGTCAGGCAGGTCACAGCCATGCTCTGACCTATTCAGTCCTCTTTTTTTCAGAGGGACCAGCCTGGCCAGTGGCTGCTGCACTTCGTAGGGCTCTTGCCAACAGCCCCAGAAGAAACATTGCAGAATAGATTTCCTCCAGCCCTTCCCCAGAGCAAAATCTGGCAGAGAACAAGGAGACTTCTCCTTCTCTGGATAGCAGCAAAACCCCTGGGATCCCTGCTATGCTCTTGCTGTAGTGTTCCAGAAAAAAAGAAGAAGAGATTTAAAAAAAACGAAAAAAATTCCCTGCCAGGCTGCTCCCGTGCAGCTGGAGGAGGCTGGGAGTGCTGAGCTGGCAGAGGAAGACACCGGCACTCGGCACTGGCTGCATCCTGAGCATGTGAGCTCCAAAGGGGTGACACCATCCTGCCCAGGCACTGCCAAACCGTCCAGAGCAAGGCCTGGCCCGGCAGCAGGTTTTGGATTTTTACAGGGCTCCACTGCAGGAAGTCTCCCCGCTCAGAAACTGTCTGCTCACACTACACACGGCATCCTGGGGAGAAAAGCAGCTAGCTGGGATCCCACCTGGGCCAGGATGGTGGCTTTGGAGCCAGGGTTAAGCCCCGGGGCAGATGCAGCATGAGGAGGGCAGCATCAGCTGTGTCCCATGGGGTGGAGTGTCCATTCTCCACAAGGCTGGGTCAGAGCAGCTGCAGGTGTGGGAACAGAGACAAGTCCAGGCTGTCAGTGCCCAAAGCATCCCCAAAACATCTGGGCTGCTGCAACCCGCTTGAGCCAGCAGCAGACTGGAGACAGTGATTTAATGGAGTCCACCCCACTAAGATCAGCTTTTGACACCCAATGCAGCCCTGCTCCACGACCCCAAGCTGTGGCCACCCCCTGCTCACCAGCCCCAGCAGCTGCAGCATCACTGCTCACAAACTCCTGTCCCAGCCCTCCCTGTTGCCAGATGCTGGCTGGAATTTACACATCCCTCCTATTCCACTCATTCACACTGAGAGCGAGTCAGGCATGCCATTCCCTGTACCACTGGTTTACCAATCTCTGGAATGTCCCTGGTACTCCCAAACAGTTTGGGAAGGCCAAGAAATACTGAAATAAATGGCACTGTTGAGGAGGGAGTATCATGTGAGTCAGTTAATGGTTTGTGTTGCATTTTGGCACCATAGCCCTGAGTACAGCAGGATATTCCATCGTGGAGCAGCTGCCAAGATCTTCGCATCTTGGATTTTCTCCTGGCTTTATAGCTTGTTACTGAGGTTCCAGGATTCCACCACATGCAGTGGTAATCCTTGGAAATTTAGCATTGCAACAATTGCATCTGAAAGCAGGGACATCACTTAGCCAAGGCATATCAACTTTCTAAAGGGGAAAGAAAAAACACCAACCCTTGGCAGCTGCAGGATCACTGTTTGGGTGAGAAGTATTAACACAGTGCACGTCCATGATCCAGATCTGAAGTGGTTTTCACTGACACAGGCAGAAGGAAGTATCACATTTGTCCTTTAAATCTTCAAACAGTGAGGCAAGGGCATAGGAGTGATGTGGAGCAGGAGACCCCAACCTCTATGCCTCTATGACACTGACCAGAAATCACTGAGAAAGAAGAGCCTGAAAGGAAGCTCAGGCACATTTTTGAGTCTCTTGTGCTACAAGGGCTTTCAAACTTTCTTTTGGAGCTTAAAAAGATACCATACTTCCTCCTTTCTTTCCTCCTGTACCCCAGATTTCAGTGCTGTCCCACCACAGCTGAAGCTACTCTCTTGCAGTGTGACATCAACACCACAGCAGGATCTGGGGCTTCAATGTCTTGCCAGCTGTCCTTGGAAAAGGGAATAGATTTTAAAGCTGTGAATATTTAGGTGTACTAGCTGATTGCAAAGACAGCCAGACATGTGTGAGGTGAGGGAAAGACTGGATCATGCCTATTCCAGACTTCTGGAAGCAGAAGTGAAAGAATATGCTGTTTTGGCTGCACAGACCCTTAAAAAGGGAGGGAGGTTCTCTGCAACCACAACAGCAAATCCAGTGTGTGAATCGAAGAGTTTGGCCTGGAGACAAGATTCAGGCAGCAACAAGCCTGCTAGGCTGACATCAGCATTATCCAGGCTTTAGAAAACAGTCTGAAGAAAAGAAAGCAATTAAAACATGTGGGCGCAACTGGATAATAAATAACTTAGAATGAAAATCAACATGGCACTAACCAGGCACAGCTCATACCCATGCAAACTTGTCTGTAAATACAATAAGCTGTTTCTGTAGATCAAGCCTATGTGGCAGATCCTCTCCCAGATACAACACAGTGCATGAGAGACAACACGCCACAGGAAACAAGGATTTCATCCTCTTCAGTCAGAGAGGATGAAATTTAGAAGGTGAACTGTAAAGGTCACAAGCAACAAGAAAACAGGTGGCACTTAAATGAGAAATACTGAGCAGAAGGCAGATTTCTAGAAAAATACCTCCCAGGTCAGCTTTGGGATTAATACATTGAGGAGTTGACATAAAAGCAGAAAGATACTGATGATGGACAAAGACTTGAGAAAGGCTGCTGTGGCAGGGAAAGACAAACACCAACAGGGAAACTGAAGTTCGTCCTGTATGAGGGGAGTGGAAACTTAATAGGATTTAATTTCACAATGTTGGAATTCAGCAGTTTCTGCTACTTTGCTGCTAGCAGTGGCAGGAGGTCCCAGATGCATTAGTTCTGGAACATCAGCTGCCAGTGTGACAGCCATAAAAAAAAGGCAAGTGAAGCCCTGAAACAAATCAGGTGAGCAAATACAGCAAAAAAAAATACAGCCAAATACAGCAAAAAAAATCACATTATCCATATGCTATTATCCATAGCACTGGTGACGCTCACCTGCAGCACTGACAGCTCTGCTCTCCTGGACCAAGGCAGAGGTGCTGAGAAGGGCTGCCAGGTGAGCAGGACTGGCTGAGCTGCAGGGGCTGGATGTGTGTATGAGCAGAGCTGGGATGCCATCACCCCTGGGAACAGGCCAGCAGAGAGGATGGCAGGGGTTCCACATGCAGGACATCATCACTCCCACTTGCCCAGGTGCCAGACTGGAAGAGCTTTGGAAACCCCAGCTCAGTGGGAGTGGGTGGCTGGGATGCAACAGGAGGAATCCCAACTCATTCTGGGCTTGAGGATGAAGCCTTCAGATATTTTCCAGGCTGGACCTTGAGGCCCCAAGAAGTCAAAAACTCCACATGTGGTCTCCAGTATGAAACACTGGAGAGGGCTAACACCTGGAGAAGATCAGTGGTCTCCAGACCAGGGAAGTGAAGAGACAGCACATGTACTTGCACACGAGCAGGCACCCCAGAGGCCCTGAGGAGCTTATCCTGACCCCACCACTGCCTCCCCGCTGCCGTCTCACAGCCCCAGCCTTGCTTCCTGTTGTGTCTGTGCAAAACCTAAAAAAAGAGAAAAAAATAATTGTGGTGCCTGAAATGATCAGTGTAAATTACAGCCTGCAAATGCCAGCAGGGCAGTGGGAGAGGTGCTTTTTTGTTCTGTAGGAAGAGTCAGTTCTCAGGGGAGAACTGAATCCCCTCTTGGAAGGGAATGCTCTCTCCCACACCACAGAAAAAAGTTCTGAAATTGAAGGTGATATTTTCGATGGATTCTGACTTGAACAAAGGAAAAAGGACTGGGGACAGGAGCTGTCTGCTTGCACACATGGCATGTGTGCAGCTAAACTGCATTCATGGGAGAAGGAAGAGTGTAGAGAGGGATACAAATAACTGTATTACCAGAGGGGTTAACAATGCCCAGAGCTCTACAGTGTACAGAGATTAGCACGTGGTTTTAGTCATCACTGGAAGAGCCAGAAATTAGGACCTGGATCTCTTTGTGGGCACAGCAATGAGCTTCTCCAGATCTTGCTGACTCCTCTCCAGGACATGCCAGAGGCAATGAGTGAATGCTTCAGCCTCAGCACCTCAGCTCACTCACCCCTGACCACAAAGACAGGATCCTCACTACTGAAATAATGCACCCAGAAGGATCTTGCCATAGAATTTCTGAGAGGATACTGTGACTGTGCTAGTCAAAGCCAAACCCTAGCTGTACCACTGGCTGCTGAATCTGTTCAATTTTCGATTTTAACAGCCAAGCAAAAAAAAAAAAAAAAAAATAGAGAGAGAAAAAGAGAATAGAGCTTGGCAGCAACAGTGATGGATCCAGACAGTTATTACAGTCAGAGCTCAGTCTTCCCTCCTGGTTTGATAGCAAAGACTGAGACATGCAGCTAGACACAAAGACTGCATGAGGATGGTCCAGGACATGGAGGCCAAGAAATCCCACATGGAAGCACCAGCTGAACCCTGGGCAGTGTTCAGTGGTCCATGTGAGAGCCCTGCCTGGGAGGATCAGAACTATAGGGTCAAACAGTGCTGTCTCCAGAAAACAGTTTAATTCTAGGAAGCTCTGTTTTTTTATGTTTGGGCTCCAATTGGTGGAGAATGCATTTCCTTAATTTCTGCCTAAACACAAAGACTGATTGTTGTTTGTTGTTTTGGATTTTTTAAAAAGACAGATATTTTTCAAAACTACAGCGATGTGAGAATCCAACACCAGAATGTCACAGAGAACACCAGACTCACTTACTGCCCTAATGTTGTGGAAGGCAGTGACCTCTCTTTGATGGACAAGATGACCAAATAAGCGACTGTTTGCTTTCCCACATCATATTCCTGGCTGTGAAGAACTTTGTGGCATTTCTGGTCTTCACAGAGCTAAGGGAGGACCTTTGGGAATTATTCTTATTTTAATTCTTACTGAAAGGCTTTGATTTGGGAATGGGAATTTTTTGGCTCCAAAAGAGAATCAAATTTTTGGCTTCAAAGAGGCAATCAAATCTCCTTAGATTCTTGTGACTGCTCATTTTTACTGCATCTAGAAAGTCAAGGATATAGACAAGAGAAGCTTAATTAAAAAGTTTAGGAAAAGAAATCTAATAGAGCCACACAATTGATTTGCTTAAATGCACCCTTCATCTTTGTGAATTCAGACACAACCACCTCTGCTGGGGAGCTGCAAGTGTAAGGTGTAAGTGGCTGGGCTCATCCAGGTGTCTGCACCCAGAACACCCAGAGGGAGTGGGCAGCATCCATGCCCCATTCTGGCACGTCAGTGGCAGCAGAGCACATGCACAAGAAAGAATTTTGGGCAGAGAGAACATGTCACAGCAATATTCAACAAGCACAAGCAATGGCAAAAAGCAACCAGCCCTTTGGAGAACAACCAGAAGAGATGATTTCTGGTCTTTTCCCTGGGTTCCTCCCAGGCACAGCACAGCTCCCCAAGCAGAGGAGAGCTCAGGTATCAACCCATGACAGCCCACACCTTGCACAGCTTCCAGGTGGCAGTGAACAGATCCCCATGGAGCAAACTTGACCTCTTTTGCTCCTCCTGGGGCTGTGCCAGCGAGTGGTGAGCAGGAGTGATGGAGGGGAGCTGGCATCAACTCGCAAACTCTGCAATTCTGATATTTACAATACAAACATACATTTCTTGTTCCAGACCAACATCCTCTGTAGCTCAGGAAATGCCTCTGTGGCCCTTCCCACCACTGCTTTTCTTTCCATGGTGCTTTTCTCCCCAGTTATGCCTTGTTCAGCCTGCTCTGCCTCATGACGGGGTCCCCTTGCAGAGGCTCAGCACTGACACAGGTAACAGGCTGCCACCTAACACAGCCCCACACAGGGTGGGCACAGGCAGACCACCACTGGCCTCCTCCAGTGTTCTCCTTGCTGATGAACAAGCCAGCAATGTATAACCCAAGCTATTCCTGAGAGTCCTTGGCTGTGTGGGCCAAGCCTTGGGAAGAGCTGGCTGCCCTGCATGTCTCTCTGCTGAGGTACAGGCAGTGGGGAGTCTGTTGGAGATGTTTGTCTCAGCTCACTTGCTAGGGAACAGGAATAATTATCCATCAGACCTTCCCCTGCCAGCTCCCCTCCTGTTCCCTACAGCAGACTGACAATCTGGAGCATCCTGGGGAGCAGCAGAAGCTTCCCCATGCTTGCTCCAGAGCATTTTCAGACATCAGAGCAGAGCCAAGGGCCAGGATGGTTGCACCCTGCAGGGGTCCTGGATCAGATCCTTCCCAGATAAGCCAGCCAGGCTAATGTAGTGTATCAGAAGGGCAGGACCTCTGTGATTCTGCCTCCCTGAGCAGATCAGCAGGCAGGCACATCCCTGTGCCCTGCAAAGCCATCTTGTGATTCATTCCTCCATGTCACCAGTTGAGCCACAAGCCTCAGGCACTGGCATGGCACCAGGAAGCTCAGGTGTCCCTCTGAAACCACTGGGTAAGTGTCCTTCACCAGCACTGCACCCTAACTCTCAGGCTCAGAAATTGCCTCCAGTAGCTTGGTTTTGGGCTATACAATTCTATTTTGAAGCATAGCCAGTGCCTGGGTGTTGTCAGCCTGGTCATCCCCATGGCAAAGGGGCTCCATTTGGTGGCTCCTGACTTAATGATATTTAATTTAGCAGAAATTAAACCAAGTGACTTGAACTTGGTTGGATCAGACAGAACTGAGTCCCAGCAACACAGGGGTGCTTGAAAGCTTAGCTCAGGCTTTTTTTCCCAGAGCTGCACATTTTCTCCCATCCCCCCCAGTCCTCTTGAAACAGCCAAACCAAGTAATTAAACCCCCCCCACCTCCCCTCACACCCAGCACTTGGAAATAAGAGACACACTGGGAGGAGGTTACCCACAACACTAAGGGAAAAACCACAAGGAAAGCAGCTCAGGGCCAACCTGAGCAGGGCAAGACAGGACGTGTGCATGAGTGGTTTGCACAGAGAACAGCCCACATGCACTGAGCTGCAGCAGGGGATGACAAATCTGCTCTCCCATCAGCCCCGATGGGTGAACCCTCTCGTGTTTGCATATGGGAGAGGGTGGTTTTGCATCTCCACAGGCACTGGGGGTCACACAGAAATGATGTTTTAGCCACAATAATAAAGTACCATTTCAGGGCAAGATGAGGGGTAGGGTGCAGCAGAGGGATGAAGGCTGCACAATGGTCCATCCTCTTCCTCTTCTCCAGTACCTGGCTATAATACATCACATTCCTGTGGAGCCAATGGAGGGATCCTACCAGTCTCTATCACACAGACCTTCCTCCCCAGAAATCTCCTCTTTTGCACAAATGACTCTCTTGTTTTCCTGGGAGGCTACTTAAGGCCAACTCCAAGCAGTCACAGATGGCTCCTGAAGGGTGATGGGGCACCCCATCCCCAGGACTCATTTTCATCCCATGTCTCTGCTGCTGAAGCACCCCAGTACCCTCTTCCCAGCCACAGCCCTCAGAGGAAGCTCCACAGGCACTGAACTGAGGAGGCATTTTCCAACCTCCTTCCACCAAATGTATATGCTCCACAGCTACCATCCCCTGGGACAAACCCTTCTGCAGCATTTTCCACCCCAAACCACACAGTTCCTACACACACACACACACACACACACACACACACACACACAGATGTGAAGGTATTAGGGATCCCTGGACCTCACCATAACCAAAGGTTTACATAGGCAAGATGTTCAAGACTGCTTCCTTTGGAAAGGAGGTGTCATCCCCTAAAAAGAATACCCTTGTTTTCAGCAATGCCCCCCTTGCAGCTTCTCTAGAGTGCCAGGCTGTGTGGCACAACTGGGTGGTAATGGCAGCCAGGCTCCCTGGCACTGACAACAGCCTTCCTCCAGCCAAGAAACACTCTCCAAAGAGGGGACAGTGAGTCACTGTTTTACATGGGATAACTCAATGGACTGCACTGCCTTCAGCAGGAAAAGTCATTCTCTCCTCCAGGGATGTGGCTGCTGGCTGGAAGGCAGCAGCCCACAGGCAAGAGAGGGACAAGGGGTGTGCTGCCTTCAGGAGCGTTAATGAGGGCGTGGAAGAAGGTTCTGAGCTATTCTCTCTGGAAAGTGATGCATGGGAAGAGCCACGCAGAGGGATGAGCACACGTCCTGCTCTCATTCCAGACACACAGAACAGCCAGGCCTGCCAGAAGCAGCAGTGGTTGTGGTGAATGTCTGAGGGTGGAAACACACGGCCTCAGGGAACTGAAGCGGGACCCAAAATCCAAGCACACCTGCCTCCACTTGTGCCCAAGATCCCTGATATCTGTGCACAGTCATCTGCAGGCAGCATCCCTGTAAACGGGGCTCATGGGACTGGAATGCCTCTGGCATGCTGCAGTGGGGGATGGAGAGGCAGCAGAGCTGCATCACCTCTCTGTCTGATATTGGGGCATTGTCCCAGCCACACAGTGCAGATTGCCCACAGCACAGACTCTCACACAGAAATCTGAGGGCTGACAGGCATAGGGACAGCACAGAAGCCTCAGGCACATTAAATTAAACAAAAAACTCACATGGTTTCTACAAGAGGCAGATGGATGCTCCCTGCTTCCTCAGTCTGGGGTTGCAGTGACCCAGGCTCATGACTGTCACCTACCCACAACCATTTCCACACTCAGTGACTCATGCCAGATGCAATAAATCCACAGACAGCAAACACGGGGCAGGAGCCAGCAGCATAAGGTGCCACCAGACCTCAGGTTTCTCCATCTGGATCCAGTTCAAGACAGACACATTGACTTTCATCAGAAAATGCCTCAGCCCAGCCTCTCAAGTGCTGTGGCAACCTTTGTGGGACAGGCAGTGTCCCAGTGCCAAGAAGGGCGCAGACGCCTCCTGAGCGGATGCTGCAGCTGACCTGACCCCTCCCAGCCACGGGCTCCTCACGGCTGTCCCCCTTGCCACCAAAGGCCAGGATCTTCTCCTTTAGCTTGAACACATCCCAGCCATGCTCCTTGCCAGGAGTCTCACCTGCACAGAGCCTTCTGGCAGGTCACACATGGGGCTGGCACTGCCAAACGTGATAACTAAAGCTTATTTCACATCACCACTCCTTCCTCTGCTGAGAACATCCAGAAAATACCTCTCCAAGGGGCAATTTCTCCATTCCCACTCCCCCGGATCTGCTGTGCCTTTGGCACAGTTCTTGGCTGGAGACAGGACTCTGGCTTTCTGGGTGAGATCAGCCCCTGCCACACCACAGCCTGAGTGTCCCTCTCAGCACCACGTGGGATGTGGGATGGGAGGGAGGGACAGAGGCAGCGGTCCAGTGTTCAGACTACTTGGGTTTTGCTCCAAACCACTAAAAAAGAGAGATCTCTGCTGAAAGTGCTCCAAAGAAACACAGCAAGCACTGCTGACAGTATAATCTCCACTGTCCATTTCTATTAATGCTCTTACAGGTTTAGCAGAAACTGGAAAGCTTGCAGCTGACTTTTCACTGCTCAAGGCATGCAAAAACTCCCAGATGAGCAGAACCAGTGTGACCCTGCATGCAGCCTCCATCAGTGCCCTCTGGAGGGGCATTTGCCTGGCAGAAGAGACAATAGACTTGTGTGTGTTTTGCTCCTCGTGCCTGGCTGACAAACCCAGCCCAGAGAGCTTCACATTTGCCGTGCACACTCAGCACTCTGCAGCTAAGCCAGGCTGAGGGACGACCCAGCACTGAGGGGTTTGCAGCCAGCTCTGTCTCTGCCTCCCATCTGCTGTACACAAAGCTCAGGCAGCAGCCACAGAGGTGGCTCTGGGGTTTGAGGGGGTGTCGTCTGATGGATGTTTTTTTAAGCTGCTACAAAAAGAACATTAAACTCCTGACGTGAGATGGGGTCAGAACATTCTGCACTAGTTTAGATTTCTACAGCATGTCACACACATTGGGCAGGAAAATAACTATCTTTCTAACTTTACTTTTCTGCCTTTCCTTTTTTTTTTTTTTTTCCCTAACAGGAGGCCGCTCAGCTTTTAGCTGCCTGGAAGAGACCTCTGAAATCTGAAATCCCTGGTCTGTCCAGGCTTCAGCCAGATGCCTACTGTTAAGGAAGTGCTGGCTGTACCCAAGCCAGTGCAGCGACTGGCTGCCACTCATTCCAGAAGTGACTGTGATTCAGAGATCTGGCTTCTGGACATGCTTTAAAACCACTTGTGCATTACTCTTGATGTTCAAGATCCTGGAAAGTTTACTTAGGAAGAAGTTATTGCCATTGCCATTAGGAAGATATTAAAATTACAAGAAGAGCCTCCTTGTTTTCTGTAAAGCTTCATGAAAGCTCCTTCCTCTTTTGGCTCCCACTTTCTTGCACAGCTTACTTTGCCTTTATGTTTCTAAAGATAATTTTTCTTCCTTTCTCACTGATGGCACCTCTTGGACTATCACAGTGCCACCAGCCATACCCAGGCTCAGGGGCTGGCACAGCTGGGCCTTGGCTGTGTGGCTCCCTCCTCCCCAGAGGTGGGGATGGCTCAGGCTCTGTTCTACAAGAAAGGCCCTTTTATTCCCATTTAGTCAAGTTGAGTCAAGGATCAACCAGAGAAACTCTAATCAAGTGATGGAAAATGGTGACAGTTATAGGGTTAGCCCACAATAAATCAGGCAGAGAGGGAAAGAAGGAATCCAGCTGCTTCAACGAGCTTGCCAAATGCCCCAGCATTGTCTGTGGGGATCATATTAGGAACAGAGCCAATGGCAGCTGCTCTGGACACGCTGCCCCATTCAGTTCTTCCTAAACCTTCATGTCTCCTCAGCAGCAGGAGGCTCTGGTCACCTGGTACCAGCCTGAGGCAGATGCCAGGAAGGTTTTATAGAAAGATCACAGGCATATTAGCTGAATATTTTGGGATGTATTTAGCTGGGATGTATTTTGCTGGGGCAGGGTTCCTAGGTCTCTACTGTCACAAGGACTGCAATTAAGATCTTTATAGGAAACAGAAAATTAACAATATCCAGCAGGAACACGGCCTCTGTGAGCAAATAAAGTATTTGTGTGTAAGTACCATGCAATCTTCTGTTTCCAAATGGTTCATTCCTCCTATAAGCCAAGCTAGAAGCCTTCCAAGAGCAATTTCTCTTCCCCATTACGCCTGTCATTCTCCTGGCCCCAGTCGGCTGCTTGCATTTATAATTCAAGCCTGAACTGCCAGCATTTCCATTCCTTGTCAATAAACTCCTCCTTTGCAGCCTGCTGCCCAAAGGAACTGCACAAGAAGGGCTTGCACCAGCAAACAGCCCTTTGTCAGGATGGACAGGGGCTGATTTTCCCTGGGCAAGGCTGCACCAGAGATCCAGCTCTCCCTAAATCCCCTCTGGTGTGGTGTCCCTACCCCTGCAGGTCCCCCTTCTCTGGGCAGGCTCGGGCAGCCCACAGCTGCTCACCCAGCACCACGAGCTGCCAAGCCCAGAGACCATCTGCACCAGCCCGCTGCCTCCTGCTCAGCTGCTGGGGCCACGGCAGGCCAGCGTGCAGGGGACCAGGCTGGGCTTGCTCCAAACCTGCCTGCACTCAGCTCTGGGCAGATGCTGTTTGTGCCCTCTGCACACAGGCCACCTGCACAGGTACAACAGTGTCAGATGGCTCAGCTTGCCAGCTGAACGTGTCTCGAGCCATCTTCTCAGCTCTGTGCATCTGGGATTGATGAAAGCCTCAACGAGCTGGTCTGAGAAAAAATGCCCACTCAGCAAACTCTTCCCAGGGCAGCACCTCACACACAGCCATCCCTCCCTGGCTTTGCTTCATGGCTCTCATCCCTCTGCTCCCAGCAGAGCCAGCTGAGGGGCTGTGTCCTGCCTTTCTAAATGGCACAGGTCATTAGCTGGTGAGGATCTGTCTCAAGATAAACAGCAAGAGGCTTTACAAAGAGTTAAAGAGATGCATGAGCTCACAGAGGAGGAGAGGAGTGAATTACAGCCTGCTGGACACTTGGGAGAACCATCTCTGAGAACCATCTCCAGCACATACGGTCCCACCACACGGCCTCTCTGCTGCATTTAGTAATGACCACTGCCTGAGGCCACCAAAGAGCCCTGTCTCCCCAGCCAGCATGCTCAGCAGAGGACACAAATACCTCTAGTGCCATCACAGCTCTGAGGCACAACAGATCCAGCATCACTGGTAGCTGCTGTCTGAGTGGCTGCTGGATCTAACCCTTCCTGAGAGTGGCTGCTGGCTCTGGGGACATCCCTTTCCTTTTCACAGGGAGTGAGCAACCTCTGATGGGGATCTCAGGAAGAAGAGAACTTGGAGGCTTGTGTCTCCACCACGCAGCAGCAGCAGCTGTGGGCTACTGATGCAAAACTCCACCAGCATCAATTCAGCCTTGTTTGGGTCTCATAATGCCTGTGTCTGCTGATCCTATTAAGCTAAAGGGAAATCAATCTCCCTGATACTGCCAGGAGAAAACTTGGAAGACACCCAGCTGTGAATATGCTACCCCTGCACCCTTGCCAAAAGGAAGGGCCTGGCTCTGTAGATATGTGCAGGACTGAACTCGCTGCCTTCCCCTGCCACGGGACAGAAATCTGTCTGTGCAGAGACGCTCCCGTGGCAGGCAGAGCCCCAGTCTGCAGGGCAACACAGTACAAATGGGGGTGGGGAGCTGCTGAGGAGCTTCCGACCTCCAACTAGTTTGTGCTGATTTCTCAGGCCCCTGCTTTGAAGAAAGCCCTCTAGAACAGGCAAGGCAGCCCCAGGGACAGCCACGCTCGGCAGCTCCAAACAAACATCACCTTTGAACCTCCCGTCGATATTACCCATCTTCCTGCGAGGTCAGTGAAGCAACAACTGGCCAGAGAGCAGGCTTGGGTTGGGTTCCACATTAGCAACGAGGCTGCAAACTCACAGGGGGAGAGAGCACTGCAAGGGATGGCTCCAACCTGCTGCTGCTCCCTCCCTGGAAGAGCTGGGAAAGCAGCCAGGAGATGGAGGGCTATAAATCAAGCGGCATTTACATGGAGAAGGAAAAGCTGTGAGCACGTTGTGACTGGAGCCCAGGACTCATGGCCTCAGCATGCCTCTGTACCACAGGTGACAAGCTGATGGGAAGGGACCCACGGGCGCTGTGCACTGCTGTGAAGATCCAAAACTTTGATGGCACATCTCCTTGCACGAGTACCATGGGTAGAGACGCCAGCACCTGCCCATCTGCCATGGCCAGGCTAGAGGCTTCCTCGTCTGACACTCAAGCCACTGCAGAGGCAGCAACACCTTCAGAGACATTCTCTGGGGAGAAAACAGCTTCAAGTCCAGTTGGATGCTGCTCTGAGGGAGTCTATGAAAATTAAGTCCAATTGTGAAAAAGCCGGGTCTCATCAGAATCAGGTGCTTCCTCAGGACAGCAGGTCTCACTCCTGTGCTCAGCACGGTTTGTGTGCACAGCCCTGTAACAGACTCACACCACCACACACAAGCCCGGGGCACTGGTTTGCAGCATCTCACAGCTGCCAAAACAGCTTCACAGTGTGACACCATGCCGAGGGTTCAGTGACCAGGGCTGCAGCACTGCTGGGAGCACCGAACACTTTGCCATTCCTTGCTCCAATGTATCAGGGATCACTGGTAAGGTGAAGGGGAGGTGGGACATGCCAATAGACAGGGAGGCAAGCAGGACCACAAAGAGCCCGGCCAGTGCTGTCACCAGGGCTAGGGATGGCTGGTGCTTGGAGAGCCCCACTGTAGGTCAGGAAGCTCTCATCACAGCACAGGGAAGGACCTGAGGTGGCACAGGACAGCATGTTCATCCGGGACAGAAAAATCAGCAGACACGGAACCCACACACACTCACACCCTCAAAACCAGGTTCTCGACCATTTCCAACACCCAACGGTGATTCTCCTCTCAGCAGAGCTGCCAGAGGATGTGGCTCATGTGGCCAGGCTTTCCTGCACTGGTAAACAGTGACGAGCCACCTCAGCTGAAGATGTAGCTGCTGAACCCAAGGGTGGTGGAGCTGCTACAGGTCCTAATCAGAGAGGAGAAACCCCGCTTCCTTCTTCCAGGAAAGACCAACTCCAAGCTCTTCCCAGCCAAATTCCCATCAGTCTGCCTGCCCATAAATTTACAACTATTTATTTAGTCAAAGCTCATCCAAATATTAAGAGCTCAGGAGCACTGTGGGAAAACAGGAGCAGGCAGAGCAGGCAGCCTGCTCCTCCAACAGGCTGCAGGAATTCCCCACTGCCTGGTTCAAGGCTGGACACCTCCATGCCCTGAAGCTCAGTGTGTTCAGTGCCAGCAAGCTAAAGGGAGTGGACTTGTGCAAGGATCTCTGAGGCAAGGATCACCAAGTCTAGAAACAAACCTGAGGCGGATCTTTGCCTCTGAGACTTCCAGAGGTGGGAGGTGGAAAAGGTTATAAGGCAGGGACCTTCAAAAGGCCTACAGACCCCAGACATCCCAGTAAGGGCTGCCACAACAGGTCTGGGAAAAAATGAAATTTGCTCAATAGCATTTAAAAGAAATGCTGGAAGAGAGCTCAGCTTCCCTCCCACTTGCCCTCTCCCTGTCCAGCAGAAGCCAGCATAAAGATGTCCCCACATCAACAAGTGGCAGGTCAGAAGGACAGCACCAGGTCCAAGATGGAGCTCCATTGGCATGACTGTGGCTCTGATCCCATGTGGTGCCCTCACACAGCCTTTCATCAGCTTTTCAGACTGAAAATCCATATTTTAGGCAGCTGCCCAGGGCGAGTCACAGCAAGCGTGGGGCTGATGCAGAGACCAATCTGCCAATGGCAGGGGAGTGTGTGTGCACAGGGCAGTGATTGTGTGTTTGCTTTTTGCAATCACTGTCCTGTCTGAGGGGCTCAGACTGAAAACACACTCAGAGCTCTGACAGATTCAGCCCACCAAGAGGGGAGCAGAGATTTGTGGGCTGTGAAGTGCTGAGGTGACAGCTCAGGCTGTTGGCCACTGCAGGTTCCTCTGGCTACTGGGTGTCCTGGGCTTGCTCAGCTCCCTGCAGAGGAGAACTGGCACTGCTGGCTGCTGGAACCTTCCCTGCTGCCTCCTGCAGAGGTGCCAGTGCCTGGCTGCTGCTGCTGCAGCCCCCGTGGGGAGCAGCCAGCACACCCCAGCTCCTGACAGCTCGAGTCTGGCAGTGGCAATGCTGGTGTCATTGGTGTACAGGATCCAAGGCACACAGAGCCATGTCTCACACTGCGTCCTCTGGCTCCCCTTCCCTTCCCTGTCCCCAGGAGGGACACACTGGGTGTCCCTCAGAGCATCATGCTCTCCTTCCAACACAGTGAATGAAGCATCACCTCTGCTGCCCAGCTCACTAAACTGCAACAGAAACAAAACAGCCCCCTGGCCAGTGCCATCTCCTACACTGGGTGTTCTCCTGTGAAGGACATGCAGGAGGGCTTCACCCAGGCAGTGGCCACCCAGCTCCTGTGGATACAGAGAAACTCTTCTCACTTTTGCCCATGAAGGCCTTTGACTTAGACTGAAATTTTGGCTTCCCAGTGGAAGCCACAGGCAATTGGAAAATGGAGAACTGAGCAAGAAGAAACATTTGGGAGTTGAACCTGATTTATCAGAACTCTACAACTGACTTTATTGGGTAATTTACTAGAATGACATGGGGTACAAACCTGCAACAGCAAAAACTGGCATAGCTGGAATAAATCACAACAGCCACCCATGAAGCAAGGATCCCAGCATCTGGAAATGAGCAACAGGGATGGGGGACAACCTCATAGGGCAGCAGCATATACAGGGGGCACTTAGCAATGTTTCCAACCATCCAGCCTTGCTGGGAGGATTTTACTGCCAAGAGGGGAGTTCAATTTGAAAACAGGAAAAATCAAAAGGGAAAAATTAAAATATTTATGTGAATCAGTGGGGAAATTTCAGAGAGCTTATGGTTGAATACAGACCTGTCCCACAGCTGCAGATCCAGGCAGGAGACAGAGACAGGGTGTCCCAGCTGACAGCACTGCAAGCTCTGCAGGTAGAGATACATATGGGAGAGAACAGACTGGTCTAAACTGGGCAGCAGAGCCTGGGAATGTGGGGTTCAACTCCCCATTGACATCAGTCACTCCCCTCCATCCATGACAAATTTTACTGGGAGAAAAAAGTATCTCCAGCTCCTAGTGTAAGGCCATTTGTCCCTGTTTTCACTCTCAGTGCAAACTGTGCCATGCAGGCAGGACCAAGGCATAATGGTCTTAAACCAGGACTTTCAGGCCACCAGAGCCTCTCAGCGAGGTGTTTCCCCTTGGCTGACTGCTAGTAGTCCTTAACCGCCTTTGAACAAGGAAGGTTTTGGGCTTTTGCCCAGCTGTGCCTCAAAGGCTCAGAGTGAAACATCCCCCCTTGGCCCCTCAGAAGTATTTGGGGAGTTAAGCTCTTCTTTGGGTACTCTGCTCTAAGGGGCAGTACTGGGAGTTAAGTGCCTAATGCCTTTGTAGTTTCTTTTGGCTTCTGATTTAGAGTCTTGGGAAAGACAGCTGTGTTTGCACTGGAATTAAGATGGAGGGTTTGTCAAGCTCTCTGTTCAGATGCTTGCAGGAACCAAGGACATCAAAAATCCCAACACCCTCAGGAGAGCCCTGACCACTGCACCAGCACTCATCTCCCAGCCTTGGACCTCCCCACCCTGCTCCAACACAGGCAAAGCCCTCCCGGTGCTGTTCTCGTGGAGCTCTTACTGCAGCACATTGGAGTTCTGTGTGTGGGGACAAAATGCAGGTGCATGGTGCTGCCAGACAAACAGCCAGGCTGAGAAGCCAGAGGAATGTGGGGCCAGGAGAGGCTGGATGCAGCCAGCAGAGCCAGCAGGACACGAATTTCTCCTGCAGGGACAGAGTTAACTCTGGGTGTGCTAAGCCCACTCCTTTCCCCTCCAAAACCTCTTGCATGTATCAGAGATTCTCAGGAAACTGTATAAAGCCAAGAAGGACTAGAGAAAGCATTCCTCATGAAAAGCCTGGCCCTCAGGAGCAGATGGGCCTCATTACTGTCCTGCTCTCAGCACTGGACTGCATGGATTCTTCTACCCCGACAGGTCACGGATGGAGTGCTTCATGTCTTTTCCAAAACCAGCAGATCTGAGGGCATCCAGCCTGTGTTTGCCAACATCTCGGCTGACAATTGTTACTGCACTTCAAGCACTGGCTCCCTAAAAGGAAGGGGCTGCATCTTGGGCATCACGATACTATGACAGGGAAAATGAGCTGGGCAAATGCCCAACTGCCCCATGAAGAAATGAAATTATGAAACGAAATGAAACAAAACAAAATGAAATGAAATGAAATGAAATGAAATGAAATGAAATGAAATGAAATGAAATGAAATGAAAGAAAATAAATTAGAAGAGAAGAGAAGAGAAGAGAAGAGAAGAGAAGAGAAGAGAAGAGAAGAGAGAAAAGAAGAAAAGAAAAGAAAGGAAAAGAAAGGAAAGGAAAAGAAAAGAAAAGAAAAGAAAAGAAAAGAAAAGAAAAGAAAAGAAAAGAAAAGAAAAGAAAAGAAAAGAAAAGAAAAGAAAAGAAAAGAAAAGAAAAGAAAAGAAAAGAAAAGAGAAAAGAAAAGAATCTACACCATCTGAGGGTAGCTTGATTTGTCATCCCTGCCTGTGCTTGCAGCCTTAGCCAGGGTAAAAGCAGCATCTCCCTTGCTATCTGGAAGGCTGAGGACATGTGTCAGCCAGCTGCAGGCACGACCCAGACTCAGAGCATTCGCTGGCCAAACACCTCGCACGTCCCAAGGCAGCGGCTGAATTTCAGCCTCCAAATACCTTTAAACAATGGGGAGGAACTCAGGACTAAAATAGGCTCTTTCCTGTTCTGAAACAAGAAAAAAATTCCTGGTTTCCAAAGGTCTGCTAATATTTAAGTGTGTATTTATCTCCATTCACGCCAGGTCTAGGTGCAGTTGTAGGTTCAGGGACTAGTGCTCTGCAGGTCAAATCACTTATCAACTCCACAATCTCTGTAGTAATTTGTATCCCTCTAAAGGGACCAATCTTTAGGCATAGAGATGGAGCTGACTGAGATCAATAAATTTGGGACAATGAGAAGCAAGAGTTTCTCCAAGATCTGCTGGTCCTGAGGGGTGTTGGGCTGAGCAATTGAAACCACCTGAGATCTGGTGGGGAGTCGTGGCAGTGGTGTCTTCCATACCCACCTTGGCACATCAGAGGGCTAACAAACACAGAGATGGTGAGGCAGTTTCCTACCTGTGATATCTGCTACGTGTGTTGATGTGGCTTCTGGCACCGCTGCTCATCCTCCTGCAGCACCCCAACCCTTCTCTCTCAGGCTGGTGAAGGGGTTGGAGAAGGCTTTGCTCTATCAGAGCTCAGAGGAGATACAACTGGGTGATACAGGAGCAGATAAGGATGGAGAGAGGGCTCTTGCTGTGTTCTCACTTGGAAAGCTTTCTGGAATAGGATCACAACCCTGGCACTTCTGGCATCTCTCGATGCGAAAGAGTCAGACCAAAGGCTGAGTACATCTCACCTGCAAGGCCCCGAGAGGTCCAACAGCTCGTGCTGACAGCAGGCTGTGAAACAATATGGGGAGTGCAGAAGCCAGCATTGAGCAAGTGCTGCTAAAAAGACCTAAGAAACAACAGCTGGATGCTGCAAATGGACAGAATCAGAGCAGAAATAAAGGAGCACTTTGAGATTGAGAGCTTTTCCCTCTTTCTTATTGGAGAAAATCTGCCAGCTCTCGAAATGTCAGTACAGTTTGCCTACTCACAGTTGCCCTAAAGACAACCATTGGGGTGGCCCTACAGTACTGCCCTGCAGAAACCTCAGACCAGATGAACACAAGGCCTTAGGACCTGCCATTCACCTCCCTCTACCTCCCTCACATGTTCCCCCTTCCCTTCCCCTTCATCCCTACCAGAGTCATCCCACCTCCACCACTGTTGCTAAAATCAGTGTGGTCCCCCTGAGAACAGCAGTGACCAAAGCTCTGATGCAGACAAGGAATGGCAGCCTCCAGTATCTCCTGCTGTGCCAGCCTAGATGTGCTGCCAGCAGAGTGAGATGAAATACCAGCCTGGGAGCCCTGCTGTGTATTCTCACCTCCATGCAGAAAACGTACAGCGTGCACAAGTCAGCACGGCTAACGGTGCGCTGCTCCTGCCGGGAACAGCAGAGGAACACCAACTCAGCCAAGGGATGATAATCATGCTGAGGCCAGACAGGATCTCCTGGATGGCTGTGGGGTGACACCAGTACAGCCAAGGACTCCTGGTGGCCCTCATCACCCCCTGAGCCCAGCTGAGATGGCCTGAGGCTTGCCTGGGAGCTGAGCACACTTGCCCACACCACCAGCCCAGGTGCAGGAGGTGCTGAAAGGTGACTGCTCCAGGTAAACCCCAGAACTACCCACTGTGGCATGGTGTGGAAGGTCCAGGGGCCAGTATGCTCAGCACCACCTCAACACCTTCCTGCAATGCAGAGTCCTCCCCTTGGCAATGTACCCATGAGCCTGGAGCCACAGCTGATGGCCAACAGGACAGACAGGTCACCACTGAAGCAAGGGGACAGTCCATGGCAGAGCTCCACCCCAGGGCCAGGGCAGTGCTGGGCCTACAGACCCTGTGTCTGCTCACCAGGACAGCCAGCAGGAAGGAAGGGCAACAAAAACCACCAGGGCCACGAAATCAGGGCACACTCAAGCACACAAGCCTACCTCCCTGTGGAGCACCAAGACCTTCCCACCCCTCTGGCAAACACACTGAGCCCATTCCTGCCTCCAGGAGGTACAACAGGGAATTCTGCCACTGCCTGCAGTGCAGACTAATTCAGCCCACCACCAAAATAACCAACTCAGCGGCATTTAGGAGCAGAGTTATTTCAGCACAGGCTGGTGTGTGGGTGTTCCTGAGGCAGAACAAGAAAGCCTTATTCCAGCCCAGCCACAGAGCTCAGCACAAACCACTCCGTGCACAACTGTCCAGATGGAGCTGTAAGTGGGCAATGCAACCAGAGTGGTTAATTCCTGCTCCCTGAGCTGAGTGAGCCCTGAGCACTCTCAATCTTAAAGGTTTCTGGTTGTATCATCATTCTTCCCATTCTTTGTCCTGGTCACAGGAAGGTTTGGTCTCTGTGTGCCATTAGCAAGGATTAATTCAGCATGTTCCATGTAATGGACTGTGGGTGGCCCAGGGAAGGCAACCTGCTCAATCCTGCTAACGATGGAGAAAGGATCTGACTGCTCCTGGGGGAAACTCATAGCACTGCTTCTTTTTTTCCTAGCATTTTTCTTCATTATTACATAAAAAGCAAATGACACCAGACAACTAGAACTCCAAATAACCCCCAGGCAGACATCACTTTAAAGATGACATTTTCATTTGCAAATTGTTTACCTGTTATTGTAACTTATAACTTCTAAAATTCAAGCAATTGGCCTCACTTTGTTTTCCTTTGGAATGAAAGATGAAGCAATCTTTAGCTTGCTTCTTTTCTGTATATGGTAATGACCTTTCCTCTGCTAGTGTTTCTCACTGATCTGAAGAGGAAAGGAAAAACTGTAAACTGAAAAATAATAAGGGAAAGAAATGGCACAAAAATGAAGGCTGGATCCAGGGAGACAACTGTGTGGCTAGAAAATAAGCTGGTGTTAGAGAACACGAATATTGCTTTAACTCACCTCTTTACTGAACCTAAAGGGGCAAATCTGCAGAGGGCATCCACATCCTCACAAATGGGTTCGCACGGGGTGACAAACATTACTTGGTTCCAGCAGTTGGAGATCCCTGCCTCAGACCTATCAGCATCTATGGGAACTTTCAAAACCCACACTTGCCCCACGTGAAAGAATAGATTTGCAGGGCATTGCATCAGCATTCCAGACCCAAATTCCCTTCAGTGCCTCGTGAGACACCACCACCATTACCATCACCTGGTTTGCTCTGACCTCACGGGAACTCTGTGCGAAACTGGGTTGAGATCGGGTAAGGAATTAAAGTCAACTAAGCACAGAAAGTTCTGCTGACTCAAACCAGCGGAATCTCTTTTTTGAAAACCAGAGCCCTGAAAAGAGACATGTTTTCCAGTCAGATGCTAGAAAGCATATCCAGTGTAAAACACAATCATCTCTTCATTAGCACCCCTGGAGATTAAAGCTGATTCAGTGCCGCACTTTTTTTTTACTGAGCAGTCCCAATAATAAAATAAGATGCATAAATCATTTCCTTAAGAAAACAAAAAGTTACTAAGGAATACAATACTGATTATGGGCTTCTGGGATTTCCGAATTCATCTGACAAGCTTCACATGCTGGTCTAGAAATAACAAATGTTTGCTCGAAACCCAACTCCTTTTCAATCTTACTCAGCCAACAAGTTATGCCTTTTTTATTTTTAGGAAAAAAACACATTAAAGTGATGGAGCAGCTCCTATAAAAGTCACATTTCATTTAGTCTACTCTGATAAATTCCATTAACGTTTTAGTCAAGTCAGTCTTCTGAATTTTAAGATGTAACTCTAAAGGCCCCATTGATGGATTGCTGCTGTATTCAGAAAACATTAGTACATTGCTAAAACGGCAGGAATTACCCAAAACCATCGCGTAGGAAAGAGGAACTAATTTCGCCAAAGGAGCAGAAAAGGCACGAAAATAAATTACACCCCCAGTACAAAACGGTTCAGATTTTAGTTCAGAATTCTTTCCCAACTTGTGAGAAATTTCTAATAGCACACACACGAGAAGTCCCTTGAGCCATTCAAACAGTCTCCCAGGAACTTTAGTGACCGCGGGTATGAATGGGCACTTGCGGGACGGAGCAGCTCCCGTCTCCGGTCCCGGCCCCGGTCAGCCTCGGGAGGGCTGCACGAAGCTGCTCCAGCTCCGTGACCGCACGAAGCTCACCCCTTCATGCCCCGCAGGGACAGCGAGCAGGACAGCGAGCCGAGAGAAGGCGCCTTTGGGAAGGAGACCCGGGTGTCACCGCGGAGCGGCGGCGCCGGGACGGGAGCGCCGCTCACGCCGCGGCGAAGTTGGACGGGCTCAGCCGAGCGATGGGAGCCGCCGGCGACTTCAGCGGCGGACACAACTTCAGCTCGCCGGGGACCGGCCGACACCCGAGGGGCTCCAGGAGCCGGGAAGGGGCTGCCCGCCGTGCCCCGCTCCCCTCTCCGCCCGCCCGCGACCGCGACCGCGACCGCCGGGGGACCCTCCTGGAGCGCGGCGCCCGCGGACCCACCTGGGCTGAGGCTGCTCTGGAAGTAGAAGAGGACGAGCAGGAGCGAGCCGAGGCCGGCGGCCAGCGCCAGCCGCGGCGCCCGGCTCCGCCGCATCCTCGGCGGCGGCTGGCGGCGCAGCGCAGCGCCCGCGGCCCCGGCCCGGCCCGCCGAGCCCCGCCGAGCCCCGCCGAGCCCCGCCGGGCGCCGCCGCCGCCCCGCCCCGCGCCCGCGGCCCCCGCGCCCGCCCGCAGGAAGTGACACGGGGCGGCTCGGCCGCCGCCACGGGAACTTCGCCCCCCGAGAGCCCCGCGGCGGCTCGGGCCGGGCAGCCCCGGCGCGGGGGCGGGGGCCGGGGGGGTTTCCTCCGCCGGGGCCGTGTCCGCGCCCTGCCGCCGCTCGGGAGTGCGCACTTCCCTGCCCGGCTCCCGTCTCGGCTCTAGGACTCCCCGAGGGGAAAAGGGAGTCGCTGATGTGGTGGCAGGGTCGGGAGTTTCCCGATGACTTTCCTCGGCACGGTCTGTACTTCGGAAGCATCACGAAGTTCTGTGGCCTTAAAATACACGTGGCCTTAAAATACACCTTTTTTTTTTTTTTTTTTTTTTTTTTTTTTAATATTCTTTTGGCTATCCCCGGCCCTGCAGTCTTTTACTGAAAGCAATAATGATTCTGACTAATTCCACCTCAAGCAATAAATTTCTGTAGAAGGAGGACACAATTTTCTATGATTCTCGGCATGCTTTTGGAAAGTGAGAGCACAAAGTTCTCTTACTGCATCCTTTATCCCCCAGGCTCCGCAATCACAGGCAGAACCAGCCCAGAGCTTTTGTTGCCCCAGTTTTGAAATAGCAGCAATGCTTTTCACCCAGCTCTGTAAAACACTCGAGATCTACTCAAAGGCCACCTGCCAAATTAGCCAGACCGAGAGCTGGATTCTACTGACAGCACCCATTCACTGCTTCTCTTCAGCCCCAGCACACTTAGTTTTAAGAGAAAGAGGACAGCTCAAGGAGGAGCCACAGGGAATGGCAAAGAAAGTCTGGGTATGCGCACATGCTGGGCTTCATTCTGCCCTCATTTAGGGCAGAGGAAACCAGGAGGAGAATCTCACTGTAGTGGAGGAAGCTGGAATGAAATAAGAACACACACAGCATCTTGCAGGCTGTGTTGGGCTATGCCCATAGAATTAAACAGCTCTTTGATGTCCTTGCTGGATGGTCTAGAGAGGGGCAACAGAAATGAGACCACAACTGGGACCCTAACACCCCTCCTTGTAAGGGCACCCCAGTGGGAGCAGTAACCAGCTGGAAGGACCCTCAGCAGCAGAGCCCTGTACCCGTTTGATCCCTGCAGGGAGGGACTGGGACTCCAAGCTCCAGGGAGCAAGAGACAGTGCTCGGGGAGCGCTGCTGGTGCCAATGGCTGGGCACAGGCAGCCTGCTCTCTGTTGCAAATGGTGCAGTAATTTTGGTCCCTTGATGAGTGTGGAGACTTGGGGTTTCCTTCACATGTAAAGATGGGCTGGTAGACCTCAGAGGCAGCAAAAGGGATGTCTGGTACTGCTGTCCTTAGGGCCAGAGAGAGTTCAATGACTGAAGACACATCCAGCCTGTGAAGCGGGAACCCCGTTGGAGTAGCTTTTCAGGAGCTGGAATGTGTACTCAGGACTGTTGGTGAATTTTTCATTATTTGCATCTTCCAGTACTGAAACACCAGAAAATCTAGCCCAAGGCTCCCAGAGGAGCTAGGGAAAATAATCATCCCTTTAGCCCAGCTTCCCTAGATTCAGCAGGAGGAATAAAAACAGCAGAAATAAGCAAACTTCACCCATAGTTGGAAATGCCCATTAAAGAAAATGCAGTAAAGCATCCCAGTAGAAACTCATGCACTGAGCAGGACCTGTTGAGTCCTGCTGCCTGCTGTCTGTATTTCACCCCCGGGGGCAGGGCCAAGGCCATCTGTGAGCACATCACATATGTGAGGCTGGTCCTCAGCAGCCTGAAGTGAACATGCTGTTCAGATCCACGGGGCTAAAACTGGAAGCACATCATGAGCATGTCATAGGATTCCTATGAGGACTCAGCTGCAAATGCTCCCTTTTTAAAAGGACAAACCCCTTTCAGCAGGAGAAAACCCCTTTTAGAAGGACAAACCCATTTTCCAGGGGACAGAGGTATATTTTGATAAGAGCTGACCGCTGGCAATGGCACCAGCTGCTGGGAGGTCAGGCCTTTGCTGTTGCCTGTTCCTGAGTGAGTGACAGACCTCCCTGGCCACACATGCTGCTCTCTCTGCCATCCCCCTTCCCCTGCAGCCCCACCATTCTGAAAAGAGCAGCCCCAACCCATTAAAGCAGACAACAGTGACCAGTGCTTTTTTGAGAAGATCACTGCAGATATATAGAAGGGCACAAGATGAAGCTGTCAGAGTCTCAGATTATGATCCCAAGCCTATTTTTAATGAAATCATCAGATTCAGTCTGCTTTGGAGAAGCCCTTCTCTCCCTCCCCAGGCCCCACTGGCGGCTGGAGAACAGCAGGTGCGCAGAGCACACATGAAAATTCAACTGCTCAGCAGCACACGTGAAATAAATGTAGCAAGCACTGATGCCTGGTGTCTTAATCTGTTGCTTTGCCAGGTCAGTTGGAAGAACTGAGAAATGAGTATTTGCTGTAGAATGGCAATGGCACCTTCTCTGACAGGCTGTGAACTCCTTGTGGAAAGGCCCCCCTGTTCCCTGTCTCCACAGTGCCTCCCACTGTGGGGTTCAGAGCATGGCTGTAGCTGTTTATGACTATTAAAACACTACTGGTAACCAAAAATAATGAAGGTGCTAAAGGTGCTAAAAACATGCTGTAGAGGGAAATTATTTATTACTGCCAGGGTCTGAACTGCAGCTGGCTTGTAGGTGAAGAGGAAGTGCTGTTTGCCTGCAGAATGATGCTGTGCCTTTGATGCAGTGCATGCTTGATTCCCTCCCTGCTCATTAGCAGTGCTCGTTACTGTCTTCTCAGCAGGTTTCTGCCACATGCTTTGCTTTTTCCCAGGACCTTGGTGCCACTGAGTGAGATTAACCCCGAGCTTTGGTCTGATGACCACGTTGAATAGAAATTAAAAAGCGTCTAGTTTCTGCTGGAAACTGAAGAATCTGTTGTACTCCTCCCTGAGGCCCCGTTGTCCAGACACTGTGAAAAAGCCTTTCTAGAGGATATTTTGACTTTGCACCCAGTTGTTTAATCCTGGATCTGCAGAGGCATTTTTCCCTGGCCTCCCGCCAGTGACACTCCCATCTGCCTGTGACCCTGGTGCACTGGCAGTGCTGCCACTGCCCCGGGTGTCACCGAGTGAAGGCTTGGGCAGAGGTGTGGGGAGTGACACTGGTGCAGCACAGGCTTTCCTCAGTAACTGGGAGACGCTCCAGGGGTGACCCTGGGTCATCTCCTCTCTGTTTCCTAAGAACTGCGTTAGACATCCCCCTGCCTCTGGGGTTTCCATGAACCTCTGTGTATCCTGATAGTCAATGCTGTGTTTTAAATTTTATGGCATCACTGTAACATGATGGCTGAGAGGGACCTTGCACAGCCTCAGTCTTTCCCTGCTTGAGCTTGTTCTGCAAGTTTCCCCAGGATGGACACCAAAGCTCTTGCCAAGCAATCCTTTCCAGATTTACAAACTCTCTAAAATTTTTCCTGATACCTTATCTGAGCCATCCTTATCAAAAGAGGGACTCATGACATTTTGTCCTGAAAGATAAGCAGAGTGCCTGGTTCTGTCACTTTTTTGTATTAAAAGGAAAAGTCACTGCTGCCAAGAGCACCAAGCTGGAAAACTTGCTTTCTCAAGCAGTGCATTGATTCTCCATAATTTCCTATAGCCCTTTGTACCTGCAGAATGTGACTTTTCAAATATTATTTCATAAATGCACTATTGTTTATGCTCACTTTGCGCTGATATACAAGAGCCTTGCTTCACAGCAGCAGAGAGTCATGCTGGGGTGGACTGTTCACCATTGAGTGCAGGACTAAATATTGGCAAGGTCAGTATACAAAAGACACAGGTTGGATAAAAGGTAAAAATGACATAAAATACCTCTAGAGAGGTAACTGGAGGATTACTATTTACATAGAATATAACAATCTGCTTTGTGCATCTTTTTAAAATCTGCAGCCAGATTTTGCCACTTGTTCATAAAAAATAGCACTGATGCCTTGAGAAATCTCCTTGGTCTCAGAAGGACCAGGTAGGGAAACAAAAGCAGCCAATCCCAAAGACATTCCACACCCTGAGGAATTCCACTGGTGTGGTGGGTATGAGAGTGTACATTGCCTAAAGTTAATCAGGTTCTTATGCCTCATCAGAAGAAAAGTACTAAGGGTTAGAATAGTGTACATAGCACCTGATTCTGAGTAGTCAGTATTGTAACCTGGCTAAATTCCGCAGCTTCTCAACCTTTCTGTTACCCCCTCACCACATAAAAAAGAAAAAGCTAATGACTTCCTAGGGACTCTTTTACAATTACCTCCTGAGCTCCTCAGAAATCGTCCTAAAGACCAAGGAACTAAAACCAGGGCTGTCTCTTCTCATTTCAACATGCTGGCCTCTGTCAAAATGTATTTCAAGGAAACATTCCTTTAACTTTCTTTCTGCCACAATTTAAAAATAAAATAAAGAAAAAGAAGCAGCTTTTTTTCCTTTAAAAGCACCAGTGGTGATGGAAGCAAACCAAATTACAGGTTCTAAGCACAGCCCTCTGCCTGCATCTACTGGAAATGCTGTTGGTAGAATGGAAACTCTCATCAAACTTTTTATTCAGTGATGTCAGCTAGGGACTGTACTGTCTTTTGTACCAGGCATTTATATTTCATTAGTTTGTATACTCTTCCCAGCCGGGAGCTTGCTTTCTGCTGATGTCTGATTGAGGGGCTCTCCTGAGGAAGGGATGTGATTTACAGACACACACTGGAAAGACAACTGACCTTGGCACAACAATGGGAGTGGTGGAGTTCCCTCGACAGCAAACCTGCCAAGCCTCCCATGAGGAGGATGGTCAGGGTTTGCCTCCTGCTCTGCTGTTTCTTGCACACCCAGAGAAGAAAGCCACAGCTTTTCTCCCTGCTGCCCAAAGCAATTGGTTGGCTCTGCCCTGCACCTCTGTACCAGCTGTGGTCAGGGTTGTACAAAGAGAAGGTGATGGCTGAGATGGGGACCAGCCAAGGACCTTGTATCCCAAGGAAACCCAGTAAATCTCTGCAGCAAAACCCCACCAGGGTTGTGCCCATTGTGGGGCAGAGCACAGCACCTCAATGCACAGCTGCTCTGGCTTGCAGGGGAACCCAGCTCGGAGGAGATGGAGGGAAGGAATTCTTCTGCTGTGTCACACAGATCTCCTGTGAGTGAGGCTTTGCACAGAGCAGGGACTCTCACATTCAGTGCCTGTTCTTACAGCCTGATTATGGTGGCTGGGAATGAGGAATTAGAGCCTTTCAAGAATGCACAAAAATCCATGCATTTCAAGTGTCCTCTGGAGTCTTCCCTCTCATTCCTAAGCTGTTGCTCCCTCCAAAGAAGAGCTGTGTCTGCCACATCACAAGGGCTCTGAAATAAAGGGTAAAAACTCCTGAAACAAGACCCATAGAATTTTGCCTGGCTCACAAACACCCAGTTCAGACCAGGTACATGGTCAGACTTTTTATAGGACCCAAATTACCTTCTCTTGCAGGTTTCTCAGTACTTGTGGTCACTGAGTATTCACTATTTCATAAAAATATCTTCTATCATGTTCATACCTTTTACTGAAAATCTCAACAAATAACACCAAATCCTGTCTTGGGGAAAAAAAGTACAAATATCCCTATAGTTATATACTCAAATTCCTCAGGGCAGGATGGTCTCTCAAGGGCTCAAGCCTGTAATTTTTGAATCAATGGAAAATCCTGACTGCATCCTGTGCTTTGCTGCTTCACCTCACAGTGTGACACAGCAGTATTTAAATCCCTGGGGGGATTATGAGAGCTGCACTACTGCCCAATGTTGGGGTTAAAACCAGGTCATGGCCAGTTTTCTGCAAAGAAATGTTTCATTTGACTGCTCATCTGGGGGAACACCCTGCAGGGTCTGCATTACTGGGTAGCCCTAAACCTCACAGAAATTCACCATGACCTGGTTAGGGTCTTTGGGAATCCAGTGTTGGCAGCTCTGTTAAGCCTCTGTCTGCATTCAGGCACTCTTGGACCTCCTCAGCAGAGCCAGGTGAGATGGGCACAACATCTGCACCCCCACATGCTGACCTTGCTACCACAGTTCCAGCATGTCAGAGCAAGAAATTCTCTCCTTGGAGACACAGTTTTCATTCAAAATATTCCCAAAATGGGGAAGGAGAGGCTTGGAGATGCCACCAAGAAACCCCTCCAGATTTCAGGGCAATTTGACCGTTTCAACCATTTGTCTGAAGCTGGTGGTGGGGAAGCAAAAGACAGAGCTTGCCCACGCAGACACAGTGCCTTTGTGATGGATTTGGAACCCAGGATTGTTAGATTGAAGCCTGTAATGGAAAGGCCAGATCTTTGGCTGCTCTAAGCATTTGCTCAGAGACTGTATTCATTTGTATCCCAGCTGAGGGACCATGTCCAGAATACATGAATTTGATAGAAAGAAATTGATTACCAGCATGCTTTTATGCTTTCACAAAAGGTATAAACCAGATTATTCTAAACTGGGCTTTGTTTGTTTGAAAGCACATAAGCACAGACTTCTCAAAAATCTCTCTGGAAAGTTCTGTTTCCTGGACTTCTATTGATTTACATTGACTGTTCATGACCAGAATCCTGGGACCAAAGAATCTGCTCTTGGGATCTTCTGCATCCAACCAGCCACAGCCAAGAAACAGCATGAGAGAGACCTTAGTTTTAGAACCTCATTTAGAGATCCCCTTTCTGAGCACAGCAGCATTGAGCATGAGATTGTGACCTGGGGTGTTGCATTCTGTTACTCCCCAGGTTTGAGCAAAGGCAGGTTTATCTCTGAGAGTGGAGTGAGGGAGTGTTTTGTGGGGATAAATGCTTGTGGCCAAGGGAAGCATCTTCCCAGACTGGTGGGGCACTGCTAGCACTCACATTGCTGCTACAATGCACACATCCATCTGAACTGGCTGCAAAGGGAAGGGGAAAAACCCACACTGTAAATAGCAAGTGTAAATTGCCATCAGTGCTCAGAACAGCACTATAGAAATCTCCTCAACCACAGAATGAACATGCTGAAAAACTTCTCTTTCTCCTTAAAACCCTGTGTTATAGGCAGGGACAGAGGTCCCATTTATTCTTGTCCCTCTCACATCAGGGAAGCTTGAGCAGGTCTGTCCTTTCTCCCCTCAGCACTCCATGTCCTGACAGCATAACCAGACCATCCTGAAATACTGACATTGCTGACTCTCTCTAGAATGAAGCAGGCTGGCCCTGGGGAAAGAGAAAAATGAACAAAGATAACAGTATGGAATGACATTTTCAAAGAAACCTGTGTGATTTAGGTACTGTCCTCACTGACCATGTCTGGCTGAGGTTGTAGGTTCCTAAATCCCTTTAGTACTGCTGATACATTCCCTCATGACTAAAAACAGATCTTCTTGTTTACTGAAGGAGGTGCAGTTAAAATAATCGTCATCATCAACTAAATACCATTAATGAGTACATACTGCCACAAAGTCAAACTCAGGTTTGTTACTGCAATTTTAAGCATAGAGAAGTAATTGCATATGTCTGAGCATGACAGGGCTGGTCAAGTCCAATTCAAACAGCTTCTATTTCATGGAAACCCTGGCTGAAAAGGCATATAAATATTCTTAGTCCAGCTCTTGTTCATGATACTCTGTGTTTTCACTATTCTAGGAAGCCTGAGATACTATTTTTATTTAGACTAAAAATAATAAGGGCTTTTCTCCAACCCTCTGGGTGCTCTATTTGAATTACATCTGCATTAGAAAATTCCAGCACTGCTAAAATCAGACAGCCACTGACCCATAATGTCTAGGAGCTCTATCAAGGAAGCATGGTGTCTGCCTTCCCCAGAAACTATATCCAGAGGTGTCTTGTGCAAGAAGTTCAGTCCTGGAGAGGCACCAAATCAGCTCAGTGTGGTGTGGAGAAAGCCCATTCCAAGTCTCTGAGGCACTGCAAGGAAAGCCAAGCCAGCTGGCTGCTCTCTTTGCTAAAGAAATATTCCAAACAAGCACCTCATCCCAGGGTCCACAGAGAGAAGGGAACAGGGATTTGCAGCTGGAGCTTTTATTACTACCACAATCAATTCAGGAGAAACAGCTCAAGGAGCCCTGCAGATTGCAGGCCAAGCCCCTCAGATCAAAGGTTTTCAGGGATGCCTTGGGCTCTTCTTGCAGAGATTGGCCAAGGAAGGATGATTCAGGATGAGCTTGTGTGTCATGGGCTTCCAGAAACTCAAGCTGTGAGTCCCAGCTCTCAGGTGCAGCCTGTCCCCATCTTTGAGCCACCCTGGAGGAGGTTCCAGCATCCAAGCAGGTAGAGTGTGGCTGCCTGAGTTATTGCTGCTCTGCACTGCCCAGGGCACGGCCAGACCTCCTCTCAGAGCACCTGGCTTGCTGTGGTGCTACTGCTGACAGTGTTGGACAGTCTGGCTGCTATCAAATCTATACATTGATGGCAGCTAAATAATGTACTATTTAAAGAGGTTGATGTATTTCCATCTGGTTGCAGTGAGACAGGCTCTACCCTTTTCAGTGTCATGAAAATAATCCACACAAACACCCACGAGCCTGACCTGCTCTGCAGTTTGCCATCAGTGAGAGGAGAAGAGTAAAAGCTACTTCATTTCCACAGATGTTCTCAGCAATAGAGTGATTTTAGCAAAGCCAGAGAGAATTCCAGTTCCTGTCTCAGCTGAGGAAGACAGCACAGTCATATGCCTTGCCCAAATCCTCTTTCCAATGAACAGTGCAGCCAGTGTCATTGGGGAAAAAAAAAAAAAAAAAAGAAGGAAAAAAGTGAAGTGAGTAGAGTGTTGGTGTGTTTTTTTATTTTTTTTTTTGGCTTCTATTTTGTGGTTACAGCTACAGCTAAAAGCAGCAGTAGCAGGTTACAGCAGAAACTGAATATGCTACTGTGCAGAGGTTCAATTCAGTGAACTGGGCAGATATAAATGGGCTTTTAAACTTCAGAAATTAATTTAAACAAAACACAATTATCTCTTTCAATGAGGGCATGTCCAGAAAGCACCAGCTGGACACAGTACAAGGTAGCTCAGGCATAGGTTGCAGTGTTTAAAACCTGAAGCAAAGAGAACTGCACTGAAGCTTGCTCTATTTCCATTTGGCATCCTGGAGCTAATGGAGTGAAGGAGCTTGAACAAAGTGCCTCAGTCAGCCTCTCTGTGGCTTATGCCCTGAGATGCCCCTGGCCAACAATTTTGTCCTGCAGTCCTCCAGAGGGCTCTCCCAAATGCAGGATGGGGGACTACAGCCACCCCCAACCTCCTGGTTTGATCAAAGCGAGGCAAGGAATACCTAGTAATTAGTGAGGGATTAAAAATTCACTGCTCAAATTGCAGGGGTGGCAGAGAGGGACATGCTCTGAATGAACTGTGGATCCTTACTGTACTGCAACATGGATCTTATCCAAGCTTGCATGGAGTGTGCAGGCTGAGGCTCCCTGTGCAGAGCTCCTCAGTGCGCCACGGGGCTGGGGAGAGCCAGGGGCTGCTGCTGTGCCTCAGCCTGCTGCTGAAGCGGGGTCAAATCCCTCTGGGCTGAAAGCACCAGGCTCAGGTCACGTTTCAATGATATCCACAGACCATGTGGAAATGCTTCATGCTGCCCAGCAAAGCAGCTGAAACTGAGCTGTAAGATAATCAGTGAGAGGGAATCATGGTTAAACATTATCTAGAAATAGGGCTGGCCCAGACTGTAAACTCTGGCTCCATGGTAGGAAAAGATTAGGAATTAGGGGAAAAAAATGTAGTAAAGGTCTGCTAGTCTGACAGTTACCATCCACATTGCAGGGCAGTATATATGACTTTACTGCTATGCTGTACTTTTTGTCCCCAGTTCTCTCCCAGTCGTGTGTGTGTGTGTCTGAGAGTCTGTCAGGCAGCTGTGTGGTGTTTCACTGCCCGCTGGGTTAAACCACGACTGCTGTCTTCTATTCTGCTCCTGTAGCTGTACTTTCTCTGGTCTTTGGTTTGTAGCCAGCCAAACTATTCCTGCAGAGCCCAGCAGAGGCTCATGGTGTTAAACCAGCCAAGCATGCAGTCAAGGCAAACGCTATGTTTCCAGAGTCTCTTCTCAGGATGTCCAGAGCTTGACAAAGTGGGCATGACTCCATGGATCTCGTGAGCCCCTGTCTGGGCACACAGGAGTTTATAGCAATGGGGTTGCTACAGCTTCAGCTGAAGGAGGGATGTATTTAACTAGCTGTTTTCCAATGAAATCTTCATTGAATAATGCAGAAGCTGAGAAAAGGAAACCATTCTCATCTAAAGTCTCTCAAATATATTCTTCAATCAGTCAGGACTGCAGAGGGAAACTTAATCCTGGATCCCACTCTTTGTGACCATTGTTAGGAGTAGCGGAGAGTGACACAAAGCAAAATCTCCTCCTTTTGTTTGCAATGCCTCAAACACCTGCCCTGAGTTCAAAGAAGGCTGATCTGTGGCTGCATGTTGCTGTTTGTGAGAGTGGCAATGAAACTTTAAAAATTGCTATGAGAAGACTATAAAGGCAAAGGTATCAATCAACAGCAGCATGGAACCTCTTCATGTCCTTCCTTAATATGTTAAATAATGGGTGAATAAAGTAAAAAATATGTAACAGCTGAATGAAATATTACACTGCACAGAACCACATGGCATTGCTCAAAATATCAGCTTTTCCTGCATGGAGAATTAGTGCTAGCTCTGTATGGACTTAGCCATCACAACTTTCCATCCACTCCAGCTTTTGAAACAATTAATCTCATGGAAGCCAGAGCAGGAAATCCTGCTGGGGAACCAAATGCTTTTGGTGAGAGATCCAGCAGCAATGAAAATAAATGCACCTGACTTTCTGGGCTGTGCTCAGAGAAAGTCCCCCTTAGTTACAGTGACAGATGTGAATATTTCTGTTTTCCTGCAGCAAGTCTTTCTTGCCAACTTTAAATCATACTAAGTGATATTAAGTAAATATCATATTAACTAAATGGGAGCAGGAGGGGGAGGACTCTTTTTCTTAACTAGCTTCAGGTATCTGGTTTTCTCCTTGTCCAAAAAACCTCTTCCACCCACCTGCCCATAAGAATATTGGCTGTAAAATCAATAAACTATCAAAGAAACCAGAAGAAACTCACGTAACACAAGCATTTCCCAGATGTTCAGTGTCCATACCCTCTTCAGACACAGAAAGTGCAGAGAGGCTATATCAAGTGGGAAATGTTCACATTGTCGAGACTCATGTAATCAACTAAAATCAGCCTATTTGCTGACTTCAGGGAGGGCAAAAATGTACATCTGAGCACTGGGAGAGGTTTGTAAGGAGCAAGGGGAAGGAGGCCTGAAACTCCAAGTGTATTTGATTGAAAGAGGGGACAGCAGAAAGCTACTCAGCTTGGATGGTGGGATTGAGGACAGGAGCAGGGAAAGCGAGAGTTCCAGGAGACAGACTGTAACAGGAGGCAGTGAAATGGGCTGTGATTTTACCATTTGTTTCATAGAGGCTCTCAGGACAATCCTGCCTGACACCAGAAATCCCATCCAAGAAATGACAAGCTTAGAGTACAACAAATGTGGGTGGTAGAATTTCTTTGATGGAAGGGATGAAAACCTCCACCATAACCAAAGTAGTAAGAGCAACGTCCAATATTGCATCTCTTTCACCTTGGCCAAAGAACAATTTAAATATTTTTGCTGATATTTAAAGCAAATTAATCAGTATGCAGCAGATATTCTCTGCTTAGGAAGTTTCAGCCCAAATAGTTGCAATTTGGCAAAACAATGGCAGCTGAAATGAATTATTGTTGCTGGAAGTGCTGGTTCATTTTAGCAATAGGTGGTGTACCTGCATTACTTGCCACATGCACACAATTCAATATTGCAAAGACAGAAATGAAGGCTGACACTTTTAATCACTAACACCTAAAGCATTGTAAGGAAATCAGGGAAAGCAGCTTTTTCCTTGGAATTAAGAGGTGGTAATTTCACCCTTTCTTGCAGAGAAAACATTAGTTGCTGAATTTAAATTTTCATGGATCAAAAAAAATGTTAAAAAGCCCTCCATGTGGTTTCTAGTCCATGCAGTTAACTGAGCCTGTGAATTTTGAGTCCCCCTCAGATAGAGATCATATTTTCCAAAGCCTTTTGGAAAGCCTACTAAAGATGAAATGAGAAGCATTTTATTATCCATTCCAAGAGAGAGGCTAGGAATGGCAACAACAGGGGACACTGCTGGCCCCAGGGCCACAGTTGCTGTGTCTTCTCTACAGTAGAAGCTTGGGGGTGAAAATGGGGGCATGGTTTGTATAAGATATGGACCGAGCTGTGTAGGAGAGTGAGGATGAAGAGGGACGTGATGGTAAGAAGTGTAGAAGGAGCACACAGTGGGTGCACCAGTCTGTGAGCTGGACTGAGAGTTGCATAAGAAAAGATCAGTACGATGACAGCATCCTGGGCCTTGAATATAAATCCTTCAACCAGATTCTAGGGGAGTATTTTTGCTATTACCTAAGCAAGACAGGTGAATTTTCACAGTAAGTTCAAACACAAAGAACCCCAAAGACTCGCTAGGATGAATGTTTGCTGGGCAATACCCTTTGGGATCAGAAGTGTACTAAAGCACATCAAAAAGACAGGCAAAAGAGCACAAGTGTCTCATTAAGTAGTCCTCAAAAGCCCCACCCAAAGACAAGCCCTGTTCCCAGTTTACCACCCTGCATGTGTCCTGTGTAAAAGCAATGGGAAGCAGCTGGGGAATGCAGAGCTCTGCTCACACCCTCTGCAGAACTTCCCACAGCTGGCACAGGCAGAAGGAAAGTCCACAGGCCCAGGGGTGTCAGCAGTTTCCCCCCCACATTTCTGCTCTGGAGAGGGGATGCTCAATGATTCACAACAAGCTGCAGCACTGTTTGTGTGGTGCCACTATAGAAATACTTGGCTCAAAGAGGCTGTGTTGCCAGACAAGTTAATGCCATGGGGAACATGACACATTTATAGCTCTTTGTGGCAAAAAGTGGGCAGCCAAGAGAGTGAATCTTGAAATCATTGTAGGAGCCCCATAATCGTTTCTGTGGGTTGATGGGGGGACAACATGGAGCTCTATTGCCCTACCAGCCAGGTTCCTTTCCATTTAACTCACTCTTTAACCAATTACACCTTCACTACAATTTTAAACTATCTATTGCATGTTTGGATCTTTAGCAAGGACTTCTAATCCACACTACCCTCTTCTACACTTTAAAGGTGTATCTCCAGATCAACTGAACATGGACAAAATAGAAAATGAACACAGCCATTACCAGAAGAGCATGGGACAGACTTCCCCTGGATATATGTTCCCACAATCCTTGTATCAAGATGAAGTGACTTGCCTGTGATGGAAGAACAAGTCAATGGCAGAGCAAAACAGAACTGAGGTGACTTGATTTCATAGTAGTTTACCCCAAAAAAAGTTAATCCTTCCTAATGTACATCTAAAGGAGTTTCTCTGAGGGACATCCAGGTTTGTTACACACCACCCTCCCTCTCCAGCCTCTGTGAAGGCTGGTGGTGCAGCAAGCCATGTGCTCAGTGCTGAAGGTGTCTGAGGAAGAGCAGGTAACACTTCTTGAGACAGTTAAGTGTTGTCAGGTGATACTTGCCTGTCCTGCACTGCCAGGGCACCGGTGGCCAACTGCTGCAGGAAGACAAAAGGTTTCAAACACATGGTACAAAAACAGCCCATGTTGTGACAGAGGATCCCCCCCAAAATGGAACCATGGGGAAATCCCCATGCCACAAGCTGGAATGCTGCCATAAAAAGGAAAGGGCTCTTGGCTTGTACTGAACACCCACATCATGTGAGTATCAGGGATCTGGAGGGGTTTTCTGGCTGTTTTGCTGACCTTTCAGTATTAATCCAATGTTTTCTTTGTTCAAGTTCTTTTACTTTCACAGTCAGAGTATAAGTTCACTTTCAGTTCACTTCCATAGTAAGGGGTAAAGCTGTCACTTTGCTCCAGCTTGCCCCAGGAATTGTTTATTATCAGTGCAGCCAAACACCAGCACAGAGACATAGCCTGGGTTTTTATCATTTCAGCAGGTTCTCCCTTGGGCACATGCACAGTTCAGTCCAAACAAGCTCTCTTCTCCCCAGCAGTGCTGCTCTGCCAGGAGCCTCTCCCAGCCTCATGAGCAACCATCAATGTCCCAGTGCCTTGGGCCAGGCTCAATGCCAGCCAGCTCAGAGGAGCCACATCCAAGGATGTACAGCTGAAACCAGCCAGCAGCAAAAATCATCCACGGGGATTGTTCCCTGGAGCTCATCAATCCCTGGGGTACAGAGCCTGGGGCTGTCAGCCACATTGGGCAGGCCAGCCTGGCTCTTGCAGGGCACTTCCCCTTGGCTTTTGACCTGGCCGAGCATTCACACCACATAAAGTCTTGGTATTTATTTCCCAAAGCTCTCTTGGGTATTTGAAAGTGTCCACTGTGCCTGTTTGGGTAATCTCCTTGCTGCTGCCACTGCAGAGGAAAGGCTGGCTCCCCTGGCAGTGGCCACCATGGCATCCAGATACTCTTCCAGCTTGGGCAATACTCAGGGGCAGCCCATGGATTTCTCAGGAATATCTGTTATTCACCAGGCCTTACACAGAAACTGGTGGCTCTTGGCTGATTCTGATTCCCATCCCCTGTGCGTATCATGGACATGAAGGGGTTTTCTTGCTCTTCTGCTGACCTGCAAAAGAGCCTGGAGAGGGTGAGGAGTCGTCCTGCAGCACAAAGCAAGTATGGGAAGGGCTGCAAGACTGCCTGGAGCAGCCAAGCAGGCTGCTCTTGTTGTCCCTGGTTGTTTTGAGAAGACAGCAGGTGTTACTCTGAAGCAAAAGAAGAGAAAGAGGCACACAGAAATCAGGTGTCTGACTGAACTTACACAGGTACACAGGCACGTAAGGGTAATGCTGATCTCCACGTCTCTGAGGGGAATGGAAAACATTCAACCTTCTACTAAATTCTCTTTATTTGCAGATTTGTTTTATTTATTGAGGGTCTCTCACAGTTCAGGAGTATAAAGAAGAGTTTATTTAATTTACTGTCAAGTGCCACACTACGGTATGAAGTGTTTCATGCACAGGCAGGATTAAAAGGTTTTGCTGAACTGAAAAGTAGAGTTGCATTTGATCACCTTCAAAGGGGCCAAAAAATAAGAGAATGGGAGGAAAATAATTTTCCATAGGTTGAAAGGAGATGGAAGTTAATGATCCCTCAAGGTTAACTTACAGCCTCCTATTCGTTCTGGGTGTTAATGTTAAGTCAGCTTCACTCCTGCCAATTTATCTCCTGCAAGACACCTTTAACAACTATTCCAATGTTTTCTTTGTTCCTTTCAAGTTCTTTTACTTTCACAGTCAGAGTATAAGTTCACTTTCAGTTCACTTCCATAGTAAGGGGTAAAGCTGTCACTTTGCTCCAGCTTGCCCCAGGAGTTATTATATTATCAGTGCAGCCAAACACCAGCACAGAGACATAGCCTGGGTTTTTATCCTTTCAGCAGGTTCTCCCTTGGGCACATGCACAGTTCAGTCCAAACAAGCTCTCACAGGGACTTAGTTCCCCACTGCAGCACACCGGCCAGCCTCTGTGGATAGGATTTGGGCATCCCTAATGCAATGTGGCTGAGAAATTGGCTGGATTTCAGCAGATGAGGCATTTCTCCCTGGGGGCCACACCTTCACCAGGAGAGCTGGAGCATTTTGAAGGCTGCACTGAGCTTTCTCCCCATCCTGGGAGCACTTTAAGCCCAAAAGACACCCTTTCTCCAGGATGCCCACTGCAGCAGGGGGCCAGGCTGGGTGCAGATCAAGGCCAGGCTCTTCAGCCTGGGTGTTTATACCCAAACCTGCTCAGGATGCTGCAGAAGGACAGAAGGAATAATGTCACTACCAGTGCAAAGGCAACCTCTCTCTGCAGAAGGTTTTGCTGCTCTTCCAAGAGCAGCCAAGAGCAGAGTGTGCTCTGCAGTGCCCAGCCCCAGGAGCAGCAGGAGCCTGTCCCAGGGAGTGCCTTGTGCCTGCGGAGGGGCTGAGCCCCAGCAGCTGTGCCCGTGGCACTGCCAAGGCTGCTCACACCCACAGAGGCCCCACTGCTGCGGGAGCAGCCCCTGCACGTGGCTCTGATTCTGTCTGAATTCACCCTTGAACCCTGGGGGCTCTGCAGGCTCCCCCTGTCACCCCACCACGGGGCTGTGAACACAAACCTCTCTTCATTGCATTCAGGGCAGGGAATACAGAAATAAAAGCTGCAATACAGAGGAGCACACAGCCCTGGCTGTGCATGGGGAGCATCTGCTGGAGAGAAGCCAAGTGGCCACTGAGCCCTTGAAGTAAAAACAACAACCGGTTTTCATGAAGAATTACAAATCAAGACTGAAAGAGATTTGAATGAAATGAAATTCCAAAGAGAAGCAGCACAGCTAGAGCAAAGCCCCCAGTCCCTGGGAGGAAGAGGGATTCTCCTCAGCAGTGCTGCTCTGCCAGGAGCCCCTCTCGTCTTCCCCTTGGCTTTTTGACCTGTCTGAGCATTCACACAACCTAAATATTTATAGTCTTTATTTCCCAGTGCTCTCTTGGATCTTTGGAAATGTGCAGAGTCTCTTGTTTGGGCCATCTCCTCAGTGCTGCTGCTGCTGCAGAGGAAGGGCTGGCTCTCCTTGGCAGAGATTAATATGGTATCCAGATCCTCCCTTCCAGCCTGAGCAATCTGGTGGGCAGCCGATGGATTTCTCAAACCTATCCCTTGCACCTTCTGATAGAATTTTTGTCTTCAGCTTTTTCCCCTTCTCTGGACATGTTAGAAAAAGTCACTGGCAGAGCAGGCTGTTGCACAGCCTTTGGGCTGTCACTGTCCCTGTAAGACCAGCAGACCCTTTTGTTCTGAGCCCTGTAAGTGGGGGAATAATGACACAGCTTTGACGTAAAGGTGCTTGTTCTTTTGGGGTTGTTTTTTTTTGCTTTTTTCATCTTGAGAACACCAAATCTTCTGGACCAGACAGGCTTGCTCAGGCCCTTGCTCAGGGCAGTGTTCCTAGAAGCAAGACTGGTTTATCTTTAACCTCCAACTGCACCCTGAGCAGGAGCAGGCCGTGGGTGCAGATGGACAGAAATTCCTCTGGCTCGTTTTTTTGCTGGCCAGATGCAGGTGGCTCCTGGCCAGGAGCCATGGGGCTGCATGAGCAATGCCCTGAGCCTGGCACGGGGGACAGAGATCCTACACTCAAACCCAGGGGTGGGAATTGACTCCCCACTGTCCATCCAAGACTCCCTGGGCAGGGCAGGGTGCCAACATCTGGCTGGGGTTTGTCTGCTTGGCACAGCTGCTTCTGACACAGGCAGCAGCCTCACGCCCGCCTGCGGACACAGAGCTAGGCATTTTTATACTTCTTTCTTTTCTTTTAATTTGATTCTCTTGCAATTTTACTTGCAAACCCTTGGGAACCGAGTGAATTGTGATTTACAGTGAGTTACTTGCAACACCATCCAAAACCCCACCAAAAAAAGAAATCAGCAAAATTTGTGGGGTCTCTTGTAGCATCTGCCACATGACCCCAGCTGGGGAGGAGGTGGCTCACTCCTTTATCACCCTGCTTGGATGCCAGGGAAGAACAGGGCAGCTGAGAAGCTCCAAACACGGTGTCAAAGCAGGGTTTCATTAAAATAAAACACACCCAGCACATTGCATTGTATTGATTTGTAATTCTCACCAGTGGTTGCTTTCACAAAGTAATTGCAGATGCTCACTCTTGTTGCTTGCAAAGAGAGCAGTCAAAATTTTTGTCTTGCTTAACAGCCTCCGCATCAAAGACCTCATGAGAGGCTTGGACACTTTAAAAGGATCAGCAATTATTTGTGGTGCTGGCTTTGCATTTAGTTTCCTTGCATATTCATGCCAGTGATATTTTAACATGCACATAACAGGAGGAAGCAAAGACTGACAGTAGGGGATCCAGCTGAAGTGAAGCAGATGTCTTTTAAATTCAGAACACATACAGCACAGAAACACTGAGTGATCGAACACAAACTAGAAGCGAAACCAGAAAAAACAGATTTTATACTTAAAACTGAGCACTGCAGAAAGAACAAAGAGCCTGAGTGGTGCAAAACAAACTTATATTAAAAAACTCTTCAGTCTGAACAGTCTACTGCATTGCCAAGGAGCACAGGTTAGGAATTTCAATAAACTTAGTTTTATGTTGACTGTGTCCCTTTAATTATTACTTTTTGGCACAGCATGTAGGACACCTCCAGGCCAAAACACAAGTGATGTTGAAAGTGCAACTGTTCCTTCCCTTTGGGAATGAAAGTTTTCTGATTATTATATAAAAATATTTGGATATATTTTTTAGAGATTCACCCTATTAACAGCTATACTATTAACAGTGAGTCAGAGAACGTTTTGCTGATGTTTTAAAACATGTAACTCAGGGTCAGAACTTAACTACACCGAGCAAGCAGGCCTGGTGTGAAACAGCCTTATTCTCTCCAGTGGGATTGCTCTAATGAGCAGGGGTTGGCAGCATGTGATCTTAGATTGTGAACTCCACAGAGCAGCTTCGTTTTAATTGCAAGGCACTGGGCACATCCAGGAAGGAGCAAAGCAAAAGGATAAAAGAGCAAGTGTGGAGAAACAGCAGATAATTATAAAATGAAAAAAAGAACCAAGGGTGGAGGGTTTCCCTTTTTGCCGGTTAATCTGGGAAACTTATTCAACTGTGGCAACAACCAGTGGTCATTAGAGGAGCACTGTGACACCAGGCAGTAAAAAAAGCTCAAATCTAGGCTTTTACAACAATCATAGGCCTGAAGACCAACAATCAGCTTCCCTCTTCTAAAAGTAGACCTGAAATGTAACCCACATGCCTGAGGCTATCTTTGGTGCAAGCCCTTCTGGATAAACCAATGTGATGAGCCCTTGGCAGTGGAGCAGAGTTACTTATAGCTCTGATTTGGTTTTGCACAGCACAGTGAGGCCATGGGGAGATGCCGGCCGGCTGGGGAGGCTCAGCTGTTTTGTTTTGCTGATAATCACTTAAGATTTTATGAAATTTTGATCCACACAGATTTGACAACTGCCTCCCCTCCCACACTTTAATTTCACTCGGGTTTCAGGGAAAGCTAAAAAAAAAACCCCTAAAAAACTCAGCTTAAAACACAGCTTCTGTTTTGGACATGTGCCCACTGGTTTAAGTCATACCAGAGGGTTGGCTTCCCCCAGTATGGAGAACATTCCAAAAGACTTTTCCCAAAACCTTGTGTTTCCCTGGGCCCTTGCACAGCCACGGGCTGGCTGTGAGGCAGAACCACACAGTATTCACACTGTTTTGCTTTTTGCCTGGGTATGTTTCTGTTAAATCTTCTTCCCTGCCAGAACCACAAAGGATGAGGTGAAGAGGAAAGAAACGCCAAGGGTGTCAGTGAAACCCTTCCTGAATAAGGTGGCATAAGCCTCACATACAGAAGATTAAGCTTAATTTCTGAAAGGGGACAGCAGAAAGGCTGGTAGACTTCAAAATGAGCTACAACAGCTGTGTTTTGGTTGGCCAACAACAGCTCCTGCATTGGCTGGGGCTGGCTCGGCTCTGTGAACAAGTCAGATTATTAAAATACAGCGTTCAGCAATCCCATCCTAGGAGCACTTGACAGCACTGCCTTCTCCTTTGTGTGTCGCTGCTTTGACTGAATGTGGTAACAAAGCAAAGTGGAGTAATAATGTGAGGTGCCCATGACAACAGAGTCAGTGATAATCCTATGGTGCTGTCCTTAGTTCAAAGCAAAAGATACCATTTACTGGCTTAAAGCAGTGTCTTTTTGTTTCAGAAGTACCTTTTGGGTAGGGAAATGCATGTCTTTGTCTGGCTTAACTGCTGGGCTTAATTGGCCTTATTTTAGAGCATAATAGATAAATCAGCAAGACATGGCAGAATTCAGAATAAATCAAGCTAAAAAGCTTTTCATAACTCACCGCAGAAGGAGAGAAACTGCCCATTTTCTACAGTAATAAGCTATGCTACCAACCTGAACAGCAGTTTAAAATAATTAACAATACCAAAAAAGAAAGGGTGTGTATATGAGTGGTTCTGCAGAGCCACTCCACCCAGTACAATGGAAAAAAATTAACTGGGTGGACCTGCATTCCCGTGCCAGTTCAGAATGACTGCACTTTTTATTTCTGTGCCTGGAGATATACATTTCTTGCACGTGATCACAAGCATTGAGGCAAAAGAAGAGCTTGAAAAGCAAAGCAGGACAAAAAAGCACACTCCAGAAAAGAAATGGAAACAATTTCTACAACGAGATAAAAAACAACTCACAGTGAATTTTCAGGAGTGCTGGTTTCCTTCTTCGCAGTAATTATATCATTTATTAGGCAATGTTTCCTGCATGATATTTAGAATTATTGTGGGAGGATGCCATAACATCTATGTTTATTAGATAACTTTGGGGACCTTGCTGTGGGAGGTTATAGGAGAAAAGAATGAGAGATAAATTGTTTGAGAAAGATTGAGAGCTGTGTTTGAATGGAAAGGGCACCACAGACTTAATGGAGATGGGAAATAACCGTGCAGTGCCCTTTCTCCTGCAGATGTAAAATGTCTGGTATTCAGCTTTAACCCTGAATTTAGGACATCTCTCAGGTTGATAATAATAATAATGAAAAAAAGGATGCAAGCCCTGCCAGTTCTGGCAGGGAAGGAAGAAGACCAAAGGAGAAGTGTAGGTGCAGAAAGGCTGGGATGTCTGGAACAGGAGAAGACTGAAGGAGGGATCCTTGGGGTGACAAAAAAGGCCTGTGCCATGCACCAAAAAAGCCCACAGAGCAGCTAAGTGTACTTTTTACAGAGGGATTGCTCAAAAGGGCTTTCATTGCCCGTGAAGGGCTTCAGGATGATTCTATTCTGAGGCCTGGACACTTGAGGTTGATCAACAACCCTGCTGTTGATGGCAGCCTGGGGACCTCAGAGCTCTGTGCCAGCACTTTGGGACAGGGCTGGACAGAAGGTCAGACAGAAAAATGGGCTGGGCTCTGACACAGGTTCAAACAATGTTTGTTATAAGTTATGAGAGCTGTGTTGGTCTGGATCTGATCACCGTCACCTCTTTGTTGATAAGTTTGTTTCCTCAGGAGAGTCCAAGAATGAAAGCCAGCACCATTCACTCCACTTTCATGACAAATATATTGGACTGATACTTACTTTTAAAAAAGAAAACAAGATGGAAGTGTAGTTTTTGTTTGGAAAAACAAAAGTCATTGTATCAGTTGTACAGAGAGAAATATTCAAAGTATTCAGGTTTTGTCTCTGGAGTCAAATCAACTTGATTTCCTCTCCTTCAATAGGATGTCCCTTTGGTATTTGACATATTTTGTTTTTTGAAATTCCAATTTTATTGTTGTTAGTGAAATAGATTTTAAGGATCCTCCCAGAGTTCACTCATGAATAAATGTTGATTTATTAATATCCTAAAATCCATCATCTTGGCTGTGTAATCTTACTTGGGGCGACACAACTGCAGTTTTGTGTGGGGGTCCCTGCTCTCAACCAGCACCTCTGTGGAGAACTGAAGATATTGCTGCTGTCAGCTCTGCCAGCAGATGTCAAACATCAGCATCACTGATCACTTGGCAGAAGCAGAATCTCCTTGGCAAACCTCAAGGAGAAGGAGGAGGAGGAGAGTTAAATCTAAACACAAGGAATGGAGGTACCAATCTCATCTGATGCCAGGAGCTTGGGCATTTTCACGTCTTGCTCCACTCTGCTCTTTCTTGTCCCTGTTGTGTCAGACTCAAGCAGAGGGAGCTTGGTGAGAAGAACACAGACTCCAGGCACTCCTGTCCTCTGGAAGCTGAGCATGCAGGTCACACAGTGGGAGCAGGGGCAGGATGCATCAGAGCATTTGGGGTGCTCGAGAGCATAAAAGCTGCACACAACTGGGTCTTTTATGTGCAATTGCTCTTCACAGCCATGCCCAGTTTATGGAGCTGGGAAGCTTTTCCCTTGTTTTGAAAGTAAGCTTTATGGATCAGCAACAAAATGGTAAGGTGAGTCTTCACTGTAAAGTTTTTATTTACAGCAATGATGGAGCACAGAAAGAAAAACTTGGGGTTTAGCTCTTCAGAGTTTGGAGTGACTGCAGTTAGAAATATCACCCTTTGACTTGTAGAAAGAGCACATTTGATCTGGGAATTGCTCTGACAAGAAAAATCAATATGGACTGGTATAATTTGTTTTTGACAAAAAGTTGTTCTACTCTTGACTTCTAAAGGCTTTACACCATTTAGTAACAGACATTTTTCAAATAGAAGTCACTGAAGACTCTAAAACCCACACACAGCTCTTCTCTTGGCTGCTGGTTGGAGTTTTATGTTCAAGTAGGATGTAAAACAGCCCAGAGGATGAGGCAGAACTCTGCAGAGGAAAGGCTGAATATGGACACTGTTGACATTAGCTCCCAGGTGGGAAAAGCTTTGAGCTCCACATGAAGGTCTGTGAATATCTGAATATGCCAGACTCTTCTGTCCAGGTGGGTTTCTCCATGGCAGCATCGTGTCCTGTCCCAGAGAGCACCACAGAGCAAAAGAGAATAGTGCCAGGCTCTGCTCTGCAGCAGCATTTTAAAGCTGAAGGGAACCATAACCATCCAGCTTTGTTCTTTCAGGGATAAGAAATTGCCCTTTTCAAATTCTGAGTTTGTTCTGCACTGCTGCTAAGCTGGGAGTTCTAAAATTTTGTCATCTGATGAAATCTATATCTAGAGGAAAATAGCAAATTCATCTCACAAGATGAGTGCAAATGTAAACAGGCATCTAAGCAAGATCTGTCTTAATGCACAATTTGATTATTTCCTTTTTTTTCCATCTCCATCTGCTGTCTGCATATAGCTACTCTGGCATTTCCGTTGTCCCCAATTAACACTTTCTGCTGGAGTAATGCCTTCTGTCTTATCACCATGTTGTCCCCATCATGTGAGCTGCAGAGCAAGGGTGGCATCCCAGTAGTGCAGCCATAAAACCATTGGCTCTTTCATTGGGGCTCTCTGAAACTGCAGGAGTAATTTGGTCTGTGATTTTTAGATGGAGAATTGCACATGTGGATCTAGCATCTTTGGGAACAACACTTCTGTAATAAAATCAAGACAGGTGGCGGCAGTTTTCATTATGGTAAAGCAGATGATTTCTTAACAATTATTTTGTCAAAATTAAACTCTTCTCCTTGGCCTAAAAAAACCACTATTTCTCTGTTAGAAGTGTACATCTGATATTTTGCTTTTTGATTAAATATCTTTGCTTTCTTAGGGAGACTGCTGTTGTTACTCAATTTCATAAATGTGGCACACTGGGGTAGGGAGGGGCTTGTTCACTTCTCTTTTCCCTGAGACTCTATTTAGGACCTGCAAAAATTAACCTATAAGCGAGTCTTATAATGCAGCTGCTTTATATGTGCTGTGCCCTCTCATCTGTAAATATTTTTTTCTCATTTAAACAATTATAATAATGTCCATCAGTTCAGTCACTTTCATGGCCTCGGCAAGTCAATGTCCTCCTTGATAACAACTTTCCTGTTTGTTTTCAGCTGCTTTCTCATGTACTCCTCTAAGTGACCTGAACAGTACAACATGGGAACACAGATGATCACCAATCAAACAAGCACACAAAGTTTTATTTTGGGTAAAAAAAGCCTGAACAGCATCCCTTTTAGAAGAAACCTTACCTTGGTGGATGGGTAGGATGCACTGTACTTGCACCATAAGTGTCTTTCTGAGTCACTTCCTTCACCACCCACCCCAGGGCACATTTCCCTGGGAGATTCCCCACAGGCAGGAGGTGCTTCCATATGCAGCAGCCCACACCGCACCTTCTGCCCTTACCCTGCACAATATTCAAGCAGTGTTGAGCAACCAACTGTGTCAGGGATGCCAGAGCTGGGAGCTGTGCAGAGTTACAGGGGAGACCTCTCAAACTGGAGATACAGCAGGGATGAGGGATTAGTTACAAAATTAAGATGGAAAGGAGTGATTTGGAAACTTTACTCCTTCCCATAAGTACTGATTCAGTGAAGCGTTCTTATTCTGCACTGCAGTCATAGCCAGCAGCATATACAGAATAAGGATTGAAATATTTTGAAGTGCTGTCACAGTGTGAATGATTTTCTTTAGAGCATAAAATCAGACTGCAAAGTTATTTTCTTTCTGCAGCGACACAAGAAGAATATGAATGTCATCATCTCTGGCCCTGGGCATACAGGAATGAAGAACTGGCCTTAAACAGATGCTCTTTTTCATTCTGAGTCCTTCTAAGAAATGTAAAATCCAAAACAAATTCTGAATCTGGCTAGATGTCTCATAAGAGGAACAGGATTTCTGCATAGCTGAAACAGCATGACTTTGATTATTTGAAAACGCATGATTTAATCATTTCATTATGCATACCTTTTCTCAGCAGGCACCACAGCCTAAAACAGACAGGGACAAGCATTAGATAAAACAACATGCTTTGTAGCTGAAGAGATTGGAATGAAAGAGCTTAATCTTGCAAGGTACTGGTATCCTCAGTGCCTTTGGACTTGGCTGCAGACAGCAGGAGTGCTGCACACAGCTGAATCGAGCCCTGGTAGAGTCCCCTGCTCAGAGGGAACATCCTGCAGCATGACTTTGATGTCTCCTTTCCCCAGTGCACATCTGCCTGTGTCCCACACTCCCCCCCGGAGTGAGGAGGTGCTGTCAGCATCCTGACACCCGCCACCAGCTCAGGCTGCTCTGACCGTCCTTACCTCCCTGCCCTGCACCCATGCAGATCTGTCCTGCCTGGGAAATCGTCATGGGAGAGACCTGGATCCCAGATTTGTCTCTGAAGGACCCTTTTTGAGCCATATAGTCACTGTGCTCAGTGTCCTTGTCACAAGCCACAGGCAGCTGCTCACTCATAGTGCACACACCACACACCACACTCGAGTTAGCTGATAAGTCCATCATGTGGGGTTGGAGTGCAGACACCCTCTTTGGCCCACTCAGGACACCTGGTGTGCCCCTCTCTACAGTGCCAGATCCTTTTTCTCTAGGAGAGTGGAAACAACAGGGCCAATGCTCTGCTCAATCCCAGAGGAAAGGCATTTCCCACTGCCCTTCCCTGCCTCCCCAAAAACCAAAGAGGAAAGAGATGGATTGCGCAAAATAAAGTTTCTGCACAAAAGCAGGTTTTAACTCTTTAGAGCATCCCAGACAGAGAGCCACAACTGCTGACACAGCCAAGCACAAGTCCCTGGGACCTCCTACATGGCACGGGATGGGACCAGAGGCCATTCCCCACAGCTGGGGCTGGCTGAGGGGCCCTGAGGGGCAGAACAAGTTGATTGTGACTGGGGAAACAGCCACCCATCCATTATCACTGTCTGGGTCAGTGGGGGCTGCTGGCTTCAGCAGGGGCTGTGGGGTTGGGCCAAGGGGTCATGGTGGGCAGAGGGGGAAGCGCTGGCCTCCCTCAGGCCCACACCAGGGTCCTGGGGCTCTGACAACTGAGTTTGGGGGTCCCCATCAGGGGGTGAGACCATGCATTAAAAGGGCATGAGCAGGGTGAGCAGCAGGAGCCATCACCAAGTGCTGCCTCTCTGCCACAGACTCGTGGTTCGACCTCGGCCCTGCTGCATCTGCTCCTCTCTGTGAGCTCCTCTCTGCTCCCCAGGGCATGGGGCTCTGAGGCGTTTGGGACAGGCCTTGTAAGCTCGGGAAGGCCAGCCAAGCCTGCCTGAAATCTCTGCAGAGGGCACCAGGGGTGTCCCCAGCCAGCAGTCCGTGCTGACGTGTCTCAGCTGAAGCGCAGAGCCCCACAAGGGAGAGCAGGGCCTGCAGGTGAGGGAGCCAGGGCACTCGGCCCTGTCCCTGCTAGAAAGGAGGCTGGGAACACCAACCACTGTCCTGCAGACCTAAACTGGATTCATCCGGTGACCCGAGGAGGCAAAGCTCAGTCCCAGGTCCTATAATGTGGTCTCATGGCCAATTAAGTGCTGTTCAAAGGGCAGCAGAGCATCAGGGAGCGCTTTGATCTCAGAGATGCCAGCCAGATGTGTAATATCTGCTCAGGTGTTTGCCAGGTATCAGTTTACAGTCCATGCACATCAGACAGACAGGTTTCTTCCTGGCTTTGCTAACAGAAGCAGCAGTTCTCAGAAATCACAGAGAACAGAAATAATCCCTACCTTTTTAAACATCAAAAACTGTAAAGCTTCACAGCTGCACAGCTCTGAAATTGAATTGAATGACTTGACTTGCCAAAACCAGAGATCAGAGTTCTAGGTCTTTCATGCCCCAGCTGAAAGCATCAATAGCACTCAAAGGAGGGTACAGAGCTGCCTTTCAAATACCAATTGTGACTTTAGAAGCATAATTTGGTCTCACCCTTCAAACACAGTAACCTCAGTTCAAAATGGATGTGGGTATAAAAACCTGATTTTCAACATGAGTATTTTATTATTTGAGGAACTAGTTTTCTTTTTTTTTTTCTGAATTTATATCTAAAATTTGCCAAGGAATCTAAATTTTGTATAGGTTTTGAATTTAAAGTAAAAAACATTTGAATCCATCTTTACATAGGAGGGCAGCAATGTGTTTTCTCTGCAAGCAGTGCAACAATTCAAAAGCAATACTGATGGAAGCACAGACTTGATCCCACAGGGATCCAGAGGAAAAGACTTTTGGGATGAAGCATTCAATTCCCAGAAATTACTTTTCCCACTGATCCATAAGAATTCCAGGTGTGTTGACTTCTCCTCATGCTGTAGGACCTCATTGCTCATCCTGAATATCTTTCTGCTTAGCTACAAATCCCTTGCCTTCATATATTGTCCCAGCACCTGAAATATGTGCACAGCTCAATGTAAATCATGTATTTATCCTCCTAATGCCCCTTTGAGCTCTGGCACTGCTGCTCTACATTTTACAGCAGGGAAAACCAAGGCAGAGGGACTCTAAACACCTGGTCAGCAGCAGGGGTTTTTACTCATTGGTCACTGCATTATTCGCTGAGGTTATTATAGAGAAACAAAATGTTATTAACAACTGAACAACTGATTCCAGCATTAAAACCAGAACTATTTTCCTTGCAAACACACAGAAGGGGATCAGCCATTGTTTTACTCACTACAATATCTCTTTTGATACTCTATGGGAGGCATGAGGAGAAAACACTGTCATCATCATCTGGGGAAAACACCTGTGGGGGCTCTGACAGGCAAACACTAAATTCATGCATATACACATGTACATATTTATATAAACCATACCTATATTTTTATAGTTTTATATTTGCAAACCTTCTATGCATCTATAAGCATATATTTAGGTACGTAATTGGCAGAAAGATGTAAAAATGTAACATCCATAACTGCTGTAAAATTAACTATCTTCAAAGCAAAACATCCTGAACCCCCTGAAAACCTATTCTCTCTGACAAATACTTTCCCTTTTTCCCCTGTTCAGCACATCCCTGAGCTGCAAAATCCAGAACCACTTTCTGTCATGGCAGAGGAAAAATAAATAAGTCAGTAAAAAGTTTAAAGTCAATGAGAAGTTTCAAAGCTACCTTTGCTAATGCTACCAGCACTTTCTTGGTGAACACTGGTGTGTGTGTTCCACCTAAAGCTCACCTAAAAAGCAGTGCTGATAATGCAAAACTCAGGGCCTGCTTAAAATGCTGAGTGGGGCGTCTATAGAAGGGCATGAGCTGGTTATGCTGACACTGAAGAAGAAGCATCCCAAAGCCCTGAGCTGTGAGCTTCGTGAACCAAAGCCTTGTATCAATTCTGCTGATGCCTGGTCCTTGTGTTCATAATGCCGCACGTGTGAAGCTGCACCCCAGCTTCCCTGCACCTTTGCAGTGTTTGAAGAGCAGGATCCAAATTTTGCATCTTGGGACCCCATAGACAGTGAATGGCTTAAAAATAAACAAAAAGAAGCCCCTTAAACCTGCTGCATATATTACATTTTCAAGTCTCTTTGAATCCATACAAATGTTAGGAAGAAGTCAGACAACAGATGCATCAGGAAATCAGCTCATCTCTTCCAAGAACACACATTAAAATGAAGTAAGAGATGAAGATCAGGGGATCTGATGCCCTCCAGGAGCTACTGCTGGAAGCTTTGCCTCTAGGTGACAAAAGGGGAGATGGTTAATCCAAGGCAGACCGAGGAAGATAACATTTCCGTACTTGTACAATTCTGTACAACATTAGTCCAGACAGGAGTCTATTAACAGTGTCTGATGGAAGCAATTGTATTATTTATTAAACTGACAAGATCAATTGGCTGCTTTGTACCCATATAAAGAGAACTATTGTACTTTCATGTCCTTTTAAACACAGAGAATAAAGCACTCCCCAGGGTGCTTTCATGGGCTGCCTTCGATTAAGAGTTCTGAGAACATCTGATATTGTCAGAGATGGCTCTCCAGATCCCAACTGGATTCACAGTCCTCACAAAGAAGGAAGATGGTAGCAATTATAATTATCAGTGCACTGAGAAGGAAGGACCGTACCTGACTTAGAGGAGTGCTTTTACTCAGTCTTCCCAAAGATTAGGCTCTCAAAGCTGAGGGAGACTGACCTGCTTTGATAGCACCAGCAGCAAAATCAGGACTAGTGTCATGGCACAGAAAACTGCACGTGGGATGTTCATTCTCTTCTTCACTAGAAAAATGGGAGGAGTGAAGGAAAATACAGTTTCTATGGCATGAGTAATTTTTAATAGGACCTAATTATGGCAAGCAAAAGTGTTGTGTAAATTATCAGCAGGTTATGAGTTGTAACCAGCAATATATTTATGTATTAACCCCATGCAGCACTACAGTCTTGGGAGAGAGTGGCTGGAAAGCTGCCTGGTGGCAAAGGACCTGGGGGTGCTGGGTGGCAGTAGCTGAACATGAGCCCGGTGTGTCCAGGTGGCCAAGAAGGCCGGTGGCATCCTGGCTGTGTCAGCAATAGTGTGGCCAGCAGGAGCAGGGCAGTGCTTGTCCCCCTGTACTGGGCACTGCTGAGGCCACAGCTCAAATCCTGGGCTCAGTTTTGGGGCCCTCACTACACAAAGACATTGAGGTGCTGGAGCATGTCCAGAGAGGGGCAAGGGAGCTGGGGAAGGGGCTGGAGCACAAGTCTCCTTGGGACTAGCTGGGGGTGTTTAGCCTGGAGAAAAGGAGGCTCAAAGGGGATGGTATGGCTCCTACAAGTCCCTGGGAGGAGGTTGTAGCCAGGTGAGGGTCAAGTTCTTCCTCTGGGGAAGAGCCCAAGTCCATTGTTATGTAGAACATGGTACTTAACAACATGTGCTAACACACACCTTTACCTGCAGAGTGGTTTGAGGAGCACATCCAGAGGATGCAAGTCTATAAACTACAAGATGAGCACTTTCATCCATTCAGAGTGGATAAATATGCTTGATAAATTAATAGCCATGCTGTCTCAGAGTAGCTGTTTCTGGGCAGTTATGGAATTTTCTAAACATCTGAATGCACCTTTGACTGTGTGCTCCTAAACAGGGATGTGCACTGACTGCTCCAAACCTGGAAGCAGCTTAGGGAAGGAAAAAATTTCTTTGTGGGTATCAATGCAGTGTTGTTCTGAGTTTAATTGAATCACAATTATGTGCTTATCAACCTAGAACTGAAAGCTCCTGCAAGCTGCCAAGTACTGCTGTGACTCCTGGATGTGATGAAGCTCAGGCTGAGTTTCTCACAGCTTGTCCAGAGACTGGAGATGTCTCTGCTCACAATTACAGCAGAATAAACTCCTAACAACCCTGCTAGAGGACTTCTGTGGGTTTGATCTAAATTTACCTCAATGTAAATGAACAAGTTTTGCATTATATTCAAACCCAGCTTTTATATTGGATTTTGCCTGGTCCTTGCTGTGAATATGGAAAATATATCTATTTTAAGTTGAAATCTGTACAGTCAGTGTTCTCAGTTAATTACTGCCCCAAAGAGTTTCAGAAACAGTGGCAAATAGAGCTACATCATATTTCCCTCAGTTCAATTCCCTATTCTTCCATCTTTCCCTGTTCCCTACCTTTGCCATCTGGATCTGACAACTTTTCAGCAGTGCTAAGAGACCTCATGGCCAACCAGCTTCAGTTTTGGTGGTATTATTCAGAGTGGTATTAAAAATTCTCGCTTTCCACTATTTCAGTTATGCAGTTTTAATCATCAGTCTGTTGCTACTTTATCTCTTCTGAACCTCACAAGCCTCAAGATTGGTGTTCAGCCTCGGTCCTGTCACCATCACCAGCAGGAAGCAGTAAAGCCCGTGCCCCACCTCCCGGCTGCTGGGCAGCACTGCGGGGATCCAGCTGCCAGAGCCCCTGCTAAAATCGAGACCTCAGCTACAGAGTCTCAGCTGCTCTGACTTTACAAAATACTGACCTTTCTTGGGTGGCGAAGTACAAAGGGGCTAAAGAGAATATATATTTATGCATATCAATATAAAAATACACAATATATTTATTTATATAAAATTATAACATGCAAATAAAATAGTATGTATCTAAAATATATAAATGTATCTAAAATATATAAAATAGTATAAATAATAATAAATATAAATGATAATATAATTCTTATATTAATATAATCATTATTTTATAGTTATGATATATTTCTAAGTATATTTATTATATTTATATTATATTAAAATGTGATTAATAATTAGTATAAATAACATTAGTAAAAATATTAAATATATATACATGCACACAGATATGTAGATATAGATGATAGATATAGATGATAGATATAGATATAGATATAGATATAGATATAGATATAGATATAGATATAGATATAGATATACACACACAGCAGCGTCCTCTGCAAAGATCAGTATTGCAGGAAATTGTTTCTTGTTCCAAAACTTAACAAATCTGCAGCGCTATTTACTTCTTCACTTTATGTGTAAGCTGGTTTTCGTGGTACGTCAATGTGATGCTGTCATCAGAAAGTGTCACAGGTGGAGAGGAAGCTCAGATTCTCCTGATGTGGGGTACCTGCTCCTCTCAGCATGAGGTGATGTTGGGAAAGAGCTCTGTAGAGAAACTGGCAGAGAGTGGAAGGAAATGGCAAGGAATTACCCATGGAAAGAAAGTAAGAAAGAGTAAGGTAAATATTCATGGCAGGGAAAGAGGACAAGGAACACAAGTGATGTAATACACAAGCAAATATTCAGGCTTGCCCATCACACAACACCAGCCAGTGCCCATCTTCCCAGGTCTACAGCTTTCCTGGATTTTAGGACCTTTAGTGTAGACAGGCTCATAGTGAATTAATTACAAAGGTTTTCTTGTTCACATTTAAAACATTTACCAAGAGATGATTCATTAATTTTCTCTCAAATTGCAATGAGAAAATTAATGCTTAACTCTACTAATTTGTGTGTAAATTTGACAAAGACAGCTGACCTTGCCTGCAGGAATAGCTAAATGTGCTCACATGACAGTCGTGGTGCCTCGAACCATCCTGTGATCCCAGCCTGTACTCACAGAAAAATAAACATATTTCAAGGAAACAATTGTGTGAGCACACAGCATAATTCATCCTGCTATGGGTTATTAGAGTCCCAGCACAGTGACTAATGTGTCATTCCCTGTAAGTTTACTGAGTGAGTAACAACTGTGGAAAGTACCTATTCTAGGATAGAATAGTCCATCTGGATCACAGGAACTTTCCTCTTATCCAAGCATTTCTCAGGAGTTTCCTATTTTCTGTAATCTTTCAGTATGGAGAGTTTCAGGAAGTCTGTAGGAATTGCTTTGAACATTAAAAAAAACAAGCCCACAACGCACAAAACCTCCCAAAAAATACACAAACACAATTTTTTTTCAAGAGCTATAAAATCAAAGCTCTCAAAGTCCTTTGCAGCGTGACTTCATTTCTAAAGACGCATCCTAGGAAGGGAGCAGCTCAAGGTGAGTTTCTCTGTTTCATCATCATTCAGGAGTTTTCTTCAGCAATAACATTCTTCCATTGTCCAGCTGTGGTCTGAGGGCATCTGGGGCATTTTCACATCCTACACAAGAGAAACAGAGAACACTGCTGTGGAAAACACCTTCAGTTACAACAGTGAGTGCCTCGTGTCTGCCATTTTTGTCTTTCTGGGACCTGGTTTAGTAAACTTCCCTGAAATAATCTTCTAAGCCATAATTAAAAGGCAAGTTTAAGCGTTTATTGTATAATGAATGACATTGTGAGCACAGCAACATCCAGCTGAACAGCCAGGAATACACCTCTGGAGTACACATTTACAGAATCATATCTAACTTGCTCACTGTTATAAAAGAGACCAAGTAGAATCTAAGAGGTCTTTTCATCCCATAGGGTCTCAAAAATCCAAATCTGTGCTGATTTTTATGTCTGCTCATTGCAAAGTCTTCAGTCAAGTAGTTTGATGTCAGGAGTAAAATGCTTTCCCTTCCTCAAGGATCTCTAAACCACTGGCTGAGCCATACAGTAACCTGAAGTTTACATGGGAAAGATGAGAAATGGACATGCAGAGCTTTTAACCCTGGTAAAGCCAAATCAGTTGCAGGAAAGCAAAGGGAATTCAACCCCCCAGAGCTAAACCATTGCAGTTACAGTTCATTTTGCTTCTGAATTCATAGACCAAAGTAAATATGTTTACTCTAGTTATGTGGACAGGGATATCACCTTTAAATCCCAATTTCTATTTTTTTTATGAACTCTGTGCCTTTTCCAAATGGAATTTTCTGTCTGCCAAAAGGGCTTTAAAAAAAAAAAAAAACAAACAACAAAAAAATCTGTTTTGGCTCCTTCTTCACTTCTAATTTCTTGTTCTTTGCTTGATGTATTCTGAAGGTGTCTCTAACAGGGGATTAATTTTCAGTGTCAGTAACCTAAAAAAACCTATATAAGACAAGCCACTAGCAGAAAGAAAAGCCTGCTTTACACTTGTTTCTGAAACCAACAGCCTGTGACATGCCAGAGCCAGAAAGCATTGATTATAAACAAAAAGGTGCCATCTCAGATTCCCATAGTGAACCTGGCTTTCAGAATCCTCTGACAGTGTGACACTTCCTACCAACAGCTCCTTTGTATAGGGACAGCAGAACAAGCAAACTAAACAAAACCACAGAAAAGCCTTGGAGGCAGCGACAGCATAATCCCACTTATTCATTGCTCAGCTGAAGTGCTGCCTGTAAAACCCTCTGCTGTGATTTATTCTGCTCTCATTTCAATATTGCCAAGAACTCTGCCTTCCTGCCGCAAATCTGCCTCCCTTTGCCCACAGAATAATCCAAACAAATACAGAAACGTTTACACTAATAAATTCTGCGTTGGATTTAGGTGCCCGCGTTAAACTTGGTGTATATTTCCAAGCTCCCTCCTGCAAGCACAGAGATCCTTCTACCAGTAGATGTCACCCGGAGCAGGGAAATGTCTGTGGCAGCCTTGGAGAGTGCCGGTTATTCCCACCTGTGTGCCAAAAGGCAGCCGGTCCCACCAGGGGTTTGGGAAGGAACCCCAAGAGGAGGTGACCAAAACACGGAGGGTTCATCAGCATCTCTGCCTTCTGCCCTAGTGACACAGGGCTGGGGGGACACGGTGACACACGGTGAGACAGGGTGACACAGGGTGACGCTCAGTGACACACAGTGACACACGGTGCCCTCTGTACAGCCATCACGATGGTTTCATGCAAACCTGTTCCTCAGGCTGCGGCTCCAAGCAGAGCCTGCCGAGGGAAGAACGCAGGGAGATTCCAAAGGTAGGAGTTCCCCGATCCCTGGCACCTCAGCCCTTGGCCCTGGTGATTATTCAAATTGCCTGTCACAATCTTTCCTTTAGATAAGGAAAGGTAATCCCCGAGCTGATTTCACTCTTTGCTGCTGTGAGCTGAGCCCAGCATCACCGTGGTGGTGGTTTCTGTCAAAGCACTGATCGGGCAATATAGAATTTCAGGAGGATTAAAAAATCAACATTCCTACAAGAATGGTGGCTATGAAACAACTCTAAATGCCTCTAAAACTCACCCCCACCTGCACCCAGAAACATGAGAATCCAGCCCACACACCCTCACCTCTGTGGTGCATGTACCAAAAACCAGTTCACGGCAGCAGAAATCTCACTGGAAAAAAAACATTTTCTCCACCAGTGAGTAAAATTCGAATATGAAGTTTAGGTGAGACATAAATGCTGCACAAGAAAGACCATCAGCTCTACCAAATAGTCTAATGAATATGTTGTGTCATGCCTCTTTACGTCAGAAGAAGAAAAAAAAAAAACACACTAAAAACACTAAGGTAAATTTCCAGGCTTTCAAGCTCTCTACCTACAAGGAAAGACACATATTTCATCTTGACTACTGCTTTCACCCAAAGCATCCTTCTGAAAGAGTATTCTGAATCTTTTATTTTGCTAGATCTTTGTTATTTGTATCTGGTACTATGAAGGTTTTCCTCCTGTAATTCTTGGGGAAAAAAAAAAACCAAACAACCAAACCAGAGGCAGTGACAAGTAAGTGAAACCTTAAAGATATATAATTGATCAAAAGGTATTTGCTTCCACAAAAATGTCTCTTTAATATCTTCATCAAAAGTCAAGTTTCAATGAGCAACTTCAAATATGGATTCCTTTCTAAAAATGGAAGACCTATGACAAATGCTGAAAAAAGCAGTGAACTTTGACAAAAACACCAACAAATTTAGTTTTGTGTATTTAGTGAGTGGAATGTAGAAGGAGCAGAGTACCAGGGAAATAGCTGGAAGAAGAATGGAGGGGGAAGAAATAGGTAAGTGCTTCTGTGTCTAGTCTTTGTAACAAAATTCTTTTCAGAAACCCAGCCTGCATCACATAAAGAAACCCCCTATTCAAAAGCCAGTTTGTTTGCACAGTCTAATTTGATGGAAGCATTTTGTGTGCATTTTTATTATGAAAGGTTCGCTTTTTTTCAATGGGCAGCAATCTCTGCTTTGGAAGCAACTCCTGACTAAAGCAGGATGGGAAATCTTCCAGGTTTTGTCCAGAAAAATAGCAGTTCTTGCAGGACTCGTGCCCTGGCTCTGGATTTCACAAAAGGTTCCTTTCTTCCTTCCTTTCACTCCCAACAATGCACCTCCAGAGATCTGTCACAAAGGATTGTTCTGAAGTATATTTAGCACATGGTGGCAGGCTTAGCTGCTGGGATCAGTTCTTCCTCACTCTGAACTGATTCTTACACTTCTGAATGCAGCAGCTCATTCAGAATTCAATTCCTCGTTTTTCACAGCAGTGCAAGTTCAACTAAATTTTTTACAGGTCCAAAAATCAATCAGGCAAACCCAAGACAGAAAAATCCATGAGATGTCCCAGTTAAAGCTCAAGTAGCAGCAATACTACAGTGCACTGGATGCTGTGAAGATGTACTGGAGGGCTGTCATGGGATGTTTTCCTGTTCTTTTCATTTCCTTTCTACTGGGCTCTGTAGACCTCTGCTCTGGCTCATTATGGCTGCTCATACTTTACATTCTCATCAAGAAACCTTCCAGGTGGGAATCAATGCAGTGACCCCAGGAACAACAGCTTTTTCTCCCTTTTGGTGTTTAAAGATGGATTTTCAAAGATGCGTGAATGTGGTAAGGATATAAAAAGAGCAATATTTTATGAACATAATAAAACTGGACATCATTAAGTTTAAAACCCCATTTATCCACATATGAATATGCTTGCAGAGTTCCAAATCATGAGTTCCCCACTAGGAACCCTATCCCATTCCTGCTTGATTTTTCCTCCAAATTATGCTGTTATTTTCTTTTTTCAGCAGCTCATTCAATGCAGAAGTCAAAGGAGTGTGATTTATTCTGGGTTCTCCACACTAAATAGCCCAGTGCTATTGTGTATGGACAGCAAGCATTTCAGAGAAGTAAAAACAATTTTTTTTCCCCTAAATAGAAGTAATCCAATAAAAACATTTAATTACATATAAGAATTAGAACAAATTTTTTCCAGCTTAGGTTTGGATCTAAATTATGAGCCCTGTTTTTTTGTCTTTTACAAATTTTACTGAATTAACCTTGCATATTTATATGTTTAGGGGCACTTATTCCAATTAACAGGACACTGTGAAATGGCCAAAATGAAGGGATTCAAAAATCCGGGCTTGGCTCTTGATGAAATTCAGGTTATCCAAATTTCCTTCAAGCGGTACATTTTGTTCCAGTCCTGCTTTCTGATGGAACACTGCAGCTTATTTTGCAGGTGATGGAAACAGACAAAAAAATTGCTGAAGAAAAGGGAAGATCCATGAGGTTAAGCATTTTTTTATACATTCCCACTTTCTAACACTTACCAATATCCAAGAAACATCTGTACGTACCAGTGAGAAACTTAGAGCATTAACTGCACAGCAAGATATAAAGATCATTTTTAAAAGCTTCTAAGATACCTTCAAAAGCAGTGAGGAAACAGCACTGGAGTGTTATCAAGAAGGCTCTCAGACAGCAAATTCTGCTAAATATCCTAGAGCTTTATTGAACAGCTTGTGCTGGAAGATAAAGGAATCAAGACCATCTATGAAACAATCTTAAAACTGATTTAGTAATTGCCTGTGAATACAACTCAGACCAGGCTGGATGAGGCTCAGGAGACCTGAGACCCATCAGCTCCCCAAAACAGGTCATGAACAGTGCTTTAAGTGATGCAGACCCTGCGTGCGGATTCCTATCTGGGGAATAATTTTTTGCCACGTTGCCAGAGGAAGAATCCATCACCTGGTAATTTTGTTCCATTTGTGAGGCACTGAGCAACTTCAGCAGGCAAAAACCAAATTAACCTTAGGAAAGCAAAGCCCATCATGAGATGAGGCAGCATTTTACCACGGGGACTTAAAACACGTGCACAGCCAGCTGAGCCCACTGACAAACACCAATGTGGGGCATCCTGAGCCAGCACAAGCCTGTGTGAAACATCCCAGGCTGGGCTCTGACCCTCTGGAAATGCTAAACTTGAACTTATTTCTTACCATTTCCACCGTAAGGTGTGGACATTTTAACACTTAGAGTCCTGTGTATCAACACCTCCCAGAGAGCTGCTTTCTGGTCCAAAGCCAGAAATGTACAAATGGACTTTTTACCTCCTTACTCAGTGGCCTTGTCCCAGTAAGGCTCCAGTCTCCCCATTTGCTACTGCAGATATTTCTGAATTCTTCTGTTTCTTTTGATCTGCTCCTCTCTGGGTTTCTATTGCCAAGTATTTTCTCTTCATCTCTATGTTCAAAGCCCAGAGCTGCAAATGCAGAAATTAATCACTTTGAGGCTTCTCTGTGTGGATGAGCACAGCCTGTGAGGACAAGCAGTCTGTGGTTCATTTCAGCACCACGGGCAGGCTAATCTGCTGAGCTGTGACCAGGGAAACTGGGAGGCTGCCCTCCACAAAGTGCCCGGAGCACCTGCCAGAGGCACAGAGTGTTCCCTGGTGCCAGCGGCAGATCTCCAGCTGCAGCACAGTCCCAAACATGTGACCAAGGGGCAGGAAGAAAGAATATAAATTCCACATAAATTTAACCACATAAATTTAACCAGCACGTTCACAGATCTCGCTGCTTTGACTGCCTGGCAGAGCTGACAGAATCCAGCTGATGTGCAGCCTTACTCCCAGCCTCCTGATAGACATTTTTAGAACTGTGCTTGCTGATTAGGGACAAAAAAATGTCATGAGTCCAAAATCACCTGCCATTTGCATGGGCTGAACACCTTCTGGTGAGGTCACAAAGCAAGAGGCTTGAAGATCAGAGGACAAACTGGCATCTACATGGCACAGTCTAACCCCAGTAACAGTGCCCCAAAGTACTGAATTTGCAGTGATGAAAAGCAGAAAACAAAACTTTTCTCAATTCTGTGAATGTCTTATAATGAATTTTTATCAAGTTTTATTTAAAAAAGGAGATTTTAACACCCTTAAAATCAAGTTCCACAGCTTCTTATCTACCCAGCTGCACTGCTGTGAATCTGCCAGCACAGCCAGGCCAGGGAGCAAGGGACACACATCATCCATACAGAACAGGCAGGACCTTGTTTTGGGAGTATTCCCCAATTCCCCCAAATCTGTGACGTAGCATTACTCCTCTAAAAACCCACAATATGCTTGAGATTGGATCAAGATTGAACAAACCAACGTGTTAGAACATATTTTGGAGGTAGGAGAGGAAGGGAAATGAGCATTGTTTAAGGAGTTGCCTTCCATCCCCTTTCCAGATAAAGCTGGAACGCTGACTGGCCCAGCCCACGTAATTGAATCTAAACCACGACATGCACACTCCCTTCACACATTTCTCAGGAAAACAAAAAACAAACAGAAACCCCAACCTTCCAAAACAGAAAGGGAAACTTGGGGTTTTACCAAATACTAAACACCAGACCATTACTATGATTTCAACTGAGTTATTCATCAGAATATTCATTCACTTTTAAATGCAAGAGAACCAGCCAAGAAGACCTCAGCAAAGGTCAAATATTTGCTGATACACCTTGTATGTAACACAGCTATGACCGTGGAAAATTGAATCTAATCTGTCATATTGGTTAAACTACATGTGGGTGGATTTTAGGTGGGATGTAAGCAGCTACAGTGCAGAAATCAGATTAAGCCTGGGAGAAACTGTAGTGTGTGATTATCATGTAATAATTACTCAACGTTTTGACAGAGCTCAAGACTGGGCTCAGCCCAGCCCTTGACAATGAGGAGGCAGCATAAACATCAGGGTATGAAACTCCATCACTTCTGTTAATCTGCCAGCATTTCCTCTGTGGGAAGTCCATGAGCTGTTGATAAAAGCCCAGGGCTGCAAATTCAAGAGAAGCCCTGGGGTTCAGAGACAAGGTCCAGACCCCTGGAGAAGTCAGCTGCAGTAGAAATCTGTGAGGGTAACCTTTTGGAATTGGGTCACCACCAACTGCCCATGTATGTGGAGCTCTTAGAGAAACCCATCTGGTCCTGGCATCCATCTGATCTGCTCTTCATGCTGTTACCACAGCAACTGACACTTAAATGAAAAATCTTTGAGCAAGCTGGATCTATAGACAGCCCTACCAAATCACAAGGCAGCAAAAGTGGATGCTTGAGGCGGGTCTGGGAGGCATTTAGCTGTGTATTTACCAAAAGGGGTTTCAATCTTGCTTTCTGTTTGTGCTTTATCATTTGACAGAATAAGCATCAGCACACCAATTTTTCTTTATCAACAAGCCCTCTGTAGGTTAGTCACAACAGTGATATCTCTCCATTTGGCCTGCTTTGCAGTCTAAATAGATCTTAAATATTTTGATTTCTTCATTGTTTCCATATCACACACAAATTGAACATTTTTTTTTGCTGTAAACACAACTGTCGAGAGAAGTAATAACAGCCATGTGCTTTTTCAGAATTCAAAGATGCTTTGCAAAAGTATTAATTCTAACTAGATCTTCCCAATGGCATTTAGATTTGTCATGCTGGATTTGACCCACATTTCTTTAATACTTTAGGGACATTCAAGTTCTTTGCAGGATATTTTGATGTTTGGCCATACAGATGTTCAGACTCATTTTATTTTGAGGGAGGGAAAGTCTGTGTTTTAGTAGAGGATATTACACGGGTTGAACTAACCAATCTAAATATTCTCCCAGCTAACTCTGAAATATGCTTTATTTCTGTCTCCGGTATAACAGAAACCTGAGAACTAAATTAAGCTGTGAGTTTTTGTAGCAGGACAAACGAGGGAGGGTTTTGTCCCGGTCCATGAGCCAGATTTAGGCTCCAAAAGCAGCACCCACACAGTGACACACAACACAGAACATGAAGGGAAGTGGGAGCTGGTGACTAAGGACAGGGGAGGTGACACTGGGACTGGCACTGGCTTACACAACACCCTGAGCCTTTCAAATCAGTGCTGAACATTGCCAGTGGAAGGTGAACAGAGAAAAGTAACACCATTTCAATTCTTATTCTTTGAATGCATCTTTGAAATTTCTTCTCTTATTACGCAAAGTCTACAAGTGAGTGGGACTATTTTACATGTAAAACGTTCTGGTTTAGAGGTATTATGTCTTTCAAAGACCAAGAGAGAGGAGAGAAAGAGGCAAGGAAAGAAACTGAAGAACACCATTGAAAGAAGTGAGAAGCATTTAAGATCCCTGAACCTGAAATGGAGAAGCACATTTCCATAAAGCTTCACTATTACACATTTTGCTCCCTAATTTCTTTCAATTAAAAGAACTGGAAAAAACTTTCTTGCATAGAAGCCCTTCCAAATACTATTTTGCCACTGCAACATTTTTCTAAAAAAATCCCAAATTACTTGCATAATAATAACTCACGAGTCAAATTTATTTCAACTGGCTATTTAAAATTGTCAACAAAATTCATGCTATGTAGAGTTCTGGTTGGGGAAAAGTCAGAGGTGTTTTTGTCTTAATGTTTCCAACCTTTCTCTCACCCAGCCCTTCCCTGCTCTGTCATTGGTTACCAAATCTGAAAAGAGGAAGAAAGTCAGAGCAGCCACCATGATTTACTCAATCAGGAGCAGAACAGCGACCCATAAAAATTTCTGGCACAAACCTTCCTGTGAACACATTTGCATGTTTATTAGTTAAACTTTGCCGTCTGCGAGCACTCTTGTGAAAAAACAACAAACCATTAGTACAAGAAATGGTAGAAAACAGATTTTTAAAGGCCAAAAAATCTAAAGTAAACTGAGCATCTTTATTGCTGGAAATGTTTGAGAATTGGCCTGTCCTTCAGAAAGCCTAAAGTGTCCCAAGGTACAAATTCCATCAAAAGACAAGTCTGAGTCTTGTCTTCTGAATTTGGACTAAATTTTGAAAATCCCAATTTGTAAATATAATATAGATTTTCTCTGTCAAATGGAAATATGCCAAGTAGGAGAAACAACCCAGCAGGAAGATATGATGTACAGGCTATTGAAATAAGCCCAAATTCTTAAATACGGTTGAGACATTTCATGAATTTGGATGAAACAACCCTATGAATACAAATAAACTTTTTACTGTCCTCAGCAAGGTAAAAGCTATTGACATAACTAGGAAGGAAACGAAGTCATTAAGGAAGAAAACTCCAAACCTTAATTTGACCCTTTACTTTCAGTGGGTCATTTAATAATACTTATATAACAATATTGAAAATCTGGTTTGGAGAAGCAATATTCCACATCATGGCCAAACTGCCTCTCTTCCTCAGCAGTAAATCACTACCCACCACTTTCAGTTTGTGAGGGCAGAGGATGATTATTCATATTCCATACCCTGTTAACAAGTGTTTGTTCTTGTCCTTCTCCAGTGACTTCACAGAGTTTTAATTGACAGCACAGATGTCACAGCTCCTGTCTCCAGCCCAAGCAATTGTTTGAAAAGCTTCTGAGTTGTTTAACTGCTGGTGTTGACAGGAAGCTGGACATTTCTACTATGATGAGGGCTTTGTTTTAAGGTTTCTCAGTCCATCTTCCCTTCTGTTTCTTCCTATCTTACATGCCTAAAATATTGCTAATGGCTGTGCACAAAAGGCTCCCCATTTCAACATCACATTTGCATTTTGCAAGGAAGACTCTCAGGAATTTTCGAGATTGTCCCAGATTAGAGAGAGACCAAATCCATCCCATGGCAATCAATTTTAATGGAGGCAAGATCACAGTCTCAACTTCTCCCTGTGGGTTCCCACGAAGATCATAGTGCCTTCTGTTCTCCCAAAGTCAGCTGTTAATACAAATTATATGCAGGAAAAAAAAGGATCCCACCAGCAACGTGCTGGACATTTGTATTCCCAACAAGATCCTGTTAAAGACTGTTAACAAACCTGGTGGATGCCAGTCTCACTTCACATATTGATCTGGTGGAGCAAGGCACGTAGGCTTCTGGTCTGTATTAATTTGTACGATAACTCTTGGCCCAGGATCAGCTGGCAATAGTCTCCCCCACGTTTTAAATAAATTACCTGAAGTAGTAATTGTTTGTTATCAGTAAGGGGGATTTAATAAACAAATATACTTGATAAATCAATGTGCAGACAAATCCAGACGTCCACATATAAATTAGTTTACTTTAACTTACTAAAATGAGGCTGCTGAAATGATAATGTTTCAACACACCAAAATAACATTACCAGTTTGTGTAAGCTGGCATGTTAAATACATCTCTGTCTATTCTTTGATCTTTAGAGCTTTGCTTCTAGTGACAATAGTCAGTATCCTAAGGAGGGGCTAGGCTGGAAAACCCAGATTATTGTCTTTTTTTCATATTGTCTTAACAGAATCAGCAAGATAAAATGATGAATTATGTTGTTATATCAACTGAACAGCTTATATAATGTACCTCTGTTCCCACAAAATTGAAATTTAGTGTTTTAACAATGGGCTTTACTCTTCCACTCACCTGTAAATGAGCACTGCTGGAGCAGCACTGAGCCCAGTTCTGCCCTTCTCACCAGCTAAATCTGTTTCCTCTTCTGTGAAATCACTGCTGCTTTACATCATTATGAATTAGGTCAGAAACAAACGCAGTGACTGCTCATTCCAGCTAGTGAAACATATGAAGAGTGGCTGCAATGACAGATCTGTAATAATGCTTCTCATCTGCAGTCAATTAAATTTAGACCACGCAGAACTATAAGAAGTACACAGTGGAAAATTTTGGCAGGGTGACTGGCAAGCTGTAGCACATCTAACAAACTTCAAGACTTTTAAATTCATCTTCCCTCTGAACTTTAATCAAAGGCTATAAAAAAAAAATCCAGCTGAATACAATAAAAATTTAAACAGCGAAAATCATTAAAGCAGACACTTCTCGTTACCTCACGGTGACTTGCAGAAAAACCTTGTCAACGTCAGCTGCTCATCCCTGGTGTTTAATTCATCATAATTCACCTTGCTGGAACAAACAGCACGGGAATGTCTGCATCTGCTAAGCTTGTGTACCACAGGCAGATGTGAGAGGAGGCCAAACATGTTTTTATAAGTTACAAAAGAGAACAATTACTTCTACCAGAGGGATAAGAGCTTTTGGAATGTGCTTTTGGACATAGGAGTGTCTTTTGAGAACTACTGAATATATCTTCAAATGAAAACTATAAATTAAGTGTAATTATTTCTGACAGCTTGCATGAGAAAAATAAAGCATTTATCCTGTCATTGAGGTTCCCTGTCTCAGGCACTCTCAGGACTTTGGAATCATCCTTGTGGCATATCCATACTGCCCTTAGCAAGAGTTCTTTTGTTTTTTTCTCCACCACAATTGTGGCTTCTTTTTAAAAGTACATGATCTCCCTTCAAAAGTCCGTGGCTAAAATATTTGTCTGTCCTTTGGCTGTTTTGATTTTTGACAACTTTTCCAGCACGCCTCACCCCACAGCTGCAATGCTCCCTCTCAGTCCGTACCCAGCAGCAATCACACCCGCATCGTTCTCCCCTCCTCACTAACCCCAGGCCTTCGTGCCTCTGCCCTCCCTGTGCATCTTTAATTTCATTTATCTTCACATTCTGCCCCAGAATTTCTCATAATTCATCTGCCCCCCCCCCCTTTGCAGTTGCCAGTCCAGCCTGAGCTCTGGTTTTCCTTTATTAAGTGCATCCCCCATCCCCTTGCCTTTTATTCAGTCAGCCCCACAAGACAGATCCTTTCCATAAAGGGCACAAATGATTCCTCTGCGAGATCTGCCTCACTAATTATATACTTAACATACATTTATCTATTTCTACAGCAGGTTCCAGAGAGCAGGGGCTTTTCTTCTGTGCCTTGTCATTTAGAACCCTGCCAGTATCAGCCGCTTCACAATGACACGGGCAGCACCCTGTGCTGCGGTTAGGAGGGAAACTTGCCAGCAGAGGATGGAGTTTAAACTCTTCTTGACAAAGAAAACAGCATTAAAACAGTTGAATCAATTGGCTGACTCCCTGTTTACAGAACCCCAAGGGGTATCTGGGAACCCCAGGTGAAACGTGGATTGTCTGTAGATGTGGAATGGATGGTTTAGTTTGGACAACAAGCAGTGACAGGGAAATGGGCTGGTGTGGGCTGTAAATTGTTCTCCATGTGGAACAAAGTGCACGGCCTGAATTTAGAGGCAGGTTGTTTTTAGAGAGATGGCACTTTAAAAAAAAATTCTTGAAAATGTTCTTAAATATTACATCTGAAACATAGTGACATATATTACCCTATTTTGCTCCTAAAATAAATAAAAAGTTCTAAGGATGATATAAAAAGCTGACAACACAAAATCTTTACTAACCCACATTCTTGCAATGTTGTTGCCATGAGATCAGTCTGTCAGATTGCACAAAATCTAATGTAACATGTTTATAATTGAGTAAATACATTTTTCAGGAGCAGGTTTCCACAAAACAGCCATTTTCCAAGACAGAATGGACTCACTCTTACCCAGCTCAGCCCAGCAGAAACCCAGCAGGGAAGAACCAAGGAGGAGAGAGGATTGTTCAAGGAGTAGTTGGAGTTGTTCAGTGTAAACGAATTTCTGTGATGTCCCTGGTCAGTGGAATAACTGAAATAAATAGGAGGTAGAGCCCAAAACCTGAGTCTAGAAAAGGCCAGAAAAACTTTTTTCTAGAGCAATATTTCTGTCTTGGAAGGGAGAACCTTCTGTCTACCCTGCAGACCAAAACAGGGTACGAATATTCTGATTAGAGAAAACCAGATACATTTAAGATTTTTAGATTGGACTTATTAGACAACAAAAACATCAAAAACAATTATGTTGATATCATTTATGCTGATATTTTGCATAGTTTCTGACAGAATTTCAGAGGTTTTGATCAACATTTGCCCCTCAGGGTTTCCACAAACAGGTTCCATGCAGTATTTCTGGTGGAGTAGCATGCACAAGGGGTCTGGAAATTTTCAGCAGGCATCAGCAAATGCATCTTAAGTTTGCATTTGAGAAACTAAATGCAAAAATCCTATTTTTTAGCTCACCAGCAGATTGGGTTGATAAGAAGATAATTTACTCTGTGTGTGGTTTTGGGCTTAGAGAGTTCAGTAGAGGCTTTTATGGATCTCTGGTTACCACCTCTCCTTTGTGTAACCCTCCTTCCATTCACTGCCCTGAGTTTCTGAGTATTTCCTGTAAGGAGGAGAACAGGTGGGTAAGAGACTCCAGTGGGGCTCATGACACAGCATTAAACTCAACACTATTATCTGAGCTCTTAGTTTGGAGAGGAGATAGCTTATTAAGAGATCAAAACCTACAGCTTTCGGACAGGGTAATCTGACTTGAACGAAGACAGCCAAATTCAAACTTTTCAATCAAGAAGTTTACCAATATTAAATTTCAGAATGGGTTCTGCAAAGGTTTTGTATAAGTTTTTCTCCAGAAGACAAGGTGGTGAAATAGTTTATGCAATACTTGGAAATGGCAATTGTAATTGCTTCAGGAAAGTATCAAATCAATTTTTATACAGGTATTTTTCAGATGAACAATCTCAGAATGTATTCAGTTTCCCTTACCTTCAGGAATACCATTTGCAGAGGTGAACTTTGACCTGATGTGTTAGTTACTTCCTCAGCACAAGCTGAAGCTATCTTGCTTTACATGAATGTTGGTTATGTGCTAATTAAAAAAAAAATCCCCTCTAATCTTTTTAAGTGTCATTCTGGTGTTTTAGAGAAAGTTTCACCATTTCATTGATCGCTTTCAGATCAATTTTATGAGCAAGCACAGGAGAACAGTTGCCATTATCTCTGCATGAATTGAAACTCATCAACACTGCAGAACATTTTGTGAAATAAGTATCAATGATAATACTGGGGATTGAAATCATAAATTGACCAGCATTGGATCCAATTCAGCAAAAAAAGATGAAATACCTGAATAATCCTTAAGGCAGGAAGCCATGCTCCAAGGAGACTCCTGGCAGTTTATTTCACAAAAGTTGTATCTAACTGGATGGAAAAGATGCATTAGTGTACAAGGAGTTACCACTGCCAGTATTGGTGAGGAAATAATGAAAATGTGATTGGCATAAATCATTCAGAAATATTCCTACACAATCCTGATCCATGTATTAGATTGCTTGGCATCCCAGAGCTGAGAAGTACTAAGGTCAGACTTACTCCGGAGTACTGTATTTCTTTACACATTTTATTGTAAATAGAAAGTGGAATTCTAATCCCACGGGAAATTCCAACATTTTGACATTTATTTTCAGTGCAAATAACAAACATACAGGGTTTGAATCACTGCAACTCTTATATGCAATAGTATAGGAATATCAAAATAATGTAAATATCATAGAAGTTGAAATTAAATGAATAAAATGCCAATATGAAATATTTCAACATTGCCAAAAAGAAATAAGTTAAAATTATTCATTTTGATATTTTCCTATCAAATTTAATCTAAATCAATGTATTCACTTAAGATGATTCATTTCTGATGAAATTGCATTGTCTGAGTAGAAAATTGGTTGGTTTTTTTTTCAGCTCAGTCTCATTATTAAAGATTGATCAGATTGTAAAAGTGTTTGGAGAAAAAACCATTAGGAATTCAGCTTTTGAAAACTTACTATATTGAGGTAATTTTGATTAAAATTTCACCATCCTGAAGAAGGAAAAGCAAATAGTCACAGTAATTGTCAATCATATTCAAAGGACTTACAGGTGGCTCTAAAGTGACTTCATAAGAGATAAGTAACTGAATTGCTGACATGAATACAACCATTTGAACACAAGTTCTGGTTTTTCCTCTGCAAGTCCTGTGGTGTTCCACCCCCAGCAGCAGCCCCTGCTTTGGTCACTTTTCCAGTGCAATCCTTTTCCTGCCTGTGAGAATTTGGAGCTGCTCTGTTGTACCAACATCACTGTCCTGGCAAAGAGATGAATTTGTGTGTTTGACTTCCTTTTTACCAGTTCAGTTCTAGCTCCTGCACCTTGTTTCTGTGGCTTCCTGTATCACCTTGCTCCCCCTTCTCTTCTAATTGTGATTCCTTCATTCACAACTCTTTTTAATCATCCCTCACCTCTTTAGCTTTTCTGCTCTCTTACAAAATACTCCACAGAATTTGTGCTGTCACAGCCTAGAAAAGTTCTTCCCTCTCCCCAGGAATAGTCTCCTAACTCATTGACCTGTCTCTCATCCTGCATTAAGCTTAAACACTTCAAGGCTCTTCGAGGAAAGAAACTCCACATTTATATAAATGGCAAGACTTCAGCAGTATTCAGAAAACAAAGAATAAATGAGCAGAAACTTTCATTCTGCAGGGAAGGCAATTTAACTCTACACCACGCTAATTAAGGCAACTCATGAAGATAAGGGATGCCTTCTGTTCAGATGTTGCTGTATTTTATCTACAGCCTGTGCAGTTTCTGTACAGACACGATACATCCACTCCCCAGGTGCAGATGGAGATCAGACCTCAAGTGTTTCAGTGTCCTTAGCTGATTGTTACAATGGTTCTTACACTAATCCTGCAGGATGGGAGTAAAATTAGTCTGAAACAACAGATTACAGTGGAATTGCTAATAAAGCAATAAGGAGGACAAATAAAAGAACTCAGTGTAATATTCTGGCTGTTGCCCAACTTTTGGTGCTGTAGTGCATGGAAAAAAATCTGTCTTGGAAGCACAGTTGGACCTATTCATAAATACTGAACCTTTCCTCATCTCATGCACCACCAAACTTCTTGCAGATGCTTAAGTGACTTGAGCAAAGTACTGCAGAGAGCAAAAACTTCAGTGAGAAGTGGCTTTAGTTTCCAGTCAGAAGCAGCACAGTTGGCCCTCAGATGCAGTGGCTCTGTGACTGACCCAGCACACTTTCCAAGCTGGGATTGCTGAGTTTATCCTCCTGCAGGCTTATATGAAAGTATTTCTTACCACACAGTCAGCATTTCTCTGATCAAATGTGTCTGTGTCAAAACTTCTCTCTCAAGGAAGTTTCTCTTCTCCTTGAGTCCATGTAATTAGCCCAGGGTGGCCCTGCCTTGTTCCACCCTAAATTCCTGATGGTATTTCTATACCATAATTGTGAACATTTATCACCAGCAGTTCTCTAGGCAGTCTTGTGACTTGGACAGCAGAATGTAACTGGTGTTTATCATTTGCTTTGTACACTTCCCAAGTGCTAAACAACCTTTCATTACCTGCACTTGGCAGCTGCCCAGGAAACTTGGGCTTCTCAAGCCCATATGAGTCTGGGAACATTACTAAAATAGTCTTCTCAGATTCCTGGATTTTCATTTACTTCTGCTGCAACAAAAGTATTTCTTTATTTTTTCAGACTGCTAAAACCTCAGAAAGCTGGTGGCACAATTTCTCCCCTTTTATACATGGCTGCTGATCAACTGGTGAGCTGGACCTGTGCAGCAAAACCTTCCAGAGAGTCCTTTAGGTCAATTCCAGCAGATGAGGTTGCCTAAAACTTAAAGCTTTCCATTTTGCATGTAATCTAAGTGTATATTTTATGGTTGTTTTTGAGTGAAATAGCTGAATGTCATCTCAGGAAAAGAGATTCTTGTGCTTTACCCATTAGGGAAGGCTGCAGTCTGTACCTTTCCAGAGATACAAGATAAGTCCCAAGTGGAGGGATTCAGTGATCTATCATTATGTCAGGTATTCTTCCCAACATAAATCACCTCCCAGTCTATTGGGTGCTGTATCAGGAATTGGCTCAGCAGACAAACTGCAAGCCCTGGCACACTCAGTGCTGAAAAACCAAAACCAAAACACAACAGCACACAGGAATACACAGAACAACAGCAAAGGGCTGGGGAAATACCTGAAACATTTCTTGGCTTGATGTGTTTTTCTGGTTTCACACTGCTGTCTTCTCGTGCTGTGTGTGAAGTGCTGTTATATATTATTGCCATTAATAGCACTATATAACAACAATGACAGGATCAGCACACCAGAGACAGGAAGGAAAATCTAAAAGACAATTGTCTCATAAAAAAGAGCAAGTCTAGTAAATTGGCCATGACTTATTTATTCTTAATTTTAGATGGCTTTTAACCTTCAAAACATAAGTATTTTTCTCCTAGTAAAAGCAGCACACACAATTCAACTCTTCCATTTATGTACTTATAGGATTTAAAATTTTAAAGTAGGGATTTTTCACCCTTTTAAATTCTAATGACTCCAATGACGCTTCCATGTCCATTTCATAAGGAATGCTAATGAAGCCAGTGCCTGGAAACAGTGAAAGGTCAAAATTCCCAGTTGTTTGGGATGAGAGAAACACACATTCAAGCACTCAGACCAAATGGGAAAAAGCAAAAATGTGAACTTGCACTCTACAGCTCCTAGATTAAATCTTGGCCACTGGGACAGTTTCTTGCTGAGGACAAAATAACAAAAAATTCCTCCTGGGCTTTGGGATCTTTTCTAACACCTATTTTAACATAGCTGGTGTGCTTCTAGGAAACACCGACAAGTCCACATTTTTTACTGCTAACTAGACTGCTAACCCAGTGCAAAATGTTCATCTTGCTCTAGTGAAAATCTCCTTAGTTCTACCTCAGTGTTTTAATTTTTTGCTCTGCCACCACTACACCTCTGGGGCATTCACTTCTTATCTTGCATACCCAGAGCATTGCACGATGCTGTGATTTTCCCTCTCCATAAACTTTTCCAGGAAATGGAATTCTGTAACTGTGACTGTAGCTCCTTTCTTATCTTCACATCTCAGACTGGAGCTGCAATAAAGCTCAGGAGTTCTCAGGACAAGAAAGCTGCCTGGAGAGATCAGCCCTGCTCACTCTGTGTTCTTGGACTGAGTGCTGTAAAAAGCTTTTCCAGGTGCAACCATCTCCTGGGTTGCACAACACAAGGTGACTCCCAGAGCCTTTAACATCCCAGCAGGGACACACCCATTCATCCAGAGCCACGGATAAGTCAGCAGATTAATAACCTTCCCCACATTCAGCTCCTCATGAAGATAGAGAAAACTCCTGTGAACTTCAGCAGGGCACAAACCCAGGCCTGTGAGAGCAAGTGTGAGTCTGATCACCCCTGAATCATGAGCTGCTGCCCTTCAATGGCTACGCTGTGCTGCAAAACTGCTGCATTATTCATTCAAAGCCATGGTGCAACTTCCTTTTATTGACTGGGGATTTAAAGCCGGCTCCAGCGAAGGGAAGGGTCAGAAAACAATTACTTAGGGCTCCACAGAGCCCCCATAAAGCTGCGTTAGATAACACCAGGAGTCACTCCCTGTACTTGCCCCATAACCTCTGCCTGGGGCCACCACTACTCTCCCACCAGCTCTGCCAGCTAAATAGGGATTATTGCACCTCTGGCTGTATGAGTGTTGTGTGTGTGTGTACAAGAAGGAAGGAGGATTGGTTTTTTCCTATTGCTACATAGGTAAATCTCTCACAATTTTCTGGGAGAAAATATTTAAATCAATGGTGTGCCTGAAGATTAAATCCACAGGCAGAGGCTTGTGCAGTGCATTTTGAAATTAACCACTGCTTTAAGAGCAATGAGAAGCAATCATATAGATCTGCACTTGTAATCCACTTCTACACGCTCACTTTAGTGAAAACAGATACTTTAATAACATTCTCTTATAAATACCATTGCAGCTCCTAGAGAATCCAGTTTGTATTTTGTAATTTCTCACATCCTGTCAATACAACCCTTGAGCAGCTTTCAGATGCAGAGCTGATCTCCACTGCCCTCTGATACACCTGCACACACCCCCTGAGACTTCAGGTGTTGCCAAATTCTTACCAAGGGCAGAGTATAAATTGCAGTGAGAGCTGCCCTGGAATTTGTCCAGCTGATTTCCCCTTAGTGCCCAATGCACCCTAAGCTGTCCTGGTGAGATTCAACACCTCTAAAATGCTATTCTAAACCAGATTTCCCTTACTATATTCCTAGGCAAAGCTATGAGCTTTCACCTTGGATTTATTCTATTTGAGAAGCTGCATTATTTCTTCCTTAGCTTTCCCTAGAGTCACATTAGATTTTAATATCTTAACCACAGAAGAATAGTAGCTTACTAATATTTGTGAAGGACACACAGGCCACCAGAACTCCACGGGACTCATCCTCTCCTGCCTGCATTTCATTGAAACCATCATAGAATCACAGAGTGGTTTTGGTTAGATAGGAATTAAAGACCATTTAGTTCCAGCACATCTGCCATGGGCAGAGACATCTTCCTCTAAACCAGGTTGCCCAGAGCCTTGTCCATCATGGCCTGGAGCACTTCCAGGGATGGGACATCCTCAGCTTCTCTGAGAAATGTGTTCCAGAGCCTCATAACCCTCTCAAGGAAGAATTTATTCATAACATCTAACTTAAGGCTACCCTCTTTCAGTTTAAATCCTTTGTATCCCTTAGTCATGGACCCCACATGCAGCAAGGATTTAGGATAGCCACCTAAATAGGCTTCAATATGACATTTGCCCCGAGACAACACACTTGCATTTTGTTAGGGTTTTTTTCAGGTTTATTTTTAAATACAAGTGGAAAGACTAACATAAATCTAGCCAAGAATGGAGTCAGGCTTCCTGATTCCTAATGTCTATCTTAAAAGCCATTTTATTAATCTGGTGTGATAGCTATGTAAGTGTTCTGCAATAAAGTAGAAAATGGAAGTAACAGAAAAGTAGAAAAGAGAGATAATTCTACCTAGAGACAGAGTTATCCACACCCCACATTACTGTGAAATGCTGTGATGAAGGTTTTCTTTTTCAAGTTCCTGGTTCCAATCTCTGCTGTGAATCAATGGAAAATGGATTTGACTCTGATTCCACCCCCCACAGATCTGCACCAGAACCACGAGAACAAAACTATCAGAACCAGAGAGAGCAGATCAACCAGCCCTGGTTTGATTTGACAACTTAGCTCCTGGGGAGGAGGTGGAGACTTCTTTACCTCTGATGGTTAATTAAAAGAAGTTTCTGTACTTGTGGAATGACTTTTGTTCCTTGGGAATGAAAGATGCAGCTGAACGTGTCAGATAATCCATAACACATTAGTTTCTTTTCCACCTGCTCCACAACACTCCTGAAGAAGCCTCACCAAAGGACCAGAATAACAACAGCTCAGTGAAATAAAAATTGGTCTGTGAGCCTCATTCTCAGTGCTCCTGCTCTTGATCTACAAGTCTGATACTATAAAAAAAGGGGAGACCCCACACTTGGGTGCAGGGACAAGCGCCAGAGCAGCTGACTTCACCATCCCCAGCCTTCCTGTCTGCTTAAACTGTTTGTACCTGGCTGCCCAGGGCACCCTCACCAGAGAGACACTCAATGGAGGACTAATCCAAGCTAATCCTGGGCATTATGGATGAATGACACCCATGAACAGTGTGCTGATGCTTTAACTGCAGCTCTGCATCTCACTGGGCACAGCAGCAGCAGCAATCCTCTCCTGGCCTGAGGGAGAGCAGGAGTGCAGCAGCTTTGCTGTTGGAAAGGGACCTGAGAATGTTCCGTGACAGAAAGAGACAGCAGAAACAGTGGCCCATATTGTGAGTTTTGTAACAATTTGGTCTACAGTCTGTATCTTAAATGTGTTCCTTTTTGTATTTTTCCTGTTTGACATACACAGGAAGTAATAGAATTTTTGCTCTGGGTCACTTGGTGATCCCCTTGAAACGCATTAGAACAGCCTTTGGTAATCAGCTCCACTGCAAAGCCAACAAAAGCACCCAAGAGTCACTGTTATACTACACAGGAAACAATTCAGCAAGATTGGAATTATTTTATTAGACAGTAAAACAGAGTCTATTTGGAGATGCTACCTATTTTAAAATTCAGTGATTATCTGAATTGGTATTTTCTTTGTTACTTAGGAGAGACAATATTTGAAAGGGATTGAAGAGAAATAAGTATTGCTTTTCTTTTTGTTTCTGGTTTGTTTTGGTTTTTTTTAGCAAAAACTCAAGCTCTCTTTTTCTTTCTTATGACTTCATTGTGGGAGAAATTATAAATAGAGTCTGGAGATAAAAAGGAAATAAAACTAGTAAGTGTGCTTGATTATTTACAGGAGATAAGACCAATGCATGGCTCTGGCTACAGCTCATGTAAATTCAGCTCCCTGATTAGCAGCATCCTCACAGGTTCTTTAGTTTTCTTAATCTAACATGCCTTCACATTACCCCAAACAAACTCTCTACAATACAAATGGACTCTGAACATATTGTGATGCTCCTAAATCCCACAGACACCTATGTAAATAAACAATTACACACTCAATCCCCTCTGCATGCACCACAGTGGGTGCTTCAGGAGACAACACACATATTCCTTCACTGAAAATACAACCCATTTGTAATATGAGCTTTATAAGTGCTAGATTTAAACTTGAAGCATATTCAGAACACAACTAAAATCCCATTAAAATGGAAATGAATTTTCTGACTTCTATTCCTCTATCAAAATTTTTTTCTCAGCTTCCCTCATCTTCAGTGAGGTTACAATTCAGCATTTGTAGCTTCCTATTCAGTCTGGGAGAATAAGCAGTATTAGCAAGGTGAAAGCTTATATTAAGGCATACAAGCCTGAGTATTTTTAATAGTACTAGGAAGGGAAACATCAGGTTACATTAGCACAGCTTTCTTTATAATCATGTCACAGCTTTTGCAGAATAACAATTTCTATAATGTGAGGTTCATAAGAGAGGGATGTGAAAGCACTGGGTTCATTTGAGGCTCTCAACACATCACTTGCCAGAAACAGGTTCAGGTAACCAGTGCTTACAGAGAAAGCCAACAGCAGCAGAGAACCAGCAACTCTTACCTGCTCAAGCACTCATTCACCCTCTTTATACTGCCCTGGCCCAGGGAAGATGAAGTGGTTGTTGTGTGTGTGATCCAGCCTTTACAGGCTACCAAATATCAAATAGCAAGGCCAGTGCAATCCTGTCTCCAACTTCACCACGTGCTGCTTGTATGGCTTCAAACTTCCCAATCCCTTCTCCTTAGCAGCATTTTCTACCCTCTTTCCCACAAAACCTGTGTAAACACAAACAACAACTGAAGCAGGGGCACTTCAAGGCTTACCATAGCTCAGGCAAGATCATTTTCAGGAGACTTACGTCTACTTTAACTGAGCCAAATGCATTGAATGAACTTCAGAGTCTCTTTCTGTTTTGTTTTCTGCGGCTTCTCTAATGTTTATTCCTGTAGAAGGAAGAAAGCCAATATTGACATTGCAACCAGAAGCCACTGAAATATGTAATGCACCAATATAGATATATCTTGTTATCTATATTCATATATACACACCCCCTCATCATCATCTCATCTGATTTCAGCTAGAAAATTGTTTTTGCAATTTTTTCCTCCACCAAGAAAGTGAGAGAGATGAGACAGAATTTCTCAGCAGCCAAGGGCAGAAGCTGGGACAAGCAGCATTTCAAGCAAGGGAAAGGGCAAAAGTAAAGCCAGGACCTTGCTGTGCAGGGTCTGATGTCCCCCAGAGCTGAACTGTTCCACAGGGGTGTTTGGACAGCAGGCTGATGGCTGGCTGCAGCAAGGACACGGACAGAGATATCCCATTTGTCTGGGTGCAGAGGGAGCACTTCAATCTTAGCCAAGGAAAAGAAGGAAAAAATAATGAGGGAAAATGATAAATTAAAGCTAAATTTTCATTAAAGGAAAAGGATTACCTATCTCAACGCTGAAGGGCTTCCATTCAACTAGTCCTCTGCTGAGGAACAGGCCTTGCTGTTTCCAACATCGTTTCCACAGTTTCACTTCATGCTAAAAGCTGTCCCCCACTGATACAAAGAAATGGGTGGCAGCATATACTTCATACATTTTTAAACACTAAAAAGTATTGGAAACTTTCACATTTTTGTTAGAAGTGTTGCAGATAATGAAAGACCAACTCTAGCTGGAGATGTCCAGCTCCAACTCTGATGGAAGATGTGCTTCCAGCTGTAAGTGCTGAGAGGTTACTTTGTTGGTTGGGACCTTTCCCACACATTTCAATTCTTTGGAATACACCATTTTAGTGTTCTGCTATTCCCACAAATCCACAAACCTGCTGTCAGCCGCCAGCACCGCTGCTCTGCTGGAGCTCTCACTGCATTTTGTGGGCTGGATTACTCACACACCCAGAAATGGATAAAGCCATTCAAATGCTCAGGGGCTGCAATGAGAACAGCACAGCAGCTCCTCCTTTGTCAGGCATCAGCTCCTTTCAGCATGCAGGGCCAGAGCACAGGCACAGAGGAGAAAATCATGAAATAACTGTCAAAGGCAGCCAACATCAATTACAATACACTGCAGGTTAAATTGCACACGACACTTTCTCAAAGCAAATCACCTTCTCCTATAAAGAGGTTTTATGTCATTTTTAAATTCTAATGATTTGCCGAGAACTCAATATCAAGAGAAAAAAGAAAAAAAAAATCAATTATTTTCTGCAGATGGCCACTGGACTCAGATGCTGCTGTGGCACGGATGGGGCAATCACAATGACATGGCTTTTTCCTCCTGTTAGCAGAGATTATGCTGCATTAGGTGGCATTGAGAGGGTGGAGAAAACTGGAATGCTTCTAAGACAGTGATGTATTGTAAAGCTGGATGAGCTAATTTTAGACCATTTAAACTCAGATATTGGCAGCAGTTTTTCTGAGAGCTCAGTTAAGGCTAATTTACCACAAATCATCCCCTGAACTCATCCTGCAGATCACAAAAATGTAAAACTATCATGCACTTAGAGGATAAAGAAAATACTGTGCTGGTTCCTGCAGGTTACATAAAAATGCTTTTAGAGGCAGTAATGCCAAGAGGACATGACTTGCATTTTTATACTTATGAATGCTCTTCCACAGTAATTAAAAATGACATACCCCATTAAATCACTTAGTACATACCTTAAAGCATATGATGCAGAGGTTTCTTGAAAAAGCCAATTACACAGTGCAGCTCTGTACAAGGCCAATGCTTCAAAGCAATTTTCAGATTTTATGAGTTACATATGCTTCAGAAAGGGAGATTTTCTTTTTTTTTTACTGGCAGGAATATACACTGCAAATAAGATACAAGCTCCCACTTTATTTTTTCGTTGCTGCTGTGAATTAAAAAGTTCATTGCATATCTGAGCTCCAGCACAAACAGGAACACTTCACTGGAGAGGTCTTTTAATGTGAGAGGATCCTTTTCATGCTGAACCCTCGTGTAAATAAAGCAGTAGTAATGATTAAATTATGGAGAGGAGTTTTGGCATTGCCTTCTCCCACCAAAGAACATTTCTGCCAGAATCCACGGGTGGGAGAAGCCTTGAGTCCTTGCCATGTAGCAGGATACTGTATTACTCTTGCAAGACTGCAGAGCCTAACTGTGCGTGTCTTAGGAAACATTCAGATTTCTTTCCATCATCTCTGTTTAGCCAACACTGTTTAGCTCTGATGACACTTCAAGAAAATGAGCTCTATTTGTCTACATAAAGATATTTTTCTTACCCAGATTTGAAAGAGGAGCGGTTTCACTGAAAAAAAAAAATCAGTTTTTTTGGTCAAGATAGGGTTCTTTCCTTCTGTTTCAGAACTGAGAGCACAAGCCCCACATTTTCAAAAGCACAAGAGTTGGAAGAAAGGCTCAAGTTCAGCAAAATCCTTCACGAAGGGCAGCAGACACTGCTGGCAGCACAACACCCAGCACTGAGGGGGTCTGAGTCCAATAAAAACCCACCTGAAAATTAAAAGCAGAAGAAATGTCAGGATGATGTTTACCTGTGAGCTGAGGACACCGTAGAGGCTGTGCCAAGCCTGACTGGAGGAGGTGAACACGGAATCTCATGTTGGAATTTTTAACCTGTGATGAGCAGGGAGTACACGGCACCTCAAAAATCTGCCTTCAATGCTGAAATTCACAAGTTTTTATAAAAACATTCTTCCTTCAGGGATGACCTCCTGCCACTTGAAATTCAACCAAATGTCTCATCACTCACCAATCCTTGCAAAACCTCTGCTTTGTGTCCACGGATAGAATCTCATTGCTCCAGCCAAGAAATCAAAGATTTAGAAAAAAAAAAAAATTGAGTGGACAAGGAGATTTGTGACAGCCTAGGTGTATCTGTGACTAGTGCAAACAGCCCTTTTTACTCCAGCATTTTGGTCTTTTTAATAAAAAAACCTATCAGATTACAAAAGATTAATTCCCAGGAAGATAAAAAATAATTTCATCCAACAGTTTTCCTGAGACTGCTACTAGAAAACAGAATAAAGGAAAAATTAATTTTTGCAATGACAAAAAAACAAAAAGAAGCTGAAGTTGGCTCTTAGCCAGAGGGCTTCTAAACCTCTAAAGAAGCATTGGAAGTGCCCAAGACCCTTTTTTCCTGATAAGCTTCCTTACAAACTTGTATAGTCTCGACGTTTTTCCAGTGTTTAGCATTGGCTTTGACAGCAACAACCAGATGTTCCTGCTTATTAGCAACTGCAAAGTTAGCCTCAGAACAAGTTTATCACAAACTCACAAGTTTAAGGGCACAAGTTTAAGGGAGAGATTCTTGAGGGATGACAGGCAATTAAAAACGCTGACACCTCTTTTATGAGCAGCTGAAAAGATAATTGAGAAATACAAACATATCTGAGTTAGAGTTCAGTTTGGTGAGCAGGCACTGCCTGAGCTTTGTGACCTGCTGCTGTCCCAGAAAATGAATCCTGGATGTCCTTTGGACACAGCACCTTGCAAGCTGGCTACTCAAGCTCACCTAAAAAACAACAACCTGAGGAGCAAAGCAGCAACTGAGGCTGGAAAAGGGGCCATACGGTATTTTGTCTTTGCTCCAGCTACTGGGATTCTAATTTTAACATAACACAAATCAGTGATAGAGAGTATTAGACTACCACTTAGTTTTCTTCACAGTAGGTAAGTACTCCCCAAACTAAAGGCTAAAATCTTTCACATTGTAATAATTATTAAATACATTTAAAGTGCCATCATTCCAGTAAAGGATGACTTAGGAAACCACAAACTGAAAAAGACTCCAAAAATTTAGTGTAAGAATTACCCTGACATTTTTATATTTCACTTTGAAAATCATTAAGTTTTTAATGACTTAAATTAAAAGTCTAAATGACTTACATTTTTAAGACTAGCTGGAAAATTCTTTTGATCTTCCAGGTTTTAACCATCTGCTTACAGCACAGAAGCAATGAAAAGGCAGCAAGGTGAGCTCTCCATGGTGTAGCCCACCAAGCCACCTCTGCCAGAGGCAGCAGTGGTGTCTCCTCTAAGACACGGAAAAAGGCCACAGGGTTGCCAAAGTCAGAGATGAACACATCCCATCTCTACTGCAAACTGTGCTGCCCCTTCCTGACACAAATCAAAAAACTTTGGGGGACAGATACATTTAGATCCATCCTTATGCTTTCCCCTCCTTTTTTTTCATTTCCTTGAGCTATTAAATCTAAAAAAAAACCCAGAACAATCCCCAAAAGAAGCACCTTCCTCCCCCAAGTCAAAAAGTGTAGCAGCTATTTATATTGCTATCCAAAATTGTGAGTAGCTAATCTTATTTGTTTATGTTCAGTTTAGAGATAATAAAATGGTTTTTTATCTTGTATTGTTATACATAAAAAGCCCTAAAAATTAAAATATTAGTGATGACCTGTGCTGAAACCAATTTTTTTGGTTCCTTTAGAACAGAAGAAAATAACCATGTAAGGGAAGTGAGCCCAAACTCTACTCAGGAACTCACCTTATCTTTAGAACTTTCTGAATTTTGAAGTGTATTACTTTTTTGATGTCTGACAAATACATCTGTGTTTGATACCATGCTGGAATGAAATAACTCAAGGCTCAACAATCTTCTGCAATATTTAGGAGCAATCTATGCTTGCTATCATATGCCACAAGGATGAATTGCAAAGATAGTTTAATCCTTGATTACAAGTACAGACTCTTGGAATACTGGGGCAATGGACAGATGGTGTGATACTGAACACAACAGCTCTGCCCTATTCATGGTATTTTGTGAGCAGCAGAAGGGCCACAGGAGAAGTGCCAAGGCAGAAATTCCCATCCCAAAAGCATCAACTCCTTATTTGTGCTTGATAATTTAAAAGGGATTGAAGGCAGTAATGTAAACCTGTATCTGAGGGGAAAACACGTGGGAAGGTTTGGGATGATTCTCCCCAGGAAGGACCCCAAACTGGAGCAGGGGCACAGGGTGGGGAAGGAGCAGTGCAGATGAAGCGTTTGTGACCTGACCACAACCCTCCATCCCCATCTCCCTGTGCTCCTGGGGAGGAGGTGGAAGAGTTGGCAGTGAAGCTGAGCCAGGCAAGAAGGTTGGCTTAGTTTTTATTTCTCAATGTTTTACTCCAGTATTGATGTGCAGTAAGTTAAATTATTTTTTCCCAAGTTGGGTCTGTTTTTCCCATGGCAGTGACTGGTGAGTGGTCTCTGTCCTAAAGGCTCTCTCCACCCAAAAGCTTTCTCTTTGTGTTTCTTCCCATGGCAGTGACTGGTGAGTGGTCTCTGTCCTAAAGGCTCTCTCCACCCAAAAGCTTTCTCTTTGTGTTTCTTCCCATGGCAGTGACTGGTGAGTGGTCTCTGTCCTAAAGGCTCTCTCCACCCAAAAGCTTTCTCTTTGTGTTTCCTTTCCCTGTCCAGAGAAGGCAGAATTAAAGAGCAGCTTTGGGTGGGCAGCTGATGGCATCCCAGGTTAACCCACCTCACCTCGCCTTAAGAATTTGCATAGGGAAATCAGGGATTCAGCTTCTCAGGGCTCCCAGCACGACCTGACACAGCTGCAGGCCCTCAGCCAGAAACAGCTCCGTGTCAAATGGATCCTGTCGGTGACATTGCCCTTAACACATCTCACTTCAGAACTCTGGAGTGCTGTGCAAACACCAACTAATCCTCTCACTCATGCAATATATAAGCTTATCCTCAGAGATGTTAAGTAACCAGCCCAGTCACACCACAAATGCAAGACAAAGCGAAGCTTTAACCTCTGCTGTCACAGCCCACATTAGCAAACCTGAGTACAAGGCACAAACACATTTAAAAAGTCTGCATTCCCTGCTGATTGAGGTCAGGATCAGCGAGATGAACTTCAGCTCCTGTAGAGTGCAAAATAAATTAAATGTGAACATCTCAACAGCAGAATCTTAGGCTTCCTAATTTAGAAACTCAGCTCCTTTAATAAGAGGGAGAGACAAACAGGAGCCTGAAGGGAAGGGGCTGTTTAATGATGCTTCATCCAACGTGGGAAGCAGCTGGCTTGCTTCCCAAGCATTTTTCCTCTACCTCCCTGGCCCAGCAGAGACCCTGAATGCTATGGAGATGCCAATCTGGCAATCAAGGAGCACTTTTCATCACCTTCAAGAGGAATATTCCTTTTCAAGCTTGTCCCTCAGCTGAGAGGAGGGCAGGGATTGGCAAAGGTCAATAAAATCAACATTCAAGAGCAATAGAAATGCAATCGGGCTGTAACTGAAAGCCTGGAAAGTGGCAGAAGATTGGGAAGAGAATTAAAGCAGGAGGTGTTTGCTCCAGGGGAAGTGTGGGGCCTCTTTTTTTGAGGAAAGAGTAGGAAAATCTCATATCCCACAGGAGAGGCAATAATCTTGTCAACAGGGACAGATGAGTAGAGGAACAGAATTAATCAAGCTAAGGGAAGTTCTTCCTGCAAAGGAATGGAACTGAGCATAGTAAAGTCTGTTTCCCAGTCTGCTCACTGGACTCTACCTACACCCAGAACAGATGGAACATGCAGACACATCACCTGACGACAAACCTGGCTGATACAGTCCCAGCAAAGCATTTTTACCACAGGCTGGTGTGGGCTTTACTGCCATTTTTCATCCTGCTTGAGGCAAGGGAGGAAAAGGTGAGTGAAAACTCACAGAAACCAATACTTCCCCTTCCACCATTTTTTCCCTCTTCTGCCCAGCCTGCGCCAGTGTGGGCCCCCTGCCCTCCTGATGCCCAATTCCAGCCCCATGACTTGCACTCCATCACAGCTGGCACAGCCCAGACCCCATCCCTGCTCGGGGCTGCCCTCACCCACACACCACGCCACCCCAAGTCAGAGCACGTCCAAGGGAAGCTTACACAAGCGAGTCAGTGCCAGGTTCCCAAGAGTGACATTTTTACAAGACAAAGCAGTGGTGAGCCCTGCCAGCATCTACCCACAGCCAGCAGCCCCTGGGAGAAGCACACAGCAGAGCAAGCACTGCTTAAAGGGAGTTTCCTGTCCAGGCTCTCGGGTTCACTGTGTGCTCAGCCCACTCAGCCACAGCTTAGGTGCAGCACCCGCAGTGAGACACGGAGCAGCAGCACGAACAGGGCAATTCCATCCCAGCAGGGTGGAGTGGTAAAGGGAGACAAACCAAATTCCTTACACGCCATAGTACACACAGAACCTCTTGTATTTCAGAAAAGAGTGAAGTAGTAATTTTTAACCAAGTTAACTAAAGAAATAACACTTCTGTCCTCTTAGTGGTTGAATCCACAAAGCTGCTAAATGGTTGCAAACCCCACAAATAAATTTTCCTAAAAGTCTTTTAAGACAAATTTTTCTATGTAGAAACTAGAAGTCTTTAGATTTTCACCACTATAACATTTGAACTGTACACATTGTAAGAACGGCACATTATTTCAAGAAAAGTTAGTACAAAATACTACAGGTCAAAACACCTCCAAACTTGGCTATCTCTACTTGAACCTCTAGATAAGAGTCACTTTTCTATTCATATCCATCCACAATTTTACAGCTGATTTTGGTAATTTGAACATTTCTCCCCTTGCAGAGCAAGAACCATAAAGCACATGACATTCAATAGATCCACTACTATTTTTAGTTAAAATGCTTGATTCTTCCTTCCTCTGTTGTTCCCAACTCTCGTAAGGCACATCCAGGAATTTTTCCCTTGCCAATAATCAGGGAAGGCCTGACAAGCACAGGATTTTAACATGTACTTTTAACTTCAGTTTAGAGCTAAGAAAAAAAAAAAAAACAACTATTTTTCAATTTTCTGCCAGTATGAGATGTGCTATAAAAGGGTAAACACTTCAAGTCTTTGTCAAAAGCAACTCCAAGGGGAATTGTGAGAATCAGAAGCTTTAAACAGTTCAGTTACCCAGGAAAAGTCTTTTGTGTCTAATTTTGGCATTGCATGGCTTATTACAGAATATTCAGCTCCCCTTTTTGTCTCTTACTTGTCCCCACAGTTCTTCCACAGGCAAACTTTAGCTGCTTGTGTTACTCAAGACAGATTACAGTGCTCAAGATATAATTAAAACTTATGCTATGTGGAAAGCCATCTACTAATTTGATGATTGTCTTCAATGTTTACAATAACTATAATCATAACCACTTCTGGACCTGAAACAGATAAATTTCACCAATAAGTTAAAAAAACACAGAGCTTTGCTGTTCATCCACTGTTTCAAGAGCTCCAGTTGAGATACAGAGTGCCATAATTATCAGTGATCTAGACAATCAGCTAAGCACAGTTTCAGTCACAACTGAGCATTTTCAACTACAGCTCATAAAAGCTTCCTGGTATTAAGAGCATGAATAAATACCAGTGTTTTAAGAACACAGAACAGCTCTTTAGAATTTGTTCAACAACATTTATGACAACAGAAATGTAAACACCAATTTGCCATTAATGCTACTGCTGGAGTGTCCTTACTACCCAAATTCCCGGTATTTATTTTGTTGTTACAAGTCCCACTTCTCAGATGTCACCTTCTTCTTTAACATCTACTGTCCACCTTAAAATTTTGGCTTTGATCTATGGCTTGTTGTCACAGCACATTTTATTTTACACCTGAGCCTACCGAAACACAAGTGATACGTTCACTTCCTCCAGCTATAAGCTACTTACCGTGTATTTTAACTGGAGAGTTGAAAGCTTTAAAGAGTAACTCTGTAACAAAGTTCCTGATGCCACCAGCTGTGTATCACCTAGAGCTGGCAGCTGGGGCAAGCGTGACAAAAGGAACATCTGCAATTAGGACACTGTTACAGACATGCAAGTGGTAATTATTGATCAATTAACATGAACCTGCAAATCAAATCTCAATTTGAAATAAAACTCAATTAGTGCTTACTAATAGCAAATGCAGGAATTAGCACTCATTGACTTGGCTTCCTCCTTCACTTCCTCTCCAACAGGGCTACACCAGGTAAACTTTGCTATTCCCAGTCTGTCCTCATTTCCATGGGACCAGCAGAAGTAACTCCCCAGAAGTAACTCCTCTGCATCAAAGCAGCCCCTGCAGCTCAGCAAGCATCTCCCCTGTCGAGTGAAGGCATTTTACAGTGCTACTGAGCAAAACCCCAACATCTCCAAGAGTAGCTTACTAAACTTGAACACCAGCAAGATTTGCTGCTAACACTACCTAGATTCTACTGAGCATCTTTGAGCTGTGTAGCAGTTAAACAATACAAGGTATTCAGAACCTTGTGAAATATACAGAAAGGGTATAAAACTGATCTTTCAAGATTGAACTCACCTAAGTTCAATTCTGTATACCCAAACAGAAACATATTTGGTATCTTGAACAAGCCCTCAGAGGTGACAAGACAACTCATTTCTCTATTTAAAACATTACAGTATGCACAAATCCACAGGGGTTTTAGTACTGTACGGGATACACAACATAACTGAAGCCAAATAAAATCTCAGGCAACATAAACCATGAGGTCAGACACGACAAGAGTGTTGTATGCATTGTTTATTGAACTTCAAATTCCACGGTAGGTCACAGATTAAATAGTTAAAAACTGGTTACTATCATACAATGTTCAGAACAGTCTTTCAAAACAGCTCTTTGGACAAAACTAAGAGCCAGATTCAAGCACAATTCCCCCAGGACAGAATGCTAGGGGTGGAAGAGAGCTTCAAAGTACTGACAGTACACAACACTACACAAAGCACAGCAGGTCATTGCCCTGGGCTGCCACACGAATCAGAGCAGCTCTGTACACCTTCTGCCTCCATGGGCAGGCACCTACTGTGTTAGTGGGAGAGTCTGCTTCTCCAGGACTTCAGCATTCCATAAAACACCACAGATATAGTTCTGGGTTCTGTGAGATTTTAAATTACAGAGCTGAAACCAGATTTAAGCAAACTGACATGGTCTTGCACTTACATTCTTTAGCCTTGACACACAAGACACCTAAAAATCAAATTTTTATTTTGAAGACATGATGTCACCTGAGGTCAAAAAACTGTGAAAGTGAACAACAGTGGTGTCTTCGTTTACTTACTATAAAGTTTTAGACTGGTTGGGATGGGAGACTAGTGCTTGAACTGCACTGCTCAACACTGCATCCTATTTATGCCATCTTGCCTCAACTGAACATACAATTAAGTATAACAAAATGCATCAAAAAGATAAATCAGTCAACTGTAAACTGTTGGCAAGAATCACTCAATTATGTATTTGTCATCTATTTCAAGCATTTATACAAGACACTGGAACTAGAAGCATTAGCTTTAATTTGTGCAATTTAAGAATTTCCTTCAGGAGGAGTTCAGTCATCTGACTAGACAGGAACCTCCCAGCCTCGCCTGGCAGTCATCAGTCATAGCTCACCTCACAAGAAGATTTTGAGCAACAACGTCAAGAAAGCACCGCAGTGCTAATCCAAGCAAAGTCAGGATTCACAGTCTGAGATTCCCCTGCTGCATTACTGCTCCATGTGCAACACAACTCGTGCTGAGGAAGCCTCTTGAAGGCACCACTCCCAGCTGCAGCATCTACAGTGGCATTGATGCAAACCTTTACACTGCTGCAAAGCAGTTGGATGTATTAGAGCTTCCACAGGACAGAGAGTGCACAACATGGAAACATGTAAAGCAGCAGGTTTAACCTCAGCAGCCCTTTTGAGTGATGTCCTGCCCAGAAGATTTGGTAATATCCATTGTGGTGAACACCTGTAAGAGACCAAAAGAAGAGCTTATTTACTGTTGCCTGCATCATCCTCCACATGGCTACTGATCTCTTGGTAAAACTGCCTTCAAGAGCAAGTTTTAAATCAGGCTGTGTCTTCCCCCTTTCTTACCTCTGCACAAGTAGGATGGATACCAATTGTTTCATCAAGTAATTCTTTGGTGAGACCACATTTGATTGCAGCAGCAAAACCTTGGGTAACTTCACCAGCATTGGGTCCAAGAACATGCAGTCCTATCACACGATTCTTTAGAACAGATGAGAGAAAAATACGAGTCAGTACCAGGCAAAGTTTGACAAAGCTCAAGTGTGTAACTCCCACTACACTAAAAATGTTACACAAGCAGGTCAATAGCAGAGTCCTTAAGAAAAAATTAATTACTTCAAATAAAATAGTTCTGCAGTTCTTTCGCTTCAAGAATACCCTCAGCATGTCCCTCTTGCTACTTACGTTGTCCTGTTTGTTGCAGATAATCTTTGCATAACAGGTATTGTTATCTCTGCCCGGCACTGTCCATTCAAGTGGCCAGAACAAAGTGTGATAAACCTGTGAGGAAAACAAGAAAAAGAGCATTAGAATTTCATTGATTCAGTCAGGCACAACTCTACTTTTTAATATCTTTATAAATAGGTGGTTTGACATTTAAAACACTATATTCTTGTCTAAAACAAATGAGACAAGAGTGATTTTTTTTTCCACTCAGCCCACAGAGTCCATACTCCAAAACTCAGCAAAGGAAGACTTGACTCAAACCATGTAGCTCTGATTTAAATACTCGATAAAAACAGCAACAGCTACAATATACAGCAGTTGCAAATCAAACTTTCAGAAAGAGAAGTACAAAATTAATATCCAGTTACTGTAAGTTTAAACCTACTATGCAAAACAGGTAACAGCAGAAGCTCAATAATGTCAAGTGATTTTGAAAGATGCAAGGAATTAAACTCAAGGCATGCAAGCAGCTTCAACATAACCCCTCAGAGATGTGCAGAAGCCAGAAATCACCACAAAATAGGGAAGTTATCCCCAATTCTGCTCTAGACATATGTTAAGGTCAGCAAAAAATAAATTCACAATTCAATTCACAATTCTGCTGGTTCACAGTGAACCAGCAGAAAATAGTTCATCCCAGGAGTTTGATACACTTCAGCAATAAAAGCCTTTGATTCACGACAACAAAAACCACTCCTAGAGCTCTGCAACCCAAGTCTGGCCTCCTGAAGTCAAATGCTTCTCTCAGCCACCTGCAAATGGTTACGCACAATTCTAATGGCATGAAGTCCAGTCCTGGGTTTCTGTGAGTCCAGCACCTTGCTGGCCAGATGAAAACACCACAGCCACAACTGTTCTACCTGTCTAAACTTGGAATCTTGTAAACCTATGCCTTGAGACTAAAGCAGCAAGGCCCAAGAAAAACACCCTCAAGCTACAAGTTAATTGACTCTTGGGTGTTCTTACCTCCAAGTTTTGCTCTCCATATTCATCTATGGCTTTTTCTTCAGGATACCCACAGCTGCCATACTCTAAAGGGGTAAACACTGTTGTTGGTACATTGATATAGTCACACTAAAAATAAAAATAAAAAGTTGTATTTAGAGTATGCAAGTTCTATACACTACATAACAAAAAAAGTTATACAAGAACTTGTCCTCTTTTTTACAAAATACTTGCAGAGCCAAAAGATAAGTGGATAAATTAGCTCATGTTACTGCAGTTCTGAGGCAAAAAGCATCTTATTGAGACGCTTTAACTTCAGCTTCTTGAAAAATGAGTTGAAGTTGTCTGCTAATAGCTTTACCTTTTTGGAACTACCTCCATAGAGCCTTCGTGCCAGCAGTCTCCCTGCCTGAATGGCAACTGGAGTAAGTTCAAGCTTTCCATCCAAGATATCCCCAATGGCATAAACATAAGGCACATTGGTTTGTTCTTCATCATTTACAGGGACTTTCCCATTCCTTTAAAACAAACAGAAGACCGCAGAATTCAGCATCACAACTTTCCTCAGATCTTTGTAAAAAACCAGGGAAGAAACTCTATTCTAACTACTGAGCTCATTTCATTAAATATCTTTATGCCTTTTTTACTTCAACTGCAAACTCTTCAGAGCATCAATCACCTCCAACTCTGACACACTGCTGAAGTCTGTATTCAGTGGGCCAGTTCAGACATGAACAACAGTGCCTGGCTGATGGCAGTCAAGCTACTCAGACATCTTTGGACTCACAATCTTTCAATCTTTCTTTGGACTTTCAATCTTTCTGATTATTATACAGCGCTGTGCTTTCAGCACAATGACCAACTAGTACATATTCCCTCAGAATAGTTGTTTTACAAAGTACATACTGAAGAAATTAAGTTAATGGACAATTGTACTCAAGTTCAGAACAAAAAAGTTTTCAAAGGTTCACATAATTGCCATTTATGAGAGTGGGAATTAAAAGACCATCAGTATCATGAGCTATTTTTAAAGAGGTAAAAAAAAGTCCTTGCATTCAGTGGTTTTAGGGAGTTCAGTAATACTCACTTCTCATTGATTTTGACCCCGATTGTCTGTAAACCAATATTCCTGGTACATGCATCACGACCAATGGCTAGCAAAACCTAAAAAAAGCCCCAAAAATTAAATGCAATAACTTAATGTAAGAAAAGTATAACATAAGATTTCCCTTGGTCTTTCAGTGAAAATACAGAAGCAGACGAATAAAATGACTTCCAAATGTTTTTTTCCAAAATTTGAAAAAGCCACCAACAACTCTCTTCCAGGTACAACATGTTTTACAGATGCAACAAACAGAAAAGCCAAAACAAAAACAGAAGCAACCACACTGTTTATATGAACTGAACTCCAGGCTAACAGGGTTCAACCAAAGACAAATACTGAATTTCCACTTTTTATTTTTCTGCTAGTAAACTACATGAACAACTTTTTAAGGAGGAGTTCCCTTCAAGTTGTTCAAGAAAAAGTATTTTAATACTATTCATGTGCATCAATAGCTATTTATTTCAAATCAAGACGTGCTTACAGTGTTATATTCTTCTTCAAGGATCTCTGATCCCTCAGTAGACTTTGCTGTCACTTTCAGTCTTCCTGGCATTCCTTGTTCCAGCTGCTCAACCTGTACAAATTTTTGTAAGCTTAGAATGACCTGAAGCAGCAGAGCTCACTTCCATTGCCATTCAAGCCTTAACCTACTAATCTGTCATTAAGCAGTTAAAAAAGCTCAGTCTCATAAAACATTTATTTCTGTTCAGAGCCAAAGCCTTCCCAGACAACACCTGCATTTTACATGTGCTGTTTAAAGCAATGATGTGTTAAGAGAAGAAAGCGCTTGCCTGAACAGGTACAAACTTCCTGATGAACTTCACGCCGTGTGTTTCCATGTAGGCACCGACTTTTTCTGCCATTTCTTGGTCAAAACCCCGCAGAAGAATGGAACGCACCATGACAGTGACATCCAGACCCAGGCCAGCCAGAAACCCTGCACACTCCAGAGCCACGTAGGAAGCACCCACAACCAGAGTCTTGCCAGGGCAGTAAGGCAGGGAGAAGAGGTCATCACTGGAAAGAGAAGAAGTCTAAGTAATTTACAAGTTGCTTCCAACACAAGCTTGTTTTTCTTGGCAAACACTTGAGCAAACAAGTTCAGTCTTTTGTGCCTTTTCATCTCACCTTGTAATGCAGAATTCTTTATCTCCAGGGATACCCAGGTATCTTGGCCTTTCTCCTGTAGCCAGCACAAAAGTCTCTGCTGTGTGATAGGTTACTTGTCCCTTTCTGTTAGTTGCCTGTTGATGAAGACACAGTTAAGACAGACATTTTCATATGCTTTAAGATAAAAAATTATGTAATCCTTTCCTTAATTACTGTAGATATGTTTAAAAATCAAGAATAAGCAGTTTGAAACAAGAACAAATGCATTTAGAGATGCCACATAGGTCACTGAAGAATAACAAGTTTAAACAACTGACTATCAGGCTTTTCTTCCATTAGAGCACTTAATATCACTTACTCTTTGAATCCTGCCCATTTTAACTACTAAGTTAGATTGGATTACTCATAACAACTTGACTTCCGAGTTATAAAAAGCCACAACAAATTAAGACAACCCCTTTATCCCCATAATAACAGGCCAACATAATGCAAGGGACAGCATAACATGAATTAGTTCTTCAGCTAATGTAAAAAAAAATGTAATTAAAAAATAAAGGGAACTAGTTATACGATTTCAGTTCAGAGGGCCTAAGATCCAACCTTGCATGAATTCTAACTAATTTGAACTCTTGAGACCCTTGGATTTTGGAAATTTCATCTTGCCATCTCCTAGAATTGGACCTTCATTCTTGCTTTTTGAATGAAGATGAAGGGAAATGTTTTCCCCATCAAGTCAACAGGTAATTCAGGTTGGAAGGGATCTCAAGAGGTTATCTAGTCCAGCCTCCTGCTGGGAAGTCTCTCTGTTCTACTTCATTTATTGATTAAGGACACTTAAGTGGCTGGGACACTTGAACAGGTGGTACACAAGGTAAATTGAATTCAGTATTATCTTTCAGTGCTGAGTTCTTGGTTTAAAACACAAGTAGTTCAGCCTTGATATTGCAAACAGACAATTACACCCACTGAGTGCAACAGTTGTCTTCAATATGCACTTCTAGGTTAACCTTGCCTCAGTATGCTCACTTATAGCAAGATTGGCAGAACAAGCTTTGTCTTGCAAAACTGACACTAATTTGTATGCTGATACAGCACAAGGTTCTAGCAGAGCTCTTATGCAAGTGCTTAATCTAAATTTCATTTCAATAGATTTTATGCTTTAGTATGAGGATTTTTCAAGTTGCAAAATCACACAGCTAGAGTTTCCTGTCTTTTTCTCCTCCCCTCCTCACTCAGGCTGCTGAAATCAGTCATAAGGGTAGAAACAGAGACCACCTTCCTCTATTCTTACAAGACACAGGTTTACACATATCCACATGACTCTTACAGAACTAGGTTTGCAAACACTGTGGCAGGTACTAAAGCACAATAATTATTTTAATCAGTAACTTCACAAAGGAGATATTAAATTCAGTTGACCTAACTTGGCAATGTTAAGATTAAGCTGTTTTGGTGTTGAATTTTATAAGGCAGTTCTAGAACATGCATTTTCCCTCCCAACTAAATATTTCAAATGCAGAGTATACCTTGATTTTGTGTGGTTCCACGAATTCTCCATAAGAATTGAGGTATGTCACAGACTTCTCTCTCAAAGACACTCGATATCCCCAGTTTAGAGAACCAATGTAGTTCTGAATTGCTTCTACCATGGTCTCCCAGTTGTGTTTAACTGAAACAAGACACTAATTTAATATTTAAGGAAATAAAAGTGCAATGTGCCCCTTAAGAAAAAATTAACTTATTCATTGTACATCATGCTAAGAAAACACCATTATCAGTAATGAGGATACATATTAAGATCTTGTTCTACTATGTTAATATTTATGTGACTTGTTACTATCTGAACTAAGCCCATTCCAGAAGTTCTGTCATTTATTTCAGTTGATACAGGGAACAAAACACAATTAACTTCCAACTCCAAAGGTTTCTATGACTCAAGAAGGAGGACACCTTCTGATTCACCTAAGAAAAGTACTGAACTCTGCCTCTAATTTATTAAGTACAACAACAGTCTTGAGTTTGGCATCTCATCTGTACAGTCTTGGTCTTCCCTCTGTGTTCTTACCAACCTTGTTCTTCATACTGCCACCCATATTTCCTTGAATCTTGGAGTGCCTGACCCAGAAGTGCTGCTTGATGCATCAGCTTCTTGGGAATGCAACCTACATTTACACACGTGCCACCAAGTCCTAAGATGGAAAGAATCACATTATTTCTTCCATGAATGGGATTCATGCTTTCCCTATCACATACTCTGTATAATCACTCATGTCACTCCAGGAGGTTTGCTATAGTCACACCAGTAACATGAAATTTCTGTTGCAAGGGACATTTTAAATACAATGCACACACTAAGCCTGTATTGAGTTCAAGGCTGAACATGTTATTAGGCTCACTGACCCAAGACAGGTACAGCATGTCAAACACAGAGCCTGGTTACTTACTCCACAAGGCTTCAGATTTCAGTCAGGTTGTCAAGTAAGCAAGGCATAAAGCCCAGAGTTTCTACAATTTAGTATCACCTATTATGTGGTATTTTAAATATGCCTGTTTGAAATACTATCTACAAGAGCACATTCATTCTTTGACTCAACAGAAGTTTCACCCAAGTTTCGTACTCATTCTCAGCTGCCAGTATCACTAATGAGGTCAGCCAGCAGCTGTCCTTAATTAGGAAAAGGTGAGACACACATAGCCAAGGAGTCACTGTTCTAAAGGGAGCCTATCAGTTGTCTAGAATATAGAACTGGATAAACTAAAAGGCAAAATATCCCCACAAACGTTAGAATGTGAACATGTATGCAAACACTATCCACACATGGTTTGAAAGTGATCAAAGCTAGAAAAACTTTTGACAGAGAACAGAGATAGCAATGCCCAAAGCAGAAATAAGCATCCAGAAAAGCAGCAGGCATGCCAGGCAAATAACTCTCGTTATCTGTGTACCAGAATTACAGGAATTTAGCCTCAATTCCTAATAGCAGAAATCCATAATATGTAACATCTCACTGGTACTCAAACATCATCAAATACAAACATAATACAAGATTAAAAAAGCTTACCCCATGAGGTTCCAAGAGGTGTTGGAACAACATAATCTAATACCATTACTTTCTTTCCCAAGGCAGCAGCTTCCTGTAAAAGATGGAAAAGACCAGTCAGTATTACTGAACCAAGCAGGCCTGTCCACTCACTTATAGTCACGATACATTTAGCCCTAATAGAAGGCTTCTTTACTACCTTCACCAGTTAGTCATTAACATACATGGCTCTTCAGTCTCCTTCCCTAGACAAAAACTGAAATCCCTCAAGAACTAACTTTTTGTCCAAACTCTGTATGGCTCCTTGCATGTTCAATGCTGCATCCAGATCCACCTACGCTGTCAAAAGCCATGATCTGAAAAAGGTATGAGCTGGGCTCAGCAGTCTACGATTTTCTTCTACCTCACCTAAAGAAATACTTATGCTGTTAGCTCTGCTTTTCATTCAGGACAGAACTGACAGACTTGGCAAGTTCATGCATGGAAAAGAAGGTGACACACTGGAGACATTTCAATGGAGCACCACCATGATGTTCAAGGGGCTGGAGCACACCCCCTATGAGAAGAAAAAGGGAATTTGACACATTCAACCTGGAGAACAACTGAATTTGGAGGAGACAGGAGCAACTTTCCAGTGTCTATGAGAAGTACATTAAGATGACTGCGCTAGGCTCTTCACAGTGGCCAAGTATACTGCAAAGGGACAAAAGACTGGCTTAAAGTTGAAACAAGAGACTCAGACTGGATATAAGGAACTTTCACACCATGAGGACAATCAAACAGGTTTCCCAGAAAGGCTGTGCCATCTCCATCCCTGGCTTATTTCAAACAAATGAGTTCCTGCACAATCCTGTGTGACTTTACAGATGACCTTGCCTGGAGCAAGGAGCTTACATTAGATATTCTTCTCATGTCCATTCCAACCTGAATAAGCCTGTTCCTCTATCCAAGAAATTACCAGGTACACATTGTTTGATTTTTCAAGCACTTAAATCAAATCTCTAGGTGCCTCAAATCTATTTAAGAACTCCTGCACATCAACTGCAATCCTGCCTCAAACAAGGTTTAGCTGCCTGTCTTATATTTTGTGAATACTACTCTGAACAATTTGGCAATTGGCACCAAGTTTACAACTGATGTCCCAGAAGGTACTGTGAAGAAAGATATGAACATTCTGAAAATACACAATTGGCCAACTGAAGAATTCCACTGTCAGCTTCTTCTGCCTGCTTTGTATTTTCTAATGAAGGTGCATGCTTGGCTGTATAGTTCAGTAATTGTCAAGGCTGTCAAGAAGAGCCTCACCCTGCCCAAGACATAAACTGACAGCTTAGGCCCTGGCTGAGAGATGGGAATGTGTGTCCAAATCCCTTGGGTAGCAGAGAAAACTGAATCTGGACCATAGGTCCTGAACAACTCTGAACAACATTTAATTGTGTAAGAGCTACCCAATCTCAGCTTCCCTTTCTGAGAAAGCACCCAAAAAGGGAACTGAAGAGTGAAGCAGCTCCTTGAAGGGAACTGCTGGAAGCACTTGATTTTAGATGACTGGTGATACTGAATCCAAAACTGTCAAAAGGCTTCAAGAGCAGCTCTTAAGTTTTCTAGATTACTGTTTGGAAGCACCTGTGTATTACACAAGCAGAAGAGATAGTTAAAAAACATTTGGTTCCACCCTCAGCCAGAAAACTAAAACCTATTATTAGGATCAAGAGCTGAACAGACATTGGCTAGAAACTGGTCCCTTTATCCCCTGAGTAAGCACATTACTAGACCACTATTGGTTCATTAATTAACAAGTTGAACAGTAATACTCATCAAAATATAGACTCTTTTATACCAACATAATTAATAGAGAGATTAACTTTTGAATAAGTTTAACATAGCACCTGTTCTTTAATGTCATTTTCACAGCCTACCTTAGAACATGCAAGTCCACCTGAGCCACCACCAATAATAATGAGATCATATTCATAGGGTTCTGTGATTTGGTCATCCCCAAGGAGTTTCTGCAGTGATCCATCCTTATAAGCCTGGGAGAGAAAAAGAAATAAATAATCAAATTAGCACACATGTTTCTGAGCAAACAACTGATAACACTGCCTCCTCTGGCTGACCTCACCCAGTCTGCTGTGCCACACAAAATTTAACTACACTCAAACAGCAAATTCACTCAGTCTTGTCTACTTGCAGCTGATTTTTAAGCCAAGTTACCTGATATGTTGCATCACAGCCACCAATGTGAGTTCCATTCACAAATACATTAGGCACTGTCCTCTGGTTGGTCAGCTCTGCCAATACTTGCTGAATACTGGCTCCATCATCTAAGAATAAAAGAAATGTGTACATTATAAACAGATTTCAGGAAAAGAGATTTTAGAACAGCCTGAAGTATTAAAGGTTTGGACTGTGATACACTGTAGGCCTGCAAAGACAAGAATTTTATTATGAACATTCCATTTGCAGGTTTCCTGGATATATGCAAGCTTTCAGAAACTACTTCTCAAAGGAGCAGGCTTAAATACAGAAATTAAATTGATATTTCCAGCCACAAATGAAGTAATGCTGAAGTAGTAAGAGTTTAGTTCTTCTATTTCAAAGATTTTTATCTCTTACAGTGTCACATTTGTTGCTACACACTACAGCGTTCACTACACAAAAATTCTTTTCCAGCTATCACACAGACACCTTTTCTTTCATGAGAACTGTCTTTTTTTGGAGTATGTTCTGTGCACAGGAACATAATTTAGCCCAGCAGCTTTGTATTACGAGACAATGGGTAAGGGAAGTATGAACATGCTTTTCTACTTACCCTAAAGCTACCTTCCTCCTTTTTCTACCCACCACACTGTCAGAAACTTTCTAGTTTTAAAATTATCATTGTTTGACCTCACCTGCCATCTGAATCATCAGCACCTACACACAGGCTCAATTTGGATCTCTCAGCAGTAAATGTGGGAATAGGAATTAACAGTAATCACTTCGACTAAAATCTTTTTATTCCAAGATTGTATCTACTTAGTATCAGTAATCAGAACAACCGTAAGGGAAATATATTATTAATTAGAAGTAATTCCAGAAAAAAAAAAAAAGCTGTGCATTGTACTTTACATATCTTGGGCTATAATTAATTCACAGAATGACAACTTGAATAAGAAGCAAAAGTAACTAAGAAGAGATGACTAAATAGCTACATTTCTCCCAAATATTGCCTAGGCAAAAATAAAAACTTCAAAAAGGCATTAGAACTTTAAAAAAAGCATTGGGAATTTAAGTTTTGTAAAGAAAATATAATAGGCACTCAACAGCTTGCCAGAAGTGCATTTAAGAGCTTATTAAGAACCATATAAGAAACTATTTGTTGCTAAAACTACATTAAAAGCTACATGCATTATGTCCGTATACAGATAAGGCACTGCACATGTCCCAAAACTAAAGCAGCCTGGGCTTTAAGGTAAAAGCCAGCTTGAAACTAGCAGCAGCCAAGTTACTGGAATTTACCCTCCCTCCCAGTGACTCAGCACTTTCCCCAAAGAAGGTCACCAATATACCAAGTCAAACATTAACAATTCATCCGAAGCCACAAGAGAACCGGGAGTAGGAAAAAAACTACAGACTTATTCCCCAGAAGTCATAGCTCTTTGGACAGAAACCAGATCTCACACCCTCCATCACCTGATGGTTTTTACAGTCAAAGCCTTCAGTTATATTGAAAACACATCCTGTGTAAAATCTACATTGAAGCCTAATTGTCTTTGTCTCTGCATATATTAAAAGTTATTTTACTTGTTTCACATGTTCCCCAATTAGCTCAAGACAGCTTAAGGATTCATGCAGCTAAAGGAATCACTCATTTTTAGTTACATTAAGCAGCAGCATGTGATACATTTTTTTTTCTCCTACTCACCAGTTACATCCAGTTCCAGAGCATAGTACTCCACACGCAGGGATCTGAAGAGTTCCTTCACCTGCAACAGGAACAGACACCATGGCAGTGCAAAGGTTTCTCAGCTCAGGGTAAAACTTCCCTGCTGGACACACCCAGGAGACCTCTAAGGCTCAGTTCCTGTGCTCTGAGGCACAGGCTCCACACAGCTTTGGTAGTTTGGTTCTATGTTTTGTGTGTTCCTCACTTAAAGCCAGAGCACTTAACCTTCCAATACAAGTCCCATTACCTTAGGAAAAAGCTTCTAGATACAATTTGCTTAGCTGCTGACCTCTCCACCCGTGACATACCAAAAGCCAAGGAAGTGACTGCCATATAAAAAAAAACCACAAAGGAGATAAAGCAGCAGCAAGATTCCTTGGTAATACTAAAGAAAAAAGAAAAAAAAGGAAAAAAATGCGAGTGGAGGATAATAAGTAAAACAAAATGCTATCAAGGAAATAAAAAAAAATTAAAAGCTGCAGAAGGAAGGAATACATCCCAAATGTACTCAGCACTCAGCTGGGTGTTTTTTTAACCTCAGTTCTGGATGGACAAAGTGTACCATTACCTGATTCAAATCAGGCACCTTTTAGAAACAAGATTTCTATATTTTTTGTGAATCTGGCATGTGAAAACAGCTCTAGCAAGAATCACTGAATGTCTGTGGGATGGACTCACTTGCCAGCATGGAGTCTGAACATTTTTAAATCAGCTTTCTGATGAACTTCAAATTTATTGACAGAGCTTTATCAAGAGTATGTTGAATCCCATCTAGTAAGTTTAAAGACATCTAACACATGAGGAATAAAGTGTTTTTAATATTGCTGTGATTTACAATGTTACTATACTGAATACTGAGTATTCCAGTGTTTTCTGATAAAGTTTCAGCTTTATGCAGACAAACAAGAAGATTTCGTGTTCTGTACCAACTACAAATTAAGTTTCTTACCACATCATATATCAACTGTAACATTCAAAAAAAAGCTTTGCCTCTGTAACTGATTTTATTGGTTCTACAGTTTTAGAATAGTGGAGGTTCTAAGGGCCTTTTCAGGCCATCAAAGCAGAGCCAAATGTGAAGGCTGATGACATTGCTCAAGCACTGTCCTCTCACTTGGAACATCCACAAGGACAAAGACACCAGAACTTCCCTGGGCTGGCTCAACGTTTGACCATCCTCACAGTAAAGAACTTCCATTTTATCCCACTGGAGTGTCTGCCATTGCAACTCAAGTTTGTTGGTTCCTCTTCTTTCACTCTGCAACTTGAATTACAGTCTGGTTGTCTTCCCACTTGTCAACTGAAGGCAGCAACTAAAACTCCCGGTCAGCCTTATCAAGGTTCAACAAACTGAGCTCCTTCTTCACACATTCAGGGTGTATGATACTCCAGTCCCCTAACCATGCAGATGATCCTTGACATTATTCGTCCTAAGCTCACCATTACCTTCAGGCTTGCTTCCTGGAATGATTACAGCTACAGGCAGAATGGAAGAGAAACAGCAGTGGAACCACTCCAGACCTCCTGCTCTGCATCTGCTGTTACAAATCCCAAAGTAAATGCCATGCAAGATCCAAAAAGCAAAGCTTAAAGCGACAGCTACTAGGAAGTGTTAAGAATGCAGAGGCAAATCAGAAAATTAGCTGCTTGGCTGCTGGTTTGGTTTGCAGCAAAGCAGCAGAGTAACAGGCAAGCGATCATTAGTTTTTGTTTTCTTTTTTAAAAAACTGCCAAAACATTGCAACAGCAGCTGGCAGGAAGGAGGAGGACAGAACATTACTAAACCAAGAAAGATTACATGCAAGAAAGGACAGATTTAAGGCATTTAGATCACCTTTATTCTCTACTGAAGGTACTCAGTAGAGAGAAAAAAAATCAGACAAATGCCAGCATCCTAATTAGAGGTAACTATTGCACTTTACACTTATGAACAAATCATACTTGTGTTGTGCTAATGAAACTGAGGAAGGATCATAGCAAGCACATGAGCAGTTACAAAATCTTCAATGCAGGCAAGAGATAATAGATGACTTTGGTTTGGAGAAGGAAACGATTAGGAGGAGTAGAAAGATAACACACTAATCATGAGTAATATCAAGATAAGCTGGACAGGAAATGATTTCTCAGAAATACTCACTGGAGCATTCAGCAGTAACTGCATTTACCAGAAAACATCTTTGAAATGAAAAGGAAGCAAATCTCCCTCGGGAACACAACCAGAAAACTCAGTGCTACCTGGCACTGTAAAAGCCAAAATTAAAACGAGATCAAAGGAGTTATTAGACCAACTAATGAAAAAGAAAATCCAGTGAAAACTTTGAACTCAATAAAACTAATACCGACTCAGGTCAAGAAATTCCTGTGTCACACACACCCACTCCACTGGAAACTTCAGCAGTGCACTGGGAGTTTTTTCTTACTTACAGCCCAAAGACAAAATCCTTTCTCCAAATGTCTGGGATAGGATGCAAGGCTGCAGGGTCACTGATAAAACCATTAACTTCCCTTTTCACCAATGCAATGACCTCAGTTACCTACTGAACCCTTTCAGTTTTTGTAAAAAGTGATGGACTAGAAACACTTCCAAATATTATTAAACAATAAATAATTCCTCTGAAACCAAGAAATTAGTCTAACTTTAGGAAATGCTTCCCAGAGATGCTTTCTGTCACTAGGGAAGCTAAGCAGGTTTGAGATAAGCTTCATATCATTAAATAATAATGGTATGTCCTAGGTCTGCTTTTTCAAGTATCAGCTAACACTCCACAATAGCTGGAGCTGAACCGGCCAGAACCCCCTGAGGACAGAGAATATAATCTGTAATAGCATAAAATATAACTAAAATAACCAGTAACTTTATGCAAGCAGCTGTTGCTCTTAAAGTATCAACAGATCACAGTGTTCAGTCTTGCCATTTTTTCATGCTAAAAAACTATGTTTTCTTTGTGAATTTCTATCTTATTATCTTCAATTTCTTAGCATCCAGAAAAGAAACAGCCCAGTTAAATTATGACAAGGAAGTAATTCTACCACCACCCCCTCTCCAACACTGCCCTGTTAAAGCAGTTGAACAACAAATTGCATTTGAAGAAGAACAACAGCACAATTGCCAAGTCATGCTATTAGGTAACCTGAATACAATCACCTACCTAATTCACTTAGGGAACTTATTTGCAGTTGTGTTTCTGAAGAAAAGTGCCAGTTCAATTTTCTTCCAGCATGGCTATCTCCACTTGAAATGGAGAAATCTTTCCAGCCCCAAATTAGGTACTTTCAGAGCATGAGCACTAAACATCTTTTTCAATTAATCCTACCAAAAGCACACTGCTAACAACCATCCACAGTAAAAGATAATACAATGCACACTATTCATATCTAAGAACTCAGAACTATGTGATTACAGTCTAAGTACCCAAGCTGTAACTACACTTCCAAATTATATTCACTTCATTAATTCTATAGACTTGATCAGCTAACCAGAATCCTGCAATACCCATTGTTTCCCCATTCCTTTCACTAATTTCTAAGTCTTTGTTAAGAGGGATTGTTAATACCCTTAGTGTTACAGATACTCCTCTGTTTTATAACTTGATGTCTCATGTGAGGATTCTTTTTTCCATAAACTTTCTTCTAATTCTCAGTTTGCAATCTATACCCCTTCTCCACATTGTCTTTGTTATATTACCTTTCTGTTTTGTTCCAAGCAGGAAAATAAGCCAAGGAAATCTGCCTACCAGGCCAGTCACCTCTTCTTCCCCCAGTCCTATTTATGACCTGGTTCTTCAGAAAATTCACACAGCATTTTTCAACTCCCCCTCCTAAAAAGGGCCATGACAGAGGGTCCTCCTACTCCCTGTGTTCATTCTTCCCCTTTGCAAGACAATATTCCTCAATATTCCTCATATCTGATTGCTTCCCTGAAGCAAGCAATCTGCCCAATGGAGAAACTATGAACAAATGCAGGAAAGAACAATCTGGAATTTAATTACGGGAATACAATCAAGTATTTTCTCCCCTTCTTGTCTTAGTCTAGAGCCTCCGTAACACCACAAACAGATGAAGGAAAAAGGCACAAGGTTTAAAGTTACAGTACCAATATGTGACCTCAAACCCACTGAACTTAGTGCCATGAGCATCAGCATTTACAACCCCAAGCACTAAAAGCGCACAGGGCAATAGTGACAAGCATGACTAGGTGTTTCTCAATGGGCAACTCTGAAGTCCTCAAGAAATGATTTTCTCCGCAGCAGAAGATAACACTTTTGTCAACTGGACTAGACATGAGCAAGACTCCAACTCTTCATTTACTGAAACTTCGAATAGGTTTCTAAGAAGGTTTTGAGCTACTGCGCTCTGCTATCTGCCAAAAGATTCTTAGACAGAAGGCACTGGAGTGGTTGATCCTCCCAAACACAGAAGTTTCCTGTCTCAAAACCTCAATACAGTTGCAAGTGAGATAGGATATATTCAGTTAAGTTTTCTGCAAGGAAGTCATAAGATCTCTTCCCTCCCCAAAGTCCCCAGAACTAAACATAACCCAGAAGTGGGAGTGAGGCTTCTGTGTGTATGTTCCTGGTTATCACTTCTATTGAGGAACACCAGGACTTGAGCCAACAGTTCCAATTATGTTCTTCCACAATGGCCATATTAAATATGGTAATGTCAGGTTTAAATAAAATTTCATAACATACTTTTTGTAACTATCCAAGAAACCCAAGGCCTACAAACCCTCAGGCCCTGTGTGGACTATGACCAGTGTGCTGGTATCATAAAATTCTAATGAAGGCCCTGAGTTTTTTAATGAGTTTGGTTTACTAGTTATAGCCAGCCTATGACACTGATGTATAGGCTTTAGGGCTAAAAAGATATTTTTCTCTAAGCATCACAATTAACCAAGAACACTCTTCTCTTGTTTTAAACACACACTGGGACCAGGATTTAAAATATATGCACCTGCTACAGAGTCAACCTTCCTTAAATTTAGAAAGGGCAGAAAACTTAACTCATCCCTCCCGTGGAGAGCAGCTTTGTCCAAGCTGAAAACCAATGTGGTACCCAGATTTCCAGCGAGAAAGGAACACAGCCAGCACCCTGAGCTTCGAGCAGCTGTAGAGCTGAGGATCAAGCACATTGTGCGGAACTCGCCACACATCCACCCCCCACCGTGGCAAAGCGAAAGGACTACCACGAACGCCACGGATCTTCGCCTGGTTTCGAGCAGCAAGTGGTTTTCCAGCACGTGGTGCTGGAGCGGGATGGATACAGCGCCACTTCCACACGCTCCGAACCCCGCCGGTGCCGCCGCATGCCCACACCGCCCTCCCCCAGCCCCGCTCCCCTGCGCCCTGCCCGGGCCGAGCGGGCGCCCAGGGGCAAGGTCTGCCCATGCATCCCTCGAGGGGAGGGCCCGGGGGGACCGCCGAGCGGGCTCTCGCCGCCGCCGCCGCTGCCTCACCTTGTTGCAGTAGGGGCAGTAGCTCTTGCTGAAGATCATGACGCGGTGGGAGGCGATGAGGGTCCGCACGCGGAGCTTCAGCCCGTCCCAGTCCGGGAGCCGGGTCTGTCCCGGCGGCGGCGCCATGGCGGTGGCAGCACCGACGCCTTCCCCGCGGCGGCCGCGCTGACCCTCAGCCGCGCCCGCCCCTTCCGCAGCGGGCAGCGTGACGAGCCGGGCCGGCCTATTCGGAGGGAGCGAGGGGGGGACACCATGCCAAGGAGCGCTCACCACCCTGCATTTCAGACACAAGCACTACAAATCGTTGTAAAATAATAAAAAGTCTCTTACAGTAGAGGCGAAAGTGTCAGTATCGACCCAAAGGCTAAGCAGAGAAGGACAAACTTGCGTTGTTTAAGCCTGTCTCCCCTCTGCGAGGGGGCGTGAAGTGAGCCAGCAGGAGGCCGGCGAGAGCGCGCATGCGCGGCGGGCGGGCGGTGCCGGGCGGGGCGCGGGGCGGTGCCGGGTGGCGCCGCCTCAGCGCCCGCCCGGCCGAGGCTGGCGGGGCGGATAGTGCCGGGCGGGGCGGGCGGAGCCGGGATGGCGGAGGGGTTGTTCTTTGCCCCCTCACGGACCGCCCGGCCCCGAGCCGGCGGGGATTGCCCCGGCCTGGAGCGGTCGGCCCAGTTTTCAGGTTCGACCTGCCTCGGTGCCCTTGAAGTCTGCGCGAAGTGTGAGGGAAAAGCTGCTTCCCCCGTGGGCCTCCACCTGCCCCTTGGATCTCCTGCACAGGAAGGAGAACGGGTACAAGTGGAGCGTCTTCTAATAAAATAATATGGCATAATAAAATGGATCATTAGCCAAGAAAGCAGAAAAAGTTTCATTTTCTTACACATTGCGGGGTTAAAGGAAGGGCATGCAGAAGTATCTTACTACGTATATCTGTGATGAGACGGACTACTCAATTCGCACGAAGCCCGGTGATTGCCAGGGCTGGCGGGTGGCAGGGCCGTGGTCAGCGGCATGGCAAGAGCCCGTGTGAGGGGACCCTGCCTGGTCACCACCCTGCGGCCCGGGGCTTTGGGCGGTGCCGCTGCCCAGCCGGGGCCCCGGGAGGTCGGTCACCTCCCGGCACAGCGAGCCGCTGGGCGCCATTGCAGCGGCAGCTTCTGCGAGCCATCCTCTTGTCCTGGTTCAACGTCTAAGAACTTCGCTAAATCAAACCCTGCAAGCTTCTGAGTGACAGGAGTTATTTTCTGTAGGTGAGGAAAGCACGGAGTGATTTCATAAGATTCAAGAAGGAGTTTTTAACAACGTAGGTAATGAAGTCCATTGCTCCCTCCCACACCTGCCACAGACCAGTCCTACTGCTATTTACTAATGCTAAAAATAGCCACATATAATAGCTGTAATGCCACCAGTGATGAAAATGGGCCTGGTGGGAGACAACTGAATTAACTTGCTTAATTCCTTTTTGGATCACATGTACCTACAATGTTCACTGCCCAGTGAGCTTGAAAAAATGTATATTGCATTTATTCGAATGTTGGCAACGAAGGAGTTCTAGATTAAGACTTTCTACACTCCCCACAGAGAAAAACAAATCTAAGTTTTGCAGCCTTTTATTTCAGTACCAGTGTATAGGAAAGTGGATACAGTACCTGCAGCTACTGAGGTTTGACGTAACATGCATGGGCCAGAACTACCCACTGTGCTTTGTTCATAGTCCAAACAAAACTGCTTTTTTGGTTCCTAGCTTTGGCTAATTGCTCTCTCTCCTTCTCAGACTCCTTTTACCTTGTGAGAAACTGTGCTGCCTTTACTATTGTTACAGGAATTAATATCCCAAGCTCAAATATTTGTGCCACTGTCTGAAGGTTGGTAGGTTTTCATATTAAACTTGGTCTGTTTTCTTCAATATAAACATCCAGCAGCTCTAGAAAGGTCTGAGAAAGGAATAAATATTCAAAAGATCTTTTTCTGCTGGCATGCTCAACACTGATGGCAGTGTGCCAAGTCCCATGAGGAATAAATGTCCAAGGCAAATTGAGTCACTTGAGGGTTTATTTTCTGCTCTGTGCACTCTGCTGTTGTTGTTATTACCACTGTTGCCTTAGAGCAAGAATGGGGTAATGGTTTTAAACTAAAGGAGGGTAGATTCAGATTAGATACAAGGAAGAATTTATTTACAATGAGAGTGGTGAAACTTTGGACCAGGTTGCCCAGAGAAGCGGTAGATGCCCCATCTCTGAAAACATTCCAGTCCAGGTTGGATGGATGTCTGATGAACCTGATCTAAATGTCCCTGCTCATTGCAGGGGGTTGGAGTAGGTGGTCTTCAAAGGTCTCTTCTAACCCAAACCATTTTGTAATTATGTGATTCTGTGGAGAATGGAGGAGGGGGACAATGTTGACTTGCAAACCAAAGGGATAGTCTGGAAGCACTATGATGGCAGGTTTTTGCTTAGCTTTGTTTTCAGTCACTGTGGGTGGTTGACAGAAAAGGAAAGGATTGAACTCTGGAGAAAAAGAAAGAAATTGTTGATCAGTTCGAGACATGATTGGACTGCCACATTGGTGTCCTATCTCTGTACCCCAGTAATGGCTCTGATTATCATTAACTGATGATGCCCTGAATCTGTTTTCTATTCTGAGGTTTTTTTTTTTTTCTCCCACAGAATACCAGATCATACTCAGCTCTCAGGATCTTACTCTTCAGGTGTACTGGGGAGAGATGTAAGAAGTTCTACAGCTTTTTGGGCAACCATTCCACTCACTAAGAGATTATGTCAAAATATTTGAAACAGCAGAAGTATAACATTCATAAATGAAGTGGTATGCAAGAACAGATTTTGAATAAGGGGCAAGTGACTTGTGGAAAGGATCAGGAAACTGTTTTAAGGATAGGAATGCGAAAGACTTGTTTAATAAAGGTTTAAACATGCTTGCTTGAACTGTGGCTCCCTGCAGGCCAGTCAGCAGCTGTACAAAGTGCTTAGAGGATGACGATAAGCTTCCCCACCTTCCACATGAAAGGCCTTGGTCTGCTTTCTGTAATATAAACTGTCTCATTATGACAGTTCTCTCCTAGGCATTATTCAGCTTAGTCTGAGGATTAGTAATAAACCAACCACATAAAATAATTCTTAATAATTTAGCATTGTGTGCTATGGGAAGGCATTGAGGTAGAAACTGGTAGGGGAGGTTTATGAAAAAAAATAGAATAGAATAGAATAGAATAGAATAGAATAGAATAGGCATAATTTACTCAGCAGTCTTGCCTAGGACTAGAGGACTCTTGGCATTATAAAAGCCTGATCTCATATTTGAAAGAGTAAAGCCACACACCGTTCTGAAAAACATGAGTAAGACAATTTTTGCCATAAAGGAAATGCTCCAAAAGACAAGTCCATGCAGACAATAGGTGCTGGAAGCATTTCTAAATTAAGTTGTTTGCAAGAAGATATTTGGAGGAAAGAGCAAATGGCTCATAGAAAAGAACCAGGGAAGTGTGTTAAACATAACTGTGAAAATCTTTAGCCATTCTTTCATCTAAAACCAAATTAATTTGTCACGTGAGCTTGCTCCCATTCCTTGCGTGCAGATAGCCATGAGCCTTGATGTTGCTGAAGGCAGTCAATTTAACAGCAAAGAATAATCAGAGAGTTCCCTCCAGCCATATCCCTTTGTTCCCTGGCACAGCCTCATGTCACAGGACAGGAAAAGAAAGAGCATGACCTATCTCCTCCATCTTTATATTCTATTGAGGATCTGTCTGTGAAGTGGTATCCTCTAAGGTTGCTCCCTCCCTCTTTTATATATCCAGAATGCATCACACAGATAAGAAAGTGTAGAGAATGTACCTTAAAGACCAAGAAGGTGACAAGAGGCCTAAACTGTGGCTTCAGTCTTTCCCACATTATTCCAGTGCCTTCACTGGTTTTCTGGGAACTTCACCTATCTGCATCAGGAGACGAATAAGGGTGCTGCATTTTCGAACTGCATTTCCTGTTTTGGAGAAGGAGCTCCAGATCTCCCCAAAGCCATAAGTATTTCATGAGTAGAAGAAAAGAGATGCTGGTTATTTATTCAGAAAAAAATAACAAGTGTCTCTCATTGGATTAGTGTAGAAATTGGCCATAAGCCAGGAGACAGCCAAAGTCCTTAGCCACGAGCATGGCTACGCCCTTTGTCAACACCAACAATGGAGAGTCAGTGGAGCCTGAGCCGTGCTGGAGGCTGTTGACAACCTGATTTGTTTGCCAGCTTTTTGGGTGACATGTGGATGGCCTGAAGCTCAGACTTTATGGATTAGTGTTCATGGCAAATGATATCAAAAGTCTTCTGGCACATTCAGAAGTTCTGGCCCCATTAAGTACATTAAGTCAGCTCATTGACGTGCTGATGGTGAACATAATCCAGAGCGTGAAATAACCCTGGACTCCAGGCTGAGATGAGGAGGGTGTGTCAGATCACACAAGACTTTGACCAGGGAGCAAGGGGGAAGAGCCTAGGGAGAAATTGAAAGAAAAAGGAAAATAAGCTGTTCAGCTGAGTAGCAGCACTCTCTAGGAAGGGCCAGGCAGAGCAATGACTTCTGTTAGCAGTGGTGCAACTAAAATACAGCAAGCCTACACACAGCAGAGGGCAATCATGTCTTCATTGTTGTAAAAATTCAACATCCCACCCAGAAAAGCTTGTCTGGACAGTGGCAGAATGTTGGAATGAGGCCTGAATGTTAGCAGCTAGTGAGAAGTCAATGGGGGGAGCTCAAGACCCACCAGGAATAATTTTTCTTCAAGATCTTGAATAAATAGTGAGAAACTGTTGTGCTCCTTTTTAAAAGGCTTCAGAAACAAGGCAGTTAAAAGCAAATAATCAAAGTGGTAGAGATAGGACCTGCATCTGCTAATGATGTACACATGTAATTTTTCCATGCAAAACTCATGCTTGTGAAGTTGTAAAAGACAGAGTGGGTGCTTCAAGTTCACTTTCCTGGTTTTGCAAACCATCTGCTAGTTTGTGCCTGCAAGTGAGATAGGACTGTGTATCTGCTTTCCTACGGACGTGATGTTGGTAGTCCTCTGTTTCAAAATTTGGCTCTGGTGGTCTGCTGAATGTGTCTCATCTAATCTTACCTGTCATCCTTTCAGTCTAAAATGTAGGGTTAATGTCCTTTGAACAGTGTTTTAGTTTTTATACAGTATCATTATTATGAAGGTCTGAGGTGAGCATGAGATTTTCTGAACATGCCTTAATTAGATTGCCAACAGGCTCAGAGAACGTGTCCTCCTATAGGGCACAGAGTTTGCTTATGATGTTCCATCATCAACAAGATGTTATTTTACAATAAATAATACTTTAGAGAGTTCCAGGCCTTCTTCCTCAGGTGGCTGCAGTGTGAGGGAAAGCAGTGAGGAAGCTCCATGGATTTGTGCAGACCAGGGTCTCCCTTTGTCCAGCTGAAATATTAATGAAGTGAGAGAGACTCAGGCTGGATCTAAACCTGTGGAATAATGGCCTCCACAATTCAGTTGTATTAAGTGCTGCAAGCCAGAAGCTTTCTACAGCTGACAGAAAAAGTGGTGGTGCTCAGCTGCTTTACAGGATAAGCCCTTTATTTATCTGCTTTAATGAACAGCATGGTGTCCATCTGCCATGCACTAAAGTCACCTTTCCTTTCTGGGATTCTTATGAAGGCTTTTTAAAAGAGAAAGGAAAAGAAAAGAAATGCAGACACAAAGGATAAAAAAAAGTCCTTAATCTTTCAGAAATATGGGAACTTGGCTGTATTTCTAAGCAAAACCAGTTCCTTTAAGTAGTCATATGCTGCACATTTCCCAGAAGGGTATTTTAATGTAGGTTGTTTTGTGATTTGGGTTTTTTAATTCTAATCCATTTTAGCAAGATAACTCTTGCACTTCCAGTGCAGGGGTCTCGGCTGGGGTCTACTTCATTTTGCAGTCCTCTCTTCCTGTGAAATTCCTGGTGTCTTCTTCTGTCCAAAGTGCCATTCTTCACTTGAGAGAGATGGTCAAAACTATCCCAGGTTAATATTTCAGAACAGGGAATATTCAAATGTGCCCTACAGTTTCTTTAGCTAGTGCAATTTATTTTATCCTGCAGCTGCATGGGAATGCTCAGCAGTAAGGTCAGATAATAAATTCAGAAGCACAGATTTCTACATTGCCTTTTGTCATAGATTTATTATCAAGTGTGTCTCTTAAAGTCTATTTACATGGTTTTTCCTTTAGGTAATTAAATACTGTGCTGAACAGAGATTCTCCCAGCTTTTCACCCTTGGGATAGCTACGTCAGAGAGATCTTTCTCTGTATGTAGATTTGCACACAGTTTTTAGTCTCCTGCTCAGTTTTGTCTTCCATTCTGTGGACAAGCAGGCTGGACGTCTTTGAATCTTTGGAGTAGAGAACTCTGCCCTTTGTGCATTTTGGTTCACACATGCTCTGCTCCCTGCTGATCAGAATAATGTTGCTGACTCCATGTGTCAAAAGAAGCCATCCTTTTAGGATTTTTGCTGCTTCAGTGGAATTAGTTGATTTTCATAGTAACTGGTGCTGATAAGCTGTTGGCTGAATTTCTGGCTCCGTTCAAGGTTTCACATCTGCTCTGTAAGGTGGTTCCTTTGGTAAAAACAGGCCCACCCAAGCAGCTCATGATATTTTTCTGCTCCTGGGTGGTGATCTCAGGGAACAATCTTCCTTGTGGTTATTTGGTGCTTCTAGGCCTGGCTGGGACCCAGGAAGATGCAGAAAGCACAGGAGAAGGTATTGTGGAAAGGAAAAGACTTAACAGACTGGTGTTTTCTAAAGGTTTAGAGATTGATGAAACTCAAATTTCAGGAAAGGTTCAAACAAACATGTATTTGTTCTCAAATAGATTTCTTGACCTTGCTGTACAACAGCACATCTCAGGCACAAACCCAGACTGCTGGCAAACCTCATGATTTTAAAAGTCTCTTAATTTTTGTATTTTGCTAAAGAGAGTGATGTGCAGAAAAACTTTATCGTCTTTTTAAGCTCCTCGTGCAAACAGTAGTTTGGAAACATGGGTCTGACAATCTTGAGTATCAGGCCAACTGTGCAACAATCTCAACATTTCTTAATAGTACAATTTTAGAGCCAATTGATTTTTGTAGGCTTTGGTGGCAAGACTCAACCCTTGGGTCATTAGATATTGTAATCTCATTGACTCTTGATACAGTTTTCAGGTAGACCCTATTCTTTTACCAGGTTAACCCAGAAATCAGAATGAAATGTTCCCAAACACTGGTGTTTGTGTCTGAACATGGTCTTATGGAGTATCTGAAATGTTTTTGTTCTTCATCTGCAGCGCTAGCAGGGTACTGTTTTAAAATCCTAATGCCTGTGCATTCTCTGAATCCCTGTGTTCAGAGGTGCCTTACATTGCCAAGACAATATTCAGAGTATGTCTAGCTAATTTAAAATTATTGACTTTATAATTGGTGACTCTGTGAACGAAAGCCTTAGTACTGTTCAGTGAAAGCCTAAACTCCAAACCGAGACAAATGCAGTTATTGATTTTAATTAACTGAGCCCGAAGTGATAGTAGCTCAAGGTAAGAATTGCTGAAGAACCTTCTTGGCCTTGAGTTTCCCAAGGCTGTTTTGTGTTTGTCCTTCTTTTCTGTGGTATTCCATAAAGATCCCTGTCCCCTGGAATGTCAACTGCTGGCACTGCTGTCAAAAATGAAGAGTAAGATGACAGAAATGACTTACCCCAGCTCATCCTGCTCTCCTGAGAGGGTGCTCAGCAGGAGCTGAGCTGGCTCCATGTGGTGCAGGTTACCTGGCATCAGGACTGTGAGAGCAGCAAGGGCTTTGGTCTGGCTTCTTCACACAGCCCTTGTGAGTTTGGAGGATGTGCTGGATGGGGCTGAGGGTGGTGGGAAGAACAAAGTAATGAGAGAATAGGAACTAGTTATTTAGCTTAAATCACTGGGTTTGGAGTTCTGCTTGGAAAGTAGGGCCAGCCAGGCTGAGGCAGGGAGGTGCATTTCCTGTCTGATTTTTCAATTGCTTTCACTGTCCCTTGTGTAGAATTCATTTTGTTATTTTGACTTTTCTCTGGCTTAAGTGTTTTATGTAGTACTTTGGATGTTACTGAGTCATTGATAAGTACTAACAAACCATCTGCTTATCTCAATTTGAACCAGAGGATAGGCTACAAAGCATGGCTGGGTTGTTTTGTGGTTTTTTTGTTTGTTTGGCTTTTTTTGTTTTTTTCTTGTTTCATTCTTTTTTTTTTTTTCCTTTTAATATGTCTGAGAAAACTGCAGCAGAGGGCACTGTGTGGTTAGGTTTCAGGGGAACACTTATTGAATTGCACTGGGTGGCTGAGAGCAACCTCCTCCTGAATGCCTGTACAACTAAATAACAGAATATTACAAGCAATTCCTCTGAACATGAGGGTTTTAGGGTTTAGAAAGCAAGCTTTTTTTATATTGTAAGGACATGGCTGTTTTAATTTTTACAGTACCTGGGAAGTGCTGGCATCAGGATCTTTTTCTATTCTGTTCAGGATTTGAAAGACAGCCTCATTAAAGGAGCAGCATAGAACACAGATGACATTGAGTAGGCAGGCTACCTATAATAATGTCATGTTTTGTCATTTATAATAGATAGTTCTTCCAAACCTTTGGGATTCCCACAGCACTTGGCAAATTAAATATTTGAACGTTGTTAAAGGGAAGCCTGTTCAAAGAGACCAGGCAGCTGTGAAGTGGGACACCAATGCCACTGCAGGAAGAGGTGGAGTGCTGAAACTCCATTTAAGGGAAGTCCCTATTCGCACAAAGCATGCCATGGGACATTTTTAAGTGTCTCTTCAATAAATATGGCCTCGTTAGAGTCATGATTGGAAAGAACTGGGTACAGTAAATAACATGCAGTGTTTTCAGAGCACTGCTGCAGGCTCATCACACAGCAAGCTGTGTGCAACCCCCCTTACCTTCAGCTGACAGTAGGGAGGTGGATCTAATAAGTCTGGAAATGAAATCCATGCCTTAAAGAGTTTGTGTTTGTTCAGACTGGAGCCTGGCAATGCAAAGCCAGGCCAGCCTTTGCTGTCAAGATGATGTTGAAGATAGTGTTAAGTTCATTATTTCTGGATCATCAGGTCAGTGGTGAAGGTTTCTCTGGCAGACAGGGACACTGCTGGGATAAATACTGTACATCCCTGAGCTCCCTCTGGAGCAGGGCTTTAGTGCCACAGACTGTACCAATTCACAGTGAAGCATAAACTCACAAAAGAAGCTCCTGATTGTTCTGGTGCTTGAAGTTAAGCATGTGCTTAGAAACATAATAATGGGTTATATTTATTTAATTTGTAGAGCTGGATTTCTGGAAAACATATCAAGGAGAAGGATGGACTACTCTGACACTCTCCAGTGTGGCAGGACATGCTAAGGGTGAGGAGCAGATGGATCCCAAGAGAATACAGCTTGATCCCATGAGAGCAAGAAGTGCAGTCATTGTTGTTTTGGGTCAAAATCAGGATGTCTTACTTCAGCATAAGTTTATGACTTTCCTATGGGTTATTAAAGAAAGTCGAAAGTGAAGAGGCAGCTATTAAAATGAACAGCAATAAAGTCTCCAAAAATTAGAAGAGGAATAAAAGGAATGAGCAGAAATCCTTCCACTCTCTCCATCACATAAATGATGTTCTTATTCCAGTAATGGTGACAGGAGGTGGTCAGGTGGCATTATTTAGCTGAATGGCCTGCGTCTCCATGTGTGCTCAGATAAAGTTCAAAATGACCTTTAAAAAATCCATTTTTAAAGATTCCTTTTACTTCAGAAAGGTCCAACTTTAGTAGCTTAAATTTAATTTTGTTCTTGAGGGAATCGGCTGTGGGGAGGGAAGGCAGCTCCAGAGATGCTCACAGTAAACTAATAGCAGGTAAAATGTCATTTTAAAAGAGTGAGTGGAAAGCATTTGCCATTGAGAAGAGGCAATTAATGAATGCTTTTCCCCTAATTTCTTTCCTCAGGTTTGATTTCTGATGTCTTTCCTGACTGCCACTGCCTCTGTTTATGTTAACAAGAACTGATTAGCTGGCTCATTGGTTAGACTGAACCCAGGGTCACAGCACAGGGACTCTGCAGTGGCCAGCTGCACACACAGGCACAGAGCACAGACACAAGTGTCTGCAGCTCTAGGAACACGCAGCTCACAGGACAACCCCCACTGCTGCTTGCTAAACACAGACCATGCTTTTTTTCCCTGTAAATCTCCAGCAACAGAAGGATAAATTGAGTGCAAGCACTTTCACAGCTGTACCCTGTAAGGAACAGCAGTGACATGTTGTACATGGCCAGGGACTTCATCACTTCTGAAGAAGCAGTTGTGCTCCTTAGTTCCCACACTACAGAAATCTGTTTTCAGGTTAGTAGTGATGCCAGGCCAAGGAGAGATTGCTGGGAAACTCCTGTCAGGACTGACTGGATGAGGCATTCTGGCACTGGCCTGTTACACAGGAGTGGAGCCACCTGTCTGATCCTCAGGTGGCCTTTGCTTCAATGGAAATTTGATTTTGAGCTCCTTTTAGTGTTTACTGTTCTTATGTACAAAATAATAGTTGTGCCAATTTTCCACAATAAGAAAGCTCAAAATGCACCATTGCAGCAGCTGGTATGCAAGGACAGGAGTGGGCAAATGTGTTTTACAATCAGCAGGAAAAAAAGTGCCATCTCAATGAACAGTAACATCCTCTACACTTATCAGTGTTGTCCACAGATAAACAAACCCCCCTTCTTCATCTCATACTTCCTCTTGCTGCCTGGAAGATCCTGTTTGAATGCTGGGGACAGCTCAACACTTTCATCCTGTGAGTTTGAGGTCCACAACACGTGGACTTCCTGTCTGAGAATTCCTAATGTCAAGCAAAGAGCTGTTGCAGAGCTGCCCAGGACACTTAACCTTCTTCCCCTAAAGTGTCCAGCTGCCTCTTGAAGTGAAGCTGGATTTAGCTGTGCTGAAAGCATTGCTTTGGCTTTTCCTTTGGTTAAGCCTCTGACAAGCTCATTCCCACCACTTCATCTTCCCCGGAGATCCCAGCCCTCTCCTGGTCTTGTTTAAACGCACAAAAAAGGTTGGGCTGGGGATGGACAGTCCAGAGTGCCCATGTGTAAAACCAGCATGGACTGGCCAGTGTGGGAGGGCTGTGCAAGGCTGGCTGGGTCTGTTGCTGCCCTGGCATGGAGGGATAAGCAGCTCCTTGTGGGCTGGGGACTCTGTGGTGCATTGGCTGAATTTTTGCACGTAGTCCCTGTGCCTGGCTCTCACTGCAGGGTGCTGCCAGGGCTCGGTTGTGTTGGCAAGGCAGCAGCCTGGCCCCCTGCTCCCACCCTGGTGTGTCCCACTGATAATGTCCAACAGGAGATCCAATTAGAAGCTTGACTGGCTAACCAGAAACAGCAGCTGGAAGCTGAAGTTGGTGTGCCTGCTGTGGATAAAATAGAAAACTCTACCTTCAAATCCATCTCTTGGAAATTGCTGTGTCTGGGTTCTTTATTGCTAAGGAATAGCCTATCTGCTTCCAGGCCTCTGATGCAATGACTCATTCACAGGAGTCCAGTAACTCTTTGTTTTCTCTTCCTGCCACCAAACACATTAGATCTCCCTCCAACAGCAGGTTGTGTTGGATCTAATTCTCTGCTGAGCCATTGTTATAGAAAACAAAAAAATTTAAATCTAATTCCATTGGTCTCTCCCTGCAGGAAGAGCTTGGACCTCGATGTACTGCCTTCCTGGGAACATCTGCAGGCTCAACTTTTTTTTGTTATTAGGTAGCTAAGAGCTGTCTGGATGACCCCAGGCAGATAGTCAAAGATGACTTTAAAGGCTGGATAATGTATTTCACAACAGCATAATCCTGCAGTAGCCTGAGGGCTTAGAGTTGTTTTGTACTGTTTTTGATGTAGGGCTTATTTTAAGTTTTATGAAGGGATGTTGCTTTCTTAACTAACACTGCAGTAGCTTAGGAGCTGTCCTGCTTAGGACCCACTTGCTTCAGGCTCTCTGCATAAACCCCAGTAGTTTTGGGAGGGCTTTGTTCAGACATGTGCATGACAGGCACTGCCACATGGAAAATTATCTTTATCTTCCAATGTCAGATTTATGTACATGTGCAAACACATGCTGGTACATGCAGAGAGGGAACTGTATGTCCTCACAAGCATGTGTCTATACAGAGATGTGCAGAAACAAAACTCATACATGCAGTTCAGTTGAGGTCTCTTTATAATATTTGTTCATGTAGTAGCTGTGCATGTATTTATTGTCTGCATCTGACTCTCCTCAGATCCCTCACAACTGTTGGCTTCACCTTTGCCACAGAATACATGAACTAGTGATGAAATCTAGAGAAAAAATATGGATCATAATATAATAGTGCATTGTAGGAGTCAATTTTGAGGTATTTTCCTCACCCTTTCCCCCCAACCCCTTCTGAGCTAGTCATAAAAGGTGCTCCTGCTGTTTTTCTCTTCCAACATCTTTCCTTACAAACTTTAATAACTAATCAGGTGTGATCAATTCCAGCTACTACTCTCCTGCTCCTCCACTTGCTCTTCTAGTGCAGAGCAATTGTGTAAAAAAGACCTCCTGGGGATCCTGCATTGATTTATTCTCAGCTGATCTGAAACTGGCCAGTTTCAGAATGTTGGAAAGCCATTTTCCTTCCAACATTGTCCCTGGCAGAGCCTATTCTGGGAAAAGAAGGATGCTCTGCAGGCAGCCTCTGGTATGTGACCTGGATCTGAAGCCTCAGACAATCTCTCTGGTGCCAAGGGTGCAGCAGGGCAGACGTGAGTCAGCTTCAGGCAGGGAAATGAGAGGGAGGCTCAAAGGGGGCATCTCGGTGTCCTCTTTTTCTGCATCTATTTGGAAGCCACTAGTAAAAAGGAACCATATGTTTTCCTGACATGAGGGCTCACAAGGAACGTGGTATGAAATAAGGAGGGAGTTAGGGAAGTGAAGCTCTCTTCACTCATCTTCAGCACTGGATTTTCACCAGTGCAGTATGAGAGACAGAGCACAAGTATCAAATAACCATGTAATCCAGATCCCTTGTGTTGATCAGTAATGGGGGATGGTGGTAGAGTCTGGAAAAAGAAAGTCAGAAAGAGGCCAAATGGATGGAATGGTCTCTTCTGCAGCTCCTCCCCAGCAGCTGGCAAACTGCAGTTCTAGGGATAGTCTTGGAACCCAGCATATGTTCTACTGAAGGAATTTTGCAAACAAGCTGGGTTTGCTGCCCCAGGGTGAAGGTGGAGCTCAACAAAGAGGTCTCAGGGCAGAAGCACACAAAGCCCTAGAGGGACCAGAGCTGCAGTTCAGACTTTGGTCCTCCTGGACCTGCAAGCCCAGATGCAAATAGTCTGCAGTTAAGTCTGCCAGCCACTCGGACAGAATTAGCCCAGCTGCACCATCCTTGCTCTTTCTGCATCTAGAGAAATGAAACTCAAGGGGCTGTACATCTATGCTCATGGTGCCAGTGTTGACCTTCTCTTCTTTCTAGCTGGGAAAGATAAAAAAGGTAGGGTTTGGATGCAATCAAAAACCACCAGAACTCTAGCAACTCTGACAACAGTGACAACACTCCCCCTGCCAAATCAAAGGGGTTTGGGTTAAAGCCTTGACATCAGGGCTCTGTAAAACACACAGGATCACAAGATATGTAAGGTTAACAGAAAGTTAAAGCCCCAAGAACCAGAATGTCTGTGTTTTCAGCACATCTGGGCTTTCAGTTTGGATTAAGTGCTATGGCACCCTTTGATACAGAAGTCACGTTACAGCCTGCCTGTAGCTGTAACCAACGGAGGCTGCTTCTTTTTGCTCCCTCTTCCCTTTTTGTGCACAGCCCATTGCATCACTGGAGCAGGATGAGGATAGGGAAACCCTTTGACCCCAGTGTGCACCCTTGGTGAGAATAAAATCTGCTTCTCCCCTCAAGCAATTATAAGTGATAACTACTTTGCTATTCAAGGACTGTGATTTCAACACTCAGGGGGTTAATGCACTGGGGAGGCAGCTGAGGCTTTCGTGCTGCTGCTGTATCAAACAGCACAGTTTCCAGGAAGATGAATATCCGTAACCAAGTAGCACAGCAGAGCCCAAAGCCTGTTCAAAAGAATTCTTTTTGATGATCTGGTTTTATTACTTTCAATGAACTGGAGTCTCCAAGGTACCAGTGAATAAGGGATGCTGTAAAGCCGCATCTTGTATACATGTTTCAAGCTATGTCTGCTGGTGCTGGAAAGGATGAAAGAGAAACTGCTTAGCAATGACCCAAGGGCCCAAACCCAGCTCAAGCTTCCATGGGGCATTTGCTGAGATAAAAAGAAGATCTTAACCATTTGCACTGGGACATGACAACTGGGACACAGCCTACATCATTTGCTGGCCCCACTGGGAAAACGAATCCATTTCCAGGACAGAGCATGTGGCATGTGTTACGTGTTTCATAAAAGCTCTTTGCCAGCTGGAAATGAAAAATATGATATGTCAGATCAGGAGCAGGTAGATGTGAATTACGAGGCTCTGTGCTATCTGGAAAATCTATGGGATTTATTGTGAGACACTGCAGTGGTCAGAAGCCCTCTAGGGAAATGCAGTGCTTAACCTCACCAAAACAAGGTCTTGTTTTGTCTGTACAGAATATGTGGATTTGGGTATGAAACACAGCTTGGACCACGAGTACATGCACCTAGCTGGGAATTGGTTCAACATAACTCCCACCAGACATGTGAAGGGAGGCAAAAATGAGTGAAACTTGATCAGAATCAGAAGAAGGAGCACCCAGCCATGGATTTCTCTTTGAGCACTATCTTGCCATTTCTGTAACAACACCAAGAAGAAGTTTTGTAGCTGTAGGCTGGAGCTCAGCTTCTAAATGGACAGACTCTGAATGCTGCAGAAACATGGAGTGTTTGGAAATACTCTTATCAGTAAAGGAGGTCAGCTAGTGCCCATTCTTCCCAAGCTCTGCATACACCATTGTAACAATATTAGCCTATGCACTGCCTCTCAGTGCTTTTGCTTTGGAATTCAAATCATGTGTGTGTTTTATAAAAGGCTCTCTAGTGTGAGCCTCAGAAATACATATTCACACTCCAACGGTGTGGGTTTTCTCTTTCCTGCCTAGTGCACAAATTACTCATTGTAACATGATAAATGAATGGGGCTGTGTAACCCTCTTTGTAGTTTACAGTTTTTACAGTGCTTTGCCACCATATGTTATAAATTCATGGAGCAGTTGTAGTGTGTAACAGGTTTTTCTGTTTGTTTATTTAGTTATTTGCTAATTCTTACCGCTGTATATAGATGTATGGATGTGTGTAATGTATATAGATATTTGCGTGGTGAACTGAAGCTTAGGGGAAAAGATCAGCTGTATCTGGAGAGCACTTGAGGAGCAGAAAACAAGAAGGATAAAAGTATTTCCTTGATATCTGGTGAGAAGTGAGGAGATTGAATAGACAGTCACTTCACAGGGAAATTCACATTTCATGGTCTGCAACATTTTGGGGCAATTTCTGCTAAAGTCAGCTATATTGTACAGTCAAGGAAATACAGAATATAAAATTGTGTTATGAAAAGCCTGGGGAATCTTCATGTGATCTGCAGCTTGCAGACAGAGAACAGAAGTGGTGAGCCAAGGAATGAGGAAAAGCAGAGCTTTGAATAAACTTCTGGGATTTCTGATAGGCATTGTTATAGGATCCTATAGGAATGGAAGCTGAGGGAAGGAGCTAAAAGAAGTGTCTGATGAGGAGTGTCTGGATTCCCATGTATGAATGTGAAATCTTTTGCTTCAAGCTGCAGTGCAATAATCTTCCCTAAAACCCCCATATAACTCAGTGAACTTCTGTGGGATGCAATCAGAGGAGGAACAAACCCAGCTGGTCCTTCGGGGGGGGTATGCTGGGAAGGGACTGCTTGTGGACTGGGCTTTCCTCTTGCCAATTATTCTGTTCCTCTTCCAGCTCTCTCTCTGTGACTTCCCAGCAGGTACTGCTTGCTTAGGCCTATCTGTTGGATTCATCAGTTGTGAATAGGGAATTACATTCATGGAGTACCCAGACAGATTGATTAAATTTTCCCATGTTTCCTGGTGGGAAATCAAGCTGGTATTTTAGTGGCAGTCCCCAGACATTAAGACAACTTGCAGTCAAGGCCAGGCAGAAGGAGTACATGTAACTGCCTATACATCTATATCTGTGAAAGGTGCATTGTTTGCACAAGCACAAACGCATGCATAGGTGTATATAAGTGTGATCATGTGTATTTACTCTGTGCCTGGCCAGTTTCAGTGTCTTTCTTAGCAATTCCACTAGCATTCCCATGTGTCTCACTCTTTAATGGAGTTGGACAGGATGTGTTTGCATTTTATTTAAGAAACGCTGTAAAAACAAAGGGATCTTAATCATCACTAAGCATGGTAGCTGCAAATTAAATATCTGAGGTCTTGGAAGCTCATTCATCATAAATATCCTAAATGTCTCTAGGAGAGGACTTGAGGAATCATTGTTAGTTTACCTGAGGAATACTATTAGGAGGACATATATAATGTAGGTAAAACAGAATAACATCTATAATGATGGATCTGGTGCTTCTAATAAAAATAGTTCCTATTTTTTTAATGTTTTATTTTACTTATATATCTTTCCCATTTATAAAACAGCTTGAAAATAGTACCCATGCCATAACTTCCAATCTTAGGAATGCAGAAGGGAATCAGGGAAACTACACAGGAAGGGGTCAAACAGCATGGGGGAGAGAGGTTGTCATAAAATAACAACAATAATTTTCAATATCCTTTCTCTGGCCTCACCAGATGAACCATGGGGCCCTTTTGTCTGGTAGAAATTACAATGTAGCTGATGATTCAGAAAAAAACCACTAGCTTAATTAGTAGTTCCATTAAGCCAATTTTCTAATAGCTCAGCAAGAAGAAAAATTCTTTGTTCTTCTAGAAGGGTAAAATGATGAGTATTTCCCCATCAGGATGGTTTATTTACCTACTGATGTTACATTTGTGCGTGTGTTCTGGAATAAAGCTAAACTGGAGCTCTGGATCCAACACTACTGAATTTTGGCAGATGGAAGATTTATAAACTGTCTTGGAGTACAAACTTGGCTTCCTCATTGTGCTGACAGGCTGAAGAGACCTCTCTGTAGGTCTAACACAAACCATGCCTCAGCAGAATTGCGTGATTCCCAGCCCTTGATATTACAGCAGACTTGCCAGGTACTCGGCATCTCCTGGAAGTCTGACCACTTCATGAGGCTCCTGAGCAAGGCTTTGAGGGCTTCCTTCACCTTCTGCTTTTGAAATGGAGAAATGCAGAATTTCGTATTTGCCTACATAAGGATTTAATTGAGGAGAATGTTCCCAGTTAGCTGCAGACATCCAAACCTTGGATATTAACTTCATCAGGACAATGCAAGTGTGCATAAACTGCATCCAACACAGAGCAAAACTTTTATCTTCAGAGGGGCTGAGGCTTACATGCTGCTCTGCAGCATGGTGTTAGGAAATGGACAGCAACAGTTGGGAATTTTAAAAAAGAAACACGCAGGACTGCTTTAGCCATCTGGAGAAGCAACCTTGATATTGCGCAAATGCTTTGCAAGGTTTTTCTGCTTGGCAGTTGGGGAAGATATGGAGAAACTCGAGCTCCTAAAGTTAACATAGCAGCTCATTGGCTTGCACTTGACCCAAAAGGAAAGCAAATTACTTGTTTGCTATAGAAAGGGTCACCATCTCTCAGATATTTTTGTTCGGAGATGTTACCCACCAGCAGTGATACAGCACCCAGTCTGTACCAGGGGAAGCTGGTGTTGAGGTCCAGGGTGAGTGTGTTTGTGTGAGTGCAGCTGAGTGCTGGAAGTCGAGAGTGAGGAGGGAACTCACTCTGAAAGAAGCTTAGAGAAAAAGGAGATTGAAAAAAAAAATTACTCTCCTCATCCTTTCCTCTGTGAATCGATTGAGAAAGATTAAACAATTCATTGAATCACTGCCAATCCAATGAAGCATTTACCAGCACAGCCCCAAAGAGATCCTCAGAATAGCAGTGGAGATTCCTCAGCTCAGATAGGACTTGAAAGATTCAGGGCTATGCTACAAAGTGGTCTTGAAGATCCTCAGAATAGCAGTGGAGATTCCTCAGCTCAGATAGGACTTGAAAGATTCAGGGCTATGCTACAAAGTGGTCTTGAAGGCAAGATCTGAATTGTGCTTTTGCTTGAGGAGTGCTGATGTGCACACCTTGTCCTTCATCACTCGTTAAAAAAGTGTTTGCAGAGCTGCAGGATTTCACAACTGCCTTCTGCTTGGGATGTAATCTGATGGGGACACCTGGGGGGCCACAGTTGTTCTGTGGTTGGTGAGGTAATGCCTGTGATGTTGGTCTGTACTGTGATGTACAGAAGAGACGGATCTGGAACCAGCCTCACTGGTGGTTGTGTTGGGTCTCTGGGCTGTGCTAAGGAATTTAGCAAGACTGAATCTGTTTATGCAGGTATCTCTAGGCTTGTTTACACTCAGGCTTTGTGGGGCCATCTCACCAGCCTGCTTGGCTCTGTCTCCATTTATTCACTGAAGGCAAGCAGAACTTTGCCCTCACCCATCTGCTCCAAAGGAATTCACACTGCCTGTCTCTAGACAGACTTTCTTCTAAAGACATCACATGGCACTGCTCCTTCTCATTGTCTTGTTCCCTATTCTGCTTCAGTCAGATCTGGATTTCAAGACAAAATCTTGGGAGCAAGAACAAAATCGAAACGGACATTACTTGTGAGCAGATTTTAGCTCTACAGGCACCAATTGTAATTAATCTAGCCTAAGGTCCTCTTTGAGCCGTAGAATTTCATTCGGTAATTCCTGAAGAATTCCTTTGATTGCTTTGATGTTATTTGACTTCCCCTTCGGCAAGTCATGGTCCCCTGTAAGGTTCAATCTCTCAATTACCTGCACTCCCACTGTTAAGTATGGAATAGTCCTGACCCCCATGGAGTCTGTTGAAATCAGCTCTGGGCAAGATCAAGCCACAAGTCTATTCTGCCTCCTCCCCTCCTCTTCCCCTGCACTTCCAGTTTTGTTGCTTGTTATCTTGTCAAGTCCTGCCTTTGAGAGGCCCTGGGTCCTGCATTTTTGCTGCTCTTTCCCTACTCCCAACCCCTCTGAGGTGAGCCTGTGTTAAAATGGCAGATCCTTTACCAGAAGATGCCTCATGCCGAGGACACCAAATGCCATTGTCAGATGAGGTGAAGCTGACATTGGTAGTACATGCAAATTCAGCCAGAGACTCACATCCCAAGCTGCCATGTAAATCCACATGTTGACATCTGCAGGCACATGCCCCTGGTTCAGGATTTCAACAGTGTCAGAGGAGGTGGCTGCCAGACATTGACTTCTGAATCTGATTTACAAGGAAAATTTGCACCGCAGTGGCATAACCTTTTCACTGCCTTTGCTCTGAGCAGAAAAATGAATTGTTTCAGACAACTCAGGACATGTTTCCAGGACCACAAGTGATAAACTGAGACACAAGTGGCCATCAGCAGAACCAGTTTCTGCCCGTGAAGCTGCTCTTAAACCCTCCCCAGCGGCAAGAGAAAATGGTGTTGCTACAGCTCTCGGGTTTGTGTAGTCAACAGAAAGAATCAGGTCAGGCCAGAAGGGTGATGTGGGACTTAGGAAATCCTTGATTCCCATCAGGCTGCTGATTCCTTGTGTGGCTGTGGGCATTTGCACCTTGATAGCCAAACTGCTGCAAAACATGTGGACTTTGGGTCTGGTAAGGCATAGCCATGGGGGAGGTTTATTGTGCTCTTCCCATCCTCTGCAGATAGACATGGTCAGGGTCTGGCCACATCTGCCCCTGGATCCATGAGTCCATGGAAGGTTTCTCAAGCCTCCTGCTTCTTTCTCTGTGCCAGAGTAGAGTAGCACCTATCCTAATAAAGATTAGGAAGGCAAGCAGCCTCATGCTGTACCAGGCAGCATCAGTGGGCTCAGACCTCCTTCCTGCCCCTGGAGAGATCTGCGCTATTTATCTTCTTCTGAATCTCTGTCTTAATATCTGCAGCTTCTTGTTTCAAATGATTAGTGATCTGATGACTGGCATTAACAGTGATTAACAGAAACTCTGCAGAGAAGGAAGCACTGCCTGTGTATGCACCATCTGAACTGGGGCTGTCAGTAAGTAGACTCAAGAGAGATTTATTCTGCATCACTCCCAGCCCTAAAAGAATGATGCTAAACTGTATCCCTGCTTTATGAAGCCTCTTATGGCACCCCACTGCTAGATTCAACAAACCATTTTGCATATATTTACAGTCTTCCTAGCCCATAAAAGCTGGCTTTCCTTTATTAACTACGGTTTACTGCCACTCTCAGCAGAAGCAAATAATGCAAATAAAACTGTACTCATTCTGAAGACCCCAGTACACTTCCAGATGTTGTTCACATTGGCAGTGTCTTGTCAAACTGTAATTGCTTGTATTGTGATTATAAAATGGTTAATAAACACGAGTCTGACAGATATTATCACTTCCTCCACCCTATATTACCACTGCAATGCATGAATGCTTTGTAGGCTCCCATTGTATCTATATCCCTGAGTTATCTAAAGCCTTAGTGGCAGTAAGTACTGAGCACCCAACAGTGGTCCTCTCCTCCTTGTAGTAGCTAAGAATGCCTGGAGGAAAAACTGGGAACCCTTCTTAGGAGTATGGTTAGAGTAGAGGAGAGGGAGTGAGCATCAGAGCAGGCTTGTCATACCAATGCCATGACCATCACTGTGGCTGTTTACATAACTCTCTTCACCTTGGGCTGTCGCAGGCTGAGCTATAATGAACTTCTCTTGAGTTAAAGTGGTCACACTAAAGGTATTTTCAGGCTTTACCTCTCCACAGATCCAAACAATAATTCAGATCATAATAATGTGCTTAACATCATGGGTAACTGACTGTGGAAAGAACGTCAGGAAGATGATTTGCTTAATCCTTTGGTGGCCACTTGACCTCATAAATCCTCATGTTATTATTTGGGGATGGTAGATCAGGGCTGCAAACATTTGTGACTGCACCTTTCCGTAGCAGCCAAAATTACTTTGGATGGCTGAGAGTCAGGATGCAATTCTGAAGACTTGCAAGTGGCACCTCTCACCCAGCCTGCTGGAGGAGACCTCATGAAAAATCGTGTCTGGAAGGTAGAAGAGAGCCAGCCTACCCAGAGTCTCATACAAGCTAAAATGGCCTCAGTGAGCTCTTCCATCACAGAGCAGAGTGAGGATTCAGTTCAGTCTCCTGTGCTGAATAGAACAACAGTATTCACCTCCACCTAATATTGTTGTGACAGGTCATGGGAGGTGGCTTTCAGTGTGCTCATGGCCCCAGAGAACTACTAAGGAGTTTTCCATTTCCTAAAACAGCCTTCTAAACTTGATGAAGTTTGCTGGTTGCTCTTTTTTCAAACAGCCCTTGAGGGCACAAATGTGGGTCATGTCTGTCCCTTTGGTTGGAAGTGTGTTTTCTCTGCTTGGAAGCATAGCACACAGTTGTTGGCAGCACTCTGAGTAAATCCAGCTGCACTGTTTAGCAGTTTAATTATAATCTCTGTGCCTATGGCACCTTCCATCCAAGAGTCACAGAACTCTTTACAAGCATTAATTCATTTTCAAAGGTAATCTGGTGAAGTAGCTAAGAATCCTGTCCATTTTCTAAATATGTGTAGGGAGAGGGAGATGGACAAGGATGTGAAGACTCAGGAGAATTAATGGTACAAGATTCATCCATTCACGTGATCATTTATGACTCCAAATGTAGAGGTGTAATTTTTTAGCTAGGTTGCACACCCCTAGGTGTAGGCTTGATAGGGATCCCCCACCTCATTATGCTCCACCACTGCAATTTTTGGCCGAGCTGAGGATCCAGTTGTGTGGGCATTTTCACACATAAAACTGCACTATTGGAAAAATCATATCCCAGTCAGCCTGACAGTTACCAAAAGCTGCTAGCAGAGCTGGGACCAGAATCTGTGTATCTCCCCTCTTACCAGCCTGTCTTTGCACCTCTTCTTCCTGTTGAGTGAAGGCTCCTGAGGGGAGTCCTGCCGTGGTGTTGCATGACTTGTCTTGGTGCCAGTGGTTCTAATGCATATTTGAAACTAGTTTGGCACCTCAGAGAGAAAATCAAAGCAGAACTTTGCACTGCATCTACTGTACCATGTGTGTGGTCACTCTGGTGATGAGTTCTGACAGCATAATCTTCTTAAAGTTCATTCCTGACAAACAATACAGATATGGGTATAGGGGGGAAATCACATAGTGTTAGCAGTGACAAGGTAACCTTTATCAGGGTACAGTCCCTCTTAATTGCTGGAGAATTCCTGCTTTAGAGAGGTTCATTGGACTCACAGCTGGCTCTGCCTCCGCTTGCTTTTGTTCCAGTTTAACTTCAACATTATAATTAATTTGCTCTCCTTGCCTTCCCTTGAGGCCATTGCCTCTGTCAGTCCCCAAAGCGTTTCTCAGCAATATTTCAGGAGAAGCTCATAGGCTTGATAAACCTATCTAGCTCTGGATTCCAAAACCTGGGCCTGTTTCCTCTCCTTCTGTGCTCTTGGCCTCAAGAAACAAAATGGGTTTTATGATTTAGTGTCTGATTTCTGAGCTGAGGCAAGAATGATGCAATCACCACCATTTGTTTGTGGTAGCATCATTTGTACAAACGCATCCCTGATGATTCATAGGCAATTGTGGTTGGTAGGTACCAGGATGTATGCACTGAATGGGTTTTTAGTAATGTATTCACTAGAAATTAAGCTGAAACTTAGCAGCTCATTTTCCAGATGCCACTGATGCAACTGTCAGACAGGAACAACTCCCAGTGCCTGCTTGCCTGAGCCAGAATTGAACAGGAGATTTGCAAGTAAAAAGCTTTGGCTTACAATTTCAGTCACCAGCTGAAATTTTTTTGGCATTCAGCTTTACCAAAAGTGCTGGAAATCTACTGTCCCTAAATCAGGTCGCCTTAACTTTTCTCACATTGGACACCCATAAGCAGAGCCACTGGAAACCACCAGCAGGTTGGGGAAATACTTATTTTTGTTTCCAGCCATGAAACATTTGAGGACGCCATGTCTCCTGCTTTTATGAAACACAAAGCCCAGAGCACATTTACACAGTCTCAGGGTTAGAGGGGAAAGCACAGAGAGGTACAAGGTAAAGACTTCTAAACCAGCCATCTGCATTTGGGAGCCAGTGCCCAAACTGGAGTGTGTCCCACTGAAAATCAGAGACAATTGACTGTCCTGGTGGTTTGATGAATTTGCTCAAGGTTGCCCAGGGCATATGGAGCAGAGGTAGGAGCCATGTCCAGAACTCAGAACTTCTTGGCCAAAATCTAAACCACTCCCTTCCTGCTCCACAACTTGCTTATCCCTATAAGCTCAAATGGAGAGACTTGGTGAATGTGCTCAGGAGACACAGCTTCTTGTTTCCTTTTTTTTTTTCTCCTGTCTGCAGAGAAGATAATATTAATTACTCTGTATTCTGGAAAGTGATAAATAAATAAATAGATGGAAATCCAGAGGAAAAAAAATATCTGTAAATAGGAAACTGATGATTTATGAGGCACCACCTGAGGAAAATTCTCCATCTCTTTTATGCTTGGCTATTTCAGTGCTGCATTCTCAGGCTAGGAGAATGAATCCTGATATGCAGATGAGGCTGTGATAATCATTTTGTGCTGCCTGGATTACAGAATCATATTTTTGATGCAGATGTATTTAAGACATCTAAGCAGGGCTCTGAGTTCCCTGCATAATTTGATGAACAATAAGTAAGACACAGGTATGCCATGCAAGCAGCAAAATGTTAAAAGGTTATAGAAGTGTATTGCATCCAGTCATGTGAGAGAGCAAATTAACAGCACTGTTCTTCCAAAGAGACATGGGCTGTAGAGGGAAGATCGTCAAGTTGATCTCACTGGGAGAGTTTAAAAAAAAGAAAATAAAAATAATAAAAAAAAGACACTTGCTTATTTTATGGACTTGGCAGCTCTGGCTGGTGGGCTGCAGCAACTCAGCTGTTCTTCCAGCTGAATTTGAGTTTACTTTCAGTTTTTAAAAAATATATATATTTATTTAAATAACTTGAGAAAAATGTGTTTATTCATGCAGTGGCATTTCCTGTGCTACTTTAGATATCAGTAAAAGAGTCTTGGCACAAAAATCAGTCACTTTGGAATATTCTCCTATTAGTTTGCTCTGTCAGTAAAATGGGAAGCATGACTTTCCAGCATACAATTCCTACTGACATTCAATCAAAACATCTGACCTAACATTTTAGCACTGACACCCAAATTACAGGGCATTTTCTGAATAGCTAACAATTCCTTCTTCTTTTTTCTTTTTCTCCCTTTCTCTACCTCTTTCCCTCTCCCCTCCCTGTCCCCTTTTTTCCTTTAATGTGATGTGTGGCTGTTCCTTGTCAGGCTGGAGCACGTTCCCATCCCGCTGAGTGTCAGCGTGCTGCTATCGGCTTGCAGCAAATTGTGCTTTCCCTGGGCTCTGGCTGATGGGATGAATGGCAGCCCAGAGATAGTCCTGTCCTTCACAAAGCAGAAAGGCCCAGAGTTCCCACAATTGCTTTTCCCTGCAAGCCCATTATGGTAGCAGGTCAAGGGAGTCAGAGAGTTGCAGGGGAGAGAGAATTAAAAATAGTGGTCTGGAAAACTTGGCAATATCCTGGCTGCAGTCAGATGGAAGCAGAAGAGTAAGGGCATAACAAAAAATCACCCAGAAAAAAAACCTCTTCCTCTCTCTCCAAAGCATTTGTGTCATCTGAACCTAATGTGGATCTGCAAGTTCAAGGCTCTAAGCTGAGGATGAAGCCACAGCTTCAACTCCCCCTGCCATCATGGACAGGAAGGTGATGTCCAGTGGCAGCTCTTGCATCCACATGTGCTTGAAGAGAAACCCAAACTGTACTAAACATGGGACCTAGACCTGGATTTCACACAGCATGCTTTATTAAAGCATATTAAAGGTGGGTGGTAATTGCATTACATGCTGCATTACACAGAGCTGTTGGTGAGAGCTGAACACAGACCCAAGTTTTCCTTCCACATGTCTGTCTTGGCTGCTGCACTTATAGAGGAAGGCAAGTGGCATTTTGGATGGGTGTCCTATCACCTGCCCCACTATGAATATGAATATGAAAAAGCCATGAGTCTCTGCTTCAGGAACTGCCTGAAGACCTGTTTCACCCTCAGGATGGGGCAGAGCTGCACATCATTGCCCTGTTACTGACAGGGAATATGTCAGGACTCTCTGTGTTCAGGGGCTGCTCCCAGCTGCTCCTCATCCCAGCCCTGGGCTCTGCCTCTGCCCCAGCCTTGTGTGGAAGAAACAGGGATGCTGCTACAGCAGGAAAGAGCCCTACCTGAGAGCATCACTGGCCATTGCTCCAGAGAGTGCCTGGCCTCTGTTAAACCCTGCCAAGGAGGTTACAAGGCTTTCCTGAAGAGCTCTGAAGCAATAAGCACTTCTTTGCCCTCTTGCCACCTCAAACAGCAACAGCAGCTGTTACCAAGCCAACAGTAAAGCAAACGAAGCTCTAGTGCAGGGGCTGGGAGGTGCTGCTAATGATATTCACTTGCTGCAGTTCAAAAGTGCTGGCAGGGATATCTTGGAGCAAGCAGGTGTCCGGGCTTGGAAACACTGGATGTTTATGCAGGGGTGAGTGTCCCCTGTCTATTCACAAATTCTTTGCCTGCACACGCTGGAGGTTTTATGAGGAGAGCCTAAAGATAATAACAAAGTAAGGAAGAAGAGGTACTTTCCAGGGGCCCCATCCAGCTCCATCTCCGTTGCCATGCGTGGGAGTTGCACAGGGCTCTGAGCAAACAGACGGTTTCTCCTCACTGCCTGGGCTGGCAGCATATGGCTTTCCAAATGTGTTTGGTTTAAAGGTTTGAGCTGGTATCCAGATTCTACCTTCCAGCAGGTCCCCATCACGGTGCTTCATCTGCCTGCCTGAGTGATGGGCCAAATGCAGTTCCTGTGTGCTCTGTGTTCCTGCAGCACGAGCAATATTGTGAAGCTGGACCCAGAGTTACCCACATCTCCCAGAACTTACATGCTGTCACGGAAATGTGGTGGGATTTCAGCCCTGCTGGGTTCCAGATTTGCATCAGTGAATCAGTCCTTGTTCTGCTGCTCCTCCTGGGAACCAAGTGTTGCCAACTTACAGCCAAGTTACAGAGGCTGTAACTGTCCAGAAAAAGAGGTTATTGTGTGCCTCTGTTAAGGAGGCTGTGAAGGAGTTTGGTTTTTTTTTACTGATTTTTGTTAACACCTCCAGCCTTCTCAATGCAAATGACTGGCAATAAAACAGAGCTAAGAAGATGCTTTTCCAATGGCAGTCACATTCCTTACTTTTCCTTCATTTTACTGTTTTTGCCCTTTTAGCCTATGGTGTCTTTGGAGCACACACATCTCTGCATCCACCCTATAGACCAATATTAATTCTTTCAATTCCTTTATTATCCCAAGCAGTGATCTTCCACTCTCAAGCATTAAAGTAGCCCTTGCAATGCTACCTTAGCAAATGTTTCTGTAGCAAATTTCTGTCTGCTAAAGGGCTCTTCTGTCCAGGGCAGAAAGGTAGAGCTGGGAACTAATGGCCAGGAGTTGAAGCCAGATAAATTCAAAGGAGACATAAGGAAATAAGGTTCACATTTTAAGCAGTGAAGTTGATTAGGCACTAGTCCAAAGAAAGTGGTAGATTCCTTATATCCACCTGGCCTTAGAGCAAGCCTGGAAGCCCTTTCTGGAAGATCAGTTTCAGCAGACACAGGTTGTTACACTCACACAGGGACATTGGGTAAAATATAATGGCCTGAAATAAACAGGAGGTCGTCCAAGCTGTGCTAATGGCCTTTTCTGGCCCTGAGCTCTATGACTCAGTGAATAGCACGCATATAAAAATATACTCTCTAAAGCAAGCTACTTAAATACGTGCCTGACTCGAAGTGTGGAAGTATTCCAGCTCTCTTCTGGGGAACTTGCCTACTAAATCAAGACTCATGTCCTGCAGGCTTGATCTGATACACCTTGAAGTCAGCAGGGGTCTTATCTCTGACCACTTCAGGCTGCAGATCAGGCTGTCACAAAGACACAAATAGGTTAGTACAACTCCTGGAAATGTGTTTCATGCTGAAAGCACTTTGCACTTGTACGTGCTCTGTCTGATGAAGGATCTCAAAGCATTTTGCAAACATTAATTCGCTACTTAATTAAACTTAAAACACAAAGCAGATGAGCTTTGTGTCTTTCTTCAAGCACCATTTATCAAAGGAACAGGTTGCTCTTGTCATGCTGATAACAGTGAGCAACTTTCCTGCTTGCATTGTGTTTCTAAATCCAGTTTAAGTTGTTTTCCTTCAATATGAACAATTTTTGAACCATTTTTGAAAGAAAACTGCAATCCAAGCACACTTACTTATTTTGTTGGTGATGCTGGAAATTAGAGTACAAATGCTTTATCTGCATTACAAATACTATTACAAAGTGCTGTGGTGCTTTAATCTATCTTCTAGATTTTTTTAAATTATTATTCATGCTTGAAGTGCTTCATCTTAATGCTCACAGTAGTTACCATAGGTACACACAACAGCACCAGCCCCACTAGAGGGTTTTCTGTGTTTTGTTTTCTTTTTCCTGATGCTCTTATTATTTGGATGACATTAAAGTATAAACAAGCCAACAGATGTGCCCACAACCTGGTAGCTCTCTTGGTGGAAGGAAATACTTGATTGCAGGAAGAGGGGTTTTGTCTGTGTGTTAATATTGGGATAATGTCCTGAGTGCTACTTGACGATGGTGGCATCAGAAAGTAGATTGGAAAATGTTGCCTAAAAATCACATGGGAGACAGTACATAGCTGTAGGGAAAGACCTGATGGTGCTGGATTTATATTTGGGTTGGCTTGACTAATGTTCCAGCCCCTGTCCTGAAGCACAGTTATGCCTGTCTCCCTCTGCCTGTTAAAAGCTAAAGGATGATGGATCTGAGGCTGCAGCACGAGGGCAATTATTGGAGCTTCAGTTCCTTCAAAATGCACCATCTGTTTAGCAGCCAGGGTGACTCTAAGACAGGAGACCTCTCATATCTAAGGCTGAACCCTTATATTTGGTCCTTCCTACAAACAGAGGGAAACCTGACAGATGTGGTATGTTTGTATCTAAGGACAGTGATTCTCTGTGAAGAATAACATCCTGTGTGGCTGTCCCATATCCTCTGCTCATTACTCAATGTAGGCTAAACCTGAGACCTGGTACTCTCAGGGACAGAGCTGCTGGAGGAGTGACCACACCACCTGGTACAAAGCAGAGTGGTTTTCCTGTATTTCTGCATTTTGGGGAAGAAAGGTCACCTGCTGTAAAGCAGTGGTTCCATTCAAGCAGCAGCAATTACTGCAGTTTGCAGTAGGTGAGGGTCCACAGCAACCAATTTTATTCCTTGATTACTCAGAAGGGGCACAATTTTTTCCTGGATCACTTGATAGTTGGGGGTATCATGAATTACAAATATTCCAATCAAAATCCCCCAAGCCAGCTTCTTTTATCTGATTTCCCTCTCCTCCTCTTTTTAAAGCAAAATCTCATCAATCAAGCTATTACAAGGAAATGTTAGTATTTTAAGTGCATTTGCTATGTATGGACAGAGTTGGCACACATATCCAAGCACATAAAAATTTGATAATCCACATTTCAAAAAGAGATATCAAAAAGCATAATTTAATATGTTCTCACTGAAAAAAAATAATGAACTGCACATTCCTTAGCACTGTATATTCAACAATCCTGATCACTGAAGCTATTGACATTAGGAAGATGATTTGCACAACCTGAAGGGTTAGACGATGGTGGTGTGGGTGGGCTGATTTTTTGTTGCATTTTGATTTCCAGGGAAGGCCAAGTCTTCTGATTCCTGGGAATGCCCCAGCCTGCAGGACCACCACTGAACTACAGATTGAGCCATGGAAATGGTTCATCATAATCTCTCTCAAGATGGAGAATGATGGAATGGAGCAGTTGTATTGGAAATTACCTGGCAGAACCAAAGCCTCTGGGATTTCTAGGCTGGTGGTGCATATATGTGGTTGCTGGAGCCTGCAAGCCTGGCAGCTTTTTTTTCCATGTTTTCACACCTGTAGAAGGAGGAGCAGAGTTGTGGTAGTTTGGTGCACACCCCATAAATTTCAGATAGGTTTGTGGACAGACATCCTGTAGAAGCAGAATTGTGAGTGCTCGTGTGGGACAACCTGCAGCAGGATTTTGCCTTTGGTATTTGTTTTCGGGCAGATAGGAGCAAAGAGATATAAAATTATTTCATAACCTGTGTTCTAGGCTGATCTGCTCCATCACTGAGATATTGAGCTGTGAAAATGGAGTGTTTAACCGTAAGTATTTGTGACTCTCCCGTCCTGCCTCTGTTCATGGATGAACACAGGAAGGTAGTAGCACTTTCACATTAGAGTTTGGTGGACAATCACTTCCTAGAGGGAGGGCATGTACCTCTGAGGAAATGTGCTGAGATTTATGCAAATGTATGCTAATGTACACAAATTTGCAATCTACTTTCCCCCCACCTTCTTTTGCAGAGGATATTAGCAGGTAGGCAAAGATCTAAAATTATCCAATTGAGAGGAATGCTGTGAAAGAGTCAGGAGGGGTGGGTCTCCCAAAGTTTGGAGATTCAGTAGATGTGGATGTTTACTGAACTCTCTCCTCCCATCCACCCCTAATAAAGATATTAATAATTTCTCCTTCCTACTGCAGGAAAACCTCAAATCATGAACACCTAATTTACTGGGGGCAGTAAATTCACATGAAAACTGTTGGTCTGTTGCTGAATTGAAAGGAGTTGCCAAACCTAAAGGCAGAGTTCCTTTCACTCAGTTTTTTTCCCTGTAATTTGGAAATTAAGTGACAGAAGGATGATTTTCAAGCTAACTACTATCTGGATTGCTGAAACACAGACATCCAGAATTTGACATTTTGAACAAAACAATACTTGATCCAGACAAGTATACACAACCCTGGGATTGCACTGTTAGGTTTTTCTTCCTCCTATAAGAGATATTTTTCCCCTCTTCTCTCAACAGCAAACCAGAATGTTCTGCACCCTTACAATTACCCTGTGGTGGATTGAGTGATTCCACATTTGTGTTGGGAATAAAATGTCTTCATTTCTTCATGCCATGTGAAAAATTAAAAACTCTAACAATCCAAATATGCGGTTATCCATGAAAAGAAACATTTGCAGAGGTGGGGCTTGGGTCCGAGCTGAGCAAACCTTTGCTTAAACCTTGAATGCATCCAGGTCTGGCTGTTGGTGAGCCTGGGAGCACTTTGTATTTATGGTCCTGCATCTCCATCATGCTGCTTTCACTGTGTGTGCCTGAACAGCTCTGAGAATCTGGATCTGGATTAAAGATGAGTGATTCTCTGCTGCGCTTTGCATTTGCTTGGGTGATTCTCCAGCTTTCCCCCAAACTATTCAACTCTCCACAATTTTCTGAGCACAACTGGCAATCTCATGGGCAAAGATAACCTTAGAATCACAGCATCATTTTGGTTGCAAAAGGCCCCTAAGATCATGTCCAGCTGTGACCCCCCAGCACTGCCAGAGCCAAGGATGAGCCCGGGTCACATCGCTGCTGGGCTCTGCAGTGCCAGGCGAGCACCCGGGCGGGACAGCAGCAGTTCTGTCCTTTAAAGGGGACAGAGCACCTCTGATTCCCCTCCAAGCCTCAGATTTGGCTGAAGCTCCGGGAGGCTCAGAGAGCCGTTTGCCTTTTTGGTCAAACCGTGGCTCCTCTTCCTCCTCCCGGCTCGAAGAATCGCCACTTGGTCGATCCCGAGGGGACAGGAATGCCCGGGCAGGGGGCTGGAACCATCCCGCTGCCAGCCCGTGCTCCTTGCGAGCCCTGGCGGCCCGGGAGGAGCCCGGGGACCGGTGACCACAGGGTGTCACTCGCAGCCCACGAGAGAAGCACCCACGGCGGGGAGAGGGCGTGAGAAAGGCTCCGAGTCACGCTCCGGAACGAGAAAATACAAACCTTGGTGCTGCTCGTCGGGAATCGCCATCCATTTGCACATCTCTTTTGATAGCCAGGATGCAGCAGGAGTTTCCAATCTGCTCGTTGCTTCTCTTTCCAGAGAAAATCTCCCAGGGAATGAATTATCATGGTCCAGTGCAGACACAAGCAGGTCTAGAGAGGGATGTGTGGGAGGACGGAGGAGAGGGGGATAAAATAAATAGAGATTTGCAATAGCCTGCACTATTAATGTTTGCCTGTTTCAAACTGTCTTTAGGAGTTTTTCCAAATTTCTTTTAATGGGATTTATTTTTCTTAGACTCAGGATTTTTCTCTTTTGGACAAGGTTCTTGGAACATTTGGTTTTAAGAACAATTCTTATTAAGCTCTATCTAGCAGTCTATCTGTCACAGACGTTTTCTGCATATACAATCACACTGACAAGTGTCTAAGATTTTCCAGGCTAGGAAGCCTTCCATTTGGAGCTGGCAGCTTGGGGCATGTGAGCCAGGTGGCCTCAGGAAAGCTGATTCAGCACGTGGCTTCTGCCACTGCCTGCAGGACTTGGCCAGCAGCAGGCTTTGTGTCCTGCTGTGGCAACAACGATTTCCAACGAGCTTTGCTTCTTGACCTGGGAAAAGGGATTGGGCAAGGAATGGATGCACTGAGCTCTCCCCTCCTTGATGCTTTTGCTGCATGGATCGCATCTTGTCTGCCTCAGGCATAATCCCTCCTGCTGGGTCTGTAATTTGCCCATTTGTGTCAATTTACAGGTTAAAAAGAAGGGTCCCAGTCCTGCTGCTGATGGGTCTCCAGACAGCTTGGGTGGAACTTTCCACCTGGGTATTCACAGTGTTTGGGAATATGGGTAAAGGACATTTTCTTCTTGGTATGCAGATCACCAGGGTTCATTGTAAGAGTGCTTGGCCTAGTTACCTCTTGTTCCCCCTTTTCTCCTGTGAGTTCTCTAAGTGTAAAGAGCCTTCTTTTCATCTCAAGACTCAGCATGATACAATGAAAAGAAAGAGAAGGAGGTGGACAGAGCTCCTCTCCCTCCCCCTCTAATATCTTAGCTGAGTCATCAGCAAATTTGTAATGAATTTCTTTTCCTTGTCTTATGCAAATCCCTGTTGGGGGAAAGAACCCATAGATTTGAAGAAAAGGAAAGTATCTGCTCTTTAAAAGTTTTCCAGCAATTCAAAGATATTCAAAGATAAAACCTTTGAATGAATCTTTTTATAGGTTCCTCTTCACAACCCTTCATGAATGCACAGACAAGAAGCTTAGTCTGTGCAAAACACTGAAGAAGTGACACAAATAATTCTTTTATGCACTGCACACCCCACAGCTGTAACACTGTGATCTGCTGGCTACTTTGGCATCTTGGGAATGGGGCAGAGGAAGCCAACAGCTGCACTGGATTTGTATGAGTCTGTTCTGTGCCATGCCCCCTTCAGCTCCTCTGATGATTTGTCACTAGGGATAGAGGTGCCTTTCAGTTTTTTCACTCGGAGAGAGTCCCATGCGTGCATCCAGCACTGAGGTATCTTCAGCCTTGGGAGCAAAGAGTCCTGTCCTTGGTGACCCTGTGCCCCTTTCCCTTGCAAAGTCTCTAGGTACTCCTGACCCATCAGAGGGGGAGATCAGATCTGTTTGGAGCATGTGGAGTCATTCCACATCACTAAGCTAGCCTGGAAATGAGAGTTGGCAGTGACTGTTATCTATTACCACTCGACAGAGGGTTGGCTTCCTGTCAGATTTGTCTCTGGAGTCTTCTTCCACAGGCATGTGTGTCCCTGTTGCAAACTTCGCCATCCCAAATGACATCAATGTGCCTTCCCCGCAGGAGCTGAATTAGCCCTAGAGACTCACTCATCCATCAAAAGCTGGAGCCAAGTCATGCTAGGAAAACAGCAGGATGAGGAAATTGTGCTTTCTAAGTCCCACTTGTTTTATGGATAGGTCAAGACCTCCAATCACCAGGGTCATCAATCCAATTAGAGAGCCTACTTAACGAAACCCTGTGAATGCTCATTATCAGCCAGTGCTGCAATGTGTGCCACAGGAGAAGGGCAACAACACAGACACAGAGGCAGCCCAGAGATGCTGACCTGTTCAAAGGACTTTTCCATGGGCATGATTTCTGTGGCTGCCCCTGCAGCTTCCCAGCCATTGCCAGTAAATCAGAGGAAGGTGAAATTTGTGAGTTTAATTGTGCCTGCAGTTAATGCAGAGAAAATGGGAGCTGTGGGCTGCTGCAAGGCTCTTTCTTTTTGGGGAGATTCATTTCAGTGAACTTCACCTGGTCACTGAAACTCCAGACATTCTTCTAAAATGTCTGAGTCTCTCACTTCTCCTGAGATCGATTTTCAGCTCTCATTGAAGCTGGTTTCTCCTTCAGCACAGGTGACTTTGTGGACATCCTGCTGATCTCCATCCTAGACTGAGTGGCTCCAACTTCCCACTGGCAGACACCATCAATCTAGAAGTGTCCACTGAGTCATTCAGACTTCCAATCCAACCATCCTGGCTGTCTTGAAGCGTGGTTTGCCTGAGCTGCACTACAGCTTCCCAGGTGGGCACCTGCTTTTGAAAGACTTCATCTCTCCTTGATATTTCTAAACATGATGCTTTGCCCTGCTAAGCAAACAGCTAGAAACCAAAATGGAAACAAGGGAAAATATGACACCCTCTGTTAATAAATGCAAAGCGAAGGAAAACAATTTTGCCAACTAGGCAACTCAAATTAGACTTCTCTCTCAGAGGAATATGGTCGATTTGTAGCTCTTATTACAGTGTAATGCTATTTCCCTAAAAGTTTGTGTGTGCATTTTAATGAATTCATAAAACCCGGACTGTAAAAGCCCCATGGGGGAAACCTGGCAGCTCTTTAATTCAGCATTAAAGCTCAACTGATGTCAATTGAATTGATTTCTGTGCATAGAAATTGCATCCGTTGAATGAAAACTTTAGCCCTTGCCATTCCCCCTTTTAGAGCTCACTGTAACACAATTGGCTCCTTGAGTCAGCTTCAATTACATGTTGAAAGTTTATAATCTGGTGGGTTGAATGGAGGCTGTGAAATCAAGAGAGAAAACCCAGCTAACCTGATTAAACCTTATACCACGGCCATCCTGGGGCACTGAATCCTTGCTGGAGCACAAGGGCCCAGCTCTTCTCAGAGTAAGCAATGATGGCAGCTCAGGACTTTATTCTGGTAACAACCACAGCAACCTCAGTGCCTCTAATGGGAGCTCAGAGCTCTGACCTAATTTTAAATTTCTCCTCTTTCAGCCCGATGAGAGACTTGAATCAAAACAGGAATTGTGAAGGGAATGGAAAGATTCAGTGGTTTTTGGTGGGTTTGGATTCTCTTCTAGTGTCAGACACATCTGTGTTAGAGTATGACCCTATTTGCAGTTGTGTTTCATATGAGTTTTACATCCCTTGATTTTTGCTATTAGCCTGGGGAAACTCCAGTAATTCCCCAAATTTTGACCTAAACAGAGTCAAAGCCAGGAAAGTTTTACTTGTTGGAAAGTTTGAGTTGTTTCCACAAACTCCAGTCTGCAGGAGTTGCTGACTCCTGTAGGTATTTCAGCAGATGCAATCTGCAATAGATCCCATATTTTGGATTTTATTTCTAGAATTGCTCCCAGTTCTCCTATGAACACAGTACAAATCTGATGAAAGCAGCCTTCGTTTGCACTGTTCTACCGAGGGTCAGATTAATGTTAGTTGTTCTCTTTGCTTTTCCAGTGTTTTGAGTACTTCTAATGCTTTTTCACTGCTCCCAGAGCCAAAAGCATATGAAGAAAAAAATTGCAGATCTTCCCACTATTAAAAACCAATCAAATGGGCTTTTTCTGTGCTTCAGCCTTCAGTGGAGGATAGACTTGTTCAAACCATTAGCTTATCTGGAGCCAGCATCACTGTAATTTCTATGGCACAGAGCCACCTTCTGAAATCCCTTTCAGTTTGTTTGGGTCATATGCAAAGAATTATTGCCTAGTAACAACAGTGAGTGTTGGTGTGGTGTATTCCAGCCAACAGCCACAAGGTTTACTGCAGCCACAGATCCTCACACACCCATCTGAGACAAGTGTTAGAATCCTGTTTTACGGATGGAGAGAGTGAGCAATTGAGATGTTCAGTGGCTTGGGACAGTCCTGCTGACTTTCTGACTGCCAGCCCTGAGCTGTGGTCTCCACCTCTGTTCCTCCATGGGGTGTGTGAGACATGCCTGAGCCCCAGAGTCCAAAGTTTTGGATGGAACCCCTTTCCTTATCCTGACATCTCAACCTGTTTAAACCTCTGTCCCCACTGGCAGCCCCTTATCCAGCCCAGGGCTGCCTGTGGTCACTGTAATCATGTCAGACTAGAGAAACTTCAACCCTTTAGTGAAAGAAAACTGCAGGTCTCTGCTTTTATTTGGTCTGCAGATCTAAAGGAAAAACCTCATCCCTGTGATGGCTGCTGAAGGTAGGTCAAGGACAAGATGCTTCACCACATCTGGTTACAAAGACCTTTTAAGTGGTATTTGCATTTTGTGGTGCACAAGGAAGGCTTTTGGGGTGTTAAGCTGTGTGCCAAATGGCCAGGTAGTCACAGGGCAAGCTCAAAACACTCAGAACAGTGGGAGCCTCCATTGGTCCTGGGCCTGGATGGGATCTTTCTCCATCATTCACAAGCTGGTCTCCTATTTGCAGTCCAGAAGGTCTTTTCAAATCCTTCTTTGAAAAAAAAAAAATACCCCAAGCCTGTCTTGTTTAGTGATGCCATAAGAACTGAGCTAATTGCAGAGGAACATGCAATTTTATTAGAGCATTTCAATAGACACTGTGTCTTTCACAGTGGAACAGAGACTGTCAGACACATGGAAGGTGCCCAAGAAATGGTCACACATGATAATTAACACAAATGATACAGAACCAAAAAAAACCCCAGACTCTAGGAGCTTTGAAAAGCAACCAATAATTTTGGGCACAGCATCACACATGGGCATAACATCCCAGAGTCCTGAGCAGCCTCTCTGGAAACACAGACAGTAGAAAACTTTCCTTAAGTTCCATTTCTGTTTTCCTTTTCTTTTTTTTAGCTTCCTCAGTCTAGTGCCATGTCCTACAGACTCACCAAGCAGCACTTAGCAGGATTGCCCTTGCCTATTATTGACTTTTTCTTTGCATGCTTTCTTACACCATGAAAACTGTAGAGCCTGGTAGATCTCTGCAGGCTTGGATAAGTAAGCAGAGTATAGGGGGTGATGGTTATCCAGGCATACAGAGGTTCATTGCTCTGTTGTCATAAGTTTAAGAGGGAGCGCACATTGAAAATTAATGTCCCTGCATCCCTCTGACCTTGTTTTCCCAAAAGACACAGCTGCCCTTATAAGTTTTTGGGGAAAAAAATAAAAGGAGCAGCAAAGCAAAAAAGAGTCAAATGTTCAACTTCAAAATGAATCCCCATTTTCCTAACCAAATGCTGGGGAGAAATCATCCTCAGCCGAGCCCATGTGCTTATCATTTTACAGCCACAACATACTTTGCTTTGTTGGCTTTGCCAAGCAGCATGGCTGAGATGCAAATTGTGGGAAAGAAAGGAACAGCAGAAGGACTTCGTTCCCCTTTCCCTTCATTCAAATTTTTTTTTTGCTGTATCATCAACTTCAGGCATCCAGCAAAAATAGCCGTGAAATATGGAAATGTCTTGTTCATAGCACAGCGATTTTTAAAGGCTTCTGCTGTGCAAATGCAGCTGAGATAGGCTTCTATAGTCTCTTGTCATCTCCCACTGTAACAGCTCTTCCTCGCTGTTTCACTGAATAAGCAGATACAACGGGAAACTATTCACCAAACTAAAACAACATCAAAAGCCCATTAAAGTTCTGATTTAAACTCTCCAAAAAGCATGGAAATTCTTAGCAAAATAACAGGCACCCAGAATCTGTTTGCAGCTAGCCATCACCCTTAACATTACCCAACTGTGCCTGCATATTGGATGGCTGGCACTTAGCTGCAAGTGTTTTCAGTGGCTTTAAACCATTCTCTTCACAGCCTTTTCTGTGCTGCTCCTTCCCAAACATTGCCCTGTTCCCCCTTTCTTCTCCTGTCTGCTTGGCAGTACATGGACAGAGCAGGAGGCCCAGACCAGTCTCTTTCAAGAGCACAGATCTCCTCAGCCTGCAGTTCCAGAAGGGGCTTTGTGCAGGCAGCCTCAGCTCCCCTCTCTGGATTGTTCTGCCCTGTGCAGAGCCAGGATCAGACCCTTCTTTGTGACTTATTTACTGCTTGTTCTGTCAACTCAGTGCTAGTTCTACTGGCTGCTGTGACCAGGCCCTCACTGTAAAATCTCTCCCCCTCATCCCAACCCCAGCTGTCCTGAGACTCTTATTTATCATTCCAAAGCTGAAGGAGAGACTAAGGAAAACACAAGCATCTGCAGGCAAATGAATACCAGGGAAGTAAGGTGTGGCTATAAATTAATTAAACCTCATTAAGCCCCAAGTAGATGTGGCCATTCACAATTCAAGTGGCAATATCAGGTGATGGTAAAACAGCTGAAGACACTTTTAATATTTAATGAGAAAAGCCAAATAGATAGTTAGTGCAGCATTGTCATTTTCCTGGAGGAACTTTCTCTGCTGGTGGAGTAGTGTAGCTGGTTCTCTACATCCTCCCAGCTTTGATGCTGCTCTGCCTCTGGAACCAGCATGCCTGATGCTCTCAGCCAGTTTGGTGACCTAAACTGGCACAGAAGCACTTATTTTGATTTTTGTTTCTGGTGACTTGCTTTTCTCAACCAGCTCACTGAGTGTCTGCACCAGGACAGGCTTGTGAACTCACAAAGGGCAGGACTGTGACAGTGTAGAAGCAGCTCCTGTTCTCCCCACGTGCCAGCTGGGCAGAGAGCAGGGCAGTTTTAGATCAGCCTCTACCTGAAAAGCTGTTCCCAGGGTCCTAGCAGAGCCTAATGGGCCTCTGGGTACTTTACAGATTCTATCAAGGCACTTAACCAACTCGAACTAAAAATCAAGAAACTGTATTACCAAAGCTAACGTGCTATTGATCATTGTAGACTACCAAATGCAGCTGTCAAATCAAAGTCAAATCAGAAAGTGGATCTCAGTATGAGACTGGAGCTATATTAGGCCAATTATCAACTATGCAGCAGAAATAACCTGTCCTTATAAACCCCTGAAAGAATCTGAGAAACTGCTTCTAAGCAGAGTTTAGAAATGGGAAACTGGACTTTATGTCTGGCTGTGTCCATTGATATTCCCTTTTTCCTTGCAAGGACTGAAAATATGTGGGCTTTAAATCCAGGCAATTTTGAATCTGAACCAAGGACAGATAACGAAGACCAAATAAGCTTTATTTCCCTCTGCTATCCCAAAGCAGAAAGAAAGCTATATTTTTGATTGAGCAGGAATGCAAGAAGAGCTTGCATGATTTCAGGATCTCCCACTTGGAACAAGAAATAAGAAGCCTGGGAGGTAGTTAGCTGTGTCTCCATTCCTCTTGTGCATCCTCTGTGCTACAGTTTGACATCTCCAAATATCCTTGCTGTCTGCAGAGACAGCAGGCTATTTTGTGCTTCATTCACTGTAGGCTGTCAAAAAGGAGAAATCCCTGCCCTGCAGGCTCTGTCCTGGAGGATTTTATTTTGCAAATCCAGTATCTGTCTCCTCTCTGCAGATCTCCTGCAGGGTTCAGCGCCTTTCTCCTCTTCCTTTGCCTATCGCTGTTCACCTGCTGGCAGGGGATTTCTGGCTGCCTGTATCCCCATCTCACAAGGACAGAAGAGCCCCATGCACTCAGCTCTTTTAATGGGCCTGCATCCATCATCACTCATCCCTGCAGAAAGTGCTTGGGAAGGGCATTAGTGTTTTCACAGCCTTTGTTGTACTGACCTGCCTCTGCTTAGCCTAGGAAAGGTGGGACAGAAAAGAGAAGGAAAAAAATTGCTCTGAGGACATCCTATCCCTCTGCCAGTGTTTGTTCTGTGAGAAATCCTGTGCTGCATGAGGAGTGCACTGGTATTGTAAATCCTTATAAATTCCTGATAAAAGAATCAACCTGTCACAGAAATGAAAGTCTCCATATGCCAGATAGGGAAATGCAATCTGAAATGCTTTTAAAGAGAAGCTGATAAACAGTGGGAATTCAGAGTGTCAGCAGAGATAGGACTCGGATCACCTTGTTCCCTTTAATCTGATCACCGGGAGAGTCACAGTACGGAAGGTCACAGGGCATGGAGACACGCTGTCTCTGGGGTGAGAGGGCACTGGTGACACTCATCCTGTCCTGCTGACGGCAGCGCTGCTCCGTGTGGGCACTGCAGAGCACCACAGTGCAAACACAGGACACATTGCACCTGCCTGAAATCAGCCTGCAAGCGCCCAGTGACCTTCCTACTACAAGGAGACCCTTGTTACACACCTGTGGCCACAGCACTTGCCGGCAATGTTTGATACAACATTACTGAGATGCTCGAGCACACAGAGGAAGGCTGGGACAGGAGAGCTGCACCTTTTTCACCTCATGCCACATCTCTCAGGAAACGTTTTGGATCCCTTGCAATCGAGGATAAAGCAGAATGCTTGCTATTAAGACACTTTGCAGCTGGAATCATAAAAGATGAGGCCCAATTTGCAGCTTGGCCCTTGTCCCCCTCCCCTGAGCTCTGCTGGACCAGTGGTGAAGGTCCCCGTGTCCTGCCTGGGGGAGCTCCCATCCCAGGGACCCAGCACAGCCCTGCTTTGGTCCTGCCTGTGCACGCTCAGGGCAGCTCTGCTGCTGCAATAGCAGGGGAAGCAAATGAACACACAATGGGAGCAAATAAAAACTATGCTTGGGATATGGATGAGTAAGAATTGGGATAGTTTAGCTTGGGTAGAAAGCAAAAGACTTGAGAACAAACTTACATTGTGAGAAGCATAACTGTTAGAAGTTGATTTCTTTTAGAGTTTGTTACACATGCAATGTGCAAGGGCCATTTTGGACAAATGTTTCAGCAGAATTTAGTTTTGCTTTTAGTGTCTGTTGTGTTGAGACCCCTCAGGAGTCATGTCCTTTCTTCCTTGGCTGAATTCAGCCAGCTCCCAGCTCCCCTTCTGCTTCTCTTTCATTTGCATATGTATCATTGTGAAACTCAGTTTCCCCTCTCTCTTCCTGCCTTTCTCCTTACCGTGGTCCCTCTGCCTTCCCAGGGACCTTCTGGTGTCAGCACCACATTGCCCAACAAGTGATGGCATCAGCCTGCAGGGCTGAAGGAGAACTTTTGTTGTTCATCTCTGCTGACCCTGGTAATGTCAGCTTTACTTATGCTTTTCCCACAAACATCTGACAGAATTTTAAATTTTCCCACAACAGACACTCAGCAGGAATTGAAGGTCACCTGCTCCAATGCTTAAACACCTGCAGGTTTATGGAAATGGTGTCCAGTGAGCACAACTACAAATGACTGGACATCTCTGGACCATGTCTTTTATCTTCTTCCCCAGGCCTTGCACGTCTCTGATCTGATATTTTTTGCTTTAGCAGAAGAGCTCCTCAGGACAGCAGCCCCATGTGACATTGGGAGCAGTGTCACAGACTTCATGCCCTCATGTGTTCTGGGGAGGACAAAAATCCCATTTCCTGGTGGATTTTGAAATTGTGCCAGAGCAAATCCAGGAGATGTCAGAGTTCTCTGCAGTGGAAATTAAAAAAGTAATACCCTTTCAGGTAGTTCAAAGCAGTTCCCTTTTAACAAACAGAGACGTCATGCCTCAATTTTCCTTGATTTTGTGTCATATTTATAGCATATAATATAATGAAAAAAATAAATGGAAAGTAATTTCAAAATGAAAACCAAAAATGTTTCACTTTCAAAATGCTGAAACAGGGCATTTCATCCATTTCAAAACTATGCTTTAAATCTTTTTTTTTTCCCAAGCTAAGAAATGAATTGAAAACAACCCTCATCTGCAGAACTTTTCAGTTTCAACAAATTGACAATTTTCAGTAGAATTTTCTTTAAAAAGATCCAAGGATCTTAAACATTAATTTGTTGTTAGGCCTCAGAGCACTTCTGAGAGGTAGTTAAGTGTTATGATCCTCATTTTGCAGAAAGAGAATCTGACTCATAAAGAAACGTAAAATGCAATTGAGTTCCCACTTACTTCAGTGGAAGAATTGATGTGCCCAAGGTCAGAGAGAAAGTCAATAGTAGAGCTGGAGGAAAAAAACCTGGAGTTTTGAAACCAGTGCCTTTTCTGCACCCAGCAGACAGCCCTCCCTTGCAGAGTGATCAAAGCCCAAAGTCAGTAATGCCTGTTCTACTAAAACCGATCCTTGAGCTGGAAGGCAAAGTGGAAACCAGCCCAAAACAGGCAAGAGCCTTCCTTCTCAGAGGTGTTTGGAGCCATGATTCAGCTGCTGTGGGCTGGATCCCATTTGGTGCCCAGCTTCCACAGGAGGTGGACTGAGCCCTTGGAACTCTGGTGGTTTAACTCGTGGTTATTGGTTTCTGCACCAGACCAGTTTCTCTTCCCTGCTCATGCTTCAGGAGGAAAGAAAAGAACAAAGCTGTCACATTTTATTGCAAATTGAATAACTCCTTTCTGAATTAACTTTAAAATTTATAGAGCTAAAGTATAAGAATGTACCTGGAATTGAAAACCAATATATTAGTGTGCACAGCTGCTGCACACGAGCTTTTAAGATATCATCAGTCCCTACATGCTACTGTGCTTTACAGACACAGCTGTTAAATCTCTTCCCAGCCTGGACTGATGCACCTTGTGTGTGGTGACACAAATCCACCCCCTCTTCCTGTGCCTCCACCTTTTCCTCCACAGGGACCCCACCCCACAAACCCCCTGGTGCTGGTTTTCCTGCCAAAGGAGGGACATGGGCTTGCACACACCAGGGTCCTGCAGAGGCAGCGAGAGACACTCTCTTCAGGAGAGAGACACAGGGAGGAAGGGATTTTGTTTGCCCTGCCTGTATGTAGTTTTTTATTTGATTCTGTGCTTCCCTGACAGCCCTGCACCAGCTCCTCTCCAGGCAGTGCTGTGCAGACAGGGTGGCAGCTCAGCCCTGCTGCACATACCTGCTCCTGCTCTGAAACTGGTCACAGGTTGCTGCAACGAAGACACATTCTGTGCTCTCCCTCCCCCCTCCCACATCATTTGGATTCACATAATCAAGCGTCTTGCAGCTGAAATTGCTCATAGAAAAATAATTTTAAATTGGTTCATTAATGCTCATTTGTGCAGAATTCTTAAATATGTTAAGAACATGAGAGCGAAAGAGAAAGGATCTGAGTGAGAGTAGGAGGATGTTGAAAGCAACTTTCCTGTAATTGTAAAATCTTGTGTCTAAATATGTTTAGACAATGTGAAAAGTCAATTTAAGAAGCTAGGATACATAGAACCATAGCAAGGGGGGAGATATCTGAGAGAGTGCAGACATCCCATACTTGAGCTTTTGAATTTCCCTGGGTGGTACAAGATTCTGATTTGGTGCTAAACAGAACAGTCAGAAGTTGCAGTTTGCAACTGGAGAAAAGGGATGAGAATTGTGCTTCTCATAATTCACACCCACCCCCATCTCTGTTTGGCACAAGAGAGGGCAAAATACCAGCTAGTCACTGCTCAAATTGTGCTGAATTGCACAAGCTGGGGATCTTTGCATCACATAAGGTCAGTGGATCGGTGCTGTTGCATATCAGCAGAGGACCTGGCCCTGGAAATGCATCAGCAGAGAGGTGTTAACCACTGTGGCAGCTGAAGATGAGCTGCTATGGCTAGAGTCCATCCCATCCAGTTGTTCTCTTATTCGACATCAAAATTTACCAGCAATTCAGCGAGTGCAGAATACTATCCCTGATGGAGGCTATATACTCCTTGGAAAGAATAAAACTGCTGAAACACATCTAATTGTCCAGTATCCTAACAAAGAGGTGCTCTGGCAATTACTTCCTGAGTTAGCCACTGATCAACTTACACCGTGAAGCATGAGGATTGATAGCTCCTGTAATTTTATTTAATAAAGATCAATTTAAATAGTCTGCCTTAAAAACAAAAGGAAGGTTAATGAAGGTAGAGTCTTAAATTATATAGATCACAGCTCTGATTTTCATGCTAACAGAAAACAGATCAATGGAAACTGTGCAGTATAATTGGAAATGTAAGAAAACTGAAAACAGCCATACTGTGGAAAAGGTAATAAATACTGCTGGCAGACTGGAACAGGGGCTATCAGAGGAGGCTAATACTGAACACAAAAAGATGAACAAAAGTCTTGCTGGGAAAGAGGCAGGAGAGGTCAGACTGCAATTCAATCAATGGGCAGCGTGGGCTCTCCTGTATTACTTGGCCAAGTCCTATCAGGAGCTGTAGTGCACCAGAGTCTGGATCAGACCTGATTTGCCATTCGAGCAGCGAACCTCTGAAAATAAAACACACACATCTTCCCAGAACATCAGAGGCAGGCTGAGGAGCCCTCTCTCTCCCGACAGAATTGTGTTCCCAGGACAGAAAGCCCTGGCACTGACAGGCTCTGGGGAGGAGAAGCAGAGCAGCCCCGAGGGGGTGAGGAGCTGCGCAGGGCTGTGCTCCCTCCTGTAAAGTGTGTGAGGCTGGCGGCAGCACTGCAGCTAATGTCCCTCCCTGGTGGCTGCTCAGACATGGAAAGTGCCCTGGCACTAAGGGGACATGTGGGTGTCAGGATGGAGCAAAGCCCAGCAGGGCTTTGGCACACCATGAGCTCCTGCCTGAGGGGGAATATTCCTGCCTGCAGCTCATGGGGTGCCTCCTTAGCAGTGTGCAGAGCCATTGATCTGACTGCACACTCAGGAACAGGAACCACTCTTATGTTTCATCCTGTGCTTTGTTTCTCCCTCTTCAAGGACGTGCCCGTAATAGTTTAAGCCATCCTGCCCTGAAAAGTAGAAGAACAGTGCTGGCTAATTACTAATCAAATGAGCTTTCTGTCTGTCTGATGAACTGGGCAAAGCATATATTTTCTGGCTTGTGGAGAAATCTCATAGTGAATTGGACTGTAATATTCATTACAATTGGTCTTTGGAGAGCTTGGAAAAGTCCTTTAAAGTCTCATCAAAGCAATCCACTATATAGAGATGATTGTCCCATTTTGTATTAGCAGACACCTAAATAAATGCCTTCATAAAATGAGAAATTGTCTTTATCAAGGGGATCACTGGAGTGCCAGGTACTAGGGTGTTTCTAGCTTTTATTTTTTTTTTTGTGATGGAGACATAAATCAGCATGGGCAAACTTCAAAAAGGTTAATGGCTTAGAAGAGCATAGCATGTGGTATGGCTATCTCCCTGGCCTCAAGGCAGGAAATAGCATGGGATCAAACCTTCCTATTAGTATTTAATCATAGACAACCCACACCTGACTGTTTGAAAATCAAGCAGACTCTTAATGCTCAATCATGTATTTTCTGATCACGGCAATCAGTCATAGATCAAGTTTAGGCACAGTATTTGGGTTTGTTCTAATTTTATCTGCAGTAGATGCTCAAGAGTTCCTCTGTTCCACACGTACACCAACAGCCTCGCTCTTTACTGAATGCCACTGAAGCTCAGGGCTGGGTTCCCTCTGCAGATGGGTACCCACATGAGGGACTTTCTTTGTCTCTTTACTGTCTCTGACGTGTAATATGAAAAACTCAGTAGTCACCACTCCACAAACCCTGAGTATCTTTTGTGTGTTAGCCATCCACAATATCCCCCCCTGCCCTTGCAGGACGGGTAGCCAAAACTTGAAATGAAACTCAATAAATGCTAGTTACACCACTCTACTGCAGCTGCAGAAATACTGCTTCATCTTTTTACTGGTTGTGGATGTTGATAAAGAATGCAGATGTTTCCAAAGTACTGAGACAAGCTCAAAACACAGCTGCCTTTGGAGCTTGACTCTACCATCACTTGCTGTTCAAGGACTGTCCAGACTTCAGTTCTGGGATGTAAACTTCCTCAGAACATCCTGCTCTTTTATTTCAAGGAAAAAGAAATTCACATCTGAGGTAAGAAAGATTGTGTCTTTCCCCTCCCTGCTTGTTCTGATTAAATCTCATTAAGTGCTTTTCTGCCTCTTGTTTTAATTTTAAAAGTCATAATCCCCCAAACTGTATGCAAGCAGCCTAGAAATGCCTCCTCAGCCTGGCTGCCTTTGCTGTCAGGGGAGAGAAATGAGCATCTGCAGAGCAGAGTCAACACCTAGAATCACAGAAAACTAGTGGAAAAGCCAGAAAGTGGGGAATTCTCTTCCGCTTGCTTTAGTCAGTAACAAAGGGCTCTGCATTGTATCACCTTCACTTAGAATAGTCCTATTCTTATCTGCTGGCTGTTTTCCCACTGCTAGGCAGCTGGGTTTTTCAGGAAACAAAACATAAGCATGCAACCACAGGAGGATTTTGCCTTGTTCTATGGGATTCAGCTAAAAGTTGTCTGTACCAAATCTTGACACAATTGCACTCCTTCAATCTATAGAAGCACCTCAAAGTGCTACTCCTCTCTAAGAGGGTACCCAAGAAGGACAATATAGATATCCTTAAAAAAAAATTAAATGCACATTGACAGGTACACACACACACATTGATGTAGATATAGATATTCCTTTAGATCTGTAGATCTGAGAGATTCTACCACTTTTTCTGGCAGAACCATACAGTCTAAAAGATCTGCTTCAGTTTGGTTGGCTCAACACCTCTCAAGCCTGAATAAATCAATGGCAATAAGTACATTAAAGTGAAAAGAGTTATTCCAGTGCTAAGCAGTGCAAAAACAGTGCAAGCCAACTCGTTCTAATACATCTCTGTCTGCTGTCCAGGCATTATATCTTTTAAATGGGTGAATCCTAATGGCTTTAATCCTTTCTGACTTCCAGCACTGCACTCTTCAGCAGTGGAGGAATGGGGTAGGGGGAATTCAGGATTTGGGCTGCCAGCCAGAAGCATGTCCCACTCCTAAGCCAGTGTGTACCTCTGTTTTCTCTGGCATGCTGCTGCCACTTGTGGCCTCTCAGAGCATCTGAAAAGATTCCTATTATTATCTACTCAGTGTTTATTCTTTCCCAATACCAGCAGATGGTCAAGTGTCACCCTCTAGCCCTCTCTTTTCTACTGCTGTATGTTTCTGATAGTTGGCACAACTTCTCCAGAATATGTTCTGGAAACTTTCAGCATTTAACTTTCTCAGCCTGTCACCTGGTTTTGTCCCTTCAGAGCCATAAAAGGAAATGATTGCTTGAGGGGCAGAGCTACATATATCATCCAGAGTGTGTCATGGTTAGGTGGATGTAGTGAAAAAAAATTTATCTATGTGGAGGAGGGCTGTCTTTCAACACATCCATTTGCCAGAGGAAAAAAAATATGGCAGTTTGGCTTCTGAAAAAAAAGGAGGAGGAAAAGAAGCTAATTAGCTGTATAAGTCAGCTCTGAAAAAAGTAAATAAAGAAATAAAGCAGTTAATGCTTGGATGCACTTTAAATCCCAAGGCTGCTTCCTTGCTCTCACATGTATGTGTTTAATAATGCACAAGCTCCTCACTCGCTGTGTTCTTGCGCTACACTCCAAACTCTGGGGGAGTCAGAGGACACAGCATCTCACCTGAGACCATGCAGTGGCCCTGGAAAACTCCACAGGAACAAGCCTGAACCTTGTTAGAAAAGCCCAGCAGAATAGAGAAACACCAAACTTCCAAATTAGGCCATCTCTGTCCCTCTCTAATCCACATGCCCCTCTCTGCACTGACAAATATTTGATTACCTAACTAATTTGCAGTGATAGTCCATGCTGAAATGTGCTTTTCCATCACATTTCCCTCTATTAATAATCAGCTGGCCTGGGAGATCACTCGCTGTTTGCAATGCAGTGATAAGTGCATATTCTGGACAAACAGCTTGTTAAGAAAGACTTTTAGGTCTGGCCTTGTTGCTAGGAAACTGGAAAAGCTACTGGAAAGCTGCTTGAATGTGATGGAGTGTATTGCTGGCAATCAGTGTCACTTGCCCTCGGTGATAGCCTGCAGCCTTTAAAAATACTGAAACATTGTCCAATGCCACCACATTCATACAAGATGTTGGGGGGACATGCAGTTCATTAAGTGGCCCATGTTTGCATGTTTGGAGCTCAGGAGCCCAGTAAATACCATGGTTAAAAGGCACTGGAGGAATGTTTAAGACAAAGTAGGTTATGTGTGTTGCTGGCCTGGCTCATGAGAAGCCAAGGTTGATCAAGGTGTGAGTTTGCAGCAGGATGGTAGAAATCTCTCAAGCACTTTTGCAATACTGGCAAGAGCCCCTCAGGGCCACATCCTGTTTGGATTTGGTTCCTAGTTGGGAAGTTATTTTGGCAGCTCTCCTCACCTGGAGTCACAGTATTCCCCATTTATACATTTCCAGGTCCTTCTCTATAGGATGCATATATACCTTAATCTTCTTACTCTGCGCCTTATTAAGCCAAATAAATCCCCAGAGTAATTCCAATTGTCCAGAGACACATTCTGGTGTGGCACTGGTACTATGAGAGAACATGGGAATGAAAACTTCAATGTGCCTTGAGAGGGCATTGGGGGAAACTGGGAGCACATCAAGCAGCATCCCCAGCCACGAGTGCTCAGGACAGCCTGGAGGATGTGAACACCATGGATCCCCCCCCGAGCCCAGCACAGCCCTTGGAGCAAGAGCTGCTGCAGCAGAGGAGGCAGAGCCCTCGACACTGTCTGAGCCATCAGGTGTCGATTGGGGTTTTGTGCAAGAGCCCTTTTTGTCCTCTATGCCAGCCTGCTTCCCTGCAAAGTGAGCAAAGGAACTTTTCATTGCAATTTTCCCACGTCTCTGGAAACCTTCCTTGCCCAGAATTTAGGTTATGGCTATTTTTTCTTGCCTTTCTCTAATACCTCATACTCTCCAGGACTTTCCCTTCACAGGAGCTGCCAGGTGGCTCTGAAGTGCTGCTCCTTTCTTTGCTAACCAAGAGAGAAGTACAACTGAAAATAAAAGCCTACAGTTTCCACATGGAGGATCAGCATTTTTTCAGTTGCAGTGCTTCAGATTGTTAACCAATAACACTATTTTAGATATTCAAATGCTTTATGATAGGGACTGGCATGACCAGAGGATTTCTTTCCAGTGCCAAGACCATAATCTGTGATTTAATTAAAAAGTGATTTTTCAGCCATTCCTACTTTGGGGATCCTGACAACTTCTCAAGTGGAGTTCTTTGGACACTTCTTCCCCACCTCAAGATTCAAAAACTGCAGCTCAACACCTCAGAACTAAAGGATCACTCCATAACAGCCACCCAAAACTGATGACAACCTTCTGAGGGTGGAAAACACACTGTATACATCAGCAGATAAAACTTCATATGGATTCTTCCCCCACCGACATGGGGGAAGGCACTGCACCCACCCAGGCTGCCTCTGCTCCCTCTGTGGCTTCTGGCACAAAACTTGGAGCTCAGTGTTATGAGCTCCCCTCCCTTGAATGAAGTTAAGGCTTTATTGCTTATTCTGAGGAAATGAAAACAAAACACAGGTGCCATGCAGTAAAAGGAGATATGAGGAGGGAAAATGTGGGATTCAAGGGTGCAATAAAAGTGTTTATAGTTGTGCTGTCTGCTCTTAGGACTGAACATCAACAAAGACATAGCGCAAGGGGAGGCAGGAGAGACCAGGATGATAACAAATACTTGAGGTGATCCAACATCACCACTGAAAGGTAATCAGCTGCGGTTAAGCAGAACAAGGGATGTAAATCCACGTGGTTTTTTACTCAGAATCATACTCATGCAAATGTAATAGACCTCTCTGTCACCTTCCAAGCTTTGCCTAGAAGAACTCTCTCGCTCAAGGTCAAATTTACCCTTACAAAAGTTGTGAATTGAAGACTTGCATGAAGGGAAACTGCAGATGCCCTGAAGGACTTCAGTAATTTGTTTCGGTGGTCCTCTGGAAAATTCACGTAAAAAGATGTCATTATTTCAGGGCAAGAAGGGAGTGCACAGCTCCTTCTCCCAATGGTTTGTGATCTGAGAGGCCACTGCCTCCCTAGCCCCGTGCTGATACTGTGGAGGGACAATATCAAATGTGTAATTTCATCAGGGGTCTCACCTCACCCAGATAAACAACCTACTTGAAACATATTCCTGGCTGTGTTGCCCATGTGCCTCCAGCCATCCTTCTGTTTAACACAGATGTGTTTGAACTGAAATAAAACTGCCAGGATTCACTCTGCTGCCTTATCTCTGCTAGTGGCCAAGCTTTCCTTTACCATGGAATCTGGGAACTCAGTGGTCATTAATAGACCCTGTCCCTACAATGGCCCTAAAGGGAGGTTGGGCAATACCAAGCCATTGCATGGATTGGGCACATAGGCACAGATTTATCCCCTTCCCAGGCTCAGGCAGAAAGCTGACTTCTCTCTGAAGGCTGGTATTCAAAATACTTGAGTATTATCTTCTTTTAAAACGTTGTATCCTACAGAGACCTTGCACAGCCAGGAGGGGAAGGGTGGGAGCAGAGAGCACGGAAGAGCCAAAAAGATGATTCTCACCATACACTTTAGTGCTGGAAGCAGTGGCTTTAAAATCTGTCCTCTTTCCACCTCCAACACTCCAAACTATGGAAAATCAAGGATTCTTTAGGTAACAGGGACACTGTGGGGGCTTGCCTGCCCTTGTAATTATCCAGCTCCTTCTGCCAGTCACAGCAGGAGACAGCTGGTGGTCCCACAGCAGAGCTGGCACCACCGTGGCTCACGTTTCCCCACACACCCTGTCCTGCTCAGCAGTTTTTCCATGAACTTATCTGAGCAGCTCTTCATGCTTTGTGCTGTGAAGATCAAAGATGAGGTGTCCAGAATAAAAAGCTCACAGTTACCATGAGGCCTCTCTCAACATGCTGGGAATAGAAATGTGGCAATCAGACTTGGGGATGAAATCATATTGGACATGCTGGCTTAATCTCTAAAATATGAAATTGTATGGAAAGAATTACAGCTAAAAAGCATTTTACATTGCAGAAAGCTGCTCTGACCCATGCTGGATCAGGAAAGCGGAGGAGAAGAGGGGGAAAAAAGCCTGTGGGGTGCAAAAGATTATAGCCAGTTGAGTTAGAAAAACATATCTATCATCAAATTAATAGTCTCCTGCTCCTGTACTATGGAACATGATTCTGTTTGAAAAAGAAAGGTCTGAGATGGCTTATGTCAACGCTCAGGATCAGATTATTTGCTATTTGCAAATATCTGGATGTTACTTGCAAATCCTCCCCAAAGCTTCATGTATTTTAGGCCAATGCATGTATTCATTTCACAGTCAGGTGTAGGTGGGGTACACAGCAGCACTGAGTTGGCTGCTCTCCCAATACACCTTTATTTAGCCAGGCCACAAGGGAGCAGAAACAACAGGCCATGGATAGGCTGCTGCAAGAGATAAATTACAAGTAGAATAAATGAAGAAACATGCAATTTGTGGGTTCCTTGTTGAAAAACATCTGCAATTCAATGAATATTTTCCAATGCACATCCAAGAACAGATTCTTACACTCCCGTACCCTGGGTTGCAAAGCAACACAAAAAGTTTGAGAAGTTTTGTGTTGCTTCCCTGTCATCATGAAGAGAAGACTGGTGTGATAATGACAGTGAACAATGCCATACTTGGTGGCACACCTTGAATTTCTTCATTAACACAAAATCAAGGCAGATTGCTGTAACAATGTTTTAACTGCATCTTCACTGTCTGGCAAAATTTTCAAACTCAGAGATTAGAGAGCCCTTACACTCAGCAGCAGAACTTTGCTCACTTCATAGCTCAGCGTTGTGTCAAGCAGTAAAAATAAGCAAATATTAGTGCTCCTTGCTTTCAGGGTCAGAGCTGGTTTTGGATGTCACATCCAGACAGATTTTTCCTGCAATACTTATAAGCTATGTAAACACCTCCACATGGCAGGTTTTGGAATAAGGTCTCTTTGGTGCATGCCCAAGCCTGGCCTAGGAGGGCTGGATGGAGCCTTTGGGCAGGAGGAGCAGCACAGGAGGGAGGGCTGGGCTTTGTACCTTTGGTGTCTCACTTTTCCCCCAGTGCTGATTTCTGATCACAGAGTGATTTCCCATCCCATCCCCATCTTCTACTGTGCTGAAGCAAACACCCACCAGCCTGTGGGACCCTCCCAGCCATGCCCATCCCTGCTATTCATTAGCACAGCTTCTGTCCCCTTCCCACTGAAAATCCTGCTTGGCCAGCTGGGAGCCCACCTGCTTTCAGATCCTGAAGCCCCAGCCTGCCTGATTACCCCCAAAACCAGCCCCATTAAACTCCTGGCTGAGAGGAAGCTGGCTCAGAGACACTCACCAGGCTCAGCAGGAAGCCAACTTTATTAACAAGGAGCAGGAAGCAACGAGTGTCAGAATATCTCTGCACTTGCAGTACCTGGAGGGAACATTATCACTTATCAGCCTAATATTTCACTGCTCTCTTCCTTTCACAGGCTCTTGATCCCTTCTCCTCACACAACAGCCTAAACACACTAACTAGGCAATTGGAAAAATATGCCAAAAAACGTTTATAATTTGGATGAATTTTCAGGGTTTTTCTGACAAGCCTGGTGAGAAGAAAAGAAAGAAAACAAAGGTAAACAGTAAGTGAAACACATTTGGGCTAAAAGCTGTGTATTAGGTCAAAAAAGAACAAATCTCTGCAGGATCCCAGGGGGAGATTATATTTTATTGGTGTTTTTATGTACAAAGGGAAAGGTTAATCGAAGGTCTGAGCAGAAAGGTTCATAGAAAATTGTCATCTGTTTGTGTTTTCTTTTTGAAGTAATAGTTTGCAGGACCCAAGGGAGGAGGTAAACCAGTAAAGGCCAGAGGTAAATTGAAGGTGGAACAGTTTGGAAGAACTTTGACAAAACCACGTAAAACTGAGAATGCAGATTTGTCAAGACTGAAGTGCATTCCTGAATTATGCAAATTTTTGCCCAATTTTAGTTATGGAAAAAAGAATACAGGAAGGCATGACTGTTTACATTGGGAATAACAGATTTTTATTTTTCTTCTCCAAATGAATTTTCAATGAGATCAGTTTTTCTAATTGAAATTACCTAACAGGTTGTCCATAAAATATCAATGAATTTCAGAACAAAAAGTGCTGGTCCAGAAAGCTTAAGTTAATCCTGAAGGAATCCCTGTGGAATGTTTTCTTTTGCAAAGAATGATGTAGTTTTCCATGGTTGTTTTTAAGCCAGACTGGAAGCACAGCTGAAAAAAGATGATGCTGGGCAAGGCTCAATTTCCATCACTTGTCCAGTGATGGTCTCTGTGTGCAGCAAGACAGGAGGAGGCAGCTGCTGGCTCTGAGCTCCCCTCCAGTCCAGTCTCAAGAGCAAATGACTCTCATGTCAAAGGGCTTGATTAATTTTGATTTATGTTTTATTTACCATAAAGTTTGTTGTACTGATCAGACCAGAGGTCCTCTTAGCATAACATTCAGTCCCAGCAGTGGCTAACAGAATGGATTTTTTCAAGGTAGGTAGATAAAAACCAATTTCTGGAGAAAATGATTTTTCCTATCATGTCAGCTCAGCCTGGCAATCAGCCCTTTAGGAATTCCAAGGCCAGGTTGGACAGGGCTCCAAGAAAGCTGGGCTGGTGGAAGGTGTCCTTGCCCATGGCTGGGATTGGAGTGAGATGGTTTTAAGGTATCTTCCAGACCAAACCATTTTATGGTTCTCTGATTCTTGTTTCATTGTGTTGCACGTTATTTAAAAATTGGGATGTAATAGAGAGCCATCAGCCAATGCAGACATCCTGCTGGGCTCTGAGGATTTCTGTGCTGAGGAGGAGCAGTTTGGGCAGCCTGAGCACGCTGCTGCTGGGTGTGCAGAGCATTCCCAAGACTGACAGCAGATCCCTTGGGCTGAACATGAGGGCAGGAGCAAAGCAAGCTGCAGAGCATCTCTTCCCTTCCCAGGGCAGAGCAGGGGAGGGCAGGGAGGCTGTGTCACAGCCCACGGGAGAAGGCTGCTGCCCTCTCCAAGCCCAGCAGATCATGGTCCCCTCCCAGGCCTCAAATGTGAGGAACGTAATGAACACAAAAACTATTTCTGAAGTACCAGAATTCCTCAGTGATCCTTAGTGCTGAACTACATCTCTCTCTCAGAGTTTATGAAGCAGATTTCATTGTAGGCTGGGGAAACCAGTGCTCCCATTTTTCTCCCTGGGATGTGCTTTATACTTAACCTGCCTTAAATCAATAGTCAAGCTTCAAACTCTTCTTGCTGTACAGTTTCCTCCTCACACAAATATCTTAAGCCTAGAATTGCAGCAAGATGCTCAGGAAAATGAATTCCTTGGTCAGGCAGCATTTCCTGAGGGTCTGCAAGCAGGGCTGTTTGTGCTCATGTTTGACAAAGGCATGTGCATGGAGCAAGTTAACAATTAATCTTAGAAATTAGAGAGAAGCCTTAAGAAGATCTGCTTTCAGTGAACTTAAGGGTATGACTTGCCAATTCATCATGATGGTGTTCCCTGTGAATGGAAGCTGTACTCTGTGTTTCTAAGATGTTTCATGCAATTTTCCAGGATATTGTGTCATATCAGCTGAAATTCAACATTATGCAGCTCTTAAGCAGCACAATTTGACACTTCAGCTTTAAAGAAAGTAGCATTCTACTCTTTGGGTTTTTCTAATCCTGACACTTGCCAATAAATCAGGGCAAGGAGGTTTGACCAAACTGTAGCTACAGCAGCCTGCTCCTGGCTATGTTACTCACCGAGATGTTCAATAGATACTCACATGGAAACAGGATGCTCTTCAATTAGTTGGCAAGCTGCATCAAGAGGAATGGTGAGATGTTGAGCATAGATATTTATCTGATCATTATCAGGAGTACAGGGAGCTGGAAAACTTGTGAGAAATAATGACAGGTTTGCAATTGAGTTCAAACAGAGAACACGTTTCAACGTGAGAACATAACCCCTTTGGTCTTGGAAAGATGGAGAGAATTGCCATGGAGAGATTAGACAGTCTCAATAGGTGGGTAGGTGAGTAGGTAGAAAGAAAGGAATAGAAAGAAATCTGAACAGAAGAAGGAGAGAAATTAGGCTAGTGAAATAAAAGGTGGGTGTAAATGCCATTTCAGGGCTTTTCTCTGTTAGAGCTCAGAGCATTTGAAAAAAAAAATAAAAAAATCAGGGTTTTCTCTTCAAGAAGAGCTGCAAAGACAGGAGGAGAAAAATTTTTTCCCCAAAAGGGCAGTGCTGGAATGAGGAGCAGGATCAGGGCATGCTGGCTGTGTTGCTTGCCCCCACAGTGCTCTGTGAGGACAAAGTTGAGGACATTTTGGGGAAGGGAGAGCTCCACAGGCAAACAGGCAAAATATTTCTTTGTGAAACTGCTCTCTGAGAGCCCAGGATGGTAAAGTAACTCATGTGGAGAGAGAGCAGTGTGGAACTGCCACGGCAGGCTCACTGTGGGAAGATAAGTTGTTGTGCTCCAAGACAGATCATCCCCCAGCTGTCCATTGCACTTTCTGCCTGAACTGCTGCTGTCTGTGGAGAATGTCAAGTCCTTGGGGCCTCGTCTCCCTGCATCTCCCACATGAGATTGAGGGCCTGGCAAGCACCTTCCCAATAAATTATTGTTATTACAAGGAAGGGAACAGGCAGGGAAGAGACTTTTCAGTGATCCTAGCAACATTCTGCCTCCAAAAAGCGCATGTCGTGGGAGAATTTCAAAATGCTTCCAGGATCCGAGAAGGCAGATGCACGTTGGAAACCTTTGAAGGAGATGAATAGCAGGAAGCATCTCTAAAAGACCCACAAAGGCATTACTGCAGAAAAACCAGCTGCAAAATGAGGTAATGACTCTTCAATACTCTCCAATATGCTGGCACAAGTCCTCTGCGTTTCGTCTCGCTATCTATCAATGTAGCATTAGAAGATCTTAAAGTGTTTACAAGTGGATGCAGGGTTGGTCTGCTGGCCCCGGGGGGATGCTGACCCCTCTTTCCAGAGGAGGCATGACAAGGCAAAGGTCACCCTTCTCTGTGCACTCAATTACAAAGGAACCAGACCCCACTGCGGTTTTTTCCCCGAGAGTCCCCTCCTGGGTACTCACTCTGAAATTGTCTCCTACCACATATTTCTTTCTCTTCGGATATTAAAAAATAATTCGAGGCAAAAGAAAGGAGCAGAGAGAGGCTGGGGGAGGAGGAGAGATGATGGGGAAGCCCTGTCCCTCAAGAGCTGAACAGCAAGTACAGAAGCATTGCAGCTGAGTGCACAGGTGACATCTGATTTGTGCAGGACCTGAGCTGGCTCTCCCAGTGCAGCACAGCCAGGCAGTGCTGTCACATCCTGCTCCTTCCCTGCCCCACTGCATGGGGCGACAGCCTGATGGCGTCCAGGGCAAGATAGGGCCCTCTGGAAAGGAAACTTCGGGAAAACAAGCTTCTGAGGGGATCCAAGAGCCTCTTCTTTGTCTGAAAGGGAGCTTTCTGCATGCAGGCAGCAGCAGAATAGATGGAGACCTGTCAGAAAGTGATGCATAGGCAGCTAAGTGAAGCTCAAGCATTCATAAAGAAACAATGTTATCAAAGATGAATAGCTTGAAAACTGCTTTTAGGAACATTTACACAGGGTTTCACCTCCTGGCAACACAGAAACGTCAATGCTGCTCGGGCTGACTCATAGCAGAGCAGGAGAGCTCTGCAGAAGCCTCCTGCTCTCCTTTTTCTTCCGCACCAAGGTCTGTGCAGAGGTGTGTGTGTGTGCAGGGTGGGGGTGCTGCACTGAGGAATCACCCGGAATTGGCTCAGAGAGGAGCTGTTTTCAGAGTCCTTGCCATGCTTTATTAGTGTGGAAATTCAATAATCTCATTAATTACAGAAAAATAATGTAAGGTGGATCTGCTGGGCCCCTGCACAATTTGAGCTCTCCTTCTGTGGGTAATTGCCAATGACATGTCTGAGAGAAATATCACAATGATACATAACAAAGGGCAGCGCAGCTTTACAGCATAGATCTTGTTGCTATGGGAACTTGTCTTTGCTCCTATCCCAGAGCTAGATGATTTATGTATGTGCAAGAGTTCCTTTATTTTAGGGCTTTGCAAAAGAGAAAAAACCCTATCAGATCTCTCTCCACATCTATCCATCCGGTTATCTATCCAGTTATCTAATAATTCTTTCTTTATTATAATTACCTGTCTATTATAATCTTTATCCATGGCCTCATTCTTCCAAATATTCTACTCTCTATCTACATTTGGGGACCAAGATACAAGACAAGCTGAGGGAGGGAAAAAACCGTGGACATCAGTTCCTCATTGTGCGTGCTGCCTGGACGTGAGTGCTGTTCAGAAGCAGAGACAAAGCAGCCACGAGCCTCTCCTGCCCCAGTGGTGCTCTCTGTGCCCACATGCAGCAGCAGGACAAAAGCACCTCCCTCATCCCTGGGGCTTTAAGGGAATGGTGGAGCAAGGAAAAGCCTCAGATCTCACTCCTTGTGAATGGTAAGAGACCACAAGGGTCACCCACAGCTGTGCTGGGTATTGAAGGTGGAGCTCTGGGAGGAAATGCTCAAAGTCCTTAAATAACTCCTCAAAAGACTGAAGTTGGAGCATAACTCCCATTAACTTTGGTCTGTTCATCCCAGGTGGTGAGAAGATTGGCTAGAAGGTGAAAATGCAATATTTTAATTCAGAAGCAGGCACCTTTGGCTGCAGTTCTTTGCTGTCTTTGCATTTCATAATTTGTTAGGCATTTCCTAACAAGCTCTTGGGTCCAGATTTACCTGAGATTAATAGGAGATCTTTTTTTCTCTGGTAGGATTCTGTTAGGGTCATTGGTTGCTCCAGGGGGACCATGTAAATTACCTGTGCATCAATAAGAAACTACTGAAAGGTTCATGCTCAAAAATTAGTATCTTGCAGTCTCAGGAGACCCATCAAAGAAGGTGTTCAAATTCTGGTGCACACACAGGTTTAGAGACACAAAGCTGGTCCTGGCAGCTTCTACCTCTGAATTTATTTAATTCCACATTGTCTCCAGTGTTATGAAGCTGCTTTAAACATGTGCATATGTTTTTGTAGGGTATTTAAATGTAAAAATTTGCAAGTTCAAGGTATGACAGAGGCAACCTGGCCAGCAGCCATGTTCAGGTCCAGGTTCATCTTTAAATCAATCCAAACAAGAGCCTGAGAAGCCACCTGACACTTCTGTTAAATCACAACAGTATGTAAAATGCAAGCTTGCTCTGATTTTGCCACATGCTGTAGCATTTCTCAAGGCTATTATTTTACTGGGAGAGTGAACATGATGCCCATGACTTTGTTCACTCAATGGCTGGAAACAATCTCCTTCTTCTATAATGCATCAGAAAGTCAGGGCTTTAACTTTGCAAGGAAAAAAAATAACCACGCGAACCACTTGATCTTGAAAAGAAAGAAAGTGAAATTCCATATTTATGAGAGTTCTCTTTCAGCCTGGAAATTCACTGATCAGTGAAACCTCACTTTGCAAGTTCAGGGAGCTGATTACACTCCTGATCTAATCAGTTCCTTGCTGCATGGAAGCCTCCTCCACAGAGAGCTCCTGCTTGACATTCCTTCCCCCCAGCCCCGTTGCGGCTGAGCCGTGGCTCTGCTGAAGTGCTGAATCACGAGATGGAAATTGCCTGTGAGGGTCCCACTAATAAGACAAGCCTTGTGGCGTTGGAAGCACTCTTGCTCTGTAATTTCTCAGGTCCTCATGACGTGGGTGGCACACTTGCAGGATCTCTGTCCTAATTCATGTCAAAGATAAAAGCTAATCCTTTGGCACAACTGATCAGCTCTTCATACCAGGGCTCCTGATCCACCACGAGTCTGTGGCCAAGAGCAGCAGCTCCCTCCTCCCCAGCTCCCTCCCTCACCCTGAGTTTCAATTCCTTAAAGCTAATCAATATCCTTATTAATGTTCCAAAATCAATTATCCTAATAAAGCCTGGAGGGAGCTGAAGGGTTGCTATTCAGCACTCACCTTTTATTATCCTGACTGTTTATTTCCCCATTGATAGAACTGTCTGATTTTATGACAGATTACGGGTGAAACTGCAGCACTCAACACTCTTGTCAGCCCTAGAGATATGTTGTGTTATTATTACTATTTCGAGAGCCTTTTGCTTACATTTCCTGCTTGTATGGATGCTTTAGAAAGAGTCCCTGGCCTCGCTCTGCTGGAGTAGGATAGGGAGTGCTGCAGCTCCATGCTGCACATCAAATGGATAATAATCTGTTATATCTATTCAATTATAATATTGCCCCAGACCATGGCACTTTGTTTATGCAGCAGGCAATGCTCTGTGTTCTGCAGCAAGACTGCAAGACACGAGCGGGGTGGATCCCCTCGTGGTCATCCACAGCAAGTTGGGTGAAGGTGCATTCAGAGGCATGATCCCAAAAGCATCAGGGGAGAATGGCATTTCTCCTGCAACTGAACCCCACTACTCCATGCAGAAGTTGTGTCCAGAGCCTGGAAGAAAGTCTGCAGTTTCCTGCAGCATCCCAGGGGCAGGGCAGCTCAGGGCCAGGGGGCAGAGGCAGTGCTCTAGGAGGGAAGAGGCTGGAAATGCTGCTCAGTCTCCTGAGCACGGAATTCTATCCCTATCCCATGTAGCCTGCCGAGCATGGCTACATGTATATTTTAAGGAAATTCAACCACATGTTTTCTATTTCCTTCCGGGGCTTATTGGTCAACCATTTAAGAGTAGAAGAAGAGACTCCAGGTCAGGTTATCCTCCAAGATTGTTCCAGCAAGATGCTGAAGCAGGAAGTGAAAGTCTGTGAATGAAATGAGCCCTTCCTAAGTGCCCTCCTTCACCCTGCATGCAGTGTCCACCCTGGCCAGCAGCCTGTTCTGCTCACCAGCACCCAGGGAGCCTCTGGCCAGCAGAGCTTGGGTGGGAGCACTGGGAATGAGGTCTTTGGTTGTGCAGCCTCTCCCTGGGCTGGGATGCATCTATTCCCTGCCTCCATCTTTAGACTATTAGCTCCCAGAGAAACACCTCTACTTATCTTTGGAAAAAGGTGTGTGAAATGCTTCCCTTACAGTGTTGGAACAGTTGCTGTACCCTGTACAGTAAATCTTTTACCCACGGGATGGCACATGAATGGGGAGATTGACCCTGGAAGGACTGACAGCACAGCAGAGAGAGGCTTTTCTTTCTTGCTGGGGCCAATAAAGAATATGTATCACTTACTTCTTTTCAGTTAACCAGTATTAGATCACACCATCCACACCAGTTGTTAAACTGGTAATGAGACAGGCTCCATTTCAGAGAGATTATCGCTTTATTATGAAGTGAACATTCAGCAGATGTTTTAATTTTAAAGTATTCATTTCACATTATCAAGTTTTCTCTCTATCTTATTTGATTTAATGTTTCTTAAGAGTGATTTGTCTCTCTCTAATGCTCAAGACCAGTGCAGCCCAATTAGGCAAATTGTCTGTATTAAAGAGTTCCTATGGGATTCATAACAGCAATAGGACCTTTTGGGTTTTCTTCTGAAAAAGGTTTCTTCCAAAAAACCCCAGAAAATACATCCTGTGCTAATGATTTCTCTCATCCTAGTCCCCTTTCATCCCAGCCTTTCCTGCCAATATGCCCGTATAGCACAATTCCAGATAAAGCAGAAATGCAGTGAAAAGTGGCATGAAAGCAGCGTCACAAAAAGAAAAAACTTGATTGAAGTTGTGAGCTAGTGAGAGAAATGTGAGCCCATCCGAATCTGAATTAATTAAAGATTTTATTAGCATCTGATGGCACCCCAGGGAAAAGTACTTTTTTTTTTTTAATCCTCTCTGTTTTAAAGGCAAAATACCAAGCAAAAGCATTCAAGGGTCATGCCAAAAAAAAATTGTTTTGAGGGTGACACAGCCATCCTCCAGCTGTGCCAAACATGTATGGTGGTGTAAACAGGGCCAAGCCAGCTGGGTATTTTTCTGTAACAAGGAGCTGGCAGCCTATGCTGATTGTGAGCTCAGCTGAGTGAGAAAATCAAATGCATTATCAAATTTTACTGTTCTTTTTTTAGTTTTAGCAGTGGAAGAGAGCCCTGAGAAGTCTGGATAGGTAAATAGCCCCATGCCTAGGTCACAAAGATCTCCTGCCCCTCTCAGTCTCGCCATGTTTGACTCACTAAGGCAGCCAAGAGGATGAGTCCCCTGCTCTGTCCCATGCTTAGGTACATTGCCTCATGGCATGGGGCTGAAGGTTCTGTGGGTAGAACCTCAGTGATGGAAAAGGGTGTCTGGGATCACTTGAGGTAGCGGAATTCACAGATCAGCAGCCCAAGGAGCAGCGTGCACTGCGAGCTCCATCGGGGTGCGCCGGGAGCAGACACGCTGCCAGGCTGGAGCAGTGCTTGCTGTGAGCTGTGAAACCCCAGCTCCACTCCCTGGACGTGCTCTGCCGAGCCCAGCAGGAAGGAAGCTGATAACTCCCCCTCCCACCCTCCTCTCCCTCCCCTTCCCATCCCTCTCAGAGCCTGCCCTTTGTAACAAGGCATTTTCTTCCCAGGTAGGGAATCGATCCCCCCGACTCCAAGGGCTACGTGCACCACACAGACTGCTGCTCACACATCAGCACTGCTGCTCCTTGCTGGGGCAGTGATACATTAAGGATTACAACAAAAGCAGATCACATATTTTAAGAAAACCAACCTATTCATAATTTATTTTTTCAAATCAGCAAGCTGGCTTTGTGCTGCAAGACTTAGCTGAGTCATTGCATGTCGTGTTCAAAGGTGAGTGCCAGTAGATGTGTCACCAGAGATCTTGCTTAAAATTCTACCATAGTTGTGAGCAATAAGTAGGAGCAAGAGACCTGAAACTGCAGAGGACACTGATTAAAGGTATGGCCTGGTACAAGTCACAGCTGACTGAGACATTTCTTGGGAGACCAACTGAGCATGCAAAGCCTTCATGAGAGACTCAACAGTGGGACCTGTTAGGCAGAATACCAAAAAGTGAGTGGATGCCATGTGGGGTGTGAAAGAGCAAAGGTTTTTTCAGGCAGTGGGCTTTCTGTTAAAGGCAGTTTGGGGAATTGTAAGTGAGGAAGCTCCTAAATGCTGGCCATGTTCTGGGAACCATGTATTCAACCATGCTTTGTAAAGAAATGTTTCTTTGCTTGTCAAAGAAACACTTGGCTCCATTGTCAAAAGCTCCAAAAGAAACCATTCCCAATAGATGGATTACAGGCTCACTTCTTGGGCCAAAGTACAGCAGTAACAGAACCAAGCCATGCCAGCTATTGCCCGTCCCTCAAATTCACCAATTTTAAGCCCAAACAATGATTCATCCAAAAATTTAAACCTCAGCCTTCCTGCTTTGGACACATGTTCCAACAGCAGAGAAGAGGGGACTATGCTATTTCTGAAAGCTCTCCTTTAAAGGTTTTCCCTCAAAATCCCACTCCTGCACTGTGTCTGAGAGCCTTGATCCTTCACATCTGCCATGAGCAATCCTGGCTGGGGTGCAAGGCCCCAGCACCTCACGAGAGAGATGCTGGTAGCAAGTCCCTGTGAAATGTGTTTCCCAGTTGGCCCTGGTGGGTAGGACTTGTGGCAGACACAAAGGGGAGGATTAAAAAGGCTGATCTATTTGAAATGAATAATCCTTATAAAAAAAGGACTTCTTCTAGTCAGGCACAAAGCTGTACCAAACCCATCCTCTTCCCTGGTATCAAAGAAAAAGAGGTAGAGACCTGGGAATTGCTGTGCTGCATTGCATGAACGAAAGGGTCGTATTTCAAAATATAGATTTTTTCAACAAGCCTTTGTGAAGAAAATGGAGGGAAAGAAGGATCCCCATAGAGCCTTGTCCTCAGCCAAACTAACCATCCATTCATGAAATCCACAGCCCAGGCCTTGAAACTGCTGAGAATAAAAACAACGTGATAAAATTTGCTTTTTTGTCAAAGGATCCTGTGAGATTCTGTAGGAGGGAGCAAAGGGTGGAAGAATAAGGAAGAGCCTTGAAGTTAATTATTTTTATTATCATTTGAAAACCACACTTCTGGCTTAAAAACTGTGATCTGTTCAGCACCAATACTGTTGAAATATCATTTTCATTCTTGTTTTTATTATTACTATTTTTTCCACTTTCTATCTTACTTGATTCCTGATTGTTCCCCACTTCAGTAGCCTGGCTTGTTATTCTATTATCTTCCTCAAGAGGCTTTTATGTGGAATATGTAGGAGGAAATGGAGGCTTCAAGGAGGAACTCCTGCAACAAACCCTTTTCCATTATATCTTTACTCAATTTCATGCACTTATTTATTTTACATAATAATACACATGGTATCAGGAGAAGCAGAAGAAAATAATGCAGAAAGAAAGGCCAGAAAAATTAGTTATAGTTCAAGAAGCCTTAAAGTGAATGCCAAGAAATGAGCCTTGGGGTTTTTTTTAACATGCAAGTAGCCAGGGTGGTAAATTACTTGTCATGCTTTTGCTGGACATCTTGATTGCTTCAGTTTCAGCAGGTCTGTGGACTGCATGGAAAAGTAGTTTACAAACAACAGAGCCACATCCTAGCACTTGTCACAGCAGACACTGAGTGAGGTGACCTTGGCAGAAGTGCCTCTCCTCATGCCAGGATGGCTGGGCACATTTAACAGCATTTATTTGGAGTACCAGGGCTGCAGGAAAGTATTCCTGGGGGACAGAGGACTGTTATCCCCATTTTACAGGTTAAAAGTTGAGACAAAAAATAGATTATTTGTTTAATTTGAGGCAAAGCAAGAAACCAGTGGGAGGACTGGGGAGCACCCTCAGTTCCCAGCCCCAGACAGATGGCCAAGCCAGCAGCACCACTGTTCTTTGACTCTGGGCTTCCAGCAACAGAGAAGCATAAAGCGAATTTACTTCTGCATATGAGCAGATGCTGGAGGGGAGATTTGTTTTCCTGTTCTCTTTTTTTTTTTTTGTTTGTTTGTTTTTTTTTTTTGCAGTCCTTGCCTAGCTCTGCTGGAGGCTGAGTAAATGAGATAAAATGCTGAACCAAAGCTGCAACACCCACTGATGCAAATTGTTCTTGGCCAGTGCTCATGGCCACCTTCATTTTCTGCAGAGAAAGGAGTGTCTGGTGTTCAGACACAAGAGACCCATGAGTTTCCTTCAGATCCTGATAATTTTTACCAGCCCAGCTTTTGTGTAACAAGGGAGCAGCCAACCAACAAGTGATTTTCTAAACTTTGAATACAGCCAGCCTCTCAGGAGAGTGTGGAGTACTGTCCTGGCTTCACCCAGAGCTTGGAGGCCTGGTGAGGCTCAGTTGTTCTGAACAGCAAAACTCCTTCTTGCAGAACCAGCTACAAGGCCATCCCTGCGGGATAATGCAACTCTCTTTTATATTCTCAGCTTCGTATTAAATTGCAACACAGACCCCATTGACAGACAAATTAGCCAAGTCAACATTTGAAGGATTCTCACTGCTAATGATCTCTGGTCCATGAAGGCAAGCCTAAAGACTTCAGGCTATACAAAATACTGCAGATGAGGAACCCATCTGTTGATACAGCTGGCATCAATAAGCATTTCTAATGCGGAGTCCAAAAGGATCTGTGTATAAAGTGCACTGCTGCAGAGAGATCATGCAGAAGTCAAGGGCTGTGCTGTTTACCTGAGTCTGGCATTGAAATCTCCCTCAGTCCTCCTCTCAGTACACACAGCCCAGCCTACTGGGACTGAAGAGTCTGCAAATGCACACTTGTTAACACACAAGAGTCCCTCCAGCAGGGACCGCGCTGTGGGGTTGCAGCCGCGTGGAGGGGAACAGCCACACGGGGGAACAGACAATGATGGTAAAAGCAGACCTACCACAGGCAGGAACACAGGAGTAGATCCAGGGCACTGACTTAAGGATATGGGAATCTTCAGGGCAAAAGGTAAAAAAAGGAGTTTGAGCTTTCTCAGAAAACATGTCTCAGACATGTTCAGGGCAAGGAATGGATGAGGAGCGGGGCTGTAAGTCCTTTCCTCCCCAGCTGAGCCTGGGGCACCACCACAGCTGCCAGGCACCTCCTGAGAAGGGATCACAGGAGCTCAGGACCCTGTCCATGGCATGGCTGAGGTGCTAAAGAAATACAGGGAAATGCCTTGCAAAAATGAGCTTGGCTAGCTTGAACTGAATTATAGACCCCAGGAGTAGAGTGAGGCAGACTAAGACAGGAATCAGCTCCTTTGGGTATAATCCAAGGAAACACAGAGATGTGCCAAACCAAAGGGCAAGGTAAGGGCACAGTCAAAATCCAGAGAAGTAAGGGAGATAGCTGGAATCCAAGGAACGAGCTTGTGAAGTCAGGTGGTGGCTGTGGCAAAGAGAAAAAAGAGTCGGGTCTCTAACAAATCTGGAAAAGGCAGACCTTGGATGCTGGATTCCATGGTAATTTGCCTGGGGCAAAACAGTCTTAGGCACATAAGTCAAAAGCAGCACTGTGCCAGCAGCTATTTTAGGCAGTGGAAGTGGTTGGGTAGATGCTGGAAAGCCTTTCTTCTCTGAGCTGGTGCTTTTGTGTGCTTGCTCCTGTTTGACCTGCTCCTATCTGGGACCAGTGAGGCTGTGATACACTCTACGACTGAATCAGGCCCAGCAACATTTACTTGTTCAGTACAGACAAGGGATTTTTGAGGACTGATTAGCAAATATTTGGACAAAGCTTTAAACATCTCAAGGGCTTGGTTTAACTAGGCTTTACACTGTTGTACAGGGATGTACAGGTAAAAAAGGAAGAGTCAGAACATGTTGTCAAACAGGGTCTTAGCTGGGTGGATTAGAGAGCTGGACCTGTCCTCTAATCCAGCCTCATAGGAAGTGTCTGCCATGAAGCTGAAATGTGTGCTAAAGGCCTCACTGTCCAGGTCACAAAGCAGGTTTGCTACACCTTTGGAAAGAGCCAAAGCTTTTTGGAGGCTGCAGAACTTGCATACAGTGAGTCTGGTTCAGAAGTGATGTTGGAGGAGCTGCACCAGGACTTTCTGGTCTCTGTGATGTGAGCACCAACCCCACACAAGCTGCTGCAAACTGGTACCCAGCAGTGGCCCAGGGCTGTGAAGGAGCTGTAATTGCTCATGGTTATATGGTATTTAAGATGTGCAGAAACAGCCGTAAGAAATTTCCAGGCCTCTTCACCATCCTTGTACTGGCCAGACTGGACCTTCTCAGCTCTCACTGAAAGCCTGGTTTCTCCAGCCTTTTTTTGTTCCCTGCTTCCACAGCCTCATTCAGCATTGATCTGAGGAGATCCCCTCCTCCCTGCTTTTCTCCTGGGGCAAAAGCCTCTTGAGGCCTTGCTCAGCCCCCACAGGAGTGCCCATGAGGGACTCATTGCCTTCCCTGGGCACTTCCTTCAGCTCTTACCTGCCCAGGTCCGAGCTACACCTCATCCTCCTTCCCCCCAGTGATCAAACCAACAACGGATGATGCTGAACAAGATGGGAATCCCTCAGGCAGCAACCATCCCAGCTAATTAGGGAATTAATTATCCTTCACCTTCCTTAACAGTGAGGAACCCCTTACTGCCCACTGGTAATTGGGAAAGTGGGAGAGGTTTGATGATAAACAGCAATGTCTGTATCTTAAAGCAGAAATTATCACAATAAAAGAGACAGTGGTTGCCTTCCAGGATGGTATATGCATTTCCCTTGCCCTCCTGCACTGGTCCACTACCCTCCCATGGCATGCTCTGCACAGATGCTGCAGCTCCAGCTGTGGGAAGCAGACAGTGCTGGGACACAGCACAGCAATTTGGGGCTTTTAAAAACTTCTTGCCTTGTCTTTTTCCATGGCAAAGTCAAGTACCTGATCCAGAGCCCCTGCTGTTTGTCTCCATGCTGACAAACCTTCCTGAAACAACCTGAACTTCAAAGTTTGGTGGGAGCCAAATTACTTCCCCAGTGCTTCCCAGAGGGACCAGGCTGGTTAAGAGGAGAGACATCAGCACTGCCATCAAAGGGCACAGAGAATCTCACAGGGGACCCCTTAGCAGGGAAAGAGAGAGAGAAATGTGGGCATTTCTGTGTGGGCTGAGCATCCACTTCACCCCCCTGTCATCAGAGGGAAGAAGAGGCAAGGGAGAGAGAAACAAAGCTGGTAATTAGCTCACTTGGGTGTCCCAAGATGATTGCAGCTCAAAGCGTTTGGTCAAGACCTTGCTGTGCACCTTCTCACTGCAGCAGGCAGCGTGAAAGAGGACAAATGAGAGAGAAGGCAAGCAAACTGGAGAGCTCATCTCATTGTTCATTAAGGGTCGGGTGCTTAGAGAAACAATTTCTCCAGCTGCCTCTGGATGGAAGAGGCACTTGTGAGCATTAGGAGAGAATCCTGTATGTAGCATCTTCATGAAGACAACACAATGCATCAAGGAAAAGGAGAAGGAGGAGAAGGAGAAAATTAAAAGAAGGAATGAAGCCTAGTGTCTCACTTGAAAGGTTACAAACTGGAACAAAAACCCTAGTACAGCTGGCTGGGCTAGGGTTCCATTTCTATGGGAGACATCTGACAGGAGATGTCTGGTGAGCAATCAAACCAGTTTCCTTAGAAAGCAGAGGAAACCTGTTTTACCTCTCCCCTATCCCTGAAAAAAAAAAAAAAAAAAAAAAAAAAAAGAAATGTTCTCAGTAGAGTGTAAGGGAATCATCCTGCATTTCCTCTTTGGTGACAATTCTATGTCCTGCCCACCTCTGTGAATCCAATGCTCAGAGAACACCTCCTCACAGCTCTGCATGGATGTCAGGGGCCTGGGAGCTGGTGTCAATCCCTCAAGGAAAGCCATGTGCCATCACAGGCTGAGTCCTGGCTGCTCTGCTCTGAATCACATCATTTTTTTATACTCTGTTGGTAACAGCTAGCTGAAGGCACAGTGCCCTGCCCAGGGATGGCAAAAGCCATCCCCACTCCTCCACCTGCTCAATGAGTCATTGCATTAAGTTTTTAGAGGCAGAGGCACAAAGGCATTGACCTGCCTGACTCCCACACAGGTGCTGAGCATGTGTGCCAATCCATGGAAATTCAGGACATCAGCATTCTCACGAGGCACTGCCCTGGCTGCTTGTGCCAGCTCACGGCCTCGGGTGCATTGGGAGGGGGCACAGCTCCCTGCTGCTCTTCAGTCTGGGCAATTGTGTGCTACCATGGGGCAGGATTAAATGTACATGTGGAGATATTGTTACCCTGCTCCTCCCAGACCTGATCTGGGTAGGAAATCTGAGTGCTGAGCCAGTTGTGAACTCTCTCTTACACTGCCTGGCAGAGAGCAGGAGCTGATGTCAAGTAAACAGAGAGAGGATGTCTGTAAATTAGGGGAATTCTGAGAAATGTTTTAATACAGAATAGCAGAAATTGCCTTCTCCTTCATAAACCATGCTAAGATGTGTAGCTCACAATGTGTGATAGAGACAGGTACAAATGCCTCCGTGCACTCTGCTTTATAAGTGGCTCTGTAACAGGTGTTATCGTTTTGTCTGCTCAGTATTTTAACATCATTCATTTGTGCCATTGCAACGTGGCACAACAACCCATCTTAGAATAATTTACTGTGAAGAAGCAATTGCTGTGAATCACATCATATTGTCATTATGAATAAAGTACCTCCACTCGCTGTGCCTTCAAGGAAAGTGTGGAAGGGACGTGCTCACCATTCAGCTTCTCACAGGCCCGCATTTACTTTCCTCCTTTCATTTCAGTTGTTCTCAATCTGCCCCTGCACAAATAATCACATCCCAAGGCTCAAAGAGGTTTTTTTGCCTCCCTTTTATTCTTTTTTCCCCCTTTGTTTACCAGTCACAGAGTCTGCCTGACCATGACTTGTGGGCTTTCTGGAACAAAGAGTACAGCTGCTGGTGCTTGTAGATGGATGCTTTCGTGACTGGCTTAAACAGAATCACAGAAAAAGTCAGGTTAGATGGGATTCCTGGAGGTCACCTTTACCATCTTTCCTCAAAGCAGAGCTAACCTGTTTGCTACCAACTCTCTAGTACATCAGCCTGAGAAATTGAAACCTGCAGGGACTTGGGAAAGATGAGAAGTGGAAGGAAAATCAGAAGAGCCCTTCACACTCAGACACGTGAAGGTCAAGGCACAGTCTGCAGGTTTGGGTATGCTGATCCTGTCTCTGCTTGCTTCACAGTGATAGAGAATATGTATTTACTGACTGATTAATTAATGAATTAATTAATTTATAGAATTCCAAACCAAGGAAAGCTGATCTCATCCAGAGTAGAAACATGACCTTGAGACTGCCAGAGCCTCAACTTTCAAGATATAGTCTTCTCTTCCTTCAGAGTGCACTCAGATTTCTCAGTGCTTGACTCTTAGTCAGAAAACAAATGTTTTGTACCAGTTCCATTTCTGAAACACGTCCCCATACTTTGACTTTTCTCTGTCACAACTGGAGAAAAAAACCCACCAAACAGAAAGCAAAAGACAATTTTAAAACCTCAGAAGCTGACACAAAACAAAATTGCTATTTTCTCCTCCAGTTTCACTTTCTTAAGTCATTGTTCTGAGAGATCATCCTGATATTTTTTATTTCTCTTCCCCCTTTCTATTTCATTTTCAATCTGGTCTCTCTTTCTCTGACAATTCTGCCTGGCTGCCATCCAACAGGCCTGTCCAGTTTCTTCTTGTACAAGCATATAACACAAAAGAATACAAAGAAGACTGGAAATGCAATTATAAAACTGTCTCTTCCACCCAGGCACAGATTTTTTAGACAGCAACCTCCCTTTCAGCACAGTTGGAAGGAAAAAAAATGTAACTAAAGCCCTTCTGAGCAATGTCATTATTTATTCCGGATGAAATGTCCTGCAGGATACTTTAATTAGACCACATGTATGACAAACTAACAGAGCAGGCTGAAGGAAAAAAAATAAATAAAAAGGGTAATGGTGCAATTACCTATATTCCTTAAATCCATAACTCTTGGAGGTGAGCACAGTTTATTCAGAGTTCAGGAGCTGAAAATGGGACGTGCACATTGAGGTTGAAAGTGACACAAACATACACACAGAGTTGTCAATGAAACAGCTTTTCACTGGATACTTGGGCTTTTGAACTAAAAGAAAACACTGTAAAATATCTCATTAAGGACAAGAATTGTCTGGGAAAGCAAAATTCTGAGTTCTTCAGATAGAACAAGAAAAGATTTAGAATTATGGGAAAGGAAATGTCCCTGTCAGAACTGCTGTGAAATAGAGTTTCATGTCCCTGTGCATGTGCACACACTCATGTGCATATCCATACATGTACAGGCATATGTGTATTTGTACATGGAGTGTTTATTTTGTGAAAAAACTTTTTCAACTATCAGCTAAATTGCTTAATTGCAGAAAAGTAGCCAAAAAGATTTGTCATAAGATCAGCACTGTCTGAAAATACAGTATCAGCAATTAAAAGAAATAGCCAGCCCACCAACTGCTGAGCAGCAATCTATAACCCATGTTGCAACATTCTGCTGATGCCTTGTGCATCCTTCTCCAATACTCACAATAAAAAAAATATAATTTCAGACCTCAGGTGAATATCCCTCAATTGTTCCCTTCTTAAATGGTAATATTTATAAGCAAATATAGGACAAAACCCCTGAAAATATAGGAGAAAAATGAAAACTCAGGAGGGGACTATGAGGGGAGCTGGAATTTGCTGGACCTTGTTATTGATGGAGAGAGGACTGTGGAGTGCAGTTTTAATTATATACAACATTTCCTATATTTATCTGGGAAAAAAAAAATAGACCTTTTCATTTGGCTCCTGCACTGCAAACAGAAGACAGGGGGAGGGCCAAAGCTCCTCTTCAGGTATTCAGCCACCTTTAAACATGAGGAGAGACTGGGGAGCTCTGCAGGGAGTGATGCTCTGTCAGCCTGCAGCTCTCACCAGCATCGTGTGTGCCCTGCCTGGGGCCAAGAAATCCAGCAGCAAGAGCAGAGCTGAGTCCCCTGGTCCTGGTCTCCTGGGGATCTCTTGTGGTGAGACTGCATCCAGGCATCTTCCTAGCTAGTTATCTTTTGGATGGAAAGAGGTAGAACAATTGTCACTGGATTTTAAGCCATCGTTTGGGAGCAGAAGGCTTTTGAGATCTCCAGAGAAGTACAACTGAGCTAATACACGCGGATGCCAAAGATGGTTGAAGTAATTGGATTTATATAGAGAGAAATGTAAGCTATTATTAAATACAAACTTCCACCATTGCTAATTTGGCAGTTTTCCATGATTTACCTGGTTTTGACTGCTTTTTAGGCATTTCGGAACAGCGGGTAAAAAATACAGCTGTTATTTCTTTGTTACTTGGCTCCTGAAGTTTAAATGGGACCAGCATTGTCCAAAGCATGTGGAGGGGTTCAAATTTCAAGTGCTCTCAAAGAACAGAAGTATCTGTGCTTTGGATTCTGACTTCTGTCACATTTAATGTACTGATAAAAATATTGCAGCCCCTTGACACTCCACATGTCCAGCCTTTTCTCTAAGCAACTTGTTGAAAACATATAATGTTGGGGATCCTAATTTGGTCTATACAGCTCTGGGTTTTCTCTCTCTTCCCATACAAGAATGGAAAACAAAGTTCTCATCATTTCCAGATGGCTCAGAACAGCTTTGTGCACTTCCAGAGGTTCCTTGGAGACACCTGGGCGTCTGCACCTCTGCATCCTGACATTCCTTGGTGTGCTGCACAGGAACCTTGGCTTTGGCTTCATTTAACCATGAGGCAGCAGCAGAGGAGAAGGACTCCAGGGAAGAAGGGCTTTGAGTTTCTTCAGATGTCCTGCAGTCCTTACTCAGCATCTGAGCCTGAGCTGAGGGATAAATGTGTGCCCCGAGCTGCTCTGCCTCCCCCAAGGTTTAATCCTGTCGGGTTAAGCATCTGCTTGTGGACTCTGCTGAATTCAGTCCTTGAACTCACAGCCTGTTTCAATGGAGAAAAGGCAAAGATCACCAGTGCTTTAATAGAAGAAAGATGAGGCTTCCAGCCTTCATGCAAATATCCCAATTCAAAGAGAAAAAGGGAATTCAAAGGGAAGTTCAGAAAGGATCTGCTCTGTCAGCAGTGTTGGCTCCTGCTACTGTGTTTTTCAAAGTGTACCATGAATGTGGGGTGTTAAAACATGTTAACATACAGGCACATTCACTGGATGTATACACAATGTGCCTTCCTATTACACATGGATTTCTGTCTGTGATAAGCATAATATGCAGTGATGGAAGGTGGCAAAACCTGAAGGGAGCCTGGCTTATCAACCACAAACATCTGGAGGAATCAGAAGCTGAAATCAAAGGATAATAATATCTACATTTTTAAATGGACCTGTCATGTGCATCAAATCAGAGGCTGTGCCAGTCTTGCTGCCACTGTCCTGTGGCACATCACATCTCACATTCTCAGACACCTTGGGAAGGGAAGGGAAGGGAAGGGAAGGGAAGGGAAGGGAAGGGAAGGGAAGGGAAGGGAAGGGAAGGGAAGGGAAGGGAAGGGAAGGGGAGGGAAGGGAAGGGACACCCCATAGGAAGACTCCTGAAATGACTCAATGTGTGTGTGTGCAGCCTGGGGTCTCAGCGGTAGCTGGAGCTCACTGCACTTTGCACCCTCTGCAGAAGCACCGTGTTCATGGATGTGGAGACACACTCTGCCAGGAGCACCACCCAAATCCCAGCTGTCCTCCCCCTCCTGGGATGACTTTTGCCTGAGCCAGGCTTTACACTGCCCTCGTGTCAAGACAAGCAGTCAGGCCAGCCTGTGTGCCAGCACCCCTTCTACAGACAGTGGTCACAGGCACGTTCTCCACTGTGCAATATTCCATGCTAATCCACCTTGAGAACACCTGAAAGGACTTAAATACGTGTACTATACAGGCATCCCACTGAGACAGTGGGAAGAGGAACAGACCTGTAATTACCAAGTAAAGACAATAAAATCACACGTACTCCCACCACCTGCAGTTCTAAATGAGGAGAAGTGTTAGTTACACTGTTGTATTTCTATAGCATCTGAGGGGGAAAAGCAGAGGGTGTAATGAGCTACCAGACTTGTGATAAGCAGAATTCAAGTGCATTCACAATTTACCCCAATTTACCAATCCACGAGGAGGGACGCAGAGGGAAGCACAATTGAAGTTCTGCACTTTAATTTGGGGAGCAAAGAACATGCCTGAGAGAACAATTTTGTGCTGTTTCACAGAGCTCAGCCATTTGCCACCCCCGTATGGAAAAATGTACCATGAAAAGAGGAAAGGTGCACAGGAGCTGGAAACTTTTGCCATGACATTGCAGAAGATCTGAATCTGGGTGGCTTGGGCTGAATTTTAATCACCTGGTGCCTGCTTTGCCCTGTGGAAAGGAGGAGTTCCTGAACTGACAGCAGAGCTGCTGTTTGAAAGAGATCTACAGAAAATGTCCCTTTCTTCTTACACAGACTTAAGAAATCTTAAGGATATTAATATGAAAGTAGAATTGTGAAAGAAAGATATTCCCTGAAGTAGGTTCCTCCATGAAGGCTCTCCTGAGGGGAAGACTGGGTTTTTTCATGTCTTTAATGCTCTATTTCCAGTACTTTAAAAAGAGTATTGGTACTGAAAGTTTTTTCTTTGATTACTATTGGTCTGGTGATATGTGGTTGGGAGTCCTTTTGTGGTGGAAAGGTCTTTCCAGAGAGGATGTTGCTGCGGTGTTTGCTTTGGATGCTCAAAGTTTGCATTCAGAAACATCATGCAGCCTTTTCACTGGGGACCCAGACTGTGGCACAGCTAATTAAAAAGCTGTCAAATATGCATTTTCTTATGGGGAAAAGTCATAGGCCACATTATCTTACTCATTTTATCAACAGGGCACTTTGTTTGAAGCATTTTCTTGGGTCAGTGGATAAATATTTCAATTCTTTCCTCAGATGGAGCAGGTTAAAGAGGACAATTTATAAGTATATTCTTAAATAGACTTCTGAATGGAAACTTTTGTGGATTCAAAACTGATTTTCTGACACTAAAATTGTGCTTTGGCCTCATTCTAAGGCAAGAGCTTAATCTCTTCTGGACAGACAGGCCCTTTGGAAATCATTCACTTAGAAGGAGAAGGAAAAAAGCACCCTGAAAGCCATTTTCTTTATTCACAGAAAACGGAATGTCATGGAGAAAATGATGAGCAAGTGTGTGTGTAATCATGTATTTATTTATCTGAATCCCACACTGCAAATTTTGTAGGTACAGAAGATGATGAGAAAGATAAGGTACTGAAATGATTGTTTAAACTGAAATTGACTCTCACCCACTGCAGAGTTTGAATTAAACAAAAATAACCCAAAGCAGCAATGTAATAACCTTAAGTGAGCCACTTTTTAAGCAGCTTATACATAATGGAATTCTCCCAGCTTTTTACAAATGTTCCACATATGTTCAGATAATCATCGAGCTGATGGGCTTTCCTTGCAGATGCCTGAAAATAAATGCTGATCTCAAACCCTGAGTGTGGCTTCTTCCTTTCCCCTGTACATCCAGCTCCCACACGATGTTCTTTATCCAAGTATCTAAGTGCTTTCAGTAGAGCAGAGCATCCTGGTTTTATAGATATATAAATAAGTTTTATAGCCACTATAGGGCTTTCTATGCTACAATACACTAATGGTTCACCCAGGCAAGGTGCTGTGGCCATAACAGTGATCAGTGCTGGATGTTTCAGTGCATAGGAAGGCTCCAGTGTCTCTCTGAACTAGGTAACCTATAAATTGTGTAACGTTACCAGTGCTGACTCCTTATTATTTTCTTCTGGTGAGTGCTACTGTAGAGATAATAAGCCAAAAAAAAAAAGTTCTTAATTGTTAAGTACCATTTTCATTTTCAAAGACATGGAGTAAAAGCAAATAGCAGGAAGGAGAAAAAAAATGGAAGAGAGGGAGAAAGGTTCTAACAAGGAAATAGATATGAGGCAGAAGTATAAATCCTGTTACAGATGAGTCTGAAAACAGAGCTCCAGGGAAATCTGGTCTGTGCAGACACCAAGGACATTTAGATTTGGATTTAGTAAAGTGGACTCTACCTGTCATCTTATTAGCCTATGAATACAGTTATAGCAGAACTACCTTGATTAGCCTAGACCTGAAAAAAAAAAAAAAAAGGCAGGAACAACCCATTTTCTTTAGCTCATCTGTTCGTCTGAGAGGCACAGGAAACACCTGGATCTAGATGGCAGCACTGGGGACATTGCTGAAAAGAGATTTAGGCCAGGTGGGTGGCAGCAGCAGCAGATCCTAGAAAGGATCTCGATGATCTGTTATTAAACATTTTCCAAGCAGTGCTGAGTTGTGCCTTCAGCTGAACTCGCTGCATCCTCAGCTTCGAGTCTCATGTGCAGCACAGCAGCCAGCAAGTGACAGAAAGCAAATGTGCTGCCTGTGCTGATGCAGTGTTTTTCTATCAAAAGGAAAAGTGCCCCGACTTAAAAGAGACTCCCCGTGACTGAGTAACACAGTGTCGGCTCCTCTAATGAATGCCGATCTGGAGTGCCTGATGGGTAATTAGTGACTTTGATACCTGTGGGGAGCAGGTCATGATTTTCCTGTCAGGAGCTTCAGTGCAGGAGACACATCATTACTGCACTCAATGCTGATTATTACCATACCTGCTCAGTGCGATTTCATATTGCTTTTGGGGAGAAAAACAAAAATGCTGTGAAGAGGTGGAAGGGTTTCTTTCCCCACCCCCCTTTCCCCTTTCTTTATTTTTGTTTTGTTGAGAAAAAGGAGGGCACCTCTGTGTTTTCACACAAAATTGTCCCTCTTATAAAAAGATGAAATTGAGGGATGGAAAGAACCTGACAAGTATCCACTGAAAACAATTCTTTAAAGCAGCAAAACACATCCACAATGCGCCTGCATCAGCAGAGATCAATAGAAGATGATGTTACTGTGATGTCTGTGTACACATTTGCCCATCTTATGTGTCCAAGATAGGAACAACACATTCCTGTTAAATACATCTCAGGAGACACAGGAATTCAACAGACCTCTCCAGTTCTCTTAATAAAATCCTGAAGGAGTCAGAAAGATAGATGAAAAGAAAAAAAAAAAAAAAGTTAGAGGAGGGCTAGGATACATCCTTGGGAAAGATGAGGTACTTCCATTGGCCACAGTTCAGAAAAACCCTTTAAGATGCAGGCTGCAGTTCTCTGCTGAGCTGTGATGGACCATCGAGCATCCTCTTGTCTCCTGGCATTTGGAAACTCTGGCCAAGCTCCCCTGGAGATGTGCAGTGCACCTATAGGTGGGGATGCAGGAGACACACTGGGCTACACTGGGGTCCATGGCACTCATCAAGGTGGAGTGGCTAATTAAGGCACCAAGGCCGAGGGCTGATACTGTTGCACACATATCTCAGTACAGTGCCTAATTCAGTAAATGGCTCTCAATCACTTTCTTCATTTTAAACACAGTAGACATGATATGAACCCAATATTTTGCAAAAATGGGACGAGAGGGTGCAGAAAGAGATTAATGCAGAACTATTTGTGCATTTGCCATGGCTCACGCATGCTGGCTTGGTTAAATAGCTTTTCCTGGTGTGGAAATGCACAGGGTGATTTATTTCCCTTTCATAAATAAAAGATTTGGGATGGAAGATTGGCTATTTTCTTTAATACAAACTATGACATCCTAACGGTTGAAGCAGAGATCTGAGCTCAGCTTCCTGGGGACTGCTTTGACTTGTTCTGATACTTGCTCTGTGGGGAGCTGCTGTTGGCATCAGCGTTTCTGCAGCCCCTGACTTGGAGGTTTTGGATACCTCATCATCATTACTGATTATTTTACTCTCACAAGTCCCAGTAAACAGAAAGATAAGATGGATGATGTTACCTGTCCAAACTTCAGGGTAAGTATGAGGTGTAACAGAATGATCTCAAAGTCTCCACAGTCCCAGCAGAGTGCTGGTCCCACCAGGTTCTGCTGGCCTTTTCCAGGCAGGAGCACACTGTGGACTTCTCATCATTGCACCTCATCCATCTCAGCTAAACAAAAAAGCAGCAGAAATTATTTCCCCAAGAGCAATACTGAGCAAGCAAGGTGAGCATCACCCCAGACCATCAGCTCCTGGAATGTCCCAGGGTGTCCTCACCCAGGGAGGACACACCAGGTAAGGACTCAGCCTTTCTCATCAGTTCCTTTTCATTTAGAGCGCTCTGCTAGAAAAGTTTGATAAGAGAGATTTCAACTTTTGCTATGCAAACCAATTACAATTTCCAGGTTTAAAAGCTGGTCTCTCACGAGAAGAGGAGGAAGGCTTGTCTGGAGGAAGGCTTTCTATCCCAGGTTAGAATCTGTGTGCACAGTGTAGTTACACTTTCAGTTGGCTTTTCCTCCAGTGCATTCTTTAGTTATTGCTTATTTATAACATCAGAGACATTAAACTTTTCCAATAATGATCCTGATAATTATAGCCATCTCACTCAGTCTTAACCAACTGGCGATTGTATCCTAATTTGGGATCAATGGGAAGTTAAAAGAATATACTTATTAAACTTAATAAGGATAAGTTACTAGTTAATGATGTGAAAATTATGTCACCAATAACTGTGTAATTACATTCTTATTAATGCATTCAAACATCTTGCCATTTAATTGGCATTTAACAAGCTCATTATAGCAAGATAATTAGATAGCCATTAATTGGTAAAACACTGATTGACATGTAGTATGCTAATAGATGTCTAGTGTGGTATAGTAGTTGTGCTATATAGTAATTTAATGCTTTTATGCTCCTATCAATTAGGTCGTTTAAAATATACAAATGTAATGTATTATAAAGTGATTGTATATTTATTGGCAAAGTCATCATGACTGAATCAGAGTCAATGTATTATTTGCATACGTGTTTATCTCACATTTCAATACAACCTCTGCTGGCATTTGTAGGAACTACAATAAACAAACGAGTTCCTGGGACGTCCTTTAATCCCTATCTTGCAAAATGAAGCAGAAGTGTCCAAGGAGTGGTTTGTGACCTTGGTGAGGCTCTTGAAGCACATCTGAACTGAGCCCCCTGACCAAAAGGAAGGCCTTTGCTGGATAATCCTGGGCCTGGCAGAAATAAAGCAGCACCACCACTGAAGTGGCATCATCAGCATGCCTGGGGTGTAGCTGTGTGTTCAGCACAACCCAGCAAGGAACTGGTGCCCTGTGGGGCTCCTGTCACCTCCCACCTGTGGGTCACCACCAGAGCATGACTCTCTGTCAGTGCTGCTGGCCTGAGCGTCCAGTTTGCTGCCTATAGGATCAGGAAAGTTGATGCTTCTCTTCTAAGAGTTATGGTGCCTGAAAATCTTGTAAATGTACAAAGGCAAAGCCTGGACTTTCCCGTTCTGTAGTTCAAACTGCATGTTGTTACCAAGGAGGCTTGAAGTGTTCTGAGGTCTGCCTGGAGCTGTAATTCTGTTGATGGCTGCTAAGCAATGTACAAACATAAAGACCAACCCATTATCTTAATTATCCTTCCCTATATCATCCCTGTGACAGTTTGGGGTTTTGTGACACTCAGAAGATGATCTGGAATTATGTGCTGTCCACTTAATGTTAGAGCTTGTTCACATCTATATATTAAATACCTCTTTTTTTTTCTAAAAATGTTGTCAGATCCATTGAAACAGGAGAGCTCAAGGATGTGATATTATTATTATATGCATTACACTAGCAGCTAAAGGTCCAGCAAAAATCAGTTTCCCTTCATGCTGGGAACTGTATAAACACAGAGACAGAGATCCTGCCCTGCTGTCAAAATGGACTGGACAGCCAAAGGGCTTGTGGTGGAGAGTCAATGTCAGGAGGGAGGAGAGGACAGAAATTAATATTGCAATCTATGCTAACACACAGAGACAAAGAGGGTTCTGCAATGGCACTCTGAGAAGTCCAAAACACAGAAAATGAAGGTCTCCCTGCTGCCTCAATGCCTCACCCTAAAGCACTGCCCTGGGCAGCCTGTTCCCCTGGCATGTCTCACACCCCGGGTCCTGCAGCACTTGCAGCCCTGGGATCTCCGTGGGCAGCCTGGCACAGCCTGCACTGCCAGCAGCTCCTCTGCAGCACCCAGGCTGGGCATGTTTAGGCTCAGAGAGAGGAACTTCCTGGGACTGACTGAAGTGGGCTCATTGTGCAGAACAGGAGATCTCGATTAAGCAGAGAGTCATATCAGAAATAATGAATTAACTTACAACGCATTTCCCCAGCTACCACAGGATTGGTCCCAACGGTGCATTAAGTGGAAATGATAATGTGAGTCTGACTGCAATGATGACGTGAATGTTGTTAATGTTCATACCCCCATTAGCTCGGGGGGAGGGAGGGAGGGTGGAGTTACACCTAGAATGTTGCAAACAGCATGTGACTGCTGTAACATTTAGAATTCTTTTAATTCTCTTCCCATTATTTTTAATTTCAAACACTAGGAGAATTACAGGAATGACTGGTTCACTAAAAATAGCCATGATGTGACCATGGAGAGACAAGCTTTTCTTGAGAAGACAGTCAGCACTGCAGGGTATACAACAGGGTGTTTTGCCTAGCTGTGGCATCATTCATCCAAATATAGGTAGTCAAAAAAGGCTTGGAAAACGTGGTGTGTTTCTATTAGCAGAAAATTTTAGCAGGACACTAGGGAGAATGTTTTGTTTCTTCCAGCCATCATGGTAAGAAAAGAGATTTAATGCACTGAGAAGTAAAGAGGACGGGTTGCTGTGAGAAACCTGGCAGAGCTAAGGTTGTGGGTCAGCCGCAGTGCAGGCTGTGAAGCAGTGAGGGTGGAAGAGCAGTGGACAGGGATGGTACTGGGCAGCTGAGGATTTGTGGTTATTGAGAGAACTTTGCTTAGGTGGTGAATGGGGTGGATTGGAAGCGTGGATTGGAACAGAGGACCACGCACAGGTTTTAGATGGTGGCCTGGGGGAGATGGCTGGCTTGAGAAGGGATGTAGCAGAATGGAGAAGGCTACCAGAGCTTGCCCCACATGGTATGAGCGGCACAGGAGGGGCTTGGGCTGGCAGTGGGTTAAGGCAGAGGATGATGGGCTTGGGGATGCAGCGGTGGCACGATGGAATAAGCCCTCTCACCATTCCCTTGGGCCCCATTTCCAGGAAGGGTGAATCCCAGTGCCACCACCAACGGCAAGCCAGCAAGAGCCTTTAGCAAAATGCAAACTCAATCTGTACCAAAAAAAAAAAAAAAAAAAAATCTCTGTAAGTACAGGTCAAATAAGCCCAAGGGACAAACTTTCCTACAGTTCGGGTAACCTGAATAAGTGCCCTTGAATGCAGTGGGGACACGCAGGGATGAGCAGAACAGGTTGCTCACCCCCGGGCACAGTAATTCCTGTGTTTTCTCCAGCACTCCTTTTTATTCTGAATTAGCAGCCAAGAGCAGGTAGGCAGCTCCTGAAATAATTTGCTTACAAGACCTGATACCCATCTGGGATCAGGATGGAAATCAGATTAAGCTTGTTTGTGTGTTAAATGTTAGGGAAAAAATTACTTGTTCTAATAAGGGACAAGGGCTGGGATGTGCTCCCCAAAGTGGACAGCCCTTACACTTACCTGCCTGAGTCAACTCTGATCACACCAGATCCTTCCCTCACCACTGTGCTGCCTTCCCACCCTTCCAACTCACCCTTTACCTCCCACCACACAAAAAATGATGGGATTAAAGAAAAAAAAGTACTCCTAGCAAAATGCCAGGGTTTTAAATTAAATTTAAAACAGTTTAATTGCCTAATTGCTCAGCTATTTTGTGCAGTTTATTAACAGAAGCAATTCTTCGGCAGTCATGCCAACATAGCAGAAAATTGGCATTTGAGCCAGGGGGAATTAAAGAGGCAGAGTGCGGAACTAAAACAAAAAGAATGCCTCGAACCTAGTGGAACAGACATTTGAGGCTTTCATCTCATTTTTATCTCTTTCCCTAATCTGCTGTAGAAAGATCAAGGCTTGGTTTTGCTTTTTAATGTGGGAATGACGGTTGCTCATCACCACTGCCTTTGCATTTGGAAAAGTACTGGATTTCCAAATAAATGAATGTTTAAGGAAGCAGCACATTTACAAAGAAAATAAAATGCAATTCTTGCCAATAATATTGGCATCTTTTAGAAGAGTTAATTTGAGGGCATTTTTCATAATAAACCTCGCTTTTAAATATGCGTGTGTGTATTCAAACAAAACTAGCAAATCATCCATATAAATGAATGCATGCACTGACTGAATAGAAGAGATTAATATTCAGTTATAATATACTACACTCATCATATGCTCTTTCCTTCCCATACAGAGGGAAAAATAGAAAGGAGAGGAGTAGGCAGTCATGATGCAAAATAAATAATCCAATATTTATTGTCTGCAGAAGAGAAATTCTAGTTGACTATGAATGATGCTATTGGTCTAATCTTCAGGGTAGCATCCAAGTATCCATCTGTGGATCTCTTGGTATGTCCTTGCTGATGTCTCCTCTCTCTTCAGGGCAGGCAGCCACTTGGGAAGCTCTTGTCAGGTGTTCTATAGCAGAGATATTAAGAAGTGTACCCCAGATAAACTACTGGGACTTCAGTATAAATTAATTTCCTATGTGTATAAAGGATGCAAACAATTCACTGTTTTGGGGAGGATTTCTCTAGCTGGGATGAACCTCCTGTGTCACAGCTCACCCTGCCTCAAACTGAGAGTCCTGTGCACAGCAATCACTGAGTTTGTGTCCCGGACAGCTTTTGTTATTGCTGTTAGTCGGGGTCAGGGTTACACCCCACTGTATTTAATTCAGACTGCTGGCCATGGTGTGGGTAACTGGAATATGCAGCTGCAGGAGTGGCATTCACAAACCGAATTCCCTGCTGGTGTCTGGTAAATTTGGGCCACTTAAGAGATGACACATTGCAGGTGAAAATGAGCTAGAGCAGAGCCCCTCATTTCTGTGTTTGAAATGCATTTCAAGATGTCCCTTTGCACTTGCAGGAAGGTCTGCTTGAAATAGCAGCTAAATCATTCCAGCTGTACGAGCGCATCACGTAAACAGATTTTTCCAGACTGCATTCACACTGTGCAATTTGGCAGGTTTCCTGGGGAGACCCCGAGCAGCCCTGGGGTGTGTCCCCATCTCGGAGGGGGCCGAGTTTGGGGTGGTGTGAGCACAGCCCTGCCCTGCAGTGCTGCCAGGGTCGGGAGAGAAGCAGCCTCTGGTGCAGCATCATGCAGGAGCTCCTATTTCAAGCTCTGTCTGCCCCACACCAACACCCAGCACCAGCAGCTGGCGAACGATTCGTGCGTGACAATACCTGGGAATAAAAAAGGGGCAACCCTTGCTGGATTTCTGCTGAGCAGTGTGCCCAATAAAGGTGTCTCTTCCGTGAGATAATCCTGATGTCTCCAGTGCTGATTGCAGAGTGAGAAAGAAATGCCAGCTGACCTCACTGGGGCTGAAGGCTCTCAGAGAGCCGATGGAATGGTAACAACTTTATCCAGAGCACTCAATGCCCTGTTTCTCCCTTAATTTCATCACTCAGATGTCTCAGGATTTTTGCTGTATATAGAAAGGACATGGTTACACTGCACTGTGGATAAAGCCAGCTGTAATACTTATTCAGTCAGAGAAGTCAAACTTCTCCCTGCTTGAATTTTTGCAAACAACCCCACCTCAGCTTTAGTTCAGACAAAATATCTTTGATATATTTTGACATATGACATTTTAATGCATTTCTCTATCTGAAAAACTGACATTTTCCATGAGACACGGGTGTTTCCTGTGAATAGACTTATTTAGGTGCTAACTGTTTGTTTCCAAAACCCAATTTCAATGGATAATTGTCACACTGGCTCCATTCTTTCATTATGTGGAGAACACGTAAATTTGCCTTCTCTCCTGGTGAGCTTTCGTGATGCCACCTCTCATTCATGGTCTGCTTGCTTCAGCCCTTGGCTATAACTGTAGGGGAAAGCAAAGTAGGTGACAGTCAGGTCCCTACATCCTTGGGGCAGAAAATTGGGAATCATGAAGAGCAGTAGCCCTGGTGATATTGAAAACAGTATCCCACCCAAAAGTGGGTGGGATTTTAACCTGGAGATGAAGGGGAAGCTCCGTTCCCTGCAGGTGTGAAGGGATGAGGTGATGCTCTCTGTTCTTCCAGTAACACACAACTGCAATTTCTTCTGGCTTTTTTACCTCTTTTCTAGAAAAATAGTGAATGGGGCATTCAGCTTCCTATCTGTTCAACACTTCTGACACTAGGTGATGACCACACATTTATTTTCTCTCAACCTCTGTTAATCTTACTGTACTGAGATGGTTTATCTCAAGCTTTGCCTTTGTCACTAAGAAGTGTATTTCCCAGGGGAAAACACATGTGCTTGAGCCAGGAAGCACCTGATGAGGGCAGAGAGATAAAAGTGCAGCCAGGACATGGAAAGTAAAACAGCACAGGGTTGCTCTGTGAGCCACAGGACATCACAGCAGCACCAGACAGTGATAAGAAGCATGGAAAGGCATCCTAAGACCTGAAAGATGAGATATCTGCAGCTGTGGGCCATCACCCGAGCTCGGTGTGCCATGTGGCACCTGCTGCTGTCCCCCCACTCCTGCGGGACCTGCGGGGTGCAAGGGAGCAGCTCCAGCTCTGCAGCATCCCCGGAGCGGCACTGCGGGAGAGGATCACGGAGGCTCGGCGCGCTCGGGACTGCTGCTCTGGCCTCGGCAACACATGAAAGAACACCTTGATGCACCTGAGAAGAAAGAATTCACATCACAGTGAACTGTGAGCCACTTTCCCAGCCCCTCTGGGCGCAGTGCTTCTGCCCCAGGAGAGACCTCCTCACCCCGGGCAGTGCTCCAGGGGCTTCCAACCTATCCATCTACATCTCATCCAGCTGGCTAGCAGCCCTGAAGGACCCTGTTTCACCTTGCATTTCCACTGGCAGTCCTGAAGGACCCTGTTTCACCTTGCATTTCCACTGGCAGCCCTGAAGGACCCTGTTTCACCTTGCATTTCCACTGGCAGTCCTGAAGGACCCTGTTTCACCTTGCATTTCCACTGGCAGTCCTGAAGGACCCTGTTTCACCATGAATTTCCACTGGTTTTGACCCCTAATTATCTTTGTTTCTCTTGAAGGTGCCAGCTTGCAGCCCCTGGAGGATGCTGGAGCATTCACGCCGCAGCCTGGGACTCCTCCAGAATCTCCAGCTGCACCGGTGCCATGTGCTGCCTGTGCTGCAGTCCCTCTGCCAAGTGCATGCCCTGATTTCATGTCCTCTAGGCCTGGCACCATTCATCTCACAAATGCCCCACAGCACAAAGTCCACCTCTTTTCTGTGCTCCTCCTGTGATCTCTCTCTGCCGATTCAAATGTGTGTTTGACAGAAGTCAAACTCCTCTGTGCCTCATGGCCCAGATGAGTGACCTAGAAAAGAGACCGCAGGTAACCCCTCAGACCCATCTTTTTATGTCCCGTGCCAAAGCTCAGGGCATGGGTCACTCAGGAGCTTTTTAAGGATGACTGAAAAATAATATTTCAGCTCACTGGCAATACTAAAATATATGTACAGAACAGGTGTGGGAGATACAGCTCAATCCTTCCCCTTCTCATAGCAGATTTACTGAACAGAAAAGTTGACAGCCAAAATGATATTTCACTTTGGTTTTTCAGCTTTATTTAATACTTTAACGCTGGCAAAAAAAATATAAAACATATAAACCCCAGAAGTTTTCTTTTTTAGTCAGTGTTTTGAGAAAGAAGGAATTACTTTTATTTATTAATCGATTTGTCCCCACCTATCTGCAAAGTGTTTCACTTGACCTGATGTGCCCCTTGGTCAGAAAACCACTGTGTTGGTCTGGACATTGTTGCTGGGCTTCCCCAGCTGGGAGCAGGTGTAACTACATCAATGTATGAGAAATGGCAACGGAGTCCTCCAGAGCCTGGGAATTGCTGGGTGGAGAATGAAGCTGGAGGTCTTCTCTCTGCCCCCCTTTTTCGTGTTTCTGTCCCTGAGTTTGTCTGAAGGGCACTGTCTCACACGGCTAGGAGGGAACACCCTGCCCGAACACCCTCCCAGCCCACCACCCAGCGAGAGGGAGCAGACTGGGAAAGGTGGGGTTTGATGTTCCTGCAAGCAGAGGCACAAAGAAGTGAGGTGTAATCTCCACTACAAATCTGGCTGATTCTCTTTTAAGGATAAAAGAGTGGAGTCCATGAAGCAGGGAAGATCAAAGTGCTGGTATTTAGATGTGGATTGTAACTGTGAAAAAGGTTTGGCCCTCAGGCAAATCCAGAATTAAGCTCTCATTTCAGGTTTGATGGTAACAAATTCCCACCAGTGGATCTGTGAGGTGCCCACCAGCTTGGAAAACACATGATGTGGTCCTGAAAAGCCAAGTCTTTTATATGTGGGCTCCAAGTAAAGGATTAACGCTTAGGAGGAAAAAAAAAAATTTGGATTCAAGTATACAAATCCCTACCACCCACAGTCATATTAATATAGCTTATAGATCAGTGGGGGGTTATGCTCAGGTCATGTCTCTGTTTTCCAATGTATCCCTTGGATGCAGAAATGGGAAAATAACAGCTCCTGGAAACTTTTCTGGTCACTGGAATTAACTGGAAAAATCAGATATGAATGCATGGCTGAAGCCCCACCTTCCAAAGTTACTGAAACTTCAAATCCTACCTGTATCCCAAGAGAAAATGTCAGTATTGAGACCATTTCCTAAATTTTTATGTTCATTTCGTATTTTTAAATTTTATTTTTAAATAAAAAATAATGGATAGTTAATATGACAGCCCAGTAATTAAACATTAATAATTTCATTACTTCCCATTGAAAAGGAAATGGGTTCTGACTCTATGTGCAGGCAATGTATAATTTCTTCTAAAAAAAAGACCCCAAATGATAATTTCTTTTAACAGAAATGGCTTCTTTGGCTAATCCACTGCTTCACTCTGCTGTGGCCAAATTGCTTTCCTGGGTGGACTGGCATATGATACAGATCTGGTGGGATGTTTTATTTTGGACCACATAATTGCATTAATTGGTACGGCCAATGATCAACAATGTAATTAAAAAAAAACAAAACCCAAACTACAATGGCATACTAATTCAAGCTTTCCAAGAAAGTATTTGAGTCGTGAAGCCATTTTGGGCCTGCAGTTAACCCTTCCATCTGCAGCTCTGTCAAAGAAACCCTCTGCTAGGCTTGCACATGCACAGAGGCCCTGTTGATTTTAACTGGTGCTATCCTGGGGCCAGGGAAAGTAGAGAAGTGCAATTGACTGCGACCATTCTCTCCCTCCCTTCCTCATCTGAAACGATGGAGACTGGATCCTGACAGAAACACTTGGTATAACCCAATGGGTATTTTCACATCTTACTACAGAGACACAGTGAACTGGAGGATCCTTCTCGGAGGACATGTGGGATGAGTCCTTCCTCCTGCTAGACCCTCTAGCCAACTTCTCCTTGCGCCCTGCAGGTATCAAATCATTAGGGTTCATTAAGGGTTCTGTGAGGGTCTGTGATGAAAAACCTGACTTCTGGCAACAGGAATATGGAACGTGGAATACTGAGGGCCAGACTGGTTGGATTCCCTTCCTTGCTTTGAAGCTGGCAGACTGGCAGATTAGTAATGACCTGTGCTGAGTTTTGATGGCCTCAAGAAAGATGTGGTGCCTGTCCTGAGCCACTGAGAAACAGGAAACATTATGGTTTGAACAGCTGTTTAATGCAGACTCTTTTGAATCAGTCATTTCCTCTTGCCCCAGTAATCTTTCTTGCTAGGAAAACCTGTTGGCTAGCACTGTCAGAAGTGAGCGTCTGCAGTGGGAAGCCAGGGATGCATCCATCTTCTGACAGTAGGAGCTGCTGTAGCATTGTACATGTCCCTGCAGACACCCAGATTAATGGTTTGACCTGGTTCCAAGAGCTAAAAAGTGTTTGTGGCAGAGGCTTTGTCACAAAAGGCTGCCAAAATATTCTGCCAGACAGCAATAAACTCAATTTACATTATAACTTAACACTTCTTTACCCCTCGCCCTCCTGCCAAGTATGACAACATAACGCGCAGCAGTCTGCAGCACAGTGTAGGAAAAACCATCTAGCATTTTCAAGCAGAAAATTCCTGTGAAAGACCAACTCACTCTCAAAGAACTGCTGGAAACTTCTGGAAAGCACTTTTCATATTGTCCTTTGCCCAGAAACAACCTCCTTCCTAGCTCCAGGTATGTACAAAAGACACTGAGCAAAATCTCCTTGCTGTGTTCCTGCCCTGTTTCCATTATATCAAGAAACACAAAGGTCCTGGCTCATCTCATGTGACATGGCTCACGCTGTTTAAGAAGTGAAAAAGGAATTTCAGTCAACGATCAGTGAAGTTTCCTCTTCAATGGTGATGGTACACACTCATGTTAAGTGCTGAAAAGCATTACAAACTATTTTGTTGCTCGTTTTTCTCTCTGTATTTGTATCTGAATTAATCAGCACTTTGGAGTATTTTTGAACTTGAGAATATTTTGCTTGGTTCCTGTAAGAGCAAAGCCAACGGTCCCCATTAAGGAAGCACAACAGATGTCCAGAGGACACAATGAGGAGCAGTTCATGGAAGCAGTTCAATTGCTGCTGGAATTCTGCTATCTTCACCAGTTGCTCTGCTACAGTGACCTCCAAATTCTGCTAAGGGCATTGGAAACACCAGAGCCAGCTCTGCTTAAAAAATATTTAACATGAAGGGAAACAGGTTCAAATGGAATGAAAAGCAGAGCATCGGCAAATTACAGCAAAGCACAAGATCTGCCTGTGTTTCCAGAATAATGAATGCATTGACTACATCAGCTGTGTGTATCTGTGCAGTAGCCAGCCATTTTCAATACTTTTAATGCATACAGCCATATTTTGTCTCCAGCACCAGGCTAATGCTGTAATCACTGCATTAAACCCCTCATATTTTCTAATAAAAGAGATCCCTCTCTGTACAGTTCTGAGGGAGCTTTTTTCTTTTTTTTTTTTTTGTTTTTGTTTGTTTGTTTGTTTTTCTTTTTTGTTGGGTTTTTTTAGTTTTTTATTTGTTGGTTTGGGGTTTTTTTGGTTTTTTTTGTTTTGTTTTGTTTTGTTTTGTTGGGTTGTTTTTGGTTTTTTTGTTTGTTTTGCTTTGTTTTTCTTTTTTTATTTTTTTAAATTCAGGTAAATTCACCTACATGCACACAGATTCTCACATGACCACTTACTCCAATGCTCAGCTTCCTCTGCCCCAGTTTGGACAGCTAATGACAAAGACTTATCTATTTCCCTTCCCCTCCAGACCTAGCTGTATCTCGGAGAAAGGCCTGGTGACTGTTGTACTCCAGTATCTTTGAAGGAAGAATTCCTTGTTAATATGGTTGTCTGAAAAAAGCCTGTGTGTTTATGGCCGGCTCAGACGACAAGCAGAAAGGACACACAGATTTCTGGGTGTTGACACTGACACACCACAGAGTTTTGCCATTGCCACTCCTAAATTTATGAGCAGTTTGGAATGAAAGCTATGCTGGGCAATCAGGCTCTTTATCTTATGATAAGCAGGTACAGAAAACAGTCTGATTTCCCAATGACAAAATGGTGGGTGCAAGCTTTCTGAGCTGGAGATGAAAATAAAAAGCATTCCCGTGTGTGTAGTCTGGAACATCACCCATCAGTCTAACTCCAGTACAAAACCACTGTGGTTTCCTGGATGACTGGAACTGTCTCAAACAATCCACTCTTCCATTAATGCCAGTGATTTTCTTTCTTTTGCAACACACACACAGAGTTTTATCAAGCACCAAGGCTCAGTAGCAGGACAAAGTTATTCTCTCCTCAACTCCTGCCTCCAAATCAGCCACTGTGGCTGCCACCATGAGCTAACTCTACCAAAAGCATCTTTGGTGACCAAGGGAGAAGAGCTTAGTGGTGCAGCTCAGGTCCTGCCAGGGAACAGTCTGTAACAACAACACTACATGCCTGAGGCCAGGCTGGCATTGACCTTCCTGTTGGAAACCCTGTCAAATAGACTGGTCCAGAAGGCTGCACCCCTTTCTTGCCCTTGGAGATTTGTGGCTGTGAGGAGTCTCCCTGGCTGTGTGCTCCAGGCTGAACCTGTGTGGATTTGTGGTTTCACTCTTAGCAGCTTGTCAGGCAGGCTGCTCTCACCAGCACAAAGAACTGCTGCTCAAAGGAATCTGCAAGGCAAGTGTCTTTTGTCTCCCTTGTTCTGGTAACAAAGGCAACACAAATTACTAGGAAGGCTGAAATGAAAATGGAGAATGAAAATAATTAAACCCCTCTCCCAGCAGCCATGCTAGGCCTGGCTTTCTGCTCTGGCATTATGCAGTTAGTGCCAGCAGGAGCAGAGCTGGCTGTAAGAAGGACTCTCTGGGTTATCTTATTTAGTTCTAATGCAGTTTTTTTTTTTTGTTTTGTTTTGGTTTTTTTCTTCCATGTGCCAGCAAATAGCCCTGTGTATCTGTCCTGTCAGTTCAGCACAGTCTACACAGTAAGCTACACTCTGGAGCCCCATGCATCTTGTCAGCCCAAAATTAGCCATGGAAATAAACCTTTCCAAGCAGGGGGAATATGCTGGTCCCAGAAAGAAAAATAAATGTTTTTGTTTTTTTATTGGCCCAGACACTCATTTCTTGCTGCTGGAGAGCAGTTTGCATGTGAAAACACGAAACTTACTGGTACTGGGATACACCTCGAAGGGAAGAATTCCAGCATTTATTTTCTTTGCCTTTTCTTTTTCAGGAGTGGGTGTTGCAACCCTGATTGAGCCAAATATTAGAGCAGATGGGAGACAGGAATCCTGAGGGCAGATACCTTGCTGGATTCCCCACAAAGCTCTGCCAAGGCTCTTCATTCCTGACTAAGCACAGAGGCCTAACTCTGTCCATAGTCCCTGTGCTTGTTTCCAGCAACCTCTGACATCCCCTCTGGGGTACCCTGCCAAAAAACCTCTCTCCTGACCAGCAGGATGCTGTAGTCCACCAACCCTTACCACTGCGAGCATGAAGTCCCCTCTTCTTCATCTTCACTAATTATTTATCTGTTCACACAACATCTGCATTGCAGCTCTTTCTAAACAGTTACTCTGTGCCACCAACACTGCAGGAAATGGAGGACATGAAGAACAAGAAGGAGATCAGACAATGCCCAAAATCCTCCATCTTGTCTTTTATCTACCTCCATAGATAGATACCTCCATACCTCCAACCCAAAACTCTAAGTTTTTCACCCTGTGACAAACTATACTACTATCTATTTCACACACTCGTAGATTCCAATTCGTCCCAAAGTATTGGAAGCTTTCTCCATGGATGAAGGTTAAAAGTAGTGTTCTCCTGGGGACCAGGACTTCTCAGGACAGGCAGAGAAATATTCCCTGTGCCCTGGGTTCCAACAATCTTCCAACAAACAGAGGGTGAGACACTTGTCTTGCAACCTCCTTTGCTATGGCGGGTCTGCTTGGGCATGGACAGCCTCCCTCAGTCCAGGAGAACTGAGGAGCTGCAAGTGACAGAGGCAGGTGGGTGAAAGCTGTCAGCTGGACATGGTGAAAGCCAGATAAGAATCCTGGTCTTGGGAGAGGAAAGTCGCTAATATGTGGCCATCCAGGAAAACACTACTGTGGGAGGATTTGCAAGCACTTGGCACTGATTCTACTCTGCTCCCCCTAAGTCTGTGGGATTGCAGCCCTTGCAGGAGCAGTGCTTTACCCTTATGAAGTGTTTGGATATTTTTGACTGATGAATTTGCACATTCTGTATGTGAAGCCATATGTAGCTCTGTCGGAACCGCTCCAGTTCCTCATCCCTTGCAATGTGTTGTGCTGCTTTTAGCACACAGGAACATACGCCTCCTATCACTCACACTGACATCCATCAGTCTGCTTGGACCATTTCTCAACCACTGGAGGCTGGAGCAGCACTGCTCAAGACAATGGGTTACTGTTACTTATATCAAGTCCAGCTTTTCCCCCAGATGTTCAGAATAGTGGCACACTGGAGAGAAAACAAGAGTGTGTTTTTGGTCAGAAACTCAGGGGGATCTTTTCATGTCAATTCAGACATCTTTTTGACCTGCCTGCTGTGTTCAGCTTGGACATTACAGAGACTTCTTCCCATGGAGATGAAGCCTAGAGACTGAGAGCAATGGTCTCTCCAAATTGTAGAGTCTGTCTTTGGTGCTGTACTAGGAGCTCTAGTCAGCCACAGGAGTCCTAATCCTTCACAAAACACTGGCAGATATTCAGCAGAAAGAAAATCCTTGTCCAGAGCTGTAACAGTCAACGTGCTCAGCATCCTACTCACAAAGGTAAGTTTGGCTCTGCACCAGCTGTCAAAACAGGCCAGAAGTTCAGATACCAGAGGGAAGGTGCAGGAACAGAAGACAGAGCAGAACAGAAACCTAGAAAGCTACTTATGTTCATTAATAGCTTTCTTTTTTCTCCCCTGTGAATAAAGGCATGGGGAATAATAATAGGCTCTGTGCTTGTTAGCTGCAAAACACTACCATCAAGTTTGCTCCAAAACTCCTATCCTCTGTCATGCAGTATACAAAAGAAAAAGGCAAAGAAATTCAAAGGCAGGAGGGAGTCTAAGTTCAACTTGTTGAGCAGAGTTTGATACCTCTGAGTCTCATTAATATTTATGTAGGTTGGGAGAACAGAAACTCCGTGCAACAAGTATGGAATATATGTACTCAAAACTCCACTCGCTGTACAGACACACACACATCTTCCTCTGTACATGTTTGTAGCCCTTGATGCTCTACAATTCCTAGCAAATCATTGTGCCTCAGTCAGAGTTACACCTCATTTCCCCCTCCCCATAAATATATTACGATCACATAATGTTTTAATAACTTCACGGGAAAAATTGAAAATAAGGCAAAGATGACAACTTCTTATGGGTATAAATTTCAACAGTCTGGGTTTTTTCTTTTTTATGAAGTCATTAAATGCTTCAAATTGAACAAAAGGCAGTCCCATAGCTTTGTTTAGCAGGGAATTGGAAATGCGATCAAGTCTATAACTCTGGAAAAATAAACCTAACTTTGTTGATTAATTTTGCTTCCATTAGGCTCCACAATTCAACAGGCAATGATACCTTTTTAAGAGGATCAGTAGACATGTTGATGAATTCCCAGCCTGACCATTGGCAGTGATTTCATCACATCTCTTTCATTCACAATTACTTTAAGAAAATATTCTCAATTACTGTGATTGATGGGGAAGGAATGAATTACAGCATATACACGAGAATGCTCAGAAGAAATAAAGCTGCTATTTCAACTTAACTTCTTAATGTGATTCTGTTTCTATTTTAAAACTAGGGACTACATTTTCATGTGGGCTGAGTTTGACCCTTTCTTGCTGGAACTCAGTCCTTTGTGCAAACCACCTTTCCACTTGCTGACAGCAGCTCTGAATTTTGAGAAATAATGGCTGAACACGGCACCAGGGCTGAAAACCAGGGGTTAACCTTCATGGTGGGAACAGCCCAAATCAAACCCACATCATCAGGAGACTCCTCATTCCATTGGCACCCTTGACTCAAGCCCTCTTTGTTGGTTCATCTCCCACACCCACCGCTCATCCTACAGGGTGGGCTCAAAGCATTTTTGCAGCAGTTCACAAGGAAGCAGGTGGCATCTTTGGGCTGTGAAGCTTTCCCAGAGCAGTGTGAAAGTCCACAGCACAAGAGAAGCAGTCAGAAGCAGGAGCTGACAGCCTGGTGAAGATGCTCAGTGTGTGGAATTAGAGAAGATGCTCTGCTCATGGCTAGAAAATTCACATGCTGACTCCTCATGGAAAGAATTACCATTCATCTCAATAAAAAAAAAGATTCTCTGTGAGGCAGAAAGGCATCATCAAAGTGCTAATCCTAAAACTGATTTATTATCTGCAAAGCTAATAGATTAACAAAACAAAACACAAACAGTGGGTGTGATATGCTGGAAAGTCACCAACCCAATGAAGATCTACATGTAGTGATAAGAGGGGGAAAAGCCATCACTTTCCAATTCAACCCATCTGAACTTGTGCCAGGGGCCACAAGAGAATTGTGAAGATCTGGCATGCATAATCCGTGTGGGAACACGTGCACATCAGTTACTGTGGGAAGAACAACACATGCAGAGATGCTGCACTGAACACAGGTCAAGGTGCAAACAGAGAAAAAACAATGGTGGGGTTGAGTAGTACCAAGCTGGGAACAATGAGAAAGCCTTTGTGTTTGTGTGTGCCTGCATGGGCTGGACATGCAGGGGGTGTTGTGAAAACAAGCTTTGTCTGACAAGCTTTTTATCACTCCCACTGAAGTATGAAAACAGGCCTGGGCCCAGGAAATTATTCACCTTCCCTTGAACAGCCCTAGGAGGCAGTACCAGAAACAGGTGAATGGAGAGCTGGTTTGGGATAGCATGAGCAAAATATCAGTCTCTCTGCTTTCAGTGTAGCTGAGACCCTCAAAACCCCCCAGCCCATCCTGAAGTCCTTTGCCTTTCCTCTTTCTTACCCTTCAGGGTGGCAGCATCCCACAAGGGGTTGTAAACAGCTTATTTCAATCAGATGCTCCCTGAAGTTTTATGTCAGGGGCTCAAGACCCAAGTCTGAGTAGCTTGAATGATCCCTCTTGTTGAGTGGCTTCTTGAAGAGCAAGAAGCTTGGTCTTAGGCACAGGACTATGAGATAAAGTCGCATGCTGTCAGTAGGAATGATTTCCCTCACACTAATTTGTTGTCAGCTTTGGGGATATGCAGGGGATGTTTAGTGAGGAACGTGAGTGAGGAGACATTTCCAAAAGCTCTCCGATTGGCAGAAAGAAGGCTGCCTAGGAGCACACAGAGCAATTCCCCTTCTATCTGCCAAAATACTGGCACTCAAAAAATTGCCTCTTCCCCTCAGTCCCCTTCTACAACATCATGTCACCTTCTAGCCAGAGACAGCAGGAGCTAGAGACTGTCTGGAGGAATGGTCTTATTTATCAGTGAACCATCATGACTCTACAATGTCCCAGACCTCCTGTGGTGGTCTGGGGGCCCAGCCCTCCCTGGAGCACTGCTGAGGGGCTCAGCACAACACCCAGCTGGGCTCCTGGACACAGCAGTGAGCAGCAGATCACCACCCAGTGCAAAGGAAAAAATCACCACCCAGTGCTGGAAAATCTGCCATACTCAGATGTATAGAGCAGCTCTTTCCCAGGCTATTTGTGGGCAGGTCAGTTTGCTACCCCCCCCACCCCCTTTAACTGCTTTTGAAGACCCTCTGACATTTGCCAGTGAGAGGAATACTGAGTTTTGAGGCCAGAGGCACATTGTGGTCTGTAAGGCCACATGAATCGTCCCAGAATCAAAGGCAATGTCAAGTTGTTTTCCCTCAACTGAAATCAATAGGGCTTTGGCATGGAAAAGAGCTGAGCACCTGCACATGGGCACGTTGAAAATGCCAACACAATCCCAGGCTTGGGAATTACAGGCTTGCCAGGGCAGAATTATCCCTCATGTAGAGAAGCAGATGAAGTCGCAGAAAAAAATCCCTTATTAATCAATAGCTGATCTCTTTAAGCAAATAATTTCCAAATTTAGGATCTGTGCTAGCAGTGGGAGACCCAGTAGGGATTACAGCAGCAGTTTTACAGCACAGAGTGCCACCAACATCAACTTAATTTACTGATCCTTTAGAAGGAGAAGGGTAAAATTGGACTGTGGTACAAATCATGTTACTACTATAAGTTTAGTTTGCCAGGCACAAATATCCTCCCAGCCAGGTAGCTTAGTGCTGGAAGTTAATGCATGTCAGGCTGCCATAGACCCCAAATTTAAAGTTTCCATTGTGCTCAGTGGGAATTAATTGTTAGGTTCTGGCTTCTTCTCTTTTCTTTTTAATGTCAAATGCCCATCTAGCAAGAGCTGCAAATAATACCATCCTAAGGGTAAATTGTGAGCTCATTGCCCGTTTAAGTCACATTGAGTGAGAATACTCCCTGGCTGTGCTCTGTGAATCAAAGACAGAGCATATGCAATCATCTGAAGCAGCAGCTGCATTTCCCAGAAACCTTTGGGAAACCTGACACAATTACTGATCAATACCCTCTCCAGTTAATTGATGAGCTATGGAGCCAAAAGGGAAAAAAAGAAAAAAAGAAAAGAAAGAGGCTATCAATAAATAATCTCAGTTAGGAAACTGAGGTCTGAGAAGTGCTTGAAGTTCAAGGGATGATGACCATGCCTGGGAAGAAAAATGAGGGTTGAGGAGAAGAGAGGCATTTGCAGATATACGTGTCTTTTTAAGATAATGGGCATGGTGGAAACTGAATAAGATGCAATGATGAACCCTGGAGAGAATGAAACCATTGCGTCCTCAAGAAAACGTGCTCATTGCTCTGAAATTGCTTCCCCAATCCTGATCTCTGTGTGCAGATTGACACACAACATTATTTTCTACATTAAACCAGTTTCAGACCCATTTTACCATGTCCAGTTAATGAGCCAAGAGTAAAACTTTGAAAGGCTCATAGAGCAGAGCAAGCAGCAGCAAGAGGCCACAGCAGAAAGCCAAAGGAGGTCCCTGCCACTGTTTCCTGGCAGTGACAGCTGTAGCCACGCTGGCTGCTGCTTTTCATCCTTGCTCTGTCTAGACATCTGCAGATAGGCCAGTGATCACCCGTGAAACAACAGGACCAAATCACCCTGTAGAAGAACTGAGCCCAGAGTTCACCTCATCTCAACTATGGAGAGACCTGGAGCCCATAAATTAGGCCAGACATCTCTGTCTCTCTGAGACTGAGACTCAGGCTGGAGCTCTGCTCCTCACTCTGCTGTGTGTTTGTTCCATCACTGTGGCTTCAAGTCACTTCACCGCACATGCCACCACTTCACCCCTCAGAAAGCAGGGCAGTCTTTGTCCTGACTTGTGCCTTATTGGTGTCAGGAGGCCTCCTGACAGCCAGGATAAAGGTGTTGAGAGGGGCTCTGAGCCTGTTGCTTTTATTGAACACATGGGAAAGGCTGTTTTATCAGCTGTCACCTGCACTAAAAACAACACCCTCTTGTCTTTTGGCAAAGGAGCTGATGTGGTTTTGAGGGTAATCCTGACCTTTTAAGGAGCCATTTCTGAGCCACTGGCTCAGCTGCATCTGTCTGTGGGTGGAGGGCAGGAATGGATGCAGTGCTTTAGCTGGTTAATCCCTGAATGCTGTGTCTGTGGTGAGGGATTGTGAATTTCCCCATCAGCACTGTGTTTAAGGAGCAGCCCCAGCAGAAGCTCCATGGTTTCTGCAGGCAGGGAAATACGTGTGTGCCTGTGTGTGCACACGTGTGTGTGCCTAGAAATGGGGAAGGGGGAACAAGGGCACCCCTTTGAAACTCCTTCTTGTTCTTCCCTTTGATGTGATGTCAGGGCAGGTGCTCACACACACAACTTCTTTGCTTTGATAAATCCATGCCTCACAGGCAAGATTTCAAAGAGAATTTTCAAGCACCTTCCCTACCCTCTCCTGACGAGTTTGAGCTGGGAAGGGGGGAAGCTGGGTGGAAGTGGAGGAGTCGAGCATCAGCTGTGGAGGCACAGATGTGAAAATCAGCAACAGCACCAAAATCACTTCTGGCACAAGCACAGTGGAAGGACAGGCTCTCTCCCCACTTCTGCCTTCCAGGCTGGTGGAAGGTGCTGTGCCTTTGTGGCAGGATTGCCATATGTGTGGATCAAGGTGGGAGTGGGGAGCCACCAAATATTATCCCCACCACTCTGGCAGGGTCTGTTTGTTGGGTTCTGGCTTCTTTGGTTCAGAAAACAAAAATCCACTGCGATTTCTTTGGACTCACCTTATCACTTGGAGCCTGTAAAAATGCAGTTGTGTCTCTCCTTGGGAGGAGTGCAGTTTAGCATTAGCCATGTAAGGATCCCTGTGTCCCTGCATATGGGGAGAAGGAGGCTTCCCCCAATCCTCAGCCACAAAATGAGATGCTGTCTGGAGCCAGAATAGGATTTGGAGATTATGATTCAGAAGGAGTCTAATGTAGGAGCCAGTGACCTCACAGGAGAAATCTGGCTTAAGCGTTTTAGTGGGGAAAAAAATGATACATGCAGGAAGAGACTGTAATCCCTGAAACTTTTGCAGGGTGAAAATTCCACCATCACCTCCTGCAAAAAGATGCTTGTTTGCCCCTTTTGGTCTAAAATCCTCACTGAAGTGAGAGCTTGTCTGGCAGGGATCAGCTGGGTGTGGTTCTGTGCTCCTGTCCCCAGTAGCCACACAGAAAATCCTTCCCCAAAAACACAGGAGTCTGCACCCACTCAAGAGTGCTGGAATAAACCTTCATGTGTCTGGTGTGCTCCTGGTGGCTCCTGGAGAGGAGTCAAGGGAAAGAGGATCCTTAAGAACCTACCTTTTATTCACATGCAGATACTGGTCCCTATGTGGGCAAGATTAAATCATCAACCATCATAAAATACCATAAAAACAGATTAGCTTTTGCTCTGGGAGTTTTACCAGCTCTGCCCAGCCCTTCTCGAGGCTGATGGAGGTAGCACATACAAAATTTAGCACACTTTTCCCACAAAGAGCACCTTTTCTGCCAGAATATGCAGCAGAGGTTAACTTAATAAACAAGGCAGCTCCAAAACCTGCTCTTTGTTACAGGAAATTTATCTGGGTTCCTCAGATGGGGAAATGGGCAGCTCACAGGGACTCAGTGACACTGTATGAAAAATTTCATAAAGTTCCTTTTACTCAAAACTTCCAGTTCTTTGATTTCTCATGTTACATTTTCCCTGAAATGATGCATTTTGATGACAGTCCAAACAAAAATAATTTTTTCCCAAGAAAGTTCTAACAATGTGATTTTATTAGGGGTTGGTTTTGGTTTATTTTATGAGATAGTAAATTACCTTCAAAAAACTGATTTGAATTTTTGTTTTGGGGGGGGGGATAGGAAAGTGAGTAATTTTATCATGGCAAAGTAAAGAGTAATTTGTAAGTCACTGTCAAAGGTAGAACAAAACCCTTCTTTTTCCCATGTGAAACATTGCTTTCCTGATCTTCCTACAAATCTCTTTTATTTTTCTTTGCACATTTTTTTAACCACACTTTACCCAACCTATTTGCATACAGATGAGCAAAATAGTTCCTACAATACTATTCACATGCATCTATCTAACCTCAGACTTCTGTCAGGGATACAAAAAAAAAAAAAAAAAAAAAGACAATTATTTTATTTCTAATAGATTAACAACCTATCCATTTCATTTTATATCGAGGGATTTGGATTTATTTACAGAGACAGTGGAATATTTGGCTGAATTAACAGTTTTTGCCTGCTTTATGGTGAAAAGCAGAAACCCCCTCCTATTTCACCTTTTATGTGTATTATAAATCAGCTTAAGTTCATAAGGAATTCTATGATTTTCTGCTCTGATATACTCACAGAGCAGCACAAAGGGCTTTAGCCTTCCTCCTACTGGAAAATGGGAGTAGTCACTATATACCATATATAGCCAACAAGCAAAAAGATTTCAATGTGTTCCTGTAGCAGCAACATATGGTTTCCAAAAAAATCCATCCTTAAATATACATTGATTTTTCTGAGATGGGAAACTCAGAGTGAAAAACCTGTAGGAGATAGGGTGGTGGACATCAACTGAAATATTATGATCTGCTGAATCAAATCTGAATTTTAGATTGATCTCACAAGCAGCAGATTCTTGCCTGAACTTCTGTAGTGATTTGAAAAAGATGGTGTTAGGGAGATTTGCATATTATTACAGAGATACGGAGCCAAATTACCTCTGTCAGGATGAGACAGAATTTCTCCTCTGACTGCAGTGCCACAAGGCATCCTGAGAGCCCTGGTACAATAGATTGTGTTGGGAAAAGGAGTTCAAAAGCCAGAAAGTACCTGAAATAAGCCAAAATGAGACATGCTGGTACTTCCTAATAGAAATTAGTGACCTTATTATTTTGCCTAAGTTGTCTATTTCACATCAACCTGCTCGTAACCAAATGTTGCAATGTCAGAAATTCACGTGGGGTTGCAGCTTGCATTTCCCATTAGCTCTAGCAACAAGCTATTTATGTAGGACTTGTCATTGTTCTGTTTGAGTCTCTCCTAAACTTTAATTAATCTGTCCTTTCAACACCCCTGCAGCCCTGTAAAGTGAGGATACAGCTGGTATTCCTTTTTGCATGATTAAACGCCTTGCCCAGGGTCACCCCAGGAGTATGAGACAGAGCCAGAAACACAGCCTAGCTCTTCTGAATCTCAAAGGGCTATCCTTCTTCAAATCTCTGCCTTTGATGGATCTTGGCAGAGGTTCAGTCAAGTCTCATCCTACATTCCTTCAGCACTTCAGCACTAAGAGCTGAGCTCCAGGGGCGTTCAGTATTGAGCCAGCCTGGCTTCTGCCTCAGTTCTTGGCCAATTGGGCTGAGGGTGCCACATCTGAGTCAAGCCAAGGCTTTGAAATTTTTGAAATTCATCCACTGCTCATCCTTACAGCTCACACCTCCAGACAAAGGGAAGCAACTGCTTTTCTGGAAACTAGAAGGAAAAGGAACTTCTTTTTCTGCATGTATTCAATCTTATTTAGCTCCCTTTCTCTCTCTTCTTACAAAATTTATAGTGTATATGTAAGCTATAAAAAGCAATAAGATGCAATTTATGCAAGTAGCATGCCAGTGCACCATAAGTTCCTGTCCCTTCCATGAATTAGGCTGGGATAAATTTTAATGTCAGGGTTTCACACTGACATGTCTTTAGGTGGCTAATACAGTAAGTGCCAACTGGAGAACACTAAAGTAACAGCTCTGCAAACCAAGGTCAACTTCCCATATAAAGACCTGGCCAAAATATTGCCAAATGGCAGTGTCACTGTTCTGCTTTGCTCAAGGGAAAGTGCAGCCATGGCCGTTTGTTCCCTCCCTGGCACTCTTTGGTGCAACACATCTGTTGCTTCAGCTGCTATCAGAGCCTTTGGCAACTCCCTGCCCCTATCTGGTCCTTGCCAGCCTGCTTTGCATGGTGATTTGCAGCCCACTTCCTTTCTGTTTGAAGCTATGGCTAATGAAACAGGTGGCTGTCATTATTAAGAGCACTTGCTGTTCACTCCCCTCCAGCATCACCACTTCTTGCTAGGTGCCAGTGCTATTTCTTCCTTCCACTGTGCAGTTGTGGGCACAACTGCCAATGCCACCACTTTTCCAACAGTCCTGCAATTCCTTCAAAGGGAATGAAAAGCCTGCTCTCAACCCATCCAGAATCCTCCTCCCACAAGCAGAATACCCTCGCAGCCCAGCAATTCTTAATCCAAACTCTGCTGTCCATGGGGAAGGGAAAGAACAGGTGGGCAGATGGAGAGGGCTGGGAAGTCTGGGCAGTGGCAGTGCCACAGCCACAGGAGATCTGTTACAGCAAGACCTCCTCTATGGCAGAACTGCTGGAGCCGAGCAGGAAATGCTGGAAGAAAGAGCTGACCTGTGGGGTTGATGGCCTGGCCAAGCTGGCCCCATCCCTTGCTGCTTTTCCATTCCCTATTTCACTTCTCTCCTCGAGTGACCAGCAAATAGGATTGGTCTTGGGAGTTTCAGTCTGAGCAGGGCTTTAGGAGAAAGCACAAAGAGCAGTGCAGCAACCACGCATCCTCATTCCTGCAGAGTGTGGCACAGAGTGAGCTCCCCTGAGAGCAATCCACTCATCAGGAGATGAAGTCAAATGGAAGGACCGCATGGTGGTACCCTGCCACCAGGCTGCTCTCAAAGGCATCCTTATCCTTATTATAATCTTTCAGCATCAAACCCTGCCCACTGCCCCATCAGCCTCCCTGAAAGGCTTCTTGCCACCAACTCCCCAAAAAGTCAAATTTCCTTTTCTGCTTTAGTGATCTGTATTTTGGTCCACTCAAGAGCAAACCTTTGTGAGAACATTTCAGAGTCTCTTTGATTACTGAGATCAGCCAACCGTTGGGATCAAGGCTGATTTGAAAAAGCAAGAAGACATAATTGGTGTATATTTTGGCATAGCATAGATATCTTATCCTGCCCTACAACAGAATTTCTACCATCCTCAGTGAAAACATCTCTGTGTTAATGAATTATATTAAATATTGCTATAACAAACAACAGTCATTATGTTTCTTGGGGCTCCCCCAGTCACTGCTCACTGTACATCATTAGTAGAACAGTAAAATAAGATTACAGCTTTACAATAAAAGAACACATTCTGCATGGTAATTTACCCCTTCAGGAGACAGCTTCTCAAATTCATTAGATTATAACTCTGATTTTCTACAGTTCTTTGAGGAACACAATGTTGAACATGATCTACAGCTCCCAAGTCCTCTTGAGAAGAGACATCATTCTCATATCCATGAGTGGGGCTTAGACAAATATAGGAATGAAATTCAGTAAGATTCATCTTCCCCAAATACCTCTCCTGGGTAAAAGAGCAGATTCAGAGACACCTTAAGCTCTTCTCTCCTTGCACCTAAACATCTTGCTAGTGAAGACAGCCTGGGTAAGTCTTTTAAAATCTGCTGTAAACAAAGATCATTGGCTAAGCAAACATCCTGCATTATCTCTGGATCAAGTGTTGTAAATTTGTACTTTTAGTGACCTCAGAAATTTACTTGAATAACCTTTTGCTGTGGTCTGAATTAGCATTTGATCTTTTCTGTGATAGCTGGTGTGGAAGTGACATGGCAACAAGAGCTCTCACTTGAAGGAAGGATCCAAGAAAGACTCTTCTCAAGTCGTATAGCACAGCAAAACACAAACAGTGTTTTCATGACCATGATTTTCTTTGCTCAAACACTTATGTAGCTTCAGATCCTTGAAAATTCTCTCTTTTCTTTGTATGCAAGGGAAATTTTGCAAGAGAAATGAAAACCATTCTAAAATACATAAAACAACCCTGGAGGAACTTCAGAAGTCCAAATATTTTGCATTTCTGTTTTATTTACATTCCATTTGCTTGTTTGCTTTAAAAAAAAAAATTCTTTGCATTCTTCTGTTGGAATAATATTATCTGAGAAACCACATAGTCATGCCTTTTCACAAACACAATGTGGTTAAGGAATAAGGAGTAATTTAAGAATGCTCTTAAAATAATCTTGCATGGCAAATCCCTTTGTTTATGAGGATTAAAGAATACATGATAATTTTTTAAGCTCATCGTCTTGGTGATTTTAAAGACGTTTTCATGGACTCACTGTAAGTCATTCTCAGCACTGAATACACCCAAGGAAAAATGATTCTTTGTATAAATCTGAATAAATCCTGTGCCGCCTGGGCATAACCTCTTTCCCTATTGACAAGTCAAAGTCATGGCAAGTTGAGGAAACTACCTGTAGATATGATGGTTTCTAACACAAATCCTATCAGATTTTATAGGGTTCCCACAAGAAAATCCAGTAGTTCTGGACCATCAGTTCAGTTTCCCTATCTCATATGAGATGAAAGTGTTCAAGGCCAGGATGGAGAGGGCTTTGAGCAAGCTGGTCTAGTGGAAAGTGTCCCTGCCCATGGCAGAGGGAAGGAATTTGACAGTCTTTAAGGTCCCTTCCCACCCAAACATTCTGTGATCCTGTGGTAGCTCTGCGCTAAGATTGATGGTTGTGTCTCGTCCTGAACAGTGAAGACCAAGGGCAGGTAACTTGGAAGAAAAGATTTCTGAATAAAGGAAGAGGAGGAGGCACTTGACAAAGCCAAACAAATAACCTGGCATTTATCACACCACTGATGCTGGCGAGAGCCAGTCACAGCTGCAGAGAGAGATTCTTATCTGTGTTGATTTTATTTCTTCATATTCCCTATATGAATTGTATCCCGTTGTTCACTCAAGCTCCATCCATGAATAAGATTAAGAAACACTTTTATCAAGGAGCACCATAGCCCTGTCAGTCTCTGTGCTGTTTGCAAAGGACCAGGAAAGTCAGGAAGGTCCACGCCATTGACAAATTATTTCACCCAAAAAATGGTGCTGGTACTAAGCTTTTAAAGGCTGGTAAATCTTCTGCTCCATTAAACCAAACCCACAGAACCCATTAATTGGTGTCTTTCTTACAGTGAAGTGCTGGTTCTAATTTGACATATATTTTATGCATCACTCTACCCCTTGGTTCATAAAAATGATCCAAATTCGCCTCGCCTCGCTGGTTGAGGCCACTTTCCAAATGCCTGTCCATAATCTTAGATGAAAAATTATAGCCCTGGAAAGGTGATGTGTCAGGGGAGTGTGAGACACACCAACACACATCCAGATGCAAGGCAACAGTCTGCTGAATTAAAATTACAAAAAGAGGAAATGATGAACCACCTCATTAATTTAACTTGTCACTCTGATGGCCTCACTCCATGTAAATAAATAGGGAATGGGAGAAAGAAAAGAGCATTATTACAGCACAGCTAAAACAAGAAAGTACTCAGGTCATCACCCACTCTAAGTGACATCCGCAATGATACAGCTTTAACCTCATGATGGTTTGGTCACCCTGGCCTGACCATGGCATTTCTGATGTGTGATCAGATACTGTGAGAGGCTGGGCACTGCTGGGGAAGGTCTCAGCACATCCAGTTCCTCTGGCTGTATTGATAATTCAAGCAATTCATCCAGACAATCCCCAGTGCTTAACAGAAAAGACCCCACACTAATCTCTCGGCATTTCCCTTTCCTGAAGCTTGAAGCCATATATGCTCTGTAGTGGACTTTTTTTTTCTCTTAAAGATTCTCTCCAAACATTGAATGACTTTGCAACACAGAGACTTTTCTACCTATTTTGAATCAGTTAATTAATTAAATACAGAAACAAGCTGAAATTCCAGGGTGCACCAAAAGCAAAGGCAGCTGTTCAATACCAGCAGCTCAAAATGATGAATACCACACTTACTTCTATCTGAAACACAGAAAGCAGCTTCACACTTTAATATAGCCCCTAGGAAAACTAGAATGAAAAATCTAGCCACATTGCTAAGCCAAAAACAATTTAAGGGGTTTGGAAATGATGTCTGATCTCATGTTAAACAAGGTCCTCAGTAAATCACTGGGAAGGAGTCCTCTGGTAAAAGGGCAAGGGGTTCTGTGGAAGGCACAGTGAGGCTGCCAGCTCGTGGGGCTCAGCGTGGCAATTCTTACTGGACAAACCCTACAAGCCCAAGGCACCTTGCTTAGCTCCAGACTTGCTGATTCTACTCCTATCCTTAATTACACCTTGACATAATTTTGGTTATGGGGTAGGCTTTTATTCTTATCCCACTTTTCTTATACACTCTAAAGCAATAATAACACCTTCTAGCACCCATCCAACAGCTTTATATGCAAATTTATAGGGATATGCCCATATCCATATTTACCTGTCAATATAGTTTTAGTTACAGCCACAGCTGGTCCAGGACCCCTCCTGTGATTTGCAGTGTTGTGCTGAGGAGTTGAGTCACTTTTTCCTGTGGACTCAGGGTCTTGTCCCAAACCCTTTCCTCTCAGGCTGGGAAGACTGTCAGCTGAAGTTAATGCAAAGTCTTGGGAAAAGAGTTTACACTTTACACCTGAATATTTCATAGAGCCATAATCTGCACAAGACTGATGACAATTTGGGAAATGATGGGAAAATAATGGCAACAACAATAATAGTAACAATAACAATAAATGTTTTCCTATTTATCCTTTCCTTCTTTGCTGAAAATGTGATTGGAAAGGGAGGCATTGCAAGAGCTCTGAATGACCTACTTTGAATTTTCCCATCAAGTTCTATTTCTGCAAATTTTCTTCTGCTCAGCAGCTGCACAGAAAGGGCTGGAGCATGTGTGAAAGACTGGTCTCATGGGCTACCCTGGCAGAGCGAATGCTAAAGCCTCTCCAACAATGCTGTTCTCAAGTGGTTTCCTCATTTTCTGGACTTCAGAGGTCCCAGTTATTTCAATCATGGATAACAGTATCCACTTATCCAGATGCCTGTATAAGCTCTCAGAAACTGGAGGCTTTTTAGTCTTTTGTTTCTCTATTCTTTCATATATACTGCATTTCCCTCAGTGTGCTCTACTATCAGGCCCTTCACTATGATACAGGAAAGCAAAGCTTGTCCCTGGACACTGCACTCAATTTCAATGACAGCAGCCAAATTTGATAGCCATGTACTGCAAGTTCTCAGCCAAGAGAGTGGTTTCAAAAGAAATGTGGCAACTTGTTATACTTTTAATCTAGTTTGTGTTCTTCCTTTTCTATCAGATGTTTGTGGGGCAGTGATGGAGGTGGGAGGCACTTGCTGGCAAAAAACCAGGCTCCCCTCAAGATCAGATCGGGGGCAGAAAAGGCTGGTCCCTGAGATGTGTATGAGCATCCACCCTTTTCAGGTCCAAGTGTCCATGCTGCTAATAAGGTTTGAATCTAAATCCACTTCCAGCCACTAGCTGGACTCCAACTGCACCCAGATCAATATGATCAAAGGCACACTGTGGATGTTACTCAGAGCATGCCCCAGACCTAACCATAGCATTCATTAAAAGCCCATTCTCCCTGGGATGCTGCTGATTTGGCACACCTCACTTTTCTTTCATCCTAACTCCTGAAAACTCACTCCTCATGCCTGCAGCTGCTCAGTGCTCTGGGTTGCTCATGGACTTTTTCCTACCCACAGCCAGATGGAAGCAGGCTGGAGGAGGCCTGTAGAGAAATGAATTTTTGTCCCCTGCACCACGAGGAGGAGTTGTCCTCTGTCACCTGCCGGGTTCTTCCAGCTCTTCTGTTTGACACCTTTTTCTCCACCCTGCCTCACCCACTCAGCAGCAGTGGCAGCTCTCCTGCCCTGCAGGCACAGGCTCTGTTCTCTGTGCTGAAGGAGGGTCCCAGTAGCCTCTCTGAGGTCTTTACCTCCTTCTGGTGCAGCCATACACCAGTGGATATGCTCTCATGATCTCTTCTTGATGTCTCTCATTGTCCGTAGTGTAGGATCCGAGGGGCATGAAGGGTAGGAAGGAGAATAGTTGTGAAAGTGACAATTCCTATCCATATTCCTTTCTGTGTCATGAAAACATACTTCCATCCCCGGCAGCATTTAATCATATGGCTTTAACTTTCCTCCCAGCACCCAGGGGGAGGGGAAAGTCCCTGGCTAAACTCAGAATGCCATTTTGTGGCAATTTATGAACAAACAAGCTTCCCATCAAACCAATCCTTAGAAATGTCACTCCAGGCTGGCACTAAGCAGAGATTAAACGATGGATTGTCAACCTTCCTTTTTTTATTTGATGTTTTGAATTTCACTGTTCCTCTCTTTCATTAAAAATGAACTAGCAAGGAAAAAAAAGCAGAATAAAATAGAATCCTTTTACATCTAAAAGTCAAGATAATTATCTCTTATATCCAACCCACTCCTCCAAGACTCTGAATGAAGCCATCATTAAAATCTGTGTCCATCTGGTGACTTTTCCACAGCTAATTAGGTGAAGAAGCCAGTTAACAGATATGTTCTGCTGAAATATTTCTCTCTCTCTCCATCTTTTTAAAAACTTCCAGACATGGCCCATGTACAACCTGGATGCTGCCTGTTCATCCCTCAGGGTCTAGGAGAACATGAGGAGAGGCAGGGTGGGAGGTGGATGCTTGGTGAGATGCTCACCATGGCTCTTTCATGGCATCAGGGCTGGGAAAAAAAGGAGGAAGAGGATGCAGGAGGCAGCAGGGTTGACTTCTGCTGTGCAGGAAGCCCTTTGGCGAGCTGGTCGGATGTTCTGCTGGCAGCGTTTCAGTGCATTTCTGCATGGGGCTTCTTTTAATACTGTGATTTTCTCCCTGTGGTTTGTCAGGCACTCAGCCAGCCTACTAAAGACTCTCTACCAGATCCCCATCTGCTGCATTTATTAGAGCTTGTCACCCTAACACCTAGGGGCTGCAAGGTATTGATTCCTCCTGGGTCCAGATGGATGGTTCATGGGGTCCCCCCCCTCCCCCGACCCTGCACCAGATCTTGCTGTTGGCACTTTGAGGACTGCAAATTTTCAGATAGCCCCAAACTCACAAAAAGGCTCCTGTGGGAGCCCTCCAAAACTGCATATGGTCCATACTGACCCATCTAAATGTGAGTGAGGAGTGTGTAAAGTGCACTGACCTCATTCCAGGTTCAGTGCTGGAGGCAGGGTCAGTCTCCAAGTGCTGAAACCATCTCTAGGGTCCCAGGGGAAATATTCAGCCACCCTTACACCTTATGAGAGCCTGGATCTCATGTCAAGGACAGTGGGCAAGTGTCTGAGTGTGGCAGCTGAGGGCACAAATCCTTTAATGATTCCGCCACCAAGCACCCAGAAGGTCTGGCCAGTTACTCACACTGCTCAGGAGAGCTGACTGAGGGAGTTTCAGAGCTCACTGTCCAGTCTCTCACTCACTCATCCAGCCTGTTTTTCCCTTTGCGGGTGTAGCTGCCAGAAACTGTGCCCTTTTCCACCAGGATCCCGGGGCTCAGAGCCCCACAGCTCACAGCAGGACACACAGGTTTGGGATCAGGCATGCAAGGAATTGCTGGCAATGCAGCCTGCTCTGTGTGTGTAACACAATTCCATGACTGCATGCACATCCATCACAGGAGTGGGAAAGACCCTTGGGATTTTTAATGGCTTTTCTAGTGTGCTCCAAGGTTCCTCCCAACTGAACAGTCAGGCCCCACTGCTTTGGGGCTCAGCAGTCTCTATGCAGCTGTGCTGTTTGGGAATATAAACTCCTGAGAGTACAAACCTTGCCTTGCTCACTGCCCTTTTCTGGAAAATGTCTGCCTCAGTTTGGCACAATTACATTAATGTGGTTATAATTCTAGAGGGATTGTAACAAGAAAGTAATACAATAACTTCCCAATCTTCTCTCAAAGACAAGTAACAGACCACAAGGACTCTGGCTCAAGGGAAGCAGGACACACTGACCCAAAAGGTCTTGGCTGATTTTCATTTCTTTGATTGGGTTCATGAAAAGAGAAAACTACTAGAAGGATTTTCATTGTCATTTACTTCTAAATTTTGAAGTTAAATGTTAAGGGAGCCCAGAAGGGTTAATGTTCACCAGATTCCATCTCTAGCCAATGATTTCCTGCTGCTGCTACGTTTACATCATGCAATTGCCATTATAGCTAAAGATGAGAAAACTTGATAAAATGAGTTCTCTATGGACACTGGACAGAAATAGAGCTGGGGGAAGAATTGTAGCAAGGGAAAGCTTGCAGGCCATAAATATATCACACACTTTAAATACAACCATAGCTTGCTACAGCGTCATCTAAACTACCATACATCCTCCTTTGTGCTCCACTGTTCATGAGCAGTAGAGGAAAAGCTATACAATTCAAACACACAAAGAGAATGAACAAAGACTATTTTCTTTAATGTTGCTGCAGTTTTCAGGAACACTGGGTTTCTTCAAGGCCATGCAAGGAAGGTGCTGAGCCAATTAAGATATTTTTCATATCTCGTGATAAGTTCACTGTATTGGAGTTAACTCTGCCTTGTACATCTTCATCAACAATGCAATATCCCTTATACCAATTTAATTTTACATTGCCAGCAAGATAAAGGCAATTTATAAGTTTCAATGAGGGCAGACTGGCTGTGCTCCAATCCAATCCAGGGAGTGTAACATTTGCAGGGGAATTGCTCAAGACCTTAATGTCTGGCATATGGTGAGCTGCTTTCATTTCTGACCTGTGCAATTAAGGTCAGCGGCAAAAATTACATTAAAACAGTTCTTTATTAATCATGTTCTATCTAGGGCAGATGATGACAACCTCTAAGCACAGAGACCCAGCAACCACAAAGCAAAATACTGTGAATCTCAAAAACCACTCATTAACAAAGCTTTGAAGGACATTTTCTTAGGTGTTTTGCCCATGGCTTTGTAACAATAGAGGGTAGTGGTCACATCTTGGGGGGAGCAACATGCAATCAGTGCTAGATGGTGATATTCATTCAAAGTTTGGTGGATTTCAGAGGCACCTGGAAAGAGAAATCCATGGGGATTTCTTATGCCTCTCTACTCTATTGAAAAACAGGTTCTCCAAGCAGACACTAATTTCTGAAATAGCTCTGAGTATCTCTTCACAAATATGCCTGCCCTGAAGACCAACTGATCTTCCTTTTTGACATGCTAAGAAAATGGTCTCTGAAAGCTTGTAGTTAGCAAAACTTTCATTTTCCTGAAACTCAGCTCTCCACTTTACCCAAAGAGATGCAAATAAAAGTAAATTCACAATGCACCATGAATTTGCATGATGTAGTGGGGAGAAGGAAGCCACCCCTTCTTGCCCCAAAGGAATGCCCCCACATCACAGTCTTCTTCTGGGCCTAATCCAAAGCCCACTTAGTGCCTCAGACATTGGTTTATTCAATTTTTGAATAAAATGGATTGGATTTTGTCCTAGTCTGGCATGACACACCCCCGACCTTGCAATGTGACCACTTGCAGCAGGAGCTTGTGGGGCTGCTGACCCATTTGAAGGGACCAGCAGGACATCCTGAGACTCTACAAATCATCACATGCTCACTCCTCTCGTGGACAAGGCTGATTGCTTCAGATTTCTGCTACTGATGCAGTGATGTTGTGAACCACAACATCATGAGTTCACACCCAGTGTCTGTAAGAGAAGGAGAGGCCACAGGAGGAACAGCCTGAAGACCCACTGAGCAGTGCCCCAGTGGTGAGCCTGACCCACAAAAGGAAGGCAATATCAGAGTCAACAGAAACAGAGAGATGCTGGGTCTGAAACACAAAGTAACACAAAAAAACCTCAACACATTAAAAATTAAATGAAAGATAGAGGAATCCAGGCAGAGGCAAAGATGAATTTATAATTTCTATCAAGAGAAATGTGTAAATGAGGGAAAGACAATCTGAGCCCACGTATCTTTATTCCAGCATTCACAAGCATCTGCATTAGGCACTAAGAATAGCAATCCTATCTCATCTCCCTTCTCTTTGTTGTACATTACTAATATTAAAAGAAAGGAAAAATAATGAAAACAAGGTGTTTCTATCCCAATTGTTCACTGAAACATAAAAAAGATTCAATTTTAAAAGAAAACAACAGCCAAAAATTTTGGTTTACAATCAAATATCTTCCCAATCTCAATTAACAAAATGAAGAGTAAAGCAGGATTTCACCAAAGCTGGCCAGACATCAGGAAGCCATTCTGGTAAGATTCTCCCTGAAAAACACCAACAATATGTTTTGGTTTTGTGGTTTAGTTTTTGGCTTTTTTTTTTCTTACTCCTACATTCCTCGTCCCCTTACTCACTGTGATTAGCCCCATAAATTTTGCTTTGAATAAATGTCTTTTCTTGTCCTCTCTCCTGTTGTCCACCTCTTGGGACTATTTTCACTCAGGGTTTTTTCTGTTTTGTTTTGTTTTCTTTAACTAATTCCTTTTTAAACACTACCTGCACGCTACACTGCCCTTTCACCTCACTGGTGTGACCTCTTTCTCCTTCCATCTACCTGATAGGTGCAGCCCAGGACTTCTGTTATCCCCATGATAGGTTTATTTATCACACTCTAATGATTCTTCAATCCATGCTCCACATCTCCAGAGATGATTCTCAGGGAAGAGGGCAAGAGGTGGCTGTATAGCAATTTTTGTTTATTTTAAATCTCAGTAAACCACTTGAGCCAGAGAGGTGGGAACAAAAAACCTGTATCATCTCTTTTTTCTTCTTTTTCTTATATTTAATGGAAAAATTACACCTGCAGCCAAGGCTTTTTGGCACATGAGCCCTCCCAGCCAGAAACATCTTACTGCTAAGGAGAAAAAAAGAAATACGCAGTTACAAGATGTATTTTGCCCCAACTATATGACTTTACCAAGCAACAATACATGGCACAAATAGGATAAGTAGCTGTGCAGGCTTGAATTGCAGTGAACATGCTGATGTGAGGTACTCCAGGTACAGATAATTCACAAACCAGTGCTTTAAGCCCTTGGTCCTAAGACAAACTTTAGGGACTGGAAACAGGGCTGTATTTCTCTGTAATCAGCTGGAGAGGACGATGCACAGTTTCTCCAGGCTTTAGGATGCCTGCAGGATCAGATGCAGCACCAGGTCCTGCAGAAAGCCAGCTGATGCACAGTCAGCCCATCAGTAGGTTTTGAGCAAATCTGAGTTAATCACAGCAAGCACCCACCAAATCAGTGCTTTGCCTCGTGCAGCCACAGCACGCCTGGCCCTGTGCTGGAAGCTTAATGGATTTGTTGTATCATCAAACCAGAGGTGGTGGGGAGTGGTTACTTGTCTTCAGTTCCATGTCAAAGTGACCTGTGTCCAACCAGAGGATGTTTTATAGATGTCATCAGCAGTGGTGCAGTCTGTGCTGGGGACAAACAACAAACACTTGTCACAAATCTTAGCAGGGGACAGCTCCTGTTGGTCAGTGCACAAATAAAAATCATAACAGGACTGAAGACTGAGGACATAAAGGCAATTAGTGAAATGTCTGTAGCATTCAAGGTTCTAGGAACCTTTCATCCATAGAAGTTGAACAGCCCTTCATTTCACCTTCTAATAACTTACAAACCCATTAAAAATATATATCTATGTATTACCTCACCCCTAACCCTCTCCAAAACCAAATCTTTAATCAGCTACACCTCTAATGCAGAATCAGCAGCAGCAATGAAGAATGACCCTGTAGCAGCAGCCCTGTGAGACAGGGATTTATTTTTCTTTTTCTCTCGCCCTTTTTTGTTTTCCCCTTTGCAGCTCTAATCGTGCCTTTGAAACATCTTTAAGCATTGGAGCTTTGTCCTTTTCATTTCCTCCTCCTGTTTGTATATTTTCCAGATAGACTCCCTGGAAAAATTGTTTTCATTGTTACTAGCCAGTCAGACATTTCTGTTCTTTCCTAAGGTATACATTATCCTCCTGGGCTGTGCTGCTTGGAGTCTGGACAGGACTTGGCACGTGTACTCCCTCTCTAAAAGCTAAATCTGAAGGCACCACTGCAACGCAAAGAACAGTGAGAGCAGAAATTATCATCCCTTTTAAGAGCTCTTCTTATTCCAAAACACACCCATACAAAATATCTCAAACGCAGCTCTTAAATTCAGGGTGACCCAAAGACTTTTAGCAGAAGGGCTGAGGGCAGAACTTAAGTCTGCTGCTGGTAAGTTTTATTTCCCTTCATTGGAAAACAATATTAATTAGGCAGCTGGTTTTTATGTATCTTCAAATCAATGTTTTGCCAGAGTGTAAAAAGTCTTGGCTCTTGTAAATGTCAGCTCTGTGTTGTGGCTCTGGTGAGGATGTGGACAGGGGCTGCAGCACAGCTCCACCAACCCACCTCAGACCTGACAGGCAGCATCTTCTGCCAGTCCAGCCTTGCCTACCCACAAAACTCAGTCAGTGAACCCCATGCCTGACACTTCCTGCTACTCCAAGAGATCACAAGGGGCTAGAGATAAAAGACACACTTCTTTCACCAGGAGAAAAAAAAATTTAAAATTGAGCCTTGAAGGCAGTTTCCAGAGAAGAAAGCTGGTAAACTAATGTCTTCTATCCTGGAACAGATCTCAGTAAAAACCAACAAGCCTTACAGTACAAGTTTTGGTATTTTCTGTACAATCCTGCTCAGCATTAGTTGTAAATCTTATCAGGGGATAGGCTGTTTGTTCTCACACAAATAAAATAACAAATGGAGTGAAGATCGAAGAGAGCTGACAATCACCAGAGGCAATGCAACACTCAGGGCTCTTGGAATCAGAAGAACTATTCAGCTCAAGAAGCTTAACAGCTCTTCATTTCTCTCTCCAGAAACTTATGAGCCCATTAAAAATATATATCTCTGTATTGCCTCCACCCAGAAGCCTTCCTCCTCCAACCAGCTGTGCCATTTAATGCAAACTCAGCTGCAGTGAAGAATGATCCTGTAGAAGAACCCCGGGGAAAAAGCTTTTTCTTCCTTTCCTTCCTTTCTTCCTTTTTGCAGACCCAGTTGTGTGTCTGAAATCTCTCCAAGCAGCTGGCACCTTGTCTTTTCTTTTTTTAATTTTCTCCCTTTTTGTGTGTGTTTCTAGGCAAGGTGGCTACAAGAGAGGCTTTCATCTTCATTAGGGCCATACGTTTCTGCAGGTTCATTAGGCTCTCTTTTTGTTGCTGTTGGTGTGCAGTTGTCTGCAACAAGAAAAATAGCCTCAAACATCATTAGCCTGCTAAAGAAAATTTCAGCGCTCCTTGCTGGGGCTTTGGGAATCTGTGCTGTGTTGAAACTTCAGCAAAATCAAGAATCTGACATCAGGCTTCTTCCTTTATTCCTTCTCATGCACCTCGTGACAGACATGGTTCCTAAGGGCCCAATCTTGCCTTTACATAAACTGTGCTGTAGGCTTAAATATAAGCCAGGGCAAAGCAAGACCCTGATGTTTTTCCAAGGCAGCAACACACCTGCAATGATTGCTCCCTGAGGTGAGAGCTGACCCATTCATCATGAGGGGTGTTGACTCTACACGTAGAAACGACAGCTTAAATGGTATTTAACGATATTAGCTATTTCCCAGCTGATCATTTTAGCAGATTCATTCAGCCATGTGCAAGTTGGCAAAGCTTGGGGCAGGAGGCCACACCTGGCCATTCAGAAACAGCCCCCTTGGTAGCTGAGTGCAGGTGAAATCAGGGCCCATTTTCTGAAGAGCTTTTCATCTCACGTCAGCAATCAGGAGGCTCCAGGCCCCCACTCTGCTGACCCCAGGGCTAATACACACACACAGAGTGTGCAAGCTCCTGCTAATGGTTTTTGGCTTGCAATCCTCTCCTCAGCATCTGTCTTGCTTACATTCGAGGCCAGTATTTTTTCCTAATTTATAGACTAAATAAATTAATCCATGACCTCCCAGCAGACATCCCGCCGTGCCCTGCTGAACACCAGGATTATTTCTAGCTGAGTGAATTAAACAGCCTGGAAAACCCAAAAGAGCATTTAGATTCTCGAGCCTGAATGTTGGTCCTCCAGAAATATTGGCCAGTGCTTGAGGTGGAGGACATGACCTTCCATACCAGGGGACTGAGGGCTCTGCTGAGCTCTCCCAATCAGCTGATCATGTGTCAGTCATTCTCCAAAGTCAAATTTATGTAAATACCTTCTTCATGTACACACTCTACCCACTTTACCCATTTTTATAGCTGATCCCAGCTCCCACTGATTGGGTTCTCCTGGCTCTTCCCCATACTTCTGGCTGCATGTGCACAAATACTGACAACTGTTTTCATCTCATCTGCCTGTTTTCAGCAGGACAGATGAGCCCCAAGGTCATCCTGCTTCTGACACCTCTCTCCATGGAAGGACCCATCAAACTCCCAGCAATAAACAACACTTCATGCTCGGCTCGCCTGACTATGTTTCATATATCTTTTGCAAATGACCAGTCAAATGACAGCTTGCTGCCCTCATAAACTTCTTAAAGTGCCTACCAGACACATGGTGGGCCCTGCAATGTGCTTAGCTTGCCACTGATCTCCTCATACATGGTATAAAGAAATAATCTTATCCATGCAATGAGGAATTGGAAGGGAGGATGTATTGTAAGCATATTTCATTAAAAAAAAAGTCCTCAGATGTAATTTCTCAGACTAGACAGGAAAACTAATTGAACATAATAACTGTGGTAATGCTTTGTGCTTCATGGCAGAGGCAGCACTGTTGGCTGAGCTTTATCTGGCATTAAGGTGTGTGGGTTCCACAGACCAGCCCTAGGAAACAGCCTGCAGCCTGGACAGGCTTCACATAAACTGTGTGGCCACCAACCCCACCTCCTCAAAGTAATAAGTGATTTTGAGAGGATAGATTATATAAGGTTGTTGTAGCCAGCTATTTTCTAAATAAGCAACTCCATTTTACCTTCAACAGTTTTTACTCTACTGATTGGTGTTGTGAATATAAAATTTATTGCATCTTAAGCAAGACCAGGGGATTCAGGGAGAGTAAAGTAAAATGTAATTTGACATCAAAATAACTCACAGAGAAGCTGCTTCACTGACTGTAAGATTAATTGTCATATTTAATGCATTATAAACCTCTACTTGTTAATTTATGTCAAGTCACCCCAAGATTTCCAGGCTGTTGCATCAGGCAGTTACTGCTTTCAGGGTAGGTTGTTCTAACATTTAGGTCCAGCCTGGCTATAGTCCATTAGGATCTTACTGCTCAATTACAAAAGGAACATTAAAAAATTATTTCATCTCATGGCATCGATAATAAATCAGTTCTTCAACACCAAGTTTTATGCATGGTTGACTGACTATATTTCAGCATATCTTTTTCAAAGCCTTGCCAGCTTATTTTGAAAACCTTGAAGCTTTTTCAAACCTTGTTTTTGCGCACCTGGATTCCTGTCACCCATCCCCAACTCAATCCCTGAGCAGATTTAAACATCACCTCTCCCCAGATCTATGGGAGTCCTTGGGCCACAAACCACTGGCCAAGAAATTGAGAGGTTTACACCTATTTTTTCCACCCAGTTTTCAAGAATGACTCCTAAACATCTATTATTGTCCAGTGTTTAAGGAAAGAGATGGCATGAGCTGAGTCTTTGGTCTGATTTAGCACAGTCCTCCCAGGAGCACAGCTTTGGTCCTCCATCTGCCTGTCTGTGAGAGGGATGAGGGGTGGGTTTGGTAACAGTTGTGTGAAGTCAACATCCATGACAGAGGGGTGAGGCCCAGAAATCTGTTTTTCACACAAAAGGACTCAGAGAACTCCTTCAGGATCATCGGGAGGGACTCTCCATGCTGTTTGCTGTGCTGCACAGGAAGCACGTTTCCCTTCAGACAAGGGCAGATCACAACAGGCAAAGGAAACCTCTGTTTCAAGCAAATTTAAAGACTATCCATGCATGCTTTAGAGTCACAAATTAATCCCCCCCTCTCCCCACAAACCAATCAAACAGCAGTGTTGTAAACGTGGAGACATCAGAGTGCAATCCCCCTCTCCGACTCTCTGCGCTCCACACACACACACACAGAGTGTTTGTCTCCGGGTCAGTGGGAAAGTTAATTAGAAGAACGGAGTTTCTTGTGATGGAAGATGCCACCCTGTTACGATTCTGAGTCCTCTCTCTGCTTCTGATGAATTACAAATGACAGCGAGGGAAGTGAAGGACACTGGCAGTGACAGTTTGTCAGCCACACTCACTCTGCACACGTTTTTTTGGGTGGATAACTTTCCCCTTCTCCGTTCATTTACACCGCTCACTACGACTTCCTTCCAGCCCTCTGCCTCCTCTCCTTTCCTTGCCTTTTCCACAGGTGACTGGAAGGTGAAAGAGAGGGCAGGCTCTCTGATCAGACCTCGTGAGCCTCAGAGGATGGATGGGGACGGGGCAGTGCCGGAGCCCTCTGGACGGGGTGCTCAGATGGGCTAAGGGCGGTGCTGAGCAAACACGGGGCAGGTGCAGGGCGCTGCGCTCAGCTGTCACTCGCCTCCGGACAGGCAGAGCAGGAGCCCAGCACTGAAATGTGTCTTATCAAGAGATGCTGCTTCTTTCCTCCAGCCCATCAATCAAGAAGCCAGCAAGTAGACTGGAACAGGGTTTGCTTGTTGCTGGTTCTTAATTCGTCGCTTTTTTGCAAGTTGTTCATCTACTGCTACAAAGTCCTTGTTTTTCTTAAGTGTGTTTTTAATGAGAGGTGGCTGCTGTTATCCTGGTATATCATGGGCTGGGCAAAAACATACTCTGCACAGTGTGATTTCTCCCATCACAGTATTTTATTCCTACTAAAATATATGTCTACCAAATACCTGTTCCCTCCCCTAAAAAAACCAAAACAAAACAAAAAAAAACCCAAACAAAAAAGGGAGAGAGATACACAGAGAGAAATTCATTATAGTGAATTTTGTAACTTAAATTTTTTTTTTAAACCTCTCTTTGAAGTTGGAAATGTATTTCAATTCATTCCAGAGGAAGAAAATTCTGATTTTATTTTCTTGAAAATAAGTGCAAGATAGATCAGTTTGGGAAGAACTGTGGGCTGTGGAAGTCTGCTCAGGGCAGCAAAAGCTCTCTGAGTGATTGGAGTGTGCTTCTATTCTCCCAAGTGCTTCTCCTTCACAGAAACAGATAAAACACACAGGAGCCCTAAGTCTTGATCTAGGAGCCAGAATAGGGAATTGAGCACTTATTTCAAAGGATGGAAAATTAAACAAATAGCAATAGAGAAGAGTATGTGTTCATGAATCAGATTATGATCATGCCTGAGTGAAGACAATTGGTTGTTAACTCTACTCCTATTAAAGTTCATATTCTGAAAGGCTACACAGCTGCTAAATAAAAGCTGAAATAGATTTCTGTGCTAACTTCAAGGTCATGTTTCTGCAGCATTATGGAATACATTAAAATGCTCAATTTATCCTCTATAACTCAAAAAAAAAAAAAAAAAAAAGTAGCTTATATTAAATAAACCTTTGCCAGGATCTCTTCTTCTCTCACTTTTTCTCCTTTGACCTCTATACTTAATAGAAAAATGTATTTCAATATGAGAAGATTTTCTTTATTATATTTGCTCTTTCCTCAGTGGAAGCCATTGTTGCCCAGAGGAAAAATATATAGAGAGTCCTCTTGCCCACACAATCCACTGACCTCAATCCAACTATTTATTGTCCTACCATAGGACAATGGTAAGAGCCTTGATTTTCTCAATTGTGAGCACAGCCATGCTGTGCAAGAATAAGGTGGTTCCTTTACCTCCAGCCTAACCTAGCTTGGTGAGGGGAACCCTGACCATGCAGGGGCTGTAGCTGTGAACAGCAGAATTCCCAGTCCATGTATTCAAGGGCAGTCCAAAAAATCACAATCAGGCAGTGGAGTATAAATGAAGACAACAGATGCGGGTTTTTTGTTATTCCTGCCTGCTGCTGCAGGAATTAAAGGGAAATGTCCCATAATTTGTTAAAACGTGCTAGAATCCTTTAGGGAATGTTTTCCCTAAGGAGAGAGTAGCATCCTGCTAAAATGACCCTATGGCTCTTATGCCAGGTTGGGATTACATCCGACCAGTTTGGAGCACACCAAGACTGGCCGTCTTGGCTCCAGCCAGGGAAGACACAGCTTCAAAAGCATTTTGAGTAGGATGTCTGCTGAGTCTGTCCTTCTTCCATAGTGCATCCATCAAAATCCTGGTAAGGTAAAGAATGCTTCTTGGCGCTCCTTCCATGGGAGCAAACAGGATTTGCCCTTTGAGGCAGACTCACACTGCAGTCAAGGGCACAGCCACCCTTGAGTTTGGGTAAGCTGAGGATCAGTTCCAGATCTCTCTGGACTCAACCAGAACTGGCTCTTGCTTAGTGACACACCTGAAATTTAAATCTGTCAGCATTGTAGTCCTCTGCCACGGATGGTGTTGTGATGCAGATCCAGAAAGATGGGCCTCTTGCCAGAGCACTGAGCACTGAAGGACATGCCAGAACCATGGGGCCCTGCCTGGGAAGGGCTTGTGTGAGCTGAAATAACCATTATTTATATCACCCTTCTGTCAAGTCCTGTACTGCAAGAAAACCAGCTCCCAACCATTCACTTTACTGCTTCGACTTAGATGGAATTTCACAGGACACATAATTTTTCAGCTAACAAACCAGCTCTTGCTCCTTCTACCACATTGTGGTGCAGGGCATTCTCTTGGCTCTTGCAGACCTGGCAGTGCAGCAGGGAGGCCTTTGTTCACCTCCTTACCACATCCCTTGGGCTGCCTGGCAGCACCATGTCCCATGGGCTTTGCCCTGAGCTGCTCTGCCAAATAGCTTCACATTTAGAAGTAGAAGAGGAAGCTGTTTCCTGCAAACAGATTATGAATTTAAATATTTCCCCGAGCTTCTGTTCACAGGATTTCTAATGTGCTGGGCATCAGCTTAGCCCTCTGATGAATCAAAGTCATTTTGCAAAAATGGCACCTTAGTGTTGCATATATATTGCCCCTCTACAGCTTCTCTGGTATATTTATTCAGTTTACTAGTCAAAACTAGTTTCATGCTACACTAAGCCCAGCAGGGTCAACACCTAGGCTATGAAAATCAAGCTGTCTCTTTTCTCTCTGCTTCATACATCATCATCAACCAAAGCTGGATATTAGAAAGTAGGTTTTGATCCTGGAATGATTATTGCTGCTGCTGCTGCCTGGGATATGGCAGGAAGAAAGACAAAGAGAGTGACATGTGAGTTTGCAGTGGTTTGATCCTGCAGATCTGGGGAAAGAAAAGCAGGTAGACTGTGACTTGTCATATCCAGTGAGAGCACCATGTGGACAAGGTCTAAGGGTGTCTGTGCTGAGGCTGCAGATGCTGTGATGGCTTGGTGGGGACATTCAGAAACACACCAGCACAGAGGAGATGGAAGAGCTGCAGTAGGGAAAGCCCTGCCTGCACATAACACAGAGAGGAATAAAAAGGAGTAAAAGGGTATCTTAGGCTTCAAACTGAGAGAGTAGATTTAGATTGGATATTAAGCAGAAATTATTTACTGTGGGGTGGTGAGGTACTGGAACTGGAGCCCAGAAAAGATGTGGATGCCCCACGCCTGGAAGTTCGGCTGGTTGGATGGGCTTTGAGCAAGCTGGTCTAGTGGAAGGTGTCCCTACCTACAGCAAGAGGGTTGGAACTGAATGACCTTTAAGATCCCTTCCAACTCAAACCTTTCTGGGATTCTATAATAGGCTGGCCCTGCTCAGAGCTGTCAGATTGCTCTGTGACCAGAGGAGAAAATCAGGAGTTGTATCTGACTATCCAACTCAAAGCACACAATCCCTGTGTTAATTCGAACAAGTTATGCCTTTTAAATTGAAAAATGCTTTCTCCATTGATTTTCCTCTCAGTCTCCCTGATTGTCTCAACTGACAGCTCTAGGATGGTGGTCTGACCACCACCTTAGATACAGCAGTGAGCATCAGGGCTGTGCTTTGAAAATGGTCAAAACTCCATGGCTTTTTGGGGGACCAGGATGCCCAAGGGCCCAGGGTATCTGGTTCTGGCACTACCTGCAGAAGTAGGCACAGGAGCAGGGATGTGTGAGGAAGCTGAGAGCAGGGACACCTACAGAGCCCCAGGCAGATTCATGCACCACTAACTGTGTGCAGGTGTAACTGATACAGTCCCTCTCTGACTGACAAACCCAGCAAAACCAAGCTGTCCAGTGAGATAAAAAAAAAAAAAAAACAAACACGAATGATCTCACACTGTGGCAAGCAGGAGCTGAAACATCTTTCATCATCTGTGGAGCATGCACAAGGGGAGGCTTGTAACACACACACACACACACACACACACACACACACACACACACACACATTTATTGAAGTTTTGCAGCCATAATTAAAAGCAGGCATTTCCATCCCGCAGCACACGCTGTGCTGCAGCCCTGGAGCTGTGCAGCTCCCCTCGCTCCCTGCCCTGCTGCTCAGCTCCACAACAACTCCAGTTGTCACTTTTACATATCTCTGTGTTTAACATGCAGCCAGCACTCCTCACCTGCCTTTCACTGCAACTCAGCGTGGCCCCCCTGCTATTGATTAATTTGCGCTAATTGAAACCAGCAGTGTTTCTGAAGAAAAGAAAGATGTGTAAGTGTCAATAAATTAGGGGAAATTTCACAGATTAAAGATTGCCAACTTCTGCTTGAAAATAACTAAACAAATGTTAATGGCTCCTTCCAAAGAGCCTAAATTCACTAACAGTGCTGTATGAGTGGGCTCCAGTGCTCTTGGATTTCAGTGACTTGCAGTGATGCTCTGCCCGGGTTACAAACTGAAAGACTTCATTTTTTCCAGCATAGGTATTTCTGTTTTCCAAGACAATTTATGCATCATTGCTCTATTCTTCCTTGCCAGCGACTCAAATCAATCCGTTGAACCAAGATTTTTCACTGCCAACAACATGGCAACCCTACTAAAATCCCAAGCAAATAAACAGAGGAATTGTGGCGAGCCACCAAGCCAGCAGTGCTTGTTAGCAGCTGCTGGTAATAAACCTGCTAGAAAGCAGGTGCAGTGAAGAAAACTTCGTAAATCTAGAACAAACAGCTGGGGAGAAGCCTAGTTTTTATGGCATGAAACTGGATTCAGGAACCTGAGGTAGGGGTAATTCAGAGCAAAGTTAGATTTCCATTGCCCCAAACCTGGGGTACAGATGGAGGGAGCAGCACTGTGACAATTTTCTTGCACTTTTCCTTTCCCTGTATTCCCTGCCCTGACTCCATTGCTCCCAGTTTTAAAGACAGCACCTTTTCTTGGCGGTTTACAAGATTCACAAAGTCAGCTTCAGGAGATGTTGGTTAACAGGAGCAGCCTCCCAGTCTCTGCAGCTCAGCAGGGACTGTTTATCTTCAGGGCTTACAGATGCACAGTGGCTAAAATCCAAATGCACCAAAGTTTTGCAGCTTGCTGGCAATTGAGGATGCAGACAGCATCAGCTTTAGGCTTTCCAGCAGGGACAGTGCACTTACTGATTTTCAGGTGGGAGGAGTGAATTCCCTGGGAATGAGAAGTGTTAGGAGGCCTGACAGTGCCAGTGAGACTGAGGGCACGGGGGCTCAGCTGTGAGAGGTGTGTGTGGTTTGTTGCAGGGTGAGGTTTAATGAAGCCCTTTTGCCCTTCATCTTTGGAGCTGTGTGAGAGAGCAGAGAGGAGGCAGGGCTTAAATGTCAGCTCTGCACTGGGGTGGGTGAATTCCCCAGCCCTGGCTGGGCTGAGGTCCTTTCCTGGTGGGAGCATCTCATCAGACGTGCTGAGAGCAGCAATGAGAAATCAGGAAGTTCCTGCCGTTGGCTTGGTGGGATTAATTAACTGCAGCATTGTCACTGCCTCCAATTAACTCTGTGGCTGCAGGCTGGGTCCTGCTGGGTTTTGGTGGGGAAGGACTGATGGAGTGGTGAAGGCTGGTGAGTGGGAGCTGTGGCAGCACAGGGGCAGGAGCAGATCAGGGGCTCAGCTACACACAGAGAAAGGGAAATGCCATTGGAAGTGGACAGAAATGTGAAAGAAACATAACAGTTTGAAAAGTCATGCACTTGGATTCTTACATAAGTAAGAATTTTTGTGGCACAGCTAGAGAGGGAAAGGAGGACCCCTGTCCTTTGTAAATCTTTCTGTTGAAAGACTCATTTATTAGTCATCCATGATAGAAAAAATGTCATCAGAACAGTGTTTTCATGAGAAAAGGGAAGCACTGATGCCAAGGCAGTAATAAGACTGTGTTTGGGATATTTTGTACAGTTTATGGTTACTTGCAGTGAAGAAAAAAGGCACTGAGAAAAGATGTCTGTTAGTCTGGCATGATGGACTTCAGCCTTCGATCTGCAGACTCCTGGGGTCAGAAAAGTCCATTGAACTTTAAAATGTCCCATAAAGGATTATTTGATTCCAGAACTGGCTTGCCACATGGACCAAGGACAGAGATAGGGGCTCTGTGGCTCACACTTCATTTCATTGGTGCTAAGGAATGTATATTTGGTCTGATACATACCTTAGGCTGCAATAAAATAATCTCCAATAGTCCATCTCAATTACTGTCACCCATAATGACCAGTATCTCAAGATGTAAAGGAGTTTATAAAATTGAGGTATTTGTCAGGCATTACCTGACATAGGAAATTTAGCTTGTTGTTTGTGGCAGGAAAGACAAGAAAACAAGATTGACAGTTCTGGAAATGTTCAAACAGCCTTAATCCACAGGTGTTTTGTACCACCCGCTGCCCGGTCTGGTTGAAAACTCCAGAAGCTGCACTGGAAACTGTGCAGTCTTTTTGTGACCAATCCAGTATCAAACTGTAGGAGGATGGAGAATTCTGCACTGAGATACCCAGAAATCAGAAATGGGATTAATTTCATATTCTTATTCGGAGAACTAATCCACTCATCATAGGTTTATTTTACAGGCTAGAAAGAATAATAGGCTTTTTAAAGTGCAGTTCATCTCATGCTATTACAGACATTAGGCTGACTGCCTGTGTCTGTCCTTGGCTATAATTGGAGCCTGGGGTGCCCAGCTCAAATGGAAATATCTGCCTCAAACAATTGAGATGAATCCAACCCCTTGCATAAAGAAACAGAGGGTTATACTTTTTCTTTCCTCTCCAAGAGAGACAATCCTTCTAGGATGCTTCCATTCTGAGTTGCTCAGCATTTTTCTAGACAAGTGTCTTTGTTTTTCTCCATGGTGTTTCAGGACTCTCTTTCCAAGCACAAGCTCATTGGGTCTGTCTGGTTGCCTGCCATGGGTTAACAGGTCTCCTCATGGCTGGCATGGGTACTGTGCCCTTTTGTCACTCTCCCAGCTCTTGGGAAACAATCTCTGAACTCTCTTGTAGAGAGGGAGGAAGGCATGGCCCATGGAAGGGTAATGGTCATTCAATCCTGCAGGCAGCAGAGCTGGGCAAAGGCCTCAACTTGTGACCTTTGGACTGTGATGTCTGTCCACACCAGGCAATGGTGTGCTTGTAGCTGAGATGGGAGGAGGAGCAGAAGTCTTTGGCAAGTAAAGTCTATGGGGAAACACACAGGAAAGAAACAATATCACAGTCATTGAGTTGAGGGTGAGGTGTCAAACCATGGTCATTTGAACTGAGCATAAAACTTCATGTTCAAAACAAAGCACATGCTTTTTTTATTCCTTGGAAAACACACACTTGGGAGACTTGTCAGTTTAAGTGGATTGTTTCAGAATGCAATGTTAATGAGGTATTTTTCAACATCTCCCCAGGTCAGTAAGTCCAGATCTTGCCCCTCATGCCAAATCCTAAGTGATCATATTTACCTCAGCTCTGAAAGACAGCAAAGTACCCGTAGAGCAGAGGCAGGAGAAATGTCATGGAAGATCCCTGGGGAAAGCTCAGATGTGAGGTTAAAGAGCAGCTTGGCCACTCTGTCCACTGGAACAATGTGAAAGGAGTTCAGAGTCCAAACCAGAGGGGGAGAAGTTTGTGTCAGAGGAGAGCAAATTGTATGCTGAGGAGTTCAGGTGGTTGAAGACACACCAAGGTGGATCCCTGAGGTGGAACACCAAGAACTGGAACTGCAGACGCTGACACTGGTCAGATGGGAAATGCTAGGGGAAGTGGCCTGAACCTTGCACAGAACCTGCCATCCCACACAATCAGTCCCCTGGGTGTTCTATACCCACTCTCAAAGGTTTCAGACAAAAGAGAGAGCTGTGTCAGCACAAAACCCAGCTCCATTGTGCATGGGCTGTTGGTTTCCCTTTATTGCCAGCTCCTCTGGATTCATATCAGGAAGCCTGGAAGCTGCACATCCCTAATGAAAAGCAGAAGATATTCATTATTAAATCTGAACTGTTCAAATGCATTTGGTTGCTAGCAGACTTCAAGGTCTGCTTCAGTGATCCCCATGCAACAAAACCAACGCAAGACAAATGGTGACGGAGCTGTGGCTGAGGCTGGTGATACAAAACTTCCACTGGGTCTGCTTTTTGCTGTCTCCAAGGCTGCTGGGGTACCTACAGAGGCAACTTCTGCCCTCAGAGACTGACAGTGGCTTCTTAAGCTGTTCTCTTCTCCTGAGTTTAGGTGGAAGCTCAGTACAATCAGACATTCTCTCCACGACACCTTTCATTAAGTGGTCACTTGGAAACACATCTTCTCTGGACCTTTGCAACACCCAATCTCAGACTATGCCATTAAACTCATGTTTCCTGCAAGACTGTGGTTGATCTGCTGTAATTCGCAAGAAAGTTGGGTATTTAAAGATATTCCACTGCCATACTTTTAAGAACAACTATATTACTGCAGTAAAATGTGCCTGAATATCAAACCACTCATGCTGAAAACAGACTAAGCTCAAATTCAGGGAAGATAAAATGCAAATAAAAATTATTATTTACAACATCTAACTGCACAACACAGTAGCAGGTGAAGAAAGCAAGAAAAAGCTACTCCATCCAGTAACACAAGCATCAGATCTACAAAGGCTCTTTTTTTCCTCCATGTACTTAAGTTTCTCTCAGCTGGCACTACTGACTCTCTGGATCCACTGCAAGGAGCTGGTGGTGCAGCTTCTCCAAAAGTGGGACTTCTGGGAAAACTTAATGGCTGTACAATCCAGACAGGCAAATCTAGAGAGCACCAACAGACAGTTTCAATATTCCCCTGTCTCTGCACACTGGGATCTTTGTTCATGAAATGCCTCTTATTTTAAACCAAAACACTGCCTATTATCTCGTCTCCAGACACATCAGAACAATGTTTTTCAGCAAAGCTGTAATCAAGAGTGTGATACTTCTCTGGGCTTCATAGCTCTCTATTGCTGGAAAATTGGGGGTTGCTTTTTAAGTTGCAGGCTGAAAGAAGCAGGGGATTTATTTCCAGTTATCCCAACAGGAACATTTTAGGCCTGAGCTGCACCAGGAGAAATACTTGGAGGCTTCTTAAATTTTCAAGACACCTTCCCTTAATTCATCATGAAATTTATTTTCGTGGTAAATCAGGAAAGTCAGTTTGTCTTGTAAATATGCAGATGAAACCCTGGTGGGCTGAGAGAAGAGGGGAGAGGCATGAAAGATGACTGCCTTGGGTGCACTAAGGAGATGTGAGCAAGCACTAACGAGGTGCTGAGCTGACCACAAATGGGGTGACCACACCAGGATGGCACTGGGCCAGAGCTAATCCACCATGCTGACAGCCTGGGTTTGTTCAGCTGCTTGGGCTCCACGCCATGGTACTGCAGTGTGTGCTGGTCAGCCTGGAGAGTGGGCAGAACAAACGTGGCTTAGTGGGGCTGAGTGTACCTGCAGCCCTTGTCTCCTTCCCACCACTCACTCAGTCTGGATGGAGGGAAGAAACGTGCCTCTTTTTCCTCCCCATGTTGTTGCCAGGAGACTTGAAAACCCTCCATCTTTCCATTTATGCTCTGCAGAGCAGTTTGATCTTAATGCATAAGCAAATATGAGCAGGAATGTCCTCCCATCTCCTCAGCATCCGGCCTAATGCTCCAGGAGTCAGTACTCAGCAGCTTCAGAGCAGTATGGCATGGTTGGAGGTCAGGCAGCCCTCACCACTCATGGAAAAAGAACACACATCATGGTTGCCCATGTGTGTATATCCAGATTTGCATTGGGAAGGCACTGGAGGCTTGATAAAGATTTAACCACTCCTCATGGTGACTAAAGCTGGTTGAGCAATGTGCAACTCCCCTCAAAAATCATTAACAAAAGTACAAAAAGCGTGGCTTTTTTCTAAATTCAGTATTTTAAAGGAAATACAAACCCTGAAATATCGTATTCCCAAGCAGAGATATTTCACATTAATAATGTCCCTGTGGTATCTCATACTAGTCAGATTTGAAGCACTCCAGGCTCTCCCTGTCTTTGTAGGTGAGACCTCCTGCTCAGGCTCCTTCTCAGAGGATTTCATCCCTGAAGAGGGGAGGCAGCGCCCCAGGACCTCTGCCATGGCCACCACCAAGGAAGTAGCAGATTTAGGGCATTCAGTCCATGTGGGGAATGAGAACGAGAATTGCTCTGACAAAATCCCCTGTGTGGCAGCATTTCCAAATCAAAGTATTTTAATAGAGACAAAAACACACACATTGTGGATCGGATTTTTTTGGCTGAAGTATTTAGGGTTTCCGTCAAAATGTTTTCATTTTTTAATATTTGTTTTTCTGAGGAATAATTGAAGTTTTTGCTGTGAAGCAGATACTTCACACAATAAACATGTCTTTTTTTCAAAAAAAAAAACAGATTAGAGGGAAAATTTTCAACCATCTGTCTGGCTGAAGGACTACTGAAGAGGGAATACTAAGGGTTTATGTAGATTTTTTGCAACTCTTTGAGACTCATTAAAAACCAGAAGCTTTGACTCATGTGAGAAAAGGTGAAGGACAAAGAAGGGAAAGAAAAACAACAGGGTCAAGCGAAATGCCACAGTCAAAGTAGTTCTGAAATAATCATGAAAACTTTCAGTAGCCATTTTCTGTATTTCCAGTGTGGTTTTCCCCATGCAGCGATGGGTATTGCTGACTCTCCTTGGAAAGAGAAAGGGCTACAGGGTCACACTGCTTTGGAAAGGTCCCTTTCTCCATCAGCACTTCACTGAAATCCCCTGGACAGCTTGCGCAGCACGGTGCCCTTCAGAAGCAAAGCCCAGCACCCACAGCTGGCCAAGCAGCTCAGCAGAACCCCCCGGTGCTGCAGAGCCCTGTGCTGGTCCAGGGGCTCACTCCCCAGAGAGGAACAGCAGCAACTGCTGGCTCCTCCATGGCTGGCAGCCAAGGTGTGATTGCCATCAGGCAGGGAAAGGATCAGCTCCTCTGGGGCTCGTTTCTCTGCACAGCTAAGGAGCTTAGTGCAGCAGAGGTTAGCTGGAATCCAGGCAGAATAGCCAACCCTGCTGGCAGTGAGGGCTGCCCCTCACCTCCCCTCCTGGGAATCACCCCCTCATTTAGCATAAATCCTCAGCTCTGGACCCAGAGGCACTGGGTGAAATATTGGTGGACCCTCCTCCACCCTCTCCATCAGGCAGCTTTATGTGGTTTAGCCCTTCCAAAAAAATAAAAAGAGGAGGGGGAATCACTAAACATTTTCTATTTCAAAACAGATTTCATCTTCCTTAGAAAGTAATACTGCCTCCAGCCATGTGTAACTTATTTTTTATCCAACAGAGTATATGGGCTTATAACTAGATCCTGATAGGAACCCAGGTTTAAAACATTATTCACAGCAGGTTATTTGATCTTTATTTGCTGAATGCACTCAGCTGAATCCCTATCTCCAAACAATATGAGAAATAAAATGCCGGGCATGCTTCATTGGCCAGCCAGCTCATCTTGATTTGCAGAGATGGCTACATCCCTCTCAGCAGTTTCAGAGATGTGCTGTATCCCAGGCCCTAAGAGGCAGCTTTCCCTTCCTCTTCCCCCACTCAAACACTTATCATTTCTTGTTTTTCTCCTTCCCCCCATTAGAAGCTTTAGAAAAACCACTTCAGACCAGAGCTTTCCTCTCCCTTCACTGTGATTTCTGGGAAATTGTTCTTCACACTGCATATTTGTGAATACTCATACAGAATCACTTGCCATCTGCTGTTGTGCAGAAGGTCAGATGCTGATAACCTGCCCAGGAAGCCACAGGGTTTGGTGATGAGGCTGGTCACCTGCAGAAAGGTGGGTTGGAGGAGCCTTCGAGACTCTGGCAAAATCACTGATACTTCATTTTATTAACAGAACTGCTGTGACACATCTCAGTGCTGACCTTGTCTCTCCCACACCAACTTTGCTGCAGCTTCAAGCTTTGCCACAGTTAAAGGTGGACTTGGACATCACAGGTGACCACTGGGATTGCTTTTTTCAAGAAAACCCCTGATGGCTACAAACTGGATTAATTGCCAAGCAGGATGGAAAAGGCTTTGCTGTCCTGAAAGGAAAGCCAGAGCAGCTTGGGGAGAGAGGCCAAGCTGCACACAAGGAGGTCAGGTTCTTCATTCCCTTTGACTTTTGATGAGATATGCTTTTGAAAATCCTCTCTCACATATCCTAAAATAAAAGTCTCCAGTTTCCAGGCCAGAGCCTAAGCACAAAATACATTTCAGAAACTTCAGCATGGAGGGTTCTGCGGTAGCAGGGCTCGGGGAATAGTGAGCAAGTCCTTGGTGGACATCCCTGAATGAGGATGGTGTCATTAAACTGGCCAGCTTTCTGCCTGCTATTGCAGATACAGCAGGACAGGGCCACTTCTCACATGAATATCTATAGCTCTAATGTTTCCTTCCCTGGGATGTGTTTCAAAGCCTATCTGCCCATCACAGCTACCTCCTCCTGCTTCCCTTTCAAGACATGTCAGGAGGCCATCCTGCTGCCAGGCAGTGTGTAGTTCATGCTCATTTTCCCTGGGTAAGGGCAGAGCAGTGTCACTGACCCAGCTGAATGTTTCTTCACAAAAACACGAATTAAAACCACCCCCTGCTGTCAGCAACCACCTGGCTGTGCAGTGTGGAGGATTTGTCCCTGTCCTCATCCCTGTCCAGCCTGGGAGTGTCACTGAGGCCACATGGATGTGGCAGCAGTTGGGACAGCTCAGCCTGGGCTCTGTGGTCTGGGGGCAAGCACTCAGGCTCTGTGTGCTTCACTGGAAGGGAGGGGGAGATCTGAGGAGGGGAGAATTAAATGTCTCACTTTTCTCTCCCAATAATTAACCCTGGAAAAGAGAAGAGAAAAAAAAGAAACAGGAACCAGTCAGAGATGCTGCTTTGCATGGCTGGATTAGAGTTACAGTTGGCCTATCCCCTTGGGAACACTACTCTGCTACTAATAAAAAGATAAACAAGCCCTTTTATTTATTTATTTTCCCTTCTCTCCAAGCCCTTTGATTTCTCTTTTCCTGCTTGAGGGGGTCCTGCTCCCTTCCATCAGCTCTGCATAAGGGAGTGTTTGCAGAGTGTTTGCAAGGCTGCCTGGGAAAGACAAAAATCAAGGGTGAAGGGAGTGTGGGGAAGAAGAAAGTGGGTGAAAATTATTTTAACCATTTCTAGCAACCACATCACCTCTTGGGACAGGCAGAAACGATGCCTTTATTTATTCCTTTTGCACTGATGCAGCTGCAGGTGCCATTCCCACGGGCTTCCTCCAGCTCCCTGAGGCCACCCCATCCTGGCAGGTACCTGTCTGTTCCTCCCCAGCCCCGGGGGCAGCTGTCTGGAGCCCCTTGCTGAGACACAGCCAGCCTGCTGGCTTCTCTGGGTCCGGGAGGAACAGGGGCTGTCAGGCAGGGCGTGGTGGGGAGGGTTACCCACTGAGAAAAAGCAAATCGCTGCTCTCAGGCAAGGGGCTGTTTGCATCTAAACCATCAACTGAGTGTAACTGATCTCAGCAGCTCCCCGAGAGGAAAAACACATCAGGTTATTTACCACAGAAGGGATATTCGCCAATTTTGTGGGCAGAAATGGGTATGGATTAAACTGTGGTAATTCTGTGGTAATTCTCTACACAAACTAGGCATTCAACTGAGTCTGAATTTTAAACATTCATCTTAAAAAAATTAAATACCTGAAAAATACTTCCTAAAGCTTCAGAATAAGTGATGAAAGCTGTTTTCCAGGCTTGTTCTTTTAGCCTTAAAATGGGAAAAAAGGTAGATAAATGGCATACACACACACCTGGACACTACTTGTGTGCATTTTTGGGGAATCATCTCATCAGTACCTCCAGACATGATCTGAAAAAAAATTTGCTTGCTGAAGGCAGAGGAGTGATTTGGAGAAGTTCAGAGCTTGGTGTGTTTGTTGCTCCAGAGACACTCAGACTGTGAGCAACAAGCACCAGTCATCAGCATAGGGTACCCATGGTAGGAGCTGTCCCTGTGCTCTGCGTGTCCCCTTGGGGAGCTCACAGAAAAGGAGGACAAGGAGATGCCTCAGGGCTGCTATGGGATCACTTATACTGGCCATGAATCCCCCTTGCCCAGCCTGAGTACCAGCCTGACCTGCTTTTTGCTGGTAAAAGCGGAGTTGCAGGGCAGTGGGGAATGGAGAATCAGGAAACTGAGCTGCCAAGCCACTACAGGAATATCCCAGGGTTTCACCCCAGACACAGGGCCAAGCACTGCTTCCTCGGGGACCTTTGTCTCCTGAACCATCCCCCTACTCTTTCAATCAATGCGTTGATTTTTTTTTTTTTTTTAAGTTTTGTAAATAAAAGCCCTTTTTGCCTTTTTCTTTACCTTTTTTTTTTTTTTTTTTTTTTTCTTCTCAGCGAGCATGGGGCAGGAAAGTGAGAGCAGAGGCCAGCACTGCAGTCAGGGTGTTAATGGCCACATTAGCTGGAAAGGGGCATCAAAGCAGGATGTGTAAAACCCCACCCAGGCTGCCCTTTAATTTGCTGTTACATGGAGTGGAAGATTTGAAAGCGTATTTCTGGGTAATTAATTCAAAGAGTGATTCTAATGGCTAATGCTGTCAGTTTTGACTGCAAGGGAGGTCTGGGGCTGAAGCAGGCAGTGAAGGGAAAGGAAAATGCTTGGAGGTCACAGGCAGATGTTAAAATATTTTGACAGCCCACATCCAAGAGGCTAACTTAATGAAAGCCTTTGGCCAGCACCTTCCAAGAGGTCTGAAACTGAATCCATTTATTTTTCTCCAGAATAGCATGCATGGCTTGGACCATGGCTTGTCCATAAATCACCATTCTCCATTTGGTCAGCAACACCATCAATCATTCTCAGGGCCCACCAGCCTGCTCTCTGTGCCACTGCAGAAACACCAGTAAGAGGGATTTGGTGTCTCTTTGAATTTAACTCCTCAATTTTCAGTGACACACAGGATAAGCTCTGCCTTTATCTCTACTGATTATTAAAGCCAGTGAGCAAAGGTCCTGCACCTGTGTATGGAAATATAACTGCTCCACGGTGCTGGGAAATGAAATTAGGAAGCTCTATTCATGGTGTTATCTTGCTTGGAAGGATTTAATCAAAGCAGTGCAGTTCTGAGGGGATGTCCACAGCCTGGGAGTTTGGTTCCTCCTGAGCTGCATATCCCTGTGGCATTTGCTAAACTCCTCCAGCCTACCCCAGCAGACTTGGAGTCGAGTAGCATTTGCAAAGGATTTGCTGGGGACCATTCTGCTGAGGTTTTTCAAAAGATTTCATCAGGAAGCTGGAAAGGCACAGCTCCTGGCAGTCGTGTTCACTGGCTTTCACTGCTTTTTTCTTTGTGCTTCAGAGAGCACTTGGAGTAAAGACAGAGGGAATGAAAATCTGTGAATGTGGGAAATAACTGGGAGAATATTTGATTCAAGTTTATATTTTGAAATAAGGTTTGGGTGAAGTCTGCTCCTTTTGACCTCCTAGGGCTGTTTCCAGTAATTAATTCAGTTCCTGCTATGTATCAGCTCATCACTCCAGCATCTACCATTGCTATACTTCTTGTAATAGAATGTGTTCATAAATTGGTTCATCCTTCATTTCGTGTTCTTAACTTTTGTGCAGGACTGTAATGCATGGAAAAACCTTTTTCCAGCCCAGACCTTGGGTGGCTGCACTTCAGGATGGGTGAAAGAATGTCCTGTGCCTGTGCCACTTGGAGATGCAGTCACAGACATTGATTAGACCAAAGCTGGCAGATTTCCACCCCAATTCACTGCATTCATTTTATTCAGCTCTCTAAAAAGCACAAGAGACAGACATCCAGATGAAATGGACATCTACAGAATTACAGGTGCTAATATGTCTAGTGCATGCCAACAGAGAATTTAGAGCAGAGCCTCACTATCCTGGGGCTCCTGCAGTTTGAGTACTGGGCTTGTGGGTGATGGCACAAGACACCACCTTCCTTTGTCTGTGTTCTCAGGAGCTGTGCATCACTGAAACATAAATATGGCACCAGAGATGTGCAAATTCCTCTACAAGCAGATGCACAATTGCACCCTTGGTTTATAAGCAGTCACTCCAGAGATTATTTGGTACTTTCTTCACTGGCTGATCAGCTGTATTTGGACATGCACCTGTCCTTACCGCAGGGCTAAAGTAAGGAAAAGTCTTTTGAGTCCAAAAATGAACTCCTGGTCATGTCAATATCATTTACTTCTTTATTGCAGTTCTGCTGCATACGTGCAGCCTGTCTGTCTGAACACATTTTTCATTAGCAGTTCTCCAGGATGGCCAATGGATCTACATAACACACAATTAAACCACTGCTTGCACAATATCCTCCTCCAGGCACCCCAGGAAAATCAGTAAGTAGCATTTTGGGATCAGCAGCAGGCATCAGCCCCTCTTTGCCAGCAGTGAAGTGCTCTCACCTCTGACACATGTTGGGATGTGTAGGGTGGCACTGTTGGAGTGTGTGGGGTGGCACTGTTGGGATGTGTAGGGTGGCACTGTTGGGGTGTGTAGGGTGACACTGTTGAGGTCTGTTGGGAGGCACTGTTGGGGTACGTAGGGGGGGCACTGTTGAGGTGTCCAGGGTGGCACTGTTGGGGTGTGTAGGGTGGCACTGTTGGGGTGTCTAGGGTGGCACTGTTGAGGTGTCCAGGGAGGCAATGTCAGGGTGTTTGGCACATTCTGCCTCGTTGGCTGGCACAAGCTGCCCTTCTTTCAAGCCCTGTTGCTGCTGAGCCCTGCACAGAAGGTGGCTCCAGTCCTTGCCAGCCCCCTTGATATTTTGGCCACTGAGCACTGCATGAGCAATAAGAGCACGGTGCTTTGGAGGGAGTGGGAACAGCTCTGCCCTCTCCCAGACCAAGCCTTGCTCTCTCTGGTAATAAAAAGGAGAGATTTCTCTTTAGCCTTTTATTGTTAAGGGACATGGGACAGCTGTGAAAGATTTTTCTCTCCATGTTCTTTCTTCTGCACTTCTGCGAAGCCAGAGCAAACTTGCCTTGCTGAAGGAGGGTGTGAAAGCACATGGCAGGTTTCACAAGTGTCCATTAAGCTCATCAAGTACACTCTGTACTTCTGATTTAACTCACATCCAAGCTTTCCATGGCAGTGGTGGGAGTCAAGCAGAAATGCCCCAGGATCAGAGCCAGGCTAGCAAAGCTGGGCTTTACTGATAGGGGGAGCAGGACAAGAAGGGCAGCTTTGATTCACTGCAGCCCCCAAATATTTCTGGGGTTTGCACTGTGCTGCAAAAGTCTCTCAGATTAGTTAATTCCTGTGAAATTTCTTTCATCTTGGGTAGCATCTCAGAGCATCAGCTCCTGAATGATGTGAGTTGTGTCACAGCTGAGGGCTGGGGAGCATGTCCTCTCATGGTGAGAAGGAGTCAAGGAGCAAATGAAGGAAACTAGATCAGAGTAGCAGGCAGGGGCTCTGCACTCTCAGAGCACCAAAATCACCCAAAAAGCTGCTGGGGGGAAGGGGGACTGTGTACAGAATCTGGTATTACATATACACAGCACACTCAATAATCAGCATCAGGAGAAGAGCATTTAGTGATAGAGTTTCAGAATAATTTTCATGTTTTCTTACTAATTTTTCATCTGCATACTTCCACAGCTGTTTTTAACATTTCATCAGAGTGTACTAGTCTCCTCATATTCCCTTTTCCCCTTGGAGAAACTGAGGCACAGAGCAATGACATGACCTGGCTGGGGTGATCTAACAAAATGTTGTATTTTCTGTATTTTCCCGATCCTGAAAACCCAAAACTTGTGAGTTTTTAGCTGCTTTGGGGCAGGCAGGTGAGGGAGGGTAGGTAACAGCAAAAAACTGCAGCATGGCTGTTAACTTCAGTGCCTTCAGAAATAACCCTTTATCCTGGTGCCTGGCAGAGCAGCCCTCCTCACTCGTTAATGTGCTTGCTTAAAACCATTGCCCTTAAACTTCCACCAGTGCTGAAGTTAATGCACTGCCCTTTGCCACCCCGAGTGAGACTGTGCTGTGGAAAGCTCTGCTGGGCTGATTCCTGTCAAGGCTGTATAATCAGAGATGGGAAAAACTTGAGAAGCAGCTCTTAGGAGGTACCTCCTGGGCTGACACAACTTCTTTTTATGTTGGAAAAATACAGTGTTTTTCTACTAAGAATGGAGAAAGTTGCCTGCAAAACTTCTACAACTTGAAAATTACTTCAGGCTCTCTGTGAAATCCCCACACTTTCACTGATGAGAGGATAAAATACCAGATATCTGCTCAGAATAAACAAGGGAAAGAGGGAGAAAAAGCCACCTCCACTGCTACAGCACAGAAATGCTTTTAAAAAAGGGCCAGTTTTGCTTCACCTTGAGGATGGATAAAAAGCTGGTGTTGTCTCAGATCCTAAGAGCAGCTCCTAACCTATGATTAGAAGGACTAATCTCGCTGTCTCATCCACACCCTCCATCCTGCTAAGGATGGCTCTGGCAGCCAGTGTTTGTCAGGCCAGCTCTGAGCCAGATCTGAGCAGGTGCAGCTGAGCTGCTGCCCCTCCTGAGACGTGCCCAGATGTGGCACACACTGGCACAGTGATGGTGCTTTTGGCTGGGGTGCAGAGGTGCAGCGTGGTGCCCTTGGAGCAGAGGAAGGGCAGAGCTGCAGTGGCACAATGAGTCCAACACCTCTGATGAAGCCCAGAGATCCCATTTAAAGCTGAAATTCAAATGGACTTTGTCTTCATCAGGGTCTGATCTTAACCCCATGGCACAAAACCACCAAATCCCAAACACGTCACAGGTCAGCCATGGTAGCAGTGAGGTTGTTTGAGCAGCATTCACTTTTTGGTGTGGTGAGGAGAGCCCGGGACTGAGCTTGGGGAGCCACATCTGCACGGGAGAGTCGTGCTGCAGGTGATGTGCCAGGACTGGTCGCTGGGAGTGGGGAATGGGCTGCAGGTCAGGAAGAAGGTTCCTGGAACAGCTTCCCAAGGGACTGGGAAATGGGAAAACAGTGGAGCACAGGTTGGCATTATGCCATGCTGGCAAAGCTCTCTGGAGTGCTGGGGAATGGAGAAGCAGAGAATGATTTTGGCCAGGCTTCAGCATCTGCTAGAAGTGGTGTGCATGTGTGAGGGCTGGATAACTGAGGCTTTGGCAGGTGGAGGGATAAAAAGGAGCTTTTCTGTTGTGTTGCAAAACCTAAAATTTCATGATGGAAAAATATGCATGAGTCAAATTAAACCGGAGCATTTGCAGGAGGAAGGATTCAAATCCCTGAAAAAAACCCTAACTCAGGGGGTAGCTTGAAGTTCCATATTTGCACTGAAACAAATAATTCAGAATGTTTAGCCCTGGTTTCTTTAAAACTCTCTTTCAATTTGATTCATTTCAAAATGAAAAATACCATTTTGAAACAATAAAGTTTCCCTCAAAAATATCTTCAAAATGAAACACTGCAACATTTCCAAATATTTGTTTCCCTTTAAAGCTGTCGAAATGCAGTGTGTCACACTTGCCTACAGCTTTGCCCTGACCTTTTTATTCAACCAAAATAATTTTCTCAGTGTAACCTGAGCAGCTTTAGCTCTCTTGAAGTTTTGCTTTTTGGGATGAATTTACAATTTACTGAAAGAATATCTTTTCAGTTTTGCTTTAGTCTGAAGTATATTAGCTGAGCTGTTTTGGAGAAGGAAATACTCCGTTTTGTTCCTGCTGTTAAAACTGCTGATGGTCTCCATTAACAAAACATCACTTTCATAAGACATGGGCTCATCTGAAAGTGCATAGAAGAGAAGACCTGAAAACAGAGCTGAGGAATAATAAAAGAAAAATATTAACTGCACAAAAAGGCTACTTACATTTATGGGATCTTTTAAAATAGCATTTAGATGGAAAGCTGATTCCTCATTTTTGTCCATGCTGGTATTTTTCTCAGGCTATCTCAAATTTCAGGAGTTAAGAAAAGAAAAAAAGTCTTGCATTGCACCATATATGCCAAAGAAATGCAATACAATCTGATCTCACTTCTTTCTCTCATGCCTGAATGTGCTCATTTTTGCTTACAAAAGGCAAGGCACAAAAGAATTGTAAGAAAAGGAATCAGATGGTGCTGCCCGATACTGTTTCACAGCTAAAACGTGAAAACAAGACCAGCTTCTTCTGCTGACACTCAGGTCTCAAAATAAGGGTTATTATTCTTTTTAAAGGGAATTCTCTTAAAGGGAAATTGCTCTGAGTTTAATCAAAAGCAGCATTTATTATAACTGAGCAGAGCGGGTGCCACCCGCTGCCGAGCGCGCTGCAGAGGCACCGTGCCTTCTGCCCAGCTCCTCAGCAGCACCAGCTCCCAGATTCCCTCTCTGGGTCTCCTACTGTGCTGCACTCTTGGCAAATGGAGCCTGAGCTGGGACCCACTTGTTGGGGACTCGTGGCTTAGCTTTCCCCTCCTTGGATGATGCACAGCCATGATTTTTCAAGATTTCTCTTGATTTCTCAAGGAATTTGAAGGTCACCTGGGTAGCCTGGGCTGAATGGTGCACCTCAGGCAGCACAATGGAAGAAGTACATGGGCACCTGAAGGCAGCAGTCACCCAGCAGCTGGTCTCACCCTTCCTGCTAGGTGATCCAAACTCATCCCATCTCCAGCTCCCTGCTCAAATTCTAGACCCAGCTTGAGAGAGACAGAGCGAGACAGCACATGGTGTGCTACAAAACCTGTACCGGGACCTCTGTCCCTCTCAGAGGTCTCAGTAATGAGGAAAACAAATGGTGTTTTGAGGCTTGCAATTGTTACATACATATAAACAATTTCACCTCCTCCTGTGTCCAAGTTTTGGATATTTGGCACAGTGTATAAGCACAAATAGATTCACCCCCTCTCCCAGCTACAGCTCCCTGCCAGTAGATGATTTTCAAAGGACCAAATATCTCACAGGGCTCTTTTGGAAAGGTTTCTTTCCTCTTTCTGCCTTGCTATTGTCTCCTTTGCCATCCAGAATTTCGCAGCTTTCTGCATTGTTCAGGTCAGGATGAAGGCCAAGAGAAACTGTGGTCCTGAAATCACCTAGTCTGAACGCTTTGTACCTTTTCCATGTGCTGGCAAAATAACATCTTAGCACAAGTGGAAATGGAAGTGGAAGGAGAAACACTTGGAAATGATTGTTATTTTTAAGTTCTGTCTCAGCAAACAGCCACTTGCAGCACTTACTGTCTGTCACATCAGAAAAACCTACATCAGTTCCCCATAACCAAGCACCAGCCTTGCTAATGGGTTCAGACAATGGGACCTGCCTTGCAGACTCTCGTGTGGCTTCTGCCACGGATAAGTCTCCTGCTGGCTTTAATCCTCAGATCTCAAGCAGAAGTTGAAAGAAAGGAAAACTTGCTGCCCAATGTTCTCAGCACAGCTGGCAGGTCCCAGGCTGAAGGGGCAGCTGCTGCTTCACTTCACAGAGCCAAGTGCAGAGCACGGCACACCCTGGTGTGCCACTGCTGGCACATTCACCCTGGTGCCAAATGCCAGATTGTGGCATTATCCCAGCTGTCGTGGAGAGGGGGCTGGTCTACACTGCTGCTCCACATGGGCTTCCCAGCCTGCAGCTTTCAATAGGCCTCAGGAAAATCAGGATCTGATTTGCCTCCTAAGCCTTGCACTCTCTCAGCTGAAAGGGAGCCCACCCCTCACATTCGTGCATCAAACAAAGGCACAATATCCTAATGGACCCAGAAAACTTGAAGTCTAGACTTTGCTCATCACTGCTGATGTGGTTTTTAAACCTGGGTGAGTTACAGAGCTTATCTGAGAAACAGGAGGCATTTGAATGGTTACTTCCAGCCACTTCCATAAGCTCCCAGATGAAAACCTGTCGATGAAAACATCTCAATGAATGAGGCTTTATGCAGCTTGTGGTTATCTGAATAATCCTTAATACCAGCTCCCTCTTCCTGCCTGACTTCTGCTGTGGTTAAGAAGCCTAAAGTAGTAAGATTAAGAAGCCTAAAGTAGTAAGAAATATGCCCTAAAGCAGTCAGCTAAGGATCCAAACTTAATGGGAACATCTGCAAAGGACTGAGAGCTGGAAAATTAGCTTTGCAATGTTGGCTGCTGTGTCTCAAGGCACAAAGGGATTGCTCCCAGATAGGATGCAGCAAGACAGAGCAAAACCATCATATCCTGTGGCATCACTTGTAGGGCAAAACCCCCTCCCAGCTTCAGCCAGGGAGTTTAGCACTACCCTGAAGTTGCTGTAACATATACTGTGGAACAGCCCTTGCTTTCCCCATCCCAGCAGAGCTGTGAAACACAACAAAGCACCCCAAAGCCAGCTGTCTCTGCTATAAGCCCAGAGGAAAGGATCTGACCCTGAAATATGAGCCCCAATTGAACCACGCTCCTTTTCCAGAAGGAATAATAGCAAGACATGCCCTCAACTAGGCCAGCACCTTCCCTTCCTAGCTTCCCCTTTCATCACCTGCAGCAGCAGGGCCTGAAAGCTCACTGAATACAGCTGGGGGCATCCCAGCAGCCCTTAGCCTTTCCTCTTCTGCTCTTCTCCCACAAAGCCCAAAGAAAAACAGGATGAAGCAAAAGACACCCAAGCAAAATTCCTTGAACTTTTTGGTACAAACCTGCTGGAACAGTAGCATGCCATGGTGAAGTGGGAACTTCTGAAAATGCAGATCAGAGGAAAATCCTGTCCTGAAGTTCAGGAGGGCAAGAGTTACTCCAGCAATTTGGAAAAAAACATTCTTTGCCCAGATGGTGCCTTGAACATAAACTGTCAAAGTCATTACTCAGACTTTATTGTCAGGGTTATGTTTTCTTTATTCGCTTTAATATTCCATATGCTGGTCATATAATACATTTCTTTGTATTCCTCTTCCCTTTTATTCTCTTTGTTTGTTTCATTCATGACTTATCACCTTCTGGTGGCAATTTAATTATTGGATCTATATTATTGGTATCTTTTTTTTAATATAATAAAAGATTTCAGTACAAAACACTGCAAGTAATTCAATTTCCATCAGTGAGGAAGGAAGTTGAGTGTATTCAATGAAAGGGAGGAGAATAGCTGGCTATAACATTTTTAATAAAAATATAGCCCTTTGTACTTTTAGCATCTTCTATTTGGAGAATGTTGTGGCTTCATAATCATTAACATTGTTTAACTTTTCCTCTGCACTTTTCATCTATAGCTTTCCCATCACTTTCTGAAGGTGAATCAGTATTACCCTCCCTTTTTTTTTTTTTTTTTTTTTTTTTTTTTTTACCCAGGGAAACACTATGAAAGCCAATACAATCCAGCTGGACAGGGTTACTGCAAGGATGAGACCTTGGGCATCCTGGAGCCCCAGACTGAAGCCCTTTCCACTGGGCTGTGCTTTCCCTCAGTGTGAAGAGCTGCTCATCCCTTTCCATGAGTGATGAACAGCCCCATCTCCTTCTCAGATCTGCTGTAGCCCACAAAAGTCAAGAGTCCATCACTCTTCAGTCTTGGTCTGCTTTAGGGCATTCTGCCCTCTCCAGTCCAACCTACCCCGTGTGCTCCTCTGGGCAGGACCTGCATTCTCTGGGTGGGAGAGCTTCAGAAGGGTTTGCTACAGCAGGACACAAAAGCTGCTCAACCCCAGCAGCCCTACAAAGACTTCCTGAAATATCTGAGTTTGCTCCTTAATCACGTGGGACAGATTCCTGGTTTGACATTTTGTGTGAAAATTCAGTTTCTCTAGAGGCAAAGGATCCCAGATTTGACTGACCAAATCCCCAGTGACCTGAAGGAGGTGGGTAGGGGTCAGTAGTTCTTGTCTAGTACAAGGCTATCAAGTTGCAAATTTGGCATAAAAGCAGTGAAGGGGTTCTTCAGTTCATGTGGAGCTGAGCTGCAGAACATGGGTACTGAGGATGCTGAAAGTTTATATGGATGCAAAAGATCATTTGGAGAAATCCACAGAAGCAAAATCCCCCAAGGGCTATTAATAACAGAGATGCCACCTTGGGCTCAGAACCTCCCAGAACAAGTTTGGAGGAGGGTAATTCTGTGTCCTCTATCCAGTTCCCTCAGCATCAGGGCCAGAGGTGGGATGGTGGGCTCACACTGACCTTCTCAGCAGGTGCCAGGCCAGGCAGCCTGCAGGGAAGAGGGTTGTTTGGTGGCCCAGATGTACCAAGCACCACACCTGAGTGACTTGGGGCCTTCATGTCAGGACACACCATTTGATTGGAGAAACCCTGTGTGCAAGGCAAGATCTACCTTTGGAAGGTGGGTCCCTGTGGTAGCCTGACTTTTCCATGGGTGAGAGGATCCTCTAGAGAGGACCTGTGGAAATACATCCTGAGATGATCAATTTATTTTGTTACGCATTCTTTTCAACTTCTTTTCTTCCTAATAAAGTTCAAAACTACTCTCTAAGATTTAGAGTCTTCAAATAATGTATATGGTACTTCAAACTGGCTATTTTGCCACCTCTAACTTCTTCATAAAAAAGGTAGGTTCTTGCTTTTCCTATTCATAAAGACAGCTGTGCTCCTAAGTCTCCAAACACAGCAGTCAGAATGACAGATGATGTTATTTTCTGATGAGTAAAGAGTAAAAGCTTTCCTTATTTTGCTGCTTCTTTAAGTATCAGTCATTTTTCTTTTCCCATAGATCAAAGCTTTCATGTGGTATTTTTTTGTTTCTGCATTGTTTCTTAGGTCAGAACTTATTTAGAACACAATGGAGAAAAAGAAATCAACATTTCTTTCCCTTCTGCTTTTTAAATGAAATCACTAAAAATATATTAAGCTCCAAAATTATTACCCAAACTCAAAACACCCACAAAAATGATGCGGGAAGAAAAAAAAAGGGGAAAGAAGCCAGTGGAAATATATTCATGAGACTAGCATGTGTGTGGCAGATTTGTTTATTTATTTATTTATTTAGGTATTTTAATAGTAGGGAATTATTGTATCTGCAAGCCAAAACAACAGCACTCCCCAATGCCAACTCCAGCTGTTCATCCCTTGTAAAATTATGAGCTGTTTTCAAGGGCTTGATTGAGTTCTGTGATGGAACTTCAGCGTAGCTATGCAGGTATTGCTGATTGCTGTGGTGCTGTGAAGACTCCATGTGACAATAGAGTGCAGTATTGGCCTGACTGGAAGGAATGCTGCTGGAGTGCACCCCATCCCCATGGTCACGGTCAGCTCACAGAGATGTAGGAGCAGCCACACTTGTGGGAGCAGCCTTGGCATGCTTTTTGCAGCCCCAGTGTCCCTGGAGCTAGCTATAGGCTCTTGGACTGTCTAGAGCCCAACCCTAGGCATAACCCTAACCCTAAGCCCAAGCCCAAGCCTCACCCTAGCCCAGAACATCGAGTATGGGTTTTGCAGCTTAGAAGGATGTAGGAGCAGCCATTCTGGGGCCTTGTCAGGATGGCCTTGGCATGCCTTTTCCAGCCACAGTGTTCCTGGAGCTGAAGGCTCTTTGACTGTCCAGAGAACAACCCAGGCCTAGCCCTAGGCCTAATCCCAATCCCAACCACTGCCCCTAAGCTCCAAAGGCAGGATGAAATAGTTTTAAACAAACCAGTGCATTAGTGGGAGAACTCAGTATCTGCACAACAAGCTCTCCACAAAGCTCCAGAAGGCATCTGGCACTGAAGGCGACTGAAGTGCTCATGTCGTGTGGGGAATTCTGCTGAGCTAGAGGAGGGTAGAGCAGACAGGCAGCTGTCCAGAACACCCGTGGCCTCACTCACTTTAGGCTGTGATGTAGAAGTTTCACCCTGAGCATGTTTTGCTATTAGAAATCTCCTGGCAGGTATCATGAAAGGAACAATTTTATGTCTGAATCTAATCTAAATTCAAATTTCATAATTATAATTTTATGTCTGCTTCTTCCCAAATGAAAGACTCAACTAGAAAAGGTCTAGAAAAGACCATGGACAGAACAAGCAGCAGCATCATCAGTCCTGGATAGGTTGTCCAAAGCAACTAAAGTTAAGACAGGTATTTCCAGGTTCTGCTGGCTGGAGGCATTAGCTCAAGTACTCCACCCTCCACTCATGCTTGCCATAAAGAAAGAAGTGCAGATGACATGAATAATGTAGTCACTAAATAACAAGGTATGTGTCATTTCTGAGTTTGTGGTTTTAAATATTTTCATGCCACAGAGATCTCAAACCACTAAGCAGCACGAGACTTGTAAGACAAAAGCTTTAAAATGTCTGCCAAGGACTCACAATAAAGGACATTAAAACTTAAATAGAAAATTGGAAAAGAAGTGGGATTATTAATTGCTACCTTTTAAGCAAAGCTGTCTGTAGTATTAGGACCTTTTGTGGCTTGACATTTGTAGACTTGGTAAATTAGAGCCATAAAAGAAATTGGCCTCTCTAGACACAGGTAAAATCAGGTGTAATACCAAGGGTTACTAGTTAGTTCAGAGTCCTTCAGCATATTGCAGATAAAAATCCCTGAGGCCTGTGCTTCCATCCCCATTTTGGCTGATCAGGAGACATCCCCAAGTGAGGCACAGCTTCCCCAGCTGTCCCAGGGAGCAGGTGATGCTGTGAGTTAGCAGGTCAAAGGACTCGTGTGGCAAGTAGGAAAATCATAGCTTTATCCTCTCTTTTCCTTTCAGATGATTTACATCCGTAGGAGTGCAAGGAGCAATCAGCCCCTCTCTCTCTTGCCTGTCAAACCATAAAGAGTCTAATCCAAATCACTGTTAATATTTCATTCGAGTTCAGTAGAATTTGGAGCCAGCCCCAGGCTCAGACTTAGCATGTCTTTTTGGAAGCTCAGTACCTGATTTTTATTAAGATGTGAGAGGCTCCTGTGAAGCAGAAGCCTTAGGATCCCTGTCGAAATGAGACTTGAAGCAGTGAAAGGAAGAAAAACTGGATTGTTTGGGCTGCATCTTGCCCTATGCTCAGGCAACTCAGCACTGCTCCAGGAACAGAGGGAAGATATGCAAGTGATGTACTACAGATGTTTTAGCATGATATCCGGCAGCCTGCAGTTCCCAGTGCAAGCAGCACACAGGAACTTGCTGTTTTCTGGAATCTTAGGGATAAACTGATGTTGTGCACATCCTTCAGACGCTCTGCACTTGTTCTGAACTGTGGTGCTGGAGCATCCTCTGCTCTGCCTCATCATTTAGACTGCACAAGGTATTGTAGACAACAAGGTGTTGCACAAGCATTATTACCAGCCAGGTGAGCATTGACTTCACAATTCTCAGAAGGCTGGTCAGTCACTTTATTGTACTATACTTGTTAAGAAACCCATCACCCTCACAGATGGTCACGATACAGGTGGACCCAACTGGTCCTTGAGTCCAAACACCATCACCATTGACCGATTAGGAAACCACCCTCTGGTAAACAAATCTCCATAACACATTCCACCTGTTCACAACAACAGGTGCAGGAAGTGAAGATAAGAATTGTTTCTCATTCTTTTCTCTGATCTTCTCACAGCCTTCCCCAGCACAATGCCTGGGAAAGTTGTGCCTGCTGCTCTCTGTGGCCAGAGAGCTGCTGCCACACAAGGCTAAAGGGAGTCAGTGGCACAGCATCAGGTGGTGGAAGCTGTTTTTACATCCCTTTCTTACACTGTGTGTAACTTGCCTTGACCTAGGGAATTACCTGAAGGGGTTGGAAGCAGATAAGAAGACTCCTCAGCCACCTCCTGTCTTAGTCTCCACCTCCTCCCACCATGGGAAGGGACTGGCAAGCCAAGCGTTGTGTCAGACGCCAGAATGGCTCACACTGTTTGGGGGTACATGGTGTTTCCTGTACCTAATGACTGAAGCTCTCCCGGTACTCATTGATGCTTGTAGTGGCTCTTCATTGCCACACAGTTTGTCACCTCTGTGGTGTCCCACTGCTGCTGGGAGGATGTAAAACCCAGTAGGTCTAGGCCAAATGGAAACACACCTTGCTAAAATGTAGTATTTTTGAGAATCAATAATAACAGCAGATTACTGAGTTCATATGTGTTTCCAAGATCTTATTTTAAATAGCTTTTTTTTTGATATGGCTTGATATAACTGACTAAAGAAATGTAGCACCCTAGAAAATTCAGTCTGGGCTGCTGGTTATAACTTTGACTTCTGCACTGGCAGGGTCTATCCATAGCTGTTTGGTCTTTTACCGTCAGCCTTGAGTTTGCTCAAAGGTGGTGTGAGCTGTTTTGAAGTCTCTAATGAGTTTTGGTGTGTGAACTCAACAAGGATCCTTCCTAAGCCAGAGAATTACTGGATCATTGTCCTTGTATAGACCCACAGAAAAGTCTATTAGTATCCTCAGAATAGGCTGGAGAGACACATGAAGAGCCTGCTTAAGCTTAGTGGAGTCACATTTGTGGGATGCTAAGATGTAACCCTCATGCCAGGATCATTTTAATGCCTGGAGAACCGGGAATTCTGAGAGGCAGCACTCTCCCATGGGCACTCTTTGGGCTACACAGGTGGATGGCAAAGTGAGGAGCAGAGACCACTGCTGTCTTTCCTCTGAAAGGATTAACAAAGAGTCTGTCAGTAGGAGCCTGGGAGTGAGAGATCCCCATAATGGCAGAGCAAGTGAATAGCATGTGTTTAATGAGCCCATAATCCTATATTTACACAACAGTCCTTAATGGCTCATTCAGAGCCATTGCAAAGAACCAAGTAAATAGTGTGGTTAGAAAGTCTGTTACTTTATATTTACTCACTAGACCGTCTGCTGTGGGAGCTGTGAATGTCATGGAGAGCTAAAAGGAGCATTCTTTTGATTTTCCTTTTCCTTTTTTTTTCTTTTCTTTTTTTTTCTTTTTGCTTTGAAAAGCTAACTAATAATGATACTGAAAACCACTTTCAATAGGAACTATACCTTCACTTTGCACCAGTGGAGAACAACCATTAGCACACTTTGTCAAGGAAAGGGATGCATTTATCATCACCTGGAGTCTTTTCTTAGAGGCTGGATGTGCTCTAAAAGATACACTCTTACTCAACAAGATGTTATTGAGCTCAATAGCACTCACCTGTGTGGCGGGAAAAATTCACTCCCGTCGCTGCAAGAACTTCTGGGAAGGCATAAAATGGTCTGGTTTACACATATTTTTTACAAATAGTCTCTTCTGGCTTTAAAATATGCTACATGTGAGACTGGACACTAAATTTATTCTCTCAAATGTTTATTCATGTAAACAATCAAATCTTCATTAAAGTCAAAATTATACACACAAATCAGAGTGAAGCAGACAGCTGATTAGCATGTGAAATGAAGGTGACATTAAATATTTGGAGATTTGCATAGCAAATAATTATAAATCCAAAGTTAGTGGTGAGTTATGAAATAGACTGTTAAGATCTAACGAAATCCACTTAAATAAGAAAAATTCACAGAGGCAGCCTGGTATCTTAGATCCCTGAAACATTAAGCAAGATCCTTTCTGAACCTTAATTAACTGATCCTCAAAATTCCCATGAGGCAATAGCAAGCACCGGAATGGAGCAAATAATTAATAAGTAATAATTTATACAATGAATTTTCTTCTTGTTTGTGATCGTCTACAGTGATCAATAAATCTATTTATAATACACAATGACTCACAATTTTGTCAATAATACTTTGCTTGCAAATAGTTTATAATTTGCAACTAGAAGGAAGAACAGAGGAATCCTGTATGTTTACTGCTGTTTCCTGACTAATTACAAAAGCCCTGAGATCATCAGCAAGGGTGACTGTGAATTCAGAATCAAATATTTAATAACCAAATGTGTAATTTAAAATTTGTCTTCAGTAAAAGAAATTAAGATCTACTACCTAAGGGAGAAGGTGCTTTTTCCTAATGTGAGAGAAAATGACAAAATGTAGTTCAGGCAGTAGCAGTGTGTCATCACACACCATTCAGAGTGCCCAGGATGGGTGAATGTAGAGTGGCTGCAGCCAGATGGGAGAAGGGGATAATGCTGAAGCCTTCCTGAACCTTCACCTGTTAGGGGACCTAAAACTTAAAGCCACCACTGCAACATCTATCCCACCTTATTCAAAGAGATCTGATGAAACTTCACTCTGATGTAATCTGCTGTTTCCTTCCTCCAAGCACTCGTGCTACTGAAGTATGAGAAATAAACTGTGCCAGGAGAGCAAAGGGAAATAGATCAAGAACATATCAAATTGACATTCCCTATCAAAATGGAGTGAGTTTTTGAGAGCCAAAAATATAATGTGGAAAATCCAGTTTAAGTAACAAAATTATTGATGACTGGGGAGATGGAGGCACAGGCCAGCAATGAGGAGCCAGGAATGGCAACCAGGATTTTCCTGTCAAAAGATCCAAAGTTTGTTAGACTTCATCCACTGCAAGGAGGGCAAGCCTATGCTCCTCTCTGTACCACAAAACCTTAGCAACATCACTGCTATTTTCCTAGGATATTCTTCAGACAGCAGACCTTTTTCTACTGCAAAAGTGCTTTTCTGAATTGACTCTTGTAGCACATGAACACAGCAGAATGGCTGTAAGTACCTACAGAGTCTGTGATATTGGAGTTTGGATAGCACCCCTTTCCTCCTCTTTGCTGTAGCATTCAGCCCTGCCTTTCTCACTCCACATTTGCAGCCCAGACTGTAAGGAATGATTTCAGACTGGCTGAGTGGTCTTGTCTCATGCCTGTGAGCACAGCTATATGTATTTGTGTAAGGATAGCAACCCCTATCCCTATTTCTGCCTTGCCATTTTAAAAAGGTTTTTTCTCATGGCAGTAGAATGAATGAGATTAGAACAGCAGTTCTGAAGCTTTTTTTTTTCAGTATATCCTTTTTCTTCTGCTGCTTTTTCTTTTGCCCCCGAGCTGATGTCAAAGGTCTCATCTGTAAGTGCAGCCAAAATGTCTCCATCAGTCCTGAGCAGGCTCAGGGGCAAGTGGACAGCCACAGGAGAGGATGTGCATGAGTAAAACCTGGAGTGAATCCTCCAAGCCCATGGGTCCTGGTGCCTTCATCTTATTTCCCTGGGGTTTTTCAGTACAGTCAAGATACTGACTCGACCACATCTGGGGTTTTTCACACAGTTTCTTTAGCTAATTAAATGTTTTAAGATGCCACAATGAAAGTCATATAGACACAAGCAATTTTTATGAACTCGTAGCATTAATTTAAACTTGATTCCAGCAGAGCATGCCTTGATGTTTCTGGCTATTAGGCCATCACTAATACAAACTATAGAATGGTTCCTATCAGTCCATTCAAATCCAAGACATATTTTGATTTGCTGAATAGCTTTAATTCTCCCAAAGCTGATCAAATAATAATAACAACAGTAACAATAACAATAAAGGCAATTCCAGTGTGATTGGCTAATCTGATGGTTTTGCTCCCAGTTTATTTTTAATTTCTGGCAGCAGTGATATTGGAAATTAAAAAGCTCTCTTGACACTCAAGTGACTCGAATCTCAGACCAGATGAAATGAGGTGACTGAAGCAGCTCTGGGCCTTTTATTCTCTCCTATCATTATCACAGCTAATAAGAAGAAACTGTGAGGCTGCCCAGCAGTGAAGGCTGAGGACCTCCTCCCCCCACCATTTCTTTCCTTTTTGTGCTATCCAAGATAAAGTACTAATTATCAGGACAGCTCAAGCTCATTTGTAGGAGGAAGGGAATTCAATGCTGCTTCAGTGAAAAGACTTAGCTCCTGTGTGCCCTTGGGCAGGAATTGTGGTACTTTGGTGATTTAAGCAATCCAAATTTAAACACCTTGAAATGACAGGCAGACATCCCAACAGGCTTGCTCCTAGGACCTCTGTCCTAGCTCTTGTTGCAAGGTGCAACAGATAAAAAAACCCAACAATTTCACCCAGACCATCATGTAGGGACAGGTGTTCCACATAAAAGCTCAGGCCTTTCTCTGATTTGGACAGCCAAACTGGGAAGTTCTGAAGCATAAGTTTATCCTAGGACACAGGGAGGTGTGGACTGGAAATTCACACATTATTGGATAGAGCAATTGGATTGACTGTCTGGGGATGAGTAAGACTTTGGCCTGGTTCTGTCTGGAAAGGACACACTTTTGTGTGCACACAGTGTGATGGCACTGTCACTGCTGCTAAGCACAGGAAGCACAGAGTGGCGCAGGCTGCCTCAGCCTACATCCCTCTTTTTGGGTGTTCATCACACCTCTTTTAGAAGACCCCCCAGTGATGGGGACTGTGCAGACTGCCTGGCCTTTTCTTCCTTATCTAAAGTCACCTACACTGTGACATGGGGAAGAATGCCAGAAAGAGGACTGTGATTGTGCCATGGGCTCAGCATCAAGCAAAGATTACCCCCAGACCACTGATGCACTCACTCTGGAGCTGCTGAGGGAGGCCACAGTGAGAATATAGGATGAGGGGTTGTGAGAGGGACCCCAAAACCCTCCCCAGTGCAAGGAAGATCCAACACCCCCTCTGCTTCATGGGTGAAGGTCCTGCTGTGTTCTGCTTGTCCAGGCAGCAGGCTGAGTGAACAGAAGGAGTGTTTGGGCCACAGGTCTGTCAAATCCAGGAACTAATTATTTTGAAACAAAACGCAGTGTTTTCATTGCTGGTATTAAAGTGCTTTATCAGCAGGAATCTGTGTCTGCCATGTTCCAGATAAATGCTGGGAGAGGAGCAGAGCACTGTGCTCACAGGCTGCCCCATCATCTGTTTTGTTAATGGCTCCATCGCTTGCCTGCCTGGAGAAGATGATTCTCACCGTGCATCATGAGGAAGCTGAACGTGCCTTGCAGGCTTCAGTGCCAGAGGAGAGCCATTCCTCCTTCCCACCCCTGCACCAATGCCCCAGGAGAGGAAAAATTCAACTCTGCCACTTCTACCCATGAGGGGACAAAGCAGCGTGTGATTTTGCGGATTGCTCAGAACAGCCACCACAGGTGAGGGCAGGAATGGGAGAAGTTGGGAGGGAGATTTTGCAGATCTTCCCCATTGGGTTGTTCAGGGCTCCCCAGGACAGTGGCACAGTTTTTCTTGTCTTCTATGCATTTAATTCTTCTTCTTCCATTAAAAGTCCCTTAGGATGCTTCACCCTCATTAATCCCACAGGTGTTTTGGAATGGTGGTTCACTCTGGCAGACATTTGCTGTCTTGTATCTGAAGCAAAACTAAAGCAGGATTTGAGGAGTGTTTCCCTTGCCAGGGCTGTCTGGGAGCCCTCTCGTGTCTGAGGGGATGGAAATCCTGGGGAAGGCTTGCTGACTGTGGCAATGGCTCCCATGTCTGCCAGAGGACAAGGTGGTAAATAAATTTCAGGCTAATGGAGGTGGGTGTTAAATATTTGCTGTACTTGAGCAGGAGGGCCTTTGTCACTAATTAGCAAGAGATGTTAAAGGAGATGGGATGTATTTAAACCTCATTGTTTGCCATTAAAGCACAGATTCTATAACTTCTCTTCTGGGCTAAGCAGCTAATACATTTCAAGCAATAGCAGAAGGGCCTGGTGGATTAATCCCTGTCCTTGGAAATAAAAAATGATTTAATTTAATGCATGCAAATGCCAGGCAAGAGACAGAAGCAAGCGCTCACTGGCTTGTGAGCAAGATCAGAGTCTGGGGTCTGGTCTCTGCATTCAAACAGGCTCTTTAGACTCAGCTCTGACCTGAGGGACAGCAGAGGCTGGGGGACGAGCCAGACAGTGGTGTCCCAAGCATCTTCACTGGTGCCTTCCTGGAAACTACAAGCCTTCCCAATGCCTGCCATCCAACCTCAGGGTCCCAGTTCCTCCAGCACTGGGGAAAACATCAGGTCCTTCAGGCTTAAAGAAAAGCTTGGTGGCTGCAGAGGCTTCTTTGCCCATTTCTCACCAGCTCAATCCTTCCAACACGAGTGATTTGTATGGCCCTTGGCAGCCGAGTAGATGGGTGAGCAGACAATGCTAACTATGCTATTAACTCCAGCTCAGTAACTAGGAGGATTCCTTGGCCCTTTCCCTGCTGCTAAAAGTACAGCACAGAAATGTATAAAACACTGCAGGGGAATTCTTCCCAGCTCTAATGTCTGTGCTGTCACCAGCCTGGCACCCAGAGCAGCACAGGGAGCCCCCCATCTGCAGGTGCCTTGTGGCTGTGACTCTGAGCCCCTGGCCCAGGGAGTGGGGGAGGCTCTGGGGGTGCAGACAGGCTGTCAGCCTTCACTGCTCCACTGCCCTCTCTTCAGGCTCCACGAGGAAACCGTGGGCAGTAGCACCCTTATTTGCCCTGGATGAATCAGATTAATTACTGCAATGAGAAATTTCCCCTAGCAAGTCATTTTCCTGTTCAGTGCACTTTGTAAATGTGAACTGCCTCTTCCAAAATCTTCCCGAGAATCAACAGAAAATCCTGGTTTTCCAGAAAGGAAAGGGAGGCATAGGAAAAGGTAGATGACATGCCCAGAGCACAGGGAAGTTTGTGTAAATGAAACAAGAACAATTTTATCAACACTTTAATGGGAATTTGAAGATTATAATTACAGCAGGTGATGGGGCATATTTTCCCAATGCAGTGTGTGAAAGAGCAATTTTAAAACATTGTCTACCTCAAGTATTTCCTGGCATAGGAGGGAAGCCCTGAACAGTACATCTAACTGTCTGCACAACAAACCTGTTTTTTCTCAGTTGTGTCTTGCAGATCCATTAGAAATAGTCCATGAACTCCCCTAGATCCCTGCTGCAGAGATTAGGAAACACTGTAGATAGAACATTTACATCATAATGCAAAAGAAGATGTTAAAAAATTGGTTTTAATCCAATGCAGAACCGGAAAACATCTGATTTCCTAGCTGTCCACCAAGCAGAATGCCCAGCCAATATTTTTTTAAATTTAAATTTTATATTACAATATAAAGACGAAACATTGTGCCAAAAAAATAAAGACATATTTCTATTAGTGCTAAGCAGCAACTACTCCTGGGATTTTACTGATGAGATGCAAAAAAGAATGGCAGAATATTTCCAGCAGCACATCTGTGGAAACAGGGTCTATTGGCATAGGTTATTATTCTAGTTTTTCTTGATGCATTTCTGTATGGGAATATAGAAGGCATGCAGATAAGAAATTTACAGAAAAAACAGAAATAAAAATTCCCACATGTATTGCAAGGACCAAAAAATTCAAAATTTAAAAATTTACCAAACAAAAGTTTTTCTTTCACCACAGTTCAGTTTTTGCCAGGAAGAAGATGCTGAACTTTCAAGGAAACCAAGAAATTTTGGTTTTGACTGAACAGTGTTTTTCAATAGGAAACAATATTGGCATAGAATCCAATCCCAAAATCCAATCCCAAATCAACATTTGCAGCCCATAGTGACAGGCAGACTACAATGGCTTAAATAAAGACATGCATTTTCTAGAAGTTTAACTACAGAAAGGTTGGGGAAGGCATCACAAAGCCTGCTGTGACCTTGTTTGCCTACGAGAAGCACAGATGGGTTAAAAGCAAGCACCAGGTCAATGATTCAGGAGGGTCAGCTCAGCAGTGCCAGCATTCCCACCAGGGCTTGATTTTCAACCAGACTCAAACTGTGGAAAACAGACGGTGTGAAGGTCAAGGCAGTCAGGATCAGCAGGACCCGGATCAGCAGGAATAAACCACCTCCTTGCAGGCAGCCTTACCCCAGGACAAGCCTGCCCTGCCCCAGGGCTGATTCCCAGTGTCCCAGCAGGAATAAACCACCTCCTTGCAGGCAGCCTTACCCCAGGACAAGCCTGCCCTGCCCCAGGGCTGATTCCCAGTGTCCCAGCTACAGCAGTACCAGGAGGTCCCAGGAGATCACCTGGGAAGGAATGGGGCATGGTGAAGAGGCAGTCCAGCACTCAGACATGTCAGGAGAGGTAAAATCCTGGGCTGTAATCCCCAGTGGGTGGCAAGAGTGTAACTGGGGCATAGACTGCGTTGCTAAAGATACCTGGGCTGTGTATTGCAAAAGCAAGGAAGGATTGGGAGAAACACATCTCCCTAGTTTTATGTTCTCATAGAATCATTTAGATTGGAAAAGACCATTTAAGGTCATTGAGTCCAGCCATTAACCCAGCACTGTCCAGTCCAACACTTGCCCATGTCCCTTGGTGCCATATCTTCACAGCTTTTAAATCCCCCCAGAGATGGTGACTCCACCACTTCCCTGGGCAGGCTTTTCCAATGTTTGACAACCATTTTTCCTAATATCCAATGTAAACTTCCCCTCCCATCACTATTTATTTCTCCTTTCCAAGATCTTGCCTCTTATTCCTAAGATAAACACAGGAAATTTTATATCAGGCTTGTTCCTGCTATCTTGCCTGGATTTAGGAGACATTGCTGTGCTCTTCACCCCTGGGAGCCCTCCATTTGCAGGAGAGCTGGGAGAACTCGTTTCCCAAGGCAGTGCTGAAATGAGGATCTTTTGGATGAACCACAAAGCAGCTTATTCCAGATGAGCCAGGAGGAGCTGAGCGGAAGTGTGTCCCAGCTGGAAGTCTCTCTTAGCAGCTATTACAGCAGCAGGGTTATCTCTGCTGCTGAAAGGAGATGTTACTGTGAGCTATGACAAACTCATTGAGTTTTGCAACAACACAAGCAAACTAAAGGCAAAGAATTTAGAAAGGATGCTTGGGGAATGCTAAGCCAGTTCCTTCCTCTGCCTTTGGCTTTGCACCACTCATTAAGCCTTGCTCTAAGGCATGAAGGAAGAGTTGGGATTGAGGACACACGCACACACAAGCACATCTTTTATCTTTGTAGGGCTGCTCACAAGGATATGGCCATGGGGAGGTGCTTTATTTTAGTGAAGAATACAGAATACTGAGTTGATTGGAATTGAAAGATGGTACAAGAGGCTCCACAAGCATTTTCCTGCATTCATCAGAGAGCAATATCAACAGGCATGTGAAATCCTCAGCATTTTGCAGCAGATCAGGCCACCGATGAGAAAACACACATGCGGCCAAAGGAGTGATTGCAGCTCAAGTTTCTTGGCTTTGAAACTGCCTTTCAAACTATTTGAAGAAAGAGTTGTGGTTAGCAGAAATGCTACAGCTACTTCACCAACACTCCCCCAAAGCTCCCAGCCAGAGTCAAGCCCTTTACTTGACAAATGTCCATAAAGTGGTGTCACCACTGGTTTAGGGCAGTTAAAGAGTAAGTTTATGCTCAGAGACTTTAGAGGAGACTTGGCAAGGGCACTACCAGGCTCAAGAGCTATTTAGGTGCCTACACACAGACATCATGGGCAACACATGGGGTCAGAGATGCCTGGAAGTGGTGGGTGGAAGTGATAGTGGGAGCTCTTGGCAGCTGGAGGAAAGGTGGGATGCCTGAAGGTCTCTGAAATGCCACTGTGTTTCACAACCTACATTGCTCACCAGATAACTCAAAAATGCTGTGGGGAGCTCTGTGCCCTCAGCAGGCAGTGCTCTGGGTTGCTGGAAAGCACCAGCAAGTACATGCTTTGCTCCTGACACATCCCCTTCAACAGGACTCCTAAGAGGAGAAGGCAGGCCAAAGTCTAGCCTGCAGCTGGTGCCATCCAGAAAAAAAAAAAAAAAGAACAAAACAAAAAAACCCCCAACATTTTAATGGAAAAGCAAATCCACAATGGCAAGGTGAACAGTAGGAGCTGGAGAATCGATAGAGCATCTCCATTGCTGTAAATCTTGCAATAGCTGCAACTGCCCCAGAAATTTATTTTGTTTCTTTCACGATGACTTTTTCAGAGGAAAATTGAGGACCTTATTGTTATTTATTATGATCACAGCTAGTTCTTCAGAGATTTCCTTAATTAGCATCATTAGACACACAGCTTAATCTTAAAATCCTAGGCTTGTCAGCATAGCAAATTAAAACTTCAGTTTTTCTACTCCCTTCTACACGCCAGGTTGGAGAGTGTGTGAAGGAAAACTGGGGGTCTCCTGACAGCTTCTGAGAGTGTGGGAATCTGCTTTAATCTTTGATGACTGGAGCAGGGTATGCAGAGAGGATGAGTTAGAGGAGTCAGTTCTGTGGCAGAGAGGGAAATCAAGGGTCATTGCATTTAAAAGCAGACCTACCCTTTTTCACACCAGATGAGCTGAGTGTACAGCCTGCTGGTTACCCCCCACCCCCAGCAAGAGATTTCTCAAACCCTTCAGGAATAATGGGGAAAAAAACCTGCTGCAGCTAATGAACACCGAATCCTAGCAGAAAGAAACCCTACAGAAGTATCTGTGACATCCACATTAATAGCAAAGGAGTTAGTTGTGATTGATGCTATTCCAGCGAACACTAAAGGAATTAATAATGATTAGGGCCATTATTTTAAAGCATTACCCCCCAAAACACCCAAAGGAAAAACAATTAGATGTCTTCAGTGGTTATCTTTCACAGCATACTTACTGCAGTGATCAGACACGATATTATGCCTATTAATCAGCAAAATGATGGAAAAGGATGTAACTCGTGTATATCCATGAGACAGTCCTTAGCAGCACATACCTTATTTGCTAGTCTGCTTATGAATCTGCTGCTGGCACAGAGAAATACATTTTATGTTTTCATATGAGTAGAAGGTGTCTCATGAGCTTGGAAATGGGTGGAAGAGTTGTTCATTAAAATGAAGAAAACAAATAAAACCAGCCACTCTTAGGGATTTTGCATGCACAGACCATATGACCCTGCTTATCCCCACTGGGTCTGAGGGAGGGTGCTCCAAGCCCTGTGAGATCAGTTTTTTGTCAGCAGTGAAAAGTTGTGATGGGCCTTATCACTATATTGCAGGTGAGGAAACTGAGGCTCCGAGACATGATGAGATTTTCCTGAGGTCACACACTAATCAGTAGAGAGCCAGAGGGAAATCCTGATTTTTGGCACTCTGCATTAAGCACTGAGTTAATGGTCTCTCTTTTGTCCGTCTGTGGTGCGTTGATTCACTTCTATCATCAATGGGTCGTGACCCAACGTCATTGCTCATCTGTGTCGTGGTCCTGCAACACAAAGTGAGCTTTTAGTAATTCATCTGAGCCTAATGGGTGGGTTGAGACACAAATGCCAGTAGGGAGAGGGCTGTGGGGTGCAATGCCTGTCCCAGACTCCCCACCCCTGCAGGATGTGAGCACTGAGGGCAGGGCAGCCCCAGCTGCTGTGGAAGGCAGGCGGTGCCTTCTCGTGCCCAGCAGCACCAGCTGGTGCACGGATCATGCCCAGCTCAAGCCTGGCTGAAGTTAATGGTTGATATAGTTTATATTCCTTCTGCAGGTTGACCAGGGCAGGTTGGGAGGAAAGATGGTGGAAAAGTGGGATTAGCTCGTGATGTGGTGTATCTGCATTTTCTCAGGCAGGGGCAGATGACATTCCACTATATCTAAAGCCACAACATGCCAGAAGCTGAACACCAGCAACTCTATTCTCTTCCAGGGGCCACTTATATTCACTACACCCCAATAGTAGCTGAAGAGAGGAGAGCTTGAGCACAAGTCAATGACAAAACACCATCAACCCTTGGGATCATTTTCTTTTCCAAGTTAAATTTCAGCTGTTATTAAACTCTTTTAGACCACATAGATTTGGCTTCCATTTTCCTTTTGAAAAGTGATCTGAATTTTCCAGCCAATTCTCTGTACCCCTCAGTACCAACTTTGATGATTAACGTCCCCAAGCGGGGCTGAGAATTCAAACAGGAGCCTGTAATCAAATTCCTCATTGATTCCCATGATACAGGATCAGAAGCACAATGATGAAGCAATCCTAATTTTGCAGCCAGAGCCAAATGCCAATTAGATCCTCAGCGGGTGTAAACTGAGCTGGCATTGTTCTCCCTGGAAGAGATAAAGCTGATTTACACCCGGGTGAAGATCTGCCTTGCCAGCCCTTCCTCTCCTGTAACACTGAGCTCCTGCTCCCACAGTGGCCCAGTGGCCCGTAGGAAGTGAGTAAAAGTGGTTTTCCATGACTATGGATGTCCATACAAGTGGGAAATAATCCACTTTCCCTGTGCCTATCAATGGGAGTAAGCACAGCCCTTGTTTTAGAGGTCATTTTGAAGCACTAAGTCTCAGCTGTGGAAATAATCTGTCCATACCTTCCTTTATTTCCACCCTGGCAACCCCCTTGTCCTGGAGCTCTTTGGGAGATGGAACAAGTCAGGCTCCCACACCCTTCTCCCTTGGGGAGCACTCTCCTGGCTCATGGCAGCAGCTCTGGTTCTGCCCAGCTCCCGGAGCATCACAGCACAGCCCTGCAATGCAGGACATCCCCCCCACCTTTCCCTGCTGCTCATCAGTTGTCACTTAGCCCTTTCTTTCCATATCTGGGCTTAGCATTGCTTTCAGACACAAAATCCTCGTGATTCCACTACCACAGAAATCAAAGTGAGCGAGAGAAATAAAACCTTAAAATCTGTCTTCAGAAAAGGAACTGTAGCTGCATCAGGCTGTGCAGAGCCACCCACCCATCTCAAGCATCCTCACTGAGCTCCTGGGTGCCTGGATGTGGAGTGCTGCTCCAAGAGGGGTTATCCTGCACCCAAAGAGGAACAGCCCACGTTAAAAATGGCGCTAGCAAAAGAGAATATATTCAGGGAATTAATTGTATGGAAAATTATCCAGGCTATTAAAAGCCACACAAACAGGCTGAATATCATGCATTTTAAGCATACACAGAAAAACATAATTTTGAAGGGGATTATTGTTGAAACAGGCAATAGGGGTTCTAGCAGATAAGCTTCCTGCTCCTGTCTTCTCTTATTGTCTGGAGTACATTATCTCCACCATAATATTCTCAGCTCTCTCCAGGAGTATTGTCAGAGTGAAATGCTATTTTAAAAGTATATGTTTACGTTTCAATAGACTTTATAATAGCAAACACATCCACCCAAGACAGTAAGTGAGAGGGGAAAAAAAGGAGAAGGAAAACCAGGAAACAGAGGTGGCAGCTTTCCTGGCATGGAGTATAGAAGGAATAAATGTTACCAGCTGAATGTGCTCTGGGTTTTTTCCTCCCTGCTGAATGCAGGCATCCAGAGGAGGATTAGCTAATGTGCATTTGTCCATGGGACAAGCAGCCAGCCGCACACACACCACTTGGACAAGGTCAGGTCTGCACAGGATCTCAGCCCCTCTGTAGGGCTCCCCTTCAGCTGTCACTTCTTTGCATTTTCAAGCCTCAGTTTAAAAGGTGAAAAACCAGGCCAGGTTGGATGGAGCTCTGAGCAACCCTGTCTAGAGGAAGGTGTTCCTGCCCCAAGCAGGGGGCTGGACTGGGTAACCTGTAATATTCCTTCCAACCCAGGCTGATCTATGATTCAGCGAAAACAGCCCAATACAAGCTCCCACCAATCTGCTCTGAATTAGGGAAAAGCTTGAGTGACCCTGACCCTGCATCTTGTGTTTGCCCAGAGGCCTGGATGCATCCCGTTGGGATGCTCCTGTGCATGTCTGTGCACACATGTGGGTGGACCTGGCTGGGCTGTGGGATTTGTACATGGGAGGAGGTAGAAGTCTGTAATTCACTTTTAAAGCTGTCAGACATCATTACAATGTATTTCTGAAAGATATACTGTACAGAGTGAATTTCTAACAAGCTTCCATGTGATTTTAATCTCTCGAGTGAGAGGAACCTGATAAAGATATAGATCCATTCTCACATCTTGGCATAAAATCATATCTTATTGGTTTAGATCATTCTGTGTTTTATTTTTTTATAGTACTAGTGTTTTCTAGTTGCAGCAGAAAATACAAACACTCAAGAGATCTCATTTTTCTGCTAAATGGATTTTCATTCCACATGAGTTATCACTCTCTAGATATAAACATACACACACAGATATACCATGTACACCCCCTCACATTAAATGCCAAAGACACCATTAAATGTAATGTTAAAATAAAAAATCCCCAGGCTGGCGCTCAAAAATCTCCTCTTTTAAACATTCACAATTTAAAGATACTTAAATAGACATTCTTCAAACTTGAGTCAATTTTAGCCTCTGTAGCATAGCCCATAAAACAAGCTGAGAGTAGTAATTTTTGGGGGGAGCTATTCTGGGAACAGTGCACGTGGAACATCTCCATTGTTATATAGGGGATGAATGTGGTCTCCACTCATCCTCACCTACCTTAAATAGGTCAGCTGAACAGCACCAACCCCCCAGTAACCATAATAAAATATTACAGAAAGGAGCTAAATTTGAAAAGTGAGAATCACTTGCTTCCTCCCTGAGAAAAGGGAGAAACTACAAAGGACAGTCTGAATACTGCATTTATGGCAAGCTTTTTCTTACAGACTCAGAGCCAAAAATCTGCTGTCAGTTACATTAGTATAAATCTGGAGCTGCTCCACTATCATCATTAGAGTTACAGGCCAATTACGTAATGAAAAGAAGTATTTTGGGCTTGCCAAAAATCTTAAATGTAGGTCCTGCTTCAGGCCATGCTGAAAGCCCAGATAAGTGGCCTGAATTTCAGTGCACCCTTCACCAGCCTTTCATGTCACCTACCAGTTATTATTATGCCTATCAACAGTTTATGTATAGATTTATACTATTATCAAGCATGATTTGACCTCTAATTCTGGGAATAAAAAGGAAGTCCACCCATTGACTTTCCATGTCTTTGATGTTAAACTCTGCAGACAAAATACTATTCAGGAGATCCTGATAGATGGCTGGATAAAATATCCAGGGAGATCTTAATGCATTCATTTGCCCTTCCTTCAAGACATGGCTGTCAAAGGAGATTGTATCACCAACAGTGCTGGCGAGATTCAGGTTGACCTGGGATGTTTTAGGTGTCACAGTCCAGAGGAAGATTTTCTCTGACTTTGGGAAAGTACATTGTGCTACTGACCTCTTGCTTCTCACACTTCCCCATGGCAACCGAAGGAGAAGTTTGGGGTATCAGCCACTGCTCAATTTACTGGGCACTGGCACTTTCTGGTTTAGCTAAAATACCCGATATTGGACTGAAAACACATTTTTAAAAGCCTTACCACCTTTTACCAGCTCTTCCTCGTTCCTCATCTTACAGTACCAAAGCTGGTGAACTTCCATAAAAATAGAGGGGGAAAAAGGTAATTTTGTTGAACTGGAATTTACCCAGAAAAATATCCTCCAACCATTTCTGCCAAACTCTGAGTCCCTGCAGAGCTGCCCCACAGGTACACACATGTTCACACATGCATGCAGTGGACACAGATGGGTAGATACCCATGCAAGATTCACAAAAAGCTGGTATTAATCTCCAGCCGTGGCTGCAGAGCAGGAGCACTGATCAATTCCTATTCACAGCATTGTTGAAAGGTAGAGTTCACAAAGTGCCTGGTGTGATCTCTTCCCCCATTTCCTGAAGATGCAGAGTATGTAGAAATGTAAAGGGAAAAAAGGCAGGTTATTCCCGGCGGTGTAATTGGCCAGCAGTGCCTGGATGGGAGCCAGAAGATCAGAGGAAGAGAGGAGAGCACTGAGTAATGAACCGCATGCTTTTAATTTCACTTAAGAACTCAAAGCAGGAAAACCTGAGCTGTATCCATGGGGATTGCAATCAATAGTCAAGCAGATAACAAAGAACTGCTGCTCAGGATAGAAAACTGCCTGGGCCCATTAGTTTATTGCCCAGCCTTTCTTTGGGAATTTGCCCTTTCTTTCCTGAGTTTTTGGCTCCAGCTCGGGATCCTGCAAACACTAGGGAGCAGCAGCTTCCTTTGAAAACATCCTGGCTGCACGATGGGGCTGGTGCTGTCAACTTTTGCCGTGTGCCAGCCCTTAAAATAAAGAGAGAGAGAAGCGGGGGAAAGGGAGGGGTGGCTGTTGGGAAAGCGTTCTTGATGATAATTTGATTGCATGCATTAATGATCAAAGTGTTGCAGACTAATTACCAACACTTACCTCTCAAATATTAAGTTATCATTTATTCCCCACCACCACCCCAGCTTTAGCTCTGCATCTACCCCCTACATTCAGGGCAGTCTCCTGCTCAGTGACACCTCACAGTGTCAGTGCCCTGGCACCCGACAGCCTCACAAGCTCCAGCCCCGGCGTTCAGGGAGCATCCTCTCCCCAGCACCACCACCATGTGTTCCCTTTGCTGGGTGCTCTCCCATTCCAGGGGTCTTGGGAACCAGGTCAGCCTGGAAGAGGGAAGCAGAGGACATTTTGCCATGATCTAGAGGGGTTCTTGGAAAATCAACCACCTCCTCTTCATCTCTTATCTGAAGACTGATCCCTCCACCTGGGTGCCACAGTGCAAGGTGCCTGTTCTGGATTAGTCCAGCTGGGTACCTGCCAAGCCAGAAATGCAAATAATGACAGTCTCAAACAATGTGCTTTTCCATGCTGCTTCCAGCATCCATTTTAACTAGACAAATGCCAGCCTGCTGCCATCTGGTAACAAGAGGTACTAAAGCCTCAGCGAGGAGCAGAGGGAATCTGGGGGATATTACCAGTTGCAAACAGGTTGCAGAGGAGGAGATTTCTTTTTAACCTGGGCTTTTCATACTCAAAAATGAACACAAAATACTCTGGTAGTGATGGGGACTGAGGAAATACTCATTTAAGTGTCCCCTCTGTCTCTATCCACTGTGACAGCAGGAAAAGCATCCTTGCTTCTTTCAGCGCCTCCTTTCTCTGGGGGAAGAGCAGGCAGGAGCAAATGCTGGGTTGGATTTCATGTTATGTTTTTAATTAGGTTATCTTTAATTGACTAACACCTTCCCCTGAGCCATATTGCTCTGCTCAGAGACAAAATACCACGGAATTGGCCCATTTTCCACGAGCACTGTGGTATTTCCTCTATTCACGCAGTTAAATAGCCTCCATGCAGATTTGGTTACTTCCTTGCAACTACTAGAAATAACCAAAATACAAGGACTGGATTCAGAACCAGTGGCAACCAGCTCAACCAGAGTGCAGTCAGAAGAGTTGCAGCTCTTCTGCATGCTGCTAAGGAGCACTCTTAATACTTGCAAGAGGCTTTTCCTGGGGATCTTTGGGTTTTTTCACCCCACTCCTTTCACAGGATTGAAATTGGAGTTACTGCTAAATAAAACCTTCAGAGCTGCTTGTTCTGATGCAGTGCTTGAGATACAAATGGGTGCACAGGACCTGACATCTCCTTCATGTGGAGCCTGGCTGTGTCTGGGGAGGTTCCCAGGCAGGCAGGTCAATGCCCAACACGCCAGTGACGTTTTTTGGCTGCGGCACCAGTGGCCAAAAGCTCCGAGAGCAGGGCAAGGCTTTGCTGGAGCACACACACAGCAGATGAGATGTCACTCTGTTTACTCACACGTACTGTGCACAAACTGCCCATTATTGGCACTGCAGAGCTCCTGGCTGCAGGAGGCACAGCAGCATCTTTCAAAGGGCTGTAATGAAAGTGGGTCAGACGTTTTCCCTTCCCGGGGCAATCCTTTAGCATAAGCAGGGATTTAAGTGTGCACAATTCCCATTATCTGTGATTGTTATACTCCTTCTCACAAAGAAAGGGCTTCGTAATTCAACCAGATCTGTCAAATGCACACACAGTGATGAAAATGGCCTGTTAGATGATAGGGGGTTGCCCTTTCAGAGCTGAGGAAGGGCATATTCCTCCTGGGAGGGAGCGATTCTAATCCTGAACCGATAAACTGTGCTTGATCTTAGAGAAACGTTTGCAGAGGAGTCTTTTCTTACAGCTGTGGTGCTCATTTTGCCACAGGGTAGAGCCCTGGGTCTCCTCCACAGCAAAGAGGGTGGGTTCAGGCATGATCTAGCTGTTCCTGAGCTTCACAACAGCGCCAAGGGTGAGCAAGGCCAGCCAAAAACAGACCCTCCACCCATCGAGAAGTTGTCAGTGTGGTGCAGCTCCCACGCAGATCAGAGTGGCAGGCCCAGTGCATGCAGGCAGGACCTGCACAACAAGGGAATATCTGAACCCTGTCAGCTGGCATTAGACCTTCAGACATTCAGAAACTGGTATAATCTGACCCAAAGCAGAGAGGGGGTAACTTCAGGTAGCAAAATGTCTCTTTATGCCCCTGAAAAGCTCAGCTCCAAGCCATTTTAAAGTGCATGAAAGGTCCATCTGAGTGGCCAGTATGAGATCAATTCCCCATCTCAGGCATTAGCATTTGGTGTCAGCTTTGCTCTCACTACAAACTTAAGAATAAAAAGTGGAAAATGGGAATAGAACAGACCATGTTGTAAAACATCCTCTCTCTATAATAGCCTTAAACATTACTTCTGTTGCTCTTCTTGAAAGAGAGTGTTTCAAAAGCTTTTGTTGAGCTGACCTTGCTTCATTATTCTCTTCCTCTTTGGAGGATGTAAGGTCAATAGAGAAAAAGAGAAATTAATAGGACGAAAACAAGGAAGATGAAGAGAAATCCTGTATTGCACAGGAAGGGAAGACAAGATTGAGAAATAAAAATTAAAAAAAACATCATCAGCATCAGCATTATCATCCAGGTAAGTATGGGTGAGAATGTTGTTTTCCTTTGGGTCTGAAGGCAAATTTTGTGTCTGTTCTCACAGGACATTGCAAATAGCTTCTGATTTCTTGTCCTACTCACTTCCCAGGAATTCATCGGTGGTGTTCCTCAGGTAGCAAGGCTGTCTGGCAGCCCTTGGAAATAAAATCTCTTCCAAATATTCAGAGGTAGATCTAAAGGAAAAAAATCATCTTTTTCTCCTGTTTTGCTGCTTCTTTTAGAACAGCTGAAGAAATTATACAAATTGACTCTCAGGTGCCACATACTAATGAGCATTTGAGAGCTTCCATGTTTTTGGATGACAAGATGGAAGCAAACCAGCACATATACTAAAAAAAGAAACATGAAGCAGTTCCCTCTCCACAAGAGATTAAAGCACAGCAGCAGTCAGGAAGGCAGCTTTCTAGTGGTGACCTCCAATGGATCCAATATTTTTTCCACTTCCACGGGTCTCTGCTCAGCACTCAGAAAGATGATCTTTCTAAATGCCAGCTCATCCAACTCTACCCTGATCGGAGGAGAATTCAGTCTGGCTCTTGCCTCCTCACTGGCAATAACGATTCTTCAAATGGAAATTAGCCGACAGATTTGATGATGATGCACGAGCCAGAAGAGAACACAGCTCACTCTGCCATGGCTCTGCAATCTCCTCAGGGAAAACAGGAGTAAAAATCCATTTGTGTTTGCAAACAAGATATGTCTTGAATGTTCACGGGGGACCTCTTGAGCAAGGAGGTGCCAATTTTACTGTCGTCTTTTCTAGACATCACATAAAACCAGCAGCCCAAGTGCATGAGGTATTTTCTTCTCCAATAAAGCCCTTTTGCCCTTGTGTCCTATACTGAAAGCGTTTCAATTCCTAGAGGAATTTTTGTCCTTCCTAATGTGATTACTGATCTGGGGATCTCTCATGCAGAGAAAGAAAGTCCACAGTCTGTATATTTTCCTTCTTTCCTTCGATGCTGCAGAGAAGCACAACTGTTTGTTGGTGCACACCTGCAGCTACTGGGTCTCCATCAAATCTGCTGGGACCACGTTTAAGTCAACAGGGTTTTCTCGAAAAGACAGGAAGGCTCAGGCCTCTGAAAACCTTAATTTCCAGTACAGCCAGTGGAATTCAGGAGTTAGGCAGCTCCAAGAAGGTACTCCCAGCTACTTGCATTAAGGTTACCCCCTTTGAGAATACTTCCAATGCAAATTTTACCCAGAAATTACTCAGAAACTGGGTTTTACTGATACCCTGAAGAGTTTCTGACAGTGTGTTTTCCTTTTCCCATGCCACAAGCTTGTATTTCTGAATATGTACCTAGTGGCTAGGATGGACTTACAAGATTAGAGGCAGAAAGCTATTAGCACTCTCAATTTCTAATTAAGAAGTAAAAATCTATAGCAAATTAGCCATCTAAATAGAAGATAGCGCCATAAATACCTTTGTAGAGCTTGGGCTAAATCCTTTTGCTCCTACCATAAATGATTGTTACCCTATGCTCCACGTTTATCTCGTCAAGTGGGTCAAATGTGAAAAAGCTTCATCAAATTTAAACAATGAGTATAATTTCACAGAGAAAATTAATGAGGAGTCTGATTTAAGACTATGGACACTAACTCAGAAGAAAATTTAGCCTGAATATCTGAAAACAGTATATAACAATTCTGTGAGACTGGAGATGTTTCTCCACAGAAAGCTGGAGAAAGGAAATTTAAACCTAGGCTGGAGAAAACATCATGGCACTGCAGGAGAAGCCTGTGGTGAGAGAGGAGAACAGAATGAGTAAATAAAGCTTTTTGCCCTGAATTTTTGTCCTCAGTGAAGGGACAAAGCCTTCCTGAGTTTACAGTGACAAAGGGAATGTTGCTGCAATCTCTTTTCATTTAAATTAGCAGGTCATCCTGGGAGATGTGGGGAGGAGGAGGAGGGAGAGGAGGGGACCTGCTTCAAATGACTAAAAGAAAAACAAGGACATCTCAAAGGATGAAGCGAATTGCTCAGAAAATGGAGTTCACTTACCAGCCACTATGCCAGCTTAGCATAAAAAGGCACTGAAATGCAAAAGCCCCTGAACAAAATACAGTGACTACAGCAAGTTGGAGACGTGGTCACAGGGAGTTTGTATCCAGGTGCTGGCTCAGTAATTGGGTCAATGTCTGCAGATTCATGAGTACAGGTGTCCCACAGGGAAGGAACAGAGCATGCTCGCAACCTACCCTGGATCTCCTGAATCCATCATCCATCCCCAGATAGCTTAATTCATTTAGAAGGAAAAAAAAAAATCATTTGTTTCTAAACCCCAAATGAGGCAACAAATTTGACAGTGAAAGAGAGAGAGGGATGCTAGCTGTATGTCCTTGATAGGCTCTTTGCTTTCCCTCGGTAAGCCATGAGAGGTAGATTAAAAAAAGAAACTGTTGTTTCAGACTTGCATCCCCAAATTTTCCCGTTGTCATATCAGTTCTACTCTGTTCTCCAAGGGCTCCTGTGGGCTGTCTGTTGCTCTCTGAAAGAGCAGCCTTTACAGAGGCTGAAAGCAGAGTGCATCTTGCCTCCTGCCAGCATCCTGTTCACAGAGCCCTGTTGCTGGCAGCAGATCTGAATGTGCCCCAGGGCAGGCTGATATAAGCCAGGGTGATTTGAGAAGGGCTCTGGACAGGCCTAGGGTGCCCACAGGCTCACAGGGGTGTAGGTGAGCACACCTGTCTTCAGAATAGCCCAAGAGTAACTCTGCACCACCCCAATGTCCTCCTCACCTTCTTTCCACCTGCACCTTCAATGCCAGGACCAGCATCTGCCACAGGTTCCTCTCTCCAAGGAGAGAAACCCCTGTAGAGCCAGCACTTTTATTAGGGAGTCCTTTGTTAGTGTTGGAGTGCCTTCATGGTAATAGGGCAGGAAGTGGGTAGAAGGGACCCATCTGGCACTTGGAGAGGGACTCAGCAAGCTTTGCAGTGGGCTTAATTGCTGTGGGATTTGCTGGCAGCTGCAAACTGAACTCTAATACAGAGAAGCTTCCTCCTGTGGTTAAAGAGATCAAAAAGGACAGGTGTAGAGAAAGGAGTCTGTAATCCTGCTGAGTCTCTGGGTAGTGTGAGGACCCATAGGGAAGACCTCGCAGCCTAGAGCAGGCAGCCTGGTGGTCTAAATTAGAGGAAGAACACAGCCAGTCAAATTAATAGCTCAGAAGTGCAAGGCACAATTGATACCTCTAACTGCACTCGACGTGAGCAGAGTTTCCCCAAAATATCAGCCCAGACTAATGTAGTTGTCTCATGCTATTTGAGCACACACTGATAGCACACAGTGCAGCCTAAAGATTATGAGACAATGACTATTGTAAATGTAAGATCATGAACAGGGTCCACTATTTGTCTTCAAAGCAATTTTGCTATTAGAGAGGGAGAAGAAAACAAATCAAGCAAATTATATTTGTTTTAAAATGATCAATCTATTTATCTGATTTGTTTGGCCAGTGTCCATGCTTGTCAGGTGTGACTGCCTGTACAATCTTCCATTGTTTCTAATGACCTGCTCGGGCTCGGGTTAATTGACCCACTCAGACATCTTTCATTAGCCTTCTTATTTTAATAAAAAGCACTTGGGAAATTTGTAAAGGCTAAGATGAATCAAGATAAAAAATAAAGTTAGAGAAGGTTCTTATTTAGCTGTTTCCCTCTTTGCTTTTCTCTGGGTAATGGCTACAAGCAGGCAATCAGCAGTAAGGAAAGATGTAGTGGAACAGGAGGATTCCTAATTGCTCCTTCTGGTTACAAAGAACAGGAGCAGCCAATTTCTGCACCTCCATCAGAAGGGCATTAATTCAAAGCCCATTGTGTTTATGCCTATCTTGGATCAAGCCTTGAAATAATTTTAAATCTATTGTAAATACCTGAAAAATGTGTAATTACAGTCCCTTATGAAGGTAAATCTTTGATGACCTGAAGCCATAGGTGGAGCATTGGAAAGCATGGGAGAGTTGTTCAATATTTAACTCTCTTGCAAGCTGGGAGAGCAACATTTAAATTAGTAATACACTCACAGGCACCTCCAAGAAAGGCCAGTGGCTATAAAGGCAAAACTCCCATCAATTTTCCTTGAAATACCTGCTGGAGAAACTCAGTGTTCAATAGAAATTCTTCCTAAAGTTCACTGAAACTTTTCACTCCACGAAATTCCTGCAGGGAGAGGATTTGTAAGGTGTGTGCTTGTCTGTGTATGTAATGTTGGTTACATGCACACACTACATTTGGTCAGTAAGGACTGTTTGGAATCTCACCCAGGGAGCAGCCACGAATCCAGAAAGTCTCTGCAGGTGCTTGAGAGAGGATGAAGGAGCCATTCCTTTTGATGTCTGCAGCCAGCCCTGCTCAGCTGCTCAGATGCCTGGACCCAGCAGCCAGAGGTGGTGGATGTCTTCAAAGAGCATCAGAGTGTGGGGGAGCTGAAGGGATGTCCAAAAAAGACAGACCAACCCCAAGGACAGCACCTCAAGAGCAGCTCGGCACAGCAAATAACTGATGGAAATGGCCACAGTCTAGGCTTGATAAACACATATTTAAGACTTCTTATTCATTCCACCTCCTTTTCTTCTCATTCAACGGCTCAGTCCTATGCTAAAACAAAGTGTGAATGGGCAAGTGTGACAAAATTAGAATGCACTGTGGGAATGAGAGACTCAGAACCAGGTAGTGGCACCTCGGGGAGAGACAGAAACATCTAGGGTTTGCTGGGAGAGATCTGCTCAGAAAGACCCTGGGGAAATGTGCAGCCAGTTCTGTTCTGTAATTGTGACAGTATTATTAATAAAGCAGGAGCACTGTAGAAGACAGACAATCCAGAAGAAGCTCAGGGATTAAGGAGAAAGCTTTGCAGAAATTTTCAGATACCATCAGGTGTGCTTTAATGTCAGCCAATGCTCACTGGAAAAGAGTGAACAAATATGCTGCTGTAAAACAGTTCTTCCCATTTTGCCACATTTTTCTACTTAGTGTTTAGTAGTTTGGGTAACTTTTGATCTTTCAAACACAATTAAAGGGATGGGGGGGGGAATTCTTCTTTCCCTCTCACAGGTTTCAGGTTGAATTAGCTCAGTTCCCAACTCTGTTTCGTTATTTTAATAAGATTGCAGACATATGTTTAAGGGTTTTATACTAACATATTTATATATACAGATCAATAGAAACGCATATTAACAAGTAGGTACACAAGTATACATTATAAAAGATATGTTTTTCATATGGAAATCATTACACACAGCTTAGCATTTTGGTGATTGACACAACATTGTTATAACTAAATTGGAAAGCATCTTTTCCTGTAACACCTGCCTCCCTCTTTGTTGCAGAGAACACAGATGGAAGTTGTGAGACTCTCCGTACTACCCCTTTCCCTTTTATTTTGCATTAATGCTCTGACAGGAGAGGACACCCCACAAAAGAGGGCAAATCCTTAATTTGGAAGTGGGTTTGAGGTGTCTTTCAGCCCAGACGTGTGCACCAAGGCATGTTGGGCCTTTACTTCTTCCTTGCTGCAAGAGGCTGCACATCCTGGTGGAAATCCAGGGACACCAGGACACCCATCTGGAGGGGAGGACACTGCAGCTCCCACTGAGCTGTGCCCAGAATGCTGGCAGGTACAACCTGTGACTCACACCCACCTGGGGACAGCAGTGCTTATTTTAGCACTGGCACCAGGGGGTCCCTTGCAGCCAGCTCTCTCTGCTCCCTGCAACTCCTCTCTGTTTCAGCCAGGAGTATGGATGGCCATTTTGCCAAGGTTATCACTCTCTGTGGTGCCCTGGAGCCCAGGATCATTTAGATCCCATAATAATACTGATAATGATAATAATAAATAAAGCTGGAATCTTGGGAGGACATTTATTTTAATGACTCCAGTTCTGCCTGCTACATTCAGGGGTAATATCAGCCATCTATCTACGTCTTCTTTAATCTGGCCAAGTAATTTGAGGTAATATTTATCACATAAAGGCTCTGGGTATTTGCAAATACCTCTTCTGTCCATTCATAAATTTCAAAATTCAGATTTCATGCAGCAAAAGATTCCCATGGCTAACTAGCCCAGGCTTGAGGCATTTTCAGTTTTGAGCTCAATCCTGACAATGCTGAGTATTTTTCTGTGGTGTTGGGCTTGTTCACCGCTCTCAACCTTCAAGGAAAATGTAAAGATAAATAAAATTTGTGCAGGGATACAATGATATATATACAAATAAGCTCCCATCCTCCATCTCTTCATGATTCAGGGTTGTGTTGAACCAGAGATGCAATGTCTTACTAGTTACTAACACAGGTGGACTCCTCTCCAGTGAGAATGCTTGTCTCCTCCCTGAACCTACACAAACTATAAATATCCAGAATTTCCCATGGAAAAAGGATTTCCATAATTCACACACTGGGCTGAGAGCAACACCCTTGTGCTCGCTCTGTGTCTGCTGAGTGCTCACCTCATTTGGTTCTTCCTTTTTTCTTCTGGGAAAAGCGGGGAGCACTTGGTTCCCCAGGTTTGCAGAGTTCACAGGGAAAACCTATCAGTCTGGCAGCAGAATCTGGGAGACCCACCCAGCCCTCATGCACCTTGCAGCAGGCTGAGACACGTGTGGAGGGAAATTGCTGGGCAGTATCTCATCTGGAGTAGATCTCCCAGGAAGGATCTGGCTTGGTGAGTGGCTCAGAGGGCTGAGGCCCCTGGTTTTCCTGACAGACTGTGCTCTCACACTCCTTTTCTCTCACACTCCTTTTCTCTCACCTTGTCATCCAGTGAGATGACTCATGCAAATGAATAGCAGCTGAACTTAAATCAGAAAAGTCCTTAGGGACAATCAAAGGGCACAGAACCTGGGGAGAGGGATGGGAAAACGTGTTTGCATAGTCATCACGACAGTCACCAGAGCAACAAACAATTAGATTCTTCCCTGCTGATGAATTAGCAATGCTTCAACTGTAGTGTCTATTGTGCAGTCTCTATGCAGGAGTCAACCAGGCCTTGACGTGTTTAACTAGCACTTGCAAAAAATCCTCAAAAAGAGGGAACTTCACTTTAGAGAGAGCCTGTCCTCCCTCAGGGTGTCCCTGGAGAGAGAACTCCTTGACTCACCCACTTGGCTAATGACTGTCAGCCAGCGCTGCTTTGTGCAAAAACTCCTCAAGGTGAGTGAATCTCATAGGAGCACACACAGATATGAAGGCACACAGAGGAAATCTTTGTTTCCTACAGAAGAAAAAAAAAAGGGGTGACTGTGTCTGTGTATAGGAAAACACCCTTCCTTGTCCTTCATTTCCTCATTCTTCTTTACAAGTTTGAATTCCTTGAATAAAAGGGGGCAGTGTTGAAACAGTGTCTCTAGGTCAACAAATGGAGGCTTGTTTATCAACACGTAGCTAAGGCACTACTGAAACACCATCTTAATTAATAACATGACCTTGTTAAATATGGCATCTAACTGCACATGCAAATTCCTGCTTATTTCTCAGTTGTGTTTGCTTTTTATTCCCAGTAAAAACAAGTGTTTACTCATCACCTAAGCTGCAGGGAATGCAAAGGCGAGGGATCCTGCTATCTTCCCAGCTGCACAACCTCTACTGATGGTGCAAGGCATGGAAAAGGCAGAGCCTGATTTTTTCCAGTCCCAAGCAGAGTTTCCCATGACCACTCTTGCTCTGCCAGCCCAGGGCTTGACTTTTTGAGTTCTGTGAGTGGCTGGAGTGAGGCTGAGGATGGGATCTTTGCTGGGAGGGGTTTCCTTGGTGTTGTCTGCAGGACCCCCAGCCTCAGAGCAGCAGGTCTCCCCTGCATCTGATCCAGGGCCATGAATGCGAGTGGGAAAGGCAGGTTTCCTTCCCTGGCACCCAGCAGTGTCCTGCAGTCCCAAACTGAACCCTCATGCACAATACTCTCTCCAGAAAGGATCTCTTCCTAGAGAAAATGCTGCTCTGGGAGGCTTCCACAGACTTGCAAAATTCTTCCATTTTAAGGGTGAGTGGCAGAATTGAAAAAGCAAAACAAAACAGAGAAATCCTTTCTGTCTCCTGGCATCTTTGCTACTTCATTGCTTTATAATAAATGCACATTCCCAGCTGGCCTGAGGGCTCTTCTTTCCTGCCTGGGCAGAGGTGCTATTCATTCACGGTTCACAGGGGAGGGAAGGAGTCACACACTTTGCTTTCACAGCCATGTAGTCCCAAATCAAGAACCTCCACAAGACACTATCTAATCAAAACCAGACACTCCCTGAGGGCACCATATACATTTAGGAAACAAGGGCGTTCAGCCCTCCATGACCAAATTTCTCAATGAAGGAGGGAATAGTCCTTTTTTTCACCACACCCCCCCAAGCTTGCTTGAAAAATAGAATAATATTCTCATCTCCTCCTCTCAGTTTCCCACCCCCAAGTCTCCTCACAAAAGCAGACAGAGAAATAGCATACACACTGCTCAGGGATTCTCCTGCCTCTAATCTCCTGCTTAAGACAAAAGGACTCTTAATATAACAAATGTATTTCTTTCTGACTTCCCTACAGTGGGGCTGAGGAAAAACATCCACAAACAAGGCAGAAATGCTACTAGTAAAATGAGAGACATGAAGAGGGTGCAGGATTCCTGGGCTTTGTTTCGTGTCCTCCCACTGTTCACTGTAGGGAGTGCAGAGAAGTCATGCTTAACCTCCCTCCTCAGTTTATCTAATGCCATCTGGGTTTATTTTTCTGAAGTCTCAAAAAACTCATGCCCACGTTCACTTTGTTAGTGCCCATGTGCAAGATCACATATGCAACAAAAGCTACTGCCTGCCTGTCTCCAGGGATGGTGACCCCTGCACATGACAACAGAAGCCCCCTGGGAATTATTGTGGCCTTGGGAAGTGGGCTGAGCCAGGTGTGGAAATCCCAAGGAGAGAGGGGATAGCTGCAGTGTAATTCCTGAGGAAGGGAAATGTGTCCCCCATCCAACTTTGCTGAAGGGTTGACATATACAAGGGTTTCTTGGGAGGAAAAAATGCTGTTCTCCTTTCACTCATCCCAGGCATCATCTTCCAGCACCTGAATGATGGAGAGTGGTTTCCCAGTGGTAATGCTGGTAGGGCAGCTGGAGTCACTGCCAGCCATAATTCAGCTCCAAATGCTAAAATCCCTGGGGCACAGGCAGTTTTCTTTGCTCTACCTGTTCTGTGCTTAAGACTGTGGGGGCCTTAAATCCTGTTTCCAGCCTCAGAGTACACCCACAGGACAAACATCAAGAGAAGCAGCAGCTCTGCAAGGAGCAAAGCCAGAGTCAGCCTGTGAGGAGGAGCTGCTGAGAACAGGGAGTTAAAACTAGGGGGTTATTCCCAAGATTGTTTTTCCTGCTAAAGCAAAAGGGTACTTAAGGATGGGCCTTAACTCCTTCAGTGTAAAACACCATGAAGTGGAGAATGGCAGCCCTGCCTCCTCACTCTCCTGCTCCTAAATGGAAACACAGGACTTTCACCCTTCCCTCTCCATTACTCCTGGCTTCTGCTGCTTTGGAAGGCAAGAAAGGGGACAGCTCAAAATGGAAAAGAAAGCACTGAAAGGGATGATTACATGTGGGAGAAAAAGAAAAAGCCCACTTTTCTCCACACAAAGAGAAGCTGCTGGCTGATTGCTTTAGGCAATACACGAGGTTGCTTTGTAACACATAGTTTTCTATCCAGGGTCCTCTTTTAAGTGCTGCAATAGGAGAGGAGGGAGAAAGAAAAATGGAAGTGGATTCAAGTCCTCTTCGCAGAGAAATGCCCATCCCACCTTGTAAGGCTTTTATCCCCTCTTGTTAAAAATAGCTAGATATGGTTGAGGCTTACAGAGTTCCCAGTTCTCGTTGCTCCCAGCTACCAAGCCCAGATGGTCATCCTGCTTCTCTGAAGCTGGAAGACCACCTCCTCCTCCTTGTCTCCCTCTCAAGGACTGGGTGTTCCATCGCCTTCCTGCACAGGGTCACTGTGTCAGATCAGACCTACATGGCTGGCTGGTGTCTCCCCACACTGTGAGAAAACAGTCCTATTTCTAACTCTACCATCAGCTCATCTGAAGAAAAAAAGGGCTGGAGGTGAAGAAATAAGAGCAGGAGTACAAGTAGTAAAGATGATGAGAAAGATATGACCAAATCTAGGAGACGTACTACCTATGGTGATGGGCAAAGCTATTTTCAAAACTGCAAAGCCCCCAATGACTCATGACAATGATGGTTATACACTCACTAGTCCATGTGCTAAATTTGGCACATGGGAAGCAGATGTTCATGCCAGCTGTCCATCAAGACCTTCTGTGTCTCTCCAAAGCCATGTCCCTTCCAAACCTCTCATTCCTCACCTCCCACTGAATCCTGTATTTTATGCCATCACTCTTCTCACTGGCCACACATATATTTTCAGTAAAGATTTTGGCTGTTGGGAGTAGAAAAGGCAGAAGAGTGTTGCTGTTCCCTTGTGCATGAACTTCTCTGTGTTGCCTCCTTTAGGAACCAATCCAGAGTTTCCAAATCCCCCAGCCTGATTTCCAATGCACAATGATTTATCACTGTCCCCGTTGTCTTATCCACTCTTTACATCCAGCTATATATTTTGGGGAAGGAGATTTACTTTTTGAGTGATGTGAAAGCATTTGCTTGACATGATGGAAATTTATGAGTTGTGACTCCCAGCTCCTCCCCCAGGACCCAGGAAAGCAACTCCTGGCAGGGGATGAGGAGGGGAGAGCAGAGTCTGCAGACAGAACCAAATGGACATGGCTTCCTGCTGACAGGAGATATTTATGGATTTGCCAACATTTTAGTAGAAAAATAAGGAGAGTTACTGAGGTGTGGGGGGAATAGGGCAGAAACAGCAAACTCAAACACAGCCATCAATCTCCTGCCTGCCTGGGGTGACAAGTGGAGGAGAGACCTCCGTTACCCATCGTTGCAAGCAGCCATTACATAAGGATGCAGATGATGGACAATTTTCACAGGCTTCTGCTTTCTTTTTCCAAAGGTCTCATGCCCCAAGACCTTTGCATTGAAAAATGGCTCAGAGTAGACAAGACCTGCGTGTGCCAACATATTGTTGCAGTGGGGCAGGACCTTGGAGGGATGGGTGGTGTTTTCCTGTGCAGCAGTTGCACAGAGAGAGCAGTTCAGGTGTGGTGGTACAGCTGCTCCTTGGTGTCTGCAGGGACTCAGCACCAGGACTGGTGGGAATGTTTGTCAGCTGCTTCATGGACAGTGACTATACACCTGTATGATTGTCAGCTGGCAGCCTTTCACAGCCAGAGTGCTCAGTTTTATCAGTTATCTGTCCCATTAAACAAGTCCTAGGCTGCTTCCCTTCCACTTCTACCCTTTTGCCTGTTCATCCTCCCTTGCTTCTCTCTTTCTCTCACAGTGCTTTCTTTCTTGCCAAGAGTTGCTGCAGGTAAGGGCTGAAATTTCTGCCTTTTGGTTACATTCCCCACTGAAGGTCTCACCCATGAGATGACACTGAGAGCACTTCCAGTTCTGTGGGCTTGATGAACAGAGTTGTTGACTTAGAAACTGCTGTTTATGTGCTCTGCTGTAGAATCCAGCAGCCCCTCAAGTGTTCGATCTGTTGTTCCTCCAGCCCCAGTTTTTTCCCCAAGTTTTGTGACCAATAATTTGGGATCCCACGCCAGTGCAGCAGCTTTACAGAACCTCTGAGAGAAAGAGGTGGTGCCACAAAAGGATTAGCCAGCATTCCTGGGAGTTCAGCACGGAAAAGGGAGGGTGCTATAAAGGGAAAATCCTGCTGTCAAGAAAACTTAAAACTGAACAAAAAGTGTTGATTTTGGCTTTTTTTTCTGGGGGGCTTGCTTGCTTCTTCTGTTTTTCAGTTGTTTCAGTAATAAATCATTAAGCATTTGTGCATATGTGTTCACAAATTGCTTGTGGATAGTCATTTGGCTTGTACTATTTTGTGCTTTAATTGTAAAGGATGAGCATTTTATGGAAGCATATTTCAGCTTATGGGCTACCCTGAGGATACAGCTGTCTTGTAATTCACGGTGTGTTACTGGTCAATGAAGTCTCATGATATTTATTTTATCTGTAGAAACAAAACTTCATTTTCCAAAAGCGGAACATGTCCCAGCATGAGAGAGGATTCTGAGTACCCACATTTGGATGCAAGTACCATTCTGCTGCACCCTTCACAGAAGCCTTCTCAAGGAGGAGGATGAGACAGGCATGGACATGGGTCAGTCAACCCACTGCTGCAAATCCAAAACATCCCCGCCCACCATGTGTTGTATTTGCCTGACAAAATCTCCAGTCAGTTCTTCAAGTTGCACAATTTGTCCTTAGGGACCTGAAATCCAATTGCATTCATTCCAACACACGTGGCTTTGTCACACTGGCATGGCTGAAGGATAAAACTTCTGGACTGCAGGATTTGTGCCATGAGCACAAATGAGAGACTGGGAAGATGCTTCCTGCGAGAAACTGCCCAGATAAAAAGGAGCAGCTCTCCACACTGCATGTCTATTTAATTTCCCTGTTTTCACTCAGGCAGTGCATTCTGGAGGAGTGATGGACTGCCTGCTCTGCAGCTACACTGCCCCTTCCATCCTCCCCTCCCACCCCTCTGTTCAAACCCGACCAGCTGTGCGCTGAAGACACAAACAACAGCTCGAGCACGGGTCAGCAGCAGAGACCCCAGGAAGGAGGTGGCTGGTGGCACGTGGGGACTGGGGGCGTGCAGTTGGCACGGGAGATCTGAAGCTCGCCAGCTGCCAGGACCCACCCCTGCAATCTGCTGGTGCACACAGTGCTGCAGACAAGGGCTTTGCAAAGGGAGGAATGAAACCCATGGCAGCAGCAAAAATTATTTACCCGAAGTTCATGAGCTTGTTATTAATGATTTCTCCAAGCCCCGTGTGCCAGTGCAGTTCTGAGTGCCCACCCTTTATTTGCTGCAAGGCAAGAGCAAATATGGGGTGAGGCAGCACACCACAAACAGCTTCTGAGCACCACAGAAACAGCCTGCCCCCACTGCCCTCCCGAGCAGGGACTGGGAACCTGCATACCTCATTGCTCCTCAAACACTTTCTGATTCGAACATCTCCCCCAGCTGATGTACAAGCCTGTAGACAGAGTGTTTTCTCTGCAGAGCCACAGCCCATGGCTGAAACCAGTCTCAGATAGCAGCTGCTAGGGGGCACAGCAAAGGACTGTCCCACAGAGCATCTGCTGGTGCTGCACTGCAGTTTGGTGCTAGCTGTGGTCAGCCCATGCTCGTGGGTACAGTGGGCAAGCTGGAGGTTAATTCCCTGACAAAGCATGCTCCAGTGGGACTGTGGGGCATCTGCAGCAGACACGCTCAGACAGCCTGGCACTGATGGACTCCTTCAGTGTATTTATCCTCCAACTCCTCATTAGATAAGGAACATTATAGATGATGAATTGGAGAGGAGAGTCTAAGCAGGGAAAGAGCTGTACACTGTAAGATTAAACTGAGGGGTTGGCTGCCCAACAAGCCCAGCATCATCTTCACTATGGGGCAGGTCTTCTGAGGCTAAAAAAGTCTTACATTCAATACACAGGGCAAAGCCATCAAGCCAGTGGTATGCCAATATTACTAGCAGGAGTTAAATGTCCTATTTGGAATATTTTTTCCTTGGCTGAGACTGTCACCCAGGAGTTGTCCTTATCATCATGTTTGTAGTTCCTGCCTGCCAAACAGGAACTGGATTTTAATCAACAATTTGTTTCCCTTCAGGGCACCAAGCAGTTCTGCTTAGACTTTGGGATATGACCAACACTCCCCTACCCTTCATTAATACAAATGAGCAGTGCTGCTGCTTGGTAGTGATTTTTAAGTAGTTATGAGGCTAAAACTGGCCTTTTACACAATTTTCTCTGAGGAGACAAGAGGGGAAAGCAATGTCAGTATTAGGGGAGGCAAGGACTGAAGTTGTGTATCTCTGTGCCAGCTGTTGGGATATGGGGTGTTTGAATTATCAGTACTCACTGAAGAATATGGGGAGAAAGTGGCAATATTTACATTTCAGTTGGGAGTTGAGTTCTCTTGCTCCTAACTTTCTTGAGACCCATTCCAGTTGGGACACACTTCCCTGAAAGTGGGTCTGGACTAATCTAGGAATAACACCATGGCACATATCTCAGGGGATTACATCTAATGCCAGTCACAAGAAAATGCAAACCAAGATCTTGCACAGAGCAGTTCCTGTGTAGAGCAATTCCTTCAAAAATGCCTGTCTTCCAGGAACAAAACTGGAGCTGGTTTTTGCTCTTGTTCTGGAGGGGCAGAAGGTTTTGATTCTTTTCTGCAGCATCTTTAACAGTTGATGGTTGGCTTCCTTGCAGGGGACCTTGTCCTCCCTCCTGTCCTGGCAAGTGGCCTAAAGATTTTATCTGTTCAACTCACACACACACAGACATTTGTTTGGGGGAATGTAGATAACATTTCTGCCTCTTGCAAAGGCATGGCCACCCTTGCTCACATGGATTGTTCTTGTGCAAAGGGACTGGAGCCCTCACACCATGGCAGGGTGCTAATTCTCAGTCTGACTTTCAGCTTCCTGAATTTAATCTGAACTTTTCTGTGTAACACTAATGTTATGGAAAATCAGTTGTAATAGACGAGGACCATTATTGTTCTTCAGGTCAAGCAATCAATGCAGTAATTTCCTTCCACTTTAATGCTATTATTTGGCTGTAATCATTTCCAGTTGAGTTTGCATGAAAATGAAGTTGAAATTTCTCCTGGTCACATTTATCTGGAAAATTTTCACAACTCTGCTCTAGAAAATCAAGACTTTGTTCCAATGAGCTTTAATTAATGGTGATCATGATTCTGCTGCTCTCTAAGGATTTCATACCTTTCTGGAGATGTCACCAAAGACACTCCAGGGATACTATAATTCACTGTATATTTCTGTCTGAGAGAGATCTCACTATGGCCTTGGATTCCAGCCTGAATGCATTTTTTTTTTAGCTTTTTAGCAGCAAAGCTAAACCAGAAAAAATCTCAAGCCTTTTCTTTTATGGACAGTCAGATCAGCCCTCAGTGATAAAGGAAACCAGAACATTGCCTGGAAAGCAAGGCTCAAAACACTGGCAGTTTTCTGCTATAAATCCTGTTCCTTAAACAACACATCCATATATAATGGTTTAAATAAAGCAGGGCCAGATGCAGTTCAGAAAAGAAAGTAGCTAAAAAGAATGCTGTTATTTAGGGCTTTCCATAATACAACTACCATGGCTTATATATTGGTGCAGGGGTCTACAGCCCTTTAATTTTCCTGACAGGTTTATGCACAGTTATCCCTTCAGAGGCTGCCTCTGATGCCTCTTCTGCACTGTGTGATATTGCAAGTCATGAAGAATGTCAACACAGATCCCAGTCTTTTTTGCCCAGGACGTGTCTTTCCCCAATATGTTGTTGTGTGGTCTGGGAGAAGGGGAGGAGACCTTAAGTACAACCTGTCTGGGGTTCTGCAGTCAGCAGGGGCTGATTCAGACCATGCCTCAGATGAGACTTCATTGCCCAGTACTTCCCTGGGTCTCCAACTAGTTGACAGGGAAAAAGGAGAAACTTTGACCTAGTTTCTTAAAATCCTCGCAGAGACATGCTCCAACAGCATCCAAAAGCAGCAGCACTTCATAAAGGCCATTGTTTGCTGAGATAGACTTGGCCTGGCATCCTTGTGCCTGTTAGAAAGCGCCTTCTGCATTGTAAGGCCGGTGTCCAAAAGCAGAGGGACTGTTGGAGCAGAAAATTTGAGGCACACTCAGAAAAGCATGGAGTTGACTTTGCTAACCAGGTTTCCCTTGTGCTTAGCAACAGCTCCAGTGGGCCCCTGGGAGTTTTCAGTAGTCGGGAGCCTTGTTCCTTGGCAGAAACATAATGTTGGCTGTTTAGCATGCTGCTGAACCTGTAATCTACAGCCAAGCAATAGCAAACGCTGGAGCCAAGTGAACAGCAGGCTTGGAAGGGGGTTGTTTGCGAGGGCTGATTTCCTCTGCCATTTGCAAAAGGGCATCCTGCAGCCAGGCCATATGATTCTGGACTCTGCCTCACCGTGGATGTGCTGCCTCAGTGCTCTGCTTGTACAAAATCCAGGGCCACTCCTGACAGATTCAGGTGACATCAGGTGACTGTTCAGTAGGTAGGTATGAGGCTCATTAAAATCAAAGAATGTGCTACCCCAGAACATGCAGAGCAAAGCTAGATGCTGCAAATGCTTTTCCCCAAGGTGCTGACCAAAGCAGAGCTCTCTCGTACACCTGGCATCTTCTGCAACACTATTTTGTTCTTTTGGCATCATTCTTACTAAACCTCCACCCTGCTTTGACCAGCTTGCCTTTTTCATGGAGTCACTTGTGGCTGTGTCCCACTTCAAGAACATATGGAGGTATCTCAGCCCACTCAAGACCACAATCACTCAGAACCATGATCCACAATATCCCTTCCTGCTTCTCCCCTGAGTAGTTTTGAAGCAATGGATACCAATCACAAAAAATTGCTCCAAATGGCTCAGCAGTTTGCTGGTATGGAGAAATGATGAGCAGGACAACTGTAGATTAATTTTCACTTGCACTCGCAGCCAGAATTGGCATGGACTAATGACTATGGTAAGTTGAGCAAATTCATTTTTGCCTGTGACCTCTGCCAGGATTTTAATACAAGGTCTAGTACACTAAATGATTATCAAAGGACTAAATGATTATCAAAGGACTGTCTATGTGTGTCTGTTGAACACATCAGTGCCCCCATTTCTAGGGAAGTGTCATGTGTTCTTCCAGCACAATCCAAACTTGGGGGAAATGTTTCGTTTTCCTCTCACCAAAAGTGAGTTATGTATTTGCATAGTGAAAACAGGCACATCCTCTGCTTGTGGAGCACAGTTCCCCTCTTCCCCTCTCCCCACAGTGAAAGGTGAAATTTCTCACTCAGCACCATGCTCTGCTCCATTATGTCCATATCTTTGTGTGTTCCCACACCCCTTTCCCTTCCTGTCATTTCCAGCAGGCAACTGGGATCATTTGTACTAAGCTTTGTTGACAGAGGTAAAACAAAAATAAAACTGACTACAGCATAATGCGTTCAAAACAAAAACCTGGGCTTCCTTTTAACTTGTTAAACAAAAAGCCAGGATACAAACACTTTTGGGAAATTCTAGGCCATGTTCCCAATTCTCCTTTTTTTTTCAGTTCCAGCTCCAAATTAGAGATTTGATAATGGTTTATTTTAAGATGTAGAGTGTCAACCCTCTATGTCATGTCCCAAGTGTCCAGATAGCACTGGCATGCAAGACAGACACCATGCCCACTGAAAAAGCAAGGAAAAGAGAGTCTGATACAAGGTTCATGTCCGGGAGGTGATAACACATCCATAATGCTCCCTGCTATGGAGAGGGGTCTGAGCTGGACTGAGCTTCCCAGATTTCCTGGGCAAACTGGTGGCATTGGTACCATCAGGTGCTGTGCCACTGACTTATGGAGGTGTCACTGAGGTCACCACATGCACTGCCTCCACACCAGCCACTGTGACTGTGTTGGGGGTTCTGGGACAGCCCTGCCATCCATGTCCCCTTCTCCTCACTTCTGAAAGAGCTAAGTGGGGTCTGCAGATGGGAAGAGTGCTGCCAAAATCATCCTGGGGTTTAGACAGCACCACACCCTATCCCAAGCTGCCATGTGAAGTTTGGCTCAGCATCGTTTGGTGGTGTGGGAATCCGAATCATCCAGCATGAGCCCCCCACCCAAGCAAATACATGACAGGCAAAAGAAAGCACAGAACACCTTGGCCCAGGCATGGTAAAATCTCCTTCCTTGAGCTTGTGTCCTCACACATTTCCTCCTCAGCCCCGCCTTAACATGCCAGACTGGTCACTGTCCCCAGAGTAAACTCCATCTGACAGCTACCTTGCAGGCTGACAGCTTCACAGGGGACTCCAGGAGACCCACAGGTTGCCCTTTTGCCCTTGTTAACATCTGTATTATGAGCAACACTAATGGCAACATGACAAGCTGGAGATAGATGGATGTAAACAAACTCCCAGCAACAGTCATAGGAGAATTATTTGCATCATTATCTTTTTCTTCATTACCTGCAAAGGATCGGGACATTTGTATTTTTGACATGTGCTGCTGGTCAGTTTAGCAGATGAAGGTTTAATTCTTATCCTTCGTTGGAAAAGGGAAGAAGAAGAAGGATTGGAAAGGCTTTGCCCTTGTTTATGGGAAGGCTCTAAAAGGTTAAAGGAAAGCTGAAGATTACCCTGGCAGTGGCGCCAGTCTGTTTATAAGCTATGGGCACAAGAAGCAGAAATTTTCAGGTTAGAAATCAATCTTCCTCAAAAAGAGAGAAAATAGGTATTGGGGCAGCACTTGTTACAGAAATCACATGGGAAGGTCAGTGGATGAACAGAAGAGTGCAAGGTGCAACTTAACCTGTGCTTCCTGTCAGTGTCCCCAGGTACTGAAGGGAGAGATTTATAGTGCCTAGGTGTGGGAGATGGTTAGGGAATATTCATTTTTCCAGGGTCACCAAGGGACTTTTTGGCTGCTGTCAAGACAATCTCTTGGAGAGATCCATGGAGGACCATGCAGCCAGGAATTTCTCTTAACAGAAGCAGGCAAAGTGCAAGGGCTGCATGAACTGGAAAGAAGAATGGGCCATATCTCTTTCTTTAAAAATCAGACAGATATTTGGGTTATCCCCATATGCACTGAGTCACTGAGTCACCACCATCTTTGAGGCCTGAGAGACGAATGAAGAATATTCTCCTCAAGACCCTCACTGCTGGAAGGATATTCTGCTGCTTTAAGGATGGGATGTGGGGTGAGGAAGGAGTGTGAAGCACAAGCAGTACATGAATGTGGGCTACCTGTATGGCAGAGCTGCTGGACAATCCACTGGAAGCAGGACCTGGCTTGCAGGGAAGTAACTTGATATCAAATTCTACAGGACCAGAAGTGAGGTGAATTTTGGTTAAATCTCCAACCAGGGCTCCTCCAGACACACAAGAGTGTTCAGCTGGAAGTGCAGAAGCAGAGCCATCTATGAAGGAAAGGTGCAGGGCTGAGGCGAGGTTCCTGACTCGCTGCAGCCTTTCGGCTGTGAGAAGAGTTCACCCTTGGCATCCTGTGCAGCCCTTGGCCTCTGCAGGCTTCCAGCTGTGCTGCCAGGCAGTGCCAGAGCTGCTGGCTTTGGTGGCATGGGCAGCTCTGGGCTGGGAGCACGACAAAGGCAGCAGTGCATTAGACACAGGCCAAAGAGCACCTGCAACGGGACATGTGCTGGAGTTCTGCTGGGCCTCTCAGCAAAAGCCACTGCTGATGGATGTAATAAGATACACAGAGGGTAAAAGCCCCACAGTCCAACCAAATTCCTGTCCTGTGAAGCAATGCCATGCCTAGGACCCCAATGCCCTTATTTCTTCACATAAGAAGCTGCAGACTTTAACCCTGTAGTATATCTTAACAGTCTCTTATAGTTTTCTTCATCCTAAAGGCACCACTGTATGTTTCAGGTGACATGTTTAATACAGCTGGTGCTACATTCCTGCTGGATCCCAACGTGACTCCAAAGATCTCCCCAGAAACATAAAAACCTGCTCAGAAAAAAACTTGTCTAACTCTGTCACGAGAAAAAAATCCCATGGAACCAGACCCAGCAAGGAATTAATACAACACACCACGTGATACAATTACTTATTTTTATGGAGTCAAGCCATCTGGTTGTTTTGTTTTTTTTCAGACATTTCCCTATAACAGATCTCATCCCTTCATATGTTTTTCTTATTTAAGGGGAAAAAAAAAAAAAGAAATCACCAAACCTCAAAATCCAAAGTACTGAGATTAGACACAGGAAGGACTTGGAAAGTTTCACAGAGAAAACTCTATATGAGCTGTTCTGTGCTTTTCCAGAGGACCCCCAGGATTTTCTTCATTGAGATTTATGAAAGGACCAGCATATTGATTATGTAACTGCCATCTGAAGTTTAATAATATATAGAAGAAGTAAATGGAGCTGCTGAGGAATTTAACTGGCCTATAAATAGAGAGTGGCATCCCCATTAATTCATTAAAGGTATATGGGAAGTGTAACGTATTCCAATTAACATTTCATAAGATGGTTGTAGCTTGTTAGTTATGAACCAACATTTGTCATTTTCTTTTTAGAGCAATTAAATGATATCCAATTCCCTTGGCAGGCTGGAGCTGTCTCCTTTGATAGCTTTCAAAGTTTCTAGAGAGGACACATACAAAAGGTAAAGAGGTTCCTGTTTTGCTGATCTTTTTATTTTTCTTCTTTCTTTTTCTTTTTCTTTTTCTTTTTCTTTTTCTTTTTCTTTTTCTTTTTCTTTTTCTTTTTCTTTTTCTTTTTTTCTTTTTTTGTCTTTCTTTTTCTTTTCCTTTTTCTTCCCTCCCCCTTCCCTTTTTTCTCCTCTCACTCTTTCTCTCTGCCAATTAGAAAACCTTCTGCATCCTGAACGGGCTTATTCACCCATCATTCAGTTAAATAACCACTAGCTAGATATATCTTGCTTAAGCACAACAACTGGCCTGGTACCAGATGAGCTTGATATTTATTTAACAAACAGTGCTGTCTTCGTAGATCTAAATTAGAGCCTTATTTGAAATACTTAAAGTTTACCCATTACTGTTTGCCCTCAGTGAAAATCCAAGTTCTGGTTACGTCCCTGCTCACTAGGATTAGAACTGTCACAATATTTATTTAACAGGAGGAGGCATGCTAAGCCATGCTGCAAACATTGCTGTGCCAATATGAAGAGGAACTTACTGCTTTTTACAGTGTTTCTTTCTCTGCATGTGCTCTCTCTCCATCCCTCCCTCTTTCCTCTTCTTCCTGTTGTCCCCATGTTCTCCTGCCCCACCAGCCTCTCCACATGCCCTCTCCCACAGATGGCATTTCTATTGTCCACAGAACGAGTCTGGTGGAAAAATATGTTTGAAAAACATATGGGATTGGTGCTGATGGAGGGAAGGAGGGCAGTGCATGGCCTGTCCCCTCCTCTCCTGGTGTCCCTTGTGCCCCAAACGACACTGATCAATGCAATGGACACGTGGTAGGGCACAGAGTCTGGTCTCTTGGTTCCTCATCCCCCTTGGTGAAACTCATGCTGCACCTCAAACTGCCTCCAGCTGGGAGACACGTGTCCCTTAGCCATTAGTTCAGGTTATTTCCCACAGCAGCAAGGCCAGGTGCACTTGGGGTCCTTTCCCATCTCGTTGTGAAAATGTAAGCTATGAGGGGGAGGGGAATTGTTCTTCTGTTTCACTGGGTGATGCAAATTCCCATTCCCTGCAGGGAATGGATGAACAAATACCCTTGGTACAAGTGCTAGGATAGCCTGGTAATTTCCCCTTCTTTTTGAGATACAAAAGACAGATCCCTCCCTCCAGCCTGCAAAGCCTGCTGAATTTCCAGAGCTCAGCAAAGAGAAGGGTGGTTTCCTATCTCCAGCCCTCTAGAAAGACAGCAGCACAAGGGAAGGAAAAGCAGCAGCAAAAAGGTAGGAGGAAGACTGTGGTAAGGAGTATGCATGTATTTTGTGCTGATAATTATGAAAGAACATAGTTGCTATCTCAAAAGTTAGTATTTTCAGCCTGATTTCCTCAGCAATCATGCTGTCTGTCAGTTCTCCTTTAATAACTTTTGAACCAGTGGGCCAATTTCAATCAGACTTGACAGACAGATGGAATTTTGAGTGGTACCAAGTTCTTGCTGGATTTACAGAGTTGGTGCCATGTCCCCACTGAGGGGAGCAGTCCATGAGGGCTGCACAGAAGCCCTCTGTGCAGGGCAGGATCACCCTGTATGGGGTGGCAGCACTGGAACCACCCCAGGTATGGATGCTGCATAGAAACATTTCTGAGCCCCAAGTGAACTCTGGGTGTCCAGAAAGAGGAGGGGGTAGGGCAGGGGAATTAGGAGGGAGAGGGATTGCCAGGTATCCTTTGGGACAGAGGCATCGCTGTGCAGAATAAAGAACTCCAGGGAATACCCTAGGCTCTTCAGAAAGGGCTGGAGAAGCAGGGGAAAGTAAAGCCAACAGGTACAGCACACAAAAACCAGGAATGAAGGAAACACTGCCATTCAGTCTACTAAAAGCATAATGAGGAAAGCAAGTCCAACTGCTTTCAGCTAACACATCCCAGTCTCTGGGTGAGGAACACTCCATTCAAGGACTGAATTCCAGAGCCAACAGACTTGTGACAGCCAATTATCATTTCAACTACAGATGGGAAAACCTGATAAAATGAGTCCTGTATGGACAGGGGATTGAAATAGAGCTTGGGCAGGGAGTGCAGCCAGAGACTAGTGGCCATAAATACATCAAAAGCAAAGGACTTTAAGACACATGCATTTATAAACTGCCATGTGTCCCAATTCATACCTTGCCATTCATGGGCATGCTGGGAAGGCTGCACAACTCAGGCACAGACTCCTCATGAAGAAAGACCCTTTTCCTTTAATGTTACTGCAGCTTTCAGAAACTGCAGTGGTTTTTTGTTTGGGTGTTTTTAGTCCCAAGGCCAACCAAAAAAAGGAAAAAGAAAAAGCATCCGTGCCTATTAAGATGTCTCTCATCTGGTGTGCTAAGTCTGTGCTAGAGTTAACTCTGTGTCTGCATCTTCATCAACAATGCGACATCGCTTACACCAATTTGATTTTACCTTGTCTGGGAGATGAAAGCAATTTATAAGTTTCAAAGAGCACTCTGGCTGGGATCCAAACACAGGAGTGTAGTGCTGAAAAGAGAATTGCTGGAGACTTTTATATCTGGCATATGGTGTGCTAGTTTCCTTTCTAATCTGGGTAATGAAGGTCAGTAGGAAGTGCTGAGTTGGTTGTGTTGGCCAAGGCATTTGAAGACCTGCTCACACAGGTGGGGATTCCAAACCCTTACCAATGTGAACTAGCAAAAGAAAATCTAATCACTCACTACACTGAAAAACTGGAAGTATGTATTTTCCTCCTCATTTCTGAATACATTTTTCTGGAGAAGACAAAAGTCATGACTGGGCTGCAGCAATGGAAGATTTCTACAGGCTATGCCGCTTGGGGCTATTCGGTAGTGCACCTGGTGGATCCCACTAGCATCTGTGACTAATTGAGAAGATAAATCCATTTTGCTGGAGTGGTTTAGATTTCCAAAAGTCCTTCAGTCTATTCCAGCTGAGCTGATTAGAGTCCAGCTCACTGGGAGTCATTACTGTCAATCCCACCAGCTGGCCTGAATTTTGCAAGGAGAAAAAAGCAAGAAAAATGCATTAAAAATGAATAAATCTATATTTCATGACTTATGCAAACTGATTTTCCCCAAAGGGGGTCCTATTCCTAACATCATAACATCTTTGTGATGTTCCTGCATGGCTTGGCTTGCTTGTGGATCTTCAAAAAGAGAAGAAGCATTTCAAGAGTTAAGTGTCAGCATCAATGAAATTAAGAGCATTTTGGATACAGATGAGATAAGGGCACATTCAGCCTCTGGATATAGACACATATAGAGGTAATGAATTCAATATCTAATGCAAGATCTAAATTCTTGCATTCAGCCAAGTTATATTTATCACAGACTCTGCTTCTTAGAGTACAGTCGTAGCTGGAGCACAATTAGAAGTGCAGTTCATTTCAGTTACCTCAGACTACTTAGCAGTTGTATTTGCTGTAGATTTTGCTCATCTGACAGTTCCAGGATTTTTCAGGACCTCTGTCACTTGTTTTGCAAATGGGAGGAAAGAGTCACCACCTTTGGAAGTGAACTTGCTGGCATGGGAGCCTGTGTTTGGATAAACCCCCACATCTTACCTCCACCTCAGGCATTTCTTGCTAGTCCATCTGAGCTACCTATCACTAGTCCCACCACAGACAGATGAGCCTCCATCAAGCCATAGAAAGGGTCAGGGTTTTTTGTCACTCAATTTTCCTTTTTTCTTGTTCCCTTTTCCCTCTAGTAGTTTATTTAAGCCCAGAGAAAGAGCTTCGTCCCTAGCTCATGTAGAGCTCTGATGTATGCAAATCCTCCTTGTGCTCCCATGGCCCTTTTTTTTTCCCCTTCTTTCCTTTTAATTCTAGATTTGAAAATAAAATGCGAGCTGGCTGCACAGAGATCTCTCATGTGTGCAACTTCCAATTGTGGCAAATTGGAACTGTCGATGCAAGCAGCTCAGATTTATTTATATATTTAAGAGGAAGGAGGGAGGAGAGGGAGAGGGAGGGGGAGATACTCGTGGTGGAAAGGAAAAAGAAAAATAACAGATACAAGCAAACGGGGATTTGAATCTCAAATACTGCTCCCTGGCCCATATTACCCAAATCCCTTCAGTTTTGTCCATGGCTGCCTCTTGCCTAGTTAAAAACAACAGGCAAAAGATCAAAAACATTTTTTTTCCCCCCACAACACTGAGAATTGTTGAGTTTTGCAGATGCCATTAGGCAACCGAAGTCTAACACTGAGACTGATGCAATTAATACTTGGTGCTTCAAAACATTAACATAGCTATTTATATAAATTAGTAACCTTAAGCCCAGGCGGTAGCATTATTACAGCATTACTAATTAAATCACAATAAGCTTAGTTTGCAGTACTATTAATTATGAAGCTGACATAGTGATATTGGAGATCTGATTGGCCTATTGTCAGTCATTACCCGATCAGTAATGAACCAGACAGGCAATGAAAATCAAAGCTGAGGCTCCAGCAGTGCTGTTCCAAGCTCCTGGGAAGAAGGGCCACCATTCCAGCAGAGGAAGCATCAGCATCCTCCATCAAAGCAGGCAGGCAGCAGGAACAGAGCTTGAGGCCGTGGGGAGGTGTGTGGGGGGGAGGTTCTCTCCTGCCCTGTCTGCAGTCCTCAGACCCAGGAGGAAAACTTACTCATTCCTATGTCTAATGAAGAGGTTGTGGGCCTCTTTTGTGAGAGCAAGTGAAGAAAGTTTTGTCACCTCTAGTGGATTTTCTGATTGGAGTGGATTAGAGAACACCTTGCAGGGAGTTTTTTATGGCTAGGTTAGTGTAGGGAAGAACACTGATGTGGCCACTCTGATGTGGGCACCTCTGTGATTGTTTATAAAGGGCATTTAATGAAGACCTTTCCAAATGTCTTTTTTAATGGACAGGGCAGCAGGACAAAGCCACCATCTCAGGGAAGTGAGGCAAATAGTCCTGTGCCCATGGGCAGGGGGAAAGGAGGGGCTGTCACCATCAGCCCAGGGGTGCAAACAGGGAGCAGAGGCTGTAGGGCTTTACACTGGTAGTGCTTCCCATTGAACACAATGCTGTCTGCCAGTGCTGGGGCTGAGGAAAGGCAGAGGATGGTGACAGGAGGCTGAAGAGAAGAAATCCAAGGTCAGCAAGCTACCAACTTCATAGGCTGAACTCAACCTAGTCCAACCTAGTTAATTCTGTGATTCTGTGAACACAAGTCAGTCTGAATTTGCCCATCTTTAACATGGCAGTAAGAGACAGAACAAGGATATCTGCACACCAGTCTTGGCCTCTGCTTTGGGTAGGAGATGATGTGTTTATCCAGAACAAGAGGTTTGGCCTGGGAAACCCTAAAAAGTGCTTCTTTCAGAGTTGTTTGGTGTTTCCTTGTTCCAGCAAGACACTTAGCCATGGTACTCTCTCCTGTGTTACAGCAGCTCTCCAGCATAGCCAGGAGCAAAGAACCCATAAACCATCAGGAGTACACTCAGTGACAGCCTGTGCATGTTTCATTAAAGTAAGATCAAATGATTGACAGGTGTCAGTTTTGTCTCCACCTGCCTCTCATTTCCTGATGGACCTAAAATGATGAGCAGCCACAGAAATGGAAGTAAGCCAGCTGTCTTCCACTCCTGTTATCCACAGCAATGACCCAAAGCAATAAAACCATCAGAGTTGGGGAGGGAAGATCCTTCTCCCTGATAAAGAGTTATCATCTCAACTTCTGCCCACAAAAGGGAATCTCTTCTGAAAAGCAAAGCAAAACAATCATTCAAGCAGGGGGAAAATTATCATGGAAAGGTCTGGTAGTGTGGAAACATCTGCTCATCTGGTGGAATTGAAGAGAGAGCAAAGGTCTTGCTCAGGTTTTTCACCAGTTAAAGGATTTGCAAGGTCCTGAGAAATTTGGGATCATCACCGGCCATTGGAGAGATGGCAGATACCAGCCCTCACTGCCAGCTGACAGATTGCTCATCCATCTCCAGCCTAAGGGAGGCTTTGTCCCTCCTTTGAAGATGGGCAGAGGGAGGCTGCAGGTTGTATTTCTACCCCACACTGCTTCATGTGTGATGGCCAGTGTCAGAAGCTGCTCTGTGCTCACAAGCCAGATCTCGCTGGCATCTCCTCTCAGCATCAGTCTTAAAACACTGACCGGCAGCAACAACAAAGAAAGAACACCTTGGTCTATCCAAAGAAAAACGCAAAGAAAATGTAATCCCTAAATTAAACAGCGCAAGACTCTCAGGACAGGTCTGAGGATGTTCACTTTCTAAGATCACAGAGCTGACAAGGATTTTCTTAGTGCTGCAGCATGTAGGGCTACAGCTACATGTTCAGGGGAGCACAGCATTGTCTGCCATAAATTACATGCTCTTTCAAGAGAGCCCTGGATTCTCCACCAGCTGAGGTTGTGACCCCTCTTATGCCCTGATGAGAGAGCTCCTGGAGCCACAACTCCAAATCCAGGGGTATTTTGCAAGGATTAGGCTCTTCACACTAGCTACAAAGGAAAGGATGGGTACACTCCTTCCCTAGATACTGACTTGTCGAGGCTTGTGTTCCTGCTGTTGCATAGGTCAGCAGATGGCACTGCTACATTTAGACTTACAGGGGTTTTTTTCTTCTTAACGTGCAAATGTGTCTTTTTCTAGGAGAAATGCTGCATTGCTGTACTGCCTTCTCTTTGCTGTTTGACTGCTCAAAGTCCAGTGCTCCCTGGGCTGCTCACAGCCCCCTGGCAGAAGCTGCTGTTGGAAACTGGGTGATGGTGGCACAGGTTGGAACTGGGGACTCTCTGCAGGTCAGATTTGGACAAGTCTCTTCCAGGGCAAGTAGAAAGACTATTTTTCTTAGATTATACTCAGTTTCTACAGTGCCAGTTTCTTTTTCTGAATTACCACTTAATAAAGGTGTGCTATAACAGTGGCAGTATCTTCAGCATTTCAGGGTGCTGAGATGATGCCTAGGAATGGCTGTGGTGTCTCAATTCCCTCTAGACAAACATCTGATCTTCTAGCAGTGGCAGTAAGGGGATGCTGAAGGAACAATAAATACAGGTGACCTGTCTTAAGAGTGCCCCAGACATTTTCACCCTGGGGTTATCCTGAGCTGGATGCAATATCTCTGCTGTGCCCTTATTCTCCTGAAGTCCACCTTGCTGATAGCATCCACAACATCCCTTAACAAGGAGCTTCACTGTCAAGCAACCTGTTGTACGAAGAATTTACCCTTTTTTTGCTGGCTTTGAGCCTGGCTCCTGTTAGCTCCGTTTGATGGTCTTGAGGATATTTAGTGTTCAAGGGAGGGAGTGATCCCTCCCACTTTCTTCATGCCACTGGCAGCTTTGTAGCCACTTGTCACTCCCCATCAGTTGCTGAAGAAGCCAGAACACATGGAGGAGAGAGGAGTGAGAAGCAAGGACCAGCTCAGACAGCAAGATAAGCAGCACGAAGCAGAGACCATGAGATGGTCTCAGCTCTCCACAGCCATGCCTTGAGGCAGGTTCTGCCCTATCCCAACAACGACGGGGTGGACAGGGAGGCAGGGGATGGGCCTGGGCTGCTCATCATAATCCATGAGGGAGGAGAAGAAGCCACTTTGCTGGAAGGGTTGCCAGGCTAGCCTACAGCATGGCTCAGAGCCAGAGCTGCTCGGAACATGAGGAGATGCCTGAAGACATTGGCAGGCATTCTAAGGAGGTAAAGACTGAGAGCAAAGAACAGGAATACCACGGGAGAGACTTAAGCATATTTAGGCTTAATTTGAATGGGAAGACCCTGGAGGAATACCTGCTCTGGCAATCCCCAGACTGAGGCCGGAATCATAAGAAGCAGCTGCTTATCTGAGGCTGAGCTGGGAGCTGCCAGAGTCCAAGGAAGTTGGTAAGTAGCTATCAGTGAGCACCGAGAGCCCTTGAGGAGCAGGAACACTCCAAAGCAGCAAAGACAGTGCATTTGGAATGGAGCCTCAGTCTCTCAATAAAATTTGTGTTCTTTCCACTTTATGGTCAAGGAGTTGCTTTTGCCCCAGAGAGCAGGGAAAGCCAGCTGCTCTCTGAGAGCTAGAGCAGGTGTTAGGGAGAGTCAGGTGGCTGCAGACATAACACACAGAGCTTTTCAGCAGGGCTGTGGCAGCACTGTGTTGTTATATGTGGGTTCACAGTACCCAGTCTCACAGTAAGGTCCTTGTGGCTAAAGCAGAATTCTTATAGATCCCATCTCGCACACGCTGCGGCATCCTGAGGGACAAGGCTACTAACTGATTCTTTATCTCCCAAGGGGAATTGCTCTGGAAGAAGCTGTTTGAGGGCCTTTGCTGTGCACTTCTGGCAGGGTGAGGGAAACCTGGGTGCTGCCCTAAGCTTCCTGGGGCTCTGCTCAAGGGCTGTGGGAGCAGCACCTCAGGGAGATGCTGCTGTGCTCAGAAATCTAGAAACCAGAAGCAAGGATTTAAAAGAGGAGAGAGAGGCCTTGGGAAGAGTGTGACAAAACACATCTCCACACATCAGAAGGGTGAATATAAGGGATGGTTTGATCCAAGGCTGGGCAAAGGTATCATGCTAGGTGTGTGGGAAGATACAAGACTGCATTTAAACAGCCCTACTGTGTCACTGCCACATGCCCAGGGAGACCTAGCAGCCCCACAGAACAAATAGCCAGCACTGCCTTGAAGCTTCTGTAGCTCCTAAAAACATCAAACACCATGACAGGCATGAAGTGCCAACAGCAAAGGGACACCCTTCTGCCCCTTGGTTGGGGACAAAGTACTCTGCATAGCCAAGCACATCCAAAGCTCCCTAAATTTCTTTGAAGGTCCTTGCTCACGCTCTTGCACCACTTTCCTGTTTTAATTTGCAGAATACAGGAGCAGGAAGGAGCACAGGAGCCAAAGGATTCTGTCAGGCTGCGTTGAAAGCAGCAGCAGCCGCTGTAGCAGCAGGCAGAGCCCAATCAGAAATGACCTCACCAAGCTGCTCATTTTCTTTGTGCATTTTCATTCCTGGCAAAAGCCCTGCCAAGCCAGAGAGTTCTCTGAACAGGCCAGACAAGAGCATCCAGCCCACACAAGGAACCCACCGTCACTGCAGCTGCTCATTAGAGCTGGGAGAGGAGGCTGAGCACAGGAGCAAGGACTGCTTTTTGAGCACCCTGGGTAGATCTTAGAAAACATGAGGTGGGCAAAAAAACATGCACTGTGATTTCATAGATGATTACAGTTCTGAATTAGGCTGCTGAAGGAAGGAAGGCAGGAGCTGTGATGTTAAATGAAAGGCTGCACAGAGAACCCTTGCTGAGCAGAAATAGTTTTAGGGTACCTGGAAGGCATCACTGTTTTTAATCCTTGCAAGAGATTTTTACAAGAAACAAGATGTTGCTTTGCTTTGTTTTGTTCTCCCTTGAGATGGGATTCAGATGCAATGCTGGAATACAGATTTTACCCAGCCTGGCATTTTGGGCAATCTCTTCTTGAAACTCTACAGGTGTTGAGGACTGGATTTCATTTGGACTTCATTGCTCAGATATGAGCTCAGAGTGGGTTTGGAAGGAGGTTTGGTTTGGTGCCAGCCCCTACACAAAGGGAATCATGGAGGTTGGAAAATACAGTCAAAAAACCCCACCAAGACACCAGCTTAATGCAGCTACAGATTTAAGCTTGTCTTGGACTCTGAGACATTGAAAACAGTGTGTAAAACAATTCTAGTCTTGCTTGACAGAAGATGGAAATGGTGAAGGAAATGTCAAAAGCAAATTGGAACTGGAAGCCAGTTCTTTAGAAAGCAGTCAGAAAGAGAATTTGGAGGACAAAGAGCTGAATATTTGAGTCTTCTAACAGCAAGCAGTGACTGTGCTCATGCCATGGGGATGGGCACTGAGCTGTGTGTCCCTCCAGTCCTGACTTCCCACTCACCCAGAGCAGGGGACTGTTTAGGGCACACAATGCTGGTTTCCTCCTTGTCCATGTACCTTTACAGACTGAGCTTCCTGGAGAACTGGGGGGACTCCTGAATCCCATGGTTTGAATAATTCCAATGTGAGAACACCAATCCTCAGCAAAGAGCTGTGCCCAGACAAGCTGTGATGCCTTAGAGCACATAACTTGATCAAAAGATTACTAAAATAGTACTGGATAGAAGACAGGCACTGGCAAGGCAGCATCCAGCTTTTGACAAAACCATGGATAAGCCAATGTTGACTAAAGTTTCCCAAACCTCCACCTAAACTTCGATTTTCAACTCAAAGTGCTGATTCCAAGGCATCTGGTTGTGGCATAAATTCCTCCTCACTGCCCTGTCTCCATGCAGCTGTTCTTCATTTTCTGCTTCTCTCCGTCTCCCAGCTGTGCTTGCAACAGCAATATTGTCTTGTTAATATGAGGTCTTCTTGTCCAGAAGAATTAGCACTTGTAGAAGTGAAGAAGCTGGACAGAATAAATTGGTCAAAGCTCAGGAAAATTATGACTCTGCCCTAGAAGCAAAGCTCATGTGTTGGGAGTGAGATGAGAGCAGGGAAGAAAAAAAAAGGGAGGAAATGAGTGGATAAAAGAGGAGGGGCTTCACTGGGTAATGGGGAAAGATGACACAGTAGATGGTCAGTAGAAAAAGCAGGTTAGGGAAAAAGAAGGAAGGAAAACCAGCTTCAGGATTTGGGATCTTCTTCCATCAAATTGTAGAATTCCTGTAAGTATGGCATTAACTGGCATATGCTACTAAATTGTCATTCCAGCCACTGGAAGCTTTTATCATCCCCTAGTAGCCTACTGCCCTTCAGGCACCTGACTGTGTCACCCCCGCAGCTCTGCACCACCTGCCCCAACCTCCAGCTGCCTTCCAGCAAATCAGTCCCAGCAGCTGCCCAGAGGCAAGAGGCAGAAAAGGAAGAGCAAGGGAAGAGGGATTATTTTGGCCTTTTTTCAAAGCAGGACAAGTGCTTAGTGTTAATATGCAGAATGTCTGTATATCTCAATTATACACCTCCCACAGGGGCCTATTACAGCTACCCTGGGCAGCCAACATGTGTCAGCAGAGCAAACATCGAAGGCTATCCCAATGTACTCCAAAAATAAAAAGCAGAGAAAGCAGGACATGAGCCTGTCGACAGCTGCTTCTTTTCTCTCCTGCCCCTTCCCCATGTGGTTTTCAGGTCTAGCTGCCAGGCCTGTCCCTCAGCATTTTAACGTGTGTGTGGAATTGCAGTCCCCCCTGTCCCTCCCTACATGGTGGAAATTGGGAAATTAGCATTGCCCCATCACACCTCATACAAGTTCACGTTATAATTTGATGTTGTTTTTATAAATGGTTGATTGGAGATTGGAAGATGGAAAAAAAAAATGGAGGTTGGAAGGGGAAAAAAAATGTTTTTCTAGTACAAGAGTGATTTTTGGTGTACTGATTCCTCCCTGACACACATATTATTCCCACAGCCTGGGTACCTGAAAAGCAGAAAAAAAAATTAAATCATCCTTAAAAACATATAAACCTTACCCTCAACAGAGATTTGTGCTCTGGAAGAGGCAAAAAAAAATCCATGCAGCTTAGACACTTCTGTACTTTTGTTATTAAGATCCATTTAAAGGTCCTCAAAAACAGCCAGAGTAGAAAACAACAGAAACCCCAAGATGGATGAATTTGGCAAAGTGGGTCATGGAATTGATGATCCACTTCACTTTTAGTAACACCTTTTAACTCCTACATCTTCCCCTGTCTATTGCTCCCTCAGCCCTTAGATATTTGCATGGTACCACCTACATTCACTGAGCTGAAGCTCCTGGTGGAGTTTCACACAAATGCAAAACCTGAAGAGAAATACCTTGAATGAACAAACCGTGCATAGGAAAAAGGGAAAAGCCAATTCTAGTAAATCCTTGACTGTGAATTTACTGGGAGCTGCCCAGTGAAGCTCGCAGCCTCTGCCGGTTTTTTTGGCCAGCACTGTCCTCGCACAGCACTGCCAAGATTGGAGCCCTGCTGAAACCTAAACACAGAGCCACAGCTGACACCCTTCCAGTGGCAAGGGGGTTAATGTGACAGGGATGCTGTGGCACAGAAGCCAGGCAATTGTGTGTCTCTTCTGTTTTCTACTTGATTTCCTGTGATTGAGCAAGGGAGGAAAAACATTCAAAACTACTACAAATAAGTGCAAAACCATTTTGAAATGCCCAAAGAAAATCCTGGTTAGAGAGCAGCCTGTTGACTTTATGTGGCCCAGAAATAGCTCCTGTCTTCACAGATGTTTTCCTGACGTATTATCCCCCATATATTACTGCATCTTCTCCAAACTATCTTGCTCATCCTTTCACTGTTTGCTGTCGTATCTTTCTATTTTCTGAGAACATTGTATTGTTATCATTAGACTGATGCTTATCCACTCTCTGCCTTCCTTTTTATCTTACCCAGCCTGACTGCATTTCCGACCACGCAGGAAAGTGTTTGTTGTTCTGAAGAAATTCTTTCTGGCTATAATATTTTGCAGTTTCAGGTTTCTGGTTCTGATGGATAGAAAGTGTCTTTTTTTGTCACTTGCCACGTATGGAGCTCAGGCAGCAAAAAAGAAGTGAGCTTTACTTTAGAGTAAAGCCCAAGGGTCAGATTTAGGCTGTTCAGTAGCTGACACTTCTGAGATGGTTTCATATCTCCCTCCTCTTGTAATTCCAAAATCAAAGCATTTAACTCTTTTGAAAATCTGATTTATTCAAAGCATCTGATGGAGAGGCAGAAAAAGAGTTCTTAGTGTGACAGTCTCTGTAAGAAGAAGAAACCAGGTGATTTTACATTGCCATATTGCCTCTGTGGGGTTCCCTTCACCTCACGTGGAACAGGCAAGCAGCAGGCTACTGCCAGACTTGGCACTGAATGCTCACTGAGCACCACAAAAGAAGCTGTATCATCCCACCTGTAGGAATCCACAGCTCCTAGAGGGATGGGAAGGTGTCCCCAGACGTGTATGGCCATGAGGTGTGACCTCCTGTGGCCCAGCTTGGCTCCTCCCAACATCTATGTCTGTAAGCACTAACAACCCTCTGTGTGATGGACACAAACACCACGAGGTCTTCAGCCTTGTGTCAGCCAGGGGCAACTCAGTTTCAGAAAACAGTTTCCAGCCTGAAGACGTTACAATAGTCTTTCATGAGAGTTTGGAGATGTGCTTACATTACCCCAAACCTCATTATTTCCTCCATCAATTTCCCCTTTCTTGTATAAATTAGAGTGAATTACAGTATTCACTCAGAATAATGTATAGCCACAAATGGATTCACATCAGTCAGAAAGGATACGTTTATTCATGAACACTTGGGTGTTTATTTCAAGAATATTAGTGGGGATAAATGAACTTTAGAGATGTTGGTGCTGTTAAGTAGCTGGGAGTATTCTTCCTGGAAGTGTGCTTCAAGATTTTTTCAATGGCTCCTATTTATTACTCACACAATGGATTAGCAGAGCACTTCCTCATGCTTCCAAATAATTTTTGAATAAAGGGGTCCCTTTCCATTTAATGCATCCCTCCCATCCATCCCAGCAGTAGAAACAAGACTGTAAAACATGGATGGCCACTTGTATGAGCAGTAAATCAGAAACAGGTCTTACTCATTGCAAGAGTCATTCATAGATGGAGCCGCATTTGAATTTGGCTGTGCTGACTATAGTTTGAACAGTTGTGAAACTGCAAGTAATCAACACTTTAATAAAACTCGTAATCTGCTTGCAGATAGTCTGGCAAGGAGAAAACTGCTAAAGGAGCTAAATCATTTGCAGAAATCATTTTCAGTGGATAATTTGACCAACTCCAACATGAGAGTATTCACGTGCAAAAGCTCTGAAAATCTTTTCTCAATGGACTGCAGAAAATTACTGCAGATTTCTTATGGCTATGGATCAGAGCTGCTTTCAATGTCCATAAAGTAGAGACAGTATCTGTAGAAGACACCTGTCCAAAGGCATAATCTATTAGTGCAAATCACTGAACTTTTTCAGTTTCAGGAAAGCTCCTCGCTTTGCAGTGCTGCAGCAGTGCTCTGCACAGGGTCTCTGAGTTTCAAGCATGCACTCAAAGTTTAGATGTCATGTGATTATATCAATTTATTGCTATACTGAGTTAGATTCTGCCTGAAATCTGCAGTTGCATGAGGCTACACACAGCAGAGACTCTTGTTCAAAATACTTAGCTAATAGTTTACAGGGTGACTCAATAATTTAAGAGGATTAGTAGCTGGAAATGAAGCCTTGCAGCTATGCACTGCTTATTTAGTTCCACTCCAAATTTACAATTATCTGATGGTTGTTTGGTGGTCGAGGTGAACTGAATTGCCACCTCCAGACTCTTTTGTAGGAGTCTGCTGTGTACTTATCACAGACATCATATCTCCATCACAAATGGCTTGGCAGTGTAGCAGCTGAAAAAATCCTGCCAGGACTGGCAGCTCAAACGTGATCCCTCTGCTAAAGCTCCACATGCAAAAGGCATGTGGGAGACAATTCTGGGGTGGGGGCCCAATGTGAGGGACCCTGATAGGATCCCACAGGCCACCTTAAACACCCTTCAGTGTTGATGGACAGCAGTTACTGTCAATTTGGAAATGATTTAGGGAGCTGAATGAGAAAAGACCTTTATCCCATTTGAATTGACTGAGGCAATTGAGTCTCCCACTGTGGTATTTCCAACCTCCCTTGCAGCCTGTGTTCTGTGCATCAGAATTATTAGAATGCTCCATTTCAGTGAGTAAATTTTATTAACATGCATTAGTATCACCTTGACCTTTAGTGCTCCTTCACTTGATTGGCTTCCCATCCCAGAGCTGCTTCCAGGTGGGGTGGAAGGGATGGATGGAAAGAGCAAGCAGCTCATCACAGCATTGCCCCTGAGAACAATCAGCAGGTTCTGCATCAGGAGAGAAACATTTACTGTCCCAGAGGTTATTCCCATTTGGAGCTGCCACCTACACAGGGAGCTGGGAGGAAGCAAAGGTTCCTTGTGATGGATACAGGGAAGATCAGGAAAAGTGGAAGGAAAACTGATCTAATGTTTTTGCCTTAAGGAAATGAAAGTCTGCATTTCAGGGAAACAGCCAAGCTGGGGTTGAATGTGTAGGCAAAACATGAACAAGGGTGTTGTCCTGTTTCTGGAGAGCCCATTCTCTCAGGGAATAGAGCAGAAAATTTGGAAAACATTGTTTTACCACTGGGAAATCCTCAACGGCATTGGTAGAGAGTGTCCAGACCTGGCCTAAGCTGGGGACAACTCTGGGCAGTAACACTTGTGATATCATCTGTAAGATGGTCTGGGATAACAAAGGCATTTCATGCAGGATTAGGGGGTAAACAGAGGGCAGAAGCAGCAAGCTGAAAATTTTTGGCACATCAGATGAGCCCAAAGTTGCATCTTAGGAGCTCTGTAGATACCCACCCTGGGATTCTCTATTTTTATTTCTTCTGCTGAAGAAGCACTGAATCTTTTGATTTTCCTTTTCCTAGAAGAAGAGGGAAAATAAGTCAAAATGGCTTCTTTTGAAGGATTTGCACCCACTGAATTTAGCAAAGTTGTTTTAAAAAGACAATGAAAGGAAAACTCAATAAAGTAAAAATCCATTGAAATTCCATAGGTTTTTACATATGGAGGTTATTTGCAGAAGGGTGAGCAGTTAGAGCCATAGTCTATGATCCCATGTCACGCACAGCTCTACTGCAAGAAGACACTAGTCCAGCCTCACACCAGCTTGGTAAGTAACGCCTGGCTTTAGGACAGAGCCTCTCCCTTCTGGGAGGTGATAGCCCTCTGCCCATGCTGACTTCACAGGGCAGCCTCCTCCAAGTGCTACCTGCAGAAACAGGTTCTTGTTATTCCTTGGATGCTGGCTCTCCTCAAAATTCAGCTACTCAAAAATATCTCTCCCAGGATCTGTGCTGTTCACTCCAGAGTGGTGGAACATGCCTGGGCCCCAGCCCTGACAATCAGGGATCCTTCAATCCTGATCCTTCTCCACCTCTACCCTACAAATGCCTGCAGGCACAGAATTGATCAAGGAGGAGGTTTTTTTGGCAAAAGAGGTTGAATACAGGTGATATCAAGGAACAAGAGCTGACATTACTGCAAGCTGTTTGGTTTAGTCCAGTTTGCTGCAGGACTGTGCCCCATGCATGGCTCCACTAGGGCTCACACCCCAGTGGGTACCAGTAAAACTGTGATGCCTTCTTCCCCTCTCCCAGCTGATGCCAGACTGAGTTGTCCAGATCCAAGGTCTCCCTGTGTGCAGATTCAGGAGCTTGGATCACCCTGGCATAGGAGGAACCTCCTGATTTGAAACTCTCATGTTTTTGGATATTGGGGTGATCACACTGCTTCCTGCTCACCACCTGGTTTCTGCCCCTCTGACCCTGCCCAGCCATCAAACAGGTTTTCAAGGGATTTTTTTCTGCCACAAGGCCTGGGCTTTGGGGGCCACCTACCCAAACAGGGCTCCTGCCCTGGCTGCAGATTGGACCCAGCCCTGCCTTCCCATTTTTTCACCAGCTTAGGATGCCTCTGGGTCTTCTTTGCCTGCCTCCCTTTCTCATTCACTGCTCCCCAGAGGACAATAAGCACTTTAGAAACCGCTTTAGGGATTCTCCACAAGGATAAAACAAGGAAACCCAGAGACAACAACCTAATCAGCAAACAGCTGAGCCAAGGATAAATTCACATGGAAAGTCTGTGTTTGTTTATTACTAATAGGTAACAGAGATGATAACCTTTTAATCCAAAACCATAATGAAATATGCATATTTGTTAATGTGCAACTATAAAATGCAAATCTTGCAACACAATGGAGAAGGGCAAAGAAAGTACTCAGCACCAATACTAATTTATTCCTTTGGCTTCAGACATTTATTCAAATTGAGTTGTGTATGTGATATAAAGTCAAATGAATATGTAATTGTAATGTATATGTATAAACATTTTCATCTCAAATATGCAAACTGTTTATCATAATAGGAAGTAATACATATTTTGCCGAATAAAAGGTTACCTATTAAAATATTTTTACACTCTTCCCACCCCAAGCTTTTGTGCTCTCTGTAAATGCTCTATTAACATAGAGACAATTTCTGATTTTCCCTTTTGAGTCACGCTACCCAAATTCAAAAGATTTAAAGTATTAACAAAGTAGAATCAGAAAGACTTTTACATGAAGATTTTCTCTCTCACACTCCTCTTTTCCAAGCTACACAGAAATTGCTCTCCTAAATATCAATTTAAAACATTGGCTAAAAAGCTGAGCAATTTTCCCCTTCTATTTCCAGCCCCTAAAGAAACAGCTTTCCCCTGTTGCTGTTGGAGTAACTACATATTCATGCAGTAACAACCAAGCTTTATTGCTAGTCCTGGTCACCACTGCTTTTCTAAACTGTCTCTCTGGCAGTTTGGCAGCCTGAGAGCTAGAACCAGCTTCACACACTGTATGTGAGAAGATCTGAATCAATTTGTGAAGATGAAGAACAGCAAAGAAACCAGGAAAATAAAGATGTGAGACAAATCCTCTTTTCATAAACTCACCTGAAATCAAATCTCTTCCTGCAAAGGAAAAGTTTAGGTAGTTTACCTTCTTTTGTTCTAGGTGGGACAATCATGCTCATAATTCATGAGCTATTGAGCCATGAGGAGTATTTCTGTCTGAAATTAAGCATGTCTTAATTGTCTGAAACTTGAATGCATTGACAGGAAGTCAACAACAATATTTCCACTGGCTTCACTGAGCAGTGGACCAGTGGAGTCAGGGCAGAGTACAAAGAATTTTGTAATCAACCTCCACCCACTGCTTCTTTCATCTCTCCTGACTCTGCTATTCCCTTTCCCACTGCTGCCATAACTCTGCTGCTTTTAGTCAGTCCTGCCTGGTGCATTCAGCATTTTCTTCTCTTGTCTTCCAAACAAAACATTTCCCACCTCTTTGTGTTTTCTGACTCTCCTGAGGACCAGAGCCATGTAGCGATAACCAGAAGAGAAGAGGAAATCCCATCACTATTTATAGCCTCAAATTCTATGAATTCAGGAGTTCTAGAGAAGCACAAAAAGTGCTGGTAGATAACTAAAGCTGGGTAATTTTCCATTCTCTTTTGCATATACTCCTGCAAATGGAAGGAAAGATAATTTTGATGCAAAGCTATAGCACAGTCCCATGAAATCAGTACAGGGAGTGCACAGATCTTCTCTTTCCCCACTGCCCTGAGCTAGACTAACACAGCCTTACAGCCACATGCCCAGGCCCAGTGGTTCATCCACCCCTGGCATGAAGGTCGAGCTCCCTGCCCAGCCAGGAGTCACCATCCTTCTTGCTAATGTGATTGATCCCTGCAGGGTGGTTTAAAATTCCCTTGCTGCAACCTCTCCAAACTCCAAAAATACTCTGGCAGGACTCCCCAGGGCTGCCAAAGCCACTGCACACTCACAGACTTGGAGAGCAGCTACTAAAGTTCTTGAGAAAAGCAAAGTGGGTCCCTTTTCTGCCTAGCATTTATTTGCTCAAATATTTTACCAGGAAAGCAGCCAGAAAGCACCATGCTTAACCTGGTTCTCCACACTTGCACCATCCACAGAGACAATGCTCTGCACACAGTTTGTGTAGAAGAGGTCTATTCGCTTTTGAGGAAGGAGGGTGAAGGAGCAAGGGAGAAAAGCCAGCAGGCCAAATGAGAAGCACTCCTCTAGAAGTCTTCCATCATTTAAGACTCATAAATCATGATGCAGATTAATGAGAAATTAATGCAGTGCAGAAATTGCTGGGGATGAGGAGCTGTCGGTCAGCAGCGGGAATGCCTGTACGTGAGACAAAGCACTGAAAATCTCCAAAAAGAGAGAGGGCTCAGCAGCCTGGACCAGCTCTTTAATGAGGAAAGACTAAGAGGTCAGCGTGGGAACAAGATAGTGTGTGGCTGCATCAGGGAGACAAGGGGCACTATTTAAAAATCCTGTCAAAAGACTCTCTGGACTGATTTGTATTAAAGCCTTATTCATATCTTCTAATGAAAAATCCTCCTGCATCGAATCATTATATATAAGCCTTAAAAGAGAGAGAGTGTGTGTGTGCACAAGAGCAGAGGGGAGGATATCAAAGGAGCAGAGGTTAATTTCACTATGCACCTCCTCTGTTTGGGGGGAAAAAAAACACAGACAAGGAAAATAGCCTACTTTACCTCCTGTCCTTTCCCTTCAATCCACCAGCGACATTATTTTAAGCATTTAACTTGCTGATAGCAGTTAGGCTGGTCACATTTTCCCTCCATTTAGTGGCAGGTTTTGAGCGCATCATTTAGTACAGCAGTGGAAGTGATGGAGCATGGGCATGATAGATGACTCCCTTCCCTGCTGCTTGGGCTTTTGGGGCTAACAAGTATCTTACCACATTGCTGGTTCAAGCACTCTGCAAAGCAGGGCATGCAAAGGTGGGGAGAGGGCAAAACCTGATCTTCCTTCTTATTATTTCACATTCAAGGGAGCTGAGTACTGTCATCGTCTAAGATAAATTTTCTCTCCTCCTCTATGGAAAGTGTTCTCACTATGAGTCCAAGCCAAGAAAGTGCAAATTGAGTCCCAATGTCCCATCTATGCAGATTTGGAAAGGCAGTGACAGAAACTCGTGGGAGTGATTTTGGAGAACGTGTCTGTTCCACAGCAGGTAGGGAGTCTTTATGCAAATACTGCAGTAGTACCTTCATTTACAGCTCCTGTTGGTCCCACTGCCCACAGGATGCCTGTAACCATAGCGATGGCTCTGGTGGAGGGTTCTCTCTGTGCACAGAGCAGACAGTGGCAGCTGATGGTATCAGAGGAGAGGATTATCCAGACAGGGCCACTGTGGCTGATGAGTGCATAAGGGGAGAGCACACCCACAGCCCAGGCAGAAAGCAGCCCATAACCCTGATGGTAAGCCAGGCAGACAGCAGTGCTCAGACACCACGGGGAAGGGCATGGGAAAGGAATGGAAAGGGAGCAGAGGGTACACGAGGATGGATGTTCAGTTGACTCAAAGGTGAATACACCCAGGTGTCACTGTATACCAGACCTATGGAACTATATACCCTCAGTTTAACTTCTGCTTGGTCCATCCAGGTTTTCCAGCTCTGGGATAGGGCTGGAGGAAAGCTGGGATGTGGCCTCAAATGATGAAGCATTTTAGGAGCCCTCTGAGGAGAACACACATTGCATTTGTATGAGTTGTATCTGGGCTGGAGATGGTACCTTTATGTGAGCTTCTGAGAACAAACCAGACACCAAAGCATGCAGATTTTGTTATAGGCAGTTCTGGATGCAATATGTCATCTCTGCTGACCAGTGGGTACTAACATCTCATGTTCTCCAGCTCTTATACACTCCCATTTTTCATTAAGGGGGGTGGGGACCAGGTAGAATGGAGTTTCTTTAAGCCTAGGGGCACCACAAGTCCCCAGGATACCAAGAAAGCCATAAATTTGTGTAATATCCCCTCTGACAGCTTCTTCTGTTTTTAAGAGATGTAGCCTTTAATATTGCACCATCGGGTGGAACATCTTTTTTTAAAATCTACTCACATGCACACATGCACAAAGGATAAAATACAAGTGGGGGAAAAGAAATCACAAAAAGGACTCTATTTATCAAAAAAACAATGGCTCAGTAGTGGCAGTGAAATAGAGATATTGTTACTTAGTGATAATAAGGGAAAAAAACCATTGTCAAAATGATAAGGCCATTTCTGTTGTCTCCCCAAGTGATAATATCTCTGCTACCACTAGTGCCTGAGTATTGTTAGGATATTTCATGGCAAGTGTTAGACAGAATAAGTTATTCACTGAGCCCACAGCAAACTCCAAAGCCTCCAACTTCACCTCCCCCCATATCCCTGTTCACACAACAGCATCTTCTTTAATACCTTTGCAGCAGTGGTTTCTATTCCCCATGGCTTTTCATCTGCTTCTGTTTAAATATAACACTGCTACCAAGCTGGTTGACAAGGTACCTTTCACTGATAAGTAGCCCAACTTTCTCTTGCGATAGGTCTTCAGAAAGCCAGACTATCACATCTCAAAAATGTAGGAAATGCTGGTAAAAGCGCCAGTGAAATGAGTTAGGGTAAAGAAAAAAAATAAGGAAAAAAAAAGTAATAACATTGTAACAGGAATACAGAGAGCAGCTGAAGATCTCTGGCAGATGTCCTGATGTTCTTGCAGAGTCCAGAGATAAAATTTACCTGTCCACTCAGGAGCAGAGGTTGTCCTCTTTTAGGGCTTTGACACAAAGGTGCCTTCAGTGGAGCTTCCATTCTCTCATTGCAGCGGGAAAAGAGCCAGCCAAGAGACAGCTCCAGCCCCACAGGAGCTCCAAGCCCACAACAGTTCCAACCCCACAGCAGCTCCAGCCCCATGGCAGCTCCAGCCCCATGGCAGCTCCAGCCCCACAGCAGTTCCAGCCCCACAGCAGCTCCAGCCCCACAGGGTCTCCAGCCCCATGGCAGCTCCAGGCCCATCCCCAGCCCCACAGGAGGAGCTCCAGCCCCACACCAGCTCCAGCTCCATGGCAGCTCCTGCCCCACAGGAGGAGCTCCAGCCCCACACCAGCTCCAGCCCCACACCAGCTCCAGGCCCATCCCCAGCCCCACAGGAGGAGCTCCAGCCCCACACCAGCTCCAGGCCCATCCCCAGCCCCACAGGAGGAGCTCCAGCCCCACACCAGCTCCAGCTCCATGGCAGCTCCTGCCCCACAGGAGGAGCTCCAGCCCCACACCAGCTCCAGCCCCACACCAGCTCCAGGCCCATCCCCAGCCCCACAGGAGGAGCTCCAGCCCCAGGGCAGCTCCAGCGGCTCCTGTCCCAAGCAGCAGCGGGACAGCAGGGCGAAGCTGGGTACTGCCCAGCCAGTCACAACCTCCCTGCAGCAGTAAACAGAAAGGGAGTGAAGAGAGGGAGAAAGTCTCATGCGGAGGACAAATATTCTTCTTTTGTTGAATATAATTTCCTTTTCCATATATATCATCAACATCACCACCAGCTGATGGAAACCACAGGGTCCCTGTTGCCCCCAGCACTGGTTCTGTAGACACTTTTTTATCTTGCAGACCATCAAGCAAAAGAAACGGGTTGGCAGGACAGTGCAAGGAAGATTTAAACCACCACAGAGGAGCCCCTCTGAGCAGAGGTTGTGTGCTGCCCACACCAGCCTTGAGAAACTCTGCAGGTCTAGGAGTCACTGCTTGGAAAACCAGGCTTTCCAGCAGCTCGTGCAGGAGGGAGAGCAAGCAAACCTAGCCAGGAAAAATATCCAGGCTAATAAATCTAAAAGCAGCCTCATCCCCTCCAGGGAACAAGGATCATGATTTTGTACTGGGTCACACATCAATGTCCACACTGTTTGGGGCCAGAAGCCTGTTTTGTGCCCCTGTTCTGGGATCCAGCATTCTGTCTTAGAAGGAATGGGACAGGGAAAATAGTGTCCGGAGACACACAGTCCCTTGTTTCATAAGCCATTCCTAAAGTCTGGGATGGCACAGTGTCCTGGAGACTCCCTTCCAATTCTGGAAGCTCTGTTTTCCAGAATTGTCCTGGCCACTGAAGACAGGGTATTATGTCTCATTTTTAAGCAGACCTTACAGCCAGTCATTAATGAAAAATACAAATCTTGGCAGAGAAAATTCCTCAAATTATAAACTTTTGTTGCTCAATATTTAGTAATTCACGGGGAAAAAAAATAAAACCACCAGCAACAGAAAACTCACAAAAAAAGCAGCAACTCAAACCACAGAGCCATCTTCCTCACTTTTCTCTACCTTGGTTGAACATAGGGAAACTGAGTTCCTGGCACACTTTTGTGAGCCTCACTTTAAAAAGTCTTTGTCAAAGCTGGATCTTTGCCCTGTCCTCTGCAAAAACATGAGCAGCCCCAGGCAAGTAAAATGCAGATTGTGGGTGGATGGGCAGCGTGCAGCCAGCTCTGGGGCTGGGACATGGCAGTTCATCACCCACACAGCACACAGGGCTCCAGAGTGAGCACTGTGCCTGCCCACCTGGGCAGAGCCATGACAAATGTTTACAAATTATCTTTGCAAATGCCTTCACCTCCTTCTTCGGAGACAGCTAGTGACGCTTTCAAAAATAAATGAATAAACAAAAATATCAGAATCCTGCAAGCTCCCCATGGAAGTTGGCATGGGAAGCTTCAGCAGCAAAGGCTGTGGAGGAAACAGCCTGGAGAAGGTTTGGGTTTTTTTTTCCTTTTTTTTTTTTTTTAATAAATATTTGAGGCACAGCATGGGAGTTGAGCAGCAGTGTGTAAGTATATCAAACATAGAGAATCCCCAGATTATCTGCTCTGAAGGTATTAGCTCACTGCAGAAAACAGCCATCTTGAACCCTTGGAATTAGGAAGGGTGCAAAAATATGGAAGAGTATTAAATAAGGTGTGAAATGACATCAGGAATAAAACAATCCCTAACAAGCCATCTGAATAAACAGGATGAGAAAAATCAGCATTGTTGCTGCTGCTGGCTCCCTTCTCCAGACATTCTCTCTACCCCTCTTCTGCACCCTTACCTGCTTTTGAAATCAAGATGGCAGAGTGCTGTGCAGCTAATCAGGATGGGGGGGCAGCTGCTCTCTTCAAACAATTCCTGAAATGCCTCTTTCAAATCATCCATCTCCTCTTTGTCTCCAGTTTACATCTTCCCAAGGCCTTTAAAAACCAAGCTGTAACGTGGAGCTTAACAGTTGGCAAACACAGGTTTAAAGTGAGCTTGTACATTTGCAGATTGATCCCAGAATGATCAAAGATAAATAATCTCCCCAGTGCTCCTTTGTAAAAACTAATGAAACCTGGGGGGGAGAGGGAGGGAGACAGTGCAAAGCAGGGTTCTGGTTTCCTGAATTTTTTGATCACTTGATTGCAATTACTGAAAGAACTTTTCCCACCCATCCCCCTCTTCCTGGCATCCTCATTCCCCTCATCTCCAGTAAATATATTTAGGTAATTAGACCCACTGAATATAACCTGTTGATAACAGCTCTCCATTAGTGCAGCACCCTCTGGTTTGCTGTCTGTGCCCACCCTTCACGCTCTTCATGGGCAAGTGCACACTGGGCCCTGAGTGTGGGTGACATCAAGGAATGGAAAAGGTCCTTGGAAGGTTCATTTCCCTCCCTGGAAAGCTCCTGTTCCATCTGAGCCTTCCTTTCAGGAGTGAGCTCTGCTACAGCTCAGGCACTGGCAAAGCCTGGAACTCTGCTCCTCCCAGACTGGAAAGGGGAAAACTCCTGACCCAGCCTTTCCTCCCATTTGTCATTCCTGGGCATCTTGATGGATCTTGGAGCAGGCTGATACTGTTTTCACAGAAATCTCTGATTTGGCACAATCCCTGAAAATTAAATAAAACTACAAACTTAATGGTGCTATTAATGCCATCCCTGGGAGGAATAAAATGTCTAAAGAGAACCTTTGGTTAGCTTTTTAGCCTGCAGCCCTTCCTGACATCTTTGGGTTACCTATCCTGCTCACACGGTGCTATAATGAGCATCCTTTCCAGACCAGCCATGAGGGGCACTGAAGGATATCTCCTGAAAGTTCATGCTACTCTCTTAGCTTTGCTAATTCATTTAAGCAGAAGGCAGACAGAAATATTGCTTGGAGAACAACAACAGAAGATTACAAATCCCTGAGTTTAAAGCCTTTCCTTTCCAAACTTCTAACGATTTTTCAGTGTTCATAGGCTGTGCTTAGGCAGATTCTGTGTCCACAGATTTAATGTTTCATACACTGAAAAGCTTTAGTTCTGCCTTTCACATGGGGAAGAGACTCAAAAGGAAACAGAGCCCTTTTAATTGGCCACGGGGTCTGTTCCATGAACATCTGAACCGACACCAGGACCAAATACAGGTAACAGCACAGCATGCTCATTGTCCCTGCTGGCTGCTCCCAACTCCTGCAAAAAAATTGCAATGCTTGCACTTGCAGAGCTGGGCCCAGTCTGAGCTTCACGCATGAGCTACTGCCACATTCAAATGGTAAAATAAAGAATTCATAATGGTACCTCTCCCACCTAAGAAGAAGCAGAAGTGACCTGAAGACTTTGATCCTGTAGTCTCTGACAGCTGTTTAGACTCTACAAATATCCCTGGCACTTTGGTCTCTGCTAGATTTGATAGACTTTATCCAAACTTCAGAAATATCTCTGAATATTGATAGGGAGGTTTTAGTGGAAGCATTCAGCTAAAAACAAGCCAGCAGAAGTGAGGGAAAGAAGGGAAAGAAAACATTAGAAAGGGTCATGGCTGGATTTGCTGAACAAATGAGCTCTCTGGTGACTATGAGATCTCATCATACTCCTCTCAATTTTGTTGTAGGAAGCAGTATAAGACAATGAGTGACCTTCAAATACAGTGTGGAAATATGCAGGCTGACTCTCAACAAGAAAACCCTCCTAAAAGGGTATAATCAGATTTCCCTACAGGAGATCTTTTTCTATGCTGCTCTTTAATCTCTCCTACCATATAGCTGTGTGTACTTTTAAAATAGATCGATCATGCATTTAGGAAAAGGAAAAGAAAAGGAAAAGGGAGGCTGTGTGAGGAGTTTTGTGCCTATAACATCAGCTGGAGTGGAGCAGGGTGTTGATCAGAGGCAGGCACAGCTGGCCTATCTATTCCTCCAGCTGTGTGGTACAGGCAAGGCAGGTATGGATATCCAGGCAGGCAACACCTGCAGATCCAGCTGTGAACATCCCAGCAGCTGCCTGCAGCCAGCGCTGCCCATCCCACTGATGCTGTGCTTGCTGTGGCCGCACATGGAGGCCACGGGGACTGGAGGCTGCTCAGGAAGGAGGGATGAGGGAATCCCCCTTCCCAAAGCTTTTGCTTCAAAACCAACAGGGCAAGTGGGACACTGGGAAAGTGGGAATCAGCCCTAGTTTGGAGGGAGAGGCTGCACCCTCAGAATGCAAAGGTGATTTATAAGAAACTGCTCAGCCAGTTCCCATTCACTTCAGATAGGATTTGACTACTAAGTTTTAAAATGGTTTCAGACCTTCAAGTCAGAGCAGGGGACTCATCCCCACTAAAGAGATATGCAGAAGATTTTTGAAGCTAAATTTACAAAAGGCCAAAATCATCTGAGAGAGGTCATTTTTCTCCAGGGTTAAGAATGACTAACCCTTTAAAGCAGTTATAACATCAGGTCCTAACCCTGAGTTCCTTTCCCTCATCATGAAGTCTTTTACCTGTGTCTCTTAGGGTTTGGCTTTCACCCTGATTTTATAAGCAAGGAAGAGTGTGAGCTGGGTCTCTGTCAGACCTGTGTCACCCACTGCATTCACCCTGACATAAAGACAAAGCCTGAACAATTAAAAATTAAATCCCAGGCTAGTCAGTGCAGGATCAGACACAGATACAATCTAACTTTACTCTCTATGGTTTACTTTTTTTTTTCCTTGTCTTTCTTTCTGCAAACAGGTCCCTGGGCTTTTTGATTTATACTTTACCATCTGAAATGCATAAAAGATGTGGCGCTTTTGCTCCTCCATGAATCTTCCACAATTTTGTTCAAAATTTTACTGAAGATGACATGACAAATTACTGCCCGAGTCAATTTGTGCTGGAGGAGGGCATCATTAAAAAACAGAACACTTGTGACACAAAAAAAAGAGTAAAGGGAGGGTGGGGGGAAACAATGAGCTCACGACCTCTTTGAATATATCACACTCCAAAGGCAGTGCTACCAGGATGAGACTGGCAGACTAATTACCCACACAGCAGATTGGCTGATTTAGGGGAAAGGGAGAACTCAAAAGCTCATTTGACCCATTCAGTAGGACTGCACTATCTCTTGTTATCAATTCTGGGGAGAGCAGAGGAGCAGAAAGAGGTAGGGTAGTTCCCAGCCTCGCTCAGAGCTGAGCCTCTACAGCCATCCCATGTCCCATTGCTGTAACTGTGCCCTGCTCCCCTCCTCTGGCAGCCCCTTCTTGATTGCTCACCTGACTCTAACCCCAGACTTCATGGGCAGATAAGAAACCATTTGGTTATGGCAGGTACTTCACTGTTTGCTCTGCACAAAGAATATTTTGTCTGTGGTGCAGCTCAGAACAGTCAAGTAACAACAGGTAATTTGATATAAAGAGCAAAATAAATGTATAACATGCTCATTTTATTGTCCCAATGAAAAGCACCGTGGTATGCAGTATTATTATGAGCCATGTTGCCACGTGTTCCTTCTCACACCTCTTTCAAAGGTGCTGGAAGGAGAGCTTGTTTCTGTAGTGAATAGTGTCCCTGGTGTTTTCTTCTGTATCTTGTTTCAACACTTTTTGCAGACAGAAAACTTGTATCCCTGTTGCAGTCCTGAGGACATTTTTCTTTAGTAAACAGCGATTTTCACTGCAAATGCCAAGGTATCAGCTGGGATCAAATTCTGAAATGCTTGTGAAAATATCTGATTTCACACATGGCTGCTAGCAAAGTAAATATTAGCTAGGTTACCCACAGTTCTGGGCAGCACTTGGATCTGGTGTGTTTGGTCTCTATTAGTCCTACAGGAATTTTACCCTATTTATTTTCTTTACTAGATCCATTGCCATTCTGAAGTGCCTGATGTCATGTTAATTTAGTGTTTCAATTTCTCACCTAGAACAGAATCATTTCAGGAGAGACTTTGTAATTTACTTTTCACTTCCTAAGAAAATCTGTCGCAAATGGTGGTTTTGCACACAGATTAGAGCAATTAGAAGATCCAGAGTATTATTTCTGTTTGCACTTGGCTTACTGGGAGAAGAAAATGCAAAAGAACACATAGGGTTTAGCACAAGGAAAATCCAGTGATCTTTTAAAATCACTGCACTAGGCTTAACAGATGCACCCTGCCTAGATGCACCTGGAGTGCTCCTGAATTTACAATACACAGAATGTCTGGCTTAAAAAGTCTATTTTAGTTACAGAGACTGCAGGACACAGCTGCTGTGCTAGCAAACATACCAAATGCAACTTAATGGGCATGGTCTGCTATGCACCCAACCTGTGTCCAGGTAAAAGCCAGCTTGGCTCACAGCCAGATCTCCTCCAAGGGTGTTAAATTGCAGCATTTACCCAGCAGCTGCTTCCACTGAGGCTCCCTGTGGAAGGCCCTGCAAGGGGTGTAGCATCCTAAGCCCACCTGGAATTCCCCTGATCTAAAGGAATTCCCATTAACTTCCTCCAAATTAGAAGCACACTGCTAATTTTCAGGGGATTTCAGTTGGAAAGGGCTTTCTGAGGTATTGAGTCCCAGACCTCTGTTACTGCCAACACCACGTCATTCAGCTCCACTTCATCCACACTGTCCCTTCTGAAGAGGAGGTGGTGACATAACATGGTGGATTTAATGATGAGAACATCTTAATTGACATCCCAAATTTACCTGTAGGGGACTTGGTACCCTTTTTCCTATCTGAAAGACATTTCTAGCACCTGCATATTCCTTTACTCCAGTCTGTTGTGGATCTCCACTCTGGTATTGATCTCTCAGACCTCTTTTAGCCCTCCTGCAAGAAAAGAGCAGCCCAGTAAACAGAGTGTAATGGGAAGTCTGGGACTGATAGGGAGAGATTTTATCCTACTTTCTCTCACAGCTGGGGAGAGAGGCCCTGGGGAGGGAGGTGCTGGCTGGAGAAGACAGCCTTCCCAGAGAAGCTGAGCAAGCATGGATGTCAGATCACCCTGGCTCTCCAGTGGCTGCTGCTCCAAGGAGGATGTTTTGGATGCTGGGAAGAGTTCTGCACCTCAAGGCAGTGCCAGGGCATGCCTGGACAGCAGCTGAGAGAGGCATCAACTAAACTGGTCCCAGTCTAAGTGGGAGCCACCCATGCTACTGCAAATCACTGTCGGCAAAAGCCAAGTGCAGATGCACGAGTCCAAACAGCTGCAGGAAACAGCAGCAGTCAAAGAGCTGCACAGGGCAGCAGAGCCCACAGAGAAGGCATAAATAAGGTCCTCTTGAAACCTGGCCCAAGATGAACTTCTGGATGGAACTTGGGTTAGAGCACTGTCCCCCCTACATTTGCATCTAACAGCTGCTCTCCACACATGCCTTCACTTGACTTGGTCCTTCCCCTCCCCAGTTCCCACCTTTCTCCATTTTTAATTGTCTCACAGCTGAACACAGCATGCTCCATGCCCTCCCCCTCCATTATTCCAAACACCCCCTTTCTCTTGTATTCCTTTTTTTTCTATGAGCAGCAGTTGAGGACACAGATTGTCTGAAAACTGTGATGCCGTATAAACAATACCATAAATAGATTTCAAAAGACCCAACAGGAGCCTGGTACCCCTGAAAGATCAAAACAACTTTTCTCACTTCTTCACACAGGAAAAAAGAAGCCACCTGCTCTCACATGCCTGAAGCAGTCACTGCCTGATAGGGCTCTTTGCAATGACCTCCCCATTCCCTTGCTCCAAAGCTTCCCTTCAAGCCCTTGAGACCTGTGCCATGTCCATATCTTCTCTGCTACCTGGTGATGGACAGCCCTGCCCTCAGCATCCTGGATGGGCATTCACTTCCCTTCCCTGCTGTGTCACTGGAGGGGGATGGAATTTTCCAGAGTTGCTTTGTTTTACTGGAGGTAACACTCCCCATCTTCCAAACTCCTCCCAGCTTGGTTTATCTATTCTACACACATGCTGCTCTCTAATAACAGTAGTGCAAGCCCAGGAGCAGATTTTGTCAACTTTCAGGAGGTAGCTGATAAATTAGATTGGATGTTCAGTCCCATCATGGAGCAGCAGACCTGCAGGACCCTGGGCACATAGGCACAATCCTCATTTAACCCTGAGACTTTTTATACCTTCCTCCTTATTACTGTGTAGCAATTCCTAAGCAGAGTAAGCTGTCCTGAGAAAATGGCCAAAAACCAGGTGTTTGGGAGTTCTGGTTACCCTGAACCTGGCTGAACTCAGAGTTTCCCTTTCCAGTGCCCATTTTCACACATGTGGAAACAGGGCTTCAAGAAAGGACAGACTTTTCAAGGCTTCTCTTAATACAAGAGACGCTTAACAAGTCACCCATTCTTTTCACCTTTAGGTCCTCTCCTGAAAGGAGACATGAATTAAAAAGTGTCTGGGGGAAAAGGCTGTCCAGGAAGGCTCCTTTTCCTTAGGTTTATACCTGGAGCATCTAAAGAAACTCAACAGAGCTGGGACCCAGCCAGCCTGCCAGGAAAGAAAAGCACTTGGCAAACACCACTGCACAGTCCAGATGATCCCACATGCCTGGGCTCAAATTCATGCCCTGCTCCAAAAGTTCAAGGCTATTGAGATCAGAAGTTTTGATTGACCTCATTATAAACAAAGGGACCATCTGCAAAAGCTCAGATCTGGTTCCAAGCTTCTTCCAAGTCCAGGTTCAGGATTTTGATTTGAGCCTCTGCCTAACTCACTCAAACTCTGCCATGGCACAATGAAAGCATGGTGCGAGATACCAAGAATCCTTTCTTGGATCCAAGCTGAGCTCAGCTCCCACTCTAAATCACTAATTTTGGCCTGGCTTTCAGGTGTGCCCACCATCCTATGGCTCCCCTGCACACCACAGCCTCTCCCTCCTTGCCTATCTTCCACCTCCCTGCCACACTAAGGAGCCTCTCTGAATGCCTATTAATAGAGTATATAAACCTGGAAAACAGTCAGTAGTGATGCATACACAAACTGTCTCTACTTGCAAAGGTATGTGGCAAGGGATCCCTTCCAAAGCAAATGTGGAAGATCAACAGATTCAGCACACTCCCAGATTCCCTGTTGGTCTCACAGAGGCAAAACATTTCATAAACAGTGAGCAGCTGTGACAAGAGACCTTTTCTCTTTCCTTTATTCCTGAAAAAAGAATTGCATCTTTGAGATCCCATTGACAGCCATTCTCCCTTAACAATCTGCTTGACTCAACACAGGCCGTGCTCTTGAGACTTGTTAAGGGAGGGGTGGGAAAGACATCTCCACACTGTTCTCTTCTTTCCTCCTTTCTTTAATCAAAGAAAGAAAACGGGGGGGAAAAAAGGAAAAAAAAAAAAAAAAAAGCAAGGAGGAGGAGGAGGGGAACCAATAGCCCCCTCCTCCCCACTCCTTGGCTTTCTCCCCTATCTTCCTGGCTGTCAGATGCTCTGACATTCCTTGCACGTAAGTGTTTTGCTTCAAAAGTTAGAAGAGAGGGAGAAAGAGAAACTGCATTGCACAGTCCCTGTTGATAAGGTTCAAAGCAGAGATGCCTCAGAAGCACATGTGGTCTCTCCCTCTCTCCCTGTTACAAGAGAAAAAAGAAGAGCTAAATTCCATGGCAGACTTTGCTTCCTCCTGCTGCTGTTATCTTGCCTTGCACACAGACTGGAGGTAGGGGAAAAGATAGAAAATGTCCTGTTTACCTTGCAATTTCTCTCCACCCCCAACCCCCTTTGAAATGTCATCTCTAAGCTGCTTTTTCAGTCCAAATTTTTAATGGCATTTATAAAATGAAAGAAAATCTTGGACATGTTTATCTACCAAGCTGTTCCCCCCCAACCTCCTTGCATTGTTTTACAATTTTCCAGAAGTTAGGATAAGCCCAGCTGAGGTTAGTCAAGGAAAAATCCTGCCAAAAATCTTCCATACTGTTATTATTTCCCCAACTTTGTCATTATCTGACTTTCCCCTTCCTCTACCCGTTGATAAATCCCTCTCATTTTCCCCCTGCTTAGCAGTGGAGTAGAAAGGAAACACTACAAAGTTACCACCACACCACTCACTTGGGGAATCCAGCCAAGAGTGCTCTGGCCCAGCAGAATCATCACAGCCATCTGTCTGTTTGTTGTGCTGGAGGAGAAACAAGCACATGCATTTACTAAAAAGAAAGAAACCCAAAAGCCATGAAAGTCAGAAACTGGCCACCAGGATCAGCAATCACAGAGAATATTAAGATAGAGTTTCAGTCACTCTACTGGGATTTCAGATGAGCCTGGTGAACTAAAAACCCTCCCCTTATTGCCTTCAAAGGGGAATTAAAATAGCTAAGAGCTTGGAAGAGGGAAGCCAGTAAAAGTTAAAGAGCTCATCAGGCTGCCCTCTCACTTCCCATCTGTCTAATAGGAGCATCAATCTGCTCAAGGTGGAAGATCCCCCTCAAGGGCACCTTAGGACAGCCCCAGCTGCCACGTGGGGTTAATTTATGCTCTCTGGTTGAGGTGGGTTGGGTGTTGGGTGGGATGCTCTCAGGTGTTGGGTGGGTACCTTGGGATCTACAGGCGAACTCCATCAGCTCCTGCCTCTGTCTGGAGCCTCCTCCCTCACAGCTGAGGTATGTACAGAGTTTAGACCTGGTCTTTAGAACCTTGATCAAGAAAAGCCCAGCCTGAACTTCCTTCTACCTTCCTAAGTAGGAATAAGTCTTTGGCTGTCTCATCCCACTCTGACTGATGAAGGCAAAGGTTTCATCTCTCTTGGAGCTGCTCCTCAGGAGAAGACCTCTAAGTGTGCATCCTGCATGAGTTCCTGCATGCTCTGAGCTGGGTTACCTCTGCACCCATCCGAGAAGAGGTGGCTGGAGGTAAGAATGGTGCCTGGAAAAGGCTGGACATGAGGGGACAAGAAGGCATTTATCTCTGCAGTCAGTATCAGTGTATTTATCTTTCTCTCCTGTTGTTGCATCAACTGCCTGAGATGAGTTAGCAACTCAGCAGCAGCATTTGAGGAGCACGCAAAATGGTTTTGTCAAAAAATGAATGATAAGAAAAGCCTTTGGTATTATCAGTGTTTGCTAGGGAAAGCTGGCATGGGAGGAAAAAAACCCTGTCTTACCCCAGGATGTTAACTACATCCAGATTGTCACTAAGTTAACAATTTATACCAGACATTAAAAACTCTCTTTCCTATACAGCGAGGAATTCAGGCTATACATGGAGAATATTTCCATGCACAGCCATGCAGTCACTCCAGGAGGGCACTGGAGGCTGCAGGCTGTTTTTAGCCTGTTGCAGAGCAAGGGAGGGAGTATTTTTTACTGAAAGTAATAAAATAGTCTCTGTTACTGGTAGCTGGATTTGGTGTCAGAACAGTGTAAAACTCTTGTCTTCTTTCCTGGGTGTTTTCCTGCCAAATGAGAAGAAACTTGGAAAACTCTGGAAAGTGAAGACACTGTCCAGATTCTACTTGATCTGAATGTCCAAAGACAGAAGAGCTGTACTCATTTAAAAGATAAGGGGTGTTGATGCTATTGAGCTCTCTTCATCCTTTTGATGAAGAGTGTCACATGTGCTGGTTGACATTTGATGGTTCTCTATCCCAGACTGTCCTGGAGATGCTGCTGAGGGATGACTTCACATTGAAAGCAGCTTCATAATTCTTCATGGAAAATCTCTGCAGGGGAAAGCACTGATTACTCTTCCCAACTGGCCAACTGAAGCTTCATGAGGATAACTGTCGCCTATCCATGACTATACATTTGTCCAGCTTGGCTGGGAAGATTTATCTGACATCTGAACTACAAATTTGTAGTCTGAGGATCAATATGCATAGTTGAGACCTTTAAAAACAGCCCAGGAGTGAGACAGGAGAGCTGAGTGCTCTGGGGTTTCTTTGTTGCCCCGGCCCTGTGAACAGTCCTTACTGTGGGTGAACATTTCACTGCACCTGGTTCAGTCCCTGTGCCAGAAAGCATCCTGTTTACTTCATCATCTTGTCTTCCCCATCACACGCAGCACACCTTGTTTCCCAGTTCACAATCATGCGTCAGTGCCAAGGAATTTCTCTGTAAATTACAGTCATCAAGAGGCAGAGTGCATAAGTTGTTTGCCCATGAAGGTAAGAACAGTGGGAAAAGGGACTGGTCTGTGTGAGGGATGGCTCTGTGCAGCCTGTGGTGACAATTCTGCATTGCAGTGAGGACATTTCACAGCCAGAGGAGCAATACTCCAAAGCAGCAGGACCCTTGCTTGGAAAGTGAGTCTGAAATAATTTCATAGTTATCTCCATCCCTTTGCAGTTCACAGGCACAAGAGTGCAGATGCAAACTTCAGCCTGGTAATGGAGCAGTTTGGGAACACCTATATAAGCTGCAATTCAGGACCTAGTTCCCCAGGTGTGCATTTCAGACTCTGTTGCCATAAAAGAATCATTTGGGCCAGAAAACAACGTACTGCAAAATAATAAAAGCAGGAGACTTGGACTTTATAATCTGTTCTGAAGAATGTAAGTTCACTTACCACACAGTGGAGCAGCAATAAACTTCCCAGTAGGCAAGAGCAAACCCATGCTGGTTACCACTGTATATCACAGCTAGCCTCACCTAGCCTGTCTCGCCTCGGGGCATGAGATCAGCTTGTTCTGCAAGTCACCTGCACTTGAGGCAAAAAACTAAACTTCCTGCCCATAACATCTGAAGCAGACATTTCAAAGTTCAACATTTAGTCTGTTTTCAATTTTTCCCTCAAATACCAGAAGTGATTGCACCACATTATGGACTAATCGCCTGTCAAATTTAATTTCTTAAGATGAGGTAGCTTTAGAGCCAAATGAATGAAAAGGAAAAAATACCCTGTCCAAACCCACTAAAATGTTATTTTTATGCTTGTATAGTTACCTGAAAATTGGAGCTTTTCTTTAATCTTTTGGTTTAACTATATGGCAAACACATTGCTGTCAGTCTAGAGCATTATATGCAGAATTTGATCTTCCAGTAGGTCTTCCTATTTAAACTGTAATGAAATGAATTTCATTAAAGTGGCACAAGATCCAGCAAGGGGCAGAGTCCTTTTTTGTACTTATTACGGAAGATCAAACACACACCCTAATTTTCTCCTAGAAGTGTCTGCACTACCTGTTGGGACAAGGCTTCTCACTTCATCTGCGTTGTGGCCCATCTGAAGGTCTCAGAGACATAAAGGTTTATTAGTGCTCTTCATTTATAGGAAGGGGCCTCACCTCACCAGCACACATGTGCTGTCCACCATAGGATGATAACCACTGCCGGCACAGAGAAAACTGGGCCCTGCGTGTGGATTTTGATGCAAACCTAAACCCAGGCTCTCCTCCCACACCCTACTTAAAGGAGGATAAATCTCAAATTTTGACAGGAGGTTATGGTCTGATGCAAATTCACACACATGGGGAAAAAAATCTCAGAGAAGCCTCAGTGTGCAGACCTTTGGTGGGAATACCTTGTAGCTCGGCTGCTAAAATAGCAAAAGTTTGGGTTTGAGCAGATCTTAGTGCCTTGACCCTGAGACTGTGAGAGGGAGGACAAGGAGGGGGGAAAGGATAGGAAAGGATAGTAGAGGATAGTAGAGGATAGTAGAGCCATTGAGGATCTGGGTGGCAGAAAAAGAGCCTAAAACCATCCAAGGAAGCTGATAGAAACAGGGTAGCAGTAACAGCTGAGGCTCCCGGTGAAGATGATAACCCTACTGCTGTCAATAGCTAGGACATGACACCTGTGGAGGCAATATAAACTTTTCAACTCTCCCAATTAGCCAGGTAGGCTGTGTGGTTTTTGTTTGTTTTTTTTTTTTTTAATTTTTTCTCTGTTTTTGGGAGCTGCTTAAGAAAACACAAAGCTAGAAAATTACTTGAGTGGAAACATCACTATCAAAAAGAAAGTTACTTTGGACAAATGCCAAAAAGAGAGGCAAACAAAAATTAAGACTGTCTATGAACCAGTAGAAAACCTTTTGAAGTAACTATAATCATTCTTGATGTATTATCAGAGAGACCAAGTCCAGCTCTGATCTGCTAGTGTTTTTCATCTGCAGTTTCCAGCATGCTTTATAGCCTGCCTCTGCCTCCTTTCTTATAGGAAAGTGGAAGAGAAATTTGTTATGGCTGAGTGCCTCGGGTCACACAGCCAGCCAGTGACTGGCAGAGATACCAAGCCTGCTGCCTCCCAGAAGCAGTCTCATTTATTGATTTTCCTCATGTGGGTGTAGACTGTTGCTAATGAGAAGAAAGAGCGGTGAACAAAAATGATTCCCAGCTCCTACCACCTACCAGAAATAGCCAACCAATTTTGTCAATGGCTGATTTTCCCCAAAGTCTCTCTCATTTCCACCTTGCAAACCCTAGTTGGCTCAATCCTCTCTCCTCACCAGTGATTTCACTGCCCTACATTGTGAGGAGGATAATATCAGCCCTTTCTCTATCTAGAGGTTGAAATATTTATTGGGTAACAGGGTGTTTCTGAAATGATAAGAAAACTTGTAAAATACATAGTTATTTGTGGAAACTATCATCAGTAAACAAGTTACCAGCCAAGAGTTTCCAATTTCTAGTTGAGCCATGTCGAAAGAAAAACATGGCCTGAAAGAAAGGCTTGAGGAAATTTTACCAAACTTCTTCAAACTTTTTAAGCGATAACACAGTGGTTTCACAGCACATACATAAACCCATGCCCAGTGAGATAAAAGTTTTGTTCTCATGTTGGCATACCAGAGCAAATGGCTGGGAATTCTTCTGAAGTCTCTTGGTAAACTCACACTTTTGCTTGGTTCAGGTTGGTTTTGTGTGCAGTTCATCCACACAGGGCAGCTGAAGGAGGGGAGCATTTCTGGCCCCTCCTCCAATGCACTGGAAACTCCCTTCTCAGAGCCTCCAAAGAGGCTTTAAAAGTGGCTGAAGTGGGTTTGGCAGTTGGCCCTGGTAAAGGGGAGAATGGTGCCCATTCATTTCCGTGCTCATTCAGGTCTCCACCTTTGTGGGCAGTATAGTTTTCACGTGGATGGATTGGTGCTGGTGCCTGGGGCTTTGAGCAGCTTAGTGGCAGGATTTGAGAGGGAAGGGTTGCAATAGGAAGGGCAGTGAGTGATGGTGAAATGTGGCGTGTCCACAAATAAATGTGACCATTTCCCTCCCCCTGCTCTCTGCCTTTTCTATTTCAATACACACAAGCACTGATGTTAATAGAGCTGACTTCAGAGAGGCAGCAATCACTGCAAGCATGAACGTCTGGGTATTAGCCTGGAAATAAGATGAACAAATAGCCTTGGGAAACTGCTTGCCTGCTATCTCTCCAACCACAGCCCCTTGTTTCTCTAGGGAATTGGTGCTCCTCCCACAGATTGGTTACACCACTGAACCTGTTTTCCCTATCTGTCCCATGTCCATCCCAGTCTCTGTGGTTCTGCAGTGCTCTTCGGGGGCCTGATGTCCAGGGCAGACCTCAGACACATCCTGAATCCCCATCCAGAGCCAACCTGGTGCTTCCCTCATCCCTGCACCACACTGTTCTGAAGAAGGAAACCAGGGCCACAGGCTGTGCAGGAGCCACAGTTCCCTCTGTAGGTCTCCAGGTGGACAGTCAGGTCTCACTGTAGGAGATACCTGTCCCTCCTGATGTGAACACATCCAGAGCCTGGTTCCTCTTGGCTGGGTGCCTCTGCAGGCTTCCAGCCAAACACTGGGAAACATGAGATAATGAGCACTTGGGTGAAATTTGTGCTGGCTGCGTCCAGCCCATTTAATGTGTCCTCAGAAACTCTACTTTTTCAGAAGAGAAGCAGAAAACAAGGGATGGTTCTCCATTGTTCTGCACTTTACTGGCAATGGAAATGGAAAATATTCTCATCCAAGCCAAGAGCTGCTCAATACTTTTGGGGATAGGGAGGTGTAAAAGTTGTCTGCCAGCTGCCTTATCCCTTCTTCCTGCTTTTTAGTCCAAGGATGGGATTTATTGTGCAGCCAACAACTGGATGCCTCACCTGCATCTGCTCTCAGCCATGCAGTGCAGTCCTCTCCTCTGCACAGCCCTGACTCTCCCATGAGCTGCCTTGGGGAGCTAAACAAGCAGAGTTATTCACTTCTGCAGGGTTGCCTCTATTGCACTGTGCTGGGAAGTTTCTCCCATAAATCAATAGGCTGCAGGAGGTCTCTGATCTGCGTGTGTGTGATAAGAAGTGGTCAGCACAGAAGCACTGCCCATCCTGCTCCTGTCTACAGCTCCTCTGAGAGGTCCATCCTACTGAAGTGGCTGAGAGTCATGTTGGAAGGCAGAAAGTAGAACAGCCTTTCAGCCAGTGGCTTAAAAGTTTTCAGGCTTTCAAGTATACAATCATTAATGCTGGAAAAGGCCTCCAGGGTCATTGAGCCCAACTTTTGACCAAGTATTCTGGTAATGGAAATACCGGCAATCAGACAGCAGGAAGTGCTCTGGAGAAATCAAAACTTGGAGGGTGGATCAATGGCAACAGCTCCCATCTTCAACAAGGATAAATCCTCTGAACCAGCTTATTCACCTGTGCAGGAAAGCTGGTTCTCAAAAGGCTGGTGTAAAATGATAGGGAGGGTGGGGATGCTCTTTGTATGAACCTAAGCATCCTTCTTGAGAGTAACAGAAACACCCATTAGCTTCAAAGCCTGGGTTGTTTCTGTCTTCCTTTGAGAGAAGAGCGCCCCAAGGAAGTATCTGTATTTAGAAGGCTCCAGAGAGACATTTTGTACTGAGTACAGAGGAGCAGCAGGCCAGGAACCAGCTTCCCTGGTCGTGCCAGCTCTGTAGTTAGGGGAGGCTGGGTCTTGTGTGGGAAGGACAGTTCCTGGGCCATTTGCAAAGGGATTGGGAAAAGTTGCCACAAATACATTGCAGTGAATAATGCCCTGCTAGATCACAGATGACTGAGGGGGATGGGGAAACTCAGACATTGAAGTTGGTACCTAATAGGTCTTTTCCACCTCTGATTTCTATGATGTGCTGTATACAAAACAACAAGCAGCAGCTAAAATCAATGCACAGCTAGAGCCAAGTGTAGAGGTTTTAATCAATCTGAGAAGCCGTTTATTGTGAGGATCCAACAAAGCCACAGAGATTATCATTACTACACATGAAACAGGGACAGGGAAAGCAAAAGGGAAGCATTGAGCTCCTGCTTTGTGGGGACTCAAAATTGTACCTACTGCTTCTGTACCTGTCAGACTTAAGAGTGGCATAGCAAGAGTAAATAACTTGGGCAGGGGTGTGGAGAGGGGATCATTAAGTCCCAGGTATTGATCAATGCTGGGTTTAGAACAGGAATAGTTTTTGACTACCTATGCTTGGGAAGGAAAGCTTAGCCCTCAAGGTAAATGATGTTTTCCACTGACATATCTGGGTGAAACATTGCGGAGCTGTGAGCAGACTGTCTTGTGACTGAAAGGACAGTGTATATGAAGGCAGATCTTCAGAACTTGGAAAAATCAGTAAATCAATATCTTGCACACCCATCTCCTCTACAAGTCAGAACTGGCCAGTCCTCTTTCCCTCAGCAGGGTTTTAAGAGGATGGAGTATGTAATGGAAAATGCCAATAACTGGGAGCAAACAGTGCAGAGATGGGTGCCATGCCCTCTGAGTGCTCCTGCCTCTGGACAAAAACCACCTCTGACTCCAGAAAGGGGATCTTGTCTTTTTTCTCAGCACACACTAGATGCCAAATCTAAGCAGATTTAAAGTTAAAATTGGATCCAGCTTCTGAGTCTGGACCAGTTTTCTTCTGAATGTAAAACAATAGGGGCCTTCAGGCTCAGGCAAGAGCAATTGCTGTGTTGTGCTGGTGGTGACAGAAGTAGCCCTGATGTTGAACAGGAAGGAACTGTAGTTCATAAATGATGACCTCATAAAGTATATTGTTGAATCTCAATATGATTACCAAGTAGATGGTAATTAAACTTCAGCAATTTCAGGAACACAATAATTTTCATTACACAATATTTGGAGGGGTTGTAGAGGTAACGGAAGGAACTACATAATCTAATAGACCTTTGCAAGACCTTTTCCATCTTCATCTTCTTTGGTGTTCTAAATGTAAGAACTGAGCAGAAGCATCACTCCAAGCAATAAGGAAAAATGCACATTGTAACAGATGTTCACAGCTGCCCAGAAGAAAATGGGAGGATAGCATAGACTTGGCTCAGTTTTCTGTCCCACCAGGAGAAACCCAGGGTTTCTGTACCTTCCCTGGCTCCCAGTTCTCTCAGACATTTCACTCTTTTCTGTTAGGACACCTAAAGTCTTCCTACTTTCACACCCAACTCAGGATCACAGCTGCTGAGGTGGCTGCACAGGGACAGGGACACTGAACAACATCAGACGTGGGACACGGTCCAAAGCCTGGTGTGCTTCTGATCTTCCCTTTCCATCCCCACACAACTCAAAGGCCACAGCAGTTGTGGCCAACTTGGCTTTCAACTGACAAAGGCCAACATGGGTTCAGGGCTTTTTCACCACTAGATTTTTTCCAGAAGTCTGCTGTCCCCAACAGCCTCTTCAGCTCCAGCAGTTACCGTGGGTTTGATATCCAGGAGATCTTGTTTCAAAGCTCCCATGGGCACAGCTGTGGAGCAGAGCTATCTCTCAGTGACCTTGTCTGCCTTACTGCAGAGCAGGTTCGGAGTTCCCTGAGCACAAAGTGGCTGAGAAGGCCATGGCTGAACCCCCATTCATGAAACACCAGACAATGCAGTGCAACAAGAGCCAACATTTTGCTGCTCTTTAGCCGTGTCTCCATTTACATCAGCATCCCTGCATTTGGCATCCTCCTTTTCATTCCAAAACTTTCAGTGCTGTGGCCATGAGAAATAACATGCAGAGCAAGCACCCAAGAGCCACACAGAGGAGAAAACCCAAACAAAACAAAACATTCATTTATCTCTCTTTAATGTATCTTTTCCCCTTTCCCTCCCCATAAGAGGAGATGGTGGGGGCTGGCAAGGGGGAGGGATGATCCCAGCAGAACAGCCTAACTATAAAAATATGAGTGCAGTTGCTAAAAGCCCAATCTATTTTCAAATGATGTGCTCTAATGGAATGTTGCTGTACATCTTTTGATGAGACAGGAGTCTATTTAAAAAGACAGGCGCTTTCGAATGTGCTTTTAAACCCCGTCTGTCAATTAGAACAACATCAAGGGTTCAGTGGCTGGGAAAAAAGATGACAGTAATGAAAAGCTGGGAGGGCATCAGAAGAAAAGAAAGATAAAGACAAAAAAAGGTGGAGGGGGGAGGAGGGAAGACAGTAGAAAAAGAAAGAAAACCATATTTTAAAAAAAGAAAGAAATAAAAGGAAGTGAAAGGGCAGAATAAAGATTTATAAAGAATAGAGGAGAATAAAGATTCATGAAACAAGATTGCACTCTTTTACCCCCAAAATTATATATTCATTCACTGCCAAGGAGGATGCTGAGTACAGAGAAAGCAGAAAATGCAATGCCTCTTAAAATCTGATTCCCTGCATTACTCAGCATCTCTAAGTAAGGGAGAAGAAAGTGTTCCTCAGCCTTCCCATGGATGGATCCCATGCTGGGACCTCTTCCTACAGCTCTGCTACGACCCTGAGCAAACATAGGAAGATAATTTAATCTTTGAGAAGCACTAAGGTGAGGGTCACTGTAGGAAAAAATCCACAAGGAAATTTATAACTGGTATTAAGTGCAGGATGCAGAGAGCAGTAAATAAGTCACTAGGCCACAAAGTGAACATGGCAGGAAAAAAGACTTTGGGCTGGGTTGTCCCCAAGGAAATGGTGTCTCTCCTGTACACTGGAGGTGTCAAGAAAGGTGAAGGTGGACACCTCCACATTAGAGGACTGTGCAAAGAAAGTAAAAATAATATGTGGTTTTGGTTTGGTCTCCCAAGCCCAATGCCCTAGATGCAAGACTCGGGGGTCTGAATAGTCCCATAAAAGTCAGTGACAGAGTTTCTGTGCCTCACTTCCCTTCGGTGCAGACAGCTCTGACATGCAGGGTCTCCTGGTGCTCACCTGTAGCAGGGACTCCATATCCACACCACACCATGGTACCTGAAGCAGCTGCTCTCCTGCAGGAGGAGCAGAGGTTTTGGCAGAACAAGTCGTGTTTCACACCTTTTGCCCAGGAAAGATCAGATGCACTTGCCAAGAAGCAGTCCTGAGCTCTCACTCACATTGCTGGGATTTAGAGACTTTTGTTTTGCTCGTTTCTACTGCTACACATTGTTTATGGCCTCTGTTACAGCAAGTCTTAAAAAGTCATAACATTTAACATATCCAGCTCCTCGAGAAACTTAATAAATCCTCTTCATCAGTTCCCTTTGCTGCTTGCGGAGCTGCTCATGAGAGGCAGTGCACTATTTCTCCAGGTTTAATTGCAGGCCCTCACTCAGGTCGGAGCAGAGCATGCTGGCAGAGCAGGAAGCCATGGGCAGGGTTAATGCTGCAGCTGGATGCCTTGCAAGAGCCCACAGGCATCCTGGGCTGTGCCTGCACTCGCTCTGCTGAGCTCCTCACAGAGGTACAACCGAAGGGTGGAGATGAATTAAACCTGTGTGATGAGGAATCCTCTCTCCAGATTAGACCCAAGTGGATTTACACACCTTAATGAGAAGAACTGGAGGTTTTCAGTGTCTTTTCTCACATCATGTTTGAAGAAAGGGATGTGCAATCTCTCTCTCATGTGGCAGTGTAATTAGGCAGTGTAATCTGCAGGGAGGGAGGTAAAAAAAAGCAGCAAGCTAACTTAAAATGTTTAAATTTTTTGCATCATCTGCTGATGTATGGTAACTTGTTGCCTATGCTGGTAGCTTCCTTATGTATCTCTATCCTACCTCTAGACAAAGCAGTTCTTGTTCAGCCAAGAAAACACTTTACAAGTATCAGCCATGCAAAGACATTAACTGGGGATAAATACTGGAGCTGAAGTTTCCCAAGTTAGACAAGAGAATCAAGAGCCCCAAAGGCCCTTTTTTGCAGCTCCCTCAGGCATTACTCCATATATATAACAAAAATACTGCAGGGAAACAATTAATGGCAGAGCTGGCTGCTGCAGGAACTTCATGGCCACAAAAATATGAACCTCTTATCAGGCCTTGGCACCCACAGGCATTCCTTTGAGTTCAGTGAAGGCTTCCTTGGCAGCCCTTATATTCCAGGGTGGATGTACTGGTTAAGGATAAATAAGTAGAGCTCCCTTGCACAGAGGCTGTCGAAATTTGCTGTCTCTGAAGCAGAGGGGTCAGTGTCCCCATCCCTTGAGGACCAGGCTCTTCCTCTCTGTGTAAGGAGAGGCACAGGACATTGCCAGTGCTGGGAGTGCAGAAAGGATTTGGTGTGGGCACAGGATTCACCAAAGCTCCCATTTGTGCTCAGCTCAGGCAGCAGCAGCACGGGAACCATGTCTGGAGGCACAATGCTGAAGGTTTGGGGGGCTGGGGCGGGTCAGGGGTCCCCTCTCTGCCAGTCTTGTTTTCCTCCCCACAGAGACACCCAAACTCCACATGTTGAGATAACACCCTCCCCTGTTTGGAGAATAAATGCACTGCAGAGTGTGAGGTGCTTGGAGGCTGTGGAAGAGAGGTCTATGCAAGAACCTCCACCAAGCAGGTATGTTTAAGCAGCCACCACTCAGATCTTCAGTCATCATTACCCAGGGAAACCAGCTGTTCTTCTGCTATTTATGATCTCCCCCTTAAATCTACCCTCCCTATGACTAAACCCACAGGCTTTAAAGTGTGCAGTGTATTGACATTTATATAGTACATTTCATACACTTCCTCTCAAAGCTTTTTACAAAGCCATGAATTACATACCTGTCACCCACTGAATTCATTCATCCAAAAAAGCAGCAGTCATTACACACTCAGCAATAAGCCTCATAACACTGCCAGCCATTGAGTTTGTAGATGTGTGCACCAAAGAGATAAAGTTACTTTAATGCCATCTCTTCTTTTAATGCAACGGGGAGCAGGGAGGGGAAGGATGAGGAGAGGGGGAGTAAATGATGGGTGGGAGGGTCTGGGTCTTTCTCCAGACCTAGATGCAGAGATGTAGCATATATTAACTGCCTAAGAGGCTGCAGCTGCAGAAAGGTAATTGTGTGAGTGGCAAGGTGCCTCCAGCCTGGTCTGTAGGAAAGATATTAAACAATAGAATGCTTTGCATTTGTTTTGCTCCTTTCATTCTGGGATCTCATAGTGCTTTTTAGACAGTAATTAATTCTCACTAAAAAAATAAAAGAAAAAAATGACAACACCACCACAACTTTGGAGCGGTTCTCATTTTGGAGATGGAGGCACTGACAGGTTTGCAAATTTTCTGCAGGCTGCAGAAAGAATTAATAGCAGAAATAAACCCTGCCATCTTGGTTCCCAGCTCACTGGTCCACCTCATACACTCACCTCCTTTTCATCTACTCCTATCAACCCTGCTTCTTTTTAATCAGTATTCCAGTGGGATGGCTTTCACTGCTGAGAAAAGGCTGCCTTAACTTTTGTCTCAATGAACCAAACATATGCACAGCATCTAATTAATATCCCTGGACTTGATTGCAGGCAGGAAAAAAAAAACCTTTCTCCAGATTCCAGTGCTTTTAGGATGCATTTTCCACCAGCCCTGTAAAGCCCATCTGTGTTAAGGGACTGGAAGCAATCAGTTCAAAGACAAAGAGACTGAACTCAATCTGCTGCATCCTGCTCAAGTCCTGGATTTCCCCCGAATGGAGTAAACCCTGTGGTGTGCTGCTTTTGAGCCAGCTTTTACCCAAACATTAACCCTAATTCCTCCTCCCCATGCTGTGCTGCAATTTTTGATTGCAGGATTCAACAGATTCAGATTTTGATAGTCCAAAGCCTACCCCAAACCTCAGTGGAAAAGGGCTACCCCTGCCCAGAGCAGATGAAGAAGAATTGGGAGGGGACACAGCATAAATCACCTCTTAAGAGTTGTATTTAGTTGATGGACTGAAATCGAACTGTCGTAAAGTGACAGCTCCTGGTCTCACTTGAACTCTCCAATTTCAGAAGAATTCAAAAGCAGGGCTGAATGAGAGAAATCACTAAACTAGGGAAAGGAGTTAAATGGGATTGTTTTCTCTTCATTTTGCTAGTCCTAATCTGGCTTTTGTGAGACAAAGTCCCTCTTCAACCCCCAGGACACCAAATACACAAAAGGTGTTGCTCTGCAAGAAGAAAGAGCAGAAAACAAGGTGTGAGAAAATAAATATTCTCTTGCTGAAGGCTGCCACCACCTTCATCTTTCCTGTTCCAAGAGAAGCCAGGAGGAAAATGGTCTCTTTTTTCTCCTGGTGCTACCATCAAGTGGAAGCAAACTTATTTCCAACAGATGAGTTTCATTTTAGAAGGGTGGTAAGAGATTCACCTTCACCAAAAAATCCGTTTGGAAAAATTCTGAAAAAACTACTGTCAAAATATGATCAGCTCATGATTTTCAGTCCATGAACCATTTTCTGGACTGTTCCATCAGTGGTTGGAAAGGATGAGCCCATGTCAACACCAGATGCTCATAAAAACTGTCTTTGCTCAAATCCCTCTCAATTCTCTTACCAATTACTGCAGTCACCAAGGAGGAAAGTCATCCAGATTATCAAATGACCATGAACATTTCTACTCAGAAATGAAGGAACCAAAATAACAATTCTGGTATGTGTTTTCTAAGTGTCTTCTGGCTCAGGACACAACTTGCCAGGCACTTACAACTTCCAGGTGACATGGCTGCTCAGCCCATGATGAGTAGTTAGACAGACAGATGGACAGAAAAACAGAGAATACACAGATCCTTATTTGCACCTACCCAGTGTATCATTGCCTGCAGGGAGGTGTCATCACTCGTTTCAGAGGGGTTTCTATTCCTTGTGCCAGGTGCATGAAGCAAGTGCAGGTCATTTGAGGGCTTGCTGTGGTAGAGACTGATTGATTGTGTAGATTGTGTAGAGCTGCTCTGATGACAGACCCTTATGGAGAAATCTCCTGCCTCACTTGGGAATGACTCAAGCCCAGAGTTTATAAACCCATTTGTAAACAGTGTGTGGTTTAGCAATGACAGCCTCTTTCTTAATTCAAGTCATTAATTTAATAGTGTATATGTAACTTAAATTAATAACATTAATTTAATACCAATAATGTAATTTAAACACATCTCCCTGTGTTCTTTTCCTCCAGGCTGTGGCCACAGCACTGAAGGGTGCCACACCAGCATGCAGAGTGTGCTTACAAGGCTGGAAATTCATCTAAAAATCAAACATGTCAATCACCAAATGGCCCCTCTTCAAAACCCATGGGCCTCCAGGGAACAGGCAGGATCCAAATCACTGACCCTCATGTAACATTCAGAAGCAGTAATACCTGTCTGTCCAAAGAGCTTCCCTCTATCTGTAAAACACATAAATGTGGAATTCTCTTTGCCTCTGTTTTCACCAAATCACAGTTCTCAATGGGGTTTAAATATGTTCTCTCAATTGGAGATACATTCAAAAATCCCTCTACAAATGGCAAAATAGAATATAAAACAACAAAAAGGGCATTGCTTTAAGTCTAGCTAGATTGCAGTTATTATGAAAAAAGATATTTTACATTTCTTTAGTAAATTCCACAGTAAAGCATTTAGCAGCCTACTGCAATATGTTGGATCGTATGCTTAAGACCCACTAATTTGAATGAAAAGCAGAGATAGGCATTTACATCTCCTACATATTCCATCTCTCCTTCCCAGCACACATCCTTGCAGACTCTTGCATGCACAGGGAAATCCCTTTGGCCACGTGGTGGTTTCTGTGGTTGTCCTGCTGAGCTGATTGTTTGGAAAGTCCAATGCATTCAACTGGCAGGAAAGAAGAATGAGATCTCAAACTGGAAATGAAAGGGGGAAAAGGGAGAAGAAACCCCATTTTTACCCACAGGGTGTGGAGAGAAGACCTATCAACCATGCCTAGAAGGGGAACCACAATTTCTTGGAGAGTTAAGATGGTCAGGGCATTAAATTTTGCATCCTATTAGAGGTAAGTGCTGGAGAGAGTCTCCATCCTCTGCCAGGCCCCTCATCTCAGCCATGACCAGAATTCCAGCTGTTACATCCATGGATGGTGCCACTGGGGCATTCTTTAAAGCCTGTCTCATATTTCAGACCAGGCTAATCCCACCTGTGAGCACACTGTATCGAGTGTGTCACAAAGGAGGAAGCTGCTGCAGAGGCTTCGTGTGTTGCAGATGAGGGCAGAGTGGGCTGAAAACTGTAGGAAATTTAAACCTAGTTCCAGTTCACAGTGATGTCAAACCACAGGAAATGAAAGCAGAAAGTGGGGATTTATGAAAAAAGTGGCAGGAGTCATTACTATGTGTGCAGTATTGATTGAAGAAGATCGTGTTGCCCCCAAATCGAAATGGCTTTTACGTGTTTGGGCCCATCCTGACAAAAACACTTTCTTCTCTGTTGACGAGGCCATGTTGCCATGGAGATGCAGGGCTGGATGCTTGGCAAAAGCACGTTTCGATAAGGCAGGTCTAATGGATATATTTTCACAACATTCACAGTTCCTTTCTGCTCATTTTCTCCTGAGCAGACTTGTCCACTTCTTCCATTTTGCCACTTGATGAAAAAATATCATTTTAATCTTTTAATTTAGCTTAGATTTCCCTCCCTCCAGCACCACAGCTTGCCAATTAAACTACTTATCTGAGATGCTGCACACCAAGGCCAAGTGCTTGCTTTTCATTATCAGGTTGGGTGGCTTGTTCTCACCCTCCCTGCTCCATGTCTGAACATCTTTGCTGCTTGCTGTATGTTACAGATGCTGTGACATAAGATGTGAGCTTAGAGTTTTCATGCCAGTGGAAGAGGCCAAAGGTTCATCCTTTCTCTAAGGCAGCCCTTCTGAAGTCCTTAGGACAACAAAACAATGTTGTGGTGGCTGGAACATGTCTTGGAGCACACACTGGTGTTGCCTGGGCCAAAAGCAGGTATAATAGTGCAGTGTCACCTAGAAGAGAGGCAGAATTTAATTTCATGTTTTTAATTCTGTGTGTCTGTTTATCTTTTTACTATAGGCAAATGCAAGTCTCTTTTAAACTAATTTGAATAAAATAGCAATATCTGTGCTTATGCAGGTACACAAATACAAGCATTCCTACCCACAGAGAAGTAACTTCACATCCAAACACCTTTTCCAGGTTCTTTGTTTTTTTTTTTTTTGAGTATCTTTGGATCATCTTCTGGAATCTGTTTGAGATTCTTTAGCAGGAATAACCTGCAGGCATATTGACTAGAAGGGATGCTCACAAAACCAGCCTAGTTGAAAGGAAACAACAGTCTCAAAGAATACTTTAAGTCAGTGAATTGAAAAAATATATATTCATGCCACAAAATGCATGTATGCCATGTGGCCTCTGTGACCAATTAAAATTAGTCAATTCCTTTTGGTTTGGGGATACTCTTAATGAACTTCTCCTAGAGAAAAGAGCAGACCAAGAAGTATTTGCATCAGCAAACAATTTCAAACAAGCAATTAGCTGGAGAAATCGACACTGCAAGCATAGAAAATTCACAAATAGAAAAAGAGGCAAAATTCATCCAATAAATTATTCATCAGGAATTATTTGTCCAGTTTCCTTTATATCTGGCCTGAGTTATTACCAATTAGTTATGGACACCTTTACCTACCAGGGAAGACTTGGTTGAGAAGTGGAAAAAAACCTTTTCCACAGCAGTGATTTGAAGGCAGCTCCCAGAAGCTGGTAACTCAGAGCTTGCATCACCAAGTGACTCTTACAAGCTCTCTTGTTCCAGCTGACAATAACACAGGCTGATTTTCAATGGTGACAGTTATCAAAGAGAGTATTCATCTCTTTCCCCCCGAGTCAGGGCCGAGGCATGCTGTTGGGTCAATATTTTGGAGGCGTCATTGTTCAGCACATTCAGAAAGTGCCCGAAGGACTGCAGACACCAGGGCTGTCACTCAGACATTTTACAAAGATTGGGATGTTTCTTTGTCCCTTTGTACGTGCCAGCGTTCTTGGAAAAAGAAAAGAAGAAATGAGATTTAGGATCACAGGATTCCTTGTTTCTTTGGCTTTGCCTCTGTCTGGGCCGTATGTCGTATAACAGGGTTTTGGCCCAGGACGTGGGCTCTGAGATGTGAGGCAAATGGGGCAAGGGAATCATCATCCAATTAGCAAATTCATTTCATCTCCTCGTGCTTCAATTTTGCCATCCGCAAGACACTGCTAATGACACTTCCCCTGCCCTGAGATCTTTGGATGCAAAAACCCAGCATTAACTCTTTAAAGAGGCTAATCCTCTTTGTGTGCTTTAAGCACAGAAGCATGCAAAGCTCAGTGTTAGATGTGCCTCTGCAGTGCACAGCAGCTATAATTGGGAGCTTGGAAAAGTACGGGGGAGAAGGGGCAAAGACAGCCAGGAGCAGGGAACTGCTTCAGTAGGAGGAGACACCAAGTAGGATCTTGTGGATCCTGAGGGAGGGATGAGCTGAGGTCTGTGGGACCTCAAGAGGTGGGAAGGCAGTGGAGCAGGAGCAATTTTTCACCATGTTGCATGAAGAGTGATTTGTTAACACATTTAAAACACGTAAAACACAGTCCTTTCCACACCACTCCTAGTGACTCTGGGATTGTACCCAAGAGCTTGTTATCACCACAGATGGAACTGTTTTTTAACAGCATCCCTGACCAATCTACTGACTCTGAGGAGACTCAACAGACTTCCCCACCACCCTTAGGATAACTGTCAAATTTTGCAGGGTTTTGAGGACTTGTGCACAGTTCTGTCCTAAGCATCAGAAGATTGCAGCCACATGTCTGAAAATGCCCTGAGTGGGAAGATATTACTGAAACAGAGAAGGTATCCTTTTAACAGGATATCTGCATCTGCACACAGCCAGTAGATGAACACAAGGCTTACTCTGGTTACCCAGTTCATCTGATTACAGGAGGGGAGATCAGAGAGGAGGAGGTCTGAGTACACTACGCCTTCCTTGTAGATTTTCTCTGTGGAGTTTTCACATGGTCACGCTTCATTGATAAAATGAGTCCCAGAAAGGTTTATTCATTTTACTGCTTATTGTTTTCTCTAACAGGTGCAATCACTATAATTAGGTCTGTACAACAGCATTTTCTTGTTACTCAAATTCCTTCTGTCTCTCAGATGCTCCTGGCTATAGCACTACAGTGGCTGCTGCTTAGAGAATGAGTAAAAATGAGTCGTTTTCTTTCCCTCCTTTTTCTTCATTCATCCATATTAAGCCAAAAAACCACACCCTCCATTTCACAGAGATAATTTCTTCCTATTTTTTCTTGGGCTCAACCAAAGGTGTTACCAAATGCCCCACCCACTGCTGATACCATCATCTTCCTTGAAAACACAGTACCAACCCACACCAGAGACAGATGTAAGCACCAGAGCAGAGCCTAGTTAGTGAAAAGGGGGAAAGAAAACACAAGGCTGCCCCTAAAAAAACCAGGCTGTCCCTGGGGAACTGCCCTTTGTCTCTAGTTTTGGATGGAGACCAGGCAGCTCAATGACTAACCACTCATGGTTGCTGCAGGGAAAAAGCTGGGGCAAAGGCTGATGTCCAACAACTGAACACATGCCCACTACATCTTTTCCTGCTTTAGAGGCTGTGTTTCTTTCCCTCCAAGTTACTGCACACAAATACATAACCCATCAGGCACGTGGTATAATCCTCAGGAATGTGTGGATGCATCCAGTTTAACCAGGAAAAAACTACTTTTTGAAGCCACATCAAACCAATGCCTTCCCTCCCAGAAAACATTGAGCTTGCCTAGAAAACAAGGGAAAACGCATCTCTGTTGGCACTGTAGAGAAATGGGATGTTTTCCCTGTCATTTTCTTGCCTCATTATATGATGTGCCAAAAATGCAAATTCAAATAGTGCCTTGGAGTGGGGTCTTTCTGGAAATGATGGGGTTGCATGTTGGCAGAGGCCGCGAGGCCCGATGGGTTTGAGGCTACAAGAAGCAACATCTCACTGAGAAAATGAGGCTCTCAGGATAACTACTGGGGGATGTGCGCTGCTTCCAGTCAATCAAGCCCAAACTCAGTCACAGAGTAATCAAGCTCAATTCAACCGACTTCTGCATTATTATTGTTATTATTTATCACTTGAATTACTGGAGCACCTTGAGGAGGCAACTGAAATGAGAGCAGAGAGAGCTGCTGCTGTACAAAGATATAATGGGAGTGTGGCAGTCAGGGTGAGCACACGGGCTGCAGAGAAGAGGCTGAAACAAGATAAAGAGAAATGGGGTTGCAATTAGGCATTGGCAGTGTTCATCTGCTGGCCCTGAGGGGAAGATCCTGCACCCAGATTTCAGACAGGCTGCTCAGCATCTGGCAGACTCAAGGCTCCCTCCACAGCTGGTGGCAACAGAGTGCAGAGCTCAAGCCTGACACAGGTCCTGTGCAGAGCTGCACGGAGCAGCAGGCTCAGGCTACCGTGCTGCACCAGCACATCAGAGCCTTCATCTTTCCCGTTCTTCCTCAGATGGGACCTTTTTCATCTCGCTGAAGTCATTGGCCACTGCTTGCTTCTCTCAGCACCCAGTGCTCTCAGCAGAAAAGCTGACACATCCATTGGCATGTCAGCTGGGATCTGTCCAAATGAGACAGGAGTCAAGTCCCTTCCCTCTGCCTCGCTGCTGAGCTCACACCAACTGTCATCTGTAAGTAATATGCTAGACATGTTTCTTTTTCAGTTTTTTTAAAAAAAAGAAAGTAATTTATTTTCTAATTACAAAAGAATATAGGATAGGAGAAAAAAAAAAAAAGAAAAGAAATTATGACTACCAGATGGCAAATCACCATTTAGCAGGAGCAGGCAAAGAGAGGACTCAGTCAATCACAGGGTAAGTGATAAGACACCAGAGGGAACTACCGAAAAGAAAGGCAGCTCATTACACAAAGCACTAAATTATTCTTAGTGGGACTTCTCCTCCTTCTTTTCCCCTTTCTATTTTTTATTCTAAGCCATAAAGCAAGTAATTCCACTGAGGCCCTCTTTTAAATGATTAACATTTCCATTTTAACTTTTGTTTTTGATTGTGTCCCTGCCATTAATCTTCCTGTCTTTTTCTGTGCCCTGCTGTTCACCTCATCCTCTAACTTTCTAATTCCCTTGGCCCATCCCTCGCACCCACAACACATCCATAAGTTTTTTCTGCTGGTGGGAGCCTTGGATGGATCTAACCAAGGTTGGGGGATGTCCCAACACAGTGTCACACAAGAGCCCAGCAGCACCCTGGCCCATCAGCAGAGTCACCATCCCTCTAAAGAGACATCTAGACCAGATTGCCTTATTTGCATGGATGTCCTGGGGCAATTTAGAAATCCCTGGTAAAGACATAATCCTGAGATATACCTGGCCAGCAATCCCTGCTTGACTGATGATATCTTTAGGTGATGATATCCAAGGCTGGCTGAGATCTCTTTCTGGCTCAATTCTTTTCCACTGGGCAGCTAATTCATCAGTGGGATGAAAAGTTTTGGGCAGTGCAGTGTTTTCAGGCAACATCACAGCAACATCTGTTTTTGCTGCTTGAGGAGGCAGGATACAAACCACAGCTGCCTTTCCCCAAGGAGGACACTGGGGAAAGGTGGCAGCTCAAAACAACCCGCTGTCCATTTCTGCACATTTCTGGGTAAATAGGAAAATTGAGGGAGTGTTCATGATTCACTGATAGCTCTCACTGTGCCACGGGTCCCAGAAGAGCTGCGGGTTGCTGGGCTGCGTCCCTGTCCTGCCTTTGATCCTGGTCTGTGCTGGGACATTTCCAAAATCTCCTCCTCCCCCTGCTTCCTTCTATTGCCAGAAAGGTAAATATCATTTCCTTCCTTTGCAAATCCCCTGTAAAACACTGCTAATGTGCAGGGAGGGCTCAGGTTTTTACAGCTGCTCCTGGCACAGGAAAAGCCTGTCCCCTCAGCAGGAGCGAGCCAGACATGGGTGTTCCTACCCCATAAATTCCCTCGCACTACTAGTCTCCTGGCATTGCTGCCATTTAGAGCTTGTTCATGTGCTTTAGGAGCATTAGGCAAAACACTGATAGTCAGGCATTTTGTTATTCATATTTCTCTGGCCTTAAGTGCTACCTGCTAATGAACTGGGCTCAAGCAAATGTGTTTGTGGCACTAACTGAAGGGAAAGGAGTGAAACTTCACCTGCCTGTCCCCTTCCACAGGCGCAGGGCTGTGGCCATGGGTGTTGCTGGGAATGCTGGCAGGAGCCAAGGGCTCACACACTGGGGGATATCCCCCCACACCCTTGGCTATAAAGCAGCAGCGTGGCTGGACCTGCGCCAGAGAGAACCTGGGGAAAGGGCTGAGGAAACCCCAGGGCCTGGCACAGAAGGACTCGCATAGCACTCCAGGCAGCCTCCATCCTAGAGATGAGCTGTTAAATGATGCAGTTTTGTTTTTCTAGAAACCATGCAGACAAAAAGGAGAGGTTTTAGTCGATACATAAAGTACTTTTTAGCAAAATGGGAGGACTTCAGCTCTGAGCAGTACAGGGGCATCTGTTAACTGTGGCAGCTTTGGAATATGGGCACTCCCTTGTCAATGAAAACCAAATCTTGCACTTGAAGCAAAAACAAATTAAAATTAATTAATCAGTGGAAAACACTTCATTTGAACTGGGAAGAGCAGATGCAACTAGCAGGTCTAGGTGGACAAACAAGATAATCAAATCAATACTCACACTCTTCTCACTGGCTGGCAGCCACAGGCTACTAAGTGAGAGCAGAGGTGTGGATCTGCCTTGTTTTTATCAGCCATCAGCTGGTTCTGTAATTAACTGGAATTCAGACCTGCTAGGGGAGTTATTACCCTGTCCTTGGGTAGATTTGGTCTGCACATGGGGGGCAGCTTTCTCCTGCTGCTGGTGTCTCCTGAATCCCATCTTGCTTCCGCACAAGCCTTGCTCCCTCCCTGCAAACCAGCACTGCCTGTGAGATGTGAACTGTAGGAGGGTGCTGGATATGGAGGGATAAACCCAGTTCGGGGCTGTACCAGCTAATCAGTGCCATTGTCAACAGGAATAGCTGCAAACGAGTAGGGCCAGGTGTAGGGCTCAGTTAATAATGCTGTAATTGAGAGTAGATTATCGGGCCCTGACACAGGAGCAGGGCTGCCGAGAGATTTTCCTCTCTCTTTGTTTTTAGCTGTGTTTAGCTGTTTATGAAATGCTGCTCAAATTTTGCAGATGGCAGTCATCTTGTTCACGTGTCAGAATTGTGGGGAAAGCCCCCCAGTGCAGTCGTGGCTTCTTTGGGCGCTTCCATACTGGATTACCCATGGAAATATCTAATATATCTAGGAAAAGAGTAGTGTTCCCACTCCTATCCACCTGGCCCCGGGGGCACATTGTGTCCTGAGGGCTGAAAACAATGCTGGTGTCAGTTAAAGACACTCTGTGAAATCTGGGCTCTAACATTTGAAAAGCAGGAATCAGAAGCTGGGAGTTTCCCTGGCTCTTACTAGAGATGGCCCAAGAACGATCTCAGCTGAAGAGGGGTGGACTTTTATTTTCTTAATTACATTTTTAATTATTATTTGACATTTTCTTTTTGCTAGAAGAAGCTGTCTTGGTCCTAGAACTGGTTAGATACTGAGAAGAAAGACTCATACATATGCATTAAAACTACTCTAAATTAATTCCAGAGCAATTCGTTGTGGTTTTTGCTTCCCACAGACATTCGAGGGAAGAAGGTTTGCTAGGTGAGGCAGTAACCAAAAAAGACAAAATTTCACAGAAGTGTTGAGATTATTTGCCAAGCCACCCCATATCCCCCCTAAGTTTCTCACTTTGAAATCACAGGCAGTTTCAGTGGTGATCAGAGTAGAGCATGAAGAGTTAGTGCCATCCTGTAGGAAACACGTGGCAACACCTACATACTCAAGCCAAAGGGGTACACTGCAGATTTCAAGTAGCGCCAATGACTCATAGATCAGACCACTGGCTTGGAAACTCACTGGAATATAGTATACTTAATAAAAGGGGAAAAAAAAAGACAACTCACTAGCAAAACAGGAATGGTTCTCCCTAGACCCACGTTTCATTGTTAATGAATGCTTAAATCGTCTCTCCTGTACTCTCAATGCCTTTTTTATTGTCCCTCCTCTTAATTTTGCATTAGTTACACTTGAAGCTTTTTGTTTAGGCAACAGAAACATGTATTTCACCTGCAGCACTTCCGTATTCCTGAGATGAATGTGGATCTGTTTTAGAGGCTGGGAAAAAAAAATCATTACTCTGAGATTCAGGGTCTGTTTGCTATTCCAAAAGCTTGTGAAAGAGGAGAAGCTGAGTCCCAATGATCAAGATTGTCTGTGTGTGTGTGTTTGCATTCACACCTTAATGTGCATCTCAGTGATTCTGTTCCTCCCTCACCCCCCTTCCTCCACCCAAGGTCTAATTAAAACAAGAATGCACCAGGCTGCCTTTTCCTCTGTTTCATCTCCTGATATTTTTTTGTTAAATCCACCAAGGAAATCTCCTGAAGTCTTTGAAGTCTTGGGGTGTGTGAATAAAGATGTCACAACGGTAGACACAGGGTTTCTTAATGAGGACACGAGGTTTGATGTCAGAACACTTCAGTGCCCAAAGGAAAGAGATGCTCTCCAGCAGGCCCTCCCTTTCTCTCCTTCCCTCTCTTCTTTTTGTATTCTTGCTGCAAGGGCCTAAACTTTTTTTTTTCTCTTTTATATTTTTTATTCTGTCCCCATCTTTCAAGGAGGAAAGGGATAAATGAGAGGAAGTGTATGGAAAATGCAGTTTTACAAATCCTATTGTTGTTGATGTCAATGCTTCTTTGTCCCATTTAATCTCAGTATCATCTGAGGTATCAGCCCCATCCAGATTCTCACTGCCTCCTTTCCAGTCTGGCCCGAGGTACCAGACCCTGTCTCTGCCTCTCCCCCATCCAAACTTCTGATGCAGGGAAAGAAAGTTCAGCTTTATCAAGAGGAGAAATCAGTTTAATATAACTGAGGGGAACATCTGATCCCTAGAGTAAAAAATTCATTACCACAAGCCTGGTCAGTGACAACAGCTCCAAATACTCCCTGGGCTCTCGATGTGTTTGAGGTAATCTATGTCTGCTTTGAATTCACCTGCTGGATCCTTATCCCTATGGCTTTCCCCTGTTGCATCTGGGAAGTCAGCTTGCAAAAAACCATAGGCAAATAGAAACCAAGGAAACTTATCCCGTGATTCTCCCCCACATCTAACCAGCAGAACAACAGGATACCATTAAGGCAGGGCTGAACATCCTCTTGGGCACGTCAGTTTTATGGTGGAGAAAGCTCCCACATTTCTTCCCCCACAGATGGGAAATGCCTTGGAGCCAGGTGCTCCCTTCCCTTTGCTGTGTGCTCTCTTCTGAGGGAGCTGCTGGCTGTCCTGTTGCTAACCTCTCAGGCAGGGCCTGGCTCACACGATGTCCTGTCCCTACTGAGCAAAGTCCCATTGTCAAATATGGGATCCCTCCTTTGAACCTCCTTAGGTCCAACCACAGCATCCTGGCCAATTTGCTTCCCATTTATCTCCCATCACAGTGGGTTTCATGGTGGGGTCCCCCCATGTCCTTTCCTCCTATGGACCATTTGAGAATCTCTTTACTATTTTTGCAGGATCCTATACCTCATCTTCCCAGTCTCTGATCACCTTCCACAGCACTCAGCACACTCCAGGGCAGAAGTTGTGCCCATACAATGCAATCCTCCCAGACAGAAGGGACCTTCAGTGGCAGGGATGTTGTTTTGGTGCTGTTTAAGTGTGCACAGGCTGCTGCTTTCATGCCCTGATCAGTGAGCCCCTGAAGGAAGACACTGAAGCCTTGAAGCCTCAGAAGTTCATATCTTTGTGAGAGGTGCTGGGGAGTACTTTCTGGTTTGTAGCAGAGAAAATAAAGTTTGGGGCAATGCTGAAAATCCAACCTGCTGGCTGCAGAAACCAGTTTAGCTCCTGAGGATACTGCCTGTGTACTTTTTCATTAAGCTCAAGCATAGCTGGAGTTCCTGCTGCAAACCTCTGAATTTCAAGCTCAGCGTGAGTCAGCCCCAAAGTGCTGAAATATTTAAGGTTTTTTTTCCACTCAGGAGCTAGATTTATTGACACCAAATGAGCTGCATCATTTTTCAACTAAGAAAACCCTGAAGTTCGGGGTTGATAGTGATGATGATGATGATGATGATAATTGTTTGAAATTAAACCCTTTGCATTGACTGACCACATCTGTTCAGTTCCATCCTTCTCAAATAAGACACAATCTTCCTTCCCCATCATGATTCCTCCTCAAAGCCTATTGTCTTCCAGCCCCCTCGGGTGATGCTAATACATTTTAATAGGGACGTGGGAGCACACTCACCTCCTCAGTTTGTACTTTGATTTAATTGTCTAGACCTGTGGGCTTTTGTTCCCACTGCTGAGAGACATCTGGAGGAGGGAGGTGAGCTGTGAGATCCCAGCCTGCCTGCAAAGGGACCTGGCACAGCAGCTGGGCTGGAGCTCCCAGGTTGCAAAATACCTGTGCAAGTGCAGGCTGGGTGGTCTCACAGCAAGGGGAACATGAGTGCTTTTGCTTTGCAATTTTGTTCAGAAGGAAAGCTGGGTAGTCAGCCCTTTCCTTCCCCTCTAAGAAAGTCACAGCCATCTTCTTTTTTCTCTTCTTTCAATAAAACAAAGCACATGGATCAGGTGATTCACTTTAATGGTATATGTTGCACAAAGAGGAGGAGGTTTGTGCTGGAAAATAAAAGGGCATGATCTGAGCTCTGGCCCTTATGTTTACTGCTGCAACCTGCTGCAGCAATCAAAGGTGCCCACAGCTCCCCTGCTAAAGAAGTGACCTCCGAGGCTGAGATTTGGGTAAGGTGTTTCTGTCTGCACTGTGATGCTCTCCATTCCCCAGACAGTGATTTATCATCAGACTCCACACTGACAGAATAAGTTAACACAGAGGCAGTGAGTGCTTATCCCAGGCAGAGGGGCAGGGAGACAGCTGGGTTGGTAGCCTGTTACAGAGAGCTCTGCCAGAGGCTGCCTGTCAAAATGAAGCCCCTCTCTGCCTGTCGAGCTCAACACTTGTTATAATCTGGTCTTAGACCAGAGCTCTGACTTTGCTGTGCTGGAGACTCTGAAAATTCTGCAGAGTATCAAGTTATTTTCTTGAGGGCTGGCAATTTTTAAGTGAGTGTTAACAAATTTGATGTGTGTATGCTAAGAGCTCAGGTTGTCATGTAGTTTTATCTATTTACCATCCCCTTTGCAGGCTATGAGCACACCAAAAGCCTGGTCTGTAAAGCCAGAAAAATCCTGGGGGGATGTAGGGCCAAATCCCAGTTTGCCAGCACTGGCCAAACCTCATCTCTGGATCTGATCATCCTTCACATCAGGGATGTGAAGCCACACAGATCCTGAGCACTGTTACGACGATTGCATTGCTCCTGCTGTCGGACAGAGGATTAAGTCCTGTTCAGGTTTAAGGTCACCTCCTTTCCTGGTCTGGGTGAAGCCATCTGGTTTTTGTGTCACTGACCTTTGTCAGTTGCCATTAATTCACAGAGGCTGGCAAAAGCGCTCCAAACTTGCTTTCTGCAGGGCCATGAGTCACCACTGGGAGCTAGAAGGGTAATGGAAAAGCTGTTCAGTTTTGTCGTGGTTTCCAGATCCTCATGAATAAATCCCTGCTCAGGTCCAATCAGATTGTTGCTATAAAATTCCCTGCCTTTGATCCTATTTGCGTGAGTCTCTAATCTCCATGGCACCGCAAGCCAGCACTGCCACAGCCCCAGTAACCAGCTGTGGCTTTTGATTTTGTCATCGACCCTGTCTGCTCTGGTGTGCCAGCCTCCTTCCTTGGCTTCTCCCATGTCCTTCTAAACACTTTGGTATCTTTTCCCAAGGGCACCCACTTTGAAGGAACTCCTGGTCTGCCTTATCATAAACCCAAGTAGTCCAGTGTCTTCATTCCACCTCATCCAAATAAAAACTTTGGTGATAATATGTGCATGGTTTTCACAACCTGACCTACAGCCAGACCTGTCAGAGTCTGCAGAAGCACATCTGCTCATACTATGCACCAACAGCTCATGAAAATGATTGATTGGTGCTAATTGGAGACTGTAGTGGGCTGACTCTGGCTGGACACCAAGTGCCCAGCAAAGTTGTTTTGTCAGTCTCTTCCTCAGAACAGGGGAGAGAAAATATAATGAAAGGCTCATAGGCTGGGATAAGGACAGGAAGAGATCACTCTTCAGCTGCCATCATGGGCACAACAGACCCAACTTGGGGAAATTAATTTAACTTATTACCAATCAAATCAGAGTAGGATAATGAGAAACAAAACCAAATCTTAAAACACCCTTCACCCACCCCTCCCTGCTTCCTGGGCCTAATCTATCTCCTCCCCACCAGTGCAGGGGGACAGAGAATGGGACCTACGGGAAAAAATTCAGGGCAGTGTGCAGGTAGAGGGAGCATCCCACTGCACATGCCATGGCCTTATCCTGCATGTTGAGCCAGGAGCTGGGCAGGAGGGAGTAGTGCTTTACACACCATTTAGCCTTTCTCTTGCCTGGAGCCGCGGGTCACCACAGTGGCACAAATGCCATTAAACTGCTCCAATCTGATTTGCTGAACTTCAGTGGTCCTTTGGTATTCACAAAAGGGAAAAAAAAAAAAGAAAAAAGAGGAGGGCAGAGTTTCTTCTATTCATTCTGGAAATGGAATGCATTTTCTTTCCTGCTTTGTTGGTCGCGTGATTGTTTGGCTTGTGCTGTTATTTTAAAAGGTCTGTCAGGCAGCCACAGAGGAGAAAGATTTCCATGTGCCCAGTCGTGTGCCATGCAGAAATAACAGCAAATAGTTGAACTAAGCAGTCTGCCAGCTCTCCAGAGCAAGGGAGTCAGCCATCTGAGCTGCTCCCTCCATCCTCATGAATACACTCCCTAGCGATGGGAGACAATTCTCAAATGCAAGGCTCTCTGCCAGTGCAACTTCACTTTGGGAAATCCCATTTGGCATGGTTGTTTCTCAGCAGCCTCACACTGTGCTTTCCCCCTTCCCTGAAGTGTTCTGCTGGTGAGAGGTGGGAAAGGCACCTCTCTTGGCCAGGTCTGTGGAGCTGTGTGGCTGCAGCCCCTCATCTGGGTGAAGGGAGGAAGCTGTCAGAGGTACTCGGGGGCTGGCAGAAATCAGGGTCCTCTGGGCAGTGACCAGTGACCTCTGTTGTTGGAACAGACATAAATGGAAGGGGCCTTGATTGCATAATTTATAATTAATCCAAAAAATTGACATGAAAATAAGGGGAAGGGTTCTGAAAGAGATGGGGGAAGCCAAGTTATTCAGGGCTAACCATGCTGCTGCCTACTTTCTCCTTTGTCCCTCTGTAACTAGATAGCTCTAAGCAGGATAGTCTGGGGTGAAAGGTTGTGACATCCCACATTCTTTCTTTTATTTTGTCTTATCTTTGCCTCCTCAAGGATAGCTGTGGACTAGTATTTGGGGTTTGACCTGCAAATTTCATCCAAAACTGAAAGATTGTGGCAAAGAGCTGAGGTCTCATATCAAAGAATCTCACTATGCCTTGTGCACATATTAGGAGATGGAATATAAAGGTGATTAAAGCATCTAAAGGTCCTTTCCTGTCTCCAGTGTTTCTGTGGGCAGTTCTGATGCTAGAATTGCACATGTAACCTTTGCTATGTGGCTCAAACTCTGCGTGAGCAGACACTCAGACCTCAGACCAAAGCACCCCTGCTGTGCTTCTTGAGAGGGCGGGGATACAGCTCCACAGGGACCTCTTCGGTCTTCCCAGCATCCATGAAAACAGGTGAAAGAGAAATATCGAGCAGGCCTTGAAGTATGTGGAGCAAAGCACAAAAGTGGCCCTTGTATGCATAAATGGAGGGTAGCTGGAGCCAGTTGCACCCTTTCTGTGGGTGAGTGCTTTCAAACCAGCCCCAGCCTTGGGAGCAGGGAGGATGTGTCCTTGGGCAGTATTTCTGCAGTCACAGGGTGTCCAAGGTCCTTTGGCATTGTGGCCAGACGAGTGTCAATGTGCCAAACTCTTTTAGCAGGAGCTTCTCATCAGTGGTGACGTTGGGATTGAGCGAGCCGGCAAAAAATGTCACGTTCAGCAAAACCCAGCTTCCCTTTTCTCCTTTAGAAATTACTGCCATTTCAAGTATGCACAGTGGCACTGCAAGCCAGACCAGCTGTGTCTGGGCAATTAACTCAAAGTTCAGATGAGGTTTGTTCACAGAATTGGGGTAGGCGGTGTGAGTCAAATGTGATTGTCACCACAATTTGAAAAAAAAATGCAGCTCTATAGAATTTTCACCAAAACCCCCTTGGAAGTCCCCTGCGTGTAGCACGAGGAGCAGGTTTACCCTCTGGTGTGATCTCAAAGCAAGTATCATGCTGAGATTGGCATCTGTGCAAGAATTAAAACAAGAAACGTTGCAAAGGCAAACCAGCTCCCTTCAGTCAGCCCCAGCGAGCAGCGCAGTGAACTTGCTCGGTATTGAAGGCCATGAAACACCTGTTTAGCATTTTTTAGAGCTGCATTACTACTTGTGCCCTACTTGCCTAGGAATACACTTCAAAAATACACTGCCTTTCACTTCCAGCACTTGCATTTCCTTCCACACAGCATCTTCTATGGTTTCCCATTCCTCAGCTTGGCTCTGTTTTACACATCTCATGCCAGCGGCTGACCCAGCTGAAATCTCTGTTTCTAGTTCTTCAGAGTGAATCACAAGCCTTCAGCTTTTTACTGTTGCTGGTTTTTTTTTTTTTTTTCAGGAGCAGAATACTTTCAATATCCTTGGGGTTTTTGTAAAATCTCACTAAGTTCAGAAATGATGGGCTGAGACCCACAAAGTTCAAAATAGCAATACTTTGTGGAGGATGTTCCACTTGCGGGAGTCACTGATTCCCCTGATGTGCAGAACAAGTGTTTGACTGCCTTCCCTTTAGCAAATATGCACATTGCCTGCTCCTGATCCTGATTACATCTATGTCAATCTGCTTAAAATACCACTGGCTGCATTGGGAGTGCAGGATGCGGGCCAGATGCTGTGCATGGCACCTGATTCCTGCTACCCACACAGAGATAACCCATGATTCAAACCCCTGCTCTCCCTCTTCCTCCTCCTCTCTTTTGGCAGCCTGTGTGGATGAAACTGGGATGTTTTATGCTAAGCATTTTTCTTGCTTTCTGCTAACCTTTCTGCAACTTCTGGAAGTCTGATTCAGGCTTTCTGCAGTGCACCATTATTCCCTTAAAATTTAAGAGTGGGCTGATCATGTCAGTATGCCTGTAGCTTGGCCTTTTCTCCGTATCAGACTGAAATAAGCAACATTCCACATTCCTCCTTCTCTGGTGAGAAGAGTTTCTGATGTCAGGCCTAGGGTTAATCATAGGGTTAACCAAGTCATGAAAATATATTCTGGGAAAATGCAGAAGATTTCTCGCTTGGCTGGACTAAGCAATCTTTCTTTTTTAAATTCAGTGGCACAGGGCAGCCAGACAGATCCCTCTTTCACTGTCAGTCTCTTCTGCTATGGGTCAGCAACATGATGTGCTTCTCCTTCCTTGCTACCTCAGGGCAGAGCAGAATATTTGCAGTAATTTGCTCTGGTCCTTTCAGGAGCTCAGCTCGGTTTTCCCTTTGCTCCAACACCAGGTGAGGGGAAGTCAGCCAGATATGTGTATGAGGGCACAAGAGAGTTTCTTTCTGCACCATCCCCATTTCAGTGGTGACCAAAGTCTGCTTCTCTGCAGCCAGAGCTCTGCTGGCAGTTTCTGGCCCAGTAAGGAGCAAATGGTACCTTGCCTGGGCTCCTGTGTCCCAGAGGGCGTCACTGAGGCTTGAGATGGGCCATATACAAGGGCCATTGATGTCTCTAGTCTGAGATGTTTATCTCTTTTCCTGAGTGAGAGTCCCTCTGGGAAGATTGATTACCCTGTAAAAGATAGTTTTAGACTATGTTTGACAGGGCTATCCGGTTCTGTCTCTGGAGCTCACTTACAGCTGCTCAGTTTTCCCCTTTGCTAGGCTGCTCTGATTTCTCCTGCCCCAGTCTGATCCCTGCTCATCATTCCTTCCAACAGTCAGCTCCCATCCTCAGTAAGGAGCAGTGCTCATTCATGCTTAGATGGGCAACCTGTAAGCCTTTCTCCAAGTTTTAGGAATGACTTTTGAAGCTGTTATTGATTCCCCAGGCCAGCTCATGTCTCATGCAGGAGGGCAGCATTGCCTGTTGCCTTTCACAGCCAGCATCTACATTTTGCCTCAGGTCTGTGCACAGCAAGGGAGCCTTGATGGGAGCATGGACAGGGCTTGGATCAGTTAGCTGCTGCCTGCATGTCACTGGCAGCCTCTGCTCACTGCTCACATGGCTCTGCACTCCTGCAGCCCCTGGCATTGGTGGGGCAGCAGCTGCACTGGGTGTCCTGGCTCCAGGCTCACAGACCCTTCCCTGCACCTTCAGGAGGAGCACAATGTGCCAGGGGAAGGGCAGTTCAGGAGTGCCTTAAGGTGTGGCTGTCTGGTGTGGGCAAGCAGCACCCAGCACCAGATGCCCTAGCCAAGAACCTCACAGGAGTGCTCACTGCAGCTATTTCTCCACCTCCAAGGAAGAGGAGAAGAATCCTGTAACCTATGACTGTATTTAGGCTAATATTTGTAAGCCCGCTTAGAGAATGGGTGAGCCCAGGGCTTAAAGCCAAGGGTATGTAGAAGGGTAGAAAAAGTAAGAGGAGTAGTAACAGCACCCCAAATTATGAATTTGTGCATCCTGATCCCCTAATGACCCAGGGGTCTAGTGTGCTCTGCTGAGTTCCTGGCACATGGCACAGCTAACCCAGCCACCCTGCTCTTCTGCTCTCTGGGGCAGTCTAGACATATCACAGAAAGCTGCTCCTTTCCAAAATGCCTTCTTTTTAAATGCCCTTGTAATATGGTAGGAGTTGATCCTTACTATCGCTTCTTTTAAATTGCCTTCTGCTCATCAGCTGTTCTTTAAGAGATGAACAGACATCTTCCCGTCCTGTCCTGATCTGCTGGTGGCTCTGAGATGCTGCCAAGCAGCTGCTGCCTTGCACAGCACTGAGGGCTCTTTTCTCAGGGAGTGGGGGTGAAATCTGTAGACTTAAGGTTTCAAAGTGCTTCCTAAACTTCTAGGATGAAAGCCGCTGGAGAAATGTAAAATATTAGTGGTATTTTAAGGAAGTGTGTGGGTGTGTAGACACAATTAATTTTCCTTTTTATAGGCCTACATGGAATATCTCCATCTCTGAGGAAGACGCCTGGATCTGTGGAGTGTGGGCATCCCAGAGGAGGGCTCTGCTCTGCTCATGTTAAGAGAAAATGCCACAGAAATTAACAGTGCAAGAACAGTGTTGTGGTCAGCCTCTGTCAGCCCAATAAATTATTGTATGTGTGAGAGGAGGCAGGTTCAGAATCTCTCCATCCTTCCTGCGCTGAAACAGCTCTTGCTAAATGCAGGGGGTAGCAGTGGCAGGGGATTCTTGTCCTGTTAGTCCCCCAAGATCAGAGAGAAGCTGATGTGCCTTGGAAATCACTGCGCAGGATTAAACAGCAGAGGGGATGTGTGCTCACACACACAGGCAGAGTGTCTGCTCTCATGCTATGCATTGGTATTGACACACTGCACCTTAATGGCTATAATGTCAATGGCCACTTTGGGACCTTTACTCGCAGATTATTAATGCATTAGACCACACTTTTTATGGGTTATTGTGTCAAGAGAGGAGGGGAGTGGATGCCTAAATTACACTGGCAGAACAAGGATATTTTTTAACCAGGGCTGTGGTGTGCACTGCGAGTGCTGCACCTTAGGAATCATGTTTACTGCCCTCTCATACCTTCTTTCAGCAAGTGGGATCTCACTGCAGCTCAGAGGACAGCATGGAAAAAATGAGACTGCCAGAGAGGAAAAGGGACAGTCCAGGGAAAGGAAGAGATCCTGGTGCCTATGGCCAGGCAATTGAACATTGCTGCCCCAGGCTGTGGGGAGATGATTTCCTGGCACTAGCCAGCAATACCCTGAAACATGAAGATTAATAGGCTCTTTCTTTTATTGTTAGGAACTGCAGGTGCTGCTTTTATTTATATAAATGTGCACTGCTCTCCTCACTGCGGGCTCAGCCCAGGATGAATCCTCCCGTGGGACTTTGGAGAGGGAAACTTTCTCACACTGCCTCTCTGCCTGAGAGCAAATGTCACAGCACAGGCTGGGACACAGGTGTGGGGAATACCACCAGAGCCTTTGAAGGTGATGGAAGCTGCAGGTGCCCAGGGCTGATCAGGGGACAGGTCCTGTCATTTTCAAAGGCCTTTTTGGACACACATTTGTGAACATCACAATTTGCAGAGGAAAGCGATGCAGATGTAACAAGACTTTGGCTGATCTTTTCTAGGTAAACAGGAGATATGTGTTTGCCAAAGGCCTGTTGGACAGGACACCATGCTGAAATCTGCAGAGGAGTGGGAAGGGCAGTGTAACATGTTCAGACACCCTGAATGAAGGCCTGACTCCTGTGCTGGGCGAGCAGGGGAAGAAGGGGGGTCCTGAGAGCAGTGTGGCATGAGCAAGGAGCATTGTAGGGTTGGAAATGTCCTACCTGTCATTTAAACAATGCAGTGACTTCCGCATCAAGCAACTCAGAGGACTCAGAGAAGGGCTCTTAACAAGAGCTCTGAGTTTATTTCTGAGAGAAATTGCCATCTTTCTTGTAATCACTGCTACTCCATTCTGTGGAGAATTGGAGAGCTTATCCTCACAGCCAAACTAGTTATTGGGTAATAGAAACAACAATCAGCCAGTTATAGAAAGCAAACCCACATCACAGGCCCTTCATTTGGGCATTGGCTCTAATAGATGGGCTGCAAAGGCATGGAGCAAGAGAAGAAGGGCGTGGAAGGCCTGAGCCCATGGCAATGCTGATTCTCCAAAATCCTGGAGGGCAAGAGATGGCACTGACCCAGAGGGAAATTCCCTATTTGCAAATGGCTGTCACTGCACTAAAGGCCCATGTCTTTCACTTTCTCAACCGCTCATTCTCTCAATTTCATAACTGGAGGAGGCCAAGAAGTCCCCTGATTTTCCTGACAATGCTGAGTTCAGTTTGACTTTCCTCCATGTCATATCTGGGCCATGGAAAGGCCCCTACTTTTACTGTATGACGACATGGAAATTACTGAGTAATTACAGGATTATGCAGCACCCTGTAAATTAAATGTTACCTCTTTACCTTTTATAGAACAAAAAATAACCATGTAATTACCTAGTGAATTAAACTGTTAAGGTCTCATGGTAATTATACATGGAGTCAAAAGCTCTGAGTTCTTCTGGTAGTTACAAGTAAAGAATTATCTTTCATTTTTAAACATATGTTGCAGTTGGATCCCAAAGCCTGCACATTTCCATTTTAATAACACCATGGCCTGCCCAAATGAGAAGAGGCATATGTCTCCCATCTGAGTGTGCAAATAGAGTGAACATGTATATATAAAATAGATTGGACATATGCAAAACTGACCCAGGTTCATACCAGAAAAATGGAATACCAACAGAGGTAAAACATGATTAATTGGATGATAACATTTAAAATTATGTTCAGTTTCCAAGCACTGGAATTTGTTTTCATAGGAAGCAAGTCAGTTTGATCCTATTTTTCACATGCTTGTGACTATATTTTGAAAACAGACAATCAAGCTGTCCATCAGGAACCTTTGTCTCCTAAAGGAAGGCTCAGGGCTTGCTGCTGTAGGTGGGTTTTGCCATGTATCAGCAAGGAGGGGACGACTGGGCTGGCACAAGAGTCCATGAAGCCAAACATTGGTGATGTGAGGCTTGGAAGATGGTCCCGCCTCAGGTGAGGAGGTTTGGCTGCTGTCTGTCAGCAGCAACAGGACAGAGACCTCAGGGACACTGGCCCAGGATCCAGACTCTCCACAGACAGCCAAGGAGAGACTTTGCACCACAGAGCTGCAAAAGGAGGAGGCTGCAGATGAACAAGGGTTTGCTGCCTTGTGGCAGAGCTCATTCCTCTCAAAGCACCTTCAGGAACATATTTTCCTGCCTAAAAAGTGCCTCCAGAGACCTGGGTATCTGCAGAGGTTGCTGAATATGGAATAAGCTCTGGCAAAACCACAGACCATCCTGCTTCTCTGAGTGGACAGAGTAGGCAAGTATAAAAAATGGCCACTGGACCAGTGATTGCAGATGCTAAAATTCTTTGTCAGATTTTTATTAATTATGAGGACATGTAGCACATAGGAAATGCCACTGTTGTCTGTATATCCTTTGCTCTGGTCTGAGCTGGCTAAAAATACTTTTTTGTTATTACAAGATTAGCCCTTTTTATTTTTTAACTGTTTGTTTGGCATAATTTTTTCTGGTTTGATTTTTAACTAGAAGAAAAAAACAGACCAAAGTGTTGTTTCAAGTTGTCTTCTACTTTCTTCAGTTTTTTATTTCCATATTTTTAGGAATATGTTTCAGGAAGAATTCCAATAAATTTTAATCACTAAATAATAACCAACTTTGATGTCCTTTCAGTTTTAAACTGAACATTTTCATAGGTCCCAAAACCAGATACTTTGTCATCATCATTTTAGATCCCTAAATCTGAAAATCATGATGTTACAATAAGCATGACACTGACTGAAAGGTGCAGTACATTCACCTCCAGCCCTTCATAGGCATTATGTGCATTTACTAGGTAATTTTTTAATTTGCTGTGAAATACATAGCATGTTATATAAGCACTGACTTTGGTAATCCTGGGATAAAATGCAGAACCAGGATAGGAAGGTGAGTTTATATTTTAATGATGCTTAACATTTTAACTATTAAAATTGTGTCTGGTTTTGCTATCACAGACCTAACTATTAGACCTACAAGTCATCCCTAATCCAAACTGTAACTGCTCCAGGCACAAAATGAATTGAAGAAATTAACTCCAAATATTTTTAATTTGCATGTTTTTATTGTTTTGCTTCCAATATGACCAGCAATTCTTTGTAGCACTGTGGTTTCATAGTGTTCAAATCCTGCAGTAAAGCTGCCTGATGAATGCAATAATGTGCATTTATTTCAAAGAGTCATTTATATCCCCTGGTGAGCAGGTAGTCTTTGCTTCAGAGATGCTGGGGTGTTTTGGTGCAAACGGGATTTTTTACATGTGTTTGTTGCATGATTTTTTTTCCCCTCGTGTCCATCACTTGTATCACTTTGTAGTTGATATCCAGTGAATATTAAAAAGCTCCCATTGGTATTGGATCTGAAGAAGGGGGGGAATTATGCTCCTCTCATTCCTCTCTCTTGCGTACCGCGCCTTCATCCTGACACAGATTACTGCCAGCATTGTGCTCGCCCCATTCCTCTGCCTTAATAGCCTTACGTCTCATTGCAAGTGAGATCAAAGACACACGAGTAGCAAAGGGCTTACATTCAATTAACAGGAAAGGGGCAGGCTTTCGACGTGCTCAGCAAAGCTCTGATTGCAGCGAACTGCTGACTGCGGATCGCTACCGCAGCTAGCAGCGCCTGCAGCCCCAGCCCTTCCCCTGCCACGCTCAGAGGGGCTCTGCCATGGGAAATGGCACTTTCCTGCTCTTCCTGGCTGTGTCACGATGGAGAAAGATGGAGAAGCCCGTGTCCCTTCATGGGCATGATCAGGAGGAGGAGGGAGGGTGGGTCTCCGCCTCCCATTCTTCTTTTTTTTTTTCTCTCAGAGCTGCAGACTGAAAACTCTGTTAGACCTTGACCAATGTATTGGACAACTTGAATTTTTAATGAGGAGTGAATTCCCACTGCTCTCTTACACAGATCTCAGCGTTAGAGGCTTAGCCTGCGGCTGTCAGAACTCCTAGGGCAAAAGCTGAGACTTTTGACCCTTTCTGTAGATTTGGAGTATATCACAATGAATAAAAAGACCCCCTTCCCTGCTCAGAACAAACTATCTGCTTTTCCCTTTTCCAGGGAGTATTTGTGACATTGGGAAAAACTGAAAAGCTGAAGAGATAGCTTGTGATTAGGAGGTATCTGGGACCAGCCACTGCCATCGAAAACACAATACTGGGAAGACAAGAAACTTGACTTACTATGGCAGGCTGGGTTTGAAATTTTTCCACTTCTCTTAATGAAAGGTAGAGGGGAGAGTTGCAAAACAAGGAACTGGATTATAAACCTGGGGATAAAAAAGTAGAGCATAAAAAAAGATAGGGGATCACCAGAAGTTTATTTTTTGAGCATTGCTGAAGTGAGCGAGCACATCTCATCCCCTACACACCCAGTGCTCATTGCCATTAACTCCAGTTATGTTGAAGCCTCACATTTCCTGGGGTTATGTGTGTGATGTTTGGAAAAGACACGAGTCCTTAGCTTTGCATTACTGCTGGAATTTATTTTAGTATTATTTTTAGAGCCCTGAGACAGCATGGATCCCTATTTTATTAAATCTCACTCTCCACTGAGCTGATTGCTGAGATAACCTGCAGCCAAGGCTGTCTGAACTTATGTGACCTGGTTCCATCTGTGTGCAACCCTCTTTTGCATTCTCTTCGATTTACTTCTAATGCAAACCTTGCAGAGCAGGATGTTCCTGCTACACATACACAAAATCTCTTCCTAGGGATTCAGACTCTTGCCAGGAATATTTTCAATTATTTTAACCTTTTAAAATTTTCTGCATTACTATGGGAGACGACCAATCCTCACACTGCTCACAGGTTAACAGTGCTATAAAGAGTGCAGCTGGTCAGTGGAATTGGAAAACACTGAAAAGGTCAAAGCATGCAAGTATTGCAGAGGTTTCACTCTAAATGAGAGTAGCCTGTGACCTTCACTCAACCCTTACTTTAAATGATTGCAAATTAAGTTGGGCAACTTAGCCTGAGCTCTAAAAATCTAAATGTATTGAAAGATGAAACTACATCAAACAGTAGTAGTTTCCATCACTGTCAAGCAGTGTTCTCAGACACACGTACACCAGATAGACATTTCTGTCTGTGAGCCTCACTTACCCACTGAGCTGTTTCCAAATAAAGCCCCATTAACATCCCCAGTGCTGAATGACATCCATGCATTTCTACCACAATGCAGCCATCCCTCTGAACAAAAGCATATCTGACCAAGGATCTTTCCAATGAGGTGTTTTTTAATCTTCTTGGCTTGTACAGGACTTAGAGATATAATATATGGTGTTTGCGTAGCAGTCAAAGCAGGCTTTCAGCACTGAGAATCCATCACCTGCTTCCCATCAGCGACGCCAGGGCTTCCTTCAACTTCAGCAGGCAATATCCAGTCTGCTGGGCTCTAGGGACCAAATGGCACTGATTAAACATACAGAGAAGAGCACTGCAGCAAAGCACCCTGTGACACTCCTTGTCTTGACTTCCTCCATGCTGTGGCACCAGAGCAAAATCAGAGATGGGGACCTGTGGCCTTCAGGGAGACCCATGCATGGGGTGGCCTGCGGGGTCACAGCTTCTGAGCAACCACCTGTGCCCAGGAGCAGCAGAGCCAGTGACACCTGCCCAGGGCCAAGGGATGTGATCCGCCAGATAAACCATCAATCTTCCTTAGTCAAAGAGAGGAGCTCTGAAAAGGGCTTGGATTTGCACATCACTGTCAGCTCTTCTTATTGCTGTTCTTTAATGTGGCCCTTTTTTTCTTTTATTCCCTGCCTAACTACCCGACCCTTTTTTTATTCCACAACAACAAATGTGGAAGCAAAACAATTTACTGTGCTGCAAACCCAAGAATTTCTAGTTTTTGCACCCACAGAAATCTGTATCCCAACAACAGGAGCTGAAGACACACCTTCATAGAAGCAACCCACAAAAGAAGTTCTTTACTTCTGTAAGAGCCCAATTCTTCCTGAAATGAGTTGACATTGAGACAGAAAGTAGTGGTGGGAAATGATATAACCTGGGAGCAGCTCAGATTTGTTCATTGCCATGGCCAAGTAATGGCTGCTCAGTGACTGAATTACTGGCCAAGAGGATACTCTACTTTCTGAATTCCCATGGAGATGGTCTGATTTCCATAGCAACTGGATTCTTTCTCTTGCCTTTCCCTTTAACAGGTAGAAACATACTTGAATCCTGAAAATGCTAGATTGCTCTGAGTGTTATTGTATTTTTGGACACTAGAACACTTTCTGGACAATATGTTGAAATACAGGCTCCTTAATGATATTTTTTTCGTATTCTTTTTTAGAACTGGTGATGATACTATGTTCCATCAGATCTTAAGATCTGCTGTGATGTGTGCCTAAAGTTTTCTTTCATTCTTTCTTTCTTTCTTTCTTTATTTCCTTATTCTTTATCATTGTTCCAATTTTCTATTGGGTAACCTGCAACACTAGGTGATGACTGCTGAAGAAAGCTCTTGGGGAAAAGAGGGCATTGATAATACTAACTAATAGCAATATCCAAAATGTTTGAGATATATTTGTAGAGAGAGTTGAATCTCTCCCACAAAGATGGATTAAAAATTAGTGTCATTATTCAGTATATCAGATAGGAGATCAGGTCAGCAGTAAGTAAATACATTATTTTTCACCTATTTATTAAGACTTTCAATGGTTTTAGGTTTTCATTTTATATGCTAATTTGAAGTGTCTCTGTAGGTCTCTCCTTCCTCAAGTACATCTCCACTGCTTCTTCTTTCTAGACTTCTGCTGAGTAGAAAGAATAAAACCAACCCAGAAGAAGTTGTGGGGTTAACTGTGGGGTTCCTTTTAGCCACTGTGAAGGAAATGGAAGTTGACAGACCCTGCAAACCATCTCCCCAAAGATCTGCTGAAGACACATACAGGACAAGAAGTCATGGAAATAGGCTTTTGGACAGTAAAAACACATCCATCTGATTCCTTAAGGAAAGAAGTGTCACGGACATCATGAGCCATGAATTACAGGGTCTGAAGAGTACCTACAGTTGCATTTGTGAGAGCACATGGACGTGGAGTGCTCTGGAAAGCACCAGGGTCATGTCAGTCTGGACTGCCCCAGTGACTGGTACAAAAGCTTCTGCATGGCAAGGGCTGCTGACACAGTCAAAGGAGGGCAGCAGGAGGTGATGTGTGCAGATCTTGTGTCTGCTAGGATGGAAACTTGGTGAAAGGTATTTCTGGCAAGTGAAGCCATTTGGGAATCCAGGAAAAGCTGAAAAGTGTGTGGGTTGCAGAGAAAGTGAGAAGTGTTGTTACAGAGGTGTTTTTCCTTTAGCCATAAATCACAGGAGTGTGATGCCTGCACAGAGGATGAATTTCACCAATATCCCTTTCAGGCAGCAGGCTGGCCCTTGCCCCAGCCCTTCCAGTTCCATCTCTCCCTGAGCACACATTGGCCTCTTTCCTCCGACCTGGCAATTAAACAGTCAATTGTGGCAGCCTGAGATGCCACGAGAGCATCCTGAGGGCTTGACAGCACTTTGCCAATTCACTGACCTCTGTTATGTTCTGAACCACAAGAGGTTACACCCGAAATCAGACTAAAAAATTGACCGACTTTCCTGTAACCCCCAGTCTGACCTTACATCTGAGTTTACATTTTTAAATCTCACCATGAGCTGCCAGCTGACAACCTCCCTCTCCCTGCAGCTCCTGCCCAGATGTTCAGTGGCCACTGTCTCCCCTGCATTTTGCTGCCACCCTTGCCCACACACCCTTGCTCTCAGGGGTTCCCCAGGCTCTCTACCTTGATAGCATCCCTCTTCTCTTGCCTGCCCTCCCCTCCTTGCTCTCCTCTCCCCCTCCCCAGCTGATGTCCACAGCCACAGAGGCTTTGCCTCACGAATGCAAAAGATGAGAGCAGAGGAAGAAAGGGGGAGGTTGGAGGGGGAGTCGAGGAGGGAGCTCCCAGGGCTCTGTCACTTTGGCTGCCTTCCAGGCCATGGGGAGAGAAAGGGAGGGTGGTGCTGGGGCTAGGACTAGAGCAAAGACTGGTCTTGGGCAGTAGCAGCAGCTTTATCACCTGTGACCTCCAGAGCACTTAGTGCTGATGAGGAACATTCAGACAATCACATTAGGGTTGCTGTGGGGAACATTCAGACAAGATTAGGGTTGTTGTGGGAACTGGAAGGGCAGGTGTGTGCTGGAGTAAGGGCAGAGCAATGTGGGGAGGGGGACAGCTGCCTGTCAGGAGAAAGGGGATCACAAAGGTGAAGGTGCAGTGCTTGGTACTCCCTCCACAGCATGTGTGATCCCCCTGAGCACCCCAGGAGCAAACACAGGAAAATTCTCCTTTGGGCTTTTTGGGGATATGCCCATAGTGGGCACTGATCTGTCAACAAATTTTAGAGAAAATAGGTGTTTGGGAAAGAAAGACTGACACGGAAGGCCCAGGCATCCTCCTGTGTCTCCTGTAGGTGTGTTACTTCTGACATAATGATGGACTGCTTCTCTTTTTACTTCCCCTATCTCTCTTGAAAATGCAAACATTGCTGGGAGGTGGGAGAAGTGGCTTCCCCTTCCCGTTTGCTAGAGGAGCAGATGGCCCCACAGATGATTTCTCCTTGCTTCCCTCTGTCAGTAAAAGATACATAGCCTAGCTCTGAGAATACCATTTCTTGGCAAAGATGTCCCTGGAAAATAGCAGGGAAATTCCCAGTTCTGTACTTTTAAGCTTCTCTAGCTTCTTTTTTTTTTAATTTCTTTAATTCTGCTGATAATGACAAGGTGCACAGCTGCAGCTGTGTTCAGTTACTCAGAAGACACGTGCAGTGCCCAGCTGATGCTGCCAGGAGCCTGACCTCAGGGAAGATCCAGGAGCTCTGCCCTCCCCCAGGGGACAGCATCCACCTCCCTCGGGGCTGGCCAAGCAAACCTTTCAGGTCAGATCAGTTCACTGTGGGGCTGCTGTGTGTGCACAGAGCTGTGGTGGAGAGAACAAAAAGCCTTGGCTGCCTTTCTTTCCCTGTGGCTCTGCTTCCCCTGCTCCCAGCTATCCCCACTCCTCCCCAGCAGACCAGCAGGGAGGAGGCCCATTAGCAGCAGCTCTGCTGCAACGTCTCTTTAAAGGAAGTGTCAGGAATAAAGATTTACCTGCAGGTTTAGGAAGACAATTATTGTACGTTAATTAAATATGAAATGACACTTAAGAGCATATCCATTGCCTTAACAGCGACTGTCTGTAATAATAATAATACTTAGCACTTACATAGCTCTCTCCATCTATACAGAGCTTCACAAACATTAACTAATGAATCCTCACAACCTCCCTGTGAAGCTAAAGAGGCTGCTGGCATGATGGGGAGTGGGAAGAGGAGATGTATCAGGGGAATAACCTCCTCTTGGCCTGCTGCTAATGCTGCTGCTTTTCAGGCTGCTCTGGACTTTGCTGTCCCTCCTTTCTGCCAGCATTTCCCTAGCTGTGCTTCCCTCCAGCACCGTGCAGCAGGCAGGCTAGCAGTGCATTGAGGTGGTGCCTCTGGTCACCACTGGAGCAGGCATTGAGCTTCTCTGGCTCCCAGCACTGAGCCCAGAGTCCCTGGTTCATAGCAACAAGTCCATATAGAACCCAAAAGTGCCTCCCATCCTATCTCCTGTTCCTCAGGGCTCAGTGAGAGAGCCTCAGTGTAGATTTGCCTGAGGCTGGAGCATTTTGAATGTGGCTGTGAGAAACAAGGTTCTGGCTTGGACATAAACATCTGTAAAATGCAGAAGTCCACTGAACTAGTCTGGATTTTTGCAAATCGGTTCTGGTGAAGCCATGCCTTTCCTTCAAGTCTTACTGGAGAAGCCGAGAAGCTTCTCCCGAGCCTGTTTCACTTCCCCAGAATGGGATTTTTCAGCTGAAAGCCCAGATCTCCTAGACAGTTCTGTATGAGTTGACTTGTCTCCTGGCAGATGTGCTTGCTTCACCCTCTTTGAGTTCACTACATGATGACCCATCCTTTGAGACCACTGTTTGACCCAGAGGGAATCACAGTCTGTAGTCTGTACTAAGTCTGTATTTCCTGACTTTTTTTTTCCTCACTACAGGCACCAGTGATTGGAAAAGTCAGGAGAGCAACAAAAAAGAAGATTCATTCTCTCTACAAGAAGAAATGGACCTAACTCTCCAGAAATCCCAGCACCACACTCTGCCCTCTGTTGACAACCCTCTCCTTCCTCCATCTCCCATGGCAGGCCTGGCTCTGCCTCTGCTCTGGCAGCAAAGTCCAGTTTTACCTGTTTTTCCAGGTCTGAGAAGGCACTAGTGTCATGTCCATCCCCTCCTCCACATCTGGGCTTCTTCCCCCTAGCCAGGAGCCCATGGCAAGGAGGAGGGATGGGAGCAGTAGATCAGGTCTGTTGGGAGGGAAGAAAGTGATTATTCATCCCTTTTCAGGGAAGGGTTTTCTGCACAACTCTCTTCCAGACTATATTTTTCTCCAGCTCATTCCTCTTAAAAAGGTAATAAATATTCAAAACATACTTGCTTAGATTACCAGCCATACCCTAACAGCTTCAGCACCTACAAAGCTGATGCCTGTGTGTTTCCACTAAGTAGTTGTCAAACTGTGTTGCTTGTAACATTTAGGGTTGGTTTGGAAGGAGGTCTCAGGGCTACAATCTACAAAAGAGTCTGTATTGGCCAAGGGGGAAAAAAAAAGACAATGTGACCTAGAAAATCTTGGTGTCTTCAAAGCTCCCTTATTCTGCTGTTCTTTATTTAGCACTATAAGCCCACCAGATCCATTTCTAAGCAATCAGAGAGTGTTTTTGTCTTCCAGAAAGGTCTCAAGCAAACCTCTGAATTTGAACATGGTGATATTTTCAGATAGTCCTGTCAACACCAGTGATTTCAGCTTCATTCCCAGCTAACTCACCGGTGGGCTTCTTGGGGCTGCACTTAGATGTGAAAATGCCACACAGAGATGGTGCTCTCTGCAGTTAGGTGCTATATCAAAGGTTACCTCCAATGTTCAGCAGAATCTGTGTCTTTCTGCACAGATCAGTTGTCCTGGTTTTATCCATCGAAGAGCCCATGATAAAGCAGTGGGAAAAAAAAATAGTGTATGAGAGCTCACCTGTCCAGCCCAAAATGTACAGTTCGATGGAAGCCAACCTCAAGTGTTTTACTTAAATATCAAGTGAATTATTCATGCCTCAGTCTTTCCTATCTCAAAAATTGTCTTTCCCCTGCTTTTGTTTTGCAAATGCAGCTCCTTACCCTGGGGCTTTGGGAACTTCAGGTGATACCAGCAATTCTGGCAGCCTCCTTCAGGCACAGACAGGTAACAGGTCAGTTGTGTTTGAGCTCAGAGCTCCAGCAGCAGGACCATTCAGTTGTTTCCATATGAGTGGCTTCCATGTATGGAATGATTCCGTGGGACTCCTGCCCTGTGCATGGAGGAGAGCTGCATGGTGCAGACCTGCTTATTTGCACCTGCACAGCACAGGGAGCAAAGTGCAGATCCAACTCACCCAGGACTCATCCTTCAATCCCCAGGAGATTCCCCCAGGTGAAGCAGCAATTCTCCCACCCATGTGGTCTGTGACTTGGATCTTTCTCCTCCTTCACAAGTTAACAAATTGGCCATTCCCTGAGAGCAGATAATTTCTTCTTAATGGTGGCCATCTCTCAGCAGTACTTTGGCTGCCAGCTTTCCAAGGTAATTGCATTGTTATTTAGGAAAGTCAAAGGTGCATTCTTCCAGAGTGGCTCAGGCTGCAAGCAGGCGTGGGGAGGGCTGACCAGAGATGGCTTTGCTTGCTCCTGTTGGAGCCAGGTGTCACTGCAGGCAGCCAGGAGACAGGGATGGATGGATATCCCCCACCCCACTCCTCACTCTTTCTCTCCCCACAGACAATCTGTAAGAAGTCATTTGCTGAAAAATAAAGATGGACTGAAAATACAAAACACAAAATGTTCCTTTTTCTGATAAGAAAGTGATGTCACAAATGACCTTATTAAAAAAAGGTAAAATGCTTGTTTACCTAAAGCACTTGTTCAAAGAGAGCAAGTGAAAATGTAGCTTTTGGGTATTTTTCTTTCTCCTTTCTCTTTCCTCCTAAATGAGATTGAAATACAGTTTCACATTTGCAAGGCCCAGTGCCCTTTCTGCCAAGAAATCCATTGACAGTCCAATCAACAGACATGTTCTGGTTACAGGAATCAGGCATCAGTCAAACGCTTGAAAGCCAGATCCAGCAAATGCAGCAGATAATAGTATTGAAAAGAGCCAGTGGGAGAGATGGGAGAGTAATTGGAGTGCAGGTAAGAAGCTGGTGTAAGCAGGATGGATCGGCATACTGCTGACACGTGCAAGGGGGAGGCAGAGGGGGAGAGCTAATGAGAGGGGTAATTCTAATGATAGAAGTAGTTCAATGTGTCAGGCTTTTGTTTTTTGAAGGCTGAGAGAAGGATTTATTTGTGCAGAGGCAACTCAGTCCATGGGATTTATAGACCACTTCCAACACAAGTCCTCGCCAGCTTCTAGACCTGGCTCAGCCCTGGGATTTTGCAGATAGATCCACAGAAAAAAGCTATGTGGCATCAGTGGGGAGCACTGCGGGGCTGGACTGGCCCTGGAAGTGCTGCAGCAGATGAAGTGAGGGTTTGCAGGGGGATCAAGGCAAAGGCCTTTGTGTCAGCCCGAGGCAGCTACGAGCACCCTGGGGGGCTCATTACCATGAGCACAGCAACACTGGTCTCTGCATGAGCAGGGTCTGCATCACTAAACACAGTCATTTCAATCTCCACAAGCCCTAAAATCTGCTGATTTCATCCCAAATGTAAAAATCTAAAGAAGACAGGAGTGAAAATGAACAGAATAGAATTTGATTGTATGGACTATATATCCTAATTTATTCCTGAGCCCTTGCTAGTAAAATACCCAGGCTCTGATTAGAGTGGTGAGCGAAGAGAATTACTCATTTCCTATGGGTAACATGACGAGCAAATTACCTGAATTTCTTGTAAATCTGTGATCCACTTTTGGGACACAGCACTATGGAAATGGCAGAGAGGGGCTGTTGATCTCACACACTGTGGTATGTGGTATGAGGGTGAGTTCACCCTACGTATATCACCCTGCCCTGTCTGGGTTGTTTCTATACCTTTTTAGATTCACTTTCTCTGTCCCACTGGCCCAAGCACTTGGCTGTGTTTCATTTCCTGGCTCAGGAAGGGCTGTTTTCAGGAGCTGTTCCATTGTGTGCTGGGCTGCATTGGAGGTGGTGTGGAGAAAGGGGCAGTGGGGTTGGCAGGAGAAGAATTGAACACTCTGTAGAGACAGCACAAAATATTCCAAAGTTATTCGGATCCGACTTGAGCAAGTGATAAATGAGAGCAGCATGGCAGTGACAGGTCAATCAAATATTTATAGAACTCCATCCATTAGCATTGCTGCAGCAGAAAGGAAGCAATGAAGTCTGGGTGCTCCAAGACCTGACAGGGGTACACATGCTGATTGGCTTCCCCAAAATCTTGAGGTGTGTGTGGATCTTCTGACTTGTCCTGGAGGGGCCAGGATAGCTAAGGTGGTAGTCGAGCTAAAAAGATGTTGGGATTATGCAGCACTGTGTATTAGAATAAATTTCTGTGGTGTCCTTGGGTGCATTAATGCATGTACATGCTGGTGAGGAGATTCTTGTGCCAAGGTGATGGGAAAGCTGAGTGGTGTGTGAGGGATGCACATTGGTGTGTACACACTGGGAAAGGGCACGAGATTTTGCAATACTCTGGAAAAGCAGTTGCTACAATCAGTGAAATGCCAGAAAAGGTTAAACCACAACAGACAAGAAACCTTAAGGAGAGAACAGAGTGGAATTGGAAAGCCTATTTTTAGGATCACATGACATGATTTGATTAATATTTTAGGAGGCAGTTATCATATGCTAAGAAACAGAAGGATTATTACTAGCATCCCAACGTGACTACTTTCAGGGTTTTTATGGGGGAATCCTACACAAATTTCTTCCTCCTCACCTGTGACCAATTCCATAAGCCAGGGACATGGAGGAGTGATACATGGATGCCCTGGAAGGTGCAAAGGGCTGTGGAGAAGCTATTCATTTGATTTCAGCACTTAACTGGAAATGCCACAGCACAGCCCGTGCTGAGGCAGGAGCACACTGCAGACACATGCAGACAGAGAAGCGTTTAGCTGGGACCATCTCCACAGTGCTCCCAGACACTCCAAAGCAATCCAACAGCAGGCTGGGGAGGAGAAGGACTAGCCTGGTCTCCCAAGGGGTTAAAGAAATGTTTGACTTCCAGCACTGAAGGAAGGATTGCGCTGAAGTCCCCCTTTCTCCCTTTGACCTGCTGATGAGATCTGTGTGACCAGGAACTATGCCATCCTGGCCACATAAATGTGCATCCTGCATCCCTCCTCAGGGTTCTCAGGGCCCTTCTCATTTCTCTTGTCAGTTTGGGCTTCATTACATGTGGTCTCCACCTAAGTGCTTCACCGAGTGCTGGGTCTGGGACTTCTGAGATCACCCACCTGGTGCTTTTCACCAAGAGCTGAATTCCTGTGAATACAGGAGGAATGTGGCAAGGGAAACAAGCTCTTTCTTCTTCATTCACTCTTCTCCTGACAAAGTTTCATTCATCTGGCCTGGGAGCAGTAGGGACACCATGTGTCGGAAGCAACCAGTCAGCCAAGGGGGATGAGGCAGGGCCTGGCACTTGCCAACAGCCCATTTGCCGAAAATTGATGATCCAAAGTTGCATGGGGAATTTGTATGAATGGAAGAAAAGTCAGCCAGTAATTGGGATCGGTGGGTGAAGTGTCAGCAAACAGAAGAAAGGGATACTTTGGTGACAGTGATAAATGCTAGCAGCTTTGGGTCTCATCTGGAGGAGAGAATTGGAGCGGAGACTTTGTAAGAGAAGGAGGGAATAAAAAGACAGTGGTCTGATGGATGCTACCGAGGAAAAGGTCTCAGAAAACAAAAATTCAGCAGTGTGTTTTTAGGGGAATTGGTCAGAGGCAAGTCGCAAGGGTCATTACCCAAGGTTTAGAGGGTCATCATTTTTTACAGTCCCAGGAATAAACCAGCACTGGGCTTGGTGGTCCATGGAGTCACCAGGCACCCGTCCCTGGAGAATGGGGCACCCACATGCTGGGCCCCACATGTGGAGCTGCAAAGCCCTTGGGAGCAGCCATGGGGTCCTGCTGGGTGAGCAGTACAAGTGTGAGGGGTCTGTGCCTCTGGGGGGGTGCAGAAGCCCTGGGGTCACCTCTGGGCATCAGGGCTGGAGTTCCATGGCAGTCCTGCAAGCAGGGACTCCCAGCAGGCACGGGCACACTGACCGCTTGGGGCTGCTTTATTCCAGCCAGCCTGGCAGGTTTGTCTCAGGGGGGAATTTGCCTACAAATCAAGTATGTGCAATAACAAGTGGCCATTTCCAAAGTCATTTCTCTGACCCTCACCAGCATTTCAAGGCACGTCTCAAATGCAATTGGCACCTCTACACTGCCAATTTTAGAAACGTTTTGCTTTGGAGGAAGGGCTGGAGCACAGAGGTGATTATCCTTCCCCTCCTGGCAGCTTCAGGAGTCGTGCAACTTGCAGGGAATGTCAGAGATGTACAGCATGTATAAGATCTCCAGCAAACACTCTTTCCCGAGCACTGGAGCGAGCCTCTGTCCTCCTTCAGACTGGGGAGGGTCTTTGCCTCTTACAAGAGAAAAGATCCTGGCTGAGGTAGCTCAGACATCCATCCAACATGCCCTGGGACAGTAACACCAGCCACAGAGACAGGGACTGATTCTGCAGTCAGCAGTGTGGGCAGGGAGCCAGTGGAGTCAATGGGAGTCGATGTTTACTTCTGTTGTGCTGCCTCACATGGACACTGATAAATGTTATGAATTTTAAAAATTGAGATTCACATTAGTTTCCTTTAACTCATTTTAGATTTTATGCTGAGCTTTATTAAGTGGCTTTTAAAGGCAGTTTAGCCTCTACAGCTCTTACTGCAACAGCTCTTAGCTCAACAGCCCTGCCTCCCAGCCTGGCTCGAACCAGGAATAAAATGAATCTGTGGAGGCTCAAAGAGGAGCAGGAGGGCACTAGGGGTGAAGCAGACAGTCCATTGTGTGTTAGGGCCTTGGCAGAGTAGGGAGATGAAGAATAGTGGTGCAAGGAGGTGCCAGCTGTGCCCCAAGGCCAGTTTGGACAGAGGTGGCAGATCCTTCAGAGGATTGTGTCCTGAGGCATCATGCCAAGCTGAAGATCCAGAGATATTTCTGGTCCCTTGAAATACAGGTAGAGGCATATTAATGCAGGGTTGAGTTTTCTCTGTCCTCTAGAACTATACAGATAGGCAGGTCTAGACATTTTTTAGGCAACAGATCTGAGCTGATCTTCTGCATATTAGTGCAAAACAGGATTAGCTCCAGTGGGTTGAACTCAGCATCCTCCTGATTTTTAAGGCTTGATCCAGCTTTCCCTGAAGTCAGTGAGAAGATGCCAGCTAACTGTTCTTGGATCAGTCTCTAAGCATCTTGTTTTAATATCCACAGGCTGCAGTAAAACAATCCACATCTCCCCTGTTCCATCCTAAACTGTGCTTGCCACCTGCCATTTAATTTTTCATGACATTATTATCATTTTTAATAATGCCACTGCATTTTCTTGACCAAAGAGCCTCCAGAGACCCTATCTGAAACAAAAGCTTCCCCATCTCCTCTTCTCCATGCCTTCAGGTGTATCTGTATCATAACAAGCCTTTCCTAAGCATCTCTTCAAAGCCATTCATAGCTTTATTTCCTGTAATGTTAGATGCATATTTGACATCACTAAATATGCAGTTACAGAGTAAACTGGTGGTGAGAGATATGCAAGTGGCAAATGTCTGTTCTGGTGGCTGAAAATCAGCAATCCTGCCTCAACTCTCACTGATTGACTGGAAACTGAGGCAGGGGGAAAGCAGGCCCGGTATGGACAGAAGAGTCATACTGATTTATGGGAGGCAAACCTCTGAGATAGTGATTTACTCCCTTGGGATTTTTTTTCTGAGAGATGACACCACACATCTGCAGGACTGGAACCAGGAGAGATAAAAGTGTGAGTTACTATAAGCAACCAAAGGGGACCAAGTGCTCTGGAGTGGGATGAGCCTCCAGGGACATAACTCTGCTCCCCTATCGGCAATTCACTTTCTTACCATCGATTCTAACAGGAAGGGAGAGATGGAAAACTCATGTAATTCCCTGTCCTTGGGGTTGTGGCCTGGGGGAAGCTGATGCTGTTTAATCTAATAAGAATGAGATACAGCCTGGATCATCTGGGCTCTCCTCTCATCTTCTGGGAGTTGTGTGCAAATGAGCACTACAGAAAGGAATTAAAAGTCCCCTGAAATTAAAAAAAAATAAAACAAACAAACAACCAGCTGATATTTCTGCTTTCTTTTCAGTGGTGACTGACTTTCCATCAATGCTCTCATGCTTCTTTGGAGGGAGATTGTCCAGCAGAAATGTGAGAGGATGAAGCTCTGCCTTTCTGTGCTCTGGGGAAGGGGTACAGCAGGGAAGGGTGACAGCCATGGGGATGAGCAGGACAGACTGAGAGCAGCTTTGCAGCAGGCAGGTGCCTCTACATGCTGGAGCCATGTGATGGCCAGCAAAGCACATTAAAACATTAAAACCTTCCCAACCCATTGTGTGCACATGCTGCTCCTGCTGCAATGTCACACAGAAATGAGACAGTGCTGTGACATTCACCTGCTTCAAGCTAAACCAGGCCTGACAGACACTCTTCACTCATTCAGCAAGGAGCAAAATTAGCCAGAGCTGGAGGGTGTCCCAGGAGCTGGGCTGGGTGCAGCTGTGCCCTCACCCTGCTTCCCACCTTGCACTGCACAGCATGTTTCCTCAGAGCCCTTGTCTCCAGGATAGGAGAACTGTGTCGACTGCAAGTGTGGGCTGACATGGCAGGCAGCAGTGGCAGGTAGGAAATGGATATATTGCATCCCAAGATGATGCATCTTCCCAGTCAAATCAGCTCACCAGCACAGATAGCCTTATGTCTGCAGAGAACACTGTTTAAATGACAGATTTTATTCAGATGGCATCTGAAAGTTATTTTTTATTGAATTTAATTTTAATTAATCATGTTGCCAAGGGTGGGCTGAAGTGGCCTCTGTTTTTAATTTTTTTCTCCCCAGAGTGGATGTCCTTAAACTCTTTCCATAATGATATGGTTGTAGTTTGCAAAAAGGCAGTCTGGATTTATTATGCTTGCCTTGTTCCTTCTGATCCTAGAGAAAACATTGCAGTGACCGTTGGTTAGAAAATTAGTTAAGTGAACTGTATACTGTATTCTCCTTCTGTAGCACTTCTTATTAGGAAAAAAAAGATAATATAGTTTCCTCTCTGTCCTCCACTTACCCTACATTCCATCCAGAGCCCATGTAAGGAGCATTGCAATGGACTGCTGCAGCCTGCTTGCAAAAGGACTCATCCCACGTAAAAGCCCTCAGGATAACCCTTGATTTCTGATGCAAAGTGCAGCAAGTGCTGTCATGTGTGTGGATGAGGAGGGTGCTGAGATCCCAATGCACAGGTGCTGAAGCAAGAAGCCTGTCGGGGTCGCCTCTGCACTGCACAAGCAGCAGCTCTCACCTGCCTCACGTTTGAGCTCTGCCTCTGCAGTATTCGGGATTTCAGACTTGAAACACAGAGCTGCCCTTTCCCTCTGGGTCCAAATGACCAAACTCCTCCAGCTCCACGTGCTCCATTTGGTGGGTCCCAAGGCAGAGTGGTGCTGCAACAATGAGCTCACCCCTACACATAGTGAAAAAAAAACCAAAAAAAACCAAAGAAAAGATAGTTTCCACCAGCTGCAGCCTGGCAACAGGAGGCTGCCCACTCCAGGTGGTCTGTGCATGGTATTTGGAGATCAGAAACATGGGAGGATTGTAAATGGGGGCACGTACAAGGTAGCTGACCTCTTTAGCAAAGTATGAACAAGATATCCTGCAGCCTGCTTAAAAATATTGTCAAAATTAAGCTGAATTTGTAGCAGGCAAAAAGCCAGGCATATCCTTGTAAAAGTTTATTGCTTTACAGTTAATAGTGGATTTTGCTTGTCCATATGGACTAGCTAAAAGAAGGAATTTTCCCAAATTCAGTCAATTTATTGCACAGGGGCCATTTTGAAAAAACATCTGACAAAGGAATAGATGAGCCTGTTATGAGAATAAACTCCCAGACAACTGAAAGGACAGCCCCAAGGAAGGCCAACCTGATGAGAATGGAGAGCTATTAAATGAAGCTACTCTTTGTACTCCAAATCCAAATATATCTCATGCAAGAGCAGAGCTTTCTAAAACAAATCCCTATGATAGATGAAGGATTTAGGCACAGCCAGGTTGTCTGTTTAATGAATTCCCTGCATTTACCCCACCGAGGGAGGAAAACCCAAACACTGCTGTTCAGAACCTTTTTCATGTGGATTAGAGCAGCCACAAATGACAGAAGACTAATTTTGCCTTGTTTCCTTCCTTCACAGCTCATCTGTCCTACTTTTTACTTTTAAAGGAATGAATAATTTCAAAAAAACCCTTCCAATATTTATGGATGCTCTGGTTCTTTTACACTCACTGACTGTATGCGAGCCAAGAGCCTAAGTACATATTTTAGGCGAATGTGTAATTCTTTGAATGCATCAGGAAAGCCTTGACTTGGAGAGGAGAATGATGGCTCAAAATGAAGTTATATGCCCTTTCCTGGACTGGGCCATGTCCTATTCTGAAGGGACATTTTTGTCAGGAGTTCTACCCCTTTTCTGGTTGACTCCTGCATTAAGCCTGGCCTGTTGACAGGAGCTTTAGGAACTGCTGGGAAAAGAAGGCTCAGTGGATTATCTGATACACCACAGAAAAGAAGAAAGGTAGACATCATCCAAGAGGATACCATTTTGACTGCATGGGGTGTCAGCAACCTTTCAGAGGGTAATAAGCTGAAATCCCAATTTTCAGTCATTCTTTCTTTGATTTTATTTTGAAAGTGGATATTGAAGCTCTGCACATGGAGAATTTCACAGCTGACCTCTGCTCACAAGAAATACCCAGCCTGATGGCTAACCCCAAGCAGTTTGTAAGGAACAAGAGCCATAGGCAATTTTTTGGGTTTTATTTAATGAACTGATCCATCTGGCAGTTGAAAGAGAAGCCCTTTCATCTTAAAGTGAAATTGAAGCCCTCTGTGGCTGTGTCTCTAGAAGCAGCCACAAGATGCTGCTGGGTGCCTGTACCCAGCCCTGCTCCCTGAGCTGCCTGTCTGGCCAGGCTGTGCAAAAGACACTCCAAAGAGACTGATGTGGCCTGAGAACTACAGCAAGTGCTGAAGAATTCCCAAATGGAAAAGTGTCCATGAGTACTCAGTATTGCGCAGCCCAGACTTCCACAGCATTTTCTGTTACAAAGAAATGCCCTCCAGCTCATCACCCTGCAGCTGTGGGAGGCAGGACAGACATCCCACCAAGACATTCCATCCCATCCCATCCCAAGAGCACCAGGAAGGAATGATGGCCCTACTACTTGCTGGCAATCAAATTCCTGCCCTCCAGGGACCACCCTTCATGCAGTGACCTCTTGAAAGGAGATAAACTCTCCAGAAAGGTAAGGTTTCCCTTAGCTTCTATGTTTTGAAAGCTGTCTCTGGATCCCTGTGAGAGATCCCTTTGTCCTGACTGGCTTTAAATGCCTGCTTTTGGCATCTGAGTCTCACCCCAAGAATCAACCATGGAAAAATGAATAAATGAATCTCCCCTTAGGATTCACAGAGGAAAAATGCATTGGGGAACCTACTGGGCTAAGTCCAAATCCAGCTCAGATTTACCTTAGGAGTAAATCTAAGCTGTCTATCTTCATCCTTGACCTTGTTACCTTTCCCTTGGCACTTAAAAATCCTTTTTCCCAGACTAAATAGCACAAGAGGTGCTGGGAATAGGTGTTAGCAACCATCCAAGTGAAGAGTTACTTTAAATCCAGGCTGAGATTTTGACTTCTCCTCTTGTTCTCCTGAGCCACCAGCTATGGAGGTTTTTCATCTCTGATAAAGCAGATTAGCTGCTGGAAATGTCAGAGAGAGGCTACAGCTGGCTGCACAGTGGGGAAATATTTCCCTGCTACCCCTGGAAGCCGCTGAACACTGGACCCCAGGAGAGATGCTCCACAGTCTGTTGCAAAAAGTGGCTTGGCCTGTGATGCTGTTAATGCACAAGCAGCCCAATGTGCTCTGCTCACCAACAGCAGCGAGTCAAACCCACAGACAGCTCAGTGGAGGGGAGGCGGGACGGGATTCTTCCTTTTCCTACTTCCATTTCTTCTTTCTTTAATTTTGGTAATGGATCAGAGTCAAATGAACAACATCTGGCAATTAGCACATCCCTTGCCTGGCTTCGATCTGCCACCAAGTTCTGAGTGTTTGCCTTTCTTTTTAAATCGGTGGCTGTCAGAGAGAATTAAATGGTGCCTAAAGAAGCACGCAGACGTTATAATTAAAGGCACGCCAACCTTGACAGGTAGCTGTGAGTGGAAATTTCAACTTTTCACGGGAAAAGGGGCTGTTGGCATGCGCATGTGCTCTCAAACTCCATGTGTTTCCCCCAGCTGATCTATCCCCAGGTGCTTTTTATACACCCATACTTGCAATTAATTGTCTCTTTGTCTGCTCCATTTCAACAGCCATCCAGCCCAGTATTGCGAGAAGAAACGTTCTTTAAATCCAGGAGTAAAACTGGAATCCATTAGCTGTGATTGCATGTGCTGCTGTGGGACTTTGCTGTTAACAAGGATAGAAATGATATAATGGAAAACAGAACAGGGAGCATAAACCTGCTGCTGAGCAGAGCGTCCTGAAACCACGTAATCCACATGCCTTCTAGCTGGGAATGAATGCCTGGTGCCCTGGGCACTTTCCTGCCAGGCCATGTTATTATAATCATGGTCTTCCCTCAGCTCATTCTGCTCCTTCTAATTAAAACAGGGTCAAATCTTCCTCCTTACAGTGTTGACCCACCTGAATCACAAGACCAGCTGACTCTTCTAGGGAAAAATGAGAGCGTGGAAACTGGGTTCATCTGCTACCTGCTCAGCTTTGACCCCAGTGCTGCATGGATGACAAACACCATGTTAATAGAATCTAGCCTGGCTTTACACATTTCTTCCAAGGATTTCAGGCCTCTGAGGCTGCCAGCCCAGCATTTTTCCTGTTACTGTTTTAGGGCTGTAATTGAAGGTCACGTATGGTATCAGGCTGTGATCCACTCTCAGTCTTAGGGCTGGTGCTGGTCCTGCAGAGGTGGGCAGAGCTGTATTGCTGATGGGAAGGGTTGTCCTGACATGGGGTCTCTGTGCTATCACACAACTGCAAGTTTGGATATCAAACCAGGCAGCCCAGGTTGGAGAATTCAGCCTCCCCACATCTTTCCTTTTAAATATGCATCTGTCACAACTTTTGGTCTCTTGGTGATTTTACCTGCTGTCTGCAGGTTTAAGTTGGACATCATTAATAACAGCCACCAGATTTAACAGCCACACCATTCTATCTGGGGTGGCTTCAATAAGGTGATGCTGACAATCTGGTTCTTAAGTTAGTTTTCAAGCAAAATTTTAAACAAACTCCCTTCAGTGATTCTTGCACTGCCCTCATAGGACTTGCTTGGCTTGCTCCACTCCCTATAACCTTATTAAACACCTATCCCATAGTGCTTAACAACCACCTCGTGAGTGTGCTTCCAGCTGCCCATCCAGCCAGGGCTTTCTGTCCACCCTGAAAAACTAAGGTGAATTTTGTGCAACTTCAGGTAAAGTCCAAGGGAAGGAAGCCAAGAGAAGGATTTAGGAGAGAAGGGAGGAGCAATAAAGGCATGGTAAAGCCAGGCTAATCAATGGGATTGTGTTATGGAATAAACTGTCTTCCAGCCTTTTTGCTCCAAAAGTGCTCTAGTTGGAAAATGACTGAAGGAAATTAAATTCCAGGTGAGAAACACCAGAGGGGTGCAACTTCTCTCTCTCTGTCCTGCACCTTGTAGCTTATTTCTACCCTATCCCCTGCATCTCTCACTCAACCTACGATATCCATCTCCTTCTTTTCACCCCTCCTTCCCCTGCTCTCATCCCCAATCCCTCTCCCGGCCTCTGATGGATGGAACCATTAGCAGAATCACTGTAAATAATGTGTAAAGTTGGAAGTTACAACAAGGTATCTCATTAAAGCCGCTTCACTCATCTTACTTCCCAATTAATGTTTAAGGCTTCGCTGGAATGCGGTGACAATATGTCACAGCATATCATTGTGGCAGGCGACAGGAAGTTAATAACCCACTGGCCCTTAAAGAAGCCTTTAATGTCAGCTGCAGAGGAGTAAATAACATTGGTTTCATCCCCCCCAGATATCCCCCCTTCTTCTTCCTCCTCTTTTAATTTGCTGCAGGAATGAAAGAGTTTGTGCTGAAATAACATCATTATCTCATAAAGCAGTCTTCCCACAGAGGCAGAGCACAAAAGGTGTTGCCCAAGGGACTCTGGGATTTTCAGCAGCTTGACAAAGTTGCTCCAACTTCCCACCCTAAAAATTCAGGAACTTGTGGAGTGTTTGCCTTCACCATCCTTTCTGCCTCCATTTGGGGCCTCTTTCCTTCTTTAATAATAGAAATTCCCTCACCCACCTTTCCTCAGTATTAATTTATATCCCCTTCCCACACCTCGAGCCCCTAAACACAACTTCACAGCATCAGTGTAGTCAAAAGTTTCTTTTCATGTGTAACAGCTTTACCTGCTATTATTGAAACTTCCTTTGACGTGGCTGCTTTCCGGGGGACGAGTCATCTTTGCCTTTCATTCCTCTAAGTGCGTGTTCACTTTGAGTGCAATCGCTGCTCTTCACCCTCCTGTTGCTGCATGTTGGGGCTAAAGCCCTCCTGGACATCAACCATCACAGGCTCCAGACCAGGACTGGTCCCAAGAGACCCCACTGGAGTCAAGGAAACTGCTGTAGTTCATCCCACAGCTGCCAAAACTGGAACTGAGCTCCTGACTCCAGAAAAGTTGCTGTGGCAGCAGCGTCACTGGCCTGTTCCCCTCTGGGGATGTAAAGATCCATTAATCACAATGTGATAGAACATAAATGTTCCATTATTGGAAGCCCATTTTGTAGATATATTTTTCCCAGGAGAAAAAAAGAACAAAACCCATATACATGGGGCATCTATTTTTTAAAAATTACAGGAAAGGTGTCTAGGGCTTGGGGAACGAATCCCACAAACTTTCTGCTCAGCTCAGCTCAGCCACAAACCCAATATATCACAGTACACAAATCATGCATGGATTTCTCATGGCCTCTATTTCCTCCAGTACAGTGTGTCTAAAAATGTTTGCTCTCCGCATCTGGGTTATTGCCTTAGTGTTTGGAAAGGTCTTTCAAATTTCAGGCTAAACAGTCGAATGTTGTGACTATATAAATACTTATTTTACTTATTGTACCAGGGATATTTTAAATATGTCCCTAGTATTCTGTTTCAATAATAGAAAAATGCAGGATGAATATCAAGAGCAGACTCTTAGCAATGAGATTAACTGTAACTGCAAAAAGGTCCCAAATGAAAAGTGTATGTTGGTTCTTCCAGAGCACTCAAAACTTCACTAATTCCAAACTTTTGGAAGGCATTGTTCTTTTCCAAGAGAACAGGGATGGCAAACTAAGCTGTGTTGCATCTTCATGTCAGTCTGAATGGGCTATAGAACATGCTGTGCAGCTCAGATGATGGAGAGAGCTCTGGAGATTGTCACCAGTAAAAGAGGACCATGAACCCCAAGGAAGTGCAGGCAGTAGCAGAGTAACTGTGGAGCTGAGTCTTCAAGAAGCCAAAGTTTGGTCTGTGAAGTCCTGGAGACAGACTTCTGCACTTTTGGGAAAGCACAAACTGGAAGCAGATGGAATTCAGCGTCCCAATGAGAGACCCCAGTAAGGGGTGAACTGAGGTTCCTGGCTCGTAGGAGGGGCAGGGAGGTTTGCCCCACCCCAAGGATCTAGCACAGCATCTCAAGCCCTGCCCAGATCTAGACCTTTGTCCCTCCATCTTGTGTGTGACCCCTTCAACCACCTGGCTCTGCACGTGGTTCTGCTGGAAGTTTAACAAACTGAAAGTTCTCACAGTGCTCTGAGATCCTCAGCAAAAGGCACTGCAGAAATGCAAATGTGCTCAGCTCCTAGCTCAAATACATTATTGATTTGCTCATTTGCCAGGGGCCACTTGTCAAAAGTATAACAGCATTAGTAGCACTTGACGTAATAGGGGAATGGAGAGGTCTGTGATTAAGTTTAGACAGCCTTGTTTGACTTAGTTAATTGGTTAAATATATTCAGTTACATGTGATGCTTCAGAATTTCAGCTCCAATAAAGTATTATATTAATTTTAATTAAAGCTCAACAGAGTTGGCCAAATATTTCTATTTTCTGAATATTTTTCTTAATCATATAATTCATATTCTGATAAAACAGGGATTCTGGTAGCAACTAAGGCCTGGAGCACTTTGACTGACCATGAGAACTTGAAAGAAGAATAGATAGACTAACACTGAGGAGAAGTGAATTTATTAAAATCTTTCTAACCTGAAAAAAAAATGACGTGGAACAAGAAAAAATTCCCCTCTGCCTCAAGACAGGATTAGCTTATGTCTATTCTGACAGATGTATTTCTGCTATTTCTTAAAAATGACTGTCATGAAAACCATAACTGCAAGAAGTTGCTTCTCCTCCGAAGTTTTCCCAGAAGCCTTCATGTTGGCAATCTCTGATCACCATTTGCTGCTCTCTTGCTTAAGACCTGCATCCATCACAACAGGAAGGGCAAATAGCATCCCATGGATTGCCTTAGCTAAGAGTCCCAAAAAGGGAAGACTTTCACCAGCAGAACCTGAGTGATTCCAGAGACAGAATTCCTTTAGTTTCCTGGTTAAGGGCACTCCTGTAGGACTCATTCTTTATTTCAGTGTTTTTCCGAGGAGGGAACATTCATGCCAGGGACGTGTTCACACCAAAGGCAGATTTGCAAAGAGATGCTCCACTTGGGCCAAGAAACTTTCCTTAGCTCTCGCCTGGAGAGGTTCAGTCTGGCTTGCTGAGCTGCTGCCATCCTTGGACCATAAAGATCTCCACCCAAAGCACATCTGCAGTTAGGTGAGGCAGTGCAAGCCCCAGTAACACTGTCAGAGTGGCATAACTGGAACAGTCTCACCTGGCTGCCACAGCACAGCAACTCATCCAGCAGGTGTTGGAAAGGAGGCCTTGGCTGACTCCAGTGAACCCCACTGACGTAGTAATTACCAGAGTGGGTATTGCCTCCTTAATGACAGCAATTGAAAGTGCAAATACAGCCGCAGCACATCAAAAATAGCCCACTGCTCTCATGAAGCAGCAGCTGCATCTGAGGACTTTTCCCAATGCAGAGCTCTCAGGACCGCCCCCACCAGCTTTCCTGCCAGCTCCCCACCCCTCTGCTTTGCATTTCAATTATTTTTCCTTCTCTCTCCTTGAACGCAGACTCAAAGATTTGAAAGAAGAAAGATAGAAGACAATTTCTGCGCTGCCTACTGACCATAGTCTTGTTTTTTTTTATATTACCTATACAGGCAGTCAATTAAAAAAAGGGGATATTTTTCTTTTGCAGTGTTGGGATCCAACTCTGCGGGCCTTTAATTACCTATCATTGGAGCCAGGACTGGTAGGGGGTGGAAAGAGTATCTATTCTTTCAGGTGATCTGTCCCTGAGACCATTTAGCTCAGGTGTTTTGAGCCTAGTGATAAAATATAACCCCCTTTTGCATGTTTTTTCTTGTGCTCTCTGCTGCAAGATCATTAAGGCTCTGATCTCCTGAATTCCACAGAGTCTAAATGGCCAGGCACATCTATAAGGACTTCATTGATCAAGGGCCCCAGCTTGGCCCAATGGTCCCACCTTACATAAAAGATGAATTCATAAATCTTCTTTAGAGCATCTGTATGTGGTAAATGATGCTCTTGACAGGGCTGATAAACCTCAGCACCAACTTCTGCTGGTTCCACTCCGTGTTTAATGATGCACCCCACTCACACTTTTTATCACCTGTTGTTTGTACACCTCCCCTTAGAACCAGCACAGCAGGGAGTGCCTGGAGCAGAAGGTGGAGAGCCCTGCTGCTTCCCAGAGCTCTGGCAGGAATGCTCCAGCTCTGAATAAAATGGGTCATTAGCAGCTTTGGGATGAGTTGCTCTCCCTGCTCACATCTTCCTCTAACCCGTACCAGACACCACAAAGGTGGATGAAGGGGCAGCCTCCAACATCAAATGGGACACAAGAGCAAAACCCTGTGCATTGTGTTAAGGATTCATAGCACTGATGCCTGGGCAGGGCGAGGGTTGCTGAATTGTGTCGTCAGTAGTGTTTAACAAATATGGCAGTGGGATAACGCTGGTGTTTAACAAGTGCAGCAGTGGCATAATGCATAAAAGGCCACAAGCAGGTTGGGACCCAGTGTGCAGCAGCCTAACAGAAGAAGCCTGATATCTCACTCTTGTGTTAGAGAAACCAGAGTTATGTTCTCAGGGGAGCCAGTCATGAGGCTGGGACGGACTGAGATATAATTATGGAATAATGCATGTTCTTTTCCCACCACTCCCCCCTTTCTAAATTAGCTGTCATGTCACTAGAAACGTTTCTGTGTTCCACAATCAGTCCACTTAACTGTAACAAAGCAGCGCAGATCTATCAAACTCACAATGAGCTCCGCTAATGACCGCTGAAATTACCAAATCAGTCCTGCTTCCCAGCGCCCTGCCCTTCCCTCCGCGCCCCTCGTCAATCAGAGCTCTGCTTGCGGCCCTGCTCGAGGGGAAACCATGGTGCCAGGCTCCACATCCATGTCTTTGCCATGCAAAGGTGTTCTTCTGGATGCAGGGTGTTGAGGTTGTTGGGATTGTGCCTTTTTTCACTGCGAGGGGCTGCTGGATGCCAGGGGTGGCTCTAGGCAGGCACTGGAGGCACTGGAGAGAGAGCAGCAGAGGTACAGCCAGCAGCAAAATACCAGCAGAGTGCATTGTTCCTGGTCCCTGATTATGCATTTAACTGCATTGCTAAGCACTAAGCACATCCTTTTTTTTTTTTTTTTTCCTTTTTTTTTTGTAACCGCTCCTCGGAAGTGCAATCTCGCTACTATTCAGATACAATGTGGCTTCTATTCTCTCTCCCAGTTTTAATTATGTGTCCGCCACTGCTCCTTCTCCAAGCTGGCGGTCTCTGAGATTCATAATTTCAGCCTGACACCATAGTAACCACTTAGTTTGATTCAAGACTCTAATGTCATCACTGGCTGGTCTTGAATAGAGCAGGGAGAGAGGGTGTAATTTGAAGGCAGCATCACATAGAAACTGCAATTATTTCTCCCTTTCTGAGGGAAATGTAAACAAAAGGTCATCACTGGTCAGTGCTCTTAATTTCCATCCTCACACACTGACAAGCTGACTTTTTTGTATATTATTTATTTCTTCACCTACTTACATGCCTCCACACCGACACCAGGAGCAGCACCCAGTGCTAGTTATCACTCCTGCGTAGGGACATGACTACTCCATTGGGGAGACTCCTCTGGTTCTTGTAATGGCCACAGATAGCTCTGGAAATTCTGGTTCCCATGAAGTGACTGGAAGGGACTGTCCCTGATGGGGCACACAGCTGCTACAGCCCTCCTGCTGCAGCCAGAGGCTACCACAGGCAGCACACACCAGTGACAGACATCCCTGCTTCTGCTGTCCTCATGTGGAAAGGACTTGATTCAGATTCTCTCATTCTTTCTGCCTTCTCCCATTTAGTTCCCACACAGAATTTCTTCCACTGTTCCTCTTAAATTAAATATGTGAGTCTCTCCTCTGGGGATCAGACTCCATGAGTCCAGGAATGACCCGAGAGCCCCTGAGATTCCTCCTGTCCCCTGCCAGTGCAGGGGGACAGTCACACAGGCTCACACTGAAAGAGCTGCTGGGCAGCAGTGCCACAGCACAAGGGCCTTGCCCAAGGTCCATGGTTTGCCCCTTGTCTGGACTCAACCTTTCTCTGATCCTCCTAGGAATGGCAGAGACACATAAGATGAATATCAGAAAGACAGATGAATGTGTACACACAGGAAAATGCAATTCACTCGGCAGCATTCGCTGCAAATCCTGCTGCACTAAATGAAGCTTTCCTGCCTTCCCCCAATGGCTCAGTGATAGAAAGGAGTTAAGTGGAAATAAATGCTCATATCAAATCACAGGTATTGATTTTCTGAGCTAGTAAATGAAGGCACTTTATCTCCGATGGGAGATTGAATGTCTGTGTGCCACGCTTTGCTCCATTTTCATAAAAAGGAAGGCATGGTGGAATTATTTTACCTGGCTTCTCATAAAGTGTAGAGGGAGCAGATTCTCAAGCCCATGACATGGGGTATCAATCAGCAGCAACGTCATCCCAGTGATGGAGCCACCGAGGATTGACAATGGAATAGCAAGCCTGGAAGGCTGGTCCTGGGCATTGGCTTGTCCTTCAGCAGATGTGGCATTGTCTTTCATGGGTCCCTGCAGTCCCCTTCCCTTTCCAGGTGATGGGCAGTTCTCTGCAGTTTCTGCTTTGGTTTGCTAGAAAGTAATCTTACAGCTAAATCATTTAATTCTACTGGCTGGTTTAAGATGAGAACAAGAGTTTCACTGCTACTTATGCCCTTTTTGAGCTCTAATGAGTTCTGAGCAGGATGTGATATTAAAATTATAGGTACATTACATTTAATAATCTGCAGAAAGCCTTAAAGGGAGTTGTCCATGGCCTTGAGGAGCCGTTTAGAAGATGAAAGCTGACTGTTGCAAAGTAATTCATGTAGACAGGGGAAGTCACACTCACAAGGGTCCTTGGAAACACAACCTTTTTTTGACCAGGTTCACCTACACAGGCATGACTAAAAGTGAAAGAGCTAAATTTCTGCATCTGAGATCTGCAGATCTGTGTTCAAACCTTCTGTCTTATCTGGCAGTTACCCATTTTATCAGGCAGATCTCTGGCACCAGCAATCCATCTCTGCAGCCCTCCACCCATTTCACTCTGCAGCCAGCCCTGATGTATTTTGCTGCTGATATTTTTCAAAGTGAAAGAGATCAAATATATAAAAATAGATACAAAGAAATAAGCCATTAAAAAGCAGACCCCATGCTTTTGCAGAACATGGATTCTTCTGTTATAAAACTGTGCTGCTAAAAAAAACCAAAACCCTGCCTTTTCACTCCCTGCCTTCCATGACCCTGCACACCAAGATAAATCAGAGAGGGTCCAGTTTAATCCACTGACAGGGAGAAATGAAATGGCAGGTGGATTTCAGCCAGGAGTGACTTTTGCATGGGTGAGGGATGATTAGAAGAGACACTCATGTGCCTGACTTGGAGCCTGGCTGCCTTTCACATCCCCTTAGCATTCAATGGAGAGCCAACCTGGGATCACTGCCTCCAGGGACAAAAGCACTGACCTTAAACTCTGAGGCCTCTCTGTGTCTCAGCTTGAAGAGACCTGGAGTTTAAGAGAGGGTTGGCATGGCCCAAGGCTATTGCTCTGTCCAACCCTAGACTGCAACTTCAGCAAAGTCTGAGGGAACAGGACCAAAACCAAGTCCATCGCTTTGGTGGAGAAAAGCTCATTTTCCCCATTGTGAATTCCCATAGGACAACAGGAATGAAAATTGTCTCCTGAAAATCAATGGCTGAATTTGAAAAGGGAAAAGTGGCAATATGTGTCTAAAGAAGCAACAATTTTCAGTTTGCTTGGAAGAAAACCTACAGAATAAGGTAAGCTGCTCAGACAGTGTCCCTGTCAGCCCTTCTTCTGCCAGCCATGGAGCATGGCTGTGTAGGGCAATGCTGTCTTGATGTCAGGCTCCCATGGTGGTGTTTGCTGAGCAGTTGCAAAGCAGCACTGTGAAAATGAAAGAAATAGTTTTGTGACAGTGTCCTTTGAAATTTACTTTATTATTTTGGAGTTATTGTACCTCCTCAATGTAGTATATGTAAACTTCCAGGAGCTCAGATCTGCCCAGGGAGGTGGGCAGAACTCTTTTATAGATCTCGACTGAAGCACTCAAGTCACTTTTGTCAGAGTCACGGGGCAAAAAGGTGAGAATTCCTTTTTATTCCCAGTGGGAGGGTTGAACACAAAGCTTTATCATTCTGTTTGGTAGGACTTTGATTTTCATGATGACAATCATTTTACACCACCAATATTTTTCAGTGTCTCTTTTCAAGCAGTTGTGGGTTTTGGGTCTTTTGAAGGGGAGAAGGGGCATTCTTGGGGGGGGGGAAGGGATGTTGTTGGGTTTTTTTAGTGGAGGAAGAGGATATGCTACTTTTTATTAATATCCCTCCCACCCACTTGTCTGAGACATCTTTTTCAATAGTCTTCTTACTGCAAAAAGCAGAAACAGCGCCCTATACAAACTTTCCACAGAGTACAAATATCAATCCACTCTTATTAGGCTGAAGCTAAAATGCTCATAGACAAACTGTTAACAAGAAGAAAGCATCCACGCTGTGGCAGAAAAGGTAAAATGCAGTAATTGTCCAAACCGTCAAGAAAGAATGTCTCTGTAGGGAGGGGAGGACCTTTTTCCTTCCTGTGCCAAATGGCCAGAAGACTCTAGGAAACCCCACTTCACCAATATATATTTATTTTTTCCCTTGATTCCTGTGAATTTGTTCCAAGGACCGACAAGAGAAGCTAATACATTTCCCTGCCCAGTTTCCTGCACATGCTAGCCCTATCTCACATTGCTGCTCTTTTTTGAGTGCTTTCTGAATCTGATTTATTTGTGTCTCACAAAGAAAGAGAAAAGGCTCTTCCTTTCATGTCTACACAGCAAGAAGAGAGAGAACTGGAGCATGTGCAGACATATAGGGTGAATTAATCTGATTAAATTCAGGCTTCTAAGTTTAAGCTAGTCACCCAAAGCTCCTTTCGTACAGTAGGCAGACATCTCATCAATATACAGTCAATGGAGCCAGAGGTGTAATTCATCTCATTCCAAAGTAGATGCCTAAAGTAGGTCACATGAATCACACCCTTGAGAGTTTTTCTTCTCCCCATTGACTGTGGAAGAATCCCACTGTGACTAAATCACCTGTAGATACTGGAACCAGCTTTGACTGAGTGGCTTCTCTCCATTGCACAGTGCCACTGCACGCCTTCACGTGCTTGTGTGAGCCACTTTTCTCCCCTGACATCTCTCATGCTGAGGGTTTGCTGTTGTCCATGCAGTTTGCTGTTACTCCTGGAAGGTAAGGCAGGTCCAGCAATGGAGATGGGACTCTGAGGCAGCCTAGAGGTGCACTGAGAGCAAGGCAGAGCAATATGGAAAAGATGGTGCCCTGATGACATTGTTATCCTGATCTTGGATACACCAGACAGCCCTGGGCAGGGCACAGCTTTATGGAGCAGTCCTCTAAAAGCATCTTTTGGCAATCAGAGGTGACCTATGGAAGTCCTCACTTATCATCATCATCATCATCATCATCATCACTGGAGTAACCGAGAGAGAAAGCAGATGACAACACAATTGAAGCACCAGAATACTGGAGCTCAGTCCTTTTCCTCTGCTATGGAATGAAATTCACTGCCTCTGTTACTCCATTTCCCTCCTGTGGCACTAAAATAAATGTCTCTTCTGTCCTCCTCCTTGGATTTATCTCTTGGATGATGAATTTCTTATCCTTCTAGGTGACAGGGGATGAAGGTGTAAACCCATGGCCCAGTGAGCTGTTGATCTCTGGACTTGATACACAACTTTAGTCCAAATAGCAATAGCATTAGTATTTGAAGATGGAGAAAGAAGAAACTGAGAGCTTAGTTAGGAGTGTGAAATGGATTCTCTTGATCATTTTGCTGGAGAAAAGGCATTTTTCCTTTCTCTGACAGGAGATTCTTTAACTGACCTTTAGATTAAAAAAAAACCAAAACTCAGACAAACAAACAAAACCCCAGACAAAGAAAAGAAAAGAAAAGAAAAAGAAAAGAAAATAAAAGAAAAGAAAAGAAAAGAAAAGAAAAGAAAAGAAAAGAAAAGAAAAGAAAAGAAAAGAATCCAAACTTAAGCTTGACAGCATGAAAATAGAGCTGTGAAATGCACACCAGTCTGCTCAAGTCTAACTAGAAGCCCTCCAAAGCAGAATCCAAAAGTTATTCGTGAGATTTTGATGCCTAGTGAAGAGAACTTTTTAAAGAAAAGGAAAGAAACCTGTTGCAGGCTGAACAAGTCAGTGCTTCATACAACTGTTTTCATGAATCCAGAACGACAGTCCATACATTATTTAAACCATCCAATTTATTGAACAGCTCAAACAGGTTCTCTCTACACCAGTCAGAGCTGACAAGGGCTCACAGAAAACTTTGCAAAACGTTCTGCTTTCAGCTAGTTCTGCTCCAGCCATGGCAAGTTTGGCTCCCTTGCCTGGATCATTTGCATGTATAAAGGCCTTGCTCCTGTCACCTCTTTTCCTGCCTCAGAGCAGAACCCCTGGTGTTAGCAAGAGTCACCTGTGCTTCTTCAGAGAGAGGTGTTGTAGAGCTTCATGGCCCCAGGCCAGCACCTTCACATGCAGTGATGACTCTACTGGCAACATCACAGCACAGATATAACAGAGAGCACAGGAAAAGATGAGCCTTTAATAACACCTATTCTCAGATCTGTTGGATCCAGAATAGCAGACATTAGCTGCAAGGCAAGAGCTCCCATCCATAGGTTTCAAGAGAAAATTGTGTTTAAATTCACTCACAGAGTGAACTGAGCACCCCTGGGTATCAAAAAGATGCATAAGCCATAAAAGAAGCTAGAAGTCCACATGTTTCCAGATAAAACCCACACAGGTAGGTCTCTTACAAGTTGTGGAACTGGGAAGAAAACCTAACTTTTTCACCCTTCAAATAATCTCTGTTTTTCAGCCTGTGCTTGAATGAAAGTTTACATCTTCAGTTGAGGTATCCTAACAAGCTCTTTTTCTTTTCCTTAGTAACAATCCTTTGCCTCTCCAAGATTTTCTCCCATCTGAGTCACAAAGTTTTGTGTTTACGTTGGAAATGTGTGTGAGCAGATCTTCCCTAACTAGCGGGGCATTGGCAAGGAGCAGCCGAACAAGAACATGCTCATACATGCACAGACACACTCAATGGACCCTGCACAGCTAGTTATAAATCTAATAAACTGGCAAGCACTGCGAGCCTTATGCTGCCCATAAATAATTCACTGCCAGGATGCTTGTAGGAACAGCACCTTCTGCATAGTCCACAGGAAATTCTAACAGGTACCCAGCCCTGCTGACTCGAGTTGTTAATCCTGTTTATTGCTGCAGTGCCAAAGGGCCAACACAGAATGAGCTGCCTTTGGGCTAAGTGCTGTATAAACACAGACTCTCGAGTTTAAAAGGACTTTGGGAGGAGAAATCTCTGGTATAACTACATTAGCTCAGCCCCAGGACTGTCAAGACACAAAATTTCTTTCCTCTCCAAGAAACAGCAATAGCTTTTAGGCAAAATTCTCTGCTTTGTGTTAGAAATAGACCCAAGCTGCTGAGTCTGGAGTCTGATAAGGATGTGAATGTCTCAAGCTCTAAAAAATTCGTATGAGTTTGACTTACTAGACTTACTCTGCAGCACATTTCACCCCACTGGGAGGAAGTGGCTGAGCGGGGAGGAAGAATATGCCCCCTCAGAGGGACCTGAGGGGTGATGAAGGTCTTGGGAGGGGTCCTGAGTGGACCAGCACTGAGGCAATGTGCAGAGTGGGCGAGAGGCTGAGGTTGTAAAACAGTGTTCTCCATCATGGTTCATGACCAAAGTGAGCCAAAAAACATGGAGAGGGGAATCTGTATTGCTGAGAGCTTCCACATCCAGAAAAGGTAAACTCAGCCTAAGACATTTCCTTTTCTTTGTCCTCTTTTCTGCATGAGGACTTCTGGTTGGCAGGAAGAGCTGTGGTGGCAAAAAAAATGATGACTTCTGTTAGGATTGAGTGAATCTGACACATTTAATGTCAACAAGGGGCAGAGACCAGGCTCTGCAGTGTGATGAAAGGGATGTCTTGAAGTATCTGAACTCAGGGCTCTGGGACACACCAGAAGGCAGCAGGGATGTCCCAAAGGGACATGAGGGCAAAGGGCACAGAGCTGAGCCAGCCCCGTGCCACCCAGGGATGCTCTGTCCCTTCCTCCTGGGCAGTGAGCTACTGGGTGCCACTGCCAGGGCAGGGTGCATTGTCAGCAGTGCCTGGCCCCTGTTTCCCAGTTTGGGGCAACAAGGTTCTTCCAGGACTGAGGGAGCATTGGAGGGGAATATAATTCCTCTCCCTGTGCTCAGCCACCCATCCCTGGGGCTCACCAGGTTTGTGCTCTCCTCTCTCAGTCACAAACACAAAAAGCCTTTGGGATGCTGCCAGAAAAGTCCCCGGGAGCCCTGCCTTAGCCTGCTCCTGTTACTTACAGAAGTTTCTGCCACAGAATTCCCTTCCCAAAACCTCCTATCTGCCCATCAGACGTTCACCTCAGATGATCTCTACCCAGGGCAAAGCGAGAAGCTCAGACTGGAAAGCAGCAGGTACAATAGAGGATGCAGGCAGAAGGCAGAATCAATGACTTCAAGAGAAAAACTACAATTGCACCCCATGCTGTCACAAAAAACAAGCCATAGCCCAGCTAACAGAGGAGAGAATCACACTTTTTTTCCACCAGCCAATGACTTAAATTGATCTAATGTAGGAAGTCATCCTGACTAATCCTAATTTTATAGAGCCTAATGGCCATCACTTAGCTGTGATCACACTTTATCCAGTGTGTGAAAGGGACAATGGGCGAGTTAGGGTTGGATGGGAAGGCAAGTGAGAGATTATCTGCTCTACAGCTGTTGAAAATGAGGCAGGAAAGGAGGGTGGAGGGGAATAAACCCACTCTGATTGAGCAAGGCAGTTCCTCAGCACATCACAAACTGCATGAACGGATCCTGAGCAACTGCAGAGATCTCCACTCTGTATTGGTTTTTAAAGATTTCTTTCCCTGTAATCTGCCTGTTAGGATCTAAATGGGCCATGACAAAGGACCTCTGATTAAGCACTTCTTTTGCTTTGTTACACTTCTGGGTGAAATTGGTGTTCCTGAAAATAAAATAACCTAGTAAAAATGAAAAGAGAGAGGACTGATTGCTCACTCTCAGTGCTGGAGGCCCTTCACTGTCTGGTCCAAAGTTGTTGGAATTTTAGCCATAACTCATTCTGGGTCAAATGCAACATTTTACTCAATCAGAAATAAATAATTTAATTTTAGGTTTTGGGAAACTTATTGTAGCTCTGTGAAACATCATATAAAGAAATACTTACATTACTTTTTTTCTACTTTGAGGAAAACTTTTTAAGTATTTTAAAACAGAACACGTTCACCAAAGCAGACAAAGCTGCAAAATTATTTGGCTAACCCATGCCTGCAATTCAATAAAATGATTATGAGCTAGCCCATCCAGCTTTACTATCAAAGGAAAGTAAGTTTCCCATTTAAGTTTCTTTTTCCAGTGGGATTTTACAGAGCTTAGAAGAGACATTTTTTCTAATTTTCTTTTAAAATTATCCAAGAATTAGCTTTATAAGGACCTTGGCGGCTGCGGGGGGAACAAGCAAATTAAACTAACTAAAACCAAAACCAACAAACACAGCAACATTTCCCCAGTGTTTTCCCTGTGCTTGGGGGAAGGAAAGATAAAATTGAGCACCCCAGTGCACAGGGAGCCCATCTCCTGCCCCTTCAGCAATCCCAGTGCTCATTGCTCAGCAGTGAGGACATGCTTCAGCCATCGCAGCCTGTACCCATCCACAGCCATTTAGCAATCCAGGGCACACACACTCCTTCAGCTCAAAGCTCTGATTTTCTGCTTTCCCTTAGGACAAGTGAAACACTGCATTACACAAATGTGGTACAAGCAAGTGGCATCTCTGCTCAACAGGGCTGAGAGTGCTTGCAGGACACATGCGTGGCTGGAAGGTTAAGTCCTGAAGTGAGGAAGTGACAAGGTGAGGAAGGATGGGGAGAGGAGCTCCTTTTTCCCCTCTGATGGCCATTGTGCTCTGGTAGGGAGGAGAGGCATATTTTTACTCATGGAATCTAAACTGCATACAAGATAGGGTGCTAAAGGGTGGAAGATAACACATCTGAACATCTCTCACAATTCTGCTCTTAGGGAGAATTTTGGCGTGTTGGCAGTGGAGGGGAGCAGCAGAGGGAGTTCAGTCCCAGAAACTATGTCTGCAGTGCCAGGCACAAACACCTGAGCCAGTAAGGGGGTAAATGTCCCCCTGGTTTGCCAAGATAAAACCCTCAGCTTGGTAAGCAAGGCAATGCCTGTCACTTGCAGTAGAATGAGTTAGTCTTTCTAACTCTTTCCCTCTAAAAAAAGTGATTCCGTAACTCCCAGGTCACCAAGCAGAGGGAATCTGGATTGCAGAGCATTGCTGGTACAACTGAGGTAAATCTTCTCTAGAGGTCTTTCACTGCCTGGGAGAATTGGTTCTCCTTCATCTCGAGGGAATTTTTCACAAATGTTAGATCCCTTAGCAGTTCAAACACACATCTGTTTTTTATGGGTCCATGCAGTTCTCATCCAGGAAACTGGACAAAAATTTTGGTAAACGAAGATTTCAAAGTCTAGATTAGGTGTTTGTTCCAACTGCTTTCTGAATTAAGCAGCCAGACTGGGAGGTCAGAGGCATCTCTGAGCCACTGGCCAAGCCCAGTACCTGTAAATCTGATGGGCTGAATTCTGCTCTTCTTTGCCCTCTGGCACACACACCTGAAAAGGTCAGGGCAATCACTTCATCCTGACAGCTCTGGAGTAGGAGGCAAAAGCAGTAGAATATCTGAAAGACCCCAGTGTTTTTCAAGTTTACACACTGCTGTTCCAAGGGAGAAAAGAAGTGAATTTGCTCTCAGCCCCAGAGACCTGAAGATTCAACAGTGTCCATACAGATGTCAGAACAACTCTCTCCTTCATCTCTCCTTGAGATCTCAAACACCTGTTTCAACATTCCTTTAAGCAAAAGGGCAGTTGGTGTTCCAGATGTTTTACTTTGCAACCAAATGATATTTTTTTGTCCCTTCAGCATCCATCCCCATGCTTCTTTTTGCAATTCTGTTTCCTAATTTGCAAGAGCAAATTGCATGAGAGCACAATCTTTTGCCTTTCACTTCTGCCCCATTACTCATTAGGTGTACAACTTTCAAAGTAAATATTCCAGGGACAGAAGTAGGAGGTAGCTGAAGATTTTGCTTTTGGGGGCAGGCTCTGCAGACAATTCTTGAATGGGAGAGATTAATAAAGCAATAGGAAACCTGAAGTTTTAGTGATTCAGCTCCTTTCCTATCAACCCTTGAAAAAACAGTGAAAGAGAGCCACGATTTGCCCAGAGAAGAAGGTAATTAGATAAAGCAAGATGCATGTGTGCTTGATAAACTCTTCCCTCAACCTTCAGTGGTTTTGCCAAAATGGGCACAGAAGCTTGGGGTTCCCACCAAAAAGAAGCATTTCCAAGGCTCCCCATGGGAACAGGGGAGAAGGAAGGTGGGAGGCAAGAACAAGGAATTGAGTTGTCCAAAATGAGCCTGCAGAGCCACATGTCATGGGCTGCCCCCTCCAAGGTGTCCAAGTCCTGCCTGCCCTGGGGTGCTGGACCACGAGCCTTTGGAGGTGGCTGTCACCAGGGCCCTGAGCTGCAGCATCATAGCCCCTGGGTCCCAGCTCCACTGCAGCAAACCTTTGGCAAGGGCTGACTCCTCACTCCTTCCAATGCTCAAACATCCTCGACCACACCTCTGGGGACAGAGGATATTGTCAGCCAAGCGAATTGCTTTTTGGATTGCTTTTTGCCCCCTTGTGAGAGCTTAACTTTAGGAGCTATCATGGGAAGGGGTGGCATGATCAGGTGAAAAGCCCACATCCCAGAGGCTGCTGCAGGGGCACAATATATATATATTAATAAATATATAATTCCTTGCAGCTGAGGCAGAAGCACAGAGCAGCCACTGCTGCTTCAGAAGACTATAGATTTTTGATGAAGCGGTGTGGAGAAAAAGACCTATTTTATACCTAAATAATAAAAATAATAAAGGGAGACAAATAAATAAATAAGTAAATTCTGCTTGATAAATGCATTATTAGCTGTAGTAGGAGCAATTACAAGAAGAATGGGAAGTGACAGCTGCAGGTCCCAGATAGCCAAAGCACAAAAGGGGAATTTTAGACAAATGTCCTTCAGATAATGGATTTGTTTCTCATCTAGTTTGGGGAGGGAGGTGGGAAGTATGGAAAGCATTAACAGGCTGTGCCTCACATAGGGAGCAGAGATGCTGCAGGAATAATTTAGCTTTTTTTTTTTTTTTTCTTCCCTGGTGCACCTGATTTCATATTTGTGTAAAGCAATGTGGGTTGCTCTGTCCTCTCCCTCCCTGCTCAGAGCTATTCCCATAAAGAGAAAGAGGGTCCTGGGATTACCTTCTCTGTAAGCATGTCTATTGCAGGACTGGAAGCTCAGGTTAATAAGAGTGAGGTGACCTCTGGGAATGGGATCACCAGCTCTGGGAGTGTCCATGCTGGGGGGGCAATGGAAACTTGATGGCAGCAGCCCAACAGAAACCATCCAGAGACTGCTCTTAGGAGGCCACTTCCTCCAGACACCTCAGGGACTTGCAGAAGTAAAGTCTGCCATGGGTATCTCATTCATCGGGCTCTTTGCCTTGCCTAATCAGCCTCCCGAGCACATGAAATCCACTCTCCCAAGTCCATTGCCCAGAGCAATGCATTTCAACACAGCAGCCCTACAGCCCTGGTGGGCCAAACCAGCAACTCTTCACTGTGACACCTTCTGCATTTGTGAGCCCTGTGCTGCCCCACCTCAAGTCTGTGTATTCCCTCTGCTGACTGATGCTTGGCTGGGACATGGAGGAGAAGCAGCTTGGTGGAGCCATATGGGATCATTCAGCTCCAGACCTTGTGCCAAATATCCAAGGTAAAGTTGCTGGGATCTTGCTATAAAATTTTGCCTCAGTGCTTTTCCCAATAAGGATGAACAGCAAAAAGTGAAGAAAATTCCTCCATTTTTTTGTACTGACCAGCTCTGTCCATGCCCCTAGACTGGTATTTGGAACCACACCTGTTGCCCTTTTCATGAGGAGCGCACACCTTTTACTGCTTTAACCCACAGCACTTTTTGAGCCACACAGTAATGAAAGCTTTCAGCCTTTTCAGGAGCATGGCAAGGCATAGGTGATGGAAGGTGGAAGGAGAATGGCTCCTCTGGATAGCAGAGCTTTCCATAATAACAGTGTGAGAACCAGTTGCAATTTTCCGGGGATGATGACACTGAGGTCAGACAAGCTGTATTGTAATTTACATCCAGGAAAATGTAACCAGACATGACCAGACAATGAAGGATCACTCTTTCAGTTATTATGAACAAAGAACATGCAGCAGGAAATCATAGAGGCCTCTCTACAAGACCCCTTTGCCTTCAGCTTAGCTCCATCCCAGCATAATTGCACTCCCAGGTTTGCATTAGTATTTTCTCCTGCCTCTCCCATGTCCTCTTCTCCCTGCGTGTCATTCAGAGCCATTAGCAAAGATTGCACAACCCTACTAGGGATCCCCTGAAGGCATATATAAACTTTGCTCACAAAATATGATCAGTCCAGCCTCAGGCAACACCCAGGAGGGAAGATTTCAGCCTCAGTGGTTACAAGTGGGGAAAGGTGCAACAGAAAGTGGCATATAATAATAGGAAATGTGAGGCAGCCCTAATAGAAAACACATTACAGGCCTGTGCTCTGCATATAATGTCTTGTCTCCAAGTTAATTGTTCAGCAGTTCAGTACACAAACAAAGACTGATGCTGTGACTGTGCAAGTTGCAGGTCTCATTCTACCATGAGCTTCTTGCTGCTAAAAAAAGGCTCTCCTTGTGTGCTGTCCCCTACCTGCCCAGGATGGAAAAGTGTGTGGGAGAACAGGTCCCTGCAAAACCAAGTGGCCCTCCTGGACCTAAGGAGCTGAGGAGCCACCCTGCTGTGGCTGCACTCCCTGCTGTCAATAGATGGGTTGAGCTGGAGCAGGGTTACTGCAGTCTCTGCTCATCTCCAATGCAATCCCTTCTCCAGCCCCAAGAAGGCTTGCAGGCAGATCTTTGGTAACTGCAGCTCCTGGCTGGTGCTTTGAAACTCTGCCAGTTCTGCTTTTGTGAAGACAGGCACCCACAGGCACTGGGACAGCAGCTCAGGCTCTGCTGATGCAGAGCTGTTAGAGCAAAGTCTGAGGCTGGGAGCAGGGAGCATCCTGCAGTTGGGATATGCCCAGAGGACTGGAGGCAAACCCAGCAGTGCCTCTGCTGAGCTGTAAGGTCTGAAGCTGAAGGCCTGAAGGAATCTGAGGGAAGAGAATCTATCAGGTGGGATGGGTAAGGGTTGGAGGACAATAAAACAGGATTGTGAGGGGGTTACAGAAATGACAGATTAACCACACATAGACTTGGCTATTCTTTTCTTACGGGGATCTAGATCCATCCCACATGAAGGCAGGTAGGACAAGTCCATCCTACCCAATCTTCTGAAGGTGTCAGCTGGAAATACATTGGCACAGAGAGCTGAGAACTCAGACCACATTTATTAAAGAGGAGAGGAATCCTGTACATGACATCATGATTTGTTTTGTTGGATTTTGCTTCTCCATCCCTTTTGCCATTCCTGTGTGCACAGGACTCTGCTTATTGCTCTCGAAATGTTCCCACAGGTCCTGCTCTGGTTCCTCACTGCCATCATACCCCTCTGAGCCTAGAAATGGAAGGAGAGAGAAGAGGAAGTTATATTGTTGTTTGGTGAAATGGACAGTGGCTCTGTGGTCCTTCACATCCAGGAGAGGTCAGTCCAGACCACCAAGTGAAGAATCCCTTCTTAAACATCCCTTACTCTCTCAGGAATGGTTGTTCCTATGGTGGCAGCTGAAACTCCTGCATGGTTGTGACACAGATGGAAATGAGATCACTTCTCTCCCAGGCAGTGCAAAATTCAGCCTATTTCCACTCCTGGGCACAAAAAATGGGTGAGGGCAACTCAGTCCCAGGGCTCAGTGCACACTTGCAGGGACAGGGGTATGAAGGAGGGAGTGTTGCAGGGAGATGCCCAGTGACCAGAATTAATCCCTACACCACCCACAAAGTTATCAGTCTCTGGATCTGGATCCAGAGATCCAAACCATGGATCCATGATCCATGGGTACCCTTGGGTACCATGGTATCTCACAGGGGACTATTTCAAGAGCTATTTTCTCCTTTACCCACAAAGATGTACTTTTCCTGTGCTGAGTGTAAAGACAACAACCTGGGAGCCCAGAAAGGCTGGCTCCATCACATGCAAGATGGCACAGCCATCCTAGACAGGACAAACATCCCTTCTGCAACAGTTTTCTCTTTGTCCCTGGGGCTGCCCCGAATCTCTCTGCTGGTTAGAAGGGTGTACACACACATCTAAATATGTGTGCACGGACTGAGGTGGGCATGAGCAGGAACTCCATGTTCACTACTCAGTAAGGACAGCATCTCACAACTAATCTGACGGGCCTTTAAGTCTGCACCAAGCCTGTGGCCACCACGTGGCACTGAAGACTGAATCTGCATGACTTGCTAAGAATTGCATTAGCATCCCTGCCTGTCCCTGCTGGGACAGAGCTCCTTGGCACTTGGCTTGGCAAGACTTTCTAAGTAGACTTAAGGGCTATCTATGAGAAAAGTCAAAAATCTGGTGTTCCTGATTGCATGAACAACTGGTCTCACCTGGAATAATACAGCAGGAGGTGTAATGAAGTGTTGGTGTTTGGCAGCAAATAGGTCTAGACAGATTACCAGGCTGTTTCTAAATGGCAGAGAATGAATGGCCAGAGGTGAAAATTATCTCTTCTCAGAAGTGTGCTGCTTGCAATAGTCTCACTGCCCAGGAGGATACTGTAAGTTATCCCATGGCAAAAGATATTCTAATTTGTCTTCAGCTCAGCCTACAAGGCTGTAATCAGTGCTGCTAATCTTTAATAAAAGGGGTTCACAGGAGCCTTTGTTTTTAATGACATGGTGGGTGATAGCTCTTTCTTGTTATAATCCCCTCTCAGAAAGCATCTGATGGGGAAAATGTCTCCCTTGACAGTTTGCTTAAATTTTCATTTGCCAAAACACTGAATAAACTTCTTGTTTGTCTAATGGAACTAGAAGGAATTGTGACACTTTTATTGTTTGTTTACTTCCTCACTGGGGCACCAGCTAAATTGAAGATGTCATCACACAGCAATGAGAATCAAGCTTCTTAATTTAACTGACTGGTTTGCAAACAAGGGTCTCCAAAGCACTGCTGAGCCACACAGACTTTACAGTGACCATGGACTGAAACACATTGGTGAACTACAAGCAGGAGAAGCAATGCAATGGGGACATAATCCCAGGAAAGCTGCTTCTTTTACAGAGTATCTCACAGAAGCACTGGTCAGATGGTATCTGTAAAACCAGCCACAGGAAGACAAAGAGAGCAAATTTTCCTACAAATCCTACATAATTAGCAGCTGCTGCTGGATTAATGCTAGCTCTAATTCTGAGTGGGTAGAGGGGGGTCTGCCTGAATTCCCTCTATTATTCACTCTTTTTATGCCCTTAAAACCAGGAGTAGAATTACTCTCATTCTACACCACACTAAGCAAGGAGAGAAGGCAGCAGTGGAGATGCAGACAGAGGAGCAGTCCCCCACGGATCAGTGAGATTTTCAGACAGATCAAATGTTGAGCTTCAGGTAATTGGCAGAGATCCTTTAATGTCTGAGTTTAACATTCACCTACTAGAAGAGAACGCAATTAAGCAATGAGATTTGGAAGAGTCTGAAGTGCCAGGTATAATAATTCAGCTGTAGTGAGCTGTTCAGAGGAAAGCTGAAGGCTGAGAGCTGTCAATTACACCAGAGGTGAATTAATACAACCAAATTCATGCACTGAAGCATCTTATTATTGCTATGATCACACTTTATTATGAAGCAGTTTGGGTGAGGTTATATTTTTAATTTATTTATCTATGTTAATTTTGTACAGAGGCAAATAAGTTATGAGTTGGGAATTGTATTAATTTCACTGCTTGGAAATATTTTAATAGCCGATTAGGTTGTTTGTTAGTTGATGCTTTTTTCCTCTCTTCTTTCTGCTCATTAGAAAATTAGTCTTTTTTACAAGAAACACCACAGGCTAGCAAACCATAACCCGTCCTTGTTTTCATCCCCCACAAAATTCACTGGTTGCTCCTAAACTCAGCTTCTTTACCATATCTTTCCTTGCCTTCCCTGTGTTCATTTTGAGGGTTTAGCTCTCCAGTGCAAACAGAAATAGATTTTACTGTCTGGAGGGAAGACTCCCCATCCTCCCCAAGGCAAAATACTGCATTTCACTTGTACAGCAAGCACAAGGGGACTCAGCAATCAGAATCCACAATCAAGGAAAATCATCACAGAATCACAGAATGGTTGGGGTTGGAAGGGAATCAAACATTATTTAGTTTCAGCTCTCCCTCCATAGTCAGGATCACCTTCCACTAGACCAGGTGGCTCAACCTGGCCTTGGACACTTCCAGGGATGGAGAATCATAATTCAGCCACATCCAGAAAATAATGTCACATTTTGAGGGCAAGATTGCACTGCACCCTGCTATCAGCAGCACTGCTCCTCGCAGACCAGGCAGGCTGGAGGGGAACCCCACACTTCAGGGAAAATGCTGAAGTGCCTTCTGGTTTTAGGTCATGAAACATCACCCAGGCAAAAGTCACTGGTGCCTGGTGCACATTTGGGATTGGTGTAAGCTGTCTCTTCACAGGACATGGCACAGAGGACACCAGTGAAGCCAAGGACTGTGCACACAGATTGGACACAGCACAGGAGACCGCAGGCAGGAGGCTGACGCTGCATTCTTGCAGTGAATAGTGCTCCTGGGGTCTCCAGCCAGCACCCTGTAACTGCACAGAGCTGATCTTCTGGGAAGAAGACAGGAAAAAGCAGAGTTGGGGGAAGAATAAAAAAATTCTGTGATCTCTCTTGTTTCCTTACAAAACTATGTGAGATAGAAACAACAATGTTTGAAAGCCCTGAGATGATACTGGGAGTTTTGCCCATCCTATTCAAAGAAACAGAGATGTCTGAATATCTGCCACTTTTACACTCCAGACATCTCAAGCAGTTTAGAGAAGTTAATTAGCTTTTCACCTGGAGAGGACAGCGCTCCAGGATTTTCCTCCTCCACACATGTGGCACAGGTGATGTGAGGTTTGTGGTCTGCTAGGCATTTGTCTGTGGTGGAGCAGGAGTGTCTGCAGACAGATACAACCACAGCCCCTGCCTCTGGCAGGTCGCTGTCCCTGGGCTGTCTCTGCCTTTCCAAGACCTGCTCTGAATGGGAAGAGCCTTTAAGTGCTTCAAAGTGAGGGAAAAGACCCCTCCATTGCCTTGGCTGCACATATATCAGCACAGCCTCAACAACCCTAGCTGCTGGAAGCTCAGAAAGTTAGAGGAATCCTACAGTAACATTTTTCTTTGCCTTAATTACCGAAATAGACAAATGGGAAATTGGCCCATCATGAAGATAAATAGCAATAAAAAAATGCAGTTGAGAAAAGTGTTACTGCTAAATTATAATTAACCACCCACCAGCAGGTACCTGACAGAGGTGAGAGGGGAGGCTGTGAGCAGCCCCTCTCATTGGCCATCAGCACTCCTGCAATGCTCCTCGTTACTGCACCTCTGGGGCACTTAATGCACCATTCTGCTTTCAGTGCAATTATAAAAGGCCACTTACATTTGCCACCCCCCCTCTTTGTCTCCCCACCCCAAGATCTCTAATAGTCTAAATTATCAGCAAATTGCCTATTTGATAAGGGCAAGCCATTTTGCATTGAGAGCTGAACTATTTCCCACTTCTGGGGGATAATATTAGGCAAATAACAAGCATCATTCTTTTGACACGTACAATTATTTGGCAAGTGTATGTTTGAATAGCCTGCTCCTTTGTGTGACAGGGTCCGTTCCCCATTAGCATACTTGACAGATGAATATGCTTGGTCCTTGTGGAAAAACCTGGCAGTAACCATGGTGATTGGGAGACAATGTTTTGAGTGAGGGATGTATTATCAATTTCAACTGGAAGTGGAAAAAAAAAAAAGAAGTGCACCACTAACGAGCTGATCTGCAATACAGGAGATATACATTGTTCCCAGGTAATTAAACCAATCTTGGTACTACTTTTAAACTCATATAAATTAGAGTCAGAGGTGTCTACCTGTTTTGCTGTTTTCCTTGTTCTCAATTGAGGTTTTTCTCCTTGAGTTTTAATTAACTTTCCATTTGAAGGAACTGAAATATAGTTTTCTACATCCTCCAAAGTTTTGGGGACCCCAGGGCAAAGTGGGTCACGAGGACATACCCTGTCCCTGAGTGTGCTGGGGAGGAGGTGAGTACCCAGCCTTAGCAGCCCCAGCACCTTTTGGGTTGCTCTGGCTGTATTTGGAGCTGTCCCTTTAGAGCTGTGGAAGGAGATGTGGAGGGAGATGTTGCCCTCATGTCACCCATCAGAGCAAACAGCTCAGCAGGGGCTCTAGGGATCTTTCCTGTCCTTCCTGAACCAAAGCCAAAATGCAGAGACTGGTTCCCACCTCGTGGATCTGATTTCATGTCAGGGTAGCTCTGCTCTTTGTACTGGGTGCCAGCTCCTCCTGTGCACACAGATTTCCCATTGGAAGTTGTAGGGAGGGAGGCAGACACTTGGGGTTACCTGGAGCATCTGAAGAGACAGCTCTGGACACAGCACCAGACCCTCACAGGGAGGAGAGGTATCCTTATGGCTGTGTTTGATCAGAGTGGCTGTTCTTGTGCCTTTCCTCCTTGGGAAAGAGAACAAATAACCCATGAGTAGCAATGCTTTGCATTGAATCTTGTGCATTTAAATCTTTACAGAACAGATAAAACACATCTCCATTTTGTCTTGATAATTACTTTGCATCAGCTTTGCTGGGAATAGAATGACAAAACACCCAGGCAAGGAGGATCAGGACCAGCTTTTCCTTCATGTTATGTTAGTAATAAAACCAGCAAACTGAAAGCATTGCCTAGTTCCTCTCCAAAGTCCCTAAATCTCTGTCACACATAACCTCACTTTATGGAAAAAAAAGGCAGATTATAGAGAAAAGGTTATTATCAGCCATTTGATTAGGAACATATTCTCTACAGTCCTTCATTAGAAGGAATATCCCTGCCTTTTTAGACACGAATTTGCCACCATTTCCCACACACCTGGTGCTCTCTCCCTTTTATTACTGTAAAATATCGACTTGGAAAATGCTGAGTCAGGTGCCTGAGGTCAGGGAAGGCAATTTCTACTGGAGTAATGAAGCCCTCTGCCTTTTAGGAATACTTTTTTTTTTTTTCCTTGCCTTTTCCTTGTTACTGAGTCTGTTTTAGGCAAATGTTTGATTTTTGTTTTTTTTCCCCTCACTCCCATCTTCTGTCCCCATTACTGTCCCTGTTCTGGACTTTGGCAGGTTGAGAGCTACAACGAGAGGCAGTGTTTCTGGTGTCCATGTGGCTCGGGATGCAAAGCCCCAGCTGCACGGGACTCTGGGGACGAGCCCTCCCCGAGGTGCCCGGGCGTGGCAGGGCATGCCCGCCCAGGTGGGACTGTCCCCGGGGTGTGACAGCCCCGGAGCCTCGCCCTGCCTCTGCTGCAGAGCCTGCCTGTGTCACAGAGGGAAACGCTGTGACAGCCCCAGCTCGGAACGGAGGAGGCTTCTGGCCTCTCTTTGGGAGCCCAGCTGCAAATTCCTGCAGGACTGCTGCACCAGAGCAGCTTCTTTCATTGCAGCGCCTGTGCAGCACCTCCCAAAGCTGCCTCGGTGAGCAGCCTTGGTGAGCGTGGCTCTTGGGAGCTGCATGTGCACCTGGGTTGTTTTGGGTTGTTTTTTTTTTTCATGGGAAAGAAGGGAAAGTAAGATAGGAGACAGACTAAATAAGCCTTATTCGCCTGAACACTCCTTATTCAGGAGCATACAGTGCCTTAAATGCAAGGTCTAGGCCAGCAAGGGGACTGAGGTGTTTCCCTTTTGTCAGAGGGTCTTTTGGAGCGGGTTTGGCTCCCTGGAAGACCAGAGAGCCTGAGTACCACTGGTGGAGAGCACACAAACAGGGGCTCTCAGGGCACAAAACACCTCATTCTCCTGAGTCAGGCAGATTTTTGCCCATTTTGTTGCAGCAGGGACCCTCTCCTTCCCACCCCAAAGATAACTGACAGCGTGGTAAGAGCTGTGGCTCTTTGCTTTATCCGTAGTCTCAGCTGTGCCAGTGATAAAAACCCGGCAAAAAAATCCATTGCTGCAATCATGAGTGCATTACACCCATGCCTAAAGAGCAGAGCTTGGTCCCAGATGGTGCAGATTATTGTTTTTAGTGGAGAAGGCTGATTAAGTCACTTATTTTCTGTAGAAATAGTCCTGTAAAAAAGCAGCCTGCGCATCTTTTGCACCCAGCTGCTTTTCAGGAAACCTAGCACAGAGCTGACCAAGCTGGGATTTCCTCTGGGTCTCTCGTGACATTAGCAGATATGCTTTTAAAGATGTCACATTCATAAAGAGCAAGGATGTGACCTGACTGAGGCAGGCATTTCCCAGGCTGTTTATCACCCTCCAGTGAATGAATGAGAGCATTTGATGCTCCCAGACTCTAACTAGACCAGAAGGGCACTCCCTGGGACTGCGCCAGCTGCCCTGCTCTTCTCAGAGACCATAAAACTACATGTCCCAGGGCCTAACACACAGGCCACTGAGCAGCTCTTCATCCTGAAGGAAGCTGGGGAGCTCTACATATCCCATGGTGTGGCCTGCCTCTGAAATGTCCACTGCTGCATTTCCAGTATGCTGCTGTTTATCAGCATGTGGCAACACCATGCAGCTACCCAACACAGGGGGGGAGGAAGGCTGCCACAAATACCTCAAACTGCCTGAAGGAATTAGCCCAACACTAACCTTTCCACAGGAAACAGCCTGCCAGCCCTCACCAGCCTGAATGTCATGGCTGATTTAGGACCTAAGGCTCTAAAACTCGCCTTAAAACCAGCAAGAAAGATTTTGTCTGCCTGTGTTAAAGATTGCCATCCTGCCCCAAACTAAATCTATATGAGAAGGGATGGGAGAGGTTTCCCAGCTAAGCACTTAATTCCCAGTGCTGTTATCTACACAAACATGTTCAGTCCTCACAAGATGCCCACAAAAAGTAACAGAAAGGGAAAGAAGATGGAACATATAAAATTTCTCAAAACATGTAAAAAGTTTTATCAATAGGTGTTCAGATTCCTAAAAGAGAAGAGCCTGAAACGAGAATAGTTTAAGTATGTAATAGAAGTGGTAAGTGAGAGAACAAGAATGAAAATAACTGAACTTCCATTACCTTGTGACAGCCCAAAGCCCAGCCACACAGAACAGGGTGGCAGCAAAAGGGCAAGGTACCCGAGGCGATGGGGCAGAAGTTTTTTCTGGGTTCAGACCATGTTCCCTCTCATATAGATAGAATGCTGAAAGCATGGCCATCTTCCTGTGAGTCTTTCACACTGCCTAATTTAGGTTTTACACAATGCTATGCACGGGGCTGCAGAGAGCAATTGAAAACATCTTAATGAGGAGCTCGGGCTCCTTACATAGTCCATGAAGAGAGTTGGTGACTGACAAACAGCTGAGGAAGCCTGGGAGGGATCAGAGCTGCTCTGCTCTGTAGAAAACACAAAGCACAGCACAGTATGAACTTTCTCCCTTCAGGCAGGAAATAATTGCCTGCCTTCCCAAACCAGGGCGCTTCTGTGCCTACGTGTCACTGGATAAAGTTTTCAGCTGAGTAAAGCACAAAATAGGAGGTAGCCACCTTCAGGGTTTATCAGTGTGGGATGGAGGGCTTCTGGGTTGTAATTTGGGATGCAAATACAAACACCCCTTTGCACTTTGCTGAACCAGCTTCAACACACGAGGCTCTGAGGAACTGCTTGTTCGAGAGAAAATCCAAATCTGGTGGTAAACTCAAGATTTGGCAGCCACAGCTGGTTGGGACCTTACCGTTGCCTGCAAGCCTGTGCTCCGAGGTGGACAAACTGGGTGGTAAGGGTAAGAAATGAACAACCTGATCTCCTTCTGTGAGACCCACAGCTGGCTGATGGGACCTGGACTGTCTCCAGCAGTGGAGGCACATTTTGGGATTCCTGAAGTTCCCCACACCAGGGGCCACTGGTGTGGTGCCCAGCTAGAGTCATACCCCACGTGCAGGCTTTTCTGGGCTGCAACAGCCTGCTAATTCCAGGGAGATCCAGAATAAGCATTACTGTTAGACATAGGCCTAAAGACACATTAAAACATAATGAAGTGTCTTAATCACCCTTTACAAGCTAAATTTATCACAGGGAACCCTGTAAAATGAAAGTGAAAGAGTAATTCCACAATGACGCTTACCCAAGATGGATTGAGAGATATTATTTGTTGTTAATGAATGGCAAATTCATTGCTGTCTCATCTGCAGGAATGAAATTTGTGGGCACATGGAGCAAGGGCCCTGGGCTGCTTTGAGAACATTCTGTAATCAGCTCACGGCACCTGTTAAAATTGCCTGGGAGCTTGGTTACACTGCTGCTCTAAGGCCCAGGCATGTCTGCCTCAAAATCCTCTCCTAACCTGGGGCTCAACAGCTCTGTGGCCCCTCCAGATTCAATTGACTCCATCAGCAGGATTTTACTTCACAGAGGCCAGGGGGAGAGCACAATGATTTCTGCAGCTTCTTTAATGAAGCCAAGACATCTCTGCCTAAGAGGTATGTTTCCCTGCATAATTAAATATTTGGCAGAGGATAAATATTCCAGGCAAATACCCCAGGTTCCCAGTGTCTGCTGGGCACCTGCAAAGCTGCTGTCCCTATGCACGTGCATCCCCACCAGATGATGCAGAGCACAGGGAAGTTCTGGTCTTTTCCTGTCTCCCTGTGGCCGTCTCAGAGCTCCCAGCGCCCCAGACATGCACAGTTCACTGCAGCCAAAGGGCAGTGCAAGCAGACATCCCTCAGGATCTCTCTCTCCCACAGGCTGCCGCTTGGGCAAAGCCCCAGCCAGCCTTCAGTGCTGCCCTGGAGAGCAAGGGTTTGATGAACATGCTGAGTGGCCAGATGGACCACATCCCACTGGGCTTCATTACAGACCTTTGCTCTGTTCAGCTCAAGTGGTCAACAATCTCTGTCCTCTAGATGTGCCCTGATGTGCTGTTTTCCTGTAGCTTTAATGACAGCCACGCTGTGTGTTGTGAATGCAGAAAAACACACAGACATGCCAGAAAGGCTCTTTGCTCCCGTCTGCTTGAAGCCTCCAAGGACCCTGGGGCTAGGAGAGCACCCAGCTGCCCCTCCAGCTGAGCAGAAGCCCTTGCCTCTGACTGTCACCAAGGGCATATCCATTAGGCAAGCCAATGCAAACTCCTCTGAACACTGCGGGAGTGAATTGGAATAATTTCCATCACAGATCCACCAGACATCTCATGCTCCCCTGTGCCCATTTCATGAGTGCCCTTTCTGTGTGTCTTTTCTACCTTTTTGACCCTGAGTTTACACCTGCGTGCTTTAAGACACCATAACTCTGCTGTTTTCCTGCTCTAGCCCAGGCCACAGCAAAGCTGAACTTTTTTTCACAGGGCTAATTTCTGCACAAAGCAGCAGGGGCAAGATGCACTCTTGAAGGATAAATGCTTTAGGACTGTTCCAATGGACATTATAGGAAGTCTCAAAGCACAGCTGGAGAGGTCCAGCTCACTGCTTTACCACCAATTCACTGCATGAATGTGGATAAATAAATCATTTCACCTCTTTCTGCCCCCATATAAAAAGAACTGATGGTGCCTTTCCTTTGTCAAACTCTGAGAGATCTCGGGATAAAACACACTCAGAGTTTTATTAATTCTTCTTTTGGGCTCTTGTTATTAAAGTGATCTGTGTGGTCATGCACCTTTGAAGTAAATATCAGCAGGAAATAGAAAAAGAGAGCTCCCCAGCATCCAGGGATCAGACAGTCCCATCGATTGCAAACACACAGCCTCATTTAAACGAGTGGGTGCTGCACACACACAGCAGCCAGGACTGTCTGCTCCCAGCCAGTTCCAGCTAGATGTCCTGAGTAGCCTCCTGGACACACATCCAATCAAACTGATGGTGCGGGGAAAAAAATCCTTCTTTCTACATTTGCAGTTCTGCCATCATCAGAAGCCGGTGGCGTCGCATGACCTTCCTGCCAGCAGACGATGGCTGAGCTGTGTATTTTCCTTGAGGGTCTCATATATCGTCCTCCTGAAACGTGGCTGAGGCAGGTAACTGTTTGTTAGGCTGTGTGCTGGAGGATTGTACAAATACAGCTTCTTCTTGTCCTTGAAGAGCCTATAAATAAATGGGCTCTTACCTTGACTGCAGGCTGCAGCATTAGTCAACACTCAAGCAGTTCATTTGGAAATTTGTACACAATAGAATCCAAGACACTTGAAAAAGCAGCAGAATGTACCTTTTTTGTGTGGAACTGGATTTAGCGCTTGAGCAAACTGCTGGACTAATGGGCAGAGGGACCAAAGGTTTGTATCTGACCACAGCAACGTGGCTCAGCCAGCCATGGTGCCTATGCTCTCTCCTTTGCCACCCCAGCAATGGCTCCAGAGCCTTCCAGGGGGAATGAAGGATCCCAACCAACCCTCTGCTTTCAAAAGTGGTTATATTGCACAGTGGCTCTCTGTCCCCGGGTCATGGTTTTTTATTTGGCCTTACAGCCTGAGAAATAACAGGACCAATTCTCTTCCCACCATCTATTCCCTCCCTACTTACCTGATGTGAGTTTAAAAAAAATTACTGTCTGTGCTGTCCAGGTCTGGATATGCAGCATACCTGCAAAGCAGGTCCAAAGCAGTGTGCAGGAGCTGGATGTCAAAACACAATATTTCTCTTCTGGTCATTTTTAAAAATATGTAATAATTACAGTAATTTTTTCTAGCTCTTATTAGCCTTATAGGTGGATGATTTACATTATTACTCATTACCACACTACCACTTACATAATTTATATTGTTTATGGTCTTGCCACTTTAATTATTTAATTTTGCAAAGTATTTTGGAGACTTGTTTGTCCAGTACAACATACTGTGTCAGCCTGACACATCTTGTACTGCTGTGATTTCTGGCAGTCCCACTGCACAGGAAAGCAAAGGGCAAAACAAAAGAGTCCTCAACCTTGTCACCTGCATGAAACGAGCCCAGACTGATGGGTCTTGTTCCATGAGTTATCATCTCTCACCTCAGTTGCATTGGTGGGATCCTGTGCTATTCCTGAGGACCAAGAGCAGGCTCTACACAAATGCCTCTGAAGGAGGAATTAAAAACCATCACATGCTTAGTGAGGCTAAATGAGTATTCAAATTGGCTGATAAAAAAGTAATGAGGAATGCCTGCAGCCCTGAGCCACCTAAAGAAAATCAACAAATGCCAGCTACAATGCAAACACTTTCCGTGGTTGGAAGTGGGGATTTCAAAACAAGGCACAGAGGGCTTGTGGGGATGACTGGGGAGAACAACACAGGAATTGCATCTGCTGTAGGATGTGCAAGGGAAAAATCAAAGGAGAATTTCTCACTGAAGGCAAAGACAGAGCCAATCCACGGAGCTCGCATCTGAAACAGGGCACCTAGGCAGACTCCTGCTCCACCCTCCCAAGGAGGAAAACCTCCCCTGGGTATTGTATGGTCTCCTTTAGAGCTGAGCAGTGGACTGCCAGGCTTCCTTCTGCAGCTTTGAAGCTCAAGGAGTATCTCTCAAGGACATCTTCAGGTTTGGGTTCAGGTTGTTCCCAGCCATCCCCAGGTTGCTGGAGGGATGTTCTGCCACCACACATGGTTTCATAAAGCATAACGCCATGCTCCCATTGCATCATAGTTGTTCCATAGCATGGTCCTGCTTGGGATGCTTATCCCTCACCCCCCATAAACACATGGGAATTTAGCCCACTTGAGGCTCCACACCTTCAGATGAGTATAATTGACCTCTGGTGCTTTCTACCTCCTTCCCTCAGTGGTGGGATCTTAAATTCCATGCCTTAAGCTGGGGTAGATAAAGCTGGTGAGGTGAGTGCTGTTCCAGGGCAAACACCACAGTGCACAGAATTGGAATGGGCTACCAACCACCACGTCCCTCAGTCATCCTGAGGGGGATGAAGGAGAGGAGGAGGTGATGATGGAGATGTGTCTCTCAGAAGCATGTGAAGAGAACTATATTAAAGATTGTGAAACTCAGGTACCCTGGAGACCATATAAGTATCTATGACAAGACAATGAGAATAATTAGCTCAACAGCTGTGGGTACTGATCAGGAGCATTTTTAACAATATCCTGTCATGTTTGGGTCTATTACTACAGTCCAGTGAGGTGTGATGTCATTTTTCATAGTGATGGCTTTCTTTCCAGGAAGCATTGAGGTGAGCTTTCATTTCAGTAGGTATCTTGAGGGTCCTTGGTGTATTTTGTCTCTCATTTAAAACTCAAAGCACCTTTTACAAATGACAAGCCAAAGAGCTCGAGTTTAACAGACCTGTGGGAATAAAGGCTGGGTCTGCAGGTCTACGGTGTTAGAGTGTAAATGAGCTCAGAAGCAGGCCAAGCAAGATTCAGAAGGCATACTTAAATGGGTAACAGGATTTCCTGGCCTTCTAGGCACAAAATATTTCCCTCAGCAGGAGGGTTGTTATTATATCTCTTGTGTTATTTCTCTCCTCTGCTCAAGAATAGCGGCTTAGCAGAACAGCCAAACTTCAAAATGTGAATGAACAAGGATGGAGAAGTTGCACCAAGTGTCATCCTCAGAGTACCCCGAGTCCAAGCTGGGGTGGCAGCCTGTGGTGTCTTCACAGAGGCTGTCTCTCACACCCTCCAGAATGACACCTTCACGTGAAGAAAGCCAGCAGAGGAGGGACAAGGAACATTGACTTCCACACCACAGCTAGAAATGACAGGAGTGTGAAATAAGAAAATCCTGGAAGAGAGCCAGGGAATGTGTTTTCCAGAAGCATATAATCTGCAATTGGGCTAATTCTGATGTATTTGTGTCTCCAATTCTTTGTTTCCCTGTTGCTTGTATAACTCTTGATTGGAACATTTGACGTCGCTTTTGTGAGTTCCTAAATCCAATCCTCTCTGATGATGTACATGAATGTGCATCTGATGGATGTTTTCCAGCACCTTTTTGTTGCCTCAATTAAGGGATAATGAACAAGAATTGTTCCTATTTGTAAAACATCTCCTGCTATTTCCTGCTTCCCAATTGGTTGGACAATATGTCTTAATTAAACACAAAGCCTTGCAACTTCTTTCAGGGGAGAGGGACCGGAACTGGGAAGAGAGAAAGAAAAGGAGGAGGAAGGGAGAGGTGGGAGCCCTTTGCACTTCCAGTGACTTGCTTGCAGAGGCATTTTTGATTTGTTGCACTAATGGTCGCACCTTGCAGTTTTCTCTGAGTCTGCTGCTGGGGGAATAGGTAAGGACATCAGAGCAATCTCCACTCAAATCCATAACTTACAGAATACCAAAATCAATGCCTCAGGGAATAAGAAATGAGATGTAGAGACTTTCATTTTTAGTTATCAGACAAAATCTTGTTCATCTCCCAAGGTGCAAAGTGAAATAGCCATCACCTGCTAGGTCCTATGTAATATAAGCTTATAGAGAAAATAAAATAAAATAAAATAAAATAAAATAAAATAAAATAAAATAAAATAAAATAAAATAAAATAAAATAAAACCAGAAGACATTGCACTATATCTGCATCAGCAGTGATCACAGGAAAGATGAGGTAATGAATTTTTAGCAAGCTCATCAGTGTGGGTTGATATCTACCAGGGTGGAGGGTGAAAGTCCCTTTGCACTGCCTCTGCTGCTGTGTGAATGGAGAGCAGGCATGTCATGCCATCTTTCACCAACACACCGTGCATTTGATTATGTGATTCTAAATCACATCCCTCCAGATGAGAGCACAAGCATGTACCATGCAATTTCATGTTGTAGTCCAATTAAGGGTATTACAGAGCGTTGTCTGTCCTGCCCATGGAAAAGCTTTAGCCTGATCTTTGGCCTCTGAGATCTCTGACTTCCGATTAAACATGTGTTTCGTTGTCTTTGGATGAAGCTCAGAATGGGTGATGGTGTCAGCCCTAGGTCTGTCGGATCGGCTGTTCCTCTGCCTCCTCTTCCCTTTCCAGCGAGCGCAGGGTGTGACGCTTGCGGGGAGGATGGGATTACTCTCTCCAACTGATGCTGTGGCTGACTAATCGAATTCTATCCGCCCTTCCCACGCCGTGTCTGCCAAACGTCCCCATGCGCAGAGGACGAGGGGCGACCGCAGCCAACGCTGGCCCCACGCGGGGAGCCTGGCCCCTGGTTTAAGTGGAGCCATATGTTTAATGCATAACACACAACGCTGGCAAAGGAGGGAGGCGATAGAAGTCTTTGGAGCCTGTGTTACACATGCAAATACCGCCTGTGAAAGGCAAGTCTGTCTCCTTTGACACTGTTTGTAATCCTGATGTCATCCTCTTCACTCCCTCTCGCGCACACAGTGTTTATTTTGTCACGGTGCATCTGAACACAAGACTAAAACCCTGTGGGGCAGCAGAATTTTGCACATTTTCCAAAGCCAAGTCTTCATCCCCACAGAATATGTACGTTTAAATATAGAAAAGGAGAGGCATGACAGAGGGATGAGGGAATTGCATCTGGTGTTTGTCATTGTAATGTAACTCTGTAGTGGCATCTGTGAGCCTAGAGCAGCTCCAGCTGAAATAACTGGACAACCTTTTCTCTCTGCTGGGATATCCCAAGCAAACCCATGCCCTGAGCTCTGCCTTTTCTTTATATTTGCTCCAAGAAATCTGGAAGCAAATATTGGATCTGTTCAGCAAAAATACTCCATTTGCTCTAGTGTATCTAACCCATCTGTAACTGAAAATGAGAAGGCATTGATAGACTCTATGACTTTGTGTGGACAAAAGAAGGGGCTTTAACCTATCTGAATCCTGGCATCATCTCCTGGTTCACAAAATCAAGAGCAGCAGCATAAGCATCTCCCATTGCTCTGCCTCAAAGTCCCAGTCTGAAAGCACCTTGCCAGATAAGCAAGAAGAGCTGAATCTCCACGGTCCCCTCAAACCCCAGCTTCTCTGAAGCTGGCAGTGAAAGGACGAGCTACTTTGTTCTCTGTGTTGATACCATGTAAAATGTGCTTAGGCACCCTAGAGATGGAGGCTTCTGTAACAAAGAGATAAGCTGGAGGTGGTGGCAGCTCTGGTGATAGGGAAAGGGATGTTGGAGTGCTGGACACAATGCTGAGGCTCTCAGGAAGACATCAAATGGGCTGATAAGAATATTCCCCATCCAGGCAGAACAGAGACCCGGTGGCCAGACCTTTATCTTTCCCCCCACATGGGCTCCCTCCTCTCTTTTGTGATAAAAAGCCTTGTGCTTAGAGCAAGGGAAATAAAAAGCACCAAATATCCCTGGGCCTCTTCTTCCTCAGGAGGGGACTGTGCCAGCTTGGCACTCTTTTCTCTTATCCCCTCCTTTCCTTCTCAACCTCTCATCTTTTCCTGGCTCCTCCAGCCCCATCCCTGTCCCTCCTGCCTGTGCCTTGTCCCAAGAGCTGGCAAAGCCATGGACATCCCAGTGGGAAAATTGCTGCTCTGTGCACAGGAGATACCATAAGGTTTATTCTTTTTTCCACTACTATTTAAAAAAATTCTGCTAGCCACTCAATAATTAATGCTTATGAGCACTGATTCAGCATGTCAGGAAAAGAATTTTGCACTCTTATTGTAGACTTTTGTAATTGAATCTTATGCTGTTATATTAGTGTGGCCCCAGGTGAGTATGCAATAGCTGAGGGGGAAAAAAGGTAAGATAAAGGAATTACAATAGAGCCAAGCTAATGTGAGAACAAGGCAATGTCTTCTGTGCCTCAAGGTGTTAAGTTAATCTCTGATAAGTTATTAACTTATTAATGGGCTGAGAAGGGATGAACTACTTTTCATCCAAAGTCCCAAGTGCTCCTTGTTTTCTTTCACATGCTTCTCCTTGTCAACTAATTCTCCTTTGGCGCTCTCCCCCATTGCCCTGCCTCCCTTCTTCCACGTATCCTGTTTCAGCCTAAATGAAATCTGCTCAGAGAGCTGCTCTGTGCAGTGATCACATTGTGCTCAACACCGGGGACGTGGGGACTTCAGGAGAGATTCAGGGACAGAAATCTGAAAGGATGAAAGATAAAGAAGTCATTACAGAAGTTTCTAATTAATCTCTCCTCCTATTGTTGACTAATCACTGATGTGACAAAACAAAAAACAGGGTAAAGGGGTCTTCAGATAAGAAAAATGGACTTGGAGTTATGCTCCTCCATCCCAGCTCTCAGTTCAGCACTGGTTTCACAAGTGAGTCTTTCTCCACTCAGAACCCAGTGTATGATGCATCACCTGAAGTCATGGCCTTTGATTCCACTTCCTCCAAAACCAGAGCAGAAATTTCAAACTGATGAAATGGGGTGAAATTCTGAAAAGCTTTTGTTGAGGGAAGAAGTACAGGTCCTGTCTCGTTCTTGTGGGATGTGATTTCTCCTCAGAGCTGGATTCCCTTTGCCACTGAACTGTCTCAGCAATCCCTCCTTTTGAAGCCACTACTGCGCTCGAGGGAGGCTTTTCCCTCACTGTTCCCATTGCAAGTCTCAGAGCACAGACTGGAAACCACAGCTTGTACCCTCCTCCAGGTCTCTCCTGCCAAGGAGGGGCATCTCCCAATGGTGCAATGAGGACGTATTAAGCTGATCACAAAGTTCAAAGCTCTCCTTTATGTGTGGTTCAACAAGGGATGGGTCCAGAGTTTTTTCCCAGAGCTGATCCTTTCATCTGGCCAAAAATGAAAAGGAAATTGTTTAAGTGTGCTGGGTTGAGTGGCCATTCCCTTGGCCCAGAGAAGCAGAGTTAGAGAGGGTCAGCACATCAACACAACAGATTTCTGACTTCTGCACCAGACCAGAGACCTCCCTGCAACACCCCACCAGAGCATGACACTGTTTCTCCAGTATTAAAAACAAACTGTGCTTTCAAGCTTCCCTTTCAAGTTCAGACACCAGTGCTGAGATTGCAGGAAGCAGAAAAAGGATACTGTTCATTATAATCTGCAGAAGATGATGAACCTGATAATTCCTCCACATGAAAAATCAATGACCTTTTAGCTGGAAAAAGGCACAGGCCATCACATGCCTTACCACAAAGCAGGGGGGGAATAAAAAATAGCCAGCAGCCAACTTTGGAAAAGCACACAAGGGTTCTTCTTCAAATTAGCCAAGGCTTCAGCCCAAGTCTTTCTGTTTGCTCAGAGACAGGTTGGCATCTCTGTCTGTGCTGCTGCTGCTGCTCCTGCACGGGGTAGAGAGCTCATCAGAGCATGAAAGAGATTGTGATAAAGATACACTGACTGCCAGCCTCCTTCCATTGGAAGCAGGCTCAACTTCATACCCGAGTGACATCTCAAACACCAGCACCAGAGAGGGGGAGGGAGGGAGCTGCTCTTTCTTTGCCCTTTCTGGTTTTGATATTATGATTGTTATTTGCAATTATGCATTGCTAGGGCAGCTTCTCAGGTATATAAACAGAGGCAAAAAGTCCCCTTTCCCCTCCCTGCTTCAGTGCATGCTGCTCTTTCACGCTGCACCCAAGCTGATTGAATTGTTTGATAGATAAAAGCCTTAGTTGAAGATTCCCCTGCATCCCCACTTTGTGAGCTATTCCCATGCCAGTTCTGCTTTCCAGCAATATCAGCTGTGCATATAAATTTTCAGACTCATCTGGATGAATTCTCTTCTGCCAGCCAGCTGTTTGAAAGCATTCCCTGACACCACATGCCATTTGCTCTGCGGAGGTTGGCTGGCACTGGGATGTTGCTGTTCTGCCAGGATGTGATGCACTTCTCACCATGACAGGGAAGGGGGAAAAACTCCTTCCATCTCCAGGGCTTGCCCACAGTGAGTGGGTTAGTCCCTATGAAGGCTTTTCTAAGCTTTGCCAGCTGAGAACAGCTTAAAAATGGTCTTCTGTCAGCTGAAGTTCATAATGCATGCCAGGTCCACGGGAGGATACCACAGGAACCATCACCAAAACACTTTTTTGTGTCAGAGAACCAGCTATGCTCAGGAAAGTAAGATGCCTTACAGACATCTAGCCAGCAAAACACAATGACCTACAGGTAACCAGGTTAAATCTACACTGTCCCAAGTGCCTCATGAAACCATTGGTGTGGTGTTCTCCCTCTGTAAATTGGGGGAAATAATAGCATTGTACCTCACAAAGGCACTGTCAGGAGGAATACCCCAGTGACTAAGATTCTCACATCTTCCAGCATCAAAGGCCACTGAACACTTAAGAGAAACAGTTCTGCTTCAACAAGGCAGTATAAACATAGCTGAGGATGAAAGAAAAGGTTTTCATGTCTCAAAGAGTAATTTTGGGGAAGGACAAGGGAGGCATTGCACATCCTGACCAACCTAAATAATCCAAATTGTCATTCCCATTCATGTTGATGAAGTGTCAAGATCTGTAAGCATTTTCACTAAGACCTAACACTTGGTCAAATATTGAGGAATCAAAAAGAAATTGTGAAAAACCTCATGGTTATGACCATAGTGCAAATACAGGGAAGCAATCCCCGACCACAGCCAATACCTCCTTGTCAGGAGATAATCATCCAAGCAAACTCCCAAGTGGTGAATTCAAGTGACAAATGGGAAGCAGACCTCCCCACAGACATGGGAATGCAGGCATTCTGTGTGTTTTTCTGCATGAAACCATAAATCATCCACAGCATTAAAATGGCTGGAGAACAGATAAAGGGTCTCTGTGTAGCTGAGCAGGAATCTGAGGCCTCCTTTAAATGCAGGAGTTGGCATCCAGCCGTTCACACTCAGGTGATGCACATGATCACGCTGACTCCTTGTGTGAAGAGTTATTGTTTGAAGAACACCAACCACAGCACTGGTTTACCATCTTCCTCAGCCCAAAGGGTGTTCACAGCCCCCAGCCAAAGAAAGCAATGGGACCCAAGGACACCAAAAATGAATCCAGCACAAACTTACATGTACAAGCAAACCTGATCATACAGCTTTCAGTTTGAAGCTTGATCATGTCTGGCTGGTTCCTCTGAGCAGATCAGCCCCCAAAGGTGCTAAGCTGGTGCAATGAATGGAGCCCAGCACATGGGAGCAGTTCAAATACAGGTTAGATTTCCTTTGGTTATCAATAGCTTTTGCTAGGCAGGGGAAATATCACTTACCTCCTCCATGACCTGCCTCTGGTCATGTACAAAACAGAGAGGATGACTAATATGTAACTTCCCCAAGGGAGAAGTGAAGGTCACTGCTCTTGCACTGTTTTCCATGTCCCTTAACCTGCACTTACAACACCTTTTGTGTCCCCAGAATTATTGCCCTCTGATGCAGCATTATCCCATGTTGACTTGTTGTCATATTCATGGCAGCGCTACATTCCCTGGGGAAAAAGGGCTCCTGGCAGCCCTGCTTTGAGAGACCCTTTATTATATTGATGCCAACAGAGATTGCCTCTTTGATAAATGAGCATGTACCTATGAATAAATACAGGAGTACATTTTATATGTATTGTATATCTGCAGAGACAAGGGTGGAGGTTTGTGCAGGCGTGTGCTTTAAATATGCATGGAGGACACAAGGTAGCAGGAACTGGCAACCGTGGGCTGCTGCCTGTGTATTCCAGTGCCAAACAGAGGATCCCTGACTGTCATCTAGACAAGATGTTTCCATTGCATCCCTCACTTGAAGCAGTTGGGAGATACTCACTCTGCACACTGAGTGGGTAGGATACTCTCTGGATGCAACAGGACCTCTCTGTGAACTGGCAAACTCAGCGATGCTGGCCTGTCTTTGGTCTCTCCTGAGGCAAGGAAGTGAAGGGAGCTGGAGCAACACATGTATTCCCAGACTGACACAACAAAGCAATCACACATGAAAATTATTGTCCTCCTGGGAGGTCTTCCTGGAGGTGCTGAGTGGGTGTGGGATTGTACCGTGATGCTTTGGTGCACAGCAACGACTGGGAGGAAACTGATCCAAAATGTTTCAAGGAGCAGTGCCAGACTTCAGAGGCCATTTTGGTTTTCCAAGCTTCCCAATGGATGGCACCACTTCTCCCATGACACCCACTCCAGGAGAAGTGTCTGTGTGCTGTCCTGGGTGCAGAGCAGCTTGGGGAGTGATCACCACGCAGAAATGATCCCCAGCAAGAAGCCACTGCAGAGGTAGAGAGCACCATTTCACTCAAAGGTAAAGCTTCCCCCCAGAATGCTCAACTGAGAGGTGCCAGGGAGCTGACCCAAAACAGATTTCATCCCCCCAGCCGGGTCTGTAAGAGGGGAATTGAGAGGGAAAACAAAAAACACCTTAGCCATTCTCATCCCTCCCCAAAACCAGCTCACACTCCCTGGAGGAGGGAATAGCAGCCTGCCCTTTACCAGTCACCTCCCTACCTGACACCCTGCCTCTTTCCAGGGAGCAAAGGAAACAGATTTTCCAGTTCCTGCTGACCCTGCCTGAGCAGCTTCTTATTATATTCTCTGGAAAGTTAAGAAGTTGCCTTTGAATACCACAACGTCAAGGTGATGGTTACCAAGGGAACTGAAAGGAACTGGCCAGGAGGAGGTCAGACTTTTCTGAGTATTTTTTTGTGCTTTATCTTGGCTGAATGCTTTTCCAGACAAATCAGATGGGTGTCTTTCTATCCTGGAGAAATAAAGCCATCATATACTTGAAAAAGGACTGATAAAAGCCAAAAGGGGTAGCTAAGATTTCCCACAACTGCACACCATGTTCTGGGGGAGCTACCCTCAAAATCACCTATGATGGGAAAACCCTGTAGAACCGTAAGCAATTGTGATTTCAATCAAGGGATGTAAGTAGGAGAGCCCTGCAGTGAGGAGTTTAAAACTGGATTTGCTTGGAGGCCACAGTAGAGAGTAAAAATATCTCCAGAACATAAAACAGAAAACTGAACCAGCAACTTGCCTGAAGTAAATCAGCACAGCCCTTGGAGCATTTGCATTTCCATGGAGCTATGGCACTTTCACCAAGAGGAAATTCAGCTCTCCAGGAAAAGACAGTGAAGCTGAGGTCTAAACATAAGATCCCACACACCAGATCATCATCCGACCGCACAGTGACAGAGATGTGAAATGATTTCTGCTATAATAAGAATCCCCAGCTGTGAAATTAAAATTAGTTAGCTAAACAAAAACAGAGCCTGATGCTGGCCTTCATATGCCAGTTGCTCAGCATGGTTCCCTGGTCACAGAGGACTGGGCTTCTGCTCTTTTAGGAGGTTGGTTATCCAGTGAGCAGGTTCATTTTTCATGCTGCACATGGCAACTATTGTGCTACAGCTGCCAGTCACACCTTTGATTTGCAGTGCTGCTGGTACCCCCAACAGCTGCCTGAATTAAATGAGATACAGGAACCAGGGAATGGCCATTTTAAGCTCTTGGTGTGTGTTGAATACCAGCTGCTGCCAGTTTTTCTCCTCTAAGAGCCCTGCCAAGCATCCTTACCTTCTGTACTTCAGTTTGGATTTCTACCAAAGTCCTTCACTAAGAAAAACACTTTTGCTAATGAAAACCTATAACTTTGCTGGCCCCAGTTGTGAGTACTGCTAATGGCAGGGGGGCCTCCGGAGACCCCATTTTTGTACAGCAGAGACACTTGACATTAGTCAATATTAGTTGCCCTTCCAATCCCTGATAGGGTCAGACAAACAAGCTCTCTCTACTGTAAACAAAGAGCTGGCTCTACTAAACAACTAAATGTCAAGGTAGGTCAGCCAAGGTGTAATCAGCTCTCATGGCATAGCTGTGAGCTGCAAGGCTTTGTACAGGTGGCCAAGCAGACTACTGCTGGGAAAGAAACTCTTCCCCGGCTCAAAAAGGAAATCAAAACTCTTACCTCCAGCTTGGCCTTCACAACAGAAAGCCCAGCAAATCAGGCTGATCAGTCAATGACACATAGTTTTGAAAGGTTTTGATTTTGCAGACAATATGTGTTCCCAGCACCAAGGTGCTTGTGGTTTGTGCTGAAATAGGTGTTTTAGTGCTGAATTTCCTGGACTGAGGGCTTTTCTCTACTCTTTCTCAAAGAAAATGTCAGTGCAAGTAGCTTTCATGATCTGTTCACATGCAGCCTTCATGCTCTGTGTGTGTGTGGCACGGGGGATTGAGCAGTGGGAGCTGCCAGTGCAGGTGGCCCTGAGCACAGCCCTCACCAGCACACATTCATCAGGCCTGGGACAGGCACACTTCCAGGTGATTTATTGATATTTACTATTCAAATTCCAGCAGATCATTTAGTCCTGGTGAGTAGATGTTCAATAACAGCAGAGAAGAGCCATCTCCTGCCAGCCCACCCTGGCTCCTCCATCATTTAATGCCAAGCATGGAGCTCTCTCCTTGCTCCCTGGGCTTGTTGTGGGAGCTGTGTCACACACAGTTCAGCTCCTCCAGTCCTTGCTGCCCTTCCCACCCATCCACCATGCTTTGCTGATGCCAGAGGCCTCTTAGGATTCACAGCATCAGGACCCAGCAAGGAGATTCATTTGAGGTATCTCCTAACTAGAACAAAGCTCTGTTCCCCTCCTATCGCCCTGTGGGCATGACAATCTCTGCACTGCTGGTGTCCATATCTGTTTTTTCAGTGTCAGATTTTGCACAGCTCTTTAGCCTTGTCCATCTGACTTAAAACTGCCCTTTCTTAGCAAGCAAGGGCCCTTCCCAGCATATAACAAAGTGCATCAGTGACCTTGCAATAATAATTTGCTGTCCTGACACAGGCAGCTGAAGCACAGGGGACCTTGTCCACTTAAAAACCACCACCATGCTTCTGGGACTCTGCATCCAGCAGTACCTGAGATGACTGAAACAGGAATGGTTTTTGAAAACCAATTTGCTCTCCACTCTACCTCTTTGTTTGCATTTTCCATTTCTCTCAGCGTGGGGGATGAGGCTCAGTACCAGGCTCATGTTTATCAGTGCTTGGCTCTTGGATTGTCACTTTACAGCCCTGTCTGCAGGCCCTGCAGGTGGCACTTGCTTTCCCCTAAAGAAATAGCACCCCCAATATTTTTCTTCCAACTTCTGTCCAAAAAATAAGTAGTACAAGAATGTTTCTGATGGTGTCAGGCTTTATAATAGTTCATTCATTTCAACCCTAAATTTGGGACTGAATTTGAGCTGGCAGTAGCTCTTTAATATACAGGACCTGTCTTATTACATCTCTGTCTAATGCATATTTGGGAGCTTTCCCTGAAAGCTCTTGTATAAAGGAGTATTATGACATCAGGAAGTCTAAAAGTACCTGAACTGCAGATGTGATAAATTCAGCAGGATGATACGTGCCTGGAATTAGTAGTTACCTTTTCCATTGGCAAATGGCCGCCTGGGCTCCATCCCCTGGGATAGCTGTAGAGAACAGCCAGTTTGATGAGCCTAACCAGCCATTGGATGTCACTTTGGCTCCACACTAATTCAAGGGAAACAGCATTTATCTGGCAGCCAGGCAGCCAGCTCTTCGGCAGCTGAGAGTTTAATTATCAAAGGTTCAGGCGAATCTTGCTCTTGCTATCTCCAACCAGCTGCTGCAGAAAAAGAGACCTTCTGGCCCCATCCAGAAGTTTGTGAATCTCTTGCAAGCTCCCTTTTACTGCTAAAATGAGTCCCAGCCCATTTGCCCTTTCCTGTGAAAGCTCTGGGCTTGATGCCACTAGAAAAGGGAGAGAGTGAAAATAATACAGTGGGGAAGGGCTCTGGGTGGATGGGGCTGAGCAAGCAGCAGTCAGGAACGGGAGCACTGGGCAGGCTCCAGCTGGAGCTTTGATCCAGCCATGGAGGCTTGCACTGATAGATGGATGTGGGCACAGCTTCCTCAAACTGCAGGATGTTGTTCTTTCACAGCTTCACTCTGCAGGGGTGGAGCAGAGCTGCTGTCTGGCCCCCATTCAGGCCAGGCAAGCTGTGTTCCTGCTGGTGGACCTCAGCCTGAGCTGTCTCAAAGCAAAACACAAGGGCTATACCTGCCCCATCCCACTCTTCAGTAATCCAGTGGGAAGGGTGGGGATTGGAGGGGGCAGAGCAAACAAGCTGAAGGCAAAACAAGAAGAGAACAGTCTCTGCAAAGGCAGCAGTTTGCTCAGTATTTCTGCAGGAGTAAAGGCCAGAATATGCATCAGGAAAATTAGTGGGGGGAAAGGTGACACCAAATGAAGCTACTTTTCCCTCCAAGAAAACAAGAGGCCCGTGAGTGAGGAATGTGGAGGTGTTTGGCTCATAGGAGCTGTCCTGCTCCACTCTTCACTCACTGTGCCCCAGTACCTCAGACACTTGACATGATTCCCCCACATCTGGGTCCTAGGATCTCTGTATTCCTCTCTCAGCCTTGCTCTCAACCACAGCCAGTCCAAAACCAAAGGCTGTTGGTTCTCTCCCAGGTTCTGCCCAATATCCACCTCTAAGTGGGATACTCAAAACCTGAATGAGGTGCCATTTCCTATAGATCCTTTGCACTTCTGTCAGGGATGTCCCTATCCTTCCAGCTCTGCAGTGGCTGGTTAATAATGTGGCCACTTAAGTGCTTATCAGGCAAGTTGGTAACTAATGTGCAAGTGATGCACCTGCTTTTCGTTATTCTCAGGCTCTCTGCAGACACAATCAGACACAATTGGCCATTCTCAAGGCACATTTATCTTTTCAATATGAAGGCAAGAGACTCAATTATCTTGTTCAAAAGCTAAGATTCTGGCGAGCAAATTAGTTATCCTCCCCATTCTTCTTCAAAATGCCATCAGGAACCATCATAAGCAAATACTATCAATCACCATCTGTTTTGCCCAGTCTGCCTGAGCTATCAGTAGGGAAATACATTGTCTCCACTCCTCTCCCAAGAAAAGTCTCTCCAGAGCTTGCACATGACTTTTGTAGTTGAGACTCTGATAGAATAGCTAGACACAATAGAGCAAGAGAGCTCGCTCAGAGCATGTGTGAACCTGAAGGAGATGGAAGGAGCAGAAACCCATAAATACCTATTTTACTCTTTGGAAACACAGTGCCCTCCCTGCCTCTTTCCCACCAACTCAAATAAACTTGGAAGCCACCCAGCCAACTGCTTCAGATGAAAGAGAGACATGCTCTGGTAGCAAGTTCCTGGTAGAAATTTAATCTTGGGCTCCTCCTTCTAGTCCAGGAGTGCTGTCACTAAAGGCAGGTTGCCTTGGGTGTCTCATTTTTCCATCCTGCATGAAAAAAAAAGTGTTTATTTAACACCACTTCTCCAGGGTTCCCTAAGCTCCCTGGTCTCCAGACCTGTCAGTTTACTTACAGCACTGCTAACTGCAAACTGATTAGTCCAGTCCCCCTACCCTTCTCCCCCATTGTTATCACTTTTATTAACAGCAAGGGAGTGATAATGGGCAAAGATGATCAAAGCTGCTGGTATTAACGCAGAGGATTAGCAGTATTTATATTCCTGATCAGTGCAGTCTCAGTTTGAACAGGGAGCAGCCACAAATCAGCCTTTTCTGACTGAGAGTTGCTGCGGTAGCACTGCCTAAATAGCTGCTGGCTAATGAGTCCTTTGCAGCTGGCTGGGGGAAGAGCTCTCTCACTTGGCTACTGCCCTTGTGATATATAATGTGCCCAAGCTGGCACCCAGGGTGGGGTGAGGGTCCCTGACCTCAGGTTTCAAAGTGTTCCTCTTTCTTGGGGAAAAGGACCCCCACTGTTGGGATCAAGCCAACTAAAGCTGAGCTAACAACTGAACTGCTGTGGCCAGTTCATGGTGGGATTGCATCATTACCACAGGAAGGGAAAACACAACTTCCAGCCCAGTCTGGGAGTTGTGGGAAGTTCAGTAAACTGAAAAAACTGAAACCATGCTGGGGGAGGGAGGGCAGCCAAAAAAAAAATCTGTGCCAGGTTTTACAGAGAGGGCAGGAGACTGAAATCCTCTGCTACCATCCAAAGATAAGAGATGTTGTGTTGAATATTGATTCCAGTGAGATTCCGGCAGCCACTCAGTGTCCGGCAGGGATGCAGGGATAGGCAGGGTGCCAGCCACCACCAGCAAACCAAGGTGGAGAGGCTTCACCTGGCAAGGGCTGGAGACCAATGCTATGAGCAAAGAGCAAACAGAGGATGCTGAGATCAGGGACATGCAGAATTTCACTTCACATGGAAAAATGAGAACCCAAGGAAAGTTTCCACTTCTCTTTTGCATCCCCTGAGGACACTTCCAGACCCTAATCCTCAGAATGCCCACAGAAAGGCCCCATTGCAGCACCCCCTTCCAACCACAGAGCAATATATAAATGTTCAAAGACAAACTGAGGAGCAAAGACAACTCCTTTCCAAACCACACAGTCTGTGTAAGGTGATGAAACTTCAATATTGAGCCAAAGACACTCATCCAAAGCCAGGGCATTCTTATAGATAAGTGTTCACAAAAGGCAGAACAGATGTCTTATCCACAGCTTCAGGCAGATTTTGCTGTTAGCCCATCAAGAAAAGAGAAACCTGGGTTTGATGTCCAAGTTTGAACACTGCTATTTGGGCCATAAGATGCTTCCTCAGGAGAACTAACTGGAGACTGAATAGGAGCTCTTCCTAATTATTGCTAGTAAGAAACAAGGATCTTGAAAACAGCAGTTGCTTGCATGTAATATAGGCTCATTAGTACCTTCATGACCAGCTAGAGCTATCTTTGACTATCTACACAACTATTTCTTGCCCCCCAGCCCCAGCCTGTCGTTCACCACTTTCCATCTCTCCTCTATGCAGTGCAATAATATCATAGAGGGTTTATTTATATCATCATAATTGGTTGCTGTGGAGACCATCATTATGTCACAAGTGTAGGCCAGGGAGCTCTGGCTGCAGGATGAACTGCAAGGGGGCCATGGAGGTGAGCCCTGTGGTTTTAGTGCACACTCCCATCCTCCCACTCACACCATGGACCATCTGCATCCACACACAAGCCCAGCTCCACTTGCAGATGTTGGTCCCACATGTGGCCATGTGCAAACACAAGCTGACTCGCTCTGGCAAAATCTCAAAGCAGTTTTTCTCCACAGGCAGTGACAACTGAGAGGATGGGAGACACAGCAGTGAACTACAGGAGAAGGGTGGAGTAAGGGCAAGACAGAAGCAAACAGTGATGCTCCTAAGCCTCTTCCACTCCCATCCCACCCATTCGTGAGCCACTCTCTACACACATGCCTGGTAAAAATTACTCTGAAGGTGTTGCAAAGCCAAGCGTGACCCATGGGGACTAATGAACATTTTACACAACCCCATTACTGTTCCTCACTCATCAAAGCTGTTGTGGATTACCCCAGTGTCTCAGCCTCACAGCACAGTTCAACCAAGATAGAATTTTCTGGAGAAAACCATTTTTCCCCACAGGCTGCTTCCAAGGTCATGACACCTAGTCCAGTGTAACAGCAGACTGTCATGTAGGATGATGTGAACTTCTCATACTCTCCTTCTCCAGGATGTGTTTGTCAGCAGGTCATGCTCTGCTTGGGTTGTGTGTATAATCAGGAGCAAGAGATGGAAGCAAGTGTTTTCTCCGTGTGCTGCATCCATCCAAGATCAGCAAAACCACTCAGAGATTGCCCTCCTCATCAGATCCAATTGAAGGTGAATGTAGAAAAGCTGATTGGCAGTATTGGGCTCTGGATAAATGGAGCTGTTCACCTTGGGATCGTGAGTTCAGAGGAAGGTCAGTTCACTGTTGACCACCATTCATTAGCCTCTGGCAGCAACTCAGCCTCAGTGAAATAAGGAACCAGTCTTGGCTTGGGTCCCAGTGGAAGGAAAGGCTGTGTCAGTGCAGTTGCTGTGCTCGCTGGACTCTTGGCTGGCCCCACAGGGAAATAACAAAGCAGTTCAGGGAGCACATCCTCATCATCCCTGGGGGATCAGCCTGATAACACAACGGAGTTTCTGTGGTGTCTCAGTGGCCGTAGGTGCAGAACATATATATCAGCAGGTAACACCACTGCTGATCTCCAGCTCTGGTTCATAGCTGAAGAGCAGGTGCTGCCACCAAAGAATTACAGCAAGGAAAAGCTCAGACTCACATGGAGGACATAGGAGAAAGGTTGAAATCTCCTGTGGAAGAAGTCAAGAGAAAGGCAAATAAAATGACTTCGGAGCAGCTCATGTGAGGACAGGAGGTAGAAGGTGAGGTTGGAGCCTCACCCTGCTCTCACTTATCACTGTTGCACAGCATGGGTATTGGGGGGGAAGGAGAAAAGCCTTTCCCCACCCTCCTATCCCCCTTTGCCATATGCCCAAAGCAGATGTGGGTTCAACAGCCCTACAGCCCACTCCTGTGGGCTTCTCCATTGCAGGGCCACTAGAGACCCTGGGAGGGAGGTGGGAGGGAGGGAAACACCAGCCAAATGAACCATCCAGGTGGCCTGCAGGCCTTAAATTGAGCATTCTGGTATATACTAAAATAAATGCAATAAACCAAGTCAGTATCACTTGTGTGAAATTCACTTATTGTTTTAAATCATCATTATCACCATCATAATTAAAATCAAGCAACAGCTTAAAGAAACTAATGAATATTTTTATACGTGAACTTATCACAGGAAGGGGAGAAAAAAACATAAAGTGAAAATGTGCTTGTATTGCTAATAAATATTATTGGAGGGACTCCCAGCTTTTCACATTACCACAGTGTGATATGACAGCCTATAATGGATTACTCAACTGCCCGAAGCCATTGTAGGAATAAATCCCTTTTAATATTCATGTGCGGTCTTTGAGAAAATAGATGTAAGCAGTTAATACTTTTCTATAAACAAAACAATGCAGTTTATCAAAACAAAATGTGTGCTTGAAAACAAAAATCACAAAGCTCCTGGACTCATTCTATTTTTTTTGCTAATCAGAAAAAATAGGACCCAAAGAAAAAGACAATTTGGGGAGCAACAGTGAATAGAAAGCAAGGTGGGGAGAGACAGGATATTAGCAGATGGGGAGGGACAGGGTCAGTGGAAAGGAGGAAAAGGCGTAAGAAAAATGAGTATTTTGTGAATCTGTGGTTGTAAAGAGAGCACCAAAGGAGCTGTGTGAGGAAGGTGTTTTTCGGCAGTGGGGCTGATAGTTGCTCTATAAAGCTCTCAGTGGGACAGGAGGTAGTTTATGGGTGGCAGAGGAAGATCTGGCAGTTCCCAGGAAGGAGGCGCAGGGCTCTGTGAGGTGTAAGGATGCTGCTAGGTGATGCTAGGGCTTAGCCATGTTTTTAGGACAGTAAGGGATGTAGTAAAGGAGGTGAAAAGCAAAGCCTATGTAGTGCCAGCTGAGGGCTGCTCTCTCCCAGCCCCTCTGCTCTATCTTTATGCTTTTCCTTTTGTGGCTGATCTATAAACCGTACCTGGTTTTTAATCTCTGGTTTGTTTGGGTTGGGTTTTTTTTTCTCCCTTTACACTACAGATCAAGAGCAGCAGCAGCAGCACAGAGGAGGATTTGTAACTTCTTGTGTGGTCAGGAGTGAGGGAATTGGAGGTTAACCCTTCCTGCGCCAGCTGTTTGTGGGCAGTCGATGGTTGGAGGGAAAACCAGATAACAAAACTGCTTCAGGGACGGGAGGGAATGGCTGCAGCCTCTCAGAGGTGAGGGGGCAAAAATGAGAGATTTCATCTTACAGCACTGGATGCTGCAGTGATGTGAAGTGAAGTTTTATTTGGCTGGTATGGTCTGTGGCTAAAAATGGCTGTAGATGTGTCTAAACTGAGAGGGAGAGGCAGAGGCTCTTCAGTTCCTCTTCTGCTGTGAGATCTAGGCTTCAAAGACAAGCTTAAACTAAAGCATCAGGAATAAATAAGGCTCCCCTGGGACTCATGTGACTTTGATATCTGAGGCTGCCCGATGGGTGGAAGAATTGAGTCACAGATTCCTTCTGCTTGTCCATGTTCTGAGACAGCCTCTGATCACACTCTTTCTCCCTGGCACAACCGCAGCAAAGGCAGCTCAGGGTAGGTGCCATCCAGGCTGAAGGAGACACCATGTCCTTGAACCAAATTCAGCTCAAAATGTAGCCCAAGAGACTGACAGTGCTGTAGGCCTTGGAGGAAGTTGTGATTCTGCAAAGACCCACACAGTGCTTAACTGGACCTTCTTCCAAGTGCCACTGGCTCTTGGACCTGCTTGAAGGAATTCAGGATAACACATGTTGAGCTAAATGCAGCACCCTGAGATCTTCCCATGCTTCAAAATGCTTGGGGGAAGGACACTATGCTTTAAGATATCCAGTTTTACAGTAGTCATTCTGACCATTGAGACAGGAAAAAAATCCATGAATTACTGTATTAGTGTGTCAGACCAATCCACTCAACTGTCCCAGATTTTATTCACATGTAATTTCCATGGAACAGTGCAGTTCCCTGTCTGGACAAAGCTTCAGCTGTGTAGCTGTTTATGTAGCCAGCAGTGTTGAAAAGATTCTATAATTAGAAATATTCCAGGAATGCTTGTAGAGGCAACATTTTTCCTGCATATATTTATTAATATATTGTAACAGTAATCTTGTCACTGTAAACACCATGAGAGTCCCTTTAAATGCCAGATAGTTTTATAGACTGAACTGGGTGATATGAAAATGGCCCAGTCTTATAGGTCATATATTTCCTTGAAATGGAATAGGTCCAGGAGACAATTGGGAACCAGAATGGGGAGAATTCCTCCCACCCACCTCCTTCCAGCAGAGCAGAGGTGTTCCTTGTCACGAAAAGGAAAGAAAAAGTTTCACCTTCTAATTGTTGTATTGAGTAGCTCATTGACTGCACTTTCTGTTCAATACCTTTTTTACCACTCAGATTGTCTAATCAAAGGCTTTTTCCTTCCTTGGTTTAGCTTTGCAGCCTCTAGCATTGATCCAAAATCAGAAACGAAAGAGAGAAACAGGCTCTGGGAAAAGAGAACACAATTAACACCCAAGCAGCTTCATTTTTTGGGGTGCCTTTAAACATCTTGCACTTCTCAGTCTATTCTCCCATTCTTTTATTTTCCCTTTTGTGTTCCGGAGATTTCTTTAAGGAAAGCCTTTATCAGCTGCTCAGGGAGAAGATTAAAGCACCAGTCACCGAGAAACAGGTTACTTTTTGTGTCCAAGTTCTTAATTCACTTTATTAAAATGTTCCAAATCTTCCTTCAAGAGGAGAGATCAGAAGGACATTTCCCTGTCACCCCTGGCATGCCTTCCTTCCGGATACTTGTGCTTCATTAGAGGCTAAAAAAAACCAAAGTCGAGGCAAGGAAAAGAAGAGAGAACAAGACTGCAGTGCCTGGTTAATATGGGATGTGGAGCCTTCTACTTCATGGTCACTGGCACTGCTCTGGCCCCGGGCTGGAAACAATTGAAAGCTTTTCCCATCTCAAAGACACTTGTGTGAACGAGTCAGAGATCTCTGGCTATTTTTACCTTTGAGGTTCAAAGAAGAGAGCTTTGCAGTGAACAAAGCCAAGCATCTATCCAGCCTGCTGCCCTGCTGCTGAAAGAAGCAAGGAAAGGGCACAGAAAGGGTGAGGCTATTGAGTCTGCTTTTCTGGGTATGCTACCTGCTCCGCCAGACCTCAGGTCAGGTATTACCCACCTGAAATAATGGCTCTCTGTGGTTAATAAACTTTGATGGATTTTCTTCCATGGCATCATCTGATCTTTTTTTTTTTTGCATATCCACAATCTTCCTCTGCACTATCATGGCCCTTCCAGAGCAAGGCTGAAGGACACCAACACAAGCTGCTGCCTGGGCACTTCTGATCTCTAGGAGTGCCTAAAAAGCCACTTTTTGTGATATTTAGTTAGATGTCTTCCATATTATGACCCTTAGGAACAGAAACAAAGTGTGTGATTCTTCTGGGCAGCACTGGGAGATGTCTTGAGGGGAAAAAGCCTAGGTCAGGTCTAAATCTCAATTTGGATCTGGCACTAATTCCTCACACAAAGATGCTTCACCCCAGCTCCCCTTCCCCTTCCCTTCCCCTCAGGATTCTCACATTGAATTTTCACAGTCTGTCTGCCCTGACCCAGGTTTATGGCCACAACACATTGCAGGCAGTGAGACACACCACCTCCCCCAGTGGAAAACTAAAATAAGGATAAGACAGAAACTGCTCCAAGTAGCCATGATAGAGGTCTAATGAGACATCTGCCATGACAGCTTTTCTATGTACCCTGTCTTGGTTTTAAAAGGCCACTTGCCTTGCATAAGTAGCTGCTGTTTTGTAAAGCAAGTGTATATGATGCAGACACTCCTCGTGCTTCCTCAGGGTACAATTACTTTCTTATCTGTCTTGTACTGCTGTTTCTCTGCAGCTGAAGTAAGTTCTCCAGTGTGAGACTGTAGGGTTAATCTTTTGAGTGGGGAAAGTTAAAAGGGCTGGAGAAAAGCATGGCAGCCTAAGAGAGCAAAGAGCAAGGGGGTGACATCTTGGCGGGCAGAGACGAGGAGTAAGGTGTTCCTGAAAGACAACCTTCACATTTCCCATCAGTGCTGACTCATAAAATGTCAGGTTCATTAAAGGTGAAATACACACAAACCAGAACTTGAGCAGTTTCATACTTGGCAAAGCATCTATGCAATTGGCTTTTCCCCTGCATCTTGAAACTTCCAAGTCTTCTGAGTCAAGAGTATCAAAATAATTTGATATTAAAATGTGTCATCCAGTTAATAAAAGCATAGTTGAAGGCTACATTTTATTTATTATTCAAATTACTCAGTAGCAGTTTGAGACCTTGACTGCAACACAGCCCTGCTTAGAACTCAAGAGGCAAGTCCCTTCTGCTCCAACCCCAGGGAGTGCCACATCACGGGGGGGTTTCAGAGGACACAGAGTTCTAGGTCTGGGATCCTGTTGATTCCCCTGCCTTCCTGACTACCTTTGACATGCCTTTGCAGAGCCTCCTCTCACAGACCACTGGCAAACACTGCAGGAGAGGGAGCCCAGAGCTCAGATCGCTTGAGACAGTCTCCAGCCACTCAGTGTCACTGCTGTTCCTTAATCACAAATCATCCCTTTTCTGCTTTTATAGCAGGCACACTGCCGTGCTCCCTGCCCACCAACACTCCTGTTCCAGGTGTGGCACAGCACAGCACTCTGCCTGCGGCTATCCTGGTGTCTCCTGATGGTTTCCACAACATATTTGCTCTATTTTCAAAGCCCTTTCTTAAGCCGCTTTGAATTCCCTTTGTGTTTAAAGATCTGCTTTGCTCTGCGAGCTCCGTGCACCCTCACCAGCCAGGTTTTAAAAGCAAGGCCGTCGCTGGAAGTTGTCATTGATACGTGATGCAGAACAAAATCCAGCTCGCTCGAATGCAGCTAGATTGGCTCAGCAGGGCTGACAATGGATGAACTGGGTCTTATCAGCGGCGGGAGCAGATAGAACACGGGAGCAGCGTGCAGGGAGCAGATAGCAGCTCTGCGAGAGCAGACAGACAGGCTGCTGATAGTGCAGCAGTGGGGGCAAGGTATCATTCTTATTCCCTGGCTGGGTTTGAGGCCGTTGTTTCAAAGCTGGCACCTTTCGGACCACAGCCACTGCATTAATGGGGGAAAGAAGCACAAGTGATGGACAACTCAACGGAGCAGTGTTGTGATGAAAGGTCTCAGCGGGGCGCGTCTGTCCAAATGAGCCACTGCCTCCCCGCACGATTTATTCCTTGCTCCAAATGCATTTGTTGGATTTAACGACAAGTTGGTGGCATTTCTGCAATTAATCCTATCAAAGGGAGGTAATTTTACACAGGGCTGGTCCCATATTTCCTAGGCTGTGTTTTTGTTTATGAGGAGAGGGGCTGCCAGCTGTCTCCTAAGTCTGGGCACTAGAGTTCATGGAAAGGAACTGTGGGTTGTTAACCAAGTGTCCTCTCCTGACATCTGAAAGCAGCACAGCTAAAAAATACAACCTCAGATTGTCCTAACAAGCAATCTCCAAACTGTAAATATGCAACAGTGAGAGAAAGTATTTCTTTACCAGTGAAACACTTTAATGAGTGGATGGCTCAGCAAATCTTTTATGCAGCTGCTTTCCCTGCTGCAGATACTGAGATTTATGGTAGGAAGGGAGGGGAGTTAACAACCAGCCAGGGAACTGCAGTTCCTGTATACTGAGGTTCCACCTCATGCTCCAGTTTGACTGGTCTGATCTTTCTGCAACACTCCTTGGATAAATCATTAATGGTCCCATTTGCTGGGGTCTTTGGGATGGGAATGGAAGCAGCTCACAGCGCCAGAAATCATGACTTGGCTAAGCAAGAAGGAACAATCCATCCTTCTGATAAGTGTACTGATGACACATATCCAAAGACTTCAGATATGGAGTGCTCTTTGAATAGTGATGAGCTCATTTGGAGAAAGAGAGAATCAATGGAGATTATGTATCTTTGCAATTCTGAGCTTTTCTATATTCTCCTCCAATGGAGAGGTTCCTAAGCTCTTTATCCTTCTGTCCAATTAATGACATTTCTAATGAATACTTAGAACCAAAACCAAAATCACAATAGCTGGTGGAATGGGGATCCAAAAGAAACAATCTTCTTTCATGACAGTGGTGGACTAGGAGGCAAAAGAATCAGCATTTTCAGAGGGTCCTTCCTAAAGATCACAACCTCCAAAGAAAAAGCCTGTTTGCAGAGCAGGATCCTCAGACATGCAATTAAACAGCAATACAAACAAACAAACAAACTACAAAATAACCCAAACAAAAATTAACTTTACAAACCAGCACATTCTCAACTGATTCACAAACCCTCTGAGCAGATCCTTGAGGCACTTTTGCTGTCATGATAAAATTTTCACTTTCCTTGGACCCGAGTTCCCAGCTGGAGGAGAAAGCTCACACCCTGACTTGGCCTTTGGCAGCAATGCATTCATCTGGAAAATCTGCTGTATCAGAGACAGTGTAGAGCAATTTTTGTTATGACACCACATCTTATTTTGAGCAATTTAATAGTCATAAACTGAGCAACAGTTATCTTCTGATTTGAAAATAAAATGACTCTAGAAACTGTGGCTGTTACCACACTTTGGTGTTGCAGACTGAGCCATTCAGTCTGTTAGTCGTTGGGAAAAGATTTATCTAAGATCATCTCCAAAAGCATTTTCCGATTGATACTTCTTTTCAAAGGCTCTGAAGACAGACCAGCCAGACACAGAGATTTGATGAAAGCTCCTGGAGGAATGTGAAGGTCTTGCTGCTGAGGACACACAGATGAACACATCAGCAGAATACATAAGATGCTTTGCACCTTTCTTATTTATCCAAAAAGCTATTTTTGTTTATTAAAACCTAGTTACTAGCTGCATCTTGCCAATAACCTGGAGTGCTTGCTTGGTTAATTTAAGCAAGCAGAGCTTTGACAAAGTAATTTTACCATCCTCGGGGATCTGCCAGCTTATGCCGGTCTTCACTATTTCAGATGAAATTGAGTTAATTTTCACTGAAATTGCTTCTTAGCATACAAACACATTCCCCATCATTGCAAGCTTATGCCTCTGCAGCTCTATTATTCTTTAATTTACACAACCCAGCAGCGAGGGATTAATGCCTGAGACATACAAAAGGCTACAGTGTGGAGAGGAGAAGGCAAGGAGAGAGAGGGAGAGAGTGGAGCTCTGCAGGGAATAGGTAATGGGGTTTCAGTTTTATAGTCAAAACATTTAAAGTCCGGCATTAATACGGAGTCAACTCTTGTTGTCCTTTGGCTCTGGAAACACGTCGTCCAAAGTCTCAAGGCAGAAAACCTCTCAGATGCTCAGTCAAGCCAGAGGTGATGGCAGCTCCCTGCAGGATTGCCAGGCTGAGAGGGCATTCACTGGGCTGCTACAAACAGCTCCACATCAGGAGCTGACTGCAGGCAGTCGAGGCAATGTGGAGCAGAACTGCAGGGGAAGGCCAGGCTTTGCCTTTGCATCTTCCACAACATTCTTCCCTCAAAGAGGAGTTCCCCCTTCCAGCCTCCCCACACTCTGCCATGAAAATGCTGCTGCCAAGGCTCTGGGGATGCCTTCAAATACTCAGAAATTAAAATCACGGATTCTCATAAGCATCCAGACAAAAAAATATAACTAGAGCCAAAGCACCTGCAAATGGGTGGAAAAGGGGGATTCCACTATCTGGCTTTTCCAGAGAGAACTGGCAGAAGCACCAAGTTCAGCAGTCCTTGTAAAGTCTCTGGTGAGATTTTAAAGTAGCTGCATTTTAAGCTAGTCCCAGCTGATGATTGATCAGAATAGCAATTATGCTCATTTTTTATGTTATGCCTTCAATTTTGCTTCCTTAATTAAATAGCTAACCATCTCCTCTTTTAATACATACACCTCTGAGGTGTATGCAGGTTATTGGACAAAATATGGCAGTCCTGTATATGTATTGGTATGCACGTAGCACTGTCACAATGGGATGTTTAAATTCCTTATCTCCTTTGAAGGGCTGCCTTTCTTTTCCCTTCCCCAACTACTACCAGTGCCACATCAGCACCCAGTGCATACCAGGATCCCACTCCACTGCCCATATGTTGTAATCCATGACACACCAGGCTGCCTTTCAGGGCTCCTCAGGGAGCATCTTACCCTTCTGGCAATGTCACAGATGTTTGGCTCTGAGTCCAGTGGAAGAAATATTGCTCTTTTTCCCCAGTTTGCAGCCAGCACTGCACAGCACTGGCCAACACTTCCCAGCACCAGCATGATGACACTTGCCTCTGCCTAACACTAACACCTTAAGCTTCCTTTATCTGATAACATTCCCTCCTGAAATTGTCCTGGTTAACAACTGTGGATAGGATAGCAGAGGGAAAGGAAGTCCTCAATGTACCTCACATTGAAGAAAATAAAAGGAAGTCTGGTTCCCCCCAGAAACAACCTCACTATGTTGCAGTGTTAGCACCTGCTCTGCTGCGCTGCTGGGAAATCCCAGGCGCTGGAGCAAGTCCTGGTTGAATCCAGGTGTAGGTCATGATAAGAAAGGCTTTGCACTAAAGGCAAACTCATGAGAAACTCCTGTGCAATTAGAGCAAGATCAAATTTGAGAACAAGATAAGTGCCCTTCCCATTTGCAGAAAAGGGAAGAGAGGAAAAAGCAGAAAAACATTAATGGACAAACAGTTCCATTGAGATGAGTAGCAAATACTGAAAATTGGCACTTTCAGCCACGGGCAGTTGGGGTGCAGCAATTATCAGCTGGTGGAAATTCCCTCTGTTGGATCTGCAGGATTTTTTTGTTGAAAAACAGCCCAAAAAATTTTATTACACCAGTGGTGAAAAGCAGGGTAGCACCAGCAACACACCAGCAACATGCCAACAGTAAGGCTGACTGGGACCAGTGGCTCAGGCAGGTGTACTTTTTCCTTCCTCTGCCATCCAAGAGCAACTACTGCCATTTTCCCAGCAAAGTTATTTCAGAAATCAACTCCTTTCAGCTCAGCTGAGTTTTAGCTTCATGCATTTTTATACACTCTCTGCAAGAATGAGAAGGATATTTACATTTTTTAATAAGCCTGACAGTTTGAAAGTAATTGGGGATTTATAATGGGTTTGTTTAGGTCTTTTTTCCACTTGAATTCCAACTGCTAGTTTTGGGCCTAACAAGCAATATTATCTCTATGGTGATGAGGGAACCTCAACAGGAGGCCCTGAAGCCAAAGAGGAAAGCACTGGTGTGTTTTGTTTTGTCATGTTTTTTTTTTTCCCTTTGAACCTGCATTTTAAAGCAAAAAGAGCATAACAAAATTTGAAGCAAGATCAAAATTCCTCCAGCCATCCAGAGCTCATAACTCTGCCTTCTTCCACTGGTTCTCCAAAGAGCACATAAGCCAGTGTCTGATCTCCATTATGATGGGTTTTTTTATTCTTGGCAAAGATTTGCATTTATTTGCTCTATTATGGCTCTAAATTATCTCAATCTGATTTTTCTTTTGGGGGAGTCAGGTGTTTGATGGTAAGGATGGAATTAACCAGCAAAGCTCAAGGTCTGGAATCAGATTCCTGCAGGTAAATCTCAAGGACTCAGTTCTTCATATTCCTAAAATGAAAAGACAGCTGTTCCCAGTGGAAGAGATAAAGGAGTGAAAGCCAAGAAAGGGTCTGATCCAGCTGTGATTATGGGGTTTGCTGTGGGGACCTCTTATCAAAACCTCGGACTCCTGTGGGTCTCTCTGGCCTCCTTGACATTGCTGAGACTGCAGTGCTGATGTGTCCAAGACCCCTCTAGGCAAGGGCTGCTGACATTTCACAGGTGATAAGCTCTGAGACTAAATTTTAAATCGGGTCCTTGCTTTTTTGTGCTTCAGTTCCAAACCTACTTAAGGGAAGAAAGGACAGTCCCTGTCTTCTGCAAAAGTAAGGATATAAATGCAACAGAGAACAGCAGGGCTTAGTGTTTAAGTAAGAATTGCCCAACAAAACCCACAAGAAACAGTCATAATGAGGAAAAAACCCAACAGGAGTAGCACTGTCACCCTGCTCAGCAGACATCAGCACATGCCTTCATTGCAGTGAAAGTGAGCACCAAGCAATGGTGCCATGGGACATTCCTGACTTTGTTAAGGACCGAGCCTCTGGTTCAACTCTCTGTGCCTCAGACCTCCAGGGCATGCAGGGCACACCAGATAATCCCTTCTGCACCCCACTGTGCTGTTCTTCCCTCAGAGCAGCTAAACTGCAAGGAATTACCTTCATGAGCAAAGCAGAGCGGAGATGTTGCCACTGCTCTTGCTTGCTCCTCACTGATGCTTTGGGCTGACACCCAGGCAAGGCATAGAGCCAAGGGGCAACTTTCCCCAGTGGGTCTCTGGCAAGGGACTGTGTATTCTTATTTCCTTCCCCTGTGGAGCAAGGAGAGACAAAAAGGACAATGCCTATTCCTAATGTTTCCTTACTCCCACAACCCCAGGAGGGGCTTCTCCAGCAGCAGAGAGAGCTGTTGTGCCTCTCCTTGCCCTGGCATCTGTGACAATGCCGCCCAGTCCCTGCTGCGCCTTCCCAGCACATCCATCCTGCATCTACAATGATGCTCAGGCCTCTTCTCCATCTGGGAGGGCAGCTGGCAGCAAGGGGGCTGCAGGCAGGCTGGTGGGACACGTAGGGGGAGGAGTGGGAGAAGAGTCAAAGTCAGGGAGAGGAGATAAAGAGAGATGGGATGGGAATGGGAGAAAGGCAGCAGAGATGAGAGGGGAAAGTGGGAAATGAATTGAAATGAGTTAGAAAATTCCAGGCAGATGAGCTTGAGCATTCAGCAGCTGAGATGTGGGGCCTCATTAGTACAGACCGACTGAAGATAGAGACATTAAGGAAGGAAATGTGTGACTCACGGGGGAAAATGGGAAAAACAGCACACACCATAGCAGCTGCTCCGTTTACTTCAATTAAAGAACAGCTCAAAGGGTATGTTAAGGGGAAAGGAGGGGGAAGCAAACAAAGGCACAAACAGCAGAAAAAAAAAAGCCAACCAGATGAAGCAACTGTTACCCCCAAGCATCTAAATGAACTGAGTCAGGTATTTGAATAAGGAGCCAACATTCCCCACCTTGTCCCCCCCAAATTGTTCAAGCTGCCCAGGGAACCTGGAGCCAGGTACAAGGCAGTGAGCACTCACAAAAGTACTGTGAGCTCAGTCACAAAAGTACTGTCCCAGCTATCAAGTGGGGAAGGGGAAGGCAGTTTGCCTCAGCATAGCTCCATGACACCTGGGGAATGGGCAGGCAGGGCCCTGGCTGCACCTGACCTGCCAGACACAGCATCTGAGCAAGGGAGGGAGGACAGCAGCAGGGCATGTTTTAATCACAGCTACAACTCACAGCAGAGCTGTGGTGCCTAAAGAGAAACAAACTGCACTTGGCTCCAGGATAGTGGGATAGCACTGTGGCAGCCTCTTCATCATCTGGTAGCACCCCAGCTCACCTGTCCCAGGCTTGCTGGCAGCATCAGCCAGAGCCAGGCAGCCTCTCACAGTTACCTCACGAGTCACCATACCTGGCTGGGATGAAAACACTTCTCTTACCTCCTTCTGTGCTGTATGGGGATGTGTCATGGTTTGACGCTGGCCCAATGCCAGTGCCCCCATGAAAACCCATTCTTCCCTGGTGTCTGCTGTGAGATGTGATCAGAGACAGAGCAAAGCAGGCCTCCACTTGCAACAAAAGGAAAAAAAACTTTATTATTACACAATTACAATAAAATTAACACACAGAGCAGAATGGAAAACCTTTTAAAACATTTCTCCTCCCCCCACTCAATTCTTACAGAATATTACAGAACCTTAGATCTTAATCCAGTCCATCACCCTTCAGATAATCAACTCAGTCCATCTCCACCCTTCAGATAATCACTTCTCATTTCATTAAGGAGAGAAGGAGCCCTCCTTGTGCCACCACAGGTAAATCCCCGTCACTCAGCAACTACACGTCGTGACTTCTTCCTTCCATGTTCAGTGCTCTCACCACTGCACATGGACCAGAGCTGCTCTTAGGGTTTCCCCTTTCAAGGACGCCTTGCCCAGTTCCAGAAGAGAACGACAGTCTCTCTCACCTCATTTTGGGACACCAGTCCCCCCCAATATTTCACCCCCTGGGGCCGAGGGGTCTCACCATCTCTTCATCACCTGTCGTCTCCGCACACATCACTCCTTTGGCGCAGCCTCCCCCTAAAATGCAGTCTCTGTATTACAGGAGAGGTTCTATCCATGGCTAATACAAGAAAAGTCCAGCCAAAAGCCACTCCATCATCTCCTCCACCTAGGATTCTCTCAGCTTCTCCCAGTCTTTCTTCACTTGCACCCCTCTGCATCACACTTGCGCATTCCTTCTTATCCGTCTCTCTCCTCTCTCTCAGCTCCCGGAGGATCAACATTTGCAAGGTTTCCACCTTCCGCAGAAGGGTTAAAATCACAGTCTCTGCTCATTACGAACTCCCACACCAGTTCCGCACTCTTCACTGGGCACGGTTCCCATTGCCTCGGCCCGGCCGGTGCTATCACGTCCAAGATAGCACTGGCACCTCTCTCTCTCTCTCTCGAGGAGGGGGGGGGGGGGGGGCTGCCCACTGCTTCTCTGAGTTCCTCCACCCCTCCGTCTCTGTGGGGAACTCACTCTTATCCAAGCCATCGCCTCCCGTCTCCGGCCCATGGCTCCGGCCTACCTCCCCCGGCCGCGTGGCCTTCCCCTCCCCCGCCCAGCCCGAAGCTGGGCAGGGGAGGTCTGAACTCTTCCATCCACCGGAACCAAGAGGACGTTCCCGTTGGGAGCTCTCGCTTTTAACCCCCTGTGTTCTCAGAGGCGGATCCATATCCTCAATGGTCAAACCAGGTGCCAATATCCACATCTGGGCACTTATTGGTTTGACCATTACCACCTCCCAAAAACTCATTTCCTCTCAAACCACGACATTCCACCCTTCGCCTCTGAGAACACATTAAAATTCTATTAAAACAACATTAAACACACTCCTACCAAAACCATAACTTACACTACATCTCTATTCTTAGAATTCTGTTACCAATCTACTTTAACCTACTACATGCTTTGCTCTTATCTCTCTTTGATCCCATCTCACAGTCTCATCTCATCTCTGACCCAAAATTCGATTCCCGGTCAGGGAACCAAAAATGTCATGGTTTGACGCTGGCCCAATGCCAGTGCCCCCATGAAAACCCATTCTTCCCTGGTGTCTGCTGTGAGATGTGATCAGAGACAGAGCAAAGCAGGCCTCCACTTGCAACAAAAGGAAAAAAAACTTTATTATTACACAATTACAATAAAATTAACACACAGAGCAGAATGGAAAACCTTTTAAAACATTTCTCCTCCCCCCACTCAATTCTTACAGAATATTACAGAACCTTAGATCTTAATCCAGTCCATCACCCTTCAGATAATCAACTCAGTCCATCTCCACCCTTCAGATAATCACTTCTCATTTCATTAAGGAGAGAAGGAGCCCTCCTTGTGCCACCACAGGTAAATCCCCGTCACTCAGCAACTACACGTCGTGACTTCTTCCTTCCATGTTCAGTGCTCTCACCACTGCACATGGACCAGAGCTGCTCTTAGGGTTTCCCCTTTCAAGGACGCCTTGCCCAGTTCCAGAAGAGAACGACAGTCTCTCTCACCTCATTTTGGGACACCAGTCCCCCCCAATATTTCACCCCCTGGGGCCGAGGGGTCTCACCATCTCTTCATCACCTGTCGTCTCCGCACACATCACTCCTTTGGCGCAGCCTCCCCCTAAAATGCAGTCTCTGTATTACAGGAGAGGTTCTATCCATGGCTAATACAAGAAAAGTCCAGCCAAAAGCCACTCCATCATCTCCTCCACCTAGGATTCTCTCAGCTTCTCCCAGTCTTTCTTCACTTGCACCCCTCTGCATCACACTTGCGCATTCCTTCTTATCCGTCTCTCTCCTCTCTCTCAGCTCCCGGAGGATCAACATTTGCAAGGTTTCCACCTTCCGCAGAAGGGTTAAAATCACAGTCTCTGCTCATTACGAACTCCCACACCAGTTCCGCACTCTTCACTGGGCACGGTTCCCATTGCCTCGGCCCGGCCGGTGCTATCACGTCCAAGATAGCACTGGCACCTCTCTCTCTCTCTCTCGAGGAGGGGGGGGGGGGGGGGGGCTGCCCACTGCTTCTCTGAGTTCCTCCACCCCTCCGTCTCTGTGGGGAACTCACTCTTATCCAAGCCATCGCCTCCCGTCTCCGGCCCATGGCTCCGGCCTACCTCCCCCGGCCGCGTGGCCTTCCCCTCCCCCGCCCAGCCCGAAGCTGGGCAGGGGAGGTCTGAACTCTTCCATCCACCGGAACCAAGAGGACGTTCCCGTTGGGAGCTCTCGCTTTTAACCCCCTGTGTTCTCAGAGGCGGATCCATATCCTCAATGGTCAAACCAGGTGCCAATATCCACATCTGGGCACTTATTGGTTTGACCATTACCACCTCCCAAAAACTCATTTCCTCTCAAACCACGACAGGATGCAAAGAGCTCACTGAGACTGGTTGTGCTGCTTTTTCAGGGAAAAAAAAAGATTGACATTAATTCCAGCTGGAGACTGTAGTTATCCCACCCACACCGGTGTGAACATCCTGGCACTGGGAAAAGAGAAGAATAAGCAAGGTGACACCCATCTCTTCCTTCCTCCAATAAATGTCAACTCTAATTTCTCAGACCTCGTGAGCACTGAGAAATCTTATACTAAAAAGGTCCTGGGTAGCAGTGAACCCTGTTTTCATCTTCCAGGTGATAAATACTGAAATTGAAGGAAAAAGTGGACCCAGGAGAAAAAGCAAGACAGAGGAGAAGGAAGGGACAGAAGAAACTTTCATGCCTCTAGATGTTTTCTCCTTGCACTTTCCACCAGGACAAAATGTGTTAAGGATTTCTAGGGGAAGAAAGTTTTCTGTTTGGAGCCCCCTGACTGCCATAGATCTCTGCTTTCTTTACCAGTGCCCTCACGTAGGAGGTTTATCACTCTGCTCCAGCTGTGACACCAGCCTGCAAGGGTTAGTTGCTTTGCTTGGTTGACTGAAGCCTCAAATCTGGAGGCTACTGGGTCAATCCTAACTTATGGCCTTCCCTGATGATCAAGACAGACAACTCCACAGTGTCAGAAAATGTCTACTTTCATCTTTGGTTGGGGAAAATCTTTGCTCAGATTCTATCCTTCTCTCCTTATCTTTGTGGATACTGCCCCATTCCTGGATACACCAAATCCATGACCCTTGGCTGACTCATTCCCTGTATGAGCATGGCAGTGGATTTCATGACCAAGTCCCATGGTCTCAGGATAATTACCTGCCCAAAGTCTCAGATGGAGAGCCTAGATACAAGCAAACTCCCAAACTCCTGACATTTATCACTCTAAAAAGCAGCCAGTGGAAAAGCAGCCCCCATCAGATAAGAAATGCCAGTCAAGATTTCAATGTAGCTTGTAAAGGACACATCAGAGTATATCTGCAGGACAAAGTGTGGTGAATGTTAAATCTCCACAGCGTGGGAACCAGCACAATGGATCACATCTCCATACGTGATAATGGGAAACTCATCATTCTCTCACACAAACTTTAATGCCAAAAAGTTGCCACAGAGAACCACGGAGGACACGAGGGCTTCTTCTTCAAAGCGTCTGAGACTGGCAGCATTAAAGGCGTTTGCTTTGAGCTGGCTCTGTGTTAAGCTTTCTCTCTGTCCCTTCATCTCTCCCCAGTCAAGCTGTGCCTCAGTCAGCACCCAGTTGTTAAATTCTGGACGGATTAAAGAGCCTGAGAAAGTGCTTTTTTAGGAAAGTGATGTTTATCCATCACTCATCTACGTGAGTGTTAAATTTCAGATCTTCAGCTCCTCTAATGATTGTTACATGGTGGTGCATTCAGAGCCTTTGCTTTGCACAGTAGTGGGGATGTTTGATCTAAAGGCTTCTCTTTGCCCAAGATTAAATCTGAATTTGAATCATCCTTTGGGGTCTAATTGCATAGGATTTTGGTGACAGTGCAACAGGGCCACAGAGTGTATTGGCAGGAAGAAGAGGACAGGAATTCATCAAATGATGGAGCCCAGGAGATTTCAATAACATTTTGGGCGAAGAAGAAAATGAAATTCAAAGACAGAAAAAAAAAACAGATTTTCTTGTGCAGTGTTTAAAATGGAAAAGGGGGAAGGATAATCTCTCTAATTAAATTCCTAGAATTTCTGCAGGCTTCCAACTATTGCCAACTTAGAAGTATTGACCATTTTCAGACCCTCTCTGATGAAACTGTGGGTGGACAGGGTTCAGACTGACAGTAAGTTCTTTAAAACTGCAAAGTTTTGACACTGCATTAGGCATAATTACACCTGTCAAAGATAACGTACTCCTGGAGATTTTCTGTTGCAGAGCTAATGGCAGAGGGACTCTTGCAAAACCTTCCACAATAATTTCTGGATGCCTCAGGCCTTCAGGAACTATCTTGACAGGATGATGACATCCTGCTGTGCAACTGGAGGCTCTGCTTCAACTGCAGGTGGTGTGGGACCAAGCAATTTGAAGCTTCTTTGCTTTTCTTCACCTGGAAAAGTCCATCCTTTGCACTTCAGCATTGCCACTACTTACAGAAGCACAAGAAATATGAAGTCATAAAATGGTCACTTGCCAGTCATCTCCTCTGGTCTGTCACCTCTACTAAAGGGTAAACACCTCAACAGAGCAAGGAAATACATGACAGTACTGAGCTTCCTGGTAAAACAAGCCCCTTCTTCTCCCCTTCTCAATCCTAAAAATGACTTCATAAAAAGAAAAAGGAGATGTTCCCCCCCCACCACCCCCTGAAAAAACCCCATCACTTACAGGGCCCAGAACAGCACTGATGGTAGCCAAGAAATACATGCAATAACTGCAATATCCCTCCCTTGTTCCATTTCTTGCAAAGCCAGTGGTGCAAGGATTGATGTAAAGTTTCCCCCAGTACAGCAGCTTTCCTCCCTACAAAGGAAAGCTCAACCAGACTGAGGCTAAGTAGGAGGGAAAGGTCTGTGTTAGAGCAGGACTTGCTACAGTTTTTCCTCAGCTCCAACCCTATTCTATCCCAGTGCCTGCCTTGCCCAGGTGGATCTAGAAAACTGCCCTGGAAATCCTAGACAAAGACAGGCTATGCCGTGTACGCATGGGCATGAGCCAAGGAACACACAAAGGTGTGTCAGCACTGCCTCAGAGCCTGCTAACCACGCTCACATGAGGCTTTTTTTTCCTTCCCAGTGGCACTTCTTTCACTGTCACACCACCACACCCTTCCAGCTCCAAATTTGCATGCCCTGGGGAGCAGGAAGGTCAGCACTCAGTGCCAAAGGATGAAATGTTGAAATCCTCTTGCAGTTGAGATTGAATTAAGGGAGAAGGGATGGAGCATGCCAAAGGCAGTGAGGCTTAGATAAAAGCTCATTGTCTTCACCGGGAGCTGGGTTTGAATAAGAAGTTCAGGATTTGGCAGACTCTGTGTAAAGCATTGCAGAATGACTGCTATGTGCATGCAGCTAGTTTCATGCATAATATATATAGGAGCATACCATATGTTTAAAGCATCAGACAATCAGGCCAATCTCGGATGATATTATAAAGCTTTCCTTCAGTGTTGCATTTGTTCTAAACAGATGCATTTTTCCTTTTCTCCCTCCTCCCCCCAAGCTTCCCAGCCTGCCAACACTCATTTATAAGAAAACCAGGTGTCCGTCTTTAAAAAACAAAATAAATCAGTATACAAAGGAATCTGTCCAGGAAGAAAGCAAGTGCCCATCTCTTCTATTTTTGTTTCAAACAGGAAATATGTTAATAAACAAACTAACAAAAGGACAAACAAGAATCAAAACAAGGAAAAGGAGGACATGAAAACTCACAGGAATTAGGTTCTGAATTCTACAAAGCCAAACGCTAATCATGCCAGTCCCCAAATGTACAGAACAGATGAATTCAAGAACAGAAAGTGCGCCAGTGATAGCAGATATGCTCTGGATGAAACATGTCCTGCATCAGTTATGAGAAGGGCTGGATGCTCTTGTCTTTAAAGTGTATGGTTTGATTTTATATTAATTTGTCATCAGCATCACCGGTCTCAGGGGCTCGTCTCTGCTCATTATAGGTGCTTTGCATACATGGCTGGAAAAGAACCACCATCTGATTTGCCTCGTTGCTGCTCTCTGCTGTTGCCGTGTTACCCTGTTAGGGAGCTGCTGGCAGCCCCGGCCTCCATCAGGAGCTCTGCTGGGCTTGGCTCAGCCCCAGGGGGTGCCAGTGTCCCGGCAGCAGAGCAGCTCTGACCGCTGGGAGACAGCCCAGCATCCCCCAGCATGCTGGGTGCTGGCAGCACAGGGAAGGGATGTGAGAAAATCCAAGGCCAACCCACCTTGTGTGAATCATCTGTTTGAGTAAGAGCAGCTCTGTCCTCCTGCAGCGCTTCAGGAAACGTTGCCTCCATCAGTCCTTGGAGGAACAGCAAAACCACCTTGCAGGCAAAAGCCACCAGGCTCAGCAGCAGAGCAGCTGGGAATCCCCTGCAGCTGGTTCCCTGTCCTTCACATGGAGTTCCCTCCAGTCATCCGAGCTCTTAAGGCCATGTTTTAAATCCTAATTAAACTGAAACAAAAGGAATTGGATAACAGTCTAAAAGATTTGCAAGCTACATCTATTTCACAAAATTACTCCTGCTCCCACTAGTGTAGCTCATCAGGTCCAGCACATGCTCTAATGTGTGGGACTAATAGATTTGTAACAGTGATAGCTAATATGAGTCTGTTCCGGTTACATACTTATCATGGGTCCTTGCAGGCTTTCCATCAAAGCTGCCGAATGAAAGCACTTTTTATTCAAGGAAGAGGAAAAAAAAAACCCCTCTTTGCCCATAAATCTCTCAGCACATTAGCCCTCAAAACAATTCACTGAGGCAAGGTCGTATTTCCCTTGCATTAATTTAGATCCTTGGAAAGTTCAGTGAGATGAGAAGACAAGACAAAACACACAAGGCTGCATCTTCAGCTGCCATGAATCAGTGTGGCTTCCCATCAGCTGGGAATCCAACCATACATCTAAAGAGAACCATAGGAAATATGTAACTATTTCTTTAAATCTTGGGGTCTGGGAGTGATAATCCATATGTTGTATTATTATTTCAAAAGGAAGATACTAAAAGGACAGATCATATTTGACAGGTGAGAGCAGCTTTAACAGCCCAATAGAGAAAGATTTTTTTGGTTTCAGCAGCATGAGGTTTGCCCTGTGATGCTGAGAGTCACCAGGTTTAAGAGGAGGGGGAAATATTTGTTGCTTTGTTTTGTGTCCAGGCAGTATTTCTGTGGGACAAGCCCTGATGCCAGACACAGGGCTGGAGCAGAACATGATAAATCAAGTCACAGAGGGCCAGGCTGAAGTATGTGATGATGCTCTGCCTCTCAGAAATGTTCCATCCACTGCTCTGAGCAGCAAGGAAAGCTGCCAGCTCTGAGTCCTGTACTCGGCGCTGTCCCTTTGATACCACAGCTCTCTCAGTCATGTTTACACCCTTCAGATATTTTTAGGTCTTTTTTTCCCACATGCAGAACTACACGTTGTCATCTCATAGCCTAGTTTAGTGGTTTGAGCCTTCCCACATGAATCATTTTTCCCAGACATCTGATCATTTAGTGATCAGAAGGCAGAAGGGTGGTCTGGTTGCTCTTCTTTTATCTTCCTCCCAGGTCCTGTTATCTGGTCACGTCATGGTGGCCAGGTCCAAGAATGTGATTTGTTTCAAGGACAAATCAGAAATAAATAAGGAAGAGCTTTTTCTTTCCCATGGCCCAACTTGCCTCTGTGGAAGCAGACTATTTAATTTGCAATAATATACTAGTTCAAATTGATCTCTAGTTTGTCATCCACTGGCACTTCAAGGACCCTCAAGCCTTACGTGGAACTCGTGGACAATAACTTGTCAAAGCTATTAATTTCTGATATAGTTGGAGGGGAAAGGGGCCCCTTGAAAGCAGCTTATGGTTTAGGATGAATTCTCTCCAGGACAAGGAACTTGATTTAAAAAAATGATTTTAACAATGAATCCACTTTTCTCCTCAAGAGAATACAATTTTAATCTTCTTCACTTTAAAACCTTCCAAATCTCTTCTTTTTGTGAGTTGTTTCAACTCTTTTGGGTAGTGTTCTTGCACATAAACATATTTGGCTGGTTTACCAGAAAGCAAATATCACATTACAGTAACGGATTTGTGGGCATGATCTGGTCCAACTAGACAGACAGCTAAACACTGTAAAGAGTTCTGTCAAATAATTACTCTCATCAAATTTAATTCTCCATCATGGTCACGTTATCCAGATCAAATCCTTGGTTCTTCTGTAAAAGAAATGCCACACAAGCACCATTAAAACAAGCTATGCCAGATCATGGAATAGAAACGCATTCAACCCATTATTCTGTGAAGAAAAATCTTTCACAGGCCAAATCCAATTACATGCCATGCTTGTAAATTCATTCCAGAAAACCTTTGTGGCCAAAAAGGTCCATGTTAGCCATTATGGGGTGTTTCTTAGCAAAAAATCTCCTATTGCTGCAACCACTCCTCCCCATCCCACCCTTGCAATGACCTCCAGCTAGTGCCAGATCCCAGCTGGTTGTTGGCACAAAGATAAGGAGTTGGGTGGTTGGGAGCAGCATGACAATTACCCAAGGCAGGACAAGGTATCCTCCCTTTGCCAGCCCTGACTCTCAACTCTGGCACTTCCTAGCCCAAGGAACATCTCCCAGGACAGCAGCCTCACAGCCAGGACCTGGCCATGGGTTAGGACTTCATCAGGCATTACACCCATCACTGTACACGACAGGTCTTGCTGCTGTGGGATGTAATCCCGCCTCTTTCTGGGCTCTGTGGGTTCTGGAGGGTGGTGGGTAACCATAGAAACAACAGCATGTAAAACAGCACGGGAGGTGACTGCAATAAAGTGCTACTGCCATGCAGCACCTGGGCAGAGTGCTCCAGGAGGAGCCCTTGTGGATGCACTGGTATGGGCTCCAGCAGGGATGTCCTGTGGGCAGAGGACAGAGTTAGCATGGGAAGGGTGGCACCAACCATCAATGCAACTTAAATTCCATAAATTATAGCCCAGAAACCCATTATCCTTGCACACTTTTTCATTCTGTTTCTGAAGGCAGCAGGTCACGCTGAGCTCTGCTCCGTGTCCCCACACAGCTGTAAGGCTGTGTTCACCAAAACCTCCTACAAGCACGTGTAGGACACTGCAAGTCTTGTCAGATTTTTCTGAAGGAAATTCAGTCTCCTCTTGGCTTGTTTCAAAGCTTGTTCATGTATGAAGAACACTCTTCCAATTATACAGAAGTACTTAAATATGAGATATCCTAGAAACAGTGGTATTCAGTAACCTCCAGTAACCTGCAGGAGCAGGTACTCAGATCGCCATCATAAAAATATCAGCTTCTGTTCTGTCAAACAGAAGGTGAATGACTGTGGTGCTCAGATTTGCTATACCAGGGAGGTTTCCATTTTAACACTGAGCTTCCTGGCTTTCTCTCAAGACATTTCCATGAATCTCGGTATTCTGTGGGGACTGTGGAAGGTACAACTGTAAAAGCCATGGTTTTAGGAGGAGAGAAAAAGCATATGCTCTTCCTCCACCTTCATTATTCATCTGCGCTGGGAACAGTCTCCACTTGGACCTGAGATTTCAGCCCAGCATTAATGCTTCTCTTCACATCTACCCCTTCAGCTGGGGAAAACAGTGATTCAAGTGCAGCACAGTCTCAAACTGACACTGGTTTCTGTCTGTGAATTCTCCTACACACAGGACATGATAATAAATCATACACAGATCTTGCTGATCGATTCTGCCAGAGCAGTATGTTGGTCTCCAGGGCCAACAAACCAGCACTTAAATTAAGTTTCCTTGCTCAGTGTGCCATGCTGCAACAAAAAGAATGTTGTGCATCCCGGGCAGGTCATTTAGCCTCTTGTGTAAGGAGAATGGCAAAAAGATACACATGTTGGCATTAGAAAATGCTCCCACCTGATGTTCCTAAAGTGAGCTCTCCAACAACTCAACGTTTCCCCTGTAGTCTTCCTAACAATTAATGGAAAAAGAGAGTCCTCTGGGAAAATTGTCACTGGGTAATTAATAAAAAATGAAAGTGAGAGAGCAAGAACTACAGGGATGTTGCAGAAAGCCTGCAAATTGAAAGAGGCTGACTTAGAGCTGTGATGCCTTCCCAGTCTCAAAGGGAACTTAACACGTGCTCCGTGTTCCTCAGTGGCTCACTCCGACTCTCCACCTCTTCCATTCACTCTTCTGAAACAAGAGATTTGATGGGAATGTTTGGGCCCTGCTACACTTCTCAATGGCCCAGCATGAACAGATCTGCTCAAACAGATGGGGAATGGCTGTCAAGGACAAATCTCCAGAGTCATTCAGTGATCTATTACCAGGTGATCACTTGCAAAGAAAGGTCACTGTTTGTTTTCTACCTGTGGTTTCAATCTGTTTATCATTGTGATGTGGAGGATTCATTAAAACCCAAGAAAGGGGTCCTTTCTCTATCAAAGCAGTGATGCAATGTCCTTTTGCTTTAGAATCTCTGAAATGGTTCCCCAAAGAGTAAACACTCAAGTGCATTTGTCTCACAGTTCCCAAAGCAGACTAGAGTTTTAGAAAACCCTAAGCTTTCAAGGTCAAAATTGATGCTCTGTTGGGATATGGGGTTGAGAAAGCACTACTGGAAATGTCCATCTCACATGTCTCCACCTGCAGTTTGCCAACACAAGTGCCTAAGCTGTCACAGATGCTGGGGAATCCTGAGGGGAAAGAGGATGAAGATGGATGGTCTTATGATTAAACCAGAGGACAGGGATTCAAGGGACCTGATGTCACTTATAGACCTCCTGTGCTGACTTTGGGCAAGTCAATTAACCTCTCTGTGCTTCTGTTTGCCATCTGTAACATGGAGATAAGAGACTTCCCTACAGCACAGGAGTGTTCGAAGGAGACTTGTGTGGTTGACAGATGCTCTCATCCAATGCCAACAGGAGTCATGAGATTTCATTGACAGGAGAGTGATGGAGTGGAGAAGACCCACTGCCATTTGGGGTTATGTGGCTTTGTGAAAACTCAATAGGTATCTGTTCTGCTTCCCTTGCCACCTGCTCCACACCTGTCTGTCTTACAAGGCACAAATGCTCTCCTGACCGAGCACTGGCTCCAATACCAGCTGTGGGAACCCTTGTGTGTCATAGGATGATCCCATGAGAGGAAATGTACAAGTGAGGATTTTTTGGCATTAGAAAAAATTTTTGTGAGTCTCAGAAATAGCTGTGGAGAGACCAGCCCTGTCTTACCCCCATGAGTGTGGAAGTGCCTGAGGTGAAATGTTCTGCTTCCCTGGCCTGGTGCCCTTGTTCCCATGGGGCACCCAGATAATTCCCAGCGTGGGGAGGGCTGTCCTGCCCATCACAGCAATGCAAGAGGTATCGCAGCTGGCCCCACCTGTCCTTCTCTCCCACCAGGATAGAGGAGCTCACTAATATCTCCAAGACTTTTACAGCTCTGTAAACAAGGGAACATAATTTGTGATTATGCTTTTTGATTTCTGGTTGGGGTTTTTTTTTGTTGTTGGTTTTGTTCTTTTTTTTAAGACACCAGAAAAGAAAAGCATTCCTGTGCTTTCACAGGAAACACTCTATTTCCCCTTCCAATTTCACAAGACAAGTTAAAGCATCTAATCTTGACCCTGGCAAAGCCTGCCTGACCCTTTCCTGCAAGGCTCAGGGGAAGGATTTCTTTCCCTCTCCTGTTGGGTTTGTGGGTGGTTTGTTTTGGTCTTTTTCTTCTATTAAAAACTCATAGTGTTATTAAAAAAGAATTGTTCAATTCCTTTAATTGGCTCAGAAGATAAATTCTTTCCTCAGCCCAGGGGGTCATGGCCATCAGCAGCTATTTATTAGCAGCATTGATTGAGAAGAACAGCCTTTAAATGGAAATAAATTCAATTCTATGGCAAAGAGTATTCCATACAGGCTATTAATATAAGACAAGGAGCTTAACAGTTTTATTTCATATTTATTTCTTCCCCTTCTCAGCTCATAGCTATCTTCACTACTCCCAGTTACTTCCCATGTTTCCCACCAACCATCCCTTCCCCATCAGGGGAATTTCCTTACCTGCATGGGTGAGAGCAGGCACAAGGGTGATAATGATGGTAGAGACTTGAATGAGCTCAGGGAGGCTCCAAATCAGGTCCCTGGGAACCAGAGGAGGAAGGAGGGGTGATGGGGAGCAAGATGAGACTTCCACATGCATGCACAATAGAAATGAGAGGGGGAGAAGAGCTCTCCTATGCTCTCTGGGGATTTTTTTTGTTATATTTTTGCCTTCTCCACCGCTCAAAAGCTGTCTTTGCCACCCTCTTGTCGACTCCAGAATACATTCATAGTGCACACCTTCATTCCAGTGTTTAATTGCTTGAGATTGTTACTTGTAGGCTGCTAATTTATTAAAACCATATCTCTCGTGTTACTCTGGAGCCCACAAGAATCATTGCCTTCTATTAAAGGCAGTGGTGCATGCCTGCTTGTCTTTTTCCTCTGGCCACCTCTGTAATTGCAGCCCATTGCTAAGATGTGAAACTCTGCCCTACCAGCTCAGCATCCTCCACTGGGAGTGTTTGGATGAGGAACAAATGCAGGAGACAAATTCATTCAGGATATAATCAGAAATAACAATTCTGATGTTCACAGAGATTGCACCAGGGACACACAAAGCCTCTAAGCTGCTCAGGTCACATTTCACAGATGGGCCAAAAAGTGAAGCCAGAAACTCCTGACACAGATGGTTACTGGAAGCATCATGCAGACCAGACCTTGACAAAATAGGATGATAGATCCCTACAGCATTCCATGGAGCCAGCACTGTCCTTGCCCAGCTAAGCACAGAAAGACCTTCCCTGGTCATATGGGCCATCTTTTGAGTCACACATGTCCCTCAAAGCAGACACATGCTCCATATACTGGTGCTACAAGCACAGATGGGACTCCCATACCAAGAGATAGAGAGAGAGAGGGATACACATAGCACACATATCTCCATACACCAAGTGGCTGATACAGGCCAGAAGCTCCCTGCTTCTTCTCAGCCATCACTTCTCCAACAGGTCTGTCCATCTCCAAAAGGCTGCCCAGCTGTCTTCATCATCTCCTGACTCTGCTCTGCCTGTGAAAAGCTTCCTGGCAGCCCCATGCACACACCTGATCCTAGAGAACTGCTCCATAGCATCTAACATGCTATCTAACATGGAGAAGTAGCATCCCTTAAAGCAGTGCCTGAGCCTGGTTTTCAAACTCCTAAAGAAAAGAAATCAACAGACAATTCAGTGATGGAAAATCACTCTGTACTTGAGAAACTGCTGAGCAGCAGTGGGGAAGTTGTCCATTCCTCTCAGATTGTTTTTTGAGATCCTGTAATCACAAGAGTCAGACACCTCTCAATATATAAGGAAAGCACCACGGCCCTCTTGTGTCATGGCACAGCTGACATTTTAGACGTACAGTGTTTCCCTCAGATTTGGATTCCTATGATTCACTTCCTCATCTGGATTTGGCACTTAGCTCCACTGATGTACAGGTGCAAGTTCACACATAAGATTAAACCACCACCACATGGTGGGATGGGACACTGGATCCAGACCAGCTGGGAGATGCCTTGTAGAGTTTCCAGCCAGCTGTCAAAAGGACTCAGGAATCTAAATCCTCCTGTGGTCCAAAGTCCAAAGGCCACCAATACTCCACAATGCACCCAGACAGCCCATGACACTCTTCACAGTCAGTGAGCATCTGGGACAGAGCTAACAGCACCTGCAGGCAGGTGCAAGCAGAGGAGGCAGAGCCACGGGAAGAGGCACAGGTACCAGCTCTCAGTACTCAGCAGCCAGCAATTAGAACAGCAGCAATACAAGACTAAAATAATAACAATTTGTTTATCCCCCAAACAGTTAGCTCATTTTAGCACTCTACCTCCAACTGCTAGGTAACAACAGGATACAAGGCAGGCAGCACCTTTCAGTATCCAAAACAGTGTGGGTGCATCTGTGCTTGTAAAGTGGAGGGTTGCTGCTCCAGACACCCAGTCCTGGAAATGCTGTGGTTGCAGGGGGTGGTATGAGCTCTAGGTTAGACTGATATGGGGATTTCTCAGGGATATGGAGTGGAGGTAAGGTAGACTAGCTGCTCTGGTGTCTGTGGACTGGCTTTGACCTACATCCTTTGAAGATCTGGCTCCCTGTTCCTGAAACAGCCTGCCTTATTCTAGGACTGTTTTGCTTTTACCTAAGTACTTTATTTATTTGATGTCCAAATGTCCCAGGATCTGTCTGGGACCTGCAAGCAGGACCACACAGCAAAAGACAGACTTACAAAAAAATCCCATTTCATTTAGATTAAACAAGGCTATTATTGTGGTTTAATATAGGAATTGATTATTATAAGTATGCATATTGAGCTTAACAGCTTAGATTTGTATCTGTTTCATCACTGTTAATCTTTGATAAATATGTTTTTAATAATCTCTGGGTATTTATTGAACATAAAACTGTCATACGAAATTGAGAATAAGATTTCTAAAGATACTTATTATACACTACTTCAACACAAATTCATTATTAAAAACCTTTCATGGAGGCTTACTTTTAACCACAACATAACTGATGCAGATACTGCATAGTTAATCTATAATAAATATATTTGCAATAAACTATTGATATTTAACCTGCAGTAACTGTCTTAATAAATATGATACATGGAAATGGCTTTTGAACAAGCTGCTCTTTTTTTAGCTCTGTCAGACCCTTGGAGGATGTGGGGTGAAAAGGGGGAAAGCTGTGGCCTCATGTAAGGCAGTTCACTTATCAGTCCCCACAGCCTTCCCCTGCCCTGGTCACTGGACTCATTGCTGTTTCAATCCCCACATCTCCAGCCCCAGACTCTTACAGGGATCTGTCATTTGGTCTCAGTCCTGACTCATATTAACATCTGGCCCCAGCCATCCCTACAACTCTGGTGGGCTGTGCCATACAAAGGCTGTTAATTCAGCTCCTGGTGCCCCCAGATGATGCTCTGTCTGCCCAACAGTTTTGTAAAGTGCATAAGCACCCTCGAGAGATCTGAAACACACAGAACCCATACCCCTTGGGCAGTAAAAACACAAGCTTTGTGAGAATATGGATCAACAGAGAAGCTTAAATGAGGAGATTTCAGTTTTGAACTCAGCAGAGGCCACCAAATGCCTTTGACACACAAACTAGACAGGAGTCTGACTCCAAGCCATCAGAGGCAAAGGACTTGACCCACAGCGCTGCTGAGACCCCCCTGGGACATGTCAGAGATGTGTTTGTCATTCTTTGCGTCACTTAATGACTGAGGTTAGTTGCAACAAGTCAACTATAGCAGATATGCACAAAATTTCCCTCCCAGCACTAATCAAATGGGAGAGGAGCAGAGTAATTCCTCCCCTGTCCTCTCCTCTGGGTCTTGCCCCATTTGTTATATGGCCACTCATAAGGCCCTTTAAGACTTCCTGGAGGCCACTGTCTGATTCTCACATATCAGAGAGAGCCAAAGATCTCAACGTGCAACTTTTAATTGAGCTGTATCATCTGCCACAAACATGAAATTAATGGTCCTACATCATAATCATAAATTCATACATAACCCCATGCACCAGCAAATAACTCTTAGCAGTGATACTACAATGGTAAGCTGATTTGCAAGAAGTGCACGCTTCCCAGGAATCCTAATTAACCAAATTAACACCATCACTTCAAATCATGTCCCAGCAGTAGGACATTTCCGATTGGCCTCGGGCTGGAGCAAAGCAGCCAAATGAAAACCTGACAGCATCTCTCTGAGTCCAGCAGCCTAACCCTCTGCTGGGGGAAATATCTGCTGCCCATCCATGCACACAAGGAAGGGAGCAAAAGTCTCGTGAGCATTTGGAGGCACTGACCTAAACTGGACCACAGCACAGCGACACTGCTGAGGAGCAGCTCTCAGCTCCTCGTGCTTTTCCCAAATCTAACCAGCAGCATGAGGAACACCGTCCTGCCATGCTGGCTTCTTCCAGGGGGTTGTGACACTGCCAAATGCCCTCAGAGAGTGCCAAATGTTGCTTTGGGTGAGTCTGCAATGGGTCTGGGGTCATGGGGCAGGGCTGATATAAGGAACAGACTCCAGAAACCCCAAACCTGTCTCCCTGAACTCACTTGTTTGCACTAGTTTCCCCTTGTGACTTGCCCAAAATATTTAGTGCTCAACACCTTTTTTTCCCCCCTTCTGGGTAGTCAGGTTTTTCTATTTCTGCCATGGGATAAACAAGTCACTATTTTGGGAGCATGTGGGATTCAAGCCTATGGCTGTCTCAGCACTCCCTGCATGGAAGAGGAGATCCACAGCCCGTGTGCCAGAGTGACTGGCTTGTGCCTCTGTACGTATTCAGCCTAGATGGCAGAGGGGCCCAGTCCCACCAGGGTCCTCATGCTGGAGCATGGAATGGCCTCAGCTCCCCAGAGATCCCATCCCTGCTCTGAAGTGATGCTCCAAAAGCTGGGCTAGGAGCTTTGGGCCTGGAGGAAAAGGAGGCTCCTACCAGAAGTGGGGTTCGAACCCACGCGGGCATGCACCCATTGGATCTTAAGTCCAACGCCTTCACCACTCGGCCATCCTGGTGGGCTCTGGCCTCTCCCCTGGCCCACCAGCTCCTCTCTGAGAACTCACACCTCACCAAGCCCTCGGGGTCCCAACCCAGGACACTTCCCAAGCCCAGTGACACCATTCCCTCCTCACTGCTTTTGTTAACATCTCCAGCAACATGATGGAACATCTCATTAGGAGAGAGCAAGTCTCATGGGCCATGAAGAATGGCACAGCCCCTGTGTGCCACCCTAGAGCCTCATGCAAGAACCACAGTCACGGGTGGTGATGCCAACAGGGACCCTGGAGCAGGAGGGACATCTCTGGGAGGTCCCTCCTGACCCCACTGGGTCCTCAGGGGAAGGGAGCAGCTCTGACAGCCTGGCAGCTCTCAGCCAGACACAGCACACAGTTAAAGCCCTGGCTCTGCACCCCAGGTGCCACTCCTTACTCCCTCCTGTCTGCATAAGGTACTCTGCTAGTGCATTTAGCTGGGACAGACAGTGGTACAGGAAGGTCTTTATTTTTCTTTTGGGATGAGGTGCAGCTTTGTTTCTCAAAGGGAAACATCCAGAGAGAAGAAAAAAACCCAAGCACCACAATTGAACCTCATGGGATTCAAACCCAGAGCCCCTAGGTGTCCATGTGCAGGCAGTCTTTAGCCCTTAAACCACAGAAACCTGATAATTTCTGATTCTGAATTCAGCCACCCTCAATCTTCTCAGGCCAGCACCCCCCACAGGGATGTTATCACAGAGAAACCCTGCCAGGCCCTTTCACCAGAGCATTCTGTCTGTTGGAGATACTCTCATCCGGGCTGTCCTGGTCCTGCCCTGCTTCAGGGTGAGAGCAATTTCCTCCTTTCTTCCGCAGGGACTGCTCCTTGCTGCACCCTGGGGTAGCTGAGCCACTTGGAGGGCTTCTGATTGGCTGATGGAAAGGCGAGAGGCACGGGAAAGGGATATTTCCCGGCCTCAAAAGAGGGTGACACAGAGCTCCTCAGTGTCGGGGGGGTCACCCTGGCCTCCAGACATAATTCACAGGTACTAGGAAAAAGGCAGCAATATTCCAGACATCTCATGAGGGAATGCTGCATGTCCTCGGCTCAGCAGAGGACTGGGTCAACCTATTCATATGCCGACAGCAGGAGGAAAACTCACAAGAGGGGACAGAAACTTTCCCTTTTTACCCTGTTCATTACAGCCACAGCAATCTGCCGTGCTGGTCTGTGTGTGCAGAATCACAGCACAGCATCCCTGGATGCCTCCAGCTGCAGCACCCACATTAATATCAAATGAAGTCATGCTCACAAAGGGTGTTGTGCTCGCCAGCTCCCGAGGAATCTGCTCCTAATGAGCGACTTCAAAGCATTAATGAGCTTGCAAAGCTCTCCTCTTCGTTTACAGAGCTGGATCTCACACGCTTGGCATTAAGACAGGGGTCACCCGTCAGCAGAGGAGAATGCGTGTGCATGTCAGCGAATATAATATATTTGTCATCCTCCAAGAAGCAAAGATTAATCATGCCCTCCCAAAAAGGAAGTTTTTATGCCACATCTGCTCTTCACAGCATGGAGAGAAGGGACCTGCCCGCAAGGATGTCCATAACCCACACTGCTCAGATCCCCAAAGAGCCCAGCTTTGAAGTTAACAACCCACCTTAACCCCTTGGGTCCAGGCTGGGAAATGCTACTTGAATTGGCTGCCCGAGGGATGAATAAAGCGGTGGAATTCTGCTCCAGTGAAGGTTTAATGCATGCATGGAAGGAGGGAGTGGTATGGATGTGTGAGAGAGCAGGCTTGACTGATGCTTCCTGCTCCATGGCATCCATCCAGCACAGGCAGGGGAGGGAGATACTGGCCCAGAACAGCAGGGCTGCACAATGCATCTGCTGCTCTCTCCAGGGGCCAGACACAACCCCCTCCAAGCCTCCCTGAGCTCACCATAAATCCTTGTGTTGAAACAGCCTCCAGTGCCTGGCCAACAGCCCGTTTGCACCCATCTGAGGAGCTGAGCCGAATCATTGTGCTGAACTGGGAGACAGCCACACAGTCAAACTGTGGGAACGGACCAGCCTGAGCACAGACCTGCTGCTGGGCACTGACTGCCCTTCCTCCAAAGCCTCTGAGCCTTTTCAGCCTTTCCAGAGCCCTTTTTTGGCTGGTGTTTCTGCTGGTGCAGGGAGGGTTGGACAAGGTAGGGGACAATGAGATATGAGCCTGTTCTTGCACCACTGCTGCCCAATTCAGACAATCTCCACTTACAGCCTACAGAGGCACAGGAGAGGGGACAGCTCAGCTTCCCTGGCCTGGTTCAAACTTACCATGACACATATCCAAGGGTGTTACAGGCACAACCTGTCTGTATTTAAAAATTCAGGTGCTTCCCAGGGTCTGCCCTGGTTGTGCATCATCCACAATGTTGGTTGGCTTCACCTGCAAACCTGCACAGAGCCCTGGCTGGGTCTGGAGTCAGCCTTGCCTCTGGCAGGGTTGTAATATCAGCTGAATTACATGTACTGTCTTGGATGTCTCCTGTGCAATCCCAAGCCAGGCTGGCTGTACCTTGCTTGCAGTATCCCCACGAAATGTCAGCATGAAGATGACACCGTGGCTATAGGCTTTTAGAACACATGTTCTGCCAGAGAAAGACAATAATGTCCTGAAGTCAGAAAGGTGTCATCCTTTGGTTCAGAAACACATAGGCAATGCTAACTGTAAAGCTGTTTCTCCCCTCTTCTCCTTCCAAAGGAGATCTTCTGGCACTTGGTGTCTATTCAGTAGGTCTGTGTTTAATTTAGATAGCCTCTGGAGGCAACTCTGTCCCACATGCTAATACTGCAGATGAAGAGTGGTTGATTGGTAATTAATTAAAAAATCCAAATCCTAAAGTTAAGAGCAAAGTAGAGTAAAAAATTACACTTTGAGGGATTTCAGACCAAAACTGCTCCATTTTATCAATGTGGAGGCAAAAATATTCTCAATATCATTGCTTTAGAAACTAGTTGGAAAAGGGGAAAAGTGGGACAGGATTCTCATCTGTGCTCCTCTTGTGCCCTTCCCCTGCTATGAAAGCAGCTCAGCACTGTGCTTCCTTTGGAGCTCTGTGACCTGAAGTTTTGGCAGCCCTACCAGGGTCATCTTAGGTTAAGCATGAGATGACATCTTGGCTCCACCTTGTGCCATAGGCCTGGGGGGAAACTTCATGCTGCTTATAGCTGTGTCCATGTAGAAATTATTGGGGAAGCTCTTAGGACTTTTTCAGATTTAAAATATACTGCTGAAGTCCCTTGTGTCTGGAAACTACCACATTTTGAGAGTAGCTGGAGTTCATTGACAAAAAGAAGAGTTGAACAGCATTACTGTTTAACTGGGCCTCAGTAGGTTTAAGAACAAACAGGCAAGCTAGCACAGAAGATCACTCTTGCTCCCTGTCTTTCCTCCCAGTTGAGAGGCAATTCAGGAAACCAAGCCAGCCTTCCTTTGTATTCACAGGGGTTTTTTTATAGGATGGCTAGAAAATTCATGTTGTACTGCTATGGGTAAAGGCTTATACTCTGCAGAATTTGACATGATGCCCTGCTGCTGGTTGGCACAAATCAGCCCCAGTGGAACTACAAACCTTATGGTGCTGTGTAGCTCCAGAGGAAAGGTTTTCCATGTAGCTTGCAAATACTGGTGTTTGGCCAGAAAACCAAAGACCACTTACAGTGGGCACACAGACTTGATTAAAAACCAGTGGAGTTGTGCAATTATGGGAGGTTATTTATCCCAGAGGGAAAATATGTCTTCTTTCTTGAGTAAATTCTTTCAAAAAACCAGCACAACCCCCACCAAACCAAAAGCAATGCAGCTACCAGAGCTAAAGTAGTAAGTCACAGACATTAACAGATTTGGCTACTTTCTCCTTCTCAGGAATGGTGTCCCAAATGTTTACAATTTTCCACGAGGTATCTCTAGTCTAAATTATTCTCCCAGTTGCTTTCTGCAAATATTTCTTGGACAACAAGAAAAATTAATCAAAAAATTAATCTTGAGGGTTCAAAGTAGCCTGGCTTTGCATCATTGTTTCTGCTTTGACTCTGAGTGGGCTCATAAGGAGATGTCAGGAATGAATGGTGATGGTTCAGCATTTCAAAGTCATCAGCCACCCATTTTCAATTATTCCTAAAGATGTTCTGGACAGGATGCACAAGTAGTTCATCAAGACTTTACCTTTTTTTAGTCTGAATTAGATTTTGTGGAAGATACCATCATGGGCACATCTCTTCCTTTCATGTGTCTTCCAAACAGAGAAAATGAGTCACAGCTTTGCAGAAGGGAAAGCTCAAGAATACATCAAGGATGACAGTGCTGTGGTACTGCTGCCTCAGAAGCTGAGTGCCCAAACCATGAAGTCATTAAAGCAGCTCATGTAAATAAGACATTTGCTGCACGTTCATCTGTTCTTGCCCAATGCAGTCAGCTTTTCTACAATCACTGCAGAGAGAGACACTCAGCCAGTCCTGACTTGAGGCACATGATCCCTTCCAGCCCCACTCTCCCTGCCTGCATTTCAGCATGTATTGATCACCAGATGCATGTAAATCAGGCTCCATGACAGCATTCCAAAATCACACAATAAAAACCTATGTGTAACTTACTTCTGGCTGCCTTTTCACATGACAGAGGAGTTAGCTCTGGTAAACAACAGCTCAGTGGAGAACTCCATCCCTTCTGGGACCATAACTTAGGAAATACTGCAGTAGCTCTCCTCTGAATCAACCCAGAGGGGAAAATGAGGTGACTGAGTTACACGTGGACAAACACCAGTAGAAGAGGTTCACATTTGTCAAAAAAGTCCCCTGCAATTATTCACATACCTTGGACAAAAGTGCTGGAATGAATGGGAAAAACCTTTTGCTCTCCACCTGCAGCATCAGCGGTGCCCACTCCGGCTTGTTAGCTCGGCAGGGAAGCGTGCAGGCGACAGATCACATCCCAGATGTCAAGGTGCATCTGCATGAATTCCTAAAATGACATGTGTTCTTTAGCCCAGAGCTTGGCTCCAGGCTAAGAGCTAAATTTGATGTTCTCTGCGGCTAAAACTTCTTCAAAAACCATTCTGGGTTAATTAGGGAAGGGAAATTTTGGCTGCAGTCTGTTCAAGAAGATTGACTTGGGAAATGGTATGAAAGTCATGGGTTTTGCAAGAGCAAAGAGAAATAACAGACTCATTTCCAAAAGCCTTGTACCTAAGAACTTCAGAAAAGTGTAGAATTTCACTGAAATACAATAAAAGGGATTGCCTAAAAGCAGAACATCTCCTTTGGCTCCACATATCATCTCCCAGAGGCACCACATCATTCCTGCTGCTCACAAAACAGCTCCTGCCTCCTTTTAATAGTTTTATTTTTAGGCTTCTCATATTTAATTCTCCCTTTTTCCTTATGTAAGGTGCTTGGAAAGGCTGCAGTGTCAAACAATAATTACATCAGAGAAAATTTAGAATCCACAGTGTTAAAATGAGCCTGCTCTTGACAAGCGGATGAATGTAGGAAGTGAGGGGATACCGTTTTGTGGAAGAGAGCACCCAGCTGGCAGTGTAACAGCATCTCTGGTGGGCTGGGGCACCCGCCCTCAGGCGTGGGCAGGCTCAGCCTGGAGCACATCAGTTCATGCCTGCACTGGCGTGGGCTGAGATGCAGGCACTTGTTCAGGCAGTGCTGGCAGTGCCTCTCCCCAGGAGCAACCCTGAACTAGGCTTAAAATGCAGTTTTGCCATCCACTTACCACCCCTGGGGGGGCTAAAGTATATGTGCCTATCTATAGCTGTAGTTTCACCTCAGCTAAGGATCAGGCATTCCTGGGGCCAGGATTCACCCCCATGACCACCACTTATATTAGAACTGAAAGAAGGAAAAGATGTGTCTGCTTCACCCAATCTGTGTTTCTGAGGATATGGGTACCTACCTCAGGCAGCATTCCAATACCTTTATAACTTATTCCCCACCATCTGTGCTGAAGTAACTGGACATATATCTGCTGTGCTAAATTAAATTGTTTTAAAGTTAGAACTCAAACTGACACAACACTGAATCTTGGACTATGCCCAAGTATTGCCACTGCCAGGGTGTTAAAGGAACTCACTGGTGATAATCTCCAAGCACCTGCATTGTGTTTTCCAGCAAATAATCTGATTAGAGTGAATTTGATCTTCCATCCATGAAAGCAATGTGGAAATCACTGATGACTGAGGCTGTTGTGGGTGACCAAAAACTTATGGGAAGAGCAGGAAAATATTTTCCTCTCTAAAAGAGAGCATCACTTGCCTTACAGTGGATTCCAAGTAGAAATATTAAAATGCTGACAGGTATCTGCTATCTGTCATGCAATGTCTAAAATCAGGTTGTGGAGAAGAGTAGGTGTATAGAGTGAGCTCACACATAGTATAGACAAGAAGTTTTCTAGGGATAACAAGTTTATGGAATATATATATTTTTCTCCATATGGGTTCCCAGCTGGACTTCTTTGCCGCCTTGGAAGACACCAACTTGCTAAGAACATCAATAATGTCAAAATTCAGAATTGTCCTAATTAGATGTGACCTTTGAAGGGAACTGCTGAAGGCTGAGCACTCACCTGATTCTGTGAGCTTACCCCTGCCTGCTAGGGGACACCACAACCAGGCATTTCTGTTTCCATTTGCTGCCTCGTGACTCATGCTCATGCTACCAAGGTAAAAGAAAAAGAGGCTTATGAAAGAGAAGGAGGGCAAACCTGTGAAGTTCAACAGCTTCAGATCCACAGTCAGTCTTCTGTCTGGCATTTGACACCCTTAATTTTGCTTTTCCTGATCCATTTCATTCCCATCAGCTGGCTCCTGTCCTTCCCATCCTTTGCTCCTCCCATGGAACAGAGGCCTTTGAGGGGCAAGGACATTTCCAAGGGGAACTGGCCACCAGGAGAGCATACAACACAAGCGAGCTGTCTCAAATCATGTGGCTGGTGGCTTCCTGGGAAACTGGAAAAGAAACTTCTGGAGTTAAAAAGATAGAAGAAAAGTAGTTCCTCAAATTTATGTTAATTTGCTGCGACTATGATTTTTTTTTTACACTGGGTTTTAAGAAGAGCCACAGTGAAATGAATACTACAGCTCCTCTGAACATCAAGCACTTCTCTCCAATGTCCTCTTTCAGAACTTCTGATCATAAATAACAGTCAGATAAATTCTAGCATATTTCATTCTTCATTTGCTTCCTTTTGGTTGGACTTTCTTGTGTGTTTGGGGTTTTTTTGTTTTGTTTTGTTGTTTTTTTTTTTAAAGCAAGATATATTCTTTCTTCTGGGATTTACAGCCTGAGTTTGTAACAATTAGGCAAAGTAAGCCATGTGAAGATTTTTTATGATCCGCTTTAAACATAAAGTTTTGGAAAGTAGACAATGAAATTATTATTATTTTGCTGAACAGCTGTGCTAAAGCACAGGGGAAAGACTGTAAAGACACTACTATTTGTTTATTTGGCTTTCAATAGCTATGACAAAGCAAATAACAGCTTTGGTCTTGGTCCACAATTGAGTTAATTGGTAACACCTCTAATTGTATGTCCTAAAAAGCTCCTAATTAGCAGCTAAGCACAGGATAAACTAGGTAGTATGTGTTCATTTGTGTCCAAGAGGACCAGCCAATACAGAACAGACAGTTAACTGAAGATCCAAAGGCATCTGATTTAATGTGTACACATGCAAGAAGGGATGTGTGCATGTGTGTGTATGTGTGTGCATGTTCTGTCCTGTCCTGTGTCCCTACAGCACCCAGCATGAGGGGCTGGGCTCCCTAGTGCATTCTCTACTCAGCTGGGACCCAGTCTGGAAACTACAGAGTCTTTTCTGGGAACTTTTGCTGCCTCCAGCAGTCTCTGGGTCAAGGCCTGCTGGGAGATGTTTGCCACTGCCTTCCCTGGTTAATTTCAGAGAGCTCCCAAGGAGATTCCCTCTCTTTCATTTACTATTCAAGCCCCTCACACTGCAGGAAAATACTCAGAGCACCGGGGGAAGAAATGGTCCAGATATGAGCAGTGAAGGCATGGGGAAAGTAAACACAGGTGTGAAAACACCTGCTTTGTAAAAAGAATGTTTCTGGGGACAGTGCTAGAAGTCATACATCTAGGCCAGCAATTCAGACATCCAAAGAACATACTGTGAAACGTGGGCAGCAGAGGCATGGGATGAGACAACAGCTTACATCAGCGTGAGAAAGCACAGAGTCCTTTAACATATGCCTGCAATACAGGCCCAGCATCAGGGCTCAACCTCTTGTCTGCCTGATGATCCCCAAAAATGTGTTCATGCATCTCAGTCCATCTCTAGTTTACTAAAAGCCTGCAGCACCAGTCCTTGGCAGGACAGCTGGTGATGCTGGGGAACACCTCACCAACACCAAAGGGGAAGATTGGTAACTCAAGAAAGCAGCAGCTATGTTTCAGTCCTTAGCAGCATCTGGGACACTTAAGGTTGATGGATAAAAGCAGGAGGCTGTAAGACTGGCGCTCAAAAACCCAGACAGGACTGCTGGGTGCAGAAACAGAGGACTAGATAGTGGCAGAGCATTTTCCTGAAATGCAACATTAGTCCTCCTGTGGAGATGGATGAGGGAGAAGTTTTGTAGCAGCTGTCCATGCTGCCTTCTTTCTCCTTTCTTTCTCTAAAGCACAAACATGGACAGGAGGGTCTGGTTGCTTCCTCCTGTCTGCCTCTTGAGGCAAAATTTTGGCAACTCCTGCACCAACTACATTGAGCTGGATGTGAGAAGCAGGGAGATGGTGACACACTGCCCACTCTCACACTAGTGCCTAAGCCCAGCACAGGGATAGGAACACAGCAGTCTCGTACCCACACTCATGGAGAAAGACAGGACATGCTCCACCAGGGGGAAAATCTCTGTTAGATGCAGGTATCTCCCTCTCTCCAGCTCTCTTGCCTGGCAGGTGGAACACAACTGGTGCCATAAGGCCAGCAAGTGTTGAACAAAAGCCCTTCTTTCAGCGCTCTCTGCTCTGCTGTTTGCACGGCTCCATGAGGCAGATTGCTATCTCTTATTAACTAAATAAACAAGCAGCAAAAGTTGAGCAAAACGGAAACACACACACAGCTTGTCTGCAAATAGAGACAAACGCCGCCAGCGCATGGCTGCACCCAGCTGTCTGGCTGTTACCTGCTTAAACAGCTCTAATTTCCCATTAAGGTCAATGCAATCAGAGCCTCTCCTCCCAGCTGGAAAACCTGGCTAATGAAACACTCAGGCTTGTGTTGAGTCCACTTCAGTGCATCAGCAGAGCATTTTGAGGAGCTGAGGTGGGTGCCCTGGCCCGTCTCTCACAAGGGTGAGTCTCCAGCCCAGACTGCAGGAGCAGGGCTGGGCAGAGGCTGCTCTGCAATCACCTGCTGAAATGATGGGGCACTTCCAGCTTTCAACCAGGGCATTCTGCTGCCTGAATAATCCCACACTGGAGAGAGAGTGCAGAGAACAGAGCCCTGCCCAGGTCTGTGCTCCTTTCTCCTGAATATTCCAGCTGGCTCCACTTCTAGCAAATGATACCTATCCAGCTTATGAATCCCTTCCCTCTATCATTCACACAGTACCCTGAAAACATACACGGGCTGAGTAACTGTCTTTATATATAATGTGAAGAGTTTGACTTTGGAGCTTCATTTTTTACTCTTCAGTTTCTTTTCGCTTCTCCTTCCCAAACACTGGAGCTCCTGACCAAGTTTTGATGAAGTCCATGAGGGTGACAAACAGCTAGATGAAGACCACTTGTATGTAGGGAGCTATTTGACCTGATCTACATTCTCCATGTTGCTTAAGATGAAATTAAAAAAAAAAAAAATCAAAACACCCATAGTCTTTCATGCCTTCAAAGTAACTGTTCTGAGGATAATTTAAAGTATTGAGACATTGATTCACTAAACATTGTTGGCCTACTTATATGTGGGCAGGCAAAGTCACCCATTATTGGTGATTTATTAGCTGTGGCTGTCTCTTTGATCTTCTCCAACATCGTGCACTCAATATCCTGCTCCCACGAGGCAGCAGGGACAGCAGCCCTTTCAAGACTTTCACAATATTGTGACTTACATTTCCTGTCCATGGAATCATCTCCACTTAAGACACTGCTTTTTACTGGATTCAGGGGAATCTTCCAGAGCCCTACAATATATGCAAAACCAGAAGTTACTCTTGGATTGAGAAATTATTATACCAGCACCTCTAAATTGCTTTTAGCGGTTTTCTGTGCTGCCTCGGGCTCAGAAGTGCTTAGTTTGCTGACAGAAATCATAGACTCGTACACACTGGAGCTGGAAAAGCCCTGCTAGCTTCAGCTAGTCCATTTCTCCTACCAGGGAGGGAATATTCCCAGCAATCTGCTTTCCCCGCTACTTTGTCTTGTCTATTTTTAAACATCCCATGTAGCAAAAATACATTTAGATTGTCAGGATTTCAGAGCCAAGCTAGCTGTGGAAGTACCAGCTGTAGCCTAACCTGCTTTGTCTAGTGGCAGCAGCTAAATTGCTCTCTGCTGCCTTTGAAGTCAATGGTAAAAGTCTTATTGGCTTCTGTGGGAGCATTCTCAGGCCTTTGGTACGGATGATTGGAGCAAATAGCTATGGAGCACTGATAAGCCATTCTTACACTATCGCTTTCCAGGCCATAACTGCATTTTAATAGGCAAGAAATTGTCTCAGCAGCAGTCAGGGTGCAATAACAGCAAAGCCATGTGGAGCACACAACACACTGGGTCTGCACTGAAGTGATTCCTGCCATGACCACATGAAGTCATATCCACGGGCCCAAACAGGTCTGGTGAAATGTTTGATCCAGGGGGAACAGTCAGAGGCAGCCCCTTTTGTACCACCTTGATTCTAGAGTCTACCAGAGGTCAGCTCTGTTCCTAGGTAGCTCCAACGTGTTTTCCTTTTTCCCTTTTGCTGCTTCATTTACCATCACGAATGAAGGGGGCTGATCACATTAGTGTCCCCCTTTACCCATCTATCTTGCCTTGACTAGAATACAGCACAGGTATGGCATTGCCCTATTGTTTTAGCCAAAGAATACAAAAAAAATGCCAGTCATTGAATCACAGAAGTTAAGATGTTGCCATATAAAATTCAATTCACCTTCTCCAGGATAAAACTGCCAACAGCTGCCCTGTGAGATGGAGCACTCAGCAGTGGCAGTGACACAGCCGCAGTGCAGCTCAGTCCTTTTGCTTTCTCTTTTAATTTCAGTAACAATGGCAGGTAGTGAGAGCCAGGGTTGGATTTAATTTTACTGTTGTTGTGCTCTACTGGGACAACTTCCTCTGCCTCCACATTTCCTGTCTGGAAGTTCTCCCAAAAGGATGGATTAACCAATATATGACCTGTATGGGAAATGCACTTTATTGAAGCTATTTTTCTAGGGTGGAGCTGAACAGCTGTTTAACAGTACGTAGCTCTACTGTGTGAGAGATGGTAAAAACACAAAAAGATATCTGTATTCAGGTATAACCAGGATGTAAGGAGGCAGAGGTAATTATATTGTGCTGTAATTTTTGCCTAAATGTAGAGGGTATTGTCCTTGTGTGACAAAGCATGGGGTACCACAGCAGAACGGTCAGCACAAGGGAAGGGACTTTCTTGTGCCATAAATACAGACTGATTAACACCACCATGGCAGGCCCCAGCATCCTGGCAAGGACAGCTCATGCTAAAGCTCTGTGGGCATAGACACCTATCCAAAAACTGCTTTTTTTTTCACAAGTGACATGGTCTGTGGGGACAGCTGTGATGGAGACCAAGCACAGCTCAATCCTCTCATTTATATTAGGTTACACCAATCAGTAGGGGCCATAAGTGTCCCAGAAACAGTCCCACACTAACTTCCTGGCAATCCCTCTCTGTAGGCTCTTCAGGTCAGGCTCAGCTCTTTGCCTGTACACAGGGAGCTGTTGGCTGCTGTGAGCTGCCACTGCTACCCATGGAGGACAGTCCCGCTGGTGATGGCTCCTGTACCAGGCCATGAAGGACCATCTCTGGGCGGCAGCACGAGGCTGCACAGCCCAGGCAGCCTCAGCATGGGAGATGGAAGCACCCAGAATCCCTTCCAGAAACCTCAATAAAGTCCCTGCTTCCCATTCACATCCCTTCCTCCCCACCGTAGCGGGTTAGCAGTGCAATTCAGTTATTGCAAATTTACATCAGGGCTGGAGACATGAGAAACCAAGCAGAGGCTTTAAAAGCCACATTTTTTTTTATCATAAAGCCTGCCATAAACCACCAGCCAGATTTAGCATGAGTTTCCTGTGTGTGCACATGAGTTATATGCACAGTAAGTGTCCCGTCATCATGAATTCTGCCCATGTTCCTCTTTAACAGCCCTGATCATAGGGAATTCATTTGGTCTCCATATAGCTGTCACCTGTATTACCAGAGTGATTTCATTCTAATTTAGCATTACTTAATGGTGAAGATAAAGTTAAGTGTTAGCCATGTGGGTCTTTTCTTGGCTTCTCTCTCTCTGACACAGCAAGAGTGTGACTGCAGGGTGTTTTATGACCAATAATTCAAAAGAGCAGGGAAAAGAAGGAGCAGCAAATATCAACTGCTTGTCAATCATCCACAGTCTTTCAGCTGAAATGGTTATACCTGGACCTCTGACCTTTTCTTCTGCCATCTCTGATCCCCATGTTTGTTTGGAGTTCTTTAGGTACTGCAACCACCAAAATATATTTTTTAAAGTTTCAGGCCTAGAAAACCTGCAGTGGTTACCCACAGAGAGAGGAAATTCTGGTACAGAAAGCCATACCTAATTTGGCTGCAGTATAGCAGCCAAATTACAACCAGCCCTACAAGCTGACTGAACACATGAAAATGCTGTGGGGAAATGGAGGGGGTTTATAACATCAGTTATACAGCAACAAGTGATTCGTCTCCCAAGCCCCTGTGCCCCCACTCTTTTCCTCTGGCTCAGAAAGGTAATCATTCTGTATATATCATGAGCTTGTTTAAACTGGAGATGAAAAGCTACAAAAGTGCAACTTAATTGAACTCTGTGTTGTGTTATTACAAATGCTGCCGACCTCACTTGCAGTCCATTATCAGAGGGTTCTGCTGAATGCTTTAATTAAAGACAATAAGGCTAATAAAAAGGCATCATTTTCTTGTCTTCAGCACTGCTGGAGAGTTGGGGCTGATGAGATTATTTCATGTTAATGCTCTTCTGTTGTTGTTTTTAAATCTTTTTCTCCCCATGGTTTGCAAATACTGTCTGAGCCTGAGTTGTATTAGAATCATTACGAACAAGAAAAAAACAGCTTTGCCTCTAAAATGCTCACTGATATTTGACAAGCAGAGCTCCTCTTCCTGATAATTTCCAGTGCCTCACCCAAAGTATCCTTGCCTTTTGCTGTCAGATGCAGTCCCAGAGAAGGACAATGCTTCCCCACACAGGCCCAGGTGCCCATATGGACTGGTGGAAGGATGCGCTCTGCCCGAGGCACCCGTTTGCAGGGAGGACAGCGTGATGACAGTGCCACTTGCCAGAGGGCAGGTCTAGCCCACAGTGAGTAATGCAGCACCTCTCCATAATTAACATGCTTGCTAACAGCCCATATGTGCCATCTCTACTTTCATACTGGTGATGGTAATAATGATACCAAGCCAGCAGTGTTTCCAAAGCCAATTAAGGCAGTCTGGCTGGGCTGCCTTCTCTCCAGCTTCGGACCAACAAAGGAGGACAGCACAGGAAGGCATCAGTGAGGATTGTCACAAGCAAGGGGAATTTTGTAGCCTCAGTGGGGGAGCCAAAATGCTGTGGGGAGGGCTTTACATGAGAGAGATGGAAAGATTTGCAGTAGGACAGCTCTGCTCATCTAGCCACAGGGGAATGTGCAGAGGGATAAGTGAGGCAGGATGCTCTCTGCCTCTGGATTCACAGGGAGGACACACCAGTCCCTGCCTGTATCCCTCAGATGTCAGGGACATCTACACGGGTTTGACCTTGTCCGCTTCGTGCATTCCTTGGTCTTTGGCAAATAGCACAAAGAGTGGGGGGGGTACAAAAAGGGCAATGGGAAATGCCCTGGTGCTCCTTGTGTGGATGTGTTTACTGAACAGGCACATCCACCCATCAACACACAGCCTGAACCCAGCAACTCCTCATCACTGGCCACAAAACAGTTAAAACTTTACTAGCAATCCAGGCCATATTTGAACAAGAGACCTAATGGCAATTGGCATTGTAGCCCTACTGTGAATAAGCCAAACCATCCAGTCCTACTGTGATTAAAAACTCCTTCTTGGATTAAGGAACAAGCAGCCAGATGCTAAGTAACTGAACTTTGCCCCTGCAAGGAGGAGAGCAAAGAACTAACCACTGAGCCAGCCCAGTTTGCCAAGACTTTTATAGGGAAGGAACTTTTACAATTAAATACAGCAAAAGGTTTCTTCCACTGCGAGCCTCTGAACACAGGTTGAAAGAAGCAAAGTCGAACGTGAAAGCCAAGTTAAGGATGGAAAAAAAAAAAAGAAAAAGTCTTGATCTGAAGGTTGGAGGCTCAAAGTAGCTGGAAACCCCATCAAGTGACTGAATGGGAACAGTGAGGGGCGGGCAAAGACCACAACTCCTCCCTGGGTAAAGGATGAAGCTGTAATGTGAAGCAGACTGACCTAGTTACATATTTCTTCTTCGCTCCCCATTTCTCTCACTACAGTTGCCAGGCTAGCATGTTGCAAAGGAAATTGTACATGAAGCTTCTACCATCTAAGCCAAGACAAGGAAAAAGCAGGAGCTCTGTAGATGGGGGCATCTTGAGCAGCACCATCTCAGGTCTCCTTGGAGGAAAGGTGCTTGACTGTGCCACATCACCCCATACAAGGTGACTCTCTCCATCATGTCCTTCCCATCCATCTTTTCTTCGTGCATCAACAGCTGCCTGTCATTTTTGGCAGAGTGGGGAAATGATCTACAACTTGGTGATATTTGCAGCTTCATCCTGAGCAAATGAGGCTCATGCTCATTAAACAAACTCTCTCCAAACTTCTATTCTGCAGATCAAGCGAGGGCAGAGTCTCAAGTGAGTCTTCCTTTGGGCTAGGAAGGTCCTGCAGCCCCTGCTACTGGACAGATGCTGCACTAAACAGATCTGCCCTGGACTAAAAAGCCAGACAGTACAGGGGTGACGTGGTGCTGCCATGTACAAGTGCTGCTGATCCCCTTAATTCATACAGAGTTGGGAATCAGGAGGAGAGAGGGTGGTGTGTGTGTCTTGACAGCGTCAGGAGCCCTCTGACAGCTTTAACTCATTCCCAGATACACCCATGTGCTATTGGAGAGGGGCATCAAGCACAGCTTTATGGCCATGGTAAGGGCCTGTTCCTCTCTGCATTTTGCATCCTTGCAAAGCCAGTACTCAAATTGTACCTGGGTTTTCCCAACACACGGCAGAGCTGCTGTGGCTGTGGCACACAGTGGCACACAGGGCGCACATCAGGCTGGGCTGGCACAGCTCGCAGCATACTCCTGCAGCAGGCACTGGAGATCAGCAGGCTGCCATGGATCTCAGGTGAGATCATGATGTTTGGCCCTTTTGTACCCAAGGATGGCCAAGGATACCTGAGCACGCTGAACTAGTGAGTGTCTGGAGGTCAGGAAGTTTGGAGCACCACACAAGATCTGGATCCATTGACTGCAGCTCTCCAAAGTATCCACTATTACTGCAGACTCACAAGCCTGACAATCTTAAACCATAACTACCAAGATGAGATGGGGTGCAGGGAAAGCGTTGCTCTTGCTGAGCAATCAGATAAAGGAGCAGCTTCCAGGAGAGGCAAGAGAAACTACCAAGGGAAGCGTTTCCAAAAGATGAACAAACCCTTTGGGGAAGACAGTATTTTGGAAGAATCGATGCTAAATGTAGGAGCTTTAATGACTTGTGGGGAGTCTCCAGTCTATAACTTCTAACTGGAAATGAGGGGAAAAGAACACTGAAACCTTCTGAACTTTCCACCATTCAGAACTATCAATGGTGCTTTTTTTGGCTCAGGACTATTTTGATACAAGCATGTCTCATTTTCAATGAAAAAATGCCTTGAGAGGGAGAACTGGCAGTGATAGAAGGAGATTCATGCCCTCAGTCACAGCTGCCCCCTCCAGCTGAAGCAAGGGCTCTCCAGAAAAGGAGTGGTGCAGATGCTGAAGCAGATGCTAAACAAGTATGAAGCCAGACAGCGTTCATTTGGTAAACAGTTGCTGTGACCCCACTTTTCAGCATCACTCATTCATTTAAAGACTTGCTCCTGCCTCATCATCACTTTCAGAATAGCGGAAAAGAATGGGTTTGCCTGGATGTGGGGGTTTGTCTCTCCCAGCTAGCTGAAGTGATCCAAGGTCCTGTGGACAACCAGATAGAGCAATTTTTCCAGTGCACCAAGTAAACATTGATGTTGTGGACATATTTTTCTGTGCCTCAGCAGTTCTGAGGATTTGACACTACCAAAGGGTTTACCCAAAACAAAGCCCCATCCCACCCCATCTCCCTCCCCTTGCACATCTCAAATGTGTTTCAAAACCTAAAATATGTCACAGGTACAGTGTCACACCTGACCTACAGCAACTGCAGGAGCAAACCCCCTCTCTTCCCTCACCACTGCCCCAAACAAAAGCTTTGGAGACAGCAATCATTGCAGAGAGGTCAGTGGCTGGTCACCATTTTCCAGCCTTCCCAATCCACAATTTGCTCTATGAGCATCCTGAAGAGAGAGAAAAGGGTAGGTCATTATAGATGTGTTCTCAGGAAGAGATAAAACCCATTCCATGTATTAGTAAGCTCCACAATCATCGCTGCTGGAAGCTGAGTGTTTATGAGAACTGGCTCCTTTGTAAGAGCTGCACAAACACAATGTGGGGTGAATACCAACTTCAATAGGGGAAACCAAAAGATTTGGACCAAGGAAAACAGTATGATGCATAAACTGAGTATGATTTGCCTCAAATCTCAGCTTTGGGGGGAAGTAAAACAAAACAACATTCAATGTGGGACAACTACAAATGACACATTCAATCCTAACAAGAATTTTGTTTAAACTGAGTTATTATTTGACCGACCTATTTATTTTTCTAGAAAAGAGGCCTGCTCTCATTTTAAGGGAAAAAGACTATATCAAAACGTAAGTTTAACATGTAAAGATCTTGCCTCAGAAAGTTCCACCTGGTAATGAAAAGACACGTCCCATTCTGAAACCTGCAAACCGACACTTCCAGCCTGTGTGATTCCCTTCACTCCATCCCTCACCAGAGATATGCACTGACTCCAATTCATTATCAGTTTCCATCCTCCTGGAATTTTTCACTAATTGGGAAACTTACTGCGCACTGCACATATTTTACCTGTGTCTGTAAGAACCAGATTTTCTGTTCTCCCCATTCCCTTCTCTCCCCCTTCTGCTCTCCAGTCCCCACCTCTGCCTTTCTGCTTAGAACTCACACACACACATAAATATAGCTCCTATTTCATCTGCAACATCTGTACAGCTTGACCAGTTTCCTCAGAATTTTTTAATACATACAAACTCAACAAATAATGCAAATGAGCCACCACTTAATTATTTCCTCAACTTGTCACACAAGGAGCAATTTGGAGTGAGGGCCGGAGGTGGTGAGAGAGGCAGCACTGCTGCTCTCCCTGGTCCCACCGACCCACCCTCCAGCTTTCCAGCAAAGACTCACTTCACAAAATTTAATTACTCTGCTAACATGTCCCATATGCTGTGTGGCAGGCAGGGAAGGCTTTAATTACATCTGCTCTAGACATGCTGGGGAGCCCTGATTCCCCATCTCCCAGGGACTCCACACAGCACCCCTGTGGTTGAGGGTGTTGCCAGAACAAAAAATGGAGGCTCAGCATCAGGCCCTGGGCACCAAAACACCCTATTTTTCCTCCTTCTGCCCCTACACACACACACACACAGTCACACAGATAATGGTAGGGCTGCAACAATAGAGGGCTCTGCTCTCTGGAGGAAAACTATTTGTCCCCCTTAAAAAGTGCCAACCATCACTGTTAATGAACTGATTTTCAATCACTAATTATTAGAAAGCCCTTCCACACCACTGCTCATTTGTATGGCACTTGAGAGACATCATCTCTCATTTGGAAAGAGGAGGACAAAACCCATTCTCGGCTGGCCTTCCTCTTCCCTCCATTGTCCCAACACTTCAGCACACCATGGAGCTGGCTTTTCCCCTCCTTCCTCCACCCCATTTTACTTTTCATTTTCACAGCTGCCTCTGCAATTGCTACTTTCATAGCCAGCGGGTGTTGCTGAGGTGGCAGGTAGTCAAAACCATTTTGGGGCACAATACATCAGGTGGTAGACAAGGAGCAGGCAGGAATTTCTTTGACGTGACATTGTTATGCAAAGATGCTCACGGTTCCCAAGGCTCTTCATGCAACTGGATGGCATTTTCTGGAGACAGAAATCCTGCTTTAGGGGAACAAGGGCTGGAGGCAGGGGAAATCCTTTCATTCAGGATCATGTTTAAGTGCGAGAGCAGAATATCTATTGTTGTCCCTATGCTTTTAATGTGGTTTGTGGCTTATATGATCCAGCCTGTAATCTGTTCCACATCTTATAGTGCCTTGAATTTGATCGAGCCACATCTGAATTATGATAGACTCCTCTGCTGACTGCCTTGTGGTGAGCCATCTCCCACCAGCTACAGCTAGTGTTTTGAACAAGGGCCAGTCATTATTGTTTGCAAACTCTTCAGGCAGAGGGGCGATTTCCAAGAATATTGTGGGTAGGAGAAATTCCACAGAAGATGCCTTTGATCTGAACTTTCCAAGTGTGGGGTATGAGTGTACATGTCCACACAATTTCTTTAGTAAACTCCCTGTGCATCCTCCATCAGAGCTGCATCTGCAGGGTCATGATTTGAAGCAGGAATAGCACTGCTTTCCCAGGGATCAAGGATTGTGCCAGGGTCACTCACAGGCTATGGATTTCCAAGCCCCATTGCAGCTATCTGCAGCATCCATCAGCTTTCCTGCTGCATCAGGGCATCCCTGACCCAGCAATATCCAGCCACATTTGGCAGCCACAGAGAGGTGCAGACTATGATGTGCTGAGCAGTGTGAGAAGAGCAGGGTAGCAGGCCTTTCCTGAGCTGCATTCTTTGTCTTCTTGCATGAACTGCTCTGCTTAAAGAACAGTGCCTAGTCCATGTTTTCCAATTGTTTTGTTCCTATGGAGACATGGAACGGGAGCTTGCCTTTCCCCCTGCACTAAATGGAGCTTTGTCCCATGAGCAAGCTCTGGAGCTATGAGAGCAAGGCTCATGGCTTGTGGTATCAACTCCCATCCTCCCTGTCCCTCTCCACTCTGGAGCTGCTACATGGAGCATGAAATGAGCACATGCTCGAGCTCCACATCGCTGATTTCTCCTGTGAAAGGGAGATAATGCACAAAGCACTTGGTGGAAGGGTGGCACAATGCATTCTCTTTCAGGAGATATTCATCTCAATGCCCTTCTTTCTCCACCTGAAGTCCCAGAGAGGTCTCATGTATGGAATATTCCTTCAGGAGAACACTGATCTACTCCCTCCCTTTCCCAAAAGTACCTAAACTGTGTTAAGGTTATCCAGGTTCCATGCCAAGGAATGGACATGTGGCTGGTCCAGCTCCACTCTAAGCTTTGTACAGAAGCCAGTTCCCTTTTCAGGACCATCGTTATTTCTTCTTAACATAGAGCCCAAAATTACCACTACTCAAGGTGAGGGAAGGGAAGAGGAGGGGAGGAAAAGAAAAGGGAATAAAGGGAGTGAAGCCAGCACTTGGGACATCACAGCTAGAAAAGGTCAGGCCACACTTTTGAATGGCTCATCCCCTTATTTAGGCACATGGTAATGGGAGATCCTGCCCCCTTCTGTTTTATGCATTTCAGTAGCATCACTGTCCTTAGGGAGAATCCAATTGATTTAGTCCAGTCCCCCAGTTCAATTTCTAAGGCTGGTCAGCCAGGACTCCCTAATCTGTGAACAGGATTTCATTGTGGCTGGTAGCTCCTGATCCTTCAATTTACGGCTTGGCATTAAATTGGGCTCCAGTGATGCAGGTCCACTTAGATTATGAGTCTGAAAGATCAGGCAACTGTAGCTCAAGCAGTGGGAATATAGAGGAATCCTTCTGGAAGTAAGCCTCCCTCTCTGAGTAAAATAATCCTGTGACACCCTGTCTGTGTGATCCAAAGGGTTGTGGTTTTGAGGTCAGGATGAAATCTCATTCAGGAAGAAAAAAAAATAAATTATCATGGAAAGCTGGTTTGCAATTAAAAGAAGCATTTCTTTCTAAAGTGCCTGTTCCTCACTTGCAACAATTAAATGAACTGAGCAGCTGGAGTTGTTTCAGCCTCCAAGTCTGTTTTTCCATTTTAGGGGGCAGGAACTTGTGCAAAAATATCTCACAGGTTGGTTGGGGTTTTTTTTTATCCATTCCTGGGGGAGAGGCACAGAATACAAAACCACCTAATTATAGAACCAATGTTTGGAAATAGAAATTTCAAATCCACTATTGTAGCCTTAAACCAGAGCTTATCACTTCCAGTCATAAAGAGATGCTGCAGCCATTGCCTAGACATACCGGACTTACCCTGATTGGTGCTCTGAGCTGGGTGGGCAGGTCTGAGCTAGATAAAGGAATTTGTATCCTTCCTGTCTCAGAGCAGAGCATGTATCCCAAGATATATCCCAAGCATATATCTTAAGAGCAACCAGGGCTGCTCAAGCTCGACTTTTGGCAGGAACCAACCTGCCTGTCCTTCACTAGTGCATTTTATCCATGACTTCAAAGCACTGAACAAGACACTCCAAAGTTTACCACTGGTTAACTTTTCAATCCCTAAATATCTGAGATGACTGGGGGGCTGCCCAGCAGCTTGCCAGAGCAATATCATCTGCTGCTGTGAGATGTGTGCCCTGAGGTACATCAAGAAAGCACCTGGAGATGCTCAGGAGTGTAGAGGCAGCTGGGGCATTCTGCTTAGGAACATGCAGTCTGATTCCTGCTGCCATTTGGGCCTGACTCCTAAGCTGAGCCAACTTTCAGAAGGTGTCCAGGGACACCCTGGAGAAAAACCAAGACAAAGCCTGGAAGAAACTTCACAAAGGATCCGCCTGGACAATGAGGCGCCTTCCTGGGGCAGCTCAGCGGAGCTGCCCACCCGCACCAGCCTCCCTCACCCTGCAGCTGACCCAGAACACAGCTGTGCCCAGCAACATCCCCTCCTCGTGGGTAATTTCCTAGGCTCTGTATTGTTTCAGGAAAACACGTACTTGGCAGCTCATGTGTTCCAAACCATCAGCCAGCAAGGATGGAAACAGCATTTTTCCCAGAGTCTTTCTCCACTATGTCATGAGGTAAATATCCAGGGTGTGTTTCCTCACCCTTAATATGCACACAGACGGGGTAGGAGGGTTTGGCAACAGCCCTCAAGGGTCCAGTGCATTGGGATAGCAGAGACAAGCAGCCTCAGGGTCACTGCAAAGAGCACAGGGCTCCCCTGAGCACCAGGTCAGCCCAGGCAGAGCTGCACAAACCCAAGCAAACAGACATCCCCACCCCTGCACCTCGCTGCTCTGCCTATAAAATCAAGGGAGGGCTCTGGAAGGGAGGGCTCTGTGGAGCACAAAGTCCCTCACAGCATGGTGATGAGCACCCCCAGGGCTCATCCCAGCCCCCTTGGCAGTGGAACGAGGCGCAGGTTGTGCCTCGTGCCCCCTCCTCATGCCCTATCGACTGGACACCACTGCGCTGCCTTCTGGACACAATCAATAAGCAGAGACAGGCACTACTGTTAAATTATCCCACCAGCCTCCTGGTGATCTAATAGACTCTCCAGTAAGGTCTTATTAAATTCCAAGCCAAACTGCATCCAGTTACAGTAATTACTGAATATTTAAGAAACAGCAACTGGCTATTTAGAGCACACTAAAAAATATCTCATGGAACATTTCATGCTCTTTAATTACTGTGCAACCTATCTTTTTGGTGACACCCTCCAACCTGAATTTATGTGTTAATTTGCATCTGCTCTTCTATGTTTCAGCATTTTCAAAAAGAAGAGAAAATTTAAAATTAAAATTAAAAAATGAAAATTGAGAGCATTTCTCCTGTTGAGGGTTGAGACCTGCAGGTAGACAAAAGCCTAATGAAAGCAGGTGCTCTGCCAGCTTTCCCTATCCCTACGTGGAAAGTCCGAATGCTCCCGTTCATCACAGCAGCTTTCCACATCATGCCAGCTCCAAACCCAGCCCTGTCCCTCTGCACGCTCAGCCATGACCTCCACCACCCCCATCACTCCCACCCTAGGGCTCAAATGCTAAAAAAACAAAAAAGCTAAGTCAAGCAAACCATGCCTTTGCTGACCGATGTGCATCCTCAGGAAGTAGGGCAACACCTGCCTGGAGCTCATTTCCCCGCACGCAGCCAGAGCCGCGGCCAAATCCGAGCGCGGGTCCTCTGCGCTCTCCGAGAGCCGTAACCCCAGCTGTGCTCTCCAGCTCGCTCCCTGCCTTATTAGCACTGAACAGCATCCTTATTTAACACACTTCAATTTAGAGTGGAATGGATATTTCTTACTTCAGAAAGTCTCACCTGCCTCTCAAATGGCTCTTGGCATGTTGCCCGCTCTCACTCGCGCTCTGCCTTTAACAAGGCAAGCCTCATTCCTCTTGAACGGAAAAGAGCTGGCAGGGCTTGATTGAAAGTTTGGATTCCTTCCCCCTCCCCATCCACTCAGATGCCACAAGAGCCCCCAAATCTGTATAGCCTTCTTATTGCCAGGAAAGCAAAGCTTTTGCCAAGACATGTCCCAGGTTCCTCATCACAGAAAGTGAAGTTAAAACATCTAATGGAGGCACCAACAAAGATTGGCACAAAAAAGAAAGAGGGGGAAGATGAGCACTGTTTGCAGAGCTTGCTGGCCTCCTGCTACCCCTGCTCCTATCTTTTCTTTCTTCACTGTTGTATCCTCAGAACATCCAAGCCCTAGGTAGAAATATCTAACGAGTAATTTTTTTTCTTCCCCATCCCCACCCGCACTCCTTCTGCAGGCAGCTTGAAATGCAGAGATCCAAGAAAAAGGAGCATACCTCACCGCTCCCACTTTCCTAACAAGACCTCATTATGGAGCAAGAAAAACTTGACCCTATCGGAAGTGTCAGGCAGAGGCACCGTGTTTATTTCTCACATATTCCCCTTCACCTGAAACTTGGCGGGTGCTGTGGGGAGGTTATTCTTTCTTCCTTTGATTGCCATGGGGAGTAAGCTTTTCTTTTTTTAACAAAGCTATTTTAAAATAGATGTTTAACTCTGTGCTATTTTAAATGATGCATAGAAAAAAGCCCACAGCAGAGCTGCAGTTCAGCACAAAGACCGGATGAACAGAAGCCCATGGGCTCCTGACTGTGAACAGGGGTGAAAGGAATACACAGATGAATGTCTTGAAGAAAATGGCCCTGTTTGGGCCAGATGATGGTCATTCACCTGAGAACAGCGGCAAACCTGCCAGAGGCTTCCCCAACTTGCCTTTGCAGGTCAGTGAATATATGGTCATCTCCAATCACTGTGAACTACATCTCTGCAAAGTGAGGAGCAGGCTGGAGGAAGTCTCCAGGCTGCTGGGTGCTGTAGACACCATGTTTCTGGCCATCCTTAGTTCTGGTGGTTATGCTGTAAATTGAGTGAAAGCCCAGACACAGGAGAGAAGAATTAGAAAGACACAATGCATGTCATCCAGGAAACATATTTCCATCTACATCCCCAGCGCAAGCGAGGTAGGAGCCCCTAGATATCAACAGTTCCAGGGACCCAGCTTGGTTTTGCACTGTGATACAGTGGCAAAGGAGTTTACTCAATGGACATTTACTGTTTTGGTACACTGCAGATTATAACTCTGTGAAGTTACAAAACAATATAGTCACTGTTTATCTCTGGTGTTGGATTATTACAAGTTGTTCATGCTCAGCAAATATGTTCTCTGATAATCAGCTGGCATTTACTTTATAGACATCTGTGTTATTAAATACACAGAGAGAGGGGATTTAGGGATTGTGACAAAAAATGGCCCTTGTTCACTCTATAAAGTATCACGTGCATTTTCCTATCTGCTCCATCACGATGTGTTACTGTGGGTCAAACCCTCATCCAGCCCAGAGAGCCCTGCATCTCCCAAAACTCCCTCCCTCCCTCAAGTAGGCAAGGCCATGTCTTCTGCATGGTAAAGGCATCCCATACCTCCAGCTGCATTGATGCTGCTGTCTGGCACTGAATTATTTAGTTTCCTCTCACTGTGAATGGAAATGATCTGCAGTTTAAATGGGATAAAGAGAAGTTTGAATCAAAGGCACCTTAACTCAGTCAAACACACATTGGAGACTTCCTTTCCTGTGACTGTCAGGGGTAATAACCACAGCTCTGATCAAACAAAAGGCCCTTCAGACCCACTTAGTCCCTGGAATCAGCAGGTTCACATCTCCTCTTCCAGCTGTCGGGGAAGTATTTAAAGAAGTTGAGTCAAAGGAAAATGAGGATGTTGGGCTGTGGAACGTGAACAATCCTGTAGATTGGAGGCTGATTAATGCTGGGCTTTCTCAACACCCAAACACTTTGTCACGCAGGCTGGCAACACTCTTCATTTCCTCCTGACCTGGCAGGGAGGAGGGTCAGTGTTAGCAGCGCTCATGTTGGCTAATTCATATGGAAGTGTAGAGCTATTACAGCTGTCACTGCCACATCAGATGCCAGCTCTCTCATTTCCTAAACCTCTTCTGCTCAAAACTCACCATCTCTGACCACTCCTCCCCCACACACCTGAACCCAGCAGCAGCTCTGCACTCTACCCATAGCCAATTCCTCCCACCCATCTCCCCATCCAGGACTTCTTTCTCCATCTCCTCTGTGCTGCCAACACCTGGACCTCTGCAGACGTCAGACCTCCTCAGATGGCTGTGTCCCTCTCCAGATCACAGGATGATGGAGAGCACTGATTAAGTGTCCTCATGGTATGACAAGAAGGATGGCACAGAGCTGGAGGCAAATAAGGGATCTCCTAATGGTCATTGCAGAGAGGCATCTCAGTGGAGATCCTGAGGTTAAACTGAAATCTGTCAGCATTTGGAGAATCAGGGATTCTGCTGTCTGCCCTGCCCCTGCTTTGTTGCCCCCAACACTGTTTTCCTCACAGGAAAATTCTGCCCTCCTATGCTGCCCTGTGAGCTGCCCCCAGTTTGTGATGCTTGCCTCAGGGGATGCCATTGGAGGGAAGCAGAGGGATGCTCTGGCATCACAAAGTCAGGCTCTGACCAGCACCAGCACCACACCACAGCTCAGGCTTCCCCTGCTGCCCCTGCCACTCCCCACCCCCCAAGTTGCTAGCATTAAAAGGATTATGGAACAAAAAGATGAGAGAGAAGGGATTACAGGGAATTATCAGTCTTGATCCTCTCCTAATTAATTACTGGTCAGACATATGAAAGGCTGGCTGCAGCATACCCCACAGCAGTGAAGAAGGAATGACACGTGTGGCTGGAAAGGCTTTGGTAAATGCCAACTCTTGTTTGCTGATGCAAGTTTCTTCCCAGAAAAGGCTCATTTAGAGAGCAGTACCTCAACATGGCTGCTGCTACCATCTGTACAGTTTGTGTTCCTCTTCATACTCACCTTTTTCTTCTTTCTAATGCTTTCTATCTCTTGGGAGCCAAGCCTACTCTGCCCCAAACTCTGGGACCAGCACCACAGGGCATCCTCCTCCCTCAGCAGGCTGGGACAGCTGATGCTTACCTGGCTGACTGGGGATGCCTGGTTTTCTTGTGTGAGGCTGGGCTGACTAATCAAAAGGTATTTTTCTTAAAATTCTTCTGGATTGAGGCAATCATCACAACAATCAGAGCAATCCTGCAATGAGGCGAGAGAGGAGGCATGTCATTTCAGCTCTGCTCTCTAGAGGAAGAGATAACAGAAGATCTATTTTTCTGTTTCCTAGTCTGAAAGGAAAGGATGTTCTCATCCCTCCCAAACCACTGCTTACTGGGAACAGGCCAAATTCCATGTTATTTTTTTAATTCTCAGAGTTACACCCCAGTAAATAAGATCTAAACTAATGGCTAGCCTCTGCATGTTGTGCTTTGCATGCTTTCCAGGATCCAGCCCCTGTAGTGAGAAAGAGACACTCTATAATGATAGATTGGTTTCACCAGTCACAGTCATTTTTCCTGAGAACAGTGGTCTATCTAGTCCTATAGTTTTTCCGGGCCTGTTCCCACCTCCTTCCCTGAGAGACCAGCACTTTGACAGGGCCATGGTGCCACCGGAACAGAGTTAACCCCAATTGATTCACGATTCCTGACTAGGCTCACTTGCTTCCTCACTGAACTCCACATCTTGAATAAAGCTGCCCATGATTTTGGGGTGTCCAACCTTCCTCAGACAACCTCAGGGCATCTGACATCCCACAAGTACACCTTAAATCTCACTGAAGCTCTCTGATGGAGCACCTGGAGTCCCAGCCCAAGTCAGATGTTTCCAAACCACCTGTAAGTGAAGTGATTGTTTCCAGCCCTTGTCCCAGCTACACCATCAGCATCTGCCAGCACACTGGTCTTGCTTTCTCACCCAGATGAGCACTGCCAGCCCCATGGGTGATTTAGGTCTGGTTTGGGAAGTGCAACTTCTCTGTTTGCAAGCACCACACAGTTCAGCAGCCCTGGACTGGCCCCTGCTCTGCCTTTAGGCTCAAAGAGGGTGTGCAGTCACAGCAGGCTTCAAAGTAGAAGGTACTTGCAGGATGTGGCTGAAGATCATCTCTTTTTCCCATTCACTTTCCCTAACTGCAGGATCATTCCCAAAAGTGTCACAGCCACAACACTACATCAAGTTTCCATTCGTGACCCACAAAGCCTTTCAGTGGAGAGCTCAGACAAGACTTTTGCGCCAGCTCCAAGATCCTGCAGGTCTGTCCCCACTGCCTGCTTTTTTTTCCTCTCTCTTTTAACCTGAACAACTCTGCAGCAACCTCAAATCAATAAAACAAAGAAAGGCAAGGCAAGCTGCCACTAAACACCACCTGCTTAAAAAAGATCAGCTAGAATTATTTGCTGCTACACAACAAATTTCTGCCGGCTCAGTCCCCTGGTTGCTGCGCTGGAGATGCCCAAGATGGAACAGGATACAGAGGTGGAGGGACCAGCCGGCATCCCCTTCCTCACTGCCCAGAGCAGCTGGCTCTGCTGCAGCTGCAATTTGCACCATATGTTCATGTAAGTGATGAAGCAGAGATGGCCCCAGCCCTTCCCTTGCTTCTGGAGCTGAGAATCCCCAGTGGGGGAGCCCAGAGACCCTCCTCCTGCACCCAGCAGAGAGCTCATCAAAGGGCATCCCCCCGCTGTGGGACAGGCAGGCGGCTTCTGCACATGAGCTCTGCTTTTGCCTGGGAGACAGAGGCTCTTCTCTGCTCTGCACAGAAAAGGTTAAGGGAAAGCAAAATTTCTGAGAAACACCAGCATGCTGGTTTTGACAAATGCACAAATTGGAGCCAATATGGAATGCAGATGTATGTAAACACTCATGAAATTATCCGATCCCTCCAGCATAGTGTCGCCTCGCAGCCGCAGAGGCTCTGAGCACTCTGCGATGCCGAGCCAGTTTAGATCCATGGAAATCAGGGAAAAGATGCTGTAAAGGTACCAGGCAAGAGTGGGAAGAACACACCTCATCATTAAGTTAAAGATGGTCCTGCTTGGCAGCAGGATACCCTGGCTTTGGGATCGGAGTCAGTGGGAGCTTCAAGAGCTGCTTCCCTGCTCTGCCTGCAAACACCTTTAACTGTCAATCTCTAACCACTATACAGGAGCTGGCATGGTAAATGCCAGGTTACAGATATTGAACCAATTGTCCCAAGATCACACCATGAACCCTGAAAACAGAAACCAGGAATCCTGACTCCCACATCCTTGTCCTACCCACTTAAACTGTGCCCTCCATAGCTGTTGCCATGGAGATAACTTCAGTGCCCCCCATTCCTTACCAGGACATCACTGAAATGGCCCAGCAAAAGCAGTACATAAGCCCTCAAGAAAAAAACATCCTTCTGTGTTCCTGCTTCCATGGTGAGCTGCAGCAGGTCTGGGGCAGAGGTGAACAGCTTTCAAGGCTTTCTCCACATAAGAGCCCCTTTTTAATATCAAGCTCACATATTTTCTATTTACCTACTGCCAGCTGCACCTGCCCTGATCCCAGCCATAAGCCCCAGCAGAAGTTAATCTCCCCATCCCCACATCGCACCTGCAAAGCCTCAACTCCACTTTTCATAATGGTCTGTATGAACAGATCTCTTTCATTAATCCCCCACCTTGCCCTGGCCCCCAGAGAGCTTCTCGGCACCAACCATCTCCCCTACTCCAGCACTTCAAGCTGGATTTTGAGATGAGAGAAGCCTCTTGTGCACAGGATTTTCAGATTAAAATAGAGAGGGTGAGGGACACATTAAAAAAAAAATGAACAGCAGAGCAGACGTCCCATATTCTTCCAGGGAACTTTAAAAAATTCAGCTCTTGGAAATAAAGGAATAGAAGTGAAAGCAGTAAGTCCTGAACTGCCAAAGATATCTCACTCCCCTACCCTTCAGTGGGAGCATTGGGAGTCACCAACCACCCTACTGAGGATCCAAAAACACTTTTCAAAGAACAACTAAATCTGTAGGCTTCAGGGAAAGGTAAACAAGCACCCACACACATAAATAAAGCATGGTAATAAATGTCTTAATAATTAGCAGAGATGCCAATGCAGCTGAGCAAACTTCCCTGGATCCAAAATAACGAACAAGCCTTCTGCTTTCTGTCCTAGCTCCAGTGATAATTGTTTGCATGCCTTCATCACAGGGGATCCCAAAGCTCTTAGTAAATAGAGACAGGGATGTCTATGGGATGGAAGCTGGGAGAGGCAACGGAGTGGTGCAAAGCTGCTGCACAGGCTCCCAAAAGCCACCTTTGGGTCCAGCACAGTCACTGCACACACAGAGCATCTCCAGCAAATCCCTCTGCTCCCCAGGAACCCCAATTTCAGATTGCTGAGGGGAAAAAAAAGGGACTGAGGAAAACTGGACATTTCCCTGCCTTGCAGAGCAGCCCCAGACCCCAACATCTGTGTTCATAGGGTTGTTCCAAAGCTGCATTGGGCTCAGTGGGACAGCACTGAACAGCACTCAGCATCTGTGCTGGTCTGGGGCCATCCAGGACAAGACAAACACTCAGTCGGGAGCAAATCTACAAGACTTTACTCTCAGTTATTTTTCGCTCAATTATACCGGAGGGAAATCGTATTACGAGAGGGATCAATAAGGAAAACAGAGCTGGAGGAAGGAAGAGAGCAGCACAGAAACACACACGCTCACACAAACCCCTCTCTTCTGAGCTCCAGCTGCAAAAAATCCAACCCTTTGAACTTTCCCTTTGAGTCCTGAGCTCTTCTAGCTTTTTTTCTTCTTTTTTTTTTTAAATTTCCCCCTCCAGACTCAAGGATGCATTTCTAACCTCAGAAAGAAAATCCTCCTTCTGTAACAGTCATTAATTGGCTTTGGGGAATCTGGGCCACCAGATATGCCCCTAATCCTATACACACTTCCAGTCCCAGGTTCAGAGTTGGGTTGGCTGGCACTTCTCTTTGCAAGAGACTTGTTAAGGGAATTAGCTGCTTTCTTCAGTCCCTGCAGCTGTCTGGATTGATGTATTTTTTAAATATGGGGGGGGGAGGAGTAAAAGGCAGTCAGCAGATCATGTTGGGGAGACACTGATGTGAATTTTTCTCTTTCTAAATAGCATATTTCTTCATTATCAAGACACACAAAGTATTGTCAATCACCTTGTCCTAATACAAAAGCAAAGAGCTTGCCAAAAGGTTGGCAGCAATCAGCCCATCCTTGTGGGTGGCAGGGTGTTACAAGAGTGAGTGCCAGTTTGATAGGAGCTGTTTCGACTGGGAGGATGTTTGTCATGATTTAAAATGTTAAACTGTGGAAGTGGTACATAAAGGCTGACACAAAAATGTCTGAAGAACACATCTATGTGGCTTCTTCTCAAAGGTCCTAGGCACCAAACCACAGCTCAGGGTCATGAATTCCCAGCTGCTCTTAGGAAAACTTCAGCTCAAACCTCTTCCAGTGTGGGGGGAATTAGAAAGCAGTCACCAATTGCAATTGACCATTTCCCCAGGTGTTCCTACCTCCAGACACTGCTCACACATGCAGTGCATCTCCAGGCAGCAGGTGGGGGATTTTCCTCCACAGCATAGGAAATGATTCCTGCAGAAGATAGTTCAGGCAGAGGTCAAACTTAGGTGCCCTAAGCCTCTTCCCAGAGATCCCACTCTCATATCTTTTCCAGTACACACCAATAAGGACCAAAATGAAATCAAAATTGAGTTGAATTACTGTCTTGAATAAAAATAAGCCTATTCACCAATCCAAACCTATATGAGAATCCTCACTAGAAGGAAAAAACCCCAACACATATTGTTTATTAAATTATTCTTTTTTCTTATTACTGTCTCTCCTGGTTCAGACTGAGGCATTGAAAAGCTACGAGACACATCGATCTTGTGCCATTTCCCATTTAATACTGAAGCACTTGAAGCTCATGGGAAAGGTCATTCTGTTCACGTCTCTACCTGAGGAGATTTGGATTGCTCAAACAAACACCCAGACACTCAAGTCTCCCACCTATCACACATGGCTATCCTTTTTTGGGTCAAATCCTGCCAGGCTACCTTTAGCATCCTGTTGGTGTTTTTTGAAAGATGCAAAATGTCCTTTAAAAGGAGAAAAGCCAGCACAAGATGGAGTCGAGAGGCTCTCCAGCTGGAACGTTATCCTGGAAACCGCCATAAACTGTAGAGGTGAACTCCAAATGAAAGATCACACAGCAGGGACCTGGAGGTAAGCAGATGGCTTTGAGAACTGGGAGTCTCACACCAGCTACAAGCAAGTAATTACCAGCAAGTCACAGCTGGGCTGGACGACATGAGCAGGTGAAAATGTGACTATGCTAGGGTGACATGCTAGTGTGATCACACTGCCAGCATCCTCTGACACTTCTCCTCTTCCCTTGCTGGCCCTAATGCTACTGAATGTAGGTATTATTTCCTTTAGAGAAATCAGAGACATTTCGCCTTAGGAGGCCTCTAAAAACAGGGGTGGGAAGGAAGTTGCTCTGAAGTGGTACATGAGTGTAGCTATCACTGCAAGAGGTAAGGAGCACATCCAGACGACTGCAGAGTTTGCCAAAGTGGCTTTTGAGACCTGGTGAGGCACAAGCTGAGGTTGGGAGGGAGATTTCTTCAGCCAGATCTTGGGAGGGCAGCCTGGGGCCGCAATGTGGGAGTGACATTTCCGCTAGGCTTGGCCATGAGGATAGGAAAATCTGGCTTCCTCACTGCCTGCTGTCCACGTGGGTCTGCACTTGAACAAATACAGACAGGCTGTTCTGAAACCCTGGAATTTGCCCCCCTCCTGAGTTCCTGGCTGCAAGCCCTGGCTGGGAGGGAGCAGCTAACACCAAATTTCTAATCCAAAATTGTGGGCTGGGCTGTAAAAGCTAAACCAACTTCAGCAGCCAGCCTGCTCACTGTGTCTGGCTTTTTTTTTCTCCAGCTTCTTTGTCCAACATTTCTGGAGTGTACATATCTTGACAAAGTCTCAGGAAGGACCATGCATTTGTTTTTGTGCCTCTCTAGAAATGAGAGCAAAGAGAGAGATGATGATGAAATGTCTTCTCCAGTCCCTGCAAGTTACTGTCAAGTAAGTTTACAGCTCTTCATATCCATCATTGTGAAATTCTTGGGCAGCTTGTTAGCTGATTTCTGCCTTTGCTGAAACCTGGAAGCTCCTGGCCATTTCCTCATTGCTGGCCCTGGCAGCAGGAAGAGGTGCTGAGCCCCCCAGTGCTGAGCCTCTCAGGGCTGGACCAGCTGCAAACCACCTAAAAGTTTGGCCTGGCCTGCTAGAACTTACTACAAATATCATTTAGCAAGGTAAATCAGAGCCCACACCTCCCTCAGATACCCTCCCCTTCTGCATTAGCTTTCTAGCAGTGTTGTAGAGTCTCCTGCAAAGGACCACCTGATGCTTTCAGACAAAAGAGAGAAAAAGCATCTCATCAATGAAGGCAAGCATACTCTTCCTCCCCGCTGCCTTACCTCTTCCCCCTCCTTGCACCCATCATGCTGCCTCTTTTTTCTTTTTCTGGCACACCAGCAATTTGTGACAGATTTGGGCAAAGGCAGGCAGCTCTATGGCAGCCATGTGCCAAGGATGTCAGTGTCAGATCCTCTGCCTTTCCCTGTTTTTCTCAGGGGCGCTGGGAGCCAGCCTCTTAGCTCAACTGGCGGGTGACATGCCTGGCTGGGCTGAGGCACTCGGATCGACGTTTCCCCAGGGTGCTGCTCCTGATGGAGTTTGCAGCAGGAGCTAAAAGCTGCATACAGATAATTCTTCCTTCCCCTTGCTTCCTCTCCTTCCTCCCTTTCAGCAATTCAGAGAGAAGAGGGTGAAGAAAATGGCACTTGGATTAAATAAACTAACAACCAGCACGCAGGGCTTTTAGCTGTAAGTGAGCCAAGTGTCCTGTAACATTAAATAAATGCAAGATTAACCTTCAAGGCTTCCACACTAAATTATTTATCTTGAGAGGCAAAGAGGTCAAGATTGAAACAAAGGGTAAATATTTGAGGAGCGCACTGCATGTGCTGCCTCTGTGGCTGTTTGCCCACGGTGTTGGTGCTGCCAGCACTTCCCTGCCGTGGGGACAGCCCTGGGCTGGCTCTGTCCCCAGCCCGCCCTGGGATTCAGCTGTGAGGGAGCAGAGGGGACAGCCCTTGTGCCACCAGCCACGGCATCCTGCCTGGCAGAAGTTGTGAGGCTGGGGGAGAGCCCAAGTGACCTGACAGAGGCTGATAAGTTGTTGTGATTTCACTGAGCATCCCAGGCTCTGCAATTAGCAGTTGCATCTGCCTTCTGTACTGGAGTATTATTAACTGCATGATTTACATCCAACCATTTCTGCAACCACTGTAGGCAGGGAATTACCTGATAACAAAATATCCTGCTGTTCATGCTAAGTGACAGACTCAGAAATATTAGTCTATTTAATCAAAGCACTAACAACACCAAATAGATGAAAATATTTTGCCATTCCTAGCTTATCTCCCCTGTTAAGATCTTTAAGAATTATTCCATCAAAGATATGCCAATTATTTTCCTTTCAGTGAAAAAAAATTTAAATGTATCCACTACTGGGAAAGCATGCAGCATCTGTTTAACAGTGAATTGCAACTTTACAGTGTATTTTAAAGTGAGAAACACAAAAGGCAGCTATGGCCAGGACTGATGTAATTAGTCAGCATGCACAACGCCTTAAATTACCATCTCTGTACTTTCTAGAACTGCCAGGCTTCAGAAGGAGAAGCAGCCAGGATCTCAGTGTGAAAAATCCTCCCCTAACACACTTTTTCTCTAGAAAGAGCATCACCAAATCACTAATCAATGACTGCTTGCAGTGCCCATTTCCTCACCCATGCTCCTGTCCCAGTCTGGCGCAGAGGCAGAGCACTGCAGGTGTCATGGATCTCACAAGATCACAGCGCACTGTGGCACTGCCCAGCACCTGCCACAGATTTAGTGTCAGATGCAAAAAAAATGGAGGGGGGAGGGAGGGAGGGAAGAAATGATAATGCTGCAACCTATCAAATAAAAACATTTCAGCTACTTGTCAATACACCAAATTCACAACATCATATTGAAAGCATGTGCAGGACCAGGCTGCCCTCTGCCCCAGGCTGGTGCTCAGCAGGATAGATGGAACTTCTCTGACAGCTTCTCAGTCTGTCCCATCCATGTACAATGCATTAAACCCCTCGAAAGGTGTAAGGTCAGGGATGGATTTTCTCTGAGTGAAGGGAATCACTGGAGTAGGATTTTACCATCCCTCACAGCAGGGTGTGTGCTTTGGAATGCAGGATCATCTGCTTATGTCCTTGTAGCAAAGCCCTGCTGTTTCAGAAGTCAAAGGCACTGGCACTGCTCTTGATCCCTCAGTGTCTTTGAGGAGTGCTTTAGATGGTGGGGTTCAGTCTCCAGCACAGGGTGTGGGTGTGCCACAGGCTCCCCCCAAAAAATGCTGCATGTTCTCCCTCCTGCTCCTCTGCCCCCTGCTCTCCTCCCTACTCCTCTTCCCCCTGCACCAAATCCTCAACCACCACACACAGCCCCAAGAGCTTCTTGCCATAATAACCCTTCACACCCAGCACTCCTGTGGGATCCCAAGACACATCCAGGAGTGGTGTAAATCACAGAATCATAGACTAGATTGGGTTGGAAGAAACCTTAAAGACCATCCAGCTCCAACCCCCCTGCCATGGGCAGGGACACCTTCCACTCAACCAGATTGTTCAAAGCATTGTTCAACCTGGCCTTGAACACTTTCAGGGATGAGACATCCATAACCTGTCTGGGCAACTTGTGCCGGGGCTTCACCAACCTCAATATCAAACGTAAGCCTACCATCTTTCACTTGGAAGCCATCACCCCTTGTCCTATCACTTCCAGGTGACAGCAGGAAGAAAGCTAGAGATGAGATGCAGAAAGGGACAAGCCACCTGCCCCTCCTGCCATGGTGATGTGCAATGCCTTCCCTCATCAGCAAATGAAGGCTTTCCCTCTGGTGCCAAAGGGCATAAGTTTTAGGGTAGGGTAAGTGAGGTGAGCGAGCTGTGAAACCCAAGGGGCACTGAAATACATTGCTTTCTACCAATTATGAGCATAACAATAGGTAAAGAAGCCATAGCAACAGAAACTTGACCTGTTCCACTCCAGAGGTACAGCTGAAGCCTATTCTAGCTGTAATGTAGTCTCTTAACACCTACTGCTATTAATGGTTCCTGCATAATAAGGGGGATTACAGATCTATTACGGATCTGTCACCTCCTAAAGAATATGCCATTAATCATGATCATTTATTTGCAAATTGGTTTATAATTTTGCAAATCTTTTGCAAATTACTTTAAATAGCAGAGTGGGGGGCAAGGGAGTTTCAAAGGAGACTTACATGCTATTTCCCTCCTTGGCTAATGACCCATTTTGTGTCAAATCACTGTTTGTGCACGACTGCATATGTATATAGATGTATATAGGTATTTATGTATGGGAGCAAACTGGATGAGCACAACCAAGCATGTGAATGTCAGCAGTTGGCAGAGAACATATAGGACAGTGTATCTGTTTCCACACAGATACCTTTTTACAGGCTGATTTTCACCTGGGCAGCTTTTACTGATGATGGGCAGCTGAGTATTTGTGTTTGCCTGCCCACTGGTGACACCACTGCCTGAGACACAGTGACTATCCCTGTGTGCATTTCCTTGGCCTTTCACCAAGATGGTGTATATGAGATTTGGAGGTTGGGCCCAAGATTCACACCACACCCTCCTCATCTCAGTTGTGCAAAACCTTGCTGTTACACCTCACTCCAGAGCCAGCAGCTGATCCACTCTGATCAACTAACAACCCCTTCAGCTGCTTGGAAAGTCCTGCAGGGCAGAGCACACAAGAACACATTGAACCCTTCCCACATCCCACAGTTCAGTCCAGGGTTGGGTGAGCACAGAATAACCCCCTACCCTCCCACCCTCACCCCCAGCTTCTGTGAGGCTGTGCCCTTCTTTCCAGCTTTCCTTTAAACTCACCCCAAAATCCCCTTACCTACTGGAGCCTCCCCTCCACTCTCCTCATCTCTAGCCCTTTGCATCCATCCCTGCTTCCCACCCCCGTGGATTAAGTAGACTTTGCCTGGATTACAGCTGCCAATCAAGTTCAAGTGCATTTTTAATAGTTTAATTTGTGGCACAAGGTTTCAAATAAAATCATCAAGTGCAGTCGATTAAACTCATTAAGTCCTTACGGACTCGTCTGTGTACTGTGCTGTTATCAGATTCAGAGACATGAGAATTAATTAGGCTGCTGTTATCCTTTGTCTGGATTACTGTGCCAGGCCCAGCAGCTGGGTGTTTTCCTGTGAAAGCATGAGGTCCATAATCTCCTTACCAGCACAACCGGGGAGACAGTGGCCTAAGAGATTTCTCCAGCATTCCTCAAAGATCAAACAACATGAAACACACTGTTCTTTGACTTGTTTTTTCCATTCCCCTAGTTTTCTTTCTCTTTTTTTTCCCACTACCTGCACAGCACAGCTCATGACTAAAGGCAGTTCAGTGGTAAAAGGGCAGGTCAGTAGCAATGGGCTGCTGGTAGCAGGGCTCCACAGACTAATCACCCCTTCCAGAGCACACCAAGGATGTCCTGCAAGGTTGCTTCTGCTTCAAAGGGGTGCCCAACAGCCCTAACACTCACCTTCTGGGGCTGTTCTCCATTGCCACATCTGCTGGGTCACTGCCCACATTTAGGGAGAGAGACTAAGGGTACCCTTAGTACCCTTAGAGGGACTAAGGGTACCCCTACAGATCCAGAGTAATGTGAAATCACAGCTGATGCACTGCACAACACACCAGGATGCCCCAGATGCTGTCAGCTGTCATTTCTGCAGTGAGTGTGACACCTCCAGCACATGCTTCACTTGCTCCTGGGAACCAATGCAGATGGTGACCTGCTTGGAGAGGCAGATGTGCAGGTGGAAGGACAGGGCAAGCCTCTGGCTGCCAGGTCTGTACAGACCTAAAGGTGAGGATGTACTGAGATGAGCACCCACATGGGTGCTGCAGTCTGTACTGTGGGGTACAGTGGGCAGATGGGCCAAGATGAAGACAAACAGGATAAATGTCAACACCCTGCCCCTGACTGTACTTCCACTTGCAGCATTCTGGCCCCAACCCACAGAGCAGGATCCCACTGCACAAACCCCAACACTACACAAGCTATATAGTCTCTATAAAAATTGTCCCCTACTACTACGAAGCAGAAATACATATTATGTATGTATCTCAACAGGGCTTTTAACAAGGAAATTCTCACATTTGTTACACCAACACAGGAAACCAGTGCCTGTACCATGCAAATAGGGAGCTGAACAACTGGACCTTGGCAGCACAGGGGAGGCTTATGGACTGCCTTCCCACCCCAGCAATATCCAGCCACGGAGTAAGTGAAGATGATACCAGAGAAGAATTTAAGTACCACAGGCAGATAAGCATCTCTGACCTTCTAATGCCATGAGGAACTTCACTGAGATCAGGGATCTGAAAATCTCTCCCCTCATAGTAAGGCTGCATCTCATTTATTGAAGTAGCTATCACAGAGGAGGGCAGGAGGTGTGAGTTCCACAGCAAGTGATGACAAGTGGGTGCCCATGTGTGACAGCTGAGGGCTCCTGCCTCAGTCAGACCTTTGATAGTGAAGTTAACTGGTCCTTAACAAAGCAGTTATTTTCTAGAGCAGCCTGTGTGCAGGAGGGCCTTGAAAAGGCATATTGCCAAAGAGGGGTTTATCCAAAACGCTTTTCTGGTGGACACAAATCCTTTCCAATGGTCAGCTGCTGGCAAACATGCTGCAACAAATTTATGAGAACATAACCATGCTGTAAAGAGACAAACTTAAGGGACAAAGAAAAGTAATCCATATTTAGGCTGGCTGCAGGTTTTGTGCTTGCTAACAGTCCTATTGAATTGCATTTGAGGGGAGTTGAACTATAGCAATTTCTAAACTAAATCACTTGGGCCTGCTAGTACTTTTACCAGTTTATTACAGAAATTTACTCACAAGGGTCAGTGACCCCTCAGTCAGTGACTCTCGCAGGTGACTTCCTGAGCCACATTAAGCTCCGAGCATTTGCTCTTATTCCCTCTGATGTTCTCTTTCTCTGCTCCTCCTCTCCCACTTCCCATTTCATTCGTGTCCACTGAATACCTTCTTTTTTCCTCTCTATTGTCAAATCAAGGGAGTAGGGTACAATGTGACAAGGCAGTGTCAGAGGAACAATAAGGGATGTAGACGTGAAGGAGCAACAGAGAGGCAAAAGGGCTGGGAAGGGATGCTGGGAAGCCTGAATGTGATGGAGGGGAAAGGGAGCTGTGAGGAGCTGCAGGAATGGCAGCAAGGCAGCTGCACTTTTGGGAAACATAAAAATTTTCACACCTGCTTCCCTGTGCAGATAGTATGAAGACAAGGATGAGGAATAGAGCAAAGGTGCAGCCTCCAAGATGCAAAAGGTCTCCAGAGCCAGTGTAGCTGCTAAGGTGCAGAGAAAACAATTGCAGCTGCAGGGCACAGGGGGAGGAAGAGGCATTAGGATTAATACAGAGGAGGAGGACTAAAGGGCAGAGCACTGATATGGGCAAGAGGGAAAAGTTAGAAAGTCTGATGGCACTGAATATAAATTGCTGAAAGTATAAAGGCAACCCAGTCAACAACAGGATTTCTTCCACTGTGTCAGCCCAGCCAACCTCCTCCTGCTTCTACAGTTCTCCACAGATTATTAGTCACCAGTGAAAACATACAGAGGAAGCCAGCTTCCTTTTTCCTTCCCAAGTCCAAAAGAGTCTCTTTGCAGTGTCTCCTTCTCTCTGGTTTGTTTTTTCTTTCTTCTCCCCTCATCCATGCTTAAGAAATTCATAAATGTCTCTTTAAGGACATGTCTGCCGCCTTGCCGCGCACCCTTATAAATCAGATAAATATCTCGAGGATCCTTATCCTGGGAAAATTGAGATAATTGCACTAAATTGAAGAGCCTCTTTTTTTTTTTTTTTTTCCTCACCCCCTCCCATCCTTCTTCACTTTTCAGCTGGAGTCTCTTGTAGTAACAGGTGTGCTGACTGCTAATTCCTGCACAGGAATTACCCCCTCCATCTGAAGGGATGGCCTTCAATAGCTCCAGGCTACCTCCTGATGTGAATTTTAATCAAGATACCACATCAGTAGGGAATATTTTCATAGCTCCATCTGGGTCTCTGGGTCTCTCCTGGAACAGCTCACCCCAGCTTGTGCACTTCTGACACCTACCTGCCCAGGAAGCATCTCTGCAGTATGATTGGAGGGTAGTGTCTGTGAGGGGTAAAGCAAGTTCAGCTCCAACACTCCTCTTCTTCCAGGACTGGTGCTGAGCTGGAAAAAGGGAAAACAGAAAAAAAATAAAATTGAAGGCTGGAGGTGAATAGGGTTCGGATGGAAGAAGATGAGGCATTAAGAAACAGCAGAAAAACTAGCATGGTAGTCAAGTCAAATTAAGTCAAGTCAAATCAAGGCAAAAAGGCCTTCAGTGATCCTGTGCTCCAAGCAAGTCCTGAGATCTCTTTCAACCCATACCTCTTGGTCCCATGGCAGGACAGAGGAACATTATTGCTATATGTGGGGAGACAAAGACCCCAAAATCAGTCCACATTTTTCATCTTAATCACCATGTGCTTCTTCCCCACCTATAAAAATGAGAACACCACCCGTCAGCAGCACCAGTTACACTGAGGTATTATACCTGCCCTCCACCAAGGAAGGTACCACAGCCACCAGAAGAGCAGGGAACAGGGTGGCAGGTGAAGACATCAAGGAACAAACTCTTGTCCTGCTGGTTTTCTCCCAGGGGAAGAAAGCTCCGCAAACTAGAAGCCTACAGCTGTGTTTGACTTTTAATGCTCTACAGTCAAACACACAAGAAAATTTGGACTGTCAGAGCAGCTAAAGGTGACTGATGCTGCAATCCAAAGGGGATGATTACTTCTCCAAGAGATATCCAAGGAGCACCTGGGGTCACCAGGGGTGCCAGCAAAAAGGATTTTTGGTGACTTTGCATGAGACAGGGAGATAAACTCAGAAGGCTCTCAGTGAGTAGAGATGACCCTACATGCAGAAAACTCAGGAAGTGGCAGGCAGCGGATGGTGACATGATGGTGCTAAAGATGGCTCTCAAAACCACAGGCCTCCTCCAAGTACAAATTAAACCTTCCAGCCTAGCCAGCTCCTCTAAAGCCTGCATTGGCTGTGGGAAAGCAGAGCAGACTGGCTCCAAGCCCCAGGAGATAATTGCTGAGCTTGGGCAAGTGGCCTTGAGCCTGCAGGTGGGTTGAGAGAGGGGAGGACAGCAGCTGTTTCTACTTCACCCAGGTCCTCTGTGCCAGGACAACCTTCCTTCATTCCCAGCAAAGCACCACTCTCTGCAAATTCATCAAGGCCCATTCTGTGGAAAATGCTCTCATCTACACCAAAAATAGCCCAAGAGCCCATGCAGGGCTGAAATAAGATGAGTGTGGTGGCAGAACAAAGTGGTTCAGAGTTGTGAGTCCACCCAGAGCTCTGCCAGCACATCTCTTGAGGAAACAGTTTTAAACTGAAGGACAGTCCATTCAGATTTGATGTAAAGATTAAGTTTTGTACAATAAGAGTGGTAAAACACCAGGAAAAGCTGCCCAGAGAGGTGGTAGATGTCCCATCCCTGGAAACATTCGAGGTCAGATTGGACAGGGCTCTGAGTAATCTGATCTAGTTGAAGATGTCCCTACTCACTGCTGGGAGTTGGACTAGATGGCCTTTAAAGGTCCTGTCCAACACAAACTATTCTACATTTCCATGATCTCATTCCACGTTTGGAGTGGAAAGAAACAAATTTTGGGAAGGTGGCAAACATCATCTCTGAAGTCTTGTGATGAAGAGGAGATGGAAGGAAGACTCATGAATCAACTCCCTCTTTTCAGTTGCAGCTCAAATTTTCTCACCTTTCCTAGCCAAAACACCAGGAACAGCCACCACATGGTACCATGCCCTGTACCCAGAACAGGTGCAGTAGAAGGTGACACCTCTGCTTGCTCCATGTCATCCACATAGACCCATGGTGAGTGTAAAAGTAGCCTCACCAAACCAGAAAAGGGGAGTTGGTTCTCCATTGCTCCCCTCAACCCTTGCCCTGGCTCTGCAAAGAGACTGAGTGCAGCTTTCAGTGCCTATGGGACAGGATGGCTCCTACCCAGCCTTGAGAGTCTCTTCTGGCATCAGCAGGCTCCACACAACACCTCCATTCCTCTCATGAAGAATAGGCTTGACGGTGTTTTGACTCCTTTCTCAGAGACTCCCACATGGCACTTTACAATACAACTTCGCTCTTAAATACACACCCTGGCTGCATCCCAGAGATGTGTGTCAGGCACAAAGTGCTGTCAGTCAGCCCCAGTCACAACACATCAGGGCTTAGGAGAAGTCTGACTGATCAGGACGAGGGGGGAAGGAGCACAGGAACGAGAAGAAAAGGCTGAACAGCAAAAAAAAAAAAAAAAAAAAAAAAAAAGAGCAAAGACAAATCAAGTGGGAAAATGGCAGGAACTATTCCATACAGCAAAGGATGTTTTTCATCTGCAATACAGCAGCACTGTCAGGCATCGAAAAGGACAAAGATGTTCACACACAGGGTCACAGGGAGGAGGGTGGAAGAAGCTCCTGGGAGGGCTCCTGGGCTGAAGTCCGGTGTCTCCTGTCCATGTGGCTTCAGGCAGCAGGGGCTGAAACACACTGCCACATCAGCAGCATGGCATTCAATGTAAAGTGGGCTGCAGGGACAAAGCTACCAGATAAAATGTGTGCCTGGCTAAATGCCACTCCCGAGCTGGCTCTGATATCAGCACCCTCAGCCAAGAACGACCAAATGGCCATGGCACTGTGGCTGCCTCTCCTGTGCCATGGAGGAGTTCATGGAGCACAGGGAATGTTCACTGCAGGACTGGCCATATTCATTACTGAGGCTCAGACCCCCTTGCAGAAGCACTGTCTGCACTTCTGGCTTCATGGGCTGAGTTTAGCCAGCTCACATAGCACTGTGTTGGATTTTTATTTCATGAAAAGACAAAGGGAATGAAGTGGGTGGTGTACACTCTGACTTCATGAGGCATTTGCTAATCTCTGAGGAGGAATCTCATTAGAGAAATTGAAGAGGTCATTAAGGGTAGGGGTGGGAAGCTCTAGAAATTACACATCACCTAGAAAAATGACCAGAAGAAATGGGAGTCTCTGTGCAAGCTGGCTCATGGAGAAAAGTGAGTCCATTACTCTTGCTTCCTTACATTTACCATATTCAAAATCACTGATGTGGTGAACTGACCCTGACTGGATGTCAGGTGCCCACCGAAGCTGCTCTACCACTCCCCTTCTCAGCTGGAGAGGGGAGAGAAAATATGATGAAGATTCAAGGGTCAAGATAAGGACAGGGAGAGATCACTCACAACTCCTGTCATGGGCAAAACAGACTCATCTTGGGAAAATTAATTTAATTGAATCATTTAAACCTTGGGATCCTGGGCTCAATCACTTACTCTCACCTTGAAAGAGAGCTTGTGTGTCAGACCAATAGGCCCTTTAGCTAAGGAGCCAGCACTCTTGCAAGTCACTTTTTTGATCCAACAAAAGAAGAAGAAATGGCTACAGGACAGAGGATATGGAGAGCCTTGCCTTTCACTGGCTCATCTGAATCATAATTAGAAACATCTCTGCAAAACATCTCTGCAAACCCAAGAGGAAGCCAGCCTGCCCTCAGCCTGTAGGGAGATCAGTCCACAGCACAGGCCTGCGAGCCCCAGCCCGGCTGTGGCTGGGTTAATGTGACAATCCATTTCTGACAGCGTGTCAATACAAAGCAATTTAGGAGTGCATGACAAATCGACCCGAGGTAACAGGCAATTTCTGCGCTCTGCTGGGCACACGGAGCAGGACCAGCGAGGCCGCAGTCCCGCAGCACACCGAGCTCGGCCTGCTGGGCCGGCACCTCAGCAGCCCTCACCAGAGAGAAGGATGGCACGGGGCAGGGGCAGGACACCTGCTGTGGGACACCGCCTTGAGAGGGCAAAGAAGTGCTGAGGGTAGCATCCCATAAGGGTTTTGTTAACTGGGGAGCATTTGAATATGTAAAGTAACAAACTGGCTGAAACAGAGTAGATGGATGAAAACATACAGATAATTATAAGGCAGAACCTCAGCCTTAGTCCATGCCACCCTGCATAGGTGGAAACCGTGGACGGGGAACCACTGGCTGAACCCCACCAAGCTGGAGAGGGGCAAGCAGGTGGTGCAGACATCCCAAAAACCTGATTCCAGAAAGTCATTTCTTCTTTTAAGCCAGAGTCAGAGCACACCTGGATGGGAACCCAAGCACTAACAGCATGCTGCTGCCCTTCTACCATGTACTCCAGGAGTACATTTCACATCTCCCCAGGCAGGGACTAAGAGAGGCCATGGGAATTATCAAGGAGTGCAGAGGGTGCTGTGGGACAGGAATTTGAAGGCATTGGCATCTCCAAAGGCTAACCTACCCTCCTTCCCTCTCTGTCACAGCACAGATTGCAGGGAGGACACTCATTTGCCTCTTGCCCACATGGTAGCCACCAGCAGCCATCTCAGAGTGCTGCCTCCATGCCATGTGAAAGCACATTGGCACAAACACCAGGGCTGGCTTGGAAAAGCAGAGGGGGAGCCCAATCCAAGCAAATCTGTTTGCAAATGCAGAGTGCAGCAGCAACGTGCTGGCAGTGCTTATCCAGCATGATGGGCTGAGGGACACTCCCACCACACTAAAAGCATCTCAGTCTGTCATTATTAAAGCAGAAAACACAACAGATGCAGCCTGTGCCTCCAAGTCCAAGCTTTTGCTCCCTTGCAACCCAGGATGTTGCACTCTGAAGAGTTGATTCAGATCACTCACTCACCTAGAGAGGCCAGAAGTGCCGCCTCCTCTGAAAGAGTCAGGAGAAATCACACTTGCTGCCTATTTTTTTGATGGAACAGCTTTAAACCAGGCCGAGCTTCCCACCCATGCCACACACAAACTCTGGAGGGTGCCAAGAATGGTAATGCAGAAGTCAAAAAAAGGAAGAACGGATAGAGAGAGGAAATATAACATTGTTGTAACTCTGCCAGAACAACATGCTGGTTTAAACCTATCCTTGGACATTTTTTTATCTGGGGCATCATGGGATACAACCAGGGAGGCAGGGTTTGAGGTTGGATCCTTTTTGTGTGGTTGCATTAAGACTAAGATTCCCACTTTATTCTGATTTAATAAGCTAGTTAAAGCGTGTTAACAAAATTAAAAGCCATTATTAAAGGCAGATGTACTGGTGTACAAATAGCTAAGCATCAGCTCTGACTTTGGATGATCCACAGCTTCAGTGTATGCTTCTAATAACCAGCTGTCACTTACCAGAGATGTGGTAACTCTTATTAAATCCTAAATGGGCATATGGATGTTACATTTAAAGCAGTATTTTCCCCTCCTCACTTCTATCTTTTCCCACAGGCAACTGAGCCAACTCACAAATTTCCTGCATCATTTTTTCCCTTCGTTAATGGGATGCATGTTGAGATCAGAAGGGCCAAATGATGACCTGTCTTTTTGTTTTTTACTTCCATTTGGAAAAATCCATATGACACTCGGTATGTCAAAAGAGTTATAACACATACCAGATGCCTCAGCACTAATTGTACTTTTTCTGCTTGAAGCCACCAAGGTCCCCTGAGAAGCCATTCAACCACAACGCCAGTTTGTCCAGTGCTGCCATTTTCCTGAGCAGCTTTGCAGTAACAGGCTGGTGTGTCCAGCTCTTGGAGGAGCCACCACCAGCAGCCCAGCACAAACACCTCCTTCAACACAAACTACATGTTCAGGGGATCTGAAAACTGGGGCATTGTTGGGCTTGTGAGAAGCAAAATCTGTTTCTAGGGTGGGAGTAGGGGAGAAGGGTTAAGAGAGAAAAACAATCTCACTTGCAAGGTTCAAATAGGACTACAGTAGAAGTGCCAACAAATTGAAACAGGGCTTGAAATCAGGACAACGCTTCCACCATCCACTGTTTTTTACGTATTTTGGTTTTTAACTGAGGTAAATGCACTCAAGAGTGCAGGAGTCAGTGCCTTCCTGCACTGGTCTCTACAGGATGCCATCCTCTGCCCAGGTGTCAGCCACATGCCCCAGGCAGGTGATGATGCCAGCGGGCCCCACCACACTGGAAAGCTTTGCCTTGGTCCTTTTGCCATGAGAAGGAGCTGGCACCCTCCTTTGACTCTGCTTTTCCTGTCATCAGCAGAGGAAGACAAGGCTTTGGACACACCACAAAAGAGAATGAATATGTTTCTGTAACAGAAACAGACTTTCCTTGCCCCCACCAACATGAACAGCTGGACTACCTGCCCCAGGCAATGGTCACTGCTGCCCTGGGAAGCAGAGGAGAGCATCAGGGCAATTGCTCTCCTCTAGGTGGTACTATCAGCCATAAACACAGGATGTTTGTGAGCTAAACCTTTCCATCCTTATGTCTGAAGTTCCTGTACATTGTGCTATCAATCATTCAGAGAAATATTAAACTGCTGGAGAGCTGACGATATCATTTGCTATGTTCATTCCCTTGAGGATCAAGTGTCTCAGCCAGAGCAGGAGCTGAGTCCAAATGTGGAGCCTCCCCTATCCCTGATCTCATTACGGCCCTGCTGTTTCCACAAACCCCTTTTCCCTTCAGGTCTCTCTTCCCACAGCATTGACCACAGCTCATAAATTAGTAAGTACATGCATTTTTTAAAATCAGGTTTGTGGCGAGCAGATGTTGAAGATGAAGTGGAGGAGAGAAAGGGGAAGAAAACAAAAACCAACACATACAAACAATTCAAACACTGTGAAATGTTTAACAACATGTAAGTCCTTCAAAGCCACAAACCCCTTGGTCCCTATCCCTGGCTGGATTCACTAATAGATTTGCTACAGTGCCAGTGTGGAAGGCAGGGGTGCACAAGGACCCAGAACCCTGGTTTGCCTCCAATTATGTGCCAAGTTAAAACTCAGAGAAAAAAAAAAAAACCAACCAACCTAATCCACAGTCATTCTTTAATCCTGTGCAGCTTATTAAAAGCAAGAAGACAAGATAATCCACCCAGACTGGTAAATTGGAGGCTGCTCATTCCCTCTCCTGTAGAAATCAGCTCATTTTTTTTCCTGAGGATCCCAAGAGGCTCAAGTCCAGAAGACAATGACAATATACTACAAAAAGGAAAAAAAATTAAAGAGGGAAGTAATTATGGAAAAGGTTCAGAGGAAAACATTTCTGTAGTGCTGCTTAGGCTGAGCAGGAGCTGTCCATGCAGCAGGAGCTGCTGGCTCCCCATTCCTGCTCAACAGAGGATCCCACAGGAGAGGCAGAGCTGTGACCAGAGCTGTTCAAGGCAGCTCCAGGGATTGGGCACCAACAGCCTGAGCTACAAGAAAGGCTGAAGAAGACAAAAAAACTGTCTCTCCTGCCATCCAGCCAAAGAGGTCAAGGCTGGCCAGGTCACACAGATGGAAAGACTAAGGGGAGACCTTGGTGTAGGGCCCTCACTCTGCACTTACATTCTCATCCCTCTCCCTGTCAGGTTCCCTCAGGCAAAGGAAGGAGACAGCTCAGAGGGACAAACACACTCAGTGGGACACAACAACTCTGCAGGGCATGACCCCAGGTGCTGGAGACTGCAGGGCATGACCCCAGGTGCTGGAGAGGTGGCAAAAGCCAGGAGGAGCAACAAACCTGGTGGAGCAAAAGTACCAGCGTGGCTGTTTCCCTCAGGAAAGGTGGAAAAGAGGACGGGTAAAGCCAGCAATGCCTTCACAAATGTGATGGATGAAGACATATGACAGGATGGAAGAAGATCGTTTTGGGCCACAACCACTTGGACAAAAAAATAGAAGTACCTCCATTAGGAGAGTGCTGAAAGTTTGAATGGACACTGAGATTTCTGTTAACATTATTAATAAAAAGAGAGAAACTATGAAAAATGCCCCCTTTAGGAGACTAACTACCAAAATCAACCAAAAATGCAACAGTAAAAGCTTGCTCATCCTAGCTGCAACATTTAAAGTCTTGAACACCAGCTGTAGATGCATCACCAAAACATGATTGTGATTTAGACTCAATATTGGTCAATGATAAAAACAGAATGGAAGAGATGGAACTGGAAAATAGCCTTGGACAGACTGATTTATTCAAAACTCATGCCTCATTTTGACTTATTCTAAACAGAACAGACAGAAAACAGCAGAGCGCTGCCTAAAGGTTCCCAGTTTCAAAAGGGCAAACCTAGCCTTGCCTAGAAAAGGTAGGCTCAAATGTCTTTGAAGCAAAGGCAAAATTCCCTGAGGACTTCACCCCAACCACAGAAAAATAGTGAAGGAGTAAATCCTGGATGGCTCCTAACTTGCTGGAATGAGTAGATCAATGCAGATAAAAGGAGTAAGAAGAGAACAAAGAAAGGGAAATTATTAATCAGCAAAGAGCAAAGTTTTAGGGGCTGAAAATAGAAGAGATGGAGTGGGATATGCCAAATGTCAAAGAAGTTAGACCTGAGGAAGGATATTAAATAGTGAAAGTTCTCTGGTCATACAAACACAAAGGTAATAAAGACAGAACAAGCACTGCTGTGATTCAGTCTGTGGGAAGAGAGTTCACAGGAAATCCAGGTGAGGTCCCAAGACTAAGTGAATTCTTCTCAGCAGCTCTGGACAGTGACAATAATTACAAGCATATGAACTTAGCTGGATGACTGATACAGAAAACGTACTTACCACAGCTGAGAGAGAAGTGAATATCTAAGATCTTCCTGTGATCAAGCCACAAGGCCAGGTGTCTCACAACCCAAATTCCTGGAGGAACTATTCCATGAAATAGACAGATTGGGAGCAAGGGCTTCAATAAATTCACCAGTAAGGAGGTGAGGAACATAAAATGCAGTACCTGTATGTAAAAAGGATGAAAAAGCAATCTGAGCATTGCCACCCATGGCCATGTGCAAGGGAGGGAGCAAAAACTGGGCAGGGCAAAAAACATGGGGGACGCCAGCCTATCCCATTTGGGAATCTTTTTTTATTTTTATCTCACTTTTTTGTATTACTGACCTTCTAGATAAATGAAAATACACATTTTAGTGAATTATTTAATGCAGGGCAATGATGGGAAGTGATTTGTTGTGATAAAGAGGAAGAGGCTTATCCCAGGCTCTGTAAGAGGCAGAGATTTGATGGAGGCATAGCTGTGGACAAGGAGGGAAGGGTACAGCTTGCACAGACAGTGGAGTTCCTTGCAGGGTGGTCTCAGGACTTACCCTGGTCAACAGTTTTCCTAATGAGTCCTTCTTAATTAAACTAGCCTATGAGAAGCAGGAGAAACCAGGGAAGACAATATGGATATCACACTGGAAGCACAGCTTGAGCATGGTTCAATCCCTGAAGCAAACCATGTAGTTTTCAGGAATTTCTGCCGCAAATGGGGAATTCATAAGTTGAAAATGACTGAAGAGGAAAAGACTTTGATTAAAGGAGTCAATTACAGGCTGATTAGTGAGATAAAGCCACCAAGCAGGTAAATTTGATCCTAACATATATGCAGGGGTGGATTTCCAGCAGAGGAGGGCATCTCCCAGTTCACAAATTAAACTGGTCAGCCACACTCAAGAGCAGCAATAGTCTCAAAGAAAGACTGTCAGGATAACCAGTGGATGGAAAATGGCCCAAGAAGACTGAGGACATTAATTTTTTATTTATCAGGCTGAAGGAGATGTGATTTCAGTCTCCATTCCAACTGTAGTCAGTAAACATGGGAAAAAGCAATGGTGGTAGAAGGATGACATGAGTACTAAAAATATGTCAGCTAGAAACATGTCTAAGCTCAAAATTATGCCTCACCAGAGTAGGGAGGCAGCTGGGGCAAACAATGAAAAAACAAGGAGGAAGTATTTTTAAGATGGCTCCTGCTAGGAGTATGAAAGGGATTTTATGAGGTGGCTCCCAGCTGGGAATTTAGCCAAGGTACTGGGGTTAACACACCCACTACTCTGAAAAGTACCAAGGGATTTTCAGCAACCCGAAATTGCCAAGACCTTGGTTTTAAATCTCCACTGCTGAAAAGCAACTATTTATTCAGCACAGTTCCACTTGAGCAACTATGTGAAATGCTGCTCTAAGACTCTCAAAAGTCTCCCGGGGAGCAGGCAAAAAAATATATATATATTCTGTCTGGAGCTGATTCTGTTTCCACACTTCTGTCCCTCTCATCCTGCTTCACCACTAACAGGATTTGCATCAGAGCAGCCCAGTTCTCAGAGCCAGGCAGCTCCCGGCCCCTCTCCCTGAGCCTGTCACACTGTGGAGACATCACCTTTGGACACCTGAGCATGAGAAGCAGGGTCCAGGGCAGCCAGGGGAGACATTGGCAACACAACAAACACCTCTGTGCCCCTCCTGGCAAGCACAGAATGAGTTCAGGCATCACAGGGTATTGTACAGTTTAGACATGTCCAAGCAATTCCAGCTAGGAGCAGATGCTTTCAGAGCCACTCAAGACTTTCTTAATAACACAGGCTTACCTGGGCTGAAAGAAAACTGAGCCATCTCCATCCTAAACCAAATGAGAAGATACCAGCAGCCTCCATGATTCCCAGGCAGCAGAGAGCTCATTTTAACAGGCACCATGTCTTCATGCATAGAGGAACAGCCACTGTTTGGGACATCCAGGTGTTCCAATGCCTGCATATAATTTTTTATTAGCTCAGTGCACTGTGTTTTCTTGCAACACTCTCCAGACTCTGCAAAAAAAGACTGTTCAGTCAGGGCTCCCTGTTTTGGGGGGAGTAATTTTGGGGTTTAAAACCTTGTCCCTTCTTTTATTCCCTATTATTTGTGCTGAATGATACAGATGACAGACTCCACATCAAAGCCCAGACATGACCCAGAGAGCACTACAAGTCCTGCCCTGCCAGCAGTGACCAGCATGCACAGCACAGTGTGGAAATGCCAAAGCACCACAAAAGAGCAAACCTGAGCAGACTAAATCCTCCTCCAGCTGCTTGTTGTTCATCCCTTTCTGCTCAGTTTGGCAGCAGGGCTGAGCCAACAGGGAAGCCCAGATGCTGGGAATGGGGCAGCAGGCAGAAGGGTGCTCACCAGTGGGCTCTTCTTCCCACAGGTGCCTCTGGGCAGAGAGATGGATGGAAGCAGATGGAGTGGTTGACACACAGAGGTTTAGCAGCGAAACTTCCCACTCCTCTGAGCCTGTAGCTTGGCACAAGAGTGGCAGGGCAGTCCCCAGCCCAGTGACTTCTAAGGTTGCCAGCAAGATGAGGTACAGTTGACACCTACCTGTCCTGCTCCTTGTCCCAAGGAAGGGATAGGTAAGTATCAACTTTCACCTTCCTCAGCTTCAGGAGGCTGTCTGGAGCCTAAATCACAACAAAAAAGGGCCAAGCAAACTGCATGGGATGCCGAGAGAGACGTGCCCAGTGCTGATCTGTCCCACCCCACAGCCAGCCCTGCCTTTACACATCACACCCACCAGTGAAACCAGGCTGCCACAGCCACACCACACACCCCACACACTGCCTGGCACCCTTCACCCCCTCGGAGAAGGGCCAGGAGGGGCCCAGGCCGCCCAGTCCCCAGTGGTCCCTCTCCTTGCTGTCCCCTGCACAGGCACACTCCCCTCTTCTCCCCTTCCCCTGCCCTTCCCCGCTTGTTGCACGAAGGGCGCGTTTGACCTCAATCTGTCTGCTCGGATTAGAGTCCAGAGCTGTTCCCCTCTGCTGAGCACAGAGCCCCAGCAGGGCTGTGAGGCCACATCTGCCATGGTGGGTTATTCCAGAGGGGCTCAGCCAGGGCTGCCACCGTCACAGGGCGTGGGGACCCAGGGGTGAGAAGGGGCAATGATGGCTGCTCCCTGCCACAGCCACGGCTCCTGGCTGCTCTGGGAACAGGCACCATCCTACCAAGCTCAGCTCGCCATGAGAAGTGAAGGAGAAGCAGAAAGGGTTAAGTGGTGAAGGAGAAGTGAGGAATTATCATTATTATGGAGTGGAGATGGTTGCATAAGCTGAGCTCTAGCTGTAGGGATATGGATCCTTTGGGTTTGCAGCAATGTTTCTTTGGAGTACTCCAGAGATGCTCACAAATAAAAGTAAATAAAGGTAAGTGTGGAAAATGCAGCAGGGCACAGTCTTTGGCCCAAGGCAAGTGACTCAGCAGGGCTCAAAACAGTTGCACTCTACCTGTTCCCAAAGCAGAGTGACCTCACTCAAACTGCTCTCTGGGAGGCATTTTGCCCATGACACCCCAAAAAAGTGCCTGGTCAGGAGACAGGCTCCACAGAAAGCCCCTTTAACTTCACTGCATCCTGTCCCATGCCACAAGCACCTTCTGCTCTAGCTGAAGTCCAGCACCACACCAAAGATGTATTCAAAGGAAGGACTGGAGAGAGGCAGTAAAGTGCTGGAAGGACCAGAGGGAGGAAGGAAGGTGCCTTCCACCACCAAATGGACAAAAAGGACAGAGACATTTGCTCAAGAAGCTGACTGGTCAGTCTGGGAAGAAGCAGGAGGGTGACAGCTACTCTAACAGTCCTCATGTGCACACAGCCCAGTAAATTGGTCGGGAGGGAAGGGCAGCAACCCTGGAGGCTTCCACTGTGTTGGTTGAGGATGACAGGCCAAGTCTGACAGCTCTATGTGCTGTCACCATCTATTGTGTTGCGTTCCCTGAAGGACAGCAGGGCCAGTACAATGCCCAGAGCCCCAGCAAGTGCTCTTCCAGACAGCCTGGCACAGCTAAGAACTGTCCCCAGCTGCACACGCCCCTCTCTTTCTCTTAGGAACACCAACAGAAATATTTCCCCCTGTTCAGAGGACAGGTCTGTGGCAGCTCCCAACCCATCACAGCCATTTTTGACTGCATCAAAACTCAAAACCAGTCCTTCAGGAGGGACCTTCACATCCAGTACCAGGGTGGTCAATGCCCTGGGGACATGAAATTTCACCACAGGGTGAAGGTTGCAGCCTATTGTGCTACACCAGTGTCCTGCACCACAGCAGCTGGTTAACACAGTGCTGGGACTGAACAGCAGCTTGGTCAGACCCCTGACCAAGCCCAGAACTACTGGCAGTGGGGTTCATTCCACTTATTCTGCAGAGCAGGATCAGCTGAGAAATGTGGATTTACCTTGTGAAATGTCTCAAAACCTCAGGTACTCAAGTTAGACACTTCCAACCCAGCTCTCCCCAGAGAGCAGAAGAGGTATCAGTGCTGAAGGAGAAGCTCTGCTAAGTCTTAGTTGTTTTGTCCATGCCCAGATCTTCCAAGACTGTCCCATCCAGTGACAAGGACATATCACAAACACACAAGCTGTGACTAAGATGCACATGTCTCACAGAGGATGTCTTTCAGCATTCCTCCTTCATTTTATCTTGCTCTGTCATCACCCAGTTTGGAGTCACTGCCCATCAGACACATTGCTGATAGTCCCTAGGTGGAAATCCAAAGGAAACCCCGGCTGAAGAAATGATGGGTCCAAAAGGGTTAGGACAATCCACACTCCACCCGTTCTCTGCTCACCTCCAAGGGGAGAAGCCACCAAATGCTCTGGAGTTACAGCTCTGCAGGCAGAAAGTGCCACCCTGGGACTGCACAGCTCTGCTGCTGCCTGGCCTGTCTGCTCTGTCCCTGCAGCCACTGAAGCTCAGCCAGCAGCTGGGGTGCGTGGTGACACGATGGTGACATGACAGAGGCCTGGCTACAGCTTTGTGCTGGAGGCCAGCCTGGCTGCTGTGTCCTGGGGCATCAGCAGCGAGGAGACTGGCACGTCCCTGCAGCTGCCCTGATGGCCGGCCTGGCTGTGCTTTCCTTCCTCTGCTCCCTTGACCCTGCCTATCCCACAACCCACAACCCAAAAGGTTCCCCTTATTTCAGCCCAGTGACGCAGAAAAACAGCCATCATGATGGGGGGATGGAGACAGATGCCAGCGTGGAGAAAACCTCCAAGTCAGACACACAAACAAACCCAAATCACCGCTTCTCATGGATGTCACAATAAGTAGCACAAACTGTAGCTGCAGGAAAAAAATCCAATAGACACCAATTAAATGCATGACTTGACTGCCTCTGCCGTGGCAGCCAGTGGTGGCTTGCTGGTGGCAGCAAAGTATCACTGGTCACTGCTGACACTGCTGAGCTGCTGCCTCTCCCAAGGGATGCCAAGGATGGTCAGACTCACCGGTGTGACACATCCCTGTGTACCAGCTGGCTTATTGCCAACTAAACCATAAAGTCACTTATGTCCTGCCTTAAAAACAGGGACTGTCACTCTGCCATGACCCCAAATCTCCCTGGAGTTTTAGCAGTGGATGAACCCAATAGTAAAAAAAAAAAAAAAAATCTCTTTTAGACTGTCCAAAATCTGGGGTAGCACAGATGAGGGCATGTCTGCTGTTACTCAGCAGGATGCTGCAGACAGGGCAAGCCCAGCAAAGGTCCTGCCACACTCCTTGACTTGACAGAGAACGGGATCACCCCATGACAGAACTGCCACACCCTTTGACTTGACAGAGAACGGGATCACCCCATGACAGAACTGCCACACCCCCTTTGACTTGACAGAGAACGGGATCACCCCATGACAGCTATCTGGAGCAGCTGTTGGGTAGCAATGTGGGACAGCCAAGAGAAAACCCACAGCCCACCCATGAGTCACAGTTTTCCCTGCCTACCCACAGTGATGCTGCCATCTGCTTTAGACATCCCAAAGACAACTCTGGTGTGATAGCCACAACAGCACAATGCTGTGCCAGGCAGCCTGGCCACAGCATTCCCAGCCACAGGCACTTCCAAAAACCAGCCTTCCTGGTGCTGGCAATCAGGCATCGGGTATCACACTGCAGCTACCCTGGGCATTGCGTCACTCTGCAACTGGTGCTCTTCCTGGGGGGCTCTGGGCCCCATGGCACTGGTGCCTACTCCCCTGCAACCTCTGCTTGCCCTCTACACTGCATCCCTGGACAGGAGCATTCAGTAAATCAGAGCCACGTCTGCAAGAAACTCACATCCTTCCTTTATTTAATCTGCAGCCACTAGAGGGTAATCCAGTCCTCCAAGTTAGATCAGCTCTTGCTTTGATACACTGGGCAGCAGGTAAGTGCCTGAACCCCAGCAACTAATTACCAGGTGCCTTTCAATAGCTCCTGCCTCAATTAGCATCCGTACCTCCATGGCTAGTCAAAGAGGCCTTCTGGCTACCCCTGAGCCCCACAGTCTGGAGAAGGCCCCCTGAGCCAGTGGCACACGCTCAGGTGCAGTAGAGACTGTTTCTTCCAGCTAGCTGCTGCCCCTCCTCCAAGCTGATTAAGAAGAGTACAAGATAATAACACAAATAAAGAAATAACATTTTAAAAACCCACCATAACCCTGAAATCTTCATTAATTATGAATTTTGCATGGCAACTGTTACTAAGAGAGTCTCCTCTGAAACTGATGTTCAAAGAACTTCATATCAAATCTTCAAACAGTTGAGAAGGTTCAAGCTACAAAGTTGAAACATCTGTTGCTTTCCATGCATTTTTCAATGGGGAGATCAGAGAGGAAGAAAAAAGTGTACAAAATAATCCTGGTTCTGCTCTATTATTTAAATACAATGACGGTCTATGATATACACTCTGTGCAGAGAGAGAGAAATAAAAAATGAAGTCAGAGTGTTATATAGTTCTACCTACTGGAGCCAAAAATATAATATACTTCAATTTGCTTTAAATTTAGCCCTTCTGGGAAATGCTGTATTAACAGCCCTTGGGGATGAAGACTAAAATAATAAAAGAAGGGCAACTTCTCCAGCAGAAACAATGAATTGACAGTCCCATCCCTCCTCCCAGTGCCATGCAAAGCCTGGCTGTAATGAGAAAGTTTGGAGTCAAGACTATGGGATGCACCTCCCAATGACACATATGCCACCTTGCTTCATCCCTGCAGCCAGCAGGGAACAAGCAGAAAGGATTGTCCTCTCTGCCTGTGGGAAGCACCAAGCAGGCAGGACCATCTCCTGAATCAGCCTGCAAAACATACTCCCTGCACTCAGCTTTTTGCCCTAAGGGCAGGCAGAAATCAAGAAACTGCTGCCTCTTCACACCTGATCAGTTCCATCTAGTGAGGTCTTCACTAGACCCAGCTGTGGCATTTTTCAAACTTTTCAGTTGAGAAAAAATAGCATCATTTTAGCCCAAACCAAGCCTTTCAAGCAACAAAAAAATAACCAACTTTCCCAATTTTTTTCAAAGACTTTGCAAAATATTTGGTGTCACACAGGATCGATGTTGCTTTCAGTATAACATTTACTTTTTTTTGTTGAACAGCGAGAGGAAATTTCTAACAACATTTGGATTGAAGACCTCAATCCAACACTCAGCACAGCAGCCTCTCACCACAGTACCCTCAGGAACCTGACCCAGAGGTCCCTGCACTTGTGGTGTTTCCACAGCTTTCCCTGGAGCCCCAAGCATTGCTGCATCATACGACTGATCCCTGGGGAGAGAGCCTTTCTTTAAATGGGAAAACTGATGTCAGCTTTCAAACCATGTGCTTTTGGGGAATGCTGCTCCTCTGAGAGTTAATGCTGGAAGAAAACCCGGCTCTGCCACAGGTAGGTTCATCTAATGCCAGGAAACAAGACAAATTAACAAACTTCAAGTGAAGAGCTGGACATCAAGGACATCTGTAACATGAGGCTGGGAACACCTTCCTGGCTCACTGCACCAGGTCCCTGTTGTCACAGACACTGTGATCTTTTATCCTCTAATAAACATAAAGCTCAAAGCTTTGGTTCAAATCCCCCAAAAAATTAAGGTGGAATAGGGTGTGAGAGAGCAACTGAGTGGGTCCCAGAAGCCTTGCGAACCAGAAATTTGTGCCCAAACCCTCCTCCTGCCTCAGACCCACCAAAACTTTCCTCAAGACAGTCTTCCACTACCGTGGCAAAGTGAGAGTTTCCCACACTCATCTCTTCCAGTAGAAAGGTGTCAAACCCCTTCAAAGAAGGGTTTTTTCTGCCCCCAGAACCTTCTTTCAGCCTCTGATCATTTGGAGGCAGCTGAGAAATTTATCTGCTGCTGGCTCCGTGCGGGCAGGAATGAATTATCAAATGCTGCTCCTGAAGGCATGTAAAACGTCCTAGTGGCAGCCACACTGAGCTCCTGGCCATCCTTTTGCTTTCTGTGTAATTTGTCATTTCAATTTGGGCCCCAACAGTTCAACAGCCCTTGAGGCTTGCATGGGTCAAAAAGATCAGAACAAAAGGAGGAACATGGAATTAGCATTTTCAGAGAGCTCTGTCCCAGCAGCTTTCCCAGCTCCATCTCGTCCAGACCCACCTGGGCCCCCAGGCAACTCCTGCCCTGTGAATCCCATCAGATTTTGCTGGGTCCTGCCCATGCAGCCAGCCAGGAGCAGTCAGAAGTGAAGGCTGAAGCCAGTGCAGAAATTCCTCCTCCCCAGGCAGTGCATTTCAATTACCACAGCCCGAGCTTCCAAGTGGATTTATCAAACTGGGCCTATAGAGAAAATTGAATAATCTCGTGCTTCAGACCTATAAAATTTAAGTATTATACTTGAAAGTACAGTGACAAAGTAATGAAGATGGAGAGTGAACCAGCTCCTTGTTCATGTGTTGTAACCAAACCCCTGGCTCTAAGGTGCCCCTCCATCATGGGAGGCCCCAGGGCACATCCAGCTGTGAGACTGCAGGATCTGGATGGAAAGCTGATAAACTCTGAGGTATAAAGGTGCTTGATCACCCATTTTGTCCAAGACTATTTCCCTCACTGCTGAAATTTCAGACATCTCCAAGAACTAAAAGGGGGAAGTTGGAGATGTCTGAGACCCTGGAGTTAAAAGTTCTTCCAAAAACAGCATCTGTGAGCAATCTGGTCTCTACCTCTCTTCTGAGCAGGACCAATAGAAAGGGGATTGATTATATTGCAACAAGGAAGGAAAAACCTACTGAGCGGAGGAAGTCCTGTTGCACATTGCTGTTGACGAGTGCAAACATACAGTTGTTCCTGAAAAAGGAGTTAGGGGAATATCACACCACAGTTTAGGATGAGGAAAAGACTCATGCATTGGGCAGGTCCAACATGAGATTTTCATGATACTAAATCACGTGAAAATTAGGATGCCAGGCAACATGAAGCACAGACACACCAACAGCCCTGGCTCTTTGGGAGTTCTTCTGCTCTACCCAGTTCTCCACACCAAAGATCCTTCTGTTTAACTCCATCCCTGACTGTAACACTAACTCCCAACCAGGGTCGTCTTCCCATACATCCTGATATTAAAATTGAACACTGGTTCCTCCCCACAATGGTGTCCTGCCCTTTCATTCAAAGGGACCTCACAAATCTTGGCCACTGTAACAACGTAGTACTGGGATGAGCTGCAGACACCTCCTCCCTCTAGCAGAAAAAACATCCTTACCCTGACAGTATTATTTTCATTGTGTGGCAGGAACAATGGTAGGAACAGTGCTCCAAGTTTTGCTTTCCTGGTTCAGTCCCTGCCCTTCATCAATCCCTTGCAAACTACACTACCTCTGGAAACAGACAACCTGCAGTGATCACCCAGACAGGATCTGTAACCCCAAATGAGCAGCAAACTACAGAAAGGGCTGAACTTCTTGGCTCTGCCTCCATCCTACCTCTCCAACACTTACGTGATCCAAGAGCATTAATCCAAGAAATGTATCCATAAATCCTCTCTGTCTCCTCCCTAACAAACACAAGGGAGCCCACCTCTCTACATCATGTATTTCTAGCAGGTAATTCTGGAGTAGCATGCTCAGATACCCAAACTGACAACATGTGTTTAGCCAGCCCACGGCACACACAGTCCTTGCACTCCAGCAAGCCCCATTTTGGCCTGAAACCCTATCCCTTGGCAGGACACCAGCTGAGGGCCACCTTTCCACCCTGGTGGGACACGTGCCCAACCTTCCACTTCACAGCGTGGGGTGTTTCCCCTGCTAAATCAGCACCCAGAGATGGTGCAAGGTGGTAAAATCATACAACCAGCCCTTCAGAAAATTAAAAATAATTATCCAGCCTATTAATTTACCCCTGTGATTTCCCATCACAGTTAAACCCCTCTGGTCATCGTCTTGAGATCAAGAAGACATCAGACCCCTCTTCCTTGCTTATTATTTACTCTCCACTCACTGCTTTTCTTCTGCCCCAGTGACTTCACTGTTCACACATCCCTGCTCTGCCTTTAACCCCATTTTCATTTAGGGTCTGATTAACTCTTGATGCTGAAGGTTTTCACCATCAAAAGGCTTTGTTTCCATGGTAACTCCTGTGGGGGATTATTCAAACTGATGGGTCCAGCTAGCACAGGGTCAGCAGGATGGAGGAACCCCCAGGGATGCTCAAGTCCTGCTCCACAGTGGTGACAGTGCCTCCTCCCACCACCAATTACTGCAGATGAGAGCCGAAATCCTGCTGCCCCCTTTAACTCTCTCTGTGTTAGCACTGGCTCATGGACATTTTTTTTCTTCCTTTTTTTTTTTTTTGCACCATGTGTCACTAATTTTACTCATTTTCTGAGTTTGTCTAGAATAGTAAAAGATTTGATTAGAGTGTTCCCGGTTTTAATTGTAATTAGGACAGTCATTGTACGAGCTATAAAAGGAAATTGGGCTACTGCTGAGTGGAAGAGCCCCTGAGAGAATAGGAGCTGCAAAGGGAGAATTTCGTTCATAAAAAATGAAAAAAAAAAAAAACAGTTTGAGGAAGGAATAAAACTCCAGCTCAGGATAGTGTGACAACCAAAGTGACCCAGGCATCTGGGACCATAATCAAAGCACATGTCCTGGGGATTTCAGTGTTGGTTGTGAGTGGCTCCTTCCCCACTGCAACCTTCTGTACGAACTTGGGCCAAGCAGCTCTGCCCTCCTGCCTCAGTTTCCCCACAGGGACTCATCTGGGTGTTCTGTGGGCTATTGGCTTATTTTAAAGTGTGCATTGTGATCCCCTGTGAAATGGGCGAGGCAACCATTGAAATAACCCTTCCAGCTCCCATACCTTACCAGCAGATACCTTGCCAGAGGCACCACAGCTGCTGTGGGACAGCACCTGGAGCAAGGGGACAGGAGATGCCCCTGGCTGCCATCCAGGTCCCAAGGGTGGACACTGGACATATCTGCTTTTTTCCAGCAGAGGGAGGGAAAGGCCCATTGAATCCCATTGCAACGGTGTTACTGCTGGGAAGAGCACCCAGAAAAAGCACACGCAGCGTCACATCAGTCACCACCTGAAAAGCACCCAGAGAAGTGCAACTCCCACACACACAGATAGCATCACCCCAGGTTTTGCCAGCCCAGGGTGACCTTGCAGGCCACCTGTGCCAGAAACGTGGTGGTGAACCACCAAACCCTTGAGGAGCACAGAAACAGCCAAGATGCCTGCAGCGATGTTTCTCAGCTGACTTCACTGTATGGAAAAATTGTTCCTGACAGTCATGGCCAAAATTCCCAGTGGTCATCGTCTCCACATTGGTCATTGCACCCCACTGCCACCCCCTCTAAAGGGGGACCCTCTGGAAAGGGGCAGCTGGCAGTGCCCAGAGCCATGTCACCTGCCCTCTGCCCCACGGCTCTGCAGGGGGACAGATTGCTGAGCCTGAGCTGTCATTCTGGTGCAATAAAACTAGAGACAAATCAATTTTTCCCCTTCCCCCTGCTCTAATTCCACCAGGGGAGACAGTCTTTTTTCCTGAAGCAATAATTTGCCTCAGTTAAAAAAAAAACCCACACAGTGGTGCTCTGCTCATGGCACATTAATGTGTATCAGCCGTCGCCTGCCACCTCCTAATGATCCCACCTCCGATCCGTGCCCAAAACTGTGGGCTTTTTACCACTACATTTAAAGCAAAGAACAAACATAAACCAGTTGCCTCCCAGCATGGCTGTGATTTTCATTAGTCCAGGCAGGGAGAGAAAGGGGTTGCTGCTCTGCTCAGCCCTTACTGCCTTCAAAATTTATGGATTTTCTTTTTTTTTTTTTCCTCTTCCTAGCAGCTCAGAAGAAACTTAATCATCACCTCTGAGGGGGAAGAAACCCCCCGTCGTATCCTTCAACTTGCAGGGTCACATGATGCTGCTCTGGCCTTTCCTATGCAATGTCTGAACACAGCACATGGCCTGGCACTTGCAGCCCATGTTAATGCTCCAGCTGGGTTTCAATTTCTATTCTATTCTATTCTGTTCTAATAATATACATAGTTATCAATTTTATATGTACATTTATATTATAGACTATGGATTTTATGTATATGTATATATATCTCATGTGTGACAAATAAAGCTTCGCTCCCATGATAAGAGGCTGCTTGAGGACCTGCCCATATTCCCCTGAAGATGGGCCAGATCCCTTTCCTGTAGGATTACAGAGCTCAGGGGGCAATGAGGGACAGCCTAATTAGCCCAGCTAATTGCTCCCTTCATTTGTGGGTCTCTGGGCCATGGAGCAGCAGCATAAGGACCAGGACTGCCCAGGGTGATGGTGCAGAAGAGGAAGGGAAGGTGCAGGTAGCCACTGCTGGAATTTGGGGATGGTGGGCAAGGGAGCTGTTCCTGCTGACCTTTAGCTAAACCTGAAGAAGAGGATGCATCTATAGTCATTTTAATGACTCTGGGTTTCTGAGCACACCAGCAGTGACACCAGAAGCAAACACACACTGGGGGACATCAGTGACCGGTCAGAGGTGTTGAACCCCCAAGCCAAGCACTCATTTCATTCTGGAGCAAAGCTCATAAAAGGCAGGAGGAGCCTTACTGATGACTGACACTGGCACCACCAGCATGCAGCTGTCCATGACTGTGCCTAGGGAGATGAATGCTTCCCTGTGCTGCAGGCTGTGGGTCCCCATGTCGCTCACCCACCACAGCCGAGGTGACACGTGGCACTGAGCATGCAGGTCTGCAGGAGCAGAGCTACCATCTGCATGTCCTGGCCCTCACTGCATGTGTAAGACAAGCAAAGGATTATACAGAGACCCAAAGGCAGGACAGCATCAGTTCCCAGAGCAGGAGGAAAGGAGGTGCCCAGGGAAAGTACAAAACCACAGCGCTGGTGAGGGGATAGAAGTTTTTGTACAAAGAGCCCAAGATGAGATCGTCAGACCCCACACAGGTGCCCTGGGATGTGCCACTCACCTGGAGCCCAGGTTTGGATGAGATGATGGCAAGGGGGTTTCCAAGAGCCCCAGGTCAGCCGGGGGGGTCACAGGGAGGGCTGCCTCCACCTCCAAAGCCCAGCCAGCTCCAGCCACACGGAGGCTGCTGCAGATTTGCTGGATTAGCGCCATCCCAGGCGGCAGCGGCGTATGCTATTGCTGGAAGGTTCACATCTTATCATTTAATCAAATAAAGTGCATTTGTGGATTACACAATCATTTGCAGGCCATGATAATCTTTTTCTGGTTAGCTCTGCACTAGGACTGAGGAGGCAAACAAAGACATTTGTAGCTGTCGTTGGAGGCCCTGGCTTCCTGCCAGAAGCTCTTACTCCTTGGGAAAACTGGTGCAATTTGTATTGAAGAAAACCCTGGTGATGGTGAAACACTAGATATTTATTTATTTATTAGGTCAACCAGGAGGTTTTAAAGTTTTTTGTTCCCTGGTAAAATAATAGAACATTTTTAAAAATAAAAATCCTGCTTGCAAAGGCTCAGAGTAAAGCACCAAGGTGCAGCAAGGTCTCTTCAGGGAGAGATCCTCATCTCTATGCCTTGAAAAAAGCAATGAAAGATACTTTATATGTTGGATTGGCAATTTATTTAAATAGTTTCTGTACCCACCACAGTGCTCACCTGTTTGATGCTCAGCTGCCACCAGCTCCCACATGGCCATGAGGGTGGTGTTTGGTGCAGCACAAAACTGGGGAAGATGAGGGTCTTTTTGCCACTGCCCTCAATTAAATCCTCCCAGAAACCTCATCAAAATGCAGTTAAAATGCGATTTTCTTAAGCATTCGAAAGGCTGGTAAAAGAAAACTTTATTTTTTTAAGATAGGAAAACAAGATCAAAACAATCGTTCTTTTATTGACGCTGTGGCAAATATAGTGGATGTTTAATACCTGCTGATGATGTTCTTGCTGGAGAATAGGAAAACTGCAAGAGAAAACATGAAAAACATCCAGTTTATACACACACTAAATGCAGAGAAAATATGTATTCAGCATCCACAGTACAATCAGCCCCGCCAGCCCAATCCCTCAGAAGATTGGCCCCAGGGCAGGAAGAGGCAAAGGAAACAATAAAAAACAAAAAAGCAGCCTAATTTGTGTGACTTTGATCTATGCGCTGGGGTCCTGCTGAGGAGTCTTGGCCCTGACCCCACACCCCAGGGATTCACCCCCTCCTCTCTAGGAATGTCTCCCCACACCTGCCACAGCCACCGACCTCACTGAGGAAGGTCCCCTGTGAGGAGGGTGCTGAGGTGACCAGCTGCTGCCCCGGGCTTCCTCTCCTGCTGCTTCACTTTGGGACCCTGCAGAGATTACAATGCAGCTTGGAAGTACTCAGCGCTACAGGATGACACAGCTTTAAAGGATCAGGAGCTAGAAAAGATCAGGAGCTGGAAAAGAAGATGCCCATGCAGTGTGCAGAGCCTGCAGAGACACGGCTGCAGCATCACCTCAGCACCGTGTACTTCCTCCCAAGCACGTGTGCTGTCACCCCATCATGTCCCATGGGAGGACGGGCCAGGATGTCCGAGAGGTAGAAGTGAAGCTGCCCCAGCTCTGGTCAGTTCCTGTGGACCCCAGTGAGTGGCAGAAGAGTCAGGTAGGTATCTACATCTGTGCTCGCAGCGTGGCAGGTTCAGCTGCTTCTGTGTCTGATCAGCAGCTCTGAGCGGTTTGAAAGGTGACGAGTAAAATCAAACGGTTTAAAGCAGTTTAACACGAGCCACCCAGGAAAGGGGCTGATGGGGGAGCCACCTAAATCCACCTGTGAGCGTCTGGAGCTCCTTTGGTGGGTGTTAACAACCACACCTCAGGACCCCCACACCCACACATGCACTGCATTGCTGGCACATGGTGATGCTATTTTGCATCACATCCCCCCGGCACGGCCACGGATTTGCCCACTGCTCCCAAAGCTGCCTGCTCCATGCACCCACATTGCCCCCAAAAACACAGGCAAAACACCAGCTTTAGCAAAAATGTTTAATCTCTCCTTGATGCATGTGTTTATTTACAAGTACTAAATCTGAAGAACATTAAAATAGGAAATAGCAGGATATTTACACGATCAAAGGGCGCTTGACCAGCCACGCTGGCCTGTTGCTTCAAGTCTGAAACAATCACAGAAAGGGAATCAGGACTCCGGAGTGTGATTCTTTTTTTCCCCATTTAATTTTCTAAAACTATGAGAATTCTCTGCCTCTCGCCGGGTCCGCCTTAGGGTTCCCCCTGCTTCCTTAAAGGACAGCTTGTTGTGCGCTTTGGTGGGGAGCGGGTGAGCCTGCGGGGGTCCCCCTACCCATCCCCTGCTCCCAGTCCCCAGGCTGGGGCCAGCCCTGGGCGTGACATGGGGCTCCTGCTAGGGGAGACACTACCAGGCTGCACTGCACATTTTTTAAGCCCAAACTGAAGCGAAAGGCAACGAGAGCAGGGAGGGACCCCCTTGCTTGCAGTGGTGCGGGATCAACCTGCATGGTCCAGCTGCTTCTGGTGGGGGGCCAGAGCAGGAGTGCCCAGAAATGCAGGCTCACAACAAGGAGTGCTTCTCCATTTCACCCCACTCTGGGGCACGGGCTACGCCAGCAGGAAGAGGAGTCTTGTGGATGCTTCCCAGCTTCTCCACACCTTTCCCCCTTCCGAGGCAGGGTCTGACAGGGCCAGTTCTGACCCCACCAGGCCGGTCAAGGGAGGGTGGGCAGCTGCCTGGCACAATTAAGGACGCTGGGCATCATGCGAAAGGCAAAGGTAGCACCAAGAAGCGCCAGAGGCTGCGGGCAGCACCACAGTGCCCACCTCACTGACCAGCACCCTCTGTTAGGGGCAGCAAGGGGACCCCCAAGCAGTGGGGAGATGCTGGGGTACCCTTCAGTGGAGCAAACCACAAACACCCCAAAGCTCTCCAGGAGGAAGCCAACGGGAACTCATCCCAAGGATCACACTACAGGCAGTCAGCATCACCAGGGGGCTGGAAGAGCCAGGTCACAGCACAAGGGGAGCCCAGAAAGCAGAGCCACACCATGGCACTGCCAGCCAGCCCAGCATGACCTCCCCAGGAGCCTCTCTGCTGCCCAAATCCATCTCAGACCCACCATGGCCAAAAACCTCATCTGTCCCTCCAGGCTGGCTGAGGGAGCACCCACAGCATTGGTGCTGGGAAAGCTACAGCTAACAGACCTCAGCAATCAACAGTGCTTCCAGCCCTCTGCGTCAACAGAGAAATTTTCAGGGAGGTGTTCTTGGAAACACATCTCCATCCCCTCTCAACCACCACAAAACCCACGTGCTTGCAACAGCAACCGAAGCTCCCCAAGACACTCTTACCACTGCAACAGGCAGAACCCACTCCAGTCCTGGACAGAGACCCCAGAGCCATCGCTCCCCTTCCATCACTCCGCAGTGATCACCGATGCATTGCCGCCATCCTCCGGGCCATTTCCAGGACCTCCACCAGCACCACGGAGCCAGCAATGCCACAAGGAAGAAGTTTTGCACCAAAGGGAGCTGCAGGCACCCCTCCACCCCACCACAGCAGCAGTGAATTCTATAAAGGGACCCCTGGAGGGTTCTGTTCCACCAGAGCACCCAGAGAGATGCTGGCAGCCAGCAGTGGCCCCAGCACAGGGCACACAGCTGTCCTTTAAGGCTCTCCAAGTACCACATTTGAGATGTGAACCTCTAAAGTCTTTCTTTTTGCTGTTTCTTGGTTTTTTTTTCTTTTGGACGAGAAAGTGGCAAATTAATTTCAAATTAAAAAAAATAGGTAACAGGTCTAAACAAACCTCTAATATTCAATACTCGCAGTTTCTTTGTTTTATGGGTTTTTTTCTTCTGTTTCTTAAAAAGATCAACTCAGACTAAAATCTAGCACAGTCATGCAACAGCCCACAGCTCTCAGAAATCCAGCGACAGCTCAGGGTTCGTAGGTTTGGGAAACAATTATAAATTCTTTTTCAAACAGTTTTGCTGTTGTGGTTGGATTCTTTTGTTGTCTTTTTTTTTTCTTTTTTTTTTTTAATCAGTAACTTCTCTCCTTTCCCTCCTTATTAAAACAAAACAAAACCAAACAAAATTACAACATAATGAGAGATGTGCAGACTTCAAACGGTTGTTCTGCATGGTGAGAAAGGCTTGGAAGTTCCTTCCACACCATTTGGTATCCTTTTTTAATTTTTTTTTCCAGTGGTTGTTTGTTTTGTTTTAACTGGCTGTGTAAATTCATCTCATTTTTATATTGGTTCAATTCTCCTTCAGTTAACTATACAGCACCCCACTGGGGCACGAGAATTAGATTGTAACCACATATATATATATACACACTTTTATTATTTTTTTTTAATTAAAAACTTCATTATTTCTCCCTCTCCCCCCCTTAACTTGCAATTTAAGGGAATGGACAGAAATCAGCTGGGCTTCTCTCCACTTGGATTTCGACAGCCATCCGCTCCTGGCAGAGTGTGGCCCCATGTGCTGTGGCCTGGGCAGTGACAGGAGCTCTCAGTACAGAAAAGGAAAGGGTTTTGCTCTTTTTTTTTTTTTGGAAGTTTTTGGTCACCTGCTGCCATTTGGGGCAGCATTCAGCACCTTTTCATCTCTGGAAAGCACAAACCCACAAGGAACTGACATTTCCAAGGGGGAAGCTGAGGGAGAGACCTCGGGTCTCCAGCGAAGCCCTGTCAGGGCAGAGGCAGCGGAGGGGAGATGGGGTGACAGCAAGAGGAGAAAGGGGGAGAAAGAAGGAAAAGACAGAGAAAGGAAGGTCAGTCTTGGGCGGAAGGTCCTGCACACGTTTGGGCTCCCCAGGTGGAAGAGCAGGTGACAGCCCCATGGCAGCCAGAATCCCAGTCCCTGCATGGGCTGGGAACCCAGTGGGGTTTGCCAGGGGACATCCCAGCCAGGAGTGCAGAGGAGCTGCCTCCCCTTTCACTGGGGATCTGGTCTCTTCCCCTGCATCAGCACAAAAAGATGATGGGGAAAAATAAATGTAAAGGGGCTTTGTTAAGGTGGCTCCAGTGCCAAAGAATCTGACACAAGAAGCCAGGCTGGCTCTCCATCAACCCTCCTGACAGCCCCCAAGGCCCCACAACCATCCTCCACCCCACCTCATCCCAGGCCAGGCAGGAGCAGGAGCACTGCCCAGACCACCCCACGGCCAGCAAACTGGGAAAACAAGGACAAGCTCAACAAAACACCAACCATCCCTCAGCAACCACCCAGGAAAATTAAAACCAGCCTTGGGATCTCCCTTCCTCTCTGATTTTGACCTCCAGAACCACTCAGCAGCATTAAAATAACAGCATCTATCCAGCTAACAAAACTCCCAACTTTTTTTGCTTCAATTTTTTTTTTTTTCGCACTAAACAACATTCAAATAAAACATGGCACAGGACATATTTTAGAAATATCAAAGCTCCCTTTCCTGCCCACCCCTAAAGCCCCAACCCCAAATCTCCCCAGCATCAGTCCTTTAGCTTATCTCGTAAAATCATTTTTGTTAGTTTGTTGCAAAAAATTCAGAATATTTTTTCCCCTCCCATTTTTAGTTATAATTTTTTCCCTTTAAATTAAAAATTTTGTTTGTCTCGTGTAAATTGTGCAAATATAGCAGTTAACACTAGTGGCAGAAGGCCAGAGAGAGAGAGAGAAGGGGGCAGAGACAGAAAAAGAGAGAGGAGGAGGAGGAGAGGGGGTGGACAGCTGGGGGGAAGGAAGGGAGAGCAAGTCAAGTACAGTAAAAATAGGAGCCCACCCACCCTCCCTTCACCAAAGTAACAACAACATCCAAACGCCTTCCTAGAAGCCCCGCGGTCCCGGCCCTCCTCCCATGTGGGCTCAGGGGCTCTGCCCAGGCAAGGGGTGCCCAGCAGGTCGGTGGGGCCGGACCCCCTTCTCCTCCGCCAGCACGGCCTCTCTGCAAGGTCCCTGCTGCCTCCCATGGGCCTGGGGCTCTCTGTGGCTCAGGGAGCTCCATCGGCGCTGCTGCTCTCCTCGGGGTTTGTGTTCGTTCCGCTAAAGCGCGAGGTCTCTCGGTGTGTCCGTGGGGAGCGGGCGGCTCCCGCGGGCCCGGCCGCTCCCAGCCCCAAAGTCTTGTGCCCGCGGCTGCCGCTGGCCGGTCCTTCCTCCCTCCCTCCCTCTGTCCATCCGTCCGTCCGTCCGTCCTGCCGCCCCGCTGCCGGACGCTGGCGCCGCCGCCGCCTTCTCAGCTGCTTAAGGCCATTGTGTCGATCGCCTGCTCCAGCTTACTCCGCAGTCGCTGCCTCCGGGCCTGCTCATCCTTCTCCAACGCAGCTAAAATCTGGGGAGACAGGGGAGGAGAGTCGGTGAGGAGGTGCCCTCCTACCCAAAGCGGCTCCCTGTGGCCCGCTGGCTCTTTGATGGCATCAGGACATGGGGATGTGGCCCCGTGGGAAGTGTTCTTGTGCCCCAACAGGGCCAAAGGAAGTGCAAGGTAAAAGACACCACTGTGAGTGGTGCCGTCCACAAATCGAGCCCACTGGACTCCGAAAGGGTCTGTAGTGACACCAGGGACTTGCCTGACACTAATGAGAAGCCAACTTGTACGTGAGAAATGAAAACACCAACAGAGGGTGAACCCCAAATCCAAGCCAACGACGCCTTCCCACCACGTCTGTGACTCCAACAATCCTGTAACGCCACAGGGAAGCAGGGGATGTGTTTCAGAGACCACAATCAAACCATGAACTGGTTCCACATGCACAAAACACCAAATCCACAGGGCTTCAGCTGCCACCAGTGTTAAAGCCTGTCTCATTTCATCCCAGCTGGGGGACAGTGGGGTGCTGGGAGGGGACCTCAGACAGATGCACCAGCAAAGCCTGTGATCCCCCAGTCCTGTTCAAGGGGTGCACCCACAGACTCCTGAGAATGACTTTCCTCTCTTGAAATCCTTTCTCTAAACAAGATGCTGATAAGGATGACAGACTGCAAGCTGGAGGGACAGTGCCCTGCCCTGGGCTAGATGTAACCATGCCCCCAGGGCTGGGGAAGGGCTAGCAGCAGCAGGAACGTAGAGGATGAGACTCAGAGTAGGGAAAAGGGAGTAACAAAGTGTAAAACAAAGGGGCAATTGCCCTCCCAGCAGCCAGGAGTCTCGTCTCAGTAACATCATGCCAGCAGAGCAGAAAAGCTGATTTAAAAAAACAAACCTGACAGAAATCTCATCTCCTCGGGTGAGCTAGTTGAGAGAGCAAATTTTTTGCAATTATATATCAAGGCATCCGTCAAAGGGGACTTGATTAACCATTTCATTGGCTGCATAATTGGAAACCAACTGTTGTATAATTAATAGACTTACTAGGAGGCAGGCAAAGTCCATCAGGAGCCCTACAGGTAACTTCTTAATGGGGAATCAGCTCCCTTTGATTAAGAGCTGCTGCAGCGCTGGCGAGTTGTTGAGAGGCAGGCAGAGCACACTGAGGAGCATCCACCACACTGCCACAACCAGCCTCTGGCCACCAAGAGACTGGGTCTCCCCCAGGCTGTTTTGGGGCAGGACCAGGCTGGCCCCTGTCTCCTGGGGCAGTAAGAGATGCCTGATGGAGAGTCTCATCCCTAAAGAGAAGGGAAAGCTACATCTGGGCACTGGTGTCAGCTCCCGAGGAGGGGGAAAATCACCAGCATCAGCTGGACACATCTGATTTACCTCCCCTGGCAGCAACATCCCAGGGCAGCAGCTGGACTGGGAAGAACTCATAGATTCTGCCACAAACTGGCTGCTGGGAACCCTTCCCTCCCCATCCATCTCCACAGATGTTCTCAGAGTAAAATACCTGTAGTGACACACAGAAATCAAAATCCCACATGCCTGAAAGGTGCCTGAGCTGGAACCAAATGAGACTGGTCAGAGAAGTGAAGGGAAGCCTATTCCCCCTACCTGCCCCCTCTGCCTCTCCCAAACAGACAGTGGTATATCCTGGAATGCTGAGGTGCCAAATGATTCCCAAACTGCCCATGCATTTCTTTACTCCTCTCTCTCATCTCAGCCTTATGGAAACAATGCAGTCAAAGGAAACCTCTGCTGAGTGTAGAGACACCCAGGTTTGTCACCTGCTGTAAGGAGCCAGGACCACTGATTACCAAGATGCAAGTACCCAAATGAAAATTAATTATGATTTTCATTCACAGCCAATGACAGCATATTATTGCACTGAACAACAGGAAAAATTATTCTCTCCCATTTTGCATCAAAGAGGGTGCAATCGGGCTGCATATAATTGTGCTTAATGATGAAAACAAACAAAGGGAACAGCTGCGATTTATTAATCCCATTACAAATAATAAAAGAAGTTCCTGAGAGCTGTGAACACACTTGTGATGCTCAGAGAGCAGGCAACAGCAAGACACTCAACAGATGTTGGGCTGCTGTTGGCAGGCAAGAAGAGGACCTGTGCCCCTAAAGAGCAGCTCATTAATGCCATGGGTTCATCTCACATGGTCCCCTCCATGCTCTTGCCCAGGACTTGGAGGATTTATTTTAAGATTGTGGGACTTTTAGCCTGGAGGAAGTGAGCACTGGATGATGTCTCAGGGATGATAGCTGGACCACAGCAAATCTAGATCTTCCAGACTTCTCCACTTTCACTCTCATGGTAGTCACAGAACTGTGTGCAAACTGTAAAACCCCAGAACCCCTTCATGACCAGCCCATTACCCAGAGCAACTGGGGCCTCTGGGATGTGTCATCCAAAATCATCTAAGGACTGGCATAGAAGTCCCACCAGCATGGTCATCAGTACCTGGCCACCAGCTGCATAGTGACCACCACAGAGCATCTTCCCAAGAACCAGGAAAGCCAGGATCTCCTCTTCCCTCCTGTAAAGCACTGAGTTCCATAGGATATTGGCCACCATGACCTCGGTGCTGACCTTAAACCCAGGAGCCAGGTCTGCTACGACTTCCCCTTGGACCCCTTAAATCCACACCTCAAAGAGGCACTGGGAGAAGCCTCTTTGGATTGCTGCGTGGTACAATAGGCACCCCGTTTCCTCTCCTGGCTCTGAATGGGAAGATGTTCTGGCACTCTGTCACCTAAATTAGCCACCATTCAAATATAGCCATCAACCCCTTTATTGGGACAATAAAACCTGTACTATCATGCTCTGTGGATAGGCTTATATTTTACTGTAGTTACATATTTTATTGCTTTAATAAGATGTAGGCTGTGGATTTGAGCAGAGTTTTGAGAAATTAATTTGTATAAATTACAACAGAGGAGTTCTTAACCATCCTTACTGACATTCACAAAACAAGCACTGGAGAGACCACCACATCCTCTAAGATCCCTGGGGAGAGGAGCCCAACACCATCTGTACAGTTCTACAGCACTGGTACCACCACAGTGCAGGATTGGTGGCAGTGGATAGGGGAAGCACGCTGAGATAATGCTGGGAACTCTGCAGCCTCATGGAGTTCATGTGCAAAATGTGTAGAAAAATAGGTGTTTCCCACATTACTCACTGCAGAAAATATGAGGAATGAGTACTGCCCACTCCAGCCCCTGGCTTCATGCCTCCCAAGCCTTTCCTTCTCCAGCAGCCCAAGCACAGACATGGAATATGTTACTATTCCACATTTTAAGGTGTGTTTTTCCATAGGAAAACGCAGAGAACTGCAGAAACAAGGACAAAAGGACCCAAGTGGCAGCTCAGGCCTGACTCTGCCTCACCACATCTTACCTCATCCTTGTACTTGGTGATGTAGGAGTAGATCTCGTGCAGGGCACTCATGCTGTTGAACTGGCTGAGGTGTAACCGTGACTGCTCCGCCAGGTACGCGCTCATGTCCTGGTCACTGATGGCTGGCATTTTAGCTATATCTGCATAATATCTGCCAGGGAGGAACAGAGGAGCGGGTCAGAAACAGGGACAGGCAGGAAGGGATGGGTCCCCACCACAATGGTCACAGAGAACAGCCACTGGAAAGGCAAGTGAAGAGCACCTTTACTCCAAGCAGTGACATACAATCACCCATTTTAGCACTACTCACTAAGAGGTCTCTGAGCACTCCACAGAGCAGTCAGCACTGTTAAGAATGTGGTCCTGATGGAGCAGCACCCAGCTCAGTCCAATTCTGCTCACCATGCTGGAAAGCCAAGAGATGTTGCACTAAGGGATTTTCCACCCTCTCCTAAACCACATATTTTTTGTTCTTCCCATCCCATCCCATCGCCATGTTTTGCCACCAAACTATATGCACCAGGACCCTCCACACCTGCAGTAACACACAAGGTTCTGCTACCAGTCTCCTAAGGTCACCATGTTCCTAGAGCCAACCATGCTTCTTTGCATTCAATTAAATGCAATTAAATACTTGGGTTGTGAACACATGACAAGGTGACATCCTGCCCCTGCAGCGATGCATGTGCTGTGGTAGTGGAAAAACAGAATATCCAACAGGATGTTGATCACAACCCTGAGAGGACAAAGCTGCAGCATCCCATTACAGCAGGAGAGTTACACCAAGCAGACATACCAGTGGACTGGCTACTGAGGACTTTTGGAAACCAGGGTTGTGTCCACAGGCCTCATTTTAAAAGATACTGCTCCCTGGGAGCAGCCAGAGCTTGTTTGCTGTGGGAGGGTATTACCAGCATTTCCACCTGGAAATACAGAGTGCCAGCCTCTCTCAGGTTTGCTCTGCTCCTCATGACTCCCCACTTGGTAAAGTTTCTGGTGCAATTATTAGCATCTCTTAGCTGAATGCTGAGATGGAGCACTGCTGAAGCACTTGGATAGGAGCAGATGGCAGCAAGACCACTTGAGAAGATGAGTATGAGGATCCACTCCATCCCACTGCACTGAACTCAACTAGTGATAAACTACTTGGGCAGTTTTTACAAAGAGGCTCATTCATACCCAGAAAATGATGCAAGAGAATTTCTGGATACTGCCAGGAGAGCAGTGGTCTGAGGTGAGGACCTCTGACTAAACCAGGCATCTCCTACACCCTTAGAGAGATCTCACACCCCAGAGTGACATCTCCCAAAGCAGCAGTTTCACGCTCCAGGTGTTATCATGACATATGGGATGGGAAGAAAGCATCATTTTTCAATACAAGTGCGCATGGCTCACATGGAACAAGATTCCAGTCACACCATCCATTTCCAGAGGACACCTCTGACCCCAGCAGTAGTCTCCTTGGGTTTCTCCAGGTTTCCCTCTTCCTAAGCCCTTCCCTGTGCTATTCCTGCCTCAGATTGGCAGGATGTCCCTTTTTCAGCTGGTGCCTGAGCCACAGCAGCAGACAGACCTTCTGTTGGGACTGGCAGTCCCACTCAGCCACCCCCGCACCACTCCCATCCCTCCTCTGCAAAGCTAGTGACTATAACTGTGCCAAAAGCCAGAAATGCTGATTGTGCCATAAATCCCTGCAGTAGAGGAACAGCAGTAGACATAGTCACCCCCTGCACAGGACATCTCTGCCCCCAGCTCATCTGCCCCTGGGACCATACCAAAGGTAAGCAATGGCAGGAACATCAGTCACCACTGAGATCTCCCACCTCCTCCCCAGGGACGCAGAATGTCTAGACCAATGTTTAACTCTGAAATGGTTTTATACCTTTTTTCTTCCAGGCACATACGCAGAGCTGAATATTTTTTGTCATAGAGATGGCAAGGTCAGAGAAATTCACCTTATGAAGCTTGTGATGTTCCTGTGGGACCCCACTCCAAAGCCCCATCCAGCCCCATGCAAAGAACTTCCTCCTATTACAATGCAGCTCGTCTCTCATCTCAGGCATATTTCAGGGGCACCTTTCCTTCTGATTCCAAGCCCTACCTTCCTCGAGGGAAGACACTTGTCTTTGTACTTGCCTGTGAAACAGCAAGCATGCCAATGGTGCAACAAAAATATCTGTGTACAAGTGAGTACCCAAGGATGATTTAGGCTACAAAGTTCCACCCTTACAAACCAGAGAATATGACATTACTGTTGTCTGGACATCCTTCATTTAGTTTATTCTGTATTTGGTCAAGATGCTGAAAAAGGGCCCTGAGTTAAGAAAAAAGCATCATCTTTAGCCCAGCACATCACCAAGGAAAAGCTGCAACAGGAACCTGAAATCTGCCATTTTTTAAGTTTCATGAAGTTCCATTTCCCAAGATGGCAACGTTTTAACCGTAGCTCTATTTGGAGGGCTTTGGAGGACATCTCCTAGGTTTCTCTCCCAAAAGGATAAAGCTAAACACAGCGTTATGCCTGAGTGCATCAATTTGCAATCAGTCTCATTCAAACCCTGGACCTTTAACACTACATTAATTCAGCAGGACAGAGGGACATCTCTCTTCAGCTAACAGGGAAGGTGGAGGGTGTTGGAAGGTGTCAGGGGACCTGCTCCCCTCCCTGCTCCTCAGTACAGAGACTGCAGCCTGAGCACTGGGAAATGATAATTTTCAAGCATTTCAGCAAAACCTGCATGTATTGTTGTGATACAAAAAAAGCACTTCTCTAGTCCAAGGCTGAGTTCTCACTGCTCTTCAAAAGCAATCAAGTGAGGTGTTAGTAATTCCCTAGTACAGACCAAGTTTTTACAACAGAACACACCAGACAACCTAATAGTGGAGGTTGCTTTTAGCACCCCTTAAGCAAGTCATAAACAGTTCTTTAAAACAGTCATTGTAAACTCATTCCAGGAGACAATCATGAGGAAGCATCATCCCCCAAACCAGAGGACCACCTTCTGCGAGCATTAGTACAATCCTACTTCAATCAGCTGCCAAGAGGAGCCCTCCCAACAACCCACATCCCCACATCCATGAGCATCCACTGCAAGTCCCCCAGGAGAAGCAAGGAGCTATTGCCAAGTTTACTCACCTTTCTACCCAGCTCTTGTAGTTGGGGATGTCCTTGGCATACAGTAGTTTGTTGGAGGGAGAGTCCTTTCCTAGCTTGTGCTCAGAGGTCGAGCAGGAGTCCATGAATGTCTGAGCCACCACGGATAGGCAGGCATCAGTAATACTGTTCTTGTGAATGTCGAACACAAACTGGGGGTTCTTAATCACATTCACCCAAAAACGTAGAGGTAGACTGAGGGATGAAGGAAATATGAGTCAGCACCTGAACCACACCCTGCAGGGCAGCTGGCATATACATGCACCTCCAGTTGTGGAGAAGGAGCTTCCCATGACCCAGAATTGGGCAGGTTGCTTTTTCCATCATTCCAGGGATGCGAACACCCTGGGTAAATGGCCGTTCTCCCCTGCCCACCCCAAAAAGGCTGCAGTTCTCCATGAAGAAATTCCTCAGCACTGCCTACATCCCCAAAGGCAAACCAGGGCAGTGCAGATCTGTGGTTTCTCCAAAGATCCACTCTCACTGAAGAGACCTTGCTGAGCCCGTGGGTGAAACCAGACATGGTCCCTTTCTCTGACATTAATAATCCTTTTGAAGGCGCTGTGTAGCATTTCACACATCTCCCGTGGCAGAGGAGGGAGTTAGCTGGACTCCTCAAGGGACTCATTAGCGCATTTAACACCAGAGGAAAATTTAGGTGGCCTCAGATGCTGGAAATAAAGCTCTCAGCTGTAGAGACAGCAGGTCTCCTGGCGAGCCATCGAGTGGTTGTTTGCTGCATACTGACACACACATGCCACCCTCCATGGCTCCACTTCCCAATCCTGCTGCCCCTCTCCTCTCCTAGGAGCACCTCAGAGCCTCCCCCATCAGAAATCCTCCTCATTCTGCCATCCCCCAGCACCTACACTCAGTGAATGCTTTTATCTTAAACAAAACACACTTTGTTCCCCAGGACTTTCCTAATGAGGGTACTGGGTGCATGTACATATTTCATTTGTGAAGGGAATGGCCTGGAGAAATTAGCTCCACATGTCGAATTAGCGCCCAGAGATAAGCACAGGCATTAGTATGCAAGAGCCTGTGTGCCCAGCCCCTGAAGAGTGGGGCTTTTTTCCTCCCTTGCCTTTCACTCCTTCTTTTAATATAGGAAGCTGAGTTATAAATCAGTTCCAAGCACTTCCGCGCTCTCACATCTCCATTTAAAAATGTTTCTTTTCCTGCCCTGCTAATTGCAAACAGTTACTGAACTACACAGAAGCGATTTGGCTGCCATTTAACAAATGCCAGACACGGGGAACGTACGTACCCATCTCCAGTCACAGTAAAATCAGAGAGATGAAATCAGTGAGGCAGCAGAAATGAAAAATGCCAAAGGGGGCTAAGAGCCAACACCTGCCGGAGCCCCAGCGCGGCACCCAGGTGTCACAAGCTGCCCCGCCCCAGCGCTCAGCCAGCGATTAGCAGAGCAGGGGCTGGCTCTGCGGGCAAGGGCAGGGAGGATGTGTACACAGAGCTGTGCTGACTTTGTTTGGGCACGGCTGAGTGACAGCAAGGAGTGTGGAAACACCTTCAGGACAGCAGAGATGAGAATTGGGGCTGGCATCCCTGAAGGAGCCCGGAGGATGGAGAGGCCAAGGTGAGATGGGAACAGAGCCCTCAGCGACTGACGGCAGCCATCAGGGGGAGTGTGGTGCTTGAGATCTGGGGAAGGGCTGAGGGAGCACTGCATTCCTGGGATTTTTTCTGCGAAGGAAGGCATGCTAGGGATTTACCCACACCCGAAATACAGAGATATGGGCCTCTCTTGTCCTGGATCATTTCCAGGTTCATATTTCTGCTCCCTGTGGGAGGGCTTGGAAGCTGTAATGTTGTTAGCCCACACCCCAGCCCACTGTCCTTCTCCATTACCAGTTACTCTTCCAGGTGTGCCTGACGTCATAATCATTGATCTGATGCTTATCAGCTTGTTCATCCAGGAAATCAAACATGTATTTGATGGCGAGGGGCAGTGCACTCCCACGGTGAGCTGTGCTAAAGATGGTCTCAAACAGGTCATCCACAAATTTCTGCAGGGTGCCCTGGGGAGAAGAAAGAGAAAAGGGCTGCTCAGCAACACCCTGGGCCAGCAGAGAGTTGGGTCTTTAAATAACGATCAGCCTCTAACCAATTTCACTTCTATTCCTACACCTGAAGGAGCAGCACAGTACAGTCTGTATAACCCTGCTGGTTCTCAGTGGTTTATACTGGGAAACAGACACTGCAGTGATGAGGTATCTCCTTCACTGTATGATCTGGCATGCTAAAAGTACACAAAGAAAAACACCATACAAAACAAAAAAGTGTTGTGTGTGCTGAGGGAAGTGGAACATGCTGCAGTGCCAAATACCTGGGGTAACCACCCTTCCCACATCACCAGTTCTGCAGTTTTATCCCAAACACCAGAGGTACCTATCCAAGGAATCTCTGCTTTGCAGACCACCAGCTGCTCAAGGATACATGGAATAGTAAAACCACCAGAAGGTGCAAAGAGCAAACAGGAAAATCCACTCAGGGGATATTCACCATAGTTTCAACACACAAACCCTTCACCTCCAGCTCAGAAAAGAGACCAGGTGAGGACCTCTTCCTGTGCTAGAGCAGGAGGCTAACAAAAGAGCAGTGTTTACCACTTTTGGACAACCCAAATCACTACCATCCCCACCCAGACTTCCAAAGCCAGGCACCAGCTCTGGGTCTCTGGGCCATACCTTGGTGGCCAACAGACGGGTCAGGTAGATCTCGGAGACCATCTTGCTGCCCCGGTCGCCCTCCCTCTGGTCCATGTGGTCGTGGTTTTTCACCAGGTGCCAGAGCTTGGTGCCGCTCTCCAGGTCGGGGGTGATCATGGGGGTCCGTGAGCGCAGGCTGTCGGGGCTGCTGGCTGTCCTCAGCATGCTCTCTGCAAGCACAGGGGATGCTCCTACCCTGCCACTTCTGCCTCACCACCAGCCTCATCATCCCCCTTCCCTCCACAGGAGCTTTGGGATTCAGCCTCTGCAGCCACCATGAACTGGGAGCTCTGCTGTGACCATCCTCACAGCCTGCTAGGACACATGCAAGCCTGGCTGATGTACAGGGGCCAGGACAACCATGGAAGGAATTCTGCAGAGCCTGTCCTGCTCCCAGCACACAAGTGCCAGGATCACAGATGCTTCCTTGCCACATTGAGCTGATCACACTATTCCCTTCCAAACCAAGGCTGAAGTACACCTGCCAGTACATTCGTGGGAGTCTTTAACTCTGCTCTTTTAAGTGCTAAGTGCCTCTGTGCTTATTTTAATTAGATTTCAGGGGAATAAAATGGAAAGGATCCCTTAACAGCAGCCATCTAACATTTGCCTTTTTCCCCTGAGCCAAACACAGTGCAAAGAAAAATGGCTCTGAGGGCACCTGCTCCCTCTCCAACACTAGAATAAGTAGCATCGTGCAGGAGAGCTGGGAGTTTGGAGGACTTTGTCCACATGAGTTACAGTTCTAGTCACTTGCTCTGTGCCTTGGTCCACATGCCCAGCCCAATGCCACCTCCCCAGCCAGCCCAGAGGAGGATGCCCTTGTGCACTCACCATATCTGCTGAGGGACTTGGTGAAGGTGGAGGAGTTGGAGATGTTGTATGCTGAGTTCTGCTTGGGCACCAGGGCTACCGAGGAGCCATCTGTCACCTGCGGGCAGAAATGGGCTGAGCAGGCTGCCACACCAGGGAGGCGCAAGGGGAACAGCCCCAGCATGAGGAGAAACCAGCCCCAGAGGGATGGAGTGACACTGCCACCACCCCAGGGACATCATCTCCAGCAAAGCAGGCTGACATATCTCTGTGGCAGGTGGGGGAAGGGGCAGAACAGGAACACACCAGAAAGCTCAGCATGAGAGTGGCAGAGTAAGGTCAGAGTGGGAAACAGCCTCTATGAACCCTGGAAATACCCCATTTAAAAGGACCACAAACATGAGGTGCAGGCAGGAAGGTGACTGCAGACCTCCTGGCCATGGCCCTGGAGAGCTGAGCCCAGGCCCTGACCAAGCTGAGGAGGGAGAAAAGATGCTCAAGCTCAAAGCAGCTGGTGACTGCTCCATGTTCTCCATCAAGGACAGCCTTACCTGGTAGTGGGCCAGGGTGTTCAGCCTCTTCCAGTCATTGTCAATCTTCGTGGTGACGTCTTCATCCTGCAGTATGATGCGGGCCATCCTGCCCTGCCGCCACTCTGTCCCCATGAGGGAGAAGGGCTCATGGTTAGTCAATAATGGGAGCACAAAGCTAAGGCAAGGGTAGAGCACAGTCCCAAGGCATCAACTTAAGAGGCCTCCCACCCCTCTCTGAGCCCCAGGCTGATGGCTATCAATGTGTTGGACAAATCCAAGTACTCAGGAAAAGACAGCATCAGTTTGACCCTAGTGACTGTTACCTTTGCTCCCCTCCATTCCCCTGTCCCCCCTTTAAGAACAGGACTATTAATACTGCTCTCAACTATTGCTGGCCTCCTTGGATCTCAAGACACCTCAAGTGTGCAATTCAGCCCCCAGAAGACCCAAGAGGGCTCTCCTCCCCACCCCTTCCACTGGCAGGATCCACACCCTCATGTCAGTCAGTGCCACCAGCATGCCAAAAGTGGACTGAACAAGCATAAATGTACTTCTGTAAGATATGTTGATTTTCCTGCCCTGCACAGATTTATTGGCATTTCTGCTTTTAGTCACATCCCTGTTCTCCACAGGGAAGTGCTTAGCCTCTCTCTTACCCAGGTCCATGTCCCCAGCTTTGGGTCGCTGGGAATAGGGCACGCCCTTGTAGACAGCATCCAGCAGCTTCTCCTTCACCTGCGTGATGGTGTCGCAGTTCAGCACCTTGACAGGGATCTCTGGGGCATTCTCATTCTCAGGGTTCACACAGTTGAGGGTCTGCACAGGGTCAGAAAGGGTCGAGTGAGAGGCTGTGACACACTGGCTGCAAAGGCAGGTCCAAGGACACAAGGCTACAGCTGTCTACAGGCCATGTCTTCTCACCTCCTGAGCTGCTGTGGAGTTGTAGCCACATGGCACATTCCTGCTCCCCTTTCCCCACCTCTCCCTGCCACGCTCAAACCTCCAATTCCCAGAAGGGAAGCACAGTGTCAGTGAAGGAATCTTGGGCCAGCAAACCCTGCCGTGTGCCAAAGCCTGTTGAGAACAAGCAATGCCCAGGCACACCCCACTCCCCTCCCAAACCATCCCTGTGGAGACTGAGCTGCAGGTGAAGAACCAGCTGCAGGCTCAGCCAGGGCAAGGGTCTGGCTCATCATTTAGCTGGACAGAGGACATGGCTCAGAAGAAAGAGGAGAAGTATCTCTCCATCTCCTGCAGTGTTCCCAAAGCTCTAATTTTGATCCCCACTGAACGTGAGCTTTGGGCTGCTCCATATAGCACAAGCTCAACAGCATCTCTCCCAAACCTGCCATTGCCAGGGGTTTGCTTGGAAAGATATGGAGCAGGATTCAGTTCATGTTTGGCTTCCTTGGGCCCATGGCAAGAGCAAACCTTGCCAAGAAAAGGCCCTGTTTCTGACCTTGTCTGACATGGGCCCCACTCAGACAGGATGAGAGGCACCGCAGGAATGCTGGAGAGAACAACAGACAAAATTCTCTCTAAAAGTATTTTGTGTGCCTCCAAGATCTTGTTAAATAGGATCTGGCAGTCCTAGCAAGCACCAGTGCCACTGAGGCTTCTGCTTGCACTAACCAGCATTTTGTAGTCAATCTGCTGCCGGATGAGCTTGTCCTCACTGAGGGAGTAGCGAGCCTCTCCTGTGATGGCATCAATGGGTCCCTTCTCCATCTGCTGCTTGATGGCACAGTAGAGCATGAAGAGTGGTTCCCCAGCACATTCCTGTGGGACAGGGGGATGGAGGAGAGGAGAGAGAGGAGTTAGAAGGTGCCAGGCACCAACTTTGCCTTTCAAGAACCACCAACATATCAGAAGTCTCCCGTGGCCCTGCAGCATCAATCCCCACACATGGCATTACAAAAAGTCGTCATCCCTTGCTCAAGACTGCAAGGGAGGGGAGGGGGGTTCCATGGTAAAATTCATCTTGTGGAGGAACTCACTCTCTCCTTCCAAACCCACTGGAAGTTGTTTGTCTATCAACCTCAGATTCCCAGGGCTTGCAGACACTTCTGGGTGAATTCTGATCATTCTGCAAGCCAAAGATGAGCTAAAAATGGTAAATTCAGGTCTACTGAAGAGCAGATTGAATCTGGGGACCTTGAGTATGAGATACAGCCTGTCTTTTGAGCTGCTTCAGACAAAAGAAGCACCTGAGAACTGGAAAAGGCACACTGCAGTGGGACAGTCTGGGGGCTCTTGCCCAGATACCACGATGCAGTTCTGACACCTGCCAGGAGCCCAGTCTCACATGAGAGAAGGTAAAAGGAGGTCCCTCCAAATGACAGCTGGGCACAGCCAGCCAGACCCACTGGAAAGGAAAAGCAAGGGAGCAATCCACAGACAGCCCTACCCTGAGTCTCCAGGTGATGGAAGGGACCAGGCAATAACCTTTTCTGCAGTTAAACCATTTGCCACCTACACATCTCCACTGCCAAGGCCTTGTAGTCAGAGCCAGCTTTAGCTACCAAACAGAGCCACGTCAGCATCTATCTCACACATGTGAGGAAGGGAAAGGGAAACTGGACCAGACACTTCCCCCTAAAACATGCTGCATGCTGGATTCAGAAACACTAAAGGACCTGCCAAGGCTGGAAGCACCAACCAGACTGTAGCCAGGATTTGACATTGCAGGACTGGGAGTGGACACCCATTCATAACCCAGGGCCCAAACATGTTCCCTGAGCTGCATCCCAATGAGCCCTTCCAGATACAGGCATTAGCCCTAAGGGAGAAAAAAGGGAACAGAGAGGTTGGAGAGAAGTCCCAGCAGATTCTACCCCACTAGCCCTCATCCCTCCCTCCCGGCCGCCTCACAAATAAATTGTACTTTGGTGCAAAGTGCGGCTGCTCTCCCTGTCACCATATGCTGTTAGCATCTCGTTAGCATCTGCGGTAATTAAAGAGACAGCTGCTAACGAGCAGGAACAGGCATACATCATCCCCAGACCTTCCGACAACATGCCTGTCTTTGAAATTATGTTTCATTTGCAAACTTGGCTTCATTAAGTCAGCTTGGAAAAGTGAGAGACCCAAGTGGGTGCTAGGCTGCAAAACACCCGCTGCCTGCAAGGCGAGGCTGGCTGCAGAGTGGTGAGAGCCCAGGGGTCCCAGGGCACCTCAAGCCTACCCCTCTGGTTCTGGTGGAAGGACTTAAATTCCCTTTTTTGGTTGCTTGCAAAAACTCCTTGTGAAAATTCCAGGTCTGTGGAAGTGGTATGGATACAGGATGGCTTGGAGCAGGACTCTTGCTTTCATCTGCCATGGCTGCTACAGTCTCAGCCCAGAGATTTCACCTCTCCAGTAAGGCATGGCTGCTACCCCCACATCTGCGGCTCTGCACCCACCTCTAGGGATTCATACCAGGAGAGGTGGGCTCAGTCTTTCCTACACTGGCTTCTCTGTCTGTTCCTAGTGTGGGTCCTACCCCTAAAATGCAACACCTCACTCCCAGCCGCACTGTCCCCACTGGCTCTTGAAGACCAGGGCCGAGGTGCTGCTGTGGGTCACAGCTCACTGAGACAATGCAGATGAGGATGGTTTAGGGATCATCTTTGACAGAGACCAACAAAATGAACAGGGTGCTGGGCAGTTCACCTGAGATGAACTCCATCAGGTGAAATACAGAAGGAGACCACTGAGATGTGGCCAGGCGGTCCCTCAGGTTAATGAAGGGCAGCCTGTTCCCCAAATGTGACTGTGCCCACCCTGCCAGCCCTTATGCAGTTTGCTCACTGCTGGGGAGCTCTGGGGGCTCTCCATGTGAGCCAAGTTGGAGGAGGGCAGCTGCAGACACCCTGTGAATGCCTGCGTTGATATGTTGGGAGAGACTGAGACAAGCCAGCTAATTCCCAAACTGTCTTACTGACTAGATCTAGCTCATCAGGCACCTAATATTGTGCATTTTTCAGCACTTGTCTTGATTTATCCATCTCCCTTTCCCTGAGGTGCCTCATTAAGAGTCTGATAAATGCTACTACAGGGTCCTCCTGAAAGCACCAGCCCTCACTGGCTCCCCACGCTTCTGGCCCTGGGCATGAGGGGCTGTCCTGTGCCTGTCCCCATCCCTCACCCCAGTGTATCTTCCTCTGCTCAGGGCAGGTTTGCTGAGAACAGATCCAGAAGCTGGGCACGTGGCTGTCTGCCTCATTTACATGCACAATTACTGCAGTCTGGGGCACTTTCCCTGCTGGCAAGCTGTCTGTTGTGAAACTCTCCATCTACTCCACAGCCCTCTCCTGCTGTTGCTGCCACCTGTGATCCTCACTGTCCAGAGACAGGTGAGAACAGCCTCGTGGGTCTCCTCTGGTGGGACTGACCCAGAAGAGGGCATGAGCATATCCTCAAGTCTCTTCCAGTTTAACTCAAGTGACTCAAGGAGTGGAGTTTCAACCACTTCCCAAGGAGATGAATCCCAGCGTAACAAATTTCACAGCCAGCAAGTTCATCCAGGCCCTCTGTGCATGTTTCTCTTGTAATGGTGCACCTAGATCTCCTGCAGCTACCACCCAGAGACTAGAGGTGTTTTCCCATGTCCAAGTCATGGTGTAGCCAAGGACTTTTTTATAAAGAGACATTGCCCTGGTTCCACCATCCCCAGACCTTTCACCTTCTACTCCTTATCCTCACAACCTGCTCTGGTAATCACTGGTAATGTGCCCAGAAGCCTCTCTGAAGGGGTCAAGGACAGATGCAGGACAGCGGTGGCGCATGAGCTAATCCAAAGTAGCTTCTGAACATGGCCCAGTCCAGCCAGGGACGGGTCAAGGGTGTCAGGCCACACACAAAAATACAATGTACCCAAACCCTGCTGTAGGTGTTCATAGGCTGTGCACTGCACTTTGCTCAGCTAAAGCACAACCCTCTTCAGTTCAAGGAGCCTTAGAGGAGTTTATCCACAAGGAAAGCTACTCCTGCCAGTCCCACCAAGTTCACAGAGCCCAAAGAGCTTTCTGCCAGTGCAATACTCAATCCCACTGGGTACCGCTGATGCAAAAGGGCCCTGCTGGACAAAGCCCTGGCACAAAGGAGAGGTGGGAGGTTTGACATCTCCCTATGACCAGCACAGCTCTTCTCCTCTCCCACCCCTGGCAAGAAATCTCCAGCATGCTAGATAGATTTTATAGATACAGGCTATTCCTCGACAGAGGCAAAAAGCCAAGTGCATGTAAGTGATATTATAAATCACCTCTCGTTGACGATCACTTGAGTTCTGCTGAGACTCCTGCTCGCTCTCATCTCTTGGCTGGAAATAGTTCAAACCCTCTTTATCTTAATGAGGGATGAAATCCCACAAAAACAGCAGTGTGCCACCCAGTCTCACTGCACCGACACCAGGCAGGATCCCAAGAAACAGCCTTGCTGCCTGACAAAGCAGGATCGCAGACATTGTTCACCCATCGGAGTCATCCCAAAGCTGCAGCAGGACTGAGCCTGGGGTCCATGCACTGGAGCTGCTGCTGTGTAATCTGCATGGAAACTGGTGCAGCTGTAGTAGGTAGAAGCACTGGTGCTGATGGAATAAATGTTCTCAATATGGGTAGATGCACCAGTGGTAAAAACAGAGCTTACACTGTGGCGTCCTCTTCTCCTATCCCAATGAACTTGGAAACAGGTGAATAAAAGCTAAAAGGCTCTGCAGCCTCATGCAGGTGCAGTTCAGAGCTCTGTCCCTGGCTGTCAACAAGCCCCTCAAGGCATCCGTCCCCACCAGGGCACCTCTGTCAGGGGAAGCAGCAGCAGAAGTAGAGATGCCTGCAGGAAACAATTCCCCTACCACAGAACCTCAGTGTTGGAGAAATGAAGGAAAAGCAGCAGCATTACATGAAGAGTGCAACTCATCAAACTACAACTCAAAGAGGCAGAAACAGCCCCGATCACAGCCATGCCCACAGAAGGATCAGCTCTCAGGGCTTTTTCCTCCTGAGTTACACAAGCAAAGGCAAGAAGAGAGAAATGGGGACTACTCCAAAACTCAGCTGAGTTGCTTCAGATTTATCTTTCCTCAGGGCACCATTGTTAAAATCTCAAACCCACTATGCATTAAGCAATCCCAATCTGTATTTCATTTCCCAATCTCAGCTATTTCCCAAAAAGGAGACCAGAATCACATCTCAGTAAACCAGGATGGAAACAGAGATCTGAGAAGCAGTCTCTGCTCTGGGAGGGAACAGCAATGCTCAAAGCATGTCAGCCTGGGCTTTGGGTAGCGTGCTACCTGGCCCTGTGAAGCAGGAACCACCTCCCTGCCCACACAGGGTTGTCATCCCTTCCCAAACTCACCTTCAGAAACTTGTACAGCAGAAACGTGAACCAATTTGTCAGCATCTTCTCTGCCACTGACTCCGTTCTGTAGGGAAGGTAGAGAGCAAAGCCATCAGCAGAGAATATTAAAGGTCTCTGATCTCACCCGTTGCCACCTCACCCTTAGACTTTAGCTAAATTATTTTTGGCTGTAAAAGGCTTCACCTGGAAAGGAGGCTCAAAGCAAGGTGCACGAGCAGGCAGCACAAGCCCTGCTGGCAAGCCTGCCCATCAGCAGCCCCACAGGAGAGAAAAGCAAATTAGTCTCCAGCGTATTTGGAGAACTGCAACAAGCTCAACCTTGTCCCACTGGGAGTCTCACCAGGGGATGAGAAGCTTTCTGCTTCTCCCTCATATCTTCTACTTCAGTGAACTTTGTTTCTTCTATGATGTCCCATTGGAAGCAGGCAGCTCTCCCCACAGGAGGATTGTATGAGGCACCTGAGCCAAGTACAATGTCTCCAAATGTACCTCAAGCTCCCCAGATAATGTACAACCTAAAAGAAGGGCTGAGGTTGCAAGGCAAAGACAGATCTAGCTGGAAGCCCCTTTCCCCACCTGGGAGCTGCTGTTGCCTTCTGGTCCTGCAGTGCACTCAGTACTGCCATTGCCCTGATGCAGGCCACCAGTACTGGTGACATGGGACTCCCCTGCAACTCCTGAAGCAGCCCTTGATCTCCAAAGCATCATAGTCCAGGGCCCATAGTAGAGCAAGAGGACATTGACCACCACCAGTCCACTGGTACATGGCCTTGGTTAAAGCCACAACCAGATTCAGGTCTGGAAACTTTGACCCAAATACATTTTTGATCAAACTTATCCTCACTACTAATTCAGCTGAAAACAAGGGGATTAAAGAAGGAGGGAGTAAGAGCAGTGGTTGGAAACTTAACCTGTTTTCCATGTACTTTTGAAACACAAACACTGTGCCAGGCTTGGAATTTAACCATGCCTGCATGGTGAAGTTTAGGGTTGCTGTGTGTCTCCTTGGAGTGGGGTGGTGATGTAGGAGTTTGCAAGTGTACACTGCTGCACCCACCTGCTCCAAAAGAAATTTAAAAATGGAGCTGTGCCTCTCAGCTTTTGGATATGCAGTTAAAGGAAGCAGCCAAAGCTGCCTTGAGAAAACCTATATATTATCCCTAGTTTCCTAAAGTACTGTTCAAATCTAGATGCCATTTTGCTCCACAGCAGCATAGCAGGGAAGGCCCAGGGAGTTGCCTGTGTCTGCTGGGGACCATGCACAAAATGGAGAGCAGGATCCCTCAGGATGGTTGCAAAATGTGTGAATAGAATGAGGGACCTCGTGGTCTGGTACTGCAGCCAGGATGTGCCACAACATCAGAGAGAGGGACATGCAGGCATGGAGGGAGCTGAGGGTGACACCAGACCCTGGTGAACCCTTCAGCCCTACAGACGCAGCTTAACATGCCTGTCTCTGCACCACACCTTATCTCTCTGCCATAAGAGTAAAACTCCCCTTAACATGTTCATTATTTTTAACATGGCCTTCACTCCTAAAATCTTCAGCTTATCCACCCATTAATTATCACATCAGCCACTTGCAAATGCAGATGGTTCTAAAAGCACAGGCAATACTAATAACCTCAGGGACATGGCTGCATTCCTCTTGCCCCAGGGAAACAAATACAAAGGGTTGACTCAAGAAACAAAATCCAGAAGGAACCAAAATGTTAGAGCCACCAGAAGGAGTCCCACTGCCCAATTCCATGCACTGCCCAACCACAATGCATTGCCCAGCAGATGGGCCAGGAGCAGTTCCCAAAGACCAGATGGCTGGGGCAGAAAATCCACTTTCCCAGAGTTTATTCAAGCTGTCTCAGTGTCATATGGTCCCTTCCAAGGTTTTCTCTTGTGCTAATGGGGCTTAGCCCTTTTTGCCCTCCCTGGAATAGCACAGCCCTCCTTAAACCATTTGAGGACAGCATTACCTGAGCCTTCAGGGAAGGGAAGGCTTCATGCCCCCATCAGGAAAGAATAATCCACCACAGGGAACAAAAAAAGGGAGAAGGAAAGGGACATGGAGAGAAAGCCAAGGGAGAAGTGGACTGCAGCTACTCAGCAGACATCCTCCCTGGCCCTAGGAAGGACCTGACAAGCCCGTAATGCTTATCTGAAGTGCCACCACTCAGGCTCTGGAGGATGTTTGTCTTTATCCATGATAGAGCCCAGATGCCACAGTAATGGGGGGATTATCCAACAACCAAATAAATAAGTAACAGCTCTCCCCAGTTAGATCAATGCTAATCCAGTTGCCCTGGGCAGTAAGCACACTCTCACACCCAATAGCAAGGCTAATCAAACAGAGAAGCACAGCTCTCTGTACCGTGGCTTCAAGAACAGTGTCTTTGTTAAATATCACTCAGGGAGGCACAAGCAAGGTGCTGGCCAGGGGACTTACCCCTGTCCTAACTGTAATGGCCCTCGAGCACTGTTGCTGGGGACTGGCAGACTCTGGGCACTGGTGCAGGCTGGGCTCTGCCCCTGTGCTGCTGCCACGGCTCAGTCACTGCTGCTGCTGGCCCCCTCATGTCTTTTATTTATATTTTATTGATTTACTTCAGGAGCTGGAAATGCATTCTAAATATTTCAGTGAAACCTGGTGTTATGGAGGAACGATTGGAAGAGAAGAGCCTAAGAATGCAGTCAGGGGACAGGGATGGGGAACAAGGGTTGGCACCTCCAAGACACACCCCACTCCCAGACAGCCATCATCTGCACAACACACCCCCTCTGACACACTGCTGATGAGATGCTTTGAGACATTAATGGCACCCTTGTAATGTGATAAATGAAGCAGAGGGAATAAGAAAGCAACGTCCCTAACGAGATGGGCAACACGGATGTAACTGGGACCAGTCACATTTGGGTCTTCTCCAGGTGTTTCCCCAGGGCCAAGCATACAAAACCTGACAGGCTTTGTCCCGTCTGGCCATGCCACGAACATCAGTTTATCTTTGAAAGATGACCTGGGTTTCTTGAGCCTTTCTGGTGACATGCCAGCCCTGTGCCTCTCAGCCATCCTTGTATCTCTGCCGAAGGCTGGTGGCACCAGGCTGCTGTACCTCCGGATGGGGAGGCACCGCATGGCGTGCAAAGGGAGAAGATGGCACAGAGGGCCTCGAGCTGAACCAGTGGAGCTTATTAATAGTTTTTGTTCAGGACTTGGTGTATCTTTCAATATTCATCAGCCCGTGATGAAGGAGAGCTCAGAGCTATCGTTAAATATTGATGGAGCAGGCAGACTCACGGCAGGGCTTGGCAGGCTGCCTCCTGCTTGCACTTCCCCCGGCCCAGCGAGACTCCCAGCTTGCAGAGATCTGAGTGACTTCCCCAGGAAAGCCCCCATGTGACTGGCAAGGCGGGTAAGCCCTGAGGAGACAGCGGGGAAGGGAGGACTCCTGCCTGATGCCAGCCCACGGAAGTACCCACACAGCCACCAGGCAAGGCAAGAGCTGCCCCACATGCCAAGTGATGTGGGGGACCACCTGGTCACCTTCCCTTCTCCAGGTGACCTACAGCAACACACCACAGTGCCTGGCACCAGCATGCACCCTACCTGCACCAGCCTGAACAGGTGGCAAGCACCTTGCTGTCTCCCTCCCAGGCATCATGAGCCCACACAGGCCAAACTGGAGTGAGAACATCCCACGGGTGCCCTTGAGTTGGCCGGGGCCAGGTAGTCCCACATCCCTCGCACACAGACAAGCAAGGAAATGCTTGACCACAGACTCAGCGCTCTCACTGCCACAGCCAACAGCAAAGCCATCGCTGGTGGCACCCCCAAAGGACACCAGCTGATGTCACTGTGCTCAGAAGTGCCTGGGCACTGTCCCACAGCTCCAGCCTCTCAGGGGGACACTCACCTCCGCAAAAGCAGCTTGGGGTGGTTCTTGCTCTCCAAGTTCTTCTCAATAAGGTCGGACAGGAGCTGTTTCAGCACCCCTGTGGCATACTCCATCTCGCCCTGCAGCGCCGTCATGATGAGCGAGGCCACGTTGCCGCGGTCCCGCATGGAGAAGCTCCGCTGGGCCTCCAGAGTACGGATGAAGGTCAGCAAGAAGTGCTTCTTGTTCAGGAGCTGACCAAAGAGGGTCAAAGACTTCTCCACATTAGCCTGGACCTGCAAGGATAGAGCAAAGCTGAGAGACAGGAATGATGGGAAGGGTGATAAGGTGGCTGGACTGAACCACACCCTGAATTCACTCTCAATCCCACAAAAGGAAATTATGAAAAAGGGTCAAAAAGCTGGACTAGGACTACCCCTACTACCAAGCTTCCCCTTTGGTGATCAGTCTCAGTTCCTCCAGAAGAGTTATCTAGTTTGTATAATCCCAGCATCAGGTTAACACAGTCTCAGGGCATCAATATATATATATATATATATATATATATATATATATATATATATATATATATATGTCTGTATAGACACACCCTTCCACACAAAGACTCTTTCCCACTTGTGTGCAGACACATAAACACACTTCCCTCCCATAAACAAACACCTTCTCTCCCAAGCACACACACAAATTATCATTTTCAATTTCAGCTAACAAGCAGCTCAATTCCCACCCAAGTCACTGCAACATGTGCTTTGGGTATTACATAGAAAGCAAATAAAGCCACAACCCCGAGCAAATCCACCTGCCTTGGGGGGGATAGATTTCAGATGGGGAAATAATAGCAGAAATCTGTCTCTGTCCCACTGCAGACACACCCTAAAAAAGTCCCTGTACTCATGAGATATTTGAAGTTGTGTTTCTGGCCATATTTGGCCATGTAGGACCCAGCAGGGATTTGGCTTGGATGCCTTCACACCTGCATTGCCATCAGCAGCCCAGCTCTGGCCAGCCCTGACCACATTTGCTGTCAGAAATGAATATTTTTACAACACTCCATTTTCCCATTAGAAAAGATGGTTTCCTCTGAATAAAAGCCTTCCTGTGATAAAACATCAGGTTTTTTCTTTAATTCCCCCCCTTGTCTTCCTGATTGGGAGAATAAGCATTAAATTTCGCTTCATGTCGGTATTTGGAGACAAAACAACACTTTTCATTTCAAAACACCAACTCAAAATGAAGAACAGAGTTTTGACACATGAAATCATTTCACTTCAATCAAAACTTTGGATTGGTGCTCTTCAGTTCAGTGAAATTCCTCGCAGTTGTAACTTCCCTCTCCAAAATGCTATTTCCCACTGGACAAAAACCCTGCTTCCCACCAAGTCCTTGTCAATTCCAAGCCCCCATGTTCAACTTGCTGATCATTAGCAGAAATAAATGAACAATACTGAGTTAAATATTTAATCAGGCTTAAATTCTCATAAAGGAGCCAGCCTGCCCCTAAACCCTGCAGAGGAAGGAGCTGGTACCGGTGCTCACTGTGGATTAGCATGTGCGTGAGCAAGCTTCCTTCCGTCACTTGCAATAGCTAATGTTACACTCTGAGCAAAGAGACAAATAAAAGCAAACCTGATTAAATTATATGAAGCTTACACAACTCTAGTTGCTTTATTTAATCTCTTTTGGGGATTTTTTTCCCCTTCGCAAATTTAACCCCTTGCTTCCCAGGCCAGGCTGAGCTGGTGTGCTCTCTCAGGCAGGATGTTTTGAGTTAGGAGCTGGAAATGGACAAAGTCCACCCAGCCTGACACAGCAAATGCAAAATTCCTCCTCTGATACCCTTTTTGATACCCTTTCCACTTTCCCTCTTTAGGGAAATTCTTTTAGAGCAAGAGCAGAGGTGAGAGGAGAGTCAGGCATCTGCACATACAGGAAGGGCTGTGCCCCAGGGAGACCTACACGCCTGCTTTGGCTCTGAGCATCCGGAAACCTGAGCTGCAAGGGGAAATCCATGGAAACAGGGTCCCCACCACCCTCCAGAGCTGGGATTAGGGGCTGGGGAAACAGAGCAGGCAGAAGGCCAGGGCCCACGCCGTAGCCATGCTGGCGTACAACACCAGCACGTGCACTTGCAGTTGGTAAGAGCTTGTTGTGTTGTAATTAGTGACCGTGCATCTTGCACCAGGGCCAATTACTTCTCCTAAATACATTGTGAAGCCCACGTCGACATTAATTACTGTGCTGGGTCAGCAGTGAGGGGAAGCGAAGGTCACCCCCCTCCTTCCTCTTGTAATCAAGAGTGGCCTCAGCAGCCCAGCACACGAGAGGCAATTGCTATGCAATTGCTTGCACTAAATTATACAGAGGTGGGGAGGACAGGAGAAGAGAAGGAGCTGGTTTGGGGAGCAGAGGAAGGATGCCAAGGATGGGTTCTGCATGGGGAAATGGAGCCAAGCAAGCAGGCGATGTCAGACAACCCTGCTAAAAACAAGCGACCAGTCAGGCATCAAACAAACCCAATTGAATAAAGCAAGTGCTGTAGAAAATGACAGCAGCAATGATATTAATATAAATATTGATATTAATGTCAGGGAACGCAGTAACCATTTGGCAGCCAGTCCACATCCGCGCCGGCTGCCACGTGGAGAGATGCACCACGCCGGGCCAGCATCCAACCAAAGCATCTCTCCAGCCCAGGGGCACAGGGGCTCGTGCAGGGGACTGTGCAGGGGCACATCCCCGATGTGATACACTACAGAGACAGACAGACAGACCCACACCTCCATCTCTTTCAGCACAGGGTGGTCTTCTATCCCCGGGAAGAGAACCCGCATGGCGTAGGTGCGGTAATCCAGAAAGGGGATGCCAGCCCCATCCAGGTCGTTGGTCAGCTCATTGATGTCTGTCTGCAGCTCAGCAAAGGCTAGGGAGGGAAAAGCAGAATTAAACAACACATCCTGGAGTCTCAGCACACAGCGTTGGCACTCAGCCCCTCATCACACCCCCAGCACCCCATGGGTGGACCCTCCCCAAGGCATGAATATTCTCAGCATTCCTCTTCCTTGCAGGCTGTGATTGCTGTCCCCATCTCACAGATGGAGAAATTGAGCTGCAGAGTGTGGGGATGACATCCCCGGAATAAATGAAGTGGCAGATTTGGGAACAGAACTGCCAGGTCCCGGGGGAGTCAAATCCCCCCTGCCCAGCACTTGCAGCCTCCCAGGGATCCTGGGGGCAGGGAGGAACAGCAAGATTTGAACAAAAACAGAGCTTCTTGGGGAAAATGTTAGCCTAAATCACAAGATTGCCCTCATTTCTTTTTGACCTAAATACTACTTGAGAGAAGAGCTTGAACACACCCACCCCGGAACCTCCGATCCAAGCAGAGGCAGCTGTGACTCCCAGGGGAACATGATCCAGGGGGGTCCTGAACCTTTAATTGCACCTACAGGGAAAAGCTGATGGGAGAAGAGTCCTGGAAATGCACCAGGGAAGGGGGTTGGGGTGGGGGGAGAAAACCCTCAGAAAAATCAAATTAACAGCACTTTAAAGGGAGCTGAAAGCCAGGCAGAGGACTGCAGGCTCGTCAGCCTGATGAGAAAAAACAAACCGTCAGCTTGAAAGGCGTGCTATCTTATCTGTAACTAGTGGGACTAGAAAAGAGAAAAGGCAGGGAAGAGATTGTGCCTTTTAATTAAAAGCAGATCCTTTTATCTGCCAGCTGTGGAAGACAAGACACCATCCCCTCCACCAGCTCCCTCCCCTCTCCCTGTCACCAGTGCCATCCACAGGCATGTGGAGGGATGGGGACTTAGGGGAGCAAAGGTTTGTCTTTCTTTCCCCTTTTTATTATCTTGTTTTCAGTGCCTGCTTCATTCACAGTGTCCAGGCTGCTTGTGGCTGTGGCTGGCAGGGTCGGGGCCTCTGGAGCCAGCTCAGGGGGATAATGGGCAATTAGGTTTTATCAGCAGTATCATACAAGGAATTCTGTCCAATTTCACAGCTTCTGTCTGTCACATAATGAGAGATCCACTGCCCACTCACAGGAAGCATTCGCTACCCTGCTTGCTCTCTTTTCTCCCACTTGGAGAAACAGAGAAGAACTTCTTAACTGGAAAAATCCCCAAATCCCACCTAAACTGAGTCCACTGCCACTGACAAAGCAGCTCTGCCCATTCCCATTCCCTCTCTGAAAGGCAGTAAGGAAAGGGTAGGAGCACACTGAGCCTTGGAGCAGTAAGAAACACCCAAAGACCCCCATGCTGATGGCAAAGAGATCCCTCACCCTCTTTGCACTCCAGGGCCACCCGGGACTCCAGGTTGTCCATCTGCAGCTGGAGACGTTTCAGGGTCCGGTCAGCATCCCGGGACTTGCGCTTGTAGGCGATGAGGACGATGATGATGATGAGGAGGAGCAGGCCGCCGCCGCCACCGATGCCGATGATGGCGGGCAGGGTGAGCAGGCTGTCTGAGTAGATCTGCAGCGTCCCCGGCGAGAACTCAAACCCTCCAGCCTTGATCTGCACCACAGCAGGGGAAAAAATGGACCTGCTGTCAGGGAATACGTGCCACAGGGAGCCTTCCCCACTGTGCCCACCATGCTGGGAAGCGGGGCATGACTCCCAGCCCAGGGCATGAATGACGTGGGTGAACGCAGGCATGGCAGGGGCTGGTGCGGAGCAGCGCGAGGCGCTTCCATGGCACGCAGCAGGCACGCTGCCGGTGCACGTGGAGCAGGCAGAGAGTTTGATGTCTCATTCAGACAACATTACAGTAACAGATGGGATGTAAAGCAAGTTTCCCCATGGATGGGGAGCCTGGGGAGGACTGTGCTGGGTCCCTTTTAACATGGCAGAGTCCTGGAGCGTGAGCACTGCTGCACTACAACCCCACAAACAAAGGACCCTGCCTTGCAGCATGTGCCAGCACGGAGGGGGAGAGGTGGGAATCCCCCCTGCCTTGCATCCAGCGCCAGCCAGGGCACAGTAACACCAAGCTGAGTGTGGGGGAGGGTGACAAAGTATTTGGTCTTACCAAACACGTAATTAGGAAGAGGAATGCCTAGGGAGCAGGCAGATGACTCCTGTGGAACGCTCTTGCACATATACCTATTATCTGGTCCTCATTCAAGGACGAGCACACAGCAGGGCTGGTGCTGGGATAAAGACTGACATTCTGAGACACATGAGGCACAAGGAGCAAAGACACCATGTCAGCACTTACTGTGACTTTGTGTTGGCCAGTGAGGTTGGGGGACTCGCAGAGGAGCTGTGTCTCAGAGACCGTGAGGGTGCAGGGAGTGTCTCCGATCAGCACCGTGTAGTTGAGGCGGGAGTTACCAGCAGCTGGTGGGAGCAGGTTCCTGCCCTTTGAGGGAACAAGGAATGAGACTGTCAGTTCTCCTGCAATGGGAAATGTTTAAAAAAACCCCAACACATGGCAAAATCTTTGCTCCAAGAGAGACAAAATGCCACCTCCACAGAGGGACATGTCCCTACCTCTGCCCCCAGGTGCAGACTCTTTACCTTGAGGATGAGGGGAGAGCTGGGCTTCAGCTCCAGCATCCCTGTGGGGCTGAGTGGCTCAAAGACAGGATCTGGGTAGTAGACGAAATTGGTGGTGTTGATGATCAGCAGGGCCTGGACATTATCCATGACAAAGCCGATCTCGTCCGGGCGGTCGCCAAGCTCCGGAGGGCTCCGCACAGGGTTGTCAATGGAGGGAGCGTAGCACACCATGGTGGTGTCATTGTAGACAGTGCAGTTCTGCAGGAGGCACAGAACGAGGTCAGACCCACTCCCAACAAGGTGGGAAGGATCAGACCCCACAAGGATCTCATGAAAGCAGCGGCTCTGGACACAGGGTTCAGATTTGGCATCTCCTGCTCTGTTCTATCTATGTGGCATCACATCCCACCCAGGGCAGAGACAGACTCCTGTCTACAATGGATGTGCAAGGGGTGGCAGGCAAGCTGCAGATGGGCTCTTTCAGTCAATATCCTATCAATGTCCCACAAACTTCCTAACAGTTTTGAATGCTGAGATCTCAACCCTCTCCTGAAAGCCCCTCACTGGAGGCTCTGCAGAGAGATTGGGGCCTCTCTTTGGGGCAGGAGCCCCTGGACCTCAGCCTCTCCAGACCATCACACCTGAAGGGCAAAGGGTGCACTTTCTGCCCTGTGTTGCACACAGACAGCATCCCTCCTCTTTGTCCTCTGCCCCCAGCCCCAGACAGCACCACTTACATTCTCCCTCTCAGAGCTGCAGTACTTGGCCCGGATCCTGGGCTCTTTGATGGTGGCCAGGTTGGTGCCAGTCACAGTCAGCAATGTCCCACCACTAGAGACATGGAGACAGTGGGTTAGGAAAGGCAGCTTGGCACTGGATCCCCAGTTCTAGGAAGGAAGCTGCCATCATGTCCAGCCAGATGCCCCAGCCTGGGTGAGCCACCATGCCCCAGGTATTTCTTATCCCACCCATATGTTGCATGGCTGGCAGGACCTGGCATGCACCAACGTCAAATCATTTCAGCTGACCCAAGGCCCAGCTAGAGATATAAAACCTGATGATTAACACTGACATCCCACCCTGTGTGCAGGTTTAGGGCCTGAAGATGGCTCCCAAGCTAAAGTCGACTAAGCATTTACAACAGGAAAGCATCCCAAGAAGTACAAGCTCCTCTCTGCCACCCTTTCTCCACCACAAAGGCAGTGGGTGACAGGAGAGGTTGAACTCTGCCAGATTTTCTCCATGATTTGGTGTTAAAAGCTCCATACTCCCAGAGACCTGGGCCATGCCTCTGGGGAGCTTGCTCCTCATCAACAGCCTGGGGAAGGTTTCCCTTGGCACTTGCTCTTAATGGATTCCTTCGCCTCCTCTCCAGCCAATTCAAGCCTTTTAGAAAAATATGTAAACATTTCAAAAAATCCCCCGATGGGAAATATTTTAATTTTATTTGCCGCCACCAAATGTCAAGCTGAAATTAAGCAGATCCAAAGCACTCTCTGCTCTTACCCCCTGCCAGGCTGAGCACTGTAGGCCAGGAGTTAGCAGAGCCCTGGTGCCAAGCCATTGCTCACACTCCTCTTGCCACATCTCTGGAGCGCAGCCTGGCAGTTATCACAGCACTGAGATGTGCCCATCAGGAGCGGGAAATCCGTATGGGAAACAGTCCCCCATGCATCCCACGAGCTCCTTGCAATTCACCTGTTGATGCTCCATTCAGGATCAATCTTCTGGATGGTGGGGTCCTCTGTGTAGTTGTACTTCACCTCTGGGTTGCTCAGCTCTGCCCGGTTGATGTTGATGAGGATGGGGGAGCCGCCGGGGGTGTGCCCTGGGGGGGTCCTGCACCGAATCTCCCGGGCGCTTCTCCTGGGGCAGAAACACACAACCTGTCAGTGCCTGGGCAGGAGAGAGGCCAGGGCTGCCCAGGAGCCCCCTGCCCCAGCGCCTCTCCCCCTCTGAAACAGCTGGGGAGGTGAAGAGAGAAAGGAGGGAAAAAAGAAAAAAGAAAAACCCAAGAAATGAAACAAAAGGCAGCCGGGAAAGACTGAGCAGCTCCTGAGCGTTCCCATCGTGCGGCGGCTGCAAACAGCAGCGATTAGGGCTGATAACCAGTAATTACCGCAGGAAAATATTTAAAGAGCCGCTCCATTATCATCCCTAATCTAAAAATTATCCACTTCATGCCTCAGGGCTTTGTGCTTTTAGAGAAAAATCTCTGTTCTTAGGGCTCTTCCTGCAGCCTCTGACACACAGAGGTTTCAAGAGGAGACACCTTTGGCCACCCAGGGGGTTTGGCTCCCATGGTCTCTCCTGGCTTCCCAACCCAGGCCTCTGGCTGCTGCTCTGTCTGGGGGTCCCACTGCCTTCGAAGGTGCCTGTTGCCCACCCTCCACCACCCTCTATGCCCCTCACCATGAAAAAGCACAGGGCCGTCCCCCGATGGTCACAGAGACGTTGCTGCCGGCGTTGAGGTGGGTGCCTTCGATGGCAATCCAGGTGCCACCAGAGAGAGGGCCCCGGGCTGGGACAACACGGGAGAAAGTGGGCATCTGTCAAAGGAAAAGGGCATCCCTGGAGTCAGACAGGCTGGGAACTGAAACCCACATCACCAAGCAGCTTCAACCAGGTGACAGGGCCACAGAGGAGAGGGACCTGTGAGACAGCAGCTGGGCACAGTACTAAAGCCTGGCAGTGCCAGCAGGACAGTGGGGAGCAGAGCAGTGGCAGCCTTGGAGAAATTCAATCATCATGACTCAACGCCTGACCAGAGAACTCCTGCCTCCCCCTCAGGAAAATGATGGCAAATTTTCCAACTCAGCCAGAAAACCACCCAAAACCACCCAGCATCACCTCCCTTTCGAGGTGACAGACCAGTCCCCCACAGGGCTTACCACAAAGGTGAAGGTCTTGGGGGATATGGCCCGGTAGCTGGGTGTGCAGTCACGGATGCACACTTCTACCCGTGCCTCATGCACCTTGCTCGTGCTGGCATCTCCAATTTCACACACAATCCTAAGAGATTAGAGTAAGAAACTCTCAGTGTCCTGGCACCAAGACACTCCCTGTGCAAAGCAAAGGTCTCAGGTGCCAACAGATCCATGACAAACCAAGTGGTGGCAGTTGACAGTGCCAGCCCTCAGAGAAGCTTCCCTAAAGCCTTTGAGCTCTTCCCAGAGCAACCATAACCAGCAGATACTTCCCTCCCAGTTCAGCTCTATGTCTTTTGCAGCCACAGGCAGCATTTGAACACCATCACTGCTGTCCTGACCCTCCTGAGGTGATTTGGAGCACGCCCACCCCTCGCCAGGCACTTACTGCTCGGCGCTGATGTACTCGCTCTCGATGGGGATGCACACCACTTTGCCCACTCGGACACCCCAGCGAATATCTTCAAACTTCAGGCCCAGGTTCTCGCCAGTGATGGTCAGACGGGTCCCTCCTTGTCTGGGGCCGGTCTCAGGGAACAGCTAGGAGAGAGCATGTCACCAGGATGCAGAGCCACAGGGACACCTCACTCAGGCAGGCTGCAGCCCAGGCAGCTGCAGGATGTGTGTTACAAGCAGCAAGGAGCAGACAGGTGATGAGAAATGCCAGCATATCTGTGAGCTGCCCACAGAGCAGGAAAGACCTCCCCAGTGACAGCTGTATCCACAAAATTCCCCCAGAAACAAGGCAGGAGACATGAGATGTGTCCAAGCAGAGAGTGACAAGGACACAAGAGTTGAAGGAGACAGGGTAGCATCAGCCATGGCTCCAGCTGAACCAGCAAGGAAACCCCTGGATGTGCCTGGCTTTTGGCCAGGTCCCAGGTGCCCAGGGATGAGATTCCCATGTCCAAGATGTCCTCAAAGGAGAAAGCATCTCCAACAGGTCCCTGCAGAGCTGAAATGGCAGGCGGTGGGAAATGCATTTCTCTTCACCAGCAAAGCCTTTGCTGAGGCCAGTTGGGAAGGGAGGGGACCTCAGCACAGCACCACGCCTCATTTACCAGGATGATGCCCAATAAAGCAGACAGGTGTGCCTGACAGACAGTGGCAGAATGAGAGATGAACAGAGGTCTGGGCCCTGTTCCAAGGTATGTGGGGACGCTGCCTCTAACCAGGCAATTACAGGCAGTTTTACATCAGTGATTGCTGGCCCCGAGGTCAAGCGCCCACCTGCAGCACTAACTGGGATGAATGGCAGAGCTGCATGCCCTGAGTGGGCCCAGGGACACAGCTGGGTCCCCAGTCACACAAAGACACAGCAGAGGAGAAGGCAGCTGCAGGCAGCAGGAGAGGGAGAGGGGAATGCAGGCTGGGTCAGTCCAAGAAGAAATCACACCCTGACCCAGGGGAAGGGATGGTTCTATTGCAGGTGATGGCCTCCTGGCTGAGAGCAGCATCTCCTCCCCTCTAGCACTGCCAGGTACCTCTGCCTGCACTAAGCCCAGCTCCTGGACAGGTTCAAGCCACAACCAAGTACATGTAAGCTCTTTCCATTCTTGGCAAATATGGGCAGGTGTAGCCCTGGGGCCTGAGCCAGATGGATCCTCCTCCTCCTCCTTGTGAAGGGCTCATTCCTGAACATCATCTCCACAGCAAGGAAAAGCCAATGAGCTGAGGGTGGAAACATGCAGCAGTGGACACTGCCCACATCATCAACCCCGATGGACTGCACGGCGCCAGGGGCTGTTTCTGCACAGTCCCACTACAGCCATTGCCTCTGGGGTTAACTTCTGTCCTCTGGATTCACACTGGGCTGGTAACCTTCACCAGCACCACACAAACTCAGACAGAAGCACCCAGTCCCCTTCCACACAGGCATCCTGCAGGACGTGTCCCAGGCCAGCATCAGAGCTAGGACTGCTGCCTGAACCCTGGGTCATGCCGAGGCAGTCACAACTATTTACACAGCAACAAAACCCTCCGGGGCTGTGGGGAACCACTGTTTGCCTAAACCTTGCTCAGCCCCTGCCCAAGTCTGGGATTGGAGCTCGTTCCAGCAGCTGCAGCCAGCAGCAGGTTGGGTCTTCCCTTTAAGAAGGCTCTGGCGAGAAGCGGCTGTTTGTTTGGTGTTTCTAAATGAGTGTTAAAAGCTGCTCCGGCGTGTTCCAGTCCTCCTCCTCCGCAGCAAAGCTGACAAGGGCCACGTGTTCAGGGAGGAAGGAGCCCGGGAATGAAGTGACATCGTTGGCCGCCCAGCACAGGGAGGTCACAGCTAAACAAGGTGTGTGGGAGGGGGGAGCTGCCAAGGAGAGCAATAGCTGCTCAACCCCCCCCATTCCCCTCTCCACCTCCGGACCCCTGGCCCCGACAAACAATGCTGCTTTTCTCCTAATTGGTTTCATAGGGTCCTTTTACATCAACAAGCAAACAGCTCCAGTGGGTGCAAGCAGTTGGCTTGCTCTCAGCTCCGGTGGCCACAGCACAGCCAGGAGGTGCAGAGGCCAAGGGGTACCCCCTTCCCAAGGGAAAGGATGTCACTCTGACGGTCACAGTGAGCACTAGGCAAGACAGCACAGAGGTTTGGAAGGGGCTTGTCCCCACCACTGAACAATGGGTAAATGACTCAAGGGTGAAGAATCATGGTCATCTCCCAGCCCAGCCCCACCACCCATGAAGACACCTTCACTCAGGTGAGCTGGCCAGGAAGGATGCTTCACCTCCTCATGAAACTGCTGTAGGACACTCTTCTCCCCCATCGGCCTATGCTGCCCTCTCTGCACTAGGCTTTTCTCTGGACCATTTGCAAGCATGCCCACAGCCCAGATGTGGGACTGGGGTAGTGGGAGGCAGCAGGCTACAGGAGCAGCATCACACCAACAGCTACTGCACATCCACTCCGACTGCCACCTCCCAGGGCACTGACGCAGAGCCGTGCCAAGGTCAAGCCCACCTGCTAACAGATGTGTTCCTGCCACACCTGCAATTACTGTAAAATCTCATAATGATTCAGGGTGGGAGAGCTGTTACCATCAGCTGTGGACCAACTGCTGTGACCAGTGCTGGGCACCATCAGCTGCTGGGAAGCTGCTGTGAGTGGTGTGTTGTGTAAATGCCTGCAGCCCTGGTCACCTGAACACAAGAGGACCAGGGCACAGCCAACAGCGAGGCCACCCTGGCCATAACCTGCCCCAACAGCATTCTCCACTCCCATCATCCCTAGGGATCCGGATTTGGGAAGTCCAGCCTGAGCACAGTGGAAAGCTGACAGGGAGCCCTGCAGCTCTGCACACAACAGCAAACTTCCATGTAGGGATGCAGGCTCTGAGGCTCAATCCCACTTTTACAGGAATGGAAAAAGTGCTCCTGCCAGCACTCCACCAGCCCCAGGCAACTCTGCAGGCAGTACTTCTTGCAGGCAGGGATGTGCCCAACAGGGCTGTTCCCCTGTCTCTCCACATGGCTGCCACCCAGCACACTGCAGGGCCCATCGTGTGAGAGGCAGGCAGCACGCACTGGGAAAAGCCAAGACTCTCATTTCCAGCCTCCATCAGATAAGGCACTGAAACCCAAACAGATCAGATCCTGTGCTAAGACTCCAGTAATTAACACCTTCGAGGCCCGGCCAGCCGTGGGTTAGCAGAAGGTATCCAGCTGAAATACCCATCAGTCCGTCCTTGTGAACCTGGATCCCAGCCCAACAGACATGTGAATATTAATATACACAATCTTAAAAGCAAAGATCATAAAAGCTGTCAGGGAAATGGGATGATGATGATGAACTACCAGCCCCAGTGCACATGGCAACACAAGAAGCAGCCTAGAGCTTTCCTGGATCCCTCAGTCATGTGCAGGAAGGGTTGGAATTTTGGAAATGAGCCAGAAAGCCCAGTGCACGGGGGTGGTAGAGAGAGGATTTTAGCCTTGGAAATGAAACCGGTGACAAAAACCACTCAAATTACTAAACACTGAGTGGATCTGGCTGCTGTGAGCTGCCCCTGGAGAGCCCCATCCCCATGTCCATTTGCCATCACGGTCCCTCGGCACAGGTGTGGCACATACCTTGGTGATCTTGGGGTCGGTGCAGCGGCTGTTGCCGCTGCTGGCGTGCATCCAGCTGCTCTCGTAGGCCAGGCAGTGCTGGCGCAGGGAGCAGCGCCGCTCCGACACGCACCAGCCGCACTCGAAGCGCGGGTCCGCCTTGAGGCACAGCCCGCAGCTCTCCCGCAGCGCCGAGCACTTGTACAGGTGGGCTGCAAGGGCAGGAGGGGGACAGGGTCAGCACAGCTCCCCAAACCATGGGAAAAGGTTTTGGGAGAAAGAAGGCATCTGCTCTTGCCCCTTCCCATCAATTCCCAGCGGGACAAACCCCTGCAGGCAGGAGGCAGCAGCACCCTGGACTCAACACCAAAGAAGAGTGCCTCCCAAAGCTTCTTGGAAAAAGCCTCTTGTTTAAAAACCCACCAAAGCATGGTGCAAACTATGGTCAGAGCCAGGGTGGGCTGGAGGCTGAGGGGGCACTGGGCAAGCTCCCATCCCATCCCTCACTCACCCTGGATGTTCTGGGGGTTGTCAATGACAAAGTTCCCATTCCAGACCACAGACAAGTTGACGGGCAGGTCACTGATATCATTCCCTTCGTAGAAATACTGCAGGAGGAAACAGAAGGAGGCAGAGCCTGTTAATTATTGAGACAAATGTCCTAGTGGTGAGGGGCATAGAAAGACATACAATCCCATTACATGGATGTCTCCCATCAGCCCAGAGGAGAGGGATGGGGTCCTGGCTGGAACTTGCTGGCTAGGGACAAACAGGTCTGACAGTCACTCATCAAAGCATCAGCCACAGCACATGAAACCAGTGGGCTGGACTGAAAAAAAAAGATAAAGCAGCAAAACAGAGGGTTTGTAAACAGACCCAAAGCCCATCAGCTCAAAGGTCTGAAGCTGCTGCTGCTGGAAGAGGAAGAAACAGATGGTGCCTCTGCAGCACAGATGTACTTCTCCCCAAAAGGCTCAAGCCCTTCCCCATGACCTCCCCACTCCAGGGATGCTCAGATGAATATCTGGGATTATGATCATCGCTAGTGAAGCTTGGGAGGACAGGCTGGGCACCATCACAGGAGTGGATTCAGTAGAGTCACCCCCCAACAGACGGTGGGAGATGTCCCTCACAGTCCTCTCCAGCCCCATCTTCCATAAAAAAATGACAAAGCTGTGGCCACATGGCTGTGGGTGGGACAGAGCTGAGGACCACTCCACTGCCACACCAGCCCTCAGAAACATCTAAGAAGAGAGCACTCCTCTCCTCCACACCACATCCCCAAATGCCCCACTCCCAGCTCCACACTGTGCTTGGATATTGGCTGCTCTCCATTTCAGGACTGAACTACCACCCTGAGTTTCCATGTAAAAAGGTGGCACCAGGGAATCCTTCCCCCCCCCAGCTTTAGGGGATCCAAAACTCAGGCCCTTGGACATGCTGCTGTCCAGACCAATCCACCTCCATTTCTCCTTCTGGCCTGGCCAGCACCTTCTCCCCACCCAGACCCCTCTCCCCTGCCTCAACATCTGATTCCCAGCCCCAGCAGCACCATCAGTATTCCCTGCAAAGGCCCTGCATGCAGAGAGAGAGGTTTAATCGATACGGAGGCAGGAAGGCATTTGGAACTATCCCTGACAGCTAATGACCTCCTTCGGCAAGAGATTCCCCGCTCCTCGCCTGAGAAAATGACAGGCGTGTCAGGGGAGATTAAATGAATGATTCATGGCTTGCTGGAGTTTGTTAGAGAGCGGTGGATGCACCGGCACTGGTTCACCCCCAGCCCTGCCACCACCTCCAGCCAGTCCCAGTGTCACCTTTCACAGCCCCAGGCTGTACCAAGAGGAGGTGGCCTCAGCATCTCCTCCAGCACTGCCCCACACAGGACCCTCTGCAGTGGGTCTGTTCTACTCAACCCTGCACAAGGGGTGGCCCATGAAGGAGGCCAGTTGGAAAACAACACTTCAGTCTTCTCCCCTGGCCATCAAAGCTGGTCCCTTCTGTGCTGAGTCTCTCCCACACAGGCAGCATCACCAGCCCAGCATCAGACATGGCACCAAAAGGGGGCACATTCCCAGTATGAGATCTGGCTAGGGCAGCCACCCCTCCCTCAGCACTACAGGGTGCCAATGAGAGCCAAGCCTGGTCCTCCATTACAGCTTTTTCTTGGTGATCCCTTGTCCATGAGCCACCCCACCCAAACATAGGGTGGAGGACTCCAAAATGCAGCCCTCCCCAGGGAGGAAGGCTGCTGCTGGTCAGCTGCACACAGCAGTTGTCAGACACAACACAGCCAGCTGCAAATCCAAGAGCTCCACCACCATCTCCTGTCTACAGGCAGAGCCCCATCACCCCAACACAACCCCCTGGACATGGCACTTCTCATTGTGTTTGCTCAGGTGGTTTTCACCACATCTCCACCATGCACCGTCCACCACCAGAGCCTCTCAGCAGCACTCCTGTTACCAGGCCTGGGAAGATGGAACCAGAACTTGGCTAGGAGTCCAGATCTGTTCACCTTGCCCTACCCTACACCCACCCAGGGATATCCTCAACAGAACCACAACAAGGAGCTGGCCAGACCCATAGCAGTGAGCAGAGCCCATTTCCTGGCTGCAGGAGGGAGCACATGCTGGGGAGGGTGGTGGCAGCGCCGGAGCAGAATTTAGCTGTGACGAGCCACGTGGCAGCATAAGTGAAATTGGCATTTTCAATTTGTACTCTGACATGTCTCATTTGGGGCCCTGGCATCTCGGGAAGGCATCCAGCCTGCAGCTGTCCAAAACATTTATTTGCATCTCTCTGCCCCGGCTGCTTTTGGAAATTACTTCTTCTGGGAGGTGGGTTGGAGGAAGAAGAATAGGGGGAGAGAGAGGGAGAATATTAACTCTTCATGCACCGGTCTTGAGACAGCAAGAGGCCAACTTCATGACAGACTGTCTCCCTCTGGGAAAGGGCACTGTACTGAGAATGCTGACTTTGCTGTGGCAGGGAGCTGGAGCAGCCAGCGGGGAGCAGTGGGAGCACAGGACTGTGTGAAGGGAAGGGGCAGACCAGGAGCTGCTGCCTCAGCTGGTGTTCAAAGTGTGGGATCCCTATGGGAACATGGATATCAATGAAAAATGTGTTCTCTGCATCTGCATGTCTGTCAGCAGCCTCTAACCTGCCCTGCAGAGACAGCAGTGGGTCTGTGGCTTGGATACTGTTCCTGGTCCCTTTGGAACACTGGAGCTGGAGTCAGGACTTGGCTGTGCACTGGCAGGAGCTGCAGCTGCAGGGGCTCCAGGCTTGGCCTCCTGGGACTTGGAGATCCATCAGATCTAATTTCCAAAACGTCTCGTATTTTGAAAGGTGTTTCCAAAAGGCCTCCTCACAACTGCCCTTGCCATACTGAAAGCACAAAAGTGGCCTCTCCACCCACAGGCACAGCCACAGCCTCAGCCAGGGAGGCAGCAGCAGCCAAGTAAAGCAGCAGCCACCTTCCAACCCTGAAGGCCCCACAACTGGTGGGGATCAGGGAGGAGGTGCTTACCAATCTGTCCAACCTATGGGAACCAAAAAAGAGCTCACAGACAGCCAACAGGTTCCATCACACTGGTTCTTCCCTGTTCAAAGCTAACATGGTGTTAAACACCCATTAAACATTTAACTGTTATTAACCTCCCAGTTAATCAATCCCAGTGGCTGGCAGCAGACTGGGATGAGCAGCAAGAGAGTAAGCCAGGATGAGTGTGAGTGAGGGGATGCACCTACCCAGGCAGTCCTGCTGTCAGACCATCTTTCACTCTGCAAAGGTGCCCAGGACCCCCAGCTGTGCCAAAAGATGATTTGGCTTGGAAACTGCTATGAGGACAAGCTATGGGAAAGGGATGTTTGCTCTGGGAGCAAAATGCAACAGGCACAGCCTGAGAGCAAACCAACGGTGCCCAAAAGTGATGTGCGCTGATGCAGCACAGCCCACAGAAGGGGATGGGAGAAAAGATGTCATCAAGTGAGTCAGCAACTGAGATGAGAATTGCCTGGCTCCTTACCTAACCCAGCCAGTCTCCCTGTCCCTCCCTGAAGAGCTTACAAGGTGAATGTGGAAGAGAGGACAGAGGATGTTTCAGCCCCACCCACTTGGATACTGATCTTCCCAGCAAGGTGTCTCCTTCTGCAGAGATGCAGTTCAGGCAAGAGAACTCCTCACTGAGCCTTTCTCAAGGCTCTTTACCCAAAACTTATCTCAGGCATCTTCCCAAGCAACAACCACCAACCTCATGTTTTTTCACATCTCTGATTCTCACATCCACCCTGCCCCCATGCAGGAAATGTCACCAGCCCTGCACACAACAAGGGCTGTGGCTGTCACCTGCCATTAAAGACCCACTTTTGGTTCTAATAAGCCCACTGCTCACACACCCACCAGCTAGCAGCAACAGGCGCTGAGAGCTACCCAGCTTCCCTTGGGATGAGAGAATCAGCATTCTGAGAAGGTGCCTCCAGGGAACCACACAGGAGACAAAGCTGCAGCTAGCAGGAAACACCCCAAATCTGTGGGCAGATTGCACTGAGATGCACCTCAGGATGCTCCTGCAAATGCCATGCCAACTGGACGAGGCACTAGCCCTTCCCATGCCAGAAGAGGCAGGGCAGCCCCACAGCCACCACACTCCCTTCCACAGGGCATCCATCCCACTTCAGCCACAACCTGCCCAACCCATCCCTGGGGAAGGCAGCAGAGGGGCTGCTCCCCTGCAAGCTAACCCACACATCCAAATTTCCTGTGCAGCCCCCCTCACTCCCACATGCAGCATCCCCCTGGGCTGCATTTCTGGAGGAGCGCTTGGGCTGCAGCTGTGTCCTATTTTTCTGTAGTTGATGACCTCAACTCCTTCCCCGCACTACAGGGACGGCAGTAATGTACATCGCGTCTCGCCAGGGCTCAACTGCAATTCATCATTATTTTATCTGCTGGAATTTAATTGGATCCTATCAAACTCTCCTGATACTCCCTTTTCACTTTAAACACTGCTGCAGGAAAGATAAATGTAGGCACCGCTAGGATGGAGAGCGCGGCTTTGTTGGCGAACGGAGCTGGAGCTGTGGGCTCCAATCCTGCTTCCCTCTCCATGGCTGGTTAATTAGAGATACATATAGTGGAGGTGTGCAGTGCTCAGAACAGGGCATGTGTGTATGATTTATGTTCCTCTATAAATATACCCTGGGCAGAGTAAAACACCGTCATCCGCACAACAGCACAACTTGACAGTAACGCTCAGCCTCTGATTCTGCATCTCCTTTTTCTCTTTTCACATGGATCTCCTCCTTTCCTCCCCAGTCACACGCAAGCTTCTTCACCTGGATTCTTCTTGCCTCAAATCCAGCATGGTATGACAACCTGAGACCCTGAGAATATGTCAGAGCAACACCCAGGTTCTACAGCAACAAAAAAAACACCCAGAAAACATAAATCTGAGAGGTCTTACTTCACTCCCCAGCATCCATGCCGGGGTACCACACATGTGCCCACCCTGCCAGCCCAGCTTGCTCTGCACCCACACCACTTTGTCCCAGCAATAATGCTCACTCCAGGGTGAACACCCTAACCCAAGTCTAGCCAGTGGGCAGGAACCTCCACAGCCACAGCAGAAACAGTGGGCAAGGTGGGCTCTCCATGCCAGGGGCACTGGTGAGAAAGGAACCCAAAGGGAGCCAGGGAGGTGGCACAGCTGCTCCTCACCACGTGGGGCTTTGGTTAAAAGGAAAGGGAAATAACTGAGGCATGATGCCTAATTTAAAGTGCTGAGACAACAAGCTCATGAAAAGGAGATCAGGGGTTTTTCCTATTTATACATTTAAAGGGAAACAGCAGCTCTGAGGCTATTTCAGCCTTAAGAGGAACATTTGAGAGCGAAAAAGCCAAAACCTTGACAGTGAGAAACACCTGTAGCCATTTTGCAAAGGCCAAGACTAAATCAGATCAAGTCCAATGTTACAGGCATTAGTGCAGATTCAGGACTGTGGCACTTTTCAACTGCAAAACTGTTTCATTTTTGCAGCAATCAGGAGGATGAACTCTGTTGAGGGATGTCAGATGGGAAAGAATAGGCAAAGGCAAAGATATTTGGAGAATGAATCCCAGTGGCATTAACCGTATGCATTAAGACAGGTGACCGTTTCTCCATCCTCTGCTGCAAAAAGCAAGCCTGGAAAAGTCTGCCTCCAGAAGATTAAAAGCAATCAATTTGCAAAAATTAGTTTATTGGCAAAGATCTTCATTTTCTTAGTTAGGCTTGTCTTTCCTTTTTGCATCTTTACAATATATGTGGAAAACCATTAGGGTTGCTTTCCTCTTGAAGAGCAGAAGGAGACCAAAGTGAGGAGGCAGAAAATGTTCTTTTGGCTTGGTTTATGGCCTGGGATGCTGGGGAATACCAGAGCTGGTCTCCCTTGAGTTTGCCAAAGATCTATTGGGTGTTTCAAACGATGTTTATAGTCAACACTCAGACCTTAATGAATGGACTGCTGAATATTTAACCAAGATGTCCTTTCCTCAAAGTGCTAACAAGTCATTGGAGTTTGACAAGCACTAAAACAAAAGACAAAGAACTTTAAGGGGCTGGACTTATTATGCCTTTCATTCACCAGTGATTCAGGAAAGCATCCCTTATTCCACAGAGTATTTAACCTCTTGTTTATATCCCACTGAACTCTTGGAAACACTGAGTGCTTAAATGCCTTTTGGCATCCATCCTTCACTTGTTGGCTGGGAAGATGTCATCCTTTTCCTATTTCTCCACTTGCCAGTGTTCTCCACACCAAAATCCCAGCCCAAAGGATGAAGTGCAATGGAAGAAGCCATTGGGCCATGGCTGGGAGAGTCTAAAGCACTATCAAGCAGCCAGATGGACTGCAAAAAGGCATGAAGGAGACAAACACCACACAAGTGTGAATTTGAATCCCCCACACCATAATGCAGCCTGGCTCATTGCCCTCAAACATTAAAGCAGGCGACCAGACCCTGAAAGCAAAGCAGCTTCTTTCAAGTCAAAACTCTGTTTTTCTCTTTGTGAAGCCACCCTGCACCCAAAAGCCACATCTCCTGCCCCAGAGTGCAGCCCATGGAGCTGCTTCTACCTGTTCCCCATGCACCTCACAACACCACACACATGCCCTTCTGACAAGTTGTGCTGTTTTCACAGCATCCCTGACAATTTCCAGGTCAAACACCCACCACTGTCAGCCCAGGAAAAGGTGCTGGTTACAGCTGTCCTATCCCTCTGGAGAAGAGTTGCAGAGGCCAAGCAATCCTGGCAGGCACGGCATCCCTTGGGAAACACAGGGAATGCATTGTGCTGCAGACTCTCCCCCCTGCTTGACAGGTTGAAACATAGCGGGGAGAAACGAGTCCACACCATCCAAAGCCTCTCTGCAAGCTCCACCTCCGCTATGTAAAGGCTCCCCTCTGGCACAGGCACCTCTCCCCAACACCCCCAGGAGCCATCAGGCTGCTGCTGTCACCACTGTGCAGCCACAGCACTTCCCTACAGGGAGCATCCTGCAGCACACACGTCCCACACTGCTTTGGAATAAACTCAGCCAAACCCCACACTACAGACCTGGCCAGGAGACAGCTGCCAGCTCCAGGCAGAGGAGACCTGGCAGGAGGCTGGACTGGCTGCACAGCATCCCCCCAGGACTGCTGCACAGGGCAGGAGGCAATGGCTCAGGATGCTCCTCCTGTCCAAAGGAGGATCTCTGCAGCCCTGGGATCACTGGAGGAGGGAGGGAGCCAGTGCTCATCTTCAGTGGTTTCTAAATGTCACTTGTGCCACCAAAGAGAGCAGGGATCAGCACTGGTGTTAGGCTGCAAATGAGCTTTCACAGTAGGAGAGATGAAAAACAAATTTTAAAAGGATTAAACGGGAGAGCAAAGGGAGGGGCTGGCTGCATCTGGATGAGGGCAGGTCAGTGTAGAGCACAGCAGGCAGCTGAGCAATGGCAGCTCCCAGTGTGGCTATTAGCACCCAGAGTGGCTTTGTGCATGGGCCCAGGGCTCAGCAAGAGGCACACACAGAGCTCACCCAGGGCTGCTAAACCCCCTCTCACTCAGGGGATAAGGTGCCTGGAGAGGGCAGAGAAGGCAGAGATGCCTGTAGGAGAGAGCTGAAGTGACAGGGAGCAAGGACACAGAGGCAAGGAGCAATGCAGAGAGCATGGGATAGAGGGCAGGCAGGCAGGGGAAGGGGGCAGCTGCTGGTCAGATCAGGGATGGAGTCAGGGATGGACAGAGGCTGCTGGTCAGATCAGGGATGGAGTCAGGGATGGACAGAGGCTGCAGGGGAGGAAGGGAAGCGCTTGCAGGGCTGGCAGGCACAGCTGCATGTGGAGGGCTCCATGTGTGCAATGGGACACAGAGGTGTTACCTCCTCCCCGCCTGTAAAATGGGACAGCTTGGTGTTGGGGGGGCTCCAGCACATCCGGGCCCAGCTGGCTCCAGTCCAGGCAACTTTCTTCAGCTTTGCAAACCAAATTTCCTTGGAAGTGCTACCTAAAGCCTGGTGGCTTCAGCATTGATCCTATTTGGAACAACCCCAAGCAGCCTCCCAATGCACCTGGGGGTATGGCAGGGAGCCGGCCTCACACCCTACAAGCAGCACAAACCCTGTTACCCGCCACGAGAGAGCAAAACTGCCCATGCAACGAGCTGGGGCGGTCCTGGGGCAGGCAGGAAGGAGCGGCCCCCAGACAGGGCCCACGGCAAGGAGAGCTGCTGCCACACTCACCGAGGTGTTCTGGCACTGGATGCTGGTGCTGTTGAAGCGCAGGGCGGTGACGCGCGTGGTGCTGCCGGGGATGTGGAAGATGCACTCGTAGTTGCGCTGCCCCGACTGCGGCTGGGGCAGGTTCTTGGCCGTCAGGGTGATGGGCTTCACCACACCCACGGGGATGTAGATCTGGGTGGAAGGCAGGATCTGAGGGCAGTCCTGCAAGGGGAACAAGAAGCAGATGATGAGACAGGAACGCTCCCCCAGCACCCCTGTGACCCTCTCCTGGCTGGCAATGCACTGCAAAAACACCACCCTGAGCGCATGCTTGAGTAAATCCTCATGAGCAGCAACCCCAAAGCAGCATCCTATACCTGCTCTGCCCAAAGCCCTGGAAACAGGAATCTGGAGGGAGGGCAACAGAGTGTTTTCTACAGCTCAGGTTGATTTAGGTGGGAGGTGGGGAGAAGATCCATCTCTGGAATCTGTGACCTGCCACTGCAACAGCAACACGTGTTGGGCCGACTGGCAACAATATGGACTTCAATGCCATCATTGCAGCCAGTGGTTTCAGAGTCAATGCCCACTGGACTGTGCATTGTCAAGCTACCTGCTCAGCCCTCCTGCTTCCTTTATATCCTCCATCCCCCTTCCTTCATAAGCAGACAGAAAAGCCTTTTCCCTCTTTGATACAGCAGTGTGCTCCTGCAGTGTGGCAGAGAACCCGCTCTGCAGCAAATTTTGCTGCTGCTGCTCCGATTTGCACCAGCTCAAAGCAGTGTCACCCCACCCAGCCTGGCTGCAGGCTGCCCAGCACACAGTGACTCCAGCCAGGGGATGCTGCTGAGTCTGAGCTGGAGAGGAAAGCACCTCCCTGCCACCCCTGGGGAAGGAGACATTGGGAGGGCAAAGCACTCCACTTTTAATAGCCACAGGCTCCCAGCTGCTCCAGGGGAGCTGGTGACTCTTGTGTGCAAAGCACAGGGGAGCAGGAGGGAGCAAAAATAAATGAGCTCAGGCAGCAAAACAGCTCTGCAGCCCTGGCGGGTAACACTTCTGCAACAACAGCCTGATGCAATCCCACGCTGACTTTGCTGAGCCAGGCAGAGGTCTCACACCTATGGCAGCTACTCCTGGGAGTGCTGGCTTGAAATAATATCAAGAGGGAATAACATGTGAGCTGCTTTAGAAAAAGAAATGCAGTGGACACAGCCACTCCACTGCTCTCGCAAAGCTTCCGATGGTCACAGTGCAGCTGCAGGGGCAGCTCTGGCCCCAAGGCCGCCAGCAGCCATGTGTGACCAAGGCTGTCCAGCTGCCTCCTGCCATCCTGCAGCAAGCCAGGCTGAGCCTTGAAAAGTGCCAGGCTTTATCTCAGCCAGTATCATTAATTAACTTTCAAACAATGCAGAGAAAAGAAAACTAAATTATTTCATTTAACAAATCTTGACAGAATAACCCAACCACTTTTACTCTTTGGGTTTTCTGTTCTTCACAAGTCTGTATTGCCCAAAAGCACAATTTTCAAGGGGAGAAACTATTTATCTCCAAAACACACTAAACAAAATAAAAGCTGAGAGGATCAGTAGTGTTAGCCCCAAACCAGAGATGGCAACAGGGCTGGGGCAGTGTGGGGACACCGGGCACTGCTCTGCCACCTCCCTGCTCCATATCACAGCTGCCACTCTGCAAAGTGGGGCTTCAGTTTCCCCCCACTTCCAGAATCAGCTCAGCTGGGGGAGAGATCTCATGCCTGTTCCATTTCCAAGGAGTGGCCCCATGACTTCATGGTGGTTATCCCACCATCAGTTCCCAGCTCGGAAGTGCTGTCAGAGGAAGCAGCCCCTGCCTGCTTGATCTCCTCCACATTTCAGGGGGACCCCATGGGTGGCACAAGCCTTCCCTACAGGGCACGCACACACTCGGCAGGTATTAACTCCTGGCTCACACTCCAACACCCCTATCTTCTCCTTTTTCAGTAACTATTGCCGCAGCCCAGCTGGGGTGGTGGGTAAGTCCATGCCCCCCAGGCTGGGCTCACCATGGCTGTCTGCAGGCTTGCCCAGGGAGCACAGCAGGCACGGGTGTCCCTCTCCCCACAGAGGCAGGGGGGGCTCATTCTGCTCATTCACAGTTTGAGCCCAATCCCCCCATGATGTCACACGCTCCACATCTGCCAGCAGAAGTGTCTCATCCAGCAAAAATGTCAGCCTGTGCCCAAACAGGAAGCACCTGGTGCTGGTGGGTGCCCAGGGTGCCCGGAGGGGTGGGGGTACGAGGACAACTCATTTCCCCTATGAGCAAGTCCAACCGCTGACACAACTCGGTCTGGCATTGCCCAGCGCTTCCATCCCTTGGGAACTCTGCACAGCCCACAGAGCTCTGTGTCCTGCCAAAAATAGCCCCTCCCAGCAGAGCCCCAGGCCCCAGGAGGAGAGAGCTATGAAGGCAAGGGATAAGCAGAAAGGCAAAGCCCCAGCTCACACAAATTCCCAAACATCACACAACTCAGATTTTCTCCATTAAAACCATTTTTCTAGCTGGATGAGAATATGACAAACATATGTCCAGGTTTGTCTGGAGAGGTGAGAGCTTTAGAATCACACTGCAAATGCTGCCATTTGGGTTTCTCTGGCAGCTCCCAGCTCCAGCTGCAAGGCTGTGCATCAGCAGAAATAGGATGAAGGCAGTCTAGAACTGGGCCTGACTCCAGCTTTGAGGTTCCTTCACGAAGTCCTCAGCCATTCCCACTGATGGGCAATGAAGAACACAAGCTGAACCTACCTAATCTGAGCCAATACACTTGTTCCCCACAGCCCAGCATCCTTTCACCCTCCACAGCAGGGCCTGTCTCAGAAAAGCAGCCTTTTGGGATGGGATGCTCCAATGTCCATCACTGATCCCCCTTTCACCACCACTGCACACCACAAATGGAAAAAAATGAACAGCAGCCTGTGCTGCTTCCTCACCTCTCCCCCAGCCCTGCACCCCCCCAGCAAAGCCACAGAGGAGGGCAATCTCCAGGGGCCAGGCTTTAAAGCCACCACAGCCAGTGCACAGGGACATCCTGACTGCTGTCACCATTTCCAGGCACATTTATGTGAGTGGTGGCTCCAACCCTTGCCCATTCCAGCCCTGCCACCCCCAGAAATCCAGACAAGCATTCCTGGCATGCCCAGGACAGAGTGCCATGGATCACTCTGTTTTCCTACAAAACAACCACTTTCCCACTCAGGAAGTTGTGGTGAACTACCCATGGGAAGGAGCAGACACAGTTACCCTCTGTCCCTGCATTTCCTGACCAGCGCCCACCACACTCCAGCCAACACAGTCAGACCAAATCCTGCTTAAAATAAACTTCCTGCAGAGAGCATGGGGCTGGATGTCTGCCATTAACTTGTCTGGTGGTGCCAGGGGACTGGCACTGAGCCCCCCCCACCCACCACACCACCCTGCTGGGGACCAGGACGGCCAGGGATGGGGAGAGGATGTCTCATCCCAGCCTGGTCACGGAGCCCACAGCTGCAGCTGCTCTGAGGGTGCCTCACCATCCCTGCTGGGAACTGCTGAAGCCACACCAATGTGCAAACAGGCTGAGCCAGGGGATCCAAACCTCAAACCAGGCACTGGTCCATTTCCCAGTATGGCCAAAAGGTCTGCTGGGGGACACCCTGTTCTCACTGGGCAGTGACACAAGCTCCTGAGCAGCCAGCCCGTGGGAGAGCTGCACACATCCCAAGGGCACCACCACTGTGTGGTACAGCCAGATGCTTTGGGGTTCACCTGGCAGGGAAGGGGACAGATCCCATGGCCTCAGTGAGGGGAATGGGCAGATGAGAACTGCTGTGTTCCAGAGGTCTGGACACCACGTGTTGCATTTGCAGAAGCAATGCCAGGGCTGGCTGGAAGTATGACCACAGGAGCAGGCTTCTGAGGCAGATGGCTCACTGGATTTCTTCACAGCACAAGCTAGGAGAAAACAGCTTTTTCCAACTTTCTCAGGTTAGTAAATTCCCCAGGAGGCAGCAGGACCCTTCCCACTGGGACCATGCACAGTCAGTGGCTAAGTTAACTGGAGCTCTCTTCCAGAATAGGGACAGAGTTTCCTTCCCGTAACTCTCCCTTCAGGATCCAAATCAGCATTTACTGTAGTGCCAGCAGTGGCTTGCCAGACCTCCCTACCCGAGCCAAGCAGCCACCACAGGCTGGGGACAGCAGGATGTCCTGCAAACACCCTGCTGATGGCAGCTTTCCCCAGTGGGTGGCACAGGATGAACCCCCACAAAAGAACATGTTCCTTAGCAAAGCAGTTGAGATGAAGAAGGCGTGAGGTGCAGCAAAACAGTTTGTTTTACAGATTTCAACCTTCCCCTCTCCAAAAACAAGTTGTTCTGCAATGACAGTTCAAGCTTGCTCCCTTCACAAACATCAAAGGAAAATGCTTTAGCATCTCTGCCTTTGTTTTTCCTTTCATTCAGCCTAAAGTGCTCCGGGCTTCAGCCGACTTCCCAAGCTGCCTCTCCGCAGCCACACAGCCTCTCCCCACCAGCAAGCACATAGCTCCATCAGCATTTCCCTTTCCTCCCTCACTGCTCCTCAGGTAGTCCCAGCACCCCAGGAGAGGCAGTGGGAATGGTTTCTGAAGGAGTTTGCCTTCTTCTAACCCCTTCCCCAGAGGGCAGGGGACCCTGACAGGACCAGAACAGGCAAAGGGAGCAGTTTCACACTGTCTTACCTCAGAGAGCTTGACACGCCCCTCCAGGAAAGAGCAGTCAGCAGCGTTGTGGGTGCAGATGTGGCGGTACTTGCACCAGTGGCAGGGAAAGGAGCCGTTCACGCAGGACAGGCAGCTGCACAGGGAGAGAAGTGGGCAGAGTTAGGGCAGCATCAAGGCAGAGTGCACGGGGACATTTCTCGGGATGCTTCAGCAGGACAGCATCCCTAGATGGTCCTGTACCTCATGGTGGAAAGGATCCCTTATCCATGGGGCACGGGCCACGCACAGGGAGGGAGATGCCTGCACAACCTGAGCCCTCAGGCTTTGCCCATGGCAGGGTGGGGGTTTTGGTCTTTCAGGCACTGCAGGATTTGTGTCTCAGCTGAAGAGGCCACGTTCCCTCTTCCTCTTGGCAGGCTGACCCTGACTGCCCCACTCCAGCAGGGGCTGAGCTCCAGACTTTGGGAGCTTTATTTGGGTTCACTGAAAGGCGATTTTAGCAAGAGGCAGCAGAACAAGGGCTCTGCACCACAGGGGAACAGGGGAGAAAGGGCCAGATTAATGCATGCTCATTGAGAGGAAAATTATAACTGGCGAAAGGTTGGGTCAGATTAACATTTCAGGACTGTAGGGCCTTTCAGGCACTCACAATAGGTTGTGTGTGACCCCCTCCCTCAGCCCCCTCAGCCCCAGCCCTCCCCAGCCACGCGTGCGTTGTGCCTGTGGCTTCCACCCCTCCTCAGCCCCAGACGCTGCCATCTCCCCCCCCAGCCTCCTCTCAGGGCTCTTTGTGCACAGGGATCACTCCTGCTCCCCCCTCCCCATCTTTTCTGGGGGTGTGTTCAGGACCCAAGGACGCCAGGAGCCCCCATGCTCTGCTTTCCATTCCTCTTAGAAATGAAACCAGCCCCAGGGACCTGATGGCTCTCCCCAAAGCAGGAGGGGACACACAGAGTCCCTCAGCCATTCACAGGAGTGGCACCTCGACAACCTGATTAGCTTCCCTTGCTAACCCCTCCCAGGCATCCCTGTTTGCATCCCACAGCTGGAGGGAGGCTTTTGGGGGTTTCACCCCTGTGAGGAGGGAAGGGCTGAGCCCTCCCTGCCATGCTGTCTGGGGGGGCTGAGCAGACAGGTCCCACATTTCATACACGAGCCTTCACAGGGCGGGTCTGCACCAGGCATGTCTGTGCAGCCCAAGCTGTTCTCCTGGGGAGGAGATGGGAGAGCTGCTGAGGCATAAGCTAAAAGGCAGTAAAAATAATCAGCCTGGCTCAAAAAAAAAAAAAAAAGGAAAAGAAAAAAAGAAGAAAAGAAAAAAGCAGCAGCACTAGTTTTCACCCTAGAAGGCTCATACCTGCTACTCACTGATCTGAGCATCAAAAGGATCAGGCCCAAAGCAATTATATTTAAACAAAGACAGGCTCTTTCCCTGAACACAGCTCTGGCAGGAGGCAGGCAGCCCTGCCCAGCCCAATCCTCCTCCTAATCACAGCTACCTCTCTGCCTCTACCCCTGGGAAACGACAGGAAAACACAGCATCACCCTGTGAGGCAGCAGTAAGACAATCTTCCTGGAGAATATACCCTTGGTGGCAGAGCCTGGCATGCCAAATCCCTCGCCCTCTGGCAGAATTGTCACTTTGGAGGTGTGGGGACCCGAGGGGGCCATAGGGTGAGGGCAGCCCAGGGTGCAAAGACACACCCAAGGCTTTGCAGGAGCAGGTCCCCCAGCCTGCCCTGGGGTTTCACACACCATTACATATACAGCAAGAGCTTCCCAAATCCATGCACACACACTAAGGAAATATTTAATTAAGCTGCTTGCAAAGGGGGCTGGAAGTCATTTCCATGTTTCGCTCACATTTTCACTTCCAAATGAACAGCCCTTTTAGCTTTACCCACAAATATGCTAATTGAGATGCTCCTTATGCAAATATATGCAATTTTATTTCAGCTGCAGAGATTCAACTTAAAAGCAGAGCCCCAGCCTCCTATCTCTGGTTGCTTTGATGGAGGGAAGTGCAGAGGGTGGGGGAAATACGGAACACAAACAAAGGCAAAAGACAGTCCTGCCCTCCTGCTAAGGGCTCAGGCAGGACCAGTGGACAGATAAATCCAGGATATGGAGGGGCAGGACAGGGAACATACAGATTAATCCTCACGGGAGTAGCTCAGCCCCAGAGAGGTCACATAAGAGAGAAGCACAAGCAGCCACAGGCCGACTATCAAGCTGCAGCACAACCTCCCATGAATTGCCCCCATCATCCTCCAAAGAATAGATTTTCCAGTCACCAGGTCCTTCAGGGTCTGCAAAAAGACTCCCCAGTCTTTTCTACCACCTCACAAGGCATCTCAAAGCAGCTGGGTGAAGTTCCTGATGCAGCCCTGCCCCAGGCACCCCAGCCCCAACTGCAGCTCCACTTGCAGTTCTTCAGGGTCAAAGCCAAATCTTGGCTATTTCAAGGCCCTCCTCATCTGAGGGTCTCCTTTGCCATTTAAATATTGCAGGTCCCAGCTGGTCTCCCCTTGTCAAAGGGTCTCAGGTTATCCTCCACATACACACTGAGGTGCATGGTTCCCCCTTCCTAATTTGGCCCTCCCAGTTGCTTCTAACTTAACTGAGCCATTCCTAAAGCCCCATCCCCAGCGATGGTTTCCACACTCTCCCTTCTGCCAAGGTCTCCTTATGCCATAAGGACATCAAATGCCACTGTGAGAGCCCTCACCACACACACCCTGCTCTGCAGCACTTCTGCTGCATTTAGAGCCAGTTCAGGTCAAAGTGATGAGCAGTCAGCACCTGGGTGCCAGTAACATGGTGAAACACTCTTCACAGCCTGCCTCAGTCCTGCTGGTCTCAGCACGGCTGTTTGACCACCACGGCACCCTGCAAGGCTGCCCAAAGACCAGGCCAGGAGCTGAGGCAGGGATCCCTGGCTGCTGGGCAGGCTGGGCAGCACGGCTGGGGCTGTCCCGGGTGCCACTGCTGTCTGTTCCTGGCACGGGAGCAGGCTGCTCGGCAGCACGGTGCCATCTGTGCCGTCTCTCTCCTTCCCACGGTCAGGCACTCTTCCCTCATCACTTCTTGCCTAAGAGGCTTTCATCACTCCTGGTAATTAGAGGGAGGCTCTCCTTCATGTGTTGAAGTGTTCCGCCTCCCCAAAGCGTGCCAGGAGAGCAAGAAGCCCAGTGAGGCAGGGAACCGAGGGTGGGGGTGCAGCACTGATATGGACCCACAGCTTGTTCCCCATCTGCCTCCTCCCCAGCCCTGCCAGGGGCCGGTGGAGATGAAGGCCAGGCGAGGCAGGGAAAGGGAGCCAGACCGACTGGCAGTGCCCTCCTTGCCTCCTGATGACCTCGTGAGAGAGACGTGGCACCAGCCTCAGAGCAGCATTTCAGGGTCACTCTGTGCCCAGTGCCCCATCCCAAAACAGTCCAGGCTCACTGCTGGCCTGAAAACTACCCCAGCCAGGGCAGGCATCCTTGCAGGCAACAAAGCAGCTCTGCTCAACTTTGAGTGCCCCAGGGTCAAAGCCAGAGCCTCTCCACAGCCCCCACGCTTTCCCACATCTCACCCCACAGCTGAGCCAAAAACTCCCCTCCACTTCCATAAATGATCCCAAACTTGGGAATGCCATGCTAGGGAAAGGGCTGCAGAGAAGCAGAGAGGGCAGAAGAATAGCAAAGACCAGGGTGGGTACAGAGCCAAAAGCATCACTGCAGGATGAGCCCAGACCCAGGGGTAGCTTCAGGGTGCAGGCACCTTCAGTGACCATGGAGAGGTTCCAGCTGTCTCCACTCACGACCCAAAGCAAAGCTGTAGCTGATGGGAAGTGTGGAGAGCCAGCAGTGCTGGATCCAGACTCCTCACTCACTCTTCTTCCTGCACTGCCAACCCCAGGCATGCCACGATGCCACGTGCCCAAAGGAGCCCGGAGCTCTTCATCACTCTGAACAGCGGGGGCAGAAAACAAAAGCAGCATCCACAGGAGTGAGATAAGCCTGAGCAGCAAACAGGAGCGGGACAGGAGGGGTGAGCGCTGCAGGCACACACACACAGACACCGAGGCTATTTCTATGGCACAGCACGTCCCTGGAGGAAGGAAGGACACGGAGTGAAGGGCAGGGAGGAGGAACAGGGGGAAGTTGAATGGCACCAAGAGCAGAGCAGGGGAGGTCCATTAAGAAGGGAAATTATAAACACAGTGTTGATGAAAACAGCATCTGTACAGGCACAGCACAGCCGCCTGCGAGCCCCCTGACTGTTCCTCAGATCTCCTCTTGGCAGGAGGATGCATCCTTAGTGAATACTCAGCTCCAGCACAGCCTGCATCTGGAGCAGCAGCTGTCAGGGCTGAGGGGCTGAACTGCAGTGCTTTGGGCTTTATTTCCATCTCTCTACCCGAGGGAGAAGGGGAAATCCTGAAGAGCAGTGGAGCCAGGCACTCAGTGTCCCCCCAGCCCTACACAGACCCACAGGCAGCTTCCTCACTGGTGCCCAGAACAGGAAGTCAGCTCTGGCCTCCCTCCATCCCTGCCCATCTCAATCCATTTCTGCCCTTTCTTTCACACCAACCCAATTCTTTTCCATCCCTGCCAGCTTTTCCCAAGGTCGTTATTCACAAGGTGGTCCACAGCATCCACCATCACACTGGAGGATGCAGAATCATGCCCTGGGTTCCAGGAGAATTCTCTTGAAAGACACTCAGCTGCCTCCCCTTACTGAAGCCTAAGACCAGGCTGTACCAGCCCTCCTCATTCACAACATACATGATGTAAACCAGGTTATCTTGAGCTGTCTACTGGGCCCATCCTACAGGATTTTCCACCTGCCCCAGCTCAGGAACACACAGGGATCTGTTACCACCACACCACTCAGCCACAAAAACTCAGATACACTCACTCAACTGCTTGCAGCCATCTGTCCATGCCTTTGAAAAGAAAACATCTGTAAGCATTTGGGAACAAGCAGCAATGGGCCAACAGAGGAGCAGCCACACCATGTGTGGGCAGAAGGAAAGGCTGCAGAGAGGAGCCCAGTGGCACAAGGATACCTTGGCCACCAGAACAGCCCAGCCCTGCCTTACCAGCACAACCTTGCTGCTCCCAGCCCTTGGGGCATGCATTAAAATCCCATTTACTTAATGGAGGCTTACAGGGAAAGCCTGACCTGTGGGATAGAGACACAGCAGAGTCACATCTCTCCAGCCTGGAGGAGTTAGAGCCATTCAGCATGTCTGCCCTTGCCCTAGCATCAGAGAAATTCAGCACCCTGCAGCTGATGGGACATGGGTGTCACAGCTGTCACTACACTGAGGCACAACCACAAGGCTGGTAGCATCATGACCACCTCCTGGACTGAAGACAGGTTTCCAGGATGCCTGGATTCCCTCTTGGAATCAGGCTTGCTGATATGATTTTCCCCCTTTCCCTGTGCCACACCTGGATTTTTGCTTCCACATTGCAGTGGCAGGACATGCTGGTGATGAGCTGAGCACGTTGGTGCTTGAAAAACCAGCAGCTCTGCAAAACCTGCCCACAGAATTGAAGGAAGCACCAAAGCCTCTCATCTTCTTCCCCATCCCACTCTACTTGCCAGCTCCCTTCCCACAGACACACACTCCAAAAAGCCAAACCACAACAGGATTTATGAAACAGAGTTTCCAGAGGAGAAATCCAGCAAGAAAACATGGAAACAGCGGGAAGAAATAAATACATCTTACTATTCCCTGGAATTGCTCACTAGCTTTCTGTGAGGATTCCCTACTCCCCCACCTCGCCAGCAAGCTCTGCCAGAGGCAGGCAGGGAGCCTGGTGTTACATCTTTATCTTAAAAGGGGACTCATTTCCCCACAAATGCTTTGAAGAAGGCGTTTAACTCTGACAAAGACGACCTCAACATCTGCCTGTGCACGCGCTGGACTCGGCGATTCGTTCCACGATCAAAGGTGCCGAGCGCCTCTAAATGCGGCACTCGATCGGGGTCCCTCGGAAACCCCCACGGGAACACACCCCGTCCCTGCCACGGGGGGTTTCATCTCATTCTCCACTGCAGCAACCACAGCCTGTCCCCAGGAGCAGCAGACAAGCCTGTGGGCAGCCCTGCTCCTCTACTCCCTTGGCCACACACATCCCCCTTCGCAAGGGCCCCGTTTCCCTGCATCAAGCCCTTGGTTTCCACTCCCCTGATAAATCCATATCCCACAGCTCAGCCAGAAGCATCCCCTGCCCAGTGCCCAAGCCTTTAGGAGCAGGATGGCCAAAAGACACCCCTGCCTGAAAACACATGCCAGAGCCCCTCAGGAGCCCTGAGTACATAAAGCTGGGACCTCTAGAAGCTTCCCAAGTAACTCCTGGAAAGGAAAAAAGCCCCAGAGAGGATGCAAATTCCAGACCAGGGCTCCCAGGGACCCTCCACAAAGTATCCCAGGAGCCACTGATGCTGGTCTGTGATGGGAACAGTTCCATTACACAGGCATAAAGCCCTGCATTAACAGATGGGACAACTTTGGAGCTCCACCTGGAAGGCACCCCCTCTGCTCAGAACTTCACAGCCAAACATACAGGCAGCCAACCCCCTCTGTACCCTCCTCTCCTGTAGAAGTGATCAGATGTATCTTCCCTTCTGCAACCCCTCCCTTGACCAGGCAGGCTCCAGCAGCTCTTGAAAATGCATGGGAAGAAGACCTGCCAAAGTGGTGGGAAATAAGAGCGCCAGGATGCTCACACAGCAGCAGGACCAGCCCCACAGCCCACGTTTTGCTGATGTCTGCTGAAAATAAGAAGGGTCAGACTCTCCCTGGCGCACATGGTGGAGCTGCATTGGCTTCCCCTAGAGCTACCCCAGCTGACATCAGCAAAGAGCTGCCTCACTAGCCTCCCATCTCTCCACAACCATCTGAAAAATCTCACTCAAACACTTTGTCCTCAGCTGAGAAATGATTTGACATGCAGAGCTCTGCCTTCCAACCTAAGCAAAGCCATCCAAATACAAAAAGAAAACATAACGCACAGTGATCAGAGATCTTCACAGGAAAAACATTAGCCTCGTGGAGAAGCACATTGCTCCTAATACAGAATTTATCAGGCTGACGTATAGATTTTCCTGCACAAAATATGAAACCTGGAAGGCTATTAACTCCAGAGAGATCCATTAAAGATGCCTGTCTGCAAATGGTATTTAAAAGTATTGCATCATCCCAGGAGGTATTGTCATGCTCTTTGGCTACGATTCGACTGCAGGTCACATAGTTAAAACTACCTCCAAACCCTAAAACTCTTGATGTCAAAAAAATAATAATGTTCACTAGCTCAGAACATGGACTTTTCTATCAGCCTCAACTGGAGCCATAAATATTAATGCATCCATAATTAGCCTTTTTAAATAATGCATCCAAAATTAAACATCAACGCCGTAATAAATCAGTCAGGCTCTTTGTTGTAGGTTTGTTTCAGGGGGGGTAGAGGTTTTTTCCCCTCCTGTGTCAGGCACATAAAATAAAATGCCAGTTCCCTCATCACCCCTTCCCACCGGACCACTGATTGGACCAAATCTGATGCCATTTGTACTTAAAAGTCATCTTTCTTTCATTTACAAAAATAAAAGTCATATCTGCTTTTTGATTTGCAAAATACTGACATGCAGCCAGCCCGAGCCAAAGCTGAGCTAATGTTATTGAAACCACAGGACGTGAAGGGAGACAAAGCTCATCTCGGAGTCAAGGTGAGGGAGAAAGTCAAGTTTTCAAAGTCTCTCCTCCCTCACTGCACAGCACTCCCAGGAGGAGCCCTGTTCCCTGTGCAAAGAAAGGAATCCCTCCTGTGATGCAGAAACTTTGCAGGGGCTCTCCTCTGACACATCCCTCCTGGAGCTCACAGTGGGTGGGTTCCCAGCCAGGGCAGCAGCATCTCACCTGCTCTTCCTGATCAAAGTGGAAACTCTGAACAGGCTTTGGAGGAGTGAACTCCAGCAGCCCCCAAGCCAGGCTCAACACTTTGCAAAAAGACATCCAAAAGAGATCACTTGGCATTTGCTTGTCTATAATTACTGATCAGCCAGAGCTCCACCATCCATGGCAAGCTTCTGGCAGAGAAATGAAATCTCTTGCATTCTTGAGCTCCAAATTCTTTGCCCAAACACACCCCAGCATGAGCTCTGACAGTCCTACAGCACAGCCATCCCCCACTGCTCAAGAACACTGTCTGCAGCTGCTCAGCAGGAGTTGTGGTTTGAGACTTTAGACACCTTGCTTAGACAGCACATCAATAATCCACACCTCCTCTATTTTATCAAACGCATATCTCAAGCTGTCTAAAAACCCTTACAGGAGTAGATTTCACAGCAGCCTGACAAGAAAGCAAATTCACAATTACTTCCAGTTAGGAAATTCTTGGGTAAATGCCCCAGGACATGTGGCATGTTCCATCCCATGTTGCTGTAACTTTCCAGCTCCCTCTCCAGCAAGCCTGGGAAGCAGGTACCGTGGCAGGAAAGTACAGGCTTCTCCTCTTGCACTGCCAAGTCACTCCTATTAACTGTTTCCAGGAATAACAAGACACTTGGCATTTTCAGTCACATGCATTGATTTCTACAGTCTGCAGTGCAGTAAACTCGTTTTTTCTTCCAAAGCTTTGCCAAACCCAAAGCCCTGTTTTTACGTGAGGTTCTGTCCTGACACTTCATGTTCCCACACATCCAAACCAACTGTGGGTGCTCTGGTCACTGTCCCAGTCTGCACAGGCAAAAGGAGGAGGTTTCTCACTGTAAACACCACTGTACTCAACTGCCCTTTCCTCTTGCAACATCAGCACCCACAAAGCTGAGAACTCTCTCCCAGTCTCACACCATCCCACCAATCTGTGGAGCCCTCCCACAAAGTCCAGGCCACTTACGACTGATGGACGCTGCAGTTGTAGAAAACAAAGTCCACAGAGGCAAATTTCTTCCCCGTCTCCTTGGATTTCAGGTAGAGCTTCACCACTCGCTTGTCCCCTGCAAGAGACCCAGGCACAAAAAGACATCAGAAAGTGTTGTAGAAAACTTTTCCCCCAAAGGACATAGTGCATGGCCCAGCATTCAGTGCAAGGCTTGTGATGGGCTGGAGGCAGCTGGGCATCACTCCTCAGTCCAGCTAATTAACAAAATCCTCCAAGAGTGGCAATAAAAAGAAGGTGTTCATCCACCCCCATTCAGACACCTAAGGGGCCAGCAGAGCCCAAGTACAGCTCTGAGCCCCTAAAGCTAAACACAACCTGCTGGCATGGAGACTGGGGCCTTAGGCTATACTGGGTGTGCAGAAGGAGTGTTTAATAGTTTTGGGGTCAGAAGAATGTCCTAGACCCCAGGGACACATCTACCCACAAATGGTTCACAGATGGAAATAGGGCCAGGGTGACCAGGAGGGGTCAGCAAGTAAAATCACAAAGTGGGTGGGGTTGGAAGGGACCTTAAGGATTATCTAGTTCCAAGCCCACCGCCATAGGCTGCATCCAAGCAGCTGTGCTCATGGCTTGGAGGCGACTAAAGAACCAGACTCCCACGAGCAGCAATTCCTTCTCCTCCTATATCCCGAAAACCCAAGTGGGGTTCAGATCCTGAGACTGGGATCACTGTCACGGGAGGACTGTCCTCCTCCACATCTGCCTGTGGGGTAAGACATGGGACATTTGTTTCAAGCTTTCTTCCACTCTGGGGCACAAGCTCACCGCGGCCCCTGGTGATGGGGATGACGTCCTTGGCAGAGGGAGAGCTGCAGTAGATCTTCCCATCCTCAATGCGGCTCTCTGACTCGGTGAAGTCTTCAAAGGAGCAGTTGACTCCTGCCGAGAGGTCTGGGACGTTCCAGGCCTGCAGGACCAGCTAGGGAGGAGAGGCAAGATCATCAACACAGAGAACTAGGAAAATAGGCTCCTCTGTGTCTGCTATGTGTAAATCTAGCCAACAGAAAAGACCAGGGGTTGCAATCCCTCCTCTGCCACCCACGCATGGTGAGGAGACCTGCTCTGGGCTTTTGCAAGGGAGCCCCATCCATGCACCTTCCTGCTCAAGCAAGGAGCACAGTTTTAAATGGGTTAAGAGCTGGAGTGACTCACAATCTCTGTCCTCTGCCCTTGGCACACCACAAGCCATTATGCCTCAGCTCTCTACAGAAAACAAGAACAGCATCGGGGCTGAAGTAAGTTGCACAGAAAGGCAGAAAGGCACCCACTCCAGCAGAGGCGAGGAGGGGAAGAATCCACCTCTTCCTTCACAAAGTCATCCCCAGGGTCAGCAGTTCTCACTTTACAAAACGCTTGCCTTATTTCTAATTTGAATTTTTCACAGCTTCCAGCCATTAGTTCTTGTTATGCTTTTCCTTGATAGATTAAAAAGCCCTTTAGTCCCTGATATTTGCTCCTTGTAAAGGCACTTATACTCTGTAATCAAGTCACCTCTTAATCTTCTTTTTGATAAGCTAAGCAGATTGAGCTCGGGAAGTCTCTCACTGCAAGGCATTTTCTCCAGCCTTCAACTCATTTACATGATGTTTACGGGAGTTTTTCAGTCCCTCCCTTTGAAAGCTGCACTCCAGCCCGAGCAGAGCATCCCCATGTCATCCACCCCAAACCTCTGTGCAGCATCCTGACATCAGTGTGGAGATAATTACCCCAGGAGTGAAAACACTGCCCAGCTCCTGGCTCCATCCCAGGAGCATCAAGAGTCCACAGCAAGGGCTCAGCTCCAGCACCACTTTCCAGGACACCGTGAACCTCCATCCGTGTTTAACTTTAGACTGGGCAATACCAAACCCCAGTTTCTCTGCTAAACAGCCCCACTCAAACCCACCTGCTCTGAAGGAACTTCACCCACACCACCCCCCAGTTCCAGCACCCCAGCAGGTCCCATCTGCAGCCATATCACATTTATCTCCACATTACCAAAGAACATTTACCCCTGCAAAAGTGCTTTCCAAACTGTTTCCATCCAGTGACAATTCCCCTCTGATGAGAACTTTTTGAGATCTGTCACGGAGCCAGTTCTTAATCCACTTAACATGTGCTTTATCAATATTGTATAATGCTAATTTTTAATCAGAACGTTGTGTTGTACCAAGTCAAAAGCCTTGTAGGAGCCTAAAGACATCACATCCCCACAGTCCCTCTTCTAATTCAAGTCATAAATTCACCAAAGAGCAAAATGGGGTTTGTCAAACACAAACCCACGTTGACTGGCTTAAATTATATTCCCATCCTTAAATCATTATCGGGCGTATTCTGAACCTGTTCTTTTTCTTTTCTTCTTCTAATTCTGAAGTAAAACAAAGCAGTCTCTGGCTATTTGGCCCTTTATGCATCTGAGAAAAAAAAAATGAGCACCTTTTGTCTTTCTCAGGCTTTTCTCAACATTCGGTTATTTATTACAAGGTCATATTATTACGCACATCCCCAGGCCACAGAACTCCTTGGCCAACTTCTTTAGGATTCCTGAGTGCCAGATATCTAGACCTGGCAGTTTATTACTAGTATTTGCTGTTTCTTATTCTCTTCGTGGTGCTAATGGCCTGAAAAATACTTCAGGGAAGTGCCTCATCCTTTCTGCCTGCACAGAGAGAGAGCAGCAAGTTGAGCATCAAAGTCTCATCCCAAAATATCTACTGCAGGCTGGAGTCAGAGACAGGCTATTGAACTAGAGCTAGACTGCCGGCCTATGAATGGCATTTCTGATGGTCATGCTTTATTATGGAGAAGTATTTATTGCTCAGTTATGTCATTTCTGAATAATCATCACCTGGTTTACTATCTCCATCAATATGGAGCCAACGGCCTGCCCTCATCAATGCCTTGCACTTCGCTCTGCTTCGTCTCAGACCTCTCTTCCCCTTTTTCCCTACTCACGGTACAGTCATCAGTTATTTTTAATTGCCTCCTCCGCAGCCTCCAGAGGGTCAGGAGGTGGCTGGGAGGAGTCAGCGGGAGCAGAGGTGCCTTACCGGGACCTCGGACATGGTGACGGAGATGTTGCTGGGCTGCACGGTGAGCTGCACGCACTGCCGCAGCTCCGAGGCGAAGCGCTGCGGCTCGTCCGCCCGCTCGCACCGGTCCTTGCGGGAGCAGCTGCGGGGGAGGAAGGCACCGTGGTGAGGAGGAGAATCCCCTGGGGTCCTGCAGGGCTTTGGGCTGGCACCATGGCAAACATCCATGGAAAAAATGCCCAGGTAGGGACTGAGGATGACCGTACTGGAGCTCTGCTCTCCCCTGAGACTTCAGTATTTTATATTCCCTTTTTTTATTGGCACAAGAATGCTAAACCCAGGAGCCCATGGGCAAGATGAGCAGGCCCTGGCAGCAGCTTCCCCATGCATGGAGGCTCCTAAGCACAGCCTGGGCACCGCAGGAGGGGATGACTGACCCCTTGGACCATTCCATTTCTCAGCATTTTGGGGCCAAAGTCCAGGAGGGATGCCCACAAGGAGACAAGCAGGGGGGATGGACACATTTTGTCAGCTGCAGGGACAATGCTGCTGTACTCACATGTTGTGGAGGACACACCAGCCGCAGTGGGGGTCCCGGGAGCCCAGGCACAGCTCACAGCTCTCATACTGCTCACAGCTCTCCACCGGCACACGCGTCACCTGTGGGGAGCAGGCACGGAGTGAAGGGGCTCAGGCTGCTGTGCCCACACCTTGACATGGCAGAGACAGAGCCAGCACAGGCTCACCCTGGCCTGTTAGTAGGAAGGCAGGAGAGGCAGCACATTTGCAGGCAACATTCCCACCCCAGAGAGACTTTTACTCCAAAAAAAGTTCCTCTCTTTGTGGCACCTTAGCAGTATTTGAGAGGGGGCTGGACCAACTCAGCTCCACATGGGCTCCCAGTGCCAGCCAGGCACCCCATGGCTGCTGCAGCCCTGCTCTGAAAGGGTTACCAGCCCTTTATTAATTGCTCCTCCAGATTTGATTAAAATCCCCTCATTCTCCAAGCCCTTCGAGCTCTGTTACAACTGTTCATTTAATTACTTTCCACCAGCACTCTGATAACACCGAGCGTACTAGGGAAGAGAGTGGGCTTTATTAAGGAGAGGGGAGGAGAAGAGGGAGGACAGGGAGGGGGTGCAGGAAGGGGGTTCCTGCTTGCCTGCCACAAGGAATCTGCAGCACCAAGCAGCTGCCCATGCCTGCCGTGCTTGTGCCTCAGTTTCCCCACTGCTCCCATGGGGCAGCACTTACTCATGGATTAAAATTTGCAAACTTCTCTGCTGAAGGCTAAACCTGGGGTGTTCTCCCTCCAAACAGAGCACAGCAGAGCACAGCAGGGCACAGGCTCAGCATGATGTCTACATGGCTGGGATTCACTGGCCAACCAGTTCCCCCAGAGTGGTGAGGACACCTGCAATGTTCCCATCTGTTTGTCCCTGACATTGCTTTTGGCAGGTAGTAGCAGAGGGAACCCCCCTGGCAGCCCCTGACCCTGCACAGACAAGTGTCAGGTCCCAGAAACTGTGGTGGTCCCTGGAAGAGATCCCTAGTCCAGGTCAATGCAACTGCCCCCATGGCATCCACTTCTCCAACATCTGCCCCACAGAGGGGAAGCTCATCTGAGCAAGCTCTGGGACAGAAACAGCCAGGGATGGAAACACAGCCCAGGACAGCTGCATGGAGGAGCCCAAATGCAGGTTCTGCCCCACCTGGAAAGCTGCATGTTTCCTGCAGCAGAGCAGAAACCAGAAACAGCCACTGGGAGGAGGGGGAAAAGAACTCTGCTGTCCCCTCAGGACTGTCTAGACAAACCTACATTCCTGCTCCATCGTCCTTTCCCCTCCCAAGGCCTCGGGCTGGTGGCCAGGAGACTGTGAGGCTCCCAGCGCTGCTTGCAGTCCCACTCACACACACTCACCTCTCTGGCTGGGCAGAGGAGCAGAGGTGCTGGGAGACACAGGCACAGCACACCCCAGCACAGCCACCCTGTGTCACCTACCAGGCCTGGTGTGCTGACACCAGATCCAGAGAGTGTCACCAGCACGACAGGAACCCACTTCACTCCCTCCAGTTCAGCCCGTGGGTGGATGAACTCACACCAGCAGCCCTCCCACAGATCATGGTGACACTAAGACAGCCAAAACTTCCTATCGTGTGCTCGGACCATGCTGCCAGGATGACAGCACAGCACAAGCACAGCCAGGGACCAAAGGGTGCACACCAGCAGCAAGGGTGCACCAGCCCTATGTTCTCTCGGCCCTGTCATGCAAAAGCAACTGCTCCAGAGGACAAAAAGTTGTTTGGAGCAAGGAGCTCCCGCTGACCTGCAAAACCCTTGCTCAGGAGGGGATGGCCAAAACAGGGAGGAGGTTTATGGCCAGCCACTCACAGCAAGGAAGGGTCAGGAAGCCCTTGGTCCCCAGGGACCACGGGAATTTCAAGCAGCTGCTGCTAACAATTAAAGCCTCAGGACAGTGTTTCTGCAGGGAGAAGCAGGGAGGAGCTGCCCCAGGGTCCCTAGGCAGCTCCAATCCCAGGAAGCAAAGGGCAGCCCCCCTAAAGAGCTGCCCAAAAGGCCTCCCAACACACAGGACTGTAGACTAGGGCTGCAGTGTGGGACTGCCAAGTCAGGAGAGCAGAGGACTGCTGACCCCTCCCCTTACCTGTTTCTCAGTCATGGCATAGATGTGCTGACGGTCAGGGCTCAGCACCAGGTCTCGCAGGATGGAGCTGCCTTCGTGAGCCACAACATTCTCATACTGCAGAGCTTGGTGCTTCCTCTCAGCTGGCAAGTCCACCAGGATCTGTGGGGAGAGCAAGGGGGAATGAGCATCACATTGATCCCTCACACACCTCAGCCCCCACCCCAGGATGTGGGATACAGAATGTGCCCCATTAGGGACACCACCCCTCCATCCCACACCAATGGGGTGACTCCACAGCCCCTGCAGCACAGCAAAGTATCAGCTGCTCTGCAAGCATCCCAACCCTTTCCAGAAGACCAAACTGCAATGCCTCCCTTGCCTTACTTCATTTGTCTGGTGCATTTGCACCACATTCATGCTGATGGCATTCATCTCTCTCCAGGGAGGGAGGACACATCCCTGGCTTTCACATTGCACGCCACTATGTGCTGCTGCTCAGCCCCAAAGCCCCTCCAAGGTGTAGCATGGAGCAGATGAGTCCCCATCTTGCAGCAAAGCATCAAACCCCATCTTGCCCCAGCGGTGCTGAGAGCAGCTCAGTTCGCACAGCACACAGCCCCGAGCCCTGCCAGGCAGGAACGCTGCGGCACGCTCGGCTCCCGTCCGCCCATCCATCACAGCAAACACTTGGACTCGTGACCGGGGAAGTCAAGAGGGGCTCAAGGAAGTTGGAGGTCAACAGAGGTTCAGAGAGCGCCTTTGTTCCCTAAGCAGGAGCATGGCAAAGGCTGTAATCTCCTTGTGGCTCACAATTACGTTAGAGCTCTTCCTAAGCGCGCCGGTTCCTGGCTGTCCTGGTGATCAGCACATCAGGAGGCACCGTGAGGCTGCAGACACACACCACACAGGGCTAAACTCAGCTCTGCCACTTGGCATACCCTGACTGGCACCTCCATGAGCCAGAAGTACTTGGTGTTCATGCCCTTACTTGTGATACCCCCAGATTAGGGCATGGCACAGCCTCAAGGGGGACAGTGCCAGAGAAATGCTCAGAGGATGGGATGGGATGGGATGGGATGGGATGGGATGGGATGGGATGGGATGGGATGGGATGGGATGGGATGGGATGGGATGGGATGGGATGGGAGCCACATCAGCCATACATTCTGCAAAAATCCCAGTGGTAGACAGTGAAGCATCATGCCCAGCAAGATGAAGCAAACTCTACCTGTGATTATCTCCACGCTGCTGCTGGCACACACAGAGACCTGGTCCAGCATCCCCATCTGCAGGACTCAGGATCCCCCCACAGAAGAGGGGCAAATTGGCTGCTTGGAAGCACCCCCCCAAATGCATCCCACAACCCTGCCCTGATTATCACACCCACTCCCACAGCCCAGCACATCCATGACCACCCCTTGTGCCCCCACGGCAGCCACCTCAGCAGCCTGGCCACCTTGCCTGCTCCTGCAGTAAATTGCTGCCAGCATTTGCACAGTTCCCAATCAGGAGGACAGGGGCTGGGAAAGCAGGATCCCGGTGTGCAGCTGATTAGCATGGAAATGTATGCGGCTCACAAACAAACCGGGGCCCGTTTAATTAGAGCGGCGCCTTTGATTCACTGCCAGCCTCCTGCATGCACCAGCCCCGGATTATTTTTAGGCAGTTTTACAAAACAAATGTATTTAATTAAGAAAGGGACCCCTGAGCAACCAGAGAGAGATGAGTCCTGCATAGCAGTGAGCAAAGGGGCTGCCCTCTCCCCAGGGATGTGACAACTGGGCTTGCAGGGCCAGGCTAACTCTTGGGAGCTCACAGCACAGCCAAAAACCCCCTGTATCTCCTTCCACAGGACTGAAGAGCCTTCACCATAACCCAAAATTGTCATGGTATTCCTCCCACCTTCTCAGCATCCTTTGCTAGACCCTCACACAGACTCTGCTCCCCATCAGCCTCGCACTTGGTACCACTGTATGCTGGGGAACCCAGAGATGCTAAAGCCTCTGCCTGCCTTTCTAGCAAGGGTATCTTTCTGCTCAGGTCCAGGACCATGTGTGCTCTTACTCCAAACAGATCATAGTACAGGGCCACGTGGCACCCCTACCCAGCAGTGCCTCTGTGGCACCTAGCATCACCCCCAGAGCACAACCCTGCCTCCCCACATCTCCTCACAAGTTGCTCCACTCCCAACTCTCAGTTTCTCCCCCACAAAGTCCTTCCCAAGCCAGCTGTCTGGAGGAGAGTAACAGGGAGCAGCACCCCTTCCACTCCCCAGCAAGGCACCATCTCCCCACCCCACTATGGCAAAGTGACAAACACACCTTTCCAATCCTTTTATGGGCAGCACTTGCGGCACAGAATAATCGATACAGTTTTACCCTGCTTCTAAAATAGATCTATGGCTGCGTGTCGCGCTGGCAGTAATTTTTAACTAGCGGGGTAATTTCCCCATTACATTATTGCACTGTGCAGTGCTGGGAAAGAGAAAGAGATGTATTAAAAAAACAACAGACATGAAGCACTTCCAGTTAATTTGAGGCTCCAGGAAGAACCTAAAAATACTCTCAGTAGTCAAGCGGGGCTGGAACCCAGCCTGACACACGTCAGGATGTTCTGGTGGGGCCATGCACACACAAGAACCCTTCTCTCTAGCACCTCTTCCCCTGTGGAGGATAACCTGTAGGTGTGTTTGGGAATCAGGAAAATGAAATTTGGAAGACTTGGTAATCAAGATGTTTTCTGGTTGGCCAAAGAGCAGGGCAGAGAGGGAGACTGTGACTTAGCTCGTGGTAGGAAAATGCATCCTAACACTCCTCTCCAGTATGAGGAGATCATAGAATCACAGAAAGTTTGGGTGGAAGGAAGCTTATAGTTCATCTAGTTCTAACACCTCTGTTCCAACTCCCTGGTTCCATTATACCATGTTGCTCAAAGCCCCATCCACCCTGGCTTGAACACTCCTGGGGATTGGGCATCCACAACTTCCACGAGCAACCTGTGCGAGCAGACAGACCCCAGACTCCCCCGCGCCATGCAGGACCCAGCTGCCCAGAGCACCCACTGCTGTGCAGACAGGGGTGGAAATCCAGCATCAGGGCCTTTCCAGCAGGGTTAGCCCAACATGAACCTGCCCATCCTGGCCAGCAGGATAAGGATGGGCTCTTTGGACTACAGCATGGTAGAGCAGCACAAGGAATGCACAAGGAATACACAAGGAGCCTCCCATCTCTTACAGACACTGGAAGGGGCTGCTTTCCTCCCCCTCCCTGCATCCAGGGTAGCTGGGAGCAGGGAAAGGGGGAGAGGATGCATTTTAATCAGAGCAGACCCCCTCAGAAACACTCTCCTTCCTGCCCACCCTGGCTGCCTTCCCACCCAGGGGAAAAGACATTTACCATAAATAAATAAATAAATAAACATATTAACCTTTCTCCTCATCCTGACGCTGATATAATTACCCAATACTAATAATTACTCACACTAATTTCTTGCTCAGGATTCCTGCCCTCACTCCTGCCTGCCTCAGGCTGGCTTCAGGCAGCAGCTCGGTGGTGGTGCCTCCTCCCAGGAGCTGCAGGAGCCCCAAGGGGCAGCCAGCTCCTGGGGCTGTACTGAGGCACAGGAGCAGGAGTGAGGGTCTTGAAGGGCTGCTGCCTTTTTAAGCACATGGGGAGGGCCAGAGGCATGAAATTATAAACTCCCTGCTTGAGTGAATCATCTCAAAGCAAGCCCAGGGGCTGCTCTGCATGTGCACACCCTCCTCACTCAAACAACGAGCCCACCCCCACAGGGCCAGCACCCAGCATAAATTCACTCTAAAAGGGGTTAAAGACCTGCACCCCCAGAAGCTGAGAACCCTGTCAAAGGAAGGATGAGGGAAAGGATGGGGGGCAACGCCCCAATCCCTGGCGACCCTGGTGTAATGAGTGACTGCACACCCCAGCTGGGCAAATGCAAAGTGCTCTCCTAAGAGACCCAGAGACAGTTCCTGGGGATGGCTTTGTCTTGGCTGGAGAAAGGAGCTGCCACCCCATACAAGGCTTTGGGGGAGACAAGTACGTCACCTTGCTAAGAAACAGCTCCTTGCATGGCAGCACGCTTCTCCCCAGGCAAGACGCCCTTCAGGCTTGTCCAGGTGAGGAGGCACTTCCCCAGTGCCATAACCACTGCTGATCAGCCAACTGCCAGGAGAAACATCTCCCAACATCCTTACAGCACCAGCAACGGGCACGAGGCAGAGAGAAGCCAACTTTTGGAAAGACAGGCAATGAGAGGAACGTGGGCCAGCAGCCATGACCTGGCATCCACCCAGCACTGGCAGCAGGTCCAGAGGAGGACAGGGCTTTACAGCTCAGTCTGGGCCAGGGACACCAGGTGGAGAGGGAGGAAGCACAGCTGGAGAGGGAAGGCAGCTGCAGACATGCCAAGGCTGCTTTTGGATTTAACACATGCCAGCAGAGGTCTGTGCGGGGTCTGGGAGGTGTTTGGGTGGGCCACTGGCTCCTCACAGAACCGAACCCACATTTTTGGGGGCCCACGGAGAAGGTCCCCAAGAGACCCAATCTCACAGGGGACCCCCTAAGCCCAGCACCGGGAAGAGGGGGTTCTGCACTGCCCACAGACAGTGTTCCGGCAGGCTCCCACCCCAGCCTTACATCTCCCCACCTCCAGGCTCTCCAGCCCCCATCCTGGTCCCCAGCAGTCCCCCGCAGTCCCCTCCTCCGGGCAGGAGAAGTGCTCAGTCAGGCTTTGTACTCTTATCTGTGCAGGGCTGTGATTAATTCGCAGCGGCTGGCAGCAGCTACAAGAGGAGGGCGCTTTTGCCCGCCTGCCACACTTCAAAGGCAGGGACTTATCTGCCTGAAACACACTCGGCAGCCTTTTCACGGGGACCCTTTCCAGTTCCACGGGGCTCGCACGGTACTGACAGGCAACGAGAAAGAAAGGCTTATTTATGGGAGTGCATTTCAAAGCCTCCCCTCTTCCCTCTCAACACACGCTGAGGGAAGCACAGAGTTCCCCAGCCCCAATGATCTCCACTGGGGACAGAGATTAAACAGGCAGAGACAAGACACGACTGTGAGGAGAGGATGCTGCTGGAAAGGGGACCCTGCCCTACCTGTGCCCATGTCCTGGTCCCCTCCTGCCCTGTCATCTTACCAGTGAGCAGCTCTGTAGCCCATGGCTGAGCTGGGAGGAGGAAGATGTTTTGCCACGGGTGGAGGGCAGAGTGCAGCCCCAGGAGTGAAACCTTCCCCTTCCAAGGCCATTGGTGCTCACAGCCCAGGCACCATGGAAGCCCCAGGCTCCCACACACAAATCAGCAGCTGCAAATGTCCCTCCCTGACAGCAGGGCCGTGTGAACACCCCCAGCATTCTGCTCTGATTTTGGCACCATTCACCCAAAAGGCCTAGGATAGGCCAAATATAAGCAGAAGAGGAGTGGGTCCTGGCAGAGCTGCCCCTGCAAGCCATGGGTCACCTCCCAGAGGCAACAGAGGGCCTACACAGCCTGGCCACACTGAGGCAGAGGTGACAGCTGCTGCGTAGTGTCACACAACACCACGCTGACAAGCCTAAAGCAGGAAAAGGCACATCCCACATCCAGCCGGGGGGCTCCTGGGGAAAGGGATGGCCTTGGGGGGGTCAGCCTGCATAGTCCCTCAGCACATGGCCTGGGCTCACCCCAAGGCAGTAAGAATGTGGGGCCAGGGACACCAGCTGCCCCTCCACATGCCTTTCCCCAGGACAAGCAGCTGCCACGCACACACCCCTCTCCAGTTTCCAAAGGAAGGGAAAGGGTTTAAATTAAATTTCTGGATCAGCTGCTCCAAGGAGACACACTCTCTTTTTCCCTTCACCCAGAAAGGTGCAGCAAAAGGCAGGGACAGGAGCAGCTGCAGGGCCATGGCATCATCTATGCCATGGACACAGCCTCGGGAGCTGGGTACTGCTGGAGAGGGGGACACTGGCACGCTGGGGGTCAAGAGCAGGGAGGTCAAGGCAGTGGCTCCTACTCCCTCCCACTGTATTTCAGGTTACCAACTTTGGTGTCCAGGGTGGTGAGGATTTGCCTCTGGCTTTGCTCAGATAACCAGGAAATTGCCATTGGGAGTGCCCCAACCTTGCTTTACCAGGGCTGACCCTCACAGTGCCCCAGCCTCGCTTTACCAGGGCTGACCCTCACAGTGCCCCAGCCTCGCTTTACCAGGGCTGACCCTAAGGGTGCTCTGTGCCACGGGGCAGGAGCCAGACACCAGAGCAAGGGTACAGACAGCCAGCAGCAGGGCCACGGGCAGGGCTGTGGGGATGCATTCACAGGGGCTTGTCCCAGGGCTGATGACAGGATGGGCCCCACAGAAACATCCCAGCTATGCGGGGCAGGCTGGCAGCCGACACCCCGGCTCCCACTGCCCCCCCAGGCGGCTGCCAGCCCCTTCCCTGCCATCCCGGCAGCTGCCTGCACAGGAATGCACCAGGATCAGACACACACCTCCTGCCAGACAGGCAGGCAGCTGCTCGGATCTGGCAGAGCTGGGTTCTGTCCTCTCCACCTCCCCTGCAGGAGAAGGCTTCACTGATGGCTCACACAGGGCTGGGATGCTCCTGCCTCATCACTAACCTGCCAAGGAGCAAGGTAAGCTGCCCGATTCCATTCAGTGAAATCCATTCACTTGATAAAGATGAGTACCAGCCAAGCTTTTGCCTAACATCACCCTGAGTTGGTGAATATTGGGGCTTTAATCATATTGGTACAATAAAGCAAAAGAAAAAAAAAAGAGATAATTAATCTAAATCCATGCTCAAATGCTCAGCAACAAATCCAGCACCTCACCGACACTGGCAGATGTGACACAGGTTCACCAGCTGGTTTCAAAGCACGTGTTACTGCCAATGTGTCATCCCCAGGCAGGATCCTGAGTTCAGCCATGTGGGCTGAGGACTGACACACTCACTGCACCTCTCTGGGAGGTGGGGTGGGAACTGGTGAAGCACTGGGGTTTGCCGTAGCAAAGAGAAGAGAGAAGGAGGCAGGGCAGCAACCCTGCCCAGCAAGACCCCAAAACACAGCAACGCCTTCCCCAGAACTTCTCAACCGCCTTTTCCTTTCATTTAAACTCATTTCCATCTTTTCCTCTTGTTCAGCCACCCACACAAGTGGTGCTCCACCATGCTAAGTGGGCTCAGCAGAGCCAGTTACACCAGCACCAGCCCACATAGCACAGCACAGGACTGACCAGCTCCATGCTCACCATCTGCAAACCCTCCCAAAATCTCTTCCGACCAGGTCTGCCAGCACTGCTCCATCAGCAGGATGGCGAGTACAGCCCAACAACACCGTTCCAGCAATTTTGACAGAATTAAGACAATGTCAGAAAAATCCTTCCCATCTCTCTGTACCAAAACTGAACTGCTGGAAAGAGGGAGCAAGTGCCAGGATAATGCACAGGAGAAGCACCTTTGGCAGAGTCAAACCCAGGTGGGGGAGGGACTGATGGATGGTGAAGTCACACTGAAGTGGCAGGAGGAATTACAGGCTCCCACTGGGAGCCACACAATGCGTGATGGGTTAAGGCAGTTGCCCCACTTTCATCCCAAATAAAGCCCTAGGTCCCATCCCCATCCCTGCCAGCCCCCAGCCCCACAGCAGCTCTGGCAGTCTTGAGCCATTGATTTCTCAGCTTTGCCCTTCAAAACCCTCTTGGCTCAGAGCCCAGTTCATATTGTCTAGTCACTCAGGAGAAAATATCTCTATTATTATTGCAATTATTTCCCAATCAGCATCGCTCAGGGCTGAGGCCATCACAGGGGGCCCCCAACAAGCAAATCAATGGGTAGGCACTGCCCTGGGGCGTCCAGGAATCAGGCAGGAGGCACTGGTAGCTGTTGAGTGGCACAAGGGAAGGGGATGGGGGACCCCAGGGACCTCTCCCTGTGATGCTATGACCTGGCAAGGTGGCAGTCTTTGCTCACCGTCGGCCAAGCAACAGTGATGCAACTCAACCTCTGCACAGAGTGTGCCTGCAGCCACCAGCCCTGCAGGATCTGGATGAAGGGCTCTTCCCCTGAAGCTAAAGAGAACTGACAGGAATTCCAGAGTGTCCCTGGGGGCAGCATGGCAGCTGTCAGGGCATCAGTTCCCCAGGGAGGGAGCCTCAGAGGGTCTCAAAACTATGCCTCCAGCAACACAGTGCCTGTGCCCATTCCAGCAAAAATATCCTGTGAAATCCCAGCACCACATCCCACGGAAGAAATGTCCCTTGCAAGGGAGAGGAGCACAGGCAGGTAAGACAATCCTGCTTTTTCTCAAGCCTTGGGAAGAAAGGAGGGAGCTCTGGAGGTAGGAAGGAATTTTAGCCTTGCAAAATGGAAGGTAAGGGCAGGAAGTGCACAAAGCAAAATGCAACAGGGGTCTCCTCTCTGCATCCCACTGCTCTTCTCCATGTAAAAATAAAGTCCTGGGTGACAGCAGTGAAGGGCAGAGCACATCACAGAAATACTGGATTATTTTTTCTCCTGTTCATTAATTACTGTAGGCATCCCAAGAGTCCCAGCAGGCCTCAGGCATGAAAGGCATGAATGAAGCCATGGCAATGTGTCACCCTCCCAGCTCCCTCAGGACTCAGACTGCACGTGACCAGCCTGGGGCGAGTTAATACCTAAACCTCCCAGAGAAGGCCCTGGGGAGAAAGCTCTCACCTGAAGGACTCAATACTGAGTTTTCAAGACAAAAGCCATCTCTTCGACTGCCAAGCACTGGCTCCTCCAGAGATCACATGGGGACCAGCCCAAACCCTGGGCTACTAGTGCCCTTTGACACACAGCCCATCACAGCAAGCAGAGCAGACCCAGAGCCACCAGCCCCAGCCTCTCCATAGCTTAGAATTTGCTATTTATTCTGCACACCCAAATTATTTACCTCTTAATGATTCTGCTCAGCTCAACAGGGCAGCATAAACCTTCTTTCCTGAGGTTCCCTCAGCTTCTGCCCACATATGCAACCAGACCAAGATAACCCCAACATGAATGCCAAAGGCTTGTCCCACCACCCTCACCATCCTGCCCACTTGGGACATGGAGCAATGATCAGGCAAAGTCTTTGCCAGTGGCCAGAGGCTCAAAGCCTTGCTCCCTGAGAACAGGAATGGGAACCACCCCATTTCCAGGGAAAAAAAGGCAGGGAGGGGGCAACAGCCCTTCACCAGGGACATGTCAGGGAGGAAGTATCAGCTCCCAGGGCTGCAGCACAGCTGGAGATCAGCTGGATCTCTCCTCCCCTCTCAGCTCCAGGAAAATAGCTGTTTCCTTCCTGGTCCCTAAACAACACAGCAGTGAGAGAGGAGCTGCCTGAGGACTAGGCAGGGGCTTTGGCCTTGCAAACAGAGGAGCCAGTGGCAGGAAAAGCCCACAGAGTGGGGGCTGTAGAGGGGCATACCTCAAGGGGGGATCTGTTTCAGGCTACTCCCCCATGTCAGCTCCCCTCCCACCCCAGTGCCCACCCCAGCAGCCCCACACACAGATCCAGCACCAGCCAACCCCTGTTCCAGTGGGGCTGCCTGAGCAGGCACGGTGGCACATGTCTGGATTTACCCATCCATCAGAGTCCAGTACCTTCTGCACCCCCATCTCAGCCTCCCACTCATTCAGCTCCAGCCACGTAAGTGCACTAGCCACTATTTCCATGGCATGAGAGCCAAAAGCCATTTCCTGCAGCAAGGGACTATAATAGGAACAAAATCCCCTGCACATTCACCTCCACACAGGGAGAAGGACAACACCCATAGCACAGCGGGTTCAGCTTCACCCATTTAACACCAGCTTTGATCCCTTCCTACCCATCAGTCCTCTTTTTACTGCAGCTCTGGGCTGTCCTGGTGTTTTATCTCCATGGACAAATCACACCAGACTGCCCGGGAGGAGCTGATAAGCAATAAACAATCAGGGTCTAAATATCGCAGGGCACAGTGACATTAAATATTAAGAGCCAGCACAGGCAGTACGACTGGGCATGCAGAGTCTCTTAACAGATTCAATGACAAAATCATGCATTACCTGATGGACTCCAAGAGAATGAAACTCATGTCATCAGGAGAAGACAGAAAGTTACAGCCACACTTTTTTTTAACCTTTTCTGATCATCAGCTCCACTATCAACATGCCACGATCAAAATTCCAGGTCCTGCCTTTCCTCATAAAACAGTCCCTGATCCAAACACAAACACTTTCAAGATTAGAGAAGAAATCCTCCAACATTCCATGGCCAGTGATCCTGGTGATAACAGCCAGCTAAGCCTGGCTTCACACTGAGCACACCAGAGTGCCTGCAAATATTTTACTTGAAATAGATTTAGATCCTCTCACTCACTCCAGCTTGAGCTCTTGATGGTAAATTCCCTGATCTTCCTTTTTGTTCACATTCTGAAATTTCATTCCCATACTCTAAGCTTCTGGTCCTCCTACACCATTTCCAATGCAGAGAGCCACATCTCTGGCTACACTAGAACCTTCTATACATTTCCAAAAAGCCCAGGAAAAGCTATGGGGCCATGGCTCCCCACCATGCAGAACCCAGAGCAAAGAAAACCACTTGTCTGCAGTGGGCTCCCTGTTCAAAACCAGGATGGAAATTAGACCCTTCAGTCTGTGCATCAGAACAATTTTGAAGGAGAGATTGAGAAGATTTAAATATAGAGATTGCTTTCCCTAAGGATGCTGCTCAAGATATTTAAGAGCTCAGGTTTTACACAACATGGATTTCCTTTGGAACTGATGCAGAACTCCCTGCCCTGCTTCTGCAGGCAGCAATCCCTTCTGCAGGCTCCCAGGGAGCACAGGGTCCTGTTGGCCAACACAGAGCCCATCACCGACCACAGGGTGATGCGACACATTTTACCCAGGGGGGCAAAATGGTGTGCAGAGGGGCTGGAGCCCACCCTGAGCTTTCCAGGTGTGATAGCACTCAGCCACAAATCGTTGTGACCTCAGCTCTTGCAGGTGCATGCAATGGGAAATGAAGAGCCTGGCTTTCTCCTTAACAAATTCCTCCTGGGAATGCAGGGCTGCTCTCTGAAAGCCCAGATTTTGCTAAGACCAGACCAAACCACATACCACATTCAAAACTAAGTTCTCAGAAGATCTTCAAGGAACACCCACCACCCTCTCCACCATTCCCAGCACTTACAGGGGACATCAAGTGGAGCTGCTACCCACCAGGACTTGCTAGCACCTTGGCCACGAAGCATTCCCACACAGGAATGCAGCTGACACTTGGCAGCCTGGAGAGAGCTGGGCCAGGGTCAAGAATAGCTGGACCTTACCAGCCTGGTGCTGGAGGGAACAGAGATGGGGACAGGCAGAAGCATAAACAGGTTTATTCTGAGATGCAACCCTGGCAGACACCCATCACACGCCTGAATATCTGTAAAGGGAGGCCAAGGGGTGGGAAATGATGTTAATTAAAGTTTTAATTACTGTAACCAAACGAGTAGTATAATTACTTTATTCTCACAGAGACTTCAAACTGATTAAGGACCACGTGCCCAATCTTCGGGTTGATGCGGTTTTTAATTAAACGTGCCATCGAAGATGGTGAGGGGTGGGCAGGACGATGGCTCAGCCCTTCCTGGACCTCCAGGGACCTCATGTGAGGAGGCAGCCCAGGCTGGCAGAGACACATGGGTCAGCAGCAGCCAGTGCCAAAGGCAGCTGCTCTGGGAAGACTGAAGCTGTGGGGTGCACACTGGTGTCTTGCAGGAATAGCTCCTCTTTTATACATCAGCCCTCAGCTTCACATTCCCCCAAAACATCTACCTTTACAAACATTTCCAAAACAGCCCCACATGGGCACTGAAAATATTAATAAACTGGTGCTGCCAACTGGAGGGAATGATTAAAAAACAATTTTGCGAAGGTATCCTTTTCAAATAATAATAATAATACTAAAAGACAAAGCAGTAGAAATTAAATTCCCAGTCCCCTACCTCAAATAAATAGTATCAGAATTTGAAATGAGACATAATTACCCCGGCAAGGTTAAAGCCGCTAATGCACATGGAATACAGAATCACCATCCATCATAATCATATCTCATATCGCAGCCATTATTTATAATTAGGAGGCACAGTTTAAAAAACACATAAAGACGCCCATGCAATGCAGTAATTCTTCTGTTATTGCTCCGGGAGGGCCAATCCTGCTCCGATTTGTGGAGTCCAGGATCAAGCAAAAGTAATTCCCTAAAAGTCATTCCCAAAAATCTCCTCTCATGGAAGAGGAACCCACCTCAGCCCTCCCACAAGCCATGCTGGCAGCCGTAGGGCACATCCAGGCTGCACTGGGTTCCTCCCAGCCATTTCAAACCCAAGTGAGCTCACAAAGCATCCAGACATGAATTTACAATTTTTTTTCCCCAAATGTCAGTGCAGGAAGAGCGGAGCTGAGCAGACAGTAGAGCCAGCCACAGCCTGGCTCAGCAAGGCATGCCTGGTGGGCTTTGCCTGGGCTTTCTCCTCAGCTGGGTGGTTGGGGTTTTTTACCTATTTTCAAAACCACAGAACGAGTCATAGAAAGAGCTGGGAAAACCAAAAGCCAACCCCAGAGCTGCTGAAAGCTGCCCTCCTTTGAAGCGTGGGCTTTGCAGCCTGCCCCCGTGCCCCAGTGAAATATTAACAAGCTTCCGGTGAAGCAGGAGGAAATTACGCTTAATATATTCTGGGGAAGTCCGCAGACAGCAGTGCCTAAGCAGCAGAGCGTGGCTCTAGAGGGACCTGCCTCCAAATCCCCTCTCCTGCCAGCAGTGAGGAGCAGGCAGCCTGCAGCCCTGCAGGAACGTGCAGCAGCTCCTTCCAGCACACACACAGGCACTGAGCAAAGCCTTACGCAGAAAAGCACAAAGCCCTGGCTCAGAAAAGCACAAACCCAGGGCCATGGTGGGGTATGCAGCCGGTTCTGAGCCCCAGGAGTCTGGGAGAAGTGGATTTACACCCTTTGATGACAAAATAGAAAGCAACAGTGCTTGGAGATGGTGTCCTGGGGACATAGAGCTGTGATGGCAGAGGTGACAGCAAAAGCCCGGGTATAAGACTGCAGGAATGAAAGATGCATGAGCATATGTGAGTAAATCTAAGGTACAGTGTGTTTGTGGATGGAAAAGCAGGCTGGCATAAGGACAGGGAAGAGCTGAGGCACAAATCTCAGGCTCAAGCAGCCCCAAGAAGGAGCTCAACCCTCAGCAAGCCAAAGCCAGCTCGCCCCACCAGTCTCATGACTCTTACTCACAGCAGAGCTGCACTTTCTCAGAAGTTTCATTAACTGGTAAAATAAGGAAAAATAAAAAGGAAGGAAAAAAAAAACAGCTTGCAGATGCACATACAAACACACACCCCCAGAGCCCAGGAAACACTTTTCAAATCAAAGTTCCCATAAAGAGAGCAAAACCTCAGCAAAGTTTTCAGCCCAGCTCCCATTACTGGGGGGGCTGTGCTCCTGCAGCACAAGAGGGTAACAGGCACAGGGAGTAGTTGGAAGGAGGGCACCACCAGAAAGAGAGACTCTGTGCAGAGCAGCACCGCCCCACTGCCACCATGAAATGGGGGGAATAAGCCTTTTTGGGGTTCAGCTACTGTGCCCACCTGGCCATCAGCTCCCTGGGGCAGGTTGTCTTCTTGCATGGTGAGTATGCCCTCATCGTGAGAGAGGACTGACCTCCAGCACACAGGAGACATAGGGCACCTCTTGGGCCTGCCCTGAGCATTCTCCAGCTCCTCCTCTATTTCAGACAGTCAGTGTACCACCCAGCATGCCCAGGACCTGCAGGCTTTCAGAAATTAGTAAGTTTGGGGAAGACCACTTTGGGAATGCCAGAGAGTGGATACTCCCCACAACACTATGGAGGAGGAATACTGAAAGGTCAAAGGGGAGTGGGTCATCCCCCTGCAGCCAGTGCTTCCCTGAGCCCTGAAATGGTCACCAGCAGATCACCAGGCTCTGATCACCAGGTCTGACATCCTTCAGCCATTTCAGCCCCGACAGCACACACCAGAAGGACTTTTAACATCAACGGAGGCTGAGTTTACTGCAAGCATAAGAAACAGAGAGAGGAGGAGGTGCTTTGCAGGCTTGGGCAGAGGATCACTATTTGCCCGTCCAAGTGCTGAAAACTAATCCCCCTTTCCCCCTTTTTATCCCATTGAAAACTTGACAGAACCTCCTAGCGCTTTGCAGTTGAAATTGGCAGGTCTTAAATTAATTGACTGCAATTTTACACAACAACATGTTTAGCTGTGAGCTGGCCCGCAGCCCGCTTGGCTCGCCACCGCTCCCCAGACACTTTTCAAGCAACCTCCAAAACTTCATAACACATCGAAGGCAAGGCGAGCAGGCTGCCAACGTGACCCTCTCCCTGCCAAAAGCCAGCCCTGCCTCCCCTCGCCCCCACCCCGACCCTGCTCAGCTTCTCCGGTGTTTTCCCCCACTCTCGTTAATGGCTCGTTAAATTATTCTTGTCATCTCCGAGGATTTTTTGCTCCTCCAAATGCTGAGGAGCACGGGGCGGGCTGGGTTACAGGCCCGCTGCTTTACCATGGAAACGGCAGCCATGGGACCAATGCACGCAACAGGAGTGAGAAAAGTCAGGGTGGTTTTTTTTATTTCAATCCACCCTGACGCATTCCTGTTCTCCTTCTGCTTAATACCCCGAAGGACAAAACCCAAAGCAAAAGATGGTGATGCAGTGGCAGGTTTGTGATGTCCCCATCCAGGACTGAGTACTTGGGGTAACGCACAAATACACAACCCCAGCGCCAGGAACAAGAAGAGTCTGCAACCCACCTCCCACCCACCCAAAAAACCACCATGCTCCTCTCAGGAGAGAGTCGGGGGGCACCACGCCTCATGTGCAGCCTGCCTGCAGCCGAGCCCCCAGAATTCAGGGCTGGTTCTGGCTCGAGGTCTCCAAGCTTTTCTGCCGGCTCCCACGAGACGCTGCTGCTGCCTCGGCCAAGCACCCCGTGATGAGTCAGCCCAGCTCCCAACCCCAAAGCAATCCCGTCCCCAGCGCCGGGCATCCTTCCAGGGCATGTCCACAGCATGAAAGGCGCGCTCTCGCCGCACTGCTGGGTCCAGAGCTGGAGGAGGAGAGGGGAGGATTGCTCCGGCTCTGCCGAGGACTTGGGTTGAGCAGCTGATGCTCTGCGAAAGCCAAACTGGGGGTGGGTTGTTTGTGTGATTCCATTGCTTGAACAAACAGAAACATCCTGTATGTGATTAAGAGCCTTTATGAAAAACACACCAGCACTGAACCCCACAGCTGGGACCAAAGGTATGGCTGTGGTTGGAAGGCAGCACGCAGCAGGGATCGGCTTCTCCGGGGTGAGCAGAGCTCGCTGGCAGGTTCACACAGCCACAGCACCCCAGGGATGTTTCAGAGCATGCACAGAAACAGACATCCCCACTAGGAAATCGCCTCCCCCATAAAATGTCAGTTTTGCCAGACCAACTCCCCAAGCTCTAGGGAGCAAGAGGCACAGCGGGGTTACTGACAGCCCACAAGCCGCAGGCGATGGCTGCTCCGGAAGAGGCAGCCAAGGCTCTAACATCACTCTGAAGCTTTCATTCTTTCCTTTATCACCTTCTGCCCCAGGATATCAAAGTACTCCACACGTCTCAGGATTGCTCCTCCTTTTGGCTGCAGGCACCACCACCCACTGCTGGCACAGAGAAGAACTGGGAAATGTAGGCAGGAGAAGGGAACTGACCACAATCCACTACCCCCTCCCTTCCCCCTGCCCCGCCCCAAAAAAGGGAGAACTCCAGCTCCTGCCAAAAACCAGGACTTGCCTGGACTTGTGCAGCCATCACCTCCACAGCCCCTGCCCTCCACTCCAACAGAGCTGCCTCCAGGGAGCCACGCCAGGAAAACACATGCTTTTGTTTAAGGAGCACAGGCTGAGCAGGAAAAAAAGCACTTCAACGTTATACACTCAAACACACACACACAAAAAAAAAAAAAAAAAAAAAAAAAAAAAAAAAAAAAAAAAAAAAAAAAAAAGAAATTGAAGTTTTGTAGTTGTTTTTCTTTGGCAAGGTTCAAAATAGGGTAAGGCTTTTGTTTTGCTGGGAGGCTTTTAAAAAAGTGTATTTTATCCAAACCATCCTTGAAACATTCTTGACATTTATTACCAGAAACTTTTCCTCCAATTAACTGCCTCTATATAACTATCATTTTCCCGATGAAAAACAACACCAGAAACTCGCAAGCTATTTAAAAAACGTTCGCTCTCTCTCTGTTTCTCCCTGGTCTTGAGCGTAAACAGAATTTGGGAGGTTAGAGGGGTCAAAAACAACAGTTTTGACTCAACAGCCTTGACCAGTGTCAGCTGCCACCCATGGCAGGGACACTGAGGGCAAGACTTGGAGCTCAGTATATTCTACAAAAATACCTCTGGTCCTCAGGTATGAGGTGTCACCTCTGGCTCAACTCAGAAATGCACAGTGGGCCAAGTCTCAGCTGAAAAATCACGTACCTGGAAATTTGGGCTGGGTTTCTAGCCAAGGCTTTCACAGCACCGTGGTGAGGGTGCTCACACAGGTGTGACAGCACATGGAAGGGGGAACCAAAGCCAAGCAGAGGTGAGTGGGATTCTTCCATCCCAGGAGGGAGGCAACAACAGCCACCCAGGCAGATAAGGTCTGGGGGAGTACCAGAGCTGTTTGGATGCTCTTTATCACCTTCATTTCCAAAATAAAGCCCAGTCTCCTTTTAGTATCCCAAGTGAGCAGGCAATGGGGAACGACAGCCTCAGCTGCATGAGGTCTGGAAGGATGAGGCTGCAGAAGGGAAGGCAAGTTGTGCTGCTGGACTCCATGAAGGGTGGGACACAGATGGGCTCCATCTCTGGGATAAGTGGCCAAAGAGCAGGGGGACGTGCTCAAGGCACGCCAAGCAGCACATCCAGCAGGGACCACAGGTGGTGGGTGCCAACCCAGGCTGTGCCAGCCCTGCCACAGCCTCCAACCAGAAATGCTGATGCTGCCATACAACCGAGTTAGCACAATTTAAGGAGCACACCTGCAAAAGGGCAGCAGCATCACATCGCCACATGGCGTGCCTGTAGCCACCAAGGTGAACCACACTTTGAAGCTTGAGCAAGCACATTTACCCCTCCCCATTCCCTGCTCCTCCATCTCCATGCCAAAGGCAGCAAATTTTTGCCCTCTTTTAAAATAAGAAGCCACAGCTTACACATCCTGCATCAAAGCTGACTCATCCCCCTGGGAGAGCCCAGGAATCTCATTCCCAGGTTATGTGCTCCAGCCACAGGCTCACACTTTCCCACCAGCAGATTTAAGGAGGGAAGGAGAGGCAGGAAGAAAACCCCCAGCTGAGACAGTGAGTGTTTATCTCACCTACTGGAATCACATCTTTAATTTTGAGCGTTGAGCGTAAAAACAAGATCCCTTGAGGCTCATAAACATACCAGAAAGAGAAGGAGAGCACCACAGAGTAATCCTGGAGAAATAAAGGGAGAATTGAGTTTGGGAACTTCCCATCCCTCACTCAGGGTGGGGATCAGCTGGCAGGAGCCATGCATGCAAGGTGCAGTTTTCAGGGCTTTGGGTCTCTTTAAAGGACTTTGCTTAGTTTTTGCATAAACCATCACAAGCATCACCCTCCCCCTGGAAACCAGGGCTGGTGGCAGTAAGCCCAACCTGATCCAGTGTTTCCATCCAGGGGGCAGAGGCTGCTCCTCTCCCTCTGCCAAGGAAGCTGCCAGTACTAGATGCCTCCAAGGTCCCACATCCCAGCATCCTCGCCAGGGATGCTGAGCATTTCTGTGTGGCTGTCACCAAGACACCCACTTTCCTTAACTAATTACAGATGCAGTCACCCTGGCCAAGACACAAACCTATTTCTGGAAACTTTCAAAGAAAAATAAATACATATGTAGAGAGAGAGAGACACACATGCGTGCACACATCAAACTGCATCATATTTTCCTCCATTAATTTTTTCAGTTGCATTCTGCTCAACAACTACCAATTAATTTTTGACCACTGTTAATGGAAAGCAAAAAGTCAGGGGAACCAGAGAACAGCCAGGCATTGACCCAGCCTCCAAAATCAGCAGGACTGCAAACTACCCCACAGACCTCAAGCTTGCCCACAAGCACCTCTGCTGAGCCCAAAATCTATCCTCAGAAGGATTTGGCTGTGTTTCAGTAAAAATTTAGTTTTAAGTCCTGCTTGGGAGGAGCCCCAGCAGTGACATGAGTTTGGTGGAGCTCAGGTTTCGATTGGGGTTGCTGCTGGGAGGATGCAAGAGGGACTGGGAGGACTGCAGGTGAGAAAAGCCCTGCTGGATACATATGGATACCGTGTCCTTCAAGGTGGGAAACATGACATGGGATTCTCCAAGGAAGTGACATCCCTGTGTCTCCAGCTCCCTCCCTCCCTGAGCTCCACTGAAGAACAGCTGCACCAAAATCTCATGTAAATTTAACATCGTCCCTTCACCTGTCACTAGTCCAGCTCCCACTCCCACAGCTCCAGAGGTCCATCATATCCAGCAAGGACTACAAGTTGTCCTTAGAAAGGCAAGGAAGCCCTTACCTTGGGAACTGCCTGCCCATGGAGCAGCATTACCCACATTAAGCCTCCAGCTATAGCAGCACCAGGTTTGCTCTGTGGATGCCAGCACATAATTAAGATCTACAGGGCTCTGTCAATCAAGGGGAGGAAGAAACAGCAGGGAACCTCTCCTGGGACACAGCAGAAGCCCACACATTGCTGGTGCCAGGATGCCCAAGGGATGCTGGTGGGATGGCACAAATCCAATCCACCCTTGGAGCAAACAGCCAGTCTCTCCACCCTCCGAACTGCCTCTTCTCACCTGCTTTTATGAACTGTAAGCCCCCTAAAGCCAAGCCTGTGCTCTTCCAGAGCAGCATAATTCCTAATTCTTGTTCTAAAGGGAACAGTCTCTTAACAGCCCATGGGATACTGCAACCCAGGGTGGCCCTGGAGGGAAGAGTCCTGGAGGGAAGAGCACTGCATGCCTGGGAGATGGGGTGCTCCAGGTTTTGAGGTTTTGATCTGGCCCACTAAGGAGGTGGGAGGGGCAAAAAAACCTTTCCAGGGCTCCAGACACAGGGAGGAAAAGTCCAAGGAAAGCAGAGGCTGCAGAGGACAAGTCCCCTCCTGCTCCAAGACATTCTCATCAACCCTTCCCTTCAGGCCAAACCACGGAGCTTGAACCCACCGGCTCCCAGCTCACGCTGCAGCAGCATCAGGGAGCAGCACGGGAAAGCTGCACCACAAGAGCACACACAGCCTGGAGAGCAGTGGGACAACCCCCCCTCTTTTACCCTGGAACACCAACCTTCCCCAGTCTATTCCCAAAGAGGGAGTGCCCAGCAGGGTGGAGCAGCATCCCCACTACTCCAGAGCCACGCACAGCCACGCTAGCGCACAAATTGCTTCATTAAATGTCATCGCATTAAGCCAGTTTCATGAATTTAACATTGTCCCCGGACTATTGTTTGCCTGAAAATTAAATTATGGCAACATTTGTTGTTTCAACGAGTCTGTCTGTCAGGGACAGGGCTGGAGGAGGAGATGCAGGCACAGGCAGGGGATTCAGCTTCAGCAGTCGGGCTCCTGTGGACATGTGGCTTGAGTGAAGATGGACAACACAGCCACAGCTTCCTTCACGGGGGTGGGAGAAGGGAAGAATCAAGCCCACGTGTCGTTTCAACAAAAGCCAACCGTGCCAGATGTGGAGGCATGAGCCAAGCTGCCTGGAAAGGGAAACTATCTCTCTTTTGATGCAAAGAAAGGCTCTGATAAGCCCCAGCAGCCACTGGCCAGCACAGAAAAGCATCACCCCATATGTCTCAAGGCACCAGGGACCCTGGCTACCTCCACACAAGGAGCTCAGGTTGGCAGTCCAGGGCTTTTTGATCTTTCCAGATTACAAAGCTTTGCCGCATACAGGAACACTCTGAAAAATTTCTCATTTATTCTTCCTTTTCCCTAGAGCAGCTCCTCTCTGCAGTATCAGAAACAAAGGTGACAACCTTTCGCTTTGTAAAGAAAACCACCAAATGAAGCGGACTATAAATAGCACCCAAAACTGACCTGCATCCCCAGCCAAGGGGAATGAAATGAAGACAAGTGAACGAACAGCTTCAAGGTCAGAGAGACTTTTTTATTTCCCCTTCATTCAAGGACTGGTAATTTTTATCCATGCAGGAGAGCAATCCAAAATACATCATTAGGGTTGTAGCTAATAAAAACCACGCCGGCTTTTTTCAGCCCAGCATTGTTTCCTTTGCCCATACAGGGATTATGGTGGGAGGGAGCTGCTTCCCCCAGCACCTGCCCTACCAGCAGAACCCCTCCTTGCATTCCAGGGCTGAGCACCCCGGCCATGCCAGATCTGTCCCAGCACAAAGCTACCAAACGATGCTGCCCTCAAGAGCACAAAGCGTGGACAAATTAAAGCACTACCACATTATCCTGCCTTTCTCTGCCAGACTGTAGGGATGCTCCCCACTACTTCAGCCCATTCTCCGTCTGCAGAGAGCTGGCTTGTCACACAGCACTGCCTCTCTTCCTTCTCTCCAGCTGCTAAATGGCATTAAAAGAACTAAGCATCCATTAAATAAAACTTTCCCACTTGCTTCCCATGTAGACAATTGCTCTCGCTGCCACGGGGAGGTTTCGTGCTGGCAGCTGGTCCACGGGTACACAAAGAGCAGGGAGGTGCCAGGATCAGCCCTGGTAGCACAGGTCATCCAGGGAAAGCAGTAGAGAGAAACAGGGACGTTGTCCCAGGGGTCTGCACCCTCACCACTACCCAGCACCCACCCCAGCTCCTCTATTCCTTTCACCCCACAATGCCAACCCCATGGGGCACCTTTCTGCTGCTTTCCCCATCAGCACCGGCCTGCCATTAGCATCCTTTCTCCTGTTCCACTTCAGGAAAGCCTGTAATTAATTAACCAGGGCAGGGGACAAGAGACCAAACAGCAGCTCTTCCAAGCAGCCTGGGACTGACACCATCCCCACCTGGACTTGGAGACAAATGACCACCCATGTATCAAAGTCTCAGAGATGGATTATAGGATCCAGCAGTCACTAAGGGGCAGCTGGAGTCCACATCCTGCATCCCCAAGTGCCATACCACACCTCCACCTTGCTCTTGATCTATGATGGATTTTCCTCCCAGCCCAGAAGGGAAAAGCAGGGAGGTCAGCTCATGGGGATGTCTGACCTTCCCCACAGTCATGTCTCTACCTGAGGCAGGGCTGGAACACGGAGAGACTCAGACAACACTGGAGCTGCCCGAGTTCCTGCTAAGCACACATCCTCCCTCCTCCAGCAGGCCAGGGGCTGAGGGCAAATTCCTCAGGCACCATTAAATCTGGGTTAATGGGCCTGCACAAAGGCGAAGCAGGACACCAGCACTGCCCCTTCACACCAGGCACACCGACAGTCCCTGCCTCCCAAACCGCTGCCTTCTCGATGAGCCAAGCCATCCTCCCTTGCTGCCTTTGGTGGGAGGTAGGGCCCATTCTCCCACCTGAAAAGCCAAAATTAGTCAGTGTTTGTGAAAGTTAGCCAGTGAATAGGCACAATGGCTCCAACAGGAGGGATCCAACAGAGCTGGGCCCTCCCAGCTCATTTCCATTTTAATGGGGTGGCTTTTCCCCTTGCCCCTCCCTTTGGGGCCACCGCAGAGGTCCCCAGCAGGAGGCACAGTCCAAAGCAAGAGTCGTGCTCCCGCTCTTCCCAGCAGAATAGAGGTCACTGACAGGGGCCACAGCCTTGCGTTCGGCAGTAGAGAGGTGCAGAAAAAAATGCTCAGCAGCTTCACGCTTCAGCAACCAAACCAACCAGCTAGGAGGGAAAACCCACTGCTCACTGCTGGCACTGCATGCCCCCAGCCAGCCAACACAACCCTTTTACTAATAACAGCGCCCAATGAGTGTGACCCAAACATTTATGGGGGCTCAGCATCCCCATCAACGACCCCAAAGATCGCTCATGTGCCTTGCTCTCCCAGCTCTGCAAAGCCATGGCCACCAATGGCCAGCCTTACACAGCCCTGCAACAACAGGGGCAGGACCAGCAAGGCACACAGTCACAAACCACGCAGGCTCTTGCTTTTTCCTTTCCCAGCCTTATTTCCACAATACTTCCAGGGTGGCAGCCCCTGCCAGGGCACAGGATGGTCTGCAGGGACCAGCTCTGAAGGTGATGCTGCCGTGTTTGGCTGGCACCTGCCAGCTCCTGAGCACACCCTGCAGGGCAGCACCGACTTGTCCCGAGGGGCTGCCAAGCAGCGTTTTGCCTCCAAATCCCTCCGCAGAGCGATTACAGAAGCCAGGTTTGCACCCGGTAGCCCTCTGGAAGACACAGGGTCTTTGGGGTCCACCTCCAACCCCGAACCTCCTCCGTCTTTCACAAAGCGCTGCTGCCCAAAAGTCACCTTGCCTGACCGGGGTGAAGTGCAGCAGCCAGGCTGCGTTCGGCGGCTCCGGAGCAGCCGGAGCGGCTGATGGATGGGGGCGAGGCACAGGAGCGGGCTGATGGATGGGGGTGAGGCACACGGCTGCCTGCGGGCGCCCGGCGCCAGGCAGAGGCGAGACGTGCACCGTCAGCGCTTTCGGCAGCAGCGAAGGTTGGAGTAGGGCTGGCTGCTGCTGTGCCTCCCGGCTGGCCAGGAGCCAGGCTCCCAGGCTCGCTCACCTGCCGGCTTTGCGCGGAGAGCTGAGCAGATGGGGGAAAGAAGAGAGAGAGTTGAGGCTTGTGAGTCAAAAAGCCTGGGGGCACGAAGGGTGGGGGGAGCAGACTTCGAGGGCAGTGAGTCCCCTGACATCTCCTCTCCTTTCCCAAGGCTGTATGAGGATGCTGGAGCATCCCTTAGAGTGCGAGGAGCCTGGAAATGTTCGTCCCCATCCATCCTGCATGAGGCAGGAGCACGAACCCCAGCGGCATTCCCCTCCAGGAGTCACCCCAGGACGAAGCTGGCAGCTGCCTGGAGCCACGGCCTCGCCGCCCCGGCAGATCCCAGAGGCCAGCGGTTCACGATGAATTTCTAATTGTTTCCTCCAACAATGAGACATCCTGTTCAGAGCCGGGCGGCGCAACAAAGCCCAACGCCGGCGAGCGGGGCCCCTTCCTGCTGAGCAGCAATGGGGCGATGCCGAGCGCTCCCTGCCACGAGCAGGGGGACGGGAAGGCTCCGCCGCCCCCTCCCCACCACCCCATCCACTTAACGCGCCTGCTCTCCAGCCTCCACCTTGATTAAAACAGCTTAACGACTCCAGCGAGAGCTCTCGAGGGGGCGGGGAGCCGCCAAGAGGTATTTGATGGATTCACTTTGGCAACCGTCGGCTACCTTGTCATGCCAATAAAATTATTGCCATTGATTGGGGAGAGGCGTGGGCGCATGCTCCGCGGAGCGCATCTCCCGCGCGGGGCTGAGCACCGGCGCCCACGGGGCTGTCAGCGTGTGGGGAGGGGGCTCTGGGGCTCCGGAGGATGGGGTGGGGATGGAGCAGGAGGGGGCACAGGGAAGAGGCAGGAGGAACAAAAGGCCCTTGTGCCGGGCAGCCAGCTGGGAAGAGGCAGCGGCACGGGCAGGAGAGCATTTCCAGGGGCTGCGCCTGGGGGAGTCCTCAAGGGTCACCGGCTGACACTGCCGGGGCCAGGGCAGGGTTCACGCCCCAAATGTGTCCCGTGTCCCCCCACACACACCCCAAAAGCAAAGCCAGCCGAGGCACAGGCAGTAAGTAGGGTAGCCAGCAGCAGGGTCACGAGGCGGGCCAAGGCTCCCCGCACACTCCGGGAGCCGGATTTCACGCGTGAGACACAAAGGGCCCCTTTTCAGCCAGAGCTGCTCACCCTGAGCACTGAGCAGAGAGTGATGCCAAAGGATCTGTGGGGACAGGGAGCGGCAGGGTGGGCAGGGAGCCTGACGGCTCCTTCTCCCAGCTCACGTGGACCATGATCAGGTCATGCCTCATATGCAGGAAGCCAACACATGGGGGCTTTTGTGATAGAAGGGAGCCAGCAGGCAACAGGGAAATCCCAAAAAGGCCCTGGTCAGCAACTCCCTCTCCCCACAGCACCTCTTTTCTGTCCAGACACACCAGTGGTTGTGAACACACTAAGGTATGCTTAATCCAAAGCTTTTAGAGAATTCAAGGGGGGGTGTCTCCATAGGCTGCCAAATTTGGTCTCCCAAAGCACCATCATATCTCCCTGCCCACAGGACAGGGAGCTGCAGGGAAGCCCCTCAACCCTCTCCAGGCCAGAAGAGGTGCACCATGTCCTGCTGTTAGGGATGGGGATAACCCACTTAGTGTGAAGAATTTCTTATTAGTGGTATTATTAGTATTATTATTATTTTTTCAAAGAAGTGAAATCAAAGCAGCCAGCCATAGGCCCAGTTCAGCTGTGCTTTCTGTGGGAGAGAATAAACAAGCCGTGGCAAGTGCAAGCCCCAGGGGGGAAGCAGATTCCCAAGGGAGACACGATGCGTTCGTGCCCAAGGCCAGCCAGTTCCAGGACAGAACAGGGAGCTGCAGGGATTGCAGTGGTGATGGGGGAGAGAGATAATCCTCAAAAAATGAGAGCTCAGCTGGCTGCAAGGGATGTGTAGTCCAATGCTGTCGTGGCTGGGATGCACTGGCTGCACTGTCCCGTAACCACACTCACCTTAGGGATCTCCAGTGCCTGGATCCCCACTGGTGCTGGGTATCTCCTGTAGGGCTGTGGCAGGAGGCACAGCTCACAGCCTCCCTGTTCTGCAGCAGCCAGGGACAGCTGTGGGCAGGGAGCCACCGGCTGCTTTGAGAGAGGAACTCAGCTCATCCCCCCCAAAAATAACCAGACAGCACCCAAAACTGGGTCAACCCACAAGGGCTACACTGAGCTCAGCAGTGCCCCAAGGCAGTGCCGTGTTTGCATAACGAGGAGCAGATGGCAGTGAAGGAGGGCAGCCGGGTCTGTACTGCACCTCCCAGAATGTCCCACTGCTCCAGCTTCCAGCCATCAGCTCAGCACGGGGCAGTTAGTGGGAGGGGGTTGCACCATCTTCAGCACACCCCCTTCAGTATCACCCTTCTTCCCTCTCTCCATACAACACTTGAAGCACACCCAAAATCAAGTCTTTGGCATACCCAGCTCAAGAGCTGACATGAGTGCAGTGTGAAACGTGCCTTTCCAGCACATGACTGAGCACTGGCATTGCAATCATACACACAGCTTCCTATCCACCCAAAAAACAGAAAAGACAACCTGGGAAAATTATAACTGCCCAATAAAAACATGACCAATTGAGGACAGGTGGTTTCCAGGAAAAATCCAAGCATTAGGACACAAGCTTCATTTCCCTTTCAAAAACATCCCCTGATATTCCTGCTGCAGCATGCTCATCGCTCACGTCCCCGTGTCACTTCCCCATCCACAGCACTCTCAGACTACAGGGTGCAAGGCCAGGTCCCTGCCAGCTCAGGAGTACAGAGGAAGTGCTTCAGTGCCAGCTCCAGCAGTGTTGGAACCCATCCCTGCATTGTTCACCTGGGCATGGCTGGAATTCCCTGAGTGCCCCAGTCCCATGACTGCTGGCACGGAGGACAGCGAGCACGCGGGACCAAAGGCTTTCCAAGCCTGGCCTCTCCACATAACTTGGGATCAGCCAAAGATAACTGCCTGCCCAGTAATGCTGCAGGACAAGCTGAGACTGGGCTGCCACGGGTTCTGCTGCTGCAACTCGCTCAGCATCCCAAGGGTTGTGACCTCCATCCCCCAGTGCCTCCATATCCCAGCCCACAGCCCCTGTCCCACAGACAGTTTTGCAAATCTGACACTGCCTGCAAGATCCTTCCACACCCCCCCAAAGTCGGGGTCTCCCTGCAGCTGTGGTGGCAGCAGGTGCTGCCCAGCACCCTGCCCTGCCGACAGCAACTGTTGGTGGCAGAGCTGGGGAGAGGCTGCAGGGCAGCCACAGGCTCGCGTGGCTTTTTGGGGGGACAAAGGGAGGCTCTGTCTGCACACAACAGTCTGGACAAATGCTGGGCATGGGAGCTGCCATCCAAGGAAAAGCCAGACGCAGCAGTGACTCTGGCCTGACCTTACCCCGGCCCAGATGGCGAGATCGGTGCCCCTCAGCAGAGCAGCATCCATTACAGGGCTCCTGGGGGTGGGGAGGGAGGCCCCCAGCTGTCAGTGAAGCCCTTCCTCTCCCAGAGGAGATGCCAGGGCTTCTGGAAAGGGTGGGAGGGACAGCAGGCTGCACCAAGCCTAGTGTGGGTGTTTGCCAAGGAGACAGTGGGAAACACCAACAGTTTAAAAGCAGAGGGATTGCAACCACTGCTGAAGGTTGCACCCTCCCACACACATCCTCTCTGCCTAGAGGAGCCACCTTGGCTACACTCTGCTGAACCCCTGCCAGGTATCGCATCCGCTGGCCGGGGACACATTGGTTCCACTCAAAGACAGGTCAGCAGCCCCTCCTCACCCTCCCCTGCCTCCGGCCCTGGCAGCCAGGCAGCAGGATCAGGTAGCTGCTGAGGCAGCGCTCTGCCGGGCAGCCAGGCAGCCCCTGCCGCAGGAGGGCTGGGCTGCCCACCTCAAGGTCACTGCAGGGACAAGGAGAGCACCTCGTGGTGCAGGACTCGGAGCCTGCAAAGGGCTGCCATGCTGCCATTAGAGAGCTCTGCAACACCAGGGGATCTGGGGGCTCCAGGCAGGATAAGCCTATAAACCTACCTAGCATTCCAGCGCTCAGACAGGACTGAGACCCATCTTTTGAGTCCCATCAGCTCCGTGTCCTCATGCCCTGCAGGGCCAGAGAGCCCCACCAGCTCTTTGGGGCATCAAGCTCAAAACTAGGAAAAACAAAGCTTGAGAAAGCCCTGCAGGGAAGGAGGACTCTCAAACCACACCTGGGCATCAAGTTCTAGCTGCAGTCATGGCTGCAGCATGCAGCCCACATGCCAACCAGGCACCCACACTAGTTGACCCCTTCCAAATGGCTCTGAAGGTGCAAAGTCCAGGGGAAAACTGAAAAAAGCAGTTAGACAATTGACATCTAAAAGCCAATCACCAGCCCCTCTAGGTAACTGAGGAACTAGAGGTATAACACTGTCCCTGTGGCTTTTTGAACCCTCCTCCCACATGCGCTCCTCCCTTCCCATCACCATCTAAAAGCTCCCATCTGGAGCCCAGCGGCAGGAGAAGCCTGCAGCAACATGACACCAGTCCCTCTGGATCCCTCATTGATCCGGAAGGGAGGACGAGCTGCCTCCATCCCGACAGCCCTGCTGCCGCTGTGCACCCTCCAAGGACTGCAGAAAGACAAGCAGAAGGTGTGGGGCTAGAGATGACCCCTCCATCATGCCCCCCACCCCAACATGTGCTGCCCATGCCCCAAGAACGCTGCTAATAGGCAGGGACACAAGTGGGTCTGTCAGGGGTCGTGGGGGAACAGGGGCAGAGCGAGTAGGACATACGGAGACTACACAACAGCATCCTCCTCCAGATTCCTGCCAGGGAAACCACCCTGCCTCCTGCAGGGCACCCTGCTGCACAGATCATGAGATGCGGCAAAAACACAGAATGCTGTGCCCAAAACAAGAGTGCTGAAGCATCTTACAAGTTACAGAGAGATGGGCCAAACCCCCCAGCCAAGCTCTGGTCCGTAGCAGGGACCCTACAAGGACCTTCACGTGGCCTCTCCCTGGCTGAAGATGTGTTAATGGAAGCTATGTTTACACAGGGCATGTACAGCTGTAATTACAGGCATGATGTTATGATAACAGGAAATCCGTGCCCTGTGGAGATGCAGGCAGAGAAAGGCACGCATGGAGCTATTTGCTAATTGCCACCGACAAGCAGCCTTTTGTGCCGAGGCAGGGGGCAGGAAGTGAAGGCTCCCCCTCGCCGGGCTGGAGCCATCAGCACCCACCTCTGCCCAGGTCAATGACAAGGCCAGATGGATAGAGGATCCAGATGGACAGAGCCTGCCTCGTGGCAGCTCCAGGGCAAGCCCACCTGCCCCTGAGATATGACAGGATGGGCTCCAAACAACCATCAGGGAGGACTCACCTTCCTTATGTCATAACCCTTCCAAAAGGCAGAGGTTTTGTAAATTCAGTTGGCAGAGAGAAGCAAGAGGAAATCTCCCCTCAAGGGCCCTTTGCACATTACCCCAAATATATCAAGTCACTCCATTATGGAGGCCCAGCCCAACCAGTACCCCACAAGGGGCCAGTCAGGCAAGGGGTCATCCCTCCCCATCAGCATCACTGAGGGCTTTCCTACCTTTTTGATCTTTCCGCTCCGTGTGCCCGCAAAGACAACAGTTTGTCCTCTGTAGTCATAGGCAGCCACCGAGGTCATCCCATCCTCCTTATCCACAAACAGCGGGGTCCCCTCGATGGTGACAGTCCCTCCCAGTGGCTGGTTAAAATCCTGGCCACAGAAATTGTCGTCGATCTGCAGCGGCTGTTGGAAGAAAGCAGAGGAGAGATGAGCCAATGCCTCAACACGTTGGAAATCACAGATGGCAATCGGCCATCTCCTACCTTCACCCCACAGCTACACACCTTTGGCAGCCTCCTGCTGCAGCCATCCCACCTCACCAGCCAAGGGAAGGCATGAGTTGTCATTTCCCCAACATTCCCTACACACTGATGTAAGGCACTTGGGACAGATGCACTGCAGGCAGGCCCTCTCTACATTTGAACAGGCTTTGCAGACCAAGGCCAAGGCTCTCTGTCCCCTGCATCTTACAGAGCAGCACTTACAAACACAGCAGGAGCCAGTGGAGCATCCCTGCTCCCCCCTCCATCCCTGCCAGTGCCGTCTCAGACACGTGGGATGCCAGCACAAGCTCCCCAGCACACACACATTCCTCTCCTCCTCATCCCAGCACTAACTTAAAAAAAAAAAATCAGCTTGGCAGCGAGGCAGGAGGGGCTGAATCCTGCACCCCAGCCTTCCCCCAAAGAAAAAACACTTCCCAGACAAGGCCATGCCAAGGCAAACAAGTCAGGGCTCCTGGAAGAGCTTCACTTCACATAGCAAAGCCTCCAGCAAACACACTACCCACCTGCCAGCCCTGTTCCTCCTCCCGCAGGAACGTCTTTGGGAAATCCCCACATTTTTTCCATGCTGCCTTGCCCCAGACAAGGCGCCTGGCTCAGCCAGCTGCCTCCTCAGTTCAGCTCAAACCCACAGATCTGGGAGAAGCTTTTGCAAGCTTCCCCTCTGCCTGGGGAAAGGCAGAAGCAGGGCTGCACAGGCCTCTGTCCACTCCCACAGGTGTGACAGCAGAGACCTCCTTCAAGGACAGTGTGATGATGGGCAAGGCAAAGACAAAGGGATGCCCTCTGTGAAAGCTGAGATGCTGGCAGGGGAGTGGGACCAGGACCAGATCCACAGCATTCACCCCTACCTCGAGCATCCTCACCTGACCTGCTGAGCAGAACAACAGATCCTGGCCACAGCTGTCTGGCCTGGGGGGCACAAAGGCCTCCCAGTGTTCCCACACAAGGCAACAGCCTCACGTGGTCACACAGCACCAGCAAAATCCCCGTTCTGTCCCAGGCAGTGAAGGGTTTTGCCAAATCCCCAAGGGTGGCAGTGAGCCTGGATGCAGGAGGGTAAAGTGGCAAGGCAGGCACGGCTGACAGGGAGACAGCCTGCTCCGGTCACGGGATTCTTCCGCTTCACAAGGCTCCTTATATAATTTTGAATTTAAAGGGGAGAGAGGTTTTTTGGCAAGCAGCAGGCTCCAAATGCATGCCAGTCCCCAAGGGGTTTTAAATCCATACCGCATGTGCACAGAGCATATGGGAAAATGCCGAGCTCCCAAGCTCCACGTACGCAAGGGCAGTACAGAGCTCTGTAATTCCCACTCATCACTGCCTGGGAAGCAAGGATCAGCCCAGACCGGCTCCCACCAACAGGCACCCATGTGGAGGGGAGAAAACACACCACTTTTGCATGCCCCAGCACAATACACTTGCAGCTGCAATGGCATTGGCCTCCCGCAGCTATGGCAAAGCTGCTCGCCCTCCTCACCATGCCACCATTCCAGCTCCAGGGCCAGTGGTCCCAATCCCTGCTGCAGCAGGAACTCAGTGCTGTGTCAGGCTTCCAAAAGGGAAGGACCAGTCACACTCATCCCACCAGACACTCTGGGGATGCTGGGCTGCCCCCTCAGTTACCCTAACTTCTGGTTTTGGGTGTTGAGTTAGTGTACAAAGATCAACTCCCTTTCCCCCTGACTGTTACTCATCCTTCCCTGAACTAGGGGAACTCTTACAGCCAGTCATAACAGACACGGGGATCCCCAAAACAGGAACATGGGACACTGCACAGCTCTGCAACCACAAAAAAAAAAAAAAAAAAAAAAAAAAAGAGGGAAGGGAAATCACATCCTCTCCACTCCTCCTCTGAATGCCAGCCTTGCCCTCTCCTATCCATTGGCCAACACACAACACTAAGCATCCTCCTTTGCATTACGAAAATAGGAATTTTGAAACAGCAGATCCTAGAAAATTATCTTCCTAATCACAGAGTGAGATGTGAGCAATGCTCCAGCCAATACAGCCCTCCCACCCAAATACCTGGGATTTCTCAGCTGTTTTGCTGAGGAAAAGATTCTGTCTCCCACAGCCCAAATAAACCCCAGCACCTTCCACCCAGCCATCTGCAGTAGCAGAAGGGTTCAGGGCAATGCCACAAAGGTATTCAAGCCCTGGCACCCCTGGGTGCAGGTTCTGCTCTCTCTGAGCTCAATCTGCAGCTTCCCCAACCCCACGGGTGCTGAATATGCAAGAGGAGAGATGTTTATGGTGTTTACTGCTCTCTGCTTTGTCTCAACATACTCTCTGGGAAATGACAAATACAGCTGCGCTCTGGGACCGAGGAACTCCCGCCGCCGCCATGCCGACACCACCTCGATAAATAATTACGCCGACAATTAGCTCATTAACAGCAAACTGCCTCGTTAGGGAAGCGCAGGCGGCGCAGAGGTCGGGCCAAGGGCGGCAGTGCCGGGGTTATGGAACCCACCGACATCCCTGGCAGATGCGGGCTGCGGGGAGAGGCAAGGCAGAGGGACAGAGGGCAGGATGGACAGAAGGGGACAGCTGTGCCCCAGCCGGTGCTGGCAGGGACCGACACGCACCACGGCACGTGGGGGACAGAGACCTTGCAGCGTTTGAGCCTGCGGATGCTGGGATCTGCAAGAGACCCTGGGATCCGCAGGAGGCGTCGGGATCTGCCCACTCTCGCATCTGCAAGGTTTTTGCAGGGACCACAGCCTTTGGCCTATTGCAAGGGGGGTTGGGGTGGGTTTTTTTAATTATTTTTATAATTTGTTTTTATTTCCATGCTTTTCTTTGGCACCCCTCTTAGTTGTCCCTGGCTCAGACACCCCAGGGCAGCTATGTGCACAGCACAGTAGTCTTCTCTCTCCCAGCACTATTTTTTCCTCCACAAAACAGGGTCAGGAAATTCGGATTTCCTGGGGAAAGGGACCTGAAGGAGGGGGAAAGCAGGCCCACAGCACCAAGCGAGCAGGAGCGGGTGTCTCCTGATATGCCTTGTCTCATTGCCTCTCTTCAAGCCCACTTACGAAAGCAATGAGGGAGCAGACAGCACGACAAGGCTCGCATCACTCAGCATTATTAATTAGCCAGTAATTCGCCAGTTAACACCATTATAGGCTCACCCCCTTCCCCCTGTGCACCTCCAGGGGCTGTGATGGAGGATGTGGAGGGATGCAAAGAGCCAGGGAGGAGGTTACCGGAGGCTGGCACTAAGTGCCAGGCTGGCATGCCAGGCTTTTTGTGCATTAATCGCTGCTCAGGAATAATCCGAGTGTGGTACAGTTTGTTACTACCTGCATTTCTCTGGCTGCCCCGGAAAGGATTTGGCTTATCCCGGCCCACTTTCAGCCAGTTTGTCACCAGCCATTGTCCTGTGCCAGCAAGCTGGGCAGCAAGCCTTACTGAGGAGTCAAAACTCATTTTCTCCCTGGGGTAGCCCAGGGAAAGCTGATGCCACATCCTGCTGGCTCCAGGCACTGGCTCTGCCCACACTGCCAGCCCAGGAGTCAAGGGCTCCAGGAGCTCTAAATAACTCCCTACTGCAACATCTGCACCCCAGCTTCAGCCCAGTGCCCTTTCCCAGCCCTGCTACATCAGTCCTTGCTCCCCCCAGTTTGGGGACAAGAGCACTGGGCAGATGTGCTGAGCACATCTGGCCCCAGGCACAAAGACCTCCCAGTCCTGCACTGCATAGGGGAAGAAAAGAGCCTGGCTACACAACACCAAACCCCTCTCAGTGAGACCTGGGAGCAGCAAAGCCTCTGGAGAGGGTCATGGGCAATTTAGGCAGTGGGGCTGGCACAGGGAAATGGCCTGAGTGCTTCCACAAGGTGCCTATGCTGCATTTGGAAGTCCATGCTCAGGTCTGAGGGCACCAGTGTGAGGAGTCTCCCTACAGAGCCAGCTCCCTTCCCACTTCCAGATCACTGGATCCCAGAAGGAGGGAGAGAGAAATGGGAAGCAGGAATTCACTCACCAGCACTGGAGAGGAATCACCAACATCTCCTGAGCTATCTGCCAAGCCTGGTAGCCTCTCCTCCCAGCTCCAGCACCAGCTCTGGAGAATCAGAGCTACCCTGCAGCACGGGGGATGAGTGTCCATTGGCCCTGCACTGCTTGAGGTCTGGGAGTGCAGTGCTGACAAAACCTCCTCCACCATGGGCCAGCCTCAGCCCCTTACTGCCATGAAGGAGCACAGCAAGACAGCTCCTTGCACATTTCCATATGGATGGGGTGTAAATCCCAAGCAACTAATGACTTGAGCAATTACATTTTGCCTCCTTATAAATGAAAAAACTAGCATGTCCTTCATTTTCTGGCCAGTCCTCACCGCCAAGAGATGGTGACCCACCATGACTGCCATGACCCACCCAGAGGTGGCTTTATTTTATTAGGGACACAAATTCCTGCCAGAAAGAGGCTACATACTTCCAGTGGTCTAGTTTGGCCTGTGCTCAACACAGCAAGGAGCTGAGGGCTTGACTTATCACACAGTCATGTCCTGCCCCACTCTGCCTGGCAGCTGGAGAAGGACTGGAACCACCTGGTTCCCATGGAGGAGGGTGTAACTCCGCAGCCCAACTCACTCAAAAGCAGGAGCCTCCCCATCACAGCACACATCCTTCCACCCCACAAGAGCCATATCTGCAGGGCCCAGAGAGTACCTTGAGCTCCACTTTCTCCCAGGGGCTGGCCACCAGGCAGCAATCTCAGGACCATCAGAGTTTAAAACCATCCCTGGAGCGCAGAGGGGCAGAGCAGCCTCCTCAGACCCGTGGCATTTGTGGGGCACTGGGAGAGGCGAGCCGGGAGTGCGGGAGGCAGCAGCGAGCAGCTCCACGCCAGAGCCAGCAGCTGCACGGCCCAACAGGCAGCCGTGTAACGATTTCATCATTTTCCAGCAAAATTGAATTAGTTCAAAGCCAAAATCTGATTTGCGAGCCCAGCGCTCTTGACAGCAAACCCTTTACTTTGTCAGGCAGCTGTTAGCTGTCTCCTTCAGAGCGGCAGTGAGGACGGTGTGAGAGAGGGCAGGGCTGCTCCACAGGGACACCCCCGCTCACCTCCCTGCACCCAAAGCTCTCCTTGAGCACGCCTGGGGGCTTGCTGATGGGTGCTGAGCACCAACAAGCTGGACCTGGGGGAGGTGGGTGATAGCAGGTGGGTCAGGACCTCCACCTGACCTTCCCAAACACACACAGCAGCAGCCCAAGCCTGCCTCAGCCCCATATCTGACCCTACTCGGGGACTATCCAGCCGACGACCTCTCTATCACCTGGAGCTGTACCTCCAGCAACTACTAGTGGTTTGCAACATTGCCCAGAAATGAATGCAGTAACAGTAACAGCTCAATGAGAAAACAAATCCCAAGAGCCCAGCTGGGAGGTCCCCTGCCCACCAGGACTCAGAGGTCCCACACCGAGCAGCTGAGACACCAGCAGGGAGCAGAGGCACCCAGGTGAGAACCAGGTGGGAAAACACCTCTCCAGGGACAGAGGGGAGTGCTCCCTCAGTTGGGAATGTTCCAGGATAGCAGCACTCACCTCCAGCACCTCTAGATGACAGTTTGCACTGGTCACTCCCAAAAGCCACCCCACTGACAGTGCCTTGTGCCCTCCCAGCACCCCATGGAGAGAATGAACATGCTGACCAACTTCTGCTGGGACCACCAGCCTCCCCACCTCCCTCCATCAGGTCAGTGCTCCCTGTCCTGCACATCCTGCTGCTTCCAACACCTTCTGCTGGGCCACTGCCAAGCCCCAGGTGACACAACACCCACAAACCCACACATGCCATCTGCAAGGGACTCCACAGCAGAGCTGCAGCAGATGCCCTGAGGCCTGAGCATACCACCCTCCCAGCCACAACTCACTGACACTGCCCACATCCACAGGGAAAACACAACTCAGGTGAAATCCCTGGGAAAGGTCCAACTAGAGAACACCACCAGAAACCAGAAACAGTCTGGCTCAAGTAAAGACAGGTGGGAACTTACCGAGTTGATGCAGCCCAGCTCCTTATTCAAGAGCCAGGGCAGTGAGAGCTTCCCTTCCCCTCTGTAGCATGACTGGATACGCTCCTTGATCTTATCCTTGATCTTCTTCAACGTGAAGAGGCAGAGCACAGACTCCTTGGGAGGCTTAACCCTATTTTTCTGGCCCTGGGAGAAGATGGTGAAGAGGATATCCTCCTGCTCTGAGATGCCCAGGTACTTGGCCAAAGCCTTGCCAGGCTTGGTCAGGTAGGCGTCCTGGATCAGCCGGTACTCGATGCCGTCCTGCACACAGCCAATGGGGAATTCCACATAGGAGTAGAACTTGGGGTCATCCACACAGAGGCGGACGATCTTGGAGGTGAAAAACTGCTCCCCGGTGGAGTCGGGAGAGGTCAGCTGGGTGTCCAGCTGCAGGGTCAGGTAGTAAACAAACTGCTCGCTGCTGAAGCTGTAGATGTAGTAGATGTCAAAGGTGGGGAACTTGGAGAGTGTATCCGAGGGGATTTTGAGCTGTGAAGAGACAAACTCATCCTGGTAGACAAAGCCAAACATCTCCGCGTTCTCCTCGTTGGCCATCAGCTTGCGGCTCGAGAGAGTGGGGAAGTACTCCGACTTCCCATCAATGGGCGTCCCAATGAAGAGCTTGTTCTGCCCATTCAGCACCTCGATGATGACACCAGACATGGTGCCCGACTCGTTGACACTGGAGAGGTAGTGCTCCTTGCGGTGGTGGGGCTCACCCAGCTTGAAGAGGTCGTCCAGCCGCAGGAACTGGCAAATCCCCTGGGAGGCACTGCCGCAGGCAATCAGCCGATTCCCCGAGTAGTCCACCAGCAGCAGTTTGTTCACGTTGTTGGTCGTAACCAGCCCGTGTGGGCAGGATTGGACGCTGGGCGGAGGGTAACACTTCTCATTGTCCTCCACGGGCCCCGTCACGTGGGTCCGCAGGAGTGTGAGGTTATTGGAGAGCTTGTAGATCCGATTGACAGCCCCCACGTAGACCTCCCCAGTTTTGTTATGGACCACCAAGTGTGTCAAGCTCCAGTCTGTAACCGGGAAAGTCCTAAAGGGAGATTTGGGGCTGCCTTCCGCCAGCGGTAGCCAGGTGCTCCCCAAGAGCAGCAAGGTCCAAATGTGGATGGACAAGTGGTGCTTGAGCCAAAGGAGCCACATTGCAGCAGCCTCACATCCAGCCAAGGCCATGCCCAAACCCAGCCACAAAATAAATAGAAACAAACCCAAACTAAAGGGATGGGGGAGGGAGGAGGAGCTAATGGGAAACACTCTCCTCTGCTTCCTCTTCGCTCAGCATTCAGGGCATCGTGGGCGTGGCCAGTCCAGTCAACCCTAGAGGGAGAAAGACAAGAAAAGTAGGGTTAGGAGGCTTTCCTGCAGTCTCAAGCATGTTCCACCCCATGAGAAGACTCTACTGCTTTGCATTTTTCCAGCAGGCAGAAGAGACACTGACCTGCTGCCCCAGCTCCACTCCACAGCAGTGCTGGGAATGGATGCAAAATCCCAGTCAGCAGCAAGCACAGCCCAAGCCCCTACACAGAGGAGGATCTCAAAAGCACCTTTTAAAGGAGTTGAGAGAGCCAAGAGCCCTGGCATGTTGCCCACTATCCTGCCATCTGCCTGCCAGGAGGGTCATGGGCGGGAGGGGTTGGAGGGAGCACGTGGGCACGGCAAGGACACCCCTGTCCTTCTGGCATTTCTATGCATTAGAAAACACAGGTCCAGACATGAGACAGTTGGTTTGAGAGGCTCCAGAGGGACAAGGGGACACACACAGGGCGGGTGGAATGCTCTGCCTGCTGCTGTGCCACAGCTGGGGCTCGCCAACAGGGAGCAGCAAAGCAGTGGAGAGCCAGCCAAATACCCCACACCAGGATGACCTCTGCATCCCGGCAGCAGGGAGGAGATGGCCACGGAAACCAATGCACAGCTCTGCTCTCTGTGTCAGTTCAGCAGCGCCTCCATTACACCCCATCCCTGTCTTCTCCATCCACCCTCCCCACACAGGTGGGGCTCTAGACTAACCTGGGGCTGTGTAAACCCCCCTGCCAGCACACAGCCCATCCTACCATCACAATCCATCCACCCCAGGTGGGACCGAGGTCCATGGCTAAAGGCACCAGCTCAGTTTCCCAGCCCATGCAGATAAGCCACTCCAAAATGGAGTGGAGGAGAAGGAGAGCCTCTCCCTCTCTCCTTATCATCCATCTCTGACTCAGCCCAGGATAACCTCCAAGAGGATCCCCAGCAGGGAGTGGCACAGGTAGGAAATATGGCCTGCGGTGACTGGCAGCTCTGCCAGATCCCAGCCCTGGTGAGGCAGGGTGTCAGAGGGCAGCCAGTTGCCATATCAGCAGGGCAAGGACATGGCCTCAGCCTCAGCATCCTGCCCTTGGCAGGGCTGTGGGACCCACCAGCTAGGCCACATGCAAACCTTGGGGGGCTGCGTAATCACTGAGCTATACGGCTACCCCAACATTCCATACAGCACCCTTCACTTCTGCTGCTCCCCTTCCAAGCCATGGAGCCAGACTGGGAGAGATCTAAGGAAAGGGAGAAACTTCTTTCCCCCTTCTTCAACTCCCAGCATACACAAGATTCCCCTCTCCTTTTTCAGGGCAAGCCCAGCCCTGGCCACCCCTGCAGCCCTGCCAGCTCCCCTGAGCCCCAGATATGTTGAGCAAAGCTTCTACATCACTTCCAAACCCTCTCTGCAGATCTGCTTCTGCCCACAATGCTCCTCACGCTGCTGTCTTTGACTTCCCAACACATCCACCTCCAAGGCAACAGTCTTGAGACGTTGGGACAACAGCACATAGGTAGCACTGAGACCAAATCCAGATGCCACAAAGCTCCATGGGTGTGGAGACAACCAAAGCACCACCCTGGAAATCATCCCCATGGTCCTAAGCACCCATTCCTACCACCTTTTCCAACACTGGGAGCCTCCCAGCAAAGAATAGGTAGTGACAACACTGTCAGGGCAAGGGCACTCCCAGAAGACACTCACACTGCTCAGAATCTTCATTCTTCTGAGCTTGTTGGTAAGAGAATGAAGACAAGCACCCCAGATCAGAGCTTATTAGCCCTAAACCACATTGATGTGGAACCGAGTGGCACTGTCAGCACAAACCCCCTGGTTAGCCCAGAAAGCCACAGCCAGGCAGCTGCAGGCATTGGGGTTTCCTGAAGGAAACCAGAGAGTGGTTTCCCACCTCAAGAAACTGGCACAGCTGTCACCAAGACACTGCTCCCATGAGGCTGAGCCGCTCAGGAACAGCACAGTGGCTGCCTGGCAAGGAGACCAGCACCAACGTCAAATTCATGAGACAGTGACGTGCCAAGGAAAGAAGGAATGGGGAAGATGGGGAAGGTGACAGTGGCAGATTGGAGCAGCATGGGGATGCCAACCAGAGCATCTCCTGCCAGGATGAGAGAGCACAACAGGGAACTTGCTTTCGTGGTGCATTTCTATGATTCACTGCTTCTATTTCAGGAAGTGGGTGAGAGAACTAGAGGTCAAGCTGCTGCCACAAACCAGGGCCAGAAAGCCCAACAGGAGATTCCCAAATTAACATAGGGAACTGCAAATCAGAAGTTGGAACGAGAGCAAAGTGAGGCAGAGCTGGGGCAAGCTGAGAGATGACACTCTGCAGAGCTCCTCGGAGATTTCTGCTCCTAAATATACTGCAGCAGCAACATCTCGTCCTAGTGACCTGACACCAGGGGTGGTTTTGTCCAGTCCTGCTTAAAACCATCAGCAACAATTAATAAAAATAAAACAGCAGAAATGGTTAGTTCGTCTGCTTTCTTTGGGATTCAGTGATACGGGTTCCTGAACTTTGAACTAAAGCAGGGCTCAAACCCACCACAGTGCAGGCAGCCCTGCACTGGAGCATGGGTGCCAGCACAGCCCTGCTCCCTGCCTGTGGGAGCAGCAGCCAAAGGGCATTTCCCTACTGTCACACAGCCTCCCAGTGCCATGGAGAGGTCACAGGGCAGCTAAGGCAGGGCAGCTCCTCCACTGGCACACACTATATAAACCACAGGGCACCCAAACTCCCTGGGGCTGCTTTCAAGTAGCACCCCGCCCTGGGGTCACCCAATCCAGGGCCACCATACAACTGCCACCACCAGGAAGCAAGACCTGCACCACAGAAACATCCAGTGCAGTCCAAAGGCATGGAAAACCCTGGGCAGATACCCTGGAGCCAAGGCCTGCCCTGCCCTGAAACAGGCAGCAATAAAATAATTCACCCCAGCCCAGCTGCATGTATGCCAGCTGGGAGAGTAGGACCACAAATGCAGCAGCCGGCAGTGCTGCTGGGAGCAAGTGATGCAGCACAGAGCATCTGCAGCACTGAGCATCCCAGGGCTCACCCCACAGAGGGGCCACACCGACAGCACCACAGGCTTGTGTTTTGATTTCCATGTGCACACACACATAAGATATGTATACACACACACACATATTTATAGAAGGAAACCAGCCACCAGAAACAAAGCCAGCACAAGAGCCAAATCCACCCCAGATCCCTTCATCCCCCCCTGGAAAGGAAAGGACATTTGCTCACAGTTTCACCTCAAAGTGACCACACTGAAATGGTTGCAGCCACTGTAAAACTTGGATGGGGGTCACCCACCTCAGCACGGCCAACACTCACACATCCCAGCTTCTTCCAGGGAACCTTTCAGCAGCAAGCAATGGACATGCCCCCCTTCCAGAGATGCCAGTGCCCCCCTTCTTGGCTGCTGGAGAGGTGGCAAGGGGCAGCAGCACTCATCCCCCAAGCCTGAGAGCTCCCTGGTCCTGCAATATGCCCAAAGACCTGTGCTTGGGATAGGAGATCACACTTTGGGAAAACAATCATCACTTTTGATAGCACAAAGCAAGAGTACTGGGATGGAAAAACTAACCTTAAAAGGCAAAGACTGGACAGAGAGTTAAGGACCACCTCTCCACTCATCCAGGCAGCAAGTCCAAGAGTCAGCACTAGCCTGCAAAGCAGCAGCCCTCAGGGGAGCACCCACAGACAGGGTTTAAACATGCAGACAAGCACAGAGGTGCATATCTGGCACTCACAGACCTGCCTTTCCATCAGCATGACCCCAGCAGGGTCTCTCCCAGCAAAACACCCCAAGAGCTTTGTAGCCTTGCACTTTAGCTGGGGAGGTTGGAGGAGAGAAGGTGTGGGATTGAAAACCCCCACATAACTGACCCACAAAAGGGGAAATGGCATCTAAAGGGCCTCTATCTGTAATCCCTCCAAGTCACTTGCTGCTCTCAGCAATAAGAAAGAGTCAAGAAGGGACCAGCTACAAGCTGCCAGTAATTAGCAAAGGGGAGAGAGGGGAGATTATCCAGGGGAGAAAAAAGCCTTCAGGCCACAGGAGAGGCACCCTAGAGCTGGTGTATTTTTAGGTTCATCTGCCTGGGAAAAGCCTTGCAATGAGGAAATCCTGGTGGTGGTACAAATTCGAACAGCACTACATTTGCAATTGCTGCAACAGGGCTAAACTTTAACTCCTTCTTTCACTGCATACAGTCATTGAAAACTATTTGGCTGGGGTCCCTCCCTACCCAGTGAGTTAAATCATTAAAAACCTTATCCCTGGCTCAAACCACACCCTAATGAAATCAATGGCAGGCTCTGAAGCTGCCCCACTCTCCATTCTCCAGTCAAGATTATCTTCAGTTTCTTCCCAGGCTCCTGCCATCCCTCCCAGGCAGGGGCTGAGGACTCCATCCTGCCATCCACCCCAGCTTCCACTCCTGCCCTGCAAGGATCTTCTGGGCAAAGAATTCAGCCTCTTTTGTTCTGAGAAACATGACAAGGAGAAGCAGCCAGCTACTGCCCAAGGGCGCATGAAGCTTGACCCTCAGCAAAAAGGAGCATAAAAGAACAAGCAGTGAGGAAATTAAATATCATTTCTCAAGTGCACAATTCCCCTTCTCTGGTCCTCTGCAAGAAGTCATGTCATGCCAAGAACAGCTTGAACTCCAGAACAGCTCTGGAGCCACTACGTGCACTCACCACCAAGAGACTGCAGGCTGCTCTGCAGAGAGCCCTTCCAGAAAGGGCTCACAAGCATTTCCAAGATGGAAACCCAGGCTCCTGCAACCACAGCGTCCCAGGCAAGGAGGCACATGAGGACAGCCTCAGCAGTCATTCCAGGAAACCAGGCATGGATAGAGACCTTACACGTTTCCCAGCTCCATCCAGCTCCACAAGAAGCGAGAGGTGGTGGCTGCCCTTTGCCATATTCCCACAACTCACCTGGGTATCACAGTCCATACAGGGACCCTGCAAGGGCTGCCAAGGGGTTTTCTGTTTGCAGCCCAAATGCTGGATCTGGGCTTCCCAGGAGGAAAGTGCCCCCCCACCTTCCCTTGTGCTCCCTGCATCTGAGAGAGGAGTACACAGATCTGGATTGACTGATGCCTGGAACGGAGACCAGTGCACAGCCTGTGGGTAATCACCCACACAGGACACAGCCTGCTGCTTCCCACCCTGCTTCAGGAACTTTGTCCATCAGCATACACAGAGCACAACACCCTCAACCCCTCTGTGCCTCTCATCATCCACAGACTACAACCCAAGACACCAGGACAGCAGCCATGGGACCGTGGCTTTTTACTATCAACACCCAGGTCAACTCAAGGCTTCAAACACCAGACTGATGTAAATTTTGTCACCTCAATCAGGACCAATTGATAACATCTTGCCCCCATCTTAAGAACAAAGGAATACAGACCAAATTCCCTGAAGGCCACCTCCCCCTTTGGCTTTGGCCCACACACTCCTAGACTCTGATTCTCACAACCCATCAGTCCATTGCCCCACATAAATGTCCCAAAAACCAGCCCTGCAGGCAACGGTCACCTTGGTCCGGCTGGACCTGCAGAGGCCCAGAAGGTCACCCACAAGCAAGGCCTCTCAACAGCAGGGAAGTCCAAAGAGAGATCCTCTGGCCATCAGCATCCTTCCATTGTCTGATCTCATTCCCTGGGGAATAACACATCACTCCTCACTCCCCAGCATGCTGCTCCACACCTCTCACTGGGTCAGGGCAGCCACAAACACAAGCCATGATCTTACCCTCCCCAGATCAATGCCCCTCTTCTAGCCCAGCTCTCCAAGCTGCATTTTCACCCCTCTGTCACAAGGGCCTCCCCCACATCCCAGAGGGAATCTGCAGAGATCCCTCTTTGCAATGGAGCACTGCCACAGGAGGATTCCTGGTTGCTGGATCCCCTCTACTCCAGCAAAATGAGGTCATTCTAGGGTTGGTTTAATCCCAGCTAAGCTGAAAGTCCCATTCCCATCCCAGGTTTCTACCTGGCCCCTTGCTGACACCAGCACTTGTGCTGTCCTGTGGTGAGCTAAGCACAACTGCCATCACGTTAGTTCTGATTAAAACAACCACAAAACTTCTCCAAACGAGTTTTTCCAAGCCATGTGTGCTTCTCCTTCCCCTATCAACCTCCCATTCTTCCCCCTCTGCTGTTTCAGTTATGCTGCCCCAAGAACCACAGCTGGAAACAGTTCAGGTCCTGGCTCTGCTTCCCCTGAGGAGTTTCTAGCTCAGCACAGCCCCATGTCTCATTTTCCCAAGGTGAAGCTGACCCAGGAGAAGTGAGACATACAGAGAGAGAGAGCAGAGCCTCACCTGGCAATGGGACAGGCAGAGACAGGAAGAGGAAAAGCCCAAAAGTCCCCTCACAGCAACACCACCACAGGGAAAACTGCTGAGAGTCCAAAAGAAGCTCCATTCACAGCACCACGGGCAAAGAGCATCTGATATTAACAGGGAGGTGCCACAGCAGTGGCTGTGCCCGCACTCTGCTTTCCTATGGGCAGTGCCAACACAGCACACCCCACCCCAATTTCCCCCAGCAAGGGGGTCTCACCCACCGGACCTGGGCAGAGCGCACTTCAAAGCGCGGGTGCCGCCATGAGCTGCTGGCTGGGAGGGAGAGCAGAGCAAGGCTTCTCCTCTTCCTGCAGATCCCAGCTGCAGCCCCAAGCCATGTTAGACACAGGCGTCACCTTACTACTATGGCCTGACGCCATGCACGAGGAGCTGAGATTCCAACAGGCATCAGCATCCTGGACCGGCTCCTTCAGGGCAAAACCGAGAGGCAGCGGCTCCTCGCCTCTGCTGGGAGGGCTGTCCAAGCACCTCTGCCAAAAACCCACTTTCTGCTAATGAAAGTGGCTGGATGGCAGCTGCAGCAAGTGCCACCATCCCCAGGGAAGGCCAGGGAGCCACACAAGGCACAGCCAGTGGGCCAAGAGACCCTGCTGTGCTGGGAGCTGACACGCTCCCCTGGCACCATCGCATCCCTCCCTGCCGGGCCTCTCCCACGCCGGCCTGAGGCAGTGCAGAGCGGGACCTGTCCCGCATGTGCCAGCGCCCCTCGGGCACCGCGGCCGTGCTGATAAGGAATAACAGCGGGAGCCGTGGAAGCCGGGGCCGCTGTCAGCGTCATGGGGCTCGGCAGCGGCTCTCCTTCGGAAACGGCGCTGCTTTCCTGCCTTCCTCCTCCCCCATTTCTTCCCGATGACATCAGCCTGAAAAACAGGTTCTTGACTTCAGCAGGGCTCATCGGGCCAATTCTGGTCCCGGCAGAGAGGGGAGAGCCCCCCCTTGACTCCAGAAAGGAAGCAGCCATCCAGGAGCCGGACACGGAGATAAGCAGCAGCGGGCAGGCAGGGACCCTGCCAGCATGCCAACACTTGCAGGAATAAAAACCATGGAGAAGCAGATGGGGGTGGAGGGAATGCGACGCTGGGGAACAGATATAAATGTTTTACAGAGGCCGGGGCAGCTGGAAGCTGGGGCTCACGCCCCGGCTCTGACACTGCTCTGCTACAGGGCAGCCAGATCCACCCAGTGCAAAAGTCAAATCCCAGGGCAGACTCCCATGGCACTCCAGCTCCCAGAGCCCAACAGCATGCCCTCAGGCTGGCCAAAATGACAATGCAGGACTTAACGCTATCCAGCAATGCCTTCCGAGGGCCACAAAGCTGGACACGAACCAGCAGGGAACACGATCCTGCGAAACATCCTGCCCACCAGGCAAGCTCCAAGATTATTTTTAAACTCCTCCTAAAATATTTTTGGGTTTTCCTCTTCCCCTGTTGAAACTAACAGTCTGCACAGGAAGAGCGAAGCAACCGCCCGCCCGTACACAAAGCCTGGCCGCATGCACAAAGCAAACAACTTACTGCCATTATAATCACCTGCGATGTTATCGGCAGCTCTGACGGGGTCGGCATTCACAGAAGGAAATGTGGTTTTTACATCGTGCCACTTGAAACGAGTGTGACCATCATTCCTCCCCCCTGCCCGCCAGCAGCACCCGCTCATGCCAACACCCTGGTGAAGTGGGGGAACAGCCCGTGGACGTGGGGCTGCACACACAGGAAATTTCTCCCCCTAACACAGGAATTTGCGTCTTCCCTTGCCAGGAATTTACTTCTGCGAGAGAGCCTGAATATTTTTGACACACGGTTGTTTAACTAAACACGTAAAGCAAAGGGACTCACAGGGCTCCTACAATAACACCAAGACTTGCCTGGATGGGGAGGTGAATCTGCAAAGGATCAGGCCCCTGACATTGGCACCACCCAGAGGTGCTCAGAGCATCCAAGCTTCCCAATAATTTTGGGAAACCATCCCCACTCCCAATCCCTCACATGCCAGACTGCATCTCTGCTCCTCCAAACTCCCAAGAAAACATGAAGAGTCACTCAACATTTATCAGTTCAAAACACATGTGCAATTAGCAGGATTTTTTTTTCCTCCCTCCAGTATAATTATACATGTTTTAATGCAATTACCACCCCTGTATTTTGTACATTAAACAGTAGGCAACCCAAGGAAGAGAGACGCTTTTATTTTTCTTGGCTTTGCCTTCCTGAAAATAATACTATGTTGCAAAATAACTCCGGAAGAAGGGCTTATCTTCACCAGAAAAAGAGGGAGAGAAGAAAAAAAAAAAAAACGGGAAGAGGGAAGGAGAAATCTCACAAAGAGAAAGCAGGGATTGCAGTGTCCCTCCACGCTGCCCTCACCCTCCAGTCCCTACACATACCTGTACCTGGAAACCGTCCCTGATACCACAGACCAGACTCAGAAGCAGCCTCAGCTCTTCGCCATCACCGACAGAAAGGAAAACTGAATGAAAAGAATGGTCCTGGTTACTCAAGCTGGGGTCATTAGCCGGATTAAAGCTCCGGAGCTCCGGCCAGCAGCATGGAGAGCAAAATGCAGCTAAACTGCCCAAATTGGATTACCAGCGCTCCCGGGTCTCTGTGCCAGTTTGGCTGGCAGATTGCGGGATGCTCAGGGTGAGGAGGTGGGCAGCGAGCCCCAGGGCTGATCTGCAGGCTGCCCATGGGGAGGAGGAGAGATGAGGAAGAGATGTTCCCTGCACAGCATGTCCCCCAGAGCCACGCAGCCTGTCTCTGGCTCCCCTGGCATCTTCTCACCTCGGGCACTTTCTCTAGCAAAATCCCTCACAATCTCAGCTCAAGGAGCAAAGAGGATATCGCACCCTGGCTCGCACCAGGCCCTGAGCTGACCCCAGCAATAAAAAGTCTCCTCTGTGCTTCAGGCAGCTCACAAGGGTCTCTGGCCCCAGGCACAGACCAGCACAGCTGGGCACAGGGCAGGGGTGGATTTGGCTCTCATTACACCAAGACACCATGGGGACGGAGGAATCATCCAAAATAGTCCATCTTGCACCATGCAAGGCAACTTCAGAGGAGAAAGGAGCAAAAGTGTTTGTGGAATAAAGAGCCTGATGACCTGGATGTGGAGTTTTCTTCCAGACTCAAACATCCCAGCACACCAGCAACAAAGAGGAGGTGTGCCAAGCCTTAGCTAAAGGGAAAATAAACTTTGAGATGTTTTTCATTCAGGTTTTTAAATGGTGGCTTCCACCTGGAACAAGGGCTGGAGGCAGCCACAGAGTGTTCAGGGAAGCAAGGCAAACAAGGACACCTTCCTGTGTCTGGCCACGCTCTGACAAACCCATGGGAAGGTGTGGGCTTGGATAAACCACATGGTGAGTGCAGGGCAGAAGAGCCAGGACTGCCCATGCCTGGCACTGAAACCATCAAAACTTATTTATTGTCTGCAGCTTTTCTCCTCCATGATGCACAAGACGTTTGCCCAAATGTGATCTCCAAGCATAGCAGGCAGACCATGTTGGGGTATCTACACAGCTGCATGCTGGGGAAGGCTAAGAGGGGCTTGGATGAGGCTGTGGAACAGGGTGGTGTCACAGCACACATGTTATCACCAAGTACCACATGTCTGTAGTGGGATGTTCCCCAGGGCACTGCATGGAACACTTCCCGGGTACAGCCAGAGAAGAAGCTGGGCTGTCTCCAGTCTAAAGCCAAACCAGCCACCTCACCAGTATCCACTGGAGGCAAACACTTGCTCCTTCTCATTTTGCATGAAGTCATGGCACTCAGCACCTTGCTGGGAAAAGGGGCCCCAATCCAAACTCAGGAAAGTTAAGGAGTCATGGTACATGCTGAACCAAACTCCAGATCACTCATAATTCCCGGCCTTTGGCCTTGCTCTACACACATGGTACATCACCAAGCCATTCACTGGTCAAACCCTGGCCAGGATCCTCTAATCACTAGCTTTTTCCACAGAGCACACAAACTTGAAGGAGACATTAATGGATCAGTGACAACAACAGTCTAAGTTCTCAATGCATGCATTTCACCAGTTCAGATCAATGAAAAATTCAAGCTTGCAGGCAGTGAGGATGGCATCATGGGCATTGGGGTCACCCATGCCCACCCTCCTGTCACTGCACAGAGACATGGCAGCACCTCTGCTGTCCTGGCTCTCTCCAGGCTCCCCTTCCATTGAGCCAGAGGTGCCAAAAACCATGACTGACTCCTCATTGAGGACACAAACGACCAAGGCACCAGAACACCCTATACAGAAAGACAATTACAACAAAGCCCAGCGGGACTCGGCAGAAGCCCGACTCGGGTAATGCTCCCCGGTTCGCGGAGCCGTGTCGCCAGCACGGCAGTCCTGGTCTCTGCTGCCCGGGAATTGCCAGCCCAGGGCTGGGTCCGGGTCTCGCGGCGGGAGTGCTGCAGCCAGCAGCAAGGCAGGCAGCAACAAAGGCCCTGACCCGCACTCAGCCTGGAGAATAAACACACCCGAGCTCCCTTCGTTAAGTCCGATCCCAGGGCCAGATCCTCCGCTTTGTTCGGCAGAAGTCAAACGCGGCGAAGCCACGGAAATCACCGGCCCGGCGGGACACCGGCACGCAGGGAGCAGGGCAGGGGCAGCCCCGGCCGCCGCCGCCATGGAGGAGGGGACGCAGCCCTGCCAGCACGCAGCAGCGCCGCTTTATTACCCTTTCCATTTCGGCTGCGCAAAGCCCCGCTGAAACACGCTCCCCGGGAGCCGCCGACACGGCCCTCGGCCCCGTCTCCAGCGGAGTTCAGAGGAGTTTGTTTATCTCTCGCAGGGCACTGCCGCGCTCGGGGAAAGGGCTTTGTGTGACGGAGCACAAGGGCTCTGCTCCGCAGCTCCGTGCGCAGCCCGAGCGTGCACGAAGGCAGATGCCTGCGCTCGGCTCCAAATCTGATGCTTCTATTAAAAAAAAAAATAATGATAAGCCAAGAGAGGAAAACTCTCCCCGACGTCGCTATCAGCATGCTAACAAAAGCAACGTCGCCAAAACTTCAATCTTCAGGGTAGCAGCTGCAGAAAGCCCAGCCGCCCAAGGGAGCAGGAGCCAGGCAGCCCCCGGCTCTGCCTCCCCGCAGCCCCTCGAGAGCAGCGAGCGCATCCAGGCTCGTCTCTCTCGGAGGAGCGGCAGCCAAAGCCACAGGCGGATGGGGAGCACCAGATCACACGCATGATCGGGTATTTTGAATCCAAACTTCCTTACCAGCCTTCCTTACAGCCCCGTGTCGCCACACCGCTGCCGGCACCGGCATCCACTGGCACCAGCAGAGCACTCGGCGGCGAGCGAGAAGAAGAAAAAAACCTTCCCTCCTTGCAGCCACTTAAGAAATTATCCATGCATCCTCCCAGAGGCATCTGCCCCACTGCTTTTCCTTGGCTTCTCCACCTTTCCGCCCAGTTCGGTCACCAGTGTCTTAAGAGAGAGACATCGAGTCACTCATTTTAGCCAGTATTGAGTATATACAAAAGACCCTGGGATTGTTCAGGAAGCAATTAGCCGCTGTTCAGAGGAAAATGGTGTTTTCAAATGGATAACCTTTGATGTAGTCAATAGCCTCAGCTCCTCTTTTTTTTTTTTCTTTTGTTTTTTAATTCTTGCAGCCACACACGAAAGAAAACAAAAAATAAAAAATTTAAATAATAAATCCAGCAAAGGGCTGGTAATTCCCCCCGACACAGCTCTCGCTCAGCAAAAAAGGATTTTCTCGCAAGCTGGAGGAAAAGCAGCTTCGGGAGGCGGCTCATCTGCCCAACTTTTCTCCCCTCCGTGTCCCGAAGCATACGAGAAGGATCATGAATATTCATCCCCCCCGTTAGCAGGTTCTGCTTTTGTTTTGTCCTCCCCAAGCAGAAGCCAGGGGGGAGCTAACAAGTGAGGTTAATGCCTGTCTTTTCTCTCCCATCCGTCTCGTCTTTAACCAGTGACCTTCATGTTAAGCCCTGTTTACACACCAGCCCCCCTCCCCTGGCTCCCCCTACCCCGGCGCTCGGCCAGAGGCAGAAGGAAGAATTTTCCCCCAAGGAAGACAAGGGAGGAGAAGGCGATTGCGGGATTCCGGGATTTATTTCAGCATGCCACAGAGATTTTGCAAATCCCTCCCCGATGGCACGCCGGAGCTGCCGCGTGTGCTCGCCGGGCAGGAATGGAAAGGGGCTGAGGGACCCCGAGCGCGCAGCCGGCTTTATTCGCCACCTTCCACGCTCGCACCGGCGGCGGGAGGCGCGCCCGGCGCAGCCCCGCACACAGGTACCGCAGCCTCCCGCGCCTCGCTCGGAGGTGCCGGGCGCTGCGCTGCCAAACTACAGCGCGATCACAATAGTAACCATCATAACGAGGGCGACAGCAGCCATCTCACCCTATCCCATCCTATCCCATCCTATCCTATCCTATCCCATCCCATCCCGCAGGGCGCCCACGGCACCTCTCCGCCGGCGGCTGGGGAACGGGGAGCGCGGAGGGAACGGCGGCGCTGTGGGCTCCAGGACGAGCCCAGCCCGGCTGCCGCTCACCGCGCCCCGGCGGGATGCGGGGATGTACAGCGGCGAGAATACGCGAATGGATACGGGATAGCACAATGCGGGGATGGCAGCGGGGACACGGGGCGGCGCGGACACAGCGATGACAGAGAGGATGTGGGGCAGCACGATGCGGGGATGGCAGCGGGGACGCAGGGCAGGGCAGATGCGTGATCCAAGGCGGCCAGCAAGGAAGGGCTGAGCCCGGTTCACGTCCCCGGCAGCGCCGGACCCGAGCGAAGGGGCTGGGGCGGCGAACGCCGCCGAGAGCCGGGGCGGGAGGGTGCAGCGGGGAGGGAGGGGAGGAGGGAGCGGCCAAGCCCCGCCGCTACACCGGGGAGGGAGGCACCGCTGGCACCGGCTCCCCGCGGGAGCGCCCCGGCCCGAGCAGCTCCGAGATGGGAGGCGGCCCTCGGCCCGTCCAGCCCGTACCTGCCCGGTCCCCGGCACACACCGCTACGAGACCCACGCGGGGCGTGCGGCGGATAAAGAAAGAGGCTCGGTCCCGGCGCGGTTTTGTCCCCCCGCGGGAGGCGGCTCCCGGAGCCGCGGGGCGCAATGCGGGCTGGTCCCGGCGGCAGCAGCGCGGCGCCGGCCCTGCCCGGCCCAGCCCTGCCCGGCCGCCGCGGCCCCTCCGCGCCCCTCGACGGGGCCGCCGTGCCCTGCCCGGGCCAGCCCCGCGCCGTCGCCGCGGTGGCAATAAAGCCAAATATTTTAGGGGAGCGATAAAGCCAAATCCGCGTTATTTTGAACGAGCCGACCGATCGGGCTCATCGCGCCGCGCCCGAAAGTTGCAGCCGGGTTACTCACGGCTCCGGTCCCCGCTCGCCTCCGCCGTGCCAGCCATAATTGCATTCCACACCAAGCCGCCCGCCGGGCCGCCGCCGCTTTCTCCGCCGCCGCCGCCTCCTTCTCCTCCGTGCCCTCCTCCTCCTCCGCGCCCGCCTCCCCCCGCCGCCGCCGCCGCCCGGGGCTCCGCGCCCGCCTCGCTCCCGCCGCCGCCGCTGCCCCGCATGAATGGGACGGGGCGCGGGGCCCCGACGGAACGCCGCCCGCCGCGCGCGCCCCCGCCCGCCGCGCGCACGCGCGCACGCCCCGCACCGGCGGCGCGAGGGAAGAGCCCGGGGCGGCGGGAGCGCGCCCGAGAGCCCGCCTGCAGGGGGCGCCCGCGGCGGGAAGGGGCGGGGAGAGGAGGGCGGGGCCATGGGGAGGTGGGCGGGGTCGCCCCGCCCTCCCTTAAAGGGGCGATGCCGCGAGGGGACGGGCGGAGGTGCGGCCGCGCTAAAAGCGGCCACCGGGCGGAGCCGGCCGCGGGGCAAGGAGAGAAGCGGAGCCGAGCCCACCCACCCGAGCCGCCGCCCACGCCGCTCTCCCGCACCCCACCGCAGGAATCCGTTCCCTAGGGCTGTCCATTCAGCATCTCCCCACTGGCATCGCATCCAGTCCCCCTAAAATTAAAATTACAAAAGGGGAGAAAAATAATAAAAACCATTAAAATATATTTGTAGCAGGTCTGAAGTGGTTGTTTGTCTTTTTTTAAGCACGCTCGGTGTTATCCACTCGTGTAACCTTCCCCTACATTCCCCTCTCACCATGCCAGGCACAGAGTCCCTTCCCAGAGACAGCAGTGCCACCATGGCACCCTGCCTCTGCCCTGGGCTCTGTTTGGTTAGGCCCCAATGAAATGCTCCATCACCTCTCCAAAGAAGGGACTTTTGTAAAAGTCAGCAGGAATAAATAGAGTGTTTGTCATCGGGACCTCCACAGATGTCAGAAGAGACCTTTGAGATGGAAATGACAGGAGTGGATCTTTCCAGACCTCCCCACGAGGAGATGGAGCTGTAAATGGTTCTGGTTCACTGGGACCCCACCATTTGCTGCAGGACAGGGGCAATCAGTGCAAGGCTGCCTGTTCAGCCAGGTTCTCCTGGCTGCAACCAGCCAGACCTTTAGCCCCACCAGTTCTCAGCACAGGGACACTTTGTCCTTTTGACATTTTGTCCTTTACATGCCGTGGGAGTCTGGGAGCTGCCCCATCTGAAGGAATGTGTGTGCTCACCTTGTGCAGGCACACACGTGGACATCCTCTGCAAGATCCCAGCAGGTGTGTGTGTCTACAGAGCCACAGGAGCTCCTTGCCCTCTCTGACAGGAGGAACTGAATTCCAAAGCTGTGGAGGGCAGCACAGGCACTTTGGGAGAGGATGTGAAAGGAGAGCACAAGGCCCAGGTGAGTCTCAAGTACCAGAACAGAGAAGAAAATGGATTTTCAGAGGCTCCAGTGAGAATAGGGAGGAAAATGGAGGAGAAAAAGGATGACTTGGTTGAGTTCAACAGCAGAGCTGCATTCCCCTCAGCATCTCAATGCTCACTCCTCACTCAGAGCCCATCTAAGAGCCCAGATGATGTGCCTGCAACTTGGACAACAAGGTTTTCTTCTCATTTATCTGCCCATCCAGCCCTCACCAGCCTCCATTTTCAGGAGGCCAGGGGAGCTGAGAACAGCCCCGTTTCCCCAGGGCACAGCAGCAGTGCCTGCCATTCCCCCACCTCTTGTTTGTGCAGGGACACACATGGGGCCCAGACTTAAAAGCTTTCCAGACAGAGGAGACATCGTCAAGCTCTGCCGGCAGGGAAGTGGCTGGGATTTGGATTGCTTCCCCCACACTGAAAAAAACACTTCTCTTTTTTTTTTTTCCCCTTCCTCCAAGAGACTAAATTTAGCGAATACCTTTCACATTAAAAACTTGTCAGGTATTCACATCCAAAGAGACTGCTGCTCCTGTCTCTCAGGGGAGTTACCGAGACAGCAAACCCTCTTAAACGAATAAAAAAGAAGGGAGAGATATTCGGGCAATCTCCCACTACTACTTTTAAATCCACTCTCTCCCAAGGCAGGTGCCAGGGCACCTTGGTCCCACGGCTGCCATCTCCTGCCACAGAGGCAAAAAGAGAGGGATGGATTCTCCCTGCCCAGAGCAGAAGGGAGTGCCGCAGCAGCCCTGACCCCGGGCCGGTGCCACCATTGCCGAGTGCCCCGGGGGCAGAAACTGGAGCGATTTTTTTTTGCTGCAAGATGTATCTGTCCACGTACACCCAGTGACAAGGGGAAGCAAGCTGGTGGAGCTGAGAAAAGAACGGGCACCTGGCTGAGAGTGCGCCTTCCCGATGGGCCAGGGAGCGCCCAGCCCTGAGAGAAGGAAAGGAAAGCAAACAGAAAGGGAATCCAAGAGCCGCCCATGCCCGTGCCCAGCAAGGGTCAGGAGGGAGCTGGCAGGGACATGCCGGATTTGTGTCGGGTGGGAAACAGCCTCGGGCTCGCCGTGACCCGCAGAGCTGCGGCGGCTGCTCCCGGAGCTCACCGGAGCCGCGCCCGGGGCACCGGGACACGCTCGTCACTCACACGGCCTCCCCCGCGTCTGGGCTCCTCAGCCCCGCAGAGAGACTCTCGTTATCTCAGGAAGCTCGGCCTTTCATCCTGCCTCCCAGGGGGCGGCTGTGTTCAGGCACAGCCTCCCCGCTCATCCTCGCCCCCCTGCCGCCAGGCCCCGCGGGCTGACAGCCCCGAGCAGCCGGCCGGAGTGGCACCGCCAGGGCCCTGCCGGCTCGCTGGGCGCTGCCAGGGACGGCTGCAGGCCGAGCACGGCTCTGAGCGTGGCTCCGGAGGCTGAGGATTGCTCCGGAGGCTGAGCACGGCTCTGAGGGTGGCTCTGGAGGCTGAGCGTGGCTCCGGAGGCTGAACGTGGTTCTGGAGGCTGAGGATGGCTCTGAGGATGGCTCGGGAGGCTGAGGATGGCTCTGAGGATGGCTGCGGAGGCTGAGGATGGCTCTGAGGATGGCTCCGGAGGCTGAGGATGGCTCTGAGGATGGCTCCAGAGGCTGAGCATGGCTCCGGAGGCTGAGCATGGCTCCGGAGGCTGCTGAGCTCAATCCCAGCAGCGAGGACTGAGGGGCTCACCCCGCTCCGGCTCATTGCGCTAAACTTGGCGCTTCTTACCCACCTTCACTTACATCAGGACACAAACTGCTCTTGGGGTGTCTGAGGCACTTTGCCTGCCTCACCAGAGAGACTGAGGGGCATCTTGCTCTCTAAAAGCGGCCTGACAAATGCTTTGTCAAAACCAGAAACTGACTGGGAGAGGATCAAGTCACCGGAGAGAGCCCAAAGAGATGGGGAGGCTCTTCTACTCTGCTCTCCCTGAGTCTGAGTGGTGAGGGACCAAAATAATCAGAAAAATTCACAATTTTTCTCCTGTTTGCAGTTTTTGATTGCTAAAAAATTCTGTTAAAAGGCAAAGTTCTGCACAGTGCAGGAGTCAATACCGTGTCACTTCCCTTGGCTATCACCCACAGGTGGAAAAATTTTCAGAAAATGAAACCCCAAGAACCCACAACCCCTGTTTAAACCCCCTTCACTGAACGCAGAGGGTGAGAGAAACCTAGTGGCCTCAGCCTGAAGGTTTTTAGGCTGTGAAATCTGCCTGGCTCAGAGAACAGTCTGGAATTCAAATGTGGGCTTTGGGGACCTTCAGAGCCAAACTCCGCAGCTCTGCTCTGTCCAAATGGTCCCAGGCTATCCCCCTGATGGGCATGGCACCAGGAGGGATCCCCTCTGCCCAGATGGCAGCAATGGGGCTTTTTCCCTCCTCCCACCCTCACAGACATCTTTGCTAATCCAGCCTCAGGGGCAGAAAGGCTGAGCAGCCAGGCTGGGGAGTAGCACTGGGTCTGACCAGAGGGCTTGTCAAAGTTTTCCAGGAGACATCAGCAGCTCTTTAAGCTCCTTGACAGCCAGGATAACAAACTGTGTCTGTGGACCTCTGGGGATCCAGGGTGGAATTAAGATGGGTAATGAATAGAGCCATTTTTCAGGGGATTGAAGCTGCAGGAAGGGCAGTGGGCAAAAGGTGCTGGAGAGGCACACGGGGCAGGGACACAGGGTGGCACAGGGGCTGTACCAGGATGGCAGCATTCCTTCACTCCTGGCTCTGCCTGGAAAGGAAAGCACTTTGCCAGAACAGCTTCCATCCTCTGCCTGCTGCAACAGGCCCCCTCCGGATCACGGTGCCCACAAAGAGGCAAAGCAGCCCCTCTGTCCAGCCCACCACGCTCATGTTGCTGGGGATTTGCTGGCAGAGGCATTGCCAGGCTGGCAGCACCACTGCTCATTTCAGTAAGAAGGGGATCTTCTTGGAGGGGATCAGGAGAAAAAGGAGCCTGGGAATACCCTCACTTTCCCAGCCTGTCACACTGGCAGTGATGCACGCCTCGGTTTGGGAGGAGCTTTGATGGGATGGGTGCTGGGAGCTGTGGGTGTGGGAGAGGCTCTGGGGACCCCTGCCAGGTCTGTGACAGGAGATTGGTCTGGACATCAGTGCCAGCACACAGGAGCCAGGGAAGGACACACAGCCACCATGGGGAATGACAGACACCCAGTGGGATGGCTCGCTCTGCTCTTCTCAAAGCTGCCCCCCAGCTCCCCAAAGACCCGCCCGTCCCGATGACCGTGTATGCACCAGCCGACAAATGATGCGCACCAGCCCATCCCCGGGGGCCGGGGAGGTCCTGCAGAGATCCCCTCCGGCCATACCTGCTCCAGCTGAGCTCCTTCCCAGCTCCTTCATCCCTCAGCCCTGTGACTCATGACGGTGCTTAATTAGCAGGATGCCTGATGCAGACACCTGTCAACTCCTCCGAGACAACCAGCATTTCACGTTAGCTGCCCCGGGGCTGTTCGGCAGGAACAGCTCGCTCTCCTATTGATATTCCTTCATCTCAGCCTATTTTCCAAGCCGTCAAGCTGCCATCTCAACCCTCCCAGGCCTGGCAGAGCTGGGGAAAGCAGCCTCATGTCCGTCAGCTCCTAGACTTTGATCCCCCCTCAGCAGCCCCTCAGGAGTGCTGGAACCGCTTTGTGCCTCCCCTGGCAGCCTGACACCCCTGCACAAGGTGCACCAAGCACAGACTTAGAGTCAGGGCAATGTTGAAGACAGGGAAAAGGTCACTGCCCCATTCCTCAGGTCCACCAAGTCTCCAAGATGCACTACCATGGACTCCTCCCCTGTCCTGCCACAGCCTGCTGTACTGCTGTTCATTCCCAACTGCTCCAACCCTCCCTGCCAGGGTCAGCTGAGGACCATTTCCAGGGAGCAGATCCACCTCCTCCCTCACTCTCAGGATCATGTGTCACTGTCCACTTCCCAAAGGCTTTCTGGTCCTCCACCAGTGCAGGGAGCAGAGATTCTGAGCTGAGCGTGTGTGGGCACAAGGGAAGGCTGCAGCAGCCTTGGAGCATCCCCCCTGCATTTCATCCACAGAGAGAAGGCAGAAAATGGCACTACCAAAACCAGATGATGCATCAGTCAGACAAAACTTCAGGCTGTAGCTCCCTCCACTCCTAGGTGCCAGGCTCCATTTCTAGGATGGCTGTTTTGACCATGACTCAAGTCATGGAAAGATCGACCCCAAATCATCTGGTGGCTCAAAAATTCACCTTTGTCACATGGAACAAGTGGGTGGGACATGAGACATCAAGGAGTCCCTTCCCTTTCTCGAGTACCCATGTAAAATTAAAATGGACAAGGAAGAAGCTGCTGTAAATAATGCATTCATGGTGCACTACACAGCTTCAGGAGCACATATTCATTGTCTAGTCTTATTTAAAGAAACCCAGCCCTTCCTGAGTCATTAAAAATGTATCCTGGTTTCAGCTTCATCCCATATACACTCACCACTGTGAAGCAGGTGGTTCAGTGGCTATTTTGATGCTTTCCCTCTCTCAGCTGGGCCTGGGCAGCCCCATGCTGTTACAAGTGAGGCCTCTGGGTCACATGAAAAATTCACACACTTGGCATCAGGCATTTTCCATCCCTGTGCTCTTGCTCCTCCCTCACACCTGGGCCCACAGACCCACTCTGTGTCACTGCCTCCCAGACCCCAGCAGCATCCTCTGAGCTGATAAGGATGCTATGAGAACTGCTGAGCCCTGGTCTGGCCACTGCATCCATCCCACTGCCTTCTCCCCATCTCCCTCTTGCCAGTCCTAGCTCTCCTTCACATATTCCTCTTGCTCATGCCCTGCAGCTCCTCCTCACAAGTGCCTACCCCCACCCCTGGCAGGACAGACAGACACCCTGGGGTGCTCTCACCAGCCCAAAGGCAGAGCCACCAAACCACACTCAGCCCATCTCTCTGTCAGAGAGAGCTTGTGGGCGACCACGAGTGGGGGCATGACCAGAGCTCAGCCTGGGGCAGAGGCCTTATTCACATTATTGCAGCATCCTCCTCGTCTGGGAAGTGCTGAAAGCAATCCCCAGGTGGGATAAGCTGGCAGCATGGCCTGGGCACCCACCTGTGTGCACACAGCCAGCCTGGGCACCCCTGGATCCTCTGCCTCTCCCCCGCCCTGGAAGAGCTCCTCCAGAGACTCTGCAGGGAAACCTGGGAGATAACGTGTGCCTGCGACATCAGCAATTAAGGAACATTAATTATAATAATAATAATTATCACAAAATAGCATTTTTATGGCACAATATTATGCTGAAAGATTTATAACATACCGAATCATGAGATTCGTAATTAAAGTTATTTTAGTTTCTAATTTTCCTTTAATTCTATTCCAATAAAAGATAGGATAAATATACCTTAAAAAATCTGCAGAAACCATTATTTAAGAAAATTTCTCTATATAACAGGGATGTTATATTGCAGCACAGAGATCTCTTGAGGAGCACCATGAACCTTGGTGAGGAAGAAATGCTCAGGCCTGTGAAATACCAAGTGCCACGTGCCACTGCCCCAGGGCAGCAGGACACTGAGGCCTGAGGGTACCTGTGGCCTCTTGGCCTGAGCTTCCTGGCTGTGAGCCCTGCTGAGGTGGGTCTGTATCCATTGTGTTCCTTCTGTTTCTGAGATGCAGGAACTGGAGAGCCCGGTACCCCCAAGGCAGCCAGAGGAAGAGCTGAGCTGGGTTTGCTGCTGACATCACTGCCAGAGGAATCCTGGCATCACTGCTATGAGCATAGTGGTGCTGGGATGGAGCAGGGATGTTTCACTTTGGCTCTGACTTCAGTCTGTGCACCTGTAACAGTGCTCGGAGAGAGGGCACAAAGAGAGGACCCAAATCCCAGAAATCTGTGGGAACATTATTATTTACTAAGGTGGTTTTTACTGAATTGAAACCCAGCCTGCAGTTGTTCTGATGAAAGTTCATCACCACAGTAAGAAAAGGGGCAGGGGAGGGAAGAAAAAGAGGGAAATTCTTTTAGACATGGTCAAAGGTCTACATCTTGGAAGAAAGATTACCATTGTAAAAGGATTTTTCAGTTCCCATTTGCGAACAAACCCCATAACATTAACCAAGTCAAAATCGCAATACAAAGCCTGATGCTTGCCACAGCAGCCCACTCTGACTGCCCCCTACCTTGCAGCGCAGGAATCCTGAGTAACAATTGTACCCCCCTGCTCCAAGATGCATCTTAGGATCGCAGGTTCTCCACCCAAACAAACAAGTCCAGACTCTGCTCTGCTGAGCCCACACTGTTGTAAGCCTGCTGGACCTGCACCACCAGCTGGACTCATGTGGGTTCATGCATCCCCACCTCGTGCTTCCCTGCATTAGGAGACCTGGGGTCACCATCAGCTGGTCCCAGACCCACTGGCCTGGGGGCTGCACCCCACTTTCCCTGCCAACACCAAATGGCACAACAGGAGGGCTGGGAAATGGATGAGCTGATGGGCTTGGGAGACCGTTCCCCTCCACACCATCCCCACGTACCAGGCATCCCTGGCTGTACCCTGGGAAAACCATCATGGGGTACAGGCATCACATCCAGCCTCAGGAGCCGGCACAGAGCAGCTGGCACATCATGTCCCACACTGGTTATACTCATTTGCCTGAAAGCCAGAGGATGTGCCACCACCCCTTGCTGCCCTTAAGCAGCCCCCTCCTCCTGAGCCCAGCTGTGGTCTAAGGCTGGGGCAGCTCCTCTCAGGGATGGAGAAGCCACAGGGCAGGCAAGGGCAGCCCCTGCCCAAAGCAGGCAGCACGGCCGACTGCCTCCGAGCCCAGCCTGAGCCCCGCTCCCCCAGGAGCCCCCTGGGACTTAACTCCTCCATAATTAATTTGAGTGGCTCTGTGCTGCCCACTGGGCCTGCCCAGCACAGATTACTCACCTCGCTGCAAACACAGGGAACATTAAGAATGAGTCCGGAAGATGAGAGGTCTTGGCTCCCTGACAGCCCCTAACTGATGGCTGCTTTGGGAGGCAGCTGAGGCAGCACCAGCTCTCAGAAGAGCAGCAGGTCTGCCAGAGGGTGATCCCAGCACCCACATTTCCACAAGGCTGGGAGGGAGACAGGAACTGCCCAAAAGGTGAGCAGGAACGGTGGGGTGTGCATTTGAGGGAAGGGTGAAGGCTTTAACTAGAAGAGATGCCCATGTTGCCAGTAAGGTCTTTAATTGATTCTGGGAGAGTGATTTCTAAATTACATCCTGACGTGTACACTGCAATCGATAAATGCATTAAGGAAGGAGCCTGCATGCCCTGGGTTGTGCTGCTCCACGCCATTCCCACAGCCCAGACCCTGCTCCCTGCCCCTGCAGCCACAGAGGAATCCCTGTGAGCAGCAGGGCTGGGTGCTGCAGCACCTGGGGATGTGCCCCACTGAGCATCCCTCTCCAAGCAGGTTCCCCCACACCTTGGAAGGATGCAAGCATCCCAAAACACTGACTTTTCCAAGGATTAGTGCCACAATTTGACAGCAGAGACAGAATGCTGTACCAGGATGGGGCTTCCACTGCAGCCTTGAGCTCCTGCTCTTACCCTGCTCTCCATCTCCTGGGTACTTCTCACAAGCTAATTCCATCTGGAAAACCAAGAGTGAGGCAGAGTGGTCCTTTCCATAAGGATGTGTCAAAAATCCTGAAGAGCTTGGCTGCCTGCCTATTTTAAGATGACAGGTTTAGGAAAGGGTTTACCATCTTTAGGAAGGGTTTAGCTTCTTTAGTTTGAAGGAGCTGCCTGGAAGTTCCTGCTCTGCCTGCACAAACCCCTGGCACATCCCTGCTGCCTGAAGAGAGAGATGGAAGCTACAAAAACAAAAGCAAATACAAACACTTCAGCCTATTTATTAAAAAAGTTTACAAAATGATGAGTGAAAGACAGCTAATGATGCATCGTATAGTTAGTGCCAGGAAAAACATTACAAATTAAAGTCCTCAAATATGAAAAGAATCAACATTTAATAAGACAGTTAATATATGTTATTTAAATGTCACTTCATTATTAAAAGTGTATATTTTTTAGGTTTAATAACCATGTAATTGAGGCATCCTTTCTATAGTTAAGCCTTGGCAAATATGTTTTTCATAATTAGCCAGTATTTATTTAACATGCAATAACCATCCCATTAAATTTAATGACTTCAATTAATAGGTACAAAGGGGCCTTTTTTAATGTCAATATGTATTCCTAAAGCCACTTCCCGATGCAGTGTCGTGAGGAAGCTCAGCCACCTGGGGGTGACCAGGGAGGGCAGGCCCCTGAGCCGAGCCAAGCCACGGGGCTCTGCTGGTGCCTCATTGCAGGAATGGGGACACGCAGGCGTGGAGGGAGCGCTGCCTGTCCCAGCCAGGGCTTGGGGGTCACAAAGAAGGGGATGCCAGCAGAAACCCTGCGGGGTCCCTCTGCGGGGACCCAGCCCATCCTTGCTGGCACTCCTCACCCCACAAGCCCTACTGTTGGGAGCGAGGCTGAAGGGCAATATCTTGGGGCAGTGAGGCAGCAGAGGCTCTCACTGACGCGGTCAGAGCTGAGCCCTGTAGCCCACATTAGAGAAGAGCCCAGGGTAAATTAACTCCTTTAACGAACCAGCCAGTCCAGAGTTATTAACTGGCTCGTAATAAACCCCAGCACGACGCCGTGCCTGCTGCAATGCCACTGGGCTGTAGAGCCCCACTCCATGAGAAAGGAAAGCCCCATCCTGCAGACATGAACCACCTCTAGAGCCCATGCACCTCCCTGGCCCTTGGCAGGGGCTTTGCTGTCACTTCCCAAGATCCCTGCAACCCCGTGAGTTCTCCTGCCTCCCTCAACCCTGGCAGGACCCCTAAATGCCTCTTCCCCATCCTTTGGGCCCTGCTGTCCCCTTGAACCTCAGCCCACATGCCAGGGACTTGGATTTGTCTGAGGGCAGAAGCACCTGAGGAATAGAGGGGGGAAGCAAACTCAGGAACACAGAGGCAACCCCTTGGAAAGCAAGATCGCTGCTTGTGGGAAGCAGCACGCCAGAAACACATCACCTCTGAGCTCTGTCAAAGGTGCTGGAGTTCAGAACCACAGCAGCCAGTCCCAGGGCAGGCTGCAAGTGAGGTGCTCCCCCAGGGACCCCAAAATGCCAATGGCCAAGGCCAGCAGCCAGCATGCCCCCCTGGCTTGCCCTGGGTGCAGCTGGGGGAACCCTTGTGCTTCCCTGCACCCCGGTGGTCACCTCACCTGAGGAAGAGATGCCAGCTGCAGGCAGCAGGTCAGGTCACATCCTCCTGACGTGCAAACAGTAAGATCATGTTGGAAGTGTTCACAGCAGCCAGGGCACTCTGAGGAGGTGATTGCAATCTTCACTTTTCTTTTCCAGTTGTTTTGGGTCCGGACAAGGCTTAAGAGACACTAAATCCTTGAAGGCAAATGTTTATAGATTGGGTTATACCTCTGGCTGTGCTGACCTAGGCTCAGCATGACTTGGATCACCCTAGGACAGAGATCCAGCTCTAGACGAACCAACATCTCCAAAAATGCTCAGCACATGGCCCTGGGGCTTTTCTTGTACCCCCAAATTATTCCTCCCTCTTCCAGCCTTTCCCATCAGGACATGACAGGGGCTGTGGGGCAGCCACCATCTCACTGCCTCAGTGTCCCTGGCACCTCCTTCCCCAGCTAAAACCCTCTGAGGCCATTTGCAAGGAATGGTCAAAACACAGCAAGGCTCGAGCAGATTGGGGGAGCATATGTCTCCACACATATCCCAGGGCATGGAGAGAGATGCCAGCAGCACTCCCAGCCTCCGCTGGGCACCGCACCGGCTGCCGGCGCTCGCCGCCCCATGTGCAGCGAGGCACACGGTTCAGCAGTGATCAGTGAATCCCAATTAATTGCGGTATCGGTATTTAAGGGAGCCCATTGTGACAAGGCTGCCATGAGCTGGCTGCAGCCATCTGCTCCCCCGGCCTGGGGACCCTGATGCCCGTGGGGGATGGACCAGCGATGTCTGACTGCCACCCTCTCCTCCCTGCAGCTCGGCTGGGTAGCCTGGCCAGGATGGTTTGCAGAGCCGATGGGGTTATTTAGAGCCTCAAACCAGGCACGGGCTCCCATCGGCGCCGCTGCCAACCGGCGAACAGCTGCCTGCACCGGTGTGGCCATAAATTACCCGCGGAGCCATTGGGGACCCGCACCGGAGGGCAGGCGGCAGCGGCTGCAGCCCCGCTCAGGAGCCCGGAGCAGGCAATGAATCCTCGTTAGCGGCTGACGGGGAGATGGGCTGGCTGCTCCTGCAGCGGGGCTCTCTCCCCCTTTGTACCCCTCCTTCCCCAGTGTCCTCCTCCCTGCGCAACTCCTCCTTCGCCTGTCCCGCCTCCTCTCCTCTTCTATTCCAAGTTAGCCTTGTTTCCTCCTGCCCCTCTCCAGCCTTTCGTTCCCCCTGCCCTGCCAGCATTGCGCTCCAAAGCTGCTCCGTGGCGCTGCTCCCGTCCCCAAAGCCGTGACAAACCACAGGGGCACCCTCAGGGCCCGGCCCCACACTGCTGCAGCTCGCTGGGCACGGGCAGAGTGCAGCCCGGCCAGGACAGCCCAGCAATGCTGAGAAGGGACGTGTCATCCCCAGTGTGACATCCCTGGAGCAAGCAAATGCCGCTTCTCACACAGCAGATGGCAAATCCTACAGCAGGGAGGGGAAGAGGGGTGCCCATTAGCACCCCCAGCTATCGCCTTAACTCTGCATCTCCCTTCTCAGGGCTGGGAGCCAGCGCCAGGCTCCCAGGCTCTCCCCTCCACCACTCTCTTCTTGCCAGCTCCAGACATCCCCAAGGACACCCCACACAGCCAGGGACCAACTTCTGACTCGTGTCCCCAGCCCTCTGCACCCCAGTCCATCAGTCATTGCTCCAAGAGGAACCACGAAACTGCAGCAAAAAAGGACCTGATTTTAAAGAAAATAACAATTCTAGAATAAATAAATAAATAACAAGCCCAAGCACAAGTCTGCTTTTAAATTCAAATGTGCAATATGGCCCAGAGCCTCAGAGCCAGAAGGAAACTACAGATTTGGGCAAGGAAACAGAGAATATTTCACTTCAGCTCAGTCCAAGCCGTCATGATTTACCCAGAAGCGAGAGAGGTGGGGAGAATGCTGCTCCCTGGGCGCTCGGCAGCTTCCTCATTCACCCCCATGCTCTCCACTCCCGAGCTGCTGCCCCTGGACTTAAAAGGTTCCTCCAGACTCTCACATCCTGCCTCAGCTCCCCATCATGTCCCACCTATTCCACGTCAGGGTCACGGCTGTGCCAGGATGGGGAGTTCTCCCTGGGGCTCCTGTTGGAACTTCCAGGTCCATGGACATCATGGTCCTGCCCTGCTGGGACCCAGGACCCTGCAGCCCCAGCGTGACACCAACCAGGACCCAACACCCAGCCCTGTGCAGGGGTTCTCTGGAGTCACAGACATGCCAGCGGCCACCGTGGTGGCTGTCCAGCTCAGGATGGGCATCCTGGGACAGCAACACCAGGACCTTCTCTCTCTCTACACCTACCTGACAGGAGGTTGTAGCCAGGTGGGGGTCAGTCTCCTCTCCCAGGCAACAAGTGACAGAACAAGAGGAAACAGCCTCAAGTTGCACCAGGGGAGGTTTAGATTGGATATGAGAGAAAAATTTTTCACTGAAAGGGCTGTCAAGCAGTGGAATAGGCTGCCCAGGGAGTCTCTCTCTCGGGCAAGGAAACAGCGAATATTTCACTTCAGCTCAGTCCGAGCCGTCATGGGCATCACCCAGACAACGTCGGGAGCCCGTTCCATCCCCTCGGCACACCCGGGGGCCGCTGCTCGTCCCGCACCAGGCAGGCAGCGGCCGGCTCGGCCGGGCCCCTCCCCGAGATGCGCGCCCAGGGCAGCGGGGACCCGCCCGGCCCCGGCTCCGCCGCTGGCCCCGGCCCGAGGGAGCGGCGGCGGCAGCGCGGGCCGACAGTGCCACCTGCTGCTGCTGCTGCCGGCACCGAGGGACCGAGCGAGGGACCGGGCGAGGCACGGAGCCAGGCACGGAGCCAGGGACGCTCGGACCCCGGTCCTCGCCGGCTCGGGGCGCTCCGCATCCCTGGGCAGCGCGGGGTGCTGGGGACCGGAACGGGATGTCCCGCACGGGGGAGGCGACAGGAGGTGACAGCGAGCCCGGAGCAAGGCGAAAAGTCACCATAAATCCCCAGACCTGTTTTCCCAGCGCCAGCAGATGCCCGAAGCGCAGCACCATGAACCCCGCACCGGGTGCGAGGACAAAGCGGGGAAGGGCGCAAGGGGCGCGGTGGTGGCCAGGGCCATGTCTGGGACGGAGGAGCTGCAGGGCCCCGGGTCCAAAGCCCCGACACCCCGGCGCGGATGCGTTACCCAGGCCAGAGCATTCCTACAGCCACAGCCCGAGAATGACCCTTCGTGCTCCGCACTGGGGGGCTGAGGGACCTGCTCCCACTCCTGCTGGCACTGAGGATATTCCTGGAGCTGGGAACAGGAGCTCCCCTGAAAACAATACAGCTTCCCCTAAAACCATGGGGACAATACCATAGGGCATCAGCCCTGAGCAAAAAGAGCAAAGTGGGGTGCAGGGTTGGCTCCTGAGGGGTGTGAAGGCGTATGGGAGGTGTCAGACATGAGACATGGCGTGTCACCATGTCACCCATCCCTGCACGCGGCCGCCAGGGCATTCCGGCCCTGACACAATAATCCAGGGATACAAAGGCTGCAAACTGCTGTGACATCTCCACGCCCCTATGGCACACGCACATCATCCACAGCAAACACGGGGAGAAAGGTGGGGACCAACCACGGGGTGTGAGGAAATCTGCTTCACAAATTACCGTTAGTACCAAATGTCCCTTCTTATCAAGACTGGACGGGTATTCAATTTTCTCTTCAAACGCCTGCCTTCTGAAATGGTAATAGAATTTCAAATCTAGGGGAAAAGGGAGGAGAAAAACTGAATATGCAAGGATTAACAATGAGAGAGACAAAGAAAGAAATAATACCAAAAAAATATAGTCAGAGCCTTTGCAGGAATTAATTAAATACAAATATAAAGAGAAAATTAAGTCTCATGCTTAGGAGGGGGGAGAAAAGGGATATTTTCCGAGTTTAATTAACCTTTTTTTGCCAAGAACAATGAAGAGGAAGGGGGAAGGGAGGGAGAGGAGAGCAGAAACTCCTAATTGTTTTGCCTTGCAGGAGATAATTACAGGAGCCAGCCAGGTCAGGGTCTGCCCACACGGGTTTGGGGTGTGCGGGTCTGGCTCGTGCACGTCCTGGGATTGTGTGCACATAATAGCTCATTTGTTGGCTCTGACTGGGACATCGATTGGGAGGAGCAAAGGCAGAGCTGGGGAGAGCCATGGTCTTGCAGATACCAGGGAGCTCAAGAGGGGACATGTCCTTTCAGCAGGGCCATTGGAAAGGGGAAAAGGTTGAGCATCACTGGGAGGCGGCCATAGTGGCTGCCAGGGCTGTGCGACAACCTCCGTCCCCACACTCCTAAATATTTTGTTTGCAGGTTTGATATCTGTGGTGCTCAGAGGCATCAGTCACAGGGTGACAGCTGGGGGGTCTGGTGGGTTTTAGAAGCAGCTGTTGCAAAATTAATGGTCTTTGTCACCACTGGCCCCTCCTGGGGAAAGTAGAGGATCCAGGCAGTGGTGGCAGGATGAAAAGTGACAGCCCAAGGAAAGGAAAAGTGATGCTGATGTTTGCATGAGCACCTGCCTCCAGGTCCTTGCTCCAATGCCTCTCTTCTCTACTGCTGGCCACATGGGAACTGTTTGGCCACAGCCTGAACTCCAAAAGATGGGAAGTGACAGATTTGGAGAGCAGGACCTCTGCAAACATGACCAGCAGGTCAACACTGCGCCCAGCTGTAAGGAGCAGCATTGCCTCTGGGCACTGCCAGCCACACAGGCTTACACCTGCCAGCAGCACAATGACACTCACACAACCCCAGGGACCAGGAGCGATGGAAATGGGCCACAGGCCTCTCCAACAAGGGGTGATGGACACCACCATCCTCCTCCTCTGGTGCCTGTGCTGGGGCTGCTTCCAGGAGCTGCTCCTGGAGGGAAGCACAGAGCTTTGCGGCCAGGGTGCTTCCTGCAAGATGCCTGAGGCACTGTCACAAACAAGTTGCAGGATGCTTTTCATTGCTTCTTTTTAATGCCTTGGTGCCACGGGGTCAGGAGTGGTCAGGACCTGTCTCTAATTCCAGCTGGGTGAGGCAGAAACTTCCCAAGGATTGTCACACGTAACATCTTTGTGCCACTGCCCATGGAGGTGTCCTCTACCCCTGCATCACACATTCTCCCAGATCAGTGCAAAGCCCCCTCCCTGCCTCCAGCCCCACCTCACCATGGTCACTCCACCACCATCACCTGGGTGCTCAGGTGGGCCATGGAGAAGCCAGGGTTCTGCCCTCCTGGAGGAGGCTGCAGGCAGCAGAGCTGGCTCTCCAGCAAGGACCAGCTGCTCGGAAGTTTCAGTTGGATGACAGAGGGAAAAAAATCATCATTCCCAGGCAAGCAGATCCTGAAAGGCAGAAGCGGAAGACATGGACCTCTGCAGAGGTCTGGCCTTGCCAGCACAGCATTACCCAGGACAGGCTACAGATTATCTGGGAAGCAGGACAAGGTGATTAGTAAGTTAAAATCAACACCAGCAAGTGTTTATTTAGCAAACACAACTCCTTATCTGTCCAGGAATAGATTGCAAAATTATTCAAGAGTCTTCGGTGTAAATTATTCTCAGTATAAAAATTGTTTAAATTGCAAGCTGGGAATATTACTGTGAAGTGTACAAGGTATGTGGTAAATTATGCAACCTATTTATGTAATTTATAAATTGAGTTACATAAATTAGCTACACCAGGTACACCATGAATGTCAAATTGTATTGTGACTCAATTGTCACAATAATGGCTCAGCATCAGATTAGCTCGAGGAATAATCCAGACAGTACAAAGTCTGGATGTTACAAATAAATAAATATAAATATCAAACTGTACACTAACAGCTCAAACTAGAAAGTCATTAGCATTAATAAAGTGCAGTCACTCAATTACTTGTCAGGGGAAGTAAAATGAGGCAGAGTCAGCAGGATCAGTTTGCTTGTCAGTTTGCACAGCTGTGCCCACAGTCAGGGCCCTGCAAAGTGCTTTAGGGAAGGCAGAAAGTACCTAAGGCTTCTCCAAAAGTCCCTGTCTCACTCCTGGGGTAGGGAGTGTCTCTGTTAACAGTAAGGGGCTACAGAACCACTGCTGACTTTGCATTTAGAAGTTTGGACTAAGGGCACCGTTACAGGGCTTGATACACTGTGCACAGGTCCATGGGAAAGTCCATTAATTTATGGCACAGCTCTGAGACTCACCTGCCATACTCAATCACACAAATTTTCAGGGCTTGGCAAATCCTTAGAAAACCTGAACCAAGGCCAATAGTTAAGTTCCCATGTTAAGAGTCAAAGGTACATTTTCAACCACTCCTTTTCCCTGAGCACTTCCTCTTCACTCCCATAAACTACTCCATCCCCAGGGTTCAACACAGGAGGGAAAACCCTGGGCCAGGCACAGCCTCTTTGGACACACACACCCCACAAGAGGGAAGGTGCTTCTCCCGCAGTCAGCAGGTAGAGATTTGATACAACTTTAAAAACCTGGAAAGGACTTTTGGGAGAACATGTAGGGATATACAGCAACAATAAGAAATACTGACTGGTTTATAAATCACTTAATCCTAAAATCTATGACTGGATGGAAGGGATCTAATTCTTGTGGACCAGATGGAGCAAGGAGAGCACAGAGAGCCAGGAGCTCTCCCCAGGGAGCCCCGTGGGCAGGAGCAGGGCTGAGCCACCTTTGATGCTTTTTGCTCCATGGTCCACATTCTCAAAGGACAGTGAAAGGCTTCCAAGTTTCAGAAGTTTGCACCTTGTACTCCTCATTAAAATCCCATTTTCTTTCAAGTGGAGAATGGCAGAATTCTGCCCTCCTGGGAGCAGCTGTTGTCATCTGCATGCTCAGGAGTGCTGCAAGGTCTGTAGAGCTCCCAGCCTCAGGGTGACTGCAAAGAGATCTGGAGCACAATTCTCTTGAGTACAATAAAGAAAACCTCCCTGTAATGGGTGTGCTTGGCTTTTGTAGAGCTGAGTTTGGACCTCCAATCCCATGAGGTGAACACTGGTTGGCAGTGACCAAGTTGACAGCCAGAAGAATGGTATAGATCGCCTTAAATTCATGGTGTGCACGTGGGCCTCATTTTTCTGCGCAGTTCCTTGCAGCTTTGAATGAAGTTTTTTTTCCCCAGAACCACACTTTGAAACATCAACCCATCAGTCACAAAGAAGCAAATGTATCTCTTTCTCCTGCTGCTACATTTGGATACTGTCACCTCAGCACTGGATTCCTGTTACCTAGAGAGACCTAATCACATTCGTTGCCTCAAAGTAGCCTCAAGTAAAACTCCTTGAGCTTCGGATCAGCAGCGAGCAGTACAGGACCACCTGCAGCCTCAGCAGAGGACATCTGCTTTGTTTCCCGAGAAGCTGAAGAGCCAGACCCTGCTGGCCGAGGGTACTTTCCACAGATAATCAGCTCAGACTCTAAAGCATGAACCCTTTTCTTGATCTGTTTGGCCACAGACTAAATGGCAACCCTTTCCTTCAGACAGCAAAGTTCCTTTTTCCTAGCACGGGCACATGCGGCCAATGAGCAGCTGGGTGGAACCAACAGCTGGCACTGAGGTTTCACAGCTGGATATTAAATACATTACTGTGGATATTCTGTTTTGTAAACCACCCTCCACTTTGGGAATGTAAACTTCAGGATACCAGAAGGCACTATATAAGAATAACTAGAATGGAGCCTTCAAACAAATGGATTAGTATTTTCTCTTTTTGTAGCCTCTTTACCTTAAAGACCCCACAGCACTGCACAAGCACCTGATGTAAGTCTGGAAGAAGCCCAGAACACAGATAATTCCACTGCCTTCAGCTTGCTCTGTGTTTGGACACCCCTGTGAGCTTTCTCACTGTACACTTGCCACTGAGATGCAGCGACAGAACTGTACTGGGGAGCAGGCACCCAGCCTATGTGGCCACCACAGACCCCCAGTGTGATCCATTTAATCCAGTAAATTCCAATCCAAGGAAGTTGCCAATAGCTGGCAAGAGCACTCTGGAAGATAAAGAGTAGAGGGGAAAAAAGTCCCAGCACAGAACTTGCTTATTTTCCTTTGCAAAAGAAAAATAAGTAAGGATTAAAGGGACTACAAAGGCTGTTTCAGTGACACAGTCCACAAAGAACAATTTCCCTGCCTTTTGTAATCTTTTATTTTGGCTGGTATGATTTAAGCTAAGTCCTGAACTGCCATTTCCCCTCTGTCTCATTAAGAGCTGCAAAGCTCCACTGCAGTCACTGGCCAGGCTTCTTCAGCAGTTAAAAGGCTACTACAGGAAAAGTAAAGATTTAATTTTTAAAAAGTCATGTTCACACATGGCTTTATCAAATGGCAAGAGTTCAAATCTCTCCCTTGGTTCAGCCACTTGGAGGAGGACTGCAGGCAGCACTGGCAGAGTTCCTGTTTACTTGTTTTATGATGGTTGTAACGAGGAAGCCATTAAATTAATAGCCGTGCTTTATTTTTAATGTTATGTTTAGCTAATCCTGACTTACAGCGGCACTCCCCACTCACAGAAAATAAAAATCAAACTCACTATGATGGTGGACTCCACCACCAAGAAAATGGGTACAGTGGGATGTTCAAGAGGTCACAGAAGGGAAAAAATAACATCCTTTTCATTCCTCCTGAGGGAGTGTCACTCACGTCCTCCGCTGGTGGCCATTGGAGAGATTAACTCAGACTGTTCAAGGACTAAATATCACAAAAGCTCTGCCCCACTGGCAAGGAGGAGATGCCCACCCAGAGACTCTAGCAGAGCTGCTCATGTACAGATGCACATGCAGAAAGCACAGCTGGAGTTTCTGGTCTTAAACACTGAAGGTAACTTTTTAATTCTGTAGAGCAGGCAGCAGGAAATGTACAGGACTGAACTGCATGCACCAGTTTGCCAAAAACGTTAGCACTAGATGGAATGAAGACAATTTACCCTGCAGCTGTCACCCCAAAATCAACTCAGTATTCAAAAAGGATTTGAAACTAAGCTTTCAGGGATCCATAAGGAGGTGAACAGATTCTAACTCCTCAAAAAGATCCAAGTGAGCCCAAGGGCTTTGTTTCAATTCATGTCAATTAGCAAACCTGCTCCAAAGATACAAGAAATTATTTTTAAACACACTTTCTGAAAACAAAGGAAGATGCAAAGTAGGAACCACAATGAGATTCCAGGTCCCTGCTGCCTCTTCTCCTACACTCCCTGGGACAGCAGGCCTGCCATGCAATAGCTCCCATACAGAACAACACAGGGCAGCAGGAACCAGACAAGTGCTATCAACATCTCGTAGCAAATGGCACAAACGAAATGGCTGGATAAAGAACAAGCTATTCCAATGAGGGCAACCAGGGAGAGCATCTAATTTAGGCCATTCACAAGGGGAAATCAGCTACAGGAGCAGTTTGTTACATAGCCCTGAGGGAACAATTGATTTCAACTTGGAAAGAAAAGTTTGTGTGCTGTTCTCCCTAGGAAGATGACAGAGGAAAGTTCCCTGCCATGCTCTGACCTCTATAAAAAGTCTGAAAGAGCACACGTGTCATTAAATCCAAGACACACTTTTGACTGGGAGCTCTCCTGAGACCAGTGGCTGCTCCATTTGCTTCCTCTGGCTTTGCCCCAGGCTGCAAAACACCACCCTGCCAGCACAATTACACACCAGAGTGGGAGATGGAGGGGAAGCATTACTGGCCTGAACAGCCTCAGCTCAAAGGTGATACAGCCCAATCACCTCAATCCACACCAACCTTCACTGCCCCAAGGAATCAAGAACAGGGGAAGTGAGGGGAACCCAACACACACCAAGAGCAGAGTGATAGGGCTGACAAGGCAGGCGAGTCAGTTCAGGAATATCACATCCAGCTCTGGACAAGGATAAAACCCATATGAATGGGAGCAGGTGTGGGGTTGCATGTCACAGGACACTGAACAGCTCCCATGGGTTCCAAAAAAGGGATGATAACAGCCCACTGGGAGGGCACAAGACAAGAGAAGAAAAAGGTGGTCTGGAGACATATACAAGACTGGCAATGAAGCACCTGAGGGAGTCAGACACAAACAATTTATCAACAAGTTACAGACAAACACTTTTAACCAGTTTGGAAATAAAAAATAACAAGAACTTGAAAGACAAATTGAAAAATTCTGCTTGGAAAAGGAGCACACAGCATGAGATCACAGGACTCAGCAGACTATAAAATAGGAAATGAGACTTACTCTTCTCCCCCTACAGCTACACAAAACCCTCCTACATAGATTACAGACACACTTGGCAATTGCCTTCCTCCTCCCGCCTCTCCTGTTATGGACAAGGCAGAGAAGGTAGCTGCATAAATGCAGAGAGGATATTAGATAAAGCATCTTGCAAAGTCGAGTGTGAAATATTAACAGCAGGAGGCAACGGGTTGAGTTTTTATGCAAGATCACAAATTTGGTGCTTGGAGTGCCGGTGATGTTCTCGCACACTGGAATCTGAAAGTGCTGCATGTTGAATGTTTCATTTACAAACATTCTGAGGCCTACTGGAAATTTTTTATCAGTTCTGTTATTTCCTGTATCTTGTCTAACTTCTCTGGTTTTGTTCTTTTCCCTTCCTGCAATGCTAAGAAATTATGCATGAATAAAAAGGTTGTTCTTTCCATTCATCTGGCAAGTTTTAAAACAATTCATACTCTTAAAGCAGGCACTCTGCAAGCTGTATTTTCACATGAAATTACCCCAATTGTGCGCACTGCATCCAAATCACCGGATGCATTTGTACACAAAATTACCCAGCTTGCAGAGAACTGCAATAAGCAGGCAAGCAAAATGGACATGCACTGCTCAGCTGAAGGGAGCACTGTGCTGCACCTGGCCACGGGAAGGTTTGGTTTTAGTTGTGAAACAGGTATTCCTGGTCACAAAAGAGCTGCTTTGTATCCAGCACGTGCAGCACAGGCAGCAGCATGACTGGCTGCCTCTACCCCTCCTCAAAGTTGCCTTTGGAGGAAACTGCCTCTAATTCAGCTTCCACAATAGATTCAGACCTTGTTTATCCTGCTGCCCTAGTTGTCCATTAATGCCAGCTGTGGTGGTAGCAGTGTGGAAAGGACATCCATTCAACACTGGACACCGGGCTCCAGGAATAATGATCTCTGCCACTCTGGAGCATAACTGACACCTGCTGTCACAATCTTGCACAGAAACAAAATTGCTCTGAATATCCCACAAGGAGTCAAGGAGAAACAAGGAGAGGGAGCCTAGGAGAAGGTGCAGGGCTTCTTCCTTCTTTTCAAGGACCTTGGTACTGCAGAAGCAGCAAAGATGAGGGGGAAGAGAAAACGTTCACTCAAGAAGCTCTGTTTGTTACCTGCACATTTTTTACTTGGATAGCAGCTGAGACTCTGCAACTGAACTTCACCTTCAGCAGTTTCTTATTAACATCCCTGGTGATTGTATTTTCCCCCAGGCTCAGGTGTCTGAGCTGGTGATTAGGGCAAAGCAGCAACAAAATTGCTCCTGGGCACTAGGAAACACCAAAGGAAAGGCAGATGGGGCCACAGTCCCCATGGACATGAGCACCAAGAAGTTTGTAGACATTTAGCACAGAGTAAGCTAAAATCAAACCCAACCCAGCAGGACACAGGAGTTTCTCACTTCAAAGCTGTGCCACAAATGAATGTCTGTCCTCAGAAACTTTTGGAGACAGAGTTAGGCAAGCCAGTATTGAAGTGTAGTGACAGGTAAGAGGTGTATTTTCAGCTAACAATCAAGCAGTCCCTCATCTGGAGGTACTGGATGGCCTTTGAGTGCCACTTTGTCCTTGCTGGGCTGCAAACAGCCGCAGTGCACCTGGCCAACATTAGCTGTAGCTGTTCCATTTATGATTTTATGGCTGATTCCCCCCCACCCCCATCGAGTTCACTGTCTGAATGATCACATCTGTTTATGTTCCACAGACACCTGTGTATCTTGAGATGACAGCAACTCCCTGAATGCTGTAATCAGTTATTTCTCAACAGAGGAATTGCCAATTTGGTAAATAAAGCTCATTATAAAAGAACATGAAAATGTATTACAGTTGCCTAACAGAGAAAATTGCCCAGCGCCACCAAATAATCAGCCCTGGCATCACAGTCCCCCCCAATTTAGGGCAACTGAAATAATAACATGCAAATTACTCATGCAAGGCAATGCTGGATAGGGGCAAGAGGAAAATGAGGAAGAGACAAAATACACACTTTTCTCTTCAGACCAACAGTAATTTCAAACCTAGTCAGGGAGAGACCTTGGTGCTCTAAATCTCTGCCTGCAGAGTCAGAGGTTCTGTGGCTACCCCAAGCAGATCCAAAAGCTGGCAACAGCAGCAAAAGCCCACCCAGTACTGCTCTAACAGATCTGGGGGCACTAATTGTCCTACTTTGTTTTGGAAAACTTGCTCTTTCTCCCCTAGGGACAGCAAGTTTGACCTACACAAAGATGCAGAGCTGGAATTTTTGCAAGATCTGAGACTAACAGAGATAAGCCATGCGTAAGCAAACATCACTTCTGAGGATGAAAAGTGTTGTGGCATCAGCTCTCAATAAGAAGGAAAGGCATTTTGTTGCAGTAATGGAGATGTAAAGCACTAAGTTGCTGTCTAAAGGAAAAAGAGACGAAGCAGAATATAACACAGAAAACAATTCTCAGCCCCCCTCATCCATTTTCATAAACACTGCATTAAACTCTGACACGACCTCCAAAAATCCATGTTCACATTCTTCAAAAACTGTCAGATACAGTCAGAGAGGACAGAGGAAGCTAATGCTGCCAGACAGAGAAGCTGCACACAGAGAAAAGGAGTGAGGTTACCAAACCAGACCTGCTCCCCTGGTTTGCTGACAGGCCTTCTGCAATTCTGCCACACCCACCTCTAGGAGAGTAAGATTCCAGATGCACCCAGCTTCCTCCATTCCTCGCAGCAAGGAGAGGGCTCAACACAGAGCACAAGGATGAAAGGGACAGTGGTTTAAGGCAGGCACAGCAGGAACTGCACACAAGAGCTTGTGAAAAGAAAGATAATTTGGGCTCTGCAGCCAGCAGGCAAAGGTTTTTCCAGTATGATTCCACACCACCAGGTCCCTTCAGCCAGGACTTTGTAACCAAGTGCTTTCCAATAAGGCAGTCATCCTGGGACCAAATGAACACGTTGTGTGATTTATAAACTGTGACTTGAAATACTGCTATTCCTCACACTCATTTGGAGTTTTTGTTGGCATGGGCAATAGGCGGAAAACAGCAGTTTACAAACTCATGGGACTGAAATATCTCACAGCACACAGTGACTGTTAAACACTTTATTGTTTAGGAGGGAACCTTGGAAGGGAAGGAATGTGCCTGCTGGTGTAACCAATGGGAGCATGCTAGGAACAGTTAATCCTAACAAGCTACTCAGGGTTACTTCCAAATACTTGGGACCCCTTTCTCCAGAGCAAACAAACAGAGGCAACAGCTCCTGAAACTCAGACGTAGGTTGGTGAAACCAAAGTTAGAACTGGGTGAACCAGGCTTGTGTTGGAGCAAGACCCTAAGCTACAAGCGACGCTGGAAGCACCTGCGGTCAACACAATTCTTTACATTGCAAAACAATGAAAACAAACTATAGCATCCCCTGCTCCTGGGACCCTTCTCCCAACCCCAGGAACATCCACCGAGTCTGATACATGCAGGCAGTTAGAAGAGGAATCATGTTGTATTGTCTTGGTCATGGAGGGCAGAAGGCACTGGTTTTGGTCAGTGTCTGTCCAGAAGGATGCTGGAGCTTCCAAGGGCGTCCATGGTCCCTGTCCTCTGCTCTTTGGCAGATGATGTTTATCCAGAATTAACAAACAATTCCTGGAGAAAAAAGGAGACAAAAAGAAAAGGCAGTAAGCTAGTTATGCAGCTGTTGACATGGGAATGTTAACATCAGAAATGAAAGAGTAGCGCTGGCAGGGTGAAAATCCCTCAGGAAAATCTTCAGGTTTCACCTACTGTAAGATAATACCATAAGATATTCAAGGGGAGAGGAGTGTGGAAGCCAGCAAGCAGCTCATGATACCAAACATAAGGCTGATTCTGTGATCAAGAGCACATGGTCAGTTGCAACAATCAGGATTGTGAATCCACTGGCCTACAGTCAGAGAGAACAGCTGTGGCTTCAGGTAAGCCTTGGAGCAGTGAGTAACTGCAACCCCACACCAAGTCCTGCCTCAGCACAGGAGCACTTTGATTAGCTGCCATCAAACACAAAGACACAAAGACAAAGACACACACACACACACACACATACACACTCCCCATTCTCTCATCCTGGAACAGGATCAATATAAGACCACCAGAGAAGTGAGAAGAAGAAAGATGGGGACTCAGAGACCACCCTAACTCCTGACATATCTGACAGCCTTTATCCTGTTAAGACCCAAGCCCTCCTAAAATTCAAAGCAAAATCACATCTGCTTTGCCCCCACAGAAATCTACTAAGTGGTACTTCCTCAGATCCTGCAGGTATCTGCATATGAACTGTGAAACTCCTGAGGGTTATTATAAGACAGAAAGCTTCCAATTAGGAAGTTTTTAGGATGGAGATTGCAAAGTCTGCTGCGGTCTCTTCCTATTTTTATCTTATTGCATCAATAAAATCAAAGAACCAGGTTCGACCACAGAATCGAGCCAACAATGTCATCAGCAGGGGATGAGAACACACATGACACCAGCTGTAACACCTCTCCCTCTGAGGATCTGAGAAATCAGTGCTGGATCCCACTTCCCAGTGTGGGCAATCAGCTCTCCTGCAGCAGCAAAGGCATGGTTGTGTCCGTGCTACAGGAACAGCAGGATCACAGAGGGTAAGCCCACCAACAGGCTACTTTCTTCTCATGCTCTGGATACATGCAGGTCCCTTTTTTTGGGAGAGCAGACAGTACTGATCCATGTTAAGAGGATCCAGCTAAAGACAACTGAACACTTCACTGCATACAGTCTCATTGCCATTTTTATTAGGGCTGTATGTGAGCTCAGTTCTACTCTCCAGATATTTGCCTTTCTGGGGAGAGGAGCTGAGCTTTCTTCAGTGTGAATCAGAATGGAAAACATCACAAAATAATGATGCTAGCACGCTTGGCACTGTCTGTCAGAAGGTGAGGATGTCATTTGGGCTGCTTCTGTACAGCAGGCTGATATTGGCTGATACATGGCCAACGTAGACTGAATATGCTGGCCTCAAATCTCCAAAGACAGTCCCATCTCTGACAACAATGAACTGAAAAAGCTTCAGAGAACTCAAGAATAAAGAGAAAATTGTACACCAAATTATTTAGACAAGGGTTATGCAGAAATCTGACAAATGAACCATCAATAATACTCCACTGACTCTAATTTCCCAGGTAATTTTTCTCATCATTAGTGACTTAAAAGTTATGCACAGAGCAATATATTTTAAAAACTCCAATAGCACTCACTGAAATTGCAATGAATGAAGCAGTAACAACTCACGATCAATTTTGCAATGAAGTAATTTGCTGTATTCACATTGTAACACTTCAGTAAAGTGTCCAGGAATGCTACATTTTGTGAAAAAAAGAAAGCAAACCAAAATCACTTCTGTGCCTACTCTGTGGTTAACCCTTCTGGAAGACAGTAAAATCTCTCTTTTTAAACACTTTTGAAGAATATCAGAGTTACACAATTTCATGTTCAAAATCATAACTACATATTTCAACCTCATCTAGTTGCAGGTGTCTCTACCCATGGCAGGGGGGCTGGAAATAGATGATCTTTAAGGTCCCTTCCAGACTAAACCATTATATGATTCTATGGTATTTTAACTTATTTCAGGAGAAAATGAAAACAGCCAGTTCTTAACCTCAATGAATTCTTTCCAGCCTAACCTACCCACATACCAGGTATGCATTGAGCTGGAGGCTCAGAAACATTCCTTGTGCAAAAACATCAGGTTCCATCTCACTCTGGATGACTAAACCTCCCCAAAATCCTTTGCACAGTGAGCCTGGACCCAGAACTGATGGGCTGAGGGACACCCTAACTCTGAGACCAAACCCACTCTTTGCCCACCTAGCTTTGCAGCCATGCCAGTGCAGACTTGGCACCCCTTCATTTTCTTCCAACCTGGAATCCTCTCTGCAAGATGCTACCAGGCTGCTACAGCACTGACCTTGAGCAGGAGGAGCGTGGAAAGGGAAGGAGAAGCTTTACCTCCTCTCCATGCCCTTATCATTGCATATGCAGCAGACAAGGTGAACAGGCAACAAGCCCAGGCAGTTTGCAATCGCTGTTCTCCCCAGACAGGATACTCCCAATTAATGGAGTTGAGGCTCAGACTGCAAAGTTTTGGTGCCTCCTCATAAAATGACTGCCCCACAGTTGGCATCAGCTGGTCTCTGCTGCAGTCTTAGCAGAACAAGAAGTCAGAGATGAACAGCCTTGGAGAGTGCATCACACCCTCAGTCTGATGAGAGGGAACAGTGCCCTTCTTGCATAGGGAGGGCAGGTTATTTTTAATGCCACTGCCAAGGCAATCCAGGTAGAGATCAGGTTCCAGTCTTGAGGAGCTCCGGCCCAGTGCCTCTACGTATGAAAACAGCGTCCATACAAAGGCAAATTCCTCATCAGCACAAACAGGGATGGCAATCTGTTCAGTCCTGACAGCAAGTCCAGCTGGAGGGCATACATCACTTGTTTTCTTCCATGCCTCTCACAGCAAATGGGACCTTTGAGCCACTAACTCATGTTCTTCCACCACTGTGGCACCCTGCTCAGGAGCTAACTGCAGTCAAAATGGGCTGCTTAGCTGACACAGCCTGCCACTTTGCAGCCCCTGGGGGAAAGCCAGTAGCTTTCCAGTTCTGGTTCCAGTTGAGTGAGGAGAAAGGGCTGAGCTCTGCAAGCAGATCTACTCCACAAATCTCAACCCTGCTGTGAAGGGAGTCCAATCAATGCCCAACACAGTCCTTGTCCTCTAACAGAGCTGAGGCCCTGGTACCCAGCACTGGAGCAAGCAAGCTTCAGCAAGATTTTCTAATGCACCTGTTCCTCTGTCCTGTTCCTTCTTTCTCAGTCTGCATCCCAGTGCAGAAGGTCAGGGCTGCCTGGTGGACCTGCAGCATCCTCTTCACCTCCCCCAGTTGCTGGGCAGCTCTGTGTCTCAGCTCTTGGCCTTGTTGGAGGCTCCCAGCCAGCAGAGGAATCTCCCTCCTTAAAAAGCCAGACCCTGAAGAACTTCCTCCCTCAGTGCTTGCCAGAGATGCTGTTTGCCAAGCCTCAGTTGTGTTAAGATGTATTTATTTAACCAGCCCTTAGTCTCACAGGGTAAACCCTGCAAGCTCCCTCCACCACGTGCCCTGCCTTTGTTTTATCATCCCTTTCAGCAGTTGCACCACAGCACTCACACATATGGGCACTGTGCAGCTATGAAGAAATCAGAAAGCAGATCCCCATGATAAATGACTTGCTGCATTTGGAGTGTCAGTGACAAAGTAGAAATTAATCTCCATAGTTCCTAGTTCCCCGCCGTGTGCAGGCAGCTCTCAACATCACAATACCTGTTGGCACACAGCAGACCTCAGCAACGTGACCGCACAACTTCTTCATCTCAGTTAGTGTGGAAAGAGGCACAAACAAAATACAAAAATCCTGACCTGCCCTAAGATGGGTGTTCAAGGCCTTTACACTGGATGAGGCATCTGTTGCAGGGCTATTAGCACCCCAAAGCACTGCAAGGGACATTTGAGTCACTTTGGTTTGATATATGCTGTAGGTATTTTTTGGTTATGTGCAATTTGTTCTGTTACACTCAGAGTATTGGCTATTTTGTGGAGCAGCTGTGCTGACTAATGGATCACAGCACTTCTGTGCCATATAGTTATTGCACAGAAAAGCCTCTCTGTCTCTCTCATCCTTCAGGAGTCCAACAGTTGCTGTCCTTGGGACTGGAATAAGGAAGGCCAGTAGCATGCCTGGCAGCAACAAAAAACATTAATTCAAAAAGCTATGAAGAGAGTTTTGTTTTCCCTCTTCTCTGTACTGGTGTTAATAGTTTTGCAAAGCAGGCAAGATCACCCAATGACTTCTTGGCTACTTCCCCAGATGGTGTCTTCAAAGTTGGCTTGACAGCAGAAAAGACGCTTTTCAGAAAACTCACCAGATGCATTGTCAGAACACCCCAGAAAGTGCATTCACATGGAAGTCTCCTGGTCTACATACCCCACCAACACAGTGCTAGGAACAGAAAGTCTTTCTGGTTTCCTCCTCCCTCTCCTTCAGCTCACAAGAGCCCACTGCTTGCTTTGCTCTGCCTTGACACCTCCCCATTGCTCTGCATCACCCGAATACAAAGTTATTTACCAGCAGCACAACTAATCTCCAGCTGTTCTGAGACTCACCTGTTTGTTCATGCATTATAACATCGATTTCCTCCAGACAGTTGTTCTGATCATTGTTCTAACTTGCAGAGAGCTCCCGTCATTAGCCTTGCTTAACAGGAAATATTTTGCCACTGACTGAGCAGCTCTGCACTCAGCAGACTGCACAAAAAACCATCCTGGCCGGGGGGCTGCATCTCCCCGCTGAGCTGGAAACCCCAGACGTCGCAGTAGGGAACAGGCTCGGTGCTTTTGATTTTGGACATGTGCTAGAAAAGAGCGGGGCCAGGAGGAACAAACAAGGCTCTGCAAAGGGCTGCTGCTGCTGAAAGGATGACTGTTAATTAATCCACATACAAACCCAGGGCAGTTTTTGCTCAATCGATGTTAATTGCATTTAATCGCATTCTTGCCATTAAGAAAAGCCACCGGGCCAGGCTGATGTCGCTAGTGCCTGACACGTAGATTCCACCCACGTTTGGGAGGCAAGGCAGGAGGAGAAAAGTAATGGAAAGAAAGGAATAACTCTTCCTCAACCTCTTCTGCATCACTGCACAATTTCATCGGGACTGCTCCATTATTTAAACAATTTTTGTTTTCCAATAACATTACAGAGGAGCTCAAAGGATGAAAATCGGACACAGAGCATTTCACTACTAGTTATTCCTGCTCTCCCAGGTACCAGCTTAGAGCTTTGCTAACCTGCACAGCTCCGGCTATTGTACTTCTGTAAAGGACTGAGATTCAGAAAATTGCTTATGTGAAGTGGTGTTTGCTTTTTAGTCCTGGGCTGATCCCAACAGACCTGCCAGAGCGCCTCAATATGACCTACAACTGCTGACTGCCACCTTCCATCAGCTCTGCTGAAATCTTTCTCCTCACCTTGCTACTGAGCACAACCCCAGCACGCACCAAAGCACGCTGAAGCCTGTCTAACATAACACAAACTAGTATTTGCCATTAAACAACCTCTGACCAAATTTGCCTTGTAAGAGAGAACGTTTTTGAAGCCTGAACTTCCCAGGTAAACCAACAGTGCACCCACCAGTGATCTGGCTCTGATGTGGGGACTGTGTCTCTATCTCCCCAGCTACCTGCTTGGGAAATGGGAACAATCCTCTTGCCTCTGCAGGAATCAAGCCTGGGGACAGAGGAGCAGCTCTTGCAGCACAGGAAGCCCAAGGTGGCAGATTTCATGACTACTGGCTTATTGCTTCTGTGAGAGCCTTGCGTTTTTCCAAATCAGTATCAAGAACAATAATAATCAAACCCAGGCTCTGTCCGTGCCTTTCCCCCGTGGCAGCACACAATGCTTGCCCAAAGCCAATGCTGCAGTTTATCATGGATTTTCTTTATCCCTCAACAAGTGTTAATCCCAATGCCTCTCACTGCATGAAGTGGACATATCACAAGTGCCATGAAGGACTGGCTGAGTTTTAAGTGCTCTGAAATGGCTCCACTAGACTTGGTCAAGATTGCTTTAAAATCATTTCCCATTAGGACTGTGACCCTCTCTCTTTACAGGCAGTGTAATGACTGTGTCTCAGAGGAAGGTAATTACATCCCACTATCTGTACACATCAGAAACTGCACGCTCCAAACACTACTGTGCCTTTCTGGACTGAGTGGTAGAAGGCAGGCAATGCAGGAGGCAAAGGAGATAGCACTGGATGCCCCTCCACCCTGCAACCAGAGTCACCCCAAGTGTTTTGCAAGCTCATGGATTAGCCCCTGGGAGGGATAAAGGGATCCAGAAGGCACAGAGTGTTTCTAAAGCAGAACAATGACAACTTGTACAAATCCAGCTCTGGTTTTGTGAGGATTAAAATGAACTTCACCCAACTGTGAATATCCACTTCCAGAGCCAAAAGGAACGGAAAACCACTTACTGATGCAACAGTATTTCATTATTTCAAACCCTAAGCCCAACACTTCCAAAAATTAAGAAGAGGCAACAGTAACATTATTTGCTGGGGGACATTGGCTGCAGGGGCTTAACTGCTGAACTGCCAAGCCATGCTCTGGGCACAATGTAATGAAACAATAGACACAAATATTGGCAACTTCCCCATACTGTCTTTCCTGCTCCTGCTACCAGCCTCCAGAATAATCAGTGGGAAAATAAAAGGAAAAAATAACCCCAGAAGCCAAGAGACTTTGGATTAAGTTGTATAAATGACCTGTTACCTCCTTACATGAGGAAGAAAGAAATGCAATAAATACCTGCAAAACCATCTCAGTATCCTGGATTAAATGGATTACAGAAATGGAAAGTACATGATGCAAGATGTTATAAAACAAGATGCCAGGGAAGTGCAGGAATTTGAATCAGGCTGGCAAATGATCCCTGCAGACTATTGAGGAAAATTAATAGAGAGAAGGGGTAGAGAAAGGACATGGTAAGAAGACTGACTGATGAACACTGTTGTTAGGAAGTGTAAATTCAGGATGTCAGACTTCCTCTTAAATCTACTTCAGTCCTGGAACAAAAATAGCAAACCCTACAGTGCTAAAAAGCACTGGAAGTAGAAAAGTCAGATGTGGCAAGCCTCATTTCAGGATAGGTTTCCCCTGTGCATCCCTCAAGATTGAAGTTTGTGACTTTAATTATTCCTGGAACATTGTGTATATAGGGATTCAATGCAGGGATTACTAGCAGCATCCTTGTTATAAGTGCCACTTCTCAAACAAATTACACTTCACTGGATGTCAGTAACATACACAAGAAAACAAATTAGACAAAGGCAGCAGGACAGCGAGATACAGGTCTGGTACAAGGAAGTTTCACAAGGTCACCTAGAAAAATAAAGGTGCTTAGAATTTAAACTCCTAAACCATCTCTAACTCCCCAGTGTATTAAAGCTCCATGTGACCCAGACACAAAACCTTCAATACACCAGTGACTCCACACAACCTGAGACCAAGCCTAGCTGAGATGTGCTTTATTTGTGAAGAAATCCCATCAGGGAGCAGGTGGAGGAAGAGAGAGACAGGAGATAGAAGGAGCAGCCGCAGTTGTCCTCCCAAATCCTAGGGAACATCCCATCCCATTCACTGACTGTTCACAGCCCCACACAGACAGATGGGAGAAGCCAGGGAAAGAGGATGTAATTTTGTTTGGAGGCAAATATAGCAGCTCCTTGGCTGCAGGGCTTCTTCACAAGCTGATTCCAGATTTACATACTGCATTTTGTCTTTCCAGAACTCATCCCAGGATGCACTACTAACCTGCACTAGTTCTAATGAGCATGCCTTAAACTCCTGAAATTTTCATGAAGATGGAAGCACAGGTAAGTCCAGTCCTTGGGTAGAGTGCAAAGAGCAGCTGAGAACACTTCACCTCAGGCATGGCACTGTCTGTACCTCTGAGATGGGACCTCAGCAGTGGTTGCTAAATTCTCAAACTGCAGATTTCACCAGGTGCTTGCCAGTGTTACTGAACCCTGAAGTTTTTCTGTGCACTCCAGGAGGGTGAGCACTGCCTAGAGTGCATAAGCCAGTCCTAGGCTCTACTGTCAGTCACCTCCCAACTTCTTCCAGCAGCTGAAATAAATCCCCATCTCAGTTTCCCCTTCTGTATCTAAGAGTAATGCCACGTACCAACCACACAGAGGTATGATAATTATTCACCCAGAAAAGATGCTAAAGAAATGCAAAAATTCAGTTCTCAAGGGATCCATTCCTCTGTACAATTTGCATTTAGGCTTCAGAGGAAATCTGGTGCTTTATCTTGTTCCTTTCTGTCTTGCTTTAGCAGAATCCTGCTCTGGATAAAGAGAATTCATCTTTGGGTCAGGGTATTATGTCCCCATTTAAAGTATGGCTCAATCCTGTCTAGTCTGGCCTCATACACTAAGAACAGAGGCAGGCAGAGACTTCTCCAGATATCCTTTTTCTATGACTAATTCTATTTTTGTTCAGTGATACAGTGAAATTCCACACAGAAGTATTATGAGCTTGACTGGCTTTATTTGTTTAACACTTCACATTTTCATTAAGCTGTTGCTACTCGGCAGCCAGTAATTTTATTTGTGTGATAGCTGTATTCATCTCACCCACATGGGTGTAGATGTCGCTCTCCTTTTCTTCTGGCTGAAGAGGCAAAAATCAGCAATGATAGAGTCAAGAGAAAACTGGGAATTCTCAGGTCTATTTGCAGATAGATGGGAGATTTGATTCCTACCTGTTTTTGTGAAACACCTCCCAGTAACTAGGGGCACCTACAGGTAAAATTAAAAACAGGAAAAAAAATTATTTTGGAAGACTATCCTCCCCTACCCAGGTACAAACCAGAAACTGAAATTATTTCAGCAGAATCAGCCCGTTTGACTCAGCACTGAACTCTCCTGCACCAGAAGCTTATTGCTGACTGAGCATTTACACTATTTGAGTATCAGATTGTAAAGAATTAATTATATGTCTAACTCATGCCAATTTTCAAGTATCTTGAAATATCTGGTCCCAGGAGCTGCAAGATCTGATTAGATCTCAAGGAAGAAAAGTCTGGTTGGCTGGCCCTCACCATGCCCCAATTAGACAATCCTCTACCAAGTTCAGGCAACCAGACAGCATTTACAGCCCTTTTGAAATGTTAATGGCTTGAACCGAGACAGTCAAATGACTGAGCCACACCTCTTGGACAGAGGTTTCAGAAGTCAAGAAACACTAAACATTTCACCGTGCCACTCCCCTTCCACAAGATCAAGGAGTGGGAAGGCTGGGTAGGGAATGTGCAGCCCGGGTTGGAGGGCACTGGGTGTTCCAGCAGGGCATGACCCTGGACCAGGATGGAGGGGCTGTGACACATCGGGAAGCCACGGAGACGTTCGGTTGTGAGATTAGATGGAGATGCCCAACCACGGGCACACCCAGGCAGCACCTGTGGGAAGCTGCAAGCTCAGCTGCCCTGAGCATGGCACTGTCACAGTCAGTCCCTGGGCAGCAGGGATCTGCTCTGAGTAGCTGCCCGCTGGCACCCAGCTCAATCTGTGCAATGAAGAGACCAGGAGATAAAATACCCTAAAACCTGAACCATGGGTCTGAGCAAATGAAGGGAACATGGTGAACTCCGGGAGACGCATCTTGATTTCTCAGTGTCTCCTCCTGAAATTCCGGAATCCAAATTCCAAAAATCTTTCTTTCAAGATTAAAAACCTTTACCAAGTGAAAAACAAGCTCAGCATTTCTCTAGTTCCATCATGTCCCTATCCCTCTTTGGAGGACACCCCGGTAGAATACCAGATGCTGGAATAAGCCACAAAAGCCTTCTAAATAATTATCTCCTATCACCTCCTCTGCAAATTTATAGTCCTGCATCAGTGTCAAGACAGAGACCTGCTTCCATCTGTCTAAAACACATTCTTTACAGAGGACCTGAAGGTGGAACGTTTAACGTTAGCATTTGAAAATGTATTCAGAGACTGGAAAAGAAAGTGACAGTTTTTAAGCGTGGTGTTCAATTGTCTTGTGGATGCTGCTCAAGTGGAGGGGGAGCTTTGCATTTTTTTATAATATGACAAATGATGCCAGTCCCATCTTGTAATTTTACTCACTGTACAGCATGTCTGTTCATGACAGATACCAGTGCAGCTGCTTAGGTGTCCGTTTATCTGCTTGGAAAGTACTGTCTGCTTGGAACCAACTCATCCTAAAACAGCAGCCCCAGAGGGTGAGAGAGAAAAAAAGGGAGGGGGGTGGGGGAGGAAGAGACAAGGGAGTTGTGGACTGGGAACACATTCATGCTTCTCCTGTAAAGGTTCTGGAAAAAAGCAAGCATCATATTTAGTTTAAGCTACATCCTCTCTGCCCCCCTCCTAGACCATTCTTTGCTACTGTCACTCAACACCTCTTTACACTCTGCCCACAAAGACCTTACCACTAACATACATTTAATTTCACACTTGCAACCTGTGGAAACAAAGCAAGCCCTCAGCTGCCTTCTGCAAATCTGTGCCAGCACAGAGGAGCCTTCAGGTCACAACTTGAACAGTTTGCAGTTTAAGGGAACATTTTAAATAAAAACAAAATGTAAAGGAAGGAGAGAGAGAGAAACAAAAAAAAACAGGAAGAAAGAGAGAGGATAAAAAACCAAAGAGTAATTATACTTTGTGTTTAAAGAGACTTTAAACAGAAACTTCTCAATTTTTTGTAACAGGGATTATAAGAGAATAAACTCAAATACTTTGTCCTTCTGCAGAGCCCTCTGAGCTGAATTTCACTCTCTGCAAAATGGCCAATATAGAAAAAAGCTCATAAATCCCTCTGACGTAAGTAACTTCACATTACTCTTGGGGAAACAGAGGCAGAGACAGATTCATTAATCCAAGTAAATGAATCCATGAGCAGTCTGAATTTCTGATTCCCCATAATAGCCCACACTAGAAACAGCACCCAAGGCCCAGCAATTTCCATGCCATGTTGCCTGGCACGAGCAAAACAAGAGATTTGAACAGATGAGGATGTTTTTAGAAAGGACAAGTACAGCTATTAAACCACACCTGGCCTAGCCATGTAGCAAAACCTATGTTTTGTTACTTTAAATTACCTCTCATCATTTCACTCACTGCATCATTAATGCCAAAGACCAAGGTCACATATGTAAGATGCTGCCTCAGAAACCTGCTGAGTAGCAGAGAGCAGCACAACCTGTCTGAACAGGTGGGTACAAATTCCTGTGGCTCAGCACTGTCAGGGTTAGCCCGCTGGTAATACTCAAGGCTAGCAAGGTTAGGGCTGGCTTAATCTGCCATCATTATTCTGCAGCCTGGGCATATCCTGAGAGGATCTTGCTACAGGCTGATACTCTGTCTCTGACTTACCAAGAACAGTTTCCAGGTGTGCATGGGGAAAGTGGGTCTTACAAAGCTGTTTACAAAGAACTTTATAAGACATTTGTGTTAAAGAATTGTTTAAACCAGCACTGAATTAAAGACTTGGTTTTTAACACAAGGAGCTGTTCCTTAAATTTTTTAAATTTTTTTTCCCCCCTGTGGAGTAGGGTTTCTTTGTTTTAAAAATAATAAAACTCCACATGTAAGAAGGTGCCAGATGAACTCAAATTGTGTCAGGTAGTTGTCATTACTGTGACTTAGAACTGGAACTTGCATTCAGGATGCTCAATATTTATTGTCTCCCTAAATTTAAGTTGACAGAAAGAGTGGCCGCTCCTGCAGGCAGAAAGCTAATTCCACCATCTCTTTTCCACAGCCAGTCTCATTCTCACAAGTAAATTCTCCTGAGTGGACCTGCTAACAGCTACCAATGCACCAGCCTGGATGATGCTGACCAAAGACTTCCAAGCACAAGGCTCTGAACTGTGCAAACCAATCCTGGTGCCACTGATGCCTGCCTGGGAAGGAAACAGTGTGCCTGCACACACACCCCCCAGCTCAGCCAGCACGGGGAAGGACAGGTCACTTGATCTGCAGACAGCTTTTCCATTACTTACTGCAGCATTTGAACAGCCAGCCTGTTCCCCCTTTGTCTGCTCTGTGGTGGCCATTTCTCCAGAGCTGCCCATCATTTCCTTATCAAGCAGTAAAAACGTAGGATCGCTAGAGACACAGCTCAGCCTTGCTGAGATTTCATTCTCTCAGCAGGTTGTAAATGCCCCTATAATGTTGGCTTTTTTAATCTTGTGTTATTATTACCCGCGGCTGCCATTCAGTCTGCAGAGAATAAAGCGCCCAGGCTTTCAGGACCCACACAATGGCTCTGTGCATTCGCCAGCGGTTGGACAAACAATAACTCTGTGTTTCAGCTTTATTGGAAACCCTTCTGTTGTGGGAGCCTGGCTGCATGTGTCCCTCGGCTCAGGCCACGCAGAGGTGCGAGTGGGAGCCTCTGAATTCGCTGGTGATTTCAGGAGCACGTGCCTTGGCACCGGCCTACGGAGCCAACGTGAAGTGCACAGGCAGCTGCATGTTGCTGCGAGCCCATGAAAGACAGACACAGACCTGCAGAGCCAGTCGCTCTCCTCTAGATCAGCCGGGGAGTCCGAAGCTCTAACAGGGCCCCTCTGTGAATAATTATGTTCATCTCTGTGTAAACGGTGTTGCCAGCTCATAGGAAGGTGTGATGATATATGACATAACTGTGAAAATGTCAAAACACCACTACCCCGAACCACGTTCTTACAAGAAATCTTGGCTTCCACTTGAAATTTAAGATCCTGTTGCTTGCAAGAAAGGCTTGAAAGCCAGAACAACTGAAAAACCACACATTAGAATGCAAAGAAAATTTTAAAAATGCAGAGCTCTTCTAATTCAGGGAGACTGATTGTTTTGGTCAGCTCATTATTGCTTGCAGGGGACACTGCAGATGCGTGAACTCTTAGAGTGCTGCAAATATCCCTTCACTCAAGAAAACAAGCCCTGCTGCAGACTCCTCACACATTGAAAACCTAAGAGGAAAGTCAGAACTCCCACAAAACCACAAGGTTTACTTGTAAAACTGTTTAGAAATACACTAGGGTTATTTCATTTGTCTTCTGGTTTTAAGCAATTGAGTCACATTCTCACACCACTTCTGTCTAGGCAGGAGGTTAGTTTATTGTATTTTATTCATTCCTTCCTTTTTCATTTTTTTTCCAGTAAAAACACAGAACTAAAATTCTCATGTACTTATAAAACTTCAGGTACAACTCCACAAAACTAGGGCAATAGAAAACATGCCAAATATTTCAAGGCTTGGCAACAGTGAGCCTGCCTGTCTCTCTGTGGCAGGAGGAATGTCTGTCTGTCTCAGCCAATGTTTCTGAGTAGGAATGTCTCATCCTGATAGCCCATGTACATATAAAACACCTTTGCTGTCAGCTCTCCAGGAAGAGACCTTGACATTTTGCAGAATACCACATCCCAACCCCCATCTCCCCTGAATAGTAGCAGAAGGCAGAAAAAAACTGGTAGATCTGAAAATTCTACCAGTAAGAATCAGGTGCTGCCTTCAGCAAGGATTAAAGTTAAAATGGAAGAGGTAATGGTGAAATAAACACAGCCAAGTCACTGGAATTGATGCACCAAGGAACCAGCTTCTAGGTTTCCCAAAGCCATGGCCTGTCCCACTCCCTCTCCTGTGAGCCAAGAGAAGAATTTGAAGGGGAGGAAACCAAGGCTTTGCTGTCTTAAACGAACAAATAAAAGGTGAACAGTTTCAGGAAATATTGTATTATTGTTGTGGTATTATGTGCTTTATGTATCTGGTGAGACAAACTGCAGCCCTCATTCTGAGCTCTCACCTCACAGTAACTGGGCTGGCACAGGCAGGTGAGCTCTGCTCTCTGTGGATGCAGGAGCAGAATTGCAATGCTCTCTTCCCGAAAAGAGTAATGAGGTGCCCAGAGAGCCTGCCGAGGTGTCAGAGAAACTGATGCTGATGGACCCTTTGCAGGCCAAAGACAGATTAAGAATAACACAATACCAGCATAACAGCACCTTATCAACAGCCCTGCGAGTGCTAAGAAGTGAATCTGAGCGAAGGCTGTGACACCTGTCTGCATCAGAGCCCTGCTATTACACTGCCTTCCGACTTCCCGCACAATCCAAGTGTCCAAATGGCTTTGAAGCAAGAAGCAGCAAGACAGGAAGGTGAATCTGAACTCTGATCAGCTGTCTGAAGAGACAGTATGAATACCTTACATTTCAGTAACACTTTTCATCCATAACGAAGCCGAGACATCCATTCAACCTCCACACTCCAAACCACAGAAGTAATATCTGCCCAGGTAGAGATGGGCAAATAAACACAAGTTAAACGACTGTTCAAGGTCGTCCAAGGACTGCGAGAGACACACGTCTAGCAAGTAGATTACTCTTCCCTTTTGAGAGGCACACAGACACACGCAGGGGATTGAAACTGCTTAGCCAGGTGTGGAGCCTGCTGTGATCAACACAGCTTCACTGAGCAGCAACTCCTCCTGATGCTGTTCCACCGGTGCTAAAATGTAAAAAAGCAAAACCTTCATAACAGAATTCTTTCAAACAGATGCAAATAGGTGTGGGGATTTTGCATCAGGGCTAAGTTGCTACAATCTACACATCTTATTTGTTTGCTAGTTATTAAATTACCCACAAGCCATCAACAATTCAAGTCTCTCTCTGAGAGGCAGAGATTAACTAGGAATTGCTATGCAGAAATGCTGCTCATCTCTCTCTCTCTCTAGCGAGATCAGCCTCATGATGAGCTGCGGACATTTGGGAACAAAGGTGAGCTTTTCTGCAAGAAATGAGAGGCACAGAAAGATGGGAAAATGATGCTACAGGGAGAAGAGGATTTATTTGCAAGGCTAGAATCTATCAGGAATGGTTTCACACACACACTGCAAGCCACTGAATGTGACCAAACACACTCGTGTGTCTGGAGCACAGGAAGCTGCACTTATGTCCAAGCACTAATGCAAATGACATTTTCTGTGAAAGTCCATGAGGCCAGTATGTAAATACTAATTTAACAATCTAGTTGACAAAGCCTCAGCTGATCTATAAATAGCTGGTTTATTAGCAGGTGATGCTGAAGGCAGCTATCCTGGCTCCATTTCCCACAATTCCCTGTGCCATCTTGTTTTTATTGACCCCAGAGACACAAGGACTCTTAACTGTATGCAGCTCACTCCTCCACCACTACCTGCAGAGTAGCTACAACCACTTGGCAACACAATACATATTTATCAATGCCCTTACACAACAAGGATCCTGCAGCACCACACACACAATGGCTCCCAGTGCTCAATTAAAGACAGCAAAGGGTTTAGAAAAATAGAAGAATCATGCAGGCTTGCTTTTAAGCAGGAGGAGCTGGTCACTCAGGTGCCAACAGGCATCTAGGGAATGATTGACACAGAGCCAGAGCCAGGCACTGTCCATCCACATTTACACTGTGCATTGGCAAACTGAGAATCTAGGATAGCAATGCCTTTAGTATCTGTAGGCCACCAAAGAAGCATTTTACCATCTCTGTTTACCAACTTGAAAACAAGATGTCAAAATCCTGATATTTTTATGCAGTTTCATTTAATCGGGAATTACTATTTTATAGTACACAATAAAACTTAAAACTCTTCACCAGTTCCTCAAGCTGCACATGCAGGAATCCCTTCTTTCACAGAGGCACAAGACAGATATTTAACAGCAGACAGCAACACCACCAGACTCTAGGGCCAGCAGGCAAGAATACTGCATCCTGGTAAAATTGCTGTGGCATTTGGAACAACACACCAGAACTGCCCTAACTGCAGCATGGTTGGCATCCATGGAAACTACACGAATTATGATGTTTTAGGCTATTCACATGGATTTGTAGATATTCTCCAGAAGTGTTCTAAGGCTTCAGTCTTTCTCTTGCTGCAAAGAACAGTGACAACATATTGACGAGTTGGGCTCGTAAATAGGGATATTGAATTAGAGGAACAGAATAGACTTTGTTACCCCTTCCTCCCACTTGCTTCGAATTTCTAAAGAAACCTTCCAAGCACAAGAAGTTGCTGTGTCTCTCACGGCCATATGATAAGCAGAAATAAAAAAATTAAAAACCACAACACAATCAACACTTATTTTTCCATAAGGTCCATCATATTCTTACAGCTTGTACAGTGCAGGCTCCAGAGTTTATCCTGACAGGGAACTGACTGTGCCAGGCCCTGCACCAGCCCTGGCAAGGGCAGAGGCTGCTCGTGACCAGGAGGCTCACGCTGCAGGCAGAGCAAAGAGCCCTGGAACGTTTCCTGCCCCGCTGCTGCACCCTCTCTTCTCCACACTGCCCACTCAGTGACGTGACAAGAGTTCCCACAACACCCATTTGCTCTGCCACAGCTCAGGAGACCCCTTCCAAACCATCACAGTGATCTGTGCCAACAGCAGGACAGGTCCTACAGAGTGGGCTTTGGATAAAGGATTGCTCCCTCATTTGTCGTAACAACAAACATTTACAATTTGTCTTTTTAAAAGTTTTATTATGCACAAGGGTTAAACTGACTTCATATGACTGCAAACCTGTGATGGTATTACAGTTTGTTTTTAAGACCACCAAGGACTCTGAAAAATAAACTTTTCTAATGAAGTTCACGTACTAAATTGCCTTTTGTGAGTGAACATACTTCTCTTTTCTAGTATTTACAGAAATGAGATAGAGGAGCTTTACTTAGCTGAAGAGAAATTTAAAATAAAGATGCTCTCAGAAATTCTGCGGAATTTAGCAAGAGAAGTGACACATCACAAATAAAGAAATCAGTAGTTTTCATTAATCAATTAGGGAAAAAAACAGTATAATAATAGATCTGCAATGATCTTGAATAGATTATTTAATAAAACTGTCATAAATCTAATGGCAACAGACACAAGCACCGAAGAAGAACTGAAACATTTTACATAGTTCAGTAAATGTAAGATGCTGCAACAAGGTGTCAAAACAGCCTTCCCAGGAGAAATCCACACAGTTGTTGTTTTCTTTGCCTTTGATGAAAACCTGCAGTGCCAAACAACTCAAAAGAAGCTTGTTCTGCCCCCCAGATCTCTGCATTTCCTGGAGCCTTGGCAAAGTTCCTGCTTCCTTTGGCTGTTGCCTCCTTTCTGATCAGCATATCCATTGCCCGGATCCTTGATTCCACACCCCAGCCAGTTGTATTCCAGGAGCAGTTAGCAGCCAGCACCCAAAGAAAAACTTTAACTAAGTTTGGCTCTGTCTGAAGCAGATTTTGAGCAACGGGAGCACAGATGAAATCCAGCTCATCCAGAGTAATTCATTCTTCACACTTGTTTAAGCACGGTCACTCACCGAGGACAGCCTGGCAGCCTCCTCTGTGGGCTGTGGATTCCACTGCACTGCCAGGAGCTGTGCTGAGACAAGTCCACATCACACGTCAGTGAAGATGGACTGCACCCTTCAGCTCTGGGATGGAAAAATCAAACTGCTAGATAGGTTCTCTCCCCTGCCGGATACACTGATTTTTAGCAACGGGAAAAGCCAATTAAACTTTATAAAGACACATTCTCTGCTGATTTTTCCTTACTGCCCACTGCTCAGTGCTGGTATAATGGATAATGTTCTGCCTGTGGGTGTATTTTCTAAGATCTGTCAGTTCTGACAGCATTTTGGCACCTGGATAACTCAAGATCTATACTGAGGGTCCAGGAATGCACTATTTCTCAGTAGCTGATGGGTACATTTTTCAGCAAGGCTTCCCTAATTAAAGGGCTGGAAAGAGATGGGATCAGATTGATAGGCTTTGCAGTCAGATGTTTTATGCTTAGTTTGATGAATTATAAATCACCTTTTGCAACTTTCAGAACATGTGAGAAGAACACATAAGAGACTACAACAATATGTCCAGAATATCACAGTGTAATTACTATTTTCAAATTTTACCTCTGTCCCTATGGCACGGCCATTAAAGACATACTCAAGAAAAGCAATGCTCAGTGAAAATAAGTATAAATATAAATATCAAAAAGAAAAGTGAAGCTATGAAATGAGACACTGCTGGTCTGGAGGTACTCCCACATGGAAGTGTTTTGCCCCAGGTGGGACAGAAGATGTATCCCTCCCCCTCTGAGCATCACCCTGGGCTGGGAACACAGCCCTGGAACTGAGTGCTCAGCTCAATCAGCCATGTCCTCTGCCAGACCAGCAGGAAGCTTTCCCTCATCCTCAGCCATCACAGCCTTGTGTCAGGGCTACAGAAACCACTGTCAAATTAAATGCTTTGACTTTACTCCCTGTAAAACTGCATGAAGACAATGTATTCTGTGCTGGCTTCGCTGTCTCTGTCAGAGCCCCTTCCCTACATACGGTGAAATGCAGCTCCAGAGAGGCCACTGGCAAGACCTTTCAGAGTAACCAGTTTGTTCTGGATCTTTAAATATTGAAGTTCTCTTTTTTGCAGGGTGTGTGTGTGGAGAACAACAACAAAAAAGCCCAAACCCCAAAATGGGATGTGAGAGCTCGGTATCCCAGCGAGGAAGTTCAAAAGTGCCTTGCTGTCTGTGGTGTTCAGAACAGTGCAGACTTTAAAGCTATGGAGAAGAAAGCCACAGAGTAACCATTTGGAATAGGGAGAAAACTGTTGGTAATTTAAACCATGAAACCAAAGAAATACAATGCAAAGCCATCAGGATGTGAAAAGCACTTCCAGGCACTGAGAGGTTAAAACAATTATTTGAACAGCTGGGAAAATTAAAATGGTAAAATAATAGCTACCCTTCAAAATTCTACAGATGCAAAGAGACTCTTCAATGAATAACTGATAAAGGGGAAAACACATTTTAAAAGAGAAACTGTTTCACGCATGAAGGTCACACAAGTAACAGCTCCTCTTAAGAACCCGGATTTCCAGACTTGGCAAGAGATAAAGAGCTGGGGTTAACACAGCAGCCTTTTACCTTGTGGGACCTAGGGTAAAATCCTGAATACTTTAAGTTACACATGAAAGTGACTTTGGGCATATTCTTTCTACTGTTTTCTTGGAAACTGTTTCCCACTGTGGCAAAAGCAAGGTCACAGGAGCATGCTGAAATTATTGTAGCAGTTTGTTTCTTTTCCCAAGGAATTCTTCCAGCCCCAGTGACACCAGAAAATGGTGCAATCAGAGCAGCCAGTTCAGGTTGTTTGACTGCTGCTATCTGGGGCTCCCCCATATACAGAACCTTGCTCTGGCAAGAATGCAGTGATCTGTGATTTTTCAGGAAAAAAGGCAGTCTGCAATAAGTAGCTTTGCTATTCAAGAAAGGTCTAACTGGAAGAATAATGCCAGTCAGGACTGCAGTGTGTAAGCCATGGCGTACACAATGCTGCTCATCAGGACTGGGTACACAGAGACACATCCAGGGGACCCACAACTGCAGCAGAGCCATCCCCAGGGCAGGGAGGAGCTGAACAAATACAGCCAGGGAAGGGTTATCTGCCACTTGGCTCCAGCTATCCCTGTAGGCAATTGATCCTCTCTCTCTAGTAGCTATTTTAAAACAAGAAACCAAAAATCCTCAGCAAGTAGAGAAAAACTGACAACTGAACATGCAGCACTGTAGAGAAGGAATCAGCTGTGCAGTGCCAGCTCCTGTTTCCATTCCTCACCCACTGCAAATGCACAACCCCTTCCACATAAACACTGTCCAAACTGTTAAAAGGACAACAACTGAACACATCTCATCAGAGTCCAAAAACATGGATTCTCTGGCAAAAAAAGGCAGAATCAGAATTGAAGGCCAAATCCATCCACCCCAGCAGTCAACTCTTCTATCGTTCATACATATCATTTCACCAGTCTTCAACTGGAAAGTCTTAACTCTTACTTTTTTTTCTTTCTATATATTCTTTCTAAAGAAAAAAAAAATTAGACAACATAAACACTGAGATCCTCCTGCAAGAAGACTTTTTCTCCAATCAAAATCATTTGTTTTTTCCAGGACGATTTTGGCATTTCTGAAGGACTAAGATAAAGCCTTCTCAGCCTTCTCTCTTCAGAGTAGAGCCTACTTCACTCTACCCTCAGCACTGTCAACATACTTCAGTTGACAATCATCTGGTATTGAGTCCTGATGCTCTCAGGTATCTCCCCTGATGGGTTAGGCTGCTCGCTAGGCAAGGATACTAAATGAAAACATGAAGAGGATGAGCCTGCAGCCTCCCCCATACAACCTGCTGCAGTCACCTTGGAACCCTTAGCTACCTACACCAGGTTTGACCACTTTCAGGATCAGAAGTGTCCAACATGTTGCAGAAGGGAGTAGCTGTGCCTATGCCAAACCAAGGTAGCCTGTGCCATGGAAAGTAACACAGCTGACAGAAGGTTTTCAATAAAGGTCTTGATCTTCCTAAGGTCCTGAAGGACCCTGTGACACATTTTTACAAGAGTCAGGGCCCTGGTATTCTGCCAAGCGACATACATTTTGTCTAAAGTGAAATTATGATTACAGCTTTAATTCAATATGTTCTCCTTCACTTCTGATCCTAATCTGCTGGCAGGAGCTGTTGGACCAGTAAGCACCTGCCTTTTTTTTGCCCTTTAGGTGACTTCGTCACTGTGCTGCCTGAACAGATGCCAGCAGCTAGAGCTGCACAGCAAAGCCATTTAGGAAATTCACCAGCTGGGTACAAAATCTGCCTTAGCAGAGCTCCTACTCCTACTGGGAAATCTGCAGATCCATCTCTGGTACCTTGTCATGGCAGTGGCTGTGGTAAGAACATAGAACTGGAACATCTCAGCTTGTTCCCTCACTGTACCAGCATGACGAGCAGCCATCAGTCTTTTCTTGCCCAAGGTCAAACAGCACCCTGCAAAGCTGGTCTATAGCTGGGTAAGGTACTCTGGGGTCCTTCAGGGTTCAAGAGAGGGCATAAACCTGACAGAATGAAAAGAACTTGAAGCAGAAAAAGAAGGTGTGAGGCTTGCAAAGCACCCACCCCTTTCTACCCTCCTTCCATGGGGTCTCTGATTCTTACCCATCTTTGCTGCAGCCAAAGTCCCCTGTGCCAAGCAGCTTTCATGTTCAGTGAGGAGTGCAGGAGGTGCAGGGAGATGCAGAGGATTACACTATGTCCTTATGAGCTTCCAGCACTCAGAACCCGAAGATTTCTTTTGCTCCTCTGATCAGCCATGTTCAGATGCATATTTAAAAATAAGACAGACACTGAACTCTGTCTTGCCCCTTGAGGGAATTGCAGCCTCCTCCTTCCAAACCGCCAGTTCAGTGCTGCAGGGAATAGGCAGCCTGGTGTCAGCTCCAATCTAGGTTTTCAAATGAAAGGAATGCAAACGAAGGGGACAGAAGAGAGGAGAGGAGGGAGGGAGAAGGTGCAGACACTGGAAGGAAGCAGGTGAAAAAATGAATACAGAGGGGAAAGGAAAAATCTCAGCCCAGACTAGAAATGAGTGAGTAAAAGTGATGGAAAGAGGAGGAGGAGGAGGAAGAAGAGGAGGGAGCAAACCCAGGCAATAGCACATCTCCAGCTCACTTGTTCAGACTACAAGAAAAAACCTACACAGGGCCAAGAATTGTTTGTGCTAAGTGGTGAGGGGGAGATCAGTGAGCCACACGTAAAATATATGTAAAATACCCACAGTCTGAGTTTTAATCACAGAACCTCACAGAAGAGTTTTAGAACAATTTAGCTTGCTCTAGCTCAGAGATTTGCTATAAACTCTCCTGACCTCATGGGGACCAACTCCAGTGCTAGTGTGGCACTGCAACCCTCTGGAATTCAGCACACCACAAAAACAAATCAACCAAACCAAAAATACAACGGACAAAATAACTTGGCAGTGCTATACAGCACTTGATTCTGGTGCCAGTGAGACAAAATGGGGATTCCTAAACCTTCCACATCCTGCCCAGGAGGGCTGGCAATTACTGGTATTTTTAAGCTGAAAAGAAGGATTTCAAGCAGCAACCTCAGGGAAACAGGTTTAAAAACCATAAAAAGATATAGTTGGTCTATTGAAAAAAACAAAACAAAACAAAACAAAACCCCCAAACAGATAATCAAGTGCACACCTAGATGTAAACTTGTAAATAAGAAACGAAAAGTTGGGAATCAGGAGGGCAAGTTCCTACAGCTCTACAACACGCACTTGCAGAAACTCATTGGAATTTCAGTGGTACTTGAGAAATTCTTGCCAAGATCAAGAAACACTTCCAACTGTTGATTCTGAAGCAATTATCTGGAAGAACACAAGCTTGCCTGAGGTAAAACACACAGTATGGTGTGAACTTACCATCCTGCTGTCAGGATGGACCAGGTACCATGGCACACACAAATCAAAACCGATGAAGCCAAAGAAAGCGCCAACAGAGAGAGCAAAGCAAGAACCAAAGATCACAAGGAAGAGCAGGCAGGACCCAGATGAACAGTTACAGCCCAGAGGGTTGTGGAGCAGTACAGAACCACTGAAGAAATCCTCTTGCATACCTTGCTGGTGGGTCCAAACATCAGTTGGATCCAAACCTGCTGGGAAGATCAACAGCTCCAGATTAACACATAATCCTTATAACCTTTTAGCCACATGACAGTGTACCAGACATCTGTGCTTTAGAAGACTCTTCTCAAGGGAAGATGCCTACTTCAGCCTTCAAGCCTCACAACATTCCTGCTTTATGTTGTCCCTTAAGAAAAGCTTTTCATAGCAGCAATGTAAGCTTTTTGCACTGAACATCTGGAACCAAAGTCAAAGCACAACCTGGCAGTTTTCTTGGCTGAACAGGGATGCCATTGAAGCTGCGCTTCACAGGAAAAATGTCTGTATTGACAAAGGTTTGAGACAGTGGTTCAAGAGTTGAAGGGAGTCAGAATTGCAATCTGCAGGATTTTCAAAAGGAATATTTTCAACATTATCCTTCTGCTACAGCTGGCATCCAGAAATTATCTCCCTTACTTCTCTCCTTTAAATATTTCTTCCTGTAACACTTATCAAAGCCACCACCTTCTCAGCAGGAACGATCAGGACTTATCAGGTCTCCCAAGATGCTGAGATTAGCGAGCTCTCTTCTTCATGTGGGAACTCTCAGATCCCACAACCTAGTGAGGCAAGGATATGGACCCGGGATTCAAGTTTTCATGAAGGAATTTCTGGTTTTATAGCAGATCTAGTTCCAGACAGCCACTGTGAACCATGGGACAGGATACGAATCCTCTTCTGTGTGATCTCCCTCTTCATTTCTTCACACCCCCCTTTTCTCTCCAGTATTGCAGCACTTCATTGATTCAACACAATCGACAAGAGAGCATGAAGGCACAGGCAGCTCTCAGATTGGAACAGCTGGTTTTCTTGATGGCATCATGTCCCAAAGAGAGGCAAGGAATCACAAGAAAAGAGACTGCTTATTCTCAACAGCAAACAACTCCAGACTGGAGAAGAAAGCACAACCCTGCTGACTGAGAAAAAGGCAGCAGTGGGATTTAGAATATATTTCACATTCTTTGATGGATCATGCTTGAAGATTTTGTGGGGAAGCAGAGCTCAGAGGAAACCATGCTTCAAAGCCTATCACTGGACTCAAGGGGCCTATGAAAACTTTATAAATATGAACCCCTGCTATCCTGTCCAAAGCCCACCTGCAGACCTGCTGACACAACCAATTCCTCAATGCCCACACTCCCCAACTACCACACCTTGCTTCCATCAGGCTTTGGAATAAGCTCCTGCCAGCCATGTCCAAGTGGGCTTAATAATAGATGAACAAGGATGACCACTGGGGACTGAAAAAAACCCAGCCAAAAGTCACTAACCCTGTGACCAACCTCTGAACAAGCTGTGACAGCACAGCCACGCCACAACCAACAGCCACACTGAGCACCCACCACTGAGCTGGCAGACCTTAGGCTGTTTCATTCACACACAGTTGTCTGTCACATGAGTCCTTGGACACAGGACTACCACATTGCAAAGTTTCCTCTTCCCTCAACTCAGCTGCTGTCCTGCCTCAACACACAGCAGCAAAAACAAGCTACTGAGGAGCTGACAACTGCCTGCTCATCATCAGTACAAAGTGCTGAAGCCAGCAAGGATCTGCAGTTGCTCTGATCCCCAGAGCTCAAATTTTCCAAGCATGAAACATTTGCCTGAGCAACACAAAAAGAGGTGCAGGAAGCAAGACCACAGGCTACCTTAAATCCACAAGCCTTTTTCTTTAACAGGCTGCTTACACCTAATACTGTATCTTTTATCTCATCCTAAAATAAAAGAACAGGCCTTAGAGGATCAAGCTATAAACTTTTGAAAGCTTTCTGTAGCCTTCTCTTGTAACAAGGAGTTTGCTTCCATTTCTCAAAAGCCAAGAAGGAAATCAATACTTAGACAGAGAAGGCATATTCCAAAGGACAATCTTCTCAGCTGCTGCAGCACCACCCTTGTTGAGTCTCTCCATGAAGGTGACCACAATGGTAGGCAGAAGTCAGCCCCTCAAACATTCAGGCAAGCCAGAGTCTTCAAGTGCAAATAAGTTGTTCATGAGCAGCCACTTGGATTCCTCCAGATTCATGTCTCAAAGCTCAGTTTCTCTGTGACCAAGCTCACGTCTAATAAAGAGTGAGTCAATATCCTTTCCCCTGCACAAGCACCACTGGGGTCCCTTCCCTCCACCTAATTGCCTGTTTTCACAAGGTATACAGGAACTTATTACTTCAGAGCCTTTGTGCTTCTGAGGAACACCACTGCAACTCACCAGCAGGTTTAGAGCAAGCAGAGAGTGGGACATAAACCAGGCTCATGGATGTACAGCATGGTTACATGAGTCCCACTCCTTAAGCAGGGTAAAGCTCCACACATGGCTTAGGGGGAGCCCCCCATTCAGGGGAATGCTGGCACACTGAACCCAGGACAGTGTCCCTCACGTCACCTGAGCAGGCTCTGCCCTGCTCTCCAGGGTCTGCTCTGTATATGGCAAAGCTCCTGACCTACCAACATCTGCTCAGTTTTTATACAAAGCGAGTCAGGGCTCTGCAGGCAGTACAACATCTTTGTTGACATTTCAATCCCTCAGAGAGAAGCTCTCCTTTGGCTTTGTGTCAGCCACCTTTGGCTGTGTCAGAAAGCAGTGCACAGCCTGCTCTCTCAAGCAAAGCTGTTTGCCTGTGCAAAGGTTCCCAGCTAACAGACAGGAGGCAGCAGCTGGAGAAAGGAGACCTGGGATCACTGCACACAATCTCACCTTTTATTATTTAGCCACATTTACTGAACACAGCCTAGCTCTAATCCATCAGTGAAAGAAGCCTGCTAATACACTCACCTGACTGAAGAGAGACTTTCCTGCATTTTATGGGGTTTTATTGTAACAGATGTCAAGGCTCAGCAAAACAAGAAGGCACTAAGAAGGGTCTCATACAGCCTGGGCTCTTTCCAACCAGCACTCATCTGATACTGGATTAAACAAGGAACTTGAGAGCATTCTGTTGTCTCAAGTTCACAACACAGCTTTGTGTGCACACGAGCCACCCATCAGCAGCTGCAAGAACAAAGTATGACTTTCACTTTTAATTGTGAAATTAAAATGCTTGTTGTTTTTGAATCAAGTGGCAACCTGTGTGCCTCAAGACATTTGACAAAGACTGGAAAGAGGGAAATGCATTAGAACATTACACCCAGTCTACCTTCAGCAATGAACCTGCTTCTGCTCCAGAGGTCAATCTGGAGTCTAGACAAGCTTTAGAACTTTAAGTTGGCTTTTGCAGAGCAATACAGTGATCAGTGGTACCATACAAGCTCTCCACAAGAATTTCTCTAGTGCACTCCAACTCTATCACAATGCCTTCATCCTGTCAGCTCAAAGTACACACAGCTAGGAACACCCCTACCTGGATCACAGCATCCAATACATTTTTCAGTGGCTATCTACTTGTACAAGATTTGAGAAGATTTCCTGAGCCTCAGAATACTCCTAAATGCACTTAAGCTTGGTACCAAAAGATAAAATACAACCTTGATGCACCACAGGAAGTTAAACAGTACTGACAACACCCCAGGGGCCCAGAAATACTACAGAACTTGTTAAATGATGGTAATCCTAAGTAGGCTGCATTTAGCACTACTGAAGACAGAAGTTTTCAATAGTTCCTGCTGATATGGCCTGATGGAAACTCTTGTGTTCAAAGTCACCATCTGGTATACACCTGAATCCATGGAGAGACAGAGCCAGAGAGCCCAGAGGATCATTAGAAGTACCCATGTAACTTCCCAGCACACTATGTTTAGCTGCAGGCAGTGCCTCTAAAGAAAGATACATTTCCTCCCTTCTTCCTTCCATGAAAAGGAATCAGCAGAAGTTCCCAAACGTGGAATTAAGATAGCATTGAGATGGGACAAATAAAAAAAATAGTAATTCAGCCTCCTTTTCAAATCTTTGGAGAGATCAACAAGTCTCTATATTGTATCTATAACCAGAAACTCTCCTATTTTATAAAATAACTTATTTTATAAAGCTATCAAGTGGGTAACTGAAACACAGTGTACTATTTACCCTACTGCCTCACACAAGATAAAAACATCGAGTCTTTGATATTTAGAAACTTGGAGAATTTTCTTTTAATCTTATGCCAATATACTATTCTAAATTGCAAGGTTTACAGTTCTATCAGCAAAAAAACCTCTAACTTAAAGAGTATTTTTTTAAACAGCAGCTAAGCAGGGACCCATCACATACCTGTTTGTCTGAGCCCTTACAGGCAGCCAGAGAGAACCCACAATTCCATTCAGTCCTGTATCACTCTCCTATTTCCACAATAGTCAGGAGAGGGCTACAGAGAAAAAAAACACTTCAAGAACAGAAAGGAGATGCTTTTAATATAATATCAAAAGAAGAAAGGTGTGTCCTAGACAAAAACTGAACTGCTTCAGTAGTTGTGTCAGGGCACTGCATGGTATTAAAAAGAGAGTAAACTCAGAACAATTGCAAGTCATGAGCAGGAAACATCCTTCAGAAACTAAGACAAATGTAAAAGTTTCACAGCAGTTTGGTCTGAATGCAAGAAGAAAAAAGATTGCAGCTGCTATCATCTCCCTAAATTTTAAGCTTGCTTTTTGTCCAATTATCTGATTTCCTGAGGATATATATTGTGAACAAAACTTCAAACGTGCAGAAAGAACATTTGAAGATGCAGGAGTCTCTACAAGTAACTGCAATGTTACTTCTACTACTAAGTCTCTACAAGTAACTGCAATGTTACTTCTACTACTAAATGTTCATTAGAACATTCCAAATCATGCTCATCAGCAAACTCAAAGAGGAATCCAGGTAACAAGCAAATGAATAAAAACATCCTCCATTTTAATATGAAACACTTGGATCAGGTTGAGGTTGAAGTACACACTCCACAGAGAGGAAACTGGAATAATCAATGTGCACGATTCAAGCAGTTCAGGAGCTTAAAAAAAAAAAAAAAGTAAATTATAATCTTCTTTCACCAATGTTAAATTCATCCTAAGGAGGGAACTAAGAACCTGCTGGGACACAAAAATGCAGTGATTGTTGAGAGCTCCCAGTCTCCCAATAAAAGAACAGTGTATTAGTGCTTTATTAACAGCCTGAACCAAGGAACCCAGAGCTTTCTGTTCCACAGCCCAGAGAAGTCACCCAAGAGATGAGCTCCTCAGAAATACAAGCCAAGTCCTTGTGGGCAGCAAACGTGGACTGATAAACCTAAGGGGAGAGAATGCAGAGGCAGATGGGCAGAGGTAATCAGAAATGACAGAAAGATGAGCAGGCAGAGGGCAAGCAGAGTGCTTGAAGGACAGAGGCAGAAGAGCTGAAATTTTATAGCATACAGGTATTTTAAAAGTTAAATCAACGGCTTTCCAATACCATTATTTAAAAAATCATTCCCCTTAATATATGCAGGAAGCCAGCTGCTTGCAAAATGACCTTTAAACCCTATGCACCATGCCTTATTAGACTAATTCAGAGCTGGAGATTGGCTGATCCTGAAATCCATTTATACAGGACAAACAGGCATTCAGCAGGGACAAGGAGCGAACACATTGTCAAAATAATTTTGTCTGCATTTCTGCATGCACACCCAGGCTCAACACAGCAGAGCAGCACTTCTCCAGCTTTAGAAACAAGGTACACCAGACAATGCAGCACCATCCTAACTTAAGGCTTCTCTTCTGCTTCCCTTGCATTACAAAGGTAACAATTTAATTATACCAAGTGTTGTCTTTCTGGACACTTTCTGTGACTGCAGAGGTCTTTAAGAGCCTTTCACCAACTCTTAAAGGCCCCCAGTAAAGACCTCTAATCAAAAAAGATGTTATAACCAGAATAATATTTATTGCCAGAGATGGAAATACCAGCAGCACAGCTAACTCTAACACTGTATTCAGATCACTGTAACACACTATCTTCAACATGTCCTGTTCCTGTATTTGAAGCTCTGGTGTCCAGAAAGGTTTTTTCAATTGGCGTGCAAAGGTTTAGCTAGGACTGAAAGCTTTAAACTGCTTTGGAAGCATCACAAGTATGTCAGGAAATATCTCCAGACAAGGAGGCCTGTTGGGCAGACAGACAGTGTCACGGAGGGGTGAAAATCACAAACAATTACGGCAGGCATGATGCAGAAAGAAATTTTCCCTCAAAGTTTGGATTTTGTAACAGATGAATGCTCTACAGCCTTGGACAAGGAGGCTCTGTGGAGAGAACAAACCCTAGCAAGCAGCATCAGGGCAACTTCTGCAAATCTCCTCCTCCACTATGCCACAGTTCTGAAGAGACAAGGATTGCCTTCCCTCTCATAGGAGGGCTCATCTGTCATTCACTAACTTCCAAAGAAGGGCTGCCCAGAGCACTCTTGCTTGCCTGGGAGCAGCTCTTCCAGGTGAATGGGACCACTGCCACCACAATAACCCCTGCATGGTGCCCACACAGACACATTCAGCTGAGTGATAAAGGCTTTAAATCCCTCTAGCCCTCAAAGAATACAGCCCCAAAACCTGTGACAAAAATACCTGATGGATGGTTGTGTGGAGACTGCAAACTGCTCACAGCAGGAAACCATCCTGTGCAGACTATGACCAACAAAGAGCATAACAAATCTTTGGTTTCCCCAGTTTGTCATGAAGGCTTTGGCATCACTGATAAAATTTCCCAAGTTATAGCCAAGTTGTCAGAGAATGGATCTAAAATTAGTGTGGAAGTTATGGAAGTCAGGGCTACTTTGGAACTTCCTGGGAGTCTGAAAGCACTTGACCACTGACCTTGTGCTTCTAACCAGCCACTGCTATCGACAGCAATTTTTGTGGATCTGTTTCAATCTAACTTCAGCAGCAAAACACATAGTTTAAAAATTGGAAATAAACTTCTTTCTGTCCAAGACTGCTTGGTCATCAGTCTCCTGGAATTAATCTGAGTAAGAATTTCCACTTCCCACTTGCCAACAGTGCTACAAATCTTTTGTGAAAGAATCTGGCATTAAAACAGCCAGATGTATCACAACAGTCTCTCACCCCCAAGCAACTATTTTCCATACTAGATAAGCCTGACTGAATACAGGCTACAGCTCTCAGGAAAATGCTGCCTAACACACCATACAGAGAGCACAGAACAAAAAAAAAATTGATCCATACAGTCCCACTAATTTAAGCCTAAAGAGAAATAATTTTTGAAAAGAAAGCAAGAGTATACAAAGACTGAAATTTTGATACCAAAGTCTAATGAGACTTTTCAGGTACACCCACTCAAAGACCTCATTAGAGCATCAGGTCAACAAAGATGTCTCATTCCTGATCAGCTAACTCTTATAGTATTTTATTGTAAAAAAAATTTAGACTATTTTTAAACATTTTAAGACAAACCAGGTTTTAAAACAAGAACTGTAGCAAGACCACATTTTAGAAGTAACAAAATGCCAAATAATTCAACTTCAGAAATAGTAGAAGTCATACTGACTTCTTTTCCTCTTTTACAGAAGTTGCTTTCAAAATCATCTGCAAAACAGACATATTTAAATTAACTTTACCTTTAAAGATATCTGAAATCAGAACCATCAAGCAAGAAATTAGACTCAAAAGCAACTATGCCTCACTGTAACAATGTCAAAACCCCCCAACAACAAAAAAATGCACAGCGACTGGGTGTTGAACTGTTAGAAAACAAACTGTTTATGAGAAGATAAATGCAGTCAGAAGTCCTCCTTCCAGATCAGGTAATGGATACAAGAACTTCATATGTGAAGATGATATAGCATATAGACTAAGTATCACTGAAAGAGGAGCCCTGAAGCACAACCAAGTGAATTTTAAACTTATTTCTGCTCATTTTCTTCAAAAAGTATAAACCCGAGGAGGTTTGGGCTTTATAGGGACTACAAAGAGCAGACAGAGAGAAGAATTTGTTCATGTGGGTTAATAAGTGCTCACAACACCAGGCTGTGGGGAACATCAGAGCCTCATGAAGTGCTGAGATACAGAGTAAATACAGAACTTATGCCTTCAATTTCATAAATACCAGGTACAGGCAGCAGACATTTCCATTTTAAGTAGGCCAGCATTTACTCTGGAACATGCCTCATATATTAAGATGGTGGTTTATGTCCTTTCAGGCAGCTCTATACTTTTAGTTTATCCACCAGTGAGCTCTTGAGAATATGAAGCATTATGTACAGACCCACAACTCGCCAGAACCTACAACTGCTGCCTTGAAAATCAAAACAATAACTTCATAATTAGAAGCAAAATATGGATCCTCTTCACCTTTGCAAATACCAGGTCAGGGTACGCCTGGGTACAGTTAATCCACTCCTCCTCTGTGTTTGTGACTAAACAAACAGCAGCTGCCTGCAGCTTGCAGCTCTCCCCCAAACTCCCTTGTGAGGGCCATTTACTGAGTCTTAAACTCCTCTGATAGTGTTATCACCACAGCATTTGCACAAATACAGGTTGAAAGAAAGATTAAAAAAAAAAAGATAATTTCCTTTATAGAGAAGGCAAGCCAAACCCTTTACAGATACATTTACTTTGAGCAAGGACCAACTGACAAAAAAAGGAGGCAGGACAGCCGTGTACCTGGCTGAGGATGGCTGGGCACAGCATCCTCCAGACAGGAAACACACAGATTCATCTGAAACTGCAAACCTGAATTCCAGAAAGCTCAAACAACCCTAAAGCCTTTCAAGTTAGATATATTCTATTTCAAGCAGCATACTGTGTGATAGATCATCTCAATGAGGCTTCAATAGCCAGGATCTACCTCTGCAGAATCCCAGGGGGAGGAGAAATCCTGGCATTTCTAGAGTGCAGATACAGACCTTGCTTCATCTGGTCCAAACTTTCTTTCTCCAGCCACACACACTGACTGCTCCTCTCTATCCTGATAAGTACACAACATGTCTATAAAGTACCCTGAAACCCACCAGAATGGAAACAACACTTTAGCAAAAGCCTGATGATGCAGAATGCTCAGATACCTGCAGTGCAGCCCATGGCATCCAACTCTGTTTCTCTTTAGCAGAGAAAGATCCAAGTTGCAGAAATTAAAGCTCCCAGCAGGCCACGCTTCAGCAGGATCAAGAGTGCTTGAGCAAAACTGCTCCAACAGGATGGGAACTGCAGAAATACCTGCAGCATCCTCTCAGCAATCTAAATCCCTGCCCACAGATTAGAGACAAACTTCCAGCAGAGGTCTAATGCTTTGCTTTGCGTGCCAGAAGGGAACTGGGCTTTCGCAGAGATCACTTGGAAATGTAAACACAATAAATTGACCATATTCCTTTTTATTATAGTCAAGGGCAAAGCAGAATACAGACGACTCAAGGTTATGTTAAAAGTCTCCCTTCACTGGAATTCAGTCAATCAGTATTTAGCAAGGGCTTGTTTGCACACAGCAGAGTGACTCACAGTAAATGTGTGTGCATTTTCCCTGCACTTTCATTACAAACCCTGAATGCTCATATACAGAGAAACTCACCAGCTTATTTCATCGTAATTTCCTTACACAGACAAGCCCTACAGCCTTGACAGAAGTAGGTTTACCTTTGTCTGTTATGAATAGCAGATTTGTGAGAAGCTGGACACAGAACAGGGAGGAAGAGTGCAGGATTATGAATGGCTCCTAGCTCAATGTATACAGCTCCTATTGACCAGGGAAAACACATGGCTGAGTACCTGGCGCCTGATAGCTTGGTTTGGCAGGAGCTAGTGCACAAAAATTTCACCTTGGCCCTTCTGTGAAGACAGGCACCTGGAGACAGTAAGGAAACCCCTAAAAAGAAGGAATACATGCTCTTCACTAACAGACATTTTTCTGCACACAGCTGCAGGAAGCAGGTTCTGTTTGAAATCTCAAATCACATTAATATGTGGTCACTGGAGGCCTCGCTTTCCAAGTGGCAGCTGGCAGGAGATTCCCTGGTATAACCACCAATTACGTAACAAAGTAACCAACTAAAATTCACCTTCAATTCACATTGCCTATTGGTGTGAGCAGAATGCTAGGGCAGCAGAAAGGGTCACAAACACTCTGAAAAGCTTGCGTGTGAGTGCATATTTGCACGGGGGAGGGAAGCAATTCACTAATAGGACTCAGACTTTTTAAAACAAAATAATTTGTTTTCCCCTTCCATCTGGACCCAAACTAAGAAATTACGCAGATTTCCACTGCCCACTCTCTTTTTCCTTCCACACCCCCTTCTCACTGGCATGAGATAAAACCTTGGGGAAACAGCAGCAGCAATTTTCAATTCTCATTATCTAACAACAGCAGTAGTTCTTGGTGAAACTTGTGGTCAATAAACTACAGGCAATTCTGAAAGACACAATGGGAACTGCCCCTCCTACAGCTGTCCCATTATCCCAGCTTTTATTAGATTTAAAGCCAGCAATTTTTATGCTGTAGCTCAAGTTCTGCAGAGCCATGGAAACAGACCACCAGAAAAGATAAAACACTCCTAAATTAAACAGGAGCTGTCACAGTAACGTCCTCTAAAGTCAGAGAACTTCCCTATAAGCAAAGCATGGGATGCAGCAGGGAACCCAGAGCCTAAAGGAGCTGATGAGTCAACGCTCGGCACAGTGATGCTGCACTGAGTCAACGGTGACGCACCCAAAATTCAACATTCAGGATGGTATCAATGGAAAAGCTCATGAGCAGATCAGGCAGGGAAAGTTGAAAGCACAATGGCTACAGAGGCAGACAACCAGAGCAGGATCCTGCTCCCATAACCATGAGCACACCAGAACAGGCACCAGCTTTGTAGTCTATGCTCTGGATGTACCTCCCAAGAGGCAGAGGGAAATACTCTGGCTGGCAATCCAGCTGGCCTGTTTCAGATGACTTTTTAGAATCAGATGCATCACACTCTACATATGCCTATTTCTCTCTGTTGACTACAAGAGATGGCCCAATAGCCAGAAAATATACAAAACAGGTAACAATAGCTATAGCTCTACCATGCACCACAATAAAGTAACCTCTTCCAGGAAGAGGAGCTGTACAGAAAACCAATAGAAAATCAATTTTAAAACTCATTGAGTGATTACCTAACATATTTGTTCATGGGGCAGAAATAACTGAGGGTGTGTCTCAGCTCCTGGCTCAGAAATGTGCACAACAAGGCAAAGGGAAATGGGTGTCCAAAGGAATGGTCTCAAACAGAGTAAGGGGGAAGAGGCAAAGAATTATTCTCATCCACTGTAAGCTGTAATTTTCAGTCTAGAAATCTAGAGCTGGCTTTCTCTGAGCTTAATGTGTACCATGCCCTGCAGACATTTTTACCAGCCATCAAAAGGAACTTGCAGAGAAGCAGATGCTTCATTAAAGAATATTCAGCAAGCCTTATAAAATCCTTAGTAAAAAGCAAATGAACAAATCACCACCATGCAAGTGAGATGAAGTCACACATCCAACTTTGATTACATTTCCTCCTGCACTGGAAAACAAATTGTGTTTGAAAAAAAAAAAAAAAAAGGTAAAAAATACAGAAGAAATTAAGAGATTCTGGCCTTTCTTTCCCACATTTCTCCAACCTGAATTTCCTGAAAGAGGAATGCGTGAGACAAAGCCATTTGGTATAAGATGCTAATTTAAACTTAAAGAAAAATAACAGCTTAAAAAGAGGAAGGGAGGAGGGAGTTTTAATCCTGCATGATAAAACAACAGCTTGTGATTGCTACATGTATCTCAGGAGTCAGAAGAGTCAGTAAGAGCAGTGAGGCAAATTGTCAGGGAATTGAGCTGTCCTGAGACAAAAGGAAACTACAGAAGATATATTGCCTTACAAAAGTTGTATTTGAATTTGTACTTGCAGAACCCTCTAGTGCCTACCTCTAGCTGAAAGGTGTTATTTACCTATTCCTTAGTCTCTCAGGCCCCTTCAAAAAACCTAGCAAGATTTTCTGCCACATTGTCATCATCCACAACAAATTTATGTCCTATGCACTCCTCCTTCCAGGTAGTTTCTAATAATAGTGGGGGGAAAAATTCTGAAGTTCATTGAAGACTCTTGGAAGGAAGACAACCAGACAACGCCAGCTTTTGGTTTATAAAGCAAACCTACCAAAACCTCCACCAAATCCAAAAACGATCCAAGTTATTAGGATCTTTCACTGCCCTCTGCTGTTACCAGTCATTTAGCTTCCAATTTACTCTTTAATAATGTTGGGCTGGGACTCAGGGCTGGCAGCATCCCAGCCCCTTTCTCAGGCGGGTTGGAGCCGCAGCTTGCAAATATGCTGAAGTTTAATGCAATCTGTCTTCTTTGGTAATCACATTCCGCCTGCACTGCATGCAATAAAGATGTATTGGTAAATGCATTTGCTAAAGATATACTCCACTGAAAAGGCTACAAGCCCGATTTAGGGGAGGCAAGGAGGATAACAGAGGCTGGCAATAGATGCACCAGTGCTCTGCACGCAGCAATCAGGGGCATGGATTGTGCAGCAGCAGCACAGGCACCACTTTACTTGAAAGCTGAGGAAGAAAAAGAAACCACATGTTTTGGGAGCTAGGGACTTTAGAGATATCAGAGAAAAGCCCTTTCCCTGGCAGCTTTAACCTTGCTGATTTGCAGACATACAAAGACCTTCTTTGTAAACAGGAAGGAAAAAAATTCCACTAGGACTAGCAACAACATTTGGTCTAATATATCCTGACAATTTTCCCATCTCCTTCTGTCGGGCTTCTTCTGGGAGCCGGCTGGCAGCTTGTTTCATGTTATACTTAAATCAGGCATACAGCTTCCCCTCACAATGCTAATGCAGAGAAAGACTGCTCCCATGAAATATCCACCTCACCCCCACCTTTTGCTTTAGTAATCCCATGAGAGAAGTCTCAATTTTCTATTACCATCCTTTTCCCCACATCCACTTTACTACATTCTCAGCACCTTTTAGACAATTTTCTACTGTCAAAAAAACCCAAAAAAACAAAACAGAAAAATTTGCCCTTGAGGGACACCTAACCCACTGAATTCTCTCATGGCCCAGGACCATACCCTAGTTGTAGTGTCCAAATACTTCATTTTCTTTTCCCCTTCACTTGTTTCAATAGCCAGAAATTCTTCCAAGGTACTGAGCAGCCACTGTCCTAAGGCATCAACAGAACCTACCGGGACTCTGCATCTCAGAAGGAAGAGCCATAAGGCTTCCTGGCTTCCCACACAAGATGAAGAGTTTTTAGGAGTATGGAATTTTCTTAACAGACAGCAGCTTTGCCCAGTACAAAACCTTTCCCCATGCAGCAACAAAAAGAAGCAAGACATCCAACTGTGAAGTCCCACAAAAGGAGATGTTTAGAGCCCGTTGAAAATGTTGCAGCCATTGCCAAGGTGGATTTATCTACTGTTTGCAGCATACAACATCCAAGAAGGTAAAACTAGGGGAAATCATTAACTGACTTTGAAACCTGGGTTCTACTGTTGTGGCAGCAGCTTGGTACAACAGGACTCACTGACAGGAATGAAGTTGGGACACACTGTGTGACTGGGAAATATGGGAAAATGGATCCCAAGGAAGATTTGTCTCCTGTGAGGATTGCAATTTGACTAACAGATACCACAGCTCTCAAAAACACTTCTCAGAAGAAAGCACCATGCAAAACAAGACAGCAAAGGCAGCCAGTACAACAGAGAAGCTTTTGTTACCTTCTGAGCTGCACTAACACAGCGCTGATATTCCTTCGCCAGCTCCGAGCATTTGAGCACTTCACGTTTGTTTTCTTGGTAGCACTTCAGAATTTCAGACTGCAGGTTTGCACAGATAGGATCAGCATTCCTCCTCCTGCAGGGAAAACAAGCACAGAATGATGTGTGAAGAGGAGTTTTCAACCACTTACTACCACTTTGCCAGCAACACACATACTAATTTTATGCTGGAGTCATGTAGTCCTAATAGAGAAACTGGTGGGAGCACCAATCACCAAAGTGGGTCAAATGACCAACAGGGTATTTCAATTGAAAAATCCAGGGTACTTAGCAAAAAGAAGGAACACGATCTTTCTTAGCTGCTGTAGAAGGCTGTTTCACCCTTATATGAAACACCACCTGCCCACAACCATTCCTCTGCATTCAGGAGGAAAAAAGTCCTCAAGTCCAAGAGTTCCAATGATTTTCTCAACTCACACTGGAAATCTTTGGCAGAACTCAAGAATCCTGGCTGGGCCTGCACTAGATCTGTAACAGTCTGACAAGGAACTGAACAGACTTGTTGAATGAGCCACCTCAATCTATTGAATTCTCATCTATTTAAACACTACAAGAAATCCAGCATGGTTGGAAGCACTGCAATTCTCCTAGTGACTAGAAAGAAACCAGAATAATAGCAAGACCAGATATCTGCTTCTTTGTAGTTCTGCAGAAATTAGTATTCATACTCAGTAAATGGCATTGACAGCTACCCAGGAACAATTAAGGATGATGTTCTTTTACTCTAATGTGCATGTGTACATATGGCACATCATCAGCAACAGTACCAATAAAGGGGAAGGTCGTTGTAAAACAATCCCAGCAACAATGGCACAAACACAGTAATGACAGTGACATCAGCTGCACAGACAGGCAGACACAAATTGCAGGCATTCACAGCACCATGGCCATGGTATGTTTTACCAGAGAATAAGAGAACATATGCTTAGGTGTTGCAATCCTCAGATGTCGTCTCCTAAACCGTAAATCCATTTAATTCCTTGCATTTCCTGCTCCAATATGCTTAGAGATCTGTGCCCAAATATCAAACACACCTCTTCCTTCCAAAGCACTTGATGCTAGAGGCAGATATTAATGCCTCTATGATGTATTCATTTCCACAGTAACAATAAGCACTCATTCAGCAAAAGGGCTTCATAGTAAGGCAGAGAGAGGGAAAACATGACCTGTCCCTGGGCATGTCACAGTCTCTCAGGTGGAACAGACTTCTAAGAAACAGGTAATCTTAAACCAAAATCTAAACTCAGATATGAGGGAGAGAGAACTCAGATATGAGTTTCCAAATCATGCACATCTGTGTAAGGTGCTCAGGAAAGAAGTGGAAGGACCAAAAGAAGAACAAGTTTGTCTTTTCCATATCAGCAGCCTGGGCACTCTCTCACAATAATTTGGTGGAGATATACTCTAATTGATACTTCAGTCCTCAGTCATACTGCCAACATACATGGAGAAAGTAGGGATTTACCAGTATGACAGCCACACTACACCACTGAGATTCGGATCAAAAACCAACAAAGATACTATATAGACTTCTTTTTCTACTTCTTCACTAATCTCACAGCTTTTAGAAGAAACTTATTCCATGCACAGTCCCTAAGGTTTAGTGTTCATTTTTAATTTCTATGTTATATAGCAAATCACCTTTAAAGCCTTGAAAATCCATATTCTAAAAAAAAAAAAATCTTCAAATTTTGGGATAGAAAAGAACCCAGAGAGAGCTTCAGAAACTCATAATGTTGGCATTTTGCTTTGTCACTAACTTTAATATCACTCTAATCAAATCAGTGAGACTGTGGAAATGATACCAAACAATACCAGGTCAGGAAATACCACCAAATCCCTCAATTCATTGAAAAAGTTAAGACTTTTAAAATTAGTTTTTTTTAAACTCAGTGATGTTAAACTGAAGGGCATTTTGTAATTTTCATATAGAAACCTGGAAGAGCTAAAAGGTACAGCACACCACAAACCAGTTTGTATTCATCTGAACTGAGCATGGTACAAACATCTTAGAAATATTTAGAGGTTGTCATTGTCAGCAGGGAGAGCTACAGGAACTGTTTTGCTTTAGATCACTGTCCTTCCTATGGTATCAGTCTTCACTGCCTAGAATAATTCTGAAGTTAGGACCCACCTGTGGGCTCAGACAGTGCTGCAAAGTCTGTAGCTCTCTTCCTTAACAGACCCCTTGGTTCTCAGCCCACAGGGCTATTTAAAAGCCACACAATAGTAAGCAAGAAGCCACAAAAAAAAGTATTGTTGCCTAAAGCCTACCAGAGGCAGGGGATCAATCAGCACAGACCAGTATGCATTGCCCAGCAAGTATTTAAACCAGCATTCCTACACACCACTTCCCACAACTCAGGGAGGATTTATTTGGTACTGTGTACCCAAAATCATAACAAGATTACTCTCCTTTATTTCTTCAAAACAAAACCTCAAGCTGTGGCTATGCATCAATTGCACCAGCTTCTCAAAACAGATTTAGAGAAGCTAATCAACAAATTGCAAAGTTGGTTTAGGTAATTATCAATACAAGTTACTGTGGAATCTGGGAGTACACAAGTTATCCACATCCAGCAGATTAGTTCTGGTACCCATGTGGAGTGGAAAGAGGTACCTGCAGTGCTCTGGTGAACAGCTGCCTGAGATGCTTTCCTCCCTGCACAGCAACCACAATGCCTGCCCAGTCTGAATCAAGGGGGTACCACTCTCCTGCTCACATTAACACTCAGCTTCAGGTTGCAGCATTTGCACACTGGGGGAACTGCAGCCCTATGCACAGACAACAGCTGCACCTTACAGGTGTCTGACTTTCCTCATGCTTATCTGAGACAAAAAGCAATTAAACCAGCAGCATCCAACTACAAACACATCCTGTAGAATGCAATGACATCGTGGGTAAGTTCCAAAGGAGGTGGACTTTCATCAGCTGTATCACTTCACCCTCAGCCTAGCTCAAGGATGTTGGCACTAACTAATCTTTAGGAAAATTCATCTTCTGGACGTCTGATCACACTGCTCCTGATGTGTCATTGAGGGTTTTTGCTATTATTTCTCATATAAGAGAAATGGAAAACAGGGGAAAAGGGATGAGGTTTGTATATACAACTAGCAGAAGCCTTGTATGCTTTGACCTTTCTCCTAAAGTGGGTCAAAGTTTTAAGCATATGTCACCAGCAAATGAGGTAGACAGTTGGCCTCTGTCTAAAATAAAATATGCTGCAACTGCTACAGCTATTATCAAAACAGGTGTAAAAGGCTCATTTACAGCAGCTAGGAAAAAGGCAGGAGAGAAAGGCTGGACTGGGAAGTGACAGCACAATATCTGCAGATGGAAGTATGGAAGACAAGCTCTTACAATACTTTGGAAATAAATACATGCAGGACATACAGAATATGAAAGATTGAATCAATAAAACATACTCTCATCTGTTTAAAGGAGGAGGAAAGGAGAAAAGATGACAGGTTGGAAAAAGTAAAACATGGATTTAGAAATAAAATTCATTAGCAGTGCCTCTCCTATCAAAGAGAGGAAAGAAACCTTTGCCTGGTCAGTGTGCAATGGGCACAAAGGCTACATACACATGAAACCCATTATTTTGGAACTTCCTCTCCCCCTCCCATGGAGAGATTTAAATCAGGTTTTTGTCTAGAAAAGAAGGGAGAGGTTTTCTTAAAATGAAACAAAGGGCATCCTTCTCTCTACTATCCCTTGAGGTAAGACAGAATAAGCACGATCTTGCTGCATTTTGACACCAAGAGTTACCAAATCCTTTCTATCACTGTGAATTCCCCTTACTTTATTTAATAAATGAAATCTCATCAGCTTATCCTTCTTCTATTATCACTGCTGACATCAATCTGATAATATTGGCTTGGCGTGGAATCGTGCTATTATATGTCCTCTTGATATTTAATTTAAGAGAAACGTCTGCAGTGGGGTGAATATGTGAAGCAAGCTTTTTATTACTGGTAGCAGTAAGGACGCTGGGAGTGAATTAGACATTCATCTTAGTCAGGGCCAATCTAGTGGCTCAGAAGAGGTTTTCTTCTTAACCCTCTCCTAACTGTTCAATAGCAGCAGGTAACAGCTGCTTCAGGCAATAACTGCATTCATTTGTCTTGGGAAATTCATTTCTACATGGATATAAACCCCATGAAGAAGTACAGAGTGTCTGGGAGGTTAAAGCGAGGTACTTTGAGAATTTCTATCATAAGCACTGCACTAGAAGGAGAAGTGCTGGTCTCAATGTCCATCAATTAATCAAGCAGCAACAGTTTCCAAAGACAAACACCCTAACTCACTGCAAAAAGCAATTAAGGCCATATCATCAGGATACAGACCCAGAGACAAAAGGTTTCAAACACAGCACTATGGCTACGACTCAGGTGCTGCTGACAGGCTCCCTTTTTAAAAGAATTATAGACTGAGAATTGGAAAGCAAGGGAAAGCTAGAAAAGGTCTATGTATTTCGTGGTCCTTCCATCCAGGTGAAGATCAGTCTACCCAAGCAGAGATCTACCTTCAGAGCTTTAGGAATTGGCAGCTCTTCAGCCTAGTGCAAAATCAGTAACTCCACAGTGAATAACACACCATCGCTTGGCTTTACTGGGAAGAACAGCCATTCCAGATGGAGTTAAGAGCAAGATCTTCTTTTTACATTTTATTCTGGGAAACCATTCAAGCTGAACAAAAAACTCGAGACAGAGGCTGATGGTTTCTAAACTCAGACACTTTGATACCTCTGCTCAGAAACTGATAAACAAAGGCACCCAAGATCTCTCATAAGCCAACTTAAAAGTAGCTGGCTCCAGCACACAGCTGCAAGCAGCAACCTAAATGGGCCAGAAACCTGGAATTTCTTGTGGGCCACAAAATCCAGTGACTGGATTAGCTGCTTTCTGCTGCATTATTTGACTAAGACCAGTGTCTGAACCAACTTGAGCAAACCATTAGTCACCACAGTTACTGGAGCAGAGACAGCCCCAGACACCAGCAATGAGATGCATGGGCAGCACTGCCAGTAAATCCTAGGGCACAAAGCAGCAGTTTTTGCATGTTGGGAAGGAATCAGACACGTTGTATAGCTACTTAGTATGTTTATATATCCAGGGTCCATTACACACATTTCAGACTAAGCTCAGAGATGCTTTGGTCACATAAATGTGGTGTGCTGCCAGGCTGCACTGTACATATATAAAACCCAATAGGTGGTTAACTGACCTGTAAAACTGCATCCTCCCTTGGGTAGCAGTTGGCTCTGATGGCTTCTCTAACATGTCAGAAAAAATGACTCCAGACAGATGCAATACACAGCACATAGAAAGGTTTCATTCTCTCTCATTATTGCATCCTTGACATTTACAGCAGAAAATTAAACACAATTGAAGCATTTCATTCACACATAACAAACTCACCAGCACAGAACAAACAGCCAGGCAAGCTAACTTTCAGCACAGGATGCTGCACTAACACAAAGCACTGTGTCCTCACTACAAGCTATGGGATTCCCTGATCCTGCACATCAGCTTGATAACATGGCTTGAATGGAAGAGGTAAGAGCTGTGTTACAGCTGCGTGGCAAGGGAAATAAGAGATGGAAGAAGCTTAATAGATTATCCAAATGACTACTAAAAAATGAGAAATGTTTAAGCTACATAACCTAGCACAGTGTAAACAAACTGCATGTCTCATGAGGCTAAACTAACATGATCAGGAAGGAAGTATTTCTGATCAGCCTCAAGTACTCAAAACACTCTCACCAGGCTTTGCCACTGATCCAGGTGGAATAGAAAGCTTGCAGAAGTAACACACAGTTTAGAGCAAGAGAAGACAGACTAAAAGAAAAGGTGAAACCTCATGACAATTTTCAGAAGAACGGGGTGCTATCCCCAAATTTCAGCTGAAGCTGCTGTATTCCTGTCTAAATCCTTCTCACATGCCTTGTCACACTGTCAGCAGCACACTCCTGCACACCTGCAGTTTTTTCCCCTCTCCCTTTCTCCCCTTGACAGCTGCATTTTACTAACAGGTCACCCCACTCTGTTTTTCCATACACTGTTCATGAAGTGCCAAATGAACGAACATTTTAAAGTACTGTGAGTTTCTGGGTGACTCTGTGATCCAACAAAATTTGTCACTCAAGTACTTCCCAATCTCAATTCCTATTTTGACAGCTTGTTTGCAACTGCCACCCAATTACCCACTGGAGTTCATGCACTCACTGCACCCTTGTTCTGCCCAGGCCAGATACCTCCTTTCCTTCCGATCACAGACAGGCAGAAGCTGTTCTGAAACCTTCTTCTGCATAAGTAATTAGATCCCATCACTGAGAACAAAAGTTACCACACAAGACCAAGTCTCAAGTGTCAGCCACTTGCTGTTTCTACTGCATTCAGTAGAAACAGCCTGCCCCAACCACATTTCATTCACAAAAAAAAAAAAAAAAAAAAAAAAAAAAACCACCCAAAAAACCCCCCAAACTCTAGAAAATACAGACTGATGTCAAAAGTGACTAAAATCGAGCAGTTTTCTGAAACAACCTCTAATTTTGGAAATCAGCAATAACTTCTTCATTTCCATCATGAAATTGATGCAAAGAGATTGTGTGACCTATGCAATGCTGGTTCCAGCTCTCCATCTGACTTACTCCAGTGTGTCACAACCTCCCCTGTCCTCCTGCATGGTTTATCCTCACACACAAATGGTCATTTCCCATTTGATCAATGGGTCATCCTGGAATATGTGTTTTGCCTTCACTGTGTTTTGCCAAGTGCAGTTTCAACCGGGGGACTTCCTTAGACCCAATAAGCTGCAAGCACTGAGGCTGTGGGTCTCTGGGGGAGCACAAGGGTAGCAATAAGCAAAAAACTGAACTAAAACATATAAAATAATATTATCCTTATCCTACTGAACCTGCAAATGCAATAACTAATCACCCCTATTAGCATTTTGCATGGCAGATGGCAAGTGGTTTAGACTAATGAGAGACTTTTCCCCACAAGTGGATAATTCCAATGTAAATTTGGATGTAAATTCTTTACTGATTATGATGGTAGAATACTGAGCTATGAGAAACTGCCAGTTTGGAAGATGAAAGGAAAACTACTGCCTCTTCCTTCACTTGCCAAGAGATACAGAAGTTAACAGAACTGGATCTCCTGCCCACAAAGCCATGCACCATTTTTTCCCAAAGATGCCAAGCTACTAAAAGTTGACTAGCAAAGATGAAGAGCCTAAAGTTAGCAGCAAAACAGTCTCTGGAAGCCAAGCAGGAATGAGTCAGAATCTTGTTGCTGGAAGGAGTTCTCTGAATCAGAAAGGAAGCTGGCTCAGCTCCCACAAGGCAGAAAAGCAATATAGCAAGCAATAACTGAATCTGAAAACAACACACAGCCCAACAAGTGACCCGAATAGGGATTTTCTTTCTTCAGATAAAAAACATCATCTAAAAACTGCTTAAGATCTCAGGTCAGGAAGGGAAGGCATGCAGTCTGTAGAAGATATGCAGCACAAGCCCTAAGAATATATGGGTTGTGACAGTGCTATAATGTCTGGGAATTAGTTGGGGAACTGCTGGTCTATTAAATACCTTCCCCAAAAGTTTTCTAAAGAAGGTAACTGAAGAAGTGATATGCTGATTTCATATAACTACAAGACATGAGGGGCAGCAGGTTCAGTAAATGTCTCCTATGTGAGATCATCTTATAATAATGTCACACTGCAAATGAAATGTTCTTTTTTAAAAAGAAAACCCTGACTACCCATTTGAACAGCAGTTACTTTTCCAAAATGCCACTGAATACTGCACTAGGCTCCTATAGTTTACTCCACACTACACAAAGGGATGGACAAAAATATGGGTCCATTAGTATATTGAACACTGACAGAGTGGCATGTCCTGCTAAAGATGCCAAAATAAATTTAGAGAGGAGATTGAAGCTGCCAGTGTTAAAGTTCAGGTGGGATCTGAAGCTAAACATTCACCTTATTAAAAAAATTCCCTTGCTTCTGCCCACATTCTCTAAACTTCAAAACCACAGTGCCCCCTTTTACCAAGCTGTGCAATTCTGAACACTGACTCAGCAAAGATCCCCATTAAGCAGCTACTCATCCCTCAGAGAACATCAATAATGGTGCTTCCAAAGCAAGCACACACAAAAAGTCTTACAAGCCCATTTTTGGGGGGAGGTTGGGGGGTTCTTGTTTGTTTGTTTCAGTTTTTAAGTGAATATTGTAAACTCAAGAAGTCCTCAGAAAATAGAAAAAAAAAACTTTATAGAAAACAATTTAGATGACATGGTTCAAAGTCTGGAGAACAGCACATGCAGCATCTCAGGTGCCTCCTGATGCTGCTCCAGTGTGCTGCTGGTGACCCTTGCAGTCAGCACAACACTGACCAGCTCTCCATGGAAACAATATTCATCCCTAAACAAGTGCTCCTGCCTTCCAAATGCCAGGTTTTTGGGTCAAATTAGTTTGAATTGCAGGTGGTATGGTAAGTGTATGTCCCAGACATGCAACTGCCAGGACTAACAAGAAAAATGCAAAAATCATACAAATAAATAAATAATTAATAAATTAAAGTTATTCAAGCCAAATTTGATGGCAGAGATGGTTTTTCTGTTCTATTAGGGAGAAAAGGACTTCAATCTCTTATCAGCTCAGTATTAAACACCACCAACTTCCTCTGTGCAAATACATCACCATGATGCAAGGTGTCCACAGCAGTCCTGCCACAGTCCTTATTTCCTCAGAAGACAAAAATATAAAAGCTCTGGCCTATATAACAAACTATTTCCTGAAATTTCCCCAGCTGGTACTTGCCTTTGGTGTCTTCTACCATCCCTCCAAGACTTCAGGAGGAGAGTGACAACAGCAAGGACACAGAGTGTGTAATCCAGAATCAGGAATACAATTACTGTGCAAAATAGCAGCATTGTCCTTGAAATCAGTTGCAACTGAATTAATGACCAGATTGTTAGAGTGTTACCTCAACTTTGCCTCAGGCTGCTAATTAGCAAACAAGTCATTAATTCACTGGTAACAAGTGGTTTCTCGGGCATTATTGCTTCTGACATCTTTAATTCGCCACTCTTTATGGAAAGCTTCCCCAGACAACTTTAACCTCAGTCCTTTACACATCAGCCCCACATCATTACCACCACCACACTACACCACACACACATTGAAGACAGGCAGAAAAACACAGCAGGAATAGGCTAAGCTGGGTCATTAATTAATATTCATTACACCTTTCCCAACTCAAGCCAAGGGGAGGGGAAGGCCAAAGGCACAAAAAGTTCTGGATTTTGGTGTGGATCTGCCATTATTTGTAAATACATACTATGAACCTGGAGAAACCTTGCTTTCACCATGGTACACATTGGAATATGCAATTCCCAATGTGAGGGCAGAGATCTGCTTTTATTTTCACTGTATTCTCCACACTAAAGAGCTGTGAACTGAAATTTTTCATGTCCTCTGATGCACAAAGTATGACTGAGGTTTGTTTTAACAGCTGCACAAATATCCATGCTTTTGAAAACAATCTGGATTTGGCCTGCCAACAACCCCTGATCTAAGGGCTTTATAAAGGCAACATTACTACAGAAAACAAGTGCTTTTCATGTAAAAATCGATAGCAACAGAAACATCCCTACCAGACTACATGGAGTTTTTGGCACCTCTTCCTTTGCTATTTGAGTCCCTGCTATTCAGATCTTATTTTATAAATGCCCAAATTCTACCAACGTAGCGGTGAAGAAACGCTCCTGCAGGTTTGAAGAGACACCAGTTTTTCAGAGCTAACAGAACTGCAACCTCAGTTCATTGGACTCATCTCTCATCACGCATGAGAGGAAACACAATACTGTGAACATTAGATTGAATGTTACTCATTTTACTAACTGGGCAAAACAAAAATCTTATTTAGAAGCAGCATCTTAGTAATCCTCAAGAACTGAACTTCAGAAAGAACATTCAACAGCTTGGATAAAGCACACAATCTAATACATTTTCAAGATTTAAAATTTGGTTCAAAAAAAGAATAATCTGGCCCAACTGGAAAATTTATGCAAATCTATTGCACATATTCAACTTCTATTTCCACATACCATATTCCTAAAGCAGTAAGGGAAAATATGTTGGTAGGAAATCAATGCACTGGTATAAGTAGTTTGTTAACAATAGGTCTTCCAGAATTCATAAGGAAAATGTTTACATCCTAAGGTAATGAGTGAAAAACTGTGTGAAGCAGAAGTGAAAGTGATCAGGAACTTTTTCTTTCAGTAAAATGCACACCAGGTAAAATGACACAAAATCGAAATTCACCCATATACTTTTATCCTCTTCTGAAATAAATTTGAGAAAACTCATTATAATCTCTTAGAGAATATTTTAATTTCCTACTAAGAGCAACTTTATAAAAGTGAGAAACAGAAAAGTTTTGACTAATATCCCATCTCTTTATTTGAAGATTATGAAACAGACTCAGTGTAGACAGAAGAAGGAACAACTAGCACAAACCAAGCCCCAAGGGAAGAATAGGACTGGGACAAGTCAAACAACTTTGGTGAAGGTATCATCATTGGGGCACAAAAGGACTGTGATGAGGTAAGGCTATGGATGAGCTTTCAGCAATAATCAATCTCTTACTCCTGAAAACTCTTAAATCCCTGTTGGAGAGGCTCTTAATTTCAACACTAAATTAATCATTTATCTAATCTAATGATAGAAGAAATCCCAGAGCAATTTTGTTTGAAAACTATGATGTCTTTACCCTTCTCCTTTGGCTTCTCAACTGTCCATATAATAACTGTTTCAGACCTTGCCTCCTGGGCACAGTCCTCTGTTGAAATACCCAAGGCCTCATAGTAGACTTCAAGATTAACAAACTCAATATAAACTCACATAACTATTTTATAAATTTTGCATATCTACATAAAGAAACAAAAAAGGTAGTTTCTCTAGGTTCCAGTTAATCTTGCTATTCTAACTGAGGGGCCATCAGACTCATAAAATCTTGTATAATTCAATAAAACCTTTATTTCCATGAGTACTGAAAGCAAGCCATACATTCCCTGTTGCCAGCAGACAATCCATCTATGAATTTTCTTCCCCCACCCTCACTGAGTCAGTGTGGTTTTCTACTCCACATTCAGCCAGGAGGATACTTACTACTTGCTGGTTTCTCTAATATAATCACTTTTAATACTCATGTCCATTAAGTTTAAAGATCTTAGGACCATTAAATGAAACTCTCACATAGCAAGCCCTGCATGGAGTAAATCTCTTTGGCAGTGTCTCCATTGGAAAGCTGCCTTGGATTCACAGCTGATCTTCACCAGGATAAGATCAACTGACATTCTTTATGCACTCCTTGATAACAGCACAAAGCATATGCAGTCCTCTCAGCACAACATGCAAAGCAACAGAGTCATCCGTAAGCAGCTTCGGAAACAGTTCTGAAAGCCATAGGGAGATTTCAGAGGGAAACTCAGCTTCAGAACAATTTTATCTTCTAACAGCTTCCTAATCCCCTCACCCGACTCCTGCAGCTTTACCTGTTAGAGCCACACCCCTATCCAGGCCAATTCTTGCATCCAAAAGTAACAACTACAAAAATAAATAATTTTTTAAAAAAGTGATAAGACAACCTTCACAAAAGAAAATAAATCACAAAAAAACCCAACAACAATAAAAAACCCCAAACCAGCATATTGAGGATAAATCTAGAGTGCTGCACTAAGCCATAACCTCTTTACTGATGTTTTTTTCCTTCCCCTTAACAGATTCAGGGACTGTAATAACATTTAATCCTCAGAAGCTAATCTAAATGTAACACTCAAAAGAAGACAAAGACAACGCAACAGAAAGAAAATTTGGCCACTGCCTTTTGGGAGTGCTGCTTTATCCCTGGAGCGAGTGCATTAATACAGCTTGGAATGAAATGCCATTTTATTCTCTGTAGCAGGGAGGGGATTAGCAAGTTGTCTTCTCTAAACCCAGTCTGAGTCATGGCTCTATGAACACTGAGAAAAGGATGTGGAATGAAGGGAAGGGTGGGGAGCACTGGCTTTTTATTTACACGCTGCTTCCTTTGTGGGTGGTTACTGATGTGCGCAGTTTGCTAAACAGGGAAAGAAGGCAGGGGAAGTTCTAGGTCCCCTGACTTTAATTCTGTTGGTTAACAAAAGAGAAAAATAATAATGCACCAATTATAACAACATAGTTGAGACAATATGTCCATGGCAACTATCCAATTCACCACAGCATGGAAGCAACAAGGGCAAGTTGCTAAAGGTGTTGAAAGCTGTGCTCAGTGGTATCTTGTTGCTAGGATCTTTTTCCTGGGAGGAAATAAAACAGGTTGGACAGAGCCCAGAACAAAGGAGAAGGAGACACTCTGATAGGAGGTATGTGGAGACAAGAGTAGGCTGGCTTCGGGTGAAGAGATGAGGAACAAAGTCCATTGCACAAGGCAGGCCATGCAGGCATCAAGCCTTGAAGTGGAAACCAAGAGCTAATGACCGTGTCAGTGATTTAATATGAAGCTCAGCACTAAGTACTTCACTTCTGTTTTAATACAAAGGGAGATAGGAAGGTTTACTTGCCTACCTCGCAGGCATGCTGTGAAGGGTCACTGGTGGAAAGGTGTACAATATTCCTAAATCCTGCAATGCTTGACAATCACTAAGGAGTGGAAACAGTCCATGGAATGCTTGCCCACTTGTGCAGAGCTGTAAGTGTTGATAAAAGAATTACAAAAGTCATTAAATGCCAAGAAAACACTGGGGTTTGTTTCAGATATTTCTTCTCTTTGCTTTGACACAGACTCTGAAAAACAGGGTATTCACTGCAGAAAGAGCCCCAGCCCTATTTCCCTTTTCGTCTATCAGCTCTGCTGATACACAGTGGCAGAGAACAAATACAGAGCAGACTGGTCTCACAAGGCACAAGTGACAGGGGCAGGTCTTCACAGTGTAACAGGGGTAACAGAAGCTCAGGAAGAGACACTACGGTGAAGGAAATGGACTCTCTGGAGCTGGAGAAAGTGCCACTCCTGGTTTCCTTTCCTTAAGGAGATATCATAGTCCAGCACCAGAAACAAGCAGATCTGTACTTCATTCACCCTTTGGCTAATATTCCATTTCACATAATTTTGCAGGAGTGTCAGTTTATTCCTGCAAACCAAAGAACTAGATCTGCATAAAACAGTCTAACCTATCTTAGCACCAACTGTGCTTGGATGTTTAATACGAAAGTGCAAAACAGGATAAGCAAACAATTCATTCCAGTGAAGTCACAGGATCTTGTAGGCTATTACAATAAACAGGCTGTAGAAAGACTTGAATGTAGGATGCCCAACAAGAGAACCTCACAACACACAGACTTCAAGTCCTACCAATTGAGCATGGATGCCAGTGTAGGAAAGAACCTTCCCCTGACCCAGCCTAGCACGACCCAGGTGTGAGGCACAAGAACACTTTAGGAGTGTATGTACAGTGTGCTGTACACAAAGCAACAATCTGAAAAGGGTCACTGCATGCTGATGGAAGTGACACACTGCAGCCTGACGGGGGAAAGCAATGATTCTTCCTGCATGTACAATTATCAAAGGGCATTATCAGTCCCAGACCATGAACTCCAAAGCACAGCTCAGTGCAATCCTGGCTACTGCTGGCAATTCCTACTGTGAAGAACTAGAATGCATGATATTCAACTTCATCCTCAGTTTCATTTGTGCCACTCATCTTGTCCCTTTTCAAGACACCCCCAGCTATGCTATTTTTTCACACAAAAGTCACATTAGGGCAGGTGTCTCATTTTGCTGCAAAGAAAACAGCCCAAGGAATCTGTCCCTTTATAATGGCTCAAGCTCATACTGCCATCAAATTCAAGGGCACTGTACAATAAGGCCAGAAGCCAGGGACTTTTAGATGATAAAGGCTCAAAGAAAAGGGGAAGAAACCCTTAAGAGACCACAAGCACACTCTCTGAATCTTGAAAGAATTCATTAGCATTTGTGTTGGTCTCTGCCACTAACCTTTGCAAGTAATGGTTGCATTCCTGAGTTTCCTACATTACCAGTCTTCCTTTCCACAAGAAACAGAACAGACCAAAGGAAACAAACATCAGGAACCAACCTTCAGACTACAGATAAAAAATCAGGTAGTTACAGCCCATACTAGTAAGTGAAGAACATAATCCCAGGTCCCAGTCACTTCCTCTACCAAGTCACAAGGATAAATCACCACTACACAAGTTCACAACAGCTGATCACACATTTGCAGAAGCAAATTCAAATGAACAAAGACTATAAGAAAGTTATGTCCTACGAATTTTTTAAATTTTATTTTAAAAGAGAATTTAAAATTCTGCTATGGAAAACAAGATGGAAATGCAAGCAATGTGTTAGCTGCCTTGTTTTGGCTTCTTTAGCAACTTATTGCTTGACTGTCCAAACAAAAATGTGAAATTACAACAGGTTATGTGACGCTTTGGCAGTTAAACATAATTTTAAATAAAGGCAGCACAATATACTGCATACCCCACTAATATATTCATTCACTACTATATTATCTATTTATGCAATTAAGTATTGTAGAGTCTGGATTGGACCCAACCGGACTACATATGCTGCTACTCCAGTTTATTGCATGTTGGCCAACTGTTTACCCAACTGAGATTCGAGTGCTGCTCTTGACAGCGTAATTGCTTTAGCCTCATTAATATTTAAGAATTATAGAAAATATTTTTTTCTTGGGCAGCTGTTAGTGCATGTGGAACAATAAGTTATGTAACACGACTGGCAAATACAAATATAATTTAAACACTATATATGCTCATGGTTAAAAGGCAGCATTAAAGGTCCACTTATTGTGCTAAGGCAAATAAAAAAGACCAGAAAAATCATTGCACTCATTCTAAGAAAGCATTCGTGAAAATTACAACTGTAATTTGAAACTAACAGGGATGAGATTTAGACTGTTTATCTTTTTTTCCCCTGGACAATGAAAACTTTAGAAGTGGTGCCATTCTTCCTACCCCCATGCACCAGCCCAATGCTATGGTGTGTAGGTTAAGCACAATGGGTCAAAGTTAGAACAGATTTAACATGTTCCATTGCTATTTTGAAAACCCTAGTAAATATTCCTATTTAATATTAAAAGTCCCTCTCTTCTCCCTCATCCTTCCTTGCAAGATCTATCAACTTCATACCAAACTCTGCAAGCTTAGCACAGAAAGAGAAGATGCCAGCTTGCACCTTCTCAGCCCCCTCAGTACCTGACACGAGGTAACTTCGCACTCTGTTTAAAGGAACATCCAGCAGCTACACACAAAATGTTATGAAATGCAACTGGAACTGCTGAAAAGAACGAAAATGGCTCCTCACTTTATCCGTTCCTCTGCCTTGGTGGCTGCCTCCTGATACTGCTCGGATGTCATCTTGTAGATCTCTGCATTCTGAAACAAAGAATAGAATGCTCAGCTCTAAAAATTAAAGGCATCTCAGATCTTATCTTGTCACAAAGTCATCTTCTATAATTAATAACAATTTCCAACAACAAACAGAATATTCAGTTCAAAGAAAACGGCAGAAATACTTATGAGTCAATTTTATTTTCAACAAAATTCATCAAGGCCACAACACATCCCTCATTCCAAGGCTCACTTCTGCGAAAGGAAAAAGGGGGAAAAGGTCGCTACCAACCAACCAGGAGCTTTGGTTATTCCATGTAACCACAAAAACAAGGTGTTTCCAGCACAGAGCTATTTTGAGTTTGGTCATGTTTTGTTCTCTTCTTTCATTAATTGCTGTGAAGGATCTTGTAAGTTACTGACATGCGAGTATCAAAACTGGCTGCTAGCACTGGAAAATCCATTTTACATTTCAGTGCTTCTACTTATGTTACTTATTCTTAAAAGAAAATTATGCAGCCTGTTTCCCTTCTAACAACACAGGGAGGCATATCAGGTCTCAGTTAAGGTGCTGCCAAACAGAGTCTTGAGTGTCTTGCTGCAGGGCTTAAGAGGCTTGCATTAAATTCTCCTGAACTTGCACAGAAAGAGTTTTAGCTCACAGCTGCTCAGTCACTAAACGTGGGGGATGAACTCCTCCTCTGGGCTGCACTGAGGAGCCTCCCAGGCACAATCAGCAGGAGGGAAGGGCTGCACTGCCCCAGCAGTGCACTACAGGTCTCGTGTCACTAAACCACAGATAAAGCTGCTTTAGGCAAAGCCGCTGGACTCCACTGGCAACCGCCTCGCGCCAAGCTCATCTGCAAGGCTCTTACTCTGAAAAGGCACGAGCAGAAAATATGCAATAATCAATCAAAAGAAGTGACAAAATGGTATTGAAAGCGAGGACAGCTATTCATTTAGGGCCAGCTCGAGCTGCTATCTCGTCTCTCCCCAAATTTGGTCATTTTATATAGAATACTATTCTTGCCCTTCTTCATTTATTTTCCCATAAATGCAGCTGGTCCTGCGCATGATGAGCCAACACATACTGTTCAGCGGTTGGAAAAAGGAAAGGACAGATATAACTCAAGTTCTATTAGTGGTTCTGCCACTTGTGCAATCTTGGGCAAGTCACCGTTTTCCATCTGCAAGTGAGGGATAACAGCTGCCTGTATCTCTGAAGTTGTGTGAAGCTCAGCTAATTGAAAGGTTTATAAAGGTTTTCAGAACCTGGGCTTCAAGGTGCTATATTTAAGCGTTTTATCTTTAGTGCCTGAATTTATGTTAAATACCAAAAGAAACACAGAACAGATTTTGCTTTTCAAACTTTGACCTAGGAGACTGGTTTAAAATGAGGAATCATGAAGGACTAACCGCTTCAAAATGCATTTTACCAGCAAATTATCATTAATGTTTTTGTTTACTTACTTATTACAGAGTGGTCAAACTTCAATGCTATTAAATCCATTTTTCTCCTTCCTATATTGAAAAGTTCAGCTTTTAATGGTGCCTTTTTCTCTGGCCTGTAAACAGACCTCATGACTTACAGCTCCCTGCTGTTACTTATTCACACATGAAACCACAAGACCTGTGCTTCATTAATTAAATTTGCCATTAAAAATTAAATAATGTGAATAAGTAGATGTAAGCGTTATCTCCATTGGGCTTCAAAGGTCTCACCATTTCTCCAATTACTACCCAAGCAATTTTCATATTTCATACTGTCTGATTTCTCAAAGGGACTGGATCTGAGAGATCAGAATGAGAGAAAGTGGGAAAAAGAGAAAGCAAGGTAGCAAATTTAAACATTTTTCAGGCAATAGGAAGTAGTCCCATCAGACACTATTAGCCTGCAGCGCTCTGCAGTGAAACAACAGCAGGAGAGGAAAACAGGAACAAATATGTTGTACGTGAGCCCCAGCATGAGGTCGCGTTTAACCCACCTGGAGAAAGTGACGATGGCCAACAGAATCATTTGCTGGATGTGCTGTCGATTAAAGTGCTTGTGGCACAACTTTACCCACTTTATTAGAGTTCAACTGCCCAGCACTTGGGTCAGGCTTATCTTTAGCAATATCAGCTACGGACATGGACAAAAATAGCTGGGAAAGGAAGCCAGGCTTTAGTTCTGAATTCTGAAGCTGTTAAAAGCAGACAAATGAGAGCCTGAACAGAGGCAAGAATCTCAGTGAGGGGAAGGAGGAAAGGCTTGGTCTCAAAGCAAACACCAGACATCATGCAAAGATTGAGGAGGGGCATAGAACACCTTCAAGCTGCAGATGAAGCTGCTGAGTTTTAAAAATGAAAAGGAAACATCTTTCCTTGTGATCCAGCTGGGCCTCTTGCTGTTGATTCAGACCTCTCCCTTCCAAAAACTCTAAAACCCAATAAAACAATATTTCTAATGCTATCAATCAGTACCTTTAAATGCTTCTCCAGGTAATAAAAATGGGGGACTACAATTTAAATCTGAGTTTGTTCCACAAGCAGATTTTTAAAATACATTTTCCTTGGCCTATAGACCCATTCCAACCTTGGGGAAGTCACATTCCCTTTTGTCCAAAGCATTAAATGAGCAACAAATGGGCTAAATGGGCAAGAGAAGGGCCTTTCAGCATGGGCACAGACACAGCAGGTTGTGTGACCTGGGCTTCTACTTATAGAGAATAATTTTCCAAGTATTCTCATCTATATTACTTCAGACACAAGATCTGCTTCATTTTCAGCAGTTTACCCACCGTGCTATGGCCAGAGAGAATGTTCCAGTGGCCTAGAACTTTCGAGGGCTTTATAATATAGCTGCAAACGAGGAGCTAAGCCAGGAACCACTTGAGCATTTCCCCAGCTTCAGCAGGGTCACCTCCACACAAGGGCTATTCAGCAGGATCAAGGTGTGGTATTTGCACTTGAAACAAAGTCTGAGCTGCCTGTAGTCTTAGTGAAGTCCTTTATCTTCATAAAACGATATTCAGTGGTACAGTAAAAGAGAGAACATTCCACATGAAATTACAAGACATGAACGCTGCTTTTAATTTACTTTCACATTATTTGATGCTTGAGATAAAATGGCAGTTCACAAAGAAAAAGTTGAACATGAGACCTCAACTATTATTAAATAAAGCTTCTGGCAGTGTTAGTTGCAAATATAAGTTTAAAAACATGACCAAAGGACACCATAAGGGCTCAAATAACAAAAGACACAGAAAGAATGAATGAACCACCTAAAATGTTTCACTTCTCTCAATAAAGCTGAGCCTTAGGGGAGTCAACTTCAGAACATCAGAGCTTTGTCATATAGGGAGAGAGCTCTCCAGAGAAGACAAATAAACTAAGCAAAGAAACGTTAGTTTGAAAGATTTTCCCCTGCTATTAAATGATGGTTTGTAGCAAATAATAAAAACACCAAGAAGTTGTAAAAATACATAACCAGAGCCTAAAGTGCAACAGAACCACTTTCCTTTACCCTGCTCTTTCTCTACAACACATTTGCTGCTATACCCTTGCTCTCCACTCTTCCAAAACACCCTTGTGCTAAAAATTCCCTTCCAAAGGGAATCAATTTTAAACCTTAGAGCTAAATTTGGAGTAATTTTAATTCAGCATTCCTCCTTGGCTGCAAACATGCAGAGAAACTCCAACACTCACTAGTACACCTCACTACACTGCCCAGGCCCTTTCCAGAACATATAGCAAAGAAAGTAAGAAAACATAATAACAGAAGACTGAGTTCTCAGGGTTATTTCAGGAGGGAAAGTAATTGAAACATAAAGGGAAAGCCCTGGCAGTTCATTCTCACACTGACATTAAACCACATTCCTTACAACTTCAGTGAAACATGTGCTACTTGCAGTAACATGTAAAACAGAAAACTGAGCAAAACAAGCATGAGGAAATCAAAATTAATCAGATTTCAGGTGAAATTATTTGTGAACATCAAGCAGCGGCATTAAAAACCTGACACTGAGACAAAGATTTCTCCATCAGTTTCAGTTCGGGTCAATAGATTAGAAGGTGTCTTGATTTAAAAACAACAAACCCAACCACCATCACCACAGATATCTTGAGATATTTTGACACCTCAGAGTATAGAAGCTTGTCAGTGGTCACAGTGTTTAGAGCTACAAAAAGGATTAACAGCTGTTGAAATGCTGCCAGCCTAGATGAATGCCAGTGATAGCTGTGATGAAACGGAGCAGGGCAGTGGAGGCCTTGACAAATGCTGCAGACGACAGCCGGGAGATTGGATGGTACAATCTGCCTTGCACCTGACAGACGTGCCGCTTCCATCCCTCCTCCTGACATCCACGCTCACCAGCCTGCAGAAAAATGCCCTTTGCAAGCCCCTCTCAAACCCAAAAGAGCACAAGAGGCAGTGCTGTGAGCAGGGCGATACGTGGTGTGCCCCACAAGGGCACTGCAGATTTCTGAGAGAAACAGGTAAGGAAAGCAAAGATTACTTCTTATATATCAAATGTCAGCTGGAAGATATTCAAATTCCTGCTTCCAGCTGCTTCTGAAGCCAGAAATAAGACCTCACACCATCCTGAGGAGCAGCACAACTGTGGCCTGCCTGCACACTCTTGGGGACAGGCAGCACACACACGCCCTGGATGCAGCTGCTGCCATGAGGAACTCCGGGAAGCTGCAGAGAAACACGGGTCAGTGCCAGCTTTGGGAGCCACCTCTGCTGCCAGCAGTGCCTCAGGGCAGCAGAGGTGCACCCAGGTTCCCCACACCTCAGCAGGTCACTGCTTCACACACACTGTAGATCAGGCTGTTCATTCTCACCACTCAGAAGTCTCACGCAAACAGCTCCTAACAGATTTGAAAAATTACCCCGTGTACCTGCATCCCTCCCTCAGGTACAGAGGCAGATGAGCTGAACCAATCTGTTCACTGGATGACCCTGTGGATGTGTTAAAAATCAACCCACACAATCAATCACTGCTATCAGCTCTGGTCCAAAACAGGGAGTTCGGGAATTTCAGAATATGCTGCAAGAAACAATCTCTTCACCTCCTGAGCTCACTCCTCTGGCATTTCTGCTCAGCCCATTTGCTGGTATCAGCAAGCAGTCAGCTCATTCACATTTCCTCCTTCCCATCAAATGCACATAAAAATAAAAGCCAATTAAAAAGGAAGAGAAACATGCCTATAGAGCATATCACTAGAGCATAGAAGTTAAGGGTTAAACTGCTTTTTTGAAAATTCATATGCTTTTTTCTTAAAAGGTAACAGAGGAAAGATGCAAGGAACTACAAACAGCTTGCTGATATGAAAAAAAAAAGACTTTTTTTCAGCCAAAGCCAACTTCTAAACACAGCTCTGTTGTTTGCTGTTCATGTGTGGGTTCATCCATTACTCCCGCTGAGACCAATAATGAAATGAGAGCATTGAATTTGTTCCATTCTATTCTTTCCTTCGGCAATAAGCTGTGAGATCATAAATTTTGGATTAAGATTCAGAGAAAGCATAAAGAGAGTAGTGTCCACAGTAAGAACACAGGCAAGTTAAACTAGTCAGGAGCATAAGTACATTGCTCTTTGAACAGATCTTCTCATGTCTGCAATATTATCCTGAGTTGAAAGCAAAATATTAATTCTGTAGCGTATCTAGAAAGCTTCTCAAAGATAAAATCCCACAGAACACCTATCTCCACAAAGCTTGAAGGAGGCAGAACCGGGGAGAAGGAACATGGCTGGGTTTGTCTTGTGGATAACACAGGATAACTAGGTACAAAAAGGTTAAGCTACAGTCCCTAAAGCACATGGTGACTCAAATAAAAATATGCATCCCAGGACTTCCCAAAACCAAGGTCCCATACCGAGATACTCCATCCCAGTGAAAATGGGTTTACAAACCCAGGCTGTGATCCTACACCAGAGTCAGACTGTCTATGAAGGTACCCTGGGAAGAGCCTAATTAAAAACAGGTACCCCACAGCAAAATGGTTTTAGGGACTTCCAAAAGCTTCAAGTGCCTCACTGGAAGCAGGCAGAAAAGCCTTATGTTATCGTAAAGTCAGAAAGGCAACCAACAAAAAAGAAATTATTACTACAGAAGCAATTAAAAAGGGAAGAAGGAGAAAAGAAAAAGAAACACTGTGTTTATATGAGGTTGCTTTAAAGCACACCCTTCTGAAAGACTACAAACAAAGCATTGCCAATTCTTTAAACAAACTCTGGAAAGTAAAAGCAGCTTCAAAGAGAAAGGCCATAAAATTCCAGCAGGTAACTCAGGCTTTCTGGAAAGGACAGCAACAGCATTGTGAAAGGCCCAGATTAATGCCAGTACTGCTGCAGGGGAGTATCACCCTGCTTTCCTCCCAGCTAGAAGTTTAGCTAAGGTGAGGAATTCACAGTAAATGCCCGAATCAATTACACCTGACAAGTGCAGGTAAACAGGCTTCCCAGGCATCGATTAAACATCAAGAGTTTTCAGCATCTGCTTCAGAGGAGTCCTGCACGTGGCTGACCTGCACAGATAATGTGGTGCCCACGGCACTACGGGCACAGCACCGCCTGCCAAATCCCAGCACCTGTGCTGGGCAGCTGCACAACTCATCCTGCACTTGGGTCCCACCAGCAGATCCACCACACAATCAGGATGAGCTCCGAGATCACAGGATGCTGCCTCAAACAACTGGGCATTGTCCATCAGAGAGTGACAGGAATGCAGAGAATCGATACCAAGGGAAAAGGAGAAGAAAGAAGGAAATTGCCAGAATATCAAGAGTTCTAAGAAATGCAGGCGGAAGTTTCACTCAAAGGCTGACCAGCACTTTCAAGGGGGAATAAAGAGGAAAAAAAAACTCCATCAAACAAAATTGGCAGCCATCAAATACTTGTCATACAATAAAAAAGATACTAAGCACATTCCCCTGTCAGGCCTGTCACAGGAGCTTATTTTGGGAAGGAAGAAAGGAAGGAAGGAACATTTTAGCTAAGATTTAATGCCATCATGCCAAAGCTGGTATTTGACAGAGCCTCCAACAAAACTCCCACCACCTCGGACAGTCATGCTGCAGCTAAAACTTCCATCTCTCTCTGCTGAGAATATCCCTAAGTCCCATTTATAAACTGCAGCAGCTGGCCCAGTTAACAGTTCCTGTCCCAGTTGAAAAAAAAAAAAAAGCTGAGTTAAATTCATGACCCCATCCTTTTACACAACAGGTAGCTAAGGAATGCAGTACACCAGGTTCCCAAAGGAAGGCAGAATAGAGGAACCCAAGGCAACAGGATGCACAAGAGAACTGGAGAACACTGAAGAAAATGCATCACATCCACACACTTGCATGGGTAAAGGAATTGCAGGAAAGAGAATCACTATAAGAAACAAACAAAAAACCGCTGAAAAACAGAAGTAAGCCGAAGCCTGGAAGTTCCACCCCCTCACAGGGTTTTTCCTCTACTCCCAACTACAAATTATTCTCCACGTGCAGTTTCCAGTAAATCAAGCTTTGCTAAATAACCCCGACATGTGTGGGGCTGAGAACCAGCCAACAAGCAATGATGAGATGTCCCTGGAATGATTAAGGAAAACGCAGACATCTCTCAGGTTACAAGGAAGCCTGTTGTACTCTCCCCTTGGTGCATATGCAATGCTGCAAGCGCTGTTCTGAAACCTCTGATATTCAAAGGCTCATTTGGTTGACAAGGAGCCTGTGGATTCGTGGACAGATTGTCACACAAACTGTCAGGTTTTTAGAGAGACTATCAGACCTCTCTTTGCCTACGTTATGGAGCACATCAAAGACACAGAAGATGAACCAGACACAGACTGCACAGATCTGACAGAATGGTGGGTGTACATATTCAGAATACTGTACTGCTGGGGGGTGGGGGGAGAGGCTTAATGTGAATAATCAGGGGCTGAAAGTTCCAGAAATGTGACAGTTTTTGGCAGCAATTCCCATCTTTGCATTTATTTATCGAAGGGAGAAAATCTGCCATACTAGAGGCAAACTTGAGAGAGGAAGAAAAATTGTATCAGCAGCAATTTATTTTGCCACTGTACTTTTTCTTTATTACTATTACTCCCAGAGCATTTTCTGAAGATATTTGTATTTTCAGTCAAGGTTCTCTCACTGTGCTTGCAGGCTCTCTTCCCATTTTATCCTGTAGGAGAGACTGGTTTAATGATTACAGCCAAAAAGACTGCTAGGACTTCACAGGTCACTGTACACGGTTAATGACACAGACAAATCCACACTTTCAGAAGTGCCTGCTGGCTCACGGCTCTGTCTGGAGATGCTCAAGAGCTCATTATTCAAAACTTCAAGCCCAACTTATGGGTAATCAGCACATCTGAAGAAATACACCATATCCAGATAACCAAAAAGTGAAGAGAAAAAAGCTATTATAGAAAATACTAACCTTAAGCATTAAGGCCTCACTTTTAAAATGGGGACAATGTTCACTTAATCTTCCAGTGAGCCAGAAACCTCAGTTAATGAATACCTGGAAAAAGTCCCCAGCTCCACAGTTCAAAAATAGTATTACAAAGGATAACTTTATGTCATTCTCCCTTATTAGTGATAGTTGGACAAACATTATAAAGCAACAATGTATTTTACAGGTGACAAAAAAAAGTTACTAAACTATTTCCACAAAGAAATACTGATTACTATTTAGAAAGGAAAATAAAATATAAAATGAAACATTGATAACAAGAAAAAGAAAATGGATTAACACAGATTCCTTTGGCCTGCCTTTACAATATCACTGTCACATAACCTCTAGTTTGCCCTGCAAGGCATCAGTTATTCCAGAGAAAGGAATACTAGTATCTTTTTATATGCATGTTACCATTCAAAAGATTGAAATTCGGCACACAGCAAACAGAAAATAAATAAGATGTTTATCCTAAGATAAAAATAAACCACAAGGAGGACAAAGGAGAGAGGATGGCAGAAGGGATAAGAAAGAAATCAGAAAATATTTGTAAGCAATTTCCATCATTTGACAGTCTCATTCTCTCTGCTTTTAGCAATCTTCTCTTTCACCTGTTTTTTAATGCAGCTGTTTTGCCTCCTCTAAAGGGGCATTGAAGAGACACCTCTGCAGCTGGCAAAGAGGGAAGGCTCCAAAGAGAAGCTCAGAAGGACCACAGACCTCCAATCAATGGAGAGAGGCATTTTCACAGCAGGGCTATTAAGCTGTAAACATTAGCATGAAAATCCAACACCCACAGAGAGCAGGAGCAGCCACACAACTCCTTCATTGCCCATCTCTGGCAGAGACCACTCTGGACACAGCCCTGGGGCAGGATGTCACCCATGGCCTTACTCAGCTTTTGGGCACCACCAGCTCAGTTATGGAACTTTCATTACAGAATCCAGGCAGAGGAAAGGCAACAAGGCAGGTCTCACTTTGAGCCTATTAAACAATAATAGGAATAATTACTTATTAACATTAAATCTGAAAAAATCTCACAATGTCTTGCTGCCAAGGCTTCTCAGGAACATAAATGGAAGAATGTCACATGCACAGTGTACCACACATTCATAGATGCAAGCTAATCTACTCAGAAATTAATCTCTAAACACAGTCTGACAGTAAGGATTATTGCACGCAAGCAACAACAGACTTTGAACTTGGCATTAAATGGAAAGGAAATATAGGTAGCCTTAAAGTTCCAGAAGAAACATTTTGGTATAAGCATCCTGATTATCAGGGGCTTCTTGCTGTATTATCAGCTTCTTGCTGATAAACTTTGTAAGAAAAAGAGGCTGGGGAAACAGTGTTTTTTATAACTGGACATTTTTTCAGGCTCATGGAAAAAAAGTATATCAGTATTTCACCTGCATCTGGACAAGACCAAGCAAAAAATTCAAGCTCTTCAACTAGAGACAGCTTGAGCTCAGACAACAGGAACACAAATAAGGGACAGAACTATGCTTTTCCTGGGGAACAACAGGAGGGAATAAAAGCAAACACCACAAACACTTCAGACCTGGAGGTAAATCTTCTCTCCACAGAACAAATGAACACACAAACTTGAAACCCAGCACTGTTCTGTTTCCAGCCAGCAAGGACAAAGGCTGTGTTCCTCCCTGGGACGCTCTCACAGAAATCAACAGTTAGGACACTATTATGGGGGATTTTTTTTCTTCCTGCAACAAACCCTTGTGTAATCCTCCCTGAAGGAGGAGTTACCTCAGTGCCACACCAATGAGTGATTAGCCATCAGGCATAATGGCTTTTTGCTGCTGCGAAGGAAGCTGCATCTCAACAAATGACCTAAAGGTGAGAGGTCCCATACACTACATTTAATTCTCTAAACAGCCAAAGGAAATTCTGTGGTATACATAACTATCATAAAAAATGAGGTTAAAAAAATGCATAGACATGCTCAGACAGGCACACAATACAGCATTTTTACACGCCCATATGAGTCGTCTTCTCTGATCAAGAACCACAGTCCAGCCAGTTCAAAGCTTGCTGCATGTCAGGGCAAATTAGATGATTTCTGTGTCCCATCCAGTACATCATGAGGCATCTCTGGGGAAAAAAAAAATCCACAACCCAGGCACTCCTCAATTGACCCAGGCGTGCAAGCTCAAGGCAACTTTGCAGCTTGAAATTATGAAAGAAAAAATTTGGCTTCTGTTCAGAAGAATGGGGAGGCAGAAGAAAGGAGAAGGAATTAAGCTGGCTTTCTTATTAAAAGACCTGAAACACAGTAATTGGGAAGGAAAAGAAAAGCTAGCTCTTCTCATAAAATAACCTAGTTATTACAAGTCTTCTCAAACCAGAGGCTTAGAGCTTTATCTCAGCTCCCACATTTTCTTCTCCCATCTCTTGCTCCGCTGTGGCCCCTTGGAGATGGGCACAGATTCAGCAGCCTCTCAGTGTGTCCTGCCTCTGTGGCCATTCCTCACTACTGCTGTCCCCTGTGCAGGGCACCATCTTTTACCTGCTGGCCATTCCACTGCTGAACATCTACCAGGGCAATCTGCTTTCCACATCTGTCAGGGTTCAACTCCCACATAGTTTTATTGCATATGACATGTATATTTACTATTTTTAACTAAAACAAAACAAAATTACCATTATTTAATATTTATTTACAATGGGGCAAAAATGCAAACGGGTGAGCCAGGAAATTGTCATTTGAGGCAAGGTGTTTAATGGCAAACTGTGGCTGGGATCATCCTGGAGGCAGCAGAATGTATGGGCAAACCACCAATTAACCTCAAACCCAAACAAACAAAAATCCACCCCTCATCTTCATGAAACCAGGAGATTCTGTGACAGGCAAAGCAAGTTTGCAGTGGCTGAAGACCTCACTGTGAGCCTGATGGTACACATCTATTTAAAAACATCGAACATGTTATTTACAAGCTACTTCTGAGTCACCCTGGTCTCTGGGGAACATGCATTATATGTTCAAGAAATTGGAGTAGCTCTTTTATTTATGTTTCTTTAAAATGACTGGCAGATGGGGAAAAAACCTTCAGAGAAGTGGCCCCAGGCTGTCATGAAACATGTATTTAACACACCCACAGTAAACTACTAAACACTTCAGAAGGTACAGCCGCTGTAAATATGGAGTAGCTCCTTTTTAAAGTCTGATCTTTGGACTACTTAATTCAGCACAAATTTGAGATCTTCCGGGGAGTCAATTTATAGTAATTATCAGCCATATTTTCCATTAACATGATGACAGCATATACTGTAAGGGCAGAGCCATAATTTTAAGGACCTTTTCAATACAAATCCCAGTCTTGGCTTTATTTTTAAGTCACAATAGTAATGCCTTTTTCCTGCCACATGTGGAAGGACCACTGTGAGCTGAAACAGAAATCTCAGATTCCCCAAAGTCAGGCTCTTATGCAAGTGAATTCCACACACAGGGAAGTTTTGTCTACCTGAACCAATTTCCAAGACTAAGTCTAAATCCGGAATATCCCAAGAGAAGCACAAGCTTCAATCAATGAAATCCCAGCAGACACACAGAATCCAGCCTAAGGTCTGGAACACATTTAATCAATTCACTGTGCTAACTCTCTACAGCTTCATAAAATAGCCAATAGTGCAATAACAGGGCCAGAAATTAATTGTACACTGGTTGGTGAATTACACAGAAATAACAGGCAGCATTGGTATTTATTGCAGCAGGGTGATGTAGTTGCTGTTGAGGTACAACTGCACCTCAGTAAAAACAGGTGAGAGACAGAGGGGGGGTGTGTGCAAGTGCTGCTTTCCATTAGAAAAGTAGCACTGCTTTTGCTGGTAACAGTGTTATCTATATAAATATACATACACATATTTATAAATACCAATTCTGCTTATAAACAAGCATGTAAACAGCAGAAAGAGGGAGGAATCAGAAAATTAAACTATTAGGCAATGAGAAAATGAATGAAATTAAGGGAAAATTGGGTTGAATAAAAAATGCCAAGGGAGGATATCAGAAATATTAGATAATGGGGAAAGCTCTCAGAAGTAAGACAAAAGAACCTCTTGTTTTGCACTTTGTGGACTAGACTTGACAAATGCTCCAGTGTTGAGTTCTAACAAAGAGACAAGATCACATTCTAGGTCTTTTTGTTCTGCCTTTAACAAGTCTTCATAGTGATACACTGATGAGACCAGATACCAGATTGTTATCTAAATTCAGCTGCTAAATTCAGTGTTAAGACACTAAGTTCAAACCACACATTGCCACATTTATTTCACAAGTCGAGCCTGAGGATGGATTCCTCCAAGATGAAGCAGCCCATAAGCATCATTCTCTCCCTCTGCAGAGATACTCTAAATGCCAGGGAAACAAAATCACCGTAAGGCTCTGACAGTTCACCCTTCAGCACACAGACTGCAAACGCATCTCTGCACTAATCGTGCAGGCTGAAGAGGAAGCAAACACTTAGCTGCTGTTTGCATAGAGGCTGCTTGTAATTTGATGTAATGTACTGTACAGCAGTCAACACATATTGAAGGGAGAACATACACACTGCAGCGAAGGCAGAGAGGCTGTGCTGACATCTAACACATTTTAGTTACCTATTATAGATGTTCTTTGAGTTCATCAAATTACCAATCAATTTATCTGATCTCTAAAAGCTGTGTACTGAGGTATATTAACTACTAAACACCACAAGCTTTCAGCAAAAAAGCCATTAAACGGGTGAATTGAGCACAAGGTACTGGAAGTCAGTTTGTGTGTTGGCCACCAGCAAGAAGGAAGTCTCCCTGCAGACAGGGAGACTACAAGGAGCATTAGCCTCCTCTAAAGATGCTCTTCAGCCCTAATGGATGCCTGCAGAAAGCAGAAATCAGGGATGCTGCCCTCCCTGTCATGCTCTTACCCCAGCATGACATCTAATGCCTGAGAAAAACTGAAAAGAAGAGGATGGAAGGTTGGAACCAGTTCAGATGATGATTTCAGGTTCGTTTGCTTTTCAGTTTGTTCCCATTCAGAAATTTAATTCACACACAGGACAGGATCTTCCATTCTCTAAACATCAAAGGCTGTGCCCTGAGAGACTGATAAGAGCCACTGCCACCTGAGAGCAGCAGCCACACAGCCCCAGACAGGCAACCTGAGCAAGTGGAAGTATCTGAATGATCAGGATGGATCTTGTCAACCTATTTCAGAAAGTACACTGGAGATTATTCTTGTGTTCAGAAGATAAAATCAACAGATTGATGAACTGGGTGCTTTGCTGTACTGCTCTACTGGCTTGAAAGGCAAACTGCTTTTTTGCATCATAGACGTTGGAAGTTCAAAGAAAGCACTGGTGGGTTTGTGAGAGGAAGGGTTTGCAAGAAGGGCTGGGGATCAACGGAGAACAGAACAAACTGGATAAGAAATGAAAATGAAATGGTAAAGAATATTGCAATGTTCAATTATGGGGATGGGGACAAGAAATTCTTCTGAAAGGGAAATACATTTTTTGAGACCAAAAGTTCATTTCACACTAGCTGTTCCTCCTCAGGTACCCACAGCACTGGCTAGAGCAAGATTGTGACTAGAGGCAAACAAAGCAGCCCTTACACACATGGCAATAGCTCACACACAGCCCCAAGACATGACAGGAGAAAGCAAATGGTGTCAGTGACACCTGCCAGGACATATCAACTCATTTATCAAAGGGCACTGAATCTTTAACTCCCACTGAGAGGGCAGAGGGTTTGGCTGGAGATAACACCTGAACACAGCTTGTTTGTTCAAAGGTAGCCCAGTGATCCCTAGATCTCATGGATACAGACAAGCCTGGAATCCCAACTCAAGGATGGATTTCTCATCCCCTTCAACAGAAATCCCTCCCCACCTTTACCAGGTGACATCAATTTGTGCAGCCCCACAGAGTCTGCTTTAAATTGATGATGAAGGTCCAACACGAATGTATTGTTCTGGAAGGTTTTTTTGTTCAGGCTTCTATCACTTTTTTCCTGCAGAAACTTTTATTGAGACAAGTCACCAGCCATAAACCAAAAATGACAGTGGACTTGCATGTAGGGGTGACCTTGGCACACCAAAGTGGGAGACAGCTCCAAGAAGAAGGATCAAGGCCAATAGGAATAACAAACAAAAATAACTTTGCCTCCCATTCTTTACACATCCTAAATGCTTTATAAACATGAATTAAATGGGAAGTACAAGGGCAAAAAGAGATTAATTTAAACAAACCAAACAAGATGAATGCCACACACAAAATTACAAGATTTGTGAAGTCAAGCAGAGAAAAAGGCGCAGTCAACCTTATTAATAAAAAAGGTATGTATTCAATGTATTCCTTTCCCACTTGCACAAATACTCTACAGCTTATGAATACCTCTTGTGCTCCTTACTGCTCTGAAAAACTACAAGCAGAGAAACATTGCATATTAATGCACCCACTGCCCACAGCAGTCCACAGCCACCTAACAAGAGATAACGTGGGAGCTGGAGCTTAGGAAAATCCAAACAAAGAGGAGGCATCATCTACAGCAAGGAGTTTCACTTTATCTTCCAAGATTACCTTCGGCCTTTCTCTGCTGTTTTACACCACTCCAAAGCACTGCCCGTGCTTTTGTTGTAGTGTAGCACTGCCCTTAGCTTTTGTCAGGTTGAACTCAGCAAGAGGCCAAATAGCAAAAGGAGTAAAACAAATATTTACTTGGGAGAAAGTATGCAACTAATATGCTAAGTGAAATCTCCTGGCATCTGAAGGGTTCCAGGAGAGGCTGCACTTCTTTCTTACAATGTTTTTTTAAAGGACCTTTCTACTACTAGGAGAAAGCAGGACAAAGCATACTCAGAATCCCTAAGGAAAATCCCAGTTCTGAGCAGTATATATGTTACCTATTTACAACAAGCTGCCTCCATCTCCCTCCCTGCTTCTCAGTAACAAGTAAGTGCATGATAAAACATCATCTTGAGTTTCTCAAGTTGAGTGTGTCTCAGGTTCTCCCTATAGATCATTAGTCTAACTCTCATTCTTTCTACCCAGAGGAACACTACAGTACAAAATCTCATTCAAAACAGTTGAGAGAAGACACACATTTTATAAAATATTTCAAATTACATGGATGAGATCTAAAATTACTGAAACAACTCAGAGTTAGAAGTTTAACCACTTATAACAAATTAGACAGGTCTCATTACTGGATTACTTATTGGAGATGAAACAGTCACACTGGAAACACAGGTGTGGAATGGAATGTCTGTATCACCAGCTCCAACCCTGCAATCACACACAGTCATACAAGAAACAGTCATTTCAAAGGAGCTTTTCCCTCTCATTTTCCTGATTACCAAAATATTTCAGGCACTCCAAAACAAAAACATATATGTGACCCATGAGATAGAAACACACAACTACAACAAACTATCAGAGTTAAAGTGAGGAAGATGAAGGGTTTTACCAGTGTAATGATCCTCTGCAAGGAATTTGTTCAATAAAATTTGATTAAAAATAATCTCTAAGAAGCATGCACCGCACTGCAGGCAAAACAAAGCCCACCACCCCTTCCAACACACACCACCCCTGACAAACTGACAATGAAGGGTGCAGTGGGAAGAATATTCCCAGCAATTAATCCCAGCATTGCCTTAATCCCAGTACATCCACTGTATATATTCAAGTCTGCACTCAAAACAGAGGAATGCTGCCAGTAGCAGCAGTGTGTGGCATTTGCTCAACACAAGTCAGAAGTGCAAATCAAGTGTCAGGCTCTACAAAGAAACAGAGAACCAAACAGTGATTCTGACACAGCTGCCACACACATTCACAGTCCCCCCACATCCCGAGCACTGTGCACTCAGCCCTGGTTCACAACACTCTGAGGATTAAACATGTGAGGAGAAGTTCCAAAAATGACTAGCCAGGATGGTCAAAGCACTTGGGGCAAATAGCCCATAACCTTGCTTTGATTACAGAATGGGTAAGGTTGGAAGGGACCACAGTGGGTCATCTGGTCCCATACCTCCCTGCTCAAGCAGGGTCACCCCAGAGCACATGGCACAGGATTGTGTCCAGATGCTCCTTGACTGTCTCCAGTGAAGGAGACTCCACGGCCTCTTTTCCCATCAGTTCAGTTCTTACAGTTGTCCCTGGACATTCAGTCACAGCCAGGACCAGCACACTGAACTAGATGGATCCTTACTGTAACACAGAACTGCTGCTCTCATTGTCTCATTTCCTCCAGTGCTTCAGTAGAAGATGTAGGGAAACCCCAAGAGCTGAAATACTGCAATTATTTTTTCATATATGCCTTTTCCCGTGAAAATTTTAATAAGACTGTCTGGAGAAACTGAGTTTCTCAAGATCTGTTTGAAATAAGGTAAACCTATAGTTCACCTCATGCAAAACTAAAGGCAAAGCCTTTTTAGCATTTTTATAGCTTTACTGTTTCACAACACTTTGCCCTCCCATTATAAGCTATTCCATCATATAGATGGAATAACTGAGATAGATGGACTAAATAATTGTTTCAAACTCCCAAAAGAGAAACTGCTATTAGAAAATGAGCAGGTTTTTCCTTCCAATTCTCTGCTCTGTCCAGTAGATTACAGTACTCTTTCAAAGATTACAAAATAAAAGGATAATGTATTCACACAATCTGCTGCATTCAAGGGAACTACTGAGTTCAATTCTGGTCGATACGTCTCAAATACAGAGCTGCTAGGGGGAAAGAGCCAAAAGACAAACAAGTAGAATGGGAAACCTGGAAAAAAATCATTCAATCAGAGGCTGAAAAGGTGAGGACTGCACAGTTTAATGGGAAGGTAAAAGAGGGAACAGGAGTCTGCAGATAATGAATAATGAGGAGAATTTCTTTTATCTCCTTTACATAAAGGATATGAAATGCAAAAAAATATTTAGAACTGATAACAGAGAATTTATAGAATATATAAGTCAACCTGTGGCACACACAGCCACATGATGTTGGAGGCACAGAGCTAAACAGGGCTACAGGAAAAATGCCTGAGATGCACAGAAGAACAATGGCACTAAATCAACTTTCGGTGAATAAAAATACTGAATGAAAATAAACTCTTGTGCAGCAGGGCATGTGTCTGCCTCCCATTGACAACATTTAGGAAGACTCTTCTCAAAGCTGCTCTCCAAAAGTTTTCTTTGTCACTTTGTTCTGGTGATTTTTTTGTTTTCTTCTTCCTTCAAAGCCTTTACAAACTGACCAGAGGAAACAGGATAGCCTCTGTGTTTGATTCACTGAGCAGCTCTTATGCTGTAAGAACTATGTAACACAATTACTCCTAGCATCCTACAGGGAAGGTACTGAGTTTTTAACATCAATAGTTCAAAACATCCTTCAAAAACAAATCTTTAAGTCTCCGACTGCTGAATCCTGTCATCATGCAGAAGTAGGGACAAAACCAACCTGGGCACAGCAGGGGAAGAGAGAGGGGAATTCCTGATAGCCTGATCCTTAGAAGGAGAAATTTCAGCTCGCTAACTCCACACTGAGCCATATTCATTCACTCCCAGCCAAACACCTCTGAACTACCAGTGAGCACACTTCAAGTGACCATCCCCTTTTAAAACACCAGAGAAAGCAAAATTCTATTTCAGAGCTCTCTCCCACCATCCCCTTACTGAGAGCTTTTTTCTAATATTGACATACACATACACAGATATATAAAAATATATCTAAGCCTGAGTTGGAAAGCTTTAGCACAGCGGAAGGAAAAATATATAAATAAATGTCAAGGTCTGCGTGTATTCAACAAATAAAAGCAGAATTATATAAAAGCAACAGCTAATAAAAAAAGATTGTTCTGTGCTGCATTTTCCATCTTTCCAACCATTATAGGAATAAAATTATCCTCAGAGAAGATCAAAAACCTTTTTCAAAACTAATACAATTAAGCTTTATTACACTGTTTCAAGTACATTTCTCTCCTTTCCCTTCTATCCCCCACCACCTCCCACTCCAATCCAGACTAACGGTTGGAGACATTCTTCTATTTTATTACCAGCAAAATGCTAGCCTTTAAGGGTCAGAAACTATCCAGGGTTTCAAGACAGGAATGAAAACCCGTTCTTTTATCTATTTGCTTTTATACACGTAACAACTAGAAGATAGTTTCTCTGTAGCTCTGCAGTTTGACCAGGACTATGGGCAGCTCACCTTACTCCCCCAAGAAGATCCTGCACTATCACGTTGTTTATAAAGGTGTTCCTGTAGCAAGGGACATGGACTTGAAAACACAAATGACAACAAAAGATTTCAAAAAGAGGACAATGAAGCCTCTCCCCAGAGGGAGACTGGGGAGAGACAGACTTCTCCCCACTCCACTGTCCACAAAGGACACACTCACAGGTTTCCCCTGTAATTTCCGCTTCACGAAACCAGATCCGGCGAGAAGAACATAATAGAAGCAAACAGCATGGGATCAAGAAATTGCAAAAATTCCCTTTGCCTATGAACATATGGACAACTGTGATAATTAGAACGATAGCTGCTAGATTGTTTGCAATTTCACTGAACAATCCCCATTATCTAGAAATAGAATTTAAAATACAAATGCAACACTGAGTGGTAGTTTTAATAGTTTATTTTTAATGAATTGCACGGATTAAAGTGTTGCAAAATTGTATCGTGTGAATTTGCTCACAGGCATGTTTTACCACTGATGGCTCAAAAATGCAGCACGGACAGTCATACAGTAGGAGGGAATGAAAAGAGGAATAGATATGCCAACAGCTCCCTACCGTTTCTATAATCTACAGTTTTCCCATGTTCCATACTCACCATCCTGCTACATATTGGTAGTAAAACTGATTGATTTCTCAGTCTCTTTACAACCCACTCTGTTCATTGTTTGCACTACTTTTTAGTCACATAACACAACTACAAGTCGAATGTATGCAACTCCCTGTCAGGAGGTCTAATTGCTTCAAATTGGAGAAGATTATTCTCCACATTTATTAAAAAATAAAGACTACTTATAACATTATTTCATTTTGCCAAGAAGTGAAGAACACATTAGTTCATAAGGAACAGCACGGCTGCTCCTAGTTTTATGGCATCAATTTTTAAAAACTCATCATGGTAAACAATTAAACAGAGAAGCAAATCCCACGTTTAGGGGAGAGATTCAAATCCCTAAATGGATTTTCAAAGGTCATTTCAGGCTTAAAAGATGCTTGACAGTGTCTCTTTAAATCACGTTTATTTCAAAGGCTTATCCACCAAGAAGCAGGCAGTGTACTGCAGCACCACTCTTTGAACTGTTAGGCTCCCCAGAGAAAAATCGTTAATACAACTTTAATTCATATTTATAGCAAAATTTATGTTGTAGTGGTTGATTACTTTTTTTATTAAGGAAAGGATTTTTAACAAAAGGAATAAAAATCAGGGCACTTGTTTGTTTTTTCAATTTGGCTTTCACCTAAATCCCATGGTAAAAAAGATAATAGAGTTTGAACTACCAGAAATCCTTTTTAAAAATCATCCAGTTAAAAAAAAACCTTTATTTTTCAAACACAAATTGCTCAAAAGATTTGTCCAGCTTTTTCATCACTTATGTAAGGGGTGAGGGGCAGATAAGATGCTGTCAGCTGACAGTTCCAGGTTGCAGCACAACACATCTTGGTTCTGTATCTTTTGGATCCACACAGATCCGTGTCCTACCCCTGCAGGGGCCAGAAATAAAGACAACTCAGCCTTACCTTCTTCTCAATGCGGGCCAACTGCTCTTGATAGAAGGCCTCTTGTCGCTTCAGGTCTGCCTCCCAGCCTTGCAGCTCCACAGCCTGGCAAAGACAACAAAACAGCAGCAGTAGAAGAAGAAATTAAAAATAAACAATGCAGTGCAAGGAAAGCACATGAGATGCAGACTAGAAGGGACAAAAAAAAAAAAAAAAATCACTGCTCAGGACTCGTGGATGGGATCCCCCTCAGTGGAACTACGTACCTTAAGAATTGCAGCTCGTTTTGGGTTATCCCCCAACGTTTGAAATGCTCTTATTAGCATCCTACTCAAACTCAAACCCTTGGTTTTACACTTCTTGTTAAATGAAAACATATAATCACAGAAAGGTGACACTTTCCCATTCTCTTTTTCAGAACTCCATCTTATCCATGTCTGTTTTTCCATGAATCATGACAGTCATTACTCAAATGTTTTTCCCCTTATCTTAAAAAAAACCAACCAAATCCCCTCAGATCCTCCTCTTTATAAACCCTTGCCCCTTGGAGTGTCCAAAAGCTTCTAAGGATTAAATACTTCCCTACAACAGACATATATAGGACTATCCAGATAATTAAGTACTCTCTCCACGTGCTCTCCATGCATTCCCCATCAGTACCCCCGGAGATCCTCTGGCTGGTGCTGCAAGAGGGAAGACGGCTGTCAAAGAATTTATCTTCTATCTTACAAATTATAAGCATGGCACTATCAAAATAGTAAAATCTGGTATTCATCAACTAAAGAGTGCTCAATTAAAAAGTTTGTGTGGGCACAGCAACAGCTGTAGCCTTCTAGCTCCTTACAGCCAGCACCACTTAATTATATTCCCACCCCTAAACTGAACTAGCATTAAGAAAACATGACATTGATGGAACTAAATCAAATTTCTCAAGTTTAAAAATAACAAGCAACAAAATCAAGAAAAAATGGCAGTTGTTCTACATCCCCCATCCCACCTCAAAATCTCTGAGGCCACAGAAGTTAACAGCAGGCAGAAGACCTTTCAAAACCAGAATGATTAGCCTGCTTAACATGGACACAAACCCTGCCAAGCCATAGCATCCCAGCAACATTCTCTTAACATTCTCTTCTAATGATGGCACAACCACAGAAAATGCTGGTCCAACATGATTAAGCAGCTGGGACAGAAATATCCCCGTGGGCTCAGACCTGTCATTTTATGGCCAAAAGCCATTGCTAACGAGAAAAATTACATCTGAAAGCAAGTTGCTGTGCATGTCCTTCTTTCTGCTCCCCTGCTGATGGAAATACAGTGGTATAATAGGGCTTAGAAAAGATTTTAATCTAGGCAGTGAGGGTGGTTGATAAGCAAGCAAGAAAAGGATTATATGAAATAGGAAGATTGTAGGGGTGTGGTGGTGATGTGGGTTTCTTTGTTTGTTTTTAAAGAAAAAGAAATATTTTGGTTTCCACGTTTGCTATCCCAGAAAACAGGGCCAGGATAAGGCACAAGCAGTAGAGACTCATAACTAGATCTTCTCTGTCTCAAAGGATCTTGATTAAAAGCGACATCTCTGGCTGTGCTTTAACCTATAGCTGCTATACTACCTCCCACCTGCTGGAACAGGATGAGGAGAGGGATGAGAATAAGCTGCCCCACACATGCAGCCTGACAAAAGAGATATCACAGCAACAATAGGAGCACTGATGGGTACTTGGTAAGTGCCAGAATTATAACCATTTCCTGGTAAGAGAACCATAGCAGTTCCTCTGAACCAATCTTCTACACAGAAAAGAACTAAGCAATTTCAAATAAAATGAAGCAGATACAAGAAGGTGGGGTGGTCTGGTGGATGACCAAAACACCCCGATTCTCCTGCAGGTTTTCTGCATAACACCCATAAAATCAGATTACTCCACAAGTAACTTGTATTTCTTTAAGGGGAAAATAAGTAAGGAAGAGAAAGAAGAGTAAGACAATATTGATCTCTCTGCATGATTCAGATGGAAGCTGCATCATATGATGGACGAAAAAACAGGAAAAAAAAAGAGTCAAATAATAAATTCTTATAAACTCAAGAAAGTTTCTGTTTAATCTAGACAATTATGTATTTGTGCTAGTCTCCTGGGATAGTGGATATTCTGGAAGTACAAAATCAATACATGTAACAATACCGGTGCTCAAGAGGCTTTATTCTGTTTCTGGCAATACATGGATCCCAAACCCACACACTCACTCAACTTTCCAACCTGTGAGTTTGCCTGACATCATGCACCAAGAAATCCAGCACATTTATCCTTACAACCCCTCTGGAAGGGAACACAAACCAAATACCTAATCTCTCAAGTAGGGTGCTGAGATGCAGACACCTTAGAGGTGTGCTGCTCTGCACAATGACAACCCATGGACGGCCAAGCTGACCTCAATGGAGCTGGCAGTGAAAAATGCCTCCACAGCCATGCACCCCGCAGCACACAGGAATTCTGTTAGTCATTTCCCCAGGGTCTTGCAAAACTGAGGTCAAAGAACCAAAACTGGATCTCCTAACTGCAGACTGTAACATCAGAGTACTCCCCATTCTTCCCTGAAAGTGATTTCTCCCATATTATCCCCCATTGTCCCACTTATCACCCATAATGCATGATGAACTAGGGGTTACAGAGAAACCTTGTACTTGCAACACAAACATATTTTCAATGCCTTGCTTGTTTTCAAGAGCTGCTGCTGTTTCAGTGCCTTGAAGTATGCAGAGAAACACTCTTATTTGTGACAGATCTGCTTCAAAGTTGCTTTCTGCTTCCCTCTATCCCCAGCTGTTATTACTAAAAACTTTAGTACACTTTATGATGATTGAAGTACAAACGGTATAGTAGAGCATGTGTCATCTGAAATATTCACTGTTCCAAACTGGGTTAGGCAACTAGGGACATTTTGAATGAATATAGGATATTTATTAAGAGTTCCTCTAGTCCTGCTGCTTATTCCCTACCTGAAGTCAGAAGCCTGTGATGTCCCAGACAGAACTGGCTGCTATGATTACAATTTCACAGGGGGTTGAGATTGCCAGTGCCAAACAAAGCATCAATAGACTTTTTGAAAAAAGGCCTTTAGAACTAAAAGAGGAAGGAGAAGGGAAAACATGCATGATAATACACTGATTTGAAAATCAGATATCAGAAAGCTGCGTTTCACTTCCAAGCTGCACAACTACACTGGAGCTGGAAAATATTGTGCAAGAGGTGACCAAAGCCCAGAGATGACATCTAGGATGTGCAGAACACAGTGTGATGTCCAAGAAGTATGAACACAGACTCAAAAGAGAGACAGGGAAGAAAAGGCATACTCAGCTATAAAACAAAAGAAAGGCACCCAAAACTTAGAAAAGGGGATTTATCTATAAAAGAACATGTATGCAATTGGCCATTGCCCTCTGTCCAAAAGCTAGGTATAGGATGTATTCAAGAAATGCTCAAGAATCCCCTGTGATGGTGTCAGAACTTACAAGGATTATATTCCTAAAAAAGGACAGCAAAGGCATACTACTAACATGCTGCTACAGCTTCCATGGGCATGGATCCATGGACTGGTTGGGTGCTCTTTCAAATTTTCCCTCTGCTTTATCTTCACATTTTTTCTGCAACCCAAGGTTTTTCAGGTTATCTCAGTGCTGCCTTGAACAGTGACAAAGAGCCAGGGCAGAGTTATGTGATTCTCTGCCTCCTTCTCTCCCTTTATCAAGTAACCCATTTAGAAACAAACTGTGCAAGCACATTTCTAAAGCTATACATTATATACTGGCTCAACTAAAGGAGTCAAGCACTGGCCTGAGAGCTGACAGACAGGCCAAAAGAAATATTTTACAAGCTCCTAATTGAGGTAATGAAATATTATTGGTTCATTCTCTAAGAACAAAACCAGACACTCTCAGCCATGTCCTGAACTGACACCAACATGCCACACATCAGACTGTGCAACTGATCTAGAGCTGGGCTTCACTCTAGCTATAACCACTTCCAGATTAGCTTTGGCTTTGTTGCACCCCAAAGTATTACCACACTTTTATTATTTTTAATCACAGTCCCACCTCATCACCTTGTTAAACATGAAAACTAGGGCAGAAATCTGTTTGGGAAAAAAAAAAAAAAAGGGCTTATTGGCAGGGTCAGATGACAGTAAGGAATGTGGCACCCAGGAATAAAGTGCAGTATTAGCACAGCCCACAGGCTGACAGCTACTACCAGGCTGTCTCTCTCCTCAATACTGTTTGGGTTCTGGGATTTAAGAAGACTCTCCTGGAGGACAGAAAACCCAAAAACTCTCTCTCCACAAAGGGCAAGTCAGGCTAGAAGGAAAGGTCCAAACCTCAGCCTATGAATACTTCCTAAAAGCAAGTCACAGCACTTGGCAAGATTACTGCAAAAATATTTATCTTCTTGGCAAAGCACTTCCACCACTCACAGACAAACTAGCAAGATGATGCCTAGATAATCAGTCAGAAGCAACACAGGGAAATAAGCTACAAGGAAAAAGCAAAGGATCTCAAGTCTATCAAATGCCTAGTTTCTGCATCATCCTGTCTTTGCTGAGAGGAGTTATCAGCTTTCCCCAAAGGTACACAGCTACATCTCTGCAGCAGCACAGCAGAGATGTTTCAGCTGGGCACCTCAGCTTGCCACTTTTAACAACTGCAAATTCTAATACCTCGTGCTCTCCCAAGTCTCTTCCAGTCCTGGTAGCAGTCCAGGTGGCAGGGGAGAAAAACAAATGCTATTAAGGACTCCAAGATGAGAAGAAGGAATTGACAGAAATTCACTAAAGAACAGAGCCAACTCCAAAATTAGCTAGCTGGCGTGTTCCTGGCCAAGTCTAAAGGGAATGGCAGAGCTGAAAGGGCAACACTGAAATAGTAAGGGGCAATTTGTGTACTTCATGCCCAAGACTGAATAGCAGAACTTTACAGGGAGGCTTGTACCAAGCAAGTAGCCATGGGGGAGCCTTGACTCAACCTCCACTGGCATCAGCAGAAATACCACCATTACCATGGAGCTGTCTGCAATCACTATTCCAGACATGGGGCCTACAAAATCACTGGCTTTTTGTCCTACCTTTCATTCTATTGAAGGCAGGTGACCAGGCTTTATTTTAGAGACCAGATGAAACCCATGGCCTTAAAAAGCATTACTGATATAACCTTCATTTCCTCCTGTTTCTGCTACTCTCTTAGCCAACAATACATATCACCAGATCAAGTTTGGTTTCAGCAGCTGTAAGCTACACAAAAGGAATCAGTGAAAATCTTTATGGAGGAAATAATATGCAATTTTCTAGCTGAACACCTTTTAAAATGTAATGACAGAAAATAAAATCCTGCATCTGTGCTCAGCAATAACAATCTGTACATGCACAGTAACAACATGACACTTGGAATAAGCAAGATCCAGACAAAAAAGAGAGCTTACCCAGGCATCCAAATCCACAGGCTTGGAATAAAGACAGCACAAGATAGAAAGGAAGGGAAAGAGAAGAAAAAGAGAAATCAGTGATTTTTGGAGGCTGCCTGCTGCTGTGCACTATAGCTTTTAAGATGACAAGTTTAGAAAAGTTCCTTTAAAATGACAAGCATCTTAAGCAATGCAGTGCTGTCCCCTGTTGGGAACTGTGCTGCTAAAGCAAAACAAAAGCACATGCACCCCCTAAACCAAAACCAGAGCAAAGCCCCCGTAGCCTGCTGCAGGACCCCCATTTAGGGTGGGAGCTAAGCACAGGAAGCTGGGAAACAGCCAGTCCCAGGGAGCCATGCAAGGTGCTGCACAGTGCAGGAGATGCTGATACACAACATGCTCCAGTGAAGGTGCCAGAGCTGGGCAGACTCAAAAGGAGGTGGTCAACAACTGTGCTGCTTCCAATTACATGCCAAGAACAAGTCATCTTCTAAAGGGCATTTCTGAATGCACAAGCTGACCTACATAGCAAGTCATCTTCGGCCATGGACAATTTCAGAGTGATTTCCAACAGAAAGCCAGTTGACTGATCAAGTTCCCAACCAGATTCTTCTTCATAGGCAACTGAAAACCTCTTGAATGCACAGTCCAAACCTCTGTCAAAGCCAAGCTGTCTCCACCTGCTCCTTTTCTTTTGCCCACAAGCCTATTTAAGTATGCAGACAAGCAGATAAAACAGGCTGCAGTATTGCCTCTCCTTTACTTGTTACTACTTTTCACTTACACAGCAAGCCAGCAGCAGCAAAGCAAGTACAAGATGATAAACATTTCATGCCCATAACCACCTCCTTTTGAAGCCAAGGCATTTATGAGGCAGGCACAGCTCTCATTTGCTGTCAAGGGCTGCAAGCCTTCCCTGCCTCTCAGGGCTACCTTCAATCAGCAGCACATTGGCTATGCAGGAACTTCAGAATGGCTGGCCTTTTTTCATTATGATTATTTATTTGAGGGGAGTTGATAGGGCACAAGGAACTTTCTCTTGGTCATAGTTCACTGCCAGAGGGAGCAGACGGTGGAGGGTAATGTTTTTATGGGATCTGCCATCATTTTAATGGCACACAGAGACTACTTCATGTAACTGAGGGATGATGTTTTATCTTATATGTGTGTCGTCCATCCTCATCCTTTGCACCAGCCTAGAGGGTTGGAACTGAACATCTACATTTCAACTGAGGGAAGCCAATTCCCCCTTTCTGCAGATAGGTTTGACATAGCAGCATTAAGTCCTTGGCCAAACAAACCAATACACAACAGGTGTACTGGTAATCACTGACCAACCTTGACAAAAGCCTGATTTGAATAACATTTTTCTTCCCGATGATTTTTACAGTCAGGACAGATGCGCTTCATTTTGTTTTTACATTTTAGCAATTACAGATCTGTCCATCCTCAGCAGATGGACAGGAGGAACACAGCACTCTTCATGGTGGCTGCTATTATTTCAGCAGGTAGGTCATGCACACCACTAACTCTTTACTGGATGTACATCTGTCATCCCTGGGTGCCTGAGCCATGAACTGACACATTGCTGGTGGACAAACACTGACATGACAAAATAAACAAAAGGTACTAACTCACTGGCACTGGACAGGGCTGAGAAGTGAGAGCAAGGAAAAGGAACAGCCCTATCACCAATATGTGTCCCATAAAATACAATGCACAGCAGCAGAACCAGGGTTTAGGAGAATATAACACTCTTACTAATCACAGACATCTCTTCTGCAGTACTGCCAATACCCTAATTCTGTCAACCTTCAGGAGAGGGAAAAATTATTACTCCAAGAATAGGAACAGATACACTCCACTGAATGGAAACAGGGAAATTAGAATGTGTAGTAGTACATACTGCTGCACTGGAAAAAAACAAAAAACCTGACTAAATAAAGTACACTAATAAAATAATCAAGAAAAGGAAAACTCAAGAGGGCTACTGGTTTAAGTTTTGTTAACTTCTAAGCATGTGCCAAGATCTCTTTGCAGACCTGCATTTAACAGTCTTGATAACAAGAGAGACAGCCTGTCCATTAATCTTTCTGAAGTTTAAGCAATCTGTTTAAGAAGTGAGCAATATCTGGTTTCCTTGCTCCCTAAGTGAGCTTCACTTCCAGCTCCCAGATAGCAGTTTACAAGTTTTATAATTCCAGCCCTGGGATACAAGTCATCTTTCAACACCCTTGGTCAATACTTCTGAACTCGTCTGTTGAAAAGATTTTTTTTCTCTTCCAGGTAACCCACTGGACAGCAACCACAGCAACCAGAATAAATTTTGGACTTAATTGCTTGAGGTCAAAACCCTACTAAGATATTCCTCTTAACTGTATCAGAAAGAAAAGGTTACTGAAAGAGGATCTCAGGCCAAAGCAGCAGCCTCTGTCCGAGGGATTCATGCAGACACTTGGAGAACACTGGCTGGATATGGGAACTACACAAGTAATACATCTGTGCTTCTGCAAATTCCACATTTGAGCATTGATTATTCAGGCAGGGGCTGCCTTCCCACGTATGTTATCAACAGTCCAACTTCCAATGGCATCAAGAAAACAGAGCCAAAATAATATTTCACTCATAAGGGCAATTCCCAGCAACTTCTCCCAGACTCACTACACTACATCACCCTTACACATCATGCACACCACTCAAGTCTGTCACACTCCAGGGAAATGTAAAAATGGCAGTGAGCAATCAAAACACAGCTGTGTGAATGGGGGGGGGGAGGAAGGACCAGCACAGGGCAGCAGCCTTTGGAAGGACAATGCCTTTGTCACCTCACTGCAACCAGCTTCCCCCTGAAGTCCATTTCCTTGCCACAGTCAAGAACTCTGTCACAGAACAGATTGCACTGCAGTGTGACCAATGACTCAGGAATCCAGACTACCAGCTTGGTAGAGATCTCCTACTTAAGAACTCAACAGAAAGTATTTTTAGGGGCACTGCCAGCTTCAGGAGCGGAAGATAGAGTGGGAGATGCGAGAAATGAGAGGCAGCAGGTGCCCAAAACCCAAGGCAGCTGTTGGCAACAACTTTTACATGTCAGTATCTGAAGAACTCTGCAGCAGCACATATTCCAACATCTTGATGACCAGACTTCATCACTGAATGAGCAAACAGTCACTTCTTCTAAAAGCAGTAATCCAGCTCTAAATTTATCATGGTCCACAATGATAGGAATTCAAGTATTTAAAGAATATATCTAGACATTCAGTATCCACTCCAGACTCTTCAACTCTTCCAGTTTAGTGAAAAATTGAAGCAGTATCAATATTAAATGGAATGAGAGTCTGAGATGTAACCAACTGACAATGGAGAGGGAGAAGGAAGAGTCACTGAACAGCAATCAATTTTGAGGAAAGGCTGTGATGAAATTGCTTAACTCTAATGCATACAGACCATACACAATTCTATAAACATGAAGATGGGAAGCAGCCAAAAAAACCTTGGCCCTTTTATGATTCAGGGACAACTGCATCCTAATACTTATGGCACAGCTACAAACAGGTTTGCAATCGTGATGGTTCATGGTTTTCATTTAAAACAAAATTAAGAGAAACCTATTTTATAAAATCCAAAGTAAACCATCTGCTTTCATTGCTTGCTTTAATACTCTAGCCCATTTCCACATTCTCCTTTTCCCATCACCACTTCTACACATGCACACATACAGTTTTCTTTTTGCAGGCTGCCAACGGACAAGGCATTCAATGGTTTTAGAAATCTTGCAGAGCATAGGTTCTCTAGAGATGTATGCTCAAGATGCTTATTTCTGATAGTAGGTGAGTCAACAACTTGCTCTAAATTTTTACCTTCTTGCTTGATTTCCTACTCTGCCTATTAGACTTAAGAATCTCCAAGTCCCCGACCAATTTAGGACAAGAAAAACAAACCAACAACCAAAACTTCAAGAAAGGGCATAATGAAATTTTGTATTAATTATGACTTTTGATCCCAGAATATATTTCAGACTGAGTCAATGAGGTATTTCTTGTAAAGCTAGAAACGAAGGCCACTCAACTCTTCTTGGATTATTTCTAGCTCATAATCATTAATGCAGACTCCCATTACACTAGCCTAAGGGTGGCATATGGCTTTCTAGGGATAGGACAGACGGGGGAAAATAACAGTTATGCATGCCTACATCCCAATCTCATTGCTGTGCCTGCACAGGGGGACAGAGCTCTCTCCTGCCAGATTCCTAAATACCAAATATATTAGCTTTGGAGTCAAACATAGTACCTCACACACCACCACTGTTTTGAAAAAAATCAAGATGGCATTCATAATCAACTCATGTGCCTCCAAGCAGTAAAATTTATGAACCCTGTGTATTCAGATGGAATTCCCTTACCACATTTGCTCTCAGACACTACACACATTTTTTACCTGACCCTGAACAAAACAGGTATTTGTAGGCTCAGCCAGTAGATACAGGCCAGCATAGTTATATGAATACAAATTTCCTGCCACCAGATTAGAACCTTGTTTTTTAAATTTAAAAGTTATTATTGTAAATACTATACAGTTTAAAAGAAATGCAGTTGACTTTGGGGCTGCTATTTAATACAGAGAGATTGTCGTAATTACATACTTGCGTAAGAAAACGCTTGAAAGCCTTCAGCCATGGTCATGCACCCTCTGTCTGTCTATGAATTCTTCAACAGGTGGAGATTCAGGTGCACTTTCAAGAAACACAGTTTGTTTTTACCCCTTTGACAGCCTTCTAAGTTTTCCTCTTTTCCCTGCTCCTTCATCCCAGACATACACAAAGCACACTGTACACAGCCTTACAGGGTCAGTATCATTCTGGGGGCAGATTCCAAGCTACCAACTTGCCAAGGTGCGTGTGGGAAAGACATACAGTAGTTAACATTTAGTATAAATCATGTGGATTCCAAAGCCTTGCTGGAAGGACCACATAAAGCATAGGGGACTCAAAATAAATGATCTGGGGTAGTCCACATACATAATCACACCTGTAGTAAGGTGTTACCTAAGAAGTAAAAACACATGGAAAGAATAATCAGAGACTACCCAGGAAATTAAAAGCACAGAAGTGAGGAACTTGATCTCCACCTCCCTTATTTCTCCAATCACTTAAGACACACAGGCAGTCAGTATTAAATTTCCCTACAACCAATTTTGCAAAGGTCCCTCCATCTTCACCTGCAGCATTCCCCTACATCCTAACCCACAATCAGTGTTATGAAAAGGCTGTCAATTAAGTTGTGGTTTTGAGCTACAGACAAAATGTCCACTAGAGACTCTGATCTTTGCTTCCAAAGCACTTGCAAGCCACTGTGTGTTTTAGGAAGAGAATATACTGGCTCTCAAACACACACACCCTGGCTCCTCTCAAGGCTGCGATAAGAGAAAACGCTGCAAGGTTGCATCTTTTAATGAAGTCCAAGTATATCATAATGAAATCATCTGCAAAAAGAAGAGTGTAGATTCAGCAACAACAAGGATTTCAGGCTATTGTAAAACTGCATTCTTTATTTTTACATTGCAATCTCCAAGGCATGATTGAATCAAGAGCAACTCAAAAATCTATGTCACTGCCAGCAAAATTTTGATTTCCATTTGATAGGACAATTTGCAAAGAGCAGTTTTCCCACTGTGCAAGTGCTTAATGTTTTTAAAAACTGCAAGAATTCAAAGCTGATTCAATGACCATTTACTGGGCAATGCAACACTCTTGCTTAAGGCAGATGGCTTGGAAAATTGAGGAGGAGAGCATTTTCTCTTTCTTTGAAGGAGCAGTACCTGGAAGTCTATCAACAAGGATCATGAACCAGGTGTTGCTATTGTCAAGAAGATGGTGGCATAGACCGGGTGCAGCAGGAAGAGTTAAGCAGTCTGAGAAATTTTTCTTAGGAAAAGAAAGCATTTTGCTGTCAGCTAAGCTCCTGAAGCTCAAAAATTATGTCACATGCTAAGGAACTGGAGAAGTATTTATTTCTGGACCTTTTAATCAAAAGCAAGAAGCTTGAAATTTAGCTTTAAAATAGAGTATGCTCTAAATATAGTAGTCAGATGACCTGAGAGAGCCAAGATTCATGTTCTGTGAGTCTGCAAATTTAAAGAGTCAATAAAACATAGTATCACAGAACCCTAAAGACAGATTGCTATATTTATTGTAGTACATACTAGTTACAAACATATCTCCACTCGGTTTGTTCTGTAATTATAGTTGGGACACATACAATCATTTATTTTCTGTAGACTCTTTTTGTATGTTACACCTCCAAAGTCAATGAAAGTAATTTTAAGAACCTGTTGATTGATTGATTTATTGATCAAATAAGTTGGCCAGTGCAATAGACTGGAAATAACCAGACAGGCAAGTGATCTGATAAATATTCCTGGAGTCCAGTCACTATAGGCACTGAAAGTCAGCAGAAAAGAAACCCTCAAAGGCAGGGTCAGGCTTCTTTTAGAATCTATACTAACAGTTGGGCCTAAAGCTTTATTCCTTATGCAGGCCTGCATGGTCAAGTGCACTCCCCAGCCAAATGTTTGAGATAACTCTGCAGAATCCAGTGTTAGCTATCAAATTCAGCAGAAGCAGTTGGTAAAAGCTGGTCCTATTACGAGAAACAATGTGAGAAGAACGGGGGGTGGGGGTCTTATACATAGCTTTAATCAGGAAGCAGACACTTCTCTCTGACCAGAGGCATAAAAGAAGCCCAGGCAGAGGATCATCACTCACAGTTTCCAGTGCTGGCGGCTGTTTTTTGGTGATTCTGTGGTCAGACTTCACCAAAGCTTTCACTGAGCTCCAACTGCAAGAAGCAGCTCATGCCCCTGGCCAGCACTGAAAACCACAACTCATCTCATCTATCAAGTACTGACTAGGATGGCCTATTTTTTTCCTTTAAAATTTTTAATTGCGATTTAATGAGCTTTTCAAAGAAGCATGTTGGCAGCTTATCATAAAACTAAGCTGAACACATCTTGTACTCTTTTTACACTGTCCGCTCAGTCGTGTGAAGAACTGTCATCCAACTCAAGCAAGAGGCAAATTAGGCTTTAACTCCATTGCACAGCAGTGGTTTCCTATGAGGAAGAGGAAAGGCACACTAACAAAGCAGAAGGCAAAGAAAAAGTTTTCCCTACCACTATTATTTGTACAATATTTTAGATAATCTTTTGGCACTGTGGTTTTGGGGAGTTTACATTTATCCCCAGGACAAAGGAATTAAATGTCCTTGTCAATAGCTTCTTCCACAAGCATAAAATTCTAGCAGGAAAAACACACATTCAAGTTCAGCTAAAATAAATTAGCCAGATCAAATTCACAATCATTCATAACCTCTCAACATTTCTGAAAATAAATGCCACTCTTAACAAAACAACCTTTAAAATAAAAACCTTAAAATGTCTATTTATCTCAGAATATTATCCTTCCTGCCTGTCATGTATTATATATTACATACATATAAAATCAAAAGAAAAATCCAGTCAAAGAAACCAACACTCTAATGCTCCCTTTTCCATTTAATGTTTGTTATACACCCACAGAGATCTTAAAACATTTTAAAGGATCAAGCTCTTCTTCTCATTAGTACCACCATCACGTTGCTCTGAACTGTGGACATATAACCTTTTGCACCTTTTCACTCTATTGAATCAATCTCCCCTGGCAACTTCTGGTGTGGCACTCTGCTCCTCCTGCCTCCGGCTCCTCTTCCCTCACTAATTCTGTGTTCAGAACTGTGAAGCACAAAATTAGACGTTTCAAATTAAGCAAGGAGAGAGAACGAGAGAACCTTATTAAATCAACATTAGCATCAGAGTGTCTTTAAAAGAGAAACTCAATTGCAAAATATTACTTGTCTCTGTAAAGCTCTTTACATTGACAAAAATGAGACAGGCAGCAGATGAAGTGACCTTCCTCCATCCCCACCTTCCTCCTCACACTGGTCACAGAGCTCAAGCTGTAAATGCAGGATCCTTTTCAGACCACAGCCCCCAAGGAAGAAAAGCCTACCTTGAACTCACAAGCACTGGAATTGCCAAGTAAAAAGGACAAGGTCTACTAACATGGTGTTGGGGAAGAAACATGCACACACCAAACAGGGTACCAACACACAAAGGCAGACTGCCTTCTCCTCCTACAGGGTACCAACACACAAAAGCAGACTCACTTCTCCCTCCAAAACACTGGTTGTTCTTTCAAGTAACATTACAAGTTACAGCCAGATCTTCCTTTATTACAAAACAAAGAGCCATTGCAAGGTTTAGTTTCCATTCTCAGTCCCCAGTAATCCAAACTACTGACACAATGGTGATCATCAGCATATTCTGTTCCAAAACACCTCAACTTTCTGAATACTGACCTCTAGCTGCTGACCCAATACCCTTAAACTCTTTTTCAAGATAAATCACTGGAGTATCATACCATTCCCCTGCGAGGGATAATTAGACATGTTGTTAAAGACAGAAATCACCTCTAATACTGCATAGTCTTTAAGCATGACTTTTCCTTGGCATTTCTTGATGAAGAGTTGATATTTGCACCTTGTGTCAACAGAAGGAGTGTACACACCTGACAGCATTGAGCAGCAGGCTATGGACTTGTCTGTCGGGTGCCACCTTGGCAGTGGCAGTGTGTTGTAGGGAGAGTTTGCCATGTGTGCTGCTACAGCCCTACAGAAACAAATCCTACTGAAACAGTTTAAGAACAAAAAAATTCATATTTCAAAAGTCCTTCAATTAATCAGTGTTCAGAGTTCCCATTTAGCTAGGGAATATTATCCTAAGGACAAGCAACATGAAACCAAAGCTCAGTTTCTGATAACAAAACAAAGCTTTCAAAGCATTTTTGGGGAGAACAGACACTGCCCAAACAGAAATGGAGGCTGAAGCTTTTGATTTCTAAGACACTACTGAAAACTCTGCATTTTGCCAACAGGTTTCTAAGTGCAGACTCTGTATCAATAAATGGCAGTTTGGGAAGCCAGAGGTGCTGGCAGTTCTGATATCTCTTCAGAGCAATCAGGAAAATTATCACTTCCTCATGTGACAGCCATGCTCACATGCCATCAATTAAGCACTGGACAAAGCAGCTACTGCACCAGGGTAAAGACAAAGTGCACCAGGGAAACAGCAAGGAGGACGAGGATAAAAAAACAGCCACAAGAACTAGTGACAAAAAGCTAACTTGGTTGTTAAAGCACTATTAGACATGCTCGTTCCATAGAACAAAATGTTTCATTTTCACCTTAAAGGGCAACAGTAGCCATACAAGACCGCTTGGAGCCTTCCAAAATAAAAGGATCAGAGGAAAACAAGTGATTTACCATTCAATTATAAAAGCTGGAAAATGGGGAAAACAGAAAAGCCAGAATGATACACTGAACCTGCTGTCCTAAACCAGCTCCTGATGCTGACCCAGGCTGGTAAAAAGTCTTTACCAAAACATACTTAACTGCCTGCTAGAGGCCTTCCAGGAAAGGACCACACCAAGCAAAAACTGAAAATCTTTTTTTCTGTTCTCTGCTGCACCTAATTCTCCTCTAGCCTTTCACCGGTAGTCTGACACAACTACAAGAGCCCTCCTGCTGCCTACAAGCCACATCCCTTGCATTTCAAGGGGTTATCACATAGTGCCTTGAATTCAGGACAGTAACCACAGTCACCAACTAAAGTAATTAGTTGACGTTCATACGCCCAACACTTTCAGATCTTTAATGCCTCCATTCTGAAAAATTTTCAGGAAAAAACCAATTTATACAAACCACACAAAATGTAAACTAAAAGAAAAACAAACAGGGGAGATAACTTGTACAACTCCCACCATCTAATTCTGTTTCTTACAAATTGTTTGCCATTTTGATAAGTCAGCATATACCAGCCCCACAAGCAAACAATGATATAACTAGGTATTTAAAGTCACTAATAACTGAAAGCTTAGAAGAGCTTTAAATGGAATTTTCAGAAAACAAAAAGCATAAAAAAACACCAGAGGTTCTGAGGGGCTTTATTTTTATTTACTCAAGACATACCATACTATTCACCTTCAAAGATCTCAGTGAAAATCAACACATGACAAGATTTTTTGAGATAACTACTATTCCAAGAAAACTAAAGCACAAGCAAGATGCAACAATTTGTCCTGATTCATGCAGAAAATACTAGACAGGATCAGGACTGATAAGAGAGACCCAAACCACAGAAGAAACCAAGATTTTCATCATCCATGTATTCAAGCAGATTACTGAAAGGAAAACAATCATGGTGTACTGATGCTTGCCTGTTAATATCCTTCCAACAGGGCACAATCAGAAAATTATCTCAAAAGATGCAAGTATAATGGAATGAATGGTTACACTCATTTGAGATGAAGGGAAAGAGCTGGAGCAGCAAAAAAGCAATCCCTATTTCATTCTGAAGTCTCTAAGGGATTCAGGAAGCAGCAGGAATGGTGGAAAGCCATCCACCAAGCCCAGGTAACTCATATTGCTTGCAGTGATTAACTCACTCTGGGTGTCAGCCTGCCACCTTCTACTGTCAGCATGGAAAATCCAGTGTAAGCACTGAGAGGATTCTGAAGAAGGGAACAGAAACACTGGAGAAGATGCAAGACAGACACAAAGCAAAGCTAAGAGTCACAGCAGCCTTTCTTTTCAGTAATAACTAGTGGCTGCAGCACTTACCCCTCTTTTGAGACATCAGTAAAATGGACCCGTCTCATCAGCGCTCACTTTTTCAAGCAGCAAATCCAGAATTAATATTCACGGGTTCTGTGACTGACATAATTGCAATTTAAAAAGGGCAATTAATCATCAGCCACACTGGTGGCTGACTTGCCAGGCTGGGATCTTTTCTCTCCACACCTGCCAACAAACTCACAGGAGGCAAAAGCATCACGTGTGCACAAAGCCAGGAAGTGCCCTTCTCCCTCTTACCCCAATCCCTGGCTTATGGGGTTTATTACTATTTTTTCTCCTATGCCTGCCCCATTGGGATAAGTCTCTCACCCTTTTCTGCAGCAGTCCCCTTACAATGACCAACCAATCTCCCTTGCCATGTGGATAAGGAAAGTTTTCCACATTGCATCTCACTTATGTCAGCCAAGAGTGAGGCAATGGAACTCCAACACCTACATCATGAAGTTCTCCTCCCTGTTTTCCTCTGTATCTTTGCATAAACTAATTTTTTTTTTAAGAGTGACATCTCAATCCCAGTCTTACCTGGAAAGTGAATTACAAAGGTGAGAGCACAGCTCCAGAGAATCAGATAACATAGGCAGATGATGGAAACATCAAACCTGGCAAGTGGATTTTATTGGACGAGTCAGAAAAGCCACTAAGTCAGTGTTTACTTCTGCACTCCTGTGGGAAGACTTTCAGGCAAGTTGCACACAAAACCAAAAACCCAACAACTGTTCTGGGTATCAGTTCTGTCACTTTAAATTCTATGTGAGTACCCATTGCCTGATATGAAAGGTATTTCAACCAACAGCATTTAGAGAAGAGACATTTGGAAACTGTCAATTGTGTTCAGGTTCCCAGAAAGAAAGGTCCAAGACTAAATTACTGTAGGGTGAGTATATAACCTCTTTAGGAAGTACAGGTCTTCCTGAGAGGAAGAAAGCCAAACTGACCACCATATTATGCCAGTCTTCTTATCTGGGAAGTACATAAACCACTATAGTTGTGAGGACCACAGAAAACAAGTATGAGATTGATGGTAAGATTTAGAGCTTAGCAAGCTGCAAGGTCTTCTAGTGACATACTTAACACTATGTCCTTGGGCCAAAGAAAATACATAACGTACTTGTAGGCCAAAGGAATCTTGCTCAAACAGGTGCCACTGCTGCCAGCCAGGTGCAGCAGAGACTGAGAATGCATGTTGTAACACAAGCTCTGTAGTCCTCCCTTCCTCATTCCTGACAGTCAGCAACCAAAAACTGCCTTCATCGTAACAATACAAAGGAAAAAAAATTCAGTGCTTTTGTATGTGAAAAATGTAATTTCAATCCTAAGAACTCAGCCAGGATAGAAGCTAGAGCACAATTACACACTGCACATCTTGGCCAGGGTTCCAAACAAAGGTAGTTGGCAGAACATGTCTGCCAGCAGATAACACCAACAAATGGCCTCATTTCCATCTATTATAAGATAATACACAGGTTATGCTTCCTCATACCATCCTCATTTCTATCAGGTCCCTCTCAAGATTTGCTCTCCCTTTGACACAGGCTCCAGGTGTTCTTCATCCACAAACCTCGGCGCATCATTGCAAGTTAAATGAGGTGTCTCCAACCCAGTCCTCTCAGCTTTGTGAAACTAGAGAGGTACAATTATGAGCCCCCTCTGGCTTTTTCTGCCTTCATTTTGCAAGGGTTTAGAAATCTTTCATAGATCACTTTATTCCCAAACAGACCTTTACTTTTCAATGACACAAGTATCATATTGACCATATAACCACTACTCAGATCAGGCTGACCTTGTCCTCACCTTTAACAAAATCAAGTGTGTGGTGTTAAGAAGCAGCAGGTATTTCACTCAAGCATGCATCTTCTCCCAGTTCAGGAGTAAATACCCTGAATCTCTGTTTCCTCACAATGACTGGCTGAATCAATAATTTTTACTGGGCTCATCTGCACTCTGAGAAGGTGTTTACCAAAAAGAGTCAGTAACAAAGCAGGGAGGGGGAGAATAAAAAAAGATAAATACAAATAATCTTCCTTAAACACAAACAGGGTTTGTGGGTCGCTGCCCAGGATCACTTATGCTTCATTTCTTGCACATCTTCAAAGAAAAACAAATACTTACACTTCCAATTTTTCCCAATTCCTGTAAACTTAATGTCTCCAATAAGCACTTGCTCACATCTTTATCTTCAAGCCAGTATTATGAAGTTTTGATAAGCTTTTTCCTTCCCAACGTCTCTCACTCCACACAGATAAAAAACACTAATAGAAGACTGAGACCAAAATCCTTGCCTCTTCTATTGCCTACATTTAGCAATCAGCAACTGTCTGAGTATTGTGAGACCCAAAGCATTGCCATGTATTACACACTTATCTCTGCAAAACCACCCTGCACAAGTGACAACTTCCAGGCAGGGGGGAGGGGGAGTTGTGCAGCTTTGTGATAATTAAAGCATAGACGAGTGTCACTGCTGTAGATAATTATGCATTAGCAGTGAAATTACTTAATGGAATTAAATAAACTAAGCCAAATGCTTTGTTTTAAAGTGAATTTAGGGTCTGCAAAAGGTGTCCAACTGACAGCCCAGGAGAGCAAGAATGACAGTCTTCCATGATTCACAGAAACCACACAACCCCAGCACAGCCTGGCAGGCTTCCACCTCCACCCAGGTAAAAGCAGAGCAGAGGAGAAGCTAAGGAAAATTTCAACCTTCTCAGTCAGTCAGGCTCTGATCTATCTGATGAGCACCCACACAGGGACCAGGCAGCCACTAAGCAGAGAGGAACAACTGACTGGGGTAATTTCCTAAGAAAATAAACCAGCTCTGACAAAATGGGTTAATTCAAACCACAGCCCAACCCCACAAAAACCCATGAGGAAAAGAAAAATTAATCAGCGTCAGTACAAACAAGACTTCAACCAACAACAGAAACAAATGGATAAGTAGGTACATGGTCCACAGTGAAACCACCTCCTCCCACCAAACCCATGAGGTCTTTCCTCATCCTCTCCTCTTGCCTCACCTACACACAACTGCCCACCTACACACAACTCCCATCACTGGTCTCATCTAGATGGCTTCAGCAGCATCCTCCTGCTTGTTAGAACAAGGACTCTCAAGGTCAGTCAGAATTTATAAGGCAGCCATTTCATCTTTTGTGCTTCTCTGGCTACATTCCTTCCTAAAAGATGCTGAACAGTGGAGATTCTGCTGGGTCTGAAAGCCCTGCCAACACCAGGGCCAATTAGGAGTTTCAGGATGATGCATATTAAAGTTATTATGGGAGGCAGTTATGCAGGCAGAATAAATCTTAACTGAACCTTTAAGTGGGTTTTATGACTTGTTTCTCCTTCTTGAAAACAGATGAAAAGATACAAATCTCCTGCCTAAGAATCTGCAGGAATTCCAGTCAACCACCAGCTTCTCTCTCAAAAGAAGATTCTGTGCTAAAAGCAATAATTCATTTCAGCCAAGGCCAGCTAGATCATCTTTATGTTTTTAAGTTCCAAATTACTCAAATCAGTCAGAAACTTACCATATCAGTGAAGACTGACCTGAAATACTACCTTTACAAAAGCACTGCAGATGTATTTCAAACTTCTGCTGAGAGAAATTCCATTTTTCTTCACTATTGGCCTTCTCAGTCTACACAGTCTAATTGCAGACAGTCAGAGCCACAGACGTAATCGGAAATTTTTACAGAGCAGGTTTTGGAGAGTATCTCATTAGAAGGCCAGGGTGGAGGTCAAATCAGGGAATCCTAAAGAGGATCTGAGGAATGGAGGCAGCAATCTCTGTTTTGATAGCAAACATGAGATGTCATTAGGACAGCATCTGCCACTCTCTTCCACCACTTCCAAAACCAAACTTGCTCTCAACAGCTGTTATCTACCCCTCCAAGAAACACTACTAGAAACCAACTGGAGAGCTGAAGAACAAAGAGCAATCAGAGGTGGCTGAGAACATACCACACCATTTGTGTGAAAACCTGCTCTGTCTTCACAACAGCCTTGTCCTTCCCTCTGCAGCCTGAACATGCAGCAATGTCACAAGTTCTGAATCTGTACATTAAGCAGGAAAGAGAACCCCAGGCATGGTCAGAAAATAAAAGACAGAAGCAGTTTGTAAATTATGTCAGTACACAGTGGCCTTGCAATTCCAAATGATGACAGACAAGGGGCAACGTTTTTAAATTGAAAGAGGGCAGGTTTGGAGTAGATGTTAGGGAGAAATTCATTACTCAAAGGGTGATGAAGCACTGCAACAGGTTGTGCCAGAGCATCTGTGGATGCCCCATCCTTGGTAACATTCAAGGCCAGGTTGGATGGGGCCCTGAGGAACCTGATCTAGAGAATGAAATCCCTGTCCATGGCAGGACAGTTGGAATTAGATAATCCTTAGGGTCCCTTCCAGTCCAAACCATTCTGTGATTCTACAACTTCTGTAGGAAGCAATGAACTCCAAAAACTTAGTGTAAACTCATCCAGAAAAATATTATGGTAACTCCCGGCGAACCTAGAGTCAGAAGGAAAACAAATAAGCAAAAACTTTGAGACATTTCATTGGTATGCAAGCAATTTGAGGGCTCAGCAGTTCCTGCTCCACCCCCGGACAGGAGACTTCATGGGTGTGCCTTCAGTGCCACCTTCAGGAAATACTCACTGCTGCTTTCCAAATGCTCTCGACACTGCTGGAAAACTGTATGGACTCAGCGAAGGCATCATCGCTGGCAGGCAACTGAGGTGCACATTAAACACATTTTAGTTCCAAAATAAAGGAATCACAACAAGGATCACACCCCAAAGAACTACAAAACAGAGCACAGATGTGCTTGTTGTTGCAAGATCAATACACAGAGCAGCTGCTGGACTGAGCAGTGGGTTTGACCCCAAATAAGAAACATAGCTCATCTCCCAGATTCTGCATGAGGCAGGTGATAGATTTTCCCAAATCCTACATTCAAAGGGCTATTGATGAGAATATGCTGTTTGTGGATTGTTTATCAGACTCCCTTTGCACCACCACATCCTAAAGGCTCACTTGAAAAACAAAAAAAAAACCTCTCCCTCAAAAATAATTATAAAAACCAAGCTATCAGAACTGCTTTGGTAATGGAAGCAGAAAGTTTGATAAGAATTCAGAGTCAGTAATGAAGTGAAAAATATAATGCATGGGTCAAAGAAGACATTCTAATATCATTTATTTATTTACATGCACACCTGCACAAGATGTACCTTAAGCTTCTGGACAGTGTATTGACTTAACAGTAGATGACATTAATTTTCAAGGAGGAAACTGAGCTCCCAATCACTGCATCATAGCTCTCAGAATAGGCAGATGACTCGATGACCTGCACAGCGGGGCCTAACCAAGCTCAACAGCAGCATCTGCTGGGCAACAAGCAACTAGAGGAAATAAGTCTGATTACATGAAAGTTTGTTTCTCCTTCTTATAAACATGGACTTTGCTTCCTTCTTTTGAAGGAAGCAAACTTTGGAACTTTTGCTACAGTTTTAGAATGCCCAGTAAGATACATTTCTTGTATAAAAAGCAGATGTAACTTTTAAACAGGGAAGAGGTAAAGTTTTTCCTAAGCTTGCATGTGGCCAGAAAAACCTATCATCTACCATTACCTGCTCACCAAGATCCCTCACAGTAAAACACTGAAATTAAGTGGGGTTAAAATTCCTCTGTGCTGGAGAAAATGTCTTCTGTCTAGCTGGTTCAATCACACCTGATAACATCCATGGTACACCTTGAGCTACTTTCTTTCCTAAGGGAGCAGCCTGCACTTGCAAGGCCTGAGGCAGGGAAGTATTTATCAACCACATTAGTCCCATCCACACAGAGGAGAATGGCAGCTAAAGCCATTAGTGCTTCTCTCCCTGCAGGTACCTTACCACACTCCTTACTAAGCTCAGAAAAAAAGCCTGCTAGGGCAGGATGACATTGGAGCATAAGCTCAGGTAATGGTCCCCACTTAATCTGGGTACAAACTGACACTCCACCCAGATTAATTACAATGAAAACTCTTATTTTTACACCAGATGCATGAAATTTGATGGATTACTTCTAAACTAGCCTAAAAAAAAGAAAATGCAAATGGTTGCCAACAGCTTCAAAGGTTGCTTTTAGACATTCAGCACAATCTGGAACAAGGGCAGTGACCTGAGAGGTTGTTTCACAACAGCCACCAGATGAAGAAAGGGTGTTGATGCATCCCTCTTGTGTTCCCAGGAAAGGAACAGTATCAAAATCTTACTTAACCATGGAACCACCTCTTTTTGCAGATCCCCGTTTAACAGGAAATCACAGGCAAGCAGCTTTTTAACAGAACTCTATGATAACCTTCAGTAACACAAAGCTTTGAAAAATTACGCTGCAAAATGCTGAGTCTTGAACAGGAAACAGCACAGCAGCTGGGGAGACAACTTTTTAAATGACAGAAAACTACAGGCTGGACTGATGTTCATTATCTTTAAAGTTGTAGCTGGCTTTGCAGTTTAAAGCTCTCATGCCCTTTTGAGTTTTGTACTCGAAATTCTTTTATGCTGAAAAATTAGGAAAAAGGGTTTAAGAAACATGCAAGCTTATTTTCAGCTGATATAGTGATTGTTGTTATTGTTGTTGCTTTGGAAGGAATTTTTCTGATTTGGGTTTTTTTCAGGGTGCTGCTTTGTGTGGTTTGTTGTTTTTGAGGGTTTGGTTGTTTTGGTTTGGCATTTTTTTAACATATCTTTATTTCCAATCTCCCTTTTTCCACATTTAGCTGTTAAACTAGGAGAGAATATCATATGAAAATACAAAAATGAGAGATTACTCAAGTCTTCAGCCGGTAAGGGAGCAGCTTTTGTAAGGAACCTTTTGTGCATTGGAAGTTCGGAAGCCAGGGGTGGGGGGCAGCCAGAGTCTCAGCTTGACAGTGCCAATTACAGCTACAGCAAGATGAGCCAAGGAACAAATCCATTCTGTGCAGCGGATGGAGAGAAAAGAAGAGACATGAACCTGTATCTTTGAAAGAATAAAAGGGCTTGAAATCATCTACCAGACAGTGAACCACTTTTTCCACGGCAAAAGCATTAGGCTGAAGATGCAGCGAATGTAAATGGCAAGCTCTCAGTCCTAATTGGAAGAGCACTGGTTATTTAACAAATGTATCCTCAGTCTAATGTTCTATTCAAGTAAATATTAAACTTTTTTTAAGCTCTTTTTTTTTTTGGACAGTAATTATACATAGCCCTGCTCAGTCTGTTTGATCAATTTTTACTCGATTCCTACTGTATCATCCTTCAAGTTTGCCCATTATCACAAAGTCTTCAAGGCTAAAAAAGCTCTAAACCCCCTATGTAATGCACAGACAGGAAAAAGAAATGCAGCTAACTCTAATTCCTTCCCTTCCTCATAAGCTTGCAGGTGTTCTTTTTTCATTGTCTAAAAATCAAAGTCATCAGCTCATTTCCTTTCCCTTAGTACAGTCCCTTTTAAGAAGCTACTTTCCATCATGTTTTACTCAGCACTCATAAATAATAAAGATAATTGCAGATGGCCATTGCAAACAAGCAGAGAAAGTATACAGACACAGCACAAAGAAAACAATAAAAATTCTGATGTGCTCCAAAGGCAGAAAGAATTCCTGGCAAATAGAAGCAGCTGCATCCAGGTCATTTTTTTTCGTTGATGTATGGCAATCAGAGAGCCAAAAATAATAAAGGGACAGACTTTAGACAAAGCTACAAAAAGGTGCTGGCAACTCAGTTCCTTCTGCAGCAACACATTTCCTACCTCATCCTCATGTGCAAAACAGTTATTTCTTCCCTAAAAATCTGCATTATTAAGGAGGAATACGAGTCATAGAAAGATAAGCTTAAACTGACTGAAACTCCAAAACAGATAAGCAGTGTTCAATTAGGAGGATATTATGCTGACTATAATATGGAACTCAGAGAGTCCAGCCAGCCACCCAAGAGTTAACATCACGCTTTTCTCATCAAAACCCCTTCCAAGAGGTTAAGCACACAATAGACTATCTAAAGCACAGCTAGAAAGGCTGCTTGAAATTCCACACATGTGCCTCAGCAATGTATTTCTATTAATGTCCAGTGTGTGTCAGCGTGAAGATAAGGTACCAACATCATGTCCAACCAGGCAGCTAGAGAATGGGACGCCGTGTAAAACATTGTCTGATGCTCAGGATCCCGGAGAACAGCGGCGTTTGCAATCTCACCCGCTGCACACGTGCCTGATAACACCAACAACGAGGGGAGGCAGCAGGAGCAAACCATCCTGCAGCTTTGGGAAAGTAAAAGGATGGAGAGAGAAAGAAGGAAGCGAGCAAGAATTAAAATAAATATCAGCAAATTGGGGCAGGTTTGAGGATGTCCAACTGTAGCAGAGGGAATTAACAAACTGGAAGAAACCTCAGTGAAACTTAGTCTTTGTATCAGCTCACTTGAACTGTTCTTTAAGGTGAGAAATAAAAAGTTACATCAGTGTTTCTTGTGATTACTCACACCATACCACTTAGACTCAATGTGATCTACTAGTATCATCCTACAAAGCCATTTGTACTGGGACTTGTGGAAGACAGTGTATTTGAGGAAACATGATCTGGACCAGGACACACCTGCTCTGTTGGGCCTGGCTCTGGCAGCTTGAGAAGCCCATGTGTTATCACAAGCAGCTGGTGCATTCCCACTGGAATACCCATGCCAGTTGTGCTGTGCACTGACAGGTGCTATCATACAGATACATTCCAGCCCATCAGGAATCTTCCCATTAGCTGAAGAGTTTGCTAATTTAATCTGCAACTTACCTATGCTTGAGAGAGGTAAATTGTATGTGGATGAAGGGGTGGAACGCAGTGATTCCAACTGGGACACCACAGTGCGTGGAAGAGGTGGTGATCCACAGAACAGTTAAGATACAGAATGGCCTTTGGGCCTGTCTTGTGCTGCTTCTGCCCCCCTCAATGAGCTGTATATTAGAGCACAATTCTCTGCTACACAGTGGTCGGACAGCAGAATAAGAAGACTCAGTACTAGTTTTGCTGGACCAGTCACAGAAGAATATCAACGTAATATTCTCCTATTCCTTTATGAATTTAATATTTTGTAGTTATACATAGGGGAAAATGAAGGCTAATCTTATATTTTACTTCTTAAAGTAAAGCCTTCTTAGGCTCTACAGTAATCCTAAGTCAGAACAAATGAATCTTGAAGAAGTTTCTGTGGAGTTATAAAAGTTATAAAAACTTGGTAGACAAAAAAAAAAGTGTGAAATATGGGCATGGAAAATTGAATGCAAGACAGGGGAACTAGGCAGCACCCCAGACAACTTCAATTTGTTGCAGCTGTTGGATTTTAAAAAAGGCCAACCTTGTGATAAGGTCTCCTAGCTCAAGAGACTACAAAAATGAGAAGCTCAAACGACCATCAGCTGCTGAAATCCGCAAAAACTCTCCAAACACAAATTAACCTTCAGTCAGGAGATAAAAGACTAGCTGCAGAAATTGGAAGTTATTAAAAAATGCTATAAATGTCTGACAAATCAGAGCAGCAGTAGCAGGAAAATAATCAGTACATAGGCAGAATCTTACCCTTAGCCAGGTAACACCTTCTCTTTCTCTCAAGAGAAGAGGAGGTTCTCTTCTGCATTGGCTGTGTTTTCAATTTCTGCCTTTATTGTAGTGCACGCTCTCCAAAATTGCTTTAGTTAAATTTAGACCTCACTGATGCTCCAGAGAACAGAAGTTATTAGCTTGCTGGAGGTAGAAGACATGTACATAGAGCCTCACCATGCCAAGCTTAAATTTAATGCAAACGTTCCCAAAGTCCATCATTTAACACTTTAATATTATTTTCTATAGGGATTCCTTAAATGTTTAATGTTTTAATGGTTTCACTAAATAATTCTTTCACTGAAGAAATACACTTTTATGGTAGAGTGTAGTAGACAAAGAGGAGCCCAACTGTAGGGAAAAGGAGGGATGTTCTGGCCTGAGACTATAGAATAACAGACCACTAATTTTAAAGTCTCCACATCCTAATATATTTTCTTCAGGAGAAAGTCTGGAAGAGTGTCTCAGGCTCACACAGCAAGATTGAGAGTGATAGAAGACACAAGCACTGAAGCTATTTAAATCCCTCTGTCAATAGTTTGCAACATTTGGTAATAAATCATTAAGTTTCAAACCTAAAAATACAACGTTCCATTTGTATCAACATATTTAAAAGGCAGCTTTATAGAATTAGTGAAAGAATTAGATGTCAATTAGTGAGACCAATCAAAAATAACTGCATTGCAACTTCCAGCCCAAGACACTGCCACTCTTGCTAACCTGGTTAGGACCCTAGCTGGTTCTGCAGGTCTGGGTGTTTGACATACAGCCTGTGAATGCTCTGCAACGAGCCAAACCACAGCAAAACATGTTCACGAGAAGGTGCTGCCCCCCACAATTGTAGGTAGGAATGAAGATTCTAATAAGTAACTGCACCATTTATTTTCTAAAGAAAACATAAAAAATAATCTAAAAAATGGTGTTGCATATAGATAGCTGATGCTAACAACTGCAACACCAATGAAAATCAAACTGAGTAGGCTTTTTCCTTGTTTTTCCACTATTATTTAAAATGAGCCTCCATACTTTGAGACGTCAATCAATGTTTTCTGCCTCACCCATAAAAAACTACAATCAAGAAATGTTTACAGAAAACAAAAAGCCAGGAAACACCAAACCTCATGTGATAGCCATGTCACTTCCCAGAACGAACCTATTTCCTACACACAGGTTTACAACTTTAGAAAGGGAAGGGTTCAGCTCACTGTGCTGTGTTTTAGCTGTAGAGCCAACAGGACCAAATAAACTGTCCCTGAGGTGAGCAGTTTCCAAACCATACTGCAAAGCTCACAAAGACAATACCTTTTTATTACAACTCAAACGAACAGGGACAAAAAAAAGACAAGTTTTGACAATAGAGACCTGACCTTGAAACCAGCAGTGTCACTTCACTGCTGGCTCCACACTGTCACAGTTCCAACAAACCCCATGCTACTGCTGGGCCTCATCCGGTCACTACAGCTTGTCACAATGCTAGGAGATTACACACAACAAAACCCCAGTTAATATAGGAACGCTTACCTATGGCTAATCAGCCAGGATGAAGCTGATCCCCAGCTTATCACAAAGTAAATGAAAGCCTTCACAAACTAAATCAGTTTCAGCACAGTTTCCAAAACAATCTTCAGTAGCAGCTCAGCTGCATCTACTGCTGACACTGATCAAAAACAGTGGGCAATTCACAGCAAAAAAAACCCCATAAGATTCACTTAAAGCTTTATCAATTACCAGGAATATAAAGGAAACTTCCCACAAATGGGCTGACTGGATCATTCTTCCATCCCTACAAAGTGAAAAAGAAAATATTTGATCACTCCCTAACACCAAATTTCTCTTCCATTGTCCCCATCTATGAACTGGCTGTTTATGCTGTTTACAGCAATTTTAAGCAGTTTTACTTCCACATTCTTTAAAATGGAGAAGACAACATACCAGTTAAAATGTCAGCAGCCCAATACACACTAAATCAAGGGTGGAAGTGTCCAAAGTATGCCACAGCAAAGCCCAAGAGTCCAGAATGCCACATTCACAAGGTGACACCATTATCAAAACCCACTGCTTGATCAAAGCATTCCCAATCATGCATTCTTCCTTCATCCCATCTTTCCTGAATCAAGAAGAGGAGATGAGAGGCTCTGAAAAACAAAGAGATTATATCTGGGCAAGAAATCATCTGAAAGAATTCAACAGCCTGTGACCAATTATAATCAGCTACTGGAGCAACCTGAAACAAACCCATATTCCCATATTCTTGTATTTCCTTTGATTCCCATTTGAGCCATGCTAGTCACAACAGTCCAGCGCTGGAACCACCAGAAAGCAAAGGCTGCCATCCAGCAAGCCAGTGAGGAGGCATGATCAGAAACACTGGGAGCAGCAAGTCATCCATCATGGACTGCTGGATAAACTTTCCAGCAGTTATGAATTCTCTGCCCAGACTGTTTCCACACAGCAGGCAGTGCCTGTCAGTCTTGCCTGAAACAGCTGGTCACAGTGCAAAGTCTGTCCTGCCATCCCCCCATTTCTGAACTCGTTCTTTCAAAGTGAGAAGGAAGACGACAACTTTTGGTCAATAACTCTGACAAAGCCATTATCCTTGGGGTATTTAATGGGGAGATAAGAACTTCAGGGCTTTGCACAAATCATATTAGTTCAATGCTCAAATCCCGGTAATGCTTCTTTTCAAAGTATTAATTTCATTTATTCTATTTGCTCTCCCTCTGTCCTGATAACACAAGTGCACATGGCCTCTAAATGAGATCCTCCTATTTTATAAGTTATAATCCTCCCTTTTTAGAGTAGTAATGAGATGTCTTCGCTTAATCACGTTTACTCCCCCCCAGCTTCTGCTTTTATCCATCCCCATTCCACATTGATTTGTCTTAAAGGTTTCAGTGAAAACCATCAGGCACACAGTCACTGGCTCCAAGAGGCTCCTGATGCATATGCTGCACATGCTGCTCAACCTTCAGAGATGACAAAAGCAAAAAGGAGGAAAAAGAGCAGCTTTGTTTGCAAAGTTTCTTTTATTGGTAGGAAGGAAGGGAAAAAAAGAAACCTGAAAGAAGTGGGAAGTTAAGAAAAGACATTTTGATTAATTGGGAATGAAAAAGGAAAGATTGCTCGCACAGGGGAATGGTGAGACTATTCACAACACAGTCAAGCAATTAAATAACTTGACTGACAACTTCGCAAGTTCCTCATGCTAGAAATAGAGAAGGATTTAAAGATAGCTGTGTTAATTCTTGGGTATTTCACATGAGACTTAAGGCATGGCACCAGCATTAGTTAAACACCCTAGGCCTTGCTCTGAAATACTGTACATATAATCCTTGTTGTGGTGTAAGTACCCACAGCATTAAATTATTCAAAGAGTCCACTCAGCACCATGATCCTGCAGTGCTGCACAAACAAACAAAACATTTTATCTCTAATACAAATTGGGGAGAGTTCTTCTACAGCAGCTTAGCAGACTACTTCCATTTGAGCCAGTCCCCAGGGTTAATGAAAAAGCCATACTCACTCAAAGAGGAAAGTGAATGCTGCAGCATTACTTACAGAGCTGTTTTGCTTCTTAAACTAAAGCTGTCAGGAGTTTTACTCAAAACCTAAGGTATCTAGAAGCTAAGTACCTCCTTCAAAGTCATTAAAAGAAAAAGAAAGGTCACAATAAAAATGTAGAAAAGGACCCAGGTACTTAACTTTAAATCCCTCTTGAAACCAGTACACTTCAAGGAGAAAAAAATCAGCTAAACAAAATATACAAACCACAATAAAATAACAATAAGTTTTAATCTGCACTCTGCCTCATAAACAATCAAGTAACTGGCCCCAGCAGCTGACAGCAAGTTCCATATCAAAGGTTAATTCTAGTCCACCCTCTCCTTGTGTGCACCATATAATAACACTGAAGTGCTTATAGCAATATTTCCAATAATAAAAGTCAGTGAGTGAAAGCCATAAAGAACAGATTAAATGGCATGCAACATTCAGCACAACCACAATGAAATCACTTCAAAATACAGCTATGGTACTTGGATTTATACAAGTGGTATGGTTACAGGGGAATGTTCCAGCACTGCTGCAGACAACAGTACAAAAGAGAGCTACTAATCACTGAACTATTGATATGTTAAGAGCACAGGGCAGCTCAAGATCTTAATGCAAATACTAGAAAAATTAATAAAACTTTCTAATTATATGTGGCATGGTTTTCAATTCTCACCAAATTAAGTGCTGCTTAAGAAGCAAATTATTCATTTGTTATTGCTTTCATGGGAGCTGCCCCATTTTTAATCTCATTTCCCTAATAGGTCACAACAACAAAAACAACCCTGGAAGTTTCTCCCTTATAAATGTAAGCAGATAATTTCCATTGCTATCTGTACCTGGATTACCACTAGATACCTTTAGCTCCACTACTATCTTCTACCTGAAAGAGAAGATTGACACAAGACATGAACAAGCAGCTCATACCCAGTATTCTCCCCATTTGCTGGGGCTGAAAAACAGAAGAGAAAGAAACACTCAAGCCCTATTTGTAATAAAGGAGGATAACACTAGAAGACAAAGGACAGATGCAGCTTGAGTAGGATTGAGTCAATACAATATAACAAGGTAACCATGCCCAAAAGGATACAGTAGCTGAGATAAAGCAAGTCTGATAGAGATCCCAGGAATTTAAGTCTGGCCACAGCAGTTCCTTTTTATGAAGGTATCTAGAAGCTGACAAACAATAGCTCTGCCCTCATCTTTGCCAGGACTGACTAGACTATCCCATCCCATTTTCTAAGGATCCTAAATTTATGACTGATCCACAGATAGGTAAAGAGCAATGAAATTTAAAAGTTTCTCATTCTTTCACCACATTCTGGGCTGACACACCGTGGTCACTATTTATCACAAGGAGACCTTAATCAGATTTTTACAGAGCATCAAGTACATAATATGTGGGTATGCAATGCTACAGGATTGAAAGCTAATTCAGATAATAAAATAGCTTTCATATGTGAGCAGTCAGGTCCCAGCTCCTTCTAGAGGTGTCCTCTTTGCATTTCACAAATATCACACAACTCTGCTAGCCACATTTCTTCAGGATTACACTCCAGCTCATTGCAGGAGGGCAGGGCTCTACTTTGAGCAAAGTCACATCTTTAGATTGGACAACAAATCCTCCAACTTCTTCCCCTTGCTCTTACAGAAGCCAGTTAATTGCATTCATAAAGAGAATATTCCCTTTCTAGTGAAAAGGGTGTTAACACTGCACCTGCTGACCCAGATGTCCTTTGCAGAGGAGCAACAGTCACCTGCCTCAGACATCACTGCTCTGAAGCTCAGCAATCATCCAGCACCCCACGGTCAGGATTCAATCTGCCAAGAGAAAACGTCCTGCCACACAGCAGCTGTTCAAAGCTCTATCTATCTAGGGGAGCAATCTCAGACACCTCCCAATCCAATCATACACACATTTTATCATGGAGACAAAATTCAGTTGGATCCAAAACCACAAACAGACCAATTCACAGAAGAGAATTTCCTTAAAGACTGTTAACCACCAAAGTGAAAATACAACTTCTTGCTTTCAAAGCCTCCACCTCTTAGAACACCAGAATTTGCAAAGGTATAGTGGGAAATACTGTTATACACCTGCTCTGCTCTCATGCTCTCCATCAGCAACTGCCAGGGATCACTGTCAGAGATGGACTGCAGCTACAAAGACCTTTTCCTTGAACCACTGTTGCCATGCTTACATAAATTTTATTTATTTGGTCCCCAAAGATATCTATACTTCTGTATCTGTACTATAACTTCTAAATGCTTCACATTTTCCCTGGGTAAACCAGGGTTGTTAGCATTCAACATAGAGGAAAAGAAAACCCCAAACCTCATGGGATTCTTCACTTAAATCAAGCACACACACTGGTTAAGCTACAGATCAGTAGGATGAAAGAACCACAATAAAGACTATCCATACTCCAGTCTGTCCTTTCCCTAAACCACCCTTTCGGTATGCACCAGGCAAGGAGAATTCTCTTGGTGTAATTCTTTAATAAAGTTTTAACAGCACAGTCTAAATGAATGAGCAGTTTGATCTAACTGTGGCAAGCATGGCCCCACCCCACTGTCACACCCTGACACCACTGCAGGTCAGGAAAAGGCGGCAGCTGCAGTAGGACTCCGCACTGGTTACAGACAGTACCCCATAGGAATGTCAGTGTGCAAAACAAAACAATATAAAATAGCACCATGTGAATATTAAGACCCAATGACAATCCCAGTGTGCTGTAGTGATTGATAAAAGCCTTTTGCTCTACTCAGCGTCATCTCACTGCGCTTCTGCCTCCAGCACTGCTCTTCTCAGCACTGCTATGACAGCCACCCAACGGGTCATCATAACACCAAGGTGCCTGACTAATAGCAAAAGCTGCAGCAAGAAGTGCCCAAAAGTAAATCTGCCTGCTGGGCAAGAACAAATTGGTTTGGGAGTCAGTGGTGTGACAAAAAAAGATTTATGCTTCCTGGTCCTTAAAAATCAAGCTAAACCTTCTCCAAAAGGTTACAATACTTGACAGTTTTATAACAGCTCTTCTGTTACCAGATTTATAAAAGACTCAAACAAATTAAGACATTATTACTTTTATTAATTTGTGTACATGCACTATTATACCCTAGAAAAAACAGAGCAAAGTCTCAGAATACATCAGGTCAGCAGAATTTGATCCTGTATATACTGAAACATTTAATTCATACACTTGAGAGTTCAAAAGAGTTCTCTGTAGCTAGACAAGGACCACATACACACACACACCATACTCCCTGCCACTGGTAAAGCTGTCCCCAGCACAGCCTCAGCAGCAAGGAGTGACATGCTGCAAGTGGAGCTTGCAGCTGCACTGTGAGCCAAATGTTAAGTGATGAGTGAGGGGAGGAGTGTTTCAGCCCAAACCCAAGTTTCTAAGCTCATCACACAAATGACATTAAATGAATGCCCACAAGCAGAGCCATTTTAGCCTGTGCAGGTTGGAAACATAGCAGGGGGTTTGTTACTCACCAGCTGGGCTGCTCTCTGCCTCTCCTCAATAATGCTGATCCTTTCCTTGGCCTCACTGGCTGCTTCCCTTTCTCTCTTGGCCAGCCGGAGCAACTCCTCCTGGACCAGTGTCTGCTCCTCCATATACCTGTGTGAGCATCAAAAGCAGAGGGAAGGTCATCAGCAGACTTCTGGCAACAGGGTCGTGGCTTGTCATGGAGTACCCCTGCTTAGAGCCAAAACACAAACCCAGAATCTCTTTGACACAAAATCTGCTCACAGTCCCATCATCAGCAGGAATTCAAAAGCCCAACAAACTTTTAACATGACCTGCAATTGCAGTGAGGTACAGCTCTGGCAACAACAGCAGGCACAGCACCACATAAGCTTATACCTGAGTTATATTTAGCTCTAGTAAGTACTTAATTATCACCTGAAAACAGGGAAAATAGGAAGCAGTTAGCCAGACAAATAGACACTGCTTTGGAAAAGATCAAGGCAAATACAACAATAAAAGGGGTCAGCCTGGCTGACAATGCTGCTCTTTGGCTCTTGCACAGGAAAGAAAGATCACACAAGATGCATGCAGCAACAGCACTAAGATAAGCAGCCCTGAACTGAAAAAGGCTTCAAAGGGGATTCTCAGGCATTAAAACATAATCATAAAATAGAATCACAGAATTGTTAAGGTTGGAAAAGATCAAGTCCAACCATTAACCCAACGCCACCATGTTCACCACTAAACCATGTCCCCAGGTGCCACATCCACAGGCCTTTTGAATACTTCCAGGCATGGTGATTCCACCACTTCCCTGGGCAGCCTGTTCCAGTGCATGACCACCTTTACAGTGAAGAAATTTTCCCTCATACCCAACCTAAACCTCCCCTGGCACAACTTGAAGCCTATTCCTCTTGTCCTGTCACTTGTTACACCTGGGAGAAGAGACTGTAGCCAGGTGGGGGTCAGTCTGCTTTCAGGTGCTGTAGATCCATAAGGTTCCCCCAAGCCTCTTTTTCCCCAGGCCAAACACCCCCAGCTAGTCCCAAGGAGACTTGTGCTCCAGCCCCTTCCCCAGCTCCCTTGCCCCTCTCTGGACACGCTCCAGCACCTCAATGTCTTTGTGTAGTGAGGGGCCCAAAACTGAGCCCGGGATTTGAGCTGTGGCCTCAGCAGTGCCCAGTACAGGGGGACAAGCACTGCCCTGCTCCTGCTGGCCACACTATTGCTGACACAGCCAGGATGCCACCGGCCTTCTTGGCCACCTGGACACACCTGGGCTCATGTTCAGCCACTATCAAACACACACTCGTTATGCTCAGACTGAAGTAAAACACAGACATGTGCATACATAGATATATTCCCAAATGAGCTAAACTATTGTCTTTTTCAAGAGCTTCACCTCACCTCCTGTAGAGTTCCTGCTCTGCAGAAGAGTCACTTGCTTTTGGTGGCAGAATTCCTAGAAAGGAAAAGAGAAACCTGTGGCAACTAATAGTACTACAAATGTAGTCCTTCATCACATCATAGATTATTTTAGGAAATTTTCATATTATTCATCAAGAGGAAAAGAAAGCCAAGAAAATTTAAGTTTGATAGATAGAGTTTGAATTTATGAAACAGACACACCAACAGCATCATTTTCAAACAGGCACACTGAATAAACCATGCTACAGAGAACTTCTATGTGAGGCTATTAACTCCTCAAACCCCTATATATACTGAAACATGAGCATGGTTGTAGACCTACTTTCCATTTCCTTCCTCTAGTTCCCGTAAGTCTTCCTCTTGACCTCCTTCTCTCCTTGTAATTAAAAGGGATTCCACAAGTGAAGCTGAAATTATTTGATGGAGTTCAGGGCATCCATAAAGCTAAATCTACATTCAGGAAAGACATAGGCTGACAGCAAACAAATCCCTAAAAGCAAAGGCCTAGTTCCCTAACTTCATTTTGGTCTGGATGCCTTAAACAAATCCACACTGTTGATGTACATCAACAAAGCCTATTTGAGAACCAATAGAAATCAAATAGTTTTCTGACATGAAAATAAAGACAAGTTCAGAAACCAAGCTTTCATTATCCACTTAGCCAGCTGTGCTTGGACAGGTCATCTTTCCCTGTGAGCTTCTTTCTACAGAATAAAAGGCAGCACTTCCCTCACCCATGCACAATATACACCCTGTGTATGTACAGCAGAAACAAGGCAGAAATTAAAAGCAAAATATTTCTGCCTTGTTTATTGCACATTGATCTGAAATGCTAGAATTGCTCCCAGAGTGACACAGGCTAAGCAAAGAGCTCCTCTCACAACGGGGTAGCACAGGGAGCTACCAGCATCCTCTGTACCATGCAGTGGCAGCAGCACCCCTCAGTACCTGTAGGTCTGGGTTTCCCTTCTGCAGCCAGTGAGGAGGGAGCTGTGCCATTGGATGCACGGGGAGATCTCTGGTTCTCCCTTCTACTTGGAGAGGATCCTTTCATCCGGTTCACTACATCTTCAGTGAGCTGAAACACAGAACCAGCCACGTCAGTTTCTGGTGTGCATTTCACTGTGAACCTCCCCATTTGTTAGTTTCTATGGCAGCACAGAAGTATTGTCAGTTACCTCATTGCAATGTCACTCCGGTCCAGGCAGTCAGCACCTGTATGTTGACTTTACACTGTTAAAACCCATACCCTACCAGTAAGTGACAAAACCTCCAGACTACTGCCTGACCCTAAAAGCTTCACTAGACAATCTTCCACAAACACCAACAAAGGTGGAGAGCACCCCTAGACAAGTCAACCCTTTGTACAGGGACAAACCTACCAGAAGTGGAAAGAAAGGAATAAAGGAGGTTTTAAGCCCATCTTTTCCTCTTCTTGCTCCATGCTTGCTAACCCAGCTCAGCACGGCAGACATGCTGCAATCCGTATGACAGAGAACAGCCTCACACCCACAAAAGGCTGCAAACACTTCTGCAATCTCAACTTCATTTTCACTCCCTGACTTGGTTTCAAACCCGTGAAAAAGAAAAAGTTAACTTGGAAGTTTTCTGGCAATTCAGTCCAAAAGGCTTCTCACAGCACTGTTAAAATGGACCCCTTTCTCCTGCCAAGGTCAGAGGGTCTGGCTGCAGAACAAAACTAAATGAGACTGTTCCCCACCTAGACTTGCCACAGTAGAAGACGTATTTTCTATACCACTACTACCCAACTTAACAGCATTTTTAATACCTTCATTTTACATAGTTATGCCCAATTCCTGATTTTAAAGACAAAGCCTTGTCTATATCCTGTAAAGAGAAATCAGGCAAAGACAATCTTATCTCCATCAAACACCTTAACAAGGAGATAGGCACAATCTCAGCTAACTTTTGTCAAATAATTAGTCCAAACGGGATGAAAAGCAAGTAGCCACAGCAACACACACTCTGTAAGTGCAATTCTGGCAGATTTTAGGGGGAAATCACACAAAAGTATCAAGAAGCAAGGGCAATGAAAATTATGGCAGTAATGAAAAACCCAAAACTAACATGTAAAAAACAAAGAAAAATATTAACGGGGGGGGGGGAAATCCTTATAGGGCTTGTTTCCACAACACGCACTTGTCAATTTCCGACCCAAGGTGAAGCAGCAGCTCCCAGTGCCCCCGCCAGGAGCAGCTCCCTGTTTGCACGCTCGTGTCCCCTGCTCACACAGCGATGCTCTGCCGGGCTCTCGGCGGCAGCAGCAAGGGCACAGCTGTCTCCTGGATGCCCTCCGAGCCGCGCAGCGCCGCTAGCATCAAACCGCTTGCAAAGCACAAGGCAGGGCAGAACGAGGTCATTGAGCGGCGAGGAGAGAAGGAGGGCTGAGAGCAGAGTTTGGGAGTGAAAATAAAGAGCTGGTGCTGGACAACAGCCATGCCCAGGCCCCCAGCCCTCCTTCCCACCACTCACCCCATCACTTCTCCAGCCCCCTCCTCCTTCAGCCTTCCAGGTTTCCCTCTCCTCCTCCTTGCTCCCCCCTCGTCCCTTCCAGCGCTGCAGCTCGCTCCCCGGAGCTCCCGGCCAGAGCCTTCCCCAGCCCGGCTCCCTCCGCCCCCGCAGCCTCCAGCACCCGGCCCCACGGCACCCCGGGCCGCCTCACCCTGATGCCCTGCAGCACCCGGACTCGGTCCCGCTCGTCCAGCCCGAAGGACACCTTCCTGCCGCCCTGGCTGCTCTCGCTGCCGCCCATGCCGTCGGGGGTCGCCCTATCCTCGCCGCGCCCCTCTCTCGCACCGGCTGCCGGCAGCACCTCTGCCCTGCCGGCGCCTGCCAATATACCCGCTCCCCATTGGCTGCGCCCGCGGGGCGGCCAATAGCGTGGCGCGGTGCTGGCGGCCGGGCGCGGTGCACGCTGGGGGATGTAGTCTGTGCCGGGAGCGGGCGGCCCGCCCGGCGCCGGGAAGCGCAGGGCACCAAGGCGGCTCCGGGATAACGGAGAGTCGCGCTCCTGTCGCCGCGAGCCCCCCCTCCACACCGCCCTGGAAGTCAACGCAGCATCAAAACTGCCCGTACAACTGCCACTGCTACGCGGCCAAGTGCCGGGGTTTTCCCGAGTTGAGGAAGGATGACCTCTGGTCAGACAGCAGCGGCGCCGAGGGCAGGATTCACCTCCGCCGCTTCCAGCCTCGCTGCTCCAGCCAGACGGTGCCGCCACCCGCCTGACACACACGGGGGATCCTGTACAGGTCAGGCCACGGCCGATACAGCCCCCGTTGCCAGGCATGGCTGATCCAACAGCTTAAAGCGAAGGAATGAGATAACGCAGAGGAAGCTGAACCAAGAAGTAACAGCTTTGGAGAATCTTTCTCAAACAAGCTTTCTGCGTTCCCAGAAATATGGGCCAGTTAGTATCGATTTGTCATTTATCTACTCGGCCCACTGCTGCTCAGCTGTCCATGGGAGCAGTTTTAACTGTTTAATGCTTATTCCTCACTGCAGTTAATGCGGCAACCACAGCTCAGCCTCAGAGTGGGACTTGAGCCAGCATTAAGGGACTATCTGGGACTCTGCACCACCCAAACCCACCCCGGATATCCAGGTCTCTTCTAGAGCACATTCCTGGAAGCAGAGAATAGTTTGGTTAATTGTGTAACACCTTGTATGCTGGAGAGTCAGCCCACTGCTTGAGCTCTCAAGACAAGGGCACTGCATTGTGCACTGAGCTGTCTGCACCCAGCCCGGCAAGAGCACAGGGGTGCCTGGAGCTTCCCCCAGAGCACACTCACCGCCTCCTGCACATTTCTTATCTGCCTCCTGCTCACTTCATTTTATGGCACCCGATTTTTGTGCTGAAAGAGCCCATGAACAGACATTCCTGACTCACCTCTTCCGTCCTCTCTAAGGGTTTTCACAGGCCTGCACCATTGCTCTTCCAGGCTGGCGAATTCTCAACCATGTGACTACTCCCCCAGAAGTATTTCCATAACTGTGATTATTCCTGTCATCCCTCCCTAGGCCTTTCCAGGCGTACACTCCCAGCCAGGTGGCAGACATCACCTGCAAAGATTCAGGAAGGACAGCTGGCAAAGGCAAACAAAACCACATCACACCTGTGCCCATGCCTTCCTGCAATTCTTTTTTAATCTTCAAGTTAATTTTCCTCCCCAACATGTCTCATTTGAGAAGTAAAGCATGACCATTTATGCCAAACTTAATTTCATTTATTTTACAAACAAAAATATACATTTATTCTATATTTTCTCTCTTTTCACCACCCTCACGCATAACACACTTTGCTCAAGAACCACTTCAAGATGGCCCAAAGATTTATATACATAAATACATAACAGGAGGAAGGTCACTCCATGACCTAGTGCAGAAGCTCCTCAGCAGCAGAACATGGGACATTCCAGAAATACTAGAGTCCTGCCAGCAAAGGACAGGATGGATGTTGACAACCTGCACAGGTGCTCAATCCTTCAGCACTGAATTCAGATGGTAAAAAAGGCAAATTGATAACAGGCTCTTCACATCACCAAGGAGGGCAGGTAATTACTCTCACTCCGGGTGTTGAAAGATAAAAATTACTCCTTGGGATGGAAAAGCAGTTGCTCCTTTAGTTCTCAACTGCTTCGTAATCTTCATCTCTCTCGATTCCGTCCAAGGCCCAGGGAAGCTCTGCAGGCTCCCGCACCCTTTCTGACCAACAGCAGCTCAGGATCAGAGCTGCAAGCAGCATTAGGAGCAGCAGCACAGCAATTCAGGCAGCACATCATCCATCCCTTTCACAGCAAGCAGCCCAGCACGGCTCAGGCCAACAGACAGCAGTGACAGAGCAGCATGGAACACTTCTCTACTGTGACAAGGGCTGACTTGGCCAGCTCCTCATCCAGCCCTTGCAGTCATTGCATGAAATGGAAATGTGACAGGCTGTGACCTACGAGGAACTACTCACCTCTAGCACACAGACATATGGAAGCCTTTTTTCCCCAAAAGTAAATAAAATAAAAATAAAAAGGGGGGTGAGGGGTTGGGTGGGTTGGGGCATTGTTTGTTTTCAAGGTGCCAGTGCTACTTAGAGGCCTGCAGGGCAAAGTACCCAGGCAGACAGAGAAGCTGCATTGCTCATTAACAAAATGAACATAAGCAAAGGCCTGCATAGTTTTGGCAACCAATATGAACTTCATGCTCTTACCCACATTTTCTTTCCCTGTGGTGGGAACACCTGGTAGCAAATACCATCCTCTACCTGCTAATGATCCAAACCAGCACCTCCACACTGCACCTGGCTAACTCTTACCTCAGCATTCTTCAGGAACAGCAGTAACTTGGGGCAAGAGATTCACACAGTCCCCAAACACTGCAAATTCCCTCTTTCTACCATCCATAGTGGAAAGCTGCTTACAGCAGATCTCCACCTACCCGGAGGACTCAGGTAGGAAAGCACCCCCAAATCTAGAGGAATATACATCTTCATCCTTGGAAAGCACAGGATATCCCAGAAACCAGACTGATGCAGCCTTTATATGAACAGTCGCTGGATTGGAACACCATGTCCTGAAACTGCATGCCAGACAGCTCAGACAACAGGAGTCCCTCTTCCAGCATGGAAGAGGTTAATAAGAAGTTCCAGGAAGTCTTTAAAAGTACTGCTCCCCACATGCACATAAGCATTTTCAACATATGGAGCCATAAAGCTTCCTCAGGCCAGCAGCAGTCTGGGGATCTGAACTGCAATGTAAGGGAAGGACACTGCCAGAGATACACATCCACCTCCCACTCCTCTCCCACTGCAGCACACCAGCCAGCTTAATTCTAGCACACCTAAGGCATTTGAGTTTCCAGTCACTAAATTCTGACAGCTCAGACTCATCATAGACTTCTGCTCTGCCTCAAGCACCTGAAGGTCTCTGGAGCCTTCATCTGCAGAGCCACCTTCCTCCTTCACAGCACTCTCCAAGCCCCTGCCGAAGCCATGAAGCAGGTGCAGATGGAAAACACACCTACCTCACAGGTTTTACTCTTGGAACTCAGCCCTGATTCAGTGCTGTAACTTAGATTTTCCTGTGAGCTCAAATGCACAGCACTACAGCCTCCAGAGACTGGTTCACAGCTCCTTCAGCTCAGCTAGACAGCAGCACTGTTTGTCCTTCTGTCTCCCTACTGCTCAGTCACTTCACATCCACACTGTGAGCTACCAGCCTTCCCCAAATGTTCTCTGGGCACAGAGAACAGTTCATTCCTCTTCATACCTCTTTTTCCCCATACACTGAGAACATTCCTTTTAACCACTAACAACTCCAACTCTCAATTTTTAACAGTGTTAGCTGAAACCAAGGGTGAGCCCCAGTGACCAGCTTCCCTCATCAGACACTATCACCTCCTGTGCTGTTGCACTATGGCACAATGCAGGCAGCCATGCTGCTTAGCCCAGGAAGATCATCTTTGGTTTCAACCACCAAAACCTTTCTATGTATGTACAATACAGCAGTCAAATCACACCCTCATCCCTAAACACCATTGCTCTAAGTGAGAAACAAGTGCTTTCAGTCACTGAAAAGGAAGAGGTGCCAGCCAGGGCTATCTTCTGGGTCATATTCACATCTGGAACGTGGAGGATCAGGAAAGTTCAGTGTTTAAAGGTTTATGAACAAAACCGCTCTACATTGTTCTCATGTAGCAACAGAAAGTGTTCTTCCCAAAAGGGTTTGGGCTGCCAACTGAGTTCCACAATAGGTGTTGGAAATCCTAAGGACAAGAGGAAAGCCATGGCAGGTAGCCAAGGACAGATTTCCAGTGGACATCCTAAGAGCTGTGGTATCAGGGAGTTTGGAAGGAAAGAAATGAGGCATGATGTGGTTCAGGTGCCCTGCCTCAGGCATTGATGGATTTCCAGCGGTCACTGTCTATGCTGTTGATGCTGCCCACATGGTATGGCATAGAGGCCACGTCGTCCAGGTAGGCTGTGGTGTCAATCTGAGTGCTCGAGTAGAACCCAGAATCCATTCCTTCCTTCTTGGCAACAGCATAAGGGTGGGGTAGGTGCACATCCACATCCTCAGGTTCATCCACCTGACATTTGTAGGAGAAAAGGATCTTTGGTTCAGACCTGGAGTGATGAAAGATTAAAAATGCATGTTTTACCAATGTGGTATCACAGTTACTATCCTTAACTGAAACTCATCAGTGTTAAGAAACTGTGCATTCAGACCTCAAACACTCTGTAAATGAGCTTTTGGTCTAGAAATTTGTGGCAGTCTAACTGCCACAAAGTAATGCTAAATTAAGCTTTGGATGAAGTCACTTAAGAGAAATACAAATTCTGACTCTATGTGGGAAAAGAGCTCTCATCTTCAGGAGCTTTGAATTACTGAGGGCAACAGTACCCAAACGCTACTGAACTCCTCAACAGCCTGGCTACTGACACAAAAATGAGTCAGAACAAGAGTGCACTTCAAGTTCTACCTGTGCACATCATGAAAACCAAAATACAAATACTTGTAGATCAGCAGTTTTCATCTTTAACTCCAGACAATGTTCCCTTCTAATTTCAAAGGGATGCAGAGATATATTTCTATACTTTAAAACACTTTATCTTCTCCTTTTCAAGCCTGCTGTTTCTCGCTAATGACCAACAAATACTAAAGCCCACACTAAAGCACTCGTTTTCCCACCAAGGTGCAATTCCTGCGAGTGGCCACACGGGGGCGACCCCGGCCTGAGAATCGACCTTCCCCGGGCTCCTCACTGGTGAGCTCTGGGCCCGCGGCAGAGTCCTCGGCCGAAGAGACACTGAACTCCCACATCCTTTCCACAAATTCACCCCAAAACCCACCCAGAAGGCCGTTTAAGCTCCCAGGACTCAATTCCTCATTAAGCATTCTATCAATTTCAGCAGAAAAGCTTTGTATGCAACGCTGACACTGAAGAAGTGATCCTCTGAAATGCGTGAGGAATCCAGCCACCAGCTCTGCATACAAAGGAGCCCTGCACAGAAGAGAGCAGCCACGGGTCACAGAAATTCTCCAAGGGCAGAAACTGGCTCTCTAACGGGCATTCTAGCGACAGATGGAGAGAACCTGAGTGCAAAACACTTAAATGACAATATATAACCATCCAAACTCCTGCTCCTGGCTACTCACCCAAAGAAGCCTTTCAGGAATGCCACATAGATGAGAGGCGCAAAGAAGCTGAAGTAAAGGAACGTGGTAGCATCAACACAGCTGTCAACAGCAAAAGGGAACATGAAGGGATTTAGTACTCAAGCACAATACAGCTGGGTAACACCACTCACATCCTCCCTCCCAAAGGATCCAATTTCCCTCCAAAGTGTCCAGAGATCAAGAAAAATTGTGCTAAACAAATTTAAACTGATGCAAAGTTACAGCCATTGTCATCAACATGTCACTGCTTCTAGATACTCAGGGGAACCACGCCAAAACCCAAGGTCTGACCAAGAGCAGAGTCTCAGTACTCCCAATTTTGACTCAGAGAAATGACACTGATCCCTGCAGAACAAGACTCCAGGTATAAGGGTGTCTCCCTATTTCCAACAGAATTTCCTCTCTTATACTAATGGCCAGACAACAGTGGATTCACACTATTACTCTCACCCAACACCTCAAGACAACTGCAGCACACGCAGCTCCACAAACTCTCCACTGGGGAGTTTCCTGATTACTTAGAGGTCTTTTGGCACAAACCAGAACCAGCAGGTTTATTCCTTCTTGGGAACACAGCATAAGTTTGTTTCCTTGGGAGAGGCAGTGTTAAAGGACACTCAAATACAACACAGGAACCAGGGCTGCAGACCTCCTCCCCCAATGTACATACCACAGTCCTTCTATGATATCCACACAGAGGAGGGCACTGCCCAGGCCCTGCACCAGGTTCAGCAGTGCCAGAATGCCAGCATAAATATAAAAACTCTTCCTGGCTGTGGGAAAGACATGAAAACACATGAAGCTCAACCTCAAACACCAGACCCATGGAAATCTGTTTGATGGAGATGCCAAATCCAACAGAAGCTTCTCACCATCCTGTCTCTAAGAACTGCTGAAGAATTAAGACTGCATTTTCCTGTCCCATGCTGGCAGGATTGATGGTGGTAAAATGGACTAAACCATACCCTCCTGCATGTGTATATGCACACACAAGATGGGTTTTGAAAGCAAGGTTACAGCAACACATGCAAAGATTTAATTTGCAAGCATCTGGAACCAGTGTCAGTCACATAACTGACTGAAAGAAAAACTAAACAAAAACAACCCAGCTGAACCAGAAGCTGTGCCCTTCCAATGTACAGCACTAATAAAATAAAACTACTCAGGAGACCCCGACAGGAGCAGCAGGGTATGCTGGACACCAGGCAGATGAGGCTCAGGACCTGTGCCTGTGACATCTGACATACATATATCTCCCTCCCTCAGGATACCCACACAGCAATGTCAACACTAATTAGAGAGAGAAGAGCTCAGTACAAACACCTTAATAGCAGCTTCCCTCTATTCAAGAGCTGTAGATATTCCGCAACAACAGCAAAAACCAAACAAACAGAAGCATTTACTCACAAAAGTAAAAGCCCAGATAAAAATTGTTGAGCAGCTCCCACTTGCCTTCCCTTCCCAGGGGATGACTAGCACACACACTTTAACATCATGTGTGCATTTCAAAGGAAGCTGTTATTAAGAAGCCATTTCTTAAGGCTGTCAGAAGATTATATATTTACATTATACCTATATCATTATCTGAGCAGTAGGTCTTGTTTTCTTAATGTAATTGTTTGGCCACTGAAGCAGCAGTATAACTGCTCTTACTCTGCTCTCCAAAAGACACAACATACTAATTTTTCTAGGGATAAGTTATCAGTCCTTTGCCATGTTATCTAAACTCCGAGATGTGGAATGCATCTGCAGCACAAACACGTACAGGAACCTTTTGCTCCCACCTATGCTTTATCCTGATGCTGTACCCATCTATACTGTGGAAAACACTACTGTTACCTACAGGGCAAAGAAATCCGGTCTTTCAGAGGAGTTTTTGGAAGAATCACCACCAAGGAATAGACCTGTTGAGACAAAGAACTAACAGTTCCATTGCTGCTTGGCAACTCAACTCAACAATCTTTGCAGGCATGGTGTGTGGTATTATGCACTCCCTACATGTCTCAGGGCAGAGGGACAAACCCTTAACATTAAACACGGTACAGACTGAAGGCCCCACAACTCCCAACCCATCAGCACAGAACAGCTGAGAAACACAGGAGGGAAGAGCATCTGAGCTCAGCTGCAATACAGCTGGCCCACCTTACACCACTCCCACTGCACCTTTATTGCTTCAGCTTCCCCACCACATGAGAAGCATCACTGTTGTGCTGCAGGAGGCAGGAGGGAGATTAGGGCATTATTGTACTCAGATCATCCTCCTTGCTCCATTTAGAAAATACAAAGAAGCTGTCAGAGTGCACAACACATTCCCAGGACTTACCAGGAAGAAGAAACAGGAGCTGGCAAGCCAAAAGTGTCTCCCACCATGGCCATAGATATTGAAGTCTTCTGCTGAGAGGTGGGCATCAGGGTACAGGATTTCCAGGGTGCCCTAGGAGAGAAGTGGCACCAACATGATTCTGTTACAAGCAGTATCCTCACCTAAATGCATATTTGGACAAGGGACACTATGCTTAAAAAAGTTCAGAAAGCAGCCAGGCTGCCCCCCACCCCCGACCCAACCAAGCCCTGCCTTGCTCAGACCAAGTTACACTCACACAGAACAGGAAGAAACTGAAGACAAGAAGTGAGGAGAGAAAGAGTGGCAGGAATCTGCACCTGAAGGAAACTGGCACCAGTGACATTACAGAAGAGAGACTGAGGTGGACAGGGGATGCAAGCACTTATCTGTCTAAAACAGAACAAGAGCTCCATTTCCACCTTTAAAGCAGACCTTTCTGCTGCAACATCCAGAATATAGTCGGGTGGGGAAAGGACACTGTCTTGTTTAGGAGCTACCCATACAGACAGTGGAGAGCAAACTGCTTATAAGCACTACTGAACCCAGATGTATCTCCAACACTTGATATTTTATGAGGCTCCTCCAGCTTTATCATGTGGTAATGATCAGCACACCGCCTCTGCAGCCAAGAGCCTGGTCCCAGAACAAAGCTCTGTGTGTTATTGTGGCGCTGCCCTGAGTATAGAGACATGGGCTGACCACTGACATGCCGAGGAGGAGAATGAACCCAGACACAGACTGCATTGTTCAGGGCCACGAAGACATGCCTAATAAACTGAGCCAGCAAGCCAGCTGCTAATCTGAAGAGAAGCAAGAGCTCTCAGCTCTTAAAGACTCAGCAGACAATGGCACTGCACTGCCCCTACTTGGCAAGCACATGGCTTTCATGGCCCTTGAGGCCAGATCCAGAACTTGTGGCTCAGGTGTGGAAAACCTCACTCTTGTTCCCAGATTCACTAAACAACGCAATCCATCCAAACCTCATTTCTTTACCTTACCCGAGCTATTTATGCAGTAAAGAAGACAAGCAGATACTATCTGCTTATACACTGCCACAAGCATTCAGTCTTCCTCCAAAACCTCATCTAAAGAGCAAAGCTGCCACTTTCAGATAGGAGTCACACACTTAACTGCTTAACTTCAAGCCAAGTTCCTCCTTCTGCAAGTTCTTCTGCTTCAGTGTACTCACCTGGGTGACAGAATATGCCAGAGACAGCACAGTGGTGATTGCCAGCACACGTTTCACGCTCGACTTGCTTTCCAGGTGCCCTGTAATTATGGGGTATGGAAGTGACTCAGGATGTAACCCCAGCACTGGTTAAAAACAGTTCCTTTCAGAAGCAATAAAGGAAAACACTTTTATTTCCAGAGGCCTTCAAGGGAAGGTTAAAGCTCACTAAACCCTGTTTGGAGAGTTGAGCCTTTCACAGGCAAAATCCTATTTACAAAACAACAAATTTTAACTTGCTTTCCTCCTGTCCACACTAAGAGAAAACAATTAAGTCCTTCTGCTGGGGTTACAGGAAACAAAAAAAAAAAAAGTAATTACTCCAGCATCAAGTACAGTGAGATGTTATAAAGCTGCCTCTCAGGGAGAAGAGTTGATGGGAGGCTGGGGTAGCAAAATCTGTACTGGAATATACTGAAGTAAGCAATTTCCAGAAGCTCCTTCCAATCTAAATTATTCTATGAGCCCTCAAAAGATGAAAAATGCACTGCTCACGTGTCCCATTGACACGAACAACAGTGACACCCACCCTCTCCTCTACCTCTGACCCACAGAGAGAAGCATTTTCACTTGCATACCTGAAAAAAGTAGAATTACAATTAAAGGTACAGATAAAGCATTTGAATGAAACCAGGAAGGATCAAACCAATTAAGGATGGGATGAAGGGGATAGAAGGGCCCCCAACAGGACTATCTTAAATAAAATGGGCTTGAAGCAAAGATCAGACTGTTGATCTTGGCATAAAAATCTTACCTAAGCTGTACAATCCATTGTGTGGGCGCAGGACAAACCAAGCACATATAAACCCTTAAATCACACAAACCAAGTAAGTATAATGAGGCCTTCAGCCACTTCTAACTAAATCTCTACAATTTGCCCTTTGTATTTATTCTATAGCCTCTTCACTTTATAGAATCAGCATCACCATAAACTTACAAATGCAACCTCTGTGGAAGGAAAGGCAACAGGAAACAATCAAAGAACTCCTGACACATACCAAAGGCAAGGCCTAGAATCACCACACTCAGTTCAATTGCCAGAAGGAAGAACCTTGTGATCTCCCACAGGATCTGAGGGATAACAGAGACCAGACACACATGATTAGATGGAGCCAGGAACCAGTTTGAAGTTAATAAAGCAAAATTCCAGGGGATAGCAGCCTCTGAATGGCTGGTCTTTTCCACAAACCCTTCTCAGGCTTTGTAGGGCTACTGATCACATGCTTGCTCCAAGCCCTGCTCGTGCCTGTGGAACAGAACAGTTGTGTGGGAACGAGCAAATAGCAGCTCTACAGAGAGGAAGTGGCCATGGGTCACCTCAGTTGAGGATCTGCCACTTGTTTCAGATGTGTTCTTGCTGCTGTGCTCCCAAAGAGCACAAGCCCATGATGACCTCAAAAGTAAAATATTAAACAAGGCCAGTTCTTAAAGCAGTAGATCTGCCTGAACAAACTCTGCATTTTGCCCTCTTCCAAAGCTACTGGCCCTTAAATCTAAAGCATATTCAAGTAAAAAGCATCCCCCGTTCCAGCCTGTCATTTGCAACCTCATGTTTTATTTGGTGAAACAAGACCAATAAAAAGCAGGTGAGGCAATTTCTCAGGGAGTCACACAATAAATCAGTGCCAAACCTAGAACAAACACCCAGATTTAGGCTTATTAACCCTTTACCTCTGAACACGGAATGGTACTCTCTTGAAGATATGCAATATTTTAAGAAGCATTGCATAAGACACTTCTAATCCCAGTAAATACACAGTGTGCGTGCATATATATAACAGAACACAAAAGAAAATAACAGAATAGGACATGTTTACAGAAAAAACTGTCAGAATATCTGTCTTCCTACATGATTTCCCAGATGCTGCACTTAGCAGTAACACCATAGCTGAAGAAAAACACCTTTCCACCTCTTTTTCATTATTCAAGTCCTGGACCTACATCTGCTGGACAGAGGTGAATGAAAAATGCTACAAACATCCAGCCACTTGCAACAGCAGCTCAGCACAGTGCTTTGACAGTAACATTAAAGGGAAAAGCAAGGAAACCACACTGATCCCAGAGAATAAAGCCCAAAAACCTGTACTCTGTAGGTGACTCCTCTATCTCCAACAGCTCAAGAACTGCAGAGCTTTTTGTTTTAAGTAATATTTTGCTACAAGTCAAATTAATACAAAGGAACAGCACATACAAAGATATTTCCTGTTTGATAAAGGTTCACCCTGTGCTCAGAGTGGTTGCAACGATGTTCAGGTGGCAGTCTCAAAGGAGAAGTTGGTTTTATTTGCATTCAATACAAAAACTTCAACATTTTCAAAGAGCCACTGGAATACTGCAAGAGTAACAAAGGCCAGGTCTTGCCTACCCATTAAATGTATCTCAATCTTTGCCTCTTGCAAAAAAGACTAATTTAATCCCTGTAACAGGAAACTTTTGCTGCCACTATTTCTGTGTCTATTTTAGGAAATCCATTGTTTTACCATCCTGGATGTTGTGATGATTTAGATCCAGCTATCAAAACAGGATTCCACAGTACACATACCTAAGAGCACTGCAAAAAAAGCACATTTTTCTTGTACACACGTAAGAGGGAAGCCAGAGCAGATTGCTGTGATCAGAAGTTTACAAAGCACAGCCTCTAACTTCACGGTTGCACCTACCTTGTCAGCAACCATGGCAGCATCAGAGGCGCTCACAGTCATGGAGACAACAGCTCGGGCAATGCCAACTAAAGCCACCACAAATACCTGCAAAAAAAGAGCAAAAGTGAGCTCATGTCAAAAGGCACATATGCAGCAGTGATCAGAAACCCTTTTGGAACACCACTTTCAGGTCAGCTTTCCAGGCTGATAATGTGTACTAAAAATTTCCTGCAGCAGACTAGAGTAAATTTCCTGAAAAAGATTCCTCAGACCATTAGATAGGAGCAGTGCCTTGGAATTTAGGAAGGAACAATTGTCTCAGCTGTCAGATTAAGCTCTGAAGAGTTCTTCACCCAATCTTTACAACAGTATCTTTAGTCTTCCCTTCGTTCCACTGGGGCAGGGGAGGAGAAAAAGAAACAGACAGAAAAAACATTACAAAACCTCTGAATTACAAAACCAAATGGCTGGTATGTCTGACTAAACCAATCATATCAGATAACAGAAACCACTCAATACCAACTACCACACTCCACAATTGTGGCAAAACTAAACCTGCAGCTCTCTCACTCCATACTGACAATGCTCAGGAATGCAGAGGAGAAGTCACCTGCAGCCACCAGCTTTAAAACATCTTACCCTGATGCACAGTGCAACACAAAGATCCCCAACTCACTTCATACACCACTGAAGCATGACAGCTCAGTGAGGCTCAGTTTCCCTGTGCTGTCACAGCCACACTATGCAATTAAGAGCTCAGTTGGATGTATCTACACTCCACTGTGCAGACTTACATTCTAAGAAAGTGGAGTTTTCCACATAAAATTCTCTAAATGTCAGGCTGATCCTAATGGTGAAGGTAGGAGACAGCTACACCTATCAGAGAACCAAGAGTCCAAGCTGATTCTAAGGTGGCTGCAGAATGGAAACGACCAATAAGTGACCCACGGATGAGTTTCTCTTTCTTAGAGGAAAAAGGGACAGCAATGGCAAGAAAGAAGAATACAACAATCCCGCCTGGGGTGGAAAACTCCATGACAAAACACTGACAAAAAAGATGGGTCCCTGCATATAATGGTGTTCTAGAGCTGCAGCAGCTCACTGCAGAGGAACACACATCATTTTGTTTCCTCTCTAAGCAGGTAGCGACTCTTCCCAATCTGTTAACTCCACATTAATCACCAACTCCACAGAAAGCATTCCTCTAGAACATGACAAACAGCCAACTTAAAGGAAGACCTCACGGAACACACTTCCATCCTCATTTCCCAATAACACACTCAAGAAATTAGTATGAAACAGAGTTTAAAGCATTTTTCTCTAAGACTGTGTGCTAGATTTGGCTGGGATAGAGGAAACATCCTTCACAGTAGCTGGTATGGGGCTGTGTTTAGGATTTTTGTGCTGAAAACTGTGTTGATAACACAAATGTTTTCATCACTGCTGCACTGCACTTACACAGAATGTAAGACATTTTTTGCCTCTCATCCCACTCCAGCAACGAGTTGGCTGGAGGTGCACAAGTTAAGAGGGGACAGCTGGGATAGGTGACCCCAGCTGGCCCAAGGAATACCCCATATGGCATCATGCTCAGCACATAAAGACAGGAAAAAGGAGGAAGGAAAAGACTTTCAGAGTAATGGTGTTTGTCTTCCCCAGTACCCATTACATGTGATGGAGCCCTGCTTTCCCAGAAACAGCTGAACACCTGCCTGTGCATGGAAAGTGGTAAGTGAATGCCTTTCTTTGCTTTCTCTGTGTGCACAGCTTTTGCTGTGGCTTATTAAACTATCTTTATCTCAACCCACAAGTTCTCACTTTTATTCTTCTGATTCTTTCCCCTGTTTCAGTGAGGGGGGATGAGAGAGCAGCTGTGTGGGGCTGAGTTGCCACCCAGAGCATAGTCAGTTCACTTTCCTCCCTTTGGTTTATCGAGAGTTTTGGTTACCAAAGCCTTTGGCACAAACCTCTACTGACCTTGTGCATTACTGGAAACATGTAGGAAGGTTTAAATCCAGACTGGAAAGGGATGATAATATTTTTAAAAGGTTGAAACATTTGTGTGTATACCTGGTTATCCAAAACTGTGCAGAAGCCCAGAACCCCAACAGAGTGGTACTCACTAGTATGTAGAATGTAGTGAAGATTGGGCTGGAAGTGACCCGGATTTTGGCCCTGGCAGAGGGCAGCTTCCAGAGAAGAAACATGAAGAAAAGCACATTGGGAACCAGGAGCAGAAGATCCCAGTAGCGGACTCTGCAAAAAGCAAACAAAACAGGTTTTATCTCTGATCTTCAGCCTCTAGAAAGGAAGGCATCAGCCCTGGTCCCTTCTCAACCAAACTGAGAAACGAACAAAGCTCTTTCTCTTGGTCCAGGGTCAGACTGTGGTCCCATTTCCTCCAACTCACCGGGACTTCCCAATGTCTTCATAGAGCAACAAGAGGCACTTGTGCGGCACGGTGATGTTGGTGTCGTTGATCACGTGCGTTGTCATTGGGGACAGAGCTGTCACGTTATCCAGCGCTGTCACCAGGGCAGTCGAATGCGTGATGTTGTCAGACACAGAGAATGTCATCACAGACATCATGGACTGGAACATCCTGCCCTCCTTCTGGTCCAGATCAAACAGAGCAAGACAACCACAGCAGAGAAAAAAAGCAATGTTAAATCAGTTGTGAGTCACAGTTAAAAAAACACATCCTTGACATTAAGCCCCTGCACAACTGCTTCCTGCTTGGTACAGCCAATTACCATCATGTCAAAGACTGATTACACAATGAAATGCCACCTGCCCTAAGTCTGCACACAGCCATTAGGGTGGTCAGTACAAAACCACACTTTGATATCAGAGTAACGAGCACCTTCAAATGGTGCTGTGTGGGATTAAATTTTGTCATTCTTTGAGCTCCGGCAGATTCCTAGAAGAAATCAAGACTCAACAGCAATATATGGCATCATCAGATAGAGACAAAAACCCTACTTTACCAGGACATTTATTCTTGGTCCCAAGATCAAGAAGGGATAGTCAATAATTTGATTTCACACTGCAAAGAAAAAGTTAGGGTCCCTCCTAAAACCCCATTGCTGTTACCAACTCTGAAGTCTGAGAGCAGGGAGAGCCTCACATACACCCACCTAAAGGGATGGTACAGTCTTTATCTTTTAAACCAAACACTGGCAAAAACCAACATGCAACATTCTTTTTCTAAACCCTCTGCAAGACACCAGAATGATTCTATTTTTGAGCAACTCTCTTCCCACCCTAAAGTAGAACCCCGACTGTTAAGGTACTTCAGTAGCTACAAGCTGAATACAAACACAGGGTCCAATCACCCCTCCTGACAACCCCCAAAAGAGAGATCATAGACAACCCAGAGATGCAGAAATGATAAATCTCTGACAGCCAACATCTTAAAGATGTACATTGCCAGGGACGGCACTCGAGCAGTCTGTGTGTTATAGCTAATCCAGGATTTATTTTTTAAAAAATTCTCCCTGTTTGACTCCAGCCCTGATTTGCGTGGTGAAAACTGACAGCCCCCATGACAGGGCTCAGAAGGTATTTTCCCTTAGAGGTTCTGAGTGAGTCACAAGCTGGAAAGCAACAGCACAGCCCTGTGTCATCTGCTGAGCTTTTAGAGTTCAGTAGCACCTTCTTCAGAGACTTGCTTGAGATTGTCAGTCATGGCCTCTTCTTTCTCTTCAGAGGCTGACACTCTTCCCAGGTTGTCTAAGGGGCAAGGGGATCATCCCATCCTCAGCCAAGAAACCCTCCCTTTGATTCACCCCTGCTGACAGATACTCCCTGAGCTGGGATTTTCTTTTGTGACTGCTGTCTGCTGTGCTGCACGAGAGGCATCACAGTAAATAAACACACAGATCTGGAAGGAGCAGCTTTGTGCCAAGATGGCAAAGCCTGGGCCAAAAAATTCTACTTCTAAGTAGAGGTTCCAGCAAACGACTTTCACATTCCAAACTCATCTCTGGAAACGTCCTCTCTTCCCTCCAGCTACTCAGTTCTCTGAACTGCTAAGAGAAGAATTTTCTCATAACAATTTTGCTCCGTTCTCTCCCTCTGTAACACCACTACACGTCAGTAGAGCTGAGGTCAAGAACAGTCACATTTGCCGACACAGAAAAATTTCTACATTATTTTTTAAAAAGCTGGGGAAAAGTAAAGAAGAACCTCACAGACCATGGGCAGAATAACATTATCAAGTGAGAACCACCACAACCTCCTAGTAGCTCTTCTGGGACAGAGAATTCCATCTGCCTGTCACACTGAAAAGAGCTCAAGTATAAAGCTGTGAGAGATTTACATTCGCAGAACAACTCCTTATGAAAAGAGCAAACAGGCTCCATTATTTTTCGCCAGAAGCCACCACTATCACGCAACAGCAGCTGCTGATAAGGAGGGGAGTTGGCCACATGTAACAGAAGTCCAGTCACAAGGTTTCAAAGGGCAAAGCAGAATCAAGCTCACCTCTCAGCCAGGCTGCTCACTACAGCCTGGTACTTGTATTCTTTCTCCCCACATAAAGTGTACGCAAAGCAGAGCAACAGAACAGCCAACGTGATAAGAGAGGGCAGCCAAGGCCACCAGACAGACAGCACTGTGGTCATGCTTTTCTAACAGCTAAAGCCTACAGCAAGGATGTGGAGAACTGGCCCACTCCTGTCCAAATCAACAGCAAAAATCCCACAGCAACAGGACCAGGAACTGATGGAAGGATCCACCTAGGGATCAGCAATACTGCTCCTTTCAGCACACTGCCCTTGCCCTGTCTAGTCCTAAATAAGTCCTGTCAGCTGAGCATATCCAAGAGTTCACTCACCACACCTTGCCTTCATGGGACTGCTGGCTTCAGCCAGCCCAGCCCACGGGGGGCAAAATCACCCCAGAGCCACCTGGAAAGAAAGCAGCGCTGCTGTCGTGGTGTCCCCTTTTCATCCAGCAGGCAGCTCTGCACACCAGAACACAAAATAACATGTTTTTTACACTCCAGATGAAGTCAGGCTGATTTGATGAAGGCATATTCCTCAGTCCAGGCCTTGGACAAACTGCATTCAGATTAAGAACATGGGCATGGATCCTGGGCTGCAGTGACAGAGCTCTGGGAAGAGCTCTGCTGCACCTTCAGGGAAATGTTATCTCACCAATGCATACTGGTCCTTGAATCATGGCACTGTAAAAATATCAGAGCTCAGTGAAATTCAGACCTCACATCACTGGCAACTGTCTGTTCCTTCCAAGCACACCCACAGAAAGGTGAATTACAAACTGCACAAGTTGCAGCTTAACAAAAAAATCAAAACTTTTCTGTCTTCCTGCAAGCAACATCAGAAAGTCTCTTAAGTACAGATCATGACAGGATTAAGACTGCTTCTTATGACACTGTATTTATGCAATAATAACTGCACTGACCAGATCCCTGCTCAAATAATATAACTGTTACTTCAGTAACTTAAATGCTTAAAAATACCTCAGAACACTACAAGTAAAAATAATAACCCCCCCCCACCAAAAACAGAAACAAAAACCAAACAAACAAAACAACCCCACCACCAACCAAAAATTAGTCTTTTTGTTGTTGTTTTTGTTCTCCCTTCGTTTTTAAGAAATCAATTCAACCCTCTCTTTTGGTCACAACAGTTGCCATTTACATTTTACTCTAAGAATTTAGGACAGGGATTTTCCCTCAGTAATTGAGGCGCTCCCTTCCAGTTTCTCTCTCACATCTCGTTCTGAACTAAGCTTAAAAACAAAGGAACTGCAACGAGAAATGAAAAACAAGTATGAAAAATACCGAAAGCAGAAGTATCAACAATAAGCCCAAACCCTCCGAGTCAGAGAACTATGGCCCAGAGGCGGATTTCAGAAACGCATATCCCGGGGTTTTATGTGTTTTGGTTTTGATTCCTGTGGAAGGCGGGCGCACAACACGCACGGAAGGCAGCGGAGCGCGGTCACTGGGCTCTAGGCGGGCGAGGGCACAGCCGCCTGTCTCACGGGCACAGCTGCAGCCCCGCTGCCGTTCCACCGCGCCCTTCAGCCGGCCAGGGTGCCCCGGAGGCTCCGGCCACGGGGCTCCCGGGCTGCACCAGGAGGCCCTCGGAAGCCCGCGGCCCCGCGGTGTCCCTCCCTCTCTCCCTCCACACTGCCCCTCTCCCGCGGCCCCGCTCCGCTCGTACCCACCGGGCCCCGTCCGTGCTCAGCCCCGCTCCCGCCGCCGCTCAGTCCCGGGGTCCCGGCCCCGCCATCCCAGCGCCGGCCCTGCCGCTCCCCTCAGCCGGGGAGCGTCGCTGAAGGGAGGCCGGAGCGCAGCGCCGCGCAGCCCGGCGGAGACGCGGCCGCCACAGCCGGGGCTTGTCGGCCGAGCCCAGGGGCGCTATTGAGAGACGGTCCCCAAGAGGCCGGCGGCTGGGCCAATCAGAGAGCGGGTGCTGTCAAAGAGCCAGGAAGAAGTGCGGAGCGAGCCAATAGAAAGAGCTGGGAGGCGGGACTAAGGGGGCGGGTCCGCCGCGCTTTAAAGGCGCCTCGTCCCCCTCACGCCTGTGGGTCGCCAGCCCGGCGGGGAGCGGTGGCGCGGGCAGGGAGGTGACCCCGGGGCTGGGCGGGCCCGGTTCGGTCCGTGCAGAGCAGGCTCTGTCCTTTCCAGCCCAGAAGGAGCGCTCTGCCGTCCCGCACCCACCGTCACACTCCTCCGGGCGGCAGTCACGATCCCCCCCGCGGGAGTTCTGTACGGCCTCTGCTTGCAGGGCAGTTAATAATTGAGGGAGAGCCGATAAAAAGTTCCTGCAGGGGAGAACGATTAACAACCTGTGAGTTTGGCTTTTAAGGAGAGTTCAAAGCTGACTGAAGAAGCTCGGTGGAGCTTGGACAACAGCTGCTAAAGGGAAATGCAGTCAATAATTAGCAGGATTTCGAGGTGCGAATACCAGACGGACAAAAGGGACGCTCAGTATCGTAAACAAGGAAATAACTGTGACAAATGAGCCAAGATTTATTTAGGAAGTTAAAGGAAATAACCAGCTAAAGCAGCAGCACGTTATTCTCAGCAGGAAAAGCTGACTGACAGGGAAGTTTCAAGGAGAATGTTTTTATCTGAGTCATTGCAAGGACTGGAGGATACATTCTGCCACGGGTTTCTACCTGTGGCTGCAGGTTTGCTTCTGTAGGAATGAAAGGCTTTTGCCACGCTGAAGTCTGCTGTACAGAGCGTAAATGTCTTTGGAAGAACCCTACCTTGGTCAAGTTTGCAGGTTCTGCTCTAGCAAACACCGTACACAGAGGGTTCCAGGCCCTCCTCACACACAGACAGATCTTCCTCGGCTTCCATCTCCTTGATCCTCTCCTTGGGTCAAATTTTCCAGCTACTCCTCAGCGAGCCTCATGAAGGGGTTATACCTGGCTGGAGACTTGCCTGCTTCAGACCTAGTCTTTTGATTTTCCACTGGGTTGAAACAGGTATTCATGCTGGTGTCATGGCTTTGGAATGACATCTGGAGAAGCCAGTCCTTAGCTTGTCTCATTTCACACTGTCGTTCAGGTTAATGATATGTTGCAATATTTTGACACGTTCCATTTATGGATCCAACACGACACCAAGATCTCTGAGTTACAGAAGGGACACTTCTGTTTAAAGAGAGGTGGAGTGTTTCTGCCTAGAAGTGCCTTGGTAACAGACAAGTAAAATCCATGTCTTCTCACTTGTAGCCTCAGGCACTAACTAGTTGAATGTGTTACCTCCCACATAACTGTGTCAGAAGGAAAGATTTTGCTTTCCAATCCACCTGCTTCTCCCATCTGATTCAGTTTGAGGCTAGAGCCCAGTATTTGGGACACCAGATCCAAAAGCTGTTTCACGGTCAGGAGACTGCTGGGTGCCACTGCAAGGACCGTGACACCTTTAGCTCCTGCCTTCCTCGCTGCTTGTGTGAAACAGGAGCTGGGGCATCCACACTCACTTCCCCTTTGAATTAACCAGCCCTGCCTGTCAGCCCCCCACATGCTGTGGGCAAACATAACTCCCCTCTTCCCACCTCCAAGGACTGCTCCATGTCCTTCACTGCACACATCCTTCCACTTCAGCTGAGCACTGCTGCTCTGTGCCTCATCTCCTCCAGCCAGCGCCTAAAGATGGCAGGGCTTGCTCCCTCTGTCCTGCTGTGTCTCTTGGTGTTGCTGGGCTGAAGCAGGACAAGAGGTGATGTTCAGCAGCCTTGATACAACCCTGGGGGCCCCACGGAAAGCTGGCACTTGTTGCTGTACCTGCTGCAGCCTGCTGTGCTGTGGCAATCTCAGCTGCCTTGCAGGTGTCAGGGGTTGAAGATGCTGACATGGACAGCATTACACCTTCATGTAATCATCAAATTCCACTATTCTGGGACATTTTATCTCTCTCAAATACTCTTTCAACTTTTATCAGTCTACTGAACAGGAGATTACTTCTGATCTGAAACTGCTTTGCTGTTCAGGCGCTGAGCAGCTGCAGGGACAGATGTGCCTGTCTTGTTTCAGAGCTGTTCTACTAGCTTACTGATTTCTAAATAAATTTGCACCACAGGATACCACCTGGACTGCACTCCTGTGACTCTGCCCTTTTTGTTCAAGGGAAATTCACTTTGCTAGGGCTCTTCCTGTGCTGCAAGAAGCCACAAGTCTGCAAAATCCTAGTGGTATGGTTGGATATCCAGGAGTTTGGTGCTCAGGTGAGGTCAGCCCAGCGAGCAGCCAGGGCCCCATCTGCATCTCAGCCCTCTCACATACCCAGTCCATGTCTCTAGTGTAGTAGAAGGAGCCCTGTTCCATGCATGGCAGCAGCCTGATTTTAGGGCTGGTTTCAGCTGCCCAATCTCAGCTCTTGTCAAAGAGACAGAGCACCCCAGCTCAAGCATAGGACCACTTGTAGGTGGCACCAAAAGTTAGCAGTGAAAACACGGACATGATGTGTGATCTTCCAGGAAGAACAAACAGAAAATCTGTCTGTCCATCCAGCTCTCTGGTGCCTGGAGAGATAGTGGCACCCTGTGGTGACACTGGCTCATCACAGTGTGTCATCTGGGCCTTATGAGACAGCCCCACCTTAGCCAGGTCCTGGGCTGCCTTCCCTTAAGCCATAGAATCATTTGGGTTGGAAGACTGGACATTAGGAAAGAATTCTTCATTGGAACAGTGCTCAAGCATTGAACAGGCTTCCCAGTGAGGCGGTGGATTCACCATTCCTGAAAGTGTTCCCAAACCATGGAGATGTGGTGCTTAGAGACATGTTTTAGTGGTGGGCTTGGCAGGGCTGGATTAACGGCTGGACTCCATGACCTTGAGGATCTTTTCCAACCTTCATGGTTCTGTGATTCTGTGACCTCTAAGATCATCAAGCCCACGGTGGTCTCTAGAAACCTACAAGTGGGGGCATCTTGGGGGTGTCCCTGTGTCTGTTTCACTCTGAGCACCAGCCAGCTCCCTGCCATGTGTCACACAGAAGAGGCTGAGCCACTCTCCTATTTATATCATGATGCTCCTGCTTTGCTATATTAGTAGCAGCCTGAATCATGCCCCAGCTGGGCTCCTGGAAGATCCATTTCAGATTGTCAGCTGCCTCTTCAGTCACTTTTGCTTTGGTGTCTCCTGTTTCAGGGTCATTGTCTCACACCCGAGTCCCACAAAGAGCAGAAATAGCCTGATACTTAAACAGTGATCAGAAACCCTTCAGAGAATGCAGATCTCCAAAATCCAAACCACCTGCTGTTATGCAAGACCATGTGGCCTAGAAGGAAGCATTCCATCTCTTTGCCAAACATCAGCCCATTGCTTGTTTGTCTCTCTAAATTCCTCTTCCAGTCTCTATGGGACAGGTGCTATTCTTCAGTTCCTCTCACAAATGCCATTTGCTCGCTGCACTGAACAGCTGGAGAGACAGATGTGTCTGTTCTCCAGAACAGCTCTGATCAGTGCCCTGTTACTTCCAGCACATACAGGCTTGCATTAAAAAAACCCCAAACCAAAAAAAAAAAAACCAAACAACAACAAAAACGAAAAAAAAAACCCCAAAAAACCCCAAAACCCCCCCAAAAACCAACAAAAACAAAAAAAAACCTAAAACAAACAAACAAACCCCTCCCCTACAAAACCCCAAAATACCAGAACCTCCTTCCCACCTCTTGTAGTTTCAGCGACAATCAGAACAAAGATGATTGAACTGGGTCAGTGGCAAACCCGGTCAAGCAAGGCTTGATTTTAGCTGCCAAAGAGGCAACCGTGAGCACGGGAATGCACAGCGGGATCTCTGCCGTGTCTCGGGCTCCCGGGAGGAGCAGACCCCTCGAGCCCAGAGGGGGATGTTTGCCAAAGTCCGCCAGTGCCGCCCCCAGCCGCCCGAGCCCCCTTGCCCGGGGGTGGCCCGGGGTGGGCCTGGCTCCCGCCCCCGCTCATGCATATTCACAAGGAGGCGTGGCTTGCCCCGGGCTATTCATTATTCATGAGGTTTCGCGCGCTTTCGTGACCACGTGGTTCGGTTTTCGCGCGAATCCGCGGGGCAGGAAGCGGCGGTGATGGCGGTGAGTGGCCGTGCCGGGCCGTGCCGGGCCGGGGGAGCCGATCATTTGGGGTGCCACCCCCGCGGCTGCGGGCCCCGGTTCTCCCCGCTGCCGGGCACTTGGCGCTGCGGGGTCCAGAGAGGGTTTGGGGGTGGGGGGGACGCTGGGGGCGCGCCCGGCGGTGCTCCCGAAACGCCGGGGGAATTTTCCCGCGCCGCCGAGCAGAGAGCCGGGCCGGGGCACGATCGGGCCCTTTCCGTCCGCTCCGGCTGCGCTGCGAGGATGGATTTACCCCCGTATCTCCCGCCCTACCCCCATCCCCCCCATATGTCCATTGTCTTTTGCGAGGAGAGCTAAGTATTATAACTCACGGGTGACCCAGATACCCCCTTCTGAGGGCATCCCGCATGGCAGAGGCCCCTGGAGGCACTAACCCCCCCTCTCCTGCGGCCCCCTGCCCTCACCCTCCCTCCTGTCCCTGCAGGACTCCTCCGAGTCGCAGGCAGCGGTGACCAGCCCCGTGCGGAGCTCCCGCCGCGGCGATGCCTTCACGTCCAGCCCCGGTCGGGACCTGCCCCCCTTCGAGGATGAGTCCGAAGGGCTCCTGGGGACCGAGGGGCTCCCCGAAGAGGAGGAGGAAGGGGAAGAGCTTATTGGGGAAGGGATGGAAAGGTAAGAAGATCGTTGCGGGGGTTGTGTCCGGCGATGGGGTGCTGGGGATGTCAGTGCAGCCAGCGACACGGAGGGAGCTCTCAGGCCTTGTGGGATCCCTCTGCTGTGCTGGCAGCTGTGGCGAGGGGGCTGAAGAACTGCTGGGCAATGGAGAAAGGTCGGAGTATGATGTCATTTGAGTCCTGGGAGAACTGAGCAAAGTGCCACCCTGGTCCCGGCTGGGTAAACCAGGATGTGCCTGGATGTGTGATGTGCATTCAGCCCAACCCTTTGCTTCTGCAGGCATGAATTTTGATGTTGTTTCACTCGGCAGGGTCAGCAAATGGAACTTTACAAACATGAAGGCTTGAATGCTGGCATTCCTAACCGTGTGCTGGAGCCTTTTGCATTCTTAGCCGAGGTGCTGGAGCCCTTCGCATTCCTAGCCATGGTGCTGCAGCCCTTTACTGCAGGGCATCTTCCACTGGGAAGTGCCTTCCTGCTCAACACTCTTCTGTCCTGCTGCAGAACATCTGTCCTGACACCTGCCCAGCAGTAGCTGGAGAAGGGCTGCAGAATTGCTTTCCTGGCCTGATTCCCTGCTCTGTGTGTGTGCTAGGGATTACCGGCCCATCCCAGAGCTGGATGTGTACGAGGCAGAGGGCCTGGCCCTGGATGATGAGGATGTGGAGGAGCTGACTGCCAGCCAGAGGGAGGCTGCCGAGCGAGTGATGAGGCAGCGGGACCGCGAGCTGGAGCAGGGCATGGGCCGCATGAGGAGGGGGCTGCTCTACGGTAGGTGCAATGAGCTGTACCACCCTGGGTGATTGATAATGACCTCAGGGGAGCTGGGCTCTCCACTCAGGTTAGTAGGGAGGTCTCTAGAACTCCAGTGTGTCTGAGCTCTTAATGAAATCACTGGCTGTGGGCTTGGCTGGATTCCCCAGTGCAGGATCCCTTTCCTTTGGGTTTCCTGGGAGCTCATTTGGTGTCTTTCTGGTCACTGCTGAAACAAATTTAGGATCCTGGGCCTGTATTAAAGGGTTGGGATTCTACCAAGCTGTGCTGTAGAGTTTGTTGGTGTTGGTGCTCCTGTACAGACTTTTGTGGGCTGGATGGAAGGGCCTTCGATGCACTTTCAAGCTCATTCCTTGGTCAGTGCATTAATAGACTCGAATGTGTCCTGTTGCATACAAAGCTTCAAATTCACACCCTTAAATTCTTGGCTGTGTTGTGGAAAATGCAGGAGCAAGTCTAGAACTGGATTTAGGCTGGGCCTGGGATGTCTCTTGCTTTGTATCCCAGGCTGTGACCTCTTTACTTCCACAGCCTATGCCACCCCACTGTGACTAATGCATAGAGTGGGAATGGGAATCCCAGATCTTGAGCAGTTTTTCCTCCCACCCTTAGACAGTGACGATGAGGACGAAGACCGTCCTGCCCGGAAGAGGCGGCTGGCGGAGCGGGCTGCTGAAGGCATGGAGGAGGAGGATGAGGACATGATTGAGAGCATTGAGAATCTGGAGGACATGAAAGGGCACTCTGTGAGGGAGTGGGTTTCCATGGCAGCGCCCCGGCTTGAGATCTATCACCGTTTCAAGAACTTCCTGAAGACCCATGTGGATGACCATGGGCACAATGTCTTCAAGGAGAGGATCAGTGACATGTGCAAAGGTAGGGCTGGGTCACTGGAGGCTCTCTCTTTCTTTATGTGGGTCACAATACTTTGGGGTGATCCAGTATAGAGGTGGATATTTTGCTGCCTGCCCTCTTTGTTCCAGACGTTGAATCAGCACTTTAAGAAAGCCTGATGCTGATGGAGATAAATGAATAATGGAAACATGTCTAGTGTCTTCTTTGATTCTGGCTGACTAATTAGAAGGCCCCTGGCGTCTGCTCCTCATTAATATTCATTTTGTAGAAATGCTAGCAGAAGAATATGTGGGGCAGCAGACAGTGGTCTGCAAGTTTGTGATCTGAAGGAGACAACAATTGCTTGCTGTCTGCACCAGTTACTTTCTCACACTGGAAACTGCATTATCCAGCAAGGGGACACAAATAGACCTTGTGACTTTGGAAACTGTGTCAGTGTTGTAGCCTTGTATTCTGACTAGTCGCTGCCAGAAGAAACGGTCATTAAGGCTGTCATTGATGAGTTTTAAAAGCAGAAATTGTCACATCTAGGAACAGCTCATGTAGCTGTACTTGTTGTATTTCTTCTTTATATTGAGCAGGAGCTTGAGCAGTGGAACAGGATCAATTTTGTAAAGCTAGGAAATAAAAGGCATTTGTCTCATCCATTTCCACAAACATAAGACACAGGAGGTTTTTTGCCAACCATTCAGCACGCATAATGTCTCTCCTATTAATTCTGTTTCCTGGAGGTCTCTGAGAGAATTGTATATTGGGCTGAGGCTTTTGAATTTCAGAAGCAGTGAGCTTGGGAAGTATCTGTGCAAAACTGGAGAGGAACAATCACAAGCTTGGTACTGAAAGAATTTGTTAGAGAAACAAATTTAAAAGAGTTTTCCACTCATTTTTAAATTGTTAATCTTCAAATTGTTAATCTCTAAACTTCAGGGAAGGTACAGAGATCTGTTAACTGCAGCCTGCAAAATACAGGCTTGTATGTTCTGGCTGTCCTTTGCAAACTCCTTGAGGAATGAACAGGCTGAAATTACAATTCACCCCATCTTTTTCTTAAGAGAACAGAGAGAGTCTGGTGGTGAACTACGAGGATCTGGCAGCCCAGGAGCATGTCCTTGCTTACTTTCTGCCTGAGGCCCCAGCAGAGATGCTGAAGATCTTTGATGAAGCAGCCAAGGAAGTGGTGCTGGCCATGTACCCCAAGTATGATCGCATTGCTCAGGAGATCCATGTCCGTATCTCCCACCTCCCTCTGGTGGAGGAGCTGCGGTCACTCAGGTAAGAGCAGAACTTGCAGCAGTGGCTGTGGGGCTTGCATAAGGCTTTGGGGTGCTCAGGACTTACCTGTGAGCTAAACCTCTGGGTAAGTCTAACAGGATAGCACAGGGTAAAATCATACTAAGGATGTACTTTCCGCATGCCTGAGGTAAACTTGTGCCTTGCAGCAAGAGTATTTCTGGAGGGTGTTTTGCCTTCTGATGCCTGTAGGCACCCAGCACATCTCTGTCTTTCCTCAGGCAGCTGCACTTGAATCAGTTGATCCGGACCAGTGGAGTGGTGACAAGTTGCACAGGGGTCCTGCCTCAGCTCAGCATGGTCAAATACAACTGCAGCAAGTGCAACTTCATCCTAGGACCCTTTTTCCAGTCACAGAACCAGGAGGTGAAACCCGGTTCCTGTCCGGAGTGTCAGTCCCTTGGCCCGTTTGAAATCAACATGGAAGAGGTAAGAGACTGTGTGCTTGCCTGGGGGAGAGTGGCTGCTCATCCTGCTCCACTGCCTGTTCCTCACAGCCCTGCTTGGCTCCCACCCTTTGAACAGCTTGCTGTGACTAGAAAGGTCTTCTGCTATATCCAGGGGGCTGTGAAGATAGGTCTGTTTGAGCTCTTGACATGAATGACTCAGTTCACCGACCAAAAGTAATTTATTGCCACACTGTAGGTGTTTGGATTGAATCTTTTGCCACAATCATCTTTGTGGTACACAGTTACTTATTCCTATTTTAGAAATGCAGACACATGCTGTCCAGATCTCCTTCCAGCTTAGGTCAGTCTGTCCTGATCTGTCAGCTAAGGAAACCAGAGAGCAAAATCGTTGATGTGGAGCTTCTGACTTTCATTCTTTGCTTTGAAACCTTTAACCATCCCAAGTGAAGCATTCTTCTCCCAGGAACTGGTGCAGGATTTAGGTGGACAAACACTGTGGAGGCTAAGACACAGTGGTGAGATGTAGCAAAGTGCTTTCCTGTCCCCACTGCTGTCTATCACAGCCTGGAATTGCTCCTCACAACCTCCATCCTCCCATGTCCATATTTTTCTAACTGAAGTCTTGGAATGGCCCTTCTCTCTGAGGTGCCTGTGAAGAGCCATGCTGGTGCCTGCTGGACTAGCTGTGGGTGACTTTGGTTTTGTTGCTGCAGACAGTGTATCAGAACTACCAGCGCATCAAGATCCAGGAGAGCCCTGGGAAGGTGGCTGCGGGCAGGCTGCCCCGCTCCAAGGATGCCATTCTCCTCGCTGACCTGGTGGACAGCTGCAAGCCGGGAGATGAGATTGTGAGTACATTGTTCAAGTCTCAGGAGAGCACAGGGTGTTTTTAAATTCTGACAGTGACATCGTGGGAACATCCGTAGGGGTGTGGGGTGTGGGGCTGGTTCTCCTCAGATGCATTTGAGCCTTACTTTAGAAAGGAGAAGGGGCTGTTTTGTACTGTGCAGGCACTGACAGAGCATTTCCTGCTTTTCAGGAGCTGACAGGGATCTACCACAACAACTATGATGGCTCCTTGAACACTGCCAATGGCTTCCCAGTGTTTGCAACTGTGATCCTGGCCAACCACATCGCCAAGAAGGACAACAAGCTGGCTGTTGGGGAGCTGACTGATGAAGATGTGAAAGTGATTGTGGGTCTGTCCAAGGATGAGCAAATCGGGGAGAAGGTAGGTCAGCCTCAGACATCCCTTCTTTTCCTGTTGATAGCTTGCCATCACCTGGCAGCTGGATCAGAAGGTGCTGAAATGGGTCAGCTGGCCAAACAGTGGTTAAAGGAGCCCAGAAATTCCAGTTCTTTCTGAAAGGTCTTCTGTAGCTCTCAGACAGCTGTTGATGAGAGTCAGTTATAGGAGGGAAGTAAATAAGGAACCTCCCTTGTACCTTTGGAGGTAAAATTTTCTGCCTCTCCCTTTTCTTCTCTGAGCCTTCTGCATCACAACAGGGCTAGAAGACAGGTGAGAGACACTCAGACAGTGCTTATATGTGATGAGTTTTCTCTCTCTGTGTTTTAAAAGCCAAGTGGCAGAAGTGTTCTGTGAGGCCAGTGACTGCATCTCCAGTCCCCTAAAGGGGATATTATTGCTTGGCTTGAGTTGCGGTAGAGATTTTAAGATTTTAGCTTTCTTCCTCAATATGCTAAGACCTGAATCCAGTACTTTCCCGAACAAGCTCCTGAACTGGTGCATGTTCAACCTCACTTGGGTCAGATTTAATTTCTGTAATGGGGGACTTTGCTCCATTGCCTTGGCTGTGCTGTTGTTGCAGTGACTGCTGTTGCAGAGGATGCAGCAGCTTCAGTTGGGCCATGAGTAGTCTCCAGCATCAGGGTGTTTTCAGAATACCCTTGAGAAAATAAGCCAGTTGTTTGTAATACTTGACTATGAAAACACTCATGTGTAGCATAACCCATTTGACTACTGTCATGTGCAGGGAGTAAGCCTCTGATCAAGGTCCCCAGCTTTACAAGAGCTGATAACAGGCACTGTGGTGTGCCTTGTGTAGAACAGAGTTGTGGAGGCAGTGGAGCAGCTTCCAGCACCAGACTATTTAGTCTGCCATGCCCCAAGAGCACCATTTTTGTGAAACCCTCACACTCTGGATGATAAAGCACTCTTTGGAGACAGCAAATCTTAAGAGTAGCATTAGATATGGCACCTTGCTGATGTCCATGCAAGATTCTGTTCAGAATGGGAACTAGTATTCCCTGGACAACTCCTGATTTCTCTTTCAGATTTTTGCCAGCATTGCCCCATCTATTTATGGACATGAAGATATCAAGAGGGGATTGGCTTTAGCTCTCTTTGGCGGCGAGCCCAAAAACCCAGGTGAGTGTCACTTGTGTCCTTTGGTCCTGCCTCACTCGGGGAGGGCAAAGGGACTGGGGTTTGTCTGTGCCATTACAACAAGAGCAGTTAGAGTTGTCTGTGTGGCTTGGTAACAGACAAGGTGTAGCAGACTGAGGGATATCTGTGATTGAGCTGGCTCTTTTATCACGCTGAAAACTCAGGTGTGACAGTAGAAATGCTATGACTGAAAACAACTCCTGCTGCAAACCCAGGCAAGTTTTTATCCCTCCTCTAGGAGGTCATGTTTAATGCTCCTTCAGAGGTTTGACCTTCTGGCACCCTGATTTGTTATCATCTCCTTAGAAGGATGTGTCAGCAAGGTTAGAAAGTCTTGTTTTGCAAAGATGACTGCCTCCAAACTGACTTTCTTTCCCCCTCAACTTTCCTGTAAACTGGTTGCTATGCCTGCTGCTTGCCCTCTCTTCAGCTTTGTGGTGCTCAGGGCAGGATTGCTGCCAAGCCATGCACTCTGTTGACACGTGGTTTTCCCATTGTTTTTGTAGGAGGAAAACACAAAGTTCGTGGTGACATCAACGTGCTTCTATGTGGAGACCCCGGTACTGCAAAATCACAGTTTCTTAAATATATAGAGAAGGTGTCAAGCAGAGCAATTTTCACCACTGGCCAGGGTGCTTCTGCTGTGGGCCTCACAGCCTACGTGCAGAGGCACCCAGTCAGCAAGGAGTGGACTTTGGAGGCAGGAGCCCTCGTGCTGGCTGACAGAGGTGTCTGCCTGATTGATGAATTTGACAAGGTGAGCCCAGCTTCATCTCTCTGTGAAGGATTAGCTGTGAAGTGACCAGCTGTACCTCTGTCCTCTATGGACACACTGTAACTCATGGTGACATCTCCCACATGACCCAAGTACCTGCAGTTTGCTTAGGCCCTTGCTGGTCCTTAGTGCAGTTTGCTGCCTTTTCAGAGCACCTGGAGCTGATTACCCTTGGTGTGTTTGGCAGTGGGGTACAGGCATAGTTTCACTCTAAATCATTCTTGCTTTCCTGTAGATGAATGATCAAGATAGGACCAGCATCCACGAAGCCATGGAACAGCAAAGCATTTCCATCTCCAAAGCAGGCATTGTCACATCCTTGCAAGCTCGCTGCACCATTGTTGCTGCTGCCAATCCCATAGGTAAGTGCTGAGAGACTACAGGACCATCTCAGGCTCTCAGCATAAGTCCACGGTCATGAGAGCTGTGGCACAGCTTCCCTTCCCTCTGCCTGGTTCCTTCAAGTCTGGAGTAGAGATCAAGCAAGTAGGAAAGTCTTCAGTAACATACTGGAGGTCTGTCCTTCCTCCAGAGCTCCAGCCTTGGAGCCAGTTTGACCTGGATTCTGTGTGACCCAGGTGGGCGGTATGACCCGTCGCTGACGTTCTCGGAGAACGTGGACCTGACAGAGCCCATCATCTCTCGATTCGATATCCTGTGCGTGGTGAGAGACACGGTGGACTCAGTGCAGGTAGGGGCTGTGCCAGGAACCTGAGCGTGTGCTGGGCCTCAGTGCTGCTGTTGGCATGCTCAGCTGCAGCTGCCCACTGAGTTTTTTCTGTCCACTGAGTGTGCTCAGTGTCTGTTGGTGCTCTGCTCTCTTGTAGGATGAAATGCTTGCCCGGTTTGTTGTTGGCAGCCATGTCAAGCACCACCCAGGCAACAAGGAGGCAGTGAATGGGGACACCAACGAGGTCATCCTTCCCAACACCTACGGGGTTGAACCCATTCCTCAAGAGATCCTGAGGAAATACATTGTCTATGCCAAAGAGAAGGTCCACCCTAAACTCAACCAGATGGACCAGGACAAGGTTGCCAGGATGTACAGTGACCTCAGGAAGGAGTCTATGGTGAGAATACTGAGGAAAGGAGGGAAGAACTGTATGTATCTAGACTGCAAATCAGCCTGAGACTGTTCCAGCATATGTTGACGCATTCTTGCCATTCCCATCACAAAAGTCTGTGCCACTGTTCTGTGAGAGACAGGCAGATCCTGCAGTGTCTGCTGAACAGATGATTCTTCATCTAAGTGCAGAGTCTCGCCTGTTGATGATGTGTGGACTGATGGACAGGACACATGTACAGTGCCTGCCACAGCAAAGTCCTTTAGTTGTCACCCAGTCTGGCAGGCCCACAGGAGATGTTTGCATTCACTCAGATCCTCCACATGCTCCTGGTACATTACAGGGTACCATTATCTGTAGAAATGCCCCTCTCTTTTGTCTGTGGGATGTCTCAGGCTCATTTCATGTTCTCCAAGTGAAAGAGGAATTTGTTGAAGTGTGAGGGAGGTTTTTTTGGAGCTTGGAAAAACTAAACCTGTTTCGATTGACTTTTGTTTCTTTAACTCCTAAAATTTGCTGGAGGAAACTGGATTGCTAATCTTGGAAAGGCCCTAAACAGTGTCACAAAGTGACCCCCAGCATCCCCTTGTACTGTGCTGAATTCAGATGAGCAGGGAAGCTGTGCCAGGCTGTGTGGCCGTGCCAGCAGGTGGCAGAGCCTCCTTAGCCTGAGTCACCCTCAGAGGTGCAGAGAGCTCCCTGCAGTGCGAAAGGAGCTGGCTCCTGGCCCAGAAGGCACCTGTCTTGTACCCTCCAGTGATGTGTTGCCTCCTCCCCTAGGCCACGGGCAGCATCCCCATCACGGTGCGGCACATCGAGTCCATGATCCGCATGGCCGAGGCGCACGCCCGGATGCACCTGCGCGATTACGTGGTGGAGGACGATGTCAACATGGCCATCAGGGTGATGCTGGAGAGCTTCATCGACACGCAGAAGTTCAGCGTCATGCGGAGCATGCGCAAGGTGGGCACCGGCTGGGCCGGGGCTGCGGCTGCGCCCTGGGGCCCACGGGTTCAGCTGCAGCTCCTTGCGCTGCCCTGGCTGTGGGAAGAGACTTCCTGCTCTGCAGGGCTCTGTCCTGTGGAGACAGGTGCTGAGCCTGTGTCACTGGAGTACTGTACTGTGGGTCTGAAGTGTCGAGGAATTTCCCTGTCTGACCATCCAGGAGCCACTCTGGCAGTCACACTGGCACCATCTGGGACCATGGCCACTTCACAGCTACACACATCACACTCACAGTCAGACAAGGTTTCCTTACCAGCTTGACCCCAGGTTTTCCCATAGCAAAGTCTCAAGCATCTGGATACTAAAATAATTTAATATCTGGATATTAAATAATTCAATAAAATAATTAAATATTATTAATAAACATTAATATTATATAATATTAATATTAAATAATTATTAATTGAATAATGAATATCTGGATATTAAAATAATTTAATCATTGTGCAATAACAGCAGCTCAACCTGGGTGCCTTTGAGGAGGGACCCCAAACAAGGCACTGTTCCATGACTGCCCCTCATTAGTGTGTGGTGAAGCAATGGCTTTGTTGGGTCTGAGAAGGAAGTGTACCTCGAGCTTCTGAGTCAAAAGCACTGCCATGTCTATTCTTTTTTGACACCTTTGCTGCTATTTTGGCACAGGGCACCTGCTGCTGCTGCTGCCAGGTGATCAAGGCAAGCAGGCAGTTTGTTTCTTCACGTTTTTATTGGGCTCTCAGGGTACAGTTAGCCACAGGACAGCACTCACTGTGGGTTAGCGTGCAGTCTGCCCTGTTCTCTGAGTAGCAGGGGCTGGCTCTGAACAGCTCTTGGCTGGCTGCACGCTGGCATTTATCCACTGTTGAGTGTCTGCCCTCTGTCTGGACGACTCGTGGCCTCTCTCTTTGGCCTCAAACAGCCAGCCAAGTATGAGCGTCTGCTGGGGAGGCACGGGGCAGTCCAGGTTAAAGGAAACTGCTCTGTGCCTTGCCCAGGGCCAGCCCTCCCATGGCTGTTCCCTGTGGGCAGCACAGCTCCACTGCAGTGCACTGTTAGCCCCCCAAGAGGCACCAGCACCCCTACAGAGATTCCAGATGGGAATAAAAGCAGCCAGCAGAGGAGTTGTGGCTGTCAGAGGGCTGCCACTGCATGTGCAGGTGGCAGCTTGGCAAGGCCATAGTCACTTGAGATACACTAAGGGCACAGGTGACAGCGGTGTCATTTGGTCCCCTGTGTGCTCTGTGGCAGGAGGGGCTGGCTGGTGCTGGGCACTGCAGTGTGTCAGCGTTCTGATCCTCATGGCTCATCTCATCCTCCCTCCTAGACTTTCTCCCGCTACCTTTCATTCAAGCGCGACAACAACGAGCTGCTGCTGTTCATCCTGAAGCAGCTGATTGCAGAGCAGGTGATGTACCAGAGAAACCGCTACGGAGCCCAGCAGGACACCATAGAAGTCCCTGAGAAGGACCTGGTGGACAAGGTATGGGCTTATAACCAGCTGCCTCTGGGACTGGTTCATGCTCTCTCTGCAGCCTCAGAACCAGAGGCGTTCTGAGACTTCTGACTTCCCTTCCTGCATTATGATACCCTAAAAAAGACTAGTGTTAATCAATATAACCCAGCATCAGGATTGTCTCCTCTGCATCTGCTCCTCTTGTTTGGAAGTTATGTATTCTTCCCTCTCTGTTCTCATACACCCCCATAAAGCTTTGGGGTTGGAATGGTAAATCCTTATGCAGGTGAATGAGAACTCAAGTTCTCTGGCATCTGCATTTGAAGAAGCAAAAAGCAGAGAAATCTATGTGTATGAACTTTTCCAATCCCTCCTGAGGCTAGCTTGCATCATCCTTAATGCATCTTCATCCTCGTCCAAATGTTGCACTTCTGACTTGGCCTTTCTGTGCAAAATAGTGACTTTGCTTGGCACTAAAGCAGTGTGGTTTAGTGCTTTTCTGCTCTTTGCATCAGATGTGCAGAGTAACTACTTCCAAAGCTGCAGCTTGGTGTTGTCAGGGTGACCACCCCCAGTCAGATGTGTCCCTTGCAAAACTCTCCTGCTGGATGAGGTTTTGGGGAGTTTTGGATAGGAGTTACATTCTGTCTTTGGTGGAAGTAAAAGGACAAGCTGAGAGCAGGCAGATGCTGAGCCAGCATCCTCTCTTGGCTCAGCTCAGCACTTGCAATGCTCCTTCCTCCTGACCTGCAGTCTCCCCTGCTACTGCAGCTCTGGTTCCTGCTGAGCAGAGCAGAGATTGCTGACTGTCAAATTTTATGCAGCCTCTGCTGTGGAAAACTACATGGTTCTTGGTTTGATTAAATAAACATTTACCTCTCCTCTCTTCCTCCTCCCAGGCTCGGCAGATCAACATCCACAACCTCTCTGCCTTCTATGACAGTGAAGTGTTCAAGATGAACAGGTTCAGCAGGGATGTGAAGAGGAAGCTGATTGTCCAGCAGTTCTGAGGCTGAGCAGAGCCTGCCACATGCTCCTGTGAGATGAGACCTCCATCTTCCAGCCCTCCAGGATGCTACAGAGATCCTCAGCCAGAGGGACTAGGCTGCACATCCTCTTGCTTGCTTTGTGCCTTATGGATTAAGGGAGTGCTGAGCTGCTGAACACCTTGTGAATAGAACAGAATTAAGTAGTTAAATGCCCTGTCAAGTCTGTTTAGCAACTTTGTTCACTATTTTGCCTTGTAGCTAAGCACAGCAGGGAGAGAATTGCTGGCCATCTACATGACATGTTTTCTGTTTGTTTGTCACTAGTTGTTACGGGCTCCTCTGCAGGAGGGACCAAGTGGGAGCATTTGGAAAGCATTATCCATCCCCCTTGGATTGCAAGCACCCTCAGGGATTCTCTGTTCCCATCTCTGGTGACTGTACAGCCTGATGGGTGATAATTGAAACTGCTTTAAACTCTCCATGAACCATCCAGCCTCCGCTCCAGGCCTTTGTGCCTGACACTTGACATTTCCCCAGGTGCCCACATGGGTTGAACTTGTGCTTGATTTCTGCAGGGGAGGAGAGGGGAGGCAGAGGAAGATAAGAAATGAAACAAAACATAGCTCTTTCTGGTCTTAATGATGATCTGTTTGGGCACTGAATACTCCTGCACTACCTGCTGGGGAGTCTCCAGAATCCAGAGTGGAGAGGTTTCCCTTGCCTTAGTGGATGTTATCTCTGTGTAGCTGTCAGCAGGTATGAATTTATAGCTGAATCCATGTGCTACCTTTGACACCTGAACTGAACACCCTCTCTCACACCCATTTGTTGAGGGTGGAGTTCCCATGGTGCTGGTTTTGGGCATGGCAGTGGAGGAGGCCTGAGCTGGATGTGTTCAGAGGGGACAAGATGGGCTCAGTGTTCACATGCAGTTTTCTTAATATGTGTGTTTTAAATACATTTGTTTTTCAATATTTCTGCATTTCCTCTTTTGGTAACTCCTGCCACCAAGAGTGGAAGTAAGAGCTTAAGTGAGCAACCTGGATGCTGCATGAACTGCTCAGCAGTTTGTGGGGTTAGGTTTGGGTACAATCACATCTCATATTTGCTCTTCAGGTTAATAGGGAGGGCCAGTGCTGGCTGTCAGCTCTAGCTGAGACATCTATGGACTGACAGCAGGACACACTTGCCCTGGACCATGCTGTGAATGCTGCCTTTCCCACCCAGGCCCTGCCTGCAGTGGTTCCTTCCCTGTCTTTTCTGTTTATGTTTGTATCTCATTGTGACTGTCCCATCACAGTATTTCCCACCTCTCTTCCTTTCACACACTTGGGTTAGACAGCCTTGATCTCCTGCCTTGGCTGCCACTTGGATTCCAATCTGGAAGAAGCAGTAACCCCTCTGCAGGACACAGCTGAGCTCTGCAGTGAATGTGCTTTTTCCTGGCTGGAGCTGTGGGACCTTACTGCATCTCCAGCCTGAGTGCAGGAGAATTTGGGAGCTGGCTGCTGCAGTTGTGTGCTGGCCAAGCAGAGGTGTCCCTGGCTGTCAGCACTGACCCCTGGGGTTTGTCACAGTGATGTGTGTGTGTGTGTGTGTCCTCCCAGCCAGGGGCCAGCAGTGCTTGAGCCCTGCTGGGGGCTGAGCACATGACTCTCAGCCTCAAACTGGCTCTGTGGTTGCCTCCTCTGTCTGCCAGCTCCCTCCTGTGTATTTGTTTAACTGTTTTGGCTGGTTTTTTTCCCTTCCTACTGGGTCTCTGTCTACCAGGGCTTTCTGCAGACAGCCCATAGAGACACTTGCTGGTATTCCTTCCCTGCCTGAGCAAGCCTTTGCCCCTGAATGTGAGCCTGGATCAGGTCTGGGTTGGGGATGCTCAAGCTGCTGTGTGCCTGCGCCTGCCTGGTGAGGTCCAGTGTGGTTCCTCAGGGACACAGCTGTTGGCACCTTTCATCTTAATGCCAGAGGCCACAGAGACTGTCCCTGGGGACAGCAACTGCAAGTGCTTGCACACTGCCCAGCTCTGTGGGAACCCGCATACCTTGTTGGGGAATGTCCTGGCCCTGAGAGAGCAAAACCAGAAATAACAAGAGATGAAACAAGCATGTCAAGCAAACTGGTGTGTTTGTGTCAATGAATGTTGGGTGCAGGAGGGGGAAGAGGCTTTGTGTCGTACTAGAGAAATATAAAATGCTTCCTAAACCCTTGCAAGTTTGTGAAGCCTCTGCTATGCCTGTAGTGACCTGCAGTTAAATAGGTGGCCAAACATGTCGCTGCAAACCACGAGAGATACACAGGAGTGGGGCAGGACTCCTGATTTTCCCAAGTCTTTGCCCTACTGTTGGACCGAGCTGTTAGGCACCATTCAGTTTTGTCCTACAGCTTTTTCCTGCCTCCTGTGCTCTGGTCCCACCTCACTTGGCACGTGAAGTGAGCAGTGGCAGCCAGAGAGATGCCATTGTTGGAGTCAGTTGTTTGTCATTTTGCTCACTCTGCCTCCCATATCTTCAGCACAAAGGCAGAGTGCCCTCCCACCATTGTGTTGCCAGCATCCAGCAGCGCAATGTATTCTTGCAGCTGCGCCCTCACTACTGCTGGCATCAGCTGCTCACTGGAGTGTTAATGCCAGTCTGAAGGCATGTTCCTCCTCTCACGGCCACTGAGCTTTCCAGGTTCCCTGGAGCAAGCTTTGCCTGTTGACAGCATCAGGTGTCTGGTCTGGATAAGGGTGCAGATGGGTGAAAACATGCTGCTCTAAGCAGGGATGCCTTGCCAGCAGCCATGTTCCTGCTGAAGGTAGTGAGGATTTGGCTGCAGGGCTCTGGAGCTCAGCAAGCCAAGCCCCACTCATGGAATGAGGAGTTGCTCCCCTGACAACCTTGAGTTTAGCCAAGCTTGTGCACTTGGCTTCTTGCTGCTGTGATTCAAAGTGCACAGTGCCCCGGGCAGCCTGGGGCAAAGGCAAGAATCTGGGGGAGGTGAGGTCTGTTCACAGCAGGCTATGCCTGGGCTCACATGGAGGATAATCAAGGTGCTCCCTGTAAAGGAGAGAGGGCTTTATGGAGACAAGTGGTGTCCCTTCTTGTGATCATCTTCCCCTTGGGACTGTGGTTGTTGGCAAAGGCTGGGTCAGTCTGGCTTGAAAGAGCATCTGGATTTGAAAAAGGCATGATGGGCCAGATCCTGATGCAGTTCAATCTGAACATGCTGTGTGCAAACTCCTGAGAGAGCAGCAGGGCTCTCTGCATCTCATAATAAACTGACTTGAGCTGAGCATGGAACAAACACACACAGAGGCACACAAACAGTGCACCTGTTGGGGCTGTATGAGCAAGTGCCTGCAGATACCAGCTAATCAATCAGCATCTGTGAGCTGGGAAAAAGGGAAAGACAGAGCTTGCAGGAAAGGGCTTTTAGTTTGTTCTAGCAGGGTTTAGCTTATGCCTTTATTGTGATCATAAACCAACACACTACATCTGCAAGTCACGGGCTCATCCAGTGTGCCAGTGGTTGTTTCTGAGTTTGCCTGTCCAATGGCAGATGCCCCTTGAACAGGTGAGAGTCGACATTCTGTAATGTGTGTTTTTCCCCAAATTAATGCCAAAGCCTCTTGGAAAAATTAGCATATCCATCATTTCTGGGCCAGCGGTGTTTCACTTTCTCCCATGCCAGACCTTGGCTGGAACCTTCTCTGTCCATCTCCACTGTTTATTAAAGAGCTGTCTGGAAACTGGGTGACAAGAACTTGCAGTGTAACAGTGCTCAGGATGCAGCAGTTGTGTTGGTTAGTGCCATCTTCCCATCCTAGTGCAGTCCAGCCAGGAGGGCTGTTCAGGTGCTTACAGCTCTGCCTTTGTTGACCTCAACTCACCTGAATTCCAGCTCGTGAAGACAGTATGGAAATATGTTACAGCAGGTGTGGATCCACAGATACAGGTGAGTCACTGCAAACAGCTACATCTACTGTGCTGCAGCAGGGATGCACTCTGAACTTCCTAGTATTTTTCCATCTCCTGAAATACTTTTCTACTTAACAAAGCAGAGCCAAAATTGGATCAGGCTTCTGCTGTATTTTGCATCTATTATGCAGTTCTTGCTGCCATCACTGATTTAATGTCTCCATTATCATGGAGCACTGGTCTGCCAAGGATTCCAGCCATCCAGCATGCCCCTCGGCCTCTACTAAACATTTGTGAGCAGCCTTAAGGGGCTGCTGAGCTCAGCATTTTTACAGCAAAAGCACCTTGGAAGAGCTTGTGCTCCCTTCTGCTCATTTTGCAAGTCACTTCTCTCTAAAGGAGAGGTAAGGCTGTTGGGGGAACCCAGAGGAAGTGCCAAGTTTCTTCTCTGGGTGATCTAGTGCTCAGGGAGATCTGACAGTAACTGTCCTGTCTAAAAGATGCTGAAGAGCTTCAGTCCCACCAAATCCCACAGAAACACATATGTAGGAGTACCATTAGAGCCTATGAGTCAGTGACTGGCTCTCCTCAGAGGCAAGAGTTACCAGCCCTTTTCGGGTACAGGCTGATCCCTCCACTCTGAAAATACATACCCACATTCCAGCTTAGTCAGCAATTAAAATAGTTTTTCTGAAGATGACATTAGCCTTTTCAGTTTAGTAAGAAAAGTTACAAACCACCTCTGGGTTCTACCCAGTGAAGATACTTTGCCCATTAAAAGATAGGAACTCCCCCTCACCTTCTTAAGTCACTGTTCATGGAGAGAGTTTTATGTCTGGGCTCTGAGGCTACTAACAAGCCTTAATTGCCCTGACCAGGCTCTCCAGGGCCTCTATCCACATCTATGCCCTGGTGCTCTATTTAAGCTCAGCCTGGGGCTTATGTGAACTTTGAGGGGGGAAAATATGGGTATATGTCTCCCTGTGCCTGCTCCAAGTACCTATTGCTTTGGGCTGTGCTCCACAGACTGCCTTCCTGATCTTGGTCATCTTCTACTATGGAACTGCCAAGTGATTCCTGGATGATGGCTGCCATCAGCAGACCTTGACTCTGACCTAGGCACTGGCTGCTTTGGTGTTGGTCTGGCTTCATCACTGTGAGCTTCTCTGGGGATCTGGACTTCTGGTTGAATCTGGGTCTCATCTCTGAGCTGCTCATCTGTCTTGGGTACTGGGGAGGCTGTCCTGCTGGCTGCTGTGCTCAGCTCCCTGCTGTGTGCTCCTCAAACCTGGTACAATGAGGATTTGACAGTAACTTCTTCAGGCTCTGGTCATATCTCTAGAACAGGCAGAGCTAAGACTAAACCTCCTGTGCCTTGTCATCAACCCCTGGGCTTTATCTTGCTTGTCCTTCTGCCCTAGCTAAAAGCTTTAGAAGATCTGAGGCTTGCTGCCCTCATGACATCTTCATTTCTGCAGATTTTTCATCCCTTCCAGAAAGGAATTTGTTTACTGTCTGAGTTGATAAGCTCACCATAGAGATAAAGGGGTTCTCTAATCTGTAGAGAGGTCCAGATTAAATTATGTGAATGGCCCTAAACAGACGTACTCCTTTCTCCTTCCTGGCTGGAGGCGCAGAAGTCACCACTTGTGTAAATGGAGGGCTGTGACCATCCCTCTGCACACCAGCTGTGACAGAGCAGTGTGACCTGGGTGCCATTGCCCTCAAGTGAGGAGCCCTGTCCCCTGGGCTGTGAGGAAACCTGTGTGAGATTTCAGCAGGAGAGCTGTCTGCCTCCTTGCCCCAGGTGACTCTGTTAAAGGTTATTCTGGCCCCTTAATCAAATTCAATAGAGCTCTGTTTTGCTCTGCCCTCTAAGAATCCGCTGAGGTTTGCTGTCAGAGTGGCTGTTAGTGCAGCAATCAGCTCCACTTCAGTGAGGAGAGAAACGCGAACCTTTAGGGGTGGGAGGCAGCAGGGGCATGTGGAAACGGGGAAGTAAAGCACAACTTGTGCTTGTTCTGCCCTGCCCTGCACACCAGGGATGGGAAAGAAGCAGGGCTGGCAGCAGCACTGTGTCCCAGGTGGGCAGTGTGCTGTCCCTTAAGGGGAACAAACTGATGCAGAGATGAAGAAAGTCTCAAACTGATAGAGAAAATCTTGTTGGGGCTCTAAACAGAGCAGAATCTCTTCTCTCCTAATTACAGCCTATTCTGGAAGGCATCAGTTGCTCCACGTCTCTCCTCTTGAAGTGTTTGTTATAGATCTTCCCCAGCAGGATTTTGGATGAGAGCAGGACCTGTGTGTTTTGCCCAGAGAATGGCTGCATGCCTGGGCTATGCAGGAATAGAGCAGGTACCCGCCCCTGCTTGGTACAGTCAAAAGGTTTCATGGTGTCCCAGAATTAAAAAGGCTAAGTCAGCAAATGAGCTTATACAAAGCTTTTCAGAGGCTCTGAAGTAAATTCACATATTCTGGAAAAAGGGAGAGGTTAAATCTTTCCTTGTGCCTAAGGAAGGAAGGGCTGGACAGGGCAGGGAATTTTCCTTTTCTGGAGGGATGAGATGCCAAGAGGCTGTATAGTTGATAGAAGATTGTGTTAAATTGCATGGTGTGCCACAAGCCCGCTGTGTCACCCAGCCTCTGCCCCAAAGAGCAGGCAATCAAGGTAATGGGAAAGGCCCATTTTTTCCTTCTGATCTAAGAATGGGCACAGATCACCTTTTGTTGCCCTGACAATTGTCAGTGGGCAAAGAAAGAAGGGTTAAACCCTTCTCCTGATGCTAGTGACATATTGCATTTTGTAACACTGCCAGAACTTAACATCTGACTGTTTATTTGTTTTGCTTATTGTTTACTTTCCTGCTCTGCTGAGCACAGGCAATAGATCACTTTCACCTTTGCAGATGAACTCAGTTTTGCTGTATTTAGGAGAATAAAACATCTCACCAGCATATTTCAAGTTAATGAGTTGCTGCTTGTTTTTTTTTCATATGGAGTTTCAAAATAAGTTAAATTTCTCTTGAGATTAGACTTTGTGGTTAGTTTCTTTTTTAATTGACAAGTCTTAGTCACCAAATTCTTTCCCTTAGCTATCACCTCGTTCCTCTACCTCAGTAGTATTTGTTTGCAGGCATTTTGGAACAAAATGTGACCCTTACACTGAAATGGGAAAGCTGGCTGAATTTCCTGAAGGCAAAAGCCGTTACAGTAACTCACAGGGGGAGACAGCAGAAGGATTTTCAGTTTTGCCAGCCTAAAATACACACTTGCTTTCTGATTCTGCCTAACAGACGTAACTGTGAAATTGAACAATTTTGGGGAAGAAGAGAAAAGCACAGATAATGGTAATACCAAGAAAAATTTCTGAACAGCTTTGAAGCAGCTATAAAAAAAGCATTTAGTGCAATTGTAAAGCCTCTTTTACCAGTGCTCTGAACATCGTATGAGAATATACCCCAGGTAGGGAGGCTGGAGGGAGATCAAATGAGAAATGACAAGCCTTTGACTATAAAGCTGTCAATGCCTCAGAAGAGAGCCAAGCCAGCTGCACCTATTCCAGGGAGTGTGAAATGGAGATGCAGGGGCTGTGCTGGTTGAAGTTGGTGCTGCTTTTTAAAGAGAGCTGGTGCTGCCCATCTCTGCTGGCTGTTTTCTGCTCCACTGGCAGCGCTGACCTGGCTGATCGATGTTGCCACTAATTTTATTTAATTTTCTTGCCTGAGATGTATCTTCTCCTTTCATACTCCCCCTTTGTTGCTCAGTCTGAGATTGATGTATAATGTCAAAATAAATCCAGGGAGCGCCATGAGCTTCTGAGATCTGGGAGCTGGATGTGGCAGGGTCAGGAGATCTGAAAGGCTTTTAGTTACCCACTTGTAGTAAGCCACCTGCATGCAAAGACAGCCAAATTACCAGCAACAAAGTGAAAAATGACAAGAGCATTCATTAAATGCCATGCCTGGGCTAGAATCTCAGTGCACTAAAGTGTTTTTATCTCATCTAATGGGTAAGGACAGCTCGGTAGTTCCTGCTGCATTTCCTGCTTGGTGGGGGCTGGGGGCTGCATTGATTCTGGGATAAAAAGGACTTTCAGAGCCCTGGATGGATGTGGTCTAAAAGATGCCAAAAGCAAGTGCTTTGGTCCAAGCCTGTCAGCTTTGCCGTGCCAGGCTGGGGAAGGGGTGCAGCCAGTCTGTTACCTGCCCTGGTCGTGCTGGGGAAGTTGCAGCACTGGAGCAGATGATGGAAAGAAAGAGCTGGCAAAAACAGGCTAGCAACTGCACAAATGGGTGACGTGTCCCTGGGCCAGCCTGCTAGGAGCTGCTAAGGTCAGTATCAATAATAGCAAGTACCCTCAGGTGGCTGTTTGATTCATTACAGAGTTCAGCAGGTTATGCCACACTGACACCTTTCTTTCTTTAGTTGTTGAAAAACAGCAAGTTCATGACAGAAAAAAAAATACCATCAATTTTTCTTTTGGGAGATTCACTCTTCAAACAACAACAAAAAATAAATGTATTACAGAGAAATAAAGACTCTGGGGTGTTTTTAATGAACACTTACTTAAGGAATAAGAATGCTTGAATTTAAAATCCTGATCACCCTCAGACCTATGTCCTGCTGTCTCAGTGACATGCTGGGTGGGAGAGGCAGAGTACCAGGCACACAGTACCCTGCAAGCATGAAGACATTTGGTGAGGCCATGACAGTACAGCTGTTTCCTCAGTTGGAACTTGCAGTGTTGGATTTTAGCATCCCCTGCCCTCCTAGAATGTGTGATGAGAAAGTTGTTTTGAAACCAAAGAGAATGGTTCCTAGCCACTGCTGAGGAAAACCTGAAAACATGAGCTGAGTGCCTAGTGAGAAGGGACCGCAATGCTTTTGGGTCCTTTGGTTTGGAGTCATATTATATTTGTGGCCTTGAACCAAGAGTTGCACAGCTTTTCTGGGGAGCCACAGGCTGCAGGCCTGCAGGAGGGGAGTGGGATGGCTGTACTTCATCCAGCTGGCAAGAGGGGTTGAAGTGCAGGGAGCTGGCACGTGCTCCCTCACAACTGCTGTGGTATTGCAGGAGCTCTTGAGCCCTATTTCTGGACACCTGTCTGACAAAGCCCTCGCTTGAGTCATTTACTGTAATGTTGTGCCCTGAGGCCGCTAAGGATGTGTTTAATTTGAAATTTAGTGTAATTGGAGCAGTTGGTCTTGCTGCTGTAATAATGATTTTCGGCAGGATATTCAGCATGTTCCTTTGCTGTGCTATCCACCACAACTGCTGCAAGAGCTACAAACCCAAGAACTGCTGCAATACATATTATTTTTTAATAGAGCACACAGCAGTTTGCACAGAAGGGCATGAAAAAGGGGACATCAGCTGAATTAGTAGCAATGTGACAGTCTCGGCTATGGTGGTGACACACCATGGGATGGTTTTCCCAGCAGATGTCAAAGCAGCTGTCCCTGCTAGGGCAGAGGCTCCAACACAGACCCAGCTTCAGAAAACAGATGCAACACCCCAAGCCTCAGGATGCAGTGAGTGATAAAGGAGCCAACAAGAAGAGATGCTCTGCTGGATCTCCTACTAAGCATCGATGAGAGGCTTGTTGGGGCTGTGAAGGTCAAAGGCAGCCTTGGCTGCAGTGACCTTGAAACGGTGGAGTTCAGGATCCCAACAAAAAACTGGGAAGAGCTGTATACCTGCATATCTTTATCTGGCTGATAAACCAGAGGATCAAGCTTCCATCCAGAGGGACCTTGACAGGCTGGAGAAGTGGGCTGACAGGAACCTCCTGCAGTCCAGCAAGGCTTTCAAAGGGCTGCACCTGGGGAGGAACAATCTCATGCACCAAAATATGCTGGAGCCACCCACCTGGGAACCAGCTTGGTAGGAAAGGACCTGGAGGTTGTGGCAACACCAAATAAAATGTGAGCCAGAGATGTGCCTTTACCATACCGGTACTGATGGTATCCAGGGCCACATTTCCTTCCAGTGGTGCCCAGTGACACGGCCAGAGGCAATGGGCACAAACTGAAAGACTGGAGGTTCCTTCAGACCATCAGGAAAGACATTTCACTGTGAGGGTGAGCAGTGGCATAAGTTGTCCAGAGAAGGTGTGGGGTCTCCAACCTCGGGGATACTCAAAAGCCATCTATCTGGTCATGGTCCTAGGAAACTGGCTGTAGGTGACCCACCTGACCAGGGGCTCGGACCAGATGGCCTCCAGAGGTGGGGAAATTAATTTGACCAGCGGGAGAAGTTTTCCAGGTGATGAAGTGAGGTGGGAGCTGAGGGGTGAGGGAGAAGCGGTGGCTCCGTTAGCCGCGGACAGCTAAAGAAAGCTCAGCAGGCGGATGCGGAGGGTCTCTGGTTTGGGGGCCGTCGCTGCCCCGCTGTTGCGGCTGACAGGGCTCAGCCCTCCCGGGGGCTCTGCCCTGCCGGGGGCTCTGCCCTGCCGGGGGCTCTGTCCCTGCCGCCGGCGGGGGCTGATCACCCGCGCCCGGCGCAAGCAGCCGCGCCGCCGGCACTCGTTGTGGGCACCGGGGCCGGCGTGCGGGGACCGGGGCCGGGGGGCGCCGGCCGGGTGGGCGGCGGCTCCGCAGCCAGAAATTAGGAGCAAACCGAAGGCTGCGCTCCGCCCCTGCCCCGCCGCTCGGTCCGCGCAGCCGGCGGGCAGTGCGGACCCCCCTGCCGGCTCCCCGCCCCCGGAGCGGCGGCGGCGGCGGGAGGAGGCGGCGCCGGGCGGCGGGATGCGGAGCGGGGCCGGGCGGCGGGCGGGCGCGGCGGCGAGGGGCAGAGCCCGGCGGGCGGCGGGGCGGCCCCGCTCCCCGTGAAGAGGCGGTGCGGCAGGGCAGCGGCCGCCGCCATGCAGCCCTTGCGCCGGGCCCCGGCGTTGCTGCTGCTTCTGGCCGCCGGTGAGTGAGGCTGGCGCGGGGGGAGTCGCTGCCATCCCTACGGGCTGGGCGGCGGGTGGGTGTCCATCCCTCCGCGGGCACCGGGACCCCCGGCGGGAGGCGGGTCTGCTCACCCCCCATCCCGGGGAACAGCGGTGCGCCGTGGCTCCGATGCCCCGGGGCGCCGGGACCTCTGCAGCGGGCAGGACTCCATCACCCCGCCGTTCCCCGCAGGCACCGCTGACCCCGGGCACCGGGACTTGCGGCGGCTCCCATCTCCCACCCCTGCGTGCCTGGCACTGCCCCCCACCCGGGCATCAGAGCCCTCTGGGGCAGCCGCTCTCTGCGCCGGGACCCCCGGGGCTTGACAGGGCCCCCCCGCGTTCCCGGCATGGTGGGCTGGATGCACGTGGGTTGCTCTCCCGGCTCTCCTGCCCCGGAGATGGGGCACCCGGCCCGGGACCCGCGGGGCACCGGCAGCGGGGGGCGGCGGTCGCGGTTCGGCCCGGCCGGGGCGGTCTCGGCTGCGGCAGCGCTGCCCCACACCGCCCGTTTGGGTGTCGGTGGCTTCGTCTGGCGTCGTGGTGATTTTGCGAACTACCGTGAAACTGATACAAAGAACGGGCCACCACAAATTGCTCCACGATTCCCCAAGAGCCTTCTCTTGAAATTTGGAGGAGAGGTAGGGTGCCAGGGAAAGGCAGTTAAGTGCAGGAATAAATTATACTCGGAATAGTTGTGAAGGCTCTGCTTCTATTTTTAAAAAGTCTGAGGAAATTTCCCAACAAAGGGATCCCCCAAAGACCCATGAGGCTGAGATTGTCCTCTTCCTCCCTAATCCATCCCTTTGTACAGAAATCTGGTTAGTGTGGAACAGGAGTTCTGAACGGGGACATTTGAAGTGTGGGGGAGTCTTTGTCTTGAGTCATTCTGACAGGGAAGGAAGGGCTGACTTACCAACCAGTCACTGTCTTCCAGCACGACCAAGCTGTGAAACAGTGACATCCAGTCCCCTGGCACATCTCTCTTATTACCCCAATCTCCTGAAAATGTTCATGGGGGAATGTGTCATCTGCAGAGCCGCTCTGTCCATGGGCTGTTAGTCTCTGTCATCTGAGGCTCCTGAAAGAGAAGAGATAAAGCCTTATAGGTTCGCAAACAATAGTGAGCTTAAAGAGCAAAATGGATCTGAAAACCTGTTGGGGTTTTGTGCCAATACTCTGTGGCACAGAAGCACTAAATCTTTCCGGAGCTGAGGAGGGAGCCAGTTCTGTGGTTTCCTCCAGGCAGGTTCTCCACACTAAGGGAATACCTTGGGCACAGCTGGCAAAGGTTCTTCAGCTGCATCTCAGCAGGAAACCCCTGTGCCCAAATTCAGCCAAACCTCTGCCTCTTCCAGAGAAGAGTGTAAGATGTGGGGGGGGGGAGCTTCCACAATCCCACCCTGCCAACCTGCCAGCGAGGGTTGACCCCATCCCCATAGCTGGAAAGCTATGTTTGCTCTGCACAGGAAGGAGAGGGAGCTCATGGTGGTTTTAAAATGTGGCAGCCAAAAGGACCACCACTGGTACTGCTGTGCTGAGGGGAGGTTATGCTTCCTATTCTGCTGAGGCTGCTGGAAACTTTCTAGTAGTGTTGTCCAGCTGGTGGTGATATGGAGGATTTGGGTCCTTGGCTTTCCCTGTGATCCTCTCTGCTGTCCTAGCAGGGAGAGGCATAGGGCTGGGAGGTGAGAAGTAGCTTCCAGGGACAGCTCAATTCCTAATCTAGTGAAATTTGTAATCCTGGTGGGCTGTGGCAGTACTGTGGGGCTGGACTTGGTAGGCCAGGTCTCCCCAGACCAGTGGGCTTCTACCTAGATGGGAGGTCACAAGTGGAGATGCAGACTGCTGGGAATTTGCACCTCAAGCTTTGTTCTAGGTAGCAACTTTGCTTGGTGGTTCAGGATCAGTTTCAATCTGAAATAATTCAGTGCACTCTGGCCTCACTTCTCCAGGAGCACAGGACAGGAACAGTTAATACCTGAGAGAGAGCTGGGTTGACTGTGTGCAGTTCCCACATTTCCCTGAGCTGGGAGCCTCCATAGACCTGCAGGGTGTGCTGAAATGGGACATGTGCCTCATCAGGGTCCCATCAGACTGCTGGGCAGCACAAGTCTGTTGGCAGAGTTTGGAAACATCTCTCCAGGCTCTAGGGTATCTGAGCCTCTTCGGTTTTGCAAGTAGAAAAATGATGCAGGGGGGAAGGAGGGAATTGGTCTCCTTCCTCTTTTTGTCTCCCCAGGTGGTTGTCTGCATGTGGGCTGTTTAAGGGCTTTTTTTTCTTTCTGCCTGCTTAGAAGATGTCTTGTTAGCATTGTGTGAATGAGCCAGAGATGAGGGAGTATAGATCAGGATGAATGAAAATTCCCTGTAGTCAGTTTTTCCTTGGCCGCCTCACTGCCATAAGGAAATGTTCAATTAATTACAGGCATCAGGGGTAGAAATAACCACATTAAGCCCTCAAGGGGAAGCTGCCGGCGACGAGCTGCAGATCAGAGTGCACAGAAGTTTTCCCACTTGCTCTGCCGGGGAAGAAGCTGTGGCATTGTGTGGGTACCTGGGCGAGCAGCAGCACTGACAGCCCCGCTGCAGGGCTGGGGCAGAGGGGCTGCAGGAAGGTAAACCATGGCTCCCAGCTGGTGCTTGGGTGGACTGGCTCCTCATTCTTGCTGGCTGTTTGTTGAAACCAGGGCACTACTGAAACACGTAATCCCAAAAGAATGGAGAGAGGCTATTTGTCAGCCACACGAGCACAGCCTGCACCGAGGCCAAGAAAACACGTGTGTTGGTTTATTCAGAGGGCCAGGGATGCTGGCAAGGAAGGTGCACCCTGCTGGGGCTCAGATCGGTCCCTCACTGTCCCTGTGCCTGGTGAAGCCCTGTTGTGGTTACCAGGCTTTGGATGTACATTTTTGGTTGGGGTCAATTTGTTACTGCTGGGAAACCAGCTTTGCAGCCCTCCCTCTATATGCCAGCTGCAACCATGGCTCCTCTTGTCCTGCCTGGTGTTGTGAGGGTAGTCAGAACCTATATATGTGCCCTGGGACCATCAAACCTTTGCATGAGCTTTTTTTGCCTAGGATACCTGAGGCTGTTTGGGGAGTGGAGCCTCTTGGGGATGCAGTGTGTGGCAGGGTGGTTGTCATTGCTCTGCTGCAGGGGCTGCAGTGGAGTGTTTTGTGCTCAGTGTTATGCCAGGGGATTTAAGGACCTTTTGGCGTGTAAAAGGTTTCAGTTACATTTTGACAGGTGACCATGTCTCAAGGGAAGTCCCTCAGGCACCTGGGGTATTGCTTGCTCTGCCTGGGTAGGAAGGCTTTGCAGAAGAAGCGGGCAAGTGTCATTATTGAGTGTGCTGGAAATCAGAGTGAGCATTGTGGGGCACACAGTCCAGGCTGGGACAGAGTGAGGAGAAGCAGCATAGGCCTGGTGGGTCAGATGAAATGCTTTGGGCCTGTGAGAGGGCAAAGAAGTCTGTGGGCTATGGTTTTTCTCTTAGATCAGTGGCTTTCATCCCATGGTCTGTTAGCCCCTGGGGGCCTGTGGGCTCCTTGAAGAGGCCTGTGAAGGATAACTGAGGAAAGAAAATTCACTTCTACTGTGTAGAACTGTCTACCCAGTGCTGTTTTCCCAGGGGCTGCATCTCCCTGGCCCCGAGCTGGGAGCTGCCATTGTCAATAGCAAGAATCGAGGAGGGGAGCAGACGTTGCAGCAGCAGAGGAGGGAGGTGTGAAGGCTACGAGACAATCCAGGGAGGGAGTGAAGGCAAACAGTCTGGGAGACTGCGACCAAGTGAGATTGTGGCTTCAGGCATGAATGGTTGAGCAGAGGGGGGAGGACAGGCCGGCATGTTGAAGTGTCTGTGACCTGCTTGCATGGAGTCTCTCGTGGGTGAATGGGTGGAGGTGTTTGAGGCAGTCTGGATGTTACAGATCCTAACCACAGGAGACCTGACACATCTTGGCGTTGGGATGGGGATGCCCAGCAGCCCTGGACACCAGGCCCCAGTCTGACAAAGGGCACATCTGCAAAAGCAGGTGCATGCCCTGGCAGTGCCTTGCTGTTTCCCATGGGTATACCTGGGCCTGCGTGCCGTGGATGTTCTCTGCTGAAGTACCGAGGGAGCAGATGTTGGCAGTGCTCTGTGAGGTGGTGCCCACCCAGTACGTGCAGACACACACTCCCTGCAGCTGGGTGGAGCTGGAGCTCTCATTGTGCTTGCTGTAAGGAGCAGTAAAAGCTCAAAGATGCTGGCACAACATCCCTCTAGAGAGCTGTCCCATTGCAAGGGCTTCTTCCGTTGTGCCTTGTTGCTCTTCTTGGTGTGGGTGGGTAAGTATGTGCTCCCTGCAGACCGAGTGCTTTTCCTATTGCTTTCTAAAACATGCTGGAGACACAGGAAGGTGGATGGTTTTAGAAGGACACTCAGTAAGGGACCTGGTTTCTGGCAGTAGCAGAGGAGGATGGCAGTCTGATCTTGTTTTCTGAAGCCCTAATTGCAAATGATCTCTGAGATTAGGGCCATGGCTGGGTGTGTAAGTAGTCTAGTGCAGTGTGGGAGAGCAGCAATAGGGCTGTGTGGGAGCTACAGTGGGAGAGTTCTCTTAGGTGGTGTGTCCCAGAGCACTATGGTCTGTAATTCTGAATGAGGACCAAAAGACTGTGTCTGATACTCAGTCATCCCATATGCTTCCCTGCAAGCTGTGGAGGTTTGGAATGCAGAGGCTCCAGGTGACTGTGTGGGAATCAGCTTGGACATCCCTCAGTCAAACAACATTTCTGCCTCTTCCTCCACTGGCCATGGTCGGGATCCCTTTTTGTTATTGAAATTACTCTGCATTTTGTTGTGTTCTGGAAGTGGTTTGTGCCTTGACCGTTCTGCCGTGGGGCCTCTCTCCTCGCTGCCCTTGGGCCTTGCTCCCCAGCCTTTCCAGGCACAGTGGTCTGGGGGAGGGAATATCCCTGGCAGATGCTTCCCTCATCTGGTCATTGTGTTTCTGTCCTAACTGATTATCGGTAAATGACCCATTCCTGACCCAGCTCTCCCAGGAAATAACATTGTTGGGTAGCTCCTGGGTGTGGGGTGGGCTTGAAAGGAAGGTCAACGGTAGCAGGGCCAGATGGACATTCTTGTGGCTGCTTCGTTGGCGATACCACCATGCTCTGACCTCCCTCCCTGTGCAAGTGTGCTTGGGTGGGGTGCGCAGGCTCTGCTAGTTGGTGGTGACAGACAGGTAAGTCAGAGTGTGCCCCAGGCAAATGTTCTTCTCTTCAGCAGGCTGATCCTGCCTCCTTGGCACTGTGATATAGCCACAACACTCAGGAAGGAGAGGTAAAACCAACCTTCTGTTGGGTAAACTGTTGAGCACTCCAGCCCCTCTACAGATCAAGCTGATGTGGTGACATCTTAAGGGATGATTGTGTGTTTCCTTGGAGAGAAATTGACGTTTGCTTGTTACTAATTAGAAAGCAAAAAAAAAAAATTAAAGGCTTTTTGACACAGTCACAGCTTTCAACAGCTAGATTCCATTTCATCTCCCCAAATCCCTCTTCTCATTTCAGCTGGACACAAAAATGACTTATTTCCTCTTTAATTTCTAGTCCTGTTCAGTAAGCCAGTTGGGAGCTTTTAAATAGCTGCCCTGTCCCATGGAGAGGTGACTTGCTTTGTGGCAAAGGGAAGAAGTGATTTTTGGTCAGCCAATGTAGAAAACACTTTGGGGTTCTTTTAGAATTATTTAGAATTGTGAAACTGCTTTTATTCACAGCACTTCGTGAGAAAGATGGCAGATAGTCTTTCTTCAGATTTTTTTTTTCTGTTGTTGAGTGAAACTCCCTCATCTCCTTGTCTGAGGCTGTTGTGTTGAATCCTCTGCTGAGCTGAACAGAGCAAGCTTCGCCACTTTGACTTAGAGCTGTTTCCTGAGGGGTCACTGGGGTCAGCACTAGCAAACTCTTTTCATCTGTATCCTTCTGGCTGGCTTTTTTTCAGTGGCCTCAGAAAGGTAGCACTGCAGCTTTATTCCCTGCTGCTGGAATCGCCCCATTCTGCTCCTCACAGAGGTGAAACATCTTTTGCATTGCCTCCACACGTCACCTCTGTGGGTGCTGGCAGCCGGACAGCGTGCGGCCAGCGCAGGAGCTCCCATCCCGGTTTTGGTGCTCTCTGCCTTTGTTCCCTCTCCCCTCTCAATCTACCTCTCCCACTTTCTCTGCTTTCTGGCCCCTCCTCTGTCTGCTCTGGGAGGGTTTTCCTCCCGTGCTCTAAGCCCTGCTGTTTCCCCGAAGGCTGGCTGCCCTTTTTAGCATGCAGAGCCTCATCTCCTCCAGGTTACGCAGAGGTGCCGCAAAAATAGAAATGAGAGACAAACGCCCCATTGAAGCAGCTGGTGAGCCCTGGCTCTGTTCCCTGCTCCCTCCCATCTACAGTTGCAGGTCTTTATTCGTTTGTTTCTTTATTCCTATCACTTGATCTGCATTTCAGAATACAAAATCAGGAGGCTGATGGCTGGTAGAAGTTGTCTAATCCCTGTTACCCGTCCTAGGAGGAAAATGGCCTGCAACTGAGGTCTTGGGCATTAGATTTCCTTTCTCAGCTGTGCTCCCCTGCCTCCCAGCTCAGCTCATGCTTTGATTCTTTCTTTGCCTTGGAGTTGACAGCTGCGTGGAGCTCCTTTATGTGAGGCTTGAAAGAGAGGGGGAAGATGGCAAATCTTCGGGCTGCTTTTTGGCACCCCAAGCCTTTGGGCTTTTGCTGCTGGTGCAGAAGGCATGAATGAAGTGATGTCAGGATGGTGTCTGGAGAGGTACTGATTTGTACCCTGGTGTGGTGGTTCTTTATGCCCTGGGGCATTCAGGCTGGTGCTGGCACAGAGGGTTCCCCCAGTCTCTGCATCCCGTGCCTGTAGATCAGACCCCAAAGTGTTACTCACATCCACCCCAGGGACAAGACACCTGCTGTGCTCAGGCTGTGCATGACTCATTCTTAGGGATGAGGTGGTGTAGTTTTATCTTGGGCTGAGGAAAGCACACATCCCAGTAAACCAGATAATGCAGCTTAGGGGGTTTTAACTGGGTAAACACTTCAGCGTTAAAGGAGGGTAAACAAATTCCCAGCATCTGAGCTTCCCACATGGATGGAAATAGCTCTCTGGATTACCAGGTTCACCTGCCATGAGATGTGTGTAGAAGGGGTGGGATGGGCTCTGCCTGAGTTCTGTAGGCAGCCCTAACAGAGTGTAGCTGATGGAAAAGAGATTTGAGGCAGTGTAGATGCTGGCACAGAGGTACATTTTGAGACTTTGCCTTGCTGCTGGGGAGACCCAGGATGTGCTTTGTAGTGTGGCTGGAAAGCTGAGGTGCCACATCAGCCATGTCTCTGTAAATGGGAGTCAGGGGAAACTGAGGCATTGGAGTGGATAAAGAGCTTGCTCAGGATCCAGGCAGTCAGCTGCAGTCACATATAAACCAAATATTCCATATGGCCTTGGACCTGCTATGGTCTCTTCCAATCCTTCTACTCTCCTTTGCTGGATAACTTTGAGAATAATGTTTCTTTTCTCCTCCTTGCTGCTCTCTGTCATGTTTGCTTAAGCTGTAAGCTCCTCAAGACAAGTGCTCTGTCTGGTGCTCCATCAGTGATGTCTGTCAGCTGGGGAAGCTCACACTGGAGCCTGCTGAGCACCCCAGAACCAGCACAGGGCTGTCCAGGCCAGATCTTCCCGTGTCCGTGCTCACACACAAGGGGTATGGGAGCTCTTGATTCCAGCTGTGGACTTCACTGTGCTTGGCTCAGGAGTTGGCACATCCCTAGAGATGCCCTGAGGTGTTTTGGTTGGCTCTGTCATGCTGCAGTAGCTTCCTTCCCCTTTGATACTCTGCCTGTTTTGCTATTCCCTTTTTGTTGCTGCTCAGGCCTCAGCTGATCTTGCCTTGGATCAATAGGGCAAAATAAACAAGACTGAGAAGTGCTGAAGCCTGGCCCAAGTGTGCATGTGAAAGGGTAACCAATATTGGATTTTGATGAGTTCAGAGAATAGTAGAGAAAGGTGGAGAGGGTCAGAGCAGGCAGAAGACTTAAGAAATACATTTTGGGCTTCCACTATTCCCAGGACAGGTTTAGTAATCCGTCTGTCAGGTGAGCAGCGACTCCCAAACTTTCTGTGCCAACTTGCCAATGTTTTCAATGAACTCACCAGGGCCAACCCCTCTGCCATTGCCCCATAGCCCATCGTAGCACTTGCCCTGATTTGGATTTGTGCTTCTGGGATGTGGAGTTGTAGGGCACAGTGAGGTGCAACATCAGGAGGTTGCCTGTCTGTGCCCTTGCCTGAAGGCAGTTCAGCTCTGCTTAAATCATTTCAAGCCTTGTGTATCCAGATCTGTGTGCAGCACCCAGGTGATGTCTCAGCAGTGCTTTGTAAAATCTCTGTTTCTAATACTTCACTACTCTGCAAGGATTTTCACATCTGCATTCCAGTGACATCTCAGAGCTGTTCCTAATACAGGAGTTTCTCCTCTTAAGACTTTTGATGGATGTTTTCTCAGCTTGTATCAGAAATGTTTTGTGCTTGTTCTCAAGGGGCTTATCACTTTATGCTATTTCTTTTCATAATATTTCTGTTATTCCCATTCTCAAGATCACCTAGCTGTACCTGTGGTTTTTCTGTGCAGTGAGGATGTCTCCTTGCTTTGTGTCCTTGGCTAATTTCATTATCGCCTTCCTACTTTTTGTTGCAAGGTCACTTAAGAAAATATGATAGAACAGCAGATCCAAAGACAAACTGTGAGGAATTTCACTAGTAGCCTCCCTCCAGCACAAGCCTCTGTATTTTTTTTTTTTGTATAGCCAATGCCTTACAGTTTTCCTGCTTGTAGGTGTCTTTTTTTGTGTCTCTTGTAATTCCTCATGAGGCACTGTATCAGATGTTTGACTGAAGTCCAGATGGATTAGAGCTGTTGCATTTCTGTTGTCTAGAAAATCAGTTATCAAAGAAAAATACCAAATTAGTCTTCATTTCAGCTTATTCAATTAGTTCAGTTCAGTGACGACTTCATTAACAATTGAGGAACTGAGTCTGAGCTGAGAAAGCAAGAAAACTTGTCCTTTTTCCTTCTAATCTATGAATAAAAATCAGCTGTGAGAGGATGAGATCTTTTAGTTTTGATGTGCTGAATGAGAGAGGGCTGCAAAACAAGTGGTTCAGTTCACCCAGATTAGTTACTTCACTTGCTTAACAAAACTGTTTTAAATATAAAACAGCTTTTAGTAATTTTATTTTTTCCTTATGCCTCCATATTTATAATGGTATTTAGTAGCTGAATAAAGCCAAGTCCCAGGTGCTGTTTTCTTGCATTTTGATTGGAATTCAATATGCATGTGAATGTACCTTGACACAAATCCCAATTAAAGTCTCATCTAGTTATCAAGAAGTGTCAGTCAATCCTTCTAATAGTTAAAATGGAAATAATAAGAGTGTAATGTTGATAGAAAAGTGCAAAATGCAGCTTGCTTTCCTGCTTAGTGTTAGGTGGATGTTTGCTGTTGTCACAATATAATTACCTGTAACGGTCAGCCCTTCCTTATGAAAACCAAAAATGTGAGTGCACTGAAGTTCAAACCAAAAAATAGATTTTCACCCTACAGATTTAAAACATGATTAATACTGGTTGTAGATAATATTGGTTTGAATCAGTCTCCCTGCATATAATATAGCTGTAGATCAGGACAGTCTGATAGAAACTGTCATTGTTCTCACAAGGCCAGAGTTTCATAGCTGAAGTATATGACATTCCACCTCCTCTCCAGGATGGGTGATTAACAAGGCACCTCATCCTTTAACAGAGGCAAAAACACCTCAGAGAGGGTGAATCATCACCCCAGAAAGAAGAGCCCCAGGCTGGATGATTGCTTGGTATTGACTCCTCCTGGATGTGAATGCTGCTCTGCATGCTTGTGGATGTTTCCCAAAATACCCTAATTTTCCTCCTCAGCTGAGAGCACAGCCCATCTTCAGGGCAGGTTGGTTTGGCAGGAATAGGCTTCAAGGGGAAGACAAGCCCAGTGGGTGTCATTCCTGTCTCTGATGTGTGTTTTCTGTCATTATACAGGGACCTTGTGCCTCTGCCTTGCCTCCTCGGAGGACCCAACTGCCGATGGCCTCACATCAACTTCCCTGCTGGAATTTGCTATGATGTCCCACCTGGAGGCCATGAATTCCCACGAGCAAACCAGACCAGAGGCTGCAGAGCCAGATCTTGCCACTGGCTCCCTGCATGCTGCTCCAGGGTCAGGCTTTGCCAGTGAGGAGAATGAGGAGTCCAAGATCTTGCAGCCCCCACAGTACTTCTGGGAAGATGGAGGAGAGCTCAACGACTCCAGCCTGGACTTGGGACCAGCAACAGGTAAGTTCATTTTACCCCATTCTTCCTCTCACTCTGCAAGGACTCTGGGGAAGCAGAAGAATACAGGGATCCATCTTCCTGCTTTGACACAACTCTTGCTAAGAGGGCCTGAGATTAAATGTCAGCTCTATTTTCTCACCTCAGTGCCTGATGTGTCCCCAGTGAACTCTGAGCAAGCACAGGCTTTAGAAACCAAGTTACAGCTGAGCTTTTTATTCCTGAGCTGCTATGAGCTGGGAAAAGCACTGCCTCCATCTAGTTTCCCATTGCCTCATGCCCTCCTTTCACTTTCTCCCCTTTATGCTCTCTTCTCTCTTGTTTTTTTTCTGTTGCTGTCTATTAAGCACAACTTTAAGGTCTCAAGAGCCCAACTGAGATCAAGGCCATCTTAGAGTTTGAGTCAGAACTGAGTTCCCTGTGTCAAATTCTGGATTCCTCACTCTGTGATTTCAGTGGAGATTTTGTCCAAGAGAAAATGGCAAGTTTTGTCCCTTGGGCAGCTGTCCTGTTGCCTACCCTGTCCTGCTACTTCCTGAGAGGTCATGACCAAAATGGGTTTCTTTGGCATTTGAGTTCGCTTCCCTCTCTGGAGTGTTTTTCTGAGACCACTGAGTCCCCTCAGTAGTCTCTCCCCAGGCCCCTCATTGGCTTTGAGATGCTCTCAGAGAGAGGGATGGGAGGAAGGAGGAGGTGCATTGCAGGGTTTCCAGTAGCTTAGGAGATTATTTCACATGCTCCTGCTCTTAAGTGTCATGTGGGGCATGTATTAAGTGTTACCCAAGGGCCAGGCTTCTGCCTTATCCCTCCTCCCTTCTGCAGTATCGCTCTCGGTAGATCTGACTGAGGTCTGCAATTAGAAAGCACAAGTCTTGTTTTGTCTCCTCTCCTATTTCTGTGACCTTAAAAAACACTTGTGCTCACACAGGACTGAGAGCTGCCACAGAGCTGTGGCTTGGGTTGCCCACTGGGGCACAGCGCATGCTGTGTGGGGCGAGGGCCATCCCAGCTTAGGTCTCCAAAGCCCTTTGCTCACTGGCAGTGCTGCTAAACCTGTCTGGCTGTGCTCTGTCTGCCCTGGGGCACTTGCAGGACTGGCTGTGGGGCAGCTTTGCCATGCAGCGGTGCTGGGGGTGGATGGTGCCAGTGGGACGGGGCTGTTGTTGGGATGGCGCCGTTGGGATGATGCCGTTGGGATAGCACTATTGGGATGGAGCCGTTGGGATGGAGCCATTGGGATGGTGCCATTGGGATAGCACTATTGGGATGGTGCCGTTGGGATGGTGCCGTTGGGATAGCACTGTTGGGATGGTGCCGTTGGGATTGAGCTGTTGGGATGGTGCCGTTCCTGCCGCGCATCCCTGGGACGCGCTCTGGCTCAGCTGCTGTCGCGCGCTGGCAGCGCTCAGCGACGCTTTTCTTGGTGTGCCAGCAGGCACCTGCATGTCCTCACAGATCAGGACGTGACTTGGAGAACAGCATGTGCTTGTGCATTGAGAGAGAGATGACTGGTACTGAACCCAGCCTTGCCTCTTGCACGTGCCTTGCCCCATTTGCATGCAGAACACGCTGCTCTCTCCTTCCGTTCTCGCCTGCAGTTCTTTCCTCCAGGAGCAGATGTGCTCTTTCAGCTGTCCTTTATGCATACCCTGCCCTATCCGCTGCCCAGCTAACCACTGCTCTGCTTCCAAGTGCTGTTTCTTCCCCTGACAGTTGCTGTGTCCAGAGCTCATGTCTCAATGGCATTTCAGAACCTTGGTTAATAGAACAGTTTGAATTATTCAAGAGCTGGGAGCACATTTCTACTTAAAATTTAATTAGAAACCTGCCGTGTGTCATTTTACAATAAAGGATATTGTAATAGCATCCCTAAATTGGGCAGTCTTCTCCTGTCATGCAAAGCCTCTGTATGAGAGATGCACCCAACCGATGGAACTTACATGCTGCATGTGTGACAGATGCCATGTGATACGTTGTGGTTCTGTGTGATGACATCTGTTAGGTTATTTTCAATGTATAAACCCATTAAACAGTTTTAAACAGCTGCTGTTTAAGGAAAAAAAAGTTTATAGTGTAAGTTTTCCTTCTGTGAGATTTCATTCAGTGAAGCGTAGCCCAGCATAGTAGGTAGCTCTGTCCCAGGCACACACTGGAAACACTGCATCAATCAAGGCACAGAACAGGATTGTTGTACTCCTAAAGACAGAAAATTACCTGCTATGAAAGGAAACCTGTGCTGGCTTCTTTTTGTCTTTATACAAAGATATTGGGCCTGAACTGGTCCAGGTACAGGATCTTGCAGATAGGCCATATTTCCTGCTATTCCAAAGCCATATGAGTTATCTCCATCTCTCCTTTTTTATGTCCATCCGAACCCTGTGTGAGGAGACTGCCCTGCCTTTGTGCGACTTCAAGGCTGCAAGAGCTAAAAAGTAATAACAATCTGCAGCTGCTGCTTTTTTTTTTTTTTTGTTAAGTGCACAAAAAACATCCTTTAAAAATATTTATAGAAAGCATTTCTAGGGCCACCTGTTAGTCCATTAGAAAGTGAGAACAAACTCCCAGTGGGAGAGCACAGCTCAGCCTGGGACTCTGGTTCTCCTGAATAATGTGCTTTTGCTGGTTTATGTTACAGAAGAGTGATTCTGCATTGACATCAGTGAGCACCATCCTTTGGAAGGGCCCTGACATTTGTCTCATTCTGTCTGAGGGTGCACAGAAGTGTGCGCTTGCATGTGTGTCACCCCATGCACAGCTGCTCCCCAGTGGAGCCTGACGTGGAGGAGATGGATTAGGTGTGGTGGGAATGTGGATACTATATCCTTATGGAAAGAACCAGTGTGTGATTTGTACTGCAGCTAAAAAGCAAGTCAGTGGAGCTGTGAACCTGTTACTTCTGCATCCCTTCAGGCTTCCAGGGAACGCAGAAGCTTCTGGTTGTAGTTTGGGTTCGGCTGCTTTGCTTCACCTTTGGTAGCAGAGCAAATTGGCCCGAGCCACAGATTACTCAGTGGACCTGCAGGGTCTTGCGTCTGGCCCTTCCTGTCCTCCTTTCCTTTCTTCCCATTTCTCCATCTTGTTTTGCCTGGAGGCTTCCAGTTCCCTGTGTTTCCTGCTGTTACACAGATGTCCTTGGCAGCAGGTAAAACATCTCATCCAGCTTTAGGGCTAGAAGATGGGAGTCAGTAGGGCTGTAGGTCTCTTTGAATCCCTTGTTTTTGGTGAAGGAGTTGCATGGTGCTGTATCCACCCTGGAGTTCTCCCTGTTTGCAGCTCTCAGTGCTCTCCTTTGGCTCAGTCAGGATGCACTGCCCCTCATGTTCCTCTCTTCCAGTGGAGGCTCAAGTGTGAGGCGGCCTAATCATTAATTGCTGGGAAGTGTGGGCTGCTGAAAATGGACACAAGACTTGTGAATGCCTACTGCATGAGGGCACTTAGTCCCTCTCCTCCCCTGCCCAACAGCTGAGTGCTCAAGGATTGGAGTGCATCATCCCATTTTCCAGCGTTACAGTGGGCTGGCATGAAGCTCACTTCATTACAGCCAGGGACTGCTGTTTTAGCTCCAAGGTGGTTGAAGACCAAGGGATGACTGTACTGGGAGCCATCCAATCTAGTCTTTTAGATTGGTGATTTCCTAGGAAAGCATGTGGTGCTTTGTGGGATGGGGGAGGAAATTGTAATCTTTTAATTATTCATAGTAATTAGCAGAAGGGATTCCCAGGGGAATTAGGATGAAGGGTAGTGGGATAGACATGTTAGAAAGATTATATTCAAGAAAAAGTAAGTTTTCTCACCAGCTAATGGAATAAAATACCTTCCATCTTCTCTGATAGTGAGATTCACTTCTTTCCATGATGAATTACTTGCCTCTGGCAAGAGAGATCCTGGTATCTCTCAGCCTTACGGAAATCTACTGCCTCTTCATCCAGACTGACAGCAGATCTGCAGTTCTTAATACCGTCTTCAAGCCAATCATTAATGAAATGAAGCACCTGGTAAAGACTGTCTCCATAAGCAGCTTTGTGCTGAGCAGCCTCCTGCCCTAGCTCAGCTCCCGGGATGCCTCTTGTTTATGCCCTGGTTTAGTGTACAGGGACAGGGGTGATCTATCTTGGGACAAGCCAGCTCTGTGAAGCCATTTCTGCCAAAGGCTGACCCGTGACAGAGGGTTTCTCTGGGCAGGGACTGACTGGGTGTTTGGGTGAGGATGGCTTATTCTGCCTTTATTGCAGTCTGTGTGCTGAGCTGGAATAAGTTATGAGGCTGTTTGGGAACAGCTGTAGTCCTTGGTGTCTGGTACAGTCCTGGTCTGTACCTCAAGCAAATTCAACTATAAGTGGCCTAATCACTGCTACTTTGGGTCTCTCTTTTGTGGGTGTGGACTTGTCTCGGATTCACAGATAAAAACCTCTCCTGGCTCTTCTGGAAGATTAGTATATTAGCCCCAACTGGCTTAATTCCAGCACCAGTAATTGTATTTTGCCTCTCTGAAATCCCCCTGTGGTCTCAATCAGCTGGAGTATGACTTTTTTGCAGTAAGCCTTACTGTTCTGTACTGCAACAAAGAGAGCAGATACAGTTTCAGACCTGGCTGCATTTTCAGTGGAGTGCATCGTGTGATTCCCAAAGTTGGCAGATGTTTTAGTGTGAATGATGTTATGTGTTGTGATTGGAGCCCAGGAATGGTCTTGTCTTTGTTACAGTACGTTCTAGTTATCAGTAATTCAATCACTGGATAACATGATCTCCCAGTTTAATCCAATGAACACCTTATGGTCAGGTTATATGTACTAAAAAAATGAGGATTACCCTTTTCCTGAGTTGTCACAGTTGCTTTGAACAGTTAATAGCAAATATAGGGTAGGGAACCTTGAAGGGCAGTAACTGAGACCAGTTCTTCTGAATGACAGAGAAGCAGAAATGTAATGAATTAAATGTCTGGCTGGGGAATTGTGCTTTGGCACAGTGCCATGTCTTGGTCCATCTGGTGTCAGGGAAGTTTTGATATTGATTTTGGAGAAAGCAGGACATTGCCTGAATGGTGGCTTCTGCAGAGGTTGGAAGCTAATGTTCACCTCTCCCAGGGAAAATCATCTCCCCAGGCAAAGAAAATGGATCTGTGTGACCCAGACCGGGGTCTGCTTGGAGATGCAAAAGGGCAAGACTTGGAAAGGCTGTGAAAGACGGTTTATTTAAAAATGCTGCCTGAGAGTTTTTGTAAGAGAGCTTGGAAGGGAAAAGCTGGGAGGCAGCTGGATGCTGCAATATGCATAATATCACCACTGATGGAAGCCATTAAGGGGTGAAGCTAAGGATGTGGTGGTAAAGAGGTGAGACAGAGGTGTGTAATTTCATATTGGTGAAGCAGACTCCCAGGGGGATGGTGTGGCTGAGAAGATCTGGGGAGGGTACATGCTGCAGAGCTGTGTCTGCCTGCTACACTCCTCTGGTCCATCCCTGCTAGACTGTGTGCCAAAGGTGCTGGGACAGTTTCATCATTCCCGTGGCTGGTTCTCCTGAGCTGTCCCCCCTGTGATCAGGCTGGCTCCATTGCAGCTTGGCTGCTCTTGTTTGTGGTGGGAAAGGGGCATGCACCATGTCTGTGTGGGGCCACGAGCTCGTCTTGTGCTCCAGCCTACTGCTGATCTTGGTGGCAGACAGCAGACCCTGTCAGGGAAGGAGCTGATGCTGTGTGCAGTTACTACCTTCTCCCTTCTCAGGCATCCTTGGGCTTGGCAGAGCTCTGCTTCCTCCCTGAAATTAGATGAGCTGATAAACGAGCCAGGCAAATCTGGCATTGCAGCCGGCTCCATAACACCTGTCTCCTTTAGCAGAAGACTCCGTCCCATTCCTGCAGCAGGAGCACAGGCTGCTGTGTCTCTCTGCCTCTCTGTTCCATGGCTGCTGTTTCTCCCCACAAAAGTGGTGAGAAGGGAAGTGGGTGGCACTGGCACTGGAAGGTGGGAAGGTCTGTGGGTGCACTGCCATGTGCCCAGGGCATGGGAACCAGGTGTATTGGGTCTGCTGAAGGTAGAGGACAGCCAGGTGGGCCAAGGGGGTTGCACACCACTGAAGGGGAGCTGCTGCCTGAATGCTGGAAGAGATGCTAAAAATGGGAGATGCCCTTTGAGTTCCCTTAGGGTTGGAGGGAATAGGAATCAAGGGAAATGCTGAGAGGACTCTTCAAATGGGCAAGCTCTTAGCTCTGCATTGCACAGGTGAGTGACAGGCCAGCTTATCTGGATGGAGGCTTGGGAAGAATATGTTGGGACCAGCTTAGGGGCTGGGATCATACCAGGAAGATGGACAGGGTGCAAAACTTCCTTCAAATCAGAACAGGGGTGTAAAGGAAAAGAAATATGAATGCCTTAAAGTGCCTTAAATCTAATCTTGAGAAGCTGGCAGATGCCCTTGTTAGTGAGACAGGAGGAGCTGATTCCAGACAGGAACTGTCTAGCTGAAGAGTCTGGAAGGAAGAATTGACTCATCATAGTTGGCATCTGGATGTAGCACTTGGGGATATGGTTTAGGGATGATAATAGTGCTGTTGGGTTGATGGTTGGACTAGATCTTGAAGGTCTCTTCCAACCTTGATGATTCTGTGATCCTTCCTGAACCTGGAAAGGGAGTGAACCTCTTTGGTAACTGGGTTACATGGAGAGATCCTTGTTTTAAGGAGCACAATGCAGCACCCCTGTGCCTCAAGTTTCACTGTTCCCTGCTTGAATCTGAGTAATAGCCCTCTCAGGATTTGAGAGGAGTTGAGTTTCTAATCAGTGGGGTTTTATGAACCAGACAGAAGGATGTTCCCAGCTTAACATGCAGGGTAGTGGGGAAACTGATGACAAGTGGGAATGTTAACCCAGTTAGTAGCAAGTGTGAGGATTCCTGTGTCTGCTTCTACCCTGTTGATTTGTTGGCTAGAGAAGCAGCTCAAGTTTCAATCTTTGGCTGCCTTGTAAGATAGAGTCTGCTGGGAGAGAGTGGGATAGGTCCTAAACTTTCTCTGCCCAGAAGAGATGGCAGAGGTGGCAGTTCCTCTGAGATCTTCAGATCTTGTTGGTGGAAAGGCAGCACAGCTGCACCATGTGGGGTTTTCCCCCATGGGAGCCAACGAATGTGTGACAGAGCACTCTAAGGAAAGGTTGAGTGTGTGACTTCAAAGGAGAGCTGACAGGCTGGGAGCATTTCTGGTCCTGTGGGATGAACTTCATGCTGCTTTTTCGTGGTTTGTTTTTTTGCTGTGCCCATCTGCCTGCCAGTTCATGCTCTGCTCCTGGTGGAAAGAAGAGCAAGGAAGAGAGGAAGGTGTAAAGGACTTGAGAATATCTTAGAATGTCTTTAGGCAAAGGAGGTGGCAGATTGAATCACTGATCCTTGAAAATAACATCTTATCTGACAGGGCCTTGTTTTAAAGGGCAAACCCCTCAGTTTTCACCTGCAGCATGTCAGGAGAGAGGGGGTTCTTGGTGCAAACCCTGTGTTATCCTTGCAGCAGCAGGAGCAGCAGAGCCCTGGGAGATGCACTAAGCTTTACTATCTGTCTGAAGACAGTCCCACCCAAGCCTCCTCAATCCCATGGCCTGTGGCTGTTCCTGCCATCCATCCAGCAAGGCAGTGACCATGTCTGCAGACACTGGGATGTTACCTGTTGGGAAGGCCTTTGGGAAGACCAGTGCCAGGCAGTGGAGGAGAGATGGAGTTTTTTGGTCTGTGGTGCTACTGATTGTTCTCACCAGCCTCCTTGGCCTATGAGGAGGCATCAGCAGCTGGCTGTTGGGAAGCAAAAGTCTTTTAATCCTCAGGGTCTTTGGGTAGGGTGTCAACTGGGTGGTGCTTTCTAGTGAGACACAGCAGCAAAGCTACTTGATGTCTGCCTGCTCTGAGCAGTGAATCCCAGTGGCCTCTTTGCAGACAGAACTGGGAGCCAGTCTCCACACCATGGCTCTGAAGGTCAGCAGCTGGGTAACACTCATCTTTGGGCAACATCTGGGAGGAGCTGCTGACACCTTAAAGGGAATGAGCTGTGGGTTAGAAAAGTCACTCGCCTGCTGAAGAGGAGGATCTTTACACCTCCTGCTTGGGGTGGATGGAACAGTGTGTTTTCTGCTCAGGAGGGTTGGGCAGGAGTAGCATGGGCTGTCCTGATTGCCAGGGAATACCCAGGGCAGGGGGTGTGTATGCTGACATGGCCTCTCTGCCTGGGAGCTTGCACCCGCTCTGGCAGCAGCGAGCAAGGGATTGGAGTTGGGGATATGTGGAGGTTTTTTGTGCAGATCTCTGTAAGGCATCCAGACAGCTGCTGCCCACTGTGCTCAGTGGAGCATCTGCTTTGGCAGGCAGGAGAGGAGACGGGAGCCTTGGGAATTTCAGACAGTCATTTACTTAATAACCATAGACAGAGCAGGGGGTTGATTTCTGGCTGTGAAGGGATCGTCTTCCTTCCCTTCTCAGTGAGAATGTGCTGTGCCTGGCTGGGGGAGAAAGGGAGTTAATTGGGGTGCAGACTCCTGAAACAGAACTCCGTGGGTATGAGCAGTTTCTCAAGAAGGATGAAGGTTGATTTATGCTTGCTGGATTTATGCCTGCCACCCTGAGCTAAATGTATCTGATCTTACAGATATGTTCCTTTTCCTGGGTCCCTAGCTCCTTGTTAGCTTCCAGGAGAAACCCCAGCCTGCTCTGACCTTACATTTGTGAGCTTCTTCTCCTTCAGCATCTGTGTTTGTCTAGCAACAACACTTCCATTCGTGGTCAGAGCCACAGAACAACAGGGGCTGTAGTTGGAGGGAGGGGAGTTAGATTCAGCTGCTGTAGCAAAGCAAAACTAATGCAGATGTTTGTGGGATGACTTTTCTGCTCTGAAGTGCTGTACAAACTAAAATTCTGCATTTCAAATGTGCCCAGGTCGATTCAGTGTTTGGTGGTATTACTTGGCTGTGCCAGGGAGGAGGAATTGGTTTTCTGTGCTTTAGTTTCTCTCCTGTAGTATTTCCCATTTAGCTTGTGGCTGACTGCTGGTACCACCCCATATCTTTCTCACTCCCATCTGCAACGAATCTCTGGGTTCTAGTTGATTCCTAACACTCATAACCTCAACTTAAAGATGCCAAGTGTCAAAACTGTTATTTATTGTTATGTGTGAAAGTGCCTATGGACAGACAGATGTGGAGAGAACAAAGATGGAAGTTATCCCTTGGGAATATGGGTTTACTGGGATGGGATGGGTAGATGGAGAAGTGCACATATTGGATGGAATGGTTCTTTGCTGTGGCAGGCTACCTGCCCTTGGAGGGTCTCTGCCATTTGACCCCCACCTGTGGCTGGACACATAATGGGATATTCTCTGCCTCTCAGAGTTCTTAGTTCAGATGTAACATGAAGTCTTTTGGATCTCTTTTTAGATTATACCTTTCCTGCTTCATCTCAGAAGGCATTGCTGAAACGAAATGGGACACAAGTAGACAACTGGGAAGTGGCCACTGTCCAGCCACCAGCAGAATTTGTGGAGCCTGACTTACACACGCCTTTCTCCACACTAGAGGAAGAGGAGGGGCTGCTCCCTATTGACCACTCAAGAGGAGGAATGGAGAGTCTCCAGACCTCTGGACCAGAGGTTACATCTTCTGAGCCAGTGGACCAAGAGGACTCCTTCTCCCTTCTGTTTTCCACAGCCTCTGCCAGGCCAGGTGTTGTGACTGAGGCAGCCATAGGAGGGCAAGAAGAGGACTCTGTTTCTCCAGGCTTAGACCTTGGGAGCAGCATGGGACCAGGTCTCCTACCTGTGCCCTCTACCTTTTCTACTACAGTTGGTGCAAGATCTCCCACTGATTCGGAAGAACTCTTTGAGGTGACAACTGGAGACACTTGGGCTGTTGGGGAAGCAGATTCAGATCTGGCTGTGGCTACAGCAGGAGAAGAGCTTGCAGAGACCACGGTGGAGGCTGGTGGGGAAGAGCATTCAGCCAGGGAGGAGGTGTCAGAGCCCACGGTGGGGTGGGAGATGCTGGAGCCCACAATGCTGACTGAAACGGAGCAGACAGTGGAAATGCCTGTGGGGACACCCTCTCCTGCAAGCAGCTCCCCAGGCACCCAGACTCTTCCTGGTAGTGAGCAGCAGCCCTCTTCTGTGTCTCTGTGGGACAGAGCTGATGAGCCTGAGCTGGTTCCCCTTTGGAATGACACCGAGTCAGCCACTGAGACTGCAGCAGCAGAGAGGAGCTCGTCGCCCCAGGCTGGGGACGCCCGCATGGCCATGCTGCCCACAGAGCTGCCCTGGGACTCTGCACAGGTTGCACTGGGAGCAGGGGCTGGGCTGGGAGGTTGCAGTGAAGTTATTTGGGTACTTCACTCCTGGGGACTGTTTAAGCTTGTCCCCAAGTCTGACTGCTGGAAGTATGTTTTTCTGTTCACCCAGTCAAAACTGAATTTTCAGGGAGAGTTCCTCACAGCAGTTCTTAAGGGTATCCATCATCCTTGGTGAAAGCCCTGGCCCCTCACATCTTCCTAGCTGCACAAAATCCTGCTTCTGATAAACAGAAGCTAAACACCTTTCTTCTGGAGCATGCACAGCAGAGAAAACTCCTTGTTTCCTCAGCCTGCATTATTGGAAGTGTCAGGACAAACATGGCCCCAAGGATTTCTGGAAAGGGAGTGAGAAGAAAGTGCTGTTTTTGCTACTGCTGCCTGCAGGGACCAGGTGCAGAGCGGGTGGAGCTGAGTACAGTTCTGTGTGAGGTTGTTGGTCTAGGACAGCCTGTGGGAGAGGAGGGGTGAACTGCAGTTCCTGAATCCAGCAAACTGGCAGCTGTTAAGAGAAGAAATGTAGCAGAAGCTGACTGGTGAGAAAGTACCAAGCAAAGCTTTTAATTTTGCTTTCTGCCCCATGGTACTCAGGAGCCTGAGCAAGTGACTTAGTCCCTCTGCATTCTATCTGCCTGCAAAGTGCTGCCCTCTCTCACCAGTTTGTTTAAGGACCACAGAGGCTCCTGGTTAGGTTTTGTGTTAAGTGCTGATAAGGCTGCAGGCTAGAGAGTTTCCCACTGAGAACCTGTGTCCTCCTTGAGTCTAGATAGAAGTGGAAGGTCAAGCTGAGCTGAGGCAAGCTGGCAGAGTAACTGTGTCCCTGTTCTATGTTAGCACTGAAATGGTGATTGCTCCTTAGAACAGAGAGTTAAAGGACAGCCACATCCTTTGAGAAGTGCTTCTGGGAGTGTGGCACAGTGCCCTGCTCCTGTCCCTTGTGTACCCTGTGCTTTCAGCAGCAGAGTTACATTCACACCTGAACCCAACTGTCTGTGTCTTGTCTCTCCAGGTGATCTGTAAAGACTGGAGTAACCTTGCGGGAAAGAACTATATCATCCTGAATATGTCCGACAACATTGACTGTGTAAGTCAGTCCAAAGAGATTTCATGGCACAGGGGCAATGGTGTTTAGGAAAGTGAAGGCAGGCACAGCTCTTGCTGTCTGCTTTCACCACAAAACATTTTAAAAGCACCAAATCTTTAAATATATAGGCTGTGAAGAGAAGGGGAGGAAGAAATATTTCTGTTCTCCAAAAGGGAAAAAGAGTAGGTGGAGGGAGATGATTTTGCTCCAAGTCTAGCACATGTCAGTTCCATATTGGATTTTTTACTAACTTCTGGCTGCTAGTCTGTGCCAGTCAATACCTGGATTGTCATGAGACATGAGAACTTTTAACATTGCACCTCTTACAGGATTGAATGCAGTTCTCCTTCCTTCTCTTCCTTTTCCTTCCATTCCTTCCAGCATATAGTAACAATCCTCTGATGGCTCAGAGGAATAGAGACTCCCATTTGGACTGTGCATGGATAAGTATCAAGCAGTTATCACTAAATCTTCCTTAAGGGTCTCTTCTCCCAACCCTATTATCTTGTGTGTTATCTGTGTCTGTTAACCAGCCATGCTCTGCTAATCCAATGCCTGTCCATCCATCCTCATAAAGCTGCAGTTAATTCATGAGCCCAGAGCCTGTTGTGGATCCCTGACAAAAGGGCTTGTTCACTTCTGCTGGGCCTTTCATCAGGCACTTAAAAACCAGTTGTGAAAGGCCTGGGGTCAAGGTGCCTTTCATAATTCTAAGAAATTATTATAAGCCTGACAACCTGAGACTAAAATGTTTCATTGAGGAATTGTGTTCTGGCCTCGTGCATCTGCACTCCTGCTTTGTGGGGCTCCTGCTGTGGGCAGAGCCAGCTGGTTCTGTTACTGCAGGGTTGCTCTCTGGCACTCGCCTCTTGCCACTACTGGTGAGTTCTTGGTTGGTTTGTTTTGCTTTTTTTTGAAAGGTGACCTTTTTGGGGACAGGGAAAATGGGGAAATTCCTATACACAGTAAGGTATGCCGACTGCTCTAAGAATAGATGAAAAGTCAGTCTTTTCTCTCCTGATTTTGGCAAACCAGTGCGGAGGGCTTTAAGTATCTCTGCTACAGTTCACAATTGTAATGCAGAAAAGGAGTCCTTGAAAACGGGAGTCCTTGAAAACCAGAGACCTTCTGCCCTGTTTCCTTCATGTCCCCATCACTCTCTCCCATCTCTGTGGACTTTAAATACTAGTTAATTCTGTAATATGTAGTAAGTTCCTTTCTGTGGTCACTTGTGTTGTTTAAACCTCTGTAAGGGGAAGAACTGAAAAGCAGATGTGCAGATGTCTCTTGATCAAATTATGTCTTTGCTGTTGAATCCTCGGTTCTGCCTTGCTGGAGGAAGATGGTGCCCTGGGATAGGCAGGACTGAACTGTTTTTCTACTTGATTTCATGTTTCAAAACATATTTCCCAGTGAATGATTTGTGCTGTACTACCCCTTATTCGAAGGGACATTTGTCGACATACATATTTAACATGAGCATCTCATCATTCCCTGCCTCCCATTACCACTTTGCATGAGTGAAGCTGGAATCAAGCTCTTCATCTTTCCTCTGGTGTTGATGCAGTTTGTTTCCTACCCTTGGTAATTTGCTCAGTTTGGGCACTTCACCTACTGTCTGCCTGTCTCTTTTGTTTTTTGGTGTCTGTATTGGAGCTCTGTGGTGTTTAGGTTTCTGGGATTTTGAGGAAGAACCTGTGTTGCAAGTGCTAGAGTTTAAATTAGTGTGAGTGGGTATTCCTCACATATTTCAATGTTTTGGTGCCATGATCTGGTGTGTATAGAGTCCCACTGAAAAGCTGAGGGACAAGGAGGGTGCTTAGCTCCTTCCAGAAGGTTGCACTTTGAGCTTCAATACACATCATGGCACCAGGCTTTTACCTGCTGCAGGGATCATGTCTGTATTTCTGGGTTCAGCTGGAAGCCTGTTTGTCTTCCCAGTGGGCTCCAGGCAAGGGAGTCACTTCAGTCTCTCTCTGGGCAAATCTCCTGCTCAATATACCTGGAAAGTTTGCCCAAGTGAGGACTGCAGGATCTGGCCCAGCAGTGGTACCTGGCTATGCATTGGGAGGTACCTCCACCTTGGCACAGGTGCATTCGAGCTCCTTTACTGCTCCCTCCTCTCCACCATGGAGAATTGATCAGTGCTTGGCAACCTCTGCTTTCCCCATCACCAGAAACATCTCACTTCTGTCCTCCTGCTCCTGGCTCAGCAGCTCCCTGTTCCTCTGCATCCCCCAAAAGAGAGCCTCAGACTGGCAGTGGGACCATGAGCTGAAGCTGCAGCATTGTGGTGATGCATCACAGTGCTGCTTCCTCACGCAGCTCCTCCTGCCTCCCCATACCAAAACCCATCATTTCATGAGAGGAGGCACTGCCAGGCTCTTGTGATTCAGGCTCCAGTCATCGATGTCTTCTCCAATTAGGCCATTTTTGGCACAGGCCTGTGCCTGCCCTGAGCGCTTCAAATTGCCATGGCAACAAGAACTCTCCATTTTATTAATCATCCGTGTGGCCTTCAGGTTGGCATGGCAACTGGAGATGAGAATAGAAACACAGGAGTGAGAAAGCAGCAAAGGCGCCTGCTGAGGGATGGCTGGAGCACGTCGGGCTGGGCGGCACCTGCTGACCCAGTGCTGGCTGTGGGCAGGAGCCTGGCTGCTTCCTTCTCACCTTACACCATAATGTTGCTTCAGGAGCCCTGTGTGCCAGGAGAGCTTGGTGTGGGGCATATGGCAGCCACAGGAGCTGAGGAGGAAGCTTGGTGCATCAGGAGGTGTTTGTGGCTCCAGCCTGGGGCACTGTGCCAGCCCTGCAGTGCTACAGCTGCCTTGTCCCTACCATGCACTCACCAAAGTTCCTTTCCTGTGGCAGGAGGAATTTCGGTTGGAGAGGGGTCCCCAGCTGTTGGCACTGGTGGAGGATGCCTTCTCCAGGCAGGCAGAGGGGCTGCAGGACCGCTGGCTGATCTCTCTGAGCAAACCCAATGAGAATGACAAACACTTGCTAATGACGCTGGCAGGGGAACAGGGTAAGTGCTGGCAGAAGGAGCCTTCCTGTGATGGGGAGTGTGTTTAAATGGAGGAACACGGCCATGTTGGAAGGAGCTTTTGCTTTCCAGTCCATTTCAATCTCACCGGTTCTCAGTGTTCACTGGATTTGAGGGGTGGAGAGGGACTGAGGACATCTTTCTTCACATCTGCCTTCTGGGTTGTCCCTCACTGCTTGCACAAAGCACTGCACTTTGCACTTCTGCACATTGCCTTCAGCTTTGCTGCCTCCCTGGATTGCTTTTCCCTGAGCATCTGTCAAGTTTCTCCTTATGTACTCCCCTCCATGGTAGGATATGACAGCCTGCTCTTGGTTCACTTCCTAACCTATCAATTCTGAAGTCCTGTCTGAACTAGGATGGTCCTCACAGTGCCCTCCTTCATCCCCAAAGAAACAAAAGCTGACAGTGAACATGGGCTGGACTGGAACATTTTACCATGTCTTTATTCCTGTTTTTGTACAGGGGTCTTTTTCTTGCCTGCTTACTGACAGAGGTTTCTAATGTTGACATTATGGCCTCTATGACCTTTGTGAGCCTGTCTCCCTGATTTTTTGAGTGCTGCTGCTTGCTCCCAGAGCAGACACGGATCCTGAGAGCTTCTGTGGTGGTGGGGAGGGTACCTAAGTTGCTCTGCTATCAGTTCATCCCTGGATATTTTTACTCCTTTAAGGAGAATTTGGAGGTACCCTTGTCTGTGAATCTGTGTTCTTTCAGCCTCCTGACATAAAACACCAGTGAACAAAAATGTGTGTTTCCCTGCCTCCATTGTGTGGGGGATTTTATACTGATGAATACATCTGAGTAACCTGAGCTGAGAGCAGCATTGATCTCTTCCTCTACTTTACAGGCGTTATCCCTACAAAAGATGTTCTCATGGCACTGGGGGATGTTAAGAGGAGCTTAGCTGAGGTAAGAGCCTGTCTGCCTGCATCTGTTTGTTAAGACTGGTTATACAATTAAAATAAGCAACTTGAAAACTGGGAGCATACCTCAGTCTAACCAAGTGCTGAACCCAGAGCAGGCAAATAGATGAGTCAGATGCTTGGCAAACTCCCTTCTCCCCTCACTGGTAGTAGCCAGGCCCTCAAATGTCTGCTCCTTTTAAGAGAGTAACTATGGGTTATTCCCTCCCTGCTTTTCTGGCTTGATTGTGAGACTGCTTTTCACACATTCATTTTGTTGGGATTCTCAATGTCACCACCTCCAAACTATTGTCCGAAGTAGTGTGGGTGCTGCAGACCCCCACATTTGGCCCTGCTCAGCCTCCAGCTATTTTACACCCATTGGCTTCTCTTGACACATTCACACACCTTCTACAATTCCAGGGTCTGCATTTCACTCCTTAAACAACTGGCTCCACAGGGCAGGCAGAGGGCCTGGCTCAATGGATGCCAGACTCCTCTGCCATCTTCCTCCCTTCTAACCCTGGGTAGCCTGGAAGAGGATAGAGATAAGGACAAATCAGTCCCACAATCTTTGGCTTTGCCCCTTTGTCCTACAGGGTATGTAGGCACTGAGGACCTGATTCTGCTTGAGTTTTTTGTGCCAACCACTGGATTAATTTTGCTGATTTTAGCAGCAGGATTGAGCCACTGCCTTGCTGGCTGCCTGCTCTCAGGTTTTTCCCTGACCTAACAAACTGGTGCAGTTAGACAAAGCAAATTAACTGCTCAGTGGTGTATTGATTGGCTTACACCAGAGAAAGTGCAAAAAGCCAACCCCGTAGAAATTGTGTGACTGAGGTATCAGCAGCTAGAACTGTCCAGAAAGAAGGATTTGTGTGGATGCAAGGTTTGACTTTGCAACAGGGACCCCATGTTAATGTGAGTTCTACCAGAGCCTCCTTGCCCCATGCCTCTGGCTCTCTGGCTCTGTCAGTAATGAAACTCTGCTCACAGTGCGGCCCTTGCACCAGCGTGAGATTGCAAGGAGGAGGGAGGATATTCTCTTACACCTGTCACACTACTGAACTGATACATAACCTGTTTCAAATCTGCCAAGTCACTGGGACCAACCTGGGCTGTTTGCTGACAGCCACAGGGAACCAGTTTCTAGGACAGTTATTCCTAAGCTTTTAGGCTCAGCGGGCAGCTGTGCACTTTCAAGACCTTGTAAAGACCACTATGCCCTTTTAGGACCTGAGCTTTACTGGAAACCTATTTATTAGGGTTACATTCTCTGCCAAGCTGTTACCAGAGCTTCAGCACCCATCAGTGGTCTGTAGTTTGTCTTGGGGACTCTCAATCTTGGACAGTTGCTCCCATGAAAGCCTCCTTGTCATACACAAAGGTGTGATATCCTTGTGCAGATGAGCAAAATAAAACTGTGCCTACTGTCATTTGCTCATGCATCAGCTTTCATGAAAAATTGTGTTATTTATAGTTATGAGCTTCCTAGTAATGTAAGGCTGTGTACAACCTGAGTCCCCAACCCTGGCTTTTGGTTCCTCTGCCCACATTTGTCCTGTACTTGGACCCTGGAAACAGGATTCTATCTACCTGCAGGTCGGGACTTTTAGTGTACTGCTTCCTTCCTTCCAGATTGGTATCCAGAACTATTCGACCACCACAAGCTGCCAGTCGCACCCTAACCAGACGCGCAGTGATTATGGGAAGCTCTTTGTGGTGTTGGTGATCATCGGCTCCATCTGCGCCATCATCATCGTCTTGGGGCTCATCTACAACTGCTGGCAGAGACGCCTGCCCAAGATGAAGAACATGGTGAGCGTGGGATGGGTGGAGAAGGTGCCCAGACTCTTAGCCCTTGGGATGGAGGAGATTGGAAAGTTAAGAAGGCAATTGTTTTCCCCTGTCCAGTTATGGGGCGTAGCTAGATGCACTGCTGGAGCAGCAGTGGAGTTCATTCAGGTGTAAGAGAGGTGCAAATGTGCTTAGGACAGCTCATTTCCACTCTGAGGGCTGGGCTGGGAATAAATCTACCTCTTCCCTCTGACTCTGCTAAGGTCTCAGTGACCCTCATAGCCTGGTCTGATTGTGCTCCTCAGCAGCATTAAGACCTGCCCCCTTTGTCTCCCTTTGTGTCCTCTCATCCCTGGCAGTCGCACGGCGAGGAGCTGCGCTTTGTTGAGAACGGCTGCCATGACAACCCCACTTTGGACGTGGCCAGTGACAGCCAGTCGGAAATGCAGGAGAAGAAGCCAAGCGTGAACGGAGGGAACACCATCAATGGCCCCGACAGCTGGGATGTCCTGATCAATAAGCAGGCGAGCGAAGATGTGGATGTGTTTGAGGAAGACACGCATCTTTAGAAAAAGAAAGGAGGGAACCACCCTCTTAAACACACTTGTTTTTCTCCAATCTTGACTGATGGACCATGGGATCAGGTGGCTTCTCAGGAACTTCTTCAAACCTTTGAACATGTCTTTGGGCAAGTTTTCCCTATGGAAGTCCTGAGCCTGCATCTGAGGCTTGGAGCCAGGAGGATCACGGAACAGAGGGAAGCGGGAGGGGTGGGTTTATAGATCTCTGTATGTGTGTTCCTATCAGTAGCACCAATGCTTTCATCACCTTTAAATGCACTTACTGTAGCTCTGTGGTAGTGGCTGAGACTGTCTGGATTGGAGAAACAAGCTGGTGGGGCTGCCTGCCACCAAGAGTCCAGATTTGGGGAGTAAATTCACTTTCCAGATACTGACCTTGAGACCACATTCAGTCCATGCAGGTGCAGTAAAACCTGTGCATTCTGGATGGAGGGAAGCCAAGATTCTGTCAATGTTCTGGGCAGAGATTGCATTCCCCATGTGAAAAACAGTTTTTTTAGTGCTCTAGCATTCAGCTACTAATTGTATGAGAGCTGATGTTTACATTTGGGGAAAACACCCCTCCCACCACTCCCTGCTGTCAACTCATTTCACCCCTGGTACCACAAACAGCCCCACTCCTTTTTTCAGCTCCACAACTCCAAGCTGAGCTTGCAAAGTTTGAGCACTTTACCCTTGCTTGACTGATTGCAGAGAATTCAGTGCCATGGTGCAGCATTTTAGATGGAAATGTCCTTTAGGTTAGAGCGTTGCTCAAAAATGGTGTTTACATGCCTCTTCCACAATAGCCTGGGAAATCAGCAGGAAAATGTCCCTTGTCTTGTGTAAGTTTTAAACTGGCTGGCCTTTTCCACTCCAGTTCTGATTTTCAGGTTAGTTTGGTTTCAGTTGGTAATTTTGCAGTAAATATAAAGACTATGTGAAACTTTTAAAATAGGGAAACAAGTAATGTTCTCATCCTTTTGTTTCAATTTCAGCATCTTGCCCTGAGGGAAGGGTAGAAGTGTTTAATATCCCACAGGTATAAATCGGGGTAACATCTTGAAAATCACTGCATTTAAACAATGAAAGAGCCAGTTCTGATGAGATGAGAATGGGATGTAAGAGCTCCCCAATGAATGTTTCTCAGGCATGCCTCAGGCAACTTTGAGGCTCCAGCTCCCTGAAGATGTGTGCTAAAGGCACGTGAATATGTGTAATTGTTCTCTGAGCCCTGCCTAAACTATTGTCAAGCCTGAAATCCCAGAACATTTGTTTCTTCTGTCATTGAGGGATTGAGGGACTTGCTTCGGTCAGAGGCAGTACTTCTCTCCCTGTGGTGGTGATCTGCATGCTTGCTTCCTGCGAGATGCAGCTTCACACTTGGTCTTGAAGGGAACCTTTGTACACAGAGGCCCCAGATGTGCAGCCTGTAAATTTGTCACTGTATGTATAGAGACCTCTAGCATGTTCCCCCCTGGTGGGTGTGCCTGAAGTCAAGGTGCCAGAGTCTGTTGTTGCAGTTTGTGTAGCGCTTTGCATGCAAACTGAATCACAGATCACCTCGATGTGGGACCACTCTGATACCAGTTTATTAGGGATTCAAGAAAGGTGATAACCTTTGGTTTCCCATCCAGATTCCAATTTTCAGTGGTTTTAGCCTGTCCATATCTTTCCTGGTGTTATGTAGGACACAGTGATCATCAGCTCCTTTTGTACCTTGGTAGGGTTGCAGAGATGCTCAGAGTTCCTTCTCCTGCCCCAGCAGCTGGTAGTGGGGGACAGTCCGTGGATACAGACAGCCATACATGGCCCTCTCTGACCACCCCTCACTGGGTGGCTCCTGCTGAGTTTGATGGGTCTGTGCAGTAGAACTGCACAAGTCCATTGGCTGTGTTGAAGGCACTTTGGGGCTCAGAGGATTAAATGCAAATTGTTGTTATGGTGAGTAAATTAAAGCATGGAGTTAAAAATTGAGGTTTTATAGCACTTAGCATAATGGGGCCTGGCATGCCCGTGGCCTTTAGGCAGCTGCACCGTGTAAATCTTTCCAAGTCCAATAATCCTCATCAAATATGTTTTGAATGCCCAGTGGCTGTTAAAAAGATAATGCCACCAATCAGATGTGAATCATTTCACCCACAAATCGCTTCCTTGGTGCATATCCCTGCTAAGAGCTACTTTGCTGCCCTGTTTTCTCTCCACTATCCTAATTCAGAGAAACAACAAGGCACTGATAAAGCAATGCTTCTGGCTGGGCTCAGCACCTCCCAATCTCGTGTAAAGTCTTCAAACTTTAAAGAAACCAAGGGGGCTATGTGGGTGCAATAATCCGCTAGCAAGTTCTCCTAATTTGCTCTTCTGGCCTCTCGTGGCCTGGAGGATTTTCCAGAGATGCTCCTCTCTGTCTGGAGTATCCAGATAATCTAAGAGACACTTTAAGGGTGGCTGTTGTGAGGCTGAGGACACTTTTCTGCTGTCTCTTACAGGGTGCACCTGGCTGTATGATCCCAGTTTAGCTTCAGAAATCTACTGGTTGATAGAATTTCACTTTAGTCTGGTGATACTTTTTATCCTTTTACAGTTTGTTTTTTCAGTATCATTTTTTTGCACTAGGCTGATCTTGTCAAGTCGATTGCACTGTTGTCCCTCTCCTGCCAGCCCTGCAGAGATGGGTCATCTCCAGGGACCTGCAGGCTGGGAAGCACTGTAGAGAGGTTGTTGGTAGCCCACTTTACTCTGTCCAGTGCTTGCATTTCCAGCTCTGCACAGGGAGGATGTAAAGAGGAAGAAAACCTTTGTCTTAGCATTTGTAACAGGAAGCTTTTCTATCACCCTAATGTAGTTAAACTTCTTTTTAATAAAAACTGTGAAAGCTGGACTTCTCAGAGCAGCGTGCCAGGTGACAGAGCAGATGGAGGACACAAAGCAATTCCTGGAAAACTTACTCGGACATCACCATAATTCCATCTGCCAAATGTTTGGTCGCACTGACACCTGGTGGTGGTTGGGAGTTGGAAACGAAAAATTAAAAAAAAAAACACAACAAAACTTTTCTCTTAGCTTTGGATATTTGTTTCCTGTGACTTGCCTAGGATAACCTGCTTTATTCACGAGGGGCTGCAGGACTCGACTGTGAGCAGAGGGGCTTGTACCAGGCATGTCAAGGATGATTTGTGTGAGGATGTCCTTGTCTGCAAAGTAGTGAGATGGGACATTCCATGGAGTCACCAGTGTAGAGGCCCTGTGTAGCAACACAGGCTCTCATCTCCATCTTCCTGCTTTGTGTGCCACTTGCTCCTTTTGCTCCTTGGGACCACAGCTAGAATGCAGGGACTCTGCCTTGGAATGGAGCTGGTTCTTCAGAGAGCATCAGGTGCTGTTGTGAGGAGTGCAGTGCCTCGGGGAACACCGGCGATAGCATCGTCTGGATGCACGGCCAAGAGCAGAGCGGCTCTCCATCTCTGGGGGATCATGGCCAGGTGTGATCTGGGATGGCCAAGCTGCAGATTACTCCAAGGTGTCACTCAGAGATCTGGAACTGTGCTTGTAACATGGAGTCTAACATGTCCTGGGACTCTGCATCCTGCACACCACCTTGGGGTATGTAGGGTGGAAAGAAACAATGAGGAGTGACCCAGTAATTGTGCTGTGAAGGATATAATGCAGCTTGAGGATACAGTTCAAGACACTTTAAGGATCCCTCTGGCAGAGGATATGGTGTGAAATGAAGGTACATTATCCTAAGGACTATTGCAGCATGACCTTAGAGCATTGCAGCAGGGTCCCACTGCAGCCACTGCCATCAGCAACTTGTCTGTTCTCATCTGCCTTTGCAGCCATGCAGGAGCACATCTATCCTTTACAGCAGGTTTGGGACAGCTCCAACAGTCAGACACAACAAGCACCTTCATCTGTGCTGGCTCATGAGAGCCTCATGTGCTCATCTAAGCTGACAGCCAGGCTTTGAGCTGTTCTCAACACCTTCATTCCTGCTGGACACAAACTGCAAGCCCTGGCCTCTGCTCAGGATTGCTGCCAGAGAACACTTAGAAACACTTGTGTCTGGCCCTGGAAATAGCAGGGCTGTGGTTTTGTTTTCTTTGCAATAAAACACACCTCCTGGGTGTCTGAACACTGAACTGAGTGCAGTGCTTTGCTTGGTTAGATCTGCCTGAATCCATATTTGCTGCATTTGTAATGCAGTACTGGCCAGGGTTTCTCTGCCAGGATGGGGGTTGTCAGCCTGGCTCCCCTTCCCCACAGTACACTCTTTAAATCTCCCATCACAGATTGCTGTGGAGGCCCTGAGCCATCCCTGGTGCCCGGCTGTGGAAAAGGGCTTCCCCCATGGAGTATTCTACCCCTCCAGTACCCACAGGACCAGCCCAGGACACCTTTCCTGCTAGAGAGGCTTAGCACAAGCCTCTGTTCCACAGCAGAGGCCTGCCTGTGTGCCCTGTGCCACGTGTCCCTCGCAGCTTTCCACCATCAGCTGCTGCAGACCTGGACCCCGGCAGAATCACAGATTATCAGGGTTGGAAGGGACCTCTGGAGATCATCCAGCCCAGCCCCTGCCAAGGCAGGGTCACCCAGAGAGGTGACACAGGAACACATCCAGGTGCGATTTGAACGTCTCCCGAGACTCCACAACCTCCTTGGGCAGCTGTTCAGGGCTCTGCCACCCTCAACCTAAAGAAATTCTTTCTCGTGTTGAGGTGGAACTTCTTGTGTTTTGGTTTGTGGCCTTTGCTCCTCATCCTGTCACTGGGCACCACCACAAAGAGTCTGGCACCATCCTCTTGGCACCTGCCCTTGAATGGATTAATGAGATCCTCTCTCGTTGCAACTGCACGGAGTCCAGAGAGAGCTGTGCCACGTTTCCAAACCCCATCCCAGCCATGTTCTGAGGAGGGCCAGTTCCCTCAGGTGTATTCCAGTCCGGTTCCCCTGGTTTGTTCAAGGCAGTTCCCCTTTTCCCGAGCCCTGGTTCCAGCCCGGTTTGCTCAGGGCCGGTTCCCTTTCCCCGAGCCCCGGTTCCCCCGGTTTGCTCAGGGCCGGTTCCCTTTTCCCGAGCCCCGGTTCCCTCGGTTTGCTCAGGGCCGGTTCCCTTTTCCCGAGCCCCGGTTCCCTCGGTTTGCTCAGGGCCGGTTCCCTTTTCCCGAGCCCCGGTTCCCCCGGTTTGCTCAGGGCCGGTTCCCTTTTCCCGAGCCCCGGTTCCCCCGGTTTGCTCAGGGCCGGTTCCCTTTTCCCGAGCCCCGGTTCCCTCGGTTTGCTCAGGGCCGGTTCCCTTTTCCCGAGCCCCGGTTCCCTCGGTTTGCTCAGGGCCGGTTCCCTTTTCCCGAGCCCCGGTTCCCCCGGTTTGCTCAGGGCCGGTTCCCTTTTCCCGAGCCCCGGTTCCCCCGGTTTGCTCAGGGCCGGTTCCCTTTGCCGAGCTCAGGCCCGGGGGTCCGCACGCAGCGCGGCCCGCAGTTGTTCCTCCGGGCCGCAGGGGGCGCTGCGGGAGGGGCGGCGCTGGGCCGGGCGGGCGGTGCCGCCGCCGTGTTTACAGCGCCCGCCGTGCCCGCCCCGCCGCTGCTGCCCCTCGGCCCGGCCCGGCCCCGCGGCCGCTCCTCCGCTCTCCGCGTCAATGCGGCGCCGCCGCCCCGCGGCCTGGCCCGGCCATGGACACCAGCGACTTGTTCACCAGCTGCAAGAAGGGCGACGTGAGCCGCGTGCGGTGAGCCGGGCCGGGGAGCGGGTCCCTCGCACCCGCCGCTGCTTTAACCGCCCGGGTCACCGGGGCGAGCGGGGCCGGGCCTGTCGGGGCGGCGCGGCCTCGCCGCGACGCGTTCACCTGGAGCTCGTCCCGGGCCTCCCCAGGGCTGCTGTCACAGCGTCGGGGCTCCCCAGGGGAGAGTTTGTTTCTCGTACAGAAATGCCGCTTGTTTGCACCCCGAGGAGTGGGTGTGCAGCGGGGCTTTGCCGGGGTGACTCGGTTCCGGCGAGGTGTGCCCGGTTCCGGCAGGTGTCTGAGTGTCAGACGGTCGCTGCGTGCTTCTGGGTGTGGATGCTGCCCGTGGGAAATGTCCTTACACAAGGCTCCTCTCCAGCTGCTCTTCTTTACCGTTGGAAGTGGTATTTGCCTTGGTAGGAAGCTGGATCCCTGGGACGCAATCGTCATGGAAATGTTTAGACACCTTGTGCTGTAGGCTGGGGGAGTATGTCTGAGAAATGTGGGGATACTAATACTTCATGTCAAGTTTCGTTGCTCATCTCAAAGCAGCACAGTTTAACTGCAGTGATTTTGGATCAGGAGGCAGATGGGCTTGTTTGCAGGGTGAATGCAGGGTTCAGCGTTTGCAACAAGCTTTTTCCCTGCATCTCCTGGTTTGAATCTAAAGTGTTCTTCACCCCTTTATCCTACTTGATTCTGCCATCTCTTAATGTGTGATATACTAGATAATCAAAGCAACCTCTGTTTCAAGGTGCTTGCTAGTGAAGGGTAAGTGTGCAGATAGATAAGGTCTGGGGAACATTGTTATTTGTTGTGATTGTGTTAGATTAAATTGCAGGTTTACTGCAGAAGGTGGGGTCTGGGGGATGGTCTTACAGAGGTTTAAGATGACCTGTACAGAAGTAATGGTGGAGAAATGGGAGTCTGAGGGTGCTGTCTGAGCAGGGAGACATAGTGGCTACATGGGACTGAGCAGAAAGGAGCTGAGTTGCTTGGTGTGTTGAATGTGTTCAGAGGAACCTGAAGTTTGAGACAACAAAGCTGAAGCGAGTGAAAGAGAGGACTCATGTGGTGGGTGATAAAAAACCAAAACTCAGGAGTCTTTTGTGAAGGCTGAGAGGGACTTTTACATCTGGTTGTTGCAGTACAGGCTCTAACAAGAGCCAGGCTGTGCAGGAGATTTGTCTGCAAGGCAAAGCCTGGCTTCTAGAGATGTCAGAGAGGGAGTGTTGGCAGCATTGGATCCAGCCTAAACATGCAGGACAAGGAAGTGGCAGGATTTAAGAGCAATCTGGAGTGACACTGATGTTGTTGCTTTAGTCAGGAAAAGCCATGAGCAGGAGCGGAGTCCAGCCTTGGCTTCATAAAATTGGCCATTTACTTGTAATCATCCAGGCTGGGAGCATTGCTGGGGAATGTGAAGGTACTGCAGAAGTACTCAGGCTTCTTTTGAGATTGCTGCCCTGTTAGAGATGCATTTGATTACCCTCTTTCCTCATGTGCACTGCTTAAAATTGAAGGGAGCTCCCAGGCCATGCTGTAGAGCACCATTCTTTGGGTTGAAGATTTGGCTGATGCCCCTTCAGCCACAGCTGACAGTTCCCCAAGTCCAGTGCAAGGTCCTGTCATACCTTTGGAAGTTACTCCATGAACTTGAAGTTACATCTTCTGAAAGAGAAGAACGTGACCGAGTGAGTAGCTGCATGAAGTTATAACTTTGCTCTCTCCCTTTTCTTCCAGATACCTTCTTGAACAGCGAGATGTGGAAATTAATGTCCGTGATAAGTGGGACAGTACACCCCTGTGAGTGCTGCAGCCTGGAGCACTGGCTGGGCGGGGGGTAGGGCCTCAGAGCTCCTTTACTGTCTCTGCATCAGCAGCCATGAGCACTGTTACAAAATGTCTCAGGTTCTGCTTTTTTGGAGCTTTGGCTATGTAGTTCTGCTTCTCTTGCCTGTGGGTGCTGTGCTAAATTGTGTTTTTGTTTCCCAGTTTGTCTGGGGCTTGCTGTAGTGATGCTGACAAGTGGGATTTTGTGGCCAAATTACCTGGATTAAGCACTCTGCTCTTGGCTGGATGAGACTTTTCCCCCACCAGAGTCTATGGCATTCTAGCATGTCTTTTTGGGTGAAAGCTTGGCCTGATCAAGTTCCAAGTGACTGTGGGATCACAGTCTGTCTGGCAGTAGGTAATGAGGAATCCCCCTGGAGGTGCTGAGGCATGTGCTGTGAGCTTGTTACTTCTCCACAATTCCAAAGGACATTTACACATCTGCATTATATTTAGAGTACAAAATATCTTCCCAAAGTAAAGGTAGACTAACATTTGGCTGCTGCAATGCATTTTGCAGGATTCTTCTAATTTGTAGGATAATTTGAGGTCCCTGTGAAAGAGAATCATGAAAGGCTTAGACTGTGAAAGAGAAAACAAAACTCGTTGTAGTAGAACTTCAGGGGGTGGATTTGCTGCACACCCAGTGTGGGTGCTGTTCCCTCCTTGGCATAGCGTGCAGCAGTCAGGCTGACAACAGAAGGAGCAAGGAGTGTTTTTGAGAATTCAGTGGACTGCTGAGTGCCCATGAAATGATCTCCATTAAAATGAGGATGGATTTGGCAGCTGGTGGTGCAGCAGAAGATGCTGAACCCAAACTGGGACCTTGAGATCTCCTTGCAGTGCCTGGGACTGCTGAGAACAGATCCTGCTTAGTCTGTTGCTGGCATCAGGCTTCTCTGCTATTTGGTAATGATTCCTCACTCCTATTAGGAGTTGTCTCCCAAGCTTCTCAGGGATGCTCAGTGCTGTGATCTGTGTGTGGTGATGTGCCAAAACACTGAATTTTGCTTCCTACTGCATCTCTAATTTTCTTTCTCTCCTTATTGTCAGGTATTACGCCTGTCTGTGTGGACATGAGGAGCTTGTACGTTATCTTCTGGCCAATGGTGAGCAAAAGTGTCCTCCTGATACGGGTCCAGTGTCTTTCTCTGGTCCGTTGGGATTGTATGTCCTTCTAGCTGTCCCTTGTGGAAACTTCTTCTGTTACAACCAACCATCTGATCAGTGATCTCAGGCTACAGAGGGAGCCCTGCACACACCTTCGTGATCTCTTTTGCACACCATTTGCTGCTTGAATTTGCTTCTTGAAATCGCTTAAAATTTCTTGATTTACTTGAAATCTTGAAAATGCAGAGAAAGGGAAGCTGTCTGTGGTGGCTCAAGGCATCATGACTTTCTGAAACCACAGCTGATGTTTTGTGAGGTTGCAGTGGTGTTGGGAATGTGCTAATCCAAGAGTTGTACTTCATAGGAAGAATTGTCTGTGTAAAACTTTCTTGTTCTCTACTGATAGCCTGGCTTTGTAAGCAGGACTTTAAAGGAATTTTGCTAGTCTCAAACAAAGTGAGACCAATTCTTCAGGCCAAGTGCCTGCCCGTTCAGTTCTCAGCACCCACATTCCCCAGGCACTGGTAGTGGCTTGCCAGAGGAACCAGAGTGCAGAGTCACATCTCAAAAGGTTTGGTTTTCTACTTCATTCCCAGCATCTTAATCAACCACTTGTGTAATTCTAAATAGGAAAATGCAAATGCCCTCCATTTCTAGCATGTTCTAACCTAAAGAGGTTATACAAAGCAGAAATGCTTTCTAGGAGGAGTTCTTAACAGTCCAAGAAATGATTGCACTCTTTGTTCAGTGAGGTTTGTCTTCCCAGAGCACTGCTGGAGCCATGCTGAGAGGCTTTTTGCACAGGTCAGTTAAAACAAGCCATGACTTCCCCAGGAAGGGATTTGTCTGTGGGAGAGCAGCTTTAGATTGTACACATGTGAGGGAAGCTCAGTTTTTGTCAACAGGCTCATCAGCAGAGGAGACCACAGTGAAGCATGTCAGCAGAGAGAAGTCATACTTGTTTAGTGACCATTTGGGGACACTGGAGAAGGCTCTAACTCTGCCTGCTGGCCTGTGGCTGTTTACAGGAGCAAAGTGTGAGGCGAACACTTTTGATGGGGAGCGTTGTTTGTACGGAGCTCTGAGCGACGCCATCCGCCGGCTGCTGAAGGAGTACAAACAGATCACAGCCAAGTGCATGAGGAGGGACTACTACGATGTGTTCCTGCAGAGGTAAGGACAGGAGCACGGGCAGAGCAGCCCATCAGCCTTCCTGAGCTCTTTCATGTTCCAGCTCTCTGTTCAGGGCAGCTTTGAAAGGCAGCTGATCAGTACCCCCTCTCATTCCTGGGCATGTAGAGCTTCCCAAGGGGTGTTCCTCTGTGCCCTAAGGGATGATCTCCAGGTGTGTGTGTGCATAGCCTCCAGTGAGTGTGGTACACACTCGAGTCGACAGAAAGCTGGTCTTTATAATGCAGAAGCTCTAAGCTGTCATCCTTGACTATCAAACCAAAATCTGATCACTAAAACCACATCAACAATTTAGGATAATATGTCAACTGAAATTAAGTTTCAGGCCTGAAGATACTATAGCTTGCAAGTTTAAATTTTCAACACTGATAAAATGTTTCTCATTTGTGAAACAGGGCACTTTAAGAAGCCTCAAACTGATTCACAGTGACATTGTCCAGTTGTTTATTTTTGGTTGTTATGATTTGTTAAGATACTTCTGAAAATTGCCTGTTCCACATTGTACTAGAGCTCAAGAGGCAGCCTAACTTGCTCAGGAGTAGAGGAATAGTTTCAAGCTTTTCTTCTTGCTGTTTCTCTACCTTGGTAACTCTGATGTTATTTCAGACTTGCTGGTTGTTTGGGTTTTTTTCTTTTCATTTCCCATTGGACTGACTTACAAATGTTAAAACCTTGGGGTTTTTTTATCTTTGAAACTGGAGTGCTAATAAGTCCTAGAAATATCTGACAATCTTCCCAGTACTACAGTGTCCTAATTCCTGAAGGTGTAGGAAAAGAGGGGAGGAAGGAAACTCATTTATCTGAGTAAAATCAGATTTTGTTCCAGGGAAGCAGAATTTTGCAGGGTGAATTTATTATTGCCCTAGTGACTGTGGCTCAGATGTGCAGGGTTGAGCATAGATGAAAGCTAAAATGTGCTGGTTTCTCCTTCTCATTCAAATAGACCTTGTGTTAAAATTGAAACAAAGGGCAACAGTTGGGGGCAGAAAAATAAAAACCTAATGCTTCTGTTTGGTTTGGGGCAAGACACTTAGAAGGAAGGGTGTGCTAATGGCAAGAGATTGAGATTGGCATTCAAGACTCTGACAAGATCTCTGTGTGTGACTCCACACCTTTCTGTGCACCAGTCCAGCTCTCTAGAAGGTGTATGATGCTTGATGTCCACCTGGTTTGACCTCTTGAGGATGTTTGTGAGGATATATATGGAAGGACTGATGGGCATTAGAAACACAAACACTGGTGATGGTTGCTGTAAACTCTAAAACGGGCAGTTTTGGTTTTTTCCTTTTGAAGAATGAAGGTATGGGCATGCAGGCATAAACAAGGCTTCATCTCTTATGTGGTAATTGCCTGTATTTCATGGCTGCCACATCCTTCCTTCTTCTGAGGGTGGGGGACATCAAGTCTTTTCCTATTTGTTGCATGGTTAAAGCATGCACAATGACAGTGCCCAGAGAGCAGGGTAGTTGCATCTTACTTTGTAGCAGGGTAATTATTTTTGAAAGTATGTAATTTGGCAGGGCTTTTTTTTGACATCTGACAATTTAAAAGCAGTATTAACTTTTGAAGATGTGCTTGGCAGCAACTAGTTCCACTTTAAAATCTGTTCCCGGTGTTCAGGTGTTCACCTAAGACAGGAAGATTTCATTCTGCAACCTCCCTGTTGCACTAACAAAACTTCTTTGAGTTATGGAAGGGAGTGAGACATCCCACTCCAGTATGTGAAGTACCAGCCCCGTGCTGGCCTTCCTGCTGGGCAGGAGACACTGCAATGCCCACGAGTATTTGCTCATTTAGCCCTAATTGTACCATGTTCCCCACTAGCATTACTCCATTCTTTCCTTTTTCATCCAGCAACGAGTTTCCCTTCTCTCTGTTCCTCACAGATTGCTGGAGCAGGGTTACCAGAGTGACATTGTTTTCATCGTCCATGGCAAATCCTTCTGTGCCCACCGCTGCATCCTCAGCGCTCGCAGCGCCTACTTTGCAGAGATGTTTGAGACCAAATGGAAGGGGAAAAACATGATAGTGTTGAAGCACCCACTGGTGAGCAAGGCTGTGCTTCCAGCTCTTTCCTTTCTTTTGCTGTTCCAGCTGGGTGAGGAAAGTGAGTTTCAGGGTTAACTTCCACAGTGAATAGCTCCCGGGGCTCAGAATGACCCTAGTTGAGGAGAGGGGCTTGTGGAGGCACTTTATGCAGTAAGATTGCATCTTTTTCAGATGACAAAAAGCTGCATACCTTCCCTTTGTTCCCTCTGTCATGGACTCAAACATATCTTAATTAATTGCAGTAGCATGTAGCTGTTACCATCTGCCAGCTGCATCACGACCCCTCTCTGGGATGAGTTGAGTCTGTCTAATTCCTGGTGGACAGGTGGTCTGTGGTGAAGACATCACCTCCATAATTGGCACTAATTGAGTCCCTTTTGTTGCCCTTCCAGCAAGAACTGAATAGACCATAAGTGCATTCCATCCATTAACCACCAATACTCTGGCACACATTTCTGTAACTTGACTCTGGCAGTGCAAATCCTCTTGTGACAAACATCATTCCAGTTTATCAGAACACTGCTCTCCTCTCTCTTTGTACAAGAACGTCTTTCCCCTGGAATTAGGAAGATATGGAAATGTTTATGATCAGTAAAAACCGGGATTTTGCAGAGCCTGTATTACAACCATGTCTCTTGAGTTCCTCCATTAGTCAGGTCCTGTCCCCTGAGGTACCTGAGGGATTAGTATCAGTTGAAACAGTAAGGAGCTGTGTAAGCCAGGTGGAGTGGCACCATTAGTTATGTGAGGAGCAAGGAAATAATGTGCAGTGTGTGAGTTCTTACTTAAAGGTTTTTTTTATTTGTTCAGGATCATGTTTCTAACTTATTGTTAAATCCGTGGTGATTTCAAATGTGATTTTCTCTTGTTTTATTTTAGATTAACCCAGCAGCCTTTGGAGCTCTTCTGCAGTATCTGTACACAGGTAAATGACCTTGCCCTCTGGTGTTTTTTTTACATGGCTGGTGGGCAGCTGTCTGTGCCTCTGCACTGAGTGGCACAGCCTTGCATTCAGCAGTGTTTGAGTGCTTGAGTTGCAAACAAATCCTCTCTGCTGGCAGAAAGGGAGAATGTGAGCAATCATCAGCTCTTCCAAGATGTTTGTACCTTTTGCCAGTTGTTGTCCTGCCAGTAATTATGCAGTCAATTAAAACCAAAATCAGCTTAGGTTGATTGGTTGGATGGATTTGGAGACTGTATTTTTGACTTAAGGAAGGAAAATCTGTCATCTGGTGTAACAGCCTTGTAAGGTGGTGAAAAGCCAATTTCCCATATAGGATGTTTTCAGTTTGGCAGACCTGAGCAATGTGTGCTGAATGCTTTGACTACTTTCTAGTATTTTTTTGAACAGAAGTTAATCCTAAACCTTCTATGAAAATACCCAGTGTTGTATTGTAGGCATGCTAAATGCTGAACTATCTCAGGCCAGGAGGTGGTGCCAGAAGTTAACATTGTCTTCAAGGCTCTTTTTTTCCAATACAGTGTGTTCAGAAATGTCTCTTGCCACATTTTCAGTGATTGTAAAAGATCCTGGGAAGAAAACTTGTGAGCCTAAAGTCTGTTCTTGCCCAAAGCCAGATATTCAATGGTGGCAGTCATGCCTGCTGCTGTGTTGTTGATTTTGATTTTCTGGGGGAATTAGACATGTTTTGTATAGCCTGTTTGGTCTTTGGACTCTTGAATGAAGCTATTAGGGTAAACCCTGGAGAGTGGAAATGTGAGTTAAATGCCAATCTGTTATTGATTTAAGTGATGGGTGGTGGTGGAATACCAAGTCTTAGCTTCTGGGACTGAGTTGTAAGTGGATGCTGAAAAGTGAGGCAGTGTATCTAATTACTAAATTTCTGTGCTATGAAGTCTTCCATCCCTATTTGTTGCCATTTTTGTGCCTAAATCCTGTGGATTAAGTGAGCTGACTGCATTTCTTCTTGACAGGTCGTCTGGATATTGATGTGGAATATGTCAGTGATTGCAAGAGGCTGGCCAAGCAGTGTCGGCTGCAGGACCTCATTGATGACTTGGAGACCAAATGTAAAAAAGTCTATGAATTTGGTAAGCATTTGACTTGCTGTTGTCTCTGCTGTGCCTGTGTGCCCTTCCAGGGAGAAACAGGAAAGTGTGATGGTGGATTTTCCATGGTGTTCTTGAGGCTTCTGGAAAATGATTCTGTTGTGGAATTTGCACATTTGCACGACAGTTTTCAGTCATGGCCTTTCTGTAGGGTAGCTGTAGTAGTTTCTGACACTTGCATGTTTATAATTTATATTGAATGCTTTCTTTATGGCAGAGCAGCCATGGCAGCAGGACTTTGCCATGGTTGCCAGACATTCAGCTGAGCATAGTGGAGTATATATTGGGAAGTGCCTTCGAACATGGAGCTTATTTAAATCCCCAGAAAGATAAAATATATACAGTTAATTTTCTGCATTTGTCTCAGCCCTAACCGAAGTAAAATATTTGATAATTGGCCCAAAATGGGTGCAGAGGGAGATAGAACTCTTTTTTTTAAAAGCAAAGAAGTATTTCTGAAAGCATGTCTATATTAGTAACACATGGATGTGCCAAGCCTTAAATGAAACAATCCTCTATTTTAGGACTTTTTGTTATCCAGAGCTTTTTTCATGAAGACCAGCAGTTGGGGTTTATCATTCATCTCCTCAGCTGAGGCTAATGCACACGTGAAGAACAATCAGAGCAGCACAAGCGGTGTTAGTCACGAAGCAGAAAAAATTACCAGATAACAAAACCTTCAGGCTGAAAGCTGCTGATTCTCATTCTGTGCGCTGAGTTAACTTCTTTACTTTAATCAAGTTAATTTTTTTCTGAGAAGATACTCCAGTCTGTAATTTAGAGTCAATAGCATCTTCTTCCCTGACCTAAGAGGCAGGGGTGTAGCTGTTCCACCTTTTCCTTTTGAATAGGAGTTGTGATTATTCAGCCTCCTGAAGTTGCAGGACATAATTGGTAGAATACATCTGGCTCAAGAAATTATTCATCTGCAAATCACATGGAAGATATTAGCCTGTGCAGGTGTCCCTTTCACATGTGCAGTTGTTTGGTGGTGCTGAGGTACAAGCATGGTACAGCTGTTCCCATGTAGACCAGGGTGCTAGTCCTTATAGAAGCTGTGTCACAGGTCTTACTTCTGCTGTGTAAACACAAATATAAACATGGACCTGAAGAGATTAGAAACGCATTTCTTGAGATCTACAAAAACTGTAAGGTATCAGTTTGTATGAAGTAAGTGACAGAAAAGGGGAGTGGTGAATGAATATAAAATAAAAGCTACTCAGAAATCAGGTAACAAAATTATTTTGTGTCATCTTTTGATATCAGAGTAATTCAATGAGATGCCAGGCATCTGATTTTTTTTTCTTTTTATCTTTTTCTCCCAGGGTCTAGCTGAGACATTCCATATTAATTAATTTGGTTAAAATTTCATATTATATTGTGGAAGGAAAAGAAGGTGCTTAAATCTGTGAACTGCAAAAAAGATGACTTCTTGGTGGGTTTTCAGATGGAAAATAATGAAGTTAAGTTTCAGATTAGTTGGAAGTTTTAGGTAAAAGCACCACTTGAAAATACAATGGCACTGGACAAATAATTTAACTTCTTTGTTCTTTGGGGAGGGACCAGTTTTTCAATTTTGAGGCCTGACAGAAGACTATCAATGGGTGGTTTAAAGCACTGATGGAAGTTCTACTCTTGGTTTTTATTTATGACAGGTTGGATTCAAACAAATAGAACAACTGTTAAAAGTTTGTTTCTTAAATCTCATGTGGAAGCCAGGAAAACTTGATTCTGCAGAAAGGCATATGTGTAAGATTTATTGAAGTTAAAAAATTGGAAAGATCTTGGATCACATCATGTCTGGCACTTGACAAAGTGTATCTGTTTCTTTGAGTGTTTTAGGAACCTCTGCCTGTTCCAAGTGCATGCTGTGGAATAGACATCTGATTCAGGTTTGCAGAGCAGGCTCATGTATTGCATCTGTATTATGAAGTTGAAACAAGAAAACAAGATGAACTAAAGCCTCTGCAGCCCCACTGGATAATTGCAGTGTCTGCAATCTCATTATCTAGAGTTAATCAGTATTTCAAGAGCACTTACTATCTTGGCATGCACAGACAGTAGTACAGGAAGAGGGTGACCCAGTGCCTTCTGTTGTGCACCTGAGATATATTTGGGTGTGAATGCTTGCCTATTTTCCCCTGTGTGTATATTGTGGCTATAAAAGGAAAAATTATTGCAGTGTTCCAAAGAGCTCAAACAATTTGTCCAGATTAAGCCATCATCCTTCCTGTAGAAGTGTTATGTATTAGAAAATAAATGTTCTGCAGTTACTTCAGCAAGTTTTAGGCCAAAAAGGGTGAGAGCAAGGTTTGAGATACCCTTGTAGCAAAGATGCTGCATATTCAGAATCTATGGTTATAGCTAATTATCCCATTGGGAAGAAGATGCACCTGATTGTGAACATTTTGAAGGTTTTGAGAGTGTAGTGTGGTTTATTTGTGGCTCTTATGTTTTGTGGTCCATTGGCTCAATTTAACCAGAAGACTGCAAAAAAGTATTGAGCAGGAAAACCAAGGCAGCTGATATACTAGTAGGTGATGTTCAGTGCTGTACAGCTGTGCTAGACTGGGAAGAAACCCAATCTGAATCTCAACCACAGTTTGGTTATTCCCTTTAGATCCTTGTGTTGTTTATGTTGCTTTTTTTCAGAACCCCCTGCATTCATATTTCTTGCATTCCTCTTTCATGGTCCCTGCTCCTTGCAGCTGGCAGCTTATTCCTGTTTCACAACTTTGTTTTTTGTTGTCTCTGTTAGGAAAGATTTTTGAGTGATACCAAATGCCGTGCCCTTGGATTTGAGATGGAGTGTCTGAATAGATTTGCTTCTCAGAAAAATCACTGTTCTTTTGTGTCACTGGGAAAGTGCACAGATGCTCTGTGGGTCCCAAGAGAAGGGCTCTTTGCCTTGACTACTGCTTGAAACTTGCTGAGTCCATTAGCACATAGAGAGCCTGACCTAGTGACTGTTACAATAAGTACTACAATATACAAATGTTTCTCTCTGCCATGAAGAATTTCTAATTGCAAAGTAAGAAATTTCCTTTGCTCATGCTGGTGTGTAAGTGATCAGGGCTTCTTGAGAAAATGCACTCAGTCTGGTTTGTGTTGGTGCCAGGCCTCCTCTTAGCTTATTTGCCCTGGCAGTCATCTATCTGAGGGTAGCATTTCGTGCTAAGAGGGTAGCCTGTCTCCTTGCTGGTGAGCTTGTGTGTAGCAATCATGGAACCCAATCATGGTACCTGACTATTTTGTACTGGCAGATTATCCTTCCCTTTCCAGCAGTCTCTCTGGGATATGCAGCCTATGGAGAGGCACAGCGGTGGCATATTTGAAGGGTGCAGCAGTGATGTGGAGGTGGGGGTGGAGATCTTGTTTTGTGGCACATCGTGGTCTTGTTTCGCCCACGACCCAGTGGAGTCATCTGATGGAGCTCATGTAATGCTGTGCAAAATGTCAGGAGAAATGAGGTCTCAAGGTGGCGTGATTCACCTGTGAGGGGTTTTAATGTGGTGAATCATACCTGTCAGAAATTCTTCTGAATGCTTTGGAGTTAACTCTGTGTCTCTCTGGCTCCCAACAGTATCTTAAGGCTTCCTCACCACAACTTTGCATTTTCCAGTGGTGCTCTATCTTTTTTCACATGCTTCCTTGTATGCCAGGGACTCTTGAATGTCTTATGTGCTCCAGTTCTTCCCCCAAACCTTGCTGGCCTGGTGACAAACCTCAGGTGATGGAGCAAGGTAGCCAAAACAAGGGAAGCTGTGCCAAGAGTGACATCGTATCATAGTGGGTCTGCTTTGGGCTGCCACTTGTTTGAAGTTAGGGTTGGCTTCTATGGGCTCCACAACTTTTGTCATAGCAAGACCACTAAAGTATGATCATGTATTTTACTTTCCCTTTAATGGGCTGTTTTATTGTGTAGGCTGATAAGACAAGATGGGAAGACACACTAGGTCTGAAAAAGGCAAATGAAATTGCTGTCTCTGAATGGTCTGTTTCAGCTTTTTGATGGTAGTGATGCTTAGGTCAGGCATGTGCAGGAGTCTGGGTACTTTGGCATCTTTGTGATTTAGGGATCCATAGATGGAGAGTAGAGGACAGACTCATACCTGCTGAACTTACTGGCTGAACAAGAATAAATCCCTGTGTTCCTTGCAGTGAAATCAGGATGGCACAGCTGAAGTGGGAGCCCGTGAAAGCATGTGACAGAGCAGAAAGGCATGGAAGCAGATTAGTTTTAAAAACTCTATGGCATGGGCTTTACCTTAGGTGACACTGTCAGCTCTAGGAGTAGTTGAGGAAGGCAGTGTGTGAGTGGCTTCTGCAGGGATCAGGGCAGCCTGATCCATGGTGCTTAACTATAATGGATGACATGGATTCCAGAGAGCAAGTTGGGCTTGAAATATGCTTGTGTCAACTTTGTTTCCCACCCACAGTTGATATTCTAGCATGAGGAATCAAGTGGAGGTTTGAGGAGAGACAACAATACATGCATCCCCTTCTAGCCCTGCTCACTGGCTGCACGGAGGGGTGCTGAATGTGTGTGTGCATAGAAGAATTGTGTGTGTTTTGCAGTAAAAGCTGAACAGCAATAATACTGGTTTTCCTGGCATGTCTTTTATCTAAATGGGAGAGAATGTTTGTAGAGGAATTCAGGAATCTCTCCTCTTTTGTTTTTTTGCTTCTTCCAGTCTCTTCCAAGCCAGGGACCTGTGTGAAAGTGCTGACGATTGAGCCCACAGGTAACTGCCGGCTGCAGGAAGATCTGGCTCTCCTGGCAGACTGCGCCCTGCCAGCTGAACTGCGGGTAGGGAGCACTTCTCCTCCTTGTGGGCTCTCTGGGGCTGGGATATCTGCTCACTTGTTCCAGTCATATCATTGCTATATAGACTTTAGTGCTGGCTTGTTTCCTGGTGCTCCAAATACTGAAAGGCTTTTATCACTTGGAAATGCTGTAAAATTGTGTAATGAGGCTGTCAGTGCTGGTCTTTCCCCTTGGATGTTTCCCCCAGCAGGGATCTTGGTAAATAAAACCCTTTCCATATGGTTGGTGGGGATTTCTCCATTGAATACAATGGGACAAGGCTCCCAGCTCTTCTCTTTGCCATCCTTCTTGAGAATTAGAAATGTTTTAGCAGCAGGCATTGGTACCCAAAGAGATACATAGGTGAAGGTTGGCTTGCTGGGCTTGCTTGCTAGGAACTGACACACTGCAATGGAGGGATGCTTCCAAACCCTGAAAATATTTCCAGCAGAAATGTGAGTCCCTCTGAAGAGAATTTAATTGACTGGCAGTAGATTTGCTTTTCCCAACTATGTCTTGTCCCTCAGAAATAGCCCCCAGGTTGATGATGACTCTGTTAAAATACCATCGTATCATTGGTTAGGATCACATGTGTGGATCTTCTCTCCCGTTTACAGAACAGGATAACTGTTCTTCATTCTCTCTGCATCAGGTGTTCTCTGTAATATCAGCAGATTCATTTTGGTCTCATATATGTCCTTTTTTTGTCCTCTTTTTTTATACCAACCACTGTATTTAATAATGTGGACTCATTTTAGGTGGCTGCTGTGCCCAGAGGTTGTATGACTGAGTGATACAGCAAAGTTTTGTTGCCTTTTCTCTTTCTGTCTCCTGCCAAATAGACCTCCCTTGTCTGCAGAGTGTGTGTGTGTGTGTGTGTACATGGATAAGTTTTCTTACCTTTATAAGCCAACATGTTTTGTGCTGGCTGTTTTCAGATATATTTCACTGTAGAGGGAGTTTTTTTCTCCATCAAGTTTCCAGTTCAGAAATCTTAACCTTCCTGTTCCAAGTAACTGTACATTTTTTGTGGCTTTCAGCATGCTTTTCTGCATGTTTGCAGGCTTTAAAGGGAGGTGATACTATGAGTAAGCTTCAGATTACCTCCCCAGGAGTTTAAAAAAAAGGATCACAGACCCCAAAAGAGTGAGATTTACATACATTTTAAGTCACTTCACAAATAAAAAGAATACTTCCTGATTGATTGCTTGTTTCCAGACCTTGATGGCATACTCCTGCTAAGTTGTTCTTCTAGAGTTAGAAACGCTTTCCTTCTTAATTCTTTCATGTAGAATAGGAGCTGTAAGGAAAGGAGGAAATTGGAGTAGTGTAATCATCTGACAGTGCTGTGAGTTGTGAGCTGTGGTGTTCTTGCTGTGTTCATAGATTGGAATGAAGGCAGCATTAAAGTTATTACAGCTGTACAAGTGGAGAGGCCATGAGCATGCATACCTGCTCACTAGGGAATTTGTGTGCCATGCACATGTGTGGGTGCTTTGTTTAAGCCTGAAAAATTGTAAAAGATTCCCATTTTTCTCTCTCTAGGTACTTTTTGTTTGTTCCTTTTTGTTTGTTTGCCATTTATATTTTACTTTAATGTTTTCAAATTGTTAAATTCTATGAATTTGGCATCTTTGTTCTGGGACAGAGGCATTGCACATCCTCATTCTTGCAGGGTTTGCTGCCATTCAAGGAATAGGATACAAACGATGTAACCTAAAATGTCAGGAACAAGTTAATAGTCACACACAGACATCTGTGTTTTGAAGAGAAGCATACATGATTTTTTTTCCAGCCTATGCAGAACAAAATAGGTATTTGTCTTCTGGATAAAAGCCAGCCTTTCCAGAATTTGGCAAGAAACATTTTGAGCTGCTACATGTCATGTAATGCCATATTATATGAAATGGGGATGTATTCAGCTTTCTCTATATTCTGTTTCAGTATAAACAAATAATTTACATGTAATATCTTTGATATGTGGATGATGTATGAAAGTTTGCGCATTTCGGTTTCATGGTTAGTGGTATCTTGCATGACTAACAATATAATGAATGTTTGATATCCAGTTACAGCTCATTATTATTTTCTAGACTGAGAACTATCTATTCTTTGAAATCTCAAACACATTTATAATTCTGGTACCTTGTTTCTCTTTCCTGTTTGTGCTTGAAAGCCTTTTTTTCCCAATGTTTCCTCTTACAAGTGTGGTTGTTGTCTCTGTTTTGTTTTAAAGTAGTAATGGCCAGGATTTTTCTGTCCACAACAGCTGCTTCCTCAGTTTGTTGCAATAAAATTTAGCAGTGACAGATTTTAGCAAAATACCATGAAAAGCCAGGCAACTGTAAAAAACCATGTGGCTTCCCACTGTCTGCCTGGTTCTCCTTGTAACTGTTTATCAGTTACCTTTTAACTGAGATCTTATGTTCCAAACCAAGATGAAATCAGACTTAAAGGATCAGAGTTTGCCATGAAATAAATACTGTTCTTTCCATCCATATTGACACATGGTATGGCTGCAAAAAAGAGACCATTTGCCACTTTGGAGGTAAAACTAGATTTTGTCATGCATAGGAAGAACAGTTTGAAACAAGTAGGTGGGTTCATCTTGTCTGTCTGCATCTGTGTACTGTGCTTGTCCAAGGCAGTGACTCCTGTGCTTTGCTTTGCCTGTTTGGCAGAGGCAGATGAACTGAAATATTTACAACATGTTTCCAATTTAGGGTTTTTTTTTTTTTGTATCCAATCCACTTGCATCTGGTTGTGAGCTGCTAATCTCTTTGATCACCAACCCCTGTATTTTGTGTTGTAATTTATTTACAATTTTCTTGCTGAGATAATCTAGCCAAGGTACAAATTGCTGCCACGGATTCGTTTTCTATGTTTTTGCCTCCAGCAACATTTCTATTTAAGCTCTAATAGGAAATTTGCAGCAGCAAAACTTGGTCTTCCATGTGTGATGGTGGAGAGTGAGAGTATTCAGAGTATTTCTATATGGTGATTGAGTTATTGTGAATGTGTTTGGACCTTGTAGGCTGGACTGTGTTGTGCTCCTCAGGCAGAATACTTGACTTTGGCAGCTGTGCTTTGCCTGGACAGAGGTCTGTGAAGGAGGTTGTATGAATAGGGGTGGTGGGAGGAATAAGCCAATTTTCTGCAGGAAGATCCTGAAAAGGAGACTAGATTCCTCAAGCATGACAAGGGAGGAGAGTAGAAGTAGTAAAGACTTGAAGAGGGAATAAAAGGGAAAATTCTGCAGAGCTACTTCATGCTGAATAGGAGAAACAAAGACATAAACCTGCTTTTGTAGTAGGAATTGAAAATAACCTTGTAAACCTGAGCAGCAGAGTGGGGACCAGGCAAGGCTAGAAGCAGGAAATTGAGCCCAGAGGAATTTATAATTCAGGAGACAAACTGAGACAAATAAAACTCCCATATCCATTCCAGAGGGATAGACTTTTTTTTACAGATTTACCTTTGGGCAATGAAAGGAGAGCAAAGAGAGGATGCACATAGGAGATGTGGCATTTATCTCAATTAAAATTCCTATGCCACAGAGTGGCATCTTGTCAAAGTTTGTTTCTAGGTTTGTTTTACCTGTGATGTGCCTGCAAATCTGTAGTCTTCAGATTTCTGTCAGAATTTGTAGGAGAGGACCTGGAAGCTGTGGGCATAGGGAGGGATAGAGCAGCAAGGCAAACAGAGCAGGCAGTTTCATCATGATACTGATGTTTGTAACATACTGCCACAGAGTGAGGCTGCAGATCCCCAGACCAAGGACCACAGACGAAAGCCTTGAGGTATGAGACACAGATAACAGTAAAATAGCAGCCTAGGGAATCTACAAATGGGACAATTTCATCTCGTTTTGATGAGGTGCTGCCCTTTGTGTTGCAGCTGTTGCCCTTTGTATTGCAGTATATGAAAAAAAGGTGATAGATCAGGTGGGCCACATTCCTTGAATTGCTGCATCTCTTCTGGAACAGGAGCTCCAGTGGAGCAGGACTGCAGGAGAGGGGTGCTATGGAGAGCCAGCATTACTGCAACAGCCTAGTGCATGATTTAAATCACTGGGCTTCTCCTGTGATTAGGAGTCAGAAGCTGCCAAGTGTTGCTGTGGACAAAGAGCCTGGTGGTTGGGTCCAGATTGCCATGGTCAGTGGTGGTGTGAGCTTTTGCCGGCTTGGTGCCTTGCCACATCCGAGAATGTGTTTTGTGAGAAACCTCACTGAGCCTGGCTGAGGGCTCCCACCCAGTGTGTTCCAGTCTGTGTCTTTGTTCAGCTCAGGAGGGAGGAGTCATCTGGCTCCTCAGTGGAGCTGGAAGCCCTGTTGGAGGCAGGTGGGTTGGAAATGGACAGTCTGCTGTTGTGAGTCCAATCTTTACTGTCAGCCCAGGGTTTTCCTGGGTGCAAACTTGGGATGTAATTTTCCTGGATGAGAGACAGCAGGGATAAACTGCTTATCCTAGGTACCTCAGGGACATGTTTATGGAAAGCAAGAACCAGGGGAAACTTTTGTTTCCAGAGATTGTTGTGGCCACATGACTGTGGATATAAACTTTCTTTTTTTTTTTTTTTCTTTTTTTTTCTTTTTTTTGCCATTGAATTACACTGTATATAGAATAAGGTGAAAGGGAAAATATTTGGAAGTGTCACTTTAAAATAACATAAGGCAAACAGGCTTTTTTTTTTTTTTTGGTGCGTGCTGTCATTGTTGGCATGTGGGATTGGGTGGAGGTGTGTTGTTAAAATAATTCCCTTGAGTATTAATACTGCAACAACACTATCTTTGGCTGCAAATCAAATCAAAAATCTGAAATGTGCTCTAGCAATGTTGGATTATTCAAGTAAAGCAATAATTGTAGCCAAACCATTTCAAACTGTTGTATACATGGATGTAATCTGTACTTTATTACATGTACCCAGTAAAAGGCTGGTTCTAAGCTTCAGTATGCTTATGATACCTACTGCATGAAGTAAACTTCACCTCCACCTGGTTATCTGCCTTGTTAGATGGCGGAGAAACACTTTCCAAAGGGTTATGGAGAGTGAGGAAATTACCATGGATGAAGGAGGCAGCTGTAACTTGTACCAGGAATATCTCTTAGAAGCTGTGCAAGTTCTTAATTTCCTGACATTGGAATCTGTGTTCAGAGCATCTCTGGTGCTCTGCACTGTGCTGAGGGAATAGAGGGATGGCATTTTCTGGGAAAACATAGGAGTCTGAACTTGGGACCCTGAGTGTGTCTAAAGGAGTGTTAAAGGAAGGGTTTTCTGGTGTCTCTTCCTAGGTTGGTTTTGGGGAGTTGCCATTTGACAGCACTGACAACTTCAACAGCTGTCCTGACGTGTGTTTCCGTGTGGAAGATTACAACTTCTTGTGCCATAAGGTATGTGCTTGTGCTTATTTCCTTCTCCTCCCTTTTTGCCATGAATCTAGTCTGCTTGTGTCCCCCACTCCTTCTGTGCTGGATATACTCTGCAGAAGTAGCATTGATTCAGCTGGAAAACTGCATTTAAAGCATTTAACAAAGTAGCAAAGCCTGCCTTTCTTGCAGAGGTGTGGAGATAAATTTATAAATTCAGCTGTGGCATTCACAGCTGCAAAATCTGCTGCTGCTGGCTTTTGAGTTCAGCATCTGGAGAGAGGAGTGTTTGATCTTCAGATGAACAGCAAGAATGAATTTTGAAATCCAACCTCAACTCAAGTGCCATGCTATTTTAGAATCTCTTGAGTTCACCGTTTGTGTTTGTGGTTCTGAGGGTAGGCATGGATAGAATAAGGTCTGGAAAAATATTGGAGATACAGCTTCAGAATGTAGGGAAAATCAAAGTTATGGAATCTGAACTTCTGAAATATCATTGAGCTGCTCTGACAGCTGGTTGGTGGTACCCTTTGGTTTGGTGCAGTGAGCAAGGTGTCAGTGTTTTGGTTTTTCATTCCTCTCCAGGCATTTTTCTGTGGTCGCAGTGATTATTTCAAAGCCCTCCTTGAAGATCATTTCAGTGAGAGTGAGGAGCTACAGACACAGCCCAGCATCCCTGTGGTGACTCTGCACAACATCTCAGAAGACATCTTCATCCGGGTCCTCTACTACATCTACAGTGATGATACAGAGGTGAGCCATTGGTCCTTCCTTCAGTGTGGTGAGCTCTGAGGTGTTTTCAGCAGTGTTTTTCTAAATCTGGAGCAGGGTGTGTGTGTATATTCTTAAATTTCACTGACCTACTCTGCTATTTCACTTTTGTCTCAGGAATCCACATACTGGGGTATGCAGTTCATCAGGCAGGGTTGTAGTTCATGTGCATGATGTTCAGGAAGCAAATCTGTAGTCTTTTATCCCACAATGAAAATCTGGAAATTAGGGTTGCTCTTTGGCTTTGCAGCTTTCCCTCTTGGGCTCTGTGGAAAGATAAGGGAAGCATCTGCCAGTAGATGGCAGATTGAACCCATTTGGAGATCTGGACAGGTTGAGATATTCTGCTCATTTACTCTTGGCAAATAACCTTACTCATAGCCTACTTTTCCATTTGTAGCAAGTCATTATTTCTACTGTTATTTATTACTGGAGTGAGCAAAGGTTCCACTGTGAGACCAGTGCCTTGCTCTGCTCAGTATTGCAGGCAGTAACAAAATAGCCCTAACCCACTTAGTTTTCAGCCTAATGGAAGATGCAGCAAATCCCAGTGTTTAATTAGCTTCCTGCTTTGGTTTTGTGGCAAATGCTTTCAGCAGGTCTCGCTGCAAGATCCCAGAACACATTCTGGCATCAGGGCAGTGACTGGAGATGCTGCTGCACCTGCCAGTGTCACTTCCCCCAAGCAGTGTTTGTGCTCTAGGTTAGGTGCCACATCCAGAGAGTGCACACAGCTGTGACCTTGTTTCTGCTGATCTGTTCACCTGTGGGTAGCAGTGAGGAGAGATGTGTTTGGCAGGCAGTAAGGGCTGCATTGCTGCTGGTGTGCCAGAGAGCTGATCCTTCACTTGCCTGCACTCTTCCCTCAGCCCCTTGCTGAAAGGGCAGGCAGAGAGGGAAAGAAGCTGCTTGAAGATCCTCCTGACCTTGTTCCCTTGCACTGCAGCCTGACCCTGTTGCTTTGCACTTGTCCAGTCTGCCTGCTCTCCTTGTGATGACTCACAGGAAGGATGTTTCCCAAGCAGCTATTCTTTTCCACGGGGTGCCTCAGCTGCTCTGTCTGGGCTTGGGTCAGGAGGACACACCAGCAACAATGTGTAGGAGTTAAAAGGATCTTACTCATATGTTTCATGTGTAGAATGGTGCATAGCTTGGGTTTCAAACCGAGCAGCCAAGATGTGAGCTTCTGCAGAGTGCACCTGTCATGAGAAACTACCAGAAAAAATGGTCAGGAAAACAGGAATATAGCTCAAGTTCCACATTTACATGTGGAGTGTTCTCCCTGGCCTGTGTTTCTCCAGCCAAGTATCAGCGCTCTCAATTCCATGTTTTTCTTTGCAAAGTATTTATGGTGTCTCTCTGCCATGCAGTAGTGACAGTGTTTGCAGTTATGGGGAAGAGTGTGTGCAGAGGACATAAAGGGTTCCAGGCACAAAGACAAGTTGCTGATCAGGATACTTGTGTAGGCTCAAGGGTAGTTCTTGAAGGAACATTTGCCAGGTCTGTCCTTGATGAAGCAGTTGGGATCTGCAGTCATCAATGCTACTGGCTCAAACACCTCCAACTCCTGAGGTTTCCACAGCTTATGAAGGGACAAAGCAGCACTTGATTAATAATCCCAGGGGCTTTATTACCTCCTGTGCATACATAGCCCCCGTGGCATGGCTCTCCTACATCTTGCATTCTTCTGCCCAGCTGCTGCAGGGTGTTACACAGCTGGGTCACTGCTGGGGGCTGTCTCTCCAAGCACAGGTGCAGACAGCTGTGGAGGAATAAAAAATCAGTTGTTTGCAGTTGTCAGAGTGAACAGTCACACATATAAGTGTGCACAGCAGTGTGTTTGCTGCTCAGTGGTTATCAGGAGAGTGGACCAGGCTGCACCGGTTATCATTCCTCCATCCAGACCAGTGTGGCTTTGTCTCTAAATGCAAGGGCCCTTGCCTCCTCCACAGCCAGGGCATGCAGTGTCCTGCAGATCCACTGTTACAATGGATGTGGGTAACTGAGCTCTTTGCAGCTCACATCAGGAGGAACAGAGAGAGACTCTAGTTCCAGGTTACTGACGCAGATGGCTGACAGAAATAGGATTTGCCCGGCCAAGAGGAAGAGTCTGAGTGAAGCTGGATGTGGTGTCTCCAACTTTGTCTACAGGTTTTTTTTATCCTCAGATCACTTCCAAGTACCCAAGAGGGAAATGGGAAGGTGGTTCTTTTGCTCAAGAGGCTTAAAACATTAAATGCCATTCACAACAGTTTTAATTTGTTGGTCCATTAATTTAGTCCATTCTGAATGCATGTTAGAGCTCCACTAGTATTTGATGTGCAGAATATGTTCTTACCCAATTGGGCCTCACCTACAGTTTGTGTTCAGTTTTCTGTCCTTGAGTGTACCCCCCATGCCAGGGAGGTCGTGCTGGTTCTTAAGAGAATTTTGCATATTTTTCACAAAATGCGTGTCCAGCAGTATAAAATGGGATGAAAAATGTGGGGACAAAGTTCTCTGTCCTGCCAGCCTCTTGTGTTTGTCTCTTGGAAGTATGTCTGGTAAAAGTGACCTGCCACTGTCACACTGAATATTTTTTAGCAGCCAGGTGCACTTGGATGTTTCGGCACTGCCCTGGGGTTAGCTGCTGCATGAGAAACTCCCTGCTGCACTTTAAATTCCTCTGTAGTAAACTCCCTGCTGCACTTTAAATTCCTCTGTAGTAACTGAGTGGGAGACGCAGGCTGAAAGACAGAGCTCCTGTCTCTCCATAGTCAGCACTTGCCCAGCAATGGGCCAAACAGCACATTAGTTTGTCAGTGGCAGGCAGCTTGCCTGGGCCTGGGCAGTAACTCCCCGTGCGCTGCAGCTGTCCCCAGAGAACGCCTATGACGTGCTGTGTGTGGCAGACATGTACCTGCTGCCCGGGCTCAAGCGCCTCTGTGGCCGGACCCTGGCGCAGATCCTCGACGAGGACAACATCATCAGCATCTGGAGGATTGCAAAACTGTTCCAGCTGACCCGACTGGAGGACCAGTGCACGGAGTACATGGCCAAGATCATCGAGAAGGTACTGAAACACTCCCCATGGCAGTGGCCAACTCTGCCCCTATATCTGAGCCGCAGAGACAACAGATTGAATGGTGTACTTTGGTCTGTAATTAATGGTTGTCCTCTCTGGATTGGTGTGCTTCCAGGAAATGAGCAGCAGTTAAGTAGCAAGGCACATGGTGAGTTAGGACAGAGGAGGAGTGTGGCAGTACCTGATGTCACCACAATAAGATTTTGGTCCCTGGCTAGCACATCCCTGTAGAATGTAGGGTGAACAAGTTGCCCAAAAAGCTTTGCAGCTACCAGGGGCAGGTGATTTTCACTGAACTTTCAGCCACTGCCCAAGTAGCCATGGTGTTGCCTGAATACACCAGCTGCAGCCTGGAGAAGCCAAAGGGGTGAGTAGGAGAGCTCTATGCAGGAAATGGTTTTCAGTGTTAGTTGGGGAAATTCTTCCTGGCATAATGCTCTAGATAGGAAAAATCAATGTGACCTCTAATCTCCTCCAGGATGACAAATCAAATAGTAGGGGTTTGCTCAGTGGATAATTTGCTGTCGAACAGCAAGAAGTAATGGATTTAACGCTGAAGTTTTCTTTATGGAGCTCAATTTAAGTGTTATCCTGAGTGCTTATAGCTTAGACTCAGGACTCGTGGAGAAAGTTGCCATGTAGAAAGGTAAACTGGAACCTATGAAGGGTTTTTGTGCTGAGACAGATCTTTATAAATGGCTTGTGCAGTTCACACGGGAATGTAACATTTTCACCTGCAGCTTGAAAGGTGTGTACTTATTTTTGGTGTGAGAAAACAACAAAGGAAATGGTTCTGGGCTGTTACTTTGTTCAATGTGTAGCTTGGGAATGACAGACATCCTCATGTACCCAGATTCTGGCTTCTGAAAAAGGATTTAAAAGATGTTGAATATCCCAAGTAATGACCAGGATAGGGCTTTGCTTGTGTGTTTCCCATTCTCTAGGCTTGAGTGGGAGTCCTTGAACCCAGCATTGGCAGGGTTTCTTCTTAAGGGTGTTGGCACAGACAGAGCCACCCCAGCTGATGTTCAGACATCAGTGGTTGCCAGCATCCTGTGGAGATGCACTGATGGCAGCAGGGAGAGATCTTGGCAGTGTGGTAGCAGATCAGAGCTCAGCAACCTGCTGTGCCCAGGCACAGTTCAGTAGCACAGACAGATGGAAGGTGCCTCTCACCCCTCAGCTCACCACACATTCCTGGGGAACCTGGCGCAGAATCATTCATGGGTGACCCTATTCTGTCAGGTTGAGTGCCGAGCAGAGCAGCTGCCTTGCTGGTGGTGATGGGCCTGAGTCAAGGGAGAATTGTAATTTGTGGCTCCCAGTTCTGAAATGGGCAAAGCACCCACTGGCTTCTGTGCTAGAAGACATTGCCCAAGTGTCTGGCAACATCTCCTGGTTCCTGCTGGGGAGCCTTTTTGGGAGGAATCTCATGTATGTGCATGTGCCTCAATACTGGAAGCAGGGATGCTTGGTTAGAGGGTGTTGCAGGGCAGTGCTAGAGGTGCAGATTACCTTCAGCTGAGACTGTTTATTGTTGAAGTATTAGTGTCTCCTTTGGATGGATGGCAGGATGCATCTCCAAGTGGTGTCTGCAGGAGGATTTGTGTCTCCATGTATCCTAGCTTTCCTTTCTTTTCTGTGGGATCCTTTAACAGTGCCTGAAACCATTATCCCAACCCTTTGCATCTCTTTATGTGTCCTCTTGTGTGGTTCTCTTGTGCTTCTGGTCCAGCTGGTGGAGTTGGAGGAGTTTGCAGCTGCTGTGAAGGAGAACGCAGAGGCCGTGGAGGAGCGGCAAGAGACTGACTCCATCCCTCTGGTCGATGACATCCGCTTCCACATCACCAGCAACGTGCAGACTTACAGTGCCATTGAGGAAGCCAACCAGAAACTTGAAGCTCTGGAAAACCTCCTGGCCAGTATAGGGCTGGAGTGCTGATGTGTGCAAACCCTGCCTGTCATATGCAGCCTGCACAGCCCTCACTGCGTTGGCTTGGAGTGCAAGAACATCTGAGTCTGAATGTCCCACTTCCCATTCTTTGTCCTCCTTCCCATCCACCTTCAGGCATGGTTTCTTTTTAATTTATTTGTGTCTGGACATTTGCATTTCTGGTTTGTGTTTGGTTTTACTTTGTTGTTTTTTTTTTGTTTCTCCTTTCAGAAGTAGCTCCCAAAGCTCAGCCTAAGTCAATAGCTGCTCCTTTGTACAATACACTGTGGAGAGGAGACTGTGAGCTGTTGGGAATGGTGAAGGAGCTGTTCTGGGGACTTCCTACTGCCTGGGGTTAGAACCCATCCCATTCTGTGGTTCAATACAACACACTTCTGACACTGGCTTATGCCAGCATATTTGTTGAATTACCAGCAGCAGAGGAAGAAAACTGGATTAAAGTCGTAATAAGTGTATGGGAAAGGAGGTCAGCACTGTCACTGTCAGCATTGTAAGACTGGCAGAACTGGGCAGTGCTTTCCTAACAGGACAGAGAGGTACTTGGCTATGTGGAAGGCACTGTCCTCATCTGCTGTTTAAGTACTTAGATGGAAAAAAAAAAAAAAAAAAAAAAACAACAAAAAAAGTGATTTCCAGGTCTTCCCTAGCTTTTCATTGCTTTGAAGTGCTCAGAGTTTAAAAGCTTTGCTTTCTGAACAAGCATCTTTGGGAATACAGTAGAGACCAGAATCCTTCCATTCTTAGAAAGCAGTAGCTTTCAATGCACAAAAGAAGGAAGAACAGCCCTTTTTAAGAGGAGATGGAAACACCTTCTTCTTGGAAACAGCACTTTTCCCTTTATTTTTGTCCACTGTGGTGGGGCAAGGCTGACTTGCTGGTGGGTCCAGGAAGAGGGTTCACTGGAAATCTTTTTCAAAAGGAAAGGGGCCTTTTGGGTCTGTCATGGGGCTGCTGTCCCACTCTGTGACCTTCTGGCTTTGCTCAGCCTTGAGCCTTGTAGCTTCATTGTTCTCCAGAAAATTCACTGTCTGTACTAATGAATGTTTTTGAATCTGTATTTTGCAGTAGGTCATGTTATCTCATGTTGTCTGCCTGGGTTCTTAATGAGGGTTATGGTGTTCCTTCTCCTTGGCACTAATCAGCAGATGATAACCCTGCATGACCTTGCCTTGCCAAATAGGCTGCCCTTGGAGCTGTCCATCTCTGGAATGATGTGTTGGAAGGGTCTCCAGGGTGCAAGCTGGCTGTACTTTCCATGCTGTGCTTTGGGAGGGAGGAGAGGCATTGAGTGAAGCACAGGCACTGGGCTGCTGTGACCACCTCATACAATCACTTTGGTCACTTCCTGAGGCAAGAGCTTGAATACACTGTGCCAGAGGTGCTTTGATTATGTGATGTGGGAACTGGGCGAGGATCCCCTGCAGCTTTGGGCTGTTGTTTTCTGTAATGGTGGGGGTGCCTCTTGTGGCTAAGGGGTTAGGAGATCTGGGGTTTGGCAGGGACTTGCTTCAGGTGTGGAGGTATTGGGAGGATGGGTTTTTCTTTGCTAATCTCACCAGATGAGAGACTGATACCCCACAGCAAGTGAGAGCTGCAGCCTCACTGCCTGTTCCTCTACTGCACTGAAGCTGTTGGCAGGTACATGGGCAGGCTCTAGGCACCACCTGCACTGGGCAGGCCACACTCAGTTGTGTGGAGGGGACTCTGAGCAAAGTCTGGGAAGCCAGACTTTGGCAAAATCATGTGTCAGGACTGAGTTGCACTTAGCAGAAGCTATGGATGGAGCTGGGGTGGGGGGAGCAGGGATGAGGTTCATTGATGTAATTGAACCCCAGATGCTTGTGCGCTTTGTCATCTGGGTTTAAGTGGTGTCTCTTGCAGATCAAGTCCCTTGGGCAGGGGATGGTGGTGGCAGGGCTATCAAGCAGCATGTGCTTCAGTTCTGTTTGAAAACCCTTGTGAAGAAGGGCAAGGAGTTGTTGTGGTTTGTTTCCTGCAGTCATATTAGGATGAGGATGGAACATGTATCCCTCCACAGGAGTGTGTTGCTGCTTGGAATCAGGAAGCAGCAGGTGTGTGCTTCTGTTTGGGACAGTAACATGGAGAGGAGCTGTGCATTTCTTCTGTGATTTGTGGAATGTACCTCCATGGCCACCTCTAAGCTCAGTGTGTCTTTGACAGGACCACCAAAGAGCCCAGCACAACTGATGAAGATATCCCCATGGACTCAGGGAGGGGGAAGGGCTATTGAGGAAGCTTTAATATGAAGTCCCATATATTTTGGAGAAAGAAGGGTGAAAGGAGAACTGCTTGTTTTCTTGCTGAGTGGAGTGTCAGGCTCATGAAAATCTGCTACAGAAACCAGCAGCTTAACTCCGTTCGTTCAGTTCCCCTATGTTTCTCCCCTGTATATGGCTGAAGATAACACTGAACATAAGCAGGATGTTTGGTTTATCATATCTCTTCTCCTCCTCCAGCAGAAATTCTGCTTCTGACATCTTAGCAGTTGGCTTTCCACAGCAGTGGTTGTGACAGCCCACGAGGCTTGCACAGAGCCACCAGAGAACAGGACGTGGCCTTTGCCTTCTGCTTGTACTGAGCGAGATGCAGAAGCAGGATTATCAAGGAATGTGCTAATGCTTTTCTCTGCAGATGCCTCAGCTGCTAAAGCAAATGGACACTGGCAGTGGGGAAAGCAGGAGGAAGGCAGAGGGGGAGCAGCAGTGCTGGGAAGCATTTTCCATATGGCTGCTCTTGAATAATTCCATTCCTGCGTCCTTAAGTGTGGAGCTAGTGAGGCTGCAGTTGTACATGTGGGAGAAAAGGTCAGCGTGGCCTTTTGATCTGCCTCCCCAGCAGTGCAAGTCCACGTGGGCTTCCAGGCAAATGCCTCATCTGTCTGTGTGCACTTAGTGGTCACATCTGTGAGGCCTGTCAGATTGTCCAATTACTCAGGATCCTTTAACTCCCCCCCATCCCTTTTGGCAAAATAGGGCTATCCAAAAGCATGCATAAGCAGATGGTCAGCATGCAGGCAAGCTCTCTAATTAAGATGAGCCAGGACAAAACTTAGATTTTAATTCATTTTATTCTTGCTGCAAATAATTTTATCACAAAATAAAAACCTTCTGATTTTTCTTCTGTTGCCAGCGTCCTTTCTGTGTTTTGTTGTCTCTGTCCTTTTTATTTACTACTACCCACTTGCTGAATCAAGAAGATTGTAAAATTTACTGGAGCGACGTTATATTTAAGAAGAAATGTGTAAGCACGTGTGCAGCAATAAAATAGTCTATTTCACTACATCTGCTCTGGCTGTGGTCTCTTTGTTACTGACTGACAACATCAGCATGGGTTTCGTTTTGAAAGGGCTTTGTGGGCTCATTCATCTTCCCTTACCCAGGCCAAGGACTGGCTCTGCACTCTGTGGTTCCCAAGCAGTGTGTACAGTCCTGATAGAACAGGTGAGTGAAGCACTAACTTGTTTTATTCCCTTTCTTTAGCAGCACCACGGCACAGGCTTGGTCACTGCCATGGTTGCTGTCAGGGAGGTGATGTTTGTCTTAGAAAAGTGCTGTGAGCTGTTGCTAGCAAATAAGTTGTCTTTTCCTTTTTCTTGTCATCTTGTGCCCCTGTCATTGATAACTGTGTGTTATATGCAAAGGATGGAGATTTTTCAGCCTTTGTGTTTAACTACTCTGACTTGTTCAGCGCGCTCCTGGAGTGGGAAGCCTGCGTTTTCTCCAAAACTGTGCCTCTGCTAAGTGTCTGGGCAGTCCTTCCTCTCTGAGCACACAGGCACCTGTTCGCTTGTCTGCTTTCTTGTATGCCTGAGTGGCTACAATTTTTTGGGTGAAGGCAATAGCTGAGCTGTCTGTTCAGCCCCTGTTAACTTCAGAGCATGACTGGCATTCAGGGAACAAGCTTGTCCCCGTTGCTCTGTGTAGGAACATGAAATTTCCAGAGAGGAGATACTAATAACGTCTGAATGACTAATGCTGTTGAAGGGAGGGCTCGGGAACGTTCAAGGCTTAATCAGGTTTTTGGGACTCAACAAACAGTGCACACAAGGAGCAGCATTGTGCTGTGAGAGTAAAGGATGAGCTCCTGCAGGAGGCTGGAGCTGTTCATGTTGTACAGTCATGGTCAAAGTGGAGATGGCACTTCCCATGTAGCAGTTTGCAGTCAGTGTGCATTGACAGACTCGTCTGCTCAGGGTGACATTGTTCTCTCTTGCTGTGGACAGCCTGGCAAAGCCCAGCACAGCTTTGGGAGCTGGAGTGTGTCTGTGCCCAGCTCCCAGGGATGAGCCATCCTGGCTGGAGCTGGTGATGGCAAATCCTGGTGCGGTTCTCAGCTCACAGGATGGGTGTGCTGAGAAGCAGGTTTTTGTTTTACCTTCTAAGCTAAAATAGATTTGACAGAACAAATGTATTGAGAGGCCACACCAGCAAACCATTTATTATATTCAGGGCCTGTTTTGAATAAAGGTGCTGGCTCTGCTGGGATGGCTGCCTGCCTTGAGGAAGTGCTGAGGGAGAAGGACAGAGAACCCTTTTTTAGGCTGCAAATAATTTCAAGGGTTTTAGGTTGGAAATTGGGGGTGGGTTATTGGCAATACCCAAGGCAAGGGCTGCAGAGGGGCAGTTAATCAGGCAGCCACATTTGGGTGCAGCTGTGGACATGCAGATCCTTAAGCCAAAGTCAAGCTGTGAACTTCAAGCTTACGTGTGATCAGCATCTGGGGAAAAGGGGATGAGCACGCACATGCCCTTTGCTTTTCCTGGCTGGGGTTAACTTTGTAAGCATAAAAGTGCAGGGCAAGCTTTGAAGGGCATTTCAGCAGATTATAGAAAACCTTGGAAGAGAATCAGTACCATGCAAACAACTAGTTCCAGTCCCAAGGGTCTGGCTGCCAGTTCCCAAAATAAGCTCTGAAAATGAGTATGAGAGCTTTCCTCTCCCTCCTCCTGTTACCAGCAGAGCAAGCTCAAGGGGAAGGAGCAGGATTAGAAAGTAGGATTTGTTCACTCATGCAGTCTGCCTGCTCTGTTTGCTGGTATGGCAGAAGGCAAGGCTGTTGCTTTGGCATGTTGGGTTAGGAAAAGGAGGTGAAGGAAGTGCTGTGGTGTGGCCAGATGCTTCTCTTCATAAGCTCAGGAAAGATTTGGTCCAAAATAACTTGATTTAGCTTTCCCATGGAGGAAACCAAGCTGGCCTGTGATGTCATTAAAACTCCAGTAAGGAAAAATGCCTCCCTCTTTATTCTTTTATAACAACTTTGTGAGCCAGGGTCATCCCAGTACTCTTTGTACAAGGCTGTGACAGTGATGAGCTCTATGAGGCAGGCTGTGCAGAGACCTGCTCTGAGGGGAAGGAAAGCTGGTGTTAGTTACTACTCCTTGGGAGGTGCTTTAGGAGATGCAGGCTGATCTTTCACATCAAGGCTGAGTTGACATGGTATCTCTCCTGTCTGCTCAGAAGGTTTTATTCTAACACATTCTTGGCACGGCATAGCAGAACTACCAATATTTCTATTAATTTTCTTAAGCGTGCTTCCGTAACAGGAGGCAGCAATCTGCTCTCTAGAGCTCCTTCCATCCCCTTTCTCCATGGATCTAAAACTACAAATTATCCAGGAGTTTCCAAAGAAGTTTGCTGGTAGACAGTTCAATCTCCTTCCTGTTTTGAAAAGCTCTTCTTGAGAAGCTGAAAATGCTTCAGGTGAGTTGTTTTCTGCTGTGCTGCTTCTCTGGTCTGAGTGCCAATCAGGCACAGCATCTCCAAAGTTGTTCAAGCTGCTGGCTCTGGCCATGCTGCTCTGGGGTGACTGCTCCTTCTCTTGCTGGGGGCAGGGAAGATGGTATTCCTTGTTTCCTGATTTTGTGACCTTTTCCAATCAGGCGTGCAATTAAACATCAGTCTTCCCAGTCTGAAAGCACACCAGGGGTCAGCACTTCTTGCTCTGCTGACCACAGGGCTCGTGGTGCTGCAGTGAGGGGGCACATCGGGTTTTTACTGGGAATCCAGGACTCGCCAGTCACTCAAGTGCCTCAGGGCTGGGTTTGGCACAGACCAGCCTCAGCATGGGATGCGCATAACTCAGCATGGGAGGAGAGGATTTGGTGTTAAAAGTGCACGGGGTGAAGCCTGGAAGCTTTTGATGTGACAAAGACAAGGGCTGCCCTGTGCAGCCCACAGGGAGAATGGCTCACTGCTCTCATTCCAGCATGAGGCTGACCCTGCAGTCCAGCCAGAGGGAAAAGCTGATTTTTAAATTTTCCTCTGTATGGGGAACCCGAGTTGTTTATTTGCCGAAAAAGTCTGTTCCAGGGTTCACTGTGTCAGCCTGCAGAGAGCTTTGCTGGTGTTGCCTTTGAATGTGGGGTTTGTTTTTGGTTTTGTTTTGTTTTTTGTTTTTTTTTTATGTAAATGAAGACAAGATGCTGACACAAAGGCTGCTGACTTTGGGAGGTCTGGAAAGCCCATCTTTTCCTGGGGCTCTGTTTCATGCCAGGGTTTACTGTGCTCTGGCAGAGGTCTGCTTGCCTTTGGTCATGAACCTTCCTGAGGTACCACTTGTTCTTTGCCCCCGAGCTGCCATTCCTTGCCCTCTGCCATTCTTGTCTCTGTGTTTTCTTAGAAGACAAGTGTTTTCCATGCTTGACATCTTGCCCTCCCATCAGCTCCCCCCCAGGCCAAGTAGCTTTCTTTGCCAAGTTTCCTTTGGATAGCACATATCATGCAATCTATCCAAACCCTTAATTGATCTCTTAGGAATTGTTTTTCATCTGAATTCCTGGAATGTTTCCATCCACTGAAGAGTTTCCTCCAGAGAGAAGGGAAATGAATCCTGTGTCACTCCCCTGTGGTGGCCACGGGAAGGCTGTTGTTTGGCTTGTGCCTGTTGGGAGATGTGGGTTCTGCAGTGTTTGCTTAGTTGTGGCAGTTCTGCTAAATAAGGCAGCTGTTTGGAGAGCAGCAGGAAGGTGAGTGGCAGCTCCACACCAGCAGCTTCCCCACCACAGAGGGAGAGAGAGCATCCCAGATGGATAAGCTGGGAGAGCATGACCCTGTTTCTGTGCGTGCAAAGGAGACTTGTGCTCATATGTGGAGAGAGGAGCAAATGACTGATCAACATCTGCCCCCCCAGGGGCTGGGAGAGCAGGAGTGGTGTTGGCAGGCGGTCAGGCTGCAGCGTGTGGGTGGCACCCGTGGTCTCTGGTGGTGTGGTGGCACCTGCACAACCCTTCAGCTCCATCTCCCTTTTCCTGGGATGAAATTCTGCCTGAAGCCAGGCAGGTGGAGAGGTGTGAGTCCCTGCTCGCCCCCAGCAGCAGCTCTGCAGTGGGTTGCAGCCCCACTTCTCCCTCCTCTGATGCTTAACCAGCAGCAAATGGAAGTGAAGCACTGTGGGTTATGTGCTGAGCAGATCTGAATTAAAATTCTTCACCTCTCCCTGGAGCTGCAGCCTTTGCCTGCTCTCAGTGCCTGAGCCTGGGTGGTGCCAGTGACAGAGCCATGGTCCCTGCTGCACTGTGGCTGGGTATGGCACCTCTTGTCTCGTGTCCCAGGGGTGATGCAGGCTGTCTGTCCCTGCCAGGGTGGCTGGAAAGGACTCCTAAGGAGCTCTCCCCCTGGCCCTGACACTGCTCTGGCTCCTGCTTTACGATTCCTTGGCTGATCCCCACGTGGTAGCTGCCCCCAGAGCCAGCCTTGGATAACGCCAGGCTGAGGCAAGAGAAAAAGGCAAAAGCTTCAGGGTTCCTGCAGGATCAGAGCAGAAGCACAGGCTAAAAACAGGAAGGCCGCCTATGGCTGTGACAGCTTGCCAGCCATCAGGAGGTGACACTGGGAGAAGTGCACTTCCAAAAGAGCTCCTTTGTGCTGCTGCTGCTGCCTTGTGAAGGACTGTCCTCTCCCTCCCGTGCTCAGTCCCTGTCCCAGCACCATGGTGTGCACCCTCCAGTGACCCTCAAAACTGGGTTGAGCTTAACAAACCACCAAAATATCAGAAGAGCGAGCTGTGGGCTTGCCAGAATTGAAGCAAATGTTGTTACTAATGATGTTCCTCGCTAGCATGGTGTGCCTGCTGGCTTGGTGAGAAGCCCCAGCTCTGTTGTCTGTGTTGATGGGCATCAAAGCCCTTGGCCAGAGCTCCTGACCTGGTGAGCTGGGGTGGGATCAGACACAGAGCCTGCACAGGACTGCAGAAAGAGAATACTGTTCTCTTGATTTAGTGACTTGAGGCATAAGGAAGATGAAATGAGTTGATGAAGGTTGCAGGTTGGGTCTGGTGCTGCTAATGGCTCTGGCCAGAGGGCTGGCACAAGAGCAGACTGTTCTGTCTGTCCCCTGCTGCAGCAGTTGTCACAGGGTTTGGAGTGTGAGTGGCTGGGGAGCCCTTACAAACAAGTGACTTGTCCTGAAATGTGCATGGAGGGGAGAGCAGGAGAGGAGCTTGTGGCTGCTCTTTGGCCCAGCCCCACTGTCTGGGCAGGGGGGACAGTTCTGCAATGTGGGGCACTGTGATAGCACCAACCCTAGCTCTGCATGGAGCAGGAGCTCTTGCAGCATCTGAGTACTACCAAATGTACCAGTACTATCTGAGCATCAAAGCCACTCCCCAGCCTGCAGTCACAGCTGGGGTCAAAATGCAGGATTTAATCAGCAGTTACTCCTGGCCACAGTGCAGATACTTCCTGTTGGAATTGGGTTTAGTTCAGGACCAACATCACATTTTCTAAAATCATGGGAACCAGGTGTTGGAGCAGGCTGAGTTTGCCTGATACTGCCTGTCCTCCAACAGCTCCACACTTTGTTTAACCTGGGGTGTGGGAAGCACTTTAGAGTGGTCACCAATGACACCCTCAGACACACTCTGTTCAGAAAACATAACTTTATTATTAGTTGCAATATACATTGTATTCCTTTAAGAATCCTAAACTTGTATATGGTTTTTCCACTGAAAATACATGTGTATGTATATATGTTTTTATATATGTATATATATATATATATATATATATAATGTATTTTATTGAACTGGAACACAACAGAACAAGAGAGACAACCTCAGGAATTACTTGTAAAAGGAAACGTGATCCCGACGGGTTTGTGCTGGCAGTGTGCTAAGGTGAGTGGTATAAAAAGGACAGGCTAAATAGAAAACAGGATGGGTTAGGCAGTGGGAAATGGCCTCTCAGTGCTACAGGTGGTGATATATACAGTAGTTACACGTTGCTATTGCTCAGTCACGAGTGCCACCTGTTCTCCGAGGCAGACCAGACTCTGGTGCAGCTCTGCACAGCAACATTCGTAAGGCTGGCTGTGCTCCCTGCAAGTGGTACCTGCCAGCTGGAAATAGAGTGTAATTACATTTCCCTCAGCAGCTGCTCTGCTCATTGCTAATCTGGTCAGCCAAGGAAGAATTCCTCCGGGGCTTGGTGAAACCTAACTAGGTCAGTATAAAGGAGCTTACAGGCAGGGAAAGGGATCAGCAACAGCAGAGAGAGCTGAAATGTGCAGATCGCTGTCTCACCTGGCCCAGGCTGATTTGTTCCTGGCTCCTTCCCTCTGCACTCATTTCCCCACCTGCCAAGGAGCTGTGGCCCCTCTGCTCAGCAGCCAGCTCAGGGGTCTGTGGGGTCAGCACAGGCAGTGTCCAGCTTCTTTTGGATAGGTTTCCCTGTGTTAATTGCCTCAGAAGGTAACTCTTCAGAAAACTGGCTGAGGGTGGCAATACCTGCTGCTGTGCCATGGCTTTGGGGTCATTTGGCTTTTTTTTTCTTTTTTTTTTTTTTTTTTTTGTTGCTGTTCTTTGTAGGTTTTGTTTGTAAACCTTTTTTTTTTTCAAACAGTCTCCCCAGGCCGTGTGCCACTGCTGAGTTTAGCTATAGACTGAAAGACAAGTCTTCCCCAGATCAATGTAACTTGTTTCCCTTTATTTCTGTTCAGCTGCAGATGTTTCTTGAGTGAAAGGACACATTTTAGCAAAGGCACTGACAAGGGACGTTCCTCTGCCTGAAGCCAGGTTGGAGGGAGTGGAAGGGCTCTGACCTTTCTACTGAAGGGTCACTTCCCTCTCCCCTCCTGCAAAGTGCTTGTCACTTTGGAAGGGATGTAAAAATTGTGGGCATTGATTTACTCCTCCTGACTTCCTCAAGAAAAGTGCTTTCAAAAATCCTATCCTTAAATCATCATCTTGCTACTACCCCCGCAATGTCTGTCACCTCTGGATCACACCCACTTGTTTCCCCTTCCAGCTGAAGAAGCAGGTGAGATTTATCACTGCTGGAGTGTTTCTCTTCTTGCTGTCTTTCTCTAGCAGCATCTGGCCAGGGGGGAGCTTGCTTAGGCAACAGAAGTTGCCTCGAGACAGGCTGCTGGAAGATGGAAAGCAGGTGACCTGCTCATTGCTCTTTCCCAGAGTAAGTGTCACCAGAGGTTTCACAGGGGCTGCTGAGAACAGCCGATTGCACAGGAATAATATTTCAATTAAAAGCTAACTTTGCTGGGAGAACTACAGCTTTTTCCTCTCTTTAGAGGCAAGAAAATACAAATGCCAAAGTGCCTGGATCAACCTGTATAAAAGATCTTCCCTGACTTAGGCCCCTTAGGGCAACTACAAGGATACAACCTGCATCCACACATCTTTCATCCATCCGTGCTGCTGGGACTGAATGGGGCTGAGCCCTGAATCTGACTGTTATTGCACAGAGGTTCCTTTCTGAACCTTGCTAGAACTGCTTCCAAAGGGAGAAGAGGTGGGTGACCCCCTGGCTGTCAAAGGAGGGATCCAGCCCTGGGGACAGCAGCTCAAGGCACAGTGGTTGGTGCTTCTTGCTGCTGCAGGGAAGGCAGTAAGGGCTGGTTTGTCACTGGGGGAGATGCCCCACTCTCTCATAGTGCAACATTTGCATTCTCTTCTTGCAAAAGCAGGGGGAGAGGTGCAGGTTAAACTCCTTCCCTTTGGATAGTGCCAAATAGTATTTTCATGCTGAGGGCCCTCATGCTGGATAAATCAGCCTGCACAGCCACTCTGTCATCACTGTGCAGCTTTTACTGTGCCAGTACAATGTCTCTGCTCTCATCCAGGGTCTAAACTCTTTCCTCTCACCCTGCTGCTAGCAGAGACTCAGGCAGCTCCAGAATTTGGCTTACCTGCACCACAGGCCCTGTCCACAGGCTCCTCCTCAGCAGCTTGTTCAGCAGGGTCTGTGGGTGCCCCAGCACACAAGGTAGAGGTTGGATGGATGATCACACTCCACACCCTGCCTTCAGCTCCCCACGTGTCCTGAAGGGCTGAGCTCAGCCCCTCAGTGATCTGCCCCGGTGCTGATTAGGAGGAGACTGGGATGGGCTTGGACAGGATCTCTGCTCATGCCGTGGGTCTCCTGCTAAACCAGTGGACCATGAGGACACCCTCTGCTACTCCCCACCCACCAGATGCTCTGCACTTCTCTCTAGCATTATTTTCAGGACACTTTCCAACTGATGAAGGAAAACAACAGATTATGACTGTAAAGTTATGGTGAAAGGACCGGATCCTGGTAGGACAACATCATTCCTTGCCAAGAGAAGGAATTATTAACTCCTTCTTTACTCTCCTCCCTTCTTTACTCTCCTCCCATTTCTTTCCCTGCTTCCAGCCACCTCTATATCATATATTATATTACTATATTCTCTTATAACTTTGACTTTACTTTTTCAGTTTCAGTAGCACAAGTGATTAATTCCAAAAGGAAAAAAAAGGAGTTTAAAAAAGAAAAAGAAAAAAAAAGGAAGGAAGGAAAAAACCCTGTCCCTAGGGATATTTACAGAATAGTTCATCTTGAAGAGGAGATGGGGTTTGACACGGGGAAAAGCAGGGGAATTGAATGTGCTAAGTGGGGTTGATTCCACATTCCTGCTCTTCCCTCTGGGACCCTGCTTGGATGATGAAAATGAAAGCACTGTTCAACGTGCTTTCCCCAAGTGCAAACTCACAGAGGATGTGCAGGGTGGTGGGGGAGGCATCTCTATCCCCTGGCCTGATCTGCTCAAAAAGGTAGTATCCAAAGGGGTCTGATCTTGAAAATCAGCCTTTCACCTTCAGGGAGCTGTCAACTCCATCTTTAGCCTCTCCTCATCACCCAGCACCTTCGTTAGTGCTCTCCTCTCAAGGACCAGGGTTTTTAAGGTGCTGGATGGTGGGGACAAGGGACGCACCTGGCATCAAAACCGTGAAGTGGAAGATACTGATTTCTTTTACATACCAATAATTATTGCAGTATAAACACACCCCAGTCACCACAGCGAAAGCAGAGAAGGGGAAGCTGTGGAGAAAGTTTGGTGGGTGAGGGGCATCCCACAGCTATCAACTCTTCTCCAGATTAGGGCAGTGGCCATTTACATCAGCAAATAATGCCCCACCCTGTGCCTCTCCCCCCACCCTCCCTTAAGCTGTGTGTGATAAAATATTCCAAGAATCCCTCCATGTTAGATCTTTTCCCAAGAGATTTCTAGTAAGAAAGACATCTATTCCTAGAAAACCCCAGTAAGAGCTGCAAATGCAATTGCTCTTAAGTATGGCTGGTTTCCCCAGCTGCTGAGACCTTCTGGCCAATCCATGTCAGTATTTCTGTGAAGACAGAGGTAGAGACCTCAGGCAGCTCTTTGTGGAGGGCATGATAGGCTTCCTCATACACCTGCAACATGGGAGAAGTACAGATTAGCACAGAAAAAATAAATCTGCATGAACAAAACAGCCTTCAGTCCCCTCTCATCAACACCCACAGGTCCAACACCTCCTGCCCACAACTTGTCAGGTTTTTCCAAGATGTAGCAGGTTATGAAATCAAGGAGATGCCACTGGTGGTGCTGGCCCTCAACAAGCAGGAAGGTGTTGGCACTGCTGCCTGACATCTGCGGGTACCAGAGCACCCTGCAGCTCTTTAGGAGCATAATGCATGTCCCAGCCCCATTCCACTAAGGAGGAGGAAATAGTTATCCTGCCCTTGGAATGTAAAGGACAATGGGTAATGTTCCCATCATGCCTTGTGCAATTTTACTCCTTTTATGCTCAGACTATCCAGTTATTTTTCCGATGACAAAAGCTTTCCCTTGGTCTGCCTCCCTTTTCTTTCAGGTTTATTCATGTGCTAACAATTGGTTAATCAGCTGTGGTTCTCTTGAAATGAGCAGATGTGAAGTGGCTCTTGTTGTCCAGCATTTTGGAAAGACCTTCCTGTACCTTTACACGCTGGGACATGAGGTAAGGCTGGTGCTCACACAGTTGGCATTGTTCAGAAGAGCTTTTTGGGTCTCATAGGCTTTACCTGCCTTTGAGACTTCCTCTACTTCTACGCCAAGCTGCTTCATGTCCAAGACACCCTCTAGGCATGCAGCCACCAGCCCCTGCCTGCAGCCTGGCTGTAGCTGGTCAAAGGCCACCACACTGAGCCCAGGGAGGGCTGGGCTTGGGCTACCTCCCAGTGAAAGGGACTGTCACCTGCCCAGCCTCACCCATCCACCAGCTCTGTTTGCCTCCAGCTCTCTGGAGGTCAGCAGGCTCCCACCCCTCACAGTCACTCATGCTCAGGCCAACACTGACAGCACAATCTCCTAACAATCAAGAAAGCAAGGTGACCTTGAGTGTTTTGTCCTGACTCTGCACCGTGTCCATCAGCAAGTAAGAGCCCCTGATGTCGCAGAGCTTGTCGGAAGAGCCGTGTAGCACCAGGATGGGCAGAGTCAGCTTGGGCAGGGCTCGCTCAATTCTGGCAATGGCATTCATCAGCTGGATGACAAAGGACACCTTCATGCCGCCGTGGTAGACCAAGGGATCAGATGTGTAAGACTCCATCTGGCAGGGAGAAAGAGGTGATTTAAGATTAGCAGTATTTCATGCATAAGAGGAAAAGCAGATCAGCCAGGCAGTGAAGATATTCCCTGGGCTTGCACAGTGGTTCCCTACTCTCTGAGTACATCTGGCCATCAGAGTCAAGGTCAAGGTACTGTGGTTTGCCAGCACTGCTCACACAACCTCACATGCTCTTTGCTGCATGTTTCTCTCTTACACCACTAGAAAATATTCAAGCTCTTTGACAGGAGCTCCTGCAGGGAAACAACCAGTGTTGGACAAAGACCATTCCCACAGCGGCTCCTGCCTGCATTTTTCTCCTCTGCTGTGCCTTTCTGTCATTCCAATGTGATATCTCTTCTACAGAGGGTTCTTCAGACTGTGTTATTTGAAAGCTGATGTTCTCCAGGCCAATATATCCTCTCTGCTGAGGACTAAAATGTTCTCTTTCCCTGTCTGGGGGTGGTGACCGTGACCTACACCTCCAGACAACTGACAGAGATGACTGCAAAGCCAAGGGCTCATCTCTGGCTGCAAAGCGTGACAGACAAGGCAGCAAATGATGGTATTGGGTGGTAGGCAAAAAAAGTAGTCAACAACTTGCTCAGCCAGATTGTGAGGGGATAAAAATGCTCAAGAACTGGTACAGAAAGTTGCTAGGAAGGAGTAGTTACTGCAGCAGGCAAATCTACAGTAAATATTTGTATACTGTATGTGAGACGGCCCACACAGACCCCACTATGGCAATATTTGCCAGAATGCTTTGATTATGGGCTGGTCTCTGGCACAGCCTCCAGTTTCTCCCAGCCCTGGCAGATGTTTATAGAAATTATGGTTATTTATAGGTTAGCTGAAAGCAGTCTCCTCCTCTCCTCACAGGCACTGGGGTCTGTTCAAATGCTATCTGGAAGGCATTAACTTGAGGTCCTTTTGCTTCTGCCTGTGCCTGCCCTGAGGGGGACCATGGGTAGGAGGTGACCCAACAGGCCACCCAAGGACATGTAGCCATGTGTAGGTGTAGCACAGGCAGGCACTGTAGGACAGAAAGGTTTTGGGGTGGATTCTGTCTTCAATTGCCCGTGAGATGAGATTCTCAGGGGAGGAGAACATGGTGGGGCTTTCCCACCTGGGTGCATTCACTTGCCAGAGGGTTTGAAGCCAGTTTCTCCTGTTGTCATCTCAAATGTGTTGGTTTTTGCTGGAGCACAAAACACTGGAAATGGAGATGGCAGTGGCACCCCGGTGCTCCCAAGTCTTTCCCCATCACTTTCTTCCTTCCAGTCCCCACAATCTCCCACTGCTTGAATTCATGGTTCCTATCCCTACATGCAGCAAGATAAAGATGTGGAGGGAAATTTGGAAATATTAGTGGCTGACACCACTCAGACCCAGCCCACAGTACTGAGGATGGTCCAGGGAGGGACAGCTGTACAGCCACTCCACTTTGTGTTGGACTGAAAAAATTCAAGTAGTCACAGAACTAAGTTAGGGATCCTTGGAAGTGGTGGATGTTTCTAGGATTTGATTAAGGCTATTGTTGTATTTTGGTCTCTGTGCTAGATTATGTCTGCTCTGAAGTAAGGGGTAATTTTTGGCAGGGAGACAAAGATAATCATCACAGCTCATCATATTAGGATATTACACATGGTATCTCCCTTTCAAAGAAGTATGTGCTTGCTGACGGTCTGGAAAACTGTGTGTGAGAGGCAACTGCAAAGGTGAGACTGGTCAAGACAGTGAGACAAGGTAAACATCCTCTGCTCCTGCTAATGGCCCTGGGAAGCAGAGACTGAACAGCTCACAGTCCTTTTGGCTCTGCATGGACCATCCCAGTGCCCAACCAGCTTGTTGGTGCAGAAAGCTCCATCTGCATCTTTCATCCCCTACACTGTTCAGCTGTACCTTCCCTGCTCTCCAAAGTCTTTCAAACAGGGCAAGAAGCCACCTGTGTTTAGAATAAATTGTTTCCTTGTCAATGTGCTCGTGGAAGAAGTTCAGCTTTGATTTTCAGAACACCAGGCACCTGGTGGGGTGCAGCTCACTCTCCTGTTGGCAGCTGGGTCCACCCTGGTATGCTCAGCCAAACATGGTGACTTTCATCAGCTTTTTGAGCAAAAAAAATGTGCATTGGCATTGTGTTGCTACTTAGCAACTGGCTTCAGCCTAATCTGGACCTGTGTCACAGTGCTGTGCTAAAGCAACAGAGTTTTGAAATGGTTTTATTAATTTTTAGTGTGGTGGGTTTGTTTGGTTGGTTTTTTTTTTTTTAATTGAATGTAATAAATAAGAGATTTTGCAGCGGGTATTCAGGAGGGGTGGGTGGATGGATTGACAGAGGGTCCCTTCCCATGGAGTAAAACAGTGTTGATGAATTCATGTGAGCTGGCTTCAGCCACATAAATGCTACAAGAATGACCTGAAGCGTTTCTTTCTTTCTCTTGTTGTCTGAAAGAATGGGGATTTTTTAGCTACTGAGCAGCCAACAAATATTTTTGAGTAGATGATGGCAGGAGAAAAAATAAAGATCAAATCCAGTCCCAACCCAAAATGATCAGGAGTGCAGGGGCAGTATCCTGTTTGTAGTCAGTGAACAGGAATCCTTGTCAGAGTTAATGCTCAGTGCATGGGGTGAGTGCCAAGCAGCAGCTCTCTGGGGAAGGAGGAAAGAAGGGAATGGGCTTTATATTTTGCAGGCTACAATCTGCAAACCCTTCAAGCCCAAAACTGTTGTTGCTGCACCAAGCTCTGAAATAGGGGGCAAGAACAGAAGGTGATCCCAGGAGAGCCTGTGACTGCTTCCAGACACTGTCAGGCAAAGGCTCTCCAGGGTCTCTCACAACAGCTGTTTTTATATTTATGTAATTCCAAGACAGAAGCAACCATCAGGTTGACCTGTTTAGAGGTCTGCACCTCCTCTTGCAGCCTGATCCTATGTGGACTTGGCAGGAGCGAGGCTTAAGTCAGGGGGACCATTCCACTAGGTCAACAGCAGCTAACAAAGATTACTGGGGTAAAGAGGTTCCTGTCACTGTGATGTCATTCCTCCTTGGAATAACAGGACTGGTTTTTAAGGTTGCTTCTTGCTCTCTTTTTTCTCTCTTGTGTTTGATACAGCAAACATCAAACAAACATCTCTATATCCATTCCATATTTCAGTCCCCATAGCCTGAAGACAGCTTTCTGGGAACACAAACTCATTAGGAAATTCTTGGATGTTGTCCCAAAAATATTTCTAGTGAATAGAAAGCTGGTCTGGCAGGAGAGTATGTGTAACATATAAATAATGGATGTTTCCAGCACATTGTGTGCTTTAAATCTGAGCGTCTTGAATCCAAAAGGAGGGTGGAGTGTGCTTAGAGGCAGGCAGAGCACCAAAATGCTGTCTTGTCTTCAGTAAGTGCTTGGACCCTCAAATTCCTGGTGTTTGAAGGGGGTCAGGAAAGTGCTTTGCATCACTACCCACAGCTGCTATGTCAGCTGTGTGCTCACGTGGAGGTGAGAAGGCAGCACAGCACACAGGGTGTCTCATTTGGAAGAGGTCTCCATTGTGGGCAGGCTCTAATGAAACAGACCTACACCTTTATCCACTGCAAAAGGCTCTCCCTTGCTCCATGGAAAGGGAAAGGGCAGAGCAACACAATGCTCCAAGGAACCTTTAGAGACTTGAAGCATCACAGAACAGTTGAAGCAGCAGCAAATACGTGGTTAGAAAGACAACACAATAGCAATTACTACAAAGTATGTCCAGTGGTTGCTGTGGTGATTCCTAACATCACCACAGCACGGAAGTGCTCAGTCAATACTGTGTGCCAGTTCCAGGAGCTCTCTGACACTTCCCTCAATTTAGTATTATTTAGGATGTCCCTACATCATCACTTTTCTCCTACATAGATATTGAGTGCAGCAGTTGCATCTTCCAGCAGAGGATCCAGCTCTTGGAGGTGTATTTAAAACATCTTTAAATGTTTTAAATTTAAACATCCTTTAAATGCAGCTGCAGCAGAGTTCGGGTGTCACATAACAAATCAGTGCAGAAGCAGGTAAAGACCCACACATCCAGACACAGTCACTCTTCAGGCAGGGAATAAAGCTCTCCAATTCCTCTCCTCCAGAGCACTGATTGCTTTTATCCTTCAAATACAAATGTAGATGTGAAAACTTTCCTCTGTGTCATTTTAGTGAATTGATTGTCTAATTTAAACCTTTTCTCTGAATTATATGCAACGAGTTATGGCAGCTGAATACAATTAAGAACAGGTTTCTACAGCTAGATTGGAGTCAGCCTTCTTCCCAGGCATATATTTTGCAGCCTCATATGGTACTTTGGAGCATATGTCACATGGTGCATCAGCGGATGCACATGATCTCACTCCACACTAGTCCTGTCTTCTTTTCCTCAGCTCCTTGGATCTTTCCACCTCCAACACAGTGAAATCTTATGCTCTATTCAAGGATAAGTGAGCTGAAAGTCATTGGAACAAAAAACCCCTCTGGCAGTGCCAAGAAACAACCCTGAGGCTTGAGGCTATTCTGGGAAACTCTTTGCTTTCCAGTTTTCTGAATAGGTGAGCCAAAGATGTGGGATATGCCGAGGCCAAATGCACTGCACTCAAACAGGTGTTGGCACCATCTTTGCCCCTGATCCTTTCAGCTTCAATTCTAATGCTGGTCAAGCTGCCTCCCCAGAGAAAGGCAATTTATTAATTCCTAGTTAAAGTATGAACCATTGCATGAACAGCAGGGAAAATTACAGTATCTGTCAGAGATGTGAGCATGGCAGCCTAGGAACGAGTGACCACTTTGCACCAGCAAAGCTCTTGAGGCACCCTTGAGTGCCATTTTCTATAATTCAAGGAAAAATGGTGCTTTCTGAAATGCACCAAGTTCTGGGCCTAGCCTAAGCACCTTCATTCACTTCTGGTTTGTGATTATCTCCTTTCACTCCTCCCACAATGGTGAGAAGGAAGAACCCTCATAAGGCTGTGTTGCAGCAGATGCAACTACACCTGTTAGTGCAGTGATGGCATGAACAGGCTGACACTGTTACTACCAGCAGTGAGTGGGAGTGGGAGCCCAGTCCCAGGCTATTGGGGCACTATAAAAACTCAGCTCCAGGACAGTTCCATGCACATTCACAGTGGTGAGGCTGGAGCTGTGTTGTTACAACAGCTGCTTCAATTGCAGATCCTTAAATTATTATTCTTGGGTGCAGCAAGGATATATCATTTGTTTGGAAAGGCTGTAGCAGAGTCAGAGTGTGATCCAGGAGACCTTGGAATAAGTTCTTTGGCTCAAGCATGCTCTTGTCCTCTGCTTGAATGCATCTGGCACAATGTGATCCTGGTTTGGAAGCAGGAAAACAAATCCCCAGGACTGTAGGGTTTTTCATGATTTCACTGCAAAGAGCAGGGGTGGAAAAGCTGACTTTAGCATGTGTTTGCTCCCTGAGTTGGGTTTTGCTGCTGTAATGAGTGTTGGTGGTGCAGCAGAGACTAAGACATGGCTCCCATGTGCTTCCCCCTGCTCCTGGAGCTCTCTGTCATGTCTGGTACCCAGAGGAACTGTGGGTGCAAGGCAGAGAGGAGCAGCTGGTTTCCCACAGCCTTCTGTGAGCAGTCAGTTCCACTGGCTTCAGAGATATGTCACCTTTCTGCGCCAGCACACATTTTGCCCTCCTGATTTAGAAAAACACTTGTGGGTTTTTCTAAAAGAAAAATGGCAGGACCAGGACAAGATACCAACTGTGCAGTGAGTTAAAATGGCATTAGGGTTCTCACCTCTTTCTTGTTCCGGGAAATTGCATTTGGATCTATCGACCCCAGTGATAGGTTTGGGAGCACAAAGTTGAGCACTTTTGCTGCAAAAACCTGTGGGAGAGAAAAGAAAGCAGTCAAAGAGCCAGTTAGAGGAAGAGAGGGAACACAGAAGCCCAAATCCTGAGCTGATGGAAATCAGCACAGGAGTTAAACAGTTGAGAATTGTCAACTAACTCTGGAGAAAGATCTGTCCTATATTTAAACCATTTCTCTTAACAAGGAAAGTGTTTAAACTGCTCCTGGGAGCAGGGAGTGGGTGTGCTAGACTGAAATGCCGTCAGCTGTCCGTCCACATGCAGCAGCACAACTTTATTGTACTGTGGTTTTCCTCATCCTTAAGCTAATTTCTGAAAGGCCTCAGTTAAGTACTTTGATAGGAAAAGGTCATTTCCAGCTCTCAGAGGGCTGGGTTTTGGTGTTTTTTTGCCCTTTTCTTGCTGCCACAGCTCTGATCTCAGGCTGCAGTGCATCAGTGATGTTGGGTGCCCTTTGCAGCAGTTGCCTAGGCTGCACTCGTTTTGATAAGCGTATTCTCCAGGGAACCTGTAAATAAACAACAGCCAAGTGTGCATGCATTGGCTAAGGGAATCCATTTCTCACACGTCTCCTGGGAACCACACACAAAAGAACTGAGCAGCCTAGGCTGGAAGCTGCTGGTAGAAGAAAGGGTAACATCTTTCATTTCAATAGCACTACAAGCACATTGATACCAGAGTTCTGCTCTGATCTTTGATAGCTGCCTTTAATTAAGTGATCACTGCTTAAGTCTGAAAATACACAGTTAGTGTTCATTGGTCTGGTTTATGGCACTGTGGTGTTCACAGCTAACACTTGGAGGGAGGCTGTCCCCTATGCCCTCTGTTTCTGCAGATACCTAATCATTTCTGAAGCACTCCCTGGCACTTCAGATCACAGATGACACATGACAGATTAATTATGATATTGGAGCAATAATACAAGGTTGAAGTCAAAGTCATTGAGGAGGGAAAAGCAGTAAAGACCCACAGCAGGTTTGGGAACACGTGTGTACCTTGGGGTAGACACGAGTAGGAACCAGTGTCACTGTCTGCCAGTGTACTGAGCCTCTCACTGGCTATGACATTGTGTCAGCAAAGTTAATTTTTACTGCAAAACAATGCAGGTATGAGTTTATGATTATCCAAGAAGGAATGGGGTTTTCCTCATTTCATGTTAACTCCAGGCAGTGGTGATGTAAGCTATGCACCTTCATGTACCCTGGGCAGGATTATGGGCTCTGAACCTGATGACTATCATCTCTGCTAAGCTGAACAGCATAAAGGAATCAAGCAACAACAACAACCACAACATTAACATAGTACTTTCTTCCAGTTTGATTACACCTTAGGAAAAGTCCTTTGTTCTGTTACTGGGTGCAGATTCAGGTTGAAAGACAGTGAGCAACGTGATGCTCAGTCAGGTTAGAAAGCAATAGATCAGCAATAGGAGAGAACACAAAGGGTAAAGAGAGAATATTGTGTAGTGAGTCCTTAAACAAGAGGCTGAGGGTCAGTACAGGATTAAGCACCAGGGAATATTTCCTAAGAGGATGTCCTGCCCATCTGATTTCAAAGCATTCAGTAGCAGAAATGTAGAGGGAGATGCTCTTTCACCCCTGCTCTGCCCTTTGCCAGGATATGTGACTCCTGTCTCTGCAGCCTTTGAAACTGCAAAGATTCAGAGCTGAATTTTGTCCAGGTCAGTTGAGAAGAAAAGGGGGAAGGCAGCAAGATCCCTCTCACTCTACCGGATTTGCAACTGGATGCTTCTATCAGGACACAGGATTTATAGGGCACTGATGAAATAGCTTCTGCACAGAGCAGCATTTGATCTTCCTGCACAGAGCCTGCAAACGTGCTGTGCCTCTGCTGCTGCCAGGGCTGGCTCAGCAGTCAGGGAAGGTATTTTCAAGAGGGTCTGAAGGACCCAGTGTGTTATCTGGCTCGCTCTTATTGTTGTCTTGAGCCCTCATTTGTTCAGGCCAAGGTAAATTTTTGCTCAGCTGGAAACTTCCCCAGCAAAGGGATGAATGCGGTGGTCCTTGGGAAATGGCCCAGGGCTGAGAAGTCGTACCAGTTCCAAGGGAAAACTAAGCCTTTGTTCCTCAGAAGCACAATCACCATGAAATGTTTTTTGACTCTCAGAGGAAAAAAAACCACACAGCTTTATGGGAAAATGTGGCTTATGCAGGAATACTCTGCTTGTTTTGAATCCTTCCTCTTGCAAATACCTTTTCAACTCGTGAAATGATTTCAACTGAGTGTGACAGAACAGAGCTATTTCAGGAACAATTAATTTTTTATCTGTGTTGAGATGCAATAGATTTGAAGGAGAAAGAAACTGACTGTGCTTTTGCAATACTGCATGTGAGAGACTTTCTAGGAAGGAGACGATATAAAAACCTCCAAAATACATCAGTTAGAGAATAGGATTTCCTACCTAAGTAATGCATCATTGCATTTATTTCTTTACATGGAAATAAAACAACATCTGGTACAGATCTGCAACAAACCAGACTGCAGTAACGTTAGTTCCCACAGAACTGGTGAATCCTTGTTTCAGAAAGGGTTTAGCATCTAGCAAAAGGTAATGCTATAGGAATTGTTCTCTATTTCCCTTGATTAGAAAGAAAAGGCTAACAGCCTCTCGCATATTCAGACTGTTTATTATTTTTTTAATAAATATTCTTTTTTTTGCTTTCCCAGATAAGAAAAGCATGGCCAGTGGTGCTCACAGGACACTGATGCCAGATGTAGCCTCACATGAAGAATCAGTAACCAGCTTCCTAAAACCAGACTTTGGTACTCTGGCTCCTATTTAAATCAGTTTACTTGGGCTGGATGACTTCAGGATTCACTTCTACTCTTAAAATTAGGTGTGACTATGGGAAAACACTTAGAAGGAAAATATTGACTGGCATCCAGGTGGTGCAGCTCTCAGCAGGGTCCTGCGTCTTAAGGCTAGAGGTCTTAATGCATTTTTTTTCAGTGGAAAAGAGGTGATTAGAAAGCACCCTTTGGTGCTTGTAATGATTTATGAGGTCCGTAGATGGCTTTGGCTACAGCAGAAAGTGGGACAGGATCATACTGAAAGCTGAGGCAATCTGTCTCCTTCCTCACAGAAGAAAAAAAAAGGGGAAATAGCTTAGAAGTAAATTAAAACAAGAAGCTAGCCCTAGGAGAAGTGTCTAAGGAGAGAGGATAAAGGAAGGAGTCCTGTGGGAATGAGAGGCTCTGTCCTTCGTGCTGGTTTAGCTGCTCCTTCCCTTTGCTTCCAGCTTCAGCTTCTTTTAGGATTGTTGTTTATTCTTTTTAGAATGCAAAAAGAAGGAGAGAACTGAGGCTCAGTTGCCTTGCAGAACTTCCCTGGGGAAGGGCAAACCGGGCAATGCAACTGTGGATCAGAAACAGCTCTGGAGGGCAGATGTAAATGGGAGGGGGGATAAAGCCTAAATTGAAACTAAAAGAGATGGTCTGGACAAGAACCAGTTATGGTACCAGGCCAAATGGGATGCAGCTGGGGCACTGATGCTTTAGCTGGGAGCCTCTTTTGAGGCTCATAAAGGAGTTCTGGTACTGAGGAGCTCTAGTTTTGTTCAGAAATTGGTCATCCCCCAAATACCAAAAATAACCCTGGCCTGACTTAGCCAGCAGCCTGTGTTGCAACTATACCAGACTCTGCATGAGTCAGGAAGAAAGCTGTAGGAGAGGAAGGGAAAGGACAGCATTGTGTGGGCTGCCACAGGGAGAGGTGAAGAAAGCACAGTCTGCTACCAGCGGTACCCAAGTCTTGCTTAAATAGGTTTTTTCTGGACAGGTTCAGGATTCACTTCCCCTCTGAAAAGTAGGTGGAACTATAGGGGAGGCACTTAGAAGAAAAGTATTGACTGGCATCTGGGCGGCACAGATCCCAGCAGGGTTTTGCATTTCAAGGCCAGAGGTCTGAACACTTTTCCTTGAGCAGAAGAGCAAGGTGGCCATGTGCAACGCGGGTTTGCTCTTACCTTGATGGGAGTAGCGACTTCTGGGCTGGCTACCACTAAAGGAGAGATTAACAGCATGCCTGAAAACTCACTGGGTCGCTCACTAGCTGTCAGAATGGAGATGGCTCCCCCCTGCAATGCAAAATAACAGCCCACAGCTTAATACAGGTGCCAACATCTTGTTTGTATAGTAATCCTCTTACTGGAAGAGGTTTAGTCCAAGTAAGCAATTACTTCTGCCCCACTGCACTCTCAGTGGGGTCAGCAAGGAAGGCTGGAGGAGTAGAAGCACTGGAAGTGTCTGGGTTTTGTGGGGGAGAAGAGTTCTGGTTTCTGTTCTCCTGCTATAAACCCTCATGTCACACAACTCTCCATGCATTGTCCATCAGCTCCCCAGGATGCCTTGTGTACTCCTTACTTTAAAGGACTGAGAAGAAGAAAATGTCTGAAATGGTAGTTCAGGTGGGACTTGTAAAATAAGTTAAGGTTTGTCAGCTTGACAGACTGGTGCTGCATGGGGAAGATGCCATGAAGCCGGGCTTGCTCCGTGCTGTGCCACTGGTAACCTGGGCAACAGCAATGCTGCCACTGGCACGTGAAAATCTTCACTAATTAATGGGAATTAAATATTCTCCCCAGTGTCCCGAGCCCCTCCAGCCCCACAGTGCCGTGCCAAGGGCCTGGCAGCAAACACCCAGCCAGGCTGAGCCATCCCGCACGAGGACGGGCTGACAGTGAGGGGTGCAGATGGAAGGGATCCCGTGGGCTTGCTTGGGAAACTTTGCAGAGGATTAGTTGCCAAGGGAAATATTTGGTGAACTTCCACACTCCTGGAGAACCAGGGGCTTGTTAAATGGAGCAGCAGCGAGAAGCATCTCAAAGACCTCACTGGGAAATTGCTCCTTGTTACACGGTGGCTTTGGAGCAAGGGAGCCCTTCAGAGCAGGCCATGCCTTCTAATGCCAGAACACTTATTTATCTGAGCATGGACTGAATCCCAAAGTACTCATTCATTTTCCTCTCCTCCAGGAAGGCAGGGAGGGCAGATCAATGACATCAGTGGGAATACTGTTAGCTTGAATAAAGGGATTTGGCCCGTGCTGTCAGAATCAGGCTTCAGATCTGTTCACCAAATCAGTGCCTTTGTTTTTGCAGCCTTAATCCCTGGTACATTTTCCTGTAAGGTTGTTTAACAGAATAAGGCTACAGGGTATTTTCATGCTTCATCCCCACGCTGCTCACAAAGCCTTGGAGGGCTTAACCTCCTGGTTACTGGTGAAAATGAAAGGGGAAACCCGATGCTGCAGGGAGCTGGTGAGACTTACCACACAGCCACGGGAATGAATGGTCATGTTAAAAAGCAGGCTTCTCCTTGCAAATGGCTAATTAGGGCCATGGTGGGGGTAGAAAGTTAAGGACTGTCTTTACTCAAGGCAGATCTCGGGGTTGCAGCATGCTGGCAAATCAATCAGTGAATGAAGTGGAAGGGAAGGTTCTTTGTAGTTTTGTTTTCCTGCTGTGGAATGAGTTGTTTCCTGCCATCCCCATGAGTACCACCAGGCTATGACACGTGTCCTGGGTGCTGCTGGGAGGGGTAGGAGATGGTGCTTACCATGGAGTGCCCCAGGATGAGAACAGGCAGTTTGGGGTGCTCTTTCTTCATAAGATCAATGTGCTGCAAGCTGTCCCTGATGAAGACGTGGAAATCTGAGACAACCATACGATCACCCTCGCTCTGCCCATGGCCAACTGCAGGAGAAAAGCAGAATACACAGCTAAGTCATTTCAAGCACTGGTTACAGTCAGAAAGGACCTGGCAGAAATAAGCCTTTTGGACTGTTTCTGTCCTAACTTGACCTTCTCCTGCAGTCATCTCTCAACATAAAAAGTGCTGCAGAAATGCGAAGGAAACTGCACAGAGCTATCAAGAGCCATACTGTCCATGACCTGACTTTTTTTAAAAAAAACACCACAGAATCATAGAATGTTAAGGGATTGCAAGGGGCCTCTAAATTTGGACTTCTATTCCCCCATGTTTCTATCAGCTCTTCAAACTAAGAGTACCAATTTACTTCTGGCAACCTCTATCATCAGGGTGGGGAAGGGCAGTCTCGCCTTGCTGATGGGTCACTGCATCCTGGGAAATGGGGATTTGTATCAGGGATCATATGCTTTGGGTCTGGTGGCCCACTGTACAGCTGTAACTGCTGTGTAGCATCTTGGCCAGACACAGAAAGATTCTGAAGACTAGATACAGTTGCTATAAACTTAATGGACCATGGACACTGCCTTTTCCAGGGCCTGAATGTGCACAAGCTCCACAGTCCTGCTTTTTCTCATGATACCCTGCAGCGCTGGGTGGGCTGGAAACCTCCTCTGTGTGAGGTAAGGGGTCAGGTGATGGAGGTTGCAACAGCCTACAGTGGGCAAGTATCCAGTGGCAACCTCCTCCTAAACAAGTGTAAATGCAAACTGGACACCTGGACACTGTTTCCTCACTCTGTCTGGGAATTATCTTGCCTAATGGAAGGGAAGGGGAAGATTAAAATGGGAGATGGTGAGTTGCCATGGGAACAGTGGCATCCCTGGCAGAGGTGGAGCCAGCATCACCACCAACACAGCCCCAAGCAATTTTGAGCTTGCAAAGGCTTGAAATTAATACCACCTTGGGGAAGCAGTTTGCATGCTTACCTGACCACACATGCATGTTATTGTCTATCACAAATAGGATTTGTCCTTAGAAACAGCCCTTTGTTTCTGTTCCATGCAGGTTGTTAAGGAAAATTGTGACGGGGAAAATGCATCCCACCCGTATGGGTTAAGGCATGGGGGGCTTGAACATCTCCCTCCTGCTGGGTGTCTCCTTAGGCCTTCTCCAGTGGGCACTGAGGCTCATTTATAGACACAAAGGGACAATGGCTTGTTAAAGGAGGTGAAGCTGATAATTGTTGACACGCTAGATGGTTCCCCTTGCAGTGATCAGCAAAGAAAAGCACCACTGACACAGCCACAAAGGTCGTCAGTCACATCTGCTGGCAGTGGTCATACCAGTGGGAATCAGTAGGTCTCAACTTTCTTGTAAACCACCCAAAAAAATCACCTTGCAAATTAGGCAAAATTTCTAATAAAAATCTGGACTCAATTCACTCCATCTAGGAAAAATGGAACCCAAACTTGTTTTTTTTTTTATCAGGTGGTCTCCATGGCTGGGTCTTTTGGCAGTGAAGGCTGCAATCAGCCACCCTGGCTGCCATAAAAACCCATACACTTCACGCTGATCAATTATAAATAACATTTTACCAGTTCTGCTTTCCATGCACACACTCCAATTCCTGCCAAAATATGGTGCAGCAAGCATCCTCCATGGATCAGTGACCAGAAACAAATCGAGGAGCAAATTAAAATACAAGTCATGATAATCTCCAGAAGTGAAACCATGTGTGTGGCTAGAGGAACTATTGACTTTAAACTGGTTTTTGTTACAGATGGAAAGTAAGCTTATTACAATTTTTATACACATTTAGTCCACTCACTTTATGGTCCTCAAATGTGTTATCTGCCTACTATTCAACTCTAAATGTAGCAGGTTAATACGAGTTGAACAGTCCAGAGAGAGGAACATTTTCCCTAACAGAGCTCTGCACTTCAGTTTTTTTTCTCCAGTGCTGCCTCACTTGCTTCAAGTCTCTCCTTCTCTCCAGTGCTCAGACAGCTGTGCAAGCAGAGACAGCAAACCCCCGTGGCCCAGGTCTGTAAATGGGCCATGACTCCTTGCTCTGGAACTGTGAGTCTTTGGCCTATTTTTGGATGAGACTGAGGGAGGTCTGGAAAGCCTCCTTGGCTCCCAGTGTGAAGAATTCCCCCTGCTCTTGCCACATAACAGTGACACTGCTTGTAACAGTCAAAGCAACGATTGTGGAATCCAAGAAATACCTGGGAAATGCTGTGACAAGTTCCTCTTTGAATTTTTCCAGGGTTTTTTTTATTAATATCTTAATGAACCCCCCTTTTAACCCCAGTTTAAAATACTAAACTCCTGTTCCCCACTCAGATGGCACAGAGCCTGAGCAGCAGTTTGTCTGCACATGTGGGACAGGAACTCCATGCACGTCTTTGCTTTGATACTCTCCCTGCCCCTTGCACAAGGTTAGCCAGGGCGCATTGCTAGGTCATGGTCTTTTATTTTACTATTTTCTGTTCTTCCCCTCCAAGAAATCAAACTTTTTCCCCCAGTAAATGAGTATATTGCAAGTTTGAATTCCCCAGCTGACAAACTTCAGGGTGAGGAACTAAGACCCCTTCTATTAGATGAAAGATACTTGCACAACCAAACATCGATACAGTCAAGAATATTGACATGTTTTTCTCTGATCCTTTGCCTTTAGAGCTATTAAGAGTGAAAGGTCAGGTTCACCCTTGATGTAAAGCTATTAGCTTTGGGTTTTGCTGGGAGTGAATCTGCTGTAGTGATTCCACAGTGCCAGTGGCAAAACAGTGGGTGCAAGAGGAGGGAAACCACCTTCCCCTAGCAACTGGAACTAACCAGAGACTGCTCCACACCCAAGTGACACAACACCGCGGGTGACAACAGAGATGTGTCCCAAGAATCACAGCTCCAGGAGCTCCCCACAGGGCTCCTGGTTTCAGCAGGGCAGTGTGAGGTGCAGTGCACAGAGCTGTGACTGCTGGTGCCCATCCCCACAGCACACTCAGCATTCAAAAGCTTTGAAACTGCTTCCCATCTATCTGTCTTCACACCCAGCTTGTGGTTCACTGCCAGTACTGTGTTTGTGCTGTGGCTCAGGGACCATTTCAGGTTGTGTGTACTGACCTAATTGCAGGCACCCTTTCCACGAGTCTTCAAAAGTGAGAATCCAAACCACATACTTTCAAGCTGCAAATCTAGAATTAGGAGGTTTAAGCATCCATTTCCAACCAAACACACCACTGCAAAATAATGTACTTTGCTAAAAAAAAATCTGAATAAAGGCTTGAGGATCTGGCCCAATATGTCACAGTTATTAAATTCTTCCCTCTGGTTTCAGCATGAGCATGCTCAGACTGTGGCTCTGCCCCTGGAGTCAAGAACAACAAACAACTCAGTCCTGTCAGAGAGCATGACTTCAGAGCAGGGTTCCACCTATGATTATAGATCACCCAGAACTACCCATCTCTCTGGATAAAACGATACTGACTGCCTGCACAGGAAGACAAAGCTGAGAGTTCAGCAGTGAAGTATTTGAGGGTGTGAAGTCTCTGGGGAGTCAGTTATAACCATGTAAATATGACTCTGCCTGCATAACAGATGCTGTGACCCTGGAAATACATACTTCTACAAGTCCCTTCATTCCTCAAATCCCATATTCTCTCATGCTGTGGGGCTTGCTTTTGAAAACCACTCCAAAGCAGCCAGGCTCTTCAGCTGCCATTGGCTCACATGCCTCAAAGAAAGGTTACGTCCTGTTCAGATTGGAGATATCCTGAGAAACATGTAAATAAAAAGCAGTCCAACTTGACACTCCTTTCCCTTCATTAAAAGCCAAATGGGAACTGCCTGAAGAAAAAAGCAGCCCAGCTCTGGGCTCGTTGGGCAGACTCAGTCTGATGAGGGGACCTGGGCTGGCTCTCTACCAGCACAATGCTTTTTTGCTGGGGCTGTGGGGCCACATCAGAGCTGAAGAAATCCATCCTTAAATGCAATAAAGAAGACCAGAAGAATATCAGGCAGAGAGGAGAGCTTGGCAGTACCTGTCCCTGCACACTGTGGGGTGCCTCAGTGCCCAGCCCTCGGAGGCACCACAGGGATGGTGAGTGTGGCAGCACACCCTGTCCACCCTCACATACCTGCTCTGGTTTTGTTCTAAACATGAACTTTTACAGAAGCCACACACCAAACATATTTGTTTCTCTTTCCAAGCGCTCAACCCTCCTGACAGAAGTGGAGCCTGACCCTGGATGCTCAAGTAAGGACTGAATTGACCCTCTGACCTTCAGCAGGAACATTTTGCTATGGAAAATGAGGTGATGGGAATGCAGGTCAAATGTTGAGTTCAGCTATGGTGCTGTAAATTCACCAATTTCAGTGCTGTTCCTTAAAGTTTACAGTCATGGGAAAGCAGAAATTATGCACCATGTTGTTTTTTCAGCCTTTGCCCCCTATTTATTATGGAAAAGCCATAAAACAAAGACAGAAGACAGGAGAAATCTGCCAAGGGAACAGTAATTTTTCAGGAAGAATTTGTATCTTGGCTTTTCACATATTTTGGTGTTTCCAGCTTTGGGGGAAAGGGGATGGATCCATTTTTATTGTAGTGAGAACACCACCACTGTAGGATGAGATGTTCTCCCCTGCCAACGGATGGCAGAAACAATCAGAAGGAATGCAGGGTTTGACTCCTGCCTCAGGACTCATCAATACTATCTGTTTTCCTCTCCAGAGGTCTAACTCCAAGATTTTAGAGTGGGAGATCAGGAACAGGCAGAGCCAGGGGTTAGGTCAGGAATTCCAGAATTCCAGGCTAAACACTCTCTCAGCCCAGACACATTTTGAATTGCAATGGTATTAACAGAGGAGTGTCAGGAGTTTTCAGTGGTTAAAGGTGAGAAGTGCCACCACTGTGAATTCAATGATTCCCAGAAAGAGCTGAGGAGCAGCTCTGGTACCTCAGAGCCCCACAGAGGAAAGAAATGTCTTAGTGATGGCAGAGGGGCCATCATTAGCCAGGCTTGGTGTTGGAGTGTTTGATTTAATAAGCTGGAGCATGATGTGAGTCAATTCCCAAAGAGCTGCTGTAGGCCAGAAAAGGTGATTTTGCTGCTTTAGCACTGGCACTGCCACAGCAGTGGGCAGAGCTCGTTACAGCACAGACAGTGGTGTGCAGCAGAAGGGTTTGTGTTAGAGCCCACAGCCAAGCTCAGGTTGAAGATCCTCTTCTTTCACTGCCGTGTTCATCAATAAGCTTGTTGGAATCTGATCTGTCCATTTGGAGCAAATGCCCAGATGGCTTTTGGAAAAGAAGAATCACTATTATGTGATTATTAGCTTTTGGAAAGATTTGTTTTATTCTTGAAGTCCTCTGCTTCTATTTTCTGCCCAAAATTGGAGATGGAATGAACCTCTCACTGGTGTTGGACACTGTGACACGTGGGAAGGGGAGCTTACCTCACCCTTTTTTATTCTCACCCCACCACAGGTCATACTGCTGGTAAGAGACATGAGCATAGTTGTGTCCTGCTTCTTGTCTGGCCTAGGGAATAAAACACATAATTAAAAGTTCTCATAGATGCTTTCCCTCTGCAGATGACCACACAGAGGAATGATGCTGGGTCTGGAGCCCACAGGAGGGAGATGCCAGTGACAGAAATGTGGATAGTTCTTCTGGTGCTCAAGGTGTAACGTGCCAGCCTAAGCCCTCACCCACGATCTCCCTGAGCTTGCAGCTGCTTGCTCAGGTGGACACCTCACAGTGATGGCCCCCAACCTATCCTGAGACCCCAGTGCCACAGGAAAGCAGCACTTCAGCAGCTGATTTTATATCCAAACCCCACAGACTGGGAGACAGGGGCCCTTGCCTGCCTCTGCTTTCCTACTTTTTCTTGCACTTTACAAAATACATTCAGGCTGGGAGATAAAACTTAGAGCACAAGATGCAGCAGATACAATTTTGCAGAGTGTTTCAGCTTTAGCAGCCAGTGCAGCAGTTAATGAAGTGTGTCACAAGGCATTGCAGCTGATGCCTGTATTTATGGGCTCTACTGAAACTCCTCTGAGCAGGGACTGCTTCTTTTTTTCTTTTTTTTTCTCCAGCACTTGTACAGCACCAGAACCACAGGACATCACCATAGACCTTGGTCCAAGGTACAGCAAGATTTAAAAGTAATAATTAACTCTAATCCCAGGCTATAAGGCAGCATGGTTTTGCAGAGGAGGAGTTTGGAGAAAGCACATAGATGGAGAATTTGGGGGACACAATACAAAAGGCAACACACCAAATGTTCTATGAAGCCTTGATTTTCTGCTTGGTGACTTTTTAAGGTTTAATGAAAAAATTATTAATGAAATAGTAAACACTTCAAATTGTCATAACAGTTCACTACTTAAAAAACTAACTTGTTTTGTAATGATATAAGAACACATATTTTTCATCAAGTGAGCAAAGCTCATTAATTAAACATACTGGATTTCAAAGCTCTCAATGTTTAATTATTTGTTTAACAAGCAATACATCTAATCCACCATTCAGACACACAAACAACTAAAATAACAGGAAGAATCTTCAAAGCAGGACAATCAACATCTGGAAAAGTCAACAGACTGTGCCTGTATTGTCAGTAACACATAAAGCAAATGTTCCACTGGCAGAACAAATACACAGAGGAAGCACCTCAGAGATCATCCTGCTGATTCCTGCTCAACAAAGCATCTTTCTTGCCCTCAGAACAGACTTATCACAGTAAGGGAGCTTGTTCCTGTTTGATTTCCTCAATCTTCAACCAAATCAAGCCTGATGCACAGAGGGCACTAGGAAATTTCTGCCCTCCATCTGTACCTACTCTTCTTGTTGCTGCATGTGGAGAGCATTGGCACCAGGACAGAGACACTTGAGCCAGGAGAGAGCAGGGTAAGCTGTCCTAGGATTTAGGACATAGGCCATGCACCCTTGACTCTGATCAAGCTGCCATCTAGGTCAGCTGCTGTGCTTATTTTGTAGCTAAACCTTGGAGCTGAGTGTCTCAGTGCCCACCTAACTGAGCCTCAGCTGTGCACTCTCCTCCTCTCCCACAGCTCTGGTTTCCACTGGAACACAGACCAGTTTGACACAAGCCTGTGGTCTTTCCCAGGAAGATTATTTTCACATCAGATGGGAACCATTAGGAACTAAAAGGAGAAGATTCTCTCTCATCACTGCTTCCACTTCTATGTTCTTTGAGAACCTGAAATACAGCTCAACACATGCTTATCCTTACCAACAGCTGGGTAGTCCTGGGCATCCCTTCTTTAGCACCTCCAGCAGAGATGCAGTGAACACACTGGGTTTTCCCACGCAGGCACATTATGCAACCACTTGATATGGTACCCAACAGAATTACCTCTTCCCCTGGGTGTTTTATGTGTGAAGCATGTAACTAAGAACTACAGGTGGATTCTGCCTCACTCTGACCAAGAGAGAGCCTTGTCTTGAAAGCACAAGTCCATCAGCTTCCCTTTTCCCTTCCAAGGTTAGCAAAATAATTTTCCTTTCAGCATTTGCTGGGTAGTTTTTATTCACTTGCCTCACACAAAGAGTGCAGCAAACTGAAAGCATTCTCCTCCCACATCAGAGACACATTTGCAGAGATGAGATATTTTTAGAATAGTGCACACAGAGATATATTGTTTGTTGTCTTGGTTAGGGGAAAAAAAAAGCAGCAGTCAATTTTCTACACTAAAATTATTTGTGCCTTATTGCTAGGGAGCAGACAACCAGTCATCTTGCTAAAGCCGTTTGAAATTTTTTCTGTACTCCAGAGATGACAAACAAAATGACCTGGTATGTATCAGAGCAGTCGTTAATTCTGGCTAACAAGGCAAACTGTTTCTGTCAATGTTAAGAGCCAATTCTTCTCTAATGGATACAAACATGGCTCTTTTGGCTTTAGAAGACTTGCCCATTTCTAATGCAGTTGCTGAATTTGGCTCTGAACTGCAGTTCCTTAAAAGTCTTCCTGGAACATTATGTTGCTCATGCAAACATGCTGAAAAAACCCATCTGAGTGTTTGTGTTGCAAAATAAGGAGCTGCATTTACAAACAGCAGTCACTGTGGCCAGGCTAGGAACCTAAGTGTCTCCTGGGATGCCATGAGATGAAGGGCCCAAGGCAGTATGAAAATCTGCACATGGCACAGTCACTTCCCACACTGCCTGGAGTGGGGCAGCTTTGTCATCCCTGTCACAAAATCAGGAAGCTGCTGGGCCGTGGCTGGTGAAGCTAAGGTCCATGAAAGAGGAATATGGAGCCCACTTCCTCTTCCACAAAGCACACTCACAGCAGTATTCCACTTTCTTCCTCAGGCCCTTCTGCAGTGCCACCTCCTGAGCCGGCCCTTGGGAACATAAAAACAGAAGGCAGCTGGCAGAAAAATCCTTTTCTACCTGGCTGCTGGGATCAGTGGCTTGAAAACATTGCACAAAGCCACTGTAGATGACTGAGTAGCTGTTGAGCTCCTCTGCAAAAGAGTTTCTTTTGCTGATGAATGAAATTATTCTTGTCTCATCTCTTGTCCTATGGGATGAAGATCACAACACAATATAAGATATATAATCAGCAAAGCACAACTCACAGCAGCTCTAGGGAGTCAAAGACACTAACTAATCAGGCACTAAGGGGTTTTATTTAGGGCCTATAACAATTTTTATAAGGGACTATAATTTTTAACAGTTATTCTTGCAGTTTTGCACTGAGCTTTTGCTCTCTTTCATGAGGAGCACATAATTTCCTGGAGAATTGGTGAGGTGGCTTTATTTAGTATTGGAATTGGTCTTCAAAGATTTATTCTGGCATGACATAGAACCAGTATCAATGCCCAGATACCACAGAAAAAAAAGCATGGACTTTGCTGGAGTTAATCCAGGGTCTCACAAGTTCATTTGATCTATATGCTGCTGATCTAAGAGAAGAGAAGAGCTTTTTTCCTGCTTTTCATGTGTGACTTGAGATAGCACTAATGGTAGCTAGAGTTTCACCTTCAGTGGAAGAGGCAAGCAGCCAAGGGATATCTCCCTTGGTATTTTATTTTAGCTTTAAAAACATATACAATTTTCTTCTCTTGTTTCAATCCCAAAAATTAAAAAAACAAGTGCAACTTGTGCTTCTTCCTAGCTGAAAACAAGGATGAAAATCCACTTGCATTAACTTTCTGATCCAAGTTCCAGTTTTAAAACAGCTGGGGCACCAATTCAAAATGTCAGGGTTTTCAATGAAATAGCCAGTGCTGGAGTGGAGCTGCACACTCCCCTTCCCTTTCCCTGCCCATTTATTCCAAAGCACGGCTGGCATGTGGGCTGCCTCTCCAACACGCACATGCCATTAACTCCTAAATGACAGCTTGTTCCTCTAGAAAACATTTCCATTTCTTTCCTTAACAAAGGCCATTCATTTCTTGCTCTTCTGTTTGCTTAAAGATGGTTCCATTTGGCCTGCCTGGGAGTGTGCACACTGCTGACTGCTCCCCTCCAAGAGTGCCCCAAGTGAACGGAGGTGGCTGAGCAGGGAGCCTTGCCCCGCTCACTGCCACAGCATCAGCCCAGCTGCTCACACTGCCTTGGGTAGCTCTGTGCTTGGGCAAACAATCCAATCAATTAATTTTGGGAAAGACAGACCTAATTCTTCCCTGCCTACAGTAGTTTAGGCAGCACAAAGAAAAGAAGATGAAAGCTGGATCGTGTAAGAGCTCCCTTCATGCTGCTGAGGAATGTCTCGGGAGATGGACACAGCTTCCTTTCAAGCTCTCTTCAAAAGGTTCCTCTCCATGCAGACCACCCATTGGGGACCCACATCAATAACAAAAACAACAACAAAAAAAGAATTTAAAAGACCCATTTTTCATCCGATTTATTTACATGTTAAAATAAACACGAGTTCCCATCTACAGCAAGGGCTCCCAGTGGGTTCTGTTTAGTCTGTGAGATTCTTGGCACCAGAATACAGCATTTCTCTATTCCAAAGCAATCTTGGCACAGAATTATTGGTTATATAATTTTTTAAGCAACTGGCAAATGAATAATAATGTTTCTAAAAAGAGTGACTCGTGTTCTAGGATACCAGTAAGGTGTTTTACCAATTAATCTGCCAAAAGGTCATTAACAAACCTCAGATCTCAAGATTCTTCATTCAGGGTCAGCTCTCTCCATGGGTTGCACTTCCAGTTCTCAATCACCCTGTCCAAGGGGAGCTTTCTCACAGAGTTAAAAAGATTTTCACTTTTTGCTTCACTTCTTCCTATTGCCACATGGCAGTGCCACCCTCATTAGATGGGATTTGTCCCTGTTCCTGACAAGGCACGAAGGAAATACCACTCTCCCAGAGCCAATAGCTTTTTATACCCACTTTGCACAAGCTCAATGGGTGAGCAGCAGGTGGATTATTTGAAATAAGGGCAGGCTTTTTAATTTATTTTTTTTTAGCAGGGTACATCCGCACAGAGCTGTAGCTCACGCAAACCCTAACAGATCTGAGGGCAACACAATTAAGGAAAAAACCTCCTGATGAAGCAGGTCTGGCAGGGGGCATTCCTGGGTGGGTCAATCCTGCCCAGTGTGCCAGAGCATAAGTGCTGCCAGTTGGCTCATGGCTGAGTGGTATTTAGATGGTGTACAGGGGAAGTCACGGGGAAGTGGCAGGGCAGAAAATAGCTCCCCTAAATCTGTCTTCCAGCAAAGCTGTTGTCCTTTCTTGGTAGAGGTTGATTTCAGAGTTAGTGTTCCAGTTGCTTTTTACCACTTCATACCCTTTTGTCTGTATCTTTCCCCATTGCAACTCAGAAATTTTCCTCACTATATATATATTTACCAAAAAAACCTGGGATCAAACAGGCAGGTTATTGCTTTTTGTGCTCTATTACTCAGTTCAAGCCGTGGCTGGGTGACAGTAGGCAATGAATCCTGGCTGGCAGGTCTACAGTTCAGTAAACAATGCACAGATACAAGTGTTGAGCTATTGAAGGTTACAAACCCAAATGCTGTTTTTGGGCTGTGAGAGCTGCGTCACCATCAGCCGTCAAGGGTGTATTTGCAGCTCAGGGAGAGCTCGCTACAAAATCTGGGCAGGAGAGGTGCAAGGTCCATGAGAAGGCACAGGACTGTAGCCAAAAGTACAGGTGGTATCAGGCAGGGTCAGTTCAGAAGCGTCCTCTGCCTCCTCTCCCTTCCCCCAGCCCTCTGCTGAGCATGAACTTGGCACCACCATGGGTCAGGCTGCCTGCTCTGTAGCACTAGAAAAACTGCCAGGATCTGTCAGCAGGCTTTGTCTTGGATAAATTCAGAACCAGAAAATAAATGTAGCATGGAGAATGTCAATTTTAAGAGATCTGGGTTGAGAGCATTAGTCTTTGTACCATCTACAATTCAGCATTTTTTTTTAAACTTTATTTTTGTAGCTAAGCAAGAATTCTCAGATTAGAGAGTACTGCCAAGCCCTGAATAAATCCCAGCATTAGAGATGCTGTGGGTATAACAGCTCTCCCCATGAACTGAATCTGCAGACAGTATCTCCAGAGAAATTAACCCTCGAGTGCCACAGGACAGGCTCTGTAGCATCAGTTTCAATGCTCTGGGAAATGTCACCTTGTGGTTAGAACAGGTTTCTCCTATTCATGGAGCAATACTGATGAAGGGTGGAGTAAAGCACAGGCTTAGGATAACTTAGAATGGCTGACACAGTAACTCTCCTGCATTGCTGGTGAAGTGGTCAAATCTCCAGGTGGAATCCTGAAAACAAATTCAACCAAAGGATGTGTAACTACCAAACTAGTCAAGCAGCTCGTAATTACCTGACATCTGATTGTTTATTTTCCATCCACAGCCCATTCCACAGCAATTCTGAAAGCACCTGCTTAGAATTTGGATATAAGGAAAAGTTATACAGGTGCAATTTAACCTTTCCTATTTTTCTGCCTCATCCCTTTCAATACTGGTGAGATGTTTTATTATAAGCTGCTCTATTCACTGGCTGAATTTTCCTCTCAGCCTGTGAAGAACCATTCACAGTAATGGTTTTGCATTCTTGGAGCTCAGGGCTTCTCAGCTGCAAGCTGCCTGGAAGTGGGTCAACATCACATTCAGATGTTTTCATGAATAACCTGAGATATACTGAGGTGAAGTGTTATTCCTGAGAGCCGAGACAAACCTGTGGCAGAGCCAAGTGGCAGCTCCCAAACACCTCCTTGCACAGCCCACTACTGTGCTACAGAATGAGCCACATCCTGGCCTGAGCCATACAGGATTGATCATAGGACTAATGGCAAGGATGACCTGCAAGAGATAACCACAGCTAGAACTGCAGCACTGATGGAACACATCAGAACACAGGCCAGATTAAAGTGGTGTGAAATCTAGGGAAGTCTTCAGAAATATAAGCAAAAGAGCTTTTCTAGTGTAGGTCACTAAAATTTGGCCACAGCTGGCACAGACCATGACATGCTCCCATCTGAGGACTGGCTGTTACTTACAGAAATGTGCTGATGAGTCCTTATTTGATGTCTTAGTACATTATGGAACCAAAATCCCCCCATGGCACATGGCTCCCTCACTGCCAGAATGCACAGAAGACTTCAAAGTGAACTCTATGCACATCTTCAGGTAAGACTTCTTCCAGATGGCCTTAGGTTTTGTATGATCTTTTGCAATCCTCATTCTGTTATTCTGAAGAAGGCTCAAGGCCAAAAGGAGTGTTACTGGGGTGCTGGAGAATCTCATCTGGGTTGGAGAATGAACCAGAGGTTAACCAGATGTTTTGCTTTACTTTACCAATGGCCTCAGAAGTGAAGAGGATCACACTGTCAGAGGCTTTCAATTATCAGGGTTAATTTCCTAAAATTCTGAAATAATTTTCCCAAAGTACTAACTGTGATTGTATAGCTCCCTGTACACTTTAAATGCTAAAATGATATTTTATTCTCTAAAATAATAGTTCAAGATATGCAAGTTTTTTACTAAAATAGGAAAAAAGCCTTAAAACCTATGAGTCAAATCCTAGTCCTACTGAAGTTAGTGGCATTTAGCTACTGCCTTCAGAGGATGCAAGCATGTATTCTGTGTGCAGCAGCACAGAAGCAATTAAGGCTCAAGCAACTAAGAAATAAATCCCCAAACTACATAAGAATCACATTATAAACTTGGCTTTAAGTTGGAGGCATTCTGAAAGAATTGAGGGGCTGCAGGGCTGAGCTGGGTACACAGGGACTGGCACCACCCTTGGAGGAGAGAGGGGCAAAGCTGATGGCATCTGATCCCTCAGCAGGGATCAGCTGATGTCTCAAAGAGGAAAGGAGAGGCAGAACCAGGAAGGGGCCATGGGATCTGTGGCACAGAAGTGAAAGACATCAGCTTTCAGCAGTTTATGAATGACAGCAGTTTATGTTAATGCTCTGCCATGCTCCACAGACAACCAAAAGAGAAATGCTCTGAACTGACATGTTGTGGGTAACTAATAGATGGAGAAGAGAAAAACATTGGCATCCAGCCCTAATGTGGGCAGGAATACACTGGGACACAAAGTGAGGACCTTCAAAGAGTCGGAGGGGCAAGAGCCTGGAAAGCCTGCTCAGCAGCAACAGTGTTTGCTGGCAACCAGACTTGGTTAAAAACTGATCTTTGACCACTTGTGAAGAGGACAGAGGATGCTGTTTGGAGGAACAAATGCCTAGATAATGCAGGGAGTGTATTCCTGCCCCTGCTGCTAACAGGAGTATGTCTGCATAATAAAATAAATGCCCTCTTTTAATGTTCAAAATGAAAATGCAATAGGAGAAGCACTATTAAATTAAATCAAATCCACCAGACACTGCATAACCAAACCTGTTTCTCTGCAACACTTGGACTTATTGAAGAGGGAAGAACCTGAATATGTGAATCAACAAAGGATTAATTTTCCTATTGTTCACTGATTATTTTCCTTCTGGGGCTTGTGGCTGCAATATGCACTTGTTTGGAGGCACTGATAGAGAACATTCTGTTTTTTTAAAAAAAAACTCTACACTTTTTGTTATTAAAAAAAATGATGATTAGTTTTAAGACTTCTGAGAGTCCCTTAAAAGGTCTGCTCACAGTCTGTAACAAATAGAGCTACTCCCAGGAAAATCAGCAGGGAGCAAATCCACCAGGGAGCAAATCAGAAATTCCAGCTCTGGAACAACATGCCACAATTTATGAATGAACAAATAAACAAACAATGAACACTAGAACTACAAATTATGAAAAGCAGTATATGGGCTGCTTCTGCATCTTTATTTTGTCAAGTGGAGCTCTGGAACTCAAGAGCTTGGGCCATGAAGGAACAGGAAGCTGTAGGAGGCTGATGCCTAGAAGAAGCCTGGAGCTGGTTTAGACCCTGCACCACCTCCTGGCATTTCACACTGTGCCAACACACACAGTGTGGTAGGTTTGCCTGGAGTAGGCCAAGGAAGTCTGCTAATAGCAAGTTTTGGTGAAAAATAGGCTGAGTGCCACAGTTTTGATCAAAACACAAATGCATTCAACTTAAGAGAGCCTTCCCATGGCTTCAGAAGGAGGTTATAAGGAGAAACTATTCTCTTATTGGAAGTTTTGGAAAGTTTTGCTGCTTTAGTGAATCATTTCCCCTGATTCTATGGCTGTTCAGTTCAGCAGGAAGGATTTTATTCTCAGTTTCCAATATGGGAAGGGCACAAAGAGCATTAAAAATGAAGACAAAATTGCAGGGTCAGTCTGTTTATTGACTGGTTATATGTTTTACTTCTCTTTGTAAATCTGCTGGTCCTTTGCCTTTGCTCGTGCAAGTAAGAGCTCTCTTTGCACACCCCACTCCTTAATAAGGCTCTTCTCCAGGTTAGTGCTGAAACAGGCACTAATCTGAGCTGGGCTAATCTGAGCTGGACTGTGCTCCTTTGACTCCTGTTATCTATCTAAAAAGGTACTGAAAGAATCCAAATAATGTTTTATAATTGCAAATAATCCAACTGGAGTTATATAAACAAAGTATGTTTTTTCCCTTTAATTTTCAAAGGGTGTTCAGTAACTTGGAACAGTCATTTGTAACTCAATTGGATGACAAAGTCCACACCTGTATGAAGATACATGTGTAGGTGAGGAATCATCAGTAATTAGCTTCTGAAGCAACTTCATCCAAATAAGACATCTGAAAAACAATAGGAAAGCTAAGCACATTAATGAAATGCTGTTGCTATGGAAAAATTGTTCCTGTAAAGGTGGAAATCAACATGCTTTCTTTTTCTCGTAGTGCAAAAAGGTCAAAAAGCCTCTCCTTGAAGATGAAGCTGGTTTTAAGCATAGGTACTATTAAAGTCTGCTTTTAAGAAGGTAGTTTTTCACCCATTTCAAACCCCTCCATGTTTTATTTTTAGAAGCAACATCCCAAACACTAGCAGCTAGGATGCTCTTTAGTTCATAAAAAATAATTGATGCTGTGACGTATGGTGATTATCTAGTTCAAGCCCCTACTCAAAGTGTTTCCCATTCAACCAGGTTTTCCAGGGCCTTACTGAGCTGGATTTTAAATATCTCCAAGGCCAGAGATGTCCCCAGCTCCCTGGGTCCTACTCCAACATTTGACTGCCCTCATGGTGAAGACATTTTCCCTTGTACATAATTGGGATTTCTTGTGCTGTAACTTGTGTCCCTTCCCTCTCATTCCATCGCTGGGCACCTCCAAGAGTCTGGCTCTGCTGTCATCACATGCTCCCACTGGAGACTTGTAGACAGCAACAAGATCCCCTCTTCTAAGCCTAAATAAGTCTTCTTAAAGATTCCTTCTCTTCTAAGGCTAAACAAGCCCAGTTTTATCAGCCTCTCCTCGCACATCTTGTCCTCCAGTACCCTAATTGTTTTGACAGCCCTCCTCTGGCCTTGGTCCAGTATGTCAATGTTTTCATTTTACTGGGGAGCAAATTGGACTCTGTGTTTCAGATGTAGTCCCAAAAATGCTGAATGGAAGAGAATAATCACTTCTCTTTGGTTGCTGGCTATAATCTTTCAATACAGCTCAGTATGGGGTGGCCTTCTCCACCACAAGGTCACACTGCTGACCTATGTTCAGCTTGTCTGTGAGGATCCCCAGGTCCTTTTCTGCAAAGCTGCTTTCCATTCATTCAGTGCCCAGCCTTTAATGCTGAATGGGGTTACTCCACCACAGATGCAGAACTCCCCAAGCGCCTTTGTTGAAACTTCACAAGGTCCCTGCCAGTCCCTTTCTTCTGCATGTCAAGATCCCTGGGAATAGCAGCCTTCCAGCATATGCTCCATTTCCACCCTGAAAACTGGCTGAAAGTGCTCTCCATCCCATCATCCACACCATTAACGAAAAAGGTCCACTGATACGATATGCAACACTGATTTGTTATTCTTTCCCTTCAAGAATACAGATTTCTCTGATGCTTCTTCAGGTCAAAGTCCCTGATGGTATGAACTAATGTCCTGCCACAGAAGTCAGTCAAGGAACAAAGTTTGAAGCAAGTTTGACATCTGTCCAGTAGCCCCAGATAACAGACATAGCTGGCAACATAAAAGGATCTGTTCTCTCAGCCTTAGCTCTAATAACCATCTGGTCCTTGTCCTTCCACCCTCAAGCATCTTGCATGCAGACATACGCCCACAGCCTGCAGAGCTGGTTATGGGAGAGCAAGAAAGCTGTTGAAAACATTACATGAGGTTGCCAGCCCTTCTGCACTAATACAAAATGCAATTACAAGTTGCAGTTTGAACATAGTGACATTATGTATATCCATAGCATATCTGGGATCTATACGAGCATCTGTGAAAGCAGAACTTGACCCTTGATTTGGGGGTTAATTTATACAGGTAAAGACTGAGTACAGATCACAACTGCACAGAATCCTGAAATAACAAGAGTGAAACAACAAATGAATGTAAGATGATTGTAAGATGAAATGAGCTGAGTTCAGTCAGGGTTATTTCCCCTTTAGTTTCTCAAATACACCAAAGTGAAACCTTTCTCCAAAAAGGACAAATTTTTTTATTTCTGATTATTGGGACCACTCATTCAAAGTGTCTGATGCTTAGGCCCAACACTTTCAGCACCCCACACAAATTGAGTGGTCCACTCCCCTCATGGAGTGTATCTCTCACCTGAGCGGCAGAACTGTGGAAGGGAAGCCAGAAGCACTGAACCCTCATGGGAAGGAAAAGCCTTTTAAGTTTCTCGAGTGGATGACCAATCTTTCTTCTGTCATGCTGTCTGTCTGTCAACAGTTCACAGTTAGCAGTGACAGGCTGAGGAGCACGGTCTGGGCAGTGGGCAGAGCTGACAGTGCCAGCTCAGCCATTGTGCTCAAAGGGAGCACTCTGTTCCTTCTGCTGCCGTGTCCACACTCACTGGGACTGTTGTTCCAGCCTCACGCCTCCTTGTGTGAAGGCCAACAGCGAGGCTTTGTTCAAGAAGCAGCTGCTGAGAAGATGTCCTGTCTCATGGAATGACCAACTGACATTTCTCCCCCTGCTCATTAGTAAGCAGTGAATTATCAGGAGAACTGGGGTGAGCTGCCAGGCCATTTTGTTTGGAGTAAAAAGCCAGGACCTCAGATCTCAGTGTGCCCCAAAAGGGATTCCCTCATAAAGTGGGCTTGAAACAAAGCCAGGGGAGCTGGCTCTCCAGCACCTTCTTCTCATCACCTGATGGAGCAAGGAAAGAGACTGGTTCATGCCAGAAGGTGGATGGGGCATGACTGGATTAATATGTGTCCCAGCTCTGTTTCCCTCAGAGCTCACACCACATCTCTGCTGGATGACAAGTGAGCTCAGTTCAGCCAGGGCCTGAGCCAAAGATCCTGTTCAACTGGGTGACTTGCTGTTTATTCAATAACCTTTTGTTACAGGGTGGACACAAAGCAGTGAGGAAATGGCTGAGCAGTTGGGAGGAGCAGAGTAACTGAGGAAACCACAACCATTCTTTTGCAATCTTTGCTGCAGCCCAACATGATCATCTAGTGATGTCCACACATAGGGGCAGTGATGAAGGAACATCTGCATTGCCTTTCCCCCTGTCCCAACAGTGCCTGCATCCAGCTCTGGGCTATAGCATGGAGCTAACCTGTCTGTCTTACCCCACTGACTGTATCACAATGAAATCTGACTTAAAAAGTAATAACTGGTCAGGGTCAGATAAACAAATATATTGCTTTGAGCAGCCTGGGTGTGGTTGGCAAGTTTTCATAGCTCACAGTAGATGACATTACGTGTCTGATTCCAGGTGCTCTTTCTTCTATGCATCTGTGCTAAAGGTGTATCCAGTCCTCACAATTTCCAAACTTCCTTGCCTAAAAGACTGGTGCAAGACCATGTTTTCCCACTTTTACATCAGCAGGGAAGTCCATGAAACAAATAAAGTCTCATCCCCCTGAGCGGAGTAGAGAGGAAACACCTCTGAGTATTCCCTGCAGCTTTCCTAACACAAACATTTAAAGCAAAATACTACACTGCTGCATATGTGTGCTCCATCAGACACATCAGCTGTGTGGAGCCTTACTGTTTATTTATTTTTAGTTTGCTGTGGTCTAGCTGCTTCCTGGCCCCACAGTGCTGTTTCATCTGCCTTCACACGATAAAAAAACAAAGGCTGCATTTGTCTTTCCAAGTCCTGGCTTGTGGCTTCCTCTAGAGCAAGAGACACTGCAGGTATGTGCTTTCATGACTCACACAGAGTTTTCTTTCTGTTGTGTGGTTGCTCCTTTCAAATGGAAACAACTCTGACTGCCCTGAAAGATGCCATGTGGTGCATGCAGAGATTTGGGACCGTGTGATCCCAGTGTGAATGAAGGGTGAGGGCCAAAGCAGCAGAGATCACTTCACCAGGGCAAGACTGGGCTGCAGAAGTCTGTAATGATCTCCTCAAAAATAACAAGAATAATGCGGAAACCTCCATTTAATAAAGCCCATCTCAAAGTGCTTACAACTGCCTGTTGTGCCACAGGATACTCCCCTTGGGCTACACTGTGTTATGATACAATTATGGGCACATTTCAGCGCCATTATGTTATAGGAGGTGTATCCAGAGGACTTTTTCCTGCATGAGCTGTGGTCCCTCTGGGAGGTACCATCTCACAACCACCAAAAGAACCCAGGCTCAGGCAGCAACCTGGGAGAAAGCAAGGGGAAATAGACTATCCAGTTGAAAGATTGTGTTCAAGAGCTTGTTCAGTGCATGGGAAAAGTTGCATCTTAGCTGTAGCAATAATTTTATAATTTCTATTATTTCCAAGAGGCTAAAACAGCATGACCTGGTTTCCTCAGCAAGCTTGACTGCTACTCTGAGATCCAGAGTTACAAGACCAGTGATTCCAGAAGAGCTGAAGCTCAGAAACAACTAGTTTCACTTTGCCTGGAGCTCTTTGGTGGCTGCAGGGTGGTATCCCAGCTCATCTCTTTCCATGAGAATCCCCACAGCCAAAAGAGAGTTGGAGATGGAAGGCAGAACTAAGTTTACTCACTAGCTATTTGTTTATAGGATGACTTTTCTCCAGGTTCTTGGAGTTGTCTCACTGCCTAAGGAATTCCACAGTGTGCTGCAGTATCTGAACTTTCACCCTGCAATTGCATGCTGTGGTTTCAGCTCCTGTGTGCCCCACACAGGAATAGCATTCCTCACCACTGCCTGGAAGGCAGACAAGCCTGTCTGCTACCTTCATTCAGCATCTGGAGAAGGAAAGGCAGGGAAAGGTTTGGGATGGTACCGAGTAGGGAGTCAAAACAGGGATAAAACAGCACTGGCAGTGCTATACCAGCCAGGGCAAAGAGCCATCTCCTCTGGGGTCCCCTCTAAGAGGAACCTATAGCTCTCAGCTGGAAAAAAGTGAAAATGCCCACAACCCATTGTAAGCCTCCCGTCAAAGGAAAGGAAACAGCGAGTGCCATTATTTCCCACAGCTCTGCAGAAAAGTGCTTCAAACCTTCCCTGCTCCAATGCAGTGGGCTCATCCGGAGGAAGCAGAGAGCAGACTGCTGGGGTTAGTGGGCCCACACCAGCACCAAGGAGCAGTGGTGCTGCTCCATGGGCAAACCAGCTCCAAATAACATTTGCCAAGGCTTTCCTGACTCCATCCCTGGAGACTGCCCTGAAGCCTGCCCAACCCCAATGTTTGTTGCTCTTCAGAACATTCTTGCATGCTAATGTACGTGAGCTGTTACTTCACACTTGCAGTGCTACCCTAACTCTTGTTCCTGACATCCTTCTTTGTCATTTTCCCCTCTCAGTTTGACCATGTTCAGTTCTTTTTAATATTTCTGTGTAGACCAATCCTTCCCAGTGCTATGAATAAATAAAAGCCTTCTGTTCTCATCAACAAAATGGTCTTTTAACAGTTGCAAGAACAACATAGCAATCACTTGGAATAAAAAAAACAAAACAAAAGCAGCTAGTATTCGATGCATTTAAAAATATCTGCTCCAGCTATTTTCTACATTTTAGAAATAAATCCTTCATTAAACAGAGAAAGCAGTGAAAAAAAATTAATGGAGAGGAGAAGCACCAGTGGGTGTCTGAGAGGGACCTGCTAACCCATCAGAAATGCTCACCACACACAAAGAAGCAGCAGCAGGGCTGCCAAAGCAAGTTGAACTTCAGTTAGAAACATCTAAGGAATGTGAATAAGCTGTTAGAGCTGCAACCTTCCCCTCTGCTTTGATCTGACATTAAACATAACTCGAGAGTGAGAAACTCAACAGCTTCAAAAAGGGTGAAATGGTCAAAGGTCTTCATGTACCAGGACTCAGGACAGGTAGAGGGTTTATTCCTCCTGGAGAAAGTAGGATGAAAGTGTATCTGGTGGCTAGGAACTGCCACTAGGTTAGGGCTGAGTATTTCATCCTCCTCATCCTTATGTAAAACAGACACAATACCCATAAGTAGCATGAGCAAGTACAAGTGAAAAAGAGGGCTAATTTTAACTATGATTAAAAAGTGTAAGAAAAAAGCAAACATTTTTGTGGTCTCTGTATCTTGAAAATGTGTTTCTGACTGCTATTAGTTGACATGTACTTTTGAAGGTGAAATTGTGGTTTTTCTGGGCTCTGGCCACGTAATGCAACCATAGTGCATTAGATCTCAGCAAATGAGATGTTACAGGAAGACAGACGAGGATGGCTGGAACATCATGTGCTTTACCAACTCAAAATGCTTGGTATGAGAAAACAAAGCCACATTCTCTAGCCTTTATTCTTGTTTTCCTTGGCTCTCAGATTTACAGATCCCTAAAATTACTGTGTTAAAACTAAAGGAGTTGCAATCTGCTGCTGACTGAAGAACTGCAATATCACTCCACTTTGATGAATCCCCCACAGTTATTCTTTCTGAGAGCTTTCCTAAATTGATTGCCAATAACCTAATATGTTTGTATCTTTCTTCTGTCATCAGAATCTTGCCCTAATAAAATAATAGTAGTACAGTTATGAAGTTGAAAAGGTGAGATGTTGTTTCAAAATACCTAAACTTGCAGAAATAGCCAGGTGATCCCAGCAGCCTTAATTGAAGCTCATGCTAAGTGAACCCAGAAACCCTCATGAAGCTGCATGCCAAGTGAACCCAGAAATCAGGGGAAGCAGTTACCTGCCTGTTAAAAACACCTTTTAAGAGACCACAGGAAAAAAATTGCTGTGTTACACAGAAATTCCATTTTCCTCTTTCACAGGGCTGATATAAACCAAAGCCATTTAATAATATTAGATGTAAGGTAAGGTTAAGAGGTCTTCTGGAATTCAATTTCCACCGTCACCATGGAAAATTTCTAATACATATCTATGAGGTCCAGCAGTCTTGTGATTACAATGAAATATCCCAAAGAGTAAATGTCCAAATGTTCACATACTGAGAAAAGTGAGCCAGAGGCACCTTACACTAAGGGGCAACACTAAGACACAAACTGGAGTGCACAGTGTTTGTTACTCTGTGAAGCACCTTTTTGGTGAAGCCTTGCATAAGAGGAAATACTGGCACACAGCAGCCTTTGGCAAGATTTAGAGCCCACGAGTGAGCTCCTACAGAGTCAGCAATAAAAATGGAAATTATTTTTCCTCCTTTTGACTGAAGGATAGACACAACATAAATCAGTCAAGTCACACATACTCCAAGCCTGGTAACTTCCCGAGTCATTTGGGAAATCTCTCTCGCCACGCCGTGGAACTGCATTAATGATCTCATGGATAATGCACCTGTATTGGGAATTTTATCCATGAGAATACCAGAACCTGAACAAATATCCAGGTCAGGAAGTCTACACTGAGCTCACATGACTAAGAGCCATGGTATGAGGTAGGGAACAGACAGCTATTATAGTGCTAACACAATTGAATAATTTATATTATCCAAAGATATCCAAAGGAAAGGACACAAAAGGGAACACACTGCTGAAGTGATTTGGAATAGATAAAATATTGGAGGAAAACTTTAAGCTTCCCAGTCTGACCAGAGCAGTTTTAGCAATGGAGGCATTTATGTCCTTCAGCTTTCACTGGCATTTAGTTCAGGCTGTAATTTGTATTTCATCAAAGTTTATCTTTTGTGGTTGCCTCTTTAAGTGCAAAGATTATAATACAGAGCCTAAAAGATGTTAATTGTCTTTCTAACTTCCAGTGAATCAAGGCTCAGTTACATCAGCTCTTTGTGTAACACAACTGTGTTTCCATTGTTCTGCTTTCAGGTTCCTTTTCACCCTTTCCACTTTACTGATCAGGAAAATGGAATTGACAAACAAAACTGTAGGTCTGACAGGGAGAACAAAGTTGTTAACTGACCTGAGAAACCAGATTTGTACTAATTGCACTGTTTAATCCAGCAATACTAGTGTATTAAAAAAAAAAAAAGCCCAAAACACCAATAAATACTTGTTTCTCTAGTGAAAAAGATGTTCAAGGAAAAAGAGAGCAAATAGTCACACAGCACAAAACATGCCTGACAGGAACATGCACCTCAAAGACCCTTCTCCATCAACAGAGGAGGCATTCTCTGCATCAAACCCACGCAGTAAATAAATGTTTTATCATTTCTTCTCAGTTTGTCACTTCAATTAATGCTATTTTAACTCTACTTCTTAAAACCCTTATCAAGCTTTATGTGAATGAAGAACTAAGGCATGGTTTTAAACACGCACAGAGAGCAACTGCAATCCCTCACAGGCTCGTGGAGACTGAAGTTGCTTGTGTGTCCTGGAGCTCAGTGACTTTTTGTATGGACTGGCTGTGGTCTGCTAACAGCAGCTGCAGGGTGAGCAGCATGGGCCTGTTCCATCCCCCTCCCATGAACTCCATGCCATACAGACAAACAGAGGGGGATGGAGACACTTCCTACTGAGATTACTGCAGACTCCTGCTAGCCTACCTCCAGCTCAGAAGGAAGTGCATCAAAATGAATGAATCAACACTCAGAAACACTCTGCCTACACAGGGAGAAAGACACCTAGGTGCTGAGTTAGGATACTTCTGCACAGGTCAACTCTCTCTGCAAAGCCAGCCTCAAAAACAGCATGTGATCAATTGTGCCAAAAAAAAAAGTCACAGAAGTTTTATTTATTTTCCTTATAAACTGTCTTGAGGGTTAGATATTCTCTTTTCAGAGAAAATATAGGGGTCATTTCTGCATATCTAGTGCAGTGCTGTGACCAAAAGTGAGTCACAAAAGCAAGAGCAAGGGAAAGCCTTGGTACCAAGATTAAGTAAGGTTTTGCCTTTCCTCTCACAGATAAATGGTGCAATGACTCATGTAGATTCAGGATTCAAACTCAAGTTAAACAGTCCTGTCTTTGAGGAGACCTTGGGGGCAGGTTTTAGTCTTGGCTTCAGCCAAGTAAATTGCAGCATACTTCCCAATGTCAGTGGATAATCTGCCCAAAGGACATCAGATTTACACCAAGATTCATCCCATTTCAACCTGTCAGCTCAGAATCTGGCCTTGCATTTTGTCTGCTCTCATCATCAATCCCATCGATTCATTTTGCTGATACTGATACTGATGGAGTGGCTCTCACAGGGAGCAGTCATCTGCAATGATAAAATCAAAGCAAAGATCTCCAAGCACAAGGAAGTTATGAAGTTGCAAGGGTTTATGTGTGACAGGAGGCTACCAGAGAACCAGGATGGGTGGCTCAAATATGTTGCTGGGATGTCCTGGTCCACGCACTGCAGGAGACCTGGTGACACCCAGCACATCTCCATCACAGCATGGGGCACAGAGCAGAGACCTTCAAGCAAGAAGAGGCAGGGACAGTTAAGCGTGCCTGGCCCAGCACTGCCCCACCCTGCTGGCTGAGGGCCAAAGGGGTGCTGCTGTGTTGCCACAGCCTTGCACCCTTTTCAGAGGGTTTCCCTCAGAGCTGAGGCATGCACAGCCAGCTCCAGCCTCTCTGCTGGACTGTGGAGATGTGCTCAAAGGTGTCTGTGATGTGTTCTGCTGGACTGTGGAGATGTGCTCAAAGGTGTCTTCTTGCCTCTCCATGTCTCAAGGGTGCAGCTGTCTCATTGTATCAGTATACGAAAGCTATGCTGACATTTCAGCCTCCTATCTGGGATCACTTAGGACATTGACTGAAATCAGCAGAAATGGCTCCTAGTCCCACTTCCACAGTGGGAAATACCACTTCGCCCCCAAGAGACAGGTGAAGAAGAAATAATCCTGTAGAGTGAGGTCAAAAGGCTAAGGAAAACTCCAAGCAAACAGGGATAGCTTTTACAGATTCAATATGCAGATCTCGACAAAGCAACAGATAATCCTTTTTTCTTTTATGTCTGGTTGTAAATATTTTATTGGCTCTTCTCTCACTGCTGAGTAGCTGTAATGGCATTTACTTCAGCAAAGGCCTGAGCTGCTGTAAATCAAGTACAGTTTTTTACTCACCATGGTCATGGGCAAACACAAACAAGTTGAGTCCTGTCAGCTTCTGGGCCAAGTCATCGTAGCGGCCGCAGTGCTCCCCAGCGCCATGGGCGATGAACACGAGGGCCCTGAATGGAGCATCAACGTACAAATCATTAACGTGGCAATCACCCTGCAAATGCTGCAGAGCTGCAAGGGAAACCATTCAATTCAGCAACAGCATTTCAGACATCAGCAAACACCAGGCAGGTACAGAATTTGCAGTTTGAATACAGGGGAAACCATTGTCACCCTGGCCTGCCATGGACCTGGCCTTCAAGAGGTTGTTGTAGGATGGGTTCCAGGGAAGGCAACTGCTCATGGGCCAGAGTCACCATGGTCTTCTGCAAGTTCAAGATGCAGGTGGGCCTCAGCATCAGTCCTGAGCTGGATATCTCCATGGGGGCTTGAGGCTCTACATGCCTCCTGCAGTATAAGTGATGCCATCTGTTTATTTTGGGACTGGTATCTCTCTGTGATTCAAATACCAACACTGTCCTTAACTTTATAGCTTCAAACATTGCCTGATGCTCCAGAACACTCAAAAGTGGAATTTCAGCCAAAGAATAGGTCTCCAGCACTTTGCTGGGAGTTTGGAATTTTATCTTTTGACCCATTTATGATAATTTTACCATTCCAGTTTCTGCCCCAAAACAGTTGCTTCACTTCTATGATTAAAGTGACTCTTACATAGCCACTGTGCAGACAGAGATAATAAAAAACCAGTCTAATAGACACTTATTTCTGCAAATACTTATCTTTGAATATTCCAGTTTTATGAATAATACCTTACTTTTATTGGAATGTCATGAAATGAAAGTGACTGAACTTGAACCTCCCCAGTGTTTCTGCTAGATAAAATTAGTACAGACTTGGGCTAGAACGGTAGCAGAAATAGCAACGAGATTACAGAAGTTCTGCTGGATTTGACAGGTGACTATTTAAAATCCACTTTTAGCAACATAAACATAACTTGTTTGTTTAAAAGGACCATTTGTCATTGCAACATCAGCAACCACAAAACCATTTGAAGGCTACAAGTTTGACATTTTCAGTATATGAACAATGAAATATTACAAGAACCGACAACATAAAATAATGACAGCAGTTAACAGCTAGGGAATTCCTCAACTTTATCTTAATTGAGGTTTTGAATACCTTTTTACTCAGTGTATTCACAGCAATGAACTGCTTAGGTCTTAATGTATTTAAACTTAAAAAACACATTGGATGATGTAGAAACTCCTGTCCTAGCTCTTTAATTAGCACCTGCTTTAAAGCATTTGCCCAGCTGGACAATTTAAAAGAACATCCATCCAGACCAGAAGGACTGCACAGAGTCCACTGCAAACACAAAAGCAAGAAGGCAAAGATGTTTTAGTATCTAACACCAATTAGCAAGGGTGACATTAGGTCATGTACCATATTTAACTTGCCGTGCCTTACAAATCCTCTTTAGTGTCACTGAAGGTTGCAAAACAATCCGTGTGGAGCAGTCATTCCTTCCTTTGCCATTGTCCCTGATCAATTGATTTGTCAAGTTATCAATGTATCTGACAGACAGACTGATTTTTGGAGTGCAGGATCTATTATTATACCTCCAAATACTGAGGAAAGTGAGACATTGCTTACCCAGTGGAGAATATTAACTTTCTTCCTGTGGGCCCATTGCCCTGATATGCAACAGACTCAGCCAGGCTAAGTCTCTCTGCCATACCTACTCCCATTCCTCCTACTCCCATTCCTCCTACTACCTTCAAGCTTGACAGCTTCCTTGCTCAATGTCTTACTTAAGCTCTTTAGGGGACCTATATTTGTTTCTGCTGACTAGGCACAGAGATAAAGAGGCAACTTGGCTGACTGAATAAAGTCCTTCATTTCTCAGAGAAATATTATTTGAATTTATGCACTAAATGGCACTAAGTGAATGAAACCTAATGGGAAGCTGGCAAAGAGATCTCTTCCAGGAAATTCTTAGTTCTTCATCCCTGAGAGAGCAAAGCCCTTGTTTTGCTTTTATTCACACTGTTGCAGCATCCTTCTAGATGCTAAGAGCCCTCACTTTATGTGAAACCAAGATAAAAAAGATAAAAAACCCAAAGCTTCAGAGAGGCAAGGTGTTCCTGTGACCTTTTCTCCCACCTGGAACAGAATTTCCAGGTGTCATAGAACTGAGCCTTTGCACACCACAGGGAACAGACCTGGGTTATTATTTGTCTGCAAAATGCTGAATAAAATCCCTGAGCCGGTTTGTGCCTTAAGAGGTCTAATGACAATAGCTGTTGAAACGACTTAGATACTTTTGAAACTTTTGTCCTATCAATAATCATAAACAAAGCATAAAATTTCCAATTTGTTACACTGAAACAAAATCAGCCTGTCCTGTTGTTCAATAAAAAGTGAGAGTGGCTTTACTGACTAAAAACTAGGTCACATCTACACAGCTGTTTAGCTCCAGCTTTCAGGTCTGAGCACAAGGGCCACATATTGAACACAACCTTCAAAAACTGAAATTATTATAAGTATCATCTGAACAAGCATTGAAGGATTTGGCTCTTTCACTTAATCTCCAATTTTCCATTACAAAGTAAGTTTAGATTTGGCAAATAATACCTGAAGGCAGTGTAACAAATATGATTTAACGTATTTTCACTTGCAAGCTGCCAAGAAAATACAACAAACTATTAGATTGACTGACAGCAATTCTTTCCTGTATGTAAACATTTTTGCAGATATCCCTGCTCTTAAGTCACAGTATTCTCCTTCCTTACCACAATGGCTGGAATAACAGATAATCAGAGATTGCTTTCAACAGAGGCATTTAAAATTAATATGGATCCTGCAGTGTTTGTGGTTTTGCAGGACTGTGATGCTTTCCTGTGCAGTCTCAATGAGAATTTTGTTCAAAAAAGGCTTGTATCAAACTGGTAACAGGGAGAAATTTCTTCACCTCCAGCTCTTGCAGTTGTGATGCTGAAATCCTTGGAAATTTGCACCTAGCAGGTAGAAAATGTGCACAGCTGCAACGCTCTCTGCAAAGCGACCTGCGCCTGGATCCCTGCTAGTTCTGATGTCTCTGACCACAGGCACAGAAAGCTCATGGAGCTTTGGATGCTTCAGCTGGTTTTGGCTGGTGGAGCTGTGATTGCTGAACACCTCGAAATAGCAAGGCTTTGGCACCTGCCCAGGGCAGCAGCTCCTCCCCCAGCAGCAGGACTCCCCCGCCTCGCCGGGCTGTGTCTGAACACAAAGCCAAGGTGTGAGCGGGGCGTGACTGAGTCCCACGCTCCTGCTCTCACCCAGCTCTGCAACAGCAATTACGGGCTATTAGAGGAAACCACTTTATTGCCTGCCGTTTGCAAAAGCAACAGATGGTTTTTGTAGATTCCTGCCCTTCCCATAGCCTTTATCACCTCCTCCTCCTGCCCCCATCCCCACTGCAGGTTTCTGCCTCCTGGTACTGCACAGCTTGACAGATGCAGTTGCTTATTACAACAAGAAGGCAGAATAATATTTGTCTTTAATATTCAAATCAACTACTGGCTGTGTTTAGTCCTCTTCCAAGAGGAGGTGATATGCACCCGTGACCTGTCCCTGCTCCCACATCTCCCCTGACTGGTATCAGTCCCTCCTATATTGCAGCTGCAGCCTGTTTAACTTTGTGAAACACAGCAATGCCACACCTGCAGTTAATACAAAGCACCTGCAAATACCCTGTCCTTTATTAGGGAGGGTGGGGATTGTGGAGGCCAGGCTGCAACAGTCAGTGTGCACAAAGCCACGTGAAGGAGTTATTCTCTTCTGTCCTTCCTCTTGGAGAGGTTACCAGCTGATCCAAGTTTTAGCCGTGTCCAAGCCTTCCCTATTTCTCACTGTAGCTTCACATCCACTGATATTTCTCTTCTTGTGTGGGCAGCAGCTTTGCAGGCAGGGTCATGCTTTAGGTTGCAGCTCTAGGTAGAAAGGCAGTACCAGGTTTAAAGGTTCTCACTTTCTCTTTTGCTGTCTTTTTTTGACATTTGTTCAGAGATACAATTCCACAGTCAACTGGAAAATAATTCTAGGGAAAATAAGTTGTAGCTCTGGACTTACACTCATGAGCAAGAGCTCTCTTAAACCAAGACTGTTAGAAGAAAAATACACTGAAAGCACACCCAAAAACCTGCTGTGCTGTGACACTTTGCAGGCCTTAAACACCACTCAGGGCTTGGGTCCTGCTGGGCATAAGACCCATGTTCTTGCTTTGCTTTCAACAAAATTCATGTTGAAACTGAGCTAGACAAAGAAGGCTGCAAGCAGGATAGTGTGACTTTAACATCTTGTGTTCTCTGGGGACAGAGCCACTTCTCTGGGACCCCTTGCATGCTCTTTTATTGCCAGAAAATAACCCAAAACATTAGGGCTGAACCAAAGAACGGAAGACAAGCTTCCTATGACTGCATATATGAAAAATGCAATCTTTCCCCCCTATTCAAAAGCATCCCTCTTAAAAATAATATTTAAGTACTTGCGTTAACCTCAGGAAACTTTCTTCAACACATGAAAGTCAACAGGACTCTCCAAGTACAGGATGAAAGTTAAAAAAGGATTTATAAATGCTGTGCGGAATAAGGACTGATTTAATCACATGCAGAAGTGATTTCCTGAATCAAGCCCTCACAACTTAAGCTACTACCATGATATTCTATGTTAGGCAACTGTGCTTTTCATTTGGTCTTATGGATGTTGTTACCAGAACTAGATCAGCTTTAACAAAGAACACCTGACTTGCACAGTTTTGAATTCCAGACGCTAAATTCCTAAAGTAATTTTTAAAAACAAACTGACAGGAAAGCTTTGAGCCAGCTAAGCTGCCAGAAAAATGACTGGCTTAAGTACTACATTTTGTTGTGTTGTTTGAGCTGATTTATCAGTTCCTTTGTAGCTGAACAATTAACTTTTATTTACCAAAAACTGGTGACGTTGTTAGACAAGCAAGTGGATAGTCACAGATCTTTTAGTGTGTTAAAAATGTTATGTGTGTATTTTGCTTCCAAAGTATATTATAATGGAAAGTCACTGGAGGGTGTTCATTCTTGTGTTAGCTGGGTGAATGGGCCTCACTATAAGGATTAACTATCTATCATATTATAAGATTTGTTGGGGTTTAAGTGTCAATCTAATTTTCTCCCCTTGGCATTTGCTTAAAGGTTACAAAAAACATCCAGCTAATAATTTACAAGAACGTGTAATGAAGAATAAAATTTTTTGTGATCTAAACTATTGATCTTTTCCTTTTCTGGAGGGTTCTTCAGGCCCTTGCTTTGGGTGTAAGACCCGAAGTTTGGAAGGAGGCTGTCTCTGTCTCTGCTCTTTGAGTCAGTTTTTGCATTCTTTTTTCTGGAGGTGATTTGTGCCCCAAGACAGCCCTGAAAAAACTTGGGCCATGTGTAGGGGTTACAAAAAGCTATAGCAATCTCACTTGTGTTATGAATGCTTGTGACCTACACACTTAGCCATGAGTTCAGCCTAGTGTCTCCAGTTAGACAGGAATATTTATGGAGCCAGGTGTGTCCCTTCATGCCATTCTTCTGCCTCTAGGAAACATCTGAGTTATGTCCCCCTGAAGGTGCAAGAGGGAGTGACTTGTCTCCCAAGTCCAATCCATGTTTCAAGGGGGCATTACACCCAAGGGCGTTTCTTGCTCTCTTGCTCAGGTTTTTGCCTGAGCCCCTTAGCCATTCTTAGCCTCTACCCTACTGCCCCACAGCTTTGCCATGCAGGCCCAGGCCCTGGGGAGTCACCTCTCTCCAGCAGCTCTATCACTATTTTTCCCAGTTCAGGGAAAAAAGCAAATCAGAATGTCAATAGCCTGGAGCTGAGTCTCTATCAACCTTCTCTCAAAATCACAGACCATACAGCATTAGCATGGATACCTCACAGAGCTCTGGATCTGGAGGAGTTTATCTCTGGGGTTTAACTTAGAAAAACCTTTATGCATGAAAGAACATGTCAGAGGAACCTGCACTGTGCTCACAATACACAATTTCTGCTTGACTGTACAGAGCTTATGAGGGTTGAGGGTTCTGTACATTTGTGTTTGATGTGGTTTGATCTAGACTAGTAGAATCAGTAGCTTTATTCCTGTCCAGATCTTAAATTGGCAATTAAAAAATAAGCCTCTTCAGCAAGCTCTGCTTCCTGCTTTCTTTCCTCATTTCCTCAGGGTTGGAAGCTCCCATGCAAGCCCCTCCAAAGGGGCTGCTGTTAGCTTAAGCACCATCTTGCTGTTTTACACCATAGAGATTTAGGGCTCAGTCTTAAAATCTGTGCCTGTTCCTGTGAGCAACCCTCTTGCAACATGTCTGCAAGCCTGGCCTCATCATACATCTCAAAATCACAACCCCTCACAAGAACAGAGTTAGGAGGACATTTCAGAACTGCCATCTTCTGAAACTGTCCAGAAGGAGTAACATGGCTAAGTTTTCCAACCACCTCAGAAAGTGCAGACATCATAAAACAGCAGAGCAGAGACAGATCCGGTTAGTACAAATATATTTCATAACAAAAGGTTCAACAGGATCCAGCTACAGCCAGCACAAAACAATGTGCAGAAATAGTTTAAGGTGATTTATTGTAGTTTTTCAAAAAGAAAGCCCTCACTGAGAATAACTCATGAGCAGTCTAATACAGGGAGAAGAGAGGAAGGAAATTTCAGGAGGGGGTGGGAGAGAAAGAATTATTGGGTCCTTGCAACTGCATAGCTCTGGCTAAATCTCTGCAAAGTTAACTGTTAAGATCAGCTGTATTTAGTTTCAAGGAGGCTTTGCAGTAATATTTTAGGGGATATGAAGCTGAGTTCAGAGGTGAAATGCCTGGTGTGTAGCTTAAAATTCATGGGTTGGATCTTCCCACCCCGTTCTTGAATAAAAGTGAGGAGGAGGGATTCTAGGGTTACATGGACTGCCCTGGGGAGGCACTCCTCCACTTTGATATCAGAGATGGGATTTGCCTTGGCAGAACTGCCTGCCAGACCTGCTGCTCTGAACCTGCAAGACAGACAAGATCCCTGGGGACATGGGGAACCCATGGCTGGGTCTGAGCTTTCCTGTGGCTGCTGCCCTTCTACAGAGTGCAGGAAGCTTTGAAAGAAGGATTATAACTTCTGCTTCCAACAAGAAAAGGGGTAGGCATTGCCACACACACAAGACCAAGAAAGGGATGATGTGGGGGGACAGAACTGCCCCAGGACCTGACTGGGAGGAATGCTGGAACTGGACATCCCAGTTCTGTGCTTTGCTCTGCTTCAGCCCTTGCTCAGTACAAGGGTTACAAGGGAGATAAAATGGAGGTCATATCTCCCAAGGGGAGCTACAGGGATTGATGCACAAAGTAGTCAGTGTCTGTCTAAAAAAACTGTGCAAAACATTCCTTAAATAGAAGACATCAGCTGCAAAATTCAAGTCAACCTGAAACCACCCCCAAATTTTTTAGATTAGCTTTAGGGTGTGGAGGGAGAATATGGCAAGAAATGAAAGAGTTTCTGGCACAGATCCCCTTGGAAATCAGGAAAAATAAAGTACTTCTGGTTAGTTTTATTAAAAATTCATTTTGACTTGGAAGCACAGCCACTGCAGATGAGTGATGGCTGCAGGGCCACCGTTCTCAATGGAGCACCAACAGACAGGGAGTAAGAGCAAGAACAGTTTTCACAGACTCTCCCTCCTCTTCACTTGCCCTGAATGTTTAATGATTTCCACAGGGACACAAATGACTGTTTAGCCAGTCATGTAGCAGTTTCTTCTTGAAATCAAAATGCAGACACTGCCTAGTGAGCCAAAGCCTTGGAAATAGAAAAGTCTGTGTGGTGAGATGGACTGTCCTTTCCAAGCATGAGAAAGCTGCAGTTGAAGGGCAAGAAGCTTCTGCACTGTCACTATCACTGAAACTCAGCATTACTCACTAGTTCAGTACTACACCTGCTCTCTGAACAAAAAGGGTTTTTTTTAATATAAAAGTATGTCTCTGTTTCAAAGTAGCTGTGCAAAACCAGTTCCTTTTTACTGAACTCCCTTGAAGTCTTGGCATATTCAGAGCATTGGAACCTGTTCCAGTGACAAGTCATTATTGCTGCTGTAAGTTCATAGCCTGAAATCCAACTCAACCCTAATAGAAGGGAAGCTTCCTAGAAAGGAACAAGGTGTGTTTCATTAAGGGATGAGCTCAAGCCATGCAAGAATGCTCCTTACATGGCATCCCAGCCACATTTTTACAATTTAATCTCACATTTTGGCATAGCACAGAGGATGGAAATAGACAGCAGTATTCAGTTATTGAGGTGAGGAGTTTTAGATACGCCTCTGTAGCTTCCAAATGATGGAAATTATTTTATTTAGTTAAGCCATCCCCCTGGTTAGATCCACACAAGCACATTGTAACGTTTAAGTCCTTAGGAACATGCTGCTTGCTTGGTTGTTTTAAAATATCTGTTAAGAAGGGCTTGTGGCTTGAGACAAATAATCAAGTGCTCCAGAGAATACCACATCTAAAGGTTAAGTGGCACCTGCTGAAGTCCTCTAAGACAAGTCTGCAAGCTTCTTCTGACCTCAGTTCTTTTGCAAGGAATTTTTCATGCTGGATATCACTCATAGTCTGAGCCCAGATGCACCAGAGGTTCTTCATAGTTAATCCCCCCCACAAATCAATGGCTCTTAAAAATGGGCTTTTCCATGGATCAGACTCTAGCCATGAATGATCACCTCCAGTCTCAGGCTGCTATTTCAGGGAGTGAGTGGTTCAGACAACTCATGACCAGTAATACTGAAAAAGTTGTTTCAGGAAGAATTCAGCTCAGCACCCCAGCACCTGTGCAGGGAAGAGGCTGAAAAGCATGCACCTGGCACAAGAGGGTCAGAACATTTCTGAGCTATTCCTGCATGACTGAAGAGCTTTGATCAGGCATTTGGGGCTTATGTGAGCAAATCTTCACTAGCTTGGAATCATAGAATGGTTTGGGTTGAAAGGGACTTTAAAGATCACCTAGCTCCAACCCCCCTGTCATGGTCAGGGACACCTTCCAGGAAGAGAGATGTAAATAAAGAAGGAGCAAGAAAGGTGACACTTCATCTGCTCTGTGAAGTCAAGATACTATGTTATTATAACTTTTTAATAAAGCCCTGTCTGTGCAATTCCTAGTTGTATGGCAAGGGTTTAAAGAAAGACTTCAATTCCCTGAAATACTTAGACCCAATAATACTGTTTGTGGCCAGGCAATTCCACTCCTAATGTGCAACTCCTGATTGCTTCCTGCACTGAGTCAATTGCCCATCCTCACTTTTGCCTTCCTGATCCAATTTTGTCAGCAGCCTTCTGTGTTGGCAGAGATCTTAATTGGTTTTCCTTAACTAACTGACAAACTCGTTATAAGTTCAGATGTCAGAGGTAGCATGAGTCTCTAAATTGCCAAGTTTTTCCACATGATTTTCCAAAAATCTAGGGTGGAATTATCCCATAAACTTAGAGACAGAAACTCAAGGATTTATTTCTTAATCATAAAGGGCTTATGTATATTTTAACATATTTTGAGATTAAACACATTAATTTCCAATGAAATCTTGGCACATCCCAGTGGTGCACTTCAGCCTTGCCCAGCTATGAGAGGAATCTTTGCAGCAAGAGGCTTTACAGGCTCTGTCAAAATCAATATCAGCAGCTACTCCTCTGGGAAATTAGGAATGTCACAGGCAAAGCGTTTGCCAAGGCTTTCAGCATGTTCCAATTAATTTACTATTCCATGTTTGCTGTAGACCTGAGGTAGGAGGGAAAGTTGACTGTAAGCAGCTAAACATGAGACATGGAATGCTGCTAAGACAATGATCACTGCAACAGGAGCTTTAAAGGCTGAAATGTTTATTCATGTTTTGGACCAAAGTGAATTTTAGTCACAGGTGAGGTTCAATGGCTTACCTACAGATGACTTAAGAGCTGGATACAGACTTTAGCCTATGGCTGCCAAATCAATGTGTGTTATTTCTTGTCTGCACTGAGCCAATCTGGGCATCCAAAGGCTTTAGTTACTGCAGGCTTGGTTCCTAAAATGTTATTTCATTTCTAACACCCAGGCAGCTTCACCTCTCACAGTGAGAGCTGCCATGCTAACACATATAAGGAACCTACCTGCCATGAGTTTTAATCACTGCCCTGTTGATTTGCTCTCAAAAAGGGCTGGATGTAATAGGTTTAAGCTCCAGAATGTGAATGGGGACCTGTCCAACTGGAGGTGCAACTACTAGAATAAAGATGGGTGGTAACAATAAAAAAAAAAAAAAGACTAGTTAGTTAGATGAGTCCTTGGCTGCAATCATTTTAGATACAGGCAAAGAAAGCCAAAGGCATGTGGGATGTCTTTTCTGCAGAAAAGCTTAAAATAGAAAAGGAAATCAATACTCATTTACAGTATCTGGCAGTCACTGAACCAAAACATACATGTACACCTACAGCTGAGCAGAAATAACAACATTTATTTAAACCACAAGCTGTTATTCTGCTGCAGGAATGCTGTGTTTCATGTGGAACACTTCACCAGAGACTGTACCACATATTTCTGACCATTTTTAAAAAGTCTCAACAATATCCAGAGCAAATACTTTCAATACCACGGTTATTAACCCCACCAGCCAGGCCAGCTTCGACTCCTTCCATTCCTGACAAAGAAAGAGTGAGAGCTGGTGTGGAGGAGAATGTGCCCAGCAGGAAGCAAACTTCTGATGGGCAGAACCCTTAAATAATGCTTCAGAAGAGAAATGTAAACCTGTGTGTAAAAATGAGGCAATGTTTCCACTATGCAAAATTACAGGCTTCGAAGGAAGGAGTAGAGTTTAACAAATCAGCATTCCCCAAACACCGAAAGCGAAATGAAATGTAAACAAAGTGAATCTGCTGATTGCTTGTTTTTTTCCATTCCCCAGCTCTGAGAAATGTGACCAGTAAATAAACAGGATAAATAATAACAGCAGCTGGCTTTTGTACAACACTCCTCATACAGAAAACCCAAAATGCTTTACAAATGGTACAACCAGGCTGCTTGCAGAGGTCACACAAGGCAGAGATGAGTGGCACCTCAAGAGATTCTCTGATCCATTACCCCATCCCAAGCAAGGATCAACCCTTCTTCCCACTGCCACATGAACTGAAGCACAGAGGTAAAAAGCCTTTCCTGTGGCAACACAGCATGCCAGAGGCAATGATGGGCACACAGCATGAGTAAAAACCTGACTCTAAAGCAGCCAGCAGGAGCTTAGCAGCAGAGTTAAGGTATCACCATGGGCTCCCTGTGCTACATGGAAGGGGGCCACAGTGAACCTGGAAAAAACAAAGTCAATTAAAAAAAATCTTTCTGTCCTAATGAATTTGTGGGCATCTAATAATGTCAGAGAGACGTTCTGTGCATTTTCAGGACAAGCTGGGTTGAGATGCTCCACATCCCTCGTTTGAGGAGGGACAGAGGATGACTGAATGCTGATTGCTTGAATGTCTTTTTAACAACGTGAGATTATGAATGCTGCTTAGAATACAGATTTTAATGCTCCAAATATTGTAGACTAGCTCTCACATAAAATTGAAAAAAATGAAGAAAAAGCTTAGCCATTAAGTCAGCTGGATGTTATCTTACAGAAATTTAATTACTTACTGCTTCCTTGTCACTCCTAATGCCTTTCACCCAGCAAATTAAACCATTGCAGATTTCTGGAATTGACAATTGAATTTGAAAGCCAACTGAGATAGTTTTGAAAATAAAAGTTAAAACTATGTTGAAAAATTATAAAAATAAGCTAATCTTGTCTGTTGGTGAACCAACTAACCTGCTGATATCTACTGCAAATTAAACCAAATTCTGTTTTAAAGAAAGGCCAATGATTTAGGTCTTATTCCCTCACTCTGCAAGCTTCAAGCTCGAGTAAGGAAGAAAGAAAACATACAGAACAAGACATTTATCACAGGTCAGACAGACATCTGAAAAAGATCAGCAATCTTTCTTGCACACCAAATCTATAATAGTTTGTACATTTTTTCCTTACCTATCTGTACACAACACCAGAGCAAACAATTACTACCCCATTACTGCTGAATGTTTGGCTTTAGCCCAGTTGTCAATGTTTTGTCCCCCTTTTCCCCCTGTTCTTTCTTTTCAACAATTGCCACTGAGACAATTTACTTGTAGCAGAAGTAAACTAATTCAGCAGAGAACAACTAATTCATCGCTTAGGAGATTTGATTTAAAATCTCTCTTCAAACATCAAGCATTCTTTAACCACCAGCTGCTCAAGAAATAACTCACTTTCTCTGGCAACTTTCATCTAGAGACTCCAGCCTCAATTTGTATCACTTGACTGGATGACTACACACAATTGTAGACAAGGAAATAAAAGTATGGATAAATTCTAAGTCTGATTCTGTAAATCACTGGTCATTGTGTCCAATGATTGTCTTGACCATGTTTTGCCTGTTCTCTGCTCCTCCTTGCCTCCTTTTTTTCTGTTTCTGACACTAAATTCTCAAGGTCTAGCAAGTTGCCTTTGCCACCACTCAGTATGGAAGAATTCAGAGCCTTCCATCATCAAGTGAGTGCCTGCCAAACAGAAACAAAGATAGTTTCTGGCTGCAGAGCCAGTGTCTGACACAGAAGGGGGGACTCTTTCATGCCAGTGGAAGTACTCATGAAGTTTGGTGTTACTCAAGGTTCTGGGACATTGAAAACTGCTACAAAAAGAGTGAATCTCTTCAGACACAAACATACTGCATCTTTCTGAGAGGAATGAACACATTCCTAAGCAGAAAAAGACCAAGACCGAGCCCTATCCTCTCTCCTGCTGATGGGGATATCCCATAGGGGCATGCTTGGAGGCAGGTAAATGTGACTGCAGTGCCGTGGCCACCAGGACAGCTTCCACCAGCTGTTTCCTTCGTGGCTCCAAGGCCACACCTTGGTACCCCTGTCTGGGCAGTGAGTCTGGTCATCTTGGGGATGCCTTCCTGCCACAACCACCCAATGACTCCCCCAAGTCTGGTTGCTTTAGAAGACATTTGAGGTTGGGACTGGCCCAAGGTTGGTATTTGGGATTGCTGCACCAGTATTTTTCTTTCAGTTAACATCAGTGAAACTGTATTGGTCTGCAAGAGGAAACCCTAGAGGACATATAATTCTAATGATGTCTAAAAACTTTACTTATCCTGATGTTTGCTGATTTCCTTCTTTCCTGTTATGGATAATAAGTCATACTGACACAGCGTCAGAATGTCTGTGCTGTGGAGTTCAGGACAGGGATGGCTGGGTGTAATTAAGGATGTAACTGGGGTGGGATGAAGTAAAAGACCTGCCTAAGCATATCTTTAGGAACCTCATGGGCAAGATGCAACACTATCTCCTTGGATACCTGGAATAATCAGCCATTTGCTATCAGGGCTGTGTCACATCTCTTGCACAAGGGACAATAGGAGGGTTCAAACACTGGTGGCTTCCATTCAAGTGGGAACACATTAGGACAATGACACGCCTGAACCTAGGGAAGGCAGCTCAGCCAAATATGTCTGCAGGGACAGCTCTTAGAACAATGCAATTTCCCTAGCAGAACAAAGAGGTCAGATGTTCACCCTGACTTGAAAAAGGACAAAGTCACAGCAGTCTGAAGGGAACTTGCAAGGCCAACTCCTCTGCTACAGACATCTAGAAAAAATAGCCTCTTCCAGCCAGAACATCTGTACAGCCAGTTCTTGTAGATGTATTCACACTGATCTAAAAGAGCTGCTGTGTGTTCCCAAGAGATGTTCCAAGAGTGCTGGAGAAATTGAAGGAAGGAACTATGTGCAGCTCTTTTATTATTTTCACTAAACCCATATATTCCTCATAGCAGTGAAGTAAAGTGCTCTTGCATCTGGAACCTTACTATGATCACCGAATTGTCTGCTTCAGCTATTGTGTCACTACCAACAAATGGCTGGTTCAGAGCATTCCCAGTCTGATGAGATAAAAAGAGGTCAGTGGAGGGTCTGCCCAGGTTAAAGATCTCTAAATGCTGAGTGACCAACTTGGGCATCCATTGGAGTCATGGCACAAAGCCAGTAATGATCATCATGCTTGTATTCCAATTAAAAGCAAATGAACTGTTTGTTTTACAGGTGCCAGGTTTGCTTATCCTTCAGTATCTGGCAGAATAATGAGCAGAAAAATTATCTTTACAACACTATCTTTAGACCATTTTTCTTCTTTTCTCCTATTTCTACCTCTGCTTCTTATATTCACCATGCTGGACAGCATTATTTCAAATTCATCAGGTAGCACACAGAACCAATGCTGATTTTGCTTTTTTTTTTTTGCTGCTTTCGGGATCAGGACGAAATATTACTGCTTTGTGACTCACAACGGGGAACTCCAAAAGTCACTTTGTTCCCAGATACTGATGTCACAAAGTTGTACACCTATGCTCTGAAGCAGATCCTAACAGGGCAATGAGCAAAAGGAACAGTTTAATTGCAATTGTTATTCCATTTGCTATTCACCTTTTCCCTTGGTTTCTGTGGAATACAGAAACCAAGGAAGGCAGATTTGCTTGTGGTGGACATTCCTGTGGAGACTGAAAAAAAATTATGATACCAGAGAAGCCTGTTGGAAGTATCTGCAGTGAGAACCAAAGCAGCTCCCCTGTCTGTCAGAGGCCCTCTCACACAAAGCTGGTTTGCTAATTTGCCCATCCTCTGGAACCACATAAGGAATCATAAAAGGATGTCTCCATTCACAGTGAATAACACAGTCACATGGAGCAAAGATAACAGAGGCATTAAAGGGACACATACACAGCTGATGAGAAGAAGGGATGCTTTAGAAACTCAGGCAGTAGCAATACAGCAAGCAAAGCCTGGAATGTTGATTTGACAATGATCATTGTCATTTCCCTTTGCAGTGTGTGCAATGGGATCAAAAAAAACAGAGGGAGCTGAATTCATCCTATGGCAAACTGTGCTGACATAAGTCACTTTGCATCCTACAGATTTGGCTTTAATTTCAAGCTGACCTCATTAGTACAAACAAAGTGTTCTTCAAGAATGACCCTGAATTAGAAACTGCTTTAAGTATTTCTAGAGACTAACACAATACGCTATAATTAAAGACATTATAATCAGTGCCTTGATTTCTCTGACTTCACTCTGCCTTATGTATTTATTTGTTCATTCACTTTGGAAAGGTCTGAAAGTCAAATCCAATTTTGTTGTTTGCTCATGCTGGGAGCTGTGCTCTTCTTCTGGAAATTGCATGGAAGTGCTGGTAATGAGATGCCAAAACCATCAAGCAATATTTACAATTTAATGGCCAGTTCAAATACAAAAGCAATTTGTATTTCTGCACCACAGGCACATCTGCAAAATCTTTGGGGAACAGAGAAATCTGTTTTCTCCTTATTGGCTTGGCCTTGCATTACTAACAATTCAGAAAGAATGGCAGGCGCTCTTCACAGAGTAAAAGAAATGTAAAAAGTAAATAGAGAAGTGGGTGCCTTTTGTTTGTTTAATTTTGTATTTTTGAACACATCTCAGGTGTAGAACAGAAAGAACTCTTAGAAAGGCACTGTTTACTCAGACAATTGCAACTCTGTTTACTTAAACTGTGCTCTTAAACGGTGTCTGAAGTTGAGCCAACCCACTCCAGTGTAAGTTAACAATGGCCCAGGAATGCCTCTGTGACCAGCAGGCAGAGAGCCACAGCGGATCCTGGCAACCCTCTAAGGCCACCCAGAGACCACTCTGTGAGAGACACTCTAGCACCACGCCAACTAGCCAGGTAATAGTTTCTCTTTGGTGCCTGAGGAAGCTCACATCCATAGATGTCTGGAAATCACATTTTCAAGTGCATCCTCTAGCTTCAAGTGTCTCAAGTGTCCAGCTTAAAGTGACTGATCTGCCAGGAGAGACTCGGGCATCACTCTACTCTGGCTGAAGTCAGCGGCAGCTACAGCTATGAGCACCTTTGAAACAATTACTCTGAGTCAATAAATCTTACAGGATTTACTTGAGATCAAGAAGAGGGGCTAAAAGTGCCCCACAAAAACCTATTTGTGCTTATCTAGGTAGTGACAAGAATGGAGGAAGAATCTAGAAAAGGCTACAGGGATATAGACTGCAGAGAAAGAAGGTCACCTCTGAAGTTCCCCAGGCCCTTCAGGGGCCTCAAAGGAAATGTCTTGACTTCTCCTCCCAACTTTCCTTCCCCTTCCTCATCAGCTTCTATTCTTAGCAGCTTTGTCTGAGAACTGGGAAAAGAACTTGGTTTCTTAATTCCTCACCTCCTGTTACCTCATATTTTGTCTCAGAGTGCTCAGGGTGGTGACAGAGGTTTAAGCCTTCCATGGAGCTGTGGCTTATGTTTACACAGTGACTGCTTTCCCATTAGGCTGAGTTTCTTTGGCTACTGGGACATGCTATAGGCATGAGATCAGTCCTGTTTGGTTCTAATGATTTAATTCCTTCAAACAACATTACAAAGACCTGGAAGTGCCATGCCTTGCCCAGATCCTAAGCGTTGCATTCAGCAGTGAGCACTTGGTGCCAAAGAGTTACCCATTTTCATGGTCTACAAGTTCTGCTGTTGGCATAAAACATGAAAATGACACCAGAGAACATATTGCTTTTCTTTCCTACTGCATTCAGCAAGGGGAGACCACTTCCACTTAATTACACTTTAAGATGGAACTGGCTCAACAAGTTGGGCAGCTTGAGGGCTGCTGGCCAGGGAAGCTGCACCTGCACTGCTGCCAGCAGGCAGCAAGAGAAGACGACACCCAGGCCCCAGCTCTGCTGTTGGGAGTGACTTCCCACGCCAAAAACAAGTGGAAAACACTGTCTTTCTTCTCCCTTAGTCCCATTACTCCTTACTCCATCTACCCCATCTAATCATTATGACATCTGAGTGCCTTTGTGTGTCAGCTTCCTGTGAAGTAATCACCTAAATCCCTCTCTGAAACAAAGCAGACCCTGCTGAGGAACTCACAATAGGTGCCTTTCACTGGCAGGACAACCTTGGCCTCAGTGGCACTTCTAACAAAGCTTCCATATGTGCACCAGTATGGGCTGATCAGTCAGATCAACACCACACAGGATCAGAGCCTGGGTATTTGTGAACGTGAAGCAATAATGCCTCACAAAATTTCTCCATCTTCCTGAAAAAATAGGTTCTTTGGTGTTGTTTTTTTAAAATATGCTATGACACATTTATCTGCTACAGATTTTATCCACATTTATGAGTCTGTTCAACGAGATAAAAAAGAAGCACCAGTTCCAAGGGGTGGTGCCAGTCATCCCCACTTTCAGAGACTGCCTGGCCATTGTCTGCTCTTCAAGCCCAGGCTAGGACTACTTTTTAATATTTCCTTTGGCAGACATCCTGGGTTTTCCCCCTCCCTGGGGGAGGGATCAAGGGCGATAAGTTCTATTCTAATAGAAGACAAGTCAATGATAATCTTTGGGCATCTGCAGTGAAGAGGTATTTCTACAGCTCTAGCTGGGATTAGGCACATAATGGATCAATGAAAGATCTCACCGTTTGATGGTTATAGCATCATTCATTAGTGTTAAGATTTGAACCTGAATCAACAATTGAGTTAGAAGATTGAAAGAATTGCTTTCAGTATTTGAAATAAATTGTAACAGGCCTGTAAAAGTCCCCTGAGGTGTCTTGCTTTCTCTCCCTATACATATATATAGAGAGAGATTGGTTTTGCTGAATGCTTAAAATTAGATGAAAGTTGCTGAGCCTCTACACAGGAAGAAGAAAAAGCAGATCTTCTTATGTAAAGTGAAAGGGGGCAAAATAATGTATTTTTGGTTTGCCTATCAAAGCACTTCAAGAGCAATCTTGATCACAGGATCCAGGCACTGAATTGTTATTCAGTCACTTACCATCTCTCATATATAACATGAAGAGCTAATAATAAACAATACGCCCCCTCCTTATACACAAACATGCAAACACACACACAGGAGCTCCTTGTAAATGAGCAACACTGATCCCATCCACTTTTCTTGTCACAAAACTGGGACAAGCTCACTCTTAATTAACTGCTTGGTGCACAGACCGCTAAAAAAAATTAACTACCCAGAGGACTTAGACACCAAGTTTTCATTCTCAGCTCCTTATCATTACTGGAACAAAGACCCATCCACCCACCACTAATTTGGTAAGAAATTAAATGTGATAAAAAAGCAGTTCCACAACTGGGTGATGAATGTTATGTGTAGTTAATGATTAATTACCATTATAATACAAAACAACCTGGTTTCACTGTAGAACCTTGATTTCATAGCATTATTTTTCCATAAAGGCAATCTTCAGGTGGGTGCAAAGACTATGTAATGCATCACTGCCAAAAACCTTCCTCCTTATTTCTGAAAGGCAGCGAGTAGAAGCAACTATAAAATGCCCTGTAGACCAGGAGATCTTGAACCAGAACTGTGTCCTACAGCCCAACCTGGGCAATGGAGCTATGGTGGGGTGGCTGCACTGTCCTCCCCTCTGGGGCCAGTATATTTTGGTGCTTGCCCACTCTCTATATTGCCTGCATGTTAACCCAGCCCTATGTTATTCCCATTGTCCCTTAGTTTTGTAGGCATAAGCCCCAAGGCCAGCTAACTTGGACGCGTCTCCCTCTCTCAGAGCAGCTGCCAGGCTGGTTTGGGCAGAGGATGGTGTCTAACCTGTTGGGTCATCAGGATAAAGTTTAACTCCCTACTACAGATTGAACAACTTGTTCCCGGGACTGTTTTCTAGCTATATAAAATCAACACAGCTCTTCCTGTTGGCTTGCAGAAAAAGAAAACAATTAAGCAATATCCAGATTTTTATGAAGTAGATACCTACAGAGCTAGTGGCAGCACAAATACATGCCAAGACAGCAGATACTGGAAGAAGAAAGATCACAACTACAGGATCAGATCACAACTAGCACAGAAAGCTGTTAAAGAGATTTTTTAAATTAGGACAAAAATATTAGAAAAAATTCTAATCTGATACTTTGTCTGTGTCAGGTCAGTTTAGAAATTGCAATTGCCAGTGAGAGAGCTCCCTGAATCATTTACTAAGTATAAATAATTTAAAACCAGTCAAAAAGCAATGCAGTCAAACATTCTGCCTGTTGCCTTGCTATTACTACTGGAACTGAATTCAGATGCTGATTTAAAGTTTGTTGACAATGAGAAAATCAGGAAGAGTGAACATTCCAAAGCCTGTATCTGTGTCCTCCCTGACTGCCTGTGCTATTAGTTTTGGGATAGCTGTTTACTGCTAATAGGTATCAGCCACCTGCCAGAGCCGCTTGGTAGAATATTGAACTGCCAACCAAGCCAGCTGTGCATGCAATGACAGTAGCTCCACATTTTATATCTACAAGGCTGACTCGAGCAAGTTAAGGTTTGGAGAATGCAATTTTTACAATAGGGACTTTCTCAGTTGAGAGAAAGCTCGCTTAGGGGCTCTATAAAGCTCCATGTACCCGGCCCTGTAATGCCAGTCAACCTATAAACAATAATTGCATTAACAGAGTCGTATTTAGTGATAGTAGAAAGGACATTTGCTTGCAAGTGCTCACCTGGGAGATGCTTCTGGCTTCCAATACCTGCAGAAGAGGTACTGCCCATCAGCATTGATGATATGGGGCAGATCCTTGTATGGGATGTTTTGAGGACTCCGCTTTGGCGAACTTTCCTCTGGCATTCTGGAAGAATGACCTGCAAGGTGTTAGAAGAAACAAGACATACTTTAAAATAGGTGGAAACAAGATAAAAGCTGATGGGCTTGGCAGCCACAGACACTCAAGAAAGTCAATCATTAAGGCAAGTACCACTGATGGGAGGCTGCTCCCAAAACAACAGCCAAAGCCCCCCAAAATCACTGCTTTAAAACAGAAATGTAGCAAATGTTTCTGCTCAGAAAAGGCTCACATTTAGAGGTAGAGCATTGAGGGGGGGAGGGAGCAAGAAGAAGGGAAGGGCAATCCACCATCAGTACTTAATTTACAGCTTTCTATTCCACACTTCTCCCATCTGACTTTATTTTGCATCATTTTGTGAAGCGAATCCTAAAGAGAATATTTTAACTGCAATCAAGAGCAAATTATGCAGCAATCGCTACAGATATGAAAAGACAGCTGCATAAAAGATTTATCTCTGGCGGAACATCTCCAAAGAACAGTGGTGGGTACACAGCAGAGGTATCTGCCACCGTGTCATCATTAAGATCTTCTCTGACATCTCAGACAGGAAGGTGGCGGCGGCGGGGAGCAAAACATTTCCAAGAGAATTTGCCACAAACCTGTTTTCATCCTGTGCAAGGGTTTGCATTCTAGTGAGGAGCCGGCATCGCAAGTCAAACGCAAGCAGATGAGGCTTTTTGCATCGCGCTGCGGAGCCGCGTTCACAGCCCGGCAGCCCCGCGGCTCCCGGCGGGCGCCCGGCGGGTCCCTCCCGGCGCTGCGCGGGGCTCGCCCCGGCTCCTCTCCCCGGCTCGCTCGCTCTTTGAGGAAAGTCGCTTGGGTAATTCACCACTTCTGGTTCATCACTTTTTTTTTTTTTTTTTCTTCTCAAACAAATTGCGTGTGCGGGCTGAAGTGGCGGTGGTGGGAGGGGAGGCTGGGAAGGGTTGGGGAGAGGGAGGGCTGGCGGGTGGGAAAGCTGCAGTCCACTTCCAGAAGCTGCTGCACGTACATCAAAGGCACCTTGAACACATGCAGCTGGAGCAGCTCACAAAGTTCCTGCCGCGGCAGGTTGTTTGCAACTTTACTTCCTTCCTGCCACTTACAGTTCGGAGGCCGCGGCGACGGGGGGAGGCGAGGGAGGGGGAGACCTTTCCTCAAAGCGATCCCCGCTGCGAAGCCATCTCTCGTGTAAGCGCAACTTCCCCAGCCCCGCGCTGCCAGGCGGCGAGCGGGAGGGAGGGGAGGAGGAGGAGGAGGAGGAGGAGAGGGAGGAGGGACGATCCAAGCACCGACGCGATGCCAGGTCGCCAGCCCCGCACACACATCCTCCTGCCGCGGCCGGGCGCGGCGGCCCCGCGTCCGCCCGCGGAGCCGAAGCGCGGTGGCTCCACCGCACGGTGCGCACGGGCTGCTCCCGGAGACAGCGAGACAGCGGCGGAAGGGCGGCGGGCGGGTGGGTGGATGGATGGAGGATGCACGGATGCGTGGATGGATGAAAGGATGGATGGAGGGGCGGGCGGCGCTGCCGCGCCCTCGGCTGGGCTGGGCCGGGCTGGGCGGGCAGCGGGGGAGCCCCGCGGTGCCCCCGGGCTGCCCGGCCGCGGAGAGGGCGGAGGCACGGCCGCCCCCTTCCTCGCTGCCCTCCCGCGGGGGCTCCGCACCGGCTCCGCCGCCGCCCCGTGGGCTGATGCGGCTCCCGCAGCCCCCGGCCCCGGCATCTGGGCACAGGAGCGGCCGCAGCGCTCCCGCAGCCCCCGGCCCCGGCACCTGGGCACAGGAGCGGCCGCTCTGCTGCTGCGGGCTGGGGGACAGCCGAGACACCCGGGGGGGGGGGGGGGGGGGGGGGGGGGCTGCTCGCGCAGAATTTCAGAGAGGATGTCGTGGAGCCGTGCTGCCTCCTGGGCATCCCGCTCCGAACAGCTCCTTGGGATCCCAACACCAAACTTCGCTGTTTGCGTTTAACGTGCACCTCTTCAGGCTTTGAAGCCATACCGGGGAGATCGCTCCCACACTAATTCGGAGAAGTGCCCAAGCTTTGCAGCCTCATTCAGGGTAAAGGCCATTTATAAACACAGCATATGATTTATACTCACATAAATCATTCTGTCACTACAGACTATATGCAATACATGTGCTGCTACTCTGTAATGTGAGATCTATTTGGTGGTATATGATACTTGCTTATAAAAATTGTCACAGCAAGATTCCCTGAAGCCAAAATAGCTCCCCAGATTTAAGGGGAGCTATCCCAATAGAGAATTTTGTCATTTAATACTGCTAAGTGGTTAGCATTGATTGAGCACAGATTCATGCCTTTTACATTTCATCAGCTCCTTTCATTTTTACATGCCTGCATATGCTTAGAGGTCTCAAGCCTTTCTCAGAAGAGGCAGCTATTCACCTTATTTTTGAAGTGAAGCAATATGCTCATCAAGTGTAAATCTGTGAACAAAGGTTGAAGAAAGGAAATAAATACATGCTAACACTAATAACAATAAATACAAAACCTCAGAGATGAGCCATATAAAAATAAAGAGGAAATCAAATCCAGATTCTATTTTACTCATCTTTCGGTGTCATTTGTATTAAATGCTTGGCGGGGGGGGTGGTGTTAGTTATAAATGGCAAAAGCAAAATTACTTGTTCCTGTAACACCTGTTGTTTGGAAAAAAAATTAACAAAACCAACATTTATGGTTGTTTATAATGAGGGAGATTTAGGTCAGATGGCTCTTAAGCAGAGCCCTGGGAGCTGTACCTGGAGCTGTACCATTTGCTAGGCCAGTTACTATCTAAGTATGAATGGGTGGAATTAAAGAGCTATCACAAGCCAGCTCCAGAGTTGGTAGAAGCAAGGACATATATAATTATTTAAATGATACAGATCAGATAATAACTGGATTAAGAAGAAAAGAAAGAAGGAAAGAAGCCTCTTCCCCCATTCAGGGTTTATCTGCCAGGAACACTTTACTGCTTCCCCACAGCCATCCATGAAATCTGATGCCAGGAACAGGCTCCTCTCCTGCTGTGGTGCTGGGAATGTCAGAGTTCCCAGGGCCACACAGGGGTGGAGGGAGTTGAGGAAAAAATCTCTTTTTTAACTTCTGGATAAAAATAACATCTCAAGGAAAATGACCTTTGTTGGAACACAAGGGTGAGATCCTGACTTTGAGAGCCTGCCCTGGTCAGTCCAGATATATGATTCCCTTGATACCCTGTTAACCTCAGTGTAGCTAAAATTGGAGACAGCATAACTGTGGCGCAGCCTGCCCTCTCTGCAGGCCCAGGTCCTCACCACAGCACTGGAATGAAGAATCTACCAACAGCTCCTTCCCTTCTTGCCAGCTTCCCTAAGACCCCAGGAATTTGAGGACATTTCTTCCCCTGGGTGATACACACTCCTCCATCTCAATGTTAACAACATGAAAATGAATGAGGAGCAACTCCTGATTTGTCGTCTCATCATTTTGCAGAGTTTAAGCTGTGAATGAAAAGCCACTGGAGAAAACTGGATTGTGTCTGGGGAATTCATGTGCCTGATACCCAGACTATACACCAGGCTTCAGCAGAGCAATTGCTGCATACTGCCTCCCTGTGAGAAAGCAAAGGGATGCCTGAGCATGCAGTATTTATGAGATTGCAACATCTTCTCTTGTCTTGGTAGAGTGAAATACGTTTCAGAAATAGAGCTTAGGCTAAATCAACTTCTAATCAAAGGTAGATTCACACTTGGTGAATCTTTATACTAACTCAGCAATTACTCAGTCCTTGTAGGAAAGGATTTTTGGTTTATTAAAGGCTGAGCTCTGCTTAATTAATTGCCTCCATTGACCTCCAAGGTATGCACAGGAATATAGAGAAAAGGGGTACACTTTTGGACAAATTTTAGGGAAAGGATCAATTGCTGGGATGACAGAGTAAATACATGTAATGCATCTTGATATCCCAGCAAGGGGAGAGGAGAGGAGAGGAGAGGAGAGGAGAGGAGAGGAGAGGAGAGGAGAGGAGAGGAGAGGAGAGGAGAGGAGAGGAGAGGAGAGGAGAGGAGAGGAGAGGAGAGGAGAGGAGAGGAGAGGAGAGGAGAGGAGAGGAGAGGAGAGGAGAGGAGAGGAGAGGAGAGAGGAGAGAAGGATGATGAAGAGAGCACAGCAGGCTGGTGTGTAGCTCTGATAGTAGGGCAAGGGAACAAGGAACAAGGACTTTCTTTGCAGTTAGGCTTTTGCTCCCAAAATGAATTTTTAACGGATCCTATCCTGTTGGCATGCAAAGGTAAATAGACTGTATGAGATCTTTCTGCTCTTGTTGACAGCACCATGTTTCTAAATTTTAAAGCAGTGGTTTTGTTTGAGGAGTAGATTTGATAGGCTGTGTGTGCTAAACCATTTGGGATTCTGCTCACCAGGACCACAAAGTGAACTTTGGCTGACAAGAAGGAGGAAAAAAATATCAAAGGAGGACAGAATAATAAAATATATTAAGAATATGTGGTTATGGAAGAATCTGCTGCAAAACCAGAAAAATGCTGCAAGTTACAGTAGTCAGGGAGCAGCTGGAGAGAGCAACAGACAGCACAAGCAATAGAACATCTGGGAAATGATGGGAAATGAAGCATGAAGAGGAAGAATTGAAATCAAGTGAAAATCAAAGAAGCCAATGCCACTAAAGCTGACAGTTTAGAGTAATTAATTTGGATTTGCCCTTTTCTTTGGCTGTTTTTTAAATTATTATTATTAATCCTTAGACAGAGTCCAGGCATTCACCTTTACTTATTTCTGTAATCTGCCTTTGCTTTTCTGTTGGTTTTCCTGAATGAGACATGCATGGGGATGAGGCAGGAGTGGGGGCTGGGATGAACTGTTCTCACTTGCCTGTAAAATATCTCTTTAAATGTCTTGCAGCCAAAATAGAAGCTTGGTGTCAGGCAAACCAGATTGAGGAAGAAAATACTAGAGGAAAATATTGTCTTGATCAGGTTAATCTTAACAATGTCAGGAGGAATTATAAGTAGCTCAAGACTGTTCTGCAAAATTCTGCAGCCTTATGGACCACCTCACAAATTGGTGTGAAATGGAGACAGGTTGAAGGGTAAGCACAGGGAATACGTGAGTATCACCGAAATTGTTTGCAGGTTTCCACTAATTTGTTGCCTCTCAGTAATCTCATCTTCCCCAGTCAGTAGGAATAAAATTATTAGATTAACCTACAAGTGGTTAATACCTCTAGATGTAAACTACAGTCAAATAATAAAACAATTTTACCATGAAAACAAAAATAATTAGTGGTAAAAATACTCCTAATTTTCTGTAGGTAATAAAATTTTGCAAATCACGCTGTAATGAAAAGTCACAAATCTGTGACCTGCAAACAGTAGCTGTATGGGTGGAGTGATCATTATCTTGCCTGTGCTCCTTATTTGACAGGGCAAAAAATACACACTTAAAAATACAGTAATTGAATATCAGTTTCAGCCTTTTAAACTGATGTATAGAAGATTAGCTATCCTACATGGATGCTAAACTGGTTGTTTTTCATTAAAGAAGCAATACATATTTTGTTGCATTGTTCAGTTGGTTTTTTGTTCAGGTTTTTTTTTTTATTTTATTAAAAACCCCACAAGATGATTAATACCAGATTCTGAGATGTTTTTAGTATTAAAAGGAAGGCATCTTCCAAAGGCAGGAAATTCAAAATGAGAGTGGAAATTCTGCCCTAGAGCTTTTTTCCATAGGAGGGACTTTGATGGAGCTATTTTAGCAGCCTTTTGGTTTGAGAATAGCTCTGCCTTGGGAATGAAGAGGTTTTCACAGAGGTCTGGAAGTGCACAGGCTCAACTGCAGTGCCTCAGCTCAGTTCTGTGGCCAGCACTAGAGGGCACAGCCTCAGTTCTGCTGGACAAGGGCTGCATGTGAGCATTGCAGCCCTACCAAAAAACGCTCAGCTGAGTTGGTTTGTGTTGTTTTCATTCATTCTACATTTTATCTAGAGGTTTCCTTTAGACATTTGTCCCTTTTTATCTTTGCAATTTCTAAATAAATATAATATATTTTATTTATATATATATAATTAGCCCAATTTTCCCTCTGGATTTGTACTCATCTCTAGAATGAACTTCGGTGGCTTACCTGAAGGGAAATCCTGCCCTTGTCAATGTGAGCACAGACAGCTTAAAGGATGTTTTTACAGAATGGCATTTCCTTGCATGTGGCCATTGTAATGTTCATAAATTGTTGGTCACCTTGGAAGAAAAAGGGTTTTGGGGGCAGGAAACATAATCAAGAGGAATCTGAAGGAGAAGGTCCAAACCTTGGAATTTTAATATGCATAAAAATCAGAGTAAGATGACACTATGAATTTTCTCTGGCAGGAATTATGGTCTCAATTCTGAGGAGTACCTGAGCATTTGTTTTCTCATTTTCATTCCTAAGGTTGACTGCATAATCCACTCTACAAACACAGCATTATTGCACCAGGGCTAAATGCTACAGCCAAAAGCTAGCACTATCCTGCCATGCTTAGAGTGGTGCTTTATTTTGGTAGCTGAACTGGAAGCATTGACTGGAGAAGGGCTGTTATTGTGCTCCCTGCTTTTCTTGCTGCTTTGCAATTGACAAAGCATCATTTATCACGCTCTGCATTCCAGTTTTTCTTTGCACGTTTTCCAGCTCATCATAACATAATTATATTTCTGTTTCCTTCAGCCAGGGGCTGATACTTTCTTTTACTAAGACAACAGCTGCACTGCACAACCTTGATGAATCCCCATAAGGGTAAAAAGAGTCTGTGGTGCTTGTTTCTGCCTTGGCAACCCAAATGTTCAAGCTCTTTTTTGTGACAAATGCTGCTCTAAAATGCACCCAACCCTGATGCTTTCATAGCATTTCTCAAAATTAGGTTTTATATTGTAAATTAGACTTGAAATAGTCAACATTCTGTCTGGTCTGTAATTTTAAAGGCTTCCTTTGTAACATTTCTGTTTATGGTGTTTATAGGTTATAGACTCTGGGATTGAATTTAGAAGGCTGTAGTCACTGATGTGAAATTTGTATTTTGAATGAAATTTGCTTTATGTGTGACAATAAGCACAATCTGAAGGTCTGGTTTATGTACCTAAAAAGCATCTTAAGGCAGCTTTCATGGTACAGGTGAGTAATTTCCTTGATTACAGCCTCAGTTGCTCCAGCCACATTGTGACATAAAGGTAATTACAGAAACCCCATCTCTGAAGGGCATTAACTGCTAGCGATGGGAAAAGACACACAGTATTTTTATTATCAGTTGCTGAGATATTTTATTTAACTCTAATGTAGAACTCTGAACCTGTGATTTTAAAGTACTTCAGAAAGGAAGAATGATTTCTGTATTTTACACAGGAGAAACCAGTGCAGAGAAAAGTAGGGCTCAATACTGGAGGCAAGCTGAGGGCAGAATCCATTCTTAATGCTCCTGATTTTGCTTACCCAATTATACCATTACTAACTCCCACCTCATCTCAAAATCTATCCATCAGAGCGCTGTGTACAGTGGAAGCAGCAATGTTTTCAGCCACTGAAGATTGCCCAGGTTTGTAAATATATGGGATATTGTGGCCTGGACAATTGCATTACTCAGGGCAACATTTTCCCTACAGTTTTGCTTTCCATCCTATTGTTCTGGTGTCATTACTCCTGACACCATCATTTGAAGATTGTTTGTAGTTATACATAAAAATAACAATAAATCTGTACATGGAGACAAGAGTTTAACTGATATGATCAGTCCTATCAGCCATATCTATGTGCTCCATGATCTAAGGATTCTTTGGGACACTTGAGAGTATTTTAGTTTTGTGATCTTTGAGCTCTGTCCAGCACACTGGACAGAGATGATTCAATTGTCTGGAAAGCAATTAGATGTTAGGTGTTGATGGCAACTCTCCCTGCCCAGCCAGGGCAAATTTCTCTCAATGGTTCTGCTGTTGATAAAAAAACAAACAAACAAACAACAACAACAAAAAAACAAAACCCAAAAGAACAGTGGCTCCTTGTGTTGGAAAGACAATGAACACGTGGCTCATGAGAGCAGCTTGCCCTGTGCTCCTTCCTCCTTTTAATCCTGAGGCAAATTCTGGCATGTTTCACTCAGATATATTTTAGCTTTTTTCCCCTCTATCATCAGTTTCTTTACTCAGTCCACTCATGTTCAATATAAGATGTGCATTCTCTTTCTGATTCATGTACAGTAATTACTTCCTAACATCTGCCTAACAGATTTTGTAAGAAAAGTAACTCTTCAAATATTAAGAAAAAAATTAATGTATGAAATCTTTGAAATCTCCATTACTGGGGTTTGTGATCCACAGCTGACTGGATTCATCTCCCAGCCAGGAAGCTGGTTCAGCAAAACAGCTGCATTAGTTATTTAACTGGAGGCCTGATCCTGCTCCTGCTGACACTGATGCAAAGCAGGAATAGTACCAGAGAAAATAAAAAATAGCCCTAGTGTGAAATATAGGTTGCAGATAAAAATAAAGCATTGTGCTATGAAACAACAAAAGATCTGTAGCAGATACTCTGCCATCCTGATATAGGTGTTAGGCAGGATCTTAACATCCTGCAGAAACCTTACCCCAAATGCACTGCTAGCTCATGGGAAGGCTCTTTTACTGTGGTGGCACCAGGTGACCAACAGAACTAAGGCTCAGTTGTGCTCAGTGTTGTGCCCTAATACCATGAAATCACAGGTGACCTATTCTGTACTAAGTACCAGACCCATCACTGTTGGCATCTGGTTCATAATTGTTCTCTCTCAGTTATTTAATTTTTACAGTGTCTGCTACAATTACTTTATACCTTCTAGCACAGAAAAATGCACTCACTGGTTTTCCTCCTAGGCTGAATTAATGCACGTGGTAATTGACCCAAGAGTACACAGGAAGGAGAAGTCAAATGAGAAGCACTGCAGTGAAAAATGGACAAAGCATCCCAAAGTATCTCCTTTGTAAGATGGCAATGCTTCTTGGACAATCTCAGGACATGAAGGGATGGTTACCAGAGCCTTCAATGCTTTAGAGATGTGTCTTCAATCCCCAAGGCCATCAACACCTGTCATCTATCTTACTCTAAAATGTACTGTTAATAACATCAAAAGTTACAGCATCTGAGATTTTGGTCCTCAAACCTCATCCTGTTTCCTCCAACACAAGTTACTCATTGTATCTTGGCTACAGTCTGACTCTCATGTAGCACAGGTATCTGGTTTTGTTTGTGCTCTGGAGGCAGTGGCATCTGCAGCTGCTGTGGACTCGTAACACCAATTCCACCAATTCATATTCCTGTTGCAGACCCATTGGAGGGGACTCCTGAACTCTTGCAGATGGGAACCTTCCAGCCCACAGTACTATGCTCTGGGAACCTTCCAGCCCACAGTACTATGCTCTGACATCAGCACATGTTTATTTTCACTTGTTGACTTTTCCAGGTGCATTACTGAACCTTCTCTGGAGTTACAGTAAGTTTTTAAATGGAAACTGAGGTTTGGAGATGCTACGCTTTCAGACACAAGAGGAAGGAGAGCTCCTGGATGGAGATATCCGCATGAAGCTTCATCATTCCTAGACCTTGGGAGGTTTGAGGAAGAGGACAGCAGATGGGAGGCTGCAACATTCAGCTCCTAAGCTGGAGAGCCTCTGTTTTCCTCCCGTGCTATGAAATGTGTACAAGAAGCACTGACCAACACACGTAGCCTCAGCCCCATCCCAAGACCTCTGCCAAGTACCCCAGCACTTGCAGGGATCAGATTACAGCAGCAGCTATGCTGTGGTTTAAAACAAGGAGAAGTTCCTAGCCTTTAGTTTTGTGGGGCTGTCTGAAATGAGACAGGGTTGAGACCAATCCATTGATGTCTGTTGGAGCCCAAAGCCTCCCTCTGCAGCCAGCCAGACACATTCCCCAGACTGCACCCGGCAGTGCAGAGCTCTGCTGTGGCTCATCTGCCTCCTCCTCAGTGCCCAGTTTCAAACCTCTTCAGCAATATGTTCTGTAACAATTAAGGATTTCTGGGGCAACTCCATTAAGATCAGAAGGATATCCTTCTGCTTTGAAATATGTGAGCATGAATGATCCATTCAGCACAGCACCCCTTGGCCAGTCATATCTCTCTGATGATCAAATATATTTTTAATTATCAATCTATCTGAGGGGATTTTTTTCACTAGACAATATCCAACTGTATTGTAAGAGCCATTTGGATTGATGCAGAGAACTTGGCAGCAAGATAGGGAACATTTGGGCTTTCAACACTTAGGAACATATGGATAGAGGTTTGGAAGATTGCCACATGGGATGTAGCTTGGAAGATGCTGCATTTCTTCATCCTTTTTCTTTTCCTGAACAGAAATAGAAGAAATTTTACTTTTTTTTTTTACTTTTTTTTTTTTTTTTTTTTTTTTTTTTTTTTTAAGGATTCTAATTCCTGTTTATTTTCTATGCTGCTCTAGGATAAACCACTATGGTCAGCTGCAAGGTTTGAGCAAAATCAGCTGCATGTTTATGGGCAAATGTAGGTGGGCAATTCAAAGGGTGGTGACATTGCAGATCTTTTCAAGTTTTTACCTCCTAATTCATGAGAACACGCAGAGGTGAACTCACAAAGCTGCAGCCTGTGACTCAGATCATGGGGTGAAGGAGGGTATCTGGTGCCCAACTTGTCAGGATGTGCCCAGCACCATTTCCTGAGGGCTCTGAGGGTAAGGCCCTGCTGGTGGTCCTTCCTCCACGCTCCTGCTGGGACCATCTGTCTCCCAGTCACCTTGACACCCAGGGTTGGACAGACAGCCCAGGCTTTCTGTGTGTCTCTGGTACAGAGTTTCACCATGTAACATCCCAGTCACCTTTGGGACAGCATAGGAATGGGAGAGAGGAACCTCCTCCAACTGAACACTCAGGACTGGACATGTATGAACCAACATCATCTTCATTCCACTTTAGGGACAAATGCCACAAGCCCACGATGGGAGTATTCTGTGTCTCTCAGGGTTATTACCTCTGCTTGTCAGAAGAACAATGCTTTTTTTCTAATTTTTAAATTTTTTTTTGTGGTTCCATTGTATCCCAGACTGGGGGGCTGCAGCAAATGCAGAATTTATTGGAATACACAAACATGTATTTGCACAATTGGCAAGTGGGCCCTGCAGCTTAGTAAATGCTAATTAATCTCTCAGGCTGCTAGGAAATCATCATTATCCCAGTTCAGCAATGAGAAACAAAGACCAAAGAGAGTGGCAGGGGCTTATACTGAGTGACAGAGTCAGAGCAGACAGAATTGCAGTCTTCTTTGGTGTTCTGAACAGTAAACCACAAAAGATTGGCAAGCCTGCATCTGAAGAGCAGAATGGAGGCACCTGGGGATTTTCCCTCAATCCCTGTCTCCAAGAGCTCAGCTCAGGGCAGGCTGCTGCTCTCATCCCACCTGACTGCTCAGATTTCCTTTCCTTGAGAAGTAAGAGCAATGGAGAGCTCTGACTGCAGCAGGGAGCTGGAAACCAGCCTGACTATGGATTCACTTCTGGGAACTGGGAATCACTCTCAGACACCCGTGTTTTGGTTATAGTCTGAGTGTTTATTGTCCACAAATTCATTGCAGCTTTTTATCTTGCATTTTCCTGTGAGAGTTTGTTTCAACACTTGCAGCCAAATAATGACTAGACAGGGCAAGTTCCTGTTATTTCTTTGCTAATGGAATGCCAGGAGTCACTAAGACATCTCTAGCTGAGGTGGAGGCTAAGATGACATCCAGGATCAGGAAGAGAGCATGGAGGAATTGGTAACAAGAGCAGAGGAAGGAGAATCTCCTCCAAAGGTATTCAAAGACCTGTAGCAATAGCTTTTGAGAACTGACCACACAAGTCAGAAGGGCAAAAAAGATAGGCAAATCCCTAAATCATGTGGATGGGATTTGTTTTAGAATTAAATCTCTGCCTTTCTGAATAAAACCTGGAAAAGATCGTGTGAGCTTCAAGTATATTTTTAGCCATATATACAGCAACTGCACATTTCTAAGCCAGCTAAAATTTGATTCAGAATGCTTTAATATTTTGCTCCTTCTCACAGAGCACACCTTGATGGACATTAGTCTTTTCTGTGGCCATAATGACCCCAAGTTCTGCTGTTCTGAGGATGCACTTTTGGTGTCAATTTGGAAATATTTTGACTCTAAGAGTTACATAATTTTCTTAGAGAGATTAAGAAGTATTAAAACTAATGTAGGGACCAACCTTTCCTAGAACCCCATCCAGTTACATGCTTCTTTGCATCTCCATTCCCATCTCTACTGATCTAAAAGGAGAAAAAGGACTCTGACCCTCCAATCAGCCTGCTCCTGCTGTCTGATTAGCTGGCAGCTATCACAGTTCTTCTTTTGCTCTGTTACAGTTTCATTTCCAGAGGAAAAAGCCCTGATGGATATTGAGCCTCAGGATTGTGGCACCACTGCAAATTAAATGAGGCTTCTGTTTACACCGAAGGACCGGCAGTACCTCCTTAATCAGGCTGTCTGTTCTTTGGAAATCAGCAGATATTTTGCCTAAAAGCACCCAGCAGTGCAGTGTAACTCAGTAATAACTGTTTATTGGGGGTCAGGAGGGAAGCCCCAGAAGAAAAACTGTAGTTAGAATCTGTAAAAAAAATCTAAAATCTGTAGTTAGAAGCACTGGTGAGTGGTTGACTTTGGGGAGTTTCTTTTGCCTTTTGTTTTAAGATTGCCTGAACTTGATGGAGGCTCTGTCATTTAAAAGGCAGAGAGACCTACAAATTAAGCAACATCTAGCTCCTAATGTGTGAAACTGCAATTTGCATACATCATGGCAGCTGCTGAGTTGGTCCTTATTACCTCTGCTGGAGTGTTAATTTAACCACAACTTTATCATTAATTTAAATGGAAAAGCAGCGGGTTGCTGGCATGCTACATTATCCGTCAGGCAACTGGGAATCAGTTGACAGAGCCAGAAAGAGATTTCAATTCAGAGGGGCTGCAGGGTGCTGCCTCCAGGACCTGTGGTCACAGACAAGCTCCAGATTGCCCTTGGTCGGCTCTAAAGGTCAACACCAACCCCAAGGAAAAAACCCAAATCAATACCGTATCTGGACTGTCATAAGAGAATATACAATACAACCAAACTTGAAATCTCTGTATTTCTGATTTTTTTGTCCCTGTGTACCCAAACTGGCACTGTTTATACAGACATGAAAACCAGAACATTCTGGTTTTGACAACAAATGGCTTGTAGAGCAACCATTGCAATGTGGTCCAGACCCACCCTGAGGGCTGAAGGCACTCGGGCTCTCTGCCCAGGCAGGAGATGCCAAAGCTGCCCACACAGGATGTGCTGGGAGCAGGGAGCAGCAGTGCCATGAACGGCGCCAGTGCCATCGGCCGGCGCGCTGGCTGAGCCTGGAGGCACCTCCACACTCAGCTGATGCCACATGGAGGAACGAACGCGCCAGAACCACTCATGTGGGAAGTAAAGCAAATGTGAGGTACCGGTTGCCAAACCAGAGGCTGCCTCACTCTCCAGGAAAAGAGGCTGAGAAACACTGAGAAACTGCTGAGATGGGAGATGAGAGGAGCAGTGTCCATGCTGGGGAGCCACCCATGGGCATGGAGTCTCCAAGAATGAGAGTCTCCTCTCCCAAGCCATGATGATGTGCCACCATTTAATGACACAACTGTGTATTTTTCAATGGAGAATGAGGTTCTGCTCTGAACTACGGCAAGAGGGACAGAGGAGATGAGTTCAGCTCAGAACCTCAGTTGTGATGTTTCGGTGGCAGAAAAGAAAAACCATGTCCTGATGCCTGCCAGAGTTTAACTGAGCTGATGCAGGTCTCCTCTGAAGTTCAGCTACAACTGACTGTGACTCATGATCCTGCTCATGGCAAACTGGAGCAAAGCTTCACCCATGAACACTCACCCACCAGAACAGGTGTCCTGCTTTCAGGTGAAGTGTGAACATTGTGTAGCTGTTCCCAAACTCTGGACTATGGTAAAGACACACTTGTAAACTGGTCAGACTTTCTCCTAAAAAAAGGGCTATTCTTCAAATAAGTGAATCACTAAGAGCTGAGGTTTAGAAAGGAATGTCTTTGCTCAGGCAGCACCAGGGTGTACTGTATGACTGGTATTGTGCAGACACTGTTCTAAGACATTAAATTCAACACGTATTTCCTAAACACAGATAAATTTGCATTAAATGTGCCTTTTCTGTCTCTGATGCCTAGTCCTTCTTGTTGTTTTAAAATACACGGTGCTAAATGATCACACTTTTATTGAATTATCACAGATACTCTTCTCTTGGTATTAGCTTAACAAAGTTCAGGAAAAACTTGTCTTCGCCCACATCTCAGCCATTCATTTTTATAATAAAAATTACCATGACAACAGATAATGATATCAGAATGAAAAGATTATTACTTAATTACATGAAGAAGGTGAAAACAGGCTTGGCTTACAGCAGAAAAAGCTTTTAATTCCAGCAAAAATATGGGGAGCACACACTCAATTTGTGACATCATGAAGTGCTGCTGAGAGCTGCCCAGGGGTTGCCCCACTGCATGACGGGGTGTCCCAGTTAATTCAGTGAAGTGCAAGAGAAATACTTGTAATTTCATTAGCAATAAAGAGAAATTTTCCTTAAAAGTGTTAGTGTTTTTGTGAAACAGGCTCATGATAGAAATTATAAGAAGAAATGCATCCATAAAGAAACATGATTATTATTTAGGTAGTGGACTGGTTTCATATAAATAAAACTAACTACATAAATGCTCCATTGTTAACCAGCGCCATGCTATAAATCATTCCAAGTTAGAGGAGAACAGGGCAATCTACAGAATATGGTCCGTTTTTATCACAGCTGTGGCATTTCATCAGAACGCTGTTCTATCTTGGTTTCTGTGAGAGCTGTGGTATCAGACTGGTTATTTTTATTTCTAAGATAAATCTGAACTTTTAATAAGAACAACCTGGGAATTTAGACTCTTATGTATCTTTGTAATATGTATCTTTGCAATCTAGTCTATCGAATTCTCGGGCAAGAATAAACTTTAATCACTGGTAATTTTTTCCTAGTTTTGTTCACAAATGCTATGAAATATGCTTTTAAAATAATGTACTTTAATTTTCCCTCTAAACCCAACAAACTGCTATTAGCAGTTGAACGTTTCTGCAAACTTCCTCTATGGCTTTTAGAGAAACTGTGCAATAAAATCATCAGAATAAAAATCTAGATAAGGAATCTACACTTCATTTTCAATTTTCGCAGAAGTTATTACAATCAATCAACCAATTAGCATGGTGAATAAATACATTAATGCTATTTAAAAAAGAACAGTCTGGAAACCCCTTAATGTCTTTCTCAACTAAAAGTATTGGTTCAACATTAATCAATTTTATAACCCTAAATTCTGCTTAGTCTTTTTTCCATCTTTGCTTAAACATATGGAAATAAAAATAGCATATTATGGCCCTCTCTGCTCCTCTTTAATTTTCAGAGTATAAGATGTACATCAGTGCAGCCCCACTATTCTGGACCTATCTAGTTGATCTGTTTCTGATCTACACCAGCACAAACAAGAAGAAGCCATAAAATATACAGATAACAACTCAATTTGGTCAACAATCCTTCTTTTGTGTACAGCTTCAGCCCTTGGCAACCTCGCAGCAGGGCAGGAGCATCAGTTTGGGAAAATTTCTGTCAGCTATGGAGACAGTGGCCTTGGTTTTGGGAATGACTTGGATAGGGTCAGCAAGCAACAGCATCTGCTGTGGTTGGGTACCCACACCTCAGAGGTAGATGGGTGCTCCTGTGCCGGAACTGCTCTAGCCACCCAGGAACAGCTGCCATCCAGAGATAGGGCTGGTTCTGTGCAAGGTCTGTGGGGAACATAATTCCTGAGGTGGTCACCAACACCAACTGCAGCTGCCCCACCCCAAGGCAGAGTCTGGTGCTCCCTAGCACAGCGCCTGGCAGGCAGCACATGGGCAGGGGGTGAGGAGAACGGTGCCTGCCGGCTGCGTCCTAATGTGCCCTGTGCCTGACATTAGAGCAGCTCCTTATCCCAGCCAGGAGCCCAAAGCAAGGCTATTTTTAGCCCTGGCACCTCACTGTTACCAGGAGCTCTGTGTGCTGTGTGAGAGCTCTGCTTCCCTCTCCCATGCACTCTCACAGGCCCTTGCCGCTCCCAGCGTGGAAAAGGTACATTTAAATCCCATCCCCACTTGGAACAGGAGAGGGAAGGGTGTTTGCTCTTGGGACAGATGGGCAATGTGGAATCACCAGGGCCAAGCTTGCTTTGGGTTGCTGGATGCATGGGAAACTTGTGGGCAGGGATACCTGAATGTTGGTCTTGGGGAATCCTTAAAGGTGCTACGGAGGAGCATAAACACAGGGCCAGCCGCAAGGCAGCAGCAGGGGGAGGAGGCTGTAGGACCCACTGCTGGTGCTAAAACGGAGCCCTCTCAGTTCCTCACAGTGCCTGCTGTCTGGTTCAGAAAGGAATCAGAAGAGATTCATTACAAACTAGGGCAGGAACCATTGATCAACATCAAACTTGGGGGCTGTTTGCAGCTATATGGAATTTGCCAGCAGTGTGGGAACAGGATCAGCCTGTGGATGCAGGAATTTCAGTGCCTGTGGTCTGTGCACGATGGGGAGATTTGAATACTCCACAAACCTGCAAACATCTGGACTTGCTTCCAGATAGGAAGCTCAGAGAAACTCTTGCCTCTTCAGTTAGGGTATCTATACAGGCCTGGGACTGACCCCTGCCAAAGGGATGAACATTTTCAATATGAAGGCTCAGTGGGGATTGCAGATTTAGGAGATGAATGTGTGTGTCAGTGAAGGGGCTGTTTTGGAGGTGATGGTGGGCTGCTGCCATGGGCTGCTCTGAATTTTGCACTGTGTGAATACGGACATACTGACATATTTGCTTGGTAGTGATTGAAATTGGAACTGGAGAAATTCAGTGGTAAATTTGGATTCAAACAGTAACTAATGGAATCCTGACATCGAGTTGTAAGGGTTTACAATTTGCACATTATTACAATCTTACTGCTGAATGACAGTGTTATTTAAGTTTTTACATACTAGCATTTGCTCACCAGAGGGATGCATGCTCCTGAATTATGTAAGTATTAGCAATTAGAGTTCACAATCTTTTGTAAAAATGCAAAGAGGGCCTAGTTTGCACAGTTATTAAATTATGTTTATTTTAATTGTGATACAGTCCTGTTTATATTATATAACTGTTCTGGAAAGTGAGCCTTTCCTATACTAGCCAGTATATTTAGAGAAATGCAAAAAAGAGAAACTACTAAGGCCCTTGTCAGGCTGCCTAAAGAGCTACTGAAATGCATTTTAGAAATACATTTTCCTTCTGCTGGCATCTGTCATTGTAAAAAACTTGCGCATCCTCCTTCTGTGAATGAGCACTTTGCCATTTCAGTTAGTTTTTATATGCAAGAAAAATGATCTGCATGTGTGAACTGTAAAAGAAATGGGCTTGGTATGTATATCTTTAGGTTCTATTCTTCTCATACAATTAATGCACATAATTGGCTCAGACTGGGGTTTGTCCATAGGCATTTGTTTGTTAACAGAGCCACATAAATTTTCTACTTAAATTGTGGAATTATTTTCACTGACTTCACTGAGCTTTGAACCAGATTAAGTCAGGTGAAGGCACATTCGAAAAGATGGCCCATAGGGTCTTTCATTTCCAGCTGCTTTGATTTTTTTTCATGAATCTGTAACAGTTTAAAGAAAAAAAATATGCCTGGTATTTGCTGAGATAGGATCAATATTAATCCAATCCCACATCTAGGCCTCTGAGTTGGCAGTACACAGAGCTCAAACTGTCAAATCTTCCCAGAATCATAGACCACCCAAAGGCTTTGAAAACTGATCAAAGCATCTTCAGGTCTCCAATGGTCAATCAAGCTCCCAAACACAGTTTTTGAAGATTTGCAGACAGCTTAGAAAATCTCCTTGGTAGGTACCAGGTTTCTCCTAGTTCATAGAACCCTGTTGAGGTCCATTTTATTTTTATTTTAAATTAAGAGCAATGCAATGAGAAGGAAAATTAAGCTTCTGCAGAAAGGCCAGGCTGTGTCTGTTGCAGTCTGAGTGGAGATGACTGCAGGCTGTGCTGGAGTGGGATGCTCGGAGCAGCAGGGATGCAAGGATGTACACAGGGGAAAACAACACTGCCTACATCTACAGAAGCAGCTTGCAGGTCAGCAGCCTGTGTCCCTGCACTGAGGAGCCTCTTTTTGCACTACTTGCGGACTGCAACAAGCTAAGAAAGCTCCCAGGAGCCTGCCTAGCAGCACATCCCAGCAAGAACCGGCCTATGCTTGGATCTAGTGAGACCTCAGAGTGCCCTGACCCAGGCTTCTCAGTAACAGAAACAAGGTGCCACAGGGATGGAGGGAGAAAAAGAGTTAAAATCTCTCTCAGAAGGAATGTCAGATTTCATCTCATATGGGCCAATGACATCATTGGATTTGCAGTGTTAGTAGTTTCAAAACCTCAAAATTCCTCCTTCCCTGCCAGGAATAAATCAGTTCCCATCACCTGAACTGTTCCTGCCATGGGGCTGTGGAGGATATAGGGTTATGGTTGTTAGAGCTGTAAGGCTCACGCTCACCAGAAGCCTTTCCCCTCATGGGAAAGGCACAGCTGCAGGCTGGATGGGCGGGAGTCCATGGAGGAGTCAGAGGCAGCTGAGGGACAGCTGCAACTGAGGTTGTGATTGGCTGAAGGAACGCACGGACAGTGAATGAGCAGGAAGCTCATTGGCTGAAGGACACACGGAGAGCGTATGAGCAGGAAGCTGATTGGATGGTAGGGCGTACGGACATCAGCACTGCAGCTGAGCCAGCCAATGGGTGCCTTCTTTCTGTTAAGTTCTGTTAGGTCTCGGTTTAGTTTCAGTTACACCAGGTTAAAATTAAAGATATAAAAAGGGGCTGATTTTTACAATAAAGTAATCTCCTTCAGATGCACAAGAGGGTCTGTGTCACTTTGTTCCCCGCTGCTACAAAGGGTGCCCGAACAGGGACCTATAAAGGCGGTGCAGGGTGTGCAGTCCCCTCTGGTGGCAGCTCTCACTAGGTTATGGAACCAGCCGGAAAGGATCCGGGGAAGGATTCAAGAAGAGGATCTGGGAAGAGTTTGGGAAGGAACTTGGGAATTTAAAGTGTGCAAACCTCACCGGGAGGTTGAGTAGACCAGTGGGAGAAAATGTGGGAGGTGGAATATCCCAGGAACAAAGCAGGAGCATGGGCCAAGTCAGACAGCTCCTACATCAACAGTCCATTAACATGGCTGATGTGAAACTAAGCACTGTGCTGGACTAGGTGTCTAATCAAGTTAAAGGTTTTCTCTTTAGTGGGCCCCTTTGATTAGAAGCCTGGCAAACAGTAGGCCAGAGACTTCTTGATATCGCCAGGGATGGTGATGCCAAAGTTTATGGGCACCTGGCTCCATGGGGGACAATAATGGCGGCCATTAAAGGAAGTCATGTGAATGTCAGCCACTCTGTGGCTTCGTAAGTTAATTCCACTGAATCCTCAGTGCCACCAGAACCTGTATACGACCCCAAGACTGACCCAAACCCCATAGAATTGCCTTACCCTGAGATCAACCCAGGCTCCGTGGGCCTGCCTCACCCAGATAAAAATCCCTGCTTGTCAGGACCCCTCAGCGCAGAATTCCCACATCGCGAGCGGGCAGTGGACTCATTTCTTGCCCAAGATGGTGATGCACTACTTCAGTATTGGCACAAATGCTGGAAAGCCGCCATGAAGGAGGGCGACTTGATGGTCATTATGGCCTGCCCAGTAATATAGGTGCTAAACCAACAGGCAGAGTACCCAGAGCTAGATTATAAAGTAATTAAAGAACTGAGAGCAATAATAAAACAAAGCAGCTTATCCTCCCTTCACGCCCTAAGCTACCTGGAACCCATCCGCACTGTGTACGTCCTTATATCCCATGACTGGAAGAGCACAATGAGAACTATTCTAACAGCAACACAGTTTGTAGTCTGGCTCACCGATTATGGAGAGCTGTGTACAGCCCAGGCTGGGGGACAGCGCTGCAGGACAGCAATCCACCAGTCACCATGGTGCAGCTGACCTTGCAGCTGACTGCCGTTGTGCAGAGAGGGTGCCTTTGCAGTCCCTGCAGCCCAGGCAGGCTACCCGTGTGATGAATATGATATCATCACTCGCCTAGCCCTGCAGGCCCTGTGGTGACTCCCGGGGACGGGTATCGATTCTAACCTGTCTTTTAACCCTGCTAAGATCTCACAGGGTCCAGTGGAGTAGTTCGTGCAGCTCCTGGACAGACTGCAAGCCATACTCTCCTGACAGGTGGACAATGATGAGGGCAGGGTTATCCTGTTGTGGCAGCTTGCTTTTACTAACACAAATGAAAATTGTAGAAGAGCACTGCTCGCTGTTCATAGCCCACACACTTGTAACATAGCAGATATGGTTAGAGCATGCCAAAATGTGGGAACTACTGCTTATAACACTAACTTTCTGGCACGGCTTTAGCCACACATTTCTGGATTCCAGACACATGGGTGGGGGTCAGGGCAGGCCCAGCCCTGGGATGGGGATCGGGGTGAGTGGGGGTCGGGACGGTCCTGGCAGCCACATTGGCAGTGCTCAGCTCATTGCAGGTGGCCCGCAGCGCCAGGAGTTTGTAACTTCCTGTAGCAATGGGGTGTTTCTCACAGTACCAGAGTTACCCACTCTCTCACAAGGCAAATTTGTATCACTATAATTATTCTATACATTTTACTGTGTTTGTTGTCCTGGCTGCAAGGGGCCCCACAGAAGGGATGACAGGCGCTGCCTTTGTATTTAAAAACAAAAAGGGTGGGAGTTGAGGCGCCCTCAGGAGCTGAAGCCTTATATGTCCTTAATTTTTTAAATCATGATGAGACGGGACAAACTGTGAAAGGCAGCATTCTTTTGACATGAAGGCTCATCTGGGACCTTCTGGTGATCGTAAAGGATTTACTGACTGTAAAATGGCAAGGACACTGGACTTGTTGACATGGGGAAGAGGCTATGTCTGCATGTCCACAGGCCATCGTGGGAAGTGGATTCCGTCACTACTGTGTTATAAGCACGTTACAGGTTTTGAAAAGTTGTTATAGTTATTATTGTTGTCACGGTTATTAATGTCTTAGGACTTGTTCAGGTTTCTTACTCGTTGGTTTTTGTTGCTAATAAAAAGAGAGGGGGGAGCTGTAGGAAATGGGGTTACAATTGCTAGAGCTGTAAGGCTCATGGTCACCGCAAGGCCCCATGGAAAGGCACAGCTACAGGCTGGATGGGCGGGAGCGGGCTGAGGGGTGAGAGCCACTTGAGTGACAGCTGCAACTGAGATTGTGATTGGCTGAAGGAACCCGCAGACAGTGTATGAGCAGGAAGCTGATTGGCTGGAGGAACATGCTGACAGCCTATTATCAGGAACCTGATTGGCTGGAGGAGTGCGCGGACAGTGTAGGAGCGGGAAGCTCATTGGCTCGAGGAGTGCGCGGACAGTGTATGAGCAGGAAGCTGATTGGATGGTAGGACGCGTGGATAGTGTATGAGCAGGAAGCTGATTGGATGGTAGGACGCGTGGACAGCAGCACTGCAGCTGGGCCAGCCAATGGGCGCCTTCTTTCTGCTAATTTCTGTTAGGTCTCAGCTTGGTTTCAGTTACGTCAGGTCAAAATTAAAGGTATAAAAAGGGACCAAATGTTACAATAAAGCAATCTCCTTTGGATGCATAAGAGGGTCTGTGTCGCTTTGTTCCCCACTGCTACAGTGATCCTGAGAGAACGAGAGGGCTGAGCAGGGAGGGTTCTTTCAATGACTTTAATACAAGGCGACCCCATCATCTGGCAAATCTTTTAGAACTCCCTAAGCTATTTAAGGCTGAAGTTTCACCTTTAAAAGTGATGAGGACACTTCAGTTCCTGCATTGCAAGCTGAAGCAGGAGCTGGGCTTTTAACTTAATTAGATGTCTCTGAAAGCCTGAAAATCCTAATTCTCTAAGTAACTGGCAACTGCCTTAATATGGAAAACTTCCAGAAAGGTACCCTGGCTGCTGGTAGCTACAGTGATTCTTGAAACACATCTATGCACTAAATGTATCATTGTTACAGAGAACCATCTTTTAGTGACACTTACCTGTATGCCTATATGAACATAAATATCCTAAAATAATTGGTTGTTCTCCAATTCTAATTGGAGATTCTTAATGTTCTGCCACAAGTCTGTATATTTTATCTGGACAGAATGGATGAAATTAATTCAAGAAATTGTATCTGAATCAAAGCAAGAAAGTAAGCATTCCCTGAAACTGTGAGTGGCCTTTTCAGCACAGATCTCCAGCCACAGATTAGAGATGCTTCCCAGTCTGACCACCAATAACTATCATTTGAATTGGCTTTTGCAACCAGCTGGGCACCTAACTGATCTTGATTTAGTCTGTGGATTTCATCACAATTTGTCACATATGACCATATCAGTAGTCTTAAGACAAAGTATCTAATTTATCCCCTATTATCCCTGAAAAAAATGAAGAAAATTAGCTTGGATTGACACAATTTGTTCTTGATAAATAGGCGCCATAACTGCTTTTATCACCTTGTTACCCTCTAAATCCTTATAATTCAATCACATAATAATTTCTTCTGGCATCATTCCAGGTGTCAGAATTAAGAGAATGATTCCTATTATCCTATAGATACAGGAACATCTATAATTCATTGGAAGCTTCCTTTATATATCTTATTATACCTGTTCCTTGTATCAAGATTAGCATTATTATTTGCCCTTTTTGAGCACTGTGGGATCTTTTTCACAGTTTAAAATCTTGATTTTAAATGCCAGCACAGCCTTCATAATTGAACTCTGAGATTATAACATTATTATCATCTGGGTGCTGATTTCTGCCTCACTGTGGCTGTCAGCCAAATGTCATAATGCATACAATTAACAGATTTGCTTCTCAGCTTACTGATAACAAAGGAAGCACAAATAATTAATGGGCAGAGGCACTGGTTCTTTGATGTGATTGAACTCTGATCCTTTCAGCACCTGAAGGGAGGCCAGCTGAAGGCAGGGCAGCCTCATTAAGGCAAAGAAAAAGAAAAAAAAAAAGCAGAGGGAGAAGAGGAGGATGCAGGAGGTGCCCCCCACGCTGGGTGCTGTGACCTCTGCTGGGCCAGGTCCTGCAGCTCCCACCCTCCCACCATGACATGGAAACAGGAGATTCCTCTGGAAAAGATAAAAAAAATCTATGTCCCAGACAAAAAATACAGACAAAATAATGTCTCTTATTACAGGGTAGCTTTTTTTGCCCCCCAGAGGTTGAGGGACATTCCTGATGAGCTTCTTCCATCTGGTTTAAGTCCCTTTGCACTGGGGCAGTTCAAAGAGCCTGCAGTGTAACTGAGAATTGAGGACAGCATTTATTTATAGTTTGATAGCCTCATAAAAGCTGGAGAGCTGAGCTCACAGCAGTGTGCTTATTTATGTTTTAAACTGCTCATGCAGCACGCTACTGCCTCGCAAAGTGTATGCTGGAGCTCCTGCATACCATTATATATGGCTCTTCATAAGGTTCATGGCACAAAAGGGGAAAAAAAAGATGAAATTAGACTAACTAAATGGTTGATATAAAAATTAAAGTAGCAGAGAGAACTGGAGAAAAATTAATAGCCCAGCTCTCAAATAAAGAAACATCCAGTGGAGGTTTGCACCTGAATCCATTTTCAACAGTAGAAGAAAAAAGTATCCCAAAATTCTGAATGAGGCATTAGCTCTGATTTCAGCTCCTGGTGACATTATAAAGAATTTGAACCTTGCACTGGAAGTTTTATAATGACAATTCAGCCTCTGACAAAATCTCAGAGCAGTGTCTCACTGCAAATTATATTTGTATCACACTTATCCTCTCTTTTACTGTCAACTTACCATCTTTTTCCCTCTGTAACCCAGAGGGAAATCAAAGCAACACTGTTTCATTATTGCCCTTTAATAGTCTTTCCAGTGATATAAAGGAGAATATTAATATCCTTCCAATGACCTCACCTAAACACTGCTAAAAGCCAGGAGGAAAGTGACAAGTTTGCACCTAAAGCACAGGGATGAATTTCTGAAGTTAATGAAAGGATTTCACCCCTGGGTTTTAATCCTGTTTTCTTTTTAACCTTTTAGCTTCAGTTTCCTCAGCTGTAGAATGGAGAAAGCAGACTCACATGCAAGTCAACAGCATGATTTTGTTGAGTACAGTTCTGTCAGGAGCTGGCTGTGCTGCCAAAACACAGAGATAAGGAAGGTGTGTTCTGGCAAGAAAAAGGGAATATTGTCCTCTTGCAAGAGTGAGGCAGCCACACTCTGCCTGCAGCTCTGCCTGGGGAAGCAGTGCAGCTCTGCAGAGCTTAGTGAGCTGGGTGAAGACAGCTTGGAGGGCTGCAGTGCTCCTCCTGGAAGGCGCAGGCTCTTTGCCCAGGATGAGGTGATGGTGGGTATGGAGCAGGTCCAGGAGAAGGGGCCCAGCCCATCTCCTGCTGCTGGGCTGTGGGCAGTCCTGCTGCTGCTCCTGGGGAGGGCGTCCAGAGCAGAGCCAGCAGCTTTGGGGTGGCAGAGGAGACCACCTGCCCTGGGTGCAGATGGACACTGCCCTTCATTGCCTGGGCAGTGGCTGTGGGACTTGTCCATCAGATTATTAATGCCTCAAGTAGCACACTAATGGCATGAGCTGTGTTTTTCCTCAACATTCCTGTTGCTGAGGCCCTACAGATGAAAGAGCAGAAGAGATGGCTGCCAGACTGTTGTGCCAGATGTGCTGATTGCTGGCATGAACACTTTAAAATTCACAAATCTAATGAACAGTGTAATCACTGATGAAGTGTTGCTCTTAAGAAAGCTAAATTAACAGTGAAAGAAAACTTAAAGGTGACCAGCAAAGGAAATGAAATCACAACTCAGTTCTACAGGCAGCTTCTTCCTGATCTGTACAAAAGTCTGGGGGAAATGACAGGGATTAATTATCTCACTTGTTCTTTACATTAAAAATACACATTTTGACCATTATGGAAAAGCTGGGGGATGCATGAAGTTTTGACATCATAAAAGAGAAAGGAGAGAAGTTGATAATTTTGGAGGAAAAGTCATGATTAGTCAGAAGGTGAAACAGGATTGGGGCTTGTTGGTGCTTACTAAGGATTTCAGCTGGAGATGAACAGCCTGGTTCAGGGCACTACAGCTCATCTTCTTTAAGAGGTCTGTGCTTATGGTCTTTGAGATGGGAAGCATAACTTCTGAGATATAGGGAGCTTCCTTTATCAAAACGCAGTGAAGATCAAATATCACAAAATTATGAAATAGCACAAGGGGAAAACAATAAATGGTCTAATTATAATGTAGGATTAAAAAAAAAAGAACATTTCTTATCTCATTAAAGGCTTCTACTGACTGTAAAGACTGCTCCAGAGGTAGTCAATACAGGATTAAGACCCATGTTTTCTCAAATGTAGTATTTAATTTCAAAGGAGACAGAAAAAAAATCTTGATTTTGAAACACCATCTCTGTCTTTTTTATACTAAACTTGCTGTTTTGATTGAATTTTAGAGATATCACAAGAAGAGCTCAGAGCCTGGCCCACATCCAGATGTTAATGTTTAGTCTTCCAAATTCATTTTTTTAAATCTGGTAATAACCCAGTTTCATTTCTTAGATTTGTTGCTTCTGGTTCCATATTTAGAATATGGAAATACTCAATCAAATCAAGGAAATGCCAATCTTCAAGCATGCTTGGCTTTTAAATTAGCACTCAAAGTGAGGCATCTACCTAACTGTAGAATGAGGACTAGTTCCAAAAACAACTGAACAGCTAAAAGAGTGGGTTTGAGTTTGGTGATATAGCTGTAAGTTTCCTTTCCACCTGGGAAATAACTGTAATATTTTTAAAGATCTATCTATCTAAATCTGTAGAAAAATCTGGACTGTTTGCAAAAATACCTTTAGAGGAATTTCAAAGAATTTCATATATTCATTTTTTTATGTTGATGCATGTTTCTTTAATGAAAGTAAGACTTCTCTTTGTGCTGCCAGGATTTAAGAAAACCAATTCAATCAGTGATACAAGCCCTTGATCCTGCAAGTATTTAAGCTGCTGAGGAATGCTACTCCTTTGAACAGTCTCACTAAGCACTTTGTACCATGTTTACAATTTGTTTCAAACATGGTTATACCACAGCTTTAGGACTTGTTCGTGTACTGGTGACTCATGACATGAGTCCTTAATGCATTTCTAAAACAGAACTGTCTCATTACCATATTACAGTCAAAAACTGTGATAAGGACTGGTATCCCTCAAGTGATGGTAAATGTCATTCTCCCACTGAAATTCTACACCTGTACCTCACATTCTGCAGAAAGACAGAGATTCACTAAAGGATCTGCCTTCAAAAAAAAAAAAAAAAAAGAAAAAAACCCTCAAAAACCAAACAGAAATGAGACCACGAATTTCCCTTTTCTCCCCCCATAAATAAAACTGGAGGGAGCATGTTAATAATTACAATTAAATTTAAAATGTCCCTTGAGCTTACAGTGAGTGGAACCAAAACTGTGACTCTGCAGCACATAAACATCCTGCTGAGAAGAAGGAGGACATTTTGAAGGCTGGCCTCTATTTACTGAATTTATTTACTCTATTTACTTTACTTATTCCAAAGGAATCTGGTAGCAACTCTGTAGAAACCAGTGACCTATGCTTTGGTGTGAGAGAGAAAAGAATCTGTCCAGTTGGACCAAGCTGCTTCCTGCAACTTCAGTACCAGTCTTTGGGGGTAAAAGCTGCCTCTACCCACAACACTGTGTTGACTCTCTCAGCTCAGTTTTTATAGGCTCTGTGTCAGGATCAGGGAAAAGAGGGAAAAGGCAGGTGGAAAAGGCTGCTTTGAAGGGAAGTCTGTAATTGTCTTCAAATAATCACAGAATTGGGGGGTAGGTATTGAATACTGAAGGTCATTTGAAGTGTTGATTTTTCTTATATTTTGTCTTAGAGGCCTTGAACCTGAGGCCTCACCATAATTTTGCACGATTTTTAGACATGATTCATATCACACCATACAGATTATTAACTTTAGGTAATTACAGCAATATTCATTTGCCCAATAGTTTGTTCTTATCAGACAGTATTGTGCTTCTACCCCTAGAAACATTCCCAATGAAGACTTTTAGTTCTGAGGATATTTAAAGAGAGGAAGTTTGGAGACCCACCATGGATCACAAGGCTGAGGAGAAGAGAAAGCAGCGCCACAGCTTGACTCTATTGGAGCAAGTAAAGAGCATGAGGGAATCAACACAGATAATCGATGTGGTGCTGGTCGCAGAAGGGGAGAAGTTCCCCTGCCATAAGGTGGTGCTGGCTGCCTTCAGCGCCTATTTCAGAGCCATGTTCACGTGTGGCCTGGCAGAGTGCACGCAGAGGGAGGTGGTGCTGCACGACATCTCTGCCAAGAGCGTGTCCGTGATCCTGCACTACGTGTACAGCGCCGAGCTGCGCCTCACCAGCCTCAACGTGCAGACTGTCGCCCTCGCTGCCTACTTCATGCAGATGGAAGAGGTTTGCAACATGTGTCAGAAGTACATGATGGACCATATGGATGCTTCCAACTGCGTGGGCATCTATTACTTTGCAAACCACATCGGGGCAGATGATTTATGTGACCAAGCGAGGAAATACATGTATCAGCATTTTGCTGAGGTGAGCTTGCAGGAAGAAATACTAGAGATTGAATTCCAGCAGCTGCTGACTCTCATCAAATCAGATGATCTGAACATTTCCAGGGAGGAGAGCATTCTGGACCTCGTCATTAGATGGGTCAAGCACAGCAGAGAGTCACGTTCAGAACACCTTGTTGAGCTCCTCAAGCAAGTGAGACTGGTACTTGTCAGCCCCTCTTTCCTTGTGGAAGCCCGGAAGAGGAACACAATTATTCTGTGCAATTCAGAATGCAATGATATGTTCGAGGAAGCACTGAAAACCATCCAACTGTCCAGGCACCCTTCCCTCAGCCTGCGATACGGCATGGAGACTACGGATCTCCTGCTCTGCATCGGCAACAACTCCCTCGGCATCAGGTCCAGGCATGGCAGCTATGCAGATGCCAGCTTTTGTTATGCCCCTGCGACAGGAAAGACGTACTTCATTTCCTCCCCGAAGTATGGAGAGGGCTTGGGATGTGTTTGCACTGGTGTTGTCACTGAGAAAAATGATATCATTGTGGCAGGCGAGGCAAGCGCCGTCAAAATGTCTAGACAAAGGACCAGGAACATTGAAATTTATAGGTGTGTACCCTCTGTCAGAAATCCCCTAATTAGTTAAAAATTTTAAATAATGTCCCTGGGGACAAAAAAGAAAAAAAGACCATTGCACAAAGCATTTTTTACTTGATTTTTTTTTCTTAGAGATTTTGACTACTTTAATCAATTTGTTACAACCTACTTTCACAGCTCTGATTTATATACATACAACCAAATTCTCCTGAAAGAATGAGGAGTTACTCTTGTAGTATCTCTGAGTAAATGAGCTCAATTAGATCAATGCATGTCGATTTTATATTCTCTTTACCCAAATCTCAGTATTTTCCTTGACTATTTCTTTTCTAGGTCATTAGCAGGGGGAAATGAGCCAAGTGATGATCCAATGAGCCCAGTAACACAGAGAAAACATGCTTCTCTGTTGATGTTGATGATAATGCTTCATAGATTAAATATAATGATTGATAGATCAAAAACCTCATTCTGTTTTTACTCATATCCTTTTGAGATGCACGCATTTAAAGAAAACCACACATTTCCTGGATTAAAGATCAAATTTTAAAATGGTGACAGCATTTTCAAATGCAAAGGCCTAAATTTGAGGAAATAAATTCATAGTGAGGCAGGTGAAGTGCCTTTCTTTTCAGCAGGGTTGAGTTCTCACTGCTCCCATTAGTTTCAGCAGAAACTGTGATTGAGCAGCACATGCAGAAATAAGCGTCTTCTTATCTTAATTAGGGTAAAATACCTTTGAAAGGACACCTAGGATTCCTCATAGTAAACATGCTTGATCTTGCAAACATTGAGCTCGATTTTATAACTTCTCTGTGAAGGAGAGAGCTCCTCTTTTCATTGTACTGAGTAAACACTGACAATTAAAGGGGGTAACATTTCCAAACAGGCTGATGGGACCTGGGTGAACCAGGGCATTCACAGCTCTGGGTTTTCCTACAGATACCACCAGCGAGGAAACCACTTTTGGCACAGTCTGTGCACCACTCAGCTCCGTGAGCTCTACGCACTGGGCACTGCCCACAACGACCTCTATGTAATAGGAGGGCAAATGAAAGTGAAAAATCAGTATCTGGTCACAAACTGTGTGGAGAAGTATTCCATGGAGCAAGGCACCTGGAGAAGCACGGCACCCCTGCCAGTACCGCTGGCCTGCCACGTGGTGGTGACAGTGAAGGACAAGCTGTACGTGCTGGGTGGATGGACACCACAGGTTGAGCATTGTGCCCATTTACTTTGTTTGCTTTGTGCACTAACAGGAACTGTTGTGTAATTTTACAGTGCTTCTTGCATGGGAAAATGCATCAGTGATAACAGAAGAATAAGTTGCTCACATTCCTCTGATTAAACATATTCTGGGTAGGAAAACCAAACATGGTGAAGAAGAATAACATCCTTCTATGCCATCCTCACTGTAAATACCAACTTCAGGAAGGGCAGTTTTTATTCATAGAGATGTGGACAGTGGGCAAGAGTTTAAAATACATCTCCTTTGTCATTATAGGTTCCATCCTTTCTATTCCTTATTTACCATCCTCTTAGTTTTTCTATGTATAATAAATAATGGCATTTAATCGTACAGGGACCCTAACTATGCCCTGTCTTCAAAAAGTGTGTACACAAGGACACTTCAGGGACAGATTTCTACATGACATTTAAAGTTCACCTTGATTTCTCAGGAAGCTTTCTTGGTTAACTGAAGTTAATTCATTTCATTTTCATTACATTACATTTTAAATGAAAAGTCAAAGCATTTTCTGGGAAACAGAGTCCTTTAACCAATCCATTTCTTTATTTCTGTTGCACTGCTTGGCCATGTAAAGTTTTTACAGGGATTTTCAACAGGGCCACAGATACATGTTCAGTAATACAGAGACTATACAGAGCTATGCTACAAGGAAGATGGATGTCAAGGGCAGTGCTCACTTTCTCCAGTTGCTCCCAGTGCAAAATATCCTTTTTTAAGAGTATAGCCCACTTTTATTTACTGCTTGGTGAATTTCAAATTTGAGTGCTCAGGAAAAAGCCCCACATTCACTTGACAATGAAGTGGAGCATCTGTAATCTTGGTTGCAATAAGTTCAGACTGTCATCACAACCCAATGGTTTCTGTCCCCTTGAGATAAATTACTGTTCAAAGTATTTAAAAGTGAGATGCATTCAGCTAACAAGTCTTCCACCTCTTTGACTATTTTGAGTGCGGGAGTCCCTAAGGAGGCAACAGAAAGATCAGAGAGTATTTCTGATATCCTTGCACAGTTGTTTCTGTATCTCATATGTAAAGAACTAAAATATGAAAACACTTAATGCAGAAACAATCTGTCTGTAAAAAAGACTTGAACTGAAAGATCTGTCATATAACAAAGATAGATGTTGAAGTCAGACAACCAGCTTTGTTAAGCTTTTTTCCAGAACAGATTGTGAGAGGGAAGAGTGGCTTAGAAGCACAAGTCAGGAATATTGAGCCAAGAATAATTTTTTTAAAACCCACCTAAAGTGGATACCTGCCTTCCAGTACTTTCAGTAACAATGCATGGGTGTCTGAGTTTATATAGAAATAGGTTTGAGATGAGTAGACTAACAGCAATTGATCAAAACCCACAGCTGTGTAAGATTCTGGTGTACCTGCACAGACCAGAATAAATTAGCTAAAGTACTCAAAAAAGTGCTTCAAGACCAGCACTACAGTCTGCTGAATTTTTCTGGTACCATCTATCTTCCCCCTGTCAGATGCAGTGATTGCATATGTGGGGTTACCACAGCTGCACTGGGAAAGCAAATGAGCTGGCCAAGCCAGGGGCTGTCCCTGAGCTGAAGCAGCACTGAATGTTCTGTCAATCCTGAGCAAACACCAACAACAGCATTGACAGAGTGCCCTAAATGCCTGTGTCCATTACAGGACAGAGAAAAATGCCCTTCCCACTCAGGCTTTGTAATTGAAATAAGACAAGACAAAGTCAAGCCAGGACATAAAATAACAGCTTAGGAGGGCAAGGACTCACTCATAGCAGCGCTGCTCTGCTCAGCACCGGGCTGGCCCCTGATGCCAGCACAATTAAAATCCAGAGTGACTCCAGCCTTGCTAACTGGGGGCTGTTAAAATGGCAGAAAGTATTTGGTGAGGCTGAGAGCAAGATTTCAGACCCCTGAGACACAGAGAAGGGCTGCTGGAAGTTATGTTTTCTGTACACAGAAAGAACAGGGTGCACTCCAAGGAGAACGTTACCACAAAAATGAGGTTGGATGTGAATTTACAGCATGTCAAGTGGTGTCTTCTCTGAAGTACATGTTTAGTCTGTGCTGAAAATACTCAGCTTTCAAATACCCCTCTTTCAGTGAATAAATTAGCGTTTCACACTTACCACGGAGAAAGAACATGCCCCGGGCACTTACAGGGAATAACCAAGGGGCTTTATATTTACTCTCTAGTTTGCCTCCTACTGTCTTGTCCACGACATTAGTGTTGGAAAGGTCTTTTGGGAAAGAAAAGTAACAAGGAAACAAGGACACATGTAACGCCATCACAAGTAAGCAAAGTATTTCTCTCCTTCTCACTGTCTCTATGTGAAAACTTTCCTCCCAAAATATTTCAGAATCCTCCCTCCACATCCCACTTCTAACATTCAAGGGTGTCATACCCAGAAAACAGCATCTGAATTCCCTGCATTGTATAAGACAGGCAGAGAAGGGGGAAGAAGATTAGAGAGAACAAGAGGAGTAGGAGTGAGTATAAAAAGTGTTATGGCAGCAAAGATATAGCGAGGGGGTTAGGAGCTTATTATGAAAACTATTGAAGTTACAGCTGTTGAACAACAACATTACAGTGGTTAGACTGACTAAATAAATATGCAATTTTTTATTAGGATAGGATATATAAATATATATAAATAAATATAAACACACACACACACACACACACACACACACATATATATATATATATATATGTACATATACATATACATATACATGACTGAGAAAGGCCAGCAAAGTACCTGACTGAGACTCATGGTACAGTCTGAGTAACAGTGGAAAGAGATTTCAACATTTATCAGGAAAAAAAAGACAGACTGGTTTTCCCTCATTATTATTAGGACTGTACAGCAGCCTTGTGGAAGGGGGTATGTTCTTCCAGAGCTGGGAACCTTAACCCTAATCCTGAATGTATTGTTAGGACCCAAATCCTTGGCTTTACTGCTGCAGGATATAGATATCCACTTATTCCTTTCCTTCTCCAGCAGAGTCTCAGCCACCAGCCATGGGTGCTGGTAAACCCTGGGGAGTACAATCCCCTCCAGCTGTAATTGATGTGTTTGTGCTATTTATCTGCCGAGCTGTCTGCCGTGATTAACTGCCTGCAGGCATGTGTGGAGGGCTCCAAATGTTGTGTTATTACATGGCTGTCATATTTCATGCAGATGGATCTTCCTGACGAGGAGCCGGATCGATTAAGTAACAGAACGTTTCGCTACGACCCGGCCCAAGACAAATGGGTGGAAAGAGCCCCAATGAAGTTCTCCAAGTACCGCTTCAGCACAGCCGTGGTCAATGGGGAGATTTATGTCTTGGGTAAGAGGAAACAGATTTTTAACAGATAGCACCATGACTTTTTCTACTTTCCAGCAATTTGCCTTTGTGAAGTGAAATATCTCACCCTTTGTTACGTACTGTAGGGCAAAGTACCTCATACTAAATGGGGAGTATTTTTCTAAAGTTATTTGTTCCCCACATTATTTCTTACTTCTGTAATTTATGTGGATTAAATTATGTGACTGTGCAGTGTTTTGGATTCATGCAACAAAGATACTTCACTTTTTAAGATACTTTTCTTTGGGGTGTCAGTGTGTGTGACATAAACAATGAATTTTAAAAGGTGAGTAGAGAAGCCTTGAAGCACGATTTCACAGGTGAGCAGTGAAATGCTAAGGAATATATGCAGCATCCTGAAGGAAAGGCATAAGGATAAAAAAAACTTTGATTTCCCAAAATCAACACCATGAGTGTCTCCTGACAAAACTCAGTGAATACCTTTCTTCCACCTACCTCAACAGAGAGCATTTAAAAAAAAAAATCTTTTTGTCAATTTTTCATTGGATCCTTTCAGGTTTTTTTTCAAAACAGTACTTCGACCAAAAGTTTCACAAATTGTGCAAATGAGTTCAGTAATCTCCTATCTACCCCAAAATCTTTTGCCCCGAAATCTTATTGTAGATAGATCTATGACTGGAAAGTTCTTGGGGAAGCAAGGAATAAAGTTCATCCAGTCAATCTACAGGCGAGCTGTGAGTGATTCGTGCCCTTCCATGCTCCCAAGGTCTCCTGGGCAGCTTTAGGTATAACAAAAACAGCAATTCCATCATTACCTCAGGACATTTCAATTCCCTCTGCTTCAAAAAAACAGAAATTTTATCAGCATCTCAAGACTTTTCAATCCCCTCTGCTTCAAACTACTCCTGCTTACAAGCTGAACAAAAATACAGTGTTATCAGCTTAATACACCTCCTATATCAGGGTGTTCTGGCTTTGTCTCGGTTGTTACATACCAGAGATAAAGCATTTTGTTCCTAGCTCATCATACAGAAAGGGAGGTGCGCAGGAAAGGTGTCTTTGAAGCAGAAGAGGAAAGTGGCTTTAATGCTACATTTGTCTTCTTTTAGAGAAACTTCTTTCTCTTAAGTGATTTGAGAGACGCCCATAGGCACAACCAGGAGGAAGGGTGAAAGAAGCTCATATGGAAAAGTGAGTTTTGCAAGCAGAAAGTTGGGTCATTATTGTCAAAGGTTAGTGATAGAGATTGTCAGTGTGCTGTTAAATAATGAGAGTGTTGGCTGCCCAGGTTCAAAGGTGCTTTGAAAACATGGAGACTTTGTGCTTTGTAAAAGGTTAAATACATATAATTATTTATACTGACACTGATGCTCTAATGGGGCAGCAGAAGCAGCTGGAATAGCTGGGAAGAGAACAGCAGCATTCATGTGTCTTGGTAAGAAGTGCTCCCAGATCAAGACCTTGAAGGCTGTGATGACACAGGGAGTCAGGGAGCAAAAAAAAGCAGCTGCCTTGGGATGCATGTGATAAAACAAATTGACAGTCTTCTTCCCAGCAAGCCTGACACTGGCACAGGGAAAAGGAGTGGCTAATGGGGAAAACAGCATCCATTTTCTCCTCTCAAAATCTCACAAATCAAGAAGCACATGTGAGCGATTACAGTAATGAAATGTACAGATTAAACACAAAACACAGCTTTAAATAAAAAAAAATGCCTGTTTAAATGACATTCAGGAAATTTCATGGTCTCATGGACCTTCAGAAGCATTTTGCTAATTAAAAAAAATAAAAAGGCTCGGTTTTGTACCTGTAGCAGTCAGTGCTGCAGTACTCAGGGAGGTGAACACTAGCTTCGATTCTTTCTTGCCTGCTGGCCCATACCAATAATTCTGTGTGTGTGAGAGAGAAAAACTTTGCTACAATCTGATCTGCACATGGATGGTAACAGGGTTTTGCTCTGTCTCCATCATTTTGCTGGTTCACATGCCTTCCCATGGTAGTCTTTATTGGAGCCTATTCCTGAAAGAACCAATGCACTTAGTGCTTAGGTGAACAGTTTGTTGCATTGGACCCTTCACTCTTGCCACTAAGTCTAACTAAACATTCATAAATGCAGTGTTTGTTCTCAGTTTTAACAGTGTAAACCTGGGGTAATTTCACTGTAGTGGACAAACTTGCTTGTGATTTATACCAAGGGTACCTAAGCTCACATGCTGCTCCAAGCAGCAGATTTTTGAGAAAGATTGGGCTATTTTTACCATCACATTTCTGAGCCTGCCTCCCTTCTGATGCTCTGCCCACCCAAGGTGTAACCGCAGCAAGTGTGGACACAGATCAGTTACCATCAGGTAGCAGGAATATCAGTTGCAGAGAAGACATTTTGACTGAGGTCTGGGCTGCTTTCACAACCTCCCCATTGCCATTTTTTCATAAACCTTGTAAAAACTTCAATGTTCATAAATCTGCAAAATTTAGTTGAAACTGGCCAACAGGCACAAAAGCTATGTAAGGTATAGAAAATAATGTAAATGTAGATAGAGACCACATGTATAATAGAATAAGTCTTGTTTTCTTGGGAAGTTAAATAATCTTACAAGTAATTTTTTAATTGAAATAAAATTCTGAGCCAAAAGTGATTGGTCAACACATTCTGCCTTTGAATATGCTGGTTTAAATCCACCTGCAAGAGAATGGGTGGAAAGAGAGATTTATCTGTTAAAATTAAGAAGACAACATGCTTGCTATATGTTAGTCATCAGTCTGAAAACTCTGTGGAGAGATTAAAGCATTTTCCAAGACCTCTCAAAGTGATGAAGCAATTTCCAAATGAACTCTGGCTGGAAACAGTGATACAGACATGATCCTGGCATCTTACTCTGCAGACACCGCAGGAGGCCTCAGCTCCAGCTGTAAACTCACACTCACCAGCTGTAATTAAACCTCACCAATTGTAATTGAACCTCACACAGAAAAGCTTCATTCCATGGTTTATCTGTGGTGATAGGTTCATGTTACCTCGTGAGTTCTCAGGCTGCTGGCTGTGAGGTGGGTCCAGCTCCCCTTCGGACACAATTGCGATGGTAACTCCAGCTGGGGGAACGGGCAGCTCATGGCATTGAGAGGAAGAGAAAGTGCTCCTAATCTGGCTGATGTGGCACTTGGTCATGGAGATGATGTTCAGGAGAGAATGGGGATGGAAAGAATAGGGGTTGACAGTGACTGAGCAAAGAGTAGCAACTGTCATGAAGGCGGTAAAACCACTGCAGGCTCCCCAAAGCTGTGGATCCCTTGGACATCACCCTGCTTCATGAGTGTCAGGCACTCTGGGAGTCTAGAAAGATGCTGTCAAGGGTGATTTGTGCAAAAAGACACATTCTGAAGAGCATCATTGTAGGCACACAGTTTGTGGTGATTGGGAGTGGGGCTGGGCCAGCCTCATCCCCAGTGGGCACAGCTGTGAGCAGCAGGTGAGCAGCACTGACAGCAATGAGCCATGGAGTGCCCAGGGGCACTGAGCAACCACCAAAGGGAGCAGAGGGCACACAGGGGCAGTGCATGGACATGAGGGGTATGAAAGGTGGGGCTGAAGAACAAGAAAGAGCAGATACTTGTGGTCTTCTGAAGTGCCATGATATTGTTCTGTATGGGCAGATGCCTGATGCTTTCTGATGTGGTATGGTGTTCCTGTGTATGGGTTGAAGCCTTCTCAAATTGCGTGGTGCTGCTGTGTGTATGGTGGCTGTCTCAGCTGTGATAGACCATGGGTTGTTCTCATGAAGTGGCCTCAGAGATAGCTCAGGCATAATGTCTAAGTTTTTGTGCTGTAGGTGAGAGAGAGGCTTTTGTTGAGTCTCTGCTATTGATACCCTCCCTAATGCTAATGGGAATTTCTCATGGTGAAGCGTGTGTGCACAGAACCTGGACATCTACAGGCTCCTGTGTAGCCCCAGTCAGGGGACACTCTGTGAAGGGGCATGGAATGGCACTGCTTGGATTGCCACAGGGATCCTCTGCTTCTACTGTTCTTGTTCCTTTTGGGGTGCATCATCTCCATGGGCATCCTGCAGTCAGCTAAGGAGATCCACTGGGGGCTGCTGGAGACAGAGCAGGGAAAGGAAAGAAGGCAAGGTGGAAATAGGTAAATGCAAGATATCTTCTGTGTGCCTGGAGGACCACACCCTGCTTCCCAGGAATAAAAGCATGAAATAAAGAGATAGTTCTAGCTGGGCACATAGTGATACAGAGAGATAAGACTTCTTTCAAGCAAGTCTTGAAAACAAAGTCCTTAAATGAAGTAAGGTTGTGAGCTCTTTCCAGCAGGATCTCTTACACAGGTGTCAGCCCATTGAGGGACTCTGGAGCACAGATGAAAAATCATTGCAAAGAAAGTTGATCCTCTCTAATGTCTGTGATGTATAAATGCAATTTCTATCATAAATATGAAGTAGAAAGAATTGATTGAGTACTAGCTTTGAATAAGCTGAAGTAGCAGTCTCATTGATAGACTACTAATTTTTGTTCTCATCCGTGTAGGTGTAAATCTGTAGTACGTAATCTGCTGATGGCAGTTGTGTTAAGATCATTTTATTCTCACCCAGATCAGAATCTGATTGCTTAGCCTTTGAAGTGTTAATTTCTGAAAAGTCCTATTGGCACAGCAGAGTATGTAGTCACTGTCCAAAAACCCTTCCCAGACTAATTACCATCTCCAGCATGTGAAACCCTAATGACTTAAATGGAATTGTTTTAGAGTCAAGCTGATGGAAGAAAAATGAGAAAGTAGATCAGAGTTTTTGGTCTGAGTAATAGCATTGTTCCAGAACCTGTACCGTGTGTCTTAATCAGCAGTCCTGCACCATAATTGTCTGTTTGTTGTGCCATGTTCCTAGGGACTCTCATGCTATTTATACACCATACATAATCCTCATAAGTAAATGAACAGCGTTTCCTAAGGCTCAAAATCCTTTCTCCTATTCATCTCTTTTCACTGGTCTCAGCTCTTTCTCTCCATATTTTCCCAGGAGCATAACTATATTTGTTGGAAAGCCCAAGAAAGAGCAGTATTGTGTTCTTAATGACAGAGGCAATTGAGACACTTTTGGAAGAAAACCAGATGGGAGGGCTCTATTTAAGGTCATGCATTTTAATCTCTCACTTAAAAAAATATCCTTTCCAGCTACTTCCCTGAAAACTTATCACAGCCAACATACAGATCAGGAAAATTTATCCAAATGAATCTATTTGAATCTATTCATTACTTCTGTTAAAACACACTCAGTAAAGCTAGTGAAATACAGGTCACTGGTAAAAAAAAGCTGTATCACTATGACAGCTTCAACCATGTGTTGCTTTTATGCTGTATAATTCCTGCTTTATAAATAATAATGTATTGAAGGACTTAGATGAGAAATCCTATTAGGGAAGATTTAGGAACCAAAGAATTTTTGTTTATCCTCCTCAGGCTGGCATCCTACCTCTTACAATTTGGGTTTTTCCCCCTTGGGTTCTTGCTGAAAGCTTCTTTTAAAGTTTTAAACAGTTAAATGAGGTTCAATTAAATACAGAATGTCTTGATCATAAAATACTTATTTGAACGTGTACTTTGGGGTCTCTCTGGAAAAGAAAGTGTGTGTAGGAGGAGCTGGAAGGAGACATTTTAGCTTTCATGCTTGAGTATTAACTGTGCATTTGAAAAACACTTTATTTTAAAATAAACATGTCTATTTATAAATATGCTTTGGATGTCTGACAAGTAGCAGCTTATGGGTCTGATTCTGAGCTTTTATACCTGAGCAACAGCCTCCAAAGTGTCCATGTGCAGGAAGGAACAAAAATAGGCAGATAAATTGGTCTGATAGATGAGATTGAAACTGCTTTCTACACACTTAATTATTTTCAAAGGAAGTTAGAAAAGGCATTCTATGAGAAACGGAGCTGAAACTGAAACATTGACCATGCTTAGGATGACAATAATCTGGTTTTTCAGCCCCGCTTCTAATCAATCTTATGCCCTTGTGTCTTCTACAAGCTGCATTACCTCATCTGCTATGCTCTGGGTTAGCAAAGGATGACAGGGCTTGGTTTCATCTTTGGGAGTGCCTGCCAGGGCTGCTTTATAGCTCCCTCATTTCTCTGCCATCCAGCCCTGCTTAGCAGAGAATGAGAGAGAAATAGAACTGCTGAGACTCAGCTTGAGTGCTGTAATGAAGGGAAACGTTACATAAGAGATTAGCACTATTAAATTCATTGTGCATGCCAGAGATCAATTTAATAATAAATTACTTTACAGGAGACAAATCTTGGATTTCATTTGATTGTTGAAGAGCTCCTTTTTTTTTTTACCCATTTCCCAGGTTCCTTTGATAAAAATTCCAAGAGGCACTACTAAGAGCACGTGTTGCTTGCTGTTGTGATCTGAGGACTCAGTTATAGGATAAAGAATAACACTGTCAGTACCCTGAGGGCACTAACAACTCCTGATCATCCTGAGCAGCATCACCTGGGGCCTCCACACACCCCTATTGCCCACAGGTCCAGGAGCATCAGTTAAACACGGGCCTAATGACCTAAACCCCTATGCCCTACCTCTTCTGCAGCCTGCCTTAGCTCCCTAAATGTCACGCCCATTTTATGGAGAGCCTCCTGTAGGAGCAGAGCATGAGCTCAGTTTTTCAGCTGCTCTATCCAGGGAACCTGAGATAAAGACAGTCTTTGTGGTCTTAACTATAGTTCCCTGTGACTCCACTTGAATTCCTGATGGTTTCATAAAAATGAATCAAGAAGCCAAAGGGACAGGATGATCTGGATTCTTGAGTGATGGAGCACAAAGTGGTGAGAGCTGTCTGACACAGCAAGGGGGCTTTTTCTGCCAATTTGAAACCTCGCATGGTATATACATTGTAGGTTATGAATAGCCTGATTAATGTGAGATTCCTCCACTTGGCTGTAGATGTGAATTGATTTAAATTTGAGACTTTTTTTTGTTGTTGTTAGTTTTTGTATTCAGTTCTTTGGAAACAGTCCTGAGCATCCATTTCCATAGAGGGAAAAATACACTTTCTCAGAGGAGTAATTCTCAACTACTGCATCTGGAAACACAGAAAAACAGTGCTCAGAGAGTCTGATATCCTCAGTTCCTCTGTTAGCAACCTGTCAGTGTTAGCATTGCTTTAAGAGAGGAGGTTGAAGTTCATGATTTGTTTTCCATAATGCTCTTCTTCTAAGCTTGAAAATTAAATTTTACTCCCCTCTGATTTTTCCTTCTTCCTTTCTATTTGCTGAGAACTTAGTTTTGCTATTGTAAATTGAATATGAAATTTGATTCAGCTGAAATAGCTGTGCAGGGTTTAAATAAAAAGGGAAACGTTTTGTACTTTCAGGACTGTCTCTGATAAAGACAGGATTAAAAGGAGTTAAATACAAGTTGCTTAAACCACCCCATAAAGGGTTCATAAATGCTTGAAAACATGTAGTAGCTTTGAAATTTTTGAAAAGATGTACCAAGAGGTCCTGGAAAACTACTTTTCTAATAACTACACAGGAAAAAATATTTGGTGGGAGATCCCCTGGACTGGCAGCTGAATGTCTTCATTAGCAGGTAATGGTTTGAGGTTTTTTTGCAAAAAGTCACTGACTGCTTTGTCAGTTTTGTACCTGATTTGTGTTCTTTCTGAAGTTACCTTGCCCCACAGTTACTCTATTTAGGAAATGTCAATAACAACACAGTAGGAAATAAACAGCTATTATGCTTCTAGACAAGTTCAGGGCCATTTTGTTCACCTCCCCCTCTCTGCTTGAAATAATAAGGCAATCAGCTGAGTTATTGGCTTCTGACATGCTGCATGCGTTCCCTAACTGGTACCATTTATTCCTCTGATTGAACAAGCACCTCTTTCATTTGTCACATGAAGACTTTTCTTTTGGGTGAGTGCATATTCTGCAGTGGGGTACAGTAACAACTGGGCTAATTTAAAAATATCTAGCTCGACAACCAGCAGCCATCTGTCTTTGGCACCACAAAGATGTATTTTGAAAGGGTCAATTTAGTCTGTGGGGAGTTTTAATATTATTGGTTCCCAGTTAAAACTGCCTTGAGAATGTCTCTGCATTGCACTGCAGTCTGTGGACTGTACATAAACTGGTGGCAAATTGTCTTGCATGCTGTATTCTATGAACCTGCCAGCAGAAGCTGTACAATCAGAAACCAAATGAGATAAGCAAGCAATTAAATAGCCTTAGCAGTTAAAAAAAAATTGATTAGGTCTTAAAATTTTTCTTGATAAATTTCGGGGAATATTGTCCTGTCCTAAGAGTGGCACCTCTTTAACGAGGCATTAAGGAGTGGAGGAAAAGTCTGCACAGGAGAGGATAATGCTTCTGGTGTAAAGAACAATACAGTAAGTAAATGTCTGGATTCTGAAATACCCCAAAGAGTAGCTCAGTGAGACTCCATCATGAGAAAGGCTCAGCAGGGTGATGCTTCCCTTTTTGACAAGGAAATGATTAGCAAAATCCCACGACCACAGTTAATCTCTACCTCAGCTCTCTTAGGTGAGTCAAGCCTCAGAGGAGGAGCCCATGAGAGCAAAGCTGCTTTATTTGAGGGTGTTAACACTGAACACATCTCGATGCCAGCCCTGTGTAAGCACACACTAAGGGGTATCCAGTACAAACTGCAAGGACCTTGCTGGTGGGTATTGAGGCAAGTAAAGATTCTCTGTGCTGGAAAAGCACAGGATGAAGGTTTTCAATTTCAAATATTAAACAGAACAAAATCCTGTTAATTTCAGCCAGAGGAAAACTTCCTGCTGATGATAATGGACACTAATTTTATTCTGATTTTGCTGCTCTGATGCAGGTTTAACTGATTTTGTCTTTGCCTGACTTTAAAATGCAAATCAGGAATACAGTGCTAGCAAATTTGGAGCATTGCATTCCCCATTTATAGGGAGCTTCCTCTTCCAAACTCTTTTGGGGAATGCACACAAGACTTAAAAAATAACACTGTCCATTTTAAGGGGTAGGTGGGAAATCATATGCAAGTAAAACTTGGAGCACTCGGGGCTCATTTCTCTGACAGACCAGCTTAACAGCACTAGGGTCAACATTTTTTAAAAGCAGCTGAACCAGCACAGGTCGCACTTGAAGTCCGTTCCCTTTGCATATGCAAGGGATAATTACATGCTTACAATGCATTTTGGACTTGCACAATTGAGCAGCCCTACACGTGTATCTGGAATGCCAGCCTCCAAGTGGAAAGAGCTTGTCTATTGCAGCCTTTTTATGTTTAACAGCAGTCACAAACACACACGCACAAAAGAACACCATCAGTGCTCATTACAGGGTATTGTGTCCACTGGCACAGATGGAAAACCTGCACGGGGACGTCAGCTTATTAATTCCTGAGAACTAAAGGCTGCAAATTCAAAATGTGGATTTGATCACTGGAAGGGATTTGGAAAGGCAGAGTTTGCAAAGTACTCTCACTGTTTCCAGTGTGCATAGGGGTCTCAGGTACACCTGCAGGCTGTCCCAGCAAGAGGAGACTGGGATCTGTTTCAATCCTGCATACTGACTTCAAGCACCCTAATTAACCACTCAACAGCAGGGCTTGTTGCTAATAACTCAGCTGGCTCTCCTGTGTCTTGGATAGGTTTGTTACTGGAATTTTATTTGCTTTAAGAAATAAGTGTAATTTGCCATAAGAGATAGGTAAAATTATTTTTCTTTTATTTAAGAAAACTAACCAAGAAATGCAAATAATTGTTGGTAACGTGCGAGGGTCAAATCCAACAACGGTGTTTGAAAAATGGGTTTTGATCCATTAGAATTTGTCCAGCAAATAGAACAAATAATTATGACAATTTCTACCATATGGGAAGAAAACAAAACAAAATACCTTTGTGTTTTGAAGACATTCTGCTTGTCCTTCCTTTGATATAAGACTTCAGAAGGGATCTTGCTTTGGTGTCTGTGGATAACGTGCTGTAGCTTCTGCTTTGTGTTCTCTCACAAACTTCTGAAGCTGCAAAGAGGAAAGAGCGGAAATGAGAAGATGCAAACAGCAAATGCACCCACCAATGTATTTTACAGCAGAACGTGGGACTGCTACATTTCACCTATGTATCTTTTGCAGGAGGAATTGGGTGCCTTGGTTATGACAGAGGACAGACACGGAAATGTCTTGATGCAGTGGAGATTTATAACCCTGATGGAGACTTCTGGAGGGATGGACCCCCTATGCCTTCTCCCCTCCTCTCCTTACGAACCAACTCCACCAGCGCAGGCTGCGTGGAAGGGAAGCTGTACCTCTGTGGAGGATTTCATGGAGCAGGTACTAAAATGAGTCCAACATTCTCTGAGTAGTTAAAAATCAGTTCCACTGGACACAGACTGACCTGATGAGTGATCAGCCCTATCAGGTGGCACTGGCATGCCCTGGAGTCACAGACCTGATTCTGCCCTTTGGACTGCCAGCCCCTAATGTCAATATGAAATGGGTTCTGTTTGACTTTTGCTTTTTTCCTTAACAAAACACAAAAAATTAAGTATGTTTCTGATCTGTTTCTAAACTTGTCCAAATCTAAAACCTCTGCAGAATTATTCTGGATTTACATTTAGAGTCACAGAAATTAGGAACTTAGTGTTTTATGGACATTAAAGAACTTGGGCATATTTGTTGAAGATTAAGGCCCTGTCCATCAGTCCTCAGCCATATTATCTCACTCTGCTTGCTTACTCTCATGCTTTTTGTAATCAGTGTTGAAAAAGCTTGTGTACTTAATGAGGACCCAGGGTAGGGAACTGAGATACAAAAAGACTGAAGTTCCAGATCTGGTGATTTTAAATAATCTTAGCCCCAGGGACACCTTTCTTCTTTGAAGTCTTCTTCCTTCCAGCTTTGCTTAGCTTTATCTAGATCTCCAGTGCACATAACCTATTTTTTTTTTTTCATTATAAATGCAAAGGACTGCAAAACAAGCACACTTAAATGATTCTGCTACATACAGCTGCCACCCCAAATTCCTTTCTAGGAGAAAGCAATGGCTCAGATAGCAATAGCAGTTATCCACTGCTAATAAATACCATGTCATTCTCACTGTTGACCAGGAATGGTCACATGGTGTCACTTAAGGATATGTCCTTCTCATTACAGTTTTACTTGTATAACAGCCTCCAAACTTAAAGCTGCTGTTATTTTGGAATGATGATTTTCATCAGCTAGTTCACAACTTGCCTTCTGCTTTCATTTGCTACTGTTTGAGGAAGCTGCTCCCTGAAAACAATTGTTTGGCACGTTCTCATGTCATCTCTGATGGAAGTTCTGTGATGTCAGAGAAATTTTGCTTATCAAAAATCACTGTGTTTCCATAGCAAACCTTGTGCCTTTCTAGTTGCGTTTTTTTCTCAGCAACATTATGAAAGAGCCTAAAGTTAGTGGGTAAAAATTTCAAAAGGCTAATCATGGGAAGTGGTTGAGTCACCATCCCTGGAGGGATATAAAAGATGTGTAGATGAGGAATTTGGGTACATGCTTTAGTGGTGGGCTTGGCAGTGCTGGGCTAATGGTTGGACTGGATTATCTTAAAGGTCTTTTCCACCCTAAACAATTTGATGACTCTGTGATCATTAACAGTGAAAAATGAAGCATTTTTTTTCCAGATGACTAACAGATTAATATGAGATTTTCTGACTAGTGTAACTTCAGAGCCATAAAAACACTTTCTGTACAATATCACCGCATTCTGTCACTGAGTCATATAGAAAGAGTGGTTGTTCTGGGAGAGGCTGAAAGTCCTCCTGTGGATTTCAAGAAGGCTGTCTTTTATATATTTGTATAATGCCAGCTCAATGGGGTCCTGATTCCAGCCTCTACTATTGCAGTCTATATCATTATGTATAGAACTCCTCTGTACTGATAGTGTTATTTAGATTGGAAAACAAGAAGTCAAAGCTAGAAAATGCCAGTTTTGCAGTTACCTGTGCAACCTGAATTCTGACCCCCTACATGTGCATTCTGTACACCAGTAAAGAAGTAGTGTGTAGGGCTGTTAGGCAGTTATTAACAAGGCAGCTAAAATAAGAGTCTCGCTGTCAAATCAAGTGTAACCACATAGTTTAGGAGTTGAGAGGAACCTGTGCCTTAAACACAGACTTCTTAAAGTGACTTTCAAGTTAGTACAGGAAAGGGGCTTTCTAAATGGTCACAACAATAACAGCTTCTGGCTGCCATCATCAAGACAAGGATGGGCAGAGGCCATGAGCTGAAAGTGGAGATGTCACCTGGCTGGCCTCTCTCCCTGGCCACGTGCTCTCTGCGTGCTGGAAAGGGCTCTTGCCTGAGGTACTCTTTGGAGTGAGAGAGGATTATTACTGCCACGTGGGAGCTTGGAGAGGGTGACTTGACCCTGCACTTTCACAATTACAGCTGCTCAGCAGCTTCAAGGTACAGAACAGCATGTGCTTCTGCTGGTTTAGTAGAAGATAGTATTATTTTAGGATGTGTTTGTTTGGTTTTGGTCTTTGGGCTTCTTGGCATGTCACTTTGGTTTTTGTGAGGGATGTGACCAAAAGAGGATATTCCAATTTTACAAAACATTGTAATTTATTTTCATCCAGTTGGAGTTCTTGGAACAAGCTGGAAGCACAGCTGTAGTCTTTGGGTTTTCTGCCTGCTGAATGCCAAAGGACTGCTGTGATCATTCAAGAACAATCATAGCAAAGAAAAAAAAGGAAAATAAGCCAAAATCACTGCTGCAATTGAAGTCTTAGCCTATAGGGTTGAAACTAACCCCCTGTAGAGTATAGATCTGTCCCAGTCTCTTCAGCCTTCACTTGCCTTTGCATTTGCTTAAGCCCACTCTTGATCCAGCAGGAAGCTGACCTAGTAAAGACATTGTTGCATGTTAATTTTTGACTAGTATGTGTTGTGCTCCATGTGCCTGCCTGCATGTGTATAGACCTAAGTGGATCATCAGAGCCCAGAGATGCTGTAGCCAAAGCTGAAAAGCAGTTGTTAACTGCTTAAAGGGCCCTAAATTTGGAAGAAAGGATGAGTACTGCTCACCTACCACCTTTTCTGAGTCCCATGTGACAACTGAAGTTTTGTGATAGCAGGATTCCTGTTCCATATGTACTGCCTGTCACAAGTCCTTGTCTGCCTGAAGGGAAGACAAATGGTGCAGCCCTAACATCATCCCCAGGAGAAAAGGAAGAGAAACTGCAGCTACTCAAGAGGGAAGTCAGCATGGCCAGGTGACAGTAGCAATAGGAGTCCTTCTAGAAGATGAGTGAACTCCTAAGTGTATTCAAGCTCCCTCTGTACTACAAGGAATATTTCTCAGTGTTGAGGTATGTTGGTAAAGCTTGTAAGGCTTCCCCTGCTGAGGCTTGCTCAAGTTAGAAGCTTGTTCAAAGCTGGCCATGCAAGAGGAAAGGGGAATAATTCAGCTGAAGCTTAGACACTTCTCTGCAGTGCCTACACTGAGACCTTGGTGACCCTGGGCTCCCTGCAGCAGATGGAGAAGCACAGACACCTCAGAGGGAGATTCAGATCCTTGGTGCTTTATATCTGCTCTGAAGGAGCAGAAAGAAACTCAGAATTCAGAGGAGCTCTCCTTCTCTTAAAGCTTCATGTTTAAATCAGGATGTGAGGGGTTCTAACTTGGCTTACCTAGGGCAAACACATCAGAACTTGATGTCTGGTTTGATGGTGCAAACACCTGAGAGACCTCTGTATTGTTATCACTAGCTGATTAATGTTGTATGTCTTTACAGTCATAAGTACGCAAAAACACACTTCTTGTTTTGAATCTGTTTCCTCCTTAGTGAGACTTGCAAAACTTAATCTGTTGTCTAGTTGTTTATACAAATTACCTCATTTTCTACTAAAACTTCTATGGTAAACAGGAGCCATTAACCTGCTTGTCTCAGCTTGAGCTCATGAAGCCTTGCGTCACAAATGTCATTTTCTAGCCCTGTTGTAGCATTCATCAGGATAATCACACATGCTTTAATTTTTTTTCCATTAGTTTATAGTTCAGCAGAGAGCAAAAACATTACCCCGAGTATGAATGCTCAGCAGGGCTCAGTGTGCAACAGCCAGGCAGATTTCTGCTAAAATACTGCCACATCTCCTGCTGTAACTCAGGATTTTAAGCCAGCATTTACAGCCTGACTGTACAGTATTCTTGTTGACATGTTTTGTTTTCTTTTCATTGAACAAAAGCCTGTCAAGCTGCACAGGTTGACAGCTACTGACATCAGCCTGTGCCCAGCAGAAGCAGACTCATTAGTGTGGCTCCCCGATGGAGGGGGGAGCAGCTCTTCAGGTATGCAGGATTACACCCTTGTACAATGCCTGCCAGATCAGGTTCCCTTTCTTTTTGACTGCTTCTGAGCATTATAAATATTTTTCTGGTGAAAGTAATGAAAGAAAAGGTGTGTGCCTGCTTACTGGGACCATGTCATCTGCTGTCATTGTCACTTGTAGCCTGTATCTGGTGGCTGGGGATTGTAGCTTTAGTTTCAGGCTATAGGTGTTGGTCTAGCGGTCTGGAAACTGAAATCCTGAGCTGAGTTGTTGGTTTGTTTTTTTTTAACTCAAAACATCCTGGCTGTGTCAGCAATAGTGTGGCCAGCAGGAGCAGGGCAGTGCTTGTCCCCCTGTACTGGGCACTGCTGAGGCCACAGCTCAAATCCTGGGCTCAGTTTTGGGCCCCTCACTACACAAAGACATTGAGGTGCTGGAGCGTGTCCAGAGAGGGGCAAGGGAGCTGGGGAAGGGGCTGGAGCACAAGTCTCCTTGGGACTAGCTGGGGGTGTTTGGCCTGGGGAAAAGGAGGCTCGGGGGAACCTTATGGATCTACAGCACCTGAAAGGAGATTGTAGCCAGGTGGAGGTCAGTCTCTTCTCCCAGGTCTAACAAGTGACAGGACAAGAGAAAGCAGCCTCAAGTTGCACCTGGGAAGGTTTAGACTGGATATTAAGGAAAATTTCTTCACCAAAAGCACTGTCAAGCATCAGAACGGGCTGCCTAGGTCAGTGGTGGAATCACCATCCCCAGAGGTGTTTAAAAGCCATGTAGTTGTGGCACTGAGGGATGTGAGTTAGTGGTGGTTTGGCAGTGATGGGCTAATGGTTGGACTTGGTGACCTTAGAGGCCTTTTCCAACCTAAATGACTCTGTGATGTTAATTAAAATGCCACCTTTACTGTGATTCTGTCATCCATGTCACATCAGCTGGCATGCAAAGTACAGGTACAAGCACCTCAATGCAAATTATGAAATGTTTAACAGATCTGCTCTTAGCAGCACATATCCCCTAAAAGGTCTTATAATTTCATCAGGTAATGGGGTTTTTTGTGGAACTGTCTGTCTCTGAAGTGGCAGTTTTGCCATCTCCCTCCTGTGTAGCTTAGAGCAGAGGAGGTGAATGTACTTCCCTAACATGTATGTTGAAAATTTCTGTAATGTGTGCAGTTTCATGTGGGACCAGAGCTGCTTAATCCAGTCTTGTTATTTACTTACTCATATCAAGTAGAAATAAATTTTTCCCTTGAATAGTGTTACAGCCAGAGAAAGGGAAAAGGGAATAAATATTTATGAAACGGATGTGCAAGAATCTAAAATATTTTGTGCTTGCAACTGTTACCCAGGATAGGGGATAGTGATACAGAGTCCTACTACCTGTGCTAATTTTGATTCTTAAAAAAAAAACCAACAAAAATTAACAATGGATTAATTTTCTAGTCTATTCCTCATTTACATAATCTGCAATCCATGCATTAGAATAGAAGCAGCTCTGCTTGCAGCAGTGCAGAACTGTGTAGCAATTACTATATTCCAGCTGAGCTAATGAGTTTTTATCTCCACACTGCCTACTCCTAATAGTGGACTAACTTAATAGTTATTTATTTTGACTAATCTTCAGTGGAAGTTGTTCCCCTTAGTCTCCTCCATTATGTGATTTAGATGGAGAATCATTCTAGTGCTTGTTTTTTTATTATAGTGGTTATGGAACATTACTGGAATTAAATATAGACATATTAAGGAGTCTGGCACAGTAAATACTGCACTTGTGAAGCTTGGGGGTTGAGAGATTGGAACAAAACCTGGTTCTCCAGCACCTTCCCATGTTCCCAGCTAAATAAAGCAGAGGTTCAAACCCCGGGCTGCTTATCTGCAGCACTGTTTGTTTCCCTCTGTTAAAATTTAGTGTGCGCAGATGAATAATTAAAGTTCTCCTGCCCACAGTTGTTGCCATTAGAATAAATATTCCCACCAACGGAGGGGATTCAGGGCTCTTGTATTTTGCTCTGCTCAGGGCTGCAGGCACTGCCATGGCTCTGCAGCTCACAAGCCACATCCACCCCAAAAAATGCAGCTTGACCTTTCACCAAATTCTCCCCCAGCACCAGCATGAGCTGCTGGCACTGGGAGAGACCTCTGCAAATGCTGCCTGCCCAGTGAGCTGCTCATCTACCCTGCTCATTAGCTGGAAATGTGCTGCCATAAATGAGGCCAAATCAGGTCAGGGGAATTGCTGGCCAGCAGCACCTGCTCATTTCACATCTAAATTTGACCTTCTCACTCTCTGGAATTGGTATTAGCTATTCAGTCCTGCTTCTTACTGAGGCTCATTTATTGTTTATAAAGGGTTAATGAATGATTAATAGATATTTTAATGCATTTTAATTAATTGCTGAAAAGGTCAATAGGTTGTTTAGAAACATGGCTTGTAGCCATGTATGACATCTGTGTTCAAAACTGCCTGTCGTGCACAGTCTAAACATGTTTTGTATCTTCTATAAATTATATATGAACCTATTGTAAGGCATTTAGAAACAGTATTTCAGGATAGGCTGAGCCAAATAGCTCTCACTGATTTGCTGTTTTTACCCATATAAATTCATATTGCGTTGACTCGCTGCCTCTGTAACCTGTGATCCTGCTATCAGCTGCTTGTGAGACTGTGCCTGAAAGAGACCTTGGCCATGAAGAGCAGGCAAAATCTAGGAAGATTTTAAAAGCTTAAGCAGCCAGGTCTATCCCAAGGATAACAGTTGAAGCAACTGAATTAGGAGTTCCCTTCTGCAGATCAGCCCATTCTTTATATATATATTTAATTTTAGTATCCATTGATTTGTGAGTGAATGGGGGGCTCATGAAACTGGTCCTGAAGAATTACACAGCAGATCAGGATGAGAGAGGGACCTGTCTAAGAAAATGAATGTCTTACCTTACTCCATGCAGGTGCTGGGAAAACAGCAAGCTGCCACAGTGGTAAATTCAAGCCCCCACCTTCCTCCCAGCTTTGGGTGTGTCTGGTGGGATGCACTGCCTTGGTACCTCACACCATGAAGCCTGGCCAGCCTTAAACAGCCCAGCCAAGTTCCCTCTCCTGTGGATTCTCTGCCTGCTCCTGCCCACAGGCACAGATGATGGATGGCCTTGACCTCCTGAGCGTGCTGCCTGTGTCTCGCTGGTGGAGTTAGAGAGCAGCTCACACACACAAATGGGATTGAAGGCCACAGACTTGATGAACTTATTATTTATCCTACTGCAAATGAGGAGCCAGGACATCTGGTAGTAATGATCTAAATGCACTTCTATCCCATTGCAACACAAATATGAATTCCCAGGTCACCTAACTCCACCTCACGTAATTATGAAGGCAGCTATTAGTGGTGAGGAAGATAAGTAGCAGAGGCTAGTCCCATGTGTTTGAAATCATTCTCTGGTACAGATAATGGCATAAAAAACAGGTACAAACCAGCAGTGGAGGCTGAACTGCTCCAAGGCAGCTCTGGGTGGCTGTTTGGTGTCAAGAACTGGGCAAACAAGTGAAAGAAACACCTGAGTAAATATTTCAAGGACTGTTGAATTGGCAAGCACCTTGTGATATTCAGGTGCTTTTTTTCCATGACGAGAGCAGAGCAGACAGCAGTCCAACTGCTACAGGTTTTGGAGTATTTTTTAAAAAATGATTTCTGTAAATTGATCTATGGCTAAAAAAATACAGAGCATATTAGGAACCTTCAAACTGGAAAGGAAAAAATGTATCAGCCTGAGAACCAACATCAGGAGGAGCTCAGACCAGTGGCCTGTGTGAGGATGTCCTAGGGCACAGAGCTCCAGGACAGATGTGACACTGAGGCTTTTCCCAGCACACAAGGTGGTCCTGCTCTGGATAAAGCTGCTGAGGTGCTGCTGGCCATCTAACAGTGTGTCAGTGTGGCTCTGTCACTGCTAGAAGGCAGGTGAACTTGTCCCAGAATACTTTGGATGTCTCTGCCCTTCACAGATGCAGAGGCATCGCGACTTGTGATTTGGCACCTGCTCTCCACCACTCTGCTTCCTCATCCCTGTGCTGGAGCAAACCTCCCAGCTGATGTCAATGGGCTTCTGCAAGAAACAATGAAATATCAACCACATTTCAGCAAACTTGCCATAGATTTCACTCCACTGAATGGAAATTCAGAGTGATTTGATTTTTATTTTTTTTTAGTTCAATCCTCTGGACAATGAGCAGGCTACAGCAGAGTGAATTTATTTATTTTGGCTTACAAATGTAATAGTTGTGTGGTCAGCAGTCCTGGATGAAGTATGGATTTTCTACCTCCTAAGCATATTGCTTAATTCTCCTACATCTGCTCCCCTTTAACCCTCCCAACTCAAAAACCTAATAATTGTACCTGAATTTTCAGTTAAAAATGAGAAAGAAAGGTCAAAAAAAGTGGTAATAAATACTATTGTCATATGGGAAGTTGTTCCTTCCTTCCCAGCCTCCAAATCAGAATTGGAATGTGGTTAAAAAACAAAACAAAATAAAAAAATCCATCAAAACACCCACAAAGAAACAAAAACCCAACAAAGCAAAAAAAAAAAAAAAAAACCACCAAAAAACAAAACCTAAAGACAAAACAAAAAACCAACAACAACAACAAAGAAACAGATGAAAAAGCAGATGAAATATTTATGTTGCCTGCAGTCATACTGTGTGTCTTTCCAAGAATCGTTCATCCTGATTTATGTTCAATCCTTATTCAAATGGCATGAGAAAACTTATGAAGTTTTCATAAGTTGGCATGAAGTTTTCATAAGAATGGCATAAAATGAAGTCTGGCCATATTTGGAGAATGAATCACAAACCTTTCCAAGAAAAAACATGATTGTGTGTATGGAGTGCAGGCAATCACTCACTGAAAATTAATATTTTCGTTCTTTTTCTTTCTGCGCATTTAAAGAAAAAAATAATGTGAAAAAGTGTTTTGTTTGCAGACCAGAATATAAAAGTTAATCTTAAGATAAGACTTATTTTGCTTTGACTACTGTATTTGCATATATAAAATACAATTTTAACACTCATAAATTGAACATTTTCAGGTGAAATTTAAGTCTTGTCACTGGGAAGAGATGGATTTGTAGGCTCACTGTTAACCTTCAGTCTGGACTTGTACATCAAGAAGGCAAAACTGTACCAAAAGAGTTCTGACTCTTTTTAACACACCACAATTTCTGGTGGGGATTAAGTTACACTGGGATTAATGATCCCTTTGCTGGTTTACCCTCTTTCTTTCCTGAGTATGAATAAATCACTGTTTTACTGCTAGAAAAGGATCTGCATCAGGGTTAGGTTAGTACAATTGGAACAATTCTAATATAAAGTGGTTTAAATCCTGTGCAGAAAAACACAGTATAAGAAAGTTTCTTAAAACTTCTCATGGTTAAACAAGAACATGCAGAAAAACAATGCCTCCTTTTGTAGAAATAAAATGAGTGAAACCCTTTCATTAGGTGAGGTAGTGGGTCTGGTGAGGCAGAATAATGCTATGAGGACAGAGAGTTGTGTGGGGTGGCTTTTTAAGAAGGTAACATCTGTAACACAGCCAATTTCATTTTGTAGGTGTCACATGATTCTCCTGTGAGCAAAATAGGCTGCCATGATATTGCCTTTTTAAAATTGCAATTAAATAAGGCATATCAATGAAGAAGAATCAGGAATTATTTGTACCTTCAAGCTGTTTATTGGGATTAAAGCCCAAATCCAGCATCACAGCCTGGAATCAAAGGTGCTCATTGAAAAGCACCACCTTTTCTGTTGTTCTTACCAAGAAAAATCAGAAGAAAAAATAAATATAAAAGAAGGCTTGAGAAGTGAAGTTTGTCAACTCATTTCTCTTTTAAATAGAAAAGGTGTAAATTTTTTCTGAAGTATGGCTATTTTGAGCAGTGCTTTGCCTCACATGAACTTTCTCATCTAAAGGGTGCTGCTTAATTTCTTTTAAACAAGATAAGACTAGAGAAATTACTGCTTCCCTTGACTCTTTTTATCTTCCAAAGGTTAAGAGTTAACTAACACTCCTTGTGCTGCAAAGCAGAATTTCTAGTGTGGAACAAAACCAGTCAGAATAACCCACAGAAAAGGGAAACAAGGGACATAAAGGTTGAGAGTCACCCGGGTCAGGAAAAAACACAGCAAGGCTTGTAAGGAAGGGTTGCTGAATCTGCCTTTGATGTTTTAATTATGAATTCTTTTTCTGAAGTGTTGCAATCACTCACAGAAGGTCTTGGTTCCAGCATTTGATTATTTTTCCTGTGTTTGTCTCATTTTTGTCATTATCCATGCCAAAGAAAATCCAGGCATAAAAATTTATTGCATAAAAGAGATGATCTAATAAAAACCGCAGAGACAGGAGCCTCCTCTGTCACAGCTTTGGTCTGTTTGTGTTCCTGTATTTGCCTCAGGAAGAACCTCTTCACTCTTGCAGGGTTATGCAGGAGTCTGCTGGTACTGGCACATGTTATTTGTTTGCTGTTTTTCAGTTGTGTCTTCTCTCTTCACATGTAAATGGCTTTTTTAGCAGTTTGCTGTCTTCTGTCTTGAATGGCTGCAGTCTTCCAATGTCTCATTATCCTCCTATAAAGTCCAGGTTCAAAAAGCAAAACATCACAACCTATTTCACAAAAGGAATGGAAGAAAGACTGTTCAGATGAGACTGTATCCTGAAATCTTACTCAAAGCTCCTGGAGAGTAAGCTTGTGGAGATCTATGAGAGTCCCAGAGGTCTGGCTTTGGACCAACAAAAAATATACCACAATAAATTGTGGCACCACGGTGGGGAAATGAGAACAGGTTATGGAAGCTGGGGCAGAAAAGCCGTGCTGCCCTCCTGTATCCAGATGAAAGAGGGCAATGGTGAATGGGTGGTGAGTGGATTCCTCAGACAAGCACAAGAAAAATGTGCAGAAACGTCCACAAAACTTGCGCAACATCCACAGATCTTGTGCGTGTTCAGGACCTGCTGAGAACAGAACTGTCCTGTACCCACTCGGCAAGGAAGCCACCCCTGGGAGGAGAAGTCTTGTTTCCATCTGACCTCCCCACATCTCCTTGCAGGGGAGCCTGGGGGGTATTTTAACTCCCACCACACTACACCATTATAACATCAACACCAATTTTGCACGGAACCTAAACCATGACAGCACAGTCTTGGGGGTTCTCAACCCCCAGAGCTGCTGTCCTCTGGAGAAGTATGGTCTGTTTCCAACATGAGAAACAATCTGTGTCTCTGGGTGCTCTTCTGCTTTCATTCTTTTGCCCTTCTTCAATCCTTTAGTGTCAGTTACACATAAGGGCAGTGCCCAAACCATGAGGTGCAATTGATAGATGTGAGATAGGGCTGTTGCTGGGGGTTTGTTTGTATTAAAAAATTCCCATAAGGGATAGCTGAATGGGAATCTCACTCCGGAGCCTGCATATTTTATCCTGTCACCAGTCTTAGAGTGGTAAAACAGCATTGAGTATTCAATGTTTCTTGCTGTGATGGTTCTTATCCTGGTACCTGTGAAGCGCCTGTTCTTGGAAGTCTGAGACCTGGCTTTTAAAACATCTCTCCTGAGGCTCATCTGGCAGCAAAGCACACGCATGTCCTCAGCTCAAAGTAAGGAAAGTTTAGGCTAAAGTTACTTGCTGTGAGAAAGCAACTTTAAGATGAAAAGAAAAAGTGAGCAGAAACGAAAGATGGTTTTATTTTTAGGAAAGATTGGCTTTGAGTAACAATTGTTGCAGAGCTCAGGGCTGTTGTTAGCAAAGGAAGGGTTTGCAGTCTTGTAAGAATTTTAATATAGCACTGCTGGTTCTCTGCTTCATGGTGATTCTTTCATGTTTTGTTTGTCTTTGTAAAAAGCTTCTTGTCTGGAGATTGGCTGTGATTTAATGGCATTCTTCTAACCTGCCTGTCCATGACAAATTCCTCAGCATTTCAGAACATCTGAAGTGCATCTAGAGCCTTGGGGGTTTTTTCTGCCTTTATTTCTCCCTAAATCACAGGATGTCCAGACTGTGCATCCAAGAAAAGCCATAGTAATGGAGTGCTTCCTGCAGCCTGAGAATTGCATCTTGGTGGGGCAAAGAAAAGAACACACTGCATGCAGGCATGCTTGTGAACAAGAGGCAATACTCTCTCTCTAAAAGATGAGCATGTGACAATTGACTGCAGGATAAAATGCCACCTGCATACTTGTACAAAGATGGAGCACTTGATGCTTTTGTCTCTGCAGCTGCACCTGGCACCCAGAGTCTGAGGACTGAATGCACTGTGGAGATTTCCATCTGCACTATTTAATTTGCTGTACATTGACAGTACCACAGAAATTACCTTTTTTTTTTCCCCTTTCAGAAGGCTCATGATAACAACTGCCCAAACCTCTTGGATCCTGTTTGACTTGCCCTCTGATGCCTGCTGCTGTTGCCTTTGTTTTTCAGCTCGTCATGAAGTGATCACCAAAGAGATCCTGGAGCTGGACACGTGGGAGAACCAGTGGAACGTGGTGGCCACCAACGTCCTCATGCACGACAGTTACGATGTGTGTCTTGTGGCTCGGCTGAACCCACGGGATCTCATCCCTCCTCCTCCAGATTTAGTGAGCCAATAGAAGTTCAGGGACTCTCAGTGCTTCTCAGACTTCTCAGATTCTGCAGAGACTGAAGAATTTGGGGAGACAAGTGCTGCATTGGCTCTGGATCACAGCTGAGTCCCACCGAGAGGAAAGGGCAACACGTGCTTAAGCATATAATTGCCTTTGAGCTGTGCTTCTCTGATGATGCTTAATTTGATAGTACTGGTGGTGCTCTGGACTTCTGTGCTTGAAAGCCAAGGCTGTCCAGCCTTTGCGTGCGGCTCTACATCTTCAGCCTGGCTGAGCAAGCTCCAGTGCTGGGTGAAGCCTGGGCTGCTGGGACTCTGCCTGACAGGCACAGAGGCAGCCCAGGGCTCAGCTCAGCTCACAGCAGACACATGACAGAAAGCTCTAGGCAGGGAAATCCCTCCTTTGCTGTTCATCCCACTTGGATTGACTAGCTACCCAGGAAGCTAAGAAATAGAGTAAGCCAGCTGATGAAAAGCAAGTGCCAGACTGTAATTGACTGATGCAGAGGTAAAACATAGAAAAGCCTTTATTTGAAACAAAATCCCATTAGCCAAGGTCCATTAGCCAAGAACACCAGCTCCTGCAAACACTATCTAAAGCACAGACACTACAGTCAAGACATCCTGTCTTTGCTAATAGACCTGAACCTGTGCTAGTCGAAAACGAATCCTTTGGCAGCAAATCACAAATGAGTCTTTCAAGTAGGGCTGGTAGGCAATCTCTACCAAAGACAAGAAGAATCTTAAATTTTCACATAAATCCTATTTATTACAAAGTCTGGTATGACCAGGATCTTAGAGCTCAGTTAGGAAACTTCCCTTGAGAGATGAATAAGGGTTTGCAAACTAAAAAGTAACAAATGAGACCAGTATTATCTGCATATCAGCATTGCAGCTACAGGGAAAGGAGAGATGTGCTAAACAATAAATGTTTATATAATAGCTTTAATGGAGGCTAATAAGGCTAATTCTCTACCCACAGAATTGGCTATAATCACAGGGAAGAGGAACAATTCAAACAGTGCTTCTGAAGGCAGTGTTAGCCTTTGTAGAGCTTGAAGACAGCAGGTTAGAGTGAAAATTGCTATCCCATTTGAATTACCAATAACTATTCATCAGTTCTCTGCTGCCTGCCTGGCAGTGTATCTGTCACTGCCTGGGCAGTGCAGACCAGAGAACTGGAAATCTCATGGTGCTCTTGGGCCACAGCTGTAAGGGGCAGCATGCTGCAATGCAGACTGCATGCCAGAGGCAAACAGAAGACTAAACTATGATATTGTGTGAGAATAATCATTGCCAGCAAGAAGTGGCTTTTGATAACCAAAAAGCAGCAACAAAAGTGGAACAAAAAAAAAAAAGGCAAAGAAATGAGGGAGTCCATCAGGTAGTTTACCCACAGTTACTTCCAGGATTTATATTTTAGAGCATCTCGATTTTCTCTTTCAATCATGTTTTAGGCACAAAAATGCCAGCTTTTTGTGTTGCTTTTTTGACTGCAGTGCTCTGCTTATAGCAGAGAGAGATGGAGAGGATGATCCAAAAGCCTTTTCCCAATTTCGACTTGTGTTATTCATTAATTATTCTATAAATATCCAGTGGGAACATTAAGCTGTCATGTAAAAACTTTAAGAAGGAAGAGGACTCATTTTTCCTGATAACTCTTGTAGGACACTGAGGAATGCTCAGACAAAAAGGGATTTGAGGGGAAGGAATGAAGGAAAACACATAGAAAAGCAGTAAATCCATGAGCCTTACAGCTAATTGCTTTTCTCCCTTTGCATTTCCCAAGCAGGATGTGTGTCACAGCCTAAACATGTACTCTTGTGTTTGCATAATTTCTGCATTATTCAGCCATCCTTTTTTCTTGCCATTGCTCATATAGGTTATCATCTGCCTAGAACAGAGTTGTGACAAGCATGAATTCAGCAGTACAAATCAGCAACCAGTTCCTAAAATCTCAGCCCCTCTGGTCATCAAGTGCAGTTGTAGGTGTAATGGCAAACTCTGCTTTAATAGGTTTTTAAACAAAATCAGTAGAAAATTCTACCAGTCAATAACCATTCAATACTGAAAACTCTTTGACTTTTGTTGTTACTGTGAAATAAAGGTTATTTTGTTTTAATTTCTCTACAAGGCTCTTAGAGCAGCTGGAAGCAATGCTCTTGAGCATCCATTAAGGGTTTCCTTGTAAAACTCCAAATTCTGCAAGTGTACCTACAGATTTTTCTTTTTTCTTTTCTTTTTTTTTTTTTCTTTCTTTTTTTTTTTTTTTTTTTTTTTTTTTTTCTTTAAGGAAGATTGCTTTAAAGGGATTTTTTGATCTTTGGTCTCTGCTCTGTGGTCTATTCCTTACAGTCCTTGTGGTTTAAAGCCTGGGCTAATCTACTGGATTTCACTCCCTAAAAGACAGTCTATTTGGAATATTTCAAGAGAAGAAGGGAGATATTTGCAACCTTTCATGAGTAATATTTGACCATGTGTGTGAAACTCAGCTGGCACTCTTCAATTAAACTTTTTTTTTCAGTAGTGAGCTGGCTGTTTCTTTCTCACTATATATGTTTTGATTTTAAGACTGATATTTAATGAGCTGTATGGAAGGAAAGTGTATACTCTGAGAAGGTCTTTCTTGATAACTGAGGAGAGTAATGGCACACATTTTATATATTGGCCCTGCAATCAGTGAGCTTGAGCTGCACTGGGCAGTTAACAGGGTTTTTTCATGCAGCAGGGCCAAGTGACCTTCCCTCACATGCCCTGAGCATCACCTTTCCTGCTGCCCACGGGTCTGACTGCCAGTGGGGACCCCCATGTGTCTGTCTCTGTTTCTGCCCAAGCCAGAGTGTCTAGCACTATTTATCAAGCAGAAGAATGTTTGGGGTTTTTTCTGGATTAAAAATCTAGAATTGCAGCACTAACTTAATTTTATGTGGGCCCTGTGCAGTTCCTGGGTTGCCCTTGGGATGACTAAAATTTCCAAACCAGTATTTGAAAGTGCAGCTTGTCTGAGGAAGGCAGAAGCAGAAAGCATGCTTCTTGAGAGGTACAGATCATCCACAACATCCCTCTGAGAGTATAAGAATCTGCAGCTCTGCTATGTCCATGGGTAATCTCACATTGCTGTGAAAGTCCTTAAGAGTCTTAATTTCTTCTATGACAAAATCTGATACAAAAAAAAAAAAATATTACAGAGCATGCATTCTCCAACCTCCACCAAGTGTGGGTTTCACTGAAATAATATTTTACTGCAGCCCCTTTCCATCTGAGCAGCAGTTAGCTTAGTGTTCCACCAAGGCTGAATTTACATCATCCATTACTCCAAAAGGCAAGAAGTGCTGGAAGCTACCAGCTGTTTGAATGGGTGGGGGGTTTATGAAGCAAAAGCATACACCACACTTTCTCTTGAAGTGTTGAAGTACTTCACTAGTTCCCATACATGAAATAAAATGTTGGAATGGTAGCTGGCCATGTGGCATACAGGGAATAAAGCAAAAAAGTGAAATGCTACAAAAAGCTAACTGAAGCTCTCAATTTTTAACCCCAGCTAATGTTTTATTTTGAAATTGTCCACAGATAACTGACTTCATAAAGATCCCTGCAGATTTCTCATGTCTGTTTTCATACATGTGGTCAAAAAGGAAACCATCAGGCACCTGACTCCTCACCATCACACAGCACTGCTGGGGCTGCTTGCCTGGGTCTCAGTCCCTGCCCACAACAGGCACACACACACACACACACACATTTTGCATGTGTGCAGTACTGAAATTTATGGGGCAGCGTCTGTATTGTGTTCCAGCAGACACACATTGCCACTCAGAAAGCCTTGATTTGCCAAAAAAATATTGCCTTGGTGCACACAGAGCTGTCAGCTCTTCTACCAGCACTCCCAAATATGCTCCAGGTAAGAGGCTGAGTGAACATCTATACAAGAGGGTGACAACAGAGGTGGGAAGTGCTCCCAGAGTGTTACAATATGTGGTGGATTTGGCCCTGGATCCTGATCCTGGCTTTTTTTTCCCTCTACTTGAGATGTGTACTGAGATTCATGATCATGTGTCAATCAGTAAAAAAAATTTTAAAAGCTAGATTTTTTTTTTAATGTTAAGATACATTCATAAAGATCTATGTTGCTTTTCTGCTGATTTGGAAGATAATGGCATTCTTTTAATAAGCTGTATACCTAGTGATTGCTGTCCTAGCTACGGGGGTGGTCCCTTTCACTGGCTTCTCTCTTAATGGATTATGCACCTCCTCTGAAAATAAGTTTCATGAATCACAATGCTTTGAATCCCCTGGTCAGAAATTCAGTTCTCATTTGCAAATGTCTGTAGCTCTCCCTGCAGCTTTTCAAGGGAACTCTAGCTCCAGCTTCAAAGAAAAGCTATTTCACCCCCAGTTGTGCTCAGCTGGAACTAGTACATTTGCAATTTACTATCATTTGATGTGTAGAGGTTGAAAGCAAAGGAAATATTTGGAAATGGCAAAAATACACATAGAAAGTAAGCAGAAGTACACTTTCCTTCTCTCTCAGTGAATGTTTCAGTGTATACAGCCCTGCCTGGTGTTTCCTGGAGTGATTCTCTCATCACCCCTGGCTGCATCCATGGCACAGGCCAGGCTGGGGCTGCGTGTTGGCATTCCTGGAGGGATCCAGCATGATGTGGAGCTGTGGATCCTGACAGGCTGCCCTGCCCTGCCTAAGGAATTACCTTCAAACCTTATCTTTAAGTGTTCCACAATGTCCTATGTATTTTATATACATATGTATAACATTATTTTCAGAAGTCCTTTACTGACAGCAGTAAGATTCTGTTTATAAAGCATACCTGGCAACTCTGTCTTCTGCCTAACTCATCAAAGTACTTAAAAAATATATTGGTCTTTAAATAATTGGAACTATGCTGGGCTTCAAGTCAAAAACATCCTTAAATTCCTTGATGAGCTAAGGAACAAATGGGGAAATATTTTAGTACTTCCCTATGTCTTCATCCTTCTCCAATTTTTTGCTGGCTGTAGCATTCTCCTCAGAAGTTTTCTCAAAGTTTTCTCCTCAGAGTTTTCCCAAAAGCTTTATGTGACTCTCTTGTGTTTCTCTTCCCCTAATCCCATTTCTTCCTCAGCCCACTTCTCTGACCAGTCCTTTAACTCCCGTGTTTTTCCTCCAGTTCCCCAGAGTTGGGAACAGCCACTGGGGTGGTCCAGACTGGCTCCAGACCTTACAGAAGCCTGTAGCTCCAGCATCACATCAGCTTTGAAGGACAAAAGGAAGCTCACACCAGCTCCCTGGATTTGTGGACACTCATTTTTGGGCAGTTTCTAGCCCCAGCCCAAATTCTGCTGTTCATTCACCAGATGAACTCTGCCTGCTCTGAAATGTCACAGCTGCTGTGGCCATGAGCAGGCTGGCAGGTGACCTGCATTCCAGCCAGCCCTGCCCTGCCCTCGCTGCACGGTGCCCGGGGTTTGCTGTTCAACGTCTCACACACTGTGTGTGCCATGGCTGTAATGGCTGCAGGCACAAGCCATTATCATTATCTCTGATTCCTGAACACTGGATGCTACAAAAACTGCCTGAAGCACAGAGGGAGGCATCTTCATTATTGCTTTGTAGCTCATGTCTGAAAGCCAGATTTCCTCCTGCATTTTCAGCCAGGCCAGCTTTCACTAAAGAACTGGGTCTCTAATTTTTCAGGTTTTAATATTGGTATTTTTCTCTCCACTTTGTCCTTTTCTAGTCATTCTTTATAATAATACAAGTGATTTCACCAGCTTTTCTGGGGAATACATTGTCCAAACCAGCCTCCCAAGGCCGCTGGCTTTTCATTATCAGGGTCCAAGTACAGCCACTAAAGTGCCAGTCAGCTGCACTACTTTATTTTCCCATTCAGCAGCTTCATAGTAGAAGAAATGTATTTCATCCATACATGCAGTAATGTGAGAGGAAACCACTTCCCACATACACAAATTCCTGACTCATTCCTTTCAAATGCGGCTGAAACAACTGCTGAATCCAAACATAAAAAGCTATAATACCCATTCAATAGGCTTTTGCAGGCTCCCCAGTATGAGGAGGAGGATCACAGGGAGATGTCTTCTAACTAGAGCACTGATCAGAAGTTTGAACCTCTGGGTGTGTTTTCAGTTCAATTACTCCATTTGCTAGTCTTGGGCATCTGGTCTCTCTGCCCAGGTTCACCCATGTGAAACAGAACACATCCCCTAGCATTTTGGGGGGCTGCCTTGTGTGTTTAGAGGGAGAGGCTCACATCTCTGCAACCTTATATTGAGATCCACATATCAGAAAGAGTTATACAGAGGTAGAACAATAACACTGTTGCACTGCTCTCGCCTCCTAGATTTTTGGTAACATATTTGTCCCTAGCACTCAGAAACTAAGCTTTTCTGGGAAAGGAGAGATTGGGTCTTTGCAGCCCACAAGGGCATTTTGTTTACTCCTTCATAGAAAAGCAACACCACATATCTAATTGCTGATGTGTTAGGTAGAAGGAGGAATGTAGGGCTTATTACATGTACCTTCATAGCCAGTCTCACTTGGACACAGGCAGAACTAATCTCAGCAAATTGAGTGGTCACTAATTGAGGCTAAATTTGAACAGTAGTAATTAGAAGGATGAATGAACGTCTTTTTCTCAAAGCAGATCTGATTCAATAAAACACTCCACTTAGACACAGTTGCAGTGAAGCAAAAAAAGAGAAGGTGCTTTGCAGAACTGTAGTAGATTTACTGGGTAACTGAGACCTGAATCTAGATGATCTACCACGTGTTTTATAGGAAAGATTCAGCTCTCTGGGGAGTTCTGCAACAAATCTGTGACTGATTTAAGTAGCCACTAAAAGGCCCTGCTGTATCCAAGAAATCACCTACAGAATATGCATTAAAGGGTTTTACAATATTGCTGAAACAGTGTGACATCTACTTGCTTAGCTACTGGATTAAATAAAACTAAGTAAAACTTAAGGGGTTCTTAATTTGCTTATTCCTTGAGCATCCTTCAGTAATGACATGTTTACGGTTTTGTTGCCCACTTAACTACTTGAATAGTCCACAGGTACACTATAAAGTTTATAGGGAAAGGTAAGAAGATAAAAAAGTAAGAAGAAAAGTGACTTTCAAAGGTGTCTGATTCCATCTCCCTTTGTCTGTCAGAAGGAGCACACCTCCATTTAGGCAAAGCTATGGCCATCTTGCTGCTGTGAGATGTGATTTTTAACTGAATAGATGTCTCCAAGCCAGATGTAATGATTACCAGTGAAGATTCAATAGTGCAGGTGCCAGATGTCAGAGCAATTCAGAGTGATCTCTAGCTGGCTTGGACAGTCCATGCTGAACCCAAGCTGTACATGCTCACTGCTCTCATTAATTATCAGGCTCAGCTGAAGCTAACTAAGGTATTCACTCATGCTGCAGTCAGAACTCCTAAATGAGTATAAAAAACACTAAATCTGTAGTTCATCTGCAGGATTTGAAAAAGCATTTTGCAGTCAGATCATTTTGTAGCCCCTGTTGCCATGAAGCTACAAATTGCTTACACCAGCACTGCGCAGAGAGAGGCGCTGAGAACAAATGCTCACTGAGGGGTGTGTGGCACAGCAGCTGCTTGTGCCAGCACTGCCACTTGAAAATTCACTCATCAAAGCCTGCCTTGATGCACCAGCATTCACCTCAGCTCTGGAGCCAGCCCACTGTAAAGCCAGCTCTTTGGAGTGCTCAGAGGTAACAGTCAAAGGCTATACAAAGACTGAAATTGCTCCAAAGCCTTGTCATAGCTGGTGCATTAATAGCTTACTGCTTGATGGCTTCTTGGGCTCTTACACAAAGATGCCAAATAGCAGATGAACAAAACCACAGGAACAGGAAATTTACCCTCTTTCCAGTATTCACAGATGATAAAACCTTCCTGACAGTTATTGTTCTGTGTTTTTCAGAAGGGATGAGGAATCCACTGCTACCCCGCACTGCAGCATAAAGCAGCCATCTGATGCCCAAAATCACAGGTCTCTTGCCAGGAAATTTGCCATACTAATGCTGCTGCCCTAAGCAGCTCAGTCTTTAATCTGATTTCTTTGTTTCTTATTTCAGGCAAGCTGCTGTAACAGCAATGTTCACTGAAGGCTGCTAAGCCTCTTGGCATGTCTGTAAAACTCAGGCGTGTTAGCAATTCTCTCGCTCTGCCTAGTTGGCCAGCATCCTGCCCACTGCATTTAAGGAGGACTTTAATGTGTTTGTACTTCTCTGATATTGCACAGATCAGGGTGTAGTTACTGTTTTATTTCCCTAGCTGAGCTAAGTAAATATTGATAAAGATTTATATGGACTACTTTCACAAGGAAAGTAAATCTCTGTAAGTAAAAATTCAAAGTGAAGCTATAACCTGCTTTTTTTGGAGCCATGTGTTCACTGTGTATTTAATCATATTTCTGTTGTTATTGGATTTACTGGATGCATTTTATAAAGTGCATTAGGAGATCCACAGGGGTGTCTACTCAGAGGATGTGACCCAGCAGGATTTTTGGCCAGTGATGGAAATAGAAGCCAGATCAAACCAAGCCTGTTAACTGTTAGCATTTAAAAAAGCTTTTTCTGAGATTGAGAGATAAATAGTAATCAAAAGTAAATAAAAAGAAGTGATATATTGTAATTTACATCTAGTCTGGATTTAAACTGCAATTTTTACAAGAGATATCAAGAATACATGTATTTTGTATGCCCAACCTGAATCCAAACCTGAAATTATCCATCTGCCAAAAGTCACCGTCGTTCCACTGAAAAATATGGGTGGATAAATTCTAAAGGGACCAACTATTAGGATCAACATAAAACTCACTGTTGAACCACCCATAAAGATCATCTGCTCAATTTAAACCATAATGGTTTTTTGAGGGATCTCAAATCTACACCAAATTCCATGTCAGTAAATCAGCTGAGACAAAACCGGAGTCAAAGAACACTGGAAATATAGCAGCCTGGGGACAGCCCACAGGCTGACTGCAGAAGTGCTGGTCACTGGGTTAATGACACATTGAAACCCTTTTGTAGTACGGGGAAAAAAAAAATCCATTAAAAAAACCTACAGAGACATCTAGCTCTATGACCTAACAGCTGCAGTTGTCTGCCGTACAGTGGATTATTATGGAGATAAGCAAGCATGACAAAAATGCTACAATGATGGAGAGACTTTAAAAATGGAAGACTGGAAATACAATGCTGTTTTACTTGCAAAATGTTTCTCATGCAAGTGTCCCTGGGAGATTTTTATAATAAAGTTTGAATGAAATACAATAAAAATCAAATCAAAGCCCATTCACTATGTACCAAAGAGAACAGCTTAGGTTTCAGATTTGGTTTTAAAGCCAGGAAGACAATTTACTTGATGAATTTCTGCTGCTGCTCAGAATTCCAGAAGAAAGAAAAAGACAGTTGCTCAAAAGGTGGTTTACAAAGACTTTGGATTTAAAAGATGATGTTGTCAAGAGATCAAAATTGAAAGAATCACAGAATTATTCAGCAAGAATTTCAAATATCCATAAAATAAACAGAAATCAGTTCTATTCCAGGATCAAAAGCAGAATTTTACATGTACAGCATTTTCTTTTCAAGTATGCACATGATAATTACTGCATGCAGAAATGTCAGTGTATTACAGGTTGAATTTGCATGAAAAAGCCATGCAGCTACAGGCAGAGCTCAGCCCCACTCTGTGTGCACCCCACCAGTCCAGCTTTGTGTGCAAGAGGGGAATGTAACTGTGTGCATGAGGTTATTCAAATTCAATGTCCAAACACTGATTTGAAAAACAACAGCTGATGCAGAAGTCCAACGTTCACGTTGTTATTTGACCACTGTCAGAACTTCCCAGCTGGACTAGAGGGACCCAGTGTCAGGTAACATTTGCTGACTTAAAAACCAAACACCTCCTCCGTCGGTAGTTTCCATTCCCAAATACAGGTCCAATGCGGTTGCAGCACAAAAAGTATTTTTGCTAATGCTCCATAAAATTCTAGATGAAATTAAGGTCCTGTGCCAAAAGCTGTCTCTGCAAAGGTGTAAAGGCTCTCAGGTTAATAGTGGTGATTTCCAGCCCTGGCCAATTTGCACATGGGGAACGTTACAATCAAGCTGGCAGTGATTTTTATGTAAGTTAGTCCATTATCAGAGCTATATGTATCTGGTTACTAGTCTATAGGCCCTTAAGGGAAATTGGCATCAGTATTTGCAAGACAAGCACTTTTTCCCTTAATGTTCCAAACACTGTTGTTTGTTGGGGTTTTTTAAACAATGGTTCCAGGTCAATAGTTTGATGACTGAAAAACAAATCATATAAGTAAAAGCTAGTTCTTAATCCCTATAAATACGAAAACGTTTGCTTTAGTTAGCTCTATTAGCATTTTTTACAGAAACTAGTTAGATAAGCCACAGGAAAAAAAAAGTAGGGCATGAAAAATAGCCAATCTATGGGGGAGAGGAGGGTTTTAACATAAATAAAAACAAGCTGAAGGCTTCTGAAACCTTGAAGAAGCCAGAAGAGAACACATGGGAAGCATTTAGATGGCACAGAGAGTTTAACCTTGTATTAACTGTAGGCCTTTCAGTCCTGCTGAAATGCTCACCTGTTGGCTCACCATGAGCAGGCACAGTTTGCAGGCTGTCAGCTGGGAACCAGCCATTATCAATCTAGTCTGGAGTTCTGTGGCCAGCAGTCACCAACACTGCATCCCCCAGGGAAGGGTGTAAAACCATTTCATTCCTCTTGCATATATTTCAACTGCCCATATTGCATGAGCTGGTGGTGCTAAGTATCTGTCTGACCTTGCTGGCTGATCTCCGTAATTTTACCATAATTTGTCATAATTTGTCCCCTTCGTGGCACGGTTTAGCAAACAGAAGGTAGCTTTATAACAGAGCTTTTTCTGAATCAATAGTGCTGCTCTCATTGCAAAACTACACATTATCTTTTGTTTCCACTTGAAACATTGAGGTTTCACATGAAGATGCAGGATGAAACAGTGCTCCTATTGCAGTTTTGTTGTTGTTCTTTGACAAGATCAGGGTTTAGCCACCGACTCTTTGGGCTACACAAAGTGTGTGTTATGTAGAAGGTCTCTTTTATCAGAACCAGAAATCAGGATGCTCATTATTGAGCAAGCACTGCTGTACTGCTGCCAGCTGGGAGCACAGCTCGTTAAAGGTACAGTGTTGTACAGTATTTTAGATACCTTATAAAGCATTGCCCTAAATACATGGAATAAAATGACGTTCTAGGAGCACCTGGGTGAACAAATTTGAGAAATAGGGGTGTGACTCATAACAGAGTTCAGGACCCAAAACACTTCGTGCAAAGCAGTAGCAGATATTGAGTTAAATTCTCATATCCTGATAATGATATTGGAAATGCTTTTGTGCATTGCAATTTTGGTCTTATGTCTGGAAGAGAAGTTAAGCTCACTTCTTTTGATGCATTCTATTTAATCAATGGTTTGGATATGTCAATTTAGATATTGAAATTGGAATTTTTTCCAAACGGACACAAGTGTGAAACAACCAAGTGCAGGGCGCAGCAGTTCACTATCATTGAACCTCATGCAACTGGCCTTGGCCCATCAGCCCAGCCTGCCCAGACCCCTCTGTAGTGTCTTCTCCGGCAAATCAATATTCCCACCATCTGTAGTCACCTGCAACTTCCGGAGGGTGCCCTCCACTCCCTGGACCAGATGATATCTTTGATGAAGATATTTAACAGAATTGGCCCCAGTGTGGAGCCCTGGGGAGCACCACTTGTAACTGGCTGCTGCTTGGGACTCCTCAGATTGGGAGATTTTCTCCTGATTACAGACTACAAGGAAGATTCTAGCTCTATGGAATCAATGGAGCCTGGCTATTGGATTAAAGGAGCCAGCAGCTAAGTCTCTTTTAGGTCAGTAGCAAACAATTTACTTTAGGAATGTTGTCTACTCAGGGTTTCCTGAAGGTCATCCTTATGTCTGTGCTCCGTTGTCATTCAGATCATGAGCTTCCACTTAGTGATCTTGTTTCACACATGCTACCACCCCTAGAGCCCATCTACCTGCATAAATAAATCTTTAGAGACATCTAACAAGCACCTGTCAAACAGCCTGAGAGACAGCATGGGGGTGGCAGGCAAAGGGGATGTCAAGTATGTCACATTGTGGTTGGTCTCCAGAACAGGCTGTCAGAGCACTGGAGCTGCAGCTGCTCCATCTGAGCAGGATCTCATGGAGCTCCCCACGTGAGGATCTTTAAGGGGACTCACAGTACAGCTGTACCCTGCAGAGAGGTCTCAGTGATCTCCTGAAGCACCCTGCAGGGCCCAGGGATCTGCCTGCAGGAAGCTCCGTGCAGGACTGTGAGCTGGATCACATCACACTTAACACAAGGACTTCTGGTCCTGAAAGTGGCCCTTGGGCATTGATGTACTGTAACAATCAAATAATGACACCAATAAAACTTGCCCACACAGTTGTGTGCATTTCATGCAAGCTGGGAAGGCACCATAAATAAAGCAGCTCTTCCACCTTGTGGTTACACGTACAACTACTGGCAGGGAGCTGGATACAAACACTGCAGTTAAACAGACACAGGCCAGCTTGCTGTCCAGGACCTCTCTTGTAGACTGATGCTACAAATACGAGCTAGCCTTGTTTTGCAAGGTGAACATCCGTGTGTGTGTGTGTGTGCACTCACACGTGTGTACAAACAACAGCTTTGCAATGCCCTCTGGCCATCCCAGCCTACAGGTGCTCTGAGAGCAGGACCCCAACAGCTGGAAGGACTCCTTCATCCTCCCTGCTGAGGAAAGGTCTTCACCCAGCACAACAGGCAATCCTTGGCACACTGACAAAATGTGCTGGTGTGGGAACAGAGTGTGAGCAAGTCACAGACGTGAAAAATGTGATTTCTTCAAGGAGAGGTTGTAGCTGGTTTCTGCAAGAAATGGCTAGAACAAAAAGGAACCATTTAAAGGCAGACACAAATTCATCTATGCTGGTCTCCCCATTTCTGCTCTCTGCCCCCATTTTCTGCTTTCTACCTCTGGCTATTGAAGCAATTGTGTAGTCTTTGCTGTTTGCATCAGGGTATAATTCAGCACCTGCAGTCAGTCACCACAGAGCAAAGCTTGATTGGCAAAGCAGTGATTAAATGTCAATTTTGCACTAATGCAATAGAGGTATAGTGAGATACATAGTTTTGCAGTAAAGGCTGAAGATTTGCACTCTGTGACACTGGCTAACAAACTTCAGTGCCACTAAGTGAATACTACTGTTTTTAATGGTCCTAAATTACATTATTTCTGAAGCAGGATTACCTTGGTTATATAAGAGAGACTGATTTGGTTTGAAGAAGAATAGCAAAACATGGAAAGAACAAGCTGTTTTAAGTCTACATCCCTTTCTCAGATACTGCTGTTCTCTACAGAGCAGTTTATTAATTACATGGTATCCTTCCCCTCTTCATCATCATCATCATTCCAGTTGTACCAGCTGGCACCACTCCACACTGAGTCTTCTTGCAGGCGTAGGTGCTTCCAAAACTGGGTAAAAATCAGCCCTCGAGTATAAAATTCCATTTTTGTCACACTGTGGCTGCCAAAATAGTTCCCCAGGCTAAACTGTCAAGGTCAGGGAGTCATACCAGGCCAAAATTTGACTCAGTGTCTCACATGGCTTTACTGTAATAGTGCCCCAAGAACTGAATCTTCAGTTTCTTTTGCTTTTCACTTCTGCAGAGTGACACTTGATTATACAAAGCAGTTGAGCTTGTCTCCTCTCTGTGTATTTTTTACTTCAGTTGGCAAAGCAGTTTTCTCACTGTAAGATTCAAGGAAAGATTTCTTTCAGCAACCATTTGTTCTACCTAGAACTGAACTTCAATGGCAAATTTCACTTGAAGGACTGTACCCTCTTCACCCAAAACGTGAAGCTGTTTAGGCCCAGGATGGACAAAATACAGAGGCAGGCAAAATCTATTGAGTTTTCGTCCTCCCAAAGTAGACAATTCTGAGTAATTATACTTTTTTTTTCCAGTAGAGAACCAAATTATCTTATTGTCTAAAATTATTTTAAAAAATAAAAACAGAAACACAAAAAGTCTGACAGGTGATACATGCATGCAAATAACAGCCTATTAAATATTTTTTGCCTATTTTTATGGCACAGACAAAGTTTACCTGCACAAAAAGCATGTGTGACTGTGCAAATTCTGGCAGCTCATTGCATGCTTCTACCATCAATCTCCTGATCACTGCTGTGCTTCCCTACCCAGACCTTCACAGAACCACTGCTGGCTCTCCCTTTTCCACTTACCAGCTCTGATAAACCAGCACAGTGTCCACATTACTAAATCAAAACCATCTTATCAAATCAACTCTGCAACACAGCATGTTAGTTGGAAAGCAGTGCTTTATCTCTAATTAGAAATGGGTGGATTGAAACAAGTTTCAATAAACTGGAGATTTTGAAATAAGGAACCCGGGACAAGAACTAAAACATTCTCACGGCCATTGGCAATGTCTTCGATAACTCACAGATGAAGTGCATGGTTTCAGAAAACTGAAGAAGGGCAAATATACAATCCAACAATAAAGAAACATTAAAAGAAAAAAAATTACATGGGAATTAGGGCTGGTCTTTTAAATCTCAGAAAAGCAGGGATGAAATAACCAAACAAAGCATACCTAAGTGCTCAGAAAATATCAGGGAGATTTTGTGGAAGCAATTACGCATTTTATAGAGTGCATAGAGACTTTCATTGCTTTGTATTAGCACCACTATTTGTTTTAATCTTTCCCTTGACTTCTGTTTACCTTCCCTTTCAGACCGCTGATAACTGCCCCTGCAGAGGCCTGGGAAACACACAGGACATTGAGTGCTCCTCAGCAAGAAGCACCTCAGACAATCCTGGGAGCACGTGTCCCTTGCCGCTGCTGCCGGGTGACAGTGACATGTGGCTGGCCCGTGACTTCCTTGACACGCAGCCCAAAGCTTTACATTTCCACCAATGTTTCCCATTTTATTAAAGCCCAGCTGGATCCGGGTGTGTTACACACGGGCCCGGGCAGGCAGGGGCTGTGGGACACTGGCACCTGGAGCTGTCTGACATCGGACGCCCAACATACGGGGTGAAGTTGTCACCTGAGTTCCCTCTATGACGGAGATAAATACCTCTGGAGGATGTTTCATCTCATCTGATGTGAAAAATGCCAACCGCTTGGTTTTAAAATTTTTAAAGTTTAACAGTGATAAAATGGTTATAAAAATAGTAATAAAATTAGAGTAATAAAATTTTGGACGATTAGGATAATACGAGACAATTAAAACAAAGAGTTATGGACAGTCTGTGTACCTTTTTCTGGGCAAAATAAGCCCGAAAAAGGACACATGTTAACAGAAGATTAACCCTTAAAAGCAAAAGCCTGTTGCATATTCATACATCTCATACATGATGCATAAATTCCATTCAATCAAAGGATTCTGTCTGGTCAGTGTCAACTTCTTCCTCTGAATTCTGATGGCATCTTCAGGGCTGAGCAAGGCAGGAAGAAGTTAGTTTCTTCTGATAAGGGAGCAATAAATTCTTTTTCTCTGAAAGATTTAGATGTCCTGTGGTTGCTGTCTCGGTGTGAGTACCTCATTCCTCTCTTTAAAAAAAGTATCTTACATAGCATAGTTTCTATTATAACAGTATGTTATAACCTAAAACTATATTTAACATACTACTTAAGAAAATTAATACAGCATAACTTTCTTACATAACACATATAATATTCATTTTAATATTTGCAAAAAGCCAATCATCAGATAGGCATTTTTCACATCGGAAAACGTGTGTGAGATAAGCAGAGTGATTTCTCCAGAGATGTAAGGCAAGCAGAGTATTTCTCCACTCGTATCTCCATTGACCACAGAGTCCGGAGGACCACCTACACAGATCACTTCTGCATGGCCAGAGGCAGCTGAGGCATTTACACACAGCTGCTCTTTCTACCACACAACATGCAACACTTGTTGTGCCCGCTGCAAGGAGGTGCAGAGCAAGGCCTACAACATCCTGCTACAAAAACACATAACCAGGAAACCAATTTCATTGCTTATTTATGTATTCATCTGTTGATAAATGTATTTATTATTTATGTATTTATCTGTTGAAACCTCTTAAACCAGCGCTACGCTTTGTGGTAGCTAAAACACGCGCTCCTCGACACACTTGACACACAAGCCAGCCCCACACCACATCAAGATGGCGGGAGGTGCAGGACTACAACTCCCGGCAAGCCGCGCGCCGCTGCAGACGTCATCCGCAGCATGGGAGTCATCGTGCTCCCTGGCCGCAGAGCACGATGGGATTTGTAGGCGGAGGGCGGGGCGGCCAGGGCCCGGCGCATGCGCGGCGGCGGCGGACGCGGCGCGTGGCAGGAAGCGGAAGGGGGCGGCGGCGCTCGGAGCCTGACGTGTCCCTCCCGCCGCGGCCGCCGCTCGCTGCTGCTCGCCCGGCGCCGCCATGGGCAGTGAGTACCGGGCACCCCAGCCCGCGGCCCCGCTGGGCTCTGGCTGCTCCCCTCCGGCCGCCAAAGCGCCGTTCCCGGGGGTGGCAGCTCATCGCGTGTGCCCCGTGCCGGGCGCTGCGCCCGGCCGCGCCAGGCTGAGGGTGCCGGGGTGGGGGGGGGGGCCGGTGTCACCTCGGGCATGACCCCCCAGGGACAGTGTCACAGGGAGGTGCAGACTGTGTCCGCATCCCGCAGCGATCCGATCCGTGCGAGGGAAAGCTGCTTGGAAAGCGTCGTAGTCGATTGCTGTGTTACTGTGGATGCTGGAGAGAGCTTGATTTGAATTCAATTGAATGTCGCGGTCCAGTGTAGCTTTTCAGACATAATCGTTTGAAATTAAGAAAATATCTTTAGTGGGCCGGTCCTAAGTTGCCGCTGAAGTTGCAGCCATCCATGAGAAGGTGGAAAGGCACCAGTAATTTCAGTTCTGCACTGTTGTACTCTTCTTAGTTCAAATCAGTCCAAAATACGGATGCAACCCTAAATTTGTCTTAGCGGATTTAGAATTAACTGTTCAAATTCAGAGTGCACTGCTTATGGGAGAACTTGTGACTTTGCAAACCCCCTCTTCAAGATATGGTTATTTTAAGATAGACTTCTGACCTAAGGATGTGTCTTTTTGGCTAGGAGGGGATCATGGCATGGGATGTTCTGTAGACTAACTCGGATTGATGTTTCTTAATTGCATTGGTAGGAACGGTTAAGCTGGATGGCCCAAAAGTGTGTAGAAATTCTTAAACTGTATGGCTCAAAAGTAATATATATATATATATATATATATATATATATATATATATATATATATATATCCAAGGCACTTTTTTCTCTGATATTTGGCTGAGGAGAAGCTACTATGAAGTAAAAGTTCTAGGGTGTTGATAAACTCATATAAAGCAATGACAGAGATTTTTTGGTGCTGTTAGTCTACTTGGTGAAATGGGAAAACGCTTGACTTTCTTTAATTCTGTTCCTAGTCCATACTGTACTTAAAACATGTTAGCTGAATCTCTGTGTAATTAGAACAGATAAATATTTAATAATACAAACATACACTCTGCCCCAAACTAACCAACCAAAATTTCCCCAGATTTGGGACTTTTATTATGTAGAGTACGTGTCCAAATTCAGTTCAGCTTGAGCTTTTTTTAGTTTTTATTGTGTCTGTGTGTTCACTTTCTTTTAACTTATTTCTGTACAGTAAAATTTCTTGAAGTGATCAAGCCCTTCTGTGTTATCTTGCCTGAAATTCAAAAGCCAGAACGGAAGGTAGGTTGATAAAACCTAGGTTTGTATTTGTGTGATACAAAATCAGAGTTTGCATCTGTGGGATTTGGGGTTTCTTCCCCGATGGGAGAATGGCAGTTTTGGTGGAGTGCATGTGTGGTGCACTCATGAGGATGAGGTTGAACAAGAATAAATGGGGTTGGGCAGATTTGTTCATGTCACAGCAGTGCATGGTGAGATGTTGAAGGCAGTACAGATTGAAGTGTAAACTAGAGTAAGTTAAAGCAACAACATGAAAATCTTTGCTTCATGAGCTCTAATCTAAGATTATTTGCTGAGATAAGCTGCTCCCTATTACTGTTTTTTTTCTCATCATAAGCTCTTACTTATGAAAATGTAAGACTCATTTCTGTGGAAGTACCAGAATTATCTTGTATTGACATAAGCTTGTTTATTTGGATTAAATGTTGAATAAAGCTTTGTAGCTTTCCTTGGTCTTATGTGGGATGAAAGGGATGAACAGTATGTTACTTTCTTTTGGGTGTTCTGTGCTTTGTCCCTCCACAAAAAAAAACAAATGTGCTGCCATAAAAGTTTGCTTGATGGACTAGGTCTTATTGTCTTGACACCTTTATCATCTCTTGTTGGTTTTTGGTTTTGTGTTTTTCTCTTTAGATTCAGTTTAAGGAAAAGGTACTATGGACAGCTATCACACTCTTCATCTTCTTAGTATGCTGCCAGGTATGTTTCCTTCCCTTTTAAAGGAAGGGCTGAAATGTTTAAAGCATGCTATGAAGTCTCTGATTTAATCTCTTGGTTGGAAATGCAGATTCCCTTGTTTGGCATTATGTCATCAGACTCTGCAGATCCTTTCTACTGGATGAGAGTGATTTTGGCATCAAATAGAGGTATGGCCAGACTTCCAGGAGGGCATCTTTTTAGCTTAAATCAAAATGGTTTTGGACTTGCATTCTGCTCCATTGTAATGAATATAAAAATGAAGTGGAGAGTGAAAAGTAATTTCTCTGTATTATTTAAAGTCATAAATCAGTGTGGCATTGGGAAAGGCACAACTTTCTGGACAAAATGAGTTTATGGTTGACTGTGTGCAATCTATTATATGTACAAAAATGGAGGGGTTTTTTGGAGGGAAATGGTTAGGGAAGAGACAGTTCCTAATTACCTGCATTGCTGCTGTTGCAATCTTCAAGATTTGTGATTTGTGTTTCCTTGAGTGCTGTGGTTTCCTGGGTGAGTTCTTTGAGTCTGCCACACAGATTGAAATGCATAGTAGTTTATATAAATTTCAGTTTCTTGTAGAAGCTTTTTAATGCAGGTGTGAAGGTTAAAATTCATGATAGTTGATATAAATTCCTGTTTCTTGGGGAGGCTTTCTAATGCAGCTATGAATTAAGAATGATGACAGTTTCTTGAATGCTCTTTATCATTTTATATCATTTGATCTATCAGTTTATATCATACTTTGTTTTATGTAGAGTAAATCTGTTCTTGACAGCAAAAGTCTTTTTCAGGGAACACAGTATTTCTGAGGTACTGAGGAGTAGTACATATCAAACTGACTTCTAACAAACTTTTGTTATCATTGGTAATTTTTACATTTATGGAAAGTTGGAGTTTTAGATCTTCTCATTGTGATGTAAAGGTTGGTAAAAACTAACCTAAAACTTCACTGTTCTTCCTGTGTCTGGCAGGAACATTGATGGAGCTGGGCATTTCACCCATTGTCACCTCAGGGCTCATCATGCAACTCTTGGCAGGTGCTAAGATAATTGAGGTTGGTGACACCCCAAAGGACAGAGCTCTCTTCAATGGAGCTCAGAAATGTGAGTAACAGCTCCTGTTGAGCACTGGTGGTTGAGAGTATCTCACCCTGACAGTGGAAAGTGAATTTACCTTGGGATGAGTGGTGCAGCTGGGCTTTCGGGTTTGTGTCGTGCTGTGTGTCCTGTTCTGCTGCAGATACCTGCATGTCATTGTTCTCTTACTGACAGCTCTCTGCCTTGTTGGCTGTTAAGCTTCAGAAAGATGTGAAAAGTAAAAGTGTCAGTGCCATTGGCATTGCTGCTGTAATAGAGACTCTGGAGACTCAGCTTTTGAACTGTGATGGTCAGTGCTAATCTGAGTGTTTCATAGTGATTAAGATGTTGGTTGTAGCTGTTTATACCTTGCAGCTCCATGCATGGGTCTTCCTCGTCAATAAGGGCTCTCTGTGGTCAGTTGATAATTACTTCCAGAAAAAAAAATAGGGTGTTTTGTAGATATTTGATGCTGTACACTATTTACTGATATGTGTACTGGAAAAAATAATAAATTGCTACAGTAATATCTTAACCCTCTCAGAGTTTTCAGTATCTAAAGCAGCCTTTGGTAACCAGACCCACTTGCTGCTAAGTGCATTTGCACTGTCTGGGTGTAATTCTATTTCAGTGCCAAATTTCAGACAACAAAGTTAACTTGCTCTTGAATTTAAACACCCTGTGATTTATGTATTCCTTCCCAGATGTTGTGGTTTAACCCCATCTGGCAACTAAGTATCACATGGGACACTTGCTCACTCTCCTGTGGGAAGGAGAGGAGAATGAGAATAAAAAAAACAAAACCAAAAAAACTCTTGGGTTTAATAAGAGCAGTTCCATAGTTGATACAAAGTATAATAACAATAACAACAACTGTAACAAAAAGGAGAGAGAGAAGTAAAACCTCAGAGAAACAAGTGATGTACAAAGCAATGCTCACCACCTGCTGATGGATGCCCAGCCAGTTCCTGAGCAGAGATCGGCCCCTCCTGGCCAATCCTCCCTGCTGAGCCTGGTGTTCCAGGGTATGGAATATTCCCTGTGGCCACTTAAGGTCAGTGTCCTGGTCATGCTCCCTGCCAGCTTCTTGTGCACCTGCTGGCTGGCAGAGCAGGGGACTCTGAGAAGTCCTTGGGTAAGCACTGCTGAGCAACAACTAAAACAGCAGCACATCAGCCTGTTATCAGCATTATTCTCATGGAAAATCCAAACCACAGCACTCTACCAGCTACTACAAGGAAAATTATTTCTATCTCAGCTGAAACCAAGATACTCTACAAAAAAGTGATTTCTGTTTCTCTAATTGCCCACTGACATGGGCATCCAGCACAAATACATCCTTTTTCTTTTTATTCTGTAGTGTTTGGAATGATCATTACCATTGGACAGTCCATTGTGTATGTAATGACTGGAATGTACGGAGACCCATCTGAGATGGGTGCTGGTATCTGCTTGCTTATCACAATCCAGGTAATTTCTTGTCTTCTCTACTTACTCTTCCCCTGAAAGGGTCCAAAAATCAGCCTTATGGACAGGCTGTCCCACATGCAGAGCAAAAAGGCCCAAGTGTAGCTGCTTCTTCACATATAGTCTAATCTTTTAATAGACATTATTTTTCTAACAAAATGAAAAAAAGATGGAACTAATGCTGTATTTCTTTTTTTTTACTGTAGCTTTTTGTTGCTGGTTTGATAGTTCTGCTCTTGGATGAGCTGCTTCAGAAAGGATATGGTCTTGGTTCTGGCATCTCTCTCTTCATTGCTACCAATATTTGTGAGACCATTGTGTGGAAAGCATTCAGCCCCACCACAGTGAACACTGGGCGAGGTAATATGGCACAGTCTGCTTTCTTTACCAATAGTTTGTAAAAAAAGGCAACTTTTTTTTTTAGTGTTAATGCCAGATGCTGTTACTACCATCTTGGCTGTGTAGTGAATCTTGCTAATGCAGCAGGTGCTGCTGTGCAAAGTGCAAGCACAAAGACATATTTTCTCAATTTGTAGTATCTCACAGGATATTTATTGAAGTTGAGTTTCTCACAGTGCCTTCATTAGAAGTCAGCAGTAGTAGACTGCCATTATATTATGGTTGCTGTCCAACTTACTGACCAAATATTAGCTGTTTCTTTCTGCTCCTTGCCTTTTTTACACTCTGTCCTAAAGAGCTTATTCTCCAAACTGCACTGGAGATGATCCTGTTTGCTGCTGTATAGTAGAAAACAGAAGTGAGGTTATGCCATTTGCTGTAATCCAGGCAATAACTTGTGTCTTACCACAACAGACACTAGAAAGCCTGATGCTTCCCTGTAAGTTTACTTTTTTGTTTGATCAGGAGGAAAGAAAGAACTTGGTGCTTGTCAATGTTTCTAGAGACCAATAGAATTATCCTGTGCTGGGTTATGATTTAGTTTCTGGGCCACTACAAAGGGATTTTTTAAAAAATCTTGGAAATAACATAGCTGACATAGAGGGTGACAATATAAAAGCCTGAGAACATGCTCAAGATGCAAAAGACTCAGAACAATCCCATTCTGCATCCTGTGGTTCAGAAGTATGCTTAATGGGACAAAACACTGAAACTTGGAGATAATCACAGCTCAACCAACTTTTTTCTTTTCCTTTCCAAGGCATGGAGTTTGAGGGAGCCATCATTGCTCTGTTCCATCTTCTGGCTACTCGCACAGACAAAGTCCGAGCTCTTCGTGAGGCCTTTTACCGTCAGAACCTTCCCAACCTCATGAATCTGATTGCCACCATCTTTGTCTTTGCAATTGTCATTTACTTCCAGGTCAGTTGGAATAATGAGGGTTGCAAAACTGTATGGAAGTAGGTCTGAAATTTGCTTCCTTCTACAAGAAATTATATATTCACAACGCTCATTTTTGTACATGCAGCATCTGGATGTTCTTTATACATTGCCTTCTCCTGATCAGTTTCTACACTTACAATAGTCACACAGAAGGCTTGAGATTTAGTTTGATCTCTGAAAAAAAGAAACAAAGAACGAAATAAAAATACCCCAGATGCATGTGTGCATATGATATTGTCTAGCACAAATGCTATTGCTTTTTACTGGGAAACACTTTGAAGTTTTTAGGCCTGTTTGTTGCTGAAGATTATATGAAGTTGTAATGTTTCTTTTTCTGGATGCTTTTTGTTCAGATTTCTTCTGATGTCTGACTCTTTCATGCCTTCTTGTGTGTGGCGGTGTGTTTCAACAGCCATGCAGTTTTGTAGACCCTTTGCAGAAGGGTTCTCATGGAGAGGAGAGCTCTCTGGACAGATTATTTGTACTTGCACAAAATGATTGCAGGTTTCTTCTCTTGCTGTCAAGGCCTTGCACTTGCAATGTATGATCCCTTCTATGGGTTCACATCCAGGTGTAATGGGGGACTTTCTTTTGAATACTTTTCAGGGCTTCAGAGTGGATCTTCCTATCAAATCTGCTCGCTACCGGGGCCAGTACAACACCTACCCCATCAAGTTGTTCTACACTTCCAACATTCCCATTATTCTCCAGTCTGCCCTGGTGTCAAACCTGTATGTCATCTCCCAGATGCTTTCTGCCCGCTTCAGTGGCAACTTGCTGGTCAGCCTGCTGGGCACCTGGTCTGTGAGTATTCCTTCTCATCTTGCATACATCTTTACAAGGGCACCATTGAAATGTGGGGTTGAAGAGATGGTCTCTCAATATGAAGTAAGACACACTTTGATAGGTGGTCATACACACTGAAACTCCTAAATTAGTAATTAGTTTGAATTAATGGTAGCATATGAGGCTTGCTGTGATGAATGTAAATTTTTGTGCTGCTGCAGTAGTAATGATGCAAAGTGACACAAAGGTGATAGTAACTTTTCTAAGACTTGGTTTAATGGCTAAGAAATAGTGAGAAGATTGGTGACTGACTGCTTGCTTTCTTCTTCCAGGACACATCATCTGGAGGCCCTGCTCGTGCTTATCCAGTTGGTGGACTCTGTTACTACCTGTCACCTCCAGAGTCCTTTTCTTCGGTGTTGGAAGACCCTGTACATGCAGTTGTTTATATTGTATTTATGCTGGGCTCCTGTGCTTTCTTCTCTAAGACATGGATTGAAGTCTCTGGCTCCTCTGCCAAAGATGTAAGTTTAAAATGACAAATTATGTGAGCTTACATGATGCAAACAGATGAGCAGTTGTAAGAATGAGACTGACTTTCTTCTGAAAAAGCTGTTCTGCTGGTAATATTGTTGGTAATATTAATTGTTTGTGTAAACAGGGGACTGTGTAATTTTTTAGTTGAGAAAGATTAAGACAGAATGGGGGTCATTTTTTCTTGTTTACTGCTTTTTCAAAACAACATCAAAACTTAAATTGCTTTGATTTGAGTTAGGAAATTTATAACATAGAAACATGTGATCAGTGTGGGAGCAGGAAAGGTAACAGGAGAGGTAGAAACTCTTTCAGTGCCACAGGACAGGTGCACAATGTGCAAGGCAGTTGCCACTTAAAAATTTGCAGGTAAAGCTCAGACAGTCATTCCTGACACAGAGAGTTCTGAACTTCCTTTGTGGGAAAACTAACTAAAGGTTGTTATTTTCAACTAGAGTGCACTGACAATAGAGAATATAGTGCAGTGCATTGATGTATCTGAGGCTAGCTTCTCAAAATTTCCATTTGCTACAGGATATTTAACATTCAGGATCTATATCATCCTGAAATTGGAGTTGGAAAACAAAATGGAAAATAGCTGTCTTTTTTTTTTTTTTGTCATATATTTGTATTGTGTTGTTCTGGGTAGGAGGTGAAGCCTGGCAGCCATATGGAATGGTTTAATCCATTCCCTTAACAAATAAGTAATTGCCCAGTTACTGTAACAGTGTGGGCACTCTCTTGTTTTGCACCTGCATCTTACTGCTTCTCTGGCATGCAGGGAGGCACTCACAGCCGTGTACAGTCAGGTTCTTATTTCAGAGTAAACCGATCCAGTATTCAGAGTAGACAGTTTTTAACACTTTAGTATTTTTTCCTGATACTAAGTGAAATAATTTTAGGTTCATGCAAAAAAGGTCAGAAAAGAAAGTTGATAAGTTATTACTTAAGTGTTCGCTGTGTAGTGGAAAGCTGGCAGCTTACTCATCTAAAAGTGTGTTTTCTCAGTGCCTGGAGTCAGTGATGAGCACCTTCATGTTCCCCTGCTAGAGTTTCTTACCCACAGTTGTTAGTAAAGTGTTGCAGAGCTCTGCTCAATTGCAGAAATCCAGTTTAAGAATAATACTCCAAGAAGGGATTCTAAGTCTAGTTTCTAGTGTGGCTCCACAAATAAATAGTTGACTCAACTGAATGCAGGAAACTGAAACAGAATGAACACTTCAAGGAATGGTTTTGGAACATCTCTGAAACCTTCATCAGGGGACGGGTAGATGCAAAACAGGGATTGAATTACATGTATGAGAGCCTACCAGTATCCAAATTTTCCTTTTCTCAATAGGACTAGAATTATCCAGAAAGCTTTGTATAATTGACAGGTAGAAAAGTGCCTGTGACTATAATTCATCTGAAGTTAAAATACTGGATATTTTGAACTCGGATGAATAATGTAAAACACAATCCAAAACACAAAACAATACAAAGAATGCCCAACCCCACCATCATTTACTTCTGTTTTCCCACACTACTACATTCCATGGCCTTGGGAAATCACACTAAACTTACTTGCTCCATTCCTTGATTCAATACAGGTTGCCAAGCAATTGAAAGAACAGCAAATGGTAATGCGAGGTCACAGAGAAACTTCAATGGTACATGAACTCAACAGGTGAGCTGCATATTCACTGGCTCTTCATGCAAAGTGTTATGGGCAAACAAAGGGCAAAGTTTGCTTTGACTTCCATTTTCTAGATCCTAGAACGCAGATATTATTTCAGCTTTGATGTCACATGCATATGGCATAGAACATTATCTCATTAATGGAAGGCTTGTGCAGTACGGTTTATTTCTGCCTTGCATTTAAAGAATTTGCCTCAAATTCTGGACCTTTTATTTTCTGTTTTATTTTTTTGATTTATGCACTCTTCTTAGGGTAGCTAATAATGAGCATTTCAGTGTACTTTACTACTTCAAGCTGACCTAGAAGTATTTTCTTACTGTAATTTTTCGTGTGTTCTTAGTCTTGAGGACTGTTTTCATGCAGACCTTGCTTCTAAAACAAGTAGTTACTTAAATCTCCTAGGTGCAGAGGTGGGCAGGGGTTGATGTCTTTAGGTTTTCAGATTTCAGGGCAGGACCTATGTACCCTTTGTGTTATGGTAATGTTATTGTAACTTTGGATTTCAGTCACCTACTGACAATTTGAAGAGCCAGTAGCCAAAAGTTTAATATTTGTGCATAATTGCATGGTGGACTGTAGTACCTTTTCTTAGTGTAGCATTTTTTTCTTCTCCAGTCAGGTTGAGCATTTTATGTTTTTATCCAGATTGCAGACCCACAAGGGTAGAGAGTATTTTGCCATTGATTTTTTTGTTACTATCTAAGCAAACTCTAATGGCCCCTTTTCTATTCTCATTTCATCTTTTCCAGGTACATCCCTACAGCTGCTGCCTTTGGTGGGCTCTGTATCGGTGCCCTCTCTGTGCTGGCAGACTTCCTTGGAGCAATTGGCTCTGGAACTGGAATTCTGCTCGCTGTCACCATCATTTATCAGTACTTTGAAATTTTTGTAAAGGAACAGAGTGAAGTTGGCAGTATGGGAGCTCTTCTTTTCTAAACCTAGTTTCTCATGGACCCAGGAAAGAGAGGAGGGACATTCTCAAAGTGTAGCCAGTCAGGGGAAAAGAAGTATCATAAACTTGATAGTGTCATTCTATAGAAACACATATTTTAATAATGTTTCCAAAGCACATTCCCTTATGTTCAAACTTTTCTAGCATACAGTTTTGCATTTTATAAATTGATGAGGAAGATGTGCAAAAAATTTTTTTAAGAAAATTGTTTTTTAATTATGTGTTAGGAGAGTCAGCTTTCTGACTTGGATTTAGTTCAATGACTCCTGAAAATTTTTTGAGCCCCTTTCACATTTAGTAACCTGAAGCCTTTACAGGTTTTAATTAATATTTGTTAAATGAATATTTGGAAGGGATTTTTTTTCCATTTAACTTGTTTTTGCAGCTCCTTTGCAGTAATGGTGAAAAAAATCTCTCCATCTGATGCTCAAGTTCCATAATTACGGTTGTAAGCACAAATGGTGTTTCATGTGTTAGGGGTTTTTTTCCAGTGTGGCAGATTTGAAAGGCAGTTTTTTCTTTTTACTACAATACAATATCTATAATTCCAAATGTTTTGTCTTGTAATTACTACACTAGACTTTGTCAGCTGTTGAGTGTTGGCTTGAGACTGTTTTCAAGTTTCTGTGTAAGAAAGGAATGTGTCCTTTCCCACCACCTCTCCTCCACAAGCAGAAAACTCAGGTAAATCTAGATTCTGCCAGAACCTGTGCCTAAGAGTTGCTACTTTGAAACTTGGTTAAACCGACTTTGTAAAGCCTTCTGATTAGTCTTTATTGCCATTCGTGGCTGTGCTTCTAGTTCTGATGCCAGCTGAAGGAATGAGTGTTATGGCTGCTTAGATGCAAATCTGCTTGTGCTCCTTGCTAGAGTGAAGTTTCTCTCCTTGATAATGCATTCTGGTCTCGTAGCAATCAGGATGTTATCTGATTACTCATATCTAGTGAATTTTGAGTCTCATTACCACAAAAGAGTGGAAAGAATGGATGCTGCTTGTCTGTTTCTGTAGATCTAGATACGAAACCCTTGTCAGATAATTCCACTAAGGGGCTTATGTAGAAGGCTTTTCCATCCTGTAATCTCATGGATTTGAGTGGTACATAGGAAAGTACTCTTTCAGAAGGTATTGGGATTCCTTTTTTGAACATCACACCCTCAAAATGGAGAGTTTACAGTTAAGGCTGTAATGGACCAGAATAAAACTTAATTTTCCATTTTAATTTAGGTTGTCAGTACTAATCAGGTGCCTAGGACCAAATGCAAATATTATATAGTGTATGAGTCTTGTAAATACACTTCTCCTCAATCAGTATTGGACAACATGGAAACCAGAAGGAGGAGTTGTGGCTGCTGGAACTTTTCTTTACACTGCATCAACATGCCTTCTGTGCATTTTGCATGTTGGGCAGACAGTCTGTGAGTCACTGTTCCTGCTGGAGTGGTGGGACTCTGTTACACACCCAAGGAGCACAGATGACATCCAGAAACCCTTGTTAATACCCTGAGCTCAGATACCAAACACGTGGGAAATCTGCAAAAGTGGAATGAGATGCACCTGTCAATGAAAGTCAAATGCCTGGGATGAGGATCACAATTGGAAAAGGAATAAAAGAATTGGAATGAAGTATCCATGAAATGGTCACTGTCAGCCATTCACTATGATGTCGCGTTATGTTCAATAATTTTTCTGGTTTTTATGAAGTACTAATGCACCACAACACAACTGTGATGTGAAATGGGGACAGTTAAAAAGTGGCATTATAAGGAGAGGGAAAGGGTTCTGATACAATTCTGCTTTGGGGATTTTTTTGTTGTTGTTTTTCCAGGAAGCCCAATACAAACTTTATTTTACTATAAAGGACTCCACTTCTGTGCATGCTGCTCTGGCTGGGCTGGAGCTGTTCTTGTCATTTTGGCCATATCTGTTTGGGCTGGTTGCAGTTTAGTCCATTTGCTCTTTGGTATCTAAGCAGCACTTGTTCTGTGCATCTGTATTTTTGTGGTCTAGTGGTGAATCTTTGTTATCAAACAGCTGTGTCCTCAAAGCAGAACCTGCTGGCCATACAATGGATGTTCACAAAAAGAAATAATGCCTATAAAATCTGCTTTATAATGAAATAAAGTACATCTTTGGAGCTAGTGCTTGGCTTTTGGTGCTTGGATACTGTTAAATTTTAACACTTGTAGAATAAGGGTACCCACCTATGAGACTGACAAAAAGTGGTACCCTCAAAACTCCTGATCAGCGTGTCAGTGTGAAATAAAGACAATTTGTATTTGCTCCAAGGTCTCTCAATAGTGGGTTGCCAAAATAACTGGATCTTGACCATTCCTTTGGGCTTTTTCCTTTTTTTGAGTTGCAATTCTAAAAGCACTGCACAAGTAAATAGAGGGTGAGTGGGGTAATGATGCATCACTTTAACAAAAGCTGTTTCCATTAGAGATACAGTGCCAGTCTTTTTGTAGTATGATAATTGAGACAACAAAACTCAAAGCTGATGCTATTCCCAATATTGTTTTGCCCTTTGAGTTTTTAAACTTAGAGTAAGGGAAGATTTTGCCCTCTGCCTGAATAGAAATATCCCAGTACTTGAAAGCAAATTTAGTTAAAATACTATTACTGGATGCAGGAAGTCAGCCACGATTTTGGTCACGTTTAAGTCGCTCTAAACAGCAGCCTGATTTCTCTCTTGCTGTTTTATTTTTCATCAGGAGAGTTGCATTGGTGACCATGGTTGCTGTGGGAATATTATGTCAACACACATATGATCACAGAAATAATTGAGGTCACTGTAGGTGTGATGAGTTATGTGCAAGAACTGGATGAGAACCAACAGCAGGGCAACATATGACATCTTTCTCCTGGGGTTACTTTGTGCAAAATTCTTGACATGTCCTTCTGCACTGCAGGTTTGAGGTGAAAGTTTCTTTAGCATTTAAGTGCTGACTATTTAAGTTTTGTCGTTATTCATGAAGCCTTAAAAATCATCTGGTTTATTCTAGTTCACTTATTCCTAGAGCCGTGTAACTTTGAGGTGGCAAACAAATGAACATTTTTTTTAATTTCTCAAATGTTTTGTTGTTGGGTTTTTATATTTAAATTAATTCCTTTTGGCTGCAACTGTAAAGGTTGTTGCTTTAGTTTAAATGTTTCATGGCTGTGCTCCCTTGATTTTTTCTGGGGATAACTCTGTCGCATACTGTAAACAGACTGATTTGTGGAATTTATGATTTAGGTTTTTTAGCCAGCTTTTGATAAAGGAGGAGCCCAAGTGGCCCAGTAACTGCTTGTCCTAACTGCCCTCTCTTGCAAGGAGGAATAACAAGCTTTAGGTGGCTCTCCGTTTCCCCACTGCTGTGGGGAGCCTCCGAGGCTCCTGGCAGCTGCGTGCTCACGGATGTGCTGTGACACTGCCGGGTCCTGGGCCAGCACCCCTGCCTGGATCCCAGAGCTGCCGGCACCCCTGCCTGGATCCCAGAGCTGCCGGCACCCCTGCCTGGATCCCAGAGCTGCCGGCACCCCTGCCTGGATCCCAGAGCTGCCAGCACCCCTGCCTGGATCCCAGACCTGCTCCCGGTGCTGCTGGCTGCGCACTCCAGCCCTTCCCGGGCCCCGCTGCCTCCCTGCGGGTCCGCGCAGGCTGTTTCCGCCAGTGGAGAAAGGACAGGACAGGGACAGCGTCCCTCTGGGCAGGGAGGGACACTGGTGGCATCTCTGCTGTACCCGGTGTGCTCCTTGCCTGTCCTTCACCTCCTTTCCCCGCCGCTCCTCTGCCAGGTGTCTGCCGTGCCCCCCGGCCTTGGGCGGCCCCTGCCCCTGAAGGGGGTGCGGGGCTGGGACAGAGCGGCCGGGATAGCGCCGGGACAGCGCCGGCGGCTCCGGGGGCTGCGGCTCCGGAACGGCTCCTCGGTCCCGGAGCGGATCCTGAGCCCCAGAACGGCTCCTCGGTCCCGGAGCGGATCCTGAGCCCCAGAGCGGCTCCTCGGTCCCGGAGCGGATCCTGAGCCCCAGAGCGGCTCCTCGGTCCCGGAGCGGATCCTGAGCCCCAGAGCGGCTCCTCGGTCCCGGAGCGGCTCCTCAGCTCCGCCGAGCCTCCCGCAGCTGCGAGCCCGGCCCGGAGCCTCTGCCCGCCGGGTGGCAATGTTACCCTGCGAGTCAAGCACGGCGCTCGGGATCAGGGAAAGGCGGATCCCACAGGTCCCAAACGTGTCCTTTCCTTTCCTTCGCTGCTATGCCGGTGGGCGTCGTGCAATGTAAAAAGTTCGGAGCAGAGTTTGCCAATATTTATTTAAGCTTCCTGGAGCTGCGGCCAGGATTGAGGTTGTTTTAAGATTAAACGCTTAAAATAATATTTTATAGCGTTTATAACGTTTATAATATTTTGTACTATATTTCAAGCATGCTGGGTACCAAGGGGCAGTTGTCTTCTTCTGCCACTTAATCCTAGACTGAGACAGTCTGTGGGATTGGAAAGAAGACAAGAAAAGAAGCATTTAAAACCAAAATCAATATTCTAAGCTGGGGACCTAATTAGTCAGCTAGACTTTAAGCTGCTGATTTATAATGTGCTCCTGGATGGATCTGCTAAAATTGAAACTCTTCTCTGGGCCAGGTTCTAGCAATCCTCTGGCCATTGCCAGCGTGGTCCCAGCCAAGCTGGCAGCGTTTGGCAGAAAGGAAATACCCTGACAATTGGCACCTCCTTTGGCAGCTGTGTCACACAGGCTGGAGACTGAAGGAGCACAGACATGATACACTTTGTCATCGCACAGGGGGCTGTCAAGGTCAGAGACAGGATGCTGGCTCTGAGATATTTCTTGCTGAAGAACAAGAAGACTAGGCCAATATCTCAGAAATAGGAATACCTGGGAGCCTGAAACAGAGAGAACAAACAGAACAGCAAGGTTACATATTTTTAAGAAACTGTTTCAGATATTTTTATATTGCTTTGAAGAAAATCAGGATACATGGCACATATATAAAATCCCAGATTTCCCTTCTTAGATATTAAGGCTAAAGTGGATGGTTCCAAAAATGGTGTGAGCACTGCTGAGGAATATTAGCTATCTGAAATCTCAGGCAAGTATTACACACTTTAATCTTCAGCGTGTCTGAAGCTCTCTGATGTTCTTACTGCTCTAATGTGTCTCTTCTTTATACCTGTGGTGTGAAGATTTATGAAAGAAGAAGGCAGCTCCAGGAATATAGGAACAGGGAACAGTGAGCAGAACATTCTGCCTGATTAACTTCGCCATGTAAGTGTGATTTTTTTATTTTTGTTTAAATAGCTTTGTCTTTTGGCAGTGCAAGAGCATGAAATTGTTGCTGCTGGCTTCCCTAGGGCTGCAGAACTATGCCTAATGCAGGTGGAGCAAGGGCTCCCTGTGACCACAAATGTGGCCACTTACTCAAGGATTTGGGATTACAGAGCTCAGCTGCAGGAAGTAACCAGAGGCTGTGTGGAGAGAGGCCATGAAGGAATTGTGGGAAGAAGCAGTGCAGGAGCCAAGGGGCAGTCAGGGGATGTACCCTTGTGGAGCTGGGATGTGGTGGTATGATGTGCCTGTGCCTAAAATCAGTGCATCTGAAAATGCTCTTGAGCTCCAGGATTCTGAAGAGCACCGACAACAAATTGTAAGAGCCTTGTGTGGCTGTGGATGGTGATTAAAATGCAGAGGGGCAGCTGCCTGCTGGATCTCCCCTGCCAGACAAGCCCAGAATACCTGTGTGCTATAGAAATCAATGATTTGTTTAACCTTGGTATCCCAGACTGACCTCATGTTTCCTTAGCACTGTCCAAAGTTTTTTTGTGCTATGCAGATGTAGAAACTTATAAGATACAAAAGTCTGTTTGCTAAAATAATTCCTTTTCTAAGCACTTTTATCTTGGATGTTTGAGGATAAAGCTTTAACTGTTGATTTTTAAGTTATTAGAAGAGCATTTTTTAAACCTATCCCCCTTGCTTTGAGTGACTCTTGAAAGGAGGAGAGATTTATTGGGGGGACATGTTAATTTCCTCAAGCAGGTAGAAAAGAGCTGTCTCCTATCTCAGAGCTTCCCATTTCTTAAGCAGTGCAGGCTGGCGGAAACAAGCCAACATTTGGGATAAGACTTATCTAATTTAGTGATGGAACACGGTAGCACAAGCCAGGGAGGCTGACACTACTTTCTGCAACTGAGGTACATCAAATCATTTTTATTTAGGTTTAAACACAGGTATCCACCTTTTTGTAAAGGAGCTCACAGGATCCATTGAACTGGAATGGTGACGGGGATACGGCATGTGAAAAGAGAAGACTTCTAGTTGCAGAGCAAATAGACTAAAAGTGTTTCCATTTTTATGAAGTGGGTTCTCATCTGTTGTTTGTGTTGCAGAAGTTGTTTCTTCTCCATGTGAGCTCTCATTTTTGTGGGTGCTGGCTGTAATTACAATATCATGGAGATTTTTTGGTTCCAAAAAATTGTGCACTCTGGAAAAACCTCCCACTTTTAAAAAGAAAAAAAAAGCTGCAGAGCAGGACAGGACCTGTCCCCAGTCCTACAGCTGATCATTACAGGAGTCCTGGCTCAAACAATGTCTGCCACCTCTTTACTTGCCTCTTCCACTGATGTTGCCTCTTCTTAAAGCACCAGAAGAAGTGTTAACTCTGTAATGACTGAAATACAGATCCAAACTGCACACATGTATGTATATAAAACAGCTGTCTTTAAAACATAACTATCAACACTTAATTAATGAAATAATACCCTTAAATGTGTACTTAATCCCAAAATCAGTGTGTGACTGGTGAGCTCATACCTGTAGGAGAATGGGGGTCAGAGAACTGAGTGGTCCATGGGCCACCATGGTCATGTTTTCCTTTGTTCATGCAGAATTGCTGTTGCATCACCGTCTTGATATTATTTCACCTTTGCAGAATATTTCTGCTTCTCCAGAGAGTGTTTCCCTTATGCATAATCCATTAAATGATGATCAGAGCTTTGAGTGCCTGCAATTCATCAAGTTTAACACTTTAAGAGAAACCAAACTATTTCTCTATGGTTTTGGTTGTTAAACATAATAGCTATAAAATCAACTCAATCTAGATCTTTCACCTAAGCAGAGGTGACAGATTGATGCTGCTGGGATTCTAGAAGGTGTTACTGGAGACATAATGAAGTTTCCTGCAGGCTGTTACTTTGCTTCAGCTCAGGGAGCTCTGTGTGAGCATAATGAAGCTGCACCCTCTAATCATCGGGAAAAAACATCTTCATTTAGCCCAGGCGCCAACCTACAACTTGAAAGACCTGAACAAAATCCTCCACTTTATTCTCTTGCGTTCCCCAGGTGGATCTGTGCTGGGAAGTTCTCGCACAAAACAGGTATTTCTCATGTCAGAGCTTCAGTCCTTCTGTGGAAGTGACCCTTAGAGAGTCCAAACCTCACATTTCCCATAATAATGTGGTGCTGCAAATGCAAACACACTGGGGAGCACTCTGTTCCCCTGCCTGGAGCCCCCTCAGCAGGTACCTCTGTCATCTGAATAGGTGCTGTTGTGTTCCATTACCGTGCAGAGCTATTTCTGCAGCAATAAAGTGCAGCTTTGCCTTTCTCTTGTAAATCCTCTGGCAGCAGCACGATGTGGCTCTTGCCAAATTCTGTCAGGGGTAGGAAGAGCCAAGGGGTTTGAGGAGCAGGAGAATGCCCAGAGGGGTGGGCAGCAGAGATCAGAGGTGGCTTTTCTTCCCTGCTCATCAGAGCTTTGTGCACACACATCTGTCTGCTGGAGGGCACAAGAGCCTCGTGCCATTGGCTGCCAAATCAGATGGGGCACGGGGGCTTTGTGACCTTATCCAACACGACCTTTCAAAGGGTGTGAGATGAGCTTCACACAATTTGTTTTCATCTTACAGCAACAGCAAGAGCACTTGACCATGTAAAACTATTTTGCTGTATTTCTATCTAAAAGGCTTAGCAATTCCTGGATTTTTATTTTTTTTTTAAATTTTCTCACTTGTTCCTATGCATGTGTTCCATTGATCTCTAAATGCCATTGGATGAGTGCTGCCCTGGCACTGTTTGGGTGGGGTTGCCTGCCCTGATTCTGTGTGAGGGAAGGTGACTGGTTTTTCTGAGGACTGCTGATGATATGTGTGGATAGCCCTGGCACGATCCTGCTTTCTGGATTGGACAAAGCAAATTCATCCTCTGAAAAAATCTATCCAGAGGGACAGGACCCTTTAGGAACATATAGTTATCAGTCTCTGTAATCTTAGGTGCCTATCACCTGCATCCAAGTTGTACAATACAGATGTCCAGAGGGGCTGGAGCCATTCAATAAAGCTGCTGCAATAGTTCCTTACATTAATACTGAGTTTGAACACATCACTCCTGCGGTCACTGCTCTGGAAAACCACGTGCAGCTCTCAGACCTGGAGAGCTTTGGGCATGATAAAAGAACAGGCAGGCTGAAGCAGGGCTGAGGATCCTGACAGTCCCCACCTGGGACCCAGCAAAGGTGGTGCTGGGGAATTGTTTTTGGCCTCTGTGGCACCACTTGGCTTGCTTGTTCCCAGTATTTACCTAAATATATTTTGGATTGCTGCAGCTGCTATTGTTTGTGATAAAGGCTTGGACAAAAGGTCTATTGATCAGGCAGTCCTGGCCATCCATCTCTGTCTGCTCCCCAGACAGCCGGGCTGTGGTGGCAGTGATGCTGCTGAGGCACTGCTCTGCACCAGCCTGGCACAGAGCTGTGCTCCCTGGGAGGGCAAAGGGGTGATGGCACCACAGACCCCTTTGCCCTTCTCCCCACATGCACACCAGAATCTCTGTGTGATCACAGAGCGATGTGTGACGGGCTCTGAGCCTGGTTCAAAGCTCATGATGATCGTGTTCCCATGGTCTGGTTTAGTAAGGAATAGTCTGTCAGGTTTGGATGCTCATGACAGTCAAGCCCCACAGAGCAGAGGGCTTATCGCAGAAAAAAGCTCTGAATTTTATACTTTTTTTTTTTTATGAAGTCAACTATTGAGTGGAGAAACTCTTGTGACTGGAGGAAAACCCCTGAGTTTCTTAGGAAAAGTGAAATATTTCCTGTAGTTATTGTTTGAGCTAAACTTTGTCTGCTTGTCTAATGATGAAAAATGGTGTGTGGTGCAATTAGATAACACATGGAAACAATCATATTTCTGGAATACTTGTCAAAATACAGGCCATGTTAGAAACGAAATTGCATCTCATGCAACGATTCTTGCATTGACAGAGAAATTAAATGCTTTTATTCTTAAAATATGAGTGAATAAGATATTGAAAATAAAAGGCATCAATATTGCTAATGTATATACAAGAAAAGATGGTTTTATCTCGTGGCTCTGAGGTGGATCTTACCTCCAGACATAATAATGCAGATACATAAAAACTTCTGTTTTGAGGAACTAGCTGAAAAACAATGTGAGATTTCAGTATAGATTCCTTTCAATGTAGTTAAGAGAGTCCAAAATTAAGGACTGACAGTAAAGTTGGCCAACAATAAGTGGGAGCTGTAGTTACCTGTTTTAACGTAGTAACTCAAATTGAAGTATTTATTCACTTTATAGTAGGCTTTCTTTTCAAACAGTAGAGTACAGAAGTAACAGTATCACTTTGAAAATTAATATATTTTTATACATTACCATGTGTTGCTAATTTCTTTTTGTTTATCTCAGTTGAGCCTTCCCTGTTTCTGACACCTCCTGATCCCGATGCTGCTGCTGTGAAAGGTGGGGGTCGGTGCCACCTGGCTGACCCAGGGCACAGCACAGCACAGCTCTGGCAGTGCTGGGGCTGGGAGGATTTCAGAAGCCCGGCGGGTGGTGCCTGTGGAGCACAGACAGGCAGGAGCTGGGGCCTGGGGCCCTGGGGCCGTGGGGTGATGGGGCCATGGGGCCAGGGGGCCATGGGGTTGATGGGCCATGGCTTGGTGGGCCCATGGGTGATGGGGCATGGGGGCCATGTGGCAATGGGGCTGTGGGGCCATGGGGCTGTGGGGCCATGGGGCGGTGGGGCCATGGGGAGATGGGGCCGTGGGACAACGGGGAGATGGGGCAATGGGGCCATGGGGCAATGGGGCCATGGGGCCATGGGGCCGTGGGGCTGTGGGGCCATGGGGCCATGTGGCAATGGGGCCATGGGGCCATGTGGCAATGGGGCCATGGGGCTGTGGGGCCGTGGGGCCAGGGGGAGATGGGGCAATGGGGCCATATGGCAATGGGGCCATAAAGAGATGGAGGCAGAGCACGGAGCCCCGGGACAAGCCTAGCTGCGGCCCCACGGCTGCTGTCGGGAAGGGCAGCAGCGGGGACAGGAGCCCCTGTGTCCCGGCATCTCGGCAGGCTCCGGGCTGACTGATGAGGAGAGCTGAAGTGTGGAAGTCATTCGCTTCACCCGCATGGAGGAATCGTCCTGTGCCTCCCCCCATGTGCCGCAGCTGCGGTGGCTTCCCCGCGGGGCGAGCGCTCGGGGGGGCGCTGGCCCTGCCCGGCACCCCCCGCCTCGGGGCTGCTTCCTCCTGTCCCCCTGTGCCCCCTCGGCCCGTCCCCGCCGTCTCCCCTCGTCTGCCGTCTCTCACATCAGCGGTGCCCCGGGGAGATCGAGGAGCGCTCGGACATGGGGACACTGTACCCCGGTTCCGGTGCCCTGCCTGGGGCAGCCAGCCTGTCCGCACAGCGACAGCCCCGTGTCCCCACGGCCGGCAGGGCACGAGCCCGATGGCGCGGGACTGATGCCGCAGATGTGCGGAAAGAACTTTGCGGGGAGTGAATTGTGACTGCTTTTGGCTGGTGAGATAACTGAGGGGAACGGAGTGTTTTGAGCAGAATGATGAAAGGGGTGCAGGATTTGAGGTCCCCCGTGCACACAGATTTGGCAGTCATGAGTCCGAGAAAGTGTCTCTAATACTAATTGAATACATGATTTGTTTCATAACTTGAAGTAAAACCTCTGCCTGGGGTTTGGGTGGATTTGCTTCTCTACTCAACACTCTTTCCCACCCCTTCCCTTTATTTGTTTATTTGCATTAGCTTCCTGGGAAGAAGGTTGCCAGAGAGCCTGCTGCATTTCCAGGGGATTCCTCTTTCTCTTGCTTTCTCCATTTCACCTTTCTACTCTTCCTCTCCCTTTCTCTTGTCTTGTGATGCACAACCTTCTTTGAAACATCCCATTTCACTTGTGCTTCTCCTCCTGCTTTCTCTGGGATTGCATCTGCTATACAGAGGGTTTATTCCTCCCCTCTGGTTGTACTTTCTCTTGCCTTTCTTAGCATAGTTCTGCCTTTCTCTTTTTCTTTTTCTTTCCTCATTCTCTAGATTTTCTTTCTTCTTCCTCACACTTTCTCTCCTGTTTTGGGGAATTTTATTTTCCGTTCTCCCTTGTATCTCTCAGGTTTGCCATCCTCCCTAGCAGCGTCTGCTCCTTCTTTATCAGCCCTTTCCTTCAGTCTGTTCTGTGTTCTGCTGGGTGTCTCAACAGGCAATAAAATGAAGTCCCACGGCCAGGCCAGAGGTTCTGTCCAGTGTGATGGGCAAATAGGATCCTACGAATGAACAGAGGAGTTTATCTGTCTGAGGTCATTGGAAATTACATCTACCCTGCCAGCTCCCCCAGCTCCCCCTCTCACTGGCAGAGGATAGGTCATGTCTGCTGATCAGCCTGACCTTCCACTTTGGAAAAAGTGATGTTGAGCCCTGCCCACCCTTGGTGAAAGCAGGGACATGGGATTTTTTTTGTTAGGCAATGTGCACCTTGACCCGTGATCCAGTCGAACCTCATCACCCAAGAAATATTGGAATAAATCAGCTCAGATGGGAAACTTGCCTCCGATGCAGAGATGTTGCAGTGAATGATTTATCTGAGGATGGTCTGGTTCCTGTGGGATGTGGGTGACAATCCCATATAACAGAGAGAGTTCTGTGCTGGGAGAGGTACTGTGGGTCAGTTGAGATCCACCCTCACAGCCCACACCTCCACACTTCATGGTGTTGCTTGTCATAGGATTGAGCCTGAAGAATCCCCACTCCTGACCATTCAAGCCCAGTCTTAGTGGTTCAGGAGCATTCTATACTTTCTTTTCCGGGCTGTATATTTTCCCAGACTTTTCCAGTGTGGCACTACCTCGCTCCATCAGTCATATTTCACCCTAGAGATGGTTGTCTCTTCATGGCGGATGAAGTGGAGTGATTGAAGCACTACTAGGCTGGGCCACTGTAAAATATTCTTTATCAAAAATGAGCCCTGCAAAGAGGGCTGGAATTCTTTTGACCCCCTCTCTTTTTTTTATTTTTTCCTGTACGAGTACATTTCAGCTATGTAATTAATTTTTTTTTAATATCTCTCTTTCCAGACTTTTTATTCCGGTCCCAGTGCCTGTGATTCCTGCGGGGTGTGAGGAGGAGGGCTGAGTGACAGGCTAATAACCTGCTCTGGCTCTCGCTCCAAGCCCAGTGGCAGGTGTCCCAGAGCCCCTATTGAATGCCACCATCCAAAAAAAAAATTATCAACAATCTTCCTTCAACAATGATTTATTATTGCCATAATTTGCCTTGGTACAATGAGCTGCGGAGTGTATTTCTGCTCCCGACTGACAGGTATTTGATGGCTCCAGGTTCCTATTTTATTTAGTCTTCAGCCTAATATGATTTGGTTACTCTCGCTCCCTCCTTCCCATCTCTCTTCTCCCTCCCCACCCAACCTTTTCTCATTTTGTTTTGTTTTCTAAGAGTGTGTTTCGCATAACCCTGGGCTGGCTGACAGCGCTTGTAAAAACCAGAAGTCGATCTTGCAGTGGCTTTTCACCATTAATCAAGCTGCCTGGAATTGGAAAGTAACACTGACAGGCTTTTATCTTGGAGAGAAGGAGGATGGCAGATGTATTTTATGGTGGATGAGCCTTCACGGCTTCTATTAGACCGGGACTTCAGTGGTACAAGGTGGTGGTTTGGGGAGGAGGGGAGCGAGGGGGAGGAGAAGCCGGGAGCAGCCTATAGATAAATAGATCCGTCAGTCAGGCGATGTGGAGGTCTCCAGGCGGCCAGCCATTGTAGGTGACAGAAAAGGCAATCAAAGACAAAACAAATCAAAAGGTACATCTTATCAGCAGCAGGCCAGCTGGACTTCCACCGCACTCAGAGGCCCCGCCGAGGGCAGGAGAAATTAATCCTGCTGTCGAGGCCAGAGAAATTGTCGCTGCTGAAGGTCCAAGTTCAGGCGAGCGGAGGTGGCCAACATTAAAGGAGAGGGAGAGCGGGGGGCGGGAGGAGAGGAGCGGGGAAGCGAGAGCCGCTGTCCCAGCACCTCTCTCCCTCCCTCCCTCCCTCTCCCCCGGGCGCCGCGGGCTCCTGACAAGTGCATTCATCGTGCGATGATAGCTCGGCACCTATGATTGGTACCTTTAATAATATAGCCCTCGCTCAGCTGTCACCCTGAAAGAACAATTTTTCCTCCCGCTTTCCTTGATGCAAAGATACATCTGTAATGAGAAGGGTGACAGAAAGTGGGAGCACGGGGAGCCAAGGAAAGTTTGGAAGAACATTAATCTAAAAGTGAAGTTGGAGGTGATGCTGGCTGCTTGAGGTGCCTGTGCCTCCAGTGGGGAGCCAGCGGCAGATTTGAAGCTGTGTCCTGTTTCCTGGCCCTCTGCGAAGGGAGAGGGATCTTTGGCCCAGCCTTGAACAGGAGCAACTTTGAAAGCCACCATCCTCCTGCATGGCAGAGCTGGTGGGAGGGACTGGCAAGCAGCCCCGTGTGCTGGGAGTCCTTGGTATGGACTGGAATGACTCCATTGTGTGGGGATTTATGCTGGGCAGGGATCTCTCTTCACCACTGCAGCTTGGAGGAAGAAATGTGTGGTTATAGGTCCTGTGACTCTCCCTGCAGCAGGGCCCCGCTCACATCCCACTCTGGTCCATCCTTTGGTTCCAGCCAGACTCAATCCCCAGTGCCATCAGCAGCAGCACCGTGCAGAACCTGCACTCCCCAGAGGAGTTCTGCCTTCCAGGGCAGGACGCCCTTGTCTCCAGGATGCAGCGTGGCTGCCCCTGGCTCAGGTGCTCTGGGTCTTCCTTGTTCATTGGCCCAAAGCTTCTCTGGAGCCCTGATTACAGACCAAGCTGCAGCATTGCTCTCCCTGGAGCACTGCCCACATGTTCTGCAGGCACACAGTTTGTGGTGACTGGGAGTGGGGCTGGGCCCAGGCTCACCCCAGTGGGCACAGCTGTGAGCAGCAGGTGAGCAGCACTGACAGCAATGAGCCATGGAGTGCCCAGGGGCACTGAGCAACCCCCAAAGGGAGCAGAGGGCACACAGGGGCAGTGCAGGAACATGAGGGTATAAAAGGTTGGGCTGAAGAACAAGAAGGGCTTGCAGCCTTCTGGAGTGGTGTTATTCTGCATGGGCAGACATCCAAAGCCTTCTGATGAGGTGAGGTGTTACTGTGTATGGGTGCATGCTGAAAGCCTTCTGGGAGTGTGTGGTGCCACTCTGTGTGTTGTGGCTGTATTAACTGGGCTGTGGTGATGCTGTGACACAGGGCCCTTGCAGGAGGTGCCCAGGGATCCCGCTGCAGGTGCCCAGCCCTGCACACCCAGCAGCTCCTCCAAGCAATACTGTGGGGGGGAGGTATCTGGGGAAGTTTATGGGTGTGTATTCCACATGAGGTGTAAAAGAGACACTGTCAGCCCTGTTCTGGGGGGCTGGGGAGAGCAGCAGGTGCCCAAATCTGTGAAAGGCACTGAGGGAGCTCATTTTGTTGTATTTAGGGATTGTGTCTATTTTAATTTAAGGAATAAGCAGCAATGTCCTCAAATGCAGTTATCTCCTGTGGTTTTTAGCAGCTTTCCTGGCTGCCCAGCTCTGCTCTGCAGTTGTCAGTCCCTCCCTGGTATGAAGCCCCTGGGCTTGAATTCTTTAGCATTAGCATTTGGCAGTCTTCTCTCATTCTGTGCTCTCTTGTCCCTACAAATGATTTGCTAATCTGCATCTGGTTTTGTTTTTCTCCCTATGAAAGTGGGGATTACATGAAGATTTGTATCAAACAGGTTGCCTGTAAAATCAGAGGTGCTGGTCTCTGTGGTCTGCAGTCTTAAATCCCACAGGATCAGAAGGAAAGCAGGGAGGGTTAGGCAGCATCTCCAAAAGAAGCAGTTTGTTCTATCTGGTCTCCAAAAATTCAGTGGTGATTACTCCCTGCCTTCTCCATGGAAGCAGCTAACTTCTGCAGACAGTGCTTGGTGGGTGTGGGAGCCATATGGATGGGATAAATGCTGGTAACAAGGAGTGGTGAGAACAGTCCTCGGGGAATGTTTCCCTCATGCTGGTAACAAGGAGTGGTGAGAACAGTCCTCGGGGAATGCTTCCCTCATGCAAAGGGAGCTGTTGGACCCAGAATGGATACGCACAGCTCACGCAGGGAAGCAGAGCTCTGGTCTCCATGCAGATGTTACTGAGGAGAGGAAATAGGTCCTGCACTGTTGGTTTGGTCTGGCCATGCAGGAGCCTCAGAGGATGCTTAAAGGGATGAACCCTTCATATATACTCCGCAGAGATGACTTAGATATGTTTTGCTGGAGCTAAAATGAGTAAATAATGCTTTTGTCTGGTAACATTTTCTGCAGTCCTGAAACTGTAAGAGCAGGGACCTTTTACTCAAGTGCTCAAGATGATTTTGAAAACTGAACAGCAGATGTCCCATTAGGACACATACAATGTTACTAGGCAGTTTTTTTAAACTTTTCTGCTTTGCCTCATCTTTGTTGCAATGCTCTGGGGCTCAGCTCAGTTTCCTGAGCACCCCTGGGGTGAGGTGTGTGTCACAGGACCCCACAGCAGCTCTGACAGGTGGAACAGCCTCTGCAGGGGCACACTGGGTGTATGTGGGGGCCTGTGATTGAGTGTTGGGGTTTTGTGGGCAGTTGCTGCTGTCCTTGGGCAAGTCCTCCACTCCCACAAGCGAATCCAGAGTGTTTTGTGGTCTGTGGGATCTGGCAGTGCTGGTCTTGCTGTTCTGCACTGCAGCAGTGGCTTCAGCTGGGCTCCCTGGAAGCCACAGATTTGTCTGAAAGCAAAATCTGCTTTGTCCCATGCTGATCCCTGAAGGCTACCACCTTTGAGGGGGAATAATACCCCAGGGCAGAAAACAGCAAGCCAGGCAGCAAGGGGATGAATCACTGACCCAGAACACATCAAGTGTGCTGAGCACCCTGCAAGGCAGAGCTTGTCCTGGCCAGGGGAGTTCGGTGCCCTGGGAGGGTGACAATTGCAGGGACAGTGTCCCAGTTCTAGGGGATCAGGTATGTGCTGGGTATGCTGCTTTTGTCCATGGCAGCAGCCTCTGCCAGGAGCTCTGCCCAGGGCTGGGGGAGGGCAGACCCGATGGTCTTGGCACCCTGTGTTCCAAAGCCCAGGGGCCACAGCTGCCCTCGCTGACTCTCTCCTGTGCTGCTTGAACTCAGCCTGGATGTTGTTTTCATGGCAGCTGCCTCCAAAGTCCCTGTGGATTCCAGCTTCCCACAGGAGACAGGATCTGCACAATCAGTGGAATCAGAGGCCGTGTTGAGCTGGCAGTAAAACCTCAAGTTGTGCTATTTCCCCACTTTCAATTGCAGACTCAGGAATTTGAACTTTCTTTGGGAAAGAAAGCAAGAATCAGCTGCAGATGTGAGCGTGCTCTTTGCTGCTTTGCTATTCCTGCGCCCCTTCCTATGCCTGGTTTCCAATCTGAAACGTGCTCAGCTCTCTCCTCTTTACCCTTGTTTGCCTGGTTTTACACCAGAAAACCATCACAAGCTCCCCTGGCTACTGGCAGAGTCATGTGGCCAGCAGCCAGTGGAGAGGGGCAGAGTTGGGAGGCTGGTTCCAGGGCTGGAGACCAGGGCTGGGAGCCCAGCAGCGCTGTACAGGCTGCACAGTCACAAGGTCAAGTGTCCTCTTCTGTTTGGAAATCCTTAATTGGCACCCAAAATAAAAACCCAAGTGAAGGTTGTTTAGACTGATTTGTAATAAAAATTATTCTTAATTTTGTTGTTTAAAGGGAAAAAAAGTCTGCTCTTTCCCTGGCCTGCTCGCTTTATCAAAATATTGTCACTAAATAGATTTTGTGGCTGTAACTCCCAGGATATCAGTGCTGTTGCTTTGCTGGTGTCAATGACTCAGTTCAACATGCACAATTAAAAATGGATGTGGATGCACAGGCTCCAAAGCTATTAATTGGCAGAAGAGCTACAAATTGTGAACTGAGAGCCCCAAGTGTGCTTACACCCAGCTCCCAGAGCTGGTGCAGAGCATGGCACTTGTTCATTCCTTTCAAAGAAACCAAAATGTTAGGTAGGGAAAGCTCCTGTTTGCTTCAGGGCATTATGAGGCTGGATGAGAACAGTGGAGTTTAAAATAATCTCCTGCTGGTAATGACTCTTGAATACCAGGGTGTCTTCTGTCAAAAGAAATAGAAAGCATCATCATCTTCACCTCTCTGAAGTGCTTCCCAGACTGAGGAACATCTCTCACTCCAGCTGAGAGTGCAGGCATTGGTACAGAGGAAGGGTTCCCAAATGTTTTGGGAAGTGTTTTGCTGGCCCTGCAGGTTGTAAAACAGGTCACTGGTGTGACACCAGCAGGTCCTCTGGCCATCCTGCAGCCTGAGGAAAGGATGTACCTGTCTGCTGACCCACAGCAAAACTCTTGCCATGCTCTGAGCTGCTGCATTCGCCCTGGTGCTGTTTGTGGGTACCCCAATTTCAAATGGTAAAAGCCAATCCAACAAGGGAAAAGAAGCTTTTTCCACTGAGGGCATCTGGACCAATTTTTGAGATGGGAAGTTTTCAGGATGTGTACAGTCCTGAGTTTTCTTGACAGTGGTGGTTTCCTGGCTGGGTCAGCTTTCAGACTATCTCCCGTTTTCCCCCTAAAGGTTAATTTTGTTTTAAATGCTTTTGGCCACATAAAAACTAAAGACAGGACAATTTCTGCCCTCAGCGTGTATAAACAGGAGGAATCACCTTTCAGGTACCACCAGACCATGGCATCTGCACAGGAGGCACGTACACTGGATATATGGTATCCATGGTCTCAGAGCAGGATCCAAGCGTGGCATCGCTCCACAGTGAAAGGAAATCACAGCTTATAATATTCAACTGGTTACTAGAACCCCCACCCACCCCAGGTTTAATATTAGAACGATTTTTCACGTTGAAAACGAAATAGTACAAAATATGGGCTTGCTGTAATTGTTGTTAGATTATGTGTCACCCTGATAAGATGTAACAAATATTTTCCTATACAGCAGGACCTGTTTCCCTGCAAGTAATGGATGGAGAAACTTCTCATAGTGTGTAGGCAATCGGTCGTAAAAACTTCCCTGAGAAGATTAATGCATCAAGTGCAACCTTTGTGGAAAATAGAAAGAAAAGAATTAAAATAATAGTTTGTTCTTTCATGTTTAATATTAATAACCAAACTTATTAGGTGGGAATGTTCCTTGCTGCCTGTGCCTTCCTCCTTCAAGGGGCAGCTTTGTGTCAAGAGTATTTCTACTTTTTTTGAAGATCTTTCAGCAGCACCTATTGTACATGGTGCAGTGATTCTTTCAACAGAACTATTTTTATCAGTAATATGAAAGACCTTCTTTCATGGGCAAAGCTTTGACAGCAGTAAGTCTGCTGGACGTCCCTTAATAGGCTAGATAAACATTGGCTCACCATTCAGAGTGGAAGGATTTTCCCTTTGTAGCACAGCTCTACATCTTCCCTAGGCACTTAATGGCCATCAGGGAGGTGGCACCCGGGGGACAGGGTCCTACAGGGCCAGGGCTTGTGTGCTGTGCAGACATGAAGGTGCAGAAGGGAAAAGTGGGGCCCTTCTAGGAGCAAACCCTGTGGGTAACAGCAGCCCCTCCTGAGCACACTCTGCACCAAGATCTGCCTGTTAGAGGGGTCCTTGCTCCTTCCTGGGGATTCTTTGGGGCCAGCCACTGCTCTGCCACGGACTTGGCAGATGTGAGGATGGTCTTACATGATGATGTAATGATTTATTTTTTTAATTGCTCAAGGTTTGGGAAAACCAATTTGGTTTGATTGCTGCTCTCTCCCCTCGGGTGTATTTTGAGATCTTGTTTTCTTCCTGAGGTACCCTTGTACCTGCAGTCAGTCCCAAGTGACAGCTACCATCAGTCATGGAGTCTGCTGTGAAACCAGGGTCAGATGGAGCTGCTTCTTTGCAGTGTGTGGCACACAGCTCACTTCTTCCCAGGTCTTTGCTTGTATCTGGGGTCTGGCAGGCTACCCAGCTTGAGTTTTACAGAGAATCACTTCTTTTGTTGTTGTGAGAACAGATATTTCTCCCCAGTTTTACAGAGCTTGAATTTTTATAAAGAACATTTTGTAAGAAAAGAAACTGGCTTGCTAAAGTAGAAACAAGAGTTTCTGCCCCTTCCTGCTGATGGTAAGTGGCAACAGTGGTCTAAAGATTTCAGTATCACAGGAAATCCACCCTTCACTGCCCCAGTAGGTCTTTTGCTGCTGAGTGAACAGAGACAAATTTATCACTAAAAAGCCAATGCCATCAAATGTTGATTGGGCTTTTGAACTGCTCTGGCATTCAGAATTATTTAGGGCTTATTCAAACTTCTTTCTAAATTGATCAGTTAGATATTTCAGAAAACTCAAAGAAAAATGGTACTTTTATTCTTAAATAACTACATTCATCATTGCCAAGAAGGACTTTCAAACTGCAAGAGAAAAAAAGAAGGTTCAATTCTGATCATGCAGCAGCTTAATTCACCGTGGCTCTTTCTGTGCTGCCATAGCACTAAAACAGAACGTGCCACCCAGCCACAGTAAAAAGAAATTTTAGAAGCACTGTGAAAATTATTCTGCTGGTCTAATTGCAATCTTTATTCATTTGGAGTTAGTAAGAGAGTGGACTTTTAGGTTTGAAAGCAGGAATGCTCCTTGGCCAAAAACATTCACAGATAAACCGAAAATAATTCATTAAATCTATCTGTCATTATTGTTTATTTGCAGATGTAGAGAAAGGACTAGGTAGATTATTTAAAGTACAAAAGCTAATTAGGGCTGGCTGACAAGAGTACTGAATTTTACTTTGAAGAATGGGACAGGTTTTTACATGACCGAGCTGGTAGAATATGATCAAAACATTATTTAATCCAAACCACCCAGCTTCCTTGCAGCTCTATTTTTTTTCTCCCCAGCTGACTCTGCTGTCCAGTCCACGGTTACCGGAGCTGAAAAATCATTAGCAATTTCTACTAACAGCACTTCAGCACAAGGAAAAGACAAGCCTCTAGAGCATGAAGGGGTGAGGACAGAGATTTTTAGCAGTTGGACTCCTTCCCCAAGGAGATGATGACTGAGCTCCTGCGTGTTTTAGGAGGCAGAATTCCCCGATTTAACAAGGGAGCTTTGTAACATTTGGTATGTATCAATTAACCCATGTAAATGATTTTATACAAATGTGCATGCGATGGCTTTGTGATAATTTTAGCTTCTTTAACTACCACAAAGGCTCAGAAAACCTCTTAGGAAAGCAAAATGAATAACAGAGGTAGATTTCACCTTTAAGAACAAAACAACAAAAACCCCTCCAAAGTGTGTCTAATTTGCCATTACTGGGGTTCTCCCCACACGAGGAACCACTGACTTCCTGGGAAGGACTCATGGAAGGCTGAGTATGTTCAGTGCTTGTGAGGCAGCGTCTCATTCAGGAACAGAGATTAAAATTTAGATGAGTTAATTGAAGTCATTCTCTTCAATGTCACTTTGCATATGCTAAAAAGGACATTTACACCTTGCCTCCTGTGATAAGTTATTATTTTTCCCACCCTACCCCAAGAAATGCTTATTTAAGTAACATACATAGAGAGTTCCAAATCCCCAAAGGGTCTAATAAGTAATGTGAGGTTAGTAACTTGATAAGGCTTCTACATTTTTTCTCCAATACATCCATTTACATGGTTACAGATTTGTATTTCAGTGTTACAAGGATCTAAATCATTAATCATTTAACCTCAAAGTGCTGTGAAGCAATCAGGTATCCATGCTCCACACAACTGTGAACATAAGATTAAGCTGAAGTTCTTCCAAACTGTGCAGAGAGGGATTTCAGTTTTAGTTTGAAAATTTTTCCTGAGTGATCAAGAAAGTGGGGATAGTGCAAAAAATAGCTAATCACAATGGAAATGATTTTTTAAAAATCTGCTTTAGGAAAACTCAAGAAAAATTTAAGTTTCTCTGGGGGAAAGGCTTTAAATAGGGCTAAGATAATGATTATGTATTTCTGCATTCTCTAAGGAAGTGTTCAGAAAATAAGACCCAAATGTTACAAAGAAGTAAACACTTTCAAAAGGTCCCAATCTATCTTTCCCTTGGCTGCAATCTATTTTTGTGTTGCAGATCCATTTCACTCATATTTGGCTTTGTTAATTTGAATTTATTTTGACCATTTCTTACACAGGTCAACATCCAGAGCGAACACACACACACTTCCAATATTCTTGACATGTTTTATTATAAAGCACTTCACACAAACCTTGATTCAAAACCAAAAAGTTATCTGTAAAAGGAAACTATTTTAAAACAGGATTCATAAAGAAAATAGACTGTTCTTAAGCATCAACTTCAGTTGGAGCTCTTCTCAATGAAATCTAAAGACAAAACTGATGGGCCAAGAGCTACTAATGTAACATATACTGATGAAAGGGAGACTAAGATGTTACACACAAACCATGGAGCATCTTATTGTTGATAATGAAATAGAACACTCAATAGTTAATTCTGGCCTGACAAAGCAGTCCAACATTTAAATATTCTTCAGTCCCAAAAGAGACAAACCATTAACATTTCTCATTCAATAACTAAGCCAGCCCTGGCTAAGGGTTAAAGCTACTTCAAAGCATGGAACATGATAAGCTTTTCATTTCATGTACTTCTCCTGTTGATCAGCCAAGATTTTTGCTGAAGATTTAGCATCATAGAAAAGTTCATTTATTTCTTCAATATGCTCTTTCTCAATGCTGTCTTTCCCATTAATCTTGGCAAGCAGGTTAGCTGGGGTCAGCAACTGCACAGCATACCTGTGATCAAACAGAGGCAGATGAGTAATTACAATTCAGTGCATCCCAGGGAACTGATGATACACAGAGCTGGGACATTTGCTAGGAAACACAGCTCTACCAGCAGTATGAGACAGCAAGCACTCCAGCACATTCATTCTTTAAAGAAGAAAAGAGGAGCACTACCACTCTCTTTTTAATGATTGTTAACAGACCATGACACTGTAAAGGAGAGGTCTGTCTGCTTCCAGCAGTGAGTTACTCTACAGTGGCTTTAGACCCAGTCATGCTGAATAGAAAACTGGCCATCTTACCTTAGGGTTGTCTTGGTACCGATTTCCCCTAAGTGGTTTAGAGCTTCTTCACTGATATTGATCCCTTCTGTCTGAGCACGAAGTTTTGTGATCTGTTGGGAAGAGTGAGGCAAGTGCCCAAACAATTAACATGCCAAATTACCTAGTATCTGTAAACTATCAGCTTAGAGAAGAGACAGACTACAAAACAAGATGGTGGAGAGTTACCCTGGCGTGACTTATCACTAAACCAGAGTTTGTAGAATTCTAAGCCTTTGAACAGGCAAATATGATGTTAAAAAAACTGTTATCACATGAGGAAGGTAAAGTAACACATATGGACTGCTAACCCTTCATGGTAACTCTGCACACTTAGCAAAGCCTATCTACTAATAAGGAGCAGAATATGAGAACTTATAAAAAACATTGGAAAATGTATGTTAGAAGTTAGTGGCAGCTGGAGGCTTCTGGATAGCCACACCAGTTACTGAATTCTGCAGTGTATCACTGGTGCTGTACAGTGGAGCCCTCCAAAAAGCCCTACAGAAAACTACACCCTTTCCTTAGCAGCTCACAACACACTTTTTATTCAACTGACAAGACGATAGTAAAATAAATCAAAAAGTTACTTTCTATGATTCACCTATTCCTTCAAGAAGGAAAAAAAAATCACTAAGAAGAATCTAATCTTTCAAGAACAGTCTCAGGCTTGTACCAGTTTGAAGATCTTTACAAAGTTGGAGAGGAAGATATCACCAATAAGCCCGAGCATATAAAGCTGTAACAGAAGTGGCACAAGTCTCTCGGTAGTCTGTATTACCAGCTGAGTGATAAGGGGCAGACTGGATAATGATGTTGTGTTGTAGTGCAGAGATAACTCTGGAACTGCAAGCCTCATATAATACAGGTATTTTTCACTTTGGCAGCTTTGTAAACAAGATATCAAGAAGCACTCGTTTAAATTAAAGCCATAAAAATGCGCTCAGGGAGCAGAGGAAGAGAGGGGCCTGAAATGGCAGAAAGTTGGTGCTAAGATATGTGCACTGAATATTGGCAATGCTGCTGCCAATTGCAATTTCGGGTTGAAGATTTTTTTTTTACCTGTAGATCACCTAGACATCCCCCCTTCCCTTCATTCAAACACTTCTACTTTGTTCTTCCTCTGCTACAAACAAGGTTTTGAATGTCACATCTTCAACAATGTTTTTAGAATAACTTTTTAGCTAGTAACCTGCTAGAACATTACCCAAGGATGGTTACTAGGGCCCAAGCCATTAATCCACCACTTGCTTACATACACATTTACTATGGAATAGGAAAACAAGTGTTTATCGGGTGAGATACATTAGGAACAAAACATCTCAGTTATAATCTTTAATATCCAAGAGGAGGCACATATGCAAAAAAGTTTGATTACAACACGACCTGACTAGAATAAGCATAAAAGTGAATTTTTTTCCCTATTCTGGCTGCACTAAGGTTACTGTGTGTCTTGTCTCAGAGCAGCACTTCACAATGGGATTTCTACTTTATCAACATGCACAAAAAAATATTTTGAACTGGTTATGAACAAACTTTCAGTAGATACATGACCAAATTCTGTGCTGATAAAGGAATCAATTGTGAAGGCAAAGAGTCTCACACAGAAACATCAGCAGCAGAAACTTCCTCCTAACATGAAAGACAAATGAAAGCAAAAATAGAGAACTAACTTACTTATGCCTTGTTTTTACCCCCATCCCAACTGTACTTAGTTAGAAGCCACAGTTAAGTGTAACAGCTCCTCCTGCTCTCCCATGAGAAGCTGCCATTCAAATTTAAGGGACAATGAGGCTATCTGACTATGGGAACATGATCTATGAGGCCAAATGTCTGAACTTTATTTTCACCTTTAGGAAATGCTACTCTGAACACTTCCTTTCCTTCAGCCCTGGGGAGGGTAGAAATCCCAGCACATACCCAGCTCTTCTGAACATCAGCATTCAGAAAGTGTCTTACCTGCACGGTAATACAGCACTAACTACACAGAATTCACTCACACTACAGGGAAATCCAGACAGTCTTTAATACTTCCAGGTTGAGTAAAACTCACACATGAAAGTTTGTTTTGTAGACTAAACCTAATTGTATTGTTAAATCACTAGGCTGCTTCTACTGCAATCTACACCACAATGCTTCAAAGTGTCCTTTAGGTACAAAAAAAAATCACCCTGAGAACAGCTCAGGACACCATCAATGAAAAGCTCCTCAAACCAAGTGAAATGAAGCTTTGCCTCTGTTCCATAAATGCATCCACAACACCTTGGCACTTTTCCAGCAGCAGGAGACCATTATCTGGCATAACACTCTCCTCCACTGACACTATCTCTTAAATAATACAAAGAATTGACATGGTAAACCCTAATGTCTTCTGCATTGTGTCACTTCCCAGCACTGAGCGGCTAATGAGGGGGGATCTTTGACACAATGCATCATAATGGCACCCAGCATTATAATCAATACACAATACACTGTGATGGCCCCACAGGAAAACTTCCAGGCATTTGGAAGGATATGTCTGCCACACTTTCTGTGCTTACATTTGCAAACTTAACTAGGAGCATTAAATTCTCCCCATTTCAGGAGACAGACCCAGTAGGTTAAAGCTACAGTACAGGGTACAAAGGCAAAAATGCAGCACATGAGGTTGTACTCCTCAATCCCTCTCATGTGAGGGAAGGCCTGAGGTCTGGGACTAAAGGTCCCATGAAGTTACACTTCATCTCACACCCACTGAAAAAGCACTACCTGCTGAAATCTGCAAACTATGGAAAGTGCATCTGTGCAAGAGATTGCTTCAGTTAACAATTCATCCCTTCCTGCAAGTGAGGTGCCACTTCAGCTCCACATGTGCTTAGCAACTCCTCAGTGGCTGGGAGTCAGAGAAGTTGTGTGCACAGCTTTAACCAGCTCTCTGTATTGACTCCCAGAAAAGGCTTTTAACAAGCAGGAAGCTTTCTGGTACAAGCCCTGGTGACCAGAGTCAAACATCTCTTCACTAACAGAACAGGCAGAAGCTGTGCATAACTTTGGGGACTTGTAACAAGCTCTTTAAAATCCTGTGCATACCTGCTTCATTTCTTGGGGTGTATAGAGCATGGTTCTGATAATCATGACTCGATCCAGCAGGTCCAATGGTATTCCATGAGGAGACACAATATCCTCTGTGCCTCTAGAAGAGAAACCAAACAGAAAAGAATCAGACACTACTGGGAGGTGAGTACATTGATTTGGTTAAAATCAGTAAAGAGTGACTACACTAGTATACAACTGTTGTGTGTCCACAGAGACGCATCCCCCTGGGTCAGAGACAGGAAACATTCTGGTCTAAGGTTCATTCCAGACAGCCCCAGGGAAACAAACACTATTACTGGAGCCCTTAAACATGCCTCTCAAATATAGTGAGAGGTGCTTTCTTGTATTGTATCTCACAATACAGCCTTATCTAATGTTCCAAGGAATCCTCCAGCAAGGAACAAATCATTCTTACTAAGTTGTTTAGCAGTATCAGCAGAAATTATATATACTATCATCCATTTGGAGAATATCCTCCACTGCTGAGCAAGCCATTCTCTCTAGTCCCTCCAGTGAATACTTTGGTGGTTTACATTCCATGCCTGCAATCCAGCAAACTGAGAAGTTTAGGTCTCTGTATGAAGGATAGGGCAGGATCTAGAGCCTCAACCATCTTATTTGTTTGACATACAACACCCAAGAGCAGAGCCTGCAGACTCATGCACTCTTGGTTTCCCAGGACCACTGCCATTCACTGTGAAGTTGAAAGATACCCAGATTTAATTTAGGAGAATTACACAGATTGCAGTCAAAACAGTGAAGTGCTGGTAAAGAATTACATTTTTAAGTTCAGTGCTAGTATTTAGGTAGCTGCAGCTCTGGCCATGGTTCTCCAATATTAGGTGTCACTATTATATGGAAAATTTCATTTCTTAAATCACAGCTTTTTCATAACAAGATCTGCATGCTGACAGATCTCTACTTCCTTTACTTTTACAAGACAGCTTTTTTATATCTTTGCAAAGACAGTGCAGTAATGTCCATCTTAAACATTTTTGAAGGGCTTATCATTCTCACTTCTAAGCAATGCAAACAGTGAAAGATTAATACCAGATGAGCCACCAAGAGGGAAAGGAAAAGCTGGTTATACAGCTGAATTAAATCTATCCAAAGAATAGCAATCATTGCTAATGACAGCTTGTTTAGACATAATTAGACCTAGACCACAAACTACCAGTAGAACTTACAGAGGACTCTGAAATCAGAGGAGAGAACTTTTACTGAACATGCAAAGAATGCATTTTGTGGGTGCAAAATATCAAAGTGAAGTGGAAATGAAAAACAAGTTGGTTGGCAAGACTGAAGAATCACAAAACGCCAGACAAATACAGCAGGAAAAGCCAGAGGCTGAACTGTGACACACTTTACCAGTACGAACAAGAAGCTGAAGTCTAACAGAATTAGGATTGCAACCAGCAAAATAATCCAGAAGCAGGAAACAATGGTATTAGAGGTTCATAGCTCTGGTGCTTTTGATGTCCCTAATGTGCAGGTAACAGATGTACCAATGAGAATGGTAATGTCACAGTTCACCCAAAAGTGAAACAATTCAGAGACTGTTAGAGAAGGAGAGATGTGTTAGGGTAAAGGAGGAATTCCAGTCAGCCTGGTGTTAAATGCTTGTCCCATCACAAAGCTCATGAGCAGTTCTTGAGCGCCAATGCAGCTTGAAACTCATGCAAAGGATTATCACAGGTGTCAGTGTCAGAGACAAAAGCCTTCAAAGATTGTAACTCTACTGGCACAGCTAATTCCATGGCTTTTGGAACAATGCAAACTGGCAAATTCAAGTTTAGACATCATACCTGATAATGCAGTTTCCTCGGTTGGAAGCAAAGATGACAATGGGGGAAATGGAAGATTCCAGTGCTCGGTGTAGGTATGTGAAACACTCAATGTCCAGCATGTGAACCTCATCCACAAAGAGCACACCTGGCACGAGCTCTGCAATGCCTTGATCAATGTATTTGTTCACCACCTTATTTATCTCTCCTCGAAGTTTGTCTGAGAACAAAAAGAAACTGTTGATTGTTCTGCTAGTGAACTGCAGGCCAGAGGGTAAGGCTTGAAGCAAGGAAAATTCTTCTTGAACTTTTCCATGGTTTGGTATCTTACTGCCACAAGGAAAATACCTATCAGTCTAAAATTCTGTGACATTTCATACTGTGTTGGGGAGATATCTGTGCAACAAAGTACTTCTAACTGAAATACTCACATTCAAAAAATTAATTTTTGTAGGTTGGTGGAGTTTGTAGGGGTGGCGAAGTCAAGTCAAACCTCATTTTAAACACAAAACTTACTGAAGTTTCCAAGCATGGCTGAAAAGAACATGACTGAAAGAATGAAATCTTGCTACTTTATTTTAGCAAATATGTTGCTTTTAACCAAAAAAGAAAAAGGCTATATAGGTTTCTGTGAACCTACTGCTCTCAAAGCTATCCCAGATGTTACATCAATACAGCTGGTATTAGAATAAGCAAAGCAACCTCTGGGACAGACAAAATACTTCAAAAGACAACCATTCAGTTAGGTATTGAAACAGATTTTGATTTAAATTTATATAGTAACTTAGTGAAGCATCATTTCTTTCAAAGCAAAAAGGAGAGCAGATATGTCTGTAGATACTGTTTTCTCCAAAGACCTGCAGGTGGGAAGAGCAGCAGTGCATGTGGAGCATCAGGTCCTTAGACAGCTGTTGCAGAGGTGCCATCTTCTACTCCACCAAAATTCAGTATGATTGCTACATCACTTTCTAGAATTTGTGTATTACTGCTGTATTCAGTTTGGCTCTTTGCTGAAAGCCTGAACATCACACTGGCAGGAATGTTATAGGATGGGCACTGGCATTCTGATCTCTTCCCAGGAAGACGGGTGCAGAGCCCTGGATACATTTTACCTCTACATACATGAACCAGTAACTTGTAACTTGTATTGTCTCCAGCCATTGCACTTCTAGCAACTGTATCACTGCTTTTGGAAATCTGAGTATTTATGACTATGTATTACATATGCATTCCTTTAAATATAGTAACTCTATTTTCAATCCTTTTCTAAGGATTGAACTGGAAAAGGGTTGAACTGGAAAAACACACAGATTATATAATCTCAAAATGCCATACAGGTTTCATACCAGTTATTTCAGTTTTCTTAGGTTTCATCAACTGTCCCATCATAGAAAGGATGTCTTGTCCTCCCTAGGAAAAGAAAGTGATAGATCAGCTTTCAGGTCACGTAATAAGCACACACCTTGGGAATTTTATAGAGAGATCAGGGACTGGTTAAAGAAGTTATTTCTTAGAGTTAGCTTAATACTTTGTAACAGCAGTCTTTGATAATCTGTCAAAGTTTAGGCCACCTCACCACAGCAGTATTCTAAACATTATCACCTAGCTACCCCCTCATCCTTGCATCATTTGGAGAGCATAAAAAAATAAAAATGATATATTCTCTCTTGAAAAACCTGTCACAGAGGGGCTCTTAAGGAATGAAATTGTCAGGGAACACAGAGGCTTGGATTGCCTGCATGCACAGTAGGTGTTCAGCCTGTCAACACAGGAAGAATGATTCTGAATTTTATAACTTTTTAATATCGTGATTTTTTATAATTTTTTTGCAAATTATTTTAAAATTTAGTTAATTAAAGCGTTGTATTGTTTTACTGTAGGAATTCCAGCCTTTAAACTTGTTAGTAACTTTTGGTTTTGACACAGATAGAATTCCCTCAAGAGTGGATTTATGTTAAGACACAGCAAGGAGTAATTCTTCTATTTTCTGGGGTTTCTTTTGCTGCAATACATGCAGAGCCCTACTGAAATTCACAAAGCAGTTTAACAAATGGTTATGAAACATTACTGGAATAAGTAAGAATATCAACAATACTTAAAACACCTTTTATCACAGTCCTTGCAGTTTCCATTTCGTGGTTATAAAACCATAAACAGAGCAGAATATATTAATCTGCATTCAGAACTTCCATTAAATGAAATTATGCAGGTCTGGCTGCTGCTACTTCACACCTCTAGGCAGCTTTCCTTCTAGAGAGAAAGCAGTAATTCCTTTTTCTGGTCAGAGGCAACAGCCCACAATGCTCTTTTTCTGCAAGTGACGGGGCACAGTGGTGGAGGGAAAGAGAGCAGGGTCTAGATTTTGCATTAACTGTGAAGGTGGTGGATCCCAAATACCTGTGTGAAAGCTGATCTACAACTCCCAGACCGTTCCCTGTAGTGCCAGGAGTGTTATCCTGACCAGTATTCCATGACCAGGTGCGTGAATTCCAAGGAAGCAACTGCTTGAACCTCTTGAACCTCCATGGCAGGGCCCTGAGGCAGCCAGCTGCAGCATGACCTCCCTGAGGAGAGCCAGACTGGCCTGCCAGGTGTAACACCTACTGCTTTTCCTACAGTAGAATCTTTGAGGGTGAGTTAGCTCAACTTCCTCCATCTCAATTTTTCTGGTAATATCACATCTATTTCAAATTATTTTTCTGTAAAGACTTCATCTGTGAAGTCAGATACCTGAGGCCGAGCATTGGCCACATCCAAGTCATGCAGGGTGACATCCTGAATAATTTCCTTTTTCTTGTGCACATCACCTTTCGGCAAGGGAACATACTCTTCAGCTTCAAGGTCAAATTCTGTAGCATAGATATCACACCTGCCTTGCCTCTGAGGAACAAAAAAGAGAAACCCAGGTATAGAATTAATTTCAGTGCCAAAACCTTGAGTGACATGAATTTGATAGCATGGTTAGTTCACAATTCCAGTTCTGACAAGCTTCAGCTGACAATTCAGACATCCCACTCCTAGCTTAGCAACAGGCATACCCTATCTGCTGATCAAAGCTCAAAAACTCTGTTGAGAAACACCTGATATTTTCAGTGGCAACAATATTCTACTCCTCTCTCCCCTTCTTTTACCGTACACAATTCCTGCTAAAGGACAAATCCAGCAGATAAACCAGAGATCGGGAGAACCTCCTTTGTAGGTGGGTGATTTATTATGATAGAAAATATTATGCTCATCCATTAAACAGCAAGTATCACTATACACTTTCTAAATCAGATATGAAAAGAATGCTAACTAATGCAGTATTCCCTTCTACATGTATATATCTTGTGGAGAAAATATCAGAGCGATAAAAGAAAGATTAAATACGCTGCACATGTCAGCCTGAAAATGACTAAAGTTGTTTGGTTCTTCCCCTCTTCCCTTAGAGGTGCCTTGATCTTACAGAAAAGAAAACTCATCCAGACAGCATCACTGATAGCTTCCTTGCCAGATGACCTTAATTGTGAACCAGATCTCCACATCCTTTGGGTGCAAAAGAGACTTTTCTCTTCTGATAAGGAAAGCACTGGGCTCTTTTTAAAATTTCCATGTAACCATACCACGTCAGTTAAGGTTAATAAATCAGAGAGCCTTCTGACAAAGGCAGGGAAAGGTCTGCAAAAAACATACAACTGCATAAAAGTACAGAACTTTTTTTTTACCTTGACAGCTCCACTGTTTGCTTCAATATAAATAACGTCACCAGTTTCCACTCGCTCCTTCTGCAAGCTCTCAAAAATGCTCGGGTCCAGCTGGAGACAAGCAAACAGCACAGTTGATCAAAACAGCTCCATATTGTTATGGTAATCAAGGTAAAGAAATTCAGTTTGAAGCTCACTCCCATCAGACGAAATTAAACTGCAACTCACCCTGACAATACCTCTAGGATTTTATAAAGCTGTAACGTTTGGAGTAGGGATAGCGAATAAATCTGGAAGATGCACAGGACTTACTGTCTTACAAAAAATCTGCTATCCAAAAGGAAGTGACAGTGCCAGAAACATAATGGTACCAGCTACAAAATGTACCTCTGAGTAATGTATTTATACCTAAGAAACAGTAGTTCTCTAGCTTTCCGGGAAAACTTTTATAAAAAATCTGGCTATAGCATTGAATACATGAATATATGAATCAATGTTCCTTGATTTCTTGAGTCCTTATCCTCTGTGGAGCTCTGTGAGGGAGAGCGGGTGTGGAATATACTAGATGCCTTTGTTTCTCCCGGTACATGTTTATTCACTTTTGCTCTTCATTTCCTTGTTTTCAGAGTGAACAAATGAAAGATGATACTTAACAACAGAGACAGCTTTTAGTTCTCTCCAAGTCTGACAGGGAAATTGAATGGAGACAAGGAAACAAAAGGAAAGTGGGCCTGAGCTGGCAACACACCAGCTCAATTTCCAGTTCTCTATCAAATATTCACTAGAGCATGACACCCCACGTAGAAATAAAAGATGTGACAGAAAGAATAATTTATATTTAAACAGGCAATATTTCCCAAGCCATCCTCAAAAATTTGGTTCCTGACAATCATGAAAACAAAGCCAAACAAGGCCTTTCTCATATGTTTATTACAATGAACATTAATTTACAGCCAGGGTCAGAGTGTATCACAGACTGAGACAGAATGAAGCTCAGATTGCCAACTCAGCCCATTTTTTGTGGTACTTGTCATTTACAAAATTGCATCAGGATCTCTTCCTATTATAACTCACTCTTAACTCCTTGAAGACACACAGGTGAGTGCTGCCAAACACAGAAACAGCAGCTGCTAACCAAGTGGCGACGGGTTTATCTCCTATTTCAATTAGTAGGACACAAGACCAATATCTAAATATTCTACATAAAGCAGATAAACAGTCAGGATAAAGTTGTCTAGCCAAAGAAAGCAGCCTCCTGGCAGCCCCACTTGACAGAGTGGATCAAGAGCTTGCAATGGAAATAAGAAGTGCTAAAAATAGAAGCTGCAAACCCAAAATACTTAAGAAAATCTCTGAGACTCTACCACACATACCTTCAACTGTTTGGTTCCCTTTGCAGTTTTGAGTCCTATAATTACGTGGCTGATGGTTTTGCCATATCCCCCCATAGGATTCTCAGTCTCACAGGGAGTCAGTTCCGTGACTTCTCCTTCATAAACCTCCTTGGTCTCTTTAATCCTCAACCCTGCAAGAAATTGTTTTAAATAGCTTCAGTATACACTTACGAGTCTGCTGCTTTACTGTCAACAAAATGTAATATATTGTCAGAGTGTGTTACATTTCATGGTAATGTTTTAATTTTAAAGGCAGAAAGATGAATTATTGTTCTCTTCTTCAATATTAAGTGAGAATGTTAATCTTGTGCCCCAAAATGAAAGCTCAGCCCAAGTTCTGGCCTGTTAAAAAGTTTATTAAACTTTTAGAGATTACTTTCTTCTATTCATTATTATTAGTTCTTGAAGCAAATGTCAGGCTCCTCTGTCTCTTTTCTCTCCCACAAAGAGGGAATTTGCTTGATTTCTCCCTATGCTAATGCCAGAAACACAGACCACCTTCTGAAACTACTGACATTAATATAAAAAAGAGATTTACAGTTTTTGGACCATCAAAAAAGCCCCGCAAAGTTAACAAAAAGATAGAAGAAAAAAAAAATGACATAAAAAATTTGTACTTTAGCAACTGAATTAAAAATATAACATCAATTGATTAACAGGTATTGTGCTAGAACATAATAAAATTACTAAAGGGTTTATGTACAATTTAAAATATTTCTCAAGTTAATAGCAAAAGGTGAGCTAGATAAAATTTAGCTGAAACTGCTAAAATGCAAATTTACAACTATTCCAAAATAGCTGAAAATTACGTCCTTACTTTGTTAATTTTCAGACAGCCAAGCAATCATCAGAGTATCTGGCTATGTTCTGTTCCAGTCACAATTTCTGTAATTAACTAGGTTATTTTAAATTGATAAATAAAATAGAGCTGAAGACATTTACAGGCAGACTGTTTCAAAGCAAACCCACTATCATCACCACCACTACAATTATGGATGTTCTAACTACACAGAAGTTCAAAGAATCCACATCTAAAGAAACTCCATGAAGTACTTTATGAGACACACATGCCATACCAAAAATAATGAATGGGCTGTAACAAGATATAAGAAAGTCATCCTGCCCAGTCTGAGGGTATTGTGACTTTATAAACCTTTGCTTGTTCCCTAACTTTTCATTTTGCTTTGAAATAGATCAGACACTTCACCAGTAATTTTGAGCTGCTGATAGAGGCTATAAAGAACTGACAAATATGAGTCTGTCTCCCTCTACTGGGCCCGAATTCAGACCAGGATCTGAAATGTGAGAGACAGCCTAACTGTGAATAACATGACAAGTTCTTGGTAAGAAATGTTTGCTTTCTCTTACTTAAGATAAAACGTTGTGTATAAAGTTAATTTCAGTAATTTTTAAAATGCTCTTCAGGTATGCCAAAACACCAGAGAGAAATTAATGAACCTCTGAGTTAAAAAACTGACCTAGACAAGGCTGCACCACACTGGCTCATGAGCAACGAGCGTGAGGCAACATGGGAATCTGCACACTGAAACTGCTATTGCCACAAACTGGACTAGGTTTGCTTGTCCTCTTTGTTTTGCTTTAAATGTCCAGCACAAACTCTACCCTGCTCTGAAAATGTGGCAGCCTGTTTGTGTTTGGGGTATGATTTGTATGCTGCTGAAGCATGCAATGAATCTTCCAGTTCCATTTCATCTGGAAAGAATCCAGTTCATGTGCTCATTCTGTTCCACAACACAAGTCAAAGCCAAGTCACCGAGGGCAAACCCAGGGATTTGCTTCAGAAGCCTTCCTCTAATCCAGACTAATGTGCTCTTAGAGAGGTGTCTGTAGAAAATATTTACAGATGAACATGCTCTGAACAAAAGTAATCAAAGCTTTGAACTCGCTGCTGATAATCCTTTGATTTCAAACAAATATGTATGTGTCAACTACAACCTTCATTCTCAGAAGAGTTCTTAGAGAGAGATCTCCAACTTCCAAATCAGACACAAATCCAAGGCAGCACTTGTGGGCTGTTTGATGCTTTGGTTCAACAGCACTCCATGGAGCTGAACAGGGCTTGCTCGACCCACTGGCAGGCACAGTTTGGCAACACAAGGAAGAGTTACACCACTGAAGTGGCTACTGCAGCAGTTATTTCTTACTGCACCTGAGCTCCTAACATTAGCTGCTATCATCATCCTGACCAGCTGCTAATGAGCTCTATACTGGATTAATCTCTCCCAGGTTAAATTTCTTTTAACCCATACAACAAATTAATCTCCACATTTCCACTCTGTCCTTTTAGATTTCTTACATATTATAATCTCTCGACTGCATCCCAAACATTACTTGGCCATGAGACTCTGTCAAGTCTGTTATTAAAAGACTCTCAACAATAAAAATTCTGTAAACTCTGAGTACTTCTTACTTTCTTATAAAGTGATCCAAACCAGTCAGACTGTAGTTTCCAAGAAAAAAAACCCAACCATTAAGTAAAAAAATTGATGTTAATATCTCTGATAATTTAAAAAATTCAGGTGGCTAAACCCCTTGAAAGCAAAATGCATATGAGCAATGATGATGTACACAGAACCTGCTACCAAGGAGACATACAAACAAACAAAACTTAATAAAACCTAAATGAATACTTTCAAGTACTGATAGATGTGCGAGCTGAAGCTTCCCTTGCATCCAAACCCAACCACACTGCACAGAATAATTTTTTTTAAATGTACCCTTGTAAAATATTTCTTTACCAAGCAGGGAAGCTAAAACCTGAGATTAAAACTCAACTGGAAAGTGTTTCATTATAAGAAATGGTGGTTACTAGTCCTTTAAAATAATTTAGAGAATTTTTCTGAAACACATAAATATTCAATATTCAATAAAGGCTGTGTTACAAAAATGTGACATGGAATTCAACAGAAAGGAATAAAAGAAGCTCCATCTTTCATTAACACTGATATTTGTTTGGAAGTGTCTCTCTACTGACATTCAGGGAATGCAGGGAACTAACAATGTAACTGGCTGTTAAATCTCTGCTATCTCTAGAACTGACAACATGGATGGCCTAAGTTCCACCTGCTGGTTCAGGTTTCCAAACCTCTGACAGGGAACTTCATCACATCAAGGAAATTTTGCAGACTACTGAGCCTTCCCTCCCCCAGGTCCTGCCAGTTTCTTGGTAACCAGAAGACCAGAGACTATTGAGAGTTGCTTTCTTCCAAAAGTCAATGGAATACTTTTGTTTCACTGAAGAACTGAGAGACTTCCTCACCCTGCTGCTGCCAGATGAAGCCCGAGAGGAAACATGGTAGTGAACCAGGAAAATTAATATGTTCAGGGCTAAAATCAACTGAGCTCTCTTTAGCAAATCCTCACACAAACAAGGGCCACTTCTATCTCCATTTATCTTAGCTGTGTAAGAGATTTTAGATAGTCACTGAGGCTGTGTTACAAATTAAACCAATTTACATCAAACTTGTAAATGCACTGTAGAATTGAGGATGACATTAAGTTACAGGGTTTATTCAGTTGGCACAGAACTTTCTCTGTGCTCACTGGAACAGTAAGTCAGGCTAATGCTGCTGTTTGGGAGCCCCTCATTCAGTCGGTTTATTTAGTAGGGTGAAGTCACAAAATCAAAAAACAGGAGGAGCATTTTTCTGTCTAAAAGTATTTCTGCTAACGTAAGAAACTAAAAATTATTTTTTCTTTCAGCTTTATTCTGTCACAGGCAAAACAGAGAGGTGAATGTGGAGGATGAGAGAAGAATTTGGTGAAGTATTAACCAAAATACAATAATTAAATTAGTTTGTAAACAGAAAACTTGACTCCACTAAATGTGAAAGCGATTCACTAAAGATCAGTACTGAAGAAAATAAGCATAAAAAACCTGAAAATGGCTTTACCACTGAAAAGTTTTTCCTTTTTAGATGACTGGGAAAAAGCAAAGTAAGTATCATGCAAATACTTAATTCTTCTTTTCCTGAAACTTACCAATTGCACGTCGGAAGTTTTCCATTAGAACTTCTGTTTTCTTGATCTCAGTGGAGTAGACCTCACTTCCAACCATAGGACAAAAAGGAACTTTGCTTCCCAGTTCCTGAGCAATAGCTAAAGCCAAAGCAGTCTTTAAATGGAAAAAAACCCCAAAACCCAGACATTAATTTTGGAGAGAATTAAGAAACTATTCTTTTTGCACAAAGTTAACTTATCATTGTATCACCTTCTACACATCAACAAACAATTTAATAGTAAGACTATTCTGTCTGACGTGTATTTCTCACATATAACAACCCTTCTCCAACACAGGTGACCTTGGACAAAGACTTCAAAAAAACCCTAAAAACACAAAACTGGGCATTTGAATGTGACAGCTGATACAGATGTGAAAAATACATAAATAGCATGGGGGGGGGGAAGTAAACTCAGCAAAAACTATTCTGGCTTTTAATAGAAAAGTAACTTCTAAAACTTTTTCAGAGCCCTTGTTACCTATGTGTTTAGCAACCTACAAGAGGTGGGTTCACATTAAAGATGCTGAACACACCACTGGGTACTGGCAGTGTCAAGGACACCACAAAAGTAAAAATATCAAGTCGAAAACTACATCAATACATTGACTGAAAACAAATTCTGGTATATGAAAACATTTTGTAACTGCTACCCTAAAACGGTTTTGACAACAAATTAAAATATATTTGGAAATACTTCATTATGTAACAAAATAGAAAAATAATACCTTGCCAGTTCCAGGAGGGCCTGCCAACAGCACTGCTCTGCCAGCCATTTTTTTGCTCTTGATTAGCTCCACTATAACCCCACATGCCTGTAAGTTAAATAAATATTTATACTCCTAACACAAGTATTGCTACAGTATCTTTTGTTTCAATGTTACCTAAAGTGTTTAGAAATAACAGGTTTAACAAAAAGTAAAACTTCGATTTCATGCACACAAAAAGAAAGACAAGATCAGGAAAACGTACTTTCTACAATCATTTTCTCTGACACAGACATTGAAAACCACAAAAACGCAACTCAGTCTGTGAGCCCCGACTCCTTTTCCCTCTCGCAGTCCCAAGCACAGAGAGAGGTTTGAAAATAAAGCAAGAAATTATTCTTCGCTGCCTGAGCCGCAGATCCTCTACAGATCTCTCACGGCCAGGCTGGATGAGGCTCTGAACAACCTGGTCCAGTGGAGGTGTCCTGCCCACGGCGGGGGGCTGGAACGAGAGATGATGCTTAAGATCCCTTCCAAACCAAACCAATCGGGCACTCTATGATGGTTTTATTCGGCCCCCGCATTGAAGCGGATGCTCCAATCCCCATCTGCACCAAACCTGTTGCCTTTTGGTCGGTTCCGTTGCCTCTAACACCCCGATTCCTACGCCGACACCCGGAGACCGCCACCGTCCCTGCGCCCAGCAGGAGCAGAGCGAGCACAGCCCCGACCGCCCCCATCGCGCCTCACTCGGCAGCAGCCACACGGAGGACCCCGGGCACGACTCTCACTCGCTGCCGGGGACTCGTCACGCCACACGGCCCGGCCCGGCCCCGCGCTCACCTCCCGCGCGTTCTCCTGCCCCACGAGCCCGGCCCCCGCCGGCTTGGCGGCGCCGCTCTCGTCCAGCCCCAGCCCCTTGACATGGCTGTGCGCGGCGATGCGCTGGGTCTTCGAGGTGCTCTTCACCTCCTCGATCTTCATGGCGGGGCTCGGCTCGGCACGGCACGGCACGGCACGGCACGGCTCGGCACGGCACGGCGCGGCACGGCACGGCACGGCACGGCACGGCACGGCACGGCACGGCACGGCACGGCACGGCACGGCTCAGCACGGGCAGCGGCAGCTCCGGCCCGGCCGCCCCGCGCTCCTCGCACGCGGCCCGCGCGTTACCGGGGCTCCCAGCGCGCGCCGGCGCGCCCCGCCCCCGCCCCGCCATTGGCCCCCGCCACGGCGCTCTCGGCGCTCATTGGGCGCGGGGCCTGCCCGTCAGCCGCGGGGGCTCAGGGTTTTAGGGTCCGCCCGCCCGTTTCCGCGTGCGGCGCGCGCGGCCGGTCCGGGCGGGCGCGGGCGCTGCGGAGGAGTAGGGCCGGGAAGGAGGGAGGAGGCGGGGTGGCTGTCCCCGGGGTCGCTCAGGGAGACGCTGGACGTGGCACTCGGTGCCAGGGTCTGGTTCAGAAGGTGGTGACACGTCACGGGCTGGACCCTGTGATCTCGGAGGTCTTTTCCAAACTAAGCGGTGCTGCGATTCTCTGAATCGGCAAGGGCGGTCTGGGGAGAAGCGAGCGGAGCCCTCGTGGAGGCGGAACCGGCTCCTTCTTGCTCGCAGGTTTCTTGGCCCTGCAGCGCCAGGAGCACTTTCCTTCTTTCTTTCGACAATCCGATGTGGCGCTGGAGCCAGCGTTTGTCCTGCTGCCGGGGCTGGGGCAGCGCTGCGTGTCCCTGCTCGATGTCTTGTCGCTTGCCCGCCCACAGCCGCTGACAGTGCGCTAGGAGCCCTGAGCCTTATCAAAACCTCGGCTGGCTTTAGCTCACAAAAATAAGCTGAGGCTTTCCAAGGGCGTTTTATAAAACTTTGTCAAAGATTCACAGAATCGTTAAGGTCGGAAAGGACCACCGGAGACCACCTAGTTCAACTCCCCTGCCATGGAAAGCGGGGGTGATCTCTTACCTGCTCGGTTGGTCACTATTTCTAGTGTTCAGTGAAACTGCAGAATAATTCTATTCCACATCTTGAAAGCACATATTCCTTATGAGGTTCGAGCAATTGAAATGGGTGAAACCACTCCAGCTTCCCAGCAGGTCTCATGGCCTGGCAGAAGCAGCCGTGTTTCTGAGGCTGTGATGCTACAGCTTCCAGCCTGTCCCAGCTCCTGACGGGGGCTTGGTGGTGACTCTGCTGCACCTTCTGCGAGGGGTTTAAAAGCTTCATATGGAGATCACTCACAGTGAAATTGTAGATGGTATCTGGGAGCCTGCAGTTCCAGTGAGTTCTCTTTGTAGATGTTGTGATCTCTCCCACAAAAAAAACCCAGGAGACTCTTCCCATAGATATAGAGAGTTTTCTGTGATTATAAAACCATGTCTGTGTCTGCAGTGTTGAAAACCAGTGGATTAATGTGGTATGAGGCAGGACTGATGTCTGGTGCCATCATGGCTTTCCTGTGCACTGCCAGGGGAGTTGCACAAGCAGTCCTGTGACAGCACAAACTCAGAGAACAGTTTTAGAGAGGATGGGAGTTATGGTTCAATTTGCAAAAGTTAGTGAACCATATACATGCTATTCATTCCCTCTTTGTTCAAGAGCTTCCATTAGTTTTGTTATAAATGTAATTTGGCAAAGAAAAGACTTTGCTTATTGTTGCTTGCTTTTTCTGTTAATTGTTCTGTCAGTTTGTATTTACATACTCTAGTTTAAATTTGTAATTACCGTATAATTGCACACATGTGTGGTTCAGCACCTTTGTAAGGCTATCCTGCTATACAACTGTTCAGCTAAGAATTTTTGACTAACAAATATGAGCTATTCTTTAAATAATTAGAAAAGTGTGTATGTCATTAGACTCTCTACATCCTCTCGGGGTCATATTAGTCGCAGAATACAAACACCTAATGGTAGTGAGCTGCAGACTTTTTCCTTTGTAAAAGAGCAAATATACAACTTTGATTTCTCCAGTGCATTAAACTGCTGCAAGTGCTGTGGGTAAGTCTGGTCAGAGTTCAAGTTTCTGCCAGTTCTGGAAGAATAATTAGCAAGTCTGGTAAGGGCTCTGAAGGCAGTGGTGTTGCTATCAAGGGGTTCAGGCTAGGTGTGACCCTCCTTCTCAAAAGGGTGAAATACATAATAATTTGTTAACTTAGACTGAAACTTGTCCATATGGTCCATGTTATCTCGTTTGAAGTTGCAACAAGACCTGTTTTTGAGATTATGGCATTTCAAAGTCTATTTAATAATACTTGCTTATTTATTTTTGGTGAAATTCAATATACAGGAATGTAGATGGTAGGAATAGAGAATTGCTGTTAATCTTCACTGTACCTTGGAGGAAGGATAGAAATATTCTATGTCTATAAAAATCATATATGCTGCATAAGGTTCTTTAACTCTGGAAATACTAATTAGGGATTTTTCCTGCTTAAAGTGGATAAGAAAAAGAGTGTTAATTGTTTGTCTACAGCAATAAGATGTCTCAAACTCAGAATTTACAGCCTAAAACTTCTGTCTGCTAGTGACGATTGCTGTTCAGTAAATAAAATCTCCTGCCACGTGATTAAAATTATTTGGGTTTGTGTTTATAGTAAAAGAGGATACCTCAGTAGAAATAAAAGTAAAAACAGTTTGCTGGATAAATGTAAGTCTGGATTCTCCTTCTTATTTGCTCACAGGTATTATTTAACAGTGCCAGGTTGGGCATTGCTCATTGTATTGACTGTTTTACTCATTCCATATGCTCTTTGAGCGTTGTCCTGAAGCTGCAGTTAAAGAGGGGCAAAAGAGGATATTCAGATGAGGGAAAATAAACAATAATCCTTTAGACCACACAGGATTAATTGTTTATTCCCCAGGAAGAGCAGAGTACAAGTGGAACTACTGGGAAGTTTAGAACTAAACTTCCACATTGTGTATCATCTTTTATAGCTGGTGTCTTGTGTTGTGATGCATCAGTATGAGGAAATAGAAAACCTCAACTTTTACATCATTTTCTGTGATTTTTTTTTAAACTAGTTAACATATTAGAGAGGGAGGATAAAATAATTCAATTGTAAAGCATGAGTCTTCTTCCTCCTTTGTCCAGGCCACCAGATGGAACATAGGTCAGTTGTACAACCATCCTGCCCAGCTCATTCAATGGATGCTTTGAGTATAATTCAATATTTCACTAGCCAGCTAACCAGAAAAAATAATACCTATCACTAACAGTCTGAACTGTAATTCCTCAGCTTTAACCATCATTTTAGCAACGTTTCTTTTGCCCCCTGGTTTGAGGTCTTCTGTTTGGCACAGACGTCATGCGATACCCGAGCTGGGAGCTGGAGACTTGAGAGCTGTTTTCCTAGACTAAATGTTTGAGGTTACAGGACGTAGCCTAGTTTCACATAAGCTTTCAAATTTCAGTGGGACATGCTGAATCCTGAAACTGTCAAAGAGTGTATTATTTTTGGAGTGAGAGAGAGTATGTGTGTGTGTGTGTGAATGACCTTTACATTTTTACCCTATCCCAAGTCTGACTTCCTGCCCTTTCTCCCACGAGTCCATAAACTTTAGCATTAAAGCGAACATTTTTAAGGAAGAAATTCCATTCAGGAGAGAACAACTGGGATGGAGAATGGTTTATTTATGGGAAAGCAAGGAAAACAGCTAAATGCTACAAATTTTGGGAGGGATACAGAAACATCTGGAGAAGTTTGGATTCTCTCATTTTGCCAGGTTCCCCTCTCCTTCTTAGTAATACCAAGACCTTTGCGTAGGGGTAGGGAGTGGTGGGGATGGTGGTCATGTCTTGTTTTGTTCCCTGCAAAAGAAACTGATTCTTTTTCTACTCTTCAAAGGAATAGGAGTGATGTGAATACCGAATGCCACACCCTAATTTCCAAATTTGTAACTAATTCTAAAACTCTGTAAGCTAGCAGAATGGACCTTTCTAAATGCTGAATAAAAGTGCTCATGTCTGTCTTTATCAGATTTCTTCTTTGATATTGGTGATTGAAGTTATTCGTTTCACAGGTACAATGTGCACTCTAATATGTCCTCAGGTGATGTGTGGCAAAATCAGATCCCCAGGCTCTAAAACGCTGGAGAAGGAGGTATGATCTCAGTGGTAACAACAAAGGTGTAGGCACTGAGATTTTTTCCTTCCCTCCACAGAAAAGCAACTGCTTCCCTATCTATAAAGTTGCAAACTTTTCTGTGTCTAAAGGAATAAAATTAAACCTCCATTTCTATTCCTCCTTCTTGCAGGTCACTCAGGAGTAAAAGAAGGGCCAATATTGTTATGTGAGGAGTGGAATGAAAACCATTTTCCTGTGGATTTTTATCTTCCTTCCTTAGCTATCCTTAACAGAAAGAATTATATATTTTTTTCATCCCATAAGTTCTATCCAGTATCCCTCTAAATTCTGGCTGAGCAAAATGCATCTCTTTGTTAAGCTGGCAGACCAAAGTGGATCTCAGGTGAGGCCTGCTGTGGCCTCTTGCACTATAAGTATTGAAATGGGACCTCTTTGACCTCATTGCCAGTTTTCTCAAGAGTTGTAGAAAGTTTTAGACCTTTCTACATTGTCAAGGCTTGTTGAAAAATAGCTGTTATTTTAGATGGTTTGAGAGGACTTCTGGATACTACCTTTTCTGGTTGAGAATCAGACCTTTTCCCACCTCTTCCTTCTGAACTCATCTAATAATGCTAAAAGAAAAGAATCAAAGGGCAGGTTATATGATACAGGGATATCTGTGTGGATTCTAACTTTTTAGGGCCTTATGGGAATTGATGTAAACTTTCCCTTCCCTTTGCAAGTGCATATTGATATAACATATTTAGCACAAGGAAGTGTATATGAGCCTTATGATTTAACAGGAAACTATTCAAAGCCTGGGAACTTGGTCTGAAAAGTCACATTATGCTTAATTTGGCTCCCATGACAGAGATTCCATCAGGCTGAACTATTCTGCTCAAGAAGCTGATTAGCTAAGCTAGCTCAGTATTCCTTGTGAGTTCATGTCTTTCCTTCAGGGAGACAGTTGTCTCTCAAATAGCACTGAGGGCTAGGAAGAAATGCAAATTTCCCCCCCTTTTTCATTTGAGTCATTGATTCTGTCATCTTGACTTCCACATGTTTAGGAAGGAGGAGTAATTTGCATCCAGCTTTAACCCAAACTCTTTTATATTGGAAGTATAGGTAAATAAAGCAAATTTCTTTGTAGGATAGGAAAAAGCCTGGAGTTTGGAGTCAAAGCCTAAAAACCAAATCCATGATGTTGACAATAGCCTCAGGCAAGCCATTTTACACTTCCAGCTCATTCATTAGTTATTCAGATGTGAATGTTATTACTATGAGCAATATGTACTACTGCACAGAGTGAGCAGAAAAGCAACTGCACTGCCCTCAAAAAAATAAAATAAGTAGAATATAGAACAAGTAACAAGCCTAGTCTACTTTGACACCTGTGGGAAGTCCAAGTCCATGACACAGTCTTGGTTTCTTGGCTTGTAAAGAGCTGTAATCATTTGAAGAGTTACTCTGGGCTCCTTAGTCACTGTTGAAATGCTGAGCACAGTTAAGCTTTATCCTGTAGAGCATTTATCTCCCTGGGTAATCTGTAAAGCGAAGTGACTTAAATCAGTGAAGGAATCACACCCTTAGCCTCTGAAATGCCCTCACGCTTCTCCAGTGTTCATCTACTTGTCTGTTGCCCTCACGCTTCCCCAGTGTTCATCTACTTGTCTGTTTTGGTGGTGGTAGCGGTGGTTACCAGATCTGTTCACCACTGTTAATGATCTTGGATTCTTAATTCATTAAGGATATGATTTTTAAAGCAGCATTTTACCTAACTTAAATATCCCTTTACAGGAAAATTAATTATGCAAGCCTCGAATGTATTAAGCGTAAGGAGAGTAAATGATCCAAACTTGACCTGCTTCTTCACGTGGCTTTGCAATGTCCATGTGACTTCGAAATCAAACCTGGTCACCACAGCTCCAGCAGCACCGGGGTTTGCTTGGGGCAGATGGAGGGGGTGCTGTGGCAGTGAGCGTGTTTAAGCAGCCCTGCAGTGTTTAATTAGGGTGGGTGAGGAGCGAGCGGAGGTGCGGGCGCTCAGGGTGAATCCCGTGCCCCTTCCCAGGGCCGCGGCTGCCGCCCTCCCTCAGGCGGGGCGCACACCGGGGAGGGGGCGCAGCTGATGGGCATGTGGCCGTTGAGGCAACCGGCTGAAATTGCCCCACCTTGCAGGGGGTGCCCGGTGAGGGGCAGAGAGGTGAGCTGGGTGGGTGCCGGGCCGATAGTTCTCATCCCCGGGCGCGGAGCGGGCGAACGGCGCCAGCTCCGAGCTGCCCGGCGCACCGGCCCCCGGAACGGCGGCGGCGGGGCCCGCGTTGCCGCAGGGGCGCTGTGGGGACGGACCGGGCGGGTGCAGCGCCGCCATGGCCGCCCGCGTCCTGAACGTGAACGTGGGAGTGCTGGGCCACATCGACAGCGGGAAGACGGCGCTGGCGCGGGCGCTCAGCACCACCGGCTCTACCGCCGCCTTCGACCGGGCGCCGCAGAGCCGCGCGCGGGGCATCACGCTGGACCTGGGCTTCTCCTGCCTGCGCACCGCGCTGCCGCCGCAGCTGGGCCCGGGGCCCGGCGAGCTGCAGCTCACGCTGGTGGACTGCCCGGGGCACGCCTCCCTCATCCGCACCATCATCGGCGGTAAGGGGGGCGCAGGGGGCCGCCCGGCCCGCCCCGGTGGCTGCTGTGCCTCCCGGGGTGCTCCGGGCCCCGCGGGGCTGCGCCCGCCCGTGTCCGCGGTGGGAGCGGGGCTGCTGGCAGCCGGGGTGTCCGGCTGCGCCCAGAGCGGGGGCACGGGGCGAGACAGGTTTTTCACGGGCTTATGACTGTGCTACGCTTGCTCTTAGTTGCTCTTCAAATAAACCAAACTGTGCTCACAGGAAAGCACTTTGTACACGTGAGTTCTTGGAGTGCTGCTCGGATGGTCAGGTGTGCTCAGGTTTCTTGCACTTACTAGAAAAAAAGTTTTATTTATTGTATATGGAGGCTTATTAATAGCATGGAACGGCTCCATAAATTGCTGTTTTCTTGCCTGTTGAAGCCGTTAGAGTTTGATCTTGTCTGTAGTTGAGAGCTGTGATGCAGTTGCTGGACATGCCCGTGTTGTCTTGGAGGACTAGGGAGTTGTAACATGATAATTTTAGGCTTAGAAATAATGTTGTGGATTTTGGTAACTCTTCATAGATTATGTCAGAAGGTTAATTTGGTTTGCATTAGGACTCATTTTAAATTAGTTCACCTTCTTCTGTCTCCCCCTTCCATCTCTTGTAGAGTGTTGAGAGGTGGTCGGTGCTTGGCTAAGGAGCTGCTGGAGTCCCAGCTGCAGGAGTTTAAAGTAGTCACGGGTTGTTGCAGCTGCGGGGATCCGCCTGCAAGTTCAGTTCCTCTGCCAGTGTCTTTAATGACAACTTGGTGGTTGTTTTGTAGGACAATGTTTCTTGGCTAGACTGAGGTTCAGGGTGAGTTACCTGTCACGATGTAGGAATTTAACCCCCTTTTGAACAATCGTGCTGTTTGTAAGTTGCGTTAATGGTAACCCTGTTATATTGTTTGCACTTCTTGTGGGTAGGATAATAAATATTTACTTATTTGTCAATTTCCCTAGCAGTGAAACGCTCTGTTTCAGCAAGGTGTGCTCCGCAGCTGCAGGGGAGGAGTGGCCGTGTGCTTAAATTCCAGAAACCTGCGGTCTTGTACTCATCTCTTGTACTTGGCAAGCCCTTATTATTCTTTAGTAATTGTAAGCGCTTGATTATCTTCTAAAGAGCAGAGTTGACTTTGGCAGATGTTTCTTGGATGTACTGAAGAGTCACTTGTCAGACATTCCTTTCTGCCGGCAGCAGCTAATCGGAATGGTGTGAACTTTCTCATGAGGGGGACGTGGGAAAACTTCGAGATCAGCTTCAACCAGTTTTGTTTTTCAGTAACTTTAACACTTATTTGGGATGGTTGTTTGATACACAGACTTCTCACTGCTTTCTGTTGTTTTTATAAAGATCTTCAAGGTATTTAGTCACACCTGAATAAGTTATTCAGATTTGCTTATTGATAGGCTGTGCAGGGAGAAGGAAAGCATGGATGGGATGAGATGATAATAGTTTTCTTCCCAGCAAAAATAATTCTTTACATATGGTAATTCAGACACATAAGCACATCAAACTTGCTTAGTTTCAGTTATACCAGGTTATGTATTTTACTGATTAGTTTGATTTATTGCAATTCTCTGTGTTAAGAACGGGCTGTAGAGAAAATGCAGTATTGTTTTAATAGTTTAAAGAATTAGAACTTAAGTTTTCTGAAGTTGACAATAGATGTATCTTGATAGTGGATTTTTTTTTTTACCTTTTTTTTTACTACCAGGTTTGAAAGGTGAAGCCTTGATGATAAAACCTGATCTGTGCCTGTGGGACTATTTAAGTGCTTTACAGGTTTAGGTGCTTTACAGGTTTAGGTGCTTACAGTTTTTGGTGAAACTCAGACTGAAGTGTAGCATGTCCTGTGTAACAGGATACATTCTTTGGTGTTCATGTGTGTTTCAATAATGCCAACTTTTTCATCACTTCAGGAATGGAAAGTGAGTCCTCCCAGATAATGGTACTTGAAAAATTCAGGTTATTTCATCTACTTCCTTGTTACTAAGCATTAAGGGTTCACCATTCCAAACATTTTCTCTGCAACCAGGAATGCCACTACCCTTTTCTTTTTGATGGAATCTGTGATTTCCCTGTTACTACATGGTTTCTCTAGGTATGGTTTTTCAGTAAGACATAAGTGCAAAGTATTTTATCTTGTGTTTATTCTGCACCTCAGATTTCCCATATTTCTTTGAAATATCGCTGTTCTGAATTCAAATTCAGCTACAGGTGGAAGTTGACCTGCAGAAAAACTAGAATGCCTGTGGGCAAGGGAGCTGGATGTGAGGATTTGGAAGGTGGAGTGACAGCAGAGATGAGAGGGCTACTTCCGAAGTCTGTTAGTCGTGTGCATGCAGGGTTTGCAGGAGAAGCTACTGCTGTGAAAATGTCACTGCATCTTCTTGTTTGCAGTTCTCTTTTTTCACGAAAGGTGGGATAAACTAGTTGGCTTGCCCTTGAGTGCTCCCAGCTCATGGAACACCCTCTGCTGTGGCAGGTGGCACCAGCGTTGTTCACTCAGGTCTCTCATGAGGTGAGGAGCTCAAAGGTTTCCTTCTGAGGAGTCACTTTCTGCCTCTTCTCTTCCGAAGCGCCATTTTCACCAGTGGTGTCCCAGGTTATCGCTCTCTTGTGACTGTCATCTTTTCTGTGCTCCCAGAGTGCTCTAAGGGTTAATTCCTTTGCTGTACAAAGCTGATAAATCTGCTCACAGGTTAAATGTTACTATTTACCACTCTTTAACATATTTCTGTACGTAGCTAATTCCTGAAGCAGATTTTTTCGTGTCAGAATCTGGTATTGCGTTTTTGTCATGCTGTGCCAGGTAGTGCTTGACCTTGTGAGTATTTCTCGCAGTCACTCACAAGATGCACGTTCAGACACAGTACCTTAGGATTAAATGAATGCAGAATATTTGAGCAGTAACCAATTGGAATGAAAAATAGAAGTCGTATTTCATTCTGTGTGGCTACATTTTTCTTGCAAAGCTTGTCCTTGAAAACAAAACATATCAAATGTTAAATCAAAACTGTTTTGTTTTGGGTGGTTTTTTTTGGTTTTTTTTTACCTGCATGCTGGGAATGGGAAATGTTGCAGACAGTTTCACCCAAGATGTTTTGTTTAAGTTTGAGATGGAAGGTGATAGTCAAGGTTGGAATGGAATAAGTAATAGTCACTTGGTGTACTTCATCATGCCTTTCACTTGTATTCAAACCATTCTGGTTTATATTCTTCTGAGGCTCTTGTGAGTCTGTGGCAGGAAGGCATTAAGTTATTGTGGGTGGCTGTATGGCTTTGACTGTGCTATGTATTTCTGTCTTATTCTTTCAAACAATAAGAACAGAACTCTTTATTTTAAAACACAATTTCAGGCTTTTCCTGTGCTTTAGCAAGACCTTGTCTCAAGCAAGGCAACAAAACCAATATTTACAGCCATTAGTGTCTGACTTGTGCCAAGCAGTAAGAAGCACCCAGATCTGCTTTCCACTTTGGTTTGTGCACTGAAGGAATGACTGCAAGATGCAGGACTGATATTTTTGTCACTACTGCATTCTTCTGTTGCTGTAGAGATTTAGGGTGGTATTTTTGGTAAAATTTCACAGAGATGGGGTAGTTTCTGTCACAGCACTAAGGAGTTTTTTTTAAGCTTCTGTTCTTTTGTTAATGTTCAGCTCCTCATCTTCCACAAAACTTACGTTAGTGTCATTGGAATAAAATAAGAGTTGCTTTTACATTTGTTTGTCACAGACCTGTGCACCAGTAGGGTCTGGAATAGTTTCTCAAATGAGTTCAGCAGGAAGGGATGCCTGCAGAGAGGTTAGACAAGTTAATCTGCCAGACGAAATTCAATCCCCATATTTCATTTTAAGACCACTTTGCGTAGCAAAGTAGTTTAAGCAGTAGCAGATTTTTTCCTTGCTGATGGTTAATTTCATGCCCTACAAAGGGTCAGCACACTAATATAGGAGAACATGATTACCTCATCCCAACTTCCCCCACACAGGCAGCCAAGGGTTACTGAGTGTTTGCTTTAGGTGAGCTGTTGTTGGATGCCCTTTATCTGTTTGATTTCGAGATGGGTCCTCAAAACAACTTCTAAATCAGAAAATTGTCTTTTTTTTTTTTCACCTATGAAGTTCAAAGGACAAAGTATCCTTATAGAGTTTTAATTGGAAAGCTACTGCTTGACCCTGGCTGTTTAAACCTGGGCTGGGGGGAACTCTGACAAACTTGTAGTTTTGTAATCCTTATGCCTGTCTGAACCTTTGACCTTTTTACTTTATAACTAGAACTTCATTGTCACCATTTGTCCCTGCAGTTCTTTTCAAAGCAGACTGCCTTGCAAGTGTCTGTTTCCACTTTGCTGCCGTGTTCAGCTAAGGAAGGGTATTAATTCATACCTGATACATTGGAGGGGCCAAGACTTTTGAACTTGCACTAGAGCTTGGAGAGGGGGAAGTGAGCATAGCAAAAGCATGTCTTGCTGATGCAAATGAGTACAATGAAAACAGGCTTGGGAGATCAAGGGAAATGTGGTCTTGCTACCAGCATTCAAATTCAGTCAGATGCAGATTATTTGTAAGATTAACATATCACAAAAAACCTCCACCTTTTATCACAGATTAGTTGTTTTGCTGAGTTTGTTATAAGCTTTTAAGAGGATTTGTAAACTCGGGGTTACCTTTGCATTACTGCCATGAAAACACCCTTCTGTCGATGTGAGCTTTTGTTTGTTGAGATCTTTGTGAAGATGTGGCAGTTCTGGTTTTTTTTTTCTGTTCTAGGTGAGTGAGCTAGTAGAGCTTTATAGTTGTAGATGTATATGTGGATGACTTGCTGTTGAGTACAGATGTTGAATGAAGGGAAACCTCTGGAGGGAAAGAGTGCCTTGTATTTAGTGGATATCATTCTATTCAGAGAGGAGTCACCAGAGAGCCTTGAGATCTTTGTCTGCCAGTTGGAAGTGAGAGTAACATAATGAACCCTGTTCTGGTGGAAAAAAATAAAATTAACATACAACTCTTGTGTAATGTAATTCCTATCCACAAATCTTGATGTTGTGGTTGATGTTATGGAATTACTGGTTAAGGGACTTCAGCTGGCACTAGTGGGAATGTTTTCTAAAACCTATTAGACTCTTTGGGTTCATGGTGCTTGTGAATTGCTGACACTGCTTTGTATTAAAATTTCAAATAAACTTTACTTCCGTAAATGAAATTGAAAGAGTGTCTTTTTCTTTTTTAGTCACTATAATTTGGCTGGTGCCGGATACTTGTCTGACAACACGAAGAGTATTTTTATTGACATCTTAAAATGAAAACCACTTTTTTTTTTTTTTTTTTTTTTTTTTTTTAAATTAAGGAGTTATGCATGAGGAAGGGTAACCAGTATAAATACTTTGCATGGTCTCCACAACCCTCGAAATGGAACTTTGTCTCCTGGATGTTGCAGTGCACAAGAGGGCAGTGTTTGCTTACATTGTGGGATCTTCGGGATAAGTACTGGGGTAACAGGTCAGCCTGGGGGGAGTGACCTCACTGTGAATGAAACAGAATTAAATACACGATTTGGAACACAACTCCGGGTTAATTTTCTCGTTCTTAAAGAAAACATCCTCTGTGTTTAAAAGAAGGTTAGTCTTATTTAATCTATAATTTGGGTTGTGCTTTTTATACCTTAAGCAATAAAAATGTGTGGGGTGTTGTCTTACACGTGACATGAGACAAATAACAGGTGAGAAAAAACAACTGGTTTGATGTGGAAACCATGGAATTTAGTGTGCACAAGTCTTTTATTTCCTTCCTCATTTCCCATGTCTTTTAATAACTGGGTAAAAGGAAGCTAGTTGTACTAAATCTGTTCTGAACCGCTGCTGTGTGAAATAGGATTTGTTGTGTGATATTGGGTAGGATGAAACTTGGGGGGTGTATCAGGGTTCTTTAAAATAGGGGTCTTGTGGAGTTTTTATCTGTCTATATAATAACTGTAATAGCTCTAACTTTCTATGTATTGTGTTACTTCTTGTTTTTGTGGGTTTTGTGAGTGGTGTGACAGTGGGACTGCTGCTGTTATTTCTGTTCTGTGCCCTTTTCTGCAGTTTTGACTTGAAGCTGATTTCACTGTGAAAGTTATACGTTCAACAACTTCCTAAACTTACCCAACAACTCTTAGGCAATATTAGAGACTGAAGCAGGAGGAGTCTTCTGTTCATTTTCTGGGTCAAGGAGTTTACAAGGAGCCAGAGACCCATTTTCTCCTGATATCAAAAGTTATAGTGAATAATCACATTCTCTTCTGCTTCTTCTTAGATTCCTGTCAGAAATGTACTGGTTTCTGTGTGTGGTTTAAAAAATAAAAATAATTGTGCATTTCCTGTTTGGAAGATGTGATTTATAATGGAATTCCCAATCTAAAGTATAGATTTTAACCAGGATGGTTTTATTGAAACTTTTTTAAATGGGAAATTGTCCCTTGCTAACATATGACAATTTTTCTGCAAAGCTTCTGAGTGGTTGTGTTTGTTTGCTTGTATACAGCAAAACTGTGCTATTTGACACTTTGTTATTTGACACAAAACATGACAGCTTCCCAGGAAAACTTAATAACCAAGCACTGTAATTATTCTGTTCAAGTCTGCTTGATCATTTTTCCTATTGGTTTAAAAACAGAATTTCTTTGTTCCAGCATGCTGTGTGCAGGCATTCATCAAATAACCACTTTTCACTTTTGCTTCATGTTTATTCTTGCTTTAAATTATTTTGTAAGCTGTTTGGAAGAGCAGGGAAGCTTTGTTAATCAATTTTTAGATGCTTTAAAATATTGGCTAACGTAGTCAAGTATTATAAATAACTGCATAAAATCTAGAACAACTTACTGTAAAATATGTAGCATATTTATAGTTAAAATTACCCTTGTCAAAGTAAATTTAAAGCACATTTTTCAAAGTAGAATTTTTACTGATGATGGATATGCTTGCTTGCTAAATAGTACAATTGAGCAACTCGGTGATTTGCTAATCAAAAAGCCAGCCTTATAATATTCTACTGTATTGGTTCTGCATCTTGATTTAAAAGTTGTCTTCAATTAGTAAATGCTAGATATAAGCAGAATGATATGTTGTTTATGTATAAACCCTTTTTTAATAGCTGGTTAGCCTGATGGAGCCATGAACTGAATTTCCTGAATATATTTGTTTTGGGGTTTTTGTACTTAAAATAATACATGTTTTTGCATGGCTATTGTAAAGTCCTGTTTATGAAAACCCCTAGAAAAACAAAATATGGGCGGAAGAATTGAGGTTATAATTGTAAAGCAGATTTGCAACAGATCTCACTAAGTGAGCAAACCAAACCTGTACACTGTCATTGCTAAAGTGCTTTAAGTGTAATAAAAAGTTGTTTTTCCTTGTGGCAGTGAGTTGTTTTCTGTCTGGGAACCCTAAGGTTGGCCTGGCAAGCCAAGGGCTAGGACAGCTGTTCTGCAGTGGTCATTTCCAGCTGGATTCTTGAACACGTTGTGTACTGTGGGTCACAGCTCATCATGGGGTAAAACTGAGTTAAAATGACCCTTGTGAGCTTCAGCAACGAGACTGGAACAGCTTGCACGATAGCTGGGATTGCAGAGGTACTGTGCATTCTGTGAGGAAATATTCCTTGTGCTAGCTGTGAATTCAGATTAGGTAGCTGTTCTGAAGTGCTTCCTTTAAACTATTTGCTTCTAGAAAGTGTTGCAGGCTAAGTAAATACCAATAATTCTTATTTCCTATCTCCTTATCAATTACTTTACCAAAATGTTCTCGTGCAGTTTATCTAATCTCTTCAAGTGAACATAAAATGGTTTGTGTTGGCTTCCAAATTGAATGACAATCTCAGTTTCAAACTTACACTGATTAATCTTACATTAGATTGTAATTATCAGCGTTACCAACACTAGGGGTAGTTGGGACCAGACAAACAATAATGAATATATATTTATGTTCAGTGTAACAGCAGAAGGAATTAGTGGATAGCAGAAGGAGAGGAAATGTAGTAGACATGTAGCTTAAATAAAAATGAAGTAATTGTATTCAAGAACATCATGGAGGTAAAGAATGATAAGGGGGAATAAAACTGAGGTTTGAATTTTGAGATTTATATTGATCTGGGTAAGAATCCAAGCTCCCTCACCTCAGGCTCTAGGGAAGAGATGATTCATTTGGGCTTATGGTTTTGTTGAGAAACTCCTTTCTTACTTCATGTTACAGAAGGGATGATGATGACTCTTTTGTCCACTGCAGATCTGTTTTTTTCTGCAGTACTGGAAAAATGAATTTAATACAGTTGCCTGTAGCGCTTTCTTGTCTTTCATGCTTATGTTTTCCTTTGTTTTCTGTCTTATTTGGGGTGCAACATACGATTGGCATATGAGAGTAAGCTGGTATTCTTGGATCTCAGAAGCCTTTTTTAGTTGTTAAACTTTGCCTTAATTTTTTTTTTGGTCAAGTTTTACCTTGGTCTTGTTTCCATTAAATGCCTTGTAGAGCAGGTGAACGTACTTTCGATATGATTCTCCTGTATATGTAAAATTTGAAATGGTCTTGAAGGACCTGTTGAGTAAGGGAAAAAAAAAAGCTATGGAAGTGTTTGAGAGTTGTTGATAGAACTATCCTATCATATTAATAAGGACAGGCATAGGAACTTTTTTTTTTTTTTGTTACAGATGTTTATTTATGCTTAAATTTACTTCTGTTATTTTAAAAACTAGCCTCTCAGCAGTATTACTTTTGGGAAGAAAGTTTTCCAAAGTATGCAAAAACTGCATTTCAGAGAGAAAAACAAAATTGTAGCTTTCTTTTTTAGGATCAAGAAGAGGGGGAGGGAAAATGGTTTCCTTGTATTTGACTGTGCTGTTGGATGGGAGACAAAGCTCAGTCTCTCTTGCTGACTAATGTCATCATCAAGGCATTTTTTTCTCCCACAGAGCAGTTTTGTCTCCATTGAGACCCCCACAGCCATTGGCAAGACCATGGCCTGAGATTAAATCTCACGCTTGGGTGAAATTCTAATGACTGTAATTGTTTCCTCTTTTTAAGTCTGTGGTCCCTTCATCAAAGAGTGGCGTGGAAATGATGCATTTATGTTGTAAAAAGAGAGGTCATGATTACCTGAACCTGTGGTTGACTCGAGGGGATTGTGTGTCGTGTTCTGGCAGTGGTTATCCACGCTGACATGGCAGTGTGTGAAATGATTTAGAGAGTGGCTCGGAGTGCTGCTGTGGCACAGCTCAGTTCCCACTGCCTCTGGGCTGTCACTTGAGGTGAGCGTGGCAGCAGCAGCAGCTCTGCTGTGTTGGTCACTGCTGGGACAGGAGGGGAGAACAGTAAATGTGGGCTGAGGAGGGAATTTCTGTGAATGATCCCGTGCAAAGGGCTTGGGGCTCCTCAGCAAGTGTTACTGTTAACCCTTATTGGAGGTGTTCAGCAGCTTGAAGGATGGCACCAGTGTGGTGGGGCTGGTTGTGGAGGAACCCAATGGAAGTGTGAATGTGGATATGTAAAGAGTTTCAGATTATTCTGTAGGGACAGATTGCCCCATCCTGTAAAAGTTGGAATGTACGTGTGCAGCAGTGTTGCTGTGCGATGGAAAGATTCACATAAGTATTTTCTGTTCTTTGGCTTTAATGTGCAGTTGTGTATGTATACAGTTTTGGGGACTGTACTGTCCCCAAACTCTGAAGATTTAGGAAAAAAATGAACTGTGCATTGATAAGAAAACATTTTGAACTTGTACTCTATAATTTAGCAAATATCCTTTAAAGACATCAAAAGATCTGACCAAGACACATTTCAGCAGAGGATAAGGAAAATGGTTCAAATAGTGCCTAATTTTAGGTGTCTAGGTTGCATTTAAAGACTAAAGAAATCCAAAACCATCATCATTCTTATAAGCATTCAGCATTAGAATCTTTCCTTGATCTCTGAAATTATGAGTATTCAGTTTAGAGTATTAAAAAGTTTATCAAGAAAAAGCCACCAAGTGTCAGCAGTACTGTTCACCTAAGGGACTAGCTTTGGGGATTTGACACTGAAACATAGCCCCTGTCTGGCTATGTTATTGGTCCAAATAATATATAATTAATATTTCAAACCATATATAATTAATAATTAATAATATATAATTAATAGTCCCCCTCTTATTGATAATACATAATTAAATCATAATATGATTTTTAAAATTCCTTAAAGTTTGAAAAGCAAGTTTTTGCACTGGAATGACATCTGTTTGTTTATATATGTATAAATAAAGGAAATAATAAAACCATTGAAATAATAGTTAATATTTATTCTTGTGTATGGCTAAAAATTCAAAAGTCACCGGTCAGGCACCTCTGATAAGGTTTTTTTAAGGAAGTAATTTGGTTCCTTGAATTTGCTTGCTGTTTGATAGATTTTCACCCTGTGGGAGGGACCATCATGAGTATTTTTTTCTCTGAGTGGATATTTCACCTGACTACAGCTGAGATGCTCCTGTTATTTCAAGTGCTGTGATGAAGTTGTGGTGCTCATGTGTTTGTAGTTGAGCTGTCCATTTACTCTCTTTGGTGTGTATTGCCATATGCAGCAATTGTGGCTTTTTCTGTATAAAACTGGTGTTGAACTGAAGTCTCTTGTGGGAAGAGATTCACCTGTCTGTGGTGCTGCATAGTGCTTCTAGGGGAAATACAAAAAAAGAGTATATTTGGTTAAATTGAGCTGTACCAAACTTCTTGTAGAGAAAATACTTTTCTGGTTAAGGGAACAAAAGAGTTTGAACTGAAGCTAAATACTATTAAAAACAAACCCCACAAAACCAAAACAAGTGACTGAAAATTCAGTCTTTAGAGGAAGTTTGTTTGAGGTGTTTTCATTACTGAACTGTGCTCACTAACAAATTATGTGGAGGCAGGTGGGAGTTCTTTCATTGTACGTCCCTAAATGTGCTTTTAAATTTATTTTAAACTTTATATACAGTATAATATAGCTGATTATTCTACTAATATCCAGCACTGCTTAATGTGGTTGAATATTTTCTTTGTTGTAATTTAAAGCCAAACAAATCAAAGTGAAGATAAATTTAGCTGTTTCTTTACTTACCCTGCACCAAGAAACCAGTGAGTCCTAAACTTACTGTGTAAAGGAATGCTGGTTTTTTTAAAGACTTGCTGTCAAATTGATGCAGTGGATGAAAGTTACTTTGGTCACTGTACTTGTTTCTTTTTCCTTTGTATTGTAAAAATATTTATTTTTTGTCTCATTAAGAAAATAGTGGAGTGTAGCCAGGAAGAGAATACATCCCATAGAAAGTGATGTCAGGTTTATGGAATTTCTTGTTATGTTCTTGCATATAATTGAGTCAATCCTAGGTAAAACCAGAAATTACTAATGTGAAATTTAAATTAGTTGACAGTATCCTTTCAAGGCTTGTGTAGTGTTTTGAATTTTTTTGCAGTAACTTAAGAGCTCTTGTAAAAACAGTTGGGACAAAATAAGTACAAGAATATTTGAGGTGACACTGTCTAATATTTATTTTAGTAGCATATGATAGTTTCCCTTTCTGTTGGAGAGATAACAATTTTGTAGCATCTCAAGTGCACCTGTATTAACTGTTATTGGATGCTGAAAATTTTCAGAAGGACATGATGCAATCTTCAAAAGGCACTCATTTTGGGGATGTTGTTATTCTATTTAGAAGCTTTATGTAAAAGAGTTGTAATTTTGTCCCAATTCCTCTTTATGCACTGTTCAGAAATAGAATAAATAAGTTCTGTGAGTGAAAAATCTGTTTCTGCTAGGAGGATGCTAAAGTAGAGTGTGATGTTCTCTAAGAATAGCAAACTAGTTTTCAGGTCAGAAGCATTGTACAGTATAGATGCAGTAAAAGCAGCCAAGGTGAGCTCAGCTGTAAGAAGCTGTTTATGAGAATTTATCATAAGAATAGGCTTGTGTGGTTGTGATGGAAATCTGGAATGCTTTTGCATAGACTATAGGTGGCAATTGTGATTTTGTAATAGGTCAGCAAAATACCAAGCCAGTTTTTCAAAATTAAATGCATTTTGGAATGTATGTTTTTCTGCTAAGTGGTAGTGATCATTGTAAATGACTTTAAATGCATGAGTTGTAATTTGTCTTTCTATTTCTGTTAGCTCTGAGCACCCAAAAAAATTGAGCTTTAATCACCAATGCTGTGTTCTTTCTTGGTGATTTCAGCATTTCATTAAGAAGTGATTAGTACTCTTCAATTATGCATTCATTTACCTTAGTGATGCATTTACCGTTAGAGATAGTGTTGGTTTATTGAATTTGGCTGATGCTGAGCAGTTTCAGCAGATTTTTTTTTTCCTTGCCATATAAGAACTGAAAGAAAGCAGTAGAGAGGCATTTACAACCTTGGCATAATTTTAAATGATAATTTTACTGGATTTTTAGGGGGGAAAAAAAAGGAACAAATAAGGCGTGGTTGTTTTTTGTTTTGGTTTTTGTTGCTGTTGTTTTCTTTTTCCTACCACTCTGGACTTTTAGAAGTCCTTTCTGAAGTCCATCTCCACAGGCTTTGTCTGCAGAACATCAGTGGTTCATGGTGTGCCTCTTTTAGCCACAGGGGAATAAGCTCTGTAGCAGGCTGGTGTGGAAGCTTGTCTTTAGGATAGATTTTTCTCTATGTTCATAAGCTGGCAGTTCCAGAAATGAATGAAAAGATCTTATTTACCTAAAGGGGTGTCAAGGAAAAAGGAAAAGAGGAGAGGCAATGTAGTGTGAAATGGGATTAAAAAACAATTTCTTGATGTTTATGTGGTGTCCTTGCCTGTATGAATAAGAGGGAGAAGAAAAGGATCTTGATACTTCTAAAAACTGCTCTTGTTTGTTTTGTATCATAACTTGGGTTAAATTTAAGTGAGCACTGACTTAAATTTAAGTGAGTCCCACTCTCAGTTGGACCGAGAGTTGCAGTGGTTTGTGGCAGGAGGAGTTGGATTGCGGATAACCCAGGTTGCTTCACTTCTGTTTGTTTCATGTTTTCTGTTTCCATGTTTTAAAGTCTGATGGCTTTGCTTTGAGATTTAGCAGTATCCAAGCCTGAGCTGCAGTTTGTTCACACGGCTGTAGGGAAATAGGCTTCTCTGCCTGCCCAGTGCTGCTGCAGAGGGAAGAGATTGATGCTGCTCTCTTGGGACTGAAAACTTCAAAGCTTTCATTTTGCTGGTAAAGCCTTTCCTAAAATTTGTGTACTTTGAGATGTTGTGATTCAATTTTCCATGGACCAACAGAATCTAGGTCCTGGAGAGAGGCAAATCTTCTCATTGTACATTGAATTCTTGTTTTTTCTGACTAACAGAAAACATCAGGTATGTTTAAAACATGATGACTACAGATGAGAAAACTGTTTTAAAACCTTTTTTCCCCTTTTGTGGTGTCTCAGGTCTCTCTCCAGCCCCAAAGAGTAGCTTACTTTTAACAGGACACTAGAAGTAAAAAGCATATAAACAGATGCTATTATTACTTCATTGAGGGAGGAAAAAAATTAAATATCCATTTCTATGATTACTTGATTTTTTCTTCTATGTACACCAGTCATTAGACAATTTCATTTTATGTACCTACATACCTTTTTTTCCTCTTTATATGCTTTATTTCAATGTTATATTTTTACAAAATGGCAAGATAATTTTTACCTCAAAAGCCAATTAACTATGACATTTTAAACATAATTAATAAAAATAATTTATTGGAAGTACTTTAAGGAAATCCTCTAACAAAATTTAATTTAAGTCTACAGTAAATTGTCAGTAAGAAGATACTTAATAAAGTTCCATTGTATTTCTCTTCCGTTATCATTATACGCCTCTCCAGCAGCAGTTGTCTCCATCGTTTGATGCAAAGGCCAAAGTGGTCAGATAACAAGTATATTTACTTAAGTTCATTTGAAATGAAATTCTCATTCTGATTTTTCCATCCCTTGTTCTGTAATTCTAGTTCTTGCTGTCAGGAAGTTCAATTTAGAAACCATTGTGCTCTCTGAGTCTACAAGATATGAATGGGAAAGGAGACCTAAGAAAATGTGAAAAGCAATAATTAAAAATATAAAAAAGGCTCATACGAGGCAAGAGCATCCAAGAAGGGGTTTTGTGAAAGAGTGAAGTAAGTCATCTTTAAATATTCTTTGTATACTTGATATACTTTTGATCCTGTTTCGTATTCATGCTTAGGAATTTCTTCTCTTAGTCACAGAGATTAGATTGGCAGAGGCAGATGACTTTATTGCTCTTCTGGGTGCTTTTTTTCCCAGAACCCCATCCAAGCTAGGGGGTGATGGCTCAGTGCCTGCACTTACTGCTCTTTGAATTTTTGCTGGGACTGGTGTTCTCTTGCAATGTGCGGTTAAATGCAAATCTACTGTTATAACTTTGGAGTAGCAGCATTAGTGCCTTGCACTCCGTGTTGTTTTCATGTTTATCCAGGATTCTTGTTTGTTGCTTATGTTGAGTGAATAACTTGAGCAGTGCCAGCATTCCTGAGAGCTGGTCACATGAGCCTGGCAGAGCAATGTGTATTCTGAATAGACTTTGTTTTCTGTAGGCATTCTTCCCACTTCCCCGGGGATGCTGTCAGCTTTGTTTTAACTTGAAAATTTAAATTTCGATTTGTGTGGAGAAAAAAAAAGTGGTTTTCAATGATTAAACGAAACATGAGGGTGAGTGTGGGATGCAAAACTGTGAGAGCTGCTGTACTTAGCTTATGATGATCCTCCTTTGTCACAGTTCTGTTCCTGTTGAAGGTTTTGAGCTTGAGTGATGTTTTGCTTAACCCACAGGTGTTACTGCTCACAAACTCAGCTTACAGAAACTGCTACTACTGCTTGTAAAATGCTTGTTCCTTTGTGTCAACATTTGTATTTTATTCAGTTGTTCTCCCATCCTAGAGAAAATGCTGGAAGGACTTGCTCTGAATTATACTGAAATATCTATGATTAGATAATCATGTTCTGGTTTATATAGTGTTTGAGCTGTCTTAGGAAATTTCTGTGTAGGGTTGTGTTGAACAACTTCACTTTTGGAAATTCTTCAAAATACATAATTGAAAACTCTTTTCCTATATTTGTGAGGGCTTTTAGAGATAAAGGGCCCGATTTTGTATGTTGATGGTTTTTATATGTTCACCTCACAAAGATCTGTGCTATTCTAAGTATAAAACAATAAAATAACGTGGTTGTGTCAGAGATTAAAATACTTTCCTCATTTTAGGGAGCAAGGGGTCTAAATTTAGTCTATCAGCTTTGTAAACCTAGGGCCTTGCTTTGTGCTTATCTGTGAGGTGCCATGCATATTTGCAGCTTTGTAGAAGTACCAGTTCAGTGCCCAGCTGGGTGTTCTGAATCCATGAAGTCCTTGTAGGAATGAGCTCAGTAAGGGAGACTGAGCTACCAGGATTAAGGTCCAAACCAGTATGAAGTCAGACCAGGTCTGTATTTTGCTCCTTGGCTGTAAAAGTTCATTCACATGAATATCTACTGTTAAATAATAAACTATATAATTCAAAACATTCAAAGTATTTATTTTTAAACTAATATTCCACCAGTGAAATTTGGAATATCTTTATGGCACTCATTCTGATGTAAATTTTTTTAAGAAGTCATCTGCCTATAAATCATGATAACTTAGATTTTCCACCTTGCCTCCTCTTAGTCCTACGGACAACATTTACTCAGGCATTGCTACTGTCTCTTATCTCGATGTGGTTATAGATCATTAAATTCCAGCCCCTCTTAACACAGTATAAATTCTAGTCTTGACAAGTATTGTGCCTAGTTTTATTTAGTAATTAAACTTTGCATGGCTTCCTTCCCTTAAGGTGAGCTTCACCTTTTATATTTTAGTGGACTTTTATTAATTAGTTGGAGAATGTGAAACACAAATGCCATACACCCTGCAATTTCTGGAGTGCTTTGTGGTGTTGGCAGTTTAGATAGCATATCCACATGATATAGTTTGTTTTGTCCTGAAGTGCTGGGATGTGAAATTTACATGGCTGTTGACCCCTTGGGACTGCTCTGAAATGAGGTGTGTATCTTGTGCAATCCTAGTCAGCAAAAATTAAAATAAAAATAAATCCACTGTCAGAAGCCCTTGTGCTGGCCTGGCAGGAGGTATGAAATAGTACCCGGTGCTTGATAATGGCCTGTTGGAGAAGGGTCTCTAGCACAATGTGATGTGACTTAGTGGAATAACAAATTATGCAAAATGTTTGCTGTTGTCATGATTAGGTAGTGAATTGTTGGGCAGGGCCTGATGTCTGCCATGGGCTGAAGGCCAGACAACTAAATACAGAATAAATCTTTAATGAAATTTGAGTGGTGAATTCAATTTATCTTTTAAGACAAACAGAAGTTACAGCCTTTGTGTCCAAACATGGAAAACTTTGTTAAAGTGAACTGAGAATAAACTAATAGATCACTGCTTTGACTGTGGTTTTCAAGTGATAAGTTTGTGGTGATTTTTGCATATAAAAACTTCCCTTGGTAGTTCAGTATAAAGTCTTAAAACCTTAGCCAGAGCAATTTTATGGCAGCATTAACTCTTCAGCTACCCTTCTGCTGAAATTTGCAAGTTAGCAAAGCACCTACTATTTAGCATGGTACCAAGTCAGGGTAACTGACTGCTGCCTAGAATGTGTCCAAAAAATTTGTTTTCCAAAGTATTGTTTGTTTACTTTGGCTCTGATTATCTGTGTACACTGCAGAGAATGAAAGTATTTTGTTTCTCAGAACTGGCTTCTGCAATGTGTTAGGGACTGATTTGTTTGAGATTTCTTTCTGCATGCTGCACTGCTATGGCTGTGTAGTAATGTGGGTGCTTGAAATGAAGCTTGACGTAAAAACTGAGATTGTTTGAAGAGTGTCTTTCTTGAGAACAATCTACTTTTTTGACATGAATCTTATTTTTCATCCTTGATCCAACTACTGTTCTGATAAAGATTATAATTCTTGTTGATGTTTGGAGATGGTGAAGGTTTAGGGACTGATAGTGCTACAGAAGTCTCACAGAATCTTTTATCATGACATTGAATTAATTTCCCAGTTTGCATGTGTGTGGAGTTGTATGTTGAAATATAAGAAGAAATAACCTAATTGCTTTCTCTTTGTATTTCGATTTGGTTATCTTCTGCAGCTGGAGTACCAACTTGACAGTCTTCTGCATTACTGTCACAAAAATCCAGAAACTTGCATCCAAATTGGGGTTCACCGTGCTCCATTGTACAGAGGACTCTAAGGCAAAATGTAACGTAGTCCTGGTAACTTGAGGTAGTTGTCTTCCAACTTCCCACTAGGTGTTAGTAGCTCTTCTACCCATTCTACATTGACCTGCTTAAGAGAAGCAAAGCTGGAGTTGGAAGAAAAGAAAAAGCACTTGGAGGACGCACAGTAGTTGAGTGTATGAAAGGGATATATGTAAGAGATTTTAACTGATATAGGCATGTTTATTGCTGCTAGTTTTGGGTGTTCTTTCTTCTTTGTTCCTTGTTATCCCCCTCCATTTGGTTCTCAGTTGTGGTGAGATTTGCCCTTGCTTGATTGCGAATTTTCTCTCTCCATCGCATTCTGTTGATGCAGGCAATGACTTGGCTTTGCAGCCTTGCTGTCACTTTGCAGCTGTGCACCACGTTTGGTTGTTTTGGGCAGGCTTTCCTGACTCCTGCTCAAAGCTGGGGCTCGCTTTGAGAGGAGCTTCTTGACCCTTTGTACTTTGTGTAGTACCCGCCTCGCAGGCGGACTCTGGAGCCGTTGTGTGGAATGCGTGTCTAATGCGTTCCACTCGGACCTCAGTTCCATTCCATAATGTTAGCTTTAATTGGCTGGTTTTAAACTTTCATGTACAATTTGGTTGTACACGGTAAATTACCACCCTCCTCGCCTTTTCCTAGGAGCACGAAAGTAGAATCCAGACTCTGCTTTCCCGTGCTGCCTTTTGGTATTGCCCTTGAGCTCTTTTAGGGACAGCACTGGTGGGTAGTGTTTCTGTCAGAGGACAGACTTCTTTTCTAGTGGGCTTTTTTTTATGTCTAATCTTCCAAAGACTGTACCCTTTAAGACTGTACATTGTGTTGTATTTTTGAACCGAGTTCTGCATTTGAAAGTTTAAAAAGAATTACTACTTCTTGCCCAAAGAAGTATCTCTGGTTTAATAACTGTTGCCTAACTCTTAGTGTGGCTAGATAGCCAGTGTGCCCTCCAAGTGATTTTTATTTCCTTTTAAATATTCCTGTATTTTAATTTTCGTTACTTTGTTTGAGTGCACAAGGACATCAGGGCAACATCAATGATATAACCAAGGCTGGTCTTTACTATGTAAGAATGCCTTTGTAGGTGCTTCTGAAGTGTCAGAATGTGTGGCGTGGACAGAATGAGAGTCTGTTACTAGACAGGTTTCATCTAGGCTTAAATACTTGATTGGAGCATCACCAGAGCTACTTTTGAGAAAGATGAGTAGTTGAGTTACGTGAGGAAAAAAATGGGCAGTGCTGCATACAAAACAAATTTTGCAGTTCAAACTCAAAACAGTGATGAGTCTCTTGTTTGTACTTGGTATGAATGAGGTAAAACAAAGCCTGTCTTTATTCTCCACATCAGGCTTGTGAGCTCATGTTTCGGCTTTTCCTTTCCCCTCCCTTTCTGACATGGGCTCTTGTCTTTCTTTTCCTTGCTGAACAGACAGTAACTCTCCACAATATTTTTAATCTCAACAAGATGTCCAGTGGCTGATGATGCAAAAGTGTTGCATCAACAAAGAGGGGATGATAGCTGGAGCATTCCAGGTCTGACATTTTTGGCTGAGGAGCTGTGTATTGTGGCCACTGATTCCTCCCGGCACAGCATGCTTGCTTGGGGCAGGAGACTACTTTTCATTGACTCCTGTTGTGTGACTCCCTGCTCCTTATTTTAGGTTTCCCCAAGAAGTTATGACTGGGAGTTTCATGGTTTTAGATGAAAGAGCCTGTTGTCTTACTGAATTATCTCCTTTCTGTCTATATTTAAACCAAGTTGGCAGGTAAAAAAAAAAAAAAAAGATACTGTAAAACAAAAGCTCTCTTATGGTAATACCTGAGGCTAGATTAGAATAAAAGTGAAAGAATTATTTAATATTTTTTGTTTACATATGTTTGTTGAGGATACTTGCTTACCTGTAGTCCATTGGCACCCAGCAGTGGAGCCGACCTCATTGCATTGAGCTTAAATGGGTTCCTGGGCCCTGGTGGGAGCTAACTCACAAAAATTTTTCCACTGAAGTAGATCATGAGAACTATTAGATTATTTGGAATAGAAAAATTATTATTATGGAATTTAAAAATAATACACATTTGTAATTATGGCTGTTGAGTAGCCATGTACTGTGCAAGTGCTTTTATTCCTAAATTTTTGGGAGAAAAATTACTTTAAAGTGTAAAAGAAATACTTTCAATTTTTTTAATGCTCTAGTGCAATATTTTAAGGTAGTAGCATTTTTTACTGACTGAAGTGAACCCAGCTCATGAAACTTTTCATTCACTAAAAGTATGGCTGATGCTTTTTAAAACTGAGGACTTAAGAATTTCCTCATGACAGCTAAACTTCTTGAAACCACATAAAAATCTGCTTATACCATAATTCAGCCTTGCAGCACTGCTTTTATTGTGTGAAGAACCTATCAGAAATTGATTTATAAGCTTGTTGTTCCCTAGCTGTGCCTGTTTGTTATGTATCACTGTTCTTGTTCATAGTCTGTGTTCCCTCACAGCATCAAACCTTCAGCCATCTCTGCAGCTGTATCTTACACTCTTTCCATCAGGTAATACTTCCAGCCATGAAGTTGTCCCCAGTTTAATAAAGGTAAGGTGGGATAATTTGTTGACTGCTACCTAAAAGCATCATTAACCATTGCAAGAGGGGAAATTAGGGCGTGGGTTTAGTGACTTTTTTTTTTTTTGCAAATCTTATTTTTGATGCAAAGGCAGTTCTGTCGCCAGCCAGTCCAGCATGCAGAGACTCTCCCCCCTGCCATAAAACAATGAGCACATTCAGGCACAACTAGTGTTTTCAGTTATTAAAAAACGGAGCCGTCTGTCTCTGCCTGTGACTTTAATCTTTAAGCCTTTATTCCCTATACCCCACCCCCTCTTTCTTTCCCCAACCTTTTGTTTGTGAAGTGCACAGCTACAGGATATGTGGGCCTGGAGTTTCTGAATGTATTGTACATTCCCCTGGCAATTACAGATGTTTATAACCCTGACTGATGTTATTTCAGTATTGTGGATGGTGAACAGAAAATTAAAGAATGCATTTTTCATTGCCCCTAGCAATCTTTAATTTTTTTTTTTTTTAAGGACAGGAGAGAAGGAAAAAAAAAAGAAAAAGCAAAATGTAAACTGTAAAATTAAAAAAAAAATCTTGTTTCGCATTCTCAGATGAAGCATATCTGAGAGCTGTGCAGGAATACCTTCCATACTCTACCATAACTCTTTTGTTAGGACAGTGTGTTAAATGCAGTGTTGTAAAAACAGAATAGGACTGGATTTTAATACAAAAGAAGCTCCTTAATGCAGGGTGCAAGAATTTTGCTTACTTTATTTCAAAGACAAGGTATCTTAGGGCTTGTAACGACTTAAGAGCAGAATCACATACTTTTTTTTCAGCTTTGTATGGACCACTTGTTTTTTGTAGAAGGATGATTTAGAATCTGATGAGTTTGAGTTTTACTTTTGGACTTGGTGACAGAATTGTTTAAGAAAATTTTTTTTTTGTAGTCTTGTAGAAATATGCTCTTGCTCTGTACAAGGTTTTAAATCAATTTCTTACTACTGGTAAGAAAGAAAGCTGCAGGTGCACTGTAAGATTACTGTCCTTGTATTGACAGAGAGGTGGAGAGAAGAGAATCCTCTAGCAAATCTCTGTGATTAAGGTGATAATTGGTGTGTTTCTTGGGGACTCCAGTGCATTCCATGATTTTCAGAGTAGTTGGCCTAAAACATTGAATTTAAGTAGAGAAAAGTTAATTGGAGTCAAGAATTTCAAGGTGGTTCAGCAGTATCTCTCAGGTACAATTTTCATATCTGTACCTGTTTTCAGCTGCATGCAAACTGCTGTTTATAGGTTTTGGAAGTTTGGAGTTGCATATCTAAATGTATATTCAGGTCTGTCTACCTGTGTGATGGTCCTTATCTCCAGTGACTGCTGCATAGAACTTTTCTTTAGACTGATCTTTCAAAGATATGGCAGAAGAGTGAGCAAGAATTTACAGTGAGATATCCTTTAGCTAGGCAGGACTTGAAGAAGTTAACACAAAAGATAGCAAAAAACTCTCCTTGTCATCTAACATTAAACTGATAAAAATATGCTTAAAGAAATTCTAGCATGTTCCAAGATGTTTATAATTCAGTAATTCTTCGAAGCACCCTGAGGGAGGCAATAGATGCACTGTAGTAACAGTTCTCCAGTCCTCTGGGAAGGAAAAAACCACCTAGTTGGTCATTAAGCATCACACGTTCTTTTCATCCTGAGATAATCCCGTACTAAAGTGGTGTGTTGCTTGTGTAAGGATTGCTGAGATGTGCTGGTTCTCTTTGTGTTAAAACATGGGGGCATGGGTGGGATTGAATCCTAGGTATGCTAATGGAAAGATAGCATCTTGTACAAATGAGATTAACTTGAAAAGTTGAAGAGCTGAGTGTGAAGTAGTCCTGATAGAGAACAGAATTTATAGAAACTTCATAGGTACTGTTCAGGAGTCCAGTACTGGGCTTGTATGCAATAGTGGATTCAAATATGGGCAGAAATATGAACACATTTGTTGGGAAACTTTTCAGTTGGTCTGTTCTTGGAAATCAGAGTGTTAAATTGCCTTAACAGCTAATACAGGAGTTCACTTACTGAAACAGCACACTGCTTTGAGGGAAAACGTGTGCACTGGTGGCTGTTTATGTGCTGCTCTCCCTGAAGCAGTCTTGGCAAATAGATCAAGTTATTCCAGTAATTTTTGTACTGTTTTTCTGTTTCCAGTATAAACCTGGTTTTGCATGACTTATCATTCCTAGTGGAAGACATACTGGTATAGGCTGCTGTCAGCTCTGTAGCCCTGTAGTGTCAGCGAGGTAGCAGGAATTTCCATGGATGTAGGTACCGCAGAGGCTTTCACTCAATATTTGTCTCCACACTCCAGTTAGTGGAGGAACCTCAGGTGCAACATTCTTGAAGCTGGGAATAGTCTGTTTCTGATTGGTGTGAACTGAGTCATTAGAGATGGAGCAGAGACTCCAGACGTGTGGAGGTCAATCAGAACTGGAGATGGGCTCATGTCCTCATTGGTGCAGGCTCAGTGCCTTTGCAGTTCTTCCAGATGCTTGATTCTTTTTATACTGGTAAGCTACTATTTTCTCTTTCAGGTCTTGGAAATAGCTTCAAAGATGGTCTCTTTGAAAGATGCAAAGGATAGAATGGTCATACTTGTAGTTATATTTTTTGCAACATATTTAACGTTATCACATGCAAATATAGTTACTTTTTTTATTGAAACTTGGCAGGAGATCTTCTAGAGAGCAAATGTAAAGCTGATATGGGTCAAGACTATAAAAAGAAGTATTTTTTTTCTTCTTGGTCCTCTGACCTGTTTACTTTTCAGTGTTTACAGTAAAGACTTTATGGACCATCAGGGACCATTTATGGTCACTATATAAGGCCCAAGTGTAATGTTACCTTACATTTAACTCTTCAGAGCTGTGCAAAAGCACACATGGCCTTGATACCAAAACAAAATACCTCTGAGTAACAAGTCTGAAACTTGAACTAATCACTCATTAGGCACTACGAATATCATCTGAGGAGGTCAAAGCAGGGTTTTACAAGTATCCATTTTCCATTTTTCTTACTTTGCACCTTTTTTCCTGAAACGTGAACATAAAATGTTGATTTCATACACAGCTTACTCTCACATTGTTTGAGAAACCTTATTTTATGAACTAAACAACTCCAGGCAAAAGGAAGAGGCCACTTCATTGCCAGTCTCTAAGTTTGGGTTTGATATGAATTGGTGGAATTGCAGGTGCCATTTTTGTATGACATTTTGGAACTTAGAAATATTGAAACAGCCTGAAATGTTTTATAGCCTGAATTCCAAAATATGAAACGGAACTTTTTCTGCTAGGTGTAATATAGGCAGGTAGTGCAAAAAACAGACAAAATCCCACCAAACACCCCTGGACAAACCAGGTTTGCTTCTTGGATAGCAATAACCCAGTTGGTTTCTTCCATACTTCTTTTGCTTTCAAGTCTATGAAATAATAGTTTTTCTTACTATATGCCACAGATGGTACTCCATGGTTGATAAGCTGTATAATGACATTCAGTCTAAAATGCTAAAACTGTAGTTTTGTGCAGTATCCTAAATATTTAAATTCTCAGCTTTTACTGGTGTCTGTATTTGCATATGCATATGTATGAATGACACTTTAAAAAGTTAATGTTTGCTAACTAATTCACAATTTATGCACTTTTGACTTCAAGCCAAGAAAGAAATTAAGGCAGCTGAAATACCACGGTGTTGAGTAATTCAGCAAATGCTACCTTTTTTTGTAGCAGTCATCTGTGTCTACTCAGAATGATTGTTGCTCTTCCAAGATATGTAAGCTTTTTTCAACTGTACCATAGTTTATGTTTTCAGCATTAAAATAAGTAGAGGTCTGTTTTGGACTCTGTCCAGTTTGTGCCCTGTCAATATAGAAATTCAGATCTAGTAATATTACAAAAAAGGATTTTTGTACATGTGGAAGAAGGATGACGTCTTCTCTCATGTGGTGCTTTGCCTCCATTTTTACACGTGCTATGTATTACATGGCATTTTGTGTTACAAGGCAAGGATTGTTTGCTTTGCTCTCCCCTCATTGTCTATAGGATTTCCATTTGGAGTGATTTTCTGGTTTTTGACAAATATTTATGTAAAGAACAGGAATTTAAATGCCAGACTATAGTAGTCACTCATCTGGTTTGCTACATTTTCTTTGGAAATAGTAGAAATGATTGTTTTTGAGGGACAAACAAGAAAGTCAGTGATGGAAAAAAGTATCCCTTTCTTTAAGTTTCATCTTAATACCTCTTACACAGGATAAAATCATAAATGTTTTATTGAAAATGAAGCTTCATCTAGCTGGATGTAGCTTTAAAATCTTAATGGTGTAAATATCAAAGCTGTATTTTTATTTGTCTAAAGACAAATGGTATTTAGCAGCACTGAATTTGAATTGTGCTGCTTAAAATTATATAATTGATTGTGCTCTTTTTATTAGAGGTGTTTTATTTCCCTTCTTTCACTCAACTTTGTTTGCTTTTGTCACTGTGTGCTGTTAACATGGATTTTTCTTTGTGGAGGACCTAACTGCATTGTCTTGTTTCCTTTTTTGGAGCTACTTTATCTTTAAGACTCCTTTTCCAGAAAGTGACCAGATCGAAATGCAGTATTTTATTTCAATATTATATTGCATATAGTCTAATTCTTTACCTTTCTTTGCTGCTTCTGAAATTGAAACAATTTTGCATTGAACAGCATATAATGACTGTATCTTTTCACCATTTTCTGAAGGAATTGCACTAGTTTTGTGTATATACACATGTACTTAAGTTTTTTTCAATTCTTCCTAACGATAGGTGGACTGTTTATTCAGCTTTAAGTTTCTCTGTAGTTCCTGAGGGTGCTGTTAAGTGAGCCCCTTGGCCTGCAGCAGCATCTTGTCCCCAGAAACAGGAAGTTTTCTTTGCTCCTTCCCTTTCTACCTTTGCAGCTCTTGGCTGCTCCTGCTGCCTCGCTTGTGCCAGCTCTGCTCTCCCTGGCGTGCTGCAGGAGCTGGGTCACCTTGCCAGTCTGAGGGAGAGCCCTCTGGTGCGGCTGCATTGAGCAGACTGGTCTGAGCTTCAACTTTGCCTTTCATCAGACCCTCCACAACCTGTGGGAGGCCTAAATAAACACAGTGTTGGGGAAAGGTAACTGGGAGCAGGAACTTCCCAGCTCATGGAGCTGCAGGCTCCATGACCAGGTGCCAGAGCCTTTTCACTGCTGTGCTTCACTGACAGCTGCTCCTGGATCGCTCCTATGTACAGGCAGGGATGAAGATCAGCACAATAACCAGTTGTTTCTGAAAATTCAGTTTCTGAAATTTCAGTTTCTGAAAATCCAGTTGTTTCTGAATAAAGTTTCTTAACACAAAAAAAAAAAAAAGTGAAGTGTGTGATTGCCCTGGCATGAAACCACATGGGTAAAATTGCCTTTTTCCCTTGCATGTTTTTGTCTTTACAGTGGAAGTGAAGGATATTTGCTGTGGCCTTTCCTTGGCTGTGGAAGGATGTGTCCTTAGCAGTGGCCATTATTGTGCTGCTCTAGTTTATGCTCAGGCTGGAGGAGGTGATGTGTACTGAGGTTCTGTTTGTGCCGGGGAGAGGGGAGGACAAGTATAGGAAATTAATGTGGTACCTTAAATTATTAAGGTAACACTAATTAAAAAGGTTCATAGCAAGCTCTCTTTAGTAGTGAATTTCTATTTGGAAGTCTTTGGAGGAAGGTTTCTCTGTAATTTTACGTATTTTTTTAAAAAACTACATGCAATTTTAATGTGTGTTTAACCAGTGAATTTAGTCAGATTGCAGTAAGGGCATCCTGTATTTGCCTTGTTTAAGAATAGTCTCTTTTCCATAAGTGGTGGCAACTACCAAAGTGTTCAGACATTTCTCAGGCTTGTGCTTTTGGCCTTCCTCTGAAGAGGCTGAAGACAACATGGGACTCGTTACATTCTGTAAATCCTTACAAAGGATCTCCTGATATCTTTCTTCTTGTGTTGTTCTGTTTTTTGAGAGTGTTTTCACTTTAGGGTTTGTTTGTGATTTTTTTTCTCAATAACTCATCCATTTCATATAAGCTTAATCCTGTGTACAATATTGCAATGGCTAGACCAGCATGTTAAAATTGTTGGAAGATACTCCTCAGTCTTTCTTAGCATGACCTTCATGGAGGCTTTATCAGCTTTGTTTGTGCTACTTCAGCATGGCTGATCAAGCTTATTGACATACTCTAATCGTTACAGGCATTTCCACCCTTTGAAGAACACAGAGTTGTTTCTGACATGTAGTTAGAACTTAAACAAGACAGATCCTTGGATGACTTGACAAAGGAGACGGTAGAGGCATTATCCTTTATCCTCTTCAGAACAATATGGCACGTATTGTGCTTCTTCTCCAGATGAAGTATAAAGTATATTCAAGGGGATTCTTGCGTGACTTCTTTTGCAAAAGAACCCTTTTATTTCTTATAAGAAGTTATCACCTACCACTTGCAGTTGAGTTGAACTCACGTTTACAAATAAATAACTGTAATGGATGTGTTAATTGACATACAAGAAATGGACTTGTTCCAATTATGTATGCTCTTATGGCCCCACTGCTTTCCCTTTCTAGCTCTCAGTTACAGACCAACCATAGTGGCTGGTTTTCATCTGAAGAGAATTCTTGTAATGACCTAATGCTTCTAATTTTAAGCTTTATTGTGCACTCAGAAATGTTGTGGGTTGCCAGTGTGATGCTTTCTATCTGCTGTTACAAATGCTCTGGAGTTTGAAGCTGCACAGCTCCCTGTTTGTGCTCTAAGCTGCTTTGATGGAGATGATGGTGGGATCCTTGAGCTCCATGAGTTCCTTTTCTTTTCAAAGTGTTTCCTAACAGGAGTTCTGTCAGTTTTGATCCACGATTTGCATTGCTTTACACAAGGTTTCTTCATGTGTAATTCATGTTCCCCAGTTGAGTGCATGCCTCTCCCTGCATCACACCTCCTATTTCTGTTTGAATTTTGGGGGATTCCATATCCTGTAAAACATCTTCCTTATTCATCACAGTCCTCCCCTAAGGTAGCTAGCAAAATCCTGTGTGACTTGTAACATCTCCCAGGGTGCAACTGTATATGAAAACAGGGAATAATTTAGTTGTTTCTGAATAAAGTTTCTTAACACAAAAAAAGTGGGGGGAGTGGGCTGTGAAAGGGGAAGTTGGATACTCTCTGCATGATATAGACAATATTTCCTGAGACAGGAGATACTAACCTCAAAGAATTTAAAATAAAACATTGATTTAATTTTTTTTTTTTTTTTTTTTTTTTTTGAAAGTGGAATAGCGGAGGTAAAAATGGTAGAATAGTTGGTCTTTTTATCCTGTGTGCAGATGAAATTGATTAAACCTTAAAAACTCGCCTCAGTCCACCCGGTTTATTAATTGAAGAATTTCCTCTTCCCCAGAATGGGAAGTGCACATTAAAACAGAGCTTTGCCCTTGAGTAGCAATGATACTTGAGAATGGTACATTTTCTACAATCCTATTTTCTCTTCTACACTAGAGGAAATCCTAACATGGTAAAAAGCATATTTAAAAAAAAAAAAGTATGTTTAAGGAAGTCCTCTTTCATTTCCTTGTAGAGCATGAAATCAAATTATAGCCCATAGCCCACAATTATTTTATTTTTACATTTCAAATTCCATTTTCTGCTTCCTTTTGCTGCCTGTGAACAAGAGTTGTACTGTTTGTGCAAAGTCAGCTAAAAAGATTACCACAAACAGGACAGGACACAGTAGCTTAAAGAAGCCACCACTCAGAATCTGTGCCTATGTTCCATGTGTGACATGCGAAATGTCCCCTTTGTTCACACAGGGACCCGATCCCCTCTTCTTCCCTCCACTCCCCAGGTTTTACCTTTTGAAGCCAAGTCAGCTTTATGTTGATGTATTGTTGGGAATATAGTGCAATACTTTAGTTATGCTTGCCAAAATAATGCAGCTTAAAATGCTCTCATATTCTTGATCTGCATTTGGTAAAAACAAATCTCAGTTGAGATTCTGCTTATTTATTGAAAATGCCTTTTGGGTGAGCTTTTCAGTAAGGAATTGGTAGCTAATTTAGTGCTTGGAGATTGTAACTGCATGGTTCTGAAAGTGGGCTCAGTGCATATATAATAAAATAGTAATACATTTTTGGAACTGATAAATTAATACATGAGTCTGAAGTGTTTCTTTCTTTGTCTTCCTAGATCCAATTATGTCATTTTTTTTTCTAAATTAGTGTTAATATTCTAAAGCAAAAATATATAATGTTTTGCTTTAGGGACACAGCTCAGTCTGGGAGTTTGGGTGTAAAATTTACAAGCATGCAGCAGGCTGCACAAGTAGAAGGTGTTTTGAGTTCATGTGCATGCAGAACTGCAACAGCTCTGTGGCTGAGATTGAAGGAGGTTTGTTATTTAATATGGAATGTTCTGTTCCAGGATAAAACATAGCAATTACAGTGCTTTACTGTTTTTGAAAATGCATCTGATACCTTGGCTATTCCCATGGTGTTTCCCTGTGAACACTGATGTAAGAGCTGGTTTTTACTAATTGTGTGTGACACTAAACACATTTATTAGGAATGAATTTGATGGAGGGGATGAAGGTCTGCAGCCTGGTTGCCTGGAACTCTGGGCAGTCTTTGTTTCCTATTTTGGCAATGGTTTGAAGATAGATTAAACTAAATAATGCAAATATAGAGAATGCAGTGAATTTTCTCCAAAAGACTAAAAGTTGATCCATACATGCTTTTAAAATGCATACTATCCTTTTTCAGTGTACTCAGGCAGCAGCTGTTGAGTTCTTTCAGGAACCAAGAGTGAAAGCTAGCCAGGAATGGTGTTGCAAATGCACTTTAGGGAAGCTTGAGTTGCTTCCTTCTGCTCTTTGGAGACATGTCATAATCTCTGACATCTGTGATTCAACTAATCTGCTGAGGAAAGAGTAATAAATTACTTCCTTGATGACTTTATATAATCAGATACCCTTCAAAATTCAGGAGCTAGCATGGGTTGTGTGTTCAAAGCAGTAGCTGGACCTTTTCTTTATCTTGTCTCTGAAGGTATTTTTCTTATTTTCTGAGTTTTGTGTTCCCTGTCACTTTTGTGATACAAATGGGTGCTGCTGCCTCCAGGTTTAGCTGGCACTTGCAGTCTTTGTGATGCTGTGCTGCTGGTCTTGTGTTTCTCCTGGATCTGGCTGTCATCCAGAATCTCTCAGTTCATGTTTTATCTTTCTTGTTTGTTTTTCTTCACTCAGACTATCTACTTTATTTTTGCTGTGGTTTAGCTGCTTATCTTTGAAGTATAATGCCCATCTTTCTCCACCCCCTTGTGTTTTCTGATGACAACTTGTTTATTTCATTTGCTTTTTACAGGGCTTCATCTGAGCTGTGTGTCATCACACAAAGGGTACTCCAATAATTGATCTTTCATTTTCAAGCAAAGTGAGAAATCACATGTCAGGATTTATCTTTTCAATGTTCTTGAACATGTCTTTCATAGATGAAGTGGTAAATAAAAGGTTACACCCCTGTTTTCTCTGTAGAAGAAATAATTTGAGTATCTTAGTTTAACTTTTTCATTGATTCTATGTGACCTGCTTCAGTGCAGATAAAATGTTTTTGATTGCTGTGCTTCCTTGTATGCAGAGCTGTCCTTTGCATGTGTCTCTGCTTTGTTCAAAGTAATTTCAAGCCATTTTCTTGTTCTGAAGGTTTGAGGCATATTCAAATAGTCCATAATCTCTTCCCTATTACTATTTTTAACTGTGTAGGCCCACATTCTGTCTCTTTTTTTGAGGAGTGCTTTTTTTTGTCCTATGACTTCCTTCAGTTCTGTTCCATTTTGTACAAGACCCCATGGCTGGCTGACATTTTATTGTCAGATAGTGCAGGTGTGAGTAATATTTTCACCTTTTAAAATTCTTGTTACTGTTTTTTGAGTCTCCAAATAATATATCTGAAATATTTTTATGTCCCAATTGAAAAATCATTCCAAGTGAGGTTGTATTCATGAGAGTACTGATAGAGTCCATCCTTGCTTCACTGTTCCTTGTTAAATCTTACTCTGCTGCAGAAAATTATTCAGAAATATTGTTCCTTTTGTTGACTGAACTCTGATACAATAGTGAGCTGATGGTTTACTAGAGATTATTTAAGTAGTGAATTTGAAGTTAAACATATTCTAAGTCTGCTATTACCATTTATAAGTTATGAGGAGAAAATGTATTGCATGAGATGTTCTGTGGTCGGTGGGAGAGGGTTACAGTTTTGTCATCGTGCCAACTTTCCTGATTTGAAATGTGACATTGGTGAATCCTAGTACACTTCTCTAGATCATTTTGTTTTAGTATTTAATGCATGGCTTTAGGCAATGAAGGAAAGAACTTTATGCGTGGCTGATAGGCAATAAAGGAAATGGGTGCTAGAATAAACCAAAATGTAAAACCATGTAGAAGATGGGGGATTGAGAAGAAGGTGAATTGTCGAAGATGGTTTATTAAACAGCTCAAAAAGGAAAGCTGAGGAACCAAGTTTTAGCAGTATTTTTTCACCTTGTAACCCAAGGGTCCTGTAAACCTGAGCACTCCTGCCTTGATATGCACGAGTAGACACATACAAAACAGCCTCATGCCCTGCTGAGAAGGCAGTTCAGGTATTTCTGTCAGTGCTGTCGTGATCTTTGCCTTGGCTCCATGACTCCTTTGAAGGGCAGCAGCTTTCCCCCCTGCTTGTGTGCCAGCTCTGCCTGCTGTCCCATCTTGTGCCATCTCTTAGGAGCTGTGGCCAGTCAGTACACTGGAGCTTTGGAGGAGGCACAATAGTTGTGCTGACAGTGTTTGTGAACTTGTGTGTGCTGCTGCTTTCCTTGACTTGAAGTATTTTTTGTCTGGAGTGTCATGGTATGTCTTCTGGTGTTTCTGGAGTTTTTCTGTGGAATGTACAGTTATTTTTCTTTGTGTATCTTTTGTGAAGAGGCAAAGCCCCAAGGCAGACATTCTCAACCTTCTAGTAACTGGGTTGATGATTTTTATAGCTCTTTTAAAGTGTTGCTAATACATTAATAAATACAGCAATTGCAAGCATTTGCTGTATAGCAAATTAAATAGAAGCAGTTGATTTTGAGTTTCTAGGTAAAGTGACCCCTTTTACTGAAACTGCATATTACAGTTCAGTGCAGATTTGTATTCTTTTGGAGAGCAAGATACCACACTGTACATACTGCATCTTATCAGCCGCTCTTTTCAAGGCCAGGTTTGGATCTGGTGGCTTTGGCTTAGCTCTGGAGGCTGAGGATCACTGTGCTTTAGTAGACACAGTAATGTTTGGTAAGGCTCAAGCTGCAGCATTGTTGTGTTACCAGAATGTCCTTTTTATACTATTAATAAAGAATTGGACTGGATGGTTTTGTTTCTATTATTTATTCCCATTCCTTTTGAGGATGTGAGCTGTGTAGAACAGTTTTATACAAAATATGTGTATTAGGTTTAAAACAGCCCTGTTGTATGCATTCACAAAAATGGATCCATTCTGATTGTGCTTTGTCCCACTCAAACTATTTTCATGCCACTTGTTTCCCTTGGTTTCTGACCTTTAAGTCTGCACTTGGGTGGTGTATATAGTCTGAGCCTTTTGTACAGTCTTGATGATGTTTGTGTTGAAATTTAAGCAAGCTCTAAATCAATGCAATTCCCCAGACAATAAAAATGCAGACTACTTTTGAAGATATAAAGCCCATCTTTGGTTTGTCAGGGAGAGATACTTGAAATGATTGGTGAAAATTCTACAGGAGCACTGGAAATACTATAATTATCCAGCTAGTGCTCTGAAGGGCTTAACATTCATTATTACAAGATGAAAGGTCTGGAAGGTTGAAATAGTCATTTGTAGCCATAATTTTTTTTTTCTTGTAGTTCCCACCCACTCATTCACCCATGCACTTCAACCTCGGAATGATTTCCTATCCTGAGTTCATGGGAACTAGGAACAAGGGGAGCTGTTGTCGTAGCCATTGTAAAAGCCTTAAAAGCAAAAAAAGGCAAGGGAAAGGCTGGACAGCATGGAGGAACAAGGGACAGTTGTATTGATTTCTTGTTCTTCTGATCTTAAGGCCAATATTAAAAGTACTTAAGTTAGAGAACTGGAATTTTACATGATTTCTAGCTTTTATCATCTTTCAAAATGTACTTTTTTTGGCATGTGACTTTCTGGTACTTCAGCTTTTTTTTTAAAACTTTTTTATGTTTAAACTTTCTTAACTCTTGAGTCTGTTGTACTTTTCTGTTTTAGTATTCAGAGCATTTCAGTTTCCTCAAATGAAACAAGAAAATTCTGAATGTAATTAGTGGAAGGCCCAATGTTCATCAAAAGCTTCCTTGAAAACTAATTTAAATCCATGAAATTCAGGTTGCTTTAATCAAAAGATTATGGGTTCATGACAACAATACTTTGAAAAATAAAAATAATCCATAAGCCTGATAGGTAACATCACCCTAAAATTTAGGATCCTTTCCACGAAGAGATTTAGGAATCAGATCAGTTCCTGTGTTTGAAATGCTTTTTCAAGTTATGTGAATCTGAATTGGGAGTGAATGGCAATACACTGCAGGTTTTAAATCACCTCTTTCTAACACTGAGGGATTCAAGAACTTCTTTAGACTTGGGATAAACCTGTCTCTGGTGGTAATCACAGTTTTCACTTTGACGAAATTTTGGGCTTGGAAAGAAAAATGGTGGGAAGCAGGAAGGGACTGAGGCTTGTGGATATTTTTAAGGGGTACCTGGTTGGCTCTTGTTGGGGTTGCTCTGAGTGTGCAGCTCCCTGCAGTATTGCTGTGTGTTTGTTTGGCTGTGTTAGATTCTTGCTTGGCTGCTTAGATTATAATTTTTAATTGAGGCAAATGTCATGCCTGTGTTGCTACAAGCTTAATTTTCCTAGTATTTTTTTAATGCAGTGGTAACAGCTTTAGACTTGAGCTATCACATCCTTCCCTGGTTCTTATGACTCAGTGATAGCCTATAATAGCTTAAATTCCCAAGGTCTTAATTTCAAAAGAGCTGTGGAATTCAGTGCTTACTTTGACTTGTGTTTTGTTTGTCTTTCTGAGCATTTGTACATATGTTGACAATTTTAAATGGAAACGATTTGAGAAAATGATCCTTAATCTTTTTATGCTGTGGCAATACTGACTGTGAGTTCTCCTCCAGGTGCCCAGATTATCGATTTAATGATGCTTGTGATCGATGTGACAAAGGGGATGCAGACACAGTCAGCAGAGTGCTTGGTAATTGGGCAAATTGCCTGCCAGAAGATGGTGGTAGTCCTGAACAAAATAGATCTCCTTCCAGAGGGGAAGAGACAGAGTGCCATTGAGAAGATGACTAAGAAAATGCAGAAGACCTTGGAAAATACCAAGTAAGTGAACAGTAATATTAACAGATAACTTGTGACAAAATTTGTTTTGGAAAAAATACCAACATTTCTCTTCCAGTGTGCGTCTAAACATGCTGGCACATCTAGCAAAAATGATGAGAAGAGACTGAAAAGGTTTACAGAAACTCAGATGCAATTCCAAATTCACACCTGCAAGTATCATGTGTAGAGAAATGTTTTCCTGTAATTGAGCTTTTAGATTTAAATAGCTGCTTGGAGTTTGGATAGGATGATACAAAGCCAGAATATCCAGGTGAAGAACTGTTGGATGTGGTTACAGCACATCTTTGCTTTGCTCAGGGATATAGGGGACATAACTATTGGGTCACATTTTGAGTTGAAGAATCTAAGGAGCAGGATTCAGAGTACAGAGGAGAGAGAACCAAAATTCAGTTTTGGCATGTGCAGTCTGTGCTTGATGGTGCTTTGAAAGCACTGCTGATCTGGGTGTGATTGCAAAGTGCCTGTCCTGTTGTATCTCAGGCATGTGAAGTTTCTCCACAGCCTTTTTCCCACTTGACTTTGAATCTCCAAATGTGTGGTTTTAAAATGCTTTTCTATTCCTAAACTATTCTTATTAGCAGGATATATGCTGATACCATTTGACAATTGCCTCTGATGCCAATTGTGGGTTTTTGTTTTTCTTTCAAATAGTTTACTTGTTGAAATATTTCTGCTACACACATAGGTGTGTGTGTGGAATTCCACAGCAGTCAGCAAAGCTGAAGGCTGTTGCAGTTGCAGAGTAGATGTTGCCACCAGTGCTGGGGAAATTATTGTAGTGTTGTCAGGAAATTGTATGGAAGGCAAAAAAAAAAAAAAAAAGGGCAGAAGAAAGTAACTGTTGTATATTTGAATAGTTTGATACTTGTATATTTACCTAATCAAAACTCAGTTTTCTGTGAATTGATACCAAAACGAAAAGCAAACTGTCTCTGTGCTGTGAATGGAATTGATATTTTTAAAAAATTTATTTGGAATTTATATGGTGTTCCACAGTGAAAGGAATTTATATTTTTTTTTAAAAATTTTTGCCCATCAGCTTTTCCCTTTGTCCAGCAGGATCTAAGTTCTGCTCAGAGAAATTTGGTTGGATGGAGTAAGAATTTCAGTAGGGCTGGATCGTGTTTAGAAGTGCCTCCAAATGCACTATACAATTACTCCACTTTGTATGGGAAGAGGAGTAAAGCATTTGGTTATGCATAAATTTCTGTTTATTGCAATACAGTGCTCTGAAATACTTCTATGAAAATAAATTTCCACAAGTTTTATGGTTAATCACAGGAATTTTCAGTGCATGTTTTCATTACCCTTTGTCCTGAGATGCCTCAGGCTTATGGCATGTAAACAAAGAAAGTACCTCATGTGCCTGATTGCAGCTGGGGCACTGAGTGAGCTCCCTTTCTAGAACTTAACATTTCTTCTTTAGCAAAGCACCATCTCTTCCCTCCAGTTTGCTCCCTTTTGTGAGAAAATCAGTGGGGGATGGGTGTCAAGAGGATGGCCAAAATAAATAATTTTGGTCTGAATTTGTTGCGTAAGAATTAAGTACCTATGAGAACCAGTCACTTTTTGGTATAATTACTGATTATTATTCCATTACTTTAATATGTAGTTTATGTGGTTAATTCTGATTTTTGAAAAAATGCAATAAAAAGCTCTAGGTTGTATTTTAGGGAGCAAAGTTGAGTCTGCTGACTGAATTTGTAAAAAAAAAAAAAAAGGCAAATCTGCTGTAAGTTAAGGACTTGAAGAATAAAACTGATTCTAGGATAAAAGGTAAACTGAGGTCAGCTGGCTGTACTGCTCCTCTCTGAACCTTTGTGTATTTGAGATTTGTGAGTTTTGCAGACTTTGATTTCAGTAGATTTAGATCTTTCTGTTGTCTACAGATCTTGCAGACTCAGGTAGGTATCATGAGGCATCTTGTATTTGGCTCCTGTTGTGAAGGTTATGACTTTAGAATTTTAATTGTTTAATGGAAGTAAAAAATGTGCTAGTCTTCAGGTAAAGTTACTTTGGATGCAAACCACTGCATTAAGACTGGGTAACAGTAGATGTTTGCTTCTGAAATGAACTGAATCTTGCCTTTGACTGTCACAGCACTGAATCAGTAGCTAATGTGCAACAGGACTGAAGCTTTCATGGTGAAGTCCAGCAGTGCTGATCTGCTGGTAATTCAGGAAGAAATTGTAAGTCACAATGTGAGAGGAGCATATGAACTGGAATTTTAGGGAGTTTCCTAGCCTTCAGATGAGCCTGGAAATTCTCTATATCGACATGTGTAGGAGGTCTGTGGTCTAATGGTGAAAGTCTTTCTCTCTTTCAGATTCTCTGGGTGTCCTATTGTTGCTGTTGCAGCAAAGCCTGGTGGACCAGAAGCCCCAGAGTCTGAGAATCCACAGGGTATTTCTGAACTAATTGAGGTACTTGCTGAAGAACATAATAATAACATGAAAACATCCATTCTCAGATGTTCAAAACCCTTGGTTACGTGGCATGATGTTTGTACTGTAAAGGGCAGGACACCTAAAATAACTGAGAGCAGTTTGTAGCTTGCAGTGGACTTGTCACCCTTTCTGTCATTAGCTTAGGGAGAGGAACATCTTTGCCCTGGAGGGATGCCACTGTTTCTTAAGATAGCAGAAAAAAGTCTCAAAACAAAGGCATCATTCTTTGAAGACTTGTCAAATTCTGACTTGGATGCTGCCAGGTTAAAAGGACTTATAAATTGCTGAAGTTAGGGTGCAGCATCAGTCATCAAAAATCTAGGGATGCCTGGCCCTGGGCAGCCAGGCTTGTATAAAGGCAGGATATTCCAAAAGGCTGCTGAGCACTGAATGCTGCATCATCTCCCAGGCTGAGTCAGGATGGGCATGGGGATGGGATGTAATATGGCTTTAGACCAGACTTAGCCAGGACCAATCTGCCCCCAGCAGTTTCTAGAGATGAGAGGATATGCAAGTGCTTACTTCTGCCTTTATCTGGCTCCTGTTAGATTTACTGGGATGTTCTCCAGGGTTAAAACCTTTGAAGGAAACTCTCATTGCAGCTGTTTCATCAACTGAAACCTAATATTAGATGAGCTGGCAAATGCTGTGTGAGCCTTGCCATTGAACTTGGAGCTGTTATCACTTCTGTCCTTCCTAAGACTCTCCATTGTTCTGCCATTACAAGCCCCATTACCTGGGCTTGGGCTGCAGTTTTTGACCTTAAAAACAGATGTTAAAGGCAATACCAAGTGTATATGCAGGTGATATAACAGAGAGAGATATCAAAAGTGATTTGAGACAGGAGTGAACCAATTCCTTTGAAGCACTGTTGAGCAGATGACTTCCTTTCTATAATTAAAATCTTTTGTCTGATGATATATTTTAAGAAATGTAGTATTTGTCAACAAAAGAAAAATGCTAAACTCAGAGAATTTCTGTAGAAAATAGCACTTATGTAGTTTTTCTTAATGGATTGATCCTTCAAGAAATACTAACAAAAATCTGAAGGGGAAGTTGAATTTGAAAACTTAACCCAGTATTACAGTTTTTCTGGGAGGGAGTCAGAGATGGGCTTTGTGGGGCACTAATATCTGTATGTAAGTTCATTTTCACAAAATCCAAAAAAGCTGAAGTAGCAAAATGCTCTGTAAAATTGTACTTTTGAGAGAGGGAGGAAAAAGGAGGAGATGACACACGTACAGGTTTTTTCCCTCTTTGCTTTGCTGCAGTGTTTATATTGAGTTTGGCAGCAACTTTATCACCAGTGAGGTTTTGCTTACCAAGCTAAATGTGCAGCACCAAATCTTTCTAAGGCAGAAAATCGAACTGTTCCTGCTGCTAGGTGTGCACCTCCCCTATGGCACACACAGTTTATTTGACATTGGTGAGTTCTAAGCTCATTGGGAGATGCCTGAAATCAGTAAAATTGCAAGCTTGTTCAATCAATCATCTGCTTGCCTGCCTTCTGCTGTCTTGCTGTCATTCACCCAGGCATGGTGCTGCTTTTATCTTTTTTTTCAGGTCTTGAAGTCTCAGGCTTACCTGCCATCAAGAGACCCCTCAGGACACTTCCTTATGGCAGTCGACCACTGTTTCTCTATCAAGGGTCAAGGCACAGTGATGACAGGGACTATTCTTTCTGGCTCTGTTAGCCTTGGTGACAATGTGGAGATTCCTGCCCTGAAGGTGAGTCTCTCATTTTCATTCCCTGTGCTTTTCCTGATAGACAGAGACACTCAACAAAGAAGAGAGTGTTCTCATCCAATCTGAAATGACTCAATTATTTTCAATTTTTATTTTTACTCTATTATAACCCAGCTTATAACAGTAAGAGGCATAGTGATTTTTAAATAAGGCAGTCAGTAAAGTTACCTGCTCAATAATGTAGTTGGATGAAGAGAAGACTGATCTAGATTAGCGTGTTAGGCTTTCAAATTCAGAGGAGCAAAGTGGGCATGTGTCCAAGCTGAGATGCACCCAAGGACTGAACAAGGTTTGAGGGAGGTTACTTTAATTTGACATATGCTGCAGTGAGGAGGTTTGCAAAAGAATCCATGTAGGTAGGCTTCAAGAAATCTCTGAAAGCAAAGGAAATGACAAGAAGAGGGCATTGAAATGCTTGATGCACATTCTCTTTGTTTGCTGAGGCTTTAATTTGTGTCAGCATGTTCTGAGAGAGCTGCTGGGATGCAGTAGGTGGCTTGATGCTATTGGGCTCTTCAGAGAGCCTGTAGAAAGTCAAAGAGACCTTCCAATGGCCTTTGAGCTTCTCAACTGTTGTTACTATTTAGTTTCCTTAAAATATATTCATCCTTTAAAAGAAAACAAAGTGACTTTATGCTTGGAACATGTGAACTCTATTTTACAGGTGCTTATTATTGCTGCTTTGCTTTTCCCTTAGTATTAATTGCCCCAAATTAATTAAGACTTGAGGAGTATTTTGCAGCTGTCACTTAAAAGTGGACTGAGCTGATTGCATTCTGTGGGCAGGCAAGTTCTGGCCTAACAAGCCTGGGTGGGACTCTTGGTGCTGTCAGTATTATCTTCAAGTCATTTTACTGTAAGTACCTTACAATTTCATTGAGTGAACATGCTGTTTTCTCATTTTTCACTGTGCTGTTTGGACAAGTGAAGGAATACATCAGGCATGTTGATTTCACATGAGGTATTTGGCTGGTAGTGGGCAATTCATTTCTGGCCAGCCTCTTCAGTGGTGCCTGTGGCCATCTGGTTTATATCCTATTGTCCTTTGCATAGAAGTGATTTTTACCATAGCTACTCTGACATTTCTGCTTCCCCAGTCAAGTTCCTCACTGCCCATACTGTTATTTACAGCATGCAGCCTGTTTTGGGAGCCATGCTTTCAATTCCTGCTCAGAATATGATTGCTGGGACTGTAGCTCTAGCTTCAGCCTCTCCTGGTTTCCACTTGGCAGCGTTCTTTCCTTTGCTGTTGTGTCCTGTTTTCAGTCCTGGGCCTGCCTGTGCTGGGGGTCCAAAGAGGGCCAAGGAGTTGGGAGTGCAAGGAGTGGGAGACGGCTCCTGCCCAAACAGGGCCTTGCATAGCAAGTTCACTGCTTTCTTTTTGGCATAGCATTTGCCAAACTTCCTGTCATTTTGTGCTCCAGGAGATGGGGGAGACAGGGCAGAGTAATTATTTGTTGCAAAGAAAGAATGCATCACTAGATTATATCTGGAAGTGACTATTCTGCTTTTCATCTGTAGTCCAAGAATGTTTTGAAGAAATGTGTTTAGGACTAAATCTGCTTTTTGAAAATCCATATGAAGGAAGAAATGACAAAAATGTAGTAAATAACTTGTGAATTGGTTTAAAAGTGGAAATAGACTTTGTGTGTTTTCCAACAGTGGAAAAGACTTTGTGTGACTTTTTTTTAGTGGGCTTTCTTCCCAAGTGACTGGGAGTGTAGTCACTGAAGTGACAGACAGCTTAGCAGATGAACAGGTCATTTGCAAAGACAAGCCAGATCACTTGGCTCTTATGGCATTAACAATTTCCCTCAAAGTTTTAGTTATTTTTCCAGTTGCTGTTAATGAATTAAACCTTCCACTGCTGTGTGTGAAATAGGAGATGTGTCCATGCCTTGGGATGATAATAGCTGTGGGCAGAGTTTTGTATTTTGGCACTAGCAACTTGTGGACATTCACCTTCATGTTGCACAGGTACAGAAACCAAGGCACAGTAAAAGGAAGCAATGTTTGTACGTTTGAGCTGTGTGTTGTACTTACCCCTGCCAGCATCATGCAGAGCTGGGTTAGGATACCTATGAAAGGTCAAACCTTTCTCAGGCGTACAAGGTAACGGAGGAAGCACATTTCACAACACATTGTGGTTTATGACTCTCTCTGACCTTTTTTTGCCCTGACCCAATGGTAACTGAGATTGACAGCTGGTACATTTAGGGACGTTACAAACTAGCTGCTTTTTTTAAATTTGAAGAACCCTCTCACCAAATGAAGTGGCATCACCTTCCAGTTCTACTAATGGACTTCGACATCTTTGACCGCTTGAACCTGCACAAAGGAGGGACACAGCAATTAAAAATAAACAGTGACATTCTCAAATGCCCATGCTTGCTCTGATTGAGGCTGAGAGCACCAGCAGTGCACGGATTCCTTTATGCTTTGCCTATGTAAATTGCCATCTGGGGTTGATTATCCATATAGCAAAAAGAAAAAATTATATATATGTGTTTGGCAAAAAGCTTTGACACAGCAAACAGTTCACTATCCAATTGAGTTAGTACTATTTGCTCCTTAGCACTTGAAATCCACCTTGAAGAGCATGAACCTAGGATTTCTGCAGCAAAAACATAGTGTTGGCAGAATTCTGAATGCCATTTAAGATTATTTCAGTGGTCTTTCAATCTCTACAGTCTTTGAGTTTATAAACTGGAACAACTTGTGGCACTTCTATTTCTGCTTTATAAAAGTTACTGGAGTTTGAATAATGAGGATTTTTTGCAATTTAGGGTTTGTTTTTTTTTTACTGATATCTAAAGTATATGTTGTTTAGAGATTTCAGTTTAAATGAGGATGAATGTCAAACTCCAGTGCTGCTGGGTCTTTTTATAGCACATTTCAAATGAAAAAGAAAAGCATTTTTATTTCAGTAGGGGGGAAGGTATCTTGTGCCTTCCTTATCCAGGTGAGAAAGATCATAGAAAAGGTCAAGTCTGAATTGGGTGAGGAGGCAGAGAGAGATGTACAGAGCTCATGGATCTGGTTATCCTGGACGTGTCCCCTCAGCATTGCCTTGCTGTGATCGGGGCTGTAGGTGTACATGACCCAGAGTACAGATCTGGCAGCCCAGTATGAAGACCACTGCTGGGGCTCTATTTCAGTAATTGTAAGAAGTAGAAACATGTCTCTTTGTCTTATAGTCAGGTTCCTGTTTGTCCTGTTTAATGAATTGCTAACAAGTGCTGGAGCAGATTGATGCAAGCTGGTGAAGGTAAATAACTGACTTGAAGCCTCTGTAAAGCCCAGTGCTGCCATTTGTGCTGTGTCTGTGTCAGAAGTTGTGAGTGTCTTGAATGCTGAGTAGCTGTGTTCCTGCTGAGTGCTTACATTCATGTTTTTTTCTTGGGGGATCATGTGGGGATTCTTGCTCTGTGCCGAATCGGAATAGCATATCTGGTGTTGTATGGTAAAAAGTTGTTTCTTGTGTAATAAATCTCATTAAAAGGAAATAGAAATATTCTTACCAGCTCCAACCTTGACCATCCTGGAGGTTGGTAGTAGCCAATTGCCATCATTAGTGTGGAGCATCTCAGCCTCAGAAGTTGCAAGCACACTTATGAAGTGCTCCCCTCGTATTGGAGAGCAGTTATATGGATTGTTTCAGTACTCAGGTACTGAAGTACCTGAGTACTTCACAACTTTCACAAGCTCATGTGAGACTTAGATTCAAAAAATATGGGGAACTTGCTTCTGTTTATCTCATCAAGTCTCCTAGTAAATGAAGGTGTTGGTTTAAACCAGTAGTGATTCTGTCTTGGCAAGAGCCTGCTGACTGTCAAATTATACCCCCTTTATGAACTTTAAAAAGCATGGCTTTTTGTGGCTTCATGGCTTCCTATACTTTCACCAAATGAAGAGAGATGTTTTCTTCTAAGCTTTTTTTGTTGGCTAGATAACCTTGGTCTGTGTTTTGGCAAACGTAGCTTTTATGACTGATGCAACAAAAAAAATTCTCCACTGTCTGATAGAAAAACTCCAACAGTATTTGCAAGGTTGTTTCCTGCAAACCATTGTAGCTATTAAAATTGTAACAGAGATCTACTTTTGTCTATCTAATGTCCCAGGACCTCTGATTAGTGAACTTTAGTATGTGTATACATGTGGTAAGAACTAATTTTGGTTTATTTAAGGACTTTTGCACAATCAGAGTTGCACAGTTAAGCCTTGTCAGAGGACAGTTAAATCTCAGAAAACAAACTTGGATCAAACCCCACTGAATTGGATCACAAAGATGTTTGTATGTGGGCTTTCATGGTACAGTCTTAAAGAAGTTTTTGCTTTTACCATTTTGAGCACTTTGGGTCTCCTAATATGCCCCTTCCAAATTGCAGTCAATGTTGACTGCTTTTAGCACTCCAGATACAGAGAACCCTTGCTGTATATTCTGACAGTATGCCTGAATACTGTTTCTACATCTGTTTCTTCCTGTGCTGCTTGGGTTTTTCTTGCCCAATGCTGATATAAACAACCTTTCAAATGCAACAAGTCCCCTGCTGGAGGGGAGTTTTGCTTGCCTTGAACATTTTCTTTTCATTGGAGTGTTATGAGGAAGGGTAGTTCAGAGAATTAACCGGGTTGAGGAAAAATCACCTAAATGTAGCTGGTAAATGTGAAAAGGTAGTTGATGGTGCATATTAAAAGATGTGGGTGCAAAAATGCAAGAATCTTAAATCCTAAAGCAATAAATTAAATGTAGAAGCATAATGTTTTATATGCAGTTTAATTCAGGACAAGAATGAAACTTCTTTTATTTGCCTGCTGCTTCTAAAACATGGGTTAGGGTTTTTTTGACATTTTCTTCTTTCCTAGAAAACATCAGTGTGAATCCTACTGGTTTTGCATCTGCTGTGGCATTACTTAAAAGCAAAATATGCAGGATTTGGCTTATACTGGAAAGTACTCTGCTTTGAGCATTTAGGATATTATCAGTTGTTTTGGAAGAAACAAAATTGCTCTGCACAGTTCTTTGTGGTTAAGTAGAGGATGAAAGATCTGATCCTGTGCCTGTGGAATGAAATTTAGATCTGGCAATAAAAACTTCTCAAATCTTTTTGGCTCAATCTCTTAAGAGAATAAGAGTAGCAGATGCTGAGTTCTTTCTGAAGATCAGTTCCCTCATTTTCAAGTATGGTTTTGTAACTTTTTACTATGTGGTTTTTTTGGTTTTGTTTTTTTTTTATTTCTGTTTTAGTTCACATTTTTAAAAACCAACACCAAGCCCTCAAAAAAAAAAAAAAAAAAAGCCAATAAAACCTAAAGACTGTGAAGCACAAAATCCATTTTAAGTTTGTATTAAAAAACCATACAAAATTGTGGTTAACTTTAGACCTTTAAACTTTAAAAAAACCCCTCAGGAATAAAAATGTTAAGCAAGAGATTTGTATGTTGCTATTTATTCTTTACCTGTTACTGAAGTACAATGTTTAGTTCAAACCATTTGCAATTTTTTATTGAGTATCATGTAGGTAAAGTGAGGGAGCCAGATAAAGGACTTTGTGCATTAAGGTTTGTTTTTATTCAGGACCAGGGATAATACATAATAGATATATGTTGTGGGGCTTTTTATTTTTTTCTGCTTGGTCCGAGCAGAAGGGAAGGAAGCCAGGGGAGAGCAGCCAACCTGAGCAGTGCTAATCCAAACCATACACTGTATTTCTGGAGCTTGTGTGTCTAATGTGATCTCTGTAGGCAGAAAAGTGGCCTAGTCAGTGCTGGCCAATTAACTCTTCAAATACTGAAATTCATCTGCAGCTTTTCTTGGAAGTTCTAGGTGTACCCTGTGCTCCCTGCCAGATAGAGACAGTTGGGTACAAGATGGGGTAATTTTTCTTATCCATTAGAAGGCAAAGCATATGAATTTCTTCCTACAGTGAATCTGAAAAGGAAGAGATTTGTAACTTCTGTTGCTTCTGTCTATTTAAATCATCTTAAAATGTCTGTTGAGATCAAGGCTTCACCTGGGCAGGCAGCATTGCTGGAAACAGAATTGCTCTCCAAAGTAGACTTAACTTCTGTAGCATTTCCACAGCACTGCTTGCTTATGCAGGGTTATCTGCAGTGCTGACTGGTAGTGGCTAATGCATGAGATTAATTTGGAGTGTGTTATTTTGTGCTGTTGCCTTCAGATAATTTTGCCTTACTAGTTAGCTAGTGCAGAGAGCTGTTGCTGTCTAACAACTGGTACACACTTCAGTGGGGCTAAAAGTGAAAAAATAATGCAAGATGATCTTGACTCTAAGTAGAAGAAAATACTGTGTGAGATGAATGTCATATTTTTATTTGATATGATGACTGATTTTCTTAGGTAAGTCAAGATAGATTTTTTCTGTCAAGACTTCAGTAAATATTTTGTCCCATGAGAACTGCTCGTAAAGCTAAAGAAGGTTATGACGGAAATAAAAGGGAAAGAAACTGAGCTGAAGAAGAAGGAACCATTGTACTGACAGGAAAATGATCCAGGCAGAGTTGTTCTGAGGTTGATCTTGGCACTGAAGTGTGATAGCTCCACTAGCGACTGCATGTGCTGCCCCATGTATGTAGGAGTTCTCCCCACTAATTTGCCTCTTCAGTGTCTTCTTCGGACTCCTGGAGACTGCTGGCAGATGTGATGCCCATGTGTAGTCTCTCATGCTCAGTATTCTGTAGCTCTTTTGGAATTACCAACATACTGGGTTGCAGGATCTGATGGTAAATCCCAGTGCACAAGTGTGCCACAAATGGAGAAATGGATTTTGTTCTTGTATGCTGTGTGAGTGAGCAGTTTGGCTCCTCTATAGCAACACACGAAAATAAACAAATATGCAGATTTGTTACTCCAAAATGAGGTTGAAAAGAAAACTAAACATCTAATGAGCTACTCCGGACATCTAGATATTTCTATATTGTCTCAACTTTCTTTATCTGCTCACTCTACTTTATCTTCTACCTGTGCTTTTTTGTCCATTTCTAGCTTCCTTTCCAGTCTCAGAGTTTGCTCTTCAAAGTGATTGGTCTTTTCTACTTATACCATAGATTGAAGAAACTTTTTTCTTCTTGCATTTTCCCATCTGTTGTTGCAATTTTGAGCTGTGACTGGGATGCAGCTGAACAAAAAGGCACATGTTATCCTGGGACTTAGTAGGTAACATCTTTCCTGTTGAACCATTGCAGCTCCAGGGATCAAGTGTTGTGTTCTTGGCTTTGTGTACCCGGGGGTTCAAGATCAGTTTGGAGCTAAGTTAATGGACATTGCTGTAGTAGTCACAAGTTTCATCCAAATGCCTTTTTGTTTAACTTTAGGGTAACTCCTTAAAGCAAAGGATGGCTGGATTGTGTTTGCACAACTTGTTTGCTTAAGCATTGCTGCTGCCAGGTCATTAACTTTATTTTTATTTCTTTTAATTTATCAGGTAGAATTGTTCTCAGTGCAGTTTAATTGAAAGCAGACCCACATGCACGTACACTAACAGTTGGAGCAGGAATCTTAGTGAGATGCTTGAATAGTAATTGGGAAGGTAACCTCCTGTATGGTGCACACAGCCTTCACATGGCATTGCTGCTGGGAATGGAACTTTCTTAGAAGGCTTGGTTAGGGCAGAGAGGAACTTTCATGTTTTAAATATTCAAATTCAAGTGCTGGAGGTTTTGGCAAAATTTCAGTAATCAGAATGAAGGATGGGAACGTCACTCTTCTTCCTTGGTCATCCATACACAGTGCCATTCTTTATTTGATGAGGCTTTTAGAAGCAGAACAGCTCAGCAAGTGCCACATCAACTAAGCTGTGGTCTGTAAGTTATAAAGTTCTGCTCTGTTCTGGCCACTGGCAAAAAAAGGATCTGAATATTGAAAACATTGCTTAACCAATGCTGTTGAAAGTAAATATGACCCAGAGACAGAAGAAAATGGATTAGTGCATACCTGCCTAGAAATCTGTATTTACTCTTTTACCAGAGTACTTTCTTGAAGTATTGCTATTACACCATAGGAAGTCCTCTGCATTTCATGCCTTTTACTTTTTGTTTCTGAGAGGGCTTCACTTAGAGAACTCTCTACATTTGATTCTTTGATACTGCCATGAAAATTATGTGAGAATTTACTTTGCTCTTTAAGCGTTTATTCAGCTCATCACCTGAATCTGTCATCATATGCCTGTGACAATAACATGTGTTGCTGAAACTAAATGTGAGATGCATCTTTTTACTAAAATATTCCCATCACTTCATGTTATAATAGCTGGTGCAGCTTGAATTGGAAAAGTTAATACTAGAGAGAGCCAATATTTACAGTATCAGCTGGAATGATATAATTAGTTTAGCTGCCCAGATAGTACTGTGATGAACATGATACAAATGCCTAGATACGGATTTCCATTTGCAACTGTCTGAAATGAAAGCTGCAAACTCCCAGGCTCTTCATGGGAGTAAAGATTAGCTTCAAAGCATATGACATAAAATTGGCTTCTCTTTCTTTCTCCTCTAATGAATAAATAATCAAGAATAAACATTTCACACTTCAGAAATAGCAAGGAAAGCTCAAATAGCCCTTTAAAGAGTCTCTTTTTAAAATTTTTAAAATACATTTTGAAATACTAAAATTGTAGACTTAAAAATGTCAAGTCTTTGTGAAAGATTTACTAGTCGAGCTGTTCCTCTCTAGGCAACCTGTATTTAAGATATATTCCCTCAATATATGTCTGTAGGGTATGTAATAGGTTCTGCAGAAGAATAGCAGAGGTGGCCTTAATCCTTGTGCAGTTTAGGTGGCAGAAATCAGCCATGAGAACAGATTAACTCATGGAAATAAATAACCCCAGTGTATATATACAGCTGTCAAGGTTTTTTCTTCAACAGAAAGGGGATAGAGGTATGGAAAACAAGTCAGAAATTTGTTTGTCATGTAAGTTTTGCGTGGGGCTTCAGAATGTCTAAAAGTTTTTCTGCTCTTTCCTGGTATTCCTTTAACTTATTTGTATTTGTTTTCTTAATGTCAATTACTGTGTTGTAGTTGCTTTTTCTTAATATTATGTAATGAATATGTAATGAATTTCAACAGACTGTTATGCTAAGCATCCCTAGAGGAGCTTTTTGTCTGATGTGCAATACCTAGTACATAGGACTGCAAAAAGTTAAATGGTTGATTATGGAAAAAATATGTACTATTATGAATAAGTTCATTTTTGAAATATGGGTATTATTCTGAAGTATTTTCTTGCCTAGCTGAAGATGTCAGTCCTGCTTGTGGAGATTAGCTGACAACAGTTTAAAGTCTTGAGGGAGTGAGGAATATGCAGGTATACCACAAACACTCAAAACGAAACCACAGAAAAAAGGGAAACTTGCAAGTATGTATTATTACTAAAGGATTAGAATAAATGCTCAATACGACTGAAATAATGTCCACTTTGGCCTTGAGTCAGCACAGAGCAACACCAGTTGGTTTTGTCTAAATGCAAATCTTTGTAAAATAAAGTAAAATACAACAGTAAATCCCACTGTGAACTATTTTGCATTCAATTTTAGGAGAGAGTTGGAGTCAAGTGGTGATTGAACAAGAATAATGTTTTGTATAACATGTGTTTCTGTTTCAAATGTTCCTTTTCTGTTGTTGACATATGTTCTTGTTTGGGGAAAAGTAGTTGTGTGTACAAAGTGTATTAAAGTGGCAAGGACCCTCATATTAATGCTTCTTTCCAGCCTTGTCAAGGGCTGCTCTAGTGTTTGGGTCTAGAGGGGGTTATTAGATATCTTCACCCCAGGGTAGGTCTTTAATCTCTTAAGGGTGGAGGTGGAGAAAGTTCTCCAAAATAGGGATGCAGAGCGAGGCCCCAGCTTGTTCTGAGCCCTCTGGTGAGTCTGAGATGTTACATAAGATTGAAGTTCAGCATAAATTATTCAGGTGTGGTAATATTTTTCAGGCATGTATTTCCCTAAATAGCAGCAAACAGGTGGAAAATTCCTGGGTTGGTAGAAATCTCAGTGTCTGCTTTTCTTTCTTGCAGAAAGCACTGACAGATTAGTCAAAAGTTCTAAAATACATTTGTGGTCAAACACTTTTTTGTTGTACTAATGTAGGTTTTTTTTCAGGTCTTTCCTCTCACTCTGCTTTGTTTTCATCTTCACTTTTCCTGCCTACTCATCCTTTCTGTGGAGGTTGTTGAGCTTCCCAGTTTTAAATCAGCTTTCCAGATGTGTGATCTGTGCAGGTAGCACATCCCTGGTCGTCAGAGCTGAGATCACAGGCTCTGGCTGCACTTCTGGAGACCTCCTTGGCGATTTTAAAGTCTTTGTGATGATGGGAAATTTTTTCACAACTTGAGATTTACTGTTGGGAATAGAGAGAAGGGGGTTAATAAGGGTAAGGAGAACATTTTTAGGGAAGGCAATTGTGCCTTCAAATGCCTCTACCTCTGTAAAAAGTGTATGCTGAACTAATTTGGGGGATTACTAGAAACAGTGAGACACTTTTTTTTAAAGGGATGTTTTAGGTAGGAAATTAAGCAGCATTTTTGGAAAAATGACAGTAATTCTCTAGTAAAAACACACAAATAAGAATGTGAAGGTAAAGGTTCTATTCACTTGGTTGTGGGGTTTTGTGGTTTTTGGATTTCTTTTTTGTTTGTGGATTTTTGTTTTTTTAATTTTCAGGAGGATGGAGGTTTTTTGTTTGTTTTGTTTATTTAAATAAGGGTGGTTCTAATTCTTGTCTGAGGGTTTCATGTGTTCAGTATTGGCAAGATGCTTTGAAGGTGCGTATATGGGGAAAGAGCCAAAGTTTTTACGTCAGGTTTAAATGCAGTAGGGGCAAGAGAAAAGTTAATGCTCAGGCATAGTTTTGTGGTTATAGTGTGACTCACAAGAAAGACTTAGTCCATGTGACACATACATTACAAACAGTTGTAAAAACATGCCTTTAGATATCCAGAATGAGGAGTGGGCTGAGTTAATGTTATTCTGAATCCATAACATTCATGTTTTCTGGCACAGTGAGAGTAATGCTGCAAATCAAATGTTGTATTACTGCTTTTGCTTTTACATTACTTTGTAGTCCCTGATGGACAATGTCCCTTCTGATCAGCTAGAAATGAAGTTTTAATCCTGCCTTTCATTTTTTGCATGCCATCTAGTGATGCTGACACTAGGGCTTTTTATCTGAGTCAGGATTTAGATACACTTCGACAGAGAACTCCCTGATGTGATTTAAATTTTTATAGATATGTGAACTGCTTTAAAGTACATGCTGATTTTCTTGCTGTTTTCTTTCATATGAAGAATCAAATTTTCAGGTTAGACTTCTGTTTAAATGTGATTATGTTTTAAGTTTTCATTAATGTCTCCCTCAATCTCAGTTGTGTGGTGATAATTTTCCTTAGTGTATTTGCATAAATATAGTTTTAAACCTGTTGAAGCCATACCTGTATCTGAGCATGGCCATGTAGAAATGGGTCTTGTATCTTCCTAGTGTTTTAACATTCATTGGTAATCTTTGTTCAGAATTTGGATTCCTGTGTTTTAAGTTTTTGAAAGTGGTGGATTTCTTAGGTTCAGTCTTAGATCTGAAGGAGACATTGTAAACATTTAATAGTTTTAAAAGAAACTTTCTGGAAACTACACTATCAGTGGCATGTGCTATATCTAAGAGGGGTTTTTATATTTTCATTTCAGAAGAGTTGTTTGGGTTTTTTCCTAGAAAGCTATGAAAATGAGCCTTTTTTGTGATAAAGATTGAGCTTTAGGATCTGTTTCAGATTCTGTTTAATCTTAGCTTTAACAAAGTTAAGATTTCATTCCATGTTTAAATCCCCTTGCTAACATAATTTATTCCATCTATTTTTTTTACCTGTGTTTGTAAGTCAGCTACTAAGACTCCAATAGGTTGATAAAGAAACTAAGAACAGCATGTGAAAAGAAAAAAATCTTCTCCATGTGTAGCAATTGCAACAAGTGGGATTTGGTTAGAGAGGCTGAATGCATCTCTTATGCCGATAGTAACGGGAAAACTTCAGTGCACAGAGATGTCACAGCAGGTCTTGAAAGTTGAGTGTGTAGGGGGTTTTTGTTTTTTGTGGGGGCTGCTCGTGAGAGTGGTTGTTAGATTTTTCTAATACTGATAGTTCAAGTCACAAAGGAAAACAAATTCCCAGAGATGCTGATTATCCCAGTTACCATTCAAATAATTGCAGCCACAAGAGCTCAGTGTTAATATAAAGCAGACTGCTGTGATTTAATGATATATTTAGTTGTTTAATTGTAAAAAAAGGCCAATGAAGTATCATAAATGTGGGGGGTTTTGGGACTAAGACTTTCCTCCTGTTACATTTAAAGAGCATATTAGATGCATTTCTCATAGGCAATTTTTCATGTGGCAGTTCTACCTAGACTGAGTTTGTAGTGCTCTGATAATGATCAGAATTCTGCAATAATGAAAAATAAATCAGAGTTGGAACAGGCAAATATGTGTGCTTTTGAACCTGCAGAGTTATTTTTTATCTTTTTTTATTTGTTCATAAATAAAACAAGCTTTAGTTTCTTTGAAGCAGATATCTCTCTGCAAATGGGAGAAGCTGAAACCATCACAGTCAGGTGTTGAGCAAATGTCTCCAGTGAGTTCTCACAAGGGTTGTGTTATAGATTTTTGATTCTTTTTATTAGTCTGCTCAGAATCTCATTTCTCAGGTTTGTACTTCATTGCTGGGTGATTCTGTGGTATAAACTTTCAGATGTCTACCTGTTATTTAAATCTGATTCCAGCCAGTCCCCCAAGCAAGACTTGTTTACCCCTTGTAGATCCAAGGTCCGCTCAGGTACCTTCTCCTCAGAGCTGTTGTTGCTTCAATGTAATTTTAACAAACAAATTTACAGGACCACACACTTGGCGTATTTAGTTGTACCTTTTGAACCACACTTACAAAAATGTAGGTGATTTACACGTTCCAAAAACATGAGCGTTTTCAACCTCATCAATTATTTTTAATATTAAAAGTCAGCAGATGGAGCCAAAGGCTTGTAGAAAAATGACTTGTGCTGAATGTATATTAAACCACAAAGCCCACTAAGTTTAACTAATAATGTTTCTACTAAAATTTATAACAGCAAAGCTATTTATTTGCTGCTAAACCTCACATTACCGTCCTTCTTTCATTCCCTTGTGTCTGTGCAGAGTGAGAGCTCATCCCTTCATGTACCAGGGGTCTGACAAGACTAAAAAGAGTAAAGTTTGGGTGCGAACCCAATTTTCTTTGTAAGTTTACATCCGTGCAGTGTTTTCCGTGGCAGCGTTTACTACTTTATCTGAAAAAATGGTGTTACATTTTGTCAGTATTTTTCCTTCTCCTGTGAGCGTGGTAACTGGAATCCACTGTTGAGGGTTAGACTGGAATTCATTGCAGCCTCGTTTCTATTGTTGCATGGTTGGTAAGGTACTGGGGTTTCATGTTTTTCTTCTGAAAGGACTGAAATAAGACTTTGCCTTAGATAACTTGTCAGATTTGGTATCCTAATAGGCTAACCCTATGCTTTTAGTTAAATATTAGCATCCTTCTGGGATTTTAAATAATATTTTCATAAAAATAAGGGGATGGGATGTTTTCTAAACAATGTGTGCAATTTATCTCATATTTATAAAATTAAAAAAACCCGAAGGCAATGTAGTACCTACCTTTTGTAGGAAAAGGGAGAAAAAACTATCATAGTTTTAAAGTATGATATCCAGAGGGGATGCAAAAAATTATGATGGCTGACCAGAGAATATTTTTGTGGTTCAGTGATATTTTGCCTTTTAAGAAAGACAGAAAAATGAAATTGTTAAGTGACTAATGGCAGCTGTTTTGTCGAACTTTATGTAAAAACTTTTCTCCTCTAAATCTAATTTTCTGAAGGAATATGAAATGGGCATATGTTATGCATAGAATCTAGAGCCAGTGGGATATAAATGTATGCTTAAATAGTGCATGTATATTTTTTCTCTTTTTGTTTTCCTGATTCTTGAAGCCTAGTCTCTTCTGTTTGGAGCAAGAATCTCCTTAGAGAGACTTGAGAAACTTACTGTCCTGGCCAAGTTAAAAGCTTTTCTTATTTTTCTGTTTATCTTTGGCCTCATCTCTGTTTAAATTATCTTTCCTGCACTCCTGCTGTTGAAAGACAGTGATAAAACTTCCACCAGTTGTACCAACTTGCTGACTTAATTTCCTCTAATGAACATTGGCTGTAGTAGCAAGAGTTTCTGACATTGACGTTTTTCTTTCAATTGATACGGTCGGGTTTTAGTTTCAGATTCACTCTGGACTTAGTCATAGGCTTTTCTAGTTGGATTTTACTTCCAAAATGTGCTCAGTCACTTTCAATGAAATTATATTTTCTTTTCAAGCCCCTTGCACTGTGTTAGAAAAGTCATACAGGACTGGGACGGTGCACCCCAAATCATATCTTTATGCAGTCTCCAGGTTACTAAATGTTGCAGTCTCACTGTGATGTGAGTATCTTCTATGGTTCTGTTTGCTGTGGGTGAACATTAATGCAACTTTTAACACAGAGAAAATAAACTGATAATATAGGAAGGCACAGTGCTTTTTGCTATATTGGAGCTGTGAGAGCTAGTGACTATGATGAAAAAGGTCTGCTGATAAGAAAGCCTGATCATGAAGAAGTACTTCTAAAAAATCTGATGAAACTTTTTAAAATATGTTGTGTTCCCCCTCCACCAAAGAAAAAATCCAAACAAAAAGTCTGATTAAACTTTTAAACATATTTTAAAAATATGTTGCTCCCTCCCATCAAAGAAAAAATCCAAACACCTGACCCTAGCACTCTAGTTTCTAATAATGGAAGATTTTGCATTGCTGGATAGGCTATATAACCTTCTTTGGATTCAGTCATCTCATAGAGTTTTTTGTGGCCTGCACACTTTGGATTACATGTAATTTCAACTTCAGTTTAAAAAGAGAAGGTTCTGGCTTTCAGGACTTGGGAGGGAGTGACACTTGCAGTTCTACAGTCTTGAGTGCAGGCAGAGCAGTCATATGTGAAATCTTCCCCCACTGGTGGGATATTAATTTTGGAGCCAAATTTGAATTACTTTGAAATGTCATTGGCCATTTAGTGAAGGCTGTTTCAGCAGGTGTGGTTCAGCAGCTACAGTCCTGAGACCCAAAGGATAGGAAGTGACAGCTCCTGTGAGGAAAGAAATGGAGCAGAAGAGAGATACATAGAAAAAAACAAAAAGGAAGTGAAAAGCTGGTTTTTTGGTGTGTTGCAATGCCACATGAAGAATTGTTCTTTACTCTCTGAAAAAGCTTTTCATGCCAACACGCTACTTTTCTTTCCTAGGTTTCAAGTTTCTCCCGTTACTTTTACCAAGCTTCTGTCCTTGGTGATTTGCTGCCAGGTGTCCTTGCTGATGGCTCTGAAGCTGTCTCCTCTGTTAAACATGCGTGTTGCAACCCCAGTGAGCCTGTTTTTAATATTCCCTCATGGACCACATCTAGCTTCCTTTTATGGGACCCATAATGGATTAAAATAGTTTATTAATTGACAGCTGTTTACCATCTTTCTCCTGACTGATGACTGTTTCCTTATCATTGATAAATAAATGCCCAGAACTGATACTTCTCAGAAAATATTCTGATAGAGTGTGTTCTAAAACAAATCAATAAATAAAAACACCAACAAAAACAAAATAGCATTTTGTTCACAGTTTGTCATGAATATTTTGGTAACTATCATATTAGCCAAGAGATTCCCATTGAGCATTCCCCTGTACCTCAGTGGTATCTCTGCTTGATGGCCTTGTTCCCTTCCCTGAGGTGCAGTGGATTTCTCTGGTATCTGTGATACTTGATACTGGAAAATGAGGCTGCTTGTTTTAAATAAGAAATGGATTGGCATAGTGTGAGAAACGACACTCACTTTTAAGTTTTAAAGGTTTATTAAACCTTAACAAAATATGACGAAGGACTGAATAAGGAAAAATGATGGTGCTGGGAGCATGGGGATTCTCTTAACATACACATAATATTCATCCCTTGATTGTAGGAGCCAACTTCACATTACTCATCTATAACACATAGGTATTCAGAAATACTAAAATATGCTGATGATAGTTGTAATTTCTTTGGATCTTGATGAAGGTTTTAAAAATCATGTCAATAGGACTGCCAGTAAGAAGTGCCTGTGTGCAAAATGTATAAATATTTATTCACCTGATGACAGTTGAAAGGTTGAGGCAAATAGAAAGATAATAGAAGATTAGAAGTGTTTAGAAGATAACAGTTTGTTCTTCTATCATTTGAATATAGCTCCTGTCTGGCATTGTCAGAATATACTTGGTGTGCTTGCAGCATGTATGGTGAATTACTTCTTTTATAGTCACACCTAGGGTTTTTCAAATTGGACAGCTCTTCCATAGCAAGTTAACAAATCCTTGAGAGGCAGAAAAGTCACAGCTCTTTGTCTATTGTAAGTGCTTGTTGTATCAGAGGTGAGGGCCCTTTTCATGAGTTAATCAAAAAGACCTATGCAAACAAGCAGGAGGATTTTTTCTTTGGTCAGTCACTACAGTTACAGAGCCTGACATTATTAGTGAACCTTCGTGATCTCATAGGCTGCTGCAAACTCTTGTGCACCAGAGCCCTCTTAATAAAAACGTGAGGCACTGGATACACAAATTCATAGCAGCTGTCACAGCTGGGCTGTGGTGAAGTTTGGTCAAGACCCTTTGAACTTTTTATTTCACACTAATCCCATTTAGTGTGATCAATATACGGACCTCCAGCTCCTAGGTCTGTTAATTGGGTGTCAAGTGTTGGGTTGGCCTGTGTCAGGCTGTAAAACACAAACACAGAAGAGACTATCAGTAGGGAAGTAAAGTGTTTATTGTCTGAATGTATAAGAGTGAAAAGTTGCCTTCCTAGCCTGAGATGTCCTTAGGGATCTTAAGGGTCTTTTGTTTCTCTCAGTAAGGTAACAGTATAGTTAAATACACATTTTACCGAAAATAGTAGAGCAGTTGGGGGCTGCAAAATAATGTAAAAGATATAGTTCTGCTAATAATTTGATGCTGGAATACCTCTTTGTCTACCTACCCTCCTGCCTTTTTTCCTGATAATAAGATACTTAATTGCTCTTGTAACTATTTGTGTATGGTTGCTTTAAGATGGGAGTCCTTTCTTGTTTTGCACGTGTATGTCTAAAATGAAGTTTCTTCTAAGACTTACCAATATTTATTTTAACTTGTGCTTTGTAGCATTCAGGGAATAGACAGGATAACTTAGATCTTCATTTCCCCATCCCAGAGAATCTCGGGAGGTTTTTAAACTCCCCCATCTTTAGTTCTCTATCATTCAGGGAAGCGTAAATATGTAGAATGATATTTCAACTTTCATACGTTTTTGGGTTCTTTTATTTCAGCCTTTCAGTGACAGAAAGGACTGGGGAGTTGTGAGTAGTTTGTTTCATCTCCTTTGAAGAAAACCTAAAATTTATAATCCCAGATCAGACCTTTCCTATAACTCACCCAACTCATCCTGTTAACTGTTTTAATATATGGCACCGCTCTTTCATTAAACAACATCCAGGAATAATTAGTTCAGCAATGATGCCTCGGAACAAAAGCCCTTGATTTCGTTTAACTTTATAAGTTGGTCTCTTTTGATCTGCAAGAACACATCTGGGGCCTTTAAGAAAGTAGAAAGAAAAATATTAAATGTTTAGTAAGGCTGTTGGTGAAGGTTTCAAAGCACAGTAACCCTTTGGTACCATGACGTAGCTCAGAAGCAAAAAAGTGTGAATTTCTTGTTTCATAAGCTATCACATGGCACCTCTATATAGTAAATGCAGTTTTTGTTACCTGATGATGACTACATTTTGCCTTTATTTCCAGTTTCAGAAGAGGGAGTATCTTCATTCTTCCCCCAGTTTTTTTTCGTTCATTTTTCTGACCTTTTACCTCCATTTTCCCTTAGATGCTTTTGAATGAAGTAATCAGAATCATTACTGTAAACCTGACATTTTTTTACCAGGTATCTTTGCATTAGAATTTATTTTTGCTGCATGAAACCTTTCACTGTGCTGCTTTGTTCCTTTAATAGCTTACTATAATTTGCCAAGGTGGTAGGGATAAATCCATTTGTTCTTTACTCTAGACTTAGCTGCTTAGATTTTGCAAATATCCTAAGGACTTGCAAAAGTGCAGAGGATATAAATTTACTCGTCTAATCTTAATCACTGTTACTGACTTGTAATAGAAAATTGCTTACCAGTTGAACTCTTTAAAATTTGCCACTAAAAAAATCCTGCCTCGAGGGGAAGCTATAAAGATTTTGTATACCAATTGTTTTTTATTTCGTAAACTAAAAAGTATTGCGAAAAAGACTTGTCTGATCATAATTAATTTCATTTTCTTTTCTTCTCCTAGCAGAGGTAGCCTTTGTTTGGATTGTAATTAGTAGAAGGAATTCACCAGGAGTAGCACTGTATCATTTGATTTGTACTGTTGTGTGTGTTGTGCTTGCTTGTTTGCTGTATTGCACCCAGGTGCTGCTGTGTTTATATTCCAAGCGTTTCCTAGAAAATGTACAAATCATCTCGATTAATGTTAACGTTTGCCATAGCTAATGAAGCCTACCAGATCTCTCAGTAATTATTCATTACCTTTGTTTCATTTTGTATAAATCATGGCTTCTATTAACAAGCTTATTTTAGAGAAAGGACAGGAGAACTTTGTTCGTGAGAAAGAAATGAGCAAAACAACTTTTTTTTTCTTATTTCTCCCCTTGGCCGTTGAAAATAGAAGTGAAAAGAGTTGAAAATATTATTTTTCATTATTTTTAAATGCAACTTTATGTTCGCTCTGTTTGTTTTCCTTAGTGAGCCTTTAACTCTAAGGTTGTGACCCAAAAATGACCTCCTTTTCCACTCTCAATTGCTTTTGAACTACTCCAATAAGTAAAAAGAAATAGCCCAACAGAAGGGTAACCAGATCACTGCTACTACACCAAGGAAACAGGCAGGCTTTGGGATGCTCTTCTTTAATCTCTCTATCCACAGAGCCTTCATTTTAATTTGCAAAATTGAACCCAGATCGAGAGCAGTAAAGCCTGAATACGGTAAATATTCATGCCTCAGTGATCTAGAGTGGCTCCATTACATTTCAGAGATTGGGAGAATTACCTTTTGGATTATGTATATTCATGGGCTGATTTTTATTTGAGATCTAATATTACTCACATTGGGCTACATGTCGCATATTCTGTCCAAACCAGCCTTCTCACAAAGCTCCAAATGTTCCTTACACGTGAAAGTTTTACTTCTTTTCCCTATAGTTTCCTCCCTTTTATGCTTTTCAAAGACTGGTAGTAAACAAATTTCTTTTAAAGAAGAAGGGGGAAAAAAGCCAGTAGGAATTCTATAAAACCTTCAACCCTGTGTTTACTGTGATATATTTTTTTGCATATGACTTTGAAGTCTTCAGATAAAAGTATTATTATTGTTCTAAACCTAAATCTATTTGAAAAAAAAAATCCAGTTTGTTCTGTTGGAAGAAGAAAATTCCAGACAGCCTTTCTTTAACCTATAATTTTGCATTGGTTTTGACTTTTCTTTTTCTTTGAAAAATGTTTTATTGAAATATTTCTGATAAGTTGCAGAAATTTTAATTGGAATGTGAATGTTAAGCTGCTTCTGTGTCATAGTTTTACAGACCCATAGTTTATGGGTCTGACATTCTCTGCATAGATACTTGCTACCTCAACTCATTGGCAATATGCTGTGCTTTTAAAATGCAAACCTTGTCATCTGTGGTGATGGGTGGCACAAGCAGTACCACTTAATTTAGGATATTTGGTATCTTAATATTCCTTTCTTGTTTAAAAAAAAAAAACAAAAAACCAAAAAACAAACCAAAGCCCTGAGATATTTTAGTCATTTTGAGATGAAAGGATTTTGATAGGTGTCAGCCTTCTGCATCCTTCCACAGGTCCAGGGTGTGCAGGGATCTGTTCTCTACCTACCAGACATTTGATGTGTGTGGCTGTTGGGCTCTTTTGGCCAGAGGACCAAAATGAGAGGTGGTCCCCTCCTGTGTGAAAAGATTCACCCACATCCTGAAGAGTCAAAGCAGAGAGAATATAAAAGTGCAGTGGGGTTTAGCAGAGGTGAGGAGTGGGAGGCACAGAGTGCTTTAGGAACTTGTGTTACTGGGAAATGCTGCAAGGTGCTTGAGCAGCCTGATTGTCTTCTGGGGCAGAACACAGAGACAGGAGGAGTCATGACCTGAGTGGGGTTTGGACAGCATCTCACAACGTTCTCATGTGGCAGCTGGGGAGGGATGGGATGGACTGGGGGGGTTGGTGTGAGTTAAAATTTGTCTGAAATGGTTATGTTTATTGGAAGCTTTGCTGTGGATGAGGAAAATTGCTATGAAGTTATAATAATTCTGAAAAATTAGCCTTTTCTTCTTAAAAAGTGGACATTGTTGTTTGTTTTTTTTTCCCTTGAGAATTTGGATGGTGACAAATGATGCAGTTGAATTTATCTGCAGTGAGGCATAATGCCATGTTATATCACAAGGGTGACAAGATTACTGGAGTTTACCAAATAAATACTCCAGTAAGATAGCCTACATGTAATACAGTGGGAATTTGATGGTTTACAGTAAATAATGAATTCTGGGCAGTTCAGTCATGAGAAGAAAATAAATAGAGGACAGGTTTTTTTATGCAGTGAGATTTGTCCAGCCTGTACATGGGATAGATTAGGTTCTGTTGAAAAAAATTTGGGTTTATATATTTACAGGCTAGAGGAGACTGCTTAAGCACAGAAGGTCTCTTAAGTTTACCTGAAAAATCTTAATCTTTCAATTTGTGACTGTCTGCATGAATATAGCATACATGTAATATAAATTAAAATTATGGTATTGGAGTTGCATGAGAGTAAGGTCATTGACCTGCTTCTTTATATATTAGGTGCATAGTCATATTTCAGATGCTGGAAAAGGGAATAACCCAAATGGATTTTAGTATCCCCTTTTATATTGCTTTATTCCAGTGTTGCAGTGCAAGCTCTTCAGGCTCTGGTGTTACTTTATCCAGAAAGAGGAACATATTAAATAAAATCTGATAGCATGTGTGGGGTGTTACATAAGCACCACAGTGTTCATATGGTGAATGCCCTTATAAAACTCACTTAAAAAAAAACTTAGAGTTAAAAGAATCATTCGGTATGAAATATTTTTTTCTCCAGATGCTATATTCCTTTCTCACATGGAGGTGAGGCCATGCAGAAATAATAAAATCTAGAAATATTCAAGGTCTTTCAGATAATTGCTACTTAGCCACATGATCTTGCTGGAACCCCACACACTTGGAATTATTTCTGACTCTTGGAGGTTCTTTGTAGCTGGTCCTAGCTGCTCTTGTGATATTGACTCAGAAGAGGAAGCTCTCCACAACCTGAGCAGTGGGCAGAGGCTGCATTGTGTGATTTGCTGTTCAATGATGTGTTATTGACAGCTCTTGTATTATTGACACCTTCTGTTTTATCTCCATTTTATGCTGTTTTGAAATCCTAGTTGAAATTTTGGAGCTAACTAGTTACTGCATGAACCACAAGGGCATCTCAGGGAATCTAGAAAATACTTGCTACATTATTTCTTAAAAGATTTTTTAAATTTCAGTGGAGGATGTGACTTTTTATTTCTGATGGCTCGTGGTTGCTCTCTTGTGCCTTTACATCCCATATGCCCTTTTAATGCTTTTGAGCAGGAGTGGTTTGCCAGCTTCACTAAATACATGGCTGCTTGCTCATCTATGGGATTTGGCTTTGCCATCCCTCATAAAGCAAACAATTCAACATTCTTCATGTTTAGAAGAGAATTTATAAAGACATCTGCTTATGTGTAAGGAGCAGTTTTATGTCTGAATTGGAGCTTTGCTTCATTTCAGTTGATGAGCTTAAACACAGGCTGACTGAAAACTAAAAACTTTCAGTCTTTGTGGCCTTTCAGACAAGAGGCCAGTGTAGTTTGATGTCTTCTGACCACCAAGAGAGGATACTGGAAGAGAGATGAGATACCTTATTCTGTATTTGAATTTGTAGTAGATCAACGGGGAGGAGGGAAGTTCTTGCTTTCAAAAGCAGCAGGTATGGGATGCATATTGGTGATGCAGTTGGGAGTTTGCTGCTCCCCTTCTGCTTTTAAAGATGCACTTCTGGGTGATTCTGAGGTGGTGTTTCATGCATTTGGCACTTTGCTACAATGTATGGCCAGCTTGGACTTCTGGAGAGGGTTTTTTCTTGCTAGGGTACTGATTCAGCAGGCTTGTGCTTGGTGTATTTTTAAACCTTTAAAGGGCTGAAATGATTCTGTCTTAATTTCAGGGTTTTTTTCAATGTAAGTTTAAAGATGCAGCTCTTAGTGACTGGGCTGTGAAGTGTGATTTTTATCTTTAAACTTGTTGGAGTCCTCACTACTTGAAGTTGGGTCATTTTTTATACTGCATGTGCAATACTCCTTTTATAAATACTGCACTCATAATCAGTATTTTCTCTAACGTATTATTGAGACTAATTATTTTAACTTTGCAGTTCCTCATCAGCATTACAGGGAAGCATGGTTGCTGTATCTCATATCAGAAAGATGCACTCACAGCATTGAGAGGCAGCAGGATGGCTAGGTTTTTATCTAAAGAAGCTATGAGCAATGGCAAATGTCTGATAACTTAATGGAAGTTGGATAAATAAAGGAAAAAAGGTCTGACATATCAGTGCAAAAAGTCATTAGTGGACTTTTTCTGTATCCTGTTTTCTATTAGTCTGTAGTAAACTGCTTTGAAAATCTTAGTGGGCTTTTCCTTTGGTCTTAAAATAACAAGTTCTTATATATTGGATACATTTGTTTATCTCAAGGGCTGAACTGTTTGGGTGCTTTTGATTTCTTTTTTGTGTTTTTCAATCTGCATTTGAATACAAACTTCTTTCTCGCCCTTTTTATGGCTTTTTACATAATGCTTTAGGAACATTAATGTGGTTATGCAAACTAAAATTTAAAACAGGAAGCAAATCTTTGCAAATAATGTAAGATTTCAACACGTGGCTCTTGATTTATATGGTGACATATAATCAATTCCCCTGTGCCACAAAAAACAAAATGTGAGTGAATTTCTTAGCAAAGTTTGTGGCAGGTTTTGTAATGGTATCCATGTTCTTCATGTTTACCTGCGTGGTTCACAGGCAGTAAAGCCTGTCACTTTAAAGTTGAATTCAATATTGTTCACTTTCTGTGTCTGAAAGCCTAATTTTCCCACTTTGAGTGGACTGCTAAAATAATAATTTTTGTGGACAAAGAAGATAGATGTTTTCCAGACAGCATTTTGAGAACTAGAATGGGGCGCTTGAAATAAATGCAAAGAAATGCCCAAGATATTTGTCATAGCTGGTCTCAGTTACAAATTCCTGTTGCTCAGGACAGTACTCTGAAGTATTTTACCTCATTCTGGTTGTGGAGGGGTGGACTGAGTGATCCAGCCCCAACTCCCTACTTGAAAAATCCATTGCTGTAAAGCTAAAGAAAATACGTGAAAGCTTAGAACTCTGTTATAGCTTGTAGGGATCCCTTACATAGGGAAACTAGATATGCATAAGAGAAACAAATCTAATACTGGGGGTCAGTTGCACCCTTTTCAGTGCTTCTGGGTTTGTATTTTAAAGGCCAGACAAAATAAAGATGAATTTTACTTATGTACTTGAACCTCCTGAAGAAAAACCCTACATTTGGAGTATTTCAAACCATGGGCAAATGTCTCTGTCAGTCAGGATCAGAGTGAAATGGAATGAAATACTGTACTGATGTTCATGGTCTGCTCAGAAAACAGGAAATCAGTGATTTAAAGCTACTCTGGCTCTTGTTACTTGATACAGTGGGTGCAGACCAACTCCCTGATTCACTTCTCTGCTGGTTCCTTGTCTGACCTTTTGAAGGAGATGTAAGTCCAACTCACTTTGGGTGATCTAATCCACCCCCCAGTCACACTCTGTGTTCTGGTCAGATTCTAGTTCCTACATCATTATGCTCTTGGAACAGAGGTTATGATCAGTTAAGATGCTAGACACATGTGAAATCACAAAAGTCTTTCAAAATTGTTTGAGCTGGTACTTTTCATACTACAGATTCATTCTCGTGGTGCTTATAATGTCTTTAAAACACTTATATTTAGAAAATCTTGGGTTTTTAATGTTTCATTTTTCTTCTTGAAGTTCTTAAACATTACTTGTATCACCATTGATGCAACTATAGGAAAGGTTGAAGCTGGAGAGGAAGGGGTAGTGGATGAAGAGAGGGAAGGGTTTGGAAAAACTTTGATTCAAGCCCTTCTACTTCCAGCCTTTAAAAATACAATCTTGGAAGTCAATAGAAAGCTGGAGGTAAATGCTAAATTGTTTCTCTCCAATATATCTGTATGGTTAGTATTGTTGAGGAGGTTTAACAAAAGGGGTAATGAATGTTTATTTGAGTACAAAAATGCTTGAAACTGAAACTACCAAGTATTTACAATGGCCTTTTAAGTCTGTTTTGACATTAGTTAATATCTTGACAAACTACTTTGGTTCAGGCATTTTTAGAGAGGGATTTTCTCTTACATGAATATACCTCTTGATCTCCTTTCTCATAATATTTTGTGGATTCTTCAAGAATTCACAGGCATTGATGTGGCATTTGATTTGAAAAATGTTGTAATAATAAAATTATAATCTGTAACGTGGTGTTTCTTTTGGTTTTGGTTAGCAGCCAGAGGCTCAGGGAACCCAAACAATATTCATAGTGGTGAAGCTCATGGGTATTGTTATTTGTATAATTATGTTTTCCTAAAGGAATACAAGATTTTTGTTGTTTTCCAGAAAGCATGTAGCTGCTAGGTTTTCTTTTTTTTTTTTTAAACAGCTTTCTGTAAATTGCCTGTGACCATATTTTGCTGACTTATTTGGAGACCTCTTTATATTTCAGATACTGAAGGTTTTAATTCAGCCAATGGACTTTTCATCTGCTCTTCTATTTTGATCTTAGTTTCTGCAATTTGTTCCCCTCTGGGTCAGGTGATGTTGGGAATAGGCATAGGCAGATTATCTGGAGCCAAGTGAGATGTCCTCCATACAGGGCAGCAAGCTCTGTGGAAAAGGAGAATGTGAAAACCATCATTTTGTTTCCATTTATGCATTGCAGCTGAGATGCAGAAAAAAGCCGATATTTTCAGTATTATTTATTACTGAGTAAATATCTCTGTGATGAAAATAATTAAGTTCCCTAGACTGTTCTGAATTGTCCAGCCTAAATGCTGTGCTCTGAAGTGGTGTGACATGTGAGGATGAAGCTCAGCTCTGCTGAGTCCAGTCCTTTGGTTTGGAATTCTCTTCATCAGTGCTTGCATATTTTGGTTTTTTATTTTATTTTCAGGAGTTAGAAGATAAATGAGTGGGTTGGGATTAGAAGATGGGCTGCTGAGGGGACATGGGGTGGTTGGAGATTGACTTGAGAATAGATCCAGCTGAGTAAGAAAGTAACAAGTAAAGTAACAAGTAAGAAAGTAACAGCTGCAATGCTGAGAGTTGCACTGTAGCATTTGGCATGAACCTTTTTGATAGCAGTAGAATTGATGATAAGTAAAGGGAGATGGAAGAAGAAATTATGCTGAGAGTTGAGATCTGTCCTAGCAATGTTGTTGTTCTGTACACATTCACAGTTTAATCTATTGCATGTAGATAAAAGAATACTAAAAAAATTATCTCTGGAATTGAGCATTCTCATGAAGAGTTCAGTTCTTGGATCTGAGTGTTGAGGTTTCAGCCCTTCAGAAATGCTGTGTGTAACTTTTCTGTACTAAGGACTCTTGTCCGAGTACATAATGTTTATCTAGGAGATAATTTTTTTTTTATTGCCAAAGATATAATTTCAGTATTAAAAGCTGACTAATGTAGGGACTTGAAGCAGAGGGGTTACCTATCCAAGCATCCAGCACTAGTAGGAATGCAACAGGTGGCACCATAAACATATTACCAGAAAAAACTTTTGGTTACATTCAACTTGAGGGGATGGGGGTACTTATTAAAGGTGAGGGTTTGCTGAACTGAAAAAGAGAAAAACCAAAAATGAATCCTTGTTAAACTAAACCAGTTTAGTCTGGTCAAGCTGAGCCTAGACTGATCTTTAAAAGCTTATTTCATTCTTCTCCTTTCCTTGAAATAAGTAATACAATAGCAAGCTCATTTAGGCCAAAATTTGATAGCATCTGGGAAATTTTAGTATAAGTAGTGATTAGTGTTTCACTTTTCCTACAATATTCCTGAGATATGGAGCCCCACATTTATTGACAGCAATGCTAGCTGTATATTCATGAACATTCAAATCTTCCTAAGAAATCTTTGAGGTTTTCTTTTTTAGTCTATGGAATACTATAGACTAGGAAAGGGTGGGATTTTGTATTACTAATTATTTTGCAGTGATGCTTCATGAGAGTTCATTGTGCTTGGTGCTGTGCAAATACAAGGGTTTTTTTTGCTCTGCACATTTTACAGTTTATTCAGCCATGTCAAAGAAGTGTGTGAAAGGATTTTCATGGAAGGGGTGGGAAAGCAGACACATAGGTGCATGAATGGGCATTGTAGTGGTAAACTTTTGATGCTGCAGATGCTCAAGGGAGTATATTTAAGCTATTCCATGGTGTGGGTATATCTGATTATTTGGAGATAGTATTGTGGGTACTGCAGCACAGATGATGTAAATATCTACATAATTGTGGTCATGATAATCTTCAGTCTCATGAACAGAAGAAGAATAAGCTAGGGGGCTCAAATGTGTAGTAATTTTAAGTGATGGAGTTCTCAGACTATTGGCCTTCTGCTTTTTGAGTTGTGGACTCTTCTAGAAGGTCAGTTGTCTTGCAAGACAGCAGGGTGTCATGTGTGGCTGGTACATCACAATATAAGCAGATATCATGTGATATAAGCATACGAGTGCTTATGATGCACTTACATGCAATTAATTGTTTCATTCTTTTTGTTCCCCTTTCATCCATAGGTGACAAAGAAGGTCAAGTCCATGCAGATGTTCCACACTCCTGTGACTTATGCAATGCAGGGTGACAGAGTAGGTGTCTGTGTGACCCAGTTTGATCCCAAGCTGCTGGAACGAGGCCTGATTTGCACTCCAGATTCACTTCACACCATCCATGCTGCCATCATTTCCTTGAAGAAAATTCAGTATTTTCGAGGAGCTCTTCAGACTAAGGCCAAGTTCCACATCACAGTCGGTCATGAGACAGTTATGGGAAGAGTGATGTTTTTCAGTCCAGCCCCTGCTAACTTCAGTGAAGAAATTCAAGAAAACGTTTTTGATTTTGAAAAAGATTATCTTTATCAAGAGCAATATTTGTCCAAGGACTCAGTTTCTTCAGAGGAGAACAAAGAAAATGATCAGGCAGGAGAAGTCCAGCTCCCAAAACAGCAGTGGGCTTTGCTGGAGTTTGAAAAACCAGTCACTTGTCCTAAACTGTGCCTTGTGATTGGCTCTAAGCTGGATACAGATATTCATGCCAATACCTGCAGGCTGGCATTCCATGGGGTACTGCTCCAAGGCATGGAAGACAAGAACTACACAGAGACTTTCCTTCCAAAGCTGAAAGTGTACAAACAGAAGCACAAAGAAGGACAAGTGGAAAGGGTAAGCTGTCTCTCTCTGCAATATATGGGAATTAGAAGTATTTGTCCTGTACATGTTGGTGGACTACAGAATTGTCACTGCTATGTTCCAGAGCCCTTACACAGATTTTTCTAATGTTTGTATTACCCAGTGTATTACATCTGGTCTGTTTGCAAACAGAAATCACTGTTTGAAGTGGCTGGTTTATTCAGTGCAATCCAATGGTGAGTAATTTGGTGCTATTTTTGCACTGGTCCTTTTGGTGTTTGATCAGTGTGTTCCTCCCAGAGGATGCCTTTGTGCACCTTCCTAAGTGACAAAACTTACAGGTTTCCATTGATGTATTTTACATAGTCTGCAGTACATTGTTTTCCATTGTCTTTACATTTTCAAAGTAGCATTTGGTTAAATAACACAAGTATTTTTTTGCTATCTTTACATTTTAATAAATAAGAGCATTTATTTTAGTAGGCAAAAAGAAATTTCCTACAGGATGCCTCACAAGTGATAACATGTAGAAGTTGGAATCAGGTTCATGACATGGAGAACTTCAGCCATGCCTAATGCATGTTATTTCTATGTCACAGAGATAATAATAATTATCATCATCATCTGCTATAGGGTTTGTATTTGACCCATCTCAGTGTAGCAGAAAACAGAGATGCTTTCTGGAGGAGTTAGCAGCTACACTGCAAATAGAAGGGGATTTGTTTCTGCCATTGGACTTGGAGAGATGCCCTGTCTGTAGTGGTTGGTGTTACTTTGCTGGCATAGGCTTGACCTTGGTGGTGGTTACCCTTCAGTCAGCAGTGAGGAATCACTTGTTGATACATTGCACAGTGGAATTTTTCATGATGAATGGTTTAGGTGGAGATGTTCAATGTATAAGTAACTTAATTGTTTACCCCTTAGTGAACAGAGTTGATGCAAACTTCAGCATTTGTTTACTCAGTGTATTGGTGTGATAGATGATCTATTAAATATTGGGTTAAAAACTCTTTTAATTTTGATTTTCCTAACTCAAAACTTCATTGTTTGAGCAAAATGTTTAGCATTCTTCTTTTCAAAATTCCATAAAGCTGAGTTGAGGATTGCATAATACCTCTTCTTAATTTGCTATAGGAGACTAAACACTTGTCATGTGATACTGTGTTTGCCCTGTATAATGCAGACTCCTTGAATATTGTTTGTTTGCTTTACTAATTTAATTGTAGGAAGATTCCTACTAGGGCATGATTAGTGAGGTTCTTCAAAATGCCTCACTAAATTAATTGATCAAATAGCTAATTCATATTTCTTCCTTTTTTCCCTGAGGTTTCTATTGAATTTTTGGCTCTTAAAAAAAAAAAGAAAATTAGTTTCTCCTTTGAATTTTCACTTCTGATTTTGGAGGCCTTTTCTTTCAAAGGAATGACAGACCTATGGCATTGTGTTGGTTTTGAATGCCAATTTTGTCACTAGAAAGGGAGGTAGTTAGGAGGGGATGTCTGTAGCTTTCTGAATTTTTATCTCTTTATATGAGGTATCTGAAACACCCAAAACTGATAGTCACTCTTCACAATTTTGGTAGTAGGTGCATTGTCTCCTTTATCTGACTTGTCCAGCTGCCTTTCTCTCTGGCTGATGGAGACACTGAATTAGAACCAGGAGTCCAAAGTGTTCTGGGCTCTAAGCTGCAGAGAAGCTCTAGACTGCGTGTCTGTCAGCTCTAGAATGTGTGTCTGTCATTCCTCTGGCACTCAGGAGCTCTCTGAACTCATGAAACTTTTGCCTTTATCTTGGCTAAAGATTGATGCACTTACGCATGGCCCATGCTGCCAGGATCCAGTGAGACCTGGCTTACAATAACAATGGGAATGGAAGTTTGTGTGAGCCGTGGAGACAGATGCCTTTCTGTGACTGAGGTGACTGAGGTGAACTGGTCTCGCACCTGGCACTGATCTATGGCACTTAAAAACTTGCAGAGAACTTGCAGAGTACCAACTGTGTGAGTTGTCTGTTGGGGTTGACATCTTGCTGTTAGCCCTGGTCATACAATTTTAATTGGTTTTATTTAGTATAATTTTCAAACTGTTTGCCAGTTTTTATATTCTGCTCTAGATTTTACTGTGTAAATACTAGAATAACATTAGTCAGTTACACATACTTTATTTTTCAGCCCAAACAAAAAACAATGAACATGCTTTATTTAATATTTGACCAACAGGATAATTTATTAGGCTATGTTAGTGAACTATTTTATCTTCCTGTGCTTTTTAAAATGTAGATCAGGGAGGTTTATTGTTTTATCCTGCCTTTGTACCACAGTGTGCCCTATATATGTGCCTTGATCACTGTGTGTGTGGATACTAATGGGTCCTGTAAAGGGACAATTGCCATCACCGCGTTGTTTGTACCCACATTCTGCCTCCTGTGGTACTGCAGATCCTTGGAGCTGGTGTTTTTCCTGATGCGTGCTGAAGGGATGATGGAGCAAATACTGTAGGAAAGGCTCATGGTGTAAAGTCCCAGGAGCACACAGGGACTTGGAAGGGTTGGTGGGAAGAGGATCGTGCCAGGTATAGGGGCCTGCTGGGGAAGCACTTACAGCTGAGGTAGCTGCTGGCTAAGTCTGTGCTTTGCAGAGCACAGCAGCAGGAACAATTGGGTGGTACAGAGGCTTATTTTAGTACACAAAGTCACCAGCTAATAGAAAACTTGAATCAGCTGGTCCCACCCTGCTGCTGATGGATGGCTGGAGATTAGGATCGCTGTATTTAGGGTGTCTATTCTTGGCACTGATACAGGAAAATTTCTTTCTCTGTTGAGTGAGGAAGCTCCCCCCTCCTCACCTTCCCTAGGGAGGCATAAAATAATAATAATAATTAAAAAATACATGTTACCTTCACAAGAAGTGAACTTTTCCTTCAGAGAATACTGCTGGGGAAAATTAGCTTCATAGCTTCCTGAAAGGCTGGGAGAGAGGGAGGCAGGGCCATGTAAGGTCCCTCCTCGGGTTCACCATAGAAACGTGCTTCCAAAACTGGGATGCAGGGGAATTCAATAGTGCCCATTTGTAAAACATTGCTGCTAATCTGATGTGGGGTCTCCCAAGCCCCCCTGCTTGCTGCTGGAATTAAAATAAATTCCCTGCAGTTTAACTACCAGTTTACCCAGGAGAAATCAAGCATTTATGGTTTGGCTTTTTGTTCCTATTCTGATTACTTTCAGAGCACTGATGGAATAGTAAGAACTGTAAATTCATTAAGTTTCAGCATCACAGTATTTTTTCTTGTGTGCCCCTTGTGTGTGGCACCCTTCTGCACTGTAAGGTGTTTTTTTTTAAATAAAACAAGAATATTTGTTCTCCAACATTTTTTGTCTCTCTACAAGAAAGTGTGACATTTTCCCTGTTTCACATAGAAATCAAATCCATGGAAAATATGGCATTTACTACACAGTATTTAAAAAAAAATCATACTTAAGCTAGCAAACAGTCTTTGAGTAGTACAGTTTACTGAAATTTCATGCTTGAGCTTTCTGTTTTTTCTCATCTGCTGAAGTGATGGAAAGTGTTCTACAAAAATTCAAGTACCCTGTCATTGCATTTTTTATTGCTCACTTTTCCCTTTTGGTATCTCACATTTCTAATGCCAAGATTGAGTGGAGCACTGGGAGAGAAAGAATCAAACTTGACTACTGTTGCTCATCAAAATCTTTGTATTTACCTGTCTGCAATGCATCCTTGTTTATTCATCTACTGATTCTTTGGAGAGGAAGGAGAGTAAAGGGGAATAAGTATTACCGTGATCTATGACAAATAAGTATATGAGAAGTTAATGTTGTCTGAGGTGCAGCTTAGTCCGTGAAATTGAGGTGCTGGGATTTCATCTTGGTTATGAAAATGCTGCATGATTCTACTGCAGTAATGGTTTTTATCTGATATTATACCATTTGATATTTCTGAGCTGTTACAGAAATGTGTGAATGCTCTATTTTACTTTAGACCATGAGGGCTTTTTTATGTTGAAGTATGGTGAGTTTTAAGGAAAATCAAAATATGCTATTTCATCAGAACTAAGAAGACAGTGGTAGAGGTTCATATTTGCTTGACCTCATGGTTTCAAAAATAGTGTGAAATATTAGTCCAGCTTTCTCTTGCAGAGAGAACTTGAGAGAGGGGGGAACTTCAGCAGGAGGAAGTTTCTGTCAGGAGCATCTTTTGGGTGTGGTTATGTGGAGGCAGAGACTGTCGCCCTCTGGACGTTTCATTTCTGCAAACCCTTGGCTGCCTGACAAATGTGCCTTCAATAGGAAAGAGCCAGGCTGGCAACAAGTGGCCTGTACTGATAAAAAGGTAAAAGAGAGTGCTATTGTGAACACCAGTGCAGCTCTAAGGAGTGTGATGTGGGAATATTGGTGAAAAAAGGGCAAATGAGTGAGAAGGAGGTTTTGTCCCTCTGATTTGGCATTCAGTGCTGGCAGTGGATATGCTCTTGCTGCAGTGGAGCAGGTCAGCAGTTCCTGGAATTGGAGACAAATTACAAAACTAAGCAGCAACTCATGTCCTTGGTCTTGTGCTTCTAGAGACAGTGTTCAGCTCTTCACAGTTGTGGGGGCAAAGAGACTTGTATTAATCCTAACATCAACTCTGAAATACCTTCTTTGAAATTAACCTCTTTGCAGCCTTGCAGGTTAATTCCAGTCTGACTCATGAAGCACTTACTCAGTTCCTGGAATAAATCCTTTATATTTGTCACATTATTTGCTCTTTGGCTTCCATGAACGTACAGGTTGAGTGCAGAGAGTTTCGACTGAAAGATGAACTGTAGGAGTGCATCATGCTTTCCTGCATGACTCAGATATTCTGCCTATTTTGAAAATGTTTGCATGAGCAGGATTTATCTTAGGATGGTTGCCACAGGGTCCTATTGTCATGGGTACTCGTAAATCCATAGCTCTGTGACAGAAACAAAAGGAGGAGGAAAAGTCTGTCTTGCAGTGTGAGCTGCACCTTCTGCACTTTCAGGCTTGTGTTGTGAAAAATATACATGTGTTGGCTGGAATGGTTTCCCATTTTAAGTTCCTATCATAATGGGCTTGTCCTTTATAAAGGTACTTTATCAGTTAGAAGAATTAATTCCCTCTATTTCAAAGTTTTTAATGTATCTGTCTCATTATTTGCCTTGCTCTTTGGGCTTTGCTTGCTGGTAATCATGGCGCATGATGTCCTGGTTTTGTTCATAGACACTTTGTTCACAGGTGTTGTGGGTCACTGGATAGTGAGTTTTCTTCTTATACCCATTTTCTTGTTGTACCCATACCTCTCCTGGGGGCTGAGGCCATCATGTAGCCAGCCTGCTTAGTTTCTAGGGATGCCTGTTGGTTAATAACAACTTGTTACTAATTGTTTATATACTGGTGTGGTCTAAGTGTCCCCGAGGAGAAACACATTGTTGCAAGAGCAAGAAGTGAAAGCAGGGTAAGTTATCAAGATCTTTATCAGTGCATCTCTTCTGAAGCCTGAATGGAAGAGAGAAAGATTATCTTTGAGCATCTTTTAAAAGTGTTGGGTTCTTTCCTCTTCTTCCAGCAGGATAGGAAGAGCTTTGTCAGAGCAAGTACATTACCTGAGTGGTCAAAGGGAAGGTCTTTGTCAGCATCACTGGACAGATCCTTCTAGCCTTTCAGAGGAAGGATAGGATATTGTGGAGATGAGTGCCAGGACAGATCCTTCTGGCCTTTCAGAAGAAGGATAGGATATTGTGGAGATGAGTGCCAGTAAGCAACTACAGGAGCTGTGAGAAAATGATACTAAGTTTGTTGATGTTCAGGAATTACCCAGATTGTCCCTTGGGGAACTAGACATTTCAAAAGCAGCAGTTTTGAAGATGGTGGGTTTTTAAAAACTGTGAGCAATATTTGAGTGGAAACAGCACATTTAGTTACTGAACACATGCTAAGTTTGTAGTAGCTCAGCCACACACGTAACCACACTGCTGAAAGAGTGTGCAAAGGAGGAGAAATGGAGTTGCCCATGAATGAATAGGAACATCTGATGTGATTCATTTAAGGGATGAGACCAGTTCTGTGGTGGATACCTTTGCTTGGCGAGGCAGTAGGTTAGTACAGGAGTACCAGAGTATTCCTGTCTGGAAAGATTCCTGGGCAGTGGATCATTTATAAACAACACTGGTATACTTTTTTCACTTAATCCTTTCTAGATATCCATAATACCAGAATTTGTTTCAGAGTTGTGCCTTTAGACTGTTTTCAGAGTACATGTGACAGAAATACTGTCCCTTAAGTTTTCTTGAGTGGCTGCATGGTGCTGCTATGAATGAAGATAATTACATTTTACCACCTTGGATAGTTAGACTTTTCCATCTAACTTATTTCTAGATACAGGATGTTTCATTGTCTTACTAGGGCTAATGTTGCATTACAGTGACAATGCAATGCCAGGGGCATAGCAAGTAAAACCCTGCATTGGCCAGGTGCTTTCTGGGTGACTGAGGTGGGGTTTGCAGATTGGTAGGGGCACAGTGTGAGTAACAAGGCCACACTCTGAAAGCTGATGGAGTGCTGCCTGCACGTACAAGCAGTGACCTGGGCTGTCTGCAGAGCCCTCTGTGACTCTAGCTGGGAGAAGTGGTGGATGTCACTCCATCATCTACTGTAAACATGCAGACGCCACAATTACTATTTTGCCTGCTTTGAAGTCTGAACATGAGTTTGTTTGGTTCTGCTTGGCTGCTGATGGTATGCTAAATACAGTAATAATACAGAGATGAAGGCAATCAGGTGAATAAAAGTGCACAGCACATTCACTAGTTAAAATGCACTGTTAAATAGGAATAGAAAAGATGCATTTATTTATTGGCTCTTGTTTAGTTTTTGAGTAAAAGAGTTTGAGAAGCCTAGTGGGGGAAGGGAGGGCTTACTGCCCATTAAACAGAAATACCAGTTCTGCTAAACAATGCTGAGAAAAGGATGGTTATGTTTCCCAACATTTCCCAACTCAGCATATGGATTAACACAGTACAATAAATTTGTCATAAAAGCGTACCAGGTAAGTTGCAGAATCTGCCTTCTTACCCATAGGAAAAAAAAAGTTTTGTTCACTCACCAGCAGAAGAATGGCTTACTCCACGTGACTGGGTAGTAGAATTTTGCAAGGTTTGAGTAACACCTATGGTTATTATTTACATTATTAAATTTAAAATGCAGACATGCTTTTGAGTCTTGCAAGTGTGTGGACAGCTGGTCTTGATTTTTCTGAGGTTGTGTAACAGTCACCTGTGGGGGAATCAGTTTGTCAGCAAGGCAACCAATACACCATTTTATTTATTGGATACAAAAATAAATTAAGAATGTTGCTTAGGTTGCAAAATAAAGAACTTGAAAGTTAGGAAATACCAGATTTACAGTTGCTTATGCAACATTAATTCTGTTCCCCTGTGCCTCTACCCTGTGCACTTAATAAGGCAAGGTTCCTCTGAAATTTTTTTGGATGTGGTCATGTAAAGACTATATCATGGAGCATATCAAAGAGGAACAGGGATAAGATTGTATGGACATCTGGCATTTCTTAACTTCTTAAATGCCCAATTCTGCAACTTACTTTCATATAAAACCTAAGTTATTTAATTTCCTAGGTATTTTTAAAGTCAAGATGAAGTAAAAGTAAACCTCCATATTGGTGAGGCATGGCCATCCCTTTACTGTGCACCTTCACTGGGGCTGCAGTTATAAACATCCAGTGTAGCACAGGCTTGTGTGGCTTGGTGGCACAAACCTTGTTAGCCAAATGGCAGAAGGAAGCTGTTACCTGCTGGAGGAGGTGGCTTTGACAGCAGATCCACACACTGGAGTTGGAGATCCTCAGGGGAGGGGACAGACTCAGGGTATTTGAATGACTTGAGAGGGGAATGCAAGTCTGTGAGAGACAGTTCTCTCTCCTTCCTCAGCCTCAGTTGCTTCAGGCAAGCTCTTTCCAGGCCTATTGCCTCCTTCCAGTGAGGATTTTGTAAGCCTCTGCTCTTTGTTCCCCCCTGCCCTCCTCAAGCTATTTGTGGGCACTTACCTTTAGAAAGAAATTTAACTTACTGTGGCTATAGCTGACCTCCTGTGCCAGGAGTGTGCAATGTTCCAAATGAAACTTGCCATGTCCCACTGATGTCTCCTTTTGGATGTTTAGGATTTTAGGACCTGAGATCATCACAGTTAAAAATACTTTAAAATAGTTAAGAAATTGCCTGTGTGTTTTTGAGCCATGGAAGTACCACGAGCAACCCTCCTGGATGCTCAGAACCTTCTGCAGGACGAGGAGACATCTTCAGCTTGGCAGTCCTCTCTGTGTCATGCTTACAGAGCCAGGTCAAGACCTGTACATACCATCTTGTCTACAGAACAGCCTGTGGTTTGGTTTTTATTCTTGGATAGTAAGAATCACAGGGTTTTTAATGTGTGTAGCAAGCCAGGGCTGGCTGCTCTGGAGATGGATGGTGTAGGATGCAGTAGCAGTCTTGAGCCTCCACTTTCCCATATCTGTTAATGTTGCTTTTTCCACATAATGGGAATGTAGCATAGATTAATAAAAAATGAAATCATGACATGAACCAGTTTCTTCTCACTTGGTAAAATGAGTGTTTTCATTCAGACCATGTCAGGAATTCAGTGCCTGTGTTTGTTTTGGGATTCAACCCTTCTAAGCTTTAAACAGAGATGAAGGAAACTTGCACTATAAAGGTGCATAATGAATGAACAGCACCCTGTTGAAACCCTGTATGTGCCTGGATAATGCTACTGGGGAGGTGTAGAGCTTTTAGAACCTAGAGCAGTCTGGTTGTGCACCTCTCACTCATTGTCCTGATTTCAGTACTCAGCACTCCTATTTTTTACTGCCATGCAAGGTTTTACCAGGTTCTAGGGGTGGCACAATCCTCAGCAAAGAGAAGGGCATTTTATGGCTGCTTGTTAAATGTTCCCAAACTCAATTGTCCCTTTACTCAGAAAGGCAGAGAAAGGAAAATGTTTTTTGGATATAAGAAACATAGGCTGGTGAGAGATGGGACAAGCATCTGAAAACCAAGTTAATGGATATGTGGAGAAGTTAATGTGATGGCTTCCATTAAAACAGCAGTAATGAGTTGTGAAGGTGAAGGCTTCTAGTGCTGGAGGGAGTTGCAGAAAGAAAAGTCTTTATGCTGCTGTAAGTAAGCTCTTGAGGAAAAGCTGTAACTGACCAAAGAATTCTTTCTTTGTACCAAGTGGTTCAGCTAGTTCTCAGTAACCAGCTATAAGCTAGAAGTCTTTGTAGAGTCAAAAAAGCTGGAAATTTGATCATTGGTGTTATCCTCTCAGTTCCTTTCTCCTTCACCCTTTTTGTGGCCTCATGTACCATCATTTTCTCAATGCATGAAATCTTGTTTTAAAAGAGAACAGGAATTTGCAGCCTCAAAAATATTCCCATTTCTGACACAGAAATGGAAAGTGCTTGAAACTGTTTTCTAGAAATAAATGAGCTGTCACTGATCATGATGAAGATGTCTCAAGTGTACTTTTTCTGACGTACAAAAAAGTAATAAAAATGCTTTGTATTTTCAGTATTAGTCACAGGTTCTTTTTGTTCTTTTTTCTATCCTGTTGTTTTTCTGCTTTAGTTCCAATGAACCTTTTATGAGTTTGCTCAGAATAATCCTTAGGCCTTTAAAAGAATTTCTTTTTAAACTCATATAGCTTTTTATTAAATCAAAAAAGGTTATTCCTTCTCTTTCTTATTATCTTTTCTAGTATTTAATATTCAGTGCTTTTACTTTGTCTTAAGCCTTTACTTATTTCCCTCTCATACTGGCATCACTTTGTTTCCTCGTGTGTTTCTGTTCTGATCCTTTTTTTTTTCCTACGGATACATTAAGAGATGAGAGTTATTTGCTCTCAAAATATGTGTGATGGTTTGTTGGAAAGGGTGTTCAGGTGACAGTCATTTCTGAATTATCCTAAAAAGAAGGGTTGTTTAACAGGCTGGACAGTAAAACTTGCCGTCCTGCTCTAAGGGGCATCCTGGAGTTGTTTTTCCTTGGAATTAATACTATGGTTTGCACTGAATTCCAACACATAACGTGAACTGTGGTTCTGCAAACAGTCTCAGGCAGGGTAAGTACTGAAGAGATGAGGAGTGCAAGTTGGTTATTTTTTTTATGCTAACTTCTTGGTTTCAGCACAAGGGTTATGTGCCAGAGATGCACATACTTCACCTACGGTTATAAAGCACTGTTTACTTTTTTTTTGTGCAAACACAAAAGCCAAGTGGGAAGGGATATTTCATAAACTCAGTGCTATTGTGTCCTCTGGTCTAAGCCATAAAACAAGAGTAACAGAGACATTCCCTTTGAACTTGAAATCCTTTTCTAAGCTGCTGATCTAACCTAAGAGAGAGGGGGAGGCTATACCAGCCAGAAAATTTCTCTTCTGGGTATTTTTCCCATCCTGCCCCTTTTCTTTTTTAAATGTCCTTAAGTGAGTTTGATACTGCACCTCTGCCCATAAATTTAAAAAAATATTATCGTAATGTAGGTCAGTGAACTGAAACGCCACTGTACACCATGGGGGATTAAAGTCAGAGAGGCAGCCCTCTCCCACTCCTACTAGGTCATATGACAATATAAACAAGAAATGCAAGGAGCCTTCAGTTTTTTCTTGCCCTAATCCTTTGTTTATGCAGCACTTAAACTGACTTTTGGGGTCGTCTCTGTCTGGCATTAAAGCCCTAAAGCTTTTTGAAGTTTCCCTGAAGTTAATAAAATTAGTCTGCCCTCATTGCTAGGCCCCTTGCTGCTGCTTCAGAGCAGACTGCGGATCCCTTACTGTCTTTGTGGCGTTTGGCTTTGTAAGTTCATAATATTTTATACCAAAAGAAAGAGTGTTTGAGAGGAAAGCAGAAAGCTCTCCCGAAAGGCTGTTCAGCTAATAGACAAAGTGATTGCCATTGTAGATGTTCTGAGAACTCAAAGGGGATTAACTTAAAATCCCGCGATTGGAGGTAAATTGCTGGTAAAGTAATTGGAAGTGTTGAGTTTCAGTTAGAGAGAACAACATGCATTTCTTTCCCTTTTTACAAAGCAAAGCTAAACCAAAAATATAATTTTTCTTTTTCTTTTATTATTTTCTAATGTAGTCTTAAAGTTGAGAAAATGAGCTTTCCTTCATAGCAATTCTCTGCTACACTCATTTATTTTAATGCAAAGACTGATCCAGTTATCTTAGTTCCTGTTAGGACAGGCATTCTCTAGTTATTTTGTCTTTGTCAGGGATAAATTGGTGATAGGCTCACCGGAGGGCATGGATGGCACAGGATGGGGGGTGTGTAGTATTTAGTGTGTGAGACAGAGACTTTGGGTCATAGAGGTTTTATTCCAAACAGCCAGTCAGGCAAGTCACTGATCACTTACTATCTCAGCACCACTAAAGTGGTTTTGTTTCTAATGGCCTGTAGAGATGTCCAAGGAATCATCATGATACCTACAGAGCTTGTTCATTGGTTAAAGGAGGGAATTTTTTTTAAACAAGTTGAGTTAAGAACTGGCTGGGTGGCTGGCCCAGAGAGTGGTGGTGAATGGTGCTGCATTCAGCTGGCAGCCAGGCACCAGTGGTGCCCCTCAGGGGTCTGTGCTGCGGCCAGCTCTGTTTAATGTTTTCATTGGTAAATTTGCAGATGACACTAAGCTGGGAGCACATGTCCGTCTGTTGGAAGGTAGGAGGGTTCTGCAGAGAGACCTGGAATGGTTGGATGGATGGGCAGAGTCCAAGAAGAAGAAGATGAAGATGAAGTTTAATCAGTCCAAGTGCCCAGTCCTGCATTTTGGCCACAATAACCCCCTGCAACGTTACAGGCTGGGGACACTGTGGCTGGACAGTGCCAAGACAGAAAGGGACCTGGGGGTGCTGGTCAACAGCGGACTGAACATGAGCCAGCAGTGTGCCCTGGTGGCCAAGAAGGCCAATGGCTCCTGGCCTGGATCAGGAATGGTGTGGCCAGCAGGAGCAGGGAGGTCATTCTGCCCCTGTACATGGCACAGGTGAGGCTGCACCTTGAGTGCTGTGTCCAGTTCTGGCCCCTCAGTTTGGGAAGGACATTGAGAGGCTGGAGCGTGTCCAGAGGAGGCAATGAGGCTGGAGAGGGGCTGGGAACACAAACCCTGTGAGAAACGACTGAGGGAGCTGGGGTTGTTCAGCTTGGAGAAAAGGAGACTCAGATGTGACCTTATCACTCTGTACAACTCCCTGAAAGGTGGCTGTAGTCAGGTGGGGTTGGTCTCTTTCTCCAGGCAGCACTGACAGAACCAGAGGACACAGCCTTAAGCTGCACCAAGGGACATTTAGGTTGGATATTAGGAAAACATTTTTTACAGAAAGGGTGGTAAAGCACTGGAATAGTCTTCCCCAGGGAGGTGGTGGAATCACCATCCCTGGATGTGTTTAAAAAAAAGACTGGATGTGGCACATGGTGCCATGCTTTAGTTGAGGTGGTGTTAGGGCAGGGGGTGGACTCGATCTTAGAAGGTCTCTTCCAGCCTTGTGATTCTGTGACCATTAGAGTGAAAAGAACAGTGCAGCTGGAGTCCTTGGTTATTCTCCTATACTGAATGTACAAGAGCAAACCCTAAAAAGCACCTTTCTTTATAAAAGGTAAGGGTTTTTTAATTCAAAGGTTTTAAGTGAGTGTGGCATAACTGAATGCTGATAGAGTTTGTTTCTGTTCTAATACTCAATTAAAGGTTATCATTGCTGGTTTACTCTAAGGTACTTTATGCCTGTAACACTTGTTCACAGAAGTCAAAGGAGTTTTTTCTGACAGCCTTGCTGGGGAGGCTCTAAACTGAGCCATGCTAGCCTAGTATGATTCCTCATCCTATAATTCCATTTTTAATTAAGTTAAAGATAACTTTGAAGTGCTCTTGGAAAAATAAAAGATGTTTAGAAAGATGTTGGCCTTTAAATTTGGCTTCCTGTGCCAATTGAGGGATAACTGCAAAAAGAATAGATATATTAGAGATCCTCCCCGGAGCATATTGTACCATCTGTATTTCAAACACAGGGTGAAGAAACAGCAGCCAGCAGTGGACAAGAGGGATGAACAGTTTTGAAATTCTTGTTTTAGGAATAAAAGATTTATAGGATGAAGTAACATTCTAATTTCTCCAGCCACTGTAACTGGAAAAAAATTTAGGTTTTGAGAATGTAAGTGCCTCTTCAGGCTGGAATTAACAGCTTCTTTTTCTTCTAGTCTAGCCAAAGAAAGGCAAGTGTGCCTGAAAGCTTATCTCCCCTCTCAACCTCCACCTATTATCAGGGGCTCTAGGAAAAGACATTATTCAGTTTTGCATTTAAGCCAGAATGTTGCTGAGCAGTGATACTGCCATCAGTGGTTCTCGAGCTATTTTGAAGCAGTGGGAGAGGACAAACACAACAAAAAAAACCCATAAATGTGTCCTTTTGGGGAAAGATGAGGAGTTTGGGCAGTGAGTGTTGTTGAGGCATCTGAGTATTTCTGCCTACAGCCTTGGCTGCACCCAGCCCAGAGCAGAGCTGCCTGTCCTGTTGTCATCTCCACGTGACAGAAGCAAGAAGGGCTGTAGATATTTCTCATCCTGCACCTGGTCTGGGACTGGGAGAGGTCCTGCCAGTGCTCTCTAATACTGCACAGCCCTTTCAAGACTGTTTATAGGTGAGCAAGTAAGTTCTGTTTAAAATAAAACAAAAATGAAATTTCTGATGCTAGATTTATTACCATCCTGAGATTGGCATTAAAATGGAGGCATATACATTTAACAAAATAATAACAATCCTAGGGATTTGAGTCTGTATATGCATTATATTTTATGGAGGAGGCTTCAGGGAAGGACAGCTGCTTAATAAACCAGCAGTATTTTGAGTAATCAATATTTTGAGTTCTTTTAAACGGAGTAAAGGGGAGTGTTCAGAACTGATTGCAATTCTTTACTGTTCTAAGTCACTTTGGTCTTTGCAACCCTTAGGTGTAGCTAAAAATGGTTCCTGAGATGTGAAGAAGAGCTGCAACTTTTACCACGTAAAATAATCTTGGAAAGATTGAAGTAATATCCCCATATTTATTCTGATAGATAAATGTTCTTTCTGCATCTACAAGGTAGAGTAACTGCAGGCGTTGGGTGTACGAGGATATTCACACCTACAGGATTAGGCTCACTTGACTGCACCTTAGACTTTGTAATGCCTAAGGGAGGGTTGTTTATCTTGCCTTACCCACCAACCTCACTGCCTCTTGTTCCTGATAGCTTAATTAACAATTCAGCTTGGAATGGTTCTTCCCACTGGGTTACAAACCTTGAAATTAAAATTGGATACAGTGGTCATAAGGCTCTTGGTTTAACAAATCAATATGTATGTAAAGGTGAGTAAAAGGCTCTATTTAGAAGCTGTGTCATTTCTTTGGAAGTGTAGCTGTTGGAATGCAGGTCTGGAGCTAAGAGAAAGAATGTTTATGTCAGTGATAATGTGCTTAGCTGTAGAATAAATAATGGAATAAACTTTTTGTCAGCATAGGTACTTCAGTGACTTTCATGGAAAGGTTTCAAAGCAGAAAAAATATTTTAATTAACTAATCTTTTCAGCATGTTCTGATGTAGGTTTTATTCTTCTTATATTTTGATAAAGGAGGTAGAAGCAGAAATGTGTTAGCTCATAAAAATCTTCTATGGTTTTAAACACAAATTGCCTTAAACTCAGCAGTTTAGATCACTCGCCCAGAGTTTTGCTCATTCGGGGATAAATGTCAAAAGTGGAGTGGTAGAAATTGCCAAACTTAACATATAACATGGATAATTTCTTGTCATTTTAGCTTGTGGAGTTATTAATCCCTATTTTTGTTTGCAGGTGATGGATGATTACAGCGTGATTGGTCGTTCATTGTTTAAAAAGGAAACAAACATCCAGATTTTTGTGGGTCTGAAAGTGAAACTATCTACAGGAGAAGATGGAATAATAGATGGTGGTTTTGGACAAAGTGGTAAATTCAAAATCCGAATTCCAGGTAGGTGTTAGCAGTTAACTAATAACAATCTATGTCCAGTGTAGAGGAACTTTCCATAATGCAAGGTGAGGTGCTACCAGTCATCTCGTGAAGTTTTGAAATCAACTCACACCCAGTTGGAGCAGTGATCTGGTGGGGATTGTTACCTCTTCTAATTCCATGATGGTTGCTGTGACTTACAGTGTGAGACTGCATGGCTTGAAGCCACATCCCCTGTGTCAACAAACTCAGGACTCAAAATGACTTCTTGCTAAGTGGCACTAACACAGAAATCATGCTGTGCCCGGAGAGGTTTGTGGTAATCTCTCCTCTCTTAATGTATGTATAATTTGCACCAGAGCCCTTCTGAACAAATAAAAGAAAGCAAACCTGCAATAATTTTTACCTGTAGCTGCTTATTAAATATAGTATATTGGATGCAAGTTCCTTAAATTGGCTCTGTTCTGCATGTTATTACCTAACTTGCCTTCAAGCAAAAACTGCTTGATAAATGGGGTTTTGGACATCTTGAGAGTTTTTTTATTGCTTATGTCTCTTTGTTTTATAATATTATATATGACTGTATTTTTCATCCTTGGTGAATTACAGAAAGGATTTATGACTCCTTAGGTTAGAGCATGGGAAATTATGGATGCTAGAGTTTATAAGTGTCATTTACTGGGGTTTTTTTCCTCCTTCTTTTAAGGCAGGATCGTAGTTCTGAGCCTTTTCAAAAGGCAGTAATAGGTGTTGCATTTAACTCAGATTTCCGGATAAGATTTTTAAAGATACCAGGCAGTACTTTTGTATTTCTGTTGTCTTCAGCCCATTTGTCACTAGTTAATCCCCCACCCTCTTAGGGAGATGAGCAAGATTGCTTCCGTTGAACAAGTGGAGAAAAGAAATTACAGTGTTCTATGGCAGCAAACAGTCAACATAGCCATTGATCTTCAGAGAAAGGTGAAGTTTCCTGATTCTTGCAGAAGATGGACTATCTTTCCTTTTAATTTAGAGTGTGATGTAACTGCTCTAATTTTGACCCTCTGCAAGTTTCCTTTCTTCTTCCTATTACAGGATAGTTTCTGACTATATAAAATATCTCATGTGCTCTATCTTAGCTGTACTTCTAGTTTTGTAACCAAATGCTAGATTTTACAAATAGGTCTGAGAGCCTAAATTGCAAGCACACTTCACATTTAAAGAAAAAGGTTGCAGCAGATATGTGTTTGCTTTTAGTTTTCTGGTATAGAAAAGATTGTGGGAATTCCTTACGTATCTTTAGGAAGGTGATGAAATGATGCATAGATGACTTAAGAGCTGAAAAGCTGAAAATCAAGATGGTGTCTTGCTTAAAACTGCAATTATGTAATGTTCTTCGTAACTTTTCTCTCCCAGACACAAAAATCTGATGAACAAAAAGAACAGGAGGATGGCATTTACATTGCCATTTCTACATTTTTGGGTGGAGGAAATGGTTCTTCCTGGAACAGAGAGAAGCCTTATAACGAGTCTCTGGCACCCTTGTGGATTTAAGCAGGAACTGTAATTGTGAACCAGCAGTTACATTAAGAAAATTGTATATAGATTTAGATAATGGCATTTTGCTCTGTCCCTTTAAGCTAGTGGGAAGAAATGATACCTTTCACCAAGGTGTTCAGTATCTAATCTTGGTTACACTCATCAGATGTTCAACAGCAGACCTTGAAACAGAGGACCCTTTATGGTTTATTCTTTCAATGAGAAGAATATGTGGCAGAATGCTAGAATTTAATACCTCTCTAAAGTAGGCAGAATAATACAACTTAGTTTGCTTTGCTTTAGTCTGGGTCAAACTTAGGTGCTCTTGTTGTCTGGAAAGAAAAGGCAGTAAGTTAAATTAAGTCAGGTTGAGGGTATCAAGGAAAAGAAGCACAGAATTTGAAAGAGCCTAAAAACCTGTCTCTTTAAGAGTTGCAGAGGTTTGTGTGTAGGGGGAGGGCCATTGCTGTGATACTGCTTGAGTCAACTGCAGTTCACATTCCTTTGTTAGATCAGTGTTGCTTTTTTAATGTGTCTGCACCCTGTTTGTGAGTTGGGTTTTTTTTTTAATTTAACTGATCAGACTTCTTTCTCCCTTACCCCCACCCCATTCTTCATCCTTGCCTCCTCTCATGCAGTCTCTTACTTTTTTTTTTTTTTTTGGGTAGACCTTTTCTAAAATTTTTCTGAAGTTATTTTTCTGTGACTCCTTCAGAAATGTTATCAGGGTGTGGGAGGGGAGGAAAGGAAATGTCCAGGTTGAAAACTGCCTTGTACTGCCTCAGCCTGGCAGTCCATCAGTCCTCTCATATTTAAAACCAGTCAACCCCTAGGACTGAGTTAGCCTGTTCAACTGGTTGACCTGATGATAGCTGGTGGCTGGTTCTAGAAACAAACCTCTCCATGGCAGTAAAATTCCAAGATGTGTCAGAGATTTGTGTCCTGACTACTAAAGGTGATAAGAGACCATGGCACATCTTAGGGTGCTGCGTGGTCCCACTGGTATCAACAACACCCTCTCACATGGGCAAGTGTTGAGCTCCCCAGGTGTTCTTCCACACTCTCTTGGAAATGGCTTGTGTTTGCTATGGATCAGCCTGGGAACTTTGTCTTATGTCATCTGTGGGCTGAAACTTGGCAGATCTCAATTGGGAATGGCAGAACATGGATCTGTTTCTTACTCTGGCACTGCTTGTGTGCAGCAATAAGTCAGATACATCTCTCTGCTCTTCTGCTTTGTGAAACGGGGATAATTGCTATCCATTCTGGAAAAAACCCCAAATAATGAAATTCCTGATTTAGATTTATTCCAGGCTTAGAACATTAATATTTCTTGAAAAGACATAATTATCTTTCTTTAGAGTACAAAAAGCACATCTAGAGTACAGCATGCAATTGGAAGTTCCTCAGTTGCTGAAAGATGTCAGTACTTTGGAAGAAGTTCAGGGAAGAGCAGCAAGAATGCTGGAGAGGCTGAAGGAATTGATTTATGAGGGAAAGAAGATGAAAAGAAATGCATGAAACTTGGATAAACCATGTCTAAGTGGGAGATATTATTATCCAAAGTATTTGAAGAACATAATGGAGAAGAGTCCCTTAGGGTGGTCCAAGGAGGTGGAAGCAAAGCTTAATAACGTGAAATAAAGCAAAATGTAACTTGGCTATTGAGAGATGTTATTTAGCAGAAATGTCTTGCACTGCCAGATCATCTTTGCAGATGAAGATGTATTACAGTTTGACAATATTTTTGTGTAGTTTGCCTGGATGTTTGCTAGTGCAGGGTAAAACAGGCAGGTAGTAGGATGGTGGGTGGAAGTACAATTTATTTTTCAGCTCACTTCTCTCTTTGTGTCCAGGCATGCTTTTATTGCTTGAATGACAAGGTATAACCTTTCTAGAATGTTTGCAGCAGCATCTAAAAGAAACAAAAAAGTATTTGCTGGCAGATCTGCTGTTCTGTAGGACTCAGTTGTGGAGCTGCTCGTGCTTTAACTGAAGGCCAAGTTTCAAGGCCTGTTAATTGACAGGATGACACTTCCTTTCCAGACTGATTGCATGATCAAATGCATAAAAAGGGGGACATAATCTCCAAACTCACAAGAGAGTTTTGTGTAGTTTAACAAGCTGCTTAAAAAGCAAAGGGGTTTGAAAGGCAATTTAAACTACACTGCTTTTAAAGTTATACTTTGTGTGGATGAGGGAGCAGCTACTGATGGGGCGCTGCTTGCTGAGGTGGGTGATATGTGGCAGCTGTTTTAGTTGTAAATGGAACACTGTACAGGGCAAATGAGTGAGAAGTATTGTTCAAGAACAAGTTTGGGGAGGCAAGGACTGTATGTCGAAGTGTCTTATTCTAAAGAAGATAAAAGCCAACAATGACATTCTTTGGAAAATGCTTATTTCAACATACCTTGCACCAAGGAATGTTGTGCCAGTTGATAAGACATTTAGAGGAAAGTTCAGCAAATCATTTGAATAACCTAGTGCTAATTGTGGGTTTTATTTAACTATCTGTCACCCAAGAACTGACCCTGTAAAACTGTGCTTGGTTTGCAAAATCATGATCTGTTGCTGTGTATCTTGACATTCTAAAAGATTGACTTTAGACATGCCCATTTCTTTGGTTTTGGCTCATTGCATTTGTCATGTGCTTGATTATTGTAAAACATAGCAACTTTTAAAATCTAATTGGAGCATGTGTGATATCTCAGGCATGGTTCACTTTCCTTTCTGTCTTTCTGTCTAATTTCTAGTGAAGTGTTCATCCTTTCTGAGGCACTGCAATGCGTCTAACTGCCATTCTCCTCTTTTTGACTAAAAATTGCTGTACGTGACTTAAAGAGTTACCTTATTTCTTAATGTGAAAGAAGCAGTGCATATCTAGCACTCCTAAGACCTGAACACATTTCTCAATTGAGCAAATTTAAATGTAATAAAAGACACTTTTCATAAGAAGAGATAAAAATGAGAATATTGGAGTACAAGCTTTGGGGCTTCTCTGTTCTTTTTAGCCATACAGGATAACAGGAGTTTTAACTTTCTTGAAACAAGTGAAAACAAACTGGTTTATGACTTTGCCTTTTGTTGCCAGTAACTTTTTGCCTTGCACTTGAGAGAACAAGTCCATTTCACTGTTTCCACTGCTTGTCAGGGTAAGAGGGATTGAACATGCCATAAAAGTCTGTTCTGAAGTGACAGCACAGATCTTCTCCCTCACCCGGGACACAGCACCTCTGGGATCCTGCAGTGTTGGATAACGTGACATACAGTGGTCAGAATTCAGCAAAGTGTCTTATTCTTGAGAATTCCATGTATTCTTCCATGTGAAATTAAGGGTAGAAATACAAAATATGTTTCCCCCTCAGCATATTTAGGATTTGGTGCATCTTTGGTGGTTTTGTATTTTGCCACTTTTTTCATTGGATGAGATCCCCCACTGGCTTGCAAAGTACTGAATGACATAGTGGGAGAGCTATGATGTAAGAGCTGTGCATGAACAGCACTACTCTGCATGATTTCAATTCCAGTTAAAAACTGAGGGTTTAAAAGTGCAATTCAACTTTTTTTCAGTATTTTTAAGGATTCCACTTAAACGAGGAAGTTGACTGGAGGTTAAATAGCATGAGGGAAATTAAAGTGATGTGAAGATTGAAAAATAAAAAGTAACATAATTTGTGTATCACATTGTCTTTTGTAACTTCCTCCTTAAGAGCTACCTTAATTGTATTCTTTTTTGATATTTGATTTTTTTTCATTACTATTCAAGGCATATGTCACTTTGTTCAGGTAGGTCTCAGCACTCCAAGGTGGCTGGCATTTGGGGAATATTACTTTCAGGGCTTTGGGTTTTTCCTAGCAATTGTAGGAGACAAGCTTTAAATGGTTGACTGTAGTTAATGTCATATTCCCAACTCTGTGATTTGGAGGACACTCCTTACTGACATCAGTAGGAATGGGGCAGCCTAAACCTTTTCATTGCACTGAGAATAATTAACCATCCTGTCACTGAGCAGCATACCTTTTTTGTGGGAGATCTTGACATTTGGAATTCTTTGCTTGTGTTGCATTAGAATAGGATAATCTTCTCTTAGGCCAAATGGAATTTAGGCACACATTTAATGTCCTTGTTTTCCCAGCCTGGCTTCTGTTTTAATAAAGGAAAATAAAAAATTGTTGGCTGTAAGGGTCTGGTGGGTTGCCATCCCTGTCAGTATCAGGTGAGGCTGAGCAGGATTTCAGTCAAGAGGAAAAACAAAAGCCCAAGGGCAAAGAAATCTGTGTAGCTGTGTTTTATTTAAAAGCTGGAGATTAGCTCTGCTTGTTCTTTCACAGTCTCTTTTCCCCTACCCTCTAAACCAAACAAAACCTAAAATCCTTAAGGGGTACTTCAGGCATAAATCTCCTTCTGTCCTTTTTGTGAAAGTTGGCTGGTGTAGTATGGACAGAGGCTGGGAGACGATCATTGCCAGAGAGGCATCACTTCCTTGTATGATCCCCTCTTGAGCAGATTAAACTGTAGTGATGTGGAAGTCCTGGTGACCACATAGGAACAAGGAATTTGTACTGCATTTACACAAAAAGGTTGGCCTGAAGGAATGGAGCCTACTTTTGAGTGGTGACATCATGTGAGCCCATATTGACCTTTGAAGCTGAATAACCAGATTTATCGACCTTAGAGAGTTCTTCTGGAATCAAAGTCAAAATTTGTGTACATTCCTTCTGAATGAAAACAGAAGTCAAGGAAATAACTTACTAACTGCCTGTCTGCCTCATTCATGACAGAATTGGGAGATCCTGGTCTCATGTGCAATGACAGAGCTGCAGGATGGAATCTCTGAACTGAGAGCTCTGAAGGGGGAATGTGTTGATAATGAGTCTGGTTTCACAGGTCATTGCACACTGGAGCAGGTGCTGCTCCCAGGGCAGGTTATGACTCTTTGCATTTGAAGTTTCCATTGGAGTATCTGTCCAGCAAGTTGTTTTTCTGGCATCAAGCAGACATGGACTATGGAATTATCAGGCATCAGGTAATGTAGCAGCATTGGAGTGTGTCTGCAAGAAAAGAGTCCAGCTCCTGTGTAAGCCCTTGTGTTGGGTACAATATGGGCTATACAGTGATCCTCTGGGTCACTGAAAAGAGTGAGAGGGAGCCTTTTATTTCACTGCCACCCACCCTTTCTATTCCTGTGCAAGAGGAGCTTAATGGAAGTGTCATGAGTGCAACAGAAGAAACATTGGTAGTTCTGCACCACATGATGTAACTGCAGTGTTTCTTTCCTACAGCCCTCATCGCACCAGTGACCGCCTCACTCCCCTCGAGGGCAGGGCTATTGGTGGCTTTCAGGAAACTTTCTATTGCTCTCTGACCAGCCCTGCTGTGGCACTAAAGAGCAATGTGTTCTGAGCCCTTTTTGCTTCCCTGAGTAGCAAAGCACCTCACACTTGCACAAGTGTGAGCTCAGCCCCAAGGCAAACTGAGCTTTCACTCTGGGCTTTGCTGCCTCCTGGGTTAGTGTTCAGTTTGTTTCTGTACGACTCAGTAGAGCATGTTTTTCTGAGCTTACTCTTTGTATGTGGAAAGCAGTAAGGATGTAGGTGCTGCCTCAGTCTATAAAGAAAATTATCTTGAAAAAACAAGGTGGTGAAGTTAAGCATTTAGAACTTCAGATATAGAAAAAATTATCTTGATTAGCTCTCCATTGTGAGATTTATTATGATGCCAGGTCTAATTCAGTGATTGCACTCCCCACGCTGACACACTCAAGGAACTTTGCTGGTTTTGGTGATGCTTTGTAACTGACCTGTTGTCCTGTACTGAGGGATTTTTTTTCTCCACAGTGAGTAATCAACTCCTTTATTTTTTGCATTTTACTGGAGTCCTGCTGTAAATATGAAATCAATTATTTGTGCTATTTATGGAAAAAATCCTATTAAGAAAAGAAAAAGAATTCCAACAGATGGGATTTGTTTGACCATAGGGTATCTTAACTTCTACAGATTCTACCACTTGGGGAAGAAAAAATTACACAACCCACAACCAAAAGAAACCCCACTTAGTAATTACTTGCATACGTTTTTTTTTTTTAATACTTGCTTCCAATCTCCATTGAGCCTCCCTTCACTTTGACTAAGTTTTTGCTGATGCTCTCACCTCTCTCCTCTTTGCTTCTGTTCTTTATTCATCTGCTACTGCATCCCCTGCCCATCTTTCTTGGTCCCTGAAGTTGGATGCCAGTGACAGCTTGGTTTGCCCTCAAATATTTCTACCAGCATTTTCAGGCTTCTGTAGGGATGTGCAAGGTAGAGGTGATTTTTGCTGATCGGTGGATGTTCTAGTGCTGCAATATTGTGAGCTCTTGAAAGGAAGAGCTGAAGGGAAAATCCAGTCTAGCTCTGTGCCTGAGATTGCCCTCTGCAGATGGAGGCCTTTGGGAATTGAGCTGCCAAAATAGTCTGCTCCAAGTGCATTCTAATTAAGTTTCCTTTTTTGCCTCCAAGAACAGCAACTGTTTTACTGGTTATCCTGAAGTTTCAAATCCCTGTTGTAAAATAAAAAGATGCTATAATAGAATTTATTTATCTTAATTTGAGGATAAAATCAGGATCTGATAGTGTGGGAAGAACTTGGGAGACAACTGTGGGTTTTTACAAGTATTTTTGAAGCTGAGCAGTTGTTGTTTCAATTGGCAGTGACATTGGTAGTCAGCTGTCCAAAGTACTCATGATAGTAAGCCCCCAAAGAATGATTTTCCTTTTATTAAAAGAAAAAAAAAATCTGTAAAGATTGGTTTTTTTCTTAGATAAACTCAGGTCATATATAAGATTCTCCTAAGCCACAAGAGCTAGATACATAAATTAAACAAACTGAGATTTGCACTCAGTTGCATGTTTTTAGGATCTGGGATTTCAAAAGAGGTGCACTTATCTTGAGATTTGTGGTAAAACTGAGAGCTGGAAATGCTGCTGTGTGTAATAACCTTACTTCTGTGTAGGGTCTCTTGTGGTCGTAAGTCTTTCCAGTTAATCCAGGCTTTGTTATTTTGGGGGAATGTAGTTATTGTGGAAAGTTGCATTCCCTGAGAGAAAATAAGCATCTTGCACATTTAGGACTGTTAGTTTGCTGGATTTTGAATAATTATAACAGTAGCTGTAAGCTCTTGGAGCCATTGCCCAGTCCAGCTCCCTGGCAGGGCATGTCTGCAGTGGATGTGGCCAAAGAGGCTGCTCCATTTGCCTGTATTTGTTCTGTGCTTGCATTTGCCATCACATCACCCTTAACTTCCTTGGGCACCATTTCCAAATTATCTAACACCTCTTGGCTCCTTGCTGCTGTTATGTAAACTGCCTGTTGGGCTGTTGTGAGTCACGTGCTTAGGAAATCCTTTGTTCAATGGGCTCCTTTACTCAAGGTTACCTTTTGGAAGAAAAAAAGGAGGAAGAAATCTAGCATGTGGGTGGGAGGCAAAATTAAGTATTCAAAATGAGACACTGAGCAAGTTTATTTCCCCTATAAAAGAAATCTTACCCTGTTTGCATATGTGATGGTTCCATAAACACACAATTTCAGAATAGAACCATATTTGGGTTTTTAAATTTTTGCTGTATTTTTATTTTGGAAATTTTTCATTTTAAAGTGGATATGCCTTGCACAAGTCACTACAACCCAGTTGTCCTGTTTCTTACAGACCAAATTCTTCATTTAATTTTGACTTCACTGGGTTTATGCTGCTGAAGTTGCAAACAGTTTGGATTAGAACATGACGTGGAACAACATGATTGCTCTTACTTTCATGAAATAGTACAGAAGTTTAATGTACCACACATCCTGCAAACAAGAGCAGGATGCATGTGCTACCTTCTGTCTGTTTTTTGTTGTTGTCATTTTTAGGTGTTTCATTTTGCAAATTCAGTACACACTGTAATTTCAAATGTGAAAACTTTTTTTTTCTTGAAAAAGAGTGAGTTTTATTATGTGTCTATACAGTTTGGCTGAGCAACCTTACAGCATCAAAAATAATAATTTGGTAATACCTTGTATCTCCTAGAACAAATGGGAATACATATATATTTTTTATTTTTTTTTAAACTTAGTTCTCATATACTTGTGCTTTGCAAGTTTGGGATGCTTCAGTGAGTGCCTTGGAAAAATGTGCAGAAGGAACAAAATACAGTTTCTTCTGAAGAGTTACAAAACATCATAAAAATGTCTATTGGGTTTGCTAGTGCTCATTTGAGCATTGTCCTTCTGGGAAGGAAGTGTCCTTTTTCTTGCTGAGGGCTTGGCTGATGTCAGTACAGCTAAATGTGAGGGATTCAGCTACATGGCCAAACTGCCCAAATATGGGACTTTTTAAAGTGATCCTTAAATTCTCCAAAAAATATGCAGGAGATATCCACAATTTATAGTTGCTTCTTCTGATGTTTTAGGTGGATTTTACTTTGAAGGGTTTTTTGGTGAGAGATGACTGAAGTGCTCTCTAGACAGGTGGACCAAGGGTTTCTGGATGAGCTGGTCAGGAGGAGCTTGCTCTGTCCTATTTGTAGTGGGCAACTTTCTAGAAGAGCCCACTTCTTTTTGTAGAGAAAGGAAGTGGAAGCCATGAATCCAAATTTTGTGTTCCCAGGTTTGTAGTTTATTTATACAATACCAAAGAAGGAATTCTTTCCTTCATCTTTATTTCTGCTTTCTTGTGTGCAAAACGGGATGCTAGTTTTTGGATGTTACAGTTCTCACTCACAGCTTGGCAGTATTTGGGTGGAAAATACTTAGGTTACAAGCCTTTACATAACTTTGATCTTCTTAAGTCTCCACAAGGGTCACTCATGCATTCAGGTTGCCCCCTTGCCATGAAATTTCTCTCCCTTTCTGTAAACTGTTTGTGCTCGTTTACTTGATTTTGATCGTTCATCCCCTGGGCCTTTCACCTTCCCTTTCCACCAGTGTTTGTTCTGATAGCTTTTTGAAGTCTGAGTAAAAACATACACCACGGGGGCTTCCTGGAGGCATAGAGCTTTGTGGTTTGCAAATTGTAGAGTATTTGAAGTATTGACTCGCAACAGTGGCCAGTGCACAGTGTATGAGAACTGCTGTGTGACAAGGACGTTAACCTTGAGAGCCTGATCCATGTTTTGAGTTTGGGGACAAAAAAAATAGTTGTTCTTAATAGTGTGCATTGATTTTAAGGAAGTCTGTGTAAAGCAGTCTTTGGTTTGTGTTTTCACAAAGGAATTTGAGTGTTTAATAAAGAATAGGAAATAACTGGAGCTTCAATAGACCTGTTTTCATAGGGGGGGCTCTGCTGTAATGTGATTTTGTATAATGTTATACATAAGCAACAAAAGCATTTCCTGCCCATAGCTACAGTGTTATTGCATTTAAAAGAAAATTGCAAAAAAACACTTTACAAAGTACTTAATAGATGGAATAAAAGTTATAGGAAAAGTAGAGAAGATCATCACCTTGCTTAGAAAAGTCTTTCTTGTGATATCTGAAGTTGTAACTTCAATCCCAAGAGCTCCATATTGCATGCTTTTGCGCTATGGGTTTTATGATAATATTTTTTTAAACCTCTGAGCCCTCAATTCCTCACCACTTTCCCCTCATCCCCCTCAACTATTCCAGATTAGCAAATCAAGACAATTAGGTGGTTCAGAAAACCTGTTCTTTTCTATTACAAATGATGAGTTACCCAGTTTGATTTTTTTGATGTTTTACCCTAATCCATTTCTACTCTCCCCTTCCCGCTCAATTCTTTCTGTGTTTGGCCACTTGCCTTTTGTCACTTCTGCAGCCCCTTCCCCTGATCTTTCCCACACAACCCAGAGCAGCCTCTGCTGCTTTTTAGGATATTTATTAAAGGGATATATATATATATATATATATATATATGTGTGTGTGTGTATGTATAGAGATGTGTGAATGTGTGTGTGTGTGCGTGCATATATATATATATATATATGCATGCAGAATCCTGAACCAAGAAGAGGGACCTGTGCCATCCCTTTGATTGCTTTGTTGTTCCATCCTAAACTGTCATCGTATGTAAATGAAAATCACTCTTTGTGTGGTGCAGGTTTTTTGCTTGGTGCACCTGAGGATTTTTAATTCAGTACAAGTTTGCTTCCAGGTATGTATTTATTCCTCAGTGCATTTGTTTACCTCAGTTTTCTGTCTGTGAAAGAACAGTTCACTCTCCCTAATATAGGCAGTTGATGTATGGATGTGTTAGGCAAGGGGCTGTTTGCCTGCTGAAGTATCAGCTCATCAGGACTGGTGTTACAACATGAATGCAGCCTGAAGAATATGCATTTGTTTTCTTTATGATTGCAATGAATTATCTTCTCAAGCTCCCACAATGGTACCATGAGCTGTGCCAAGCAGCATGTGCCAGCCATAAGAGAAAGAAGATGTTTTTTGAGGACTGAAAATGTGCTGAAGAATGCAAGTTCCTGCTGACAGGAGAGCAGGCTGTATATCATGAACTGGGGATTTTCTTTTCATGGCTCATTACAATGGATTGTTCTCACAAGTACCTCCTCAGAAGATGTTCAAAGATTATAGTCCCTTTGGAGTTCATGTGGAAATTGATGCCTGCTTCCCCAATCCCAGACTTTTTTCCCCTAGTTTTTCTTCGTATTTTCCTTGTTATGCTCTGAAGTGAGTAATTTGAGGATGTAATGTAATTGGATTTAGTTGTGGGTTTTATTTTTCTGTCTTGAAATTGTGCACATTCAGAGAAAGATTGACTTATTCAGTAAATTATCAGTGTTTTTATTTTTTACTTGAAGTGAAATTTAAGCTTGGGTTTATTGACCCAGGCTCTCTGTTGAGCTACTCTTCCTTTTAAGAGAAGTTTAATATTTTTAAGAATATTTTTCCATTGACTAAGGCCAAATAGAATTTTTTTTAGAAAATACTGAAATATGTATATAATTTAATATTTGACAATTTATTCCTGTGAAAAATCAAATTAATTTCTCACATCTGTGAAAATACTACAACTTGACTATTTCTGTTCAGTTAATCATTGTGCAATTCACTAGTATTTAATCTTAAATATGTGATTAGATTTCAGAGTAAATGTGTGCTGGAGCAAAGCAGGAGTAAGTCTCTTTCAGAACTTATTTCTTATAAGCACAGGAAAAAAGTTTTATTTGGCATTTGGAAAAAATTATAGGTAGATTAACAACAGATTTTAAATGTTGTTTCTCTGTAAGATTTTGAGCTTTAATAAATACTGATTCTTGTAAGAAGACTATACTGTAGAGTCTTGCAAATGAGTTTAGTTGAATAACCTTATTTTCTGTAATCATTATAAAGAAAGGATGGATTTGTAGTATACAGAAATTGCTTTTCAGGTGGCTAAGAAATGAGGAATATCTTGTAAACATGGGGAAGGGTCTGTGTTAATCAGACTCAGAAGTTTCCTGGGTTTGCTTGCTGATGGTTGGGAATCTTCTGTTAAAGACCTGTTGATTGCCTCTGTATTTAAAGCTATTACTCTTAAAGATAAGATATTAAGATTTTGATTTCAGGACACACATACATGGATTATACACAGACTATGTGGAAGCACATTATGGATTCCCTGCTACTTTCAGGGAACCAGGTAGAATTGGGTTGGGGAGGAAAAGGAGGAAGAGACCATCTGTAAGCAAATTGATGGAGGGTATTTCAGTCCACCTCTGCCAATTATTTCTAATCGAAGCTGTCTGAGCCACTCTTAATACAATTTAGCTCTTGCCAGCCAGAAGGATTTTATTTATGGAACAGGGCCCGTTGAAACTTCCTCCGACCCTGGAGAAGCTGTGAATGGGAGAGAGCTGATCAAGCAGGCATGTCTGGCTAGCGTATGCATTTCTTTAATAAGGCAGGGATTGATGTCTTCTGCAGTTCAGGGGTTAGATAAACAGCAGTCCCTCGGTTCAAGGCTCTCCATGTTCAGTTGTTTGTTTATACGGATCTCAGAAGGTTAGCTTAGCCTTCTTGACATCCCCAGGGAGCTTTCCTGACCATGCTGTAACCTCGTCTGCTCCAGAGCTGCTCAGGAGGTGTCGCATCGCCTTCTAGGAAAAGTACTGCCTGAGTGGAGTGTGCAGCTCAGACCTGGTCTCAAAGAAAGGTAGATGCAATCAGAGTGGTTGGAACACTGGGTCTGTCTTCAGGAACTCATAAATAATTTGCATGTGTAGCACATGTGACTACGGTGCTTTCATTCTGAGACTTGATGTTTGCACACAAAGATGCCTACAACTTGCAACTCAGCCCTTACTGATTGCACTTCTGAGAAATCAGTGACATACATGACTGATTTCACCAGAACTCTGAGGTTGTCTTACTAATTTCTGCTTCTATTGACTTGCAGTGGTAGCCCATTAAATTGAATGGGATAAACCCCAAATAAATAAGTAGCTATGTTAATAATTTTTTTATTTTAAAAAATTAGTGATGGCTACATGTTGAACAATACTGGGAGTTAAAGCATGCATCTAATTATGCTCATTTCCATAGCTATTCTGTCCCAATTTTCTTCCTCCACAGAGGAGGATGATGATGGTCACATCACAGAAAGGAATGGTATAAATTCATCTCGGTCTTATTGCAGTGCAATTCTGATGAGCAGAGTTGTTCTGGAATTTAAGGATGGCTTTGCTCAGGGTTAGAAGTGTGCTTTATCACATGTGGGACTGGCTGATTTTAAAATGTGACATGTTACAAAGTTGGCTTAAATCCCAGAATTTGTTGAATTAGTTTTTGCTGATTTGATGTCTGGTTATTCATGCTTCATTTTTCTGCAGCAGCTTCAGTCTGTAGCTGTGCAGACCCAAACAGACATCAATAAACTGGCTGCACACCTACAGCACAGCTTGTGAAATATCCTCTCGTACAGATGGGGAAACTGAGGTACAAACATGGGCTGTTAATGGCCATTGGACATTTCTGAGAGAGCAGAGATCTGTACAAACTCTTCCTGTCTTATAACCCCCAGTGTTGTGCTGCTTGACCTGCAATGTCTTCATTTCCTTGAGATCAGTTTGTGCACTCCTAGAGCTTCTCAGGAAACCTGAACTTTGTCTGGTGTTCTCAAGTAGGACGATGCTCTTAAAGTACCCTGTCCTGTAGAAGTCCATATGGATGGCATCCCAGCTGGAAGGTGTTCAGAGTGGGGAGGAGGTCACTTCCATGCTGGCTGAGGTTTCAAAGTGCCAAAATACGAACATCTTGTCGCTTTTAAATAATGTGTGGGGTCTGACTTCAATGCTGGGTTTCGTATTTAATCAGTATTAATATGATAACAGGAATGTGGCAACTGAAGCGAACACAAAGATTATCTTCTTAGCCAAATGCATCCATTAGCTAGGAAATATAGGTTTCTATTAAATGAAGCGGACAGATGGAGTATTGGAGGTGACTGAGAACAGGAGGGGGAGGGGGCTAAGAGGTGAAAGTTGAGGTTTAGAAAATCTCTATAAAAATAAAAACAAACCATCCATCTTGATGGCTGGCGTTTTACCCTCCCGTTGCACTTTCAGGATGGTGCTCCGATTCCTATCAAGAACATTATGCTGAAATTTAATCTAACAGAGCACTTACTCCTGCCAAACTCTGGCTCAGCAACTGCTCCACGCCCCCAGAAAGAAGTGGCCAACAAAGCTTCAAATACAGGACAGTGTTGTGCCATCTTCAGAAAAGCTGCTACTTTGAGATCCCAGGGGAAGACAGATTGCATCTTGTCCCTCTAGTTTGTTGGGGTTTTTTTAATTTTTGTTGGGGAAACAAAATCATGTTCCAGCATTTCAGAGCAGTTGGAAAGTAAATTATTCATCTCTTTGTGTGTATGCATAGGAACCCTGATCTCATAACTGCTGTAACAATGTTTATAACCAGTGTTTGAAACCAAGGTTATAATAGTATAAATAATTTTAGATAATGCAGATAACAAGAAGAAAATAATATAATTAGAATTTTACAAGGTGGACAATTCACTAAGATAGATGGAGTAACACAATACATTAAAAAAAATAAATCTGTAACAGCACAAACATGACACTGGTGACAGGAAACATCTGCATTGCCAACCATCCCTGGGCTGGCCACAGCCTCACATCTGCACCCCCAGCCTGGGAGCTGTGTGTGCTCCATTGTATGAGTGCACATCAGACCCTCTGTTCTGCCACAGAGGTTTGGGTTATTTTCTTTGGGCATTTCATTTTGGTTTTAAGTCTATAAGCATTTTACTTGGAAATGAAATTGAAGAAACCATGTAGGATGGTGCTGTTTAGAAAGAGTGGACTAAGTGTGAACAAACTGTAGTTCAGTTTTTTTGAAAGCTGTTTTGGATTGGACCTAATTATTGTCATGGCAAATTCTGCATCTGACCAGTGAGAGTCTGCTTGGCTGCAAAAAATTTTTCATTGTTTCTTCTTATCTTTCATCCTATTTTGATTTTGCTGCCAGTGATTATTCCTCCCCTGGATTTTGAGCAATTTGCCAAGCTTCCTCTGGCTGAGCTTTGTGTAGAGTTTTAGATTTGATGGTAGGGAATGGGAGAGGAAAAAATATGTGGCAGGAGGAAGGAGCAGCATCACTCTTCTGTCTGGTGTTCCAGACTTCACACAGTTTTGTTAAATGAATTTTATGTTCTTTTACTTGAATTCACTCTTTTTGTCTGCATTACTTCTGCTTGATTTTTCTCTAAAGCCTTTAGGTCTTAGCAAAAATGGGACTCATGGAAAGTCCAGAGTGGACTTTTCTGAATCCTCTACACTTTGCCCACTGTCCATCTCTAAGCCAGTGCCAAACTAACAGTGACTGGTTCATTTGAGCTGCACAAATCAAATGTTACTGCCATCTCTGGATCCAAGAAGAGTTCAGAAATCAAACTTTAAAACCAGATTGGGTTTGTATTTTCCCATTGTCCATGGTGTTCCTTGTTCATATATACTGATTTCCTTCCTCAGCCTGCAGTGAGTCGCAGGAAGGAGAGAAGATCCCAGGGAAGCTGTGCAGGGCTGGCTGATGGTGCAGAGATGCTGGTGTTGGCTGGGCAGGACCCTGCTCCCAGCAGGGAGGTGTGTGCTCTGCTGGCTTCATGGGAGGGTGCAGGAGGTGCAGAGCCATTTTTCAGGCTGTCTGTCATTCCTGCTTGGGAACCTGACACATGGGCCTAACTTTCTTGCTTGCATTGTTTTTTTAGGAGAGAGGGAGGTGACTGAGCAGCTAGCCCCTTGACAGGGCAGTTTTAAAACATTCATAAAACTTTTATTGGGCTGCCACCCTTACAGATAAATATTTTCTGAGTTTATGGGTTTATTTTAAGGATTGAAGTTTAATAGCAGCTTTGTAGCCCTGTGTGTCCCCAAAATAGCCTTTTGGCAAGCCCCATCTCTGGAAGCTGCCATGCTTTTCTAGGTCTTTGGAGTTTCTTCATCACTAAATTATTACCCTTTTGCCTCCCTCCAGCTTTGTCTGACTAAATGTGACCAACTGTTAAGTCTTTCCCCTTCCCCCAAGCCTTGCTGAAAGCTGATGCTGTGTACCCAAATTTGGTCATCATAAAAGGAGAAAGATTACAGTAGTTATAAATTAATTTCTTTTATTAAATTTGGTTTGTTAAACCTGTTTTATACGAGTCTTGCTTATCAGTCTTTTCTTAATGCTGCATGTGATTTGAAGATGGTACAGGCTGGTGGCATTTCAGACGTGTACTGGCACTTTCCAGGCACTTTCTCAATGTGCTTCCATAAATATAAAAGCTTTGCAGCTCATCTCAGCATTAAGTGGGGAAACTAGTGGGCTTGCAGCCAAGGCTATACAAAGGAATGCTGTATATAGTCCTTGGAGGAAGATGGAGCTGCAGTTTGAGCATCCCTGACATTTGATTTCACTGTGTCCAAAGAGGTTTCATGGACTTCAGAATGGGCTTTTGCTCAGCACTGACTCGAGACAATGTGGGCATTTTGGCTGCCCTGGGAGAGCCATGTATGATCCCCATGTGTTCCAGCTCCTGGGAATGAATGTTTTTAGCACCTGGAGCACTACTACATGTTATGGTTTCTTTATATGCCAGGACAGTTGCTGAGCTCCCTTCTTTTCTTACCAGAGACAGTTGTAATACCTAGAAAGAAGGTGTGGGATTTCTTTTCTGGTTTGCTCAGCTGTCTTTTATGACATTGCTTTCAATGACTGATTTCCTGAACAGCAAACTGCTGGCACATGATATTATATCATGGCATTTTTTTGTCTAATCCCTGGTTTTTTGGGGGTGTCTTTTTCTGCACAGGAAACCCTTTTCCAGCATATGTGATTGTTGGTCCCTCAGAAATACTCAGAAAAGTGCCATGAGTAGGAAACAAAGGTTGGGTTCAGGGGTACTTGTGAAGGAGCAGTCTGTAGAACTGACAAAGATAAAATCAGAGCTTCAGGACAACTGAAGAGATTAAAATAGACTTTACCTCCCTTAAGAGGGTCACTTGGTCCTAACAGACATGGGAAAAAAAAAAAAAAACCACAAAAAACTAAAACAACGCACTTGCTTTACTTTGGGTGAGGTTGACAATTTATATAGTCAGGGAACTCCCTTTTCCAGACCAGTCACAGTTCAGCAATACATTTGCTGTTGATTTTTTTTTCTTCTAAAAATAGGAATATCTATTTTTGTACAAAATAGTGCCCTGAGACTTTTGTTTCTGTATTTCCATGACTTCTGGTCAGCACATCTTGGGGCTTGTCCTAAGAATGGAGCTGATGTAATAATAATGGTTTTCATCATAGCCATCTGATTTGTTGCTTAGAATATAAAACTGTTTACTTTTGCAGGACTGTTTCTCTGCTAGTTTTACACTGATGAATAAAAAAACCCATGGGAGTCAAGAAAGTTATGTAAAATTTAATTCAAACAGCTTATATGCTCTAATAACCCACCAATATGTGCCTACAAGCAAAGAGCCACATATTTTTTTCTTTTTTTTTTTTTCCAGGAGACTGTTCAGTTCTGGCAATGTGCACATTATATGCAGAGTTCTTGTCCAGCAAAATTCTGGGCAAAGCTGGACAGTTTGAATTTTTGTATATTCGCATGAGAATTTTATTGCTCTATCCATAATGTAAATATGAGTATAATGGATTGTAACTGTTTCAAGTCCTTTCCCTGACATTTGGTAGTGGTAGCCCTCAGATAGTGCTTCCTCATATCAGATGGATTTCATTCTTTTTTTCCTCTAGAAAGCTATGGAGCAGAGATGTAGAGATATAAGTTGCCAGCAAATTTATGGCAGTACAGTGAAGAAGACTCTGGAGTTTTGGTTTAGCACCAGAATAAGTTCATCTCCTGGAGATTTTGCAGTGTGTTGTCTTTCAGATTAGTTATTGGGTCAGCCAGAAGCCTGTTGGCATTGACTGTTGGTAAATTTCTTTCTTAATTGCTTGTCATAATAGGGGTTTTTGATCCACTGCATTAATTCTCTATTGAGGATTAATCTTCAGAAGAAAACTGGATGTTGTCTAATTCATAAGCGCTGCAAATGCATCTGGCAAGGTAACCAAAGGTGTGCTTTAAGGAAATATCCTGTCTTAAACTGAGATGTTCTCTGGGTGATCTAATAATTTTCCACAATTATGTATACATCTTATGGTTGTAAGGACACAAATAGATCAAGTGTTTAGCAAATACAACTTATTAGTTTTGGGTTTTTTTCACTCGTTCTTTCTGGTACATTTTGGTTGTGTTGTGAGAGGACTTAAGGTTTTTGGTTTGTTGGTTTGGGGTTTCTTTGCCAGCAGCATTGAAAGACCCACAGCTAAGCAAGCTGAGAGGTACTTGTGATTCTTATTTGACTTTTGAACTCTGTGTCTATGTTTTCTTTTGTTGTGGTTTAAATTTCACATCACTCAGAAGTTAATGCTTCTAAAGGATGTAATTTACCTTCAACACGATTCTTCTTGCTGGTGTATGAATGGCTCAAGCACTGTGGTTCTGATGGGAAAGTGTGAACTGCAGGCAAGAGTTCCTGCTGTGGAAACAGAAATAGTGAAACAAGGAACAAATATGGCTTCAGGGTAAAAAATACACTGCTCAAGTTTTGTTGTAAAATAATTAGCCTTCTGTGGAGGCGCAGAGACCATAGAAAAAGCACAGGAGCTGCTCAGTTGCCTGTGATTTGACTTAAAGTTTATGACCTTGAGTAATGTGCCTGCTCAACCACACTTAACAAAAGCATATTTGATGAAATGTTAAAGTCATGAATTATGCTCCATGGAAAGCCTTTTTTAAAATTTGTAAAATCAGAAATAAATCAACATCTTCAGACCTCAGCAGAGTTGTTTAAATATGGAATTAAAAGGAACAGGCTGTTTCATCAACAATGACACTTTGTAAACTTACACAGAATGTGTAGCTTTTCTTCAGGTTGAAAAAGGACTCTGTATTCCAAGGTATTGTATAAAGAACTGTAGCATTAGGAGCCCTGTTTTCTAAGTGGGGAAACTGAGACAGAGGTGAAATAATGTTGTGAGCTGATAGAAACCAAAGAAGCAAAACTGCCTAGGCCTGGGTTTCTCAATTTCTAATCTAAATGTCTGCCCATTAGGGCTGCAGAAATTTGAGAGCAAGTTGAGTGACAATTTGGAGGCTTCTTTAAGGCAGTATCTGTCCCTCTTTTTTCCTTGTTGTGAGCAACAGTTACTGGTTCAATCATCCTCTCATTTCAACCATCAAATGTATAGTTACTCCCAGTTTATACTTATAAAACAGATTTTACTTATGAGAGAATAAATGTGCTACCCCTGCTCACACAGCAGCTCTGGCTGGTGTCCCTTCCATAGAGCTGTCAGCCCAAAGCCTTGCATGGCATTGGGAGCCTGTTCTTCTCTCTTTTATTGTTTCATGAGTTTTATTTATGTGCTTTAGTGTAAGATATTGGAATTGTTATTAATGATTTCATTTGTTTGGGGATTTTTCTAAGTAGTTGGGTACTATGGTGTTGAAGCAAAAACAGAAAGTCTGTTTTCTTTGACTAAGTGTTAGGATCACTGTATAAAAATGAAAATACAGTTTCTGGTTTCTTGGAGAGCTTTTACCTTTTTTTTCACATATTGGGCATCACATCTGATGCTAAAGCACTGCATAAAACATCTTCGGAAACTGAAAATTTCCCTGTAAAGCTAGATGGATTTTTTTATTTTTTTTTAGCTCTCAAGAAAGTTTGAAATGCACAATAGCTCTGAACATTAAATTTTCACTTTGTCCCTTTTGAACTTTTGAAGAGAGACTAGCATTTTTTGGCATTGGTCAAGTAGTCTGGTCTTGATAGACTTGCCGTCTGTAGTGTCTTTGTATTAAGTGTTCCCCCTGGGGCTCCATCTTGTGTTTTAATTCCCAGTTTGTTGCTGATGTATGGGCTCTTCTGTTAAATAACTTTTATTTTCTATGCCATTATGCCTACATACTTTACATGATTTGTGTTGCATACAGAATGTTTTCCCCTTGTTGTGTTTGGAACTGGTTTGTAATAGGGTTACTGTTATGTAATTCTGGCTGAAAGTTAAAACTTCATTGACAAACACAAAGTGCTTGTTCTGTTTGAAAATTTGTATCTTACACTCATCATAAACTATTTATCCATTATGTGCTGGTTTTTATCGTTTAAATAAAAGAAACCACTATTTCATCCATGCTGCAACTTAGGAAGTATTAAAGATTCACTGGTATGTAGAGCACTTACTGCTGTGAACATAAGTGAAGAGCTTCTGTAAACAATTGATTCAAGATTTCAAAATAACACAAGTGCTGAGAAAACTGCTGCACTCAACTATACTGTCACATTTCCATGGATTAATGAGTTACTGTTTGTTATCTCAGTGATAGTGACTGTCTGAGTGCTCAAACCCCATCACAAATGGGCTATAAATTCATAACCTCAGATCTCTCTTTAAACCCCAGTGAAGATGTTTTGTGGTGACTGCGATGTGCTGAGGAGCATTTTGCAGTTACTGAAGCTCAGCTGATAGGCACTGACTTGCTTCTGTGTCTGAGCTGTAAAATGACAAATGGTTGAAAAATATATCCTTCGTGCCAAGATCAGAGATTTCTGCCTGCAATTGTAGAGTGCTTTAGAGCAATTCAAGAAGATATTCAGATGTTGGCTGGAGAGCACATTCATTCTTCCAAGTTGTGACTATTCCACTAGTCTGCAACTCAACTTTTGTCACTGTTACTCATGAACTTGCTGTGCTCAGTGATCCCCAGCCTCCTCATGCTTCCCAGTCTTCCTGCTTGTCTTACTTAACTCCCAGCTTCATTTACACTTTTACCCTGCAGTGTCTGTGCTGGAAAGCACTGTAAATATTAAGAGAACTCCTGGTGTTGAATCCATTAATTGGGTGTACCCATGGTGGCCATATTAGTGTGTAGATCTAGTCAGGCTTGCAGAACTGGTTACTGTACTTTATCTGGAGCATGTGCAATCTATTTATCTAAGTAGGTAGTATTGCAATTAAAATTATTTTTCAGTAGTTTGTCCTTTTAAAATTACACTTTAAAATTCCAGAAGCTTTTTGAAATGCAGACTGGCTGTGCTTGGCTTGGGATGGCTGAATGCTGCATCCAGTGCACTTCAGTGTTTATTGGACAATGTTTTGGTATTTAAGAAGATGCAGCACGTTCTGTGTGCAAACCCTGAGACACAAATGCTCACACACCATGTATATTGTGGCTGCACATCTTCAGCTTGTGTGGTATGATGTACACACTGGTGCACGCCCACACACTAAACCTTTGCAGGTCAAAAAGGGAGGATAAACTTTTGAACCCAGCTGCTTCCAAATTAACTACATGTGCAGGGACCACCAAAGCTGGGGTTACCGTATTCCAAAAAAGTGCTGGACACTGACACCCACATCTTGTACTGCAGGAGACTTCTTGTTCTTCCCTGAGAACCTGAAGGATGGTGCCTTGGAAACACGTCGTCCTCTTTGCCCTTTCCTTGTCACCAGAAAGGACAGGCGGCAGTTTGGTGACTTCTCCCTTCGTTATGGAAATGGGACTGATACAGTAATCAGGATGCTACATATGGAGCTTTTTAAATTACTGCTCTTCAGTCTTTTGTTAGCCTTCATTATTCCCGAAGATTTTTTCCAAGTCATAAAAATGACATTTTTAATATGCAGAATTAAAAAAAAGGCAATATGAAGAATACATTTTTGTCAATAAGCTTTTACCTTTTAAACCAGTTATCTTAGTTTCTGCTCTAGGTATTTTAATTGAAGATTAACTACTCTTAAAGAGTATACAAATTTAGGTAGTATATATTTGAAGTAGTGAAATAGGACTGAATAAAAGCTGGGAATAGAGTGGCCTGTCCATTATAATTTTAGATTGCAGAGCACAAACTAACCTTCATTTGAAGTCAGCACTGCTGACTGAGAGACTCTTCTAATGTTAAGGCTATTTTATTTAATTTTTTTTGTTGTTGTTCTGATGAAGTTCACTAGAAGTATACTTTGGAGCTGCAAGTTGAGCAGGTCTTACCTGGAATGTTTGTTTTATTCCTGCTGCGTTTTCCAATAAAAAGTTGTTGAGTCAAAGCTGATGTATGCAAGCTTGAAACAAAATTCTTTTGACTTCTGCTAAAATGACCTTGGTGAGCTCCTTTTTACCTCCTACAGGAAAGAAGACCAGTTCATTTCTGTCTGCAGACTGATAATTTCTCTTGCATCTTGAGCAGCCTTGGGTACCACACAGGTTGTCTAAACTATGGGCATTCAAGACATGGAGGCTGCTTTTGTTTCCGAGGGAAGCAGCTGAAGAGGCTGCTGCATTCTAAGGACCTGCCTTGTCTCTGGGGCAAAGTACCTGGTTACCTTCCAAAGAGAGTCTCATGTCTTCCTCAAGTATCCTGTGTTTTTTCCAAGGATTCAAGGATAGCTGTCCTCAGGAAAATCTTGTTAAGATTTATTGTTTAAACCTATTTGGAAGGGAGTGCATCTGATAGGTTTTATAAACACTCTGATTTTTCTTTCTCCTTAGAGTTTTTACTAGAGCTTGAATTTTAGCTGCATAAGTATTAATGTAAACCTCCTGCAGATCCATAGCCTTGATGAACTGCCTGTAAACACACACTTTTATGAACACTTTAGTGAATTCCCTCATCAGTATGCAAGATGGGGCAATGCTGCTGATTCCATTTTGATCCCTGAAAGCTGCAGTGGGCTAATAAAGCTGGGGCTGGTGCTAGTGCAGGCACATGAACCTGCATGGAGATGTGATTCCCAGCTGGACCATTCCCTTGGCTAGTCCCTGAGGTAGCCCTGCCCTGTGCCTCAGTCTGCAGGGCATGGAGAGCTTTAGAAGGAGAATAAGGCTCAATATTGTGGTGTGCTTCAGACTTCCCCCTCTGCTGCCTGCCTGTAAGGAAGGAACCTGGATAAGATAGGACCTTGGGCTTAACTTAACATGGTGTAATAGTCTCTGTGTTCCTAGCTTTGCACAGGCAAAGCTGTTTTTGGCCAGGGCTGTGCCCTTTATCCTTGACGCTTCCCCAGTCCTTCCCTTTTCTTGGGTTTTTGTTGATTTTTTTTCTTGTCCTTGTTGTTTTCCCCCTCCTCATAAGGAGGAAGGGTTTGAACTACAGATTTGCCATAATTCTGCTGCAAAATCAGTAACAGCTGTTGGAATTGTGAATGGCTTCTTGGTTACCATCATAGAACCTGCAGTTGATAATCTCTGCCCTGAGCAATAACTGGGGACACCAGAGCTCTAAATAGAGAACACAGATGGGTATGGGAAGGGACGGGGTTTCCTTTTACTGGATGACTTTTCAGATGCTGTGAAGTGCAGTTGACTGGAGCAGTGTCATAATGGGAGCTACAAGGAAGATGTAGAGGAGGTACAAGAGAAAATGTAATTTGAATGTGAATAGTTCTTAAATTAGCCCCTTTCAAAAATCCAGTGTTCTGGGAAAACTCAGTGGGCAAAAGATACTCTATGCTTTCGTTGGGTCTACAAATTATTTATAATGATAGGCTAAATATGTTCCTGTGTTGTCTTTGAGTAATTTAGATATAATAAACATTGATATGTTAATACACGGCAAAAATTTAACAATTATTTGTCAAGAAAAATACGTCTTCAGATCTGACAACCCCCACTTCTGAAATGGCCTGTATTAGAACCTGAACTGAATGAAATCAATAGTCATCACAAAGGTGCTGCCTTTGTGGTTTTGGTAATGGGGCTGATTTATTCTTGTTTGTGTGTTTTGGCTGATCATATTACATCTCCTGTAATTTTATTTTCCTCTCCTTCAATGCTGCCTTTTACTGCACTGCCTAGAAACACCGAATTTATTTGTGGGGGTTGGAGGTTTCTGGCAGTGCAGGTCAGAGGAGTTGGTGAGTTGGAAATGTGCAGTGGCTCTCCAATCCAGGTTGTTGCTCCACTGAGCTAGGCTGGCTTTTCTAACACCCTGCAATATAAGTTGCAAACCTTTTCCCTTTCACAGCTGCATTTGGACCCAGACACTCAAACAGCTTTGCACTGGTAGTGGGAATCTTGTCCATTAGGTTGCTGTAATTTGTTCTGTCCCAGCCAGCCACCTGTATCAGGACACTTGTTAATAATTTCTGCATCAGAGCCCTGTGAATTGCCTACATCTTATTTCTAAACAGTGTGATCAGCACCTGGAAATTTCAGAAAGATGAAGAGAGTCTTTTGGGGTGATGGTTCAGGAAAGCTAATCTCCTTCAGCCTAAATATGATCTGCTTCCCTGGACTTGGACAGAGGCTGTACCCGTTTTCTGATATTTTACTTGACTGGTTTTAGAACAGTCTGTGCCCCAGGAAGAGTGCAGTGAGGAAGGAAACCCAGCCCTTGGGTCCTTGCCTAGAAAAATGGAAGTATTGCTGTGGCATGGATAGAGGTATTAAGTTATTAATATGTGCTAGGTCTGTGTCACTGTATCTCTGCAGCTTGTGCTATCTCATTTAAAGTCTGACCTACTGTGCCTGGCCCTTTATAAACATATCACTACTCAGGTTCAACTTGGTTGGCATTGCTGTTTATTTGGAGCCTGAGTACTATAAAGTAATTATTAGAAAACATTAACTTTTATATTCAAAGTTTTATTCCGGTCAGTGTATTTACTGAGAAGAAGCATGAAAATATTGAACTAAGTCTTGATATTTAGGAGGGAAATACAAATAAATTGTTACTTTTAGAATAATGCTTATATCAATTTTAAGCATTTTTATTTGTAGAGTGGACTGATGACATTACATTTTTTAAATTTATTATATTGAAGCAGCTTACAGAGTCCCATTCAGCAAACCTCCCCCCCCCGCTTTCTGATAATCATTGGCTAATTTATTTCTATAAGAACATTTTAAAATATTGTAGTTAAATAATACAAAGAAAATCAAGTTAAGGCTCAGTAGCGTTCAACCAGCATGTGAAAAGCATAGTGTCTTAATTAAAAGAAATGCAGAAAACTTAGTTATTGGAAAGCATTTTTTACTGCTAGAGGATTTGTGGGTGACTAAGAAATTTATAGACTTCAGTTTTTTATTTTTAAATAAAAGCCAGATACATGTCTTCATCAGTTGGCTTGTTGACTCAATTTACTTGGATAGAATTTTTCAACATTTAAAACAAATTAAAATTCATGAATCGTTTGTGCTTAAAGGCACAAGCTTTTTTAGACACAGCAGTTAAGACTTAACTGGTTACATACATAAAATACTTTTTGGAAATGTAAATTTGGTACTTGCTCCCTTAAAAAATGCAGATGAAAGTTGAAATAGTTGTGGTAAAGCCTTGAATACCTGTTATACGGTAATTATTGTGCTTGAATAACTGTTTATATTAGCATTGTATTGTCTTTCTCTCTTGTTTCCTGCAAAAGCAGTGACTGCTTTGCAGGACAGCTGTGAAGAAAACATTCCAGCATAGCAGAAGGCAAAAAAGTGGTTTGTAAAGCTGGTTTGTGCTGCCTTGGTCACAGTCTGCAGTTTCTTGGTACTCAGGTTTTTTTCGGTTTTGATCTGTTGATCCATATTCGCTACTGAATTGGGTTTTGCTGCTCTGTGCTGGTGTGGTGTGACTCGTTCAGGAGGGGAAGGTGCTGTTCCAACCAGGGTGCCATTGGTGTTAGATTAGGATCAGCATTGTTTTATTCCGTGGTAAATGCAGCATGTGAATTTTTTAATTGTTTTAATTATTGTGGCCAGCTGATTGCTGGTACAGCTAAGTGAGCTTTTCCACAAACATTTTGTAGATGTGGGAAGCTTTATTGGCAGGTTTTAAACTCTGCTTTCCTGGAGTTTGCTTAAAAACATGACTCTGAGAATGTAGGTGAGCAGTCAGTGGATGTCAACAGAAAATGACAATTGTTCCAGATCAAAATGTCTGTGCTCTTTGAAAAGCTGTGTTCATTTTCTGCAGAAGGAATTTTTTAAAGAACATTGGAATTGTTGAGATTGAGTTTTGATACATGAGCCAGGTAACTAGTGTTTGAACATCCACTGTAACTGGAAAACACAGTGCCAGTGAGAGCAAACCTGTCCCGTCTTGTCCCTCAAGGGGCCTCTGCTTATTGAGTGACCCCTGCTTTTCTCAGGCAGCCTTCCCTCGTGTTTGACTGAGATCCACCTGTGGATGGGGTTTGAGTTTGGGAACCTCACCAGGAATTGTGTGCCCCATGGAGCTGCTGCATCTGAGGGTGTTTGAGTGCCCCTTTGTGATCATCAGCAGCTTCACTGTTGGTCTTGGCAGACTGTGAAAGACACTGGGAGGGGAACACGCTGTGGAACTGTGAAGAGTCATTTTAGGGAAGAAGTATATGAATAATAGAGAAGAAAGAACTGGCAAACATTTGTTTTTGTCTTGGGAAAACAGAATTATACAAATTTTTAGTGAGTGGTTTTTTTGTTTGTTTGGGTTTTCTTGTTGTAGTTTTTTTTTTTGGTTTGGTTGGTTTTCTGGTGGAAAGCCATAGAGGAGAAATTTATAGTTTATTAAAAGACTGAAAACTTCATAGTAATCCAAAACTCTCATGCTGTTTATTCTCCTCCACCTCCTACAACATTTTATTTCCCTTGTAATAATTAGTTTGAACTTTCCTCTATTTCTCTGGATCAAGTAATTTTCATACAACTTTGGGATTTTTTTATATGCTTTAAATCTTTCTTCCAAATAATGTTTTTTATAACAAAAAAAAAGCCATGAATACATTATAATTTCAATTTTCATGGTGTGTGGAAGATTTCTGCACTAGGTCTTTATTGTTTTTGAAGAATTCATCACCCTAGTTAAGAAGCTTAATATAAATTAAAGAAGGTATTAAGGAACATTAAGACATCAAAATGTGGAGCGTTCTTTTCCTTTCGATTGCTCCAAATGCAAACAAGTTGAATAAAATGTAATCAAAGGGCCTGTTTGGAGAACATTGAGTGGCTTTACAGCTGTGCTGTAGAGAACCTCTGGTAAGAGCATAATTCAAATAAAAAGGCCTTTCTTTCCTCCTCCTAATTCTCTTTGTTGTGGTGACAACAGAGTACAAGCCCGATAAAAATTTAATCACCTTATCTTTTTAAAGCAAATTGCATATTTGTTTACACACAATATACATAACATGAAAAAGCAAAAGCTGCTATCCAATCCCCCTCCCCTTCTAATCGCCTTAAAGGCCCTTGCCTAGAAGTTAAAAAAAAAAAAAATTGAAATGTTTTAGTCTTTATTCTGAAGTCCCATTGTTCAGGATTGCTTTAAAAAGGCAGCCTGGGGAAAGATGAATATCACCAAACCTAAACTGTGGACCAGGGCTGAGCAGCAGATGCCTGGGATGTGTCAGTGGAGTTGGTCCAGCTTAACTGGCTGCTGCGGTGCCTCCTCCACATGGAGAGTGGCAGGCGAGGTGGGAGGATTACAGAGGGGCTGTGGATTGAGCACTTTGATTTGGAGCTGCTTTGTAATGAATTGCCTTTGATTCTGTGTCAGGGCTGCTAACCTGGACCTCTTCTGCATTGTATGCATTTCTGAGAGGCTGCTGCAGGAGATCCCGGGCACTGCTGCAGGTTTTGTTGTTGTTGTTCCCTTTTCACTGGGATGATGAAGTTTTAGTCCCTTGTGTTGAATGCAAAACATGTTTTTAGTTTTGTTGCTGCTCACCTTGGTGCACTCAACTTGAGCATTGTTGGTTTTGTTTATTTACTGTTTAGTAGGTCCTGGAGTGCTGACAAAAACACAATCAAAAGTGCCTTCTGGCCCACTGCTGAGTGGCTCTGGGCTGAGAAACTCCCTCACTGGATAGAAGTTTACTGCCAAAGGGATATTCTATGGTTTTGAAAATTATGAACGCTCCTGTGCTTAGTAGTTCATATTTTTTCATACTTAACTGTACTCTCTGGGGACATATTTGTGATACTGTTCCTCTTGATCTGAGAATTTAATCAGCAAGGACTACCTCAACAATAAAAGTTATGAAATTCTGTCCTGTATAACAGTTTCATAGACTCTCCCAGATTCTACTCTGTGTTTATGTCTGCATGTTTCTTAGTACTCTGCCAGAAGAGAGAGAGCTCAGGAGATTCAGTGACAGTAATTGTGATTTCAAGACACTGTTCTGAGTGTTTTGAATGGTCCTGGGTATTTCATGCTGACCTGACTGTAATTTTTCTAGTGTTGAATTGTAAGAAGAGCCTGCCTGTAATCCAAAGCTTCCAACATTACATTTGTATGCATAAATAATTTGATTCCTTATTAGTTCCATTATTTTTTCATAGTTGCTCCTGTTATGCACTAGGCATTTTCTATGCATTCAGTTTTTGCTTCAGGGAGCTTGAAGAATGTGTGGACTGAAATCACAGCACCAGTGTGAGTGGTGCCTCTCCCTGCAGGTATGCTACAGCACTTGGGCATGATCTCAATGGCTCTGTGAACCTTGAGGGGCCATCAAATGAAAACAGATTTGTAATAACTGTTGGTTTGATACATCAGCTGGCATAATTGCAACCTTGTTACTTTACTGGAAGTCCATGCAGAAATTAATTTGAAAATTTCCTCTAGGCTAGTGGAACAGCGTTGGATTTGAGGCCAGAAATATGATCATAGTGGTTGTCTTTTAGCTCTGACAGTTGATCCATTGTATTGTGTGTACACTTAATTTGTGTAGCCTAGACCTAGAGCGTGGTGCACTGGAATCTCCCTGTAACCTGTGTTAAGGTTAGTCCCTGTTGCACAGAAACACAAAGTTTTGTAGGGCATACAACTCATAGTTGTGTTCCAAGGCTACAAGGTAGAAAGTTCTCTGCTGTTAGGGAAGTTGTTCCAGGAAGACTTGGCCAACAAGTGGTTGCGGTGCACTGTGCAACAGCAGCTGTGTTGGCCTATAAAATGAGGTCAGTTTTGGTACTGTCAACTGATTTCTTCTGAAGGATGGCCAACTGGCCAAGAAATGAAGACCTTAAGTATGTCACTTCATCTCCATGCTGCCATTTAGGGCTGAAGGGTATGTTGGTGTATTTTGGCAAACCCACAGTAGGAACTGCAAATATCCTTCTAAAGTGTGTGTGGGCTTGTGTAGATTTTCTTAAGTAATGAGATGGATGCAGAGCAGTGGTGTGATACATGATGGGGATTTGTCAAGGTCAGAAATCTGTCCTGCTGTGTGGCTTCAGATGACAGTGGTCCATTTGTACCTGCTGTTTAATAGTTGCATTTTATTTTTGAAAAACAAGGATAAAAATATGATTGTATTACATAAATTTGGGAAAACAGATAATCCTGGTCAACTTGCTGGAAATTGAGCAATATAGAGCTGAATGAATGGCATTCTCAATGCACTGTTATGCTGGGTCTCCTCAGTGTGGATGACAGGTTTAGGATGAAGACAGGAGAGGAAGGGACAGGAAAGAGAAGCACAGGGGAGTGTACCACTGATACCCACTCAGCAGCCAGCAGCTACGGTGGGGTGCGGGAGTCTGTGCTCCATTTAGCAATATGAAAAATATCAGACTGAAAATCAAGACGCTGACTTCATGTAGAAGGTATGGCAGACTAATTAAAGAAAAAAATGTGTACCAATTGAGCCTATAAAACTCTTCCTGACCTTGAGAAAACTCCCAGAGAGCTGTGGGAAACTCCAATCTGTCCCCTCTGAACTTTTTTGTGTTGTTGTTTAAATATAGTAACTGCCTTTTTAATTAAAAAGAAAAATTAGATGGCATTTCAAATTGTGTCCATGGTGCCTTGGGGACCTATTACAGTACAAATTACCCTCTACTATTTAGTGAGGTCTTGTTTACTATTGTGTGAAGCGAGGGTTACCAGTGTAAGGATATAGGACAAGAAGGGCCCTTCTTTGAAAGTCTGGCTCTGCACATGAAAGTGACGCCAGCAATTGGAAGCAATTTGTGGAATTGTTTGATTATATTAATTATGGCACCAGCAAACAGTGCTTGGGAAACAGTTTTGTTTTCTTGCATTCTTTCTTGATTGCTTGCAGCAAAAGCCAAGATACAAAATGTGCCTTTAAGGACTGCCAGGGAGCGCAGTTCAAGCCATTGTGTGGAATTGGCACTGAGCTTGAAAGGGTTGTGTCCGGCTTGATGGGAGAGTTTTCCAAATACAGCTTCGGCCTGAACTTCACCCAGGTCAGCTTCTTAAATTAAAACAGCTTCTGTCTTCCTCATCAGGGAAGATTGGCTCTTTCCCTGCGAAGTAGGAGCCCATAATGAAATCCATGTTATTTCCAGTAGTACCACTTCTTATAATAATATCTTTCAGTCCAAAAGCCTGTATAAACTTAAATTGATACACAAGACTCAGTCCTGCTCAACACTGAGCTGCAGCCTTCTCTGATGTGGTACAGGGCAGCTGTTCCCCAATTTATGGGAAGATGTTTTATTTGTGAAGGATTTCCAAGCAGTCTTCCCTGCTGAGACTGCAGGAATAGTGCTGCTGATGGAGGCTGGCTGTCACAAGCGTGTTTGCTTGGGACATGGGGCAATCTACTTCTACTCAAAGTAGCTGTAAGATTTTATTTTCTTGTCTCTGTCATCAAACAAAGAATTATGGATGTTTTGCATAGATCCCAAATAGCATGCTGAGGATTCAGCCCATTTGGAAGGAAGGAGTCTCCTTTCTTGTATTCCTGGAGGCTCGCTGCTCCCTGGCCAACTTCTTGCTGTAGCCCCATTAATATTCACAAGCCAGGCAAGGTGGTAATAACTGATCTTGTACTGGCCAGAAAAGAAAAATTACTCTTCTCTGGAGTTTGAAACTCTAGCAGAATATTTGAGAGAGCTGACAAGAGATGTGGAAAAGGTGGTGTGAATTCAAAATAGAATTACTGGAGAATTATGAAGGGATTTACATAAGTAAAATTCCTTGCCTGATCTGTGGAAGTAATTGAAGCTGAGCTCCTGAGGGTAGCAAGTGTATCCCTTGTTTCTTGAGTGAATCTCTGGTCAACTATTACACTCAAATTGTCTTGGTAATCATATTATATTTGTTGTGGTGGTGATGAACACCTAGGAAGAGAGCAGATTGGCTCCTGTAAGAGAACTTATATCTTCTGCCTAGAAAAGGTTTATAGGTGTTGACCCTGACATCAGGTAGAGAATTCCTGCCTGATCCTGGGCTCCAGTTAGCTCAGGACAGTTTCACCCCTACTCTTTCTAAAGCACAATACATTCATGAGAGGCAGATGGGATGCCAAGCAAGATATGATCAACAGTCTCTAGATGACCCATCATCCAGTCCACTAGATGTAGTGTGGTGCATTTGAGGTCCCTATTATAGTGTTTATGGGTACAGTAACGTAGTACTTTTGTCCTTGGAAGGCTCACAAAGATCTTGTTCTTCCTGATGAGTTTGGGGTTTTTTTGGTTTGGGTTTTTGTTTTGTTGGTGTTTTGAGTTTGGTTTTTGTTTGGTGTTTTTTGGTTTGTTGATTTTTGCTTTTGGTTTGGTTTTTTTGCTGGGATATTGAAGGTGCAAAATTGCATTAATAAAGTCAAATGGTAGATTTTGGGGTATCTTTAGAAGAGGAGAAGAGAAGCAGAGACGCTAACTGATGTGAGGAGTTGAAGCAGCAGGATGTTATATTTTGTTGTTCTTGTCCTTTCTGCCTGAGTGCAGAGATAACTGTAACAGGAGAGGCTGGGCAAACAGAGCCTCTCATTTTGGAATACTTCTGCCTTTTGTTTAAATCAAAACTCTGGAGTGTTACTTAAGAGATATTACATGAGCTTTTCTAGTTCTCAGGGTGCATAGAAACAGTTTTGTAGAACTGCTGACGTGTTTTGGGGCTAGTTGAAAAACAAGTGTGTGCTTTCTAATGTATTGTGGGACTCTGAGAATCAGTTCTTGTAACACTGGTATTTCTATTAATTTTGCTGGAAACCAATGATAAATTTATTATTCTTATTTCAAAGTTAGTCAGGATGTGAAACAAATGGGAGGACCACCCTATTTGAACATTGCACTGTTTGGACACAGGTAGCTATGTCTTTTTAAGAATGGATGCTACTAAGGATGGAAAAATATATATAGCTGTTGCAAGAAAAATTGTGCTGAAATACAAGATTCTTGAGTCCTGCAGTACTAGCAGAAAGTTTCTGTTTCCTTTCAGTGGTCCATCATTGCAGTAAGCTGAGGGAGAGGCTGGTCTTTGTACACTCTCTGGTGAAGACCCTCTGCATCAGACTGTGGCATGGATGTCTCCATCTGGGCCTCTAATTATTTCTGATTTTCAGGTCAACCAGCTTTTGTACTCTCTGTTAGCAAGAGTTGATGCAGGCACACACTCTCTAACTGTGTAATTAGGGTTCAGGTTCTGAGAGTTCAATTTGAGGAAATCCTGAAATTGTGCAAACCAGCTGTTATGAATAATCCATTGTGAGTGAGGATTATCCCCAACACTTTGCCTCTTTCAAGTTTTGCTCTTTTTTTCCTTCCCTCGGGAGGAAAGAAAAATGTCTGCCTGTCATATTAAAAGGTTACGTTTGCTCGGATAAAAATTATTTCCAACGTCAAATATGCTACGTTAACTTGTTCTCTGATGTTCAGTCAATTTTTAACATTTGAATGTTGACAGGAAACAAGAAATTGTATGTAGCTGAGTCTTCTACCTGCAGCGTTTGAAGGAACTGAATAGGATATTTTATTTACAGAAGGGAGAAGCAAGTTCAGTTTCCCACTGAAACTCTGCTCGTAAGTTCCTGAATGGAATGGGAGGTTTGGCAATAGTATCAGCAAGTCAAGAATGGTCTAGCAATTTCTTAGTATGTAATGAAGAAAGGAATATTTTCTATTCCCAGGGTAGCTGCTGGTGTAACCTCAATGTGCTTTTTCCTAACAGCATGGTGAGGATCCTGAGCCAGCGCTTTTCCAGCAAACCGTGGCAAGTACCAGTGCAGGGTAGGATGAGCTTTTCATTTTGGCCTGAAAGCAAAGTTCTCATTAACTGGGAGCATTGAAAGCTTTTAACATGATTTTTTTTCCCCATTACAATTCTTATGCTGTAAGAAAACTGTGTAATCATCCAAGCAGATACTTCCGTGTTCCCCAGCATAGTTTTCAATAGGCTTTTTTTACAAGTGTGCACAAGAGAAGGGAGTTGTTGAAGTTCAGCAAAATAAATTATTCTCCCTGGCTGTGCTGGAAAGCATGTCCTGCACCTATATTATTACACCTGTTTTCAATGATGGGTTATCAGTTGCTTAAAAATTGCTCCTGTCTCTGGCTGGGCTACAAGGAGATACTGTATTATCTTGCTTCTCATCTAAAGTGTGTCTGGCATTTAGTCTTTATAATCTTGCATTCAAACACAATGTTTCATTAGCTTTGAAGGAGACAGGACTATTCCTAAATATTGAAGAGAACTGTGAAAATAGGAAATGGAAATACAGAGATGGGAAATCGGAAAAATTAAGTTGGAAAAGGGGAGAGAGAGATAAAATTCCTGAAGGGGTGAATAGCAAGTGCAATTGTGAGTCAAGGAAGGACTTGGACTTCAGAAAGAAAGAATGGGGACCATTCTTGGAGACCTTCAGAAGGAGCAGGGAAGCAGAAGGAAGAAAAAAGTCAACAAATCTGACAAAGGATGCTGATAAGGAATGACAGTATTAAGTGAAGAAGAATGTGTAGTGGAGAAGTTAAAAGTGTAAAAGGCAAAGTAGAGTCCAAGGTTATTGGTAATAGATGAAATAAATATTTATATGGGGCAAAAGCACAGAGGTGCTCCTTCACCCTGCTGTTGGGTGAGCTTTCATCCTCCTTCCAGCTGAAGCAGCAGTAAAAACAAAGCAAAAGTAAGCCTGATTCTGGTGCTGTGTGTGGGTGTTGTGATTTGTGTCGGGGCTGGCATTCCAGGCTGGCTGATGTGGAGCCTGTCCCAGGGACAGCAGCTCTGCGGGAGGGGTTCACAGGGCACAACTTGTGTCCATGGCAGTAACTTCCCTGGAGGGAGGGGAGCTGAATTGATTGTGTATAGATAAAACTGGATTTTAATCTATACGCAAGAAGGTGTCAAGAGTTCTACAGTGTGGAATTTCCATATGAAGTGGTTAAAATCTGTGTGTTTCCCTGCAAATTTCCTGTATGAGCAATTATAAAATTCGATGCTGCCGTTCATTTAATCGTGTAAGATACTGCAAATCACTAAGCTGTTAGTTTTTTATTTGTGAAAATTGCATAAAACATTGTGGTTTTCCTTTATTTTATGTGTGTGAAATTGGTTTTAGATTTTGAAAATGTTTTTTATTTTAATTTGCTTTTAATTTGAATTTGAAAATGCATTTTTTTAATTAATATTGCTTACAAATGGATCAGTTTGGACTAAATCCTTCAGGCTGTTCTGAGACAAAGAATATCAGAGTCTGTATTTTTATCTGTTAATAATTAACAGTAGTTGAAAAGAATGAAGTAAATTACACTGTTTTGCAACTAGATTTTCATATCTAGCCTGAGTTAGTAGATGCTAAAAGTACATTCTGCATAAGACCTTGTCTGGGCACTTCTTACAGACATGGTTTTGACGGGAAGGAATGAATTTGCTAAGTCTTCACATATCTTATGTGCCTTTGAGGATGGTCCATTAATAATATTAATACATAGGTATTTTCCATTTTTGTATGCAAGGCATTTTTTAGAACTTTGAAGCTAAAGTCTTTTTTTTAACACATGGACCTTTTCAATTTAATCCATTAGCAACTTGGCAAAATAAAGTAATTGTCCAACAGAGGAAGAAAAAAAAAAATCTATTAACATTTGCTACAAATCCGAGTAGTACAGGCAGCACTTAATTAATGGAACAGATTTCTCACTATGTGTTCAAGCTAACATAGCTATTGTTCAGCAGAGATTAGACCCTTAATGTAAGTAAGTTAAACTAGACCTCCATCTAAAAATATCCGTCATTTCAGCTATTAAAGCTCTGATGTCTTCTTTGGTGACAGATATATTTCCCTTCATTTCCTTGGTTTTGTAAAATGTAAAGTATGCATTGTGTGTAATGTGAGAAATCTACGGAGGTAGATGAAACCCCGATTGTGCCTGTCTCTCCCTGCCTGCTCCTTTGTGCTGCTCTCTGTCTCAGAGCCTCCTCAGCCCTGAGACCTGCTGGCACCAGAGCAGAAAAACAGAAAATGCCATTTGTCAGGGGATGATGCCAGCCACCTAATCTGTTTGCAGAATGAGGGCCATGGGATCTGATTAGGTAATTTAGATACCATGTGAGTTTCATAATACCCGAGCTGCCTCTGGCTGTCAGCCTGTCACTCCACTGGTAGGAACTGCCACGTTCTGCCGTTTTTTCTGTAAACTTCTTACCTGGAATACCTTATTTAGTCCAAACAGTTGTTAAGTGCTGCAGGTGAGGTGTACCTTTATTTCTTCTGTGTGGAAGTTAGTGATGGGGTGGAGGATATGAGATGGCTCAGTTTTAAATGCATTTTGCCCAGCAGAATTCCACATGCAGCATGTCTTTTTTCTCAAAAACGGAATTTTTCAGACATGAGATGCTTTGTTTGAACACCACAGATGCTGTGCCAGGTTTCAGTTGTGTTGGGCCATCCAAGCTGATACAACTGGTGGGTTTGAAGCTCAGTTTATCCTCCGTGGTTATTTCACCCTTGTGGCTGAGACTTCCCTGACTTGCTGCTGCAGCCCAGGGTCTCTGTGGGGTGAGAGGCCAACCACTGTCATGTCCCTGTGGGCAAGAGCTTGCAGAGGCAGCCTGGGTTCCTCAGATACCCATAAGGGAAAATTTTGGCTGCAATTTTAATGCCACATCTCCTCCCTTCCTCTCTCCTTTCCGCCAATTACCATTTTTTGGAAATTAGCGTCTCGCAAAGCCTGCTAACATAAATAAAAGTGTTTTAGGATTTGTTTGCTTTAATTAAAATGTGTCTTTCTGAAAGGATTTAGTTAAACATCTTTCTTAAACAGTGCTGTGCCAGTAACAGCAACATTTGTAATAGTGATAAGACCCAGAAAGGGAAACCAACTAGAAAGCAAAATGAAATGTTTCTTTGTCCAAAAAATAAATGGTCGTCTCAGGAAAGCAGAGGAAACCCTGTGCAGGGACAGTTACAATTAGGTTGATCAAAACTGTAGAAAACATAAAATATTAAATAAATTCTGCAAAGGTAGTGAGTAGGGCTGCAGGAGGTCACTCTCTCTGCTGTTTTTATTTTGTTTTCCCCTTTTTTGACTGTTGCTATTTTTTTTCTAGCAGCACCCACAATGGTCTCAGAGCTTTCCAAATAGGAAATAAGTTGCTTTGCATGTAGTGATAAATTATTTTTCGTAGTGAAGATGGAGTGATTGTAAGGGTAATGATATTAATGGGATTTATATGAAAGCATCCAATTAAAAAATCGAAACAGCTGCATCAAACATGACTCTACAATGTAATAAAATCATATAATAAATATGTGGTCCCGCCACACCATATTACCTAGTTTGATTAATTGAACCTTACGTGTGCAAAGATAGTCATTATCAGACTTCTCAGCCATCAAGGAAGAACAGTCTCAATTATTTTCACAATGAAATAATCATAGCTTTTTTTGTGTCCTGCCATCTGGAAAGAGAAAACAGCAGCTGCCATGACTGAAATGCATGATCTTGCAGAACTGTACAAAGTTGATTGTGCTTGATGCTGGACTCCTGCAGCCTTAGAGTGGGCTGTAATTTATTTCGTTATATACAAAACATGTTGATTTTCTCCTTTTTTTGGATCCTTGCACTTTTTACCCTTTCTTTTTCTTTTTTATTTTTTTTTGGGGGGGGGGGTTTGTTTGGGGTTTTTTTTTTTGTGTGTTGTTTTGTTGTTGTTGTGTTTTTTCTGTTTTTTGGTTTTTTTCCAAATAAAAGACCCCTCTCTCTGTGAAAGTCTCCCCACTGCAGGGCCTTAGGGATGGCTTACAGGCTCTGGTTGTGAAATGGCAATTGGGAGCTTCCTGGTTTTGCTTCAACACTTCCTCATTTCCTCCCTTCCCTTGGCCCTGCGGTGGGAGTGCTGCTGGGACAATTTGCTCCCTGACACAGCAAGATGAGAGGCTGGGCTCTGGGGCTGTGTCCCCTTGCCATCAGCTGTGAGTGGCCCTGGCTGTGTGTGAGCTGGAGCAGTTCCCCTGTGCCCGTAGACCTCCTGTCTCCAGTAAATCATAAGCATCTCGATCTTTTTGTCAGGCTGTGATACGAGAATCCGCATCTGAATTTCAGTATGAAGAGAGAGAGGCTGATTAAGTGTTTGAGATAAGGTTATGTGACACCACAGGTTAAAAATACCTGAACTGATTTTGGCCCAGTGCCTGAAAACCACATTGTAGCATATTCAGGTGGCACTGAAAAAGCTTTGAGGAGTTTGTTGCCTTCTGCTTTATGCAAGTGCTTCTTCAGGAGTGGTCTTTGAGGTGCTGCATCTCTCTTGTTTTACAGCATTTCTTTGGACTTTGCTGTCTGGTTTTTCTTATCTAAAATGTCAACAATGTTTTGAGTTATAAGGAAAAAAAAAAAAAAAAAGGTGTAACAAACCCTGGCCGTTTAGGAGGAACAGGACAAATATTTTTGTTTTGCACCAATGTCTGGAGAAACAGATCCCCAAAATACTATGCAGCTTAATTCTACTGCCCCTAAGCAATAAGCAGTGCAAGTTGAAATCCTTAACAAACACTTTGTCGTTAAGACAAACAAAAACAAACACAAAACCTGTATAATTTACAATGTGCAAGTTATAAAAAAAGAAGTTTGCTTCAGGTAAATCCAGAAAATAGATTTAAAGAAATTCAAGAATCTTCTGAGCCTTGTGACTCTCTATAATTTTAGTGTTTTACCAGTTGTTTTTTATTCATGACTTACATTTTTATAAATATTCTTAGGAATGACAAGAAACTTTGGGTATGTGTCTAAATAATAGGAAAGGCCTGCCAAGTAAAAGACTTAGGCCAGGCAAGCTGGTCTGGCTTGTTTAAATTCTTCCCTGTGTTTAATACTTTAAAAGCTGCAGATGGACACTGAAGGATTCAGGATACTGCTCTGGATTTGTGGTATATGTTATGGACTTTATGTTTAAAGATTTCTCTTATTTTCTATGTAAACTGCCATACTGCAGGAGTCTTATGCAGAAATGTGACTTCCCTAATGCATTTTATTTACTTTCTTGTTTTCTTTGGTTGATATCAGATGAAAACATGCCTACTCATTTTTTCTAGTTCTCTGAAATGTGATGGTGAGTGTGTTAATCATGTGTGTTCTTGTTCTTTTACAGATGGGCTGAAGCCAGATACCAAGATGCTGCTAACTGCTGCCTCCAAGAAGAAATCGAAGGGAGGGAAGGGGGATATGACCAAAGAGGATGAAAGCAGCAAGAATGATTCAGCCCAACCTGTTACTATCTCTCTTACCTTTAAAAGATATATTTTTGACACACAGAAGAAAATGATTCAATCCTGAGAAACAAGAGAGGCCTTTGATTACACCTTAAAGTCCAGACCTTGAAATGCATTGAGGTGGAATGTGTTTCTTGTCCAAACACATTAGACCTGTTCCTTCCTCACAAACAGAGCCTGGAAACTTGTGCTGACTGTGACCCCTTCCAAAATCTCTGCAATCTCATATTGTTCTGTTCAAATTTGCTGATTTTGTCATCTCTGTGATGTGCATCTTTGTGGCATCTCAGAGAATCTCACCTGCCAGATGAGCAGCCCTGGGTGTACATTCTAATTGCACTGATTTCCTGGATAATTGTGTTGAAGCTTCTCTTGATTTAGAAGTTTGCCACCAAGTCAGGATGTGAATTTCATGTGACCCACAAAGTGAAGCTGATTATTCTAGGTGTACTTCCCTGGGCAAAGTGGGAGACAGAAGGCATGCTGTTTAATAGGTGAAAGCTAAAATAGATGTTTCACATTCCTTCAGTTGCAAATATGTAAGATGCTATCTGAGAGATGGTATGGATGTTTTTTATAAATATGGTTAATATCTAGAAATGTTTTTCATATTAAACATAATGATCTGTGTAGCTGAGAGTCTTAATTGTTCTGTTTGCTGTTCCAAAGGTTCAGAATTTACCTTCAGTGACATTTTTTGTAACTTTTTTGATTTTCCTGCCTGTTCTGCAATGAATCCTATTCCAAAACTGTTTCCTTTTTCCTTTTTTTTATTTTTTTTGTAACCAAAATGCCTTTTGTATGTGAAAGAAAAAGTTGCCTCTGGAAATAGTCAAGGGCTTTGTTTCATTAAAATAATGATAGAAGATTGCTGCATAAGCCTTGTAAAATGAGTGTCTCCAAGATGCTTTAGAAACCATTAGTTTTTAATAGGGATTTCATGGCTGCTTTAGCTCTTTCTCTCAATTTCATGTCCTAGGCTCATAAAAAGGAGAGCCCTGGTAATATCCCTTCCTTGTTGCATACAAAGTACAGGACACCTCCACATGAAAACTAACAGCAATTCCACAGGTACGAAAGCTGCAGTCTGGAACAGAAACTGGACTCAGGCTAGACAGCATGGCAAATGTTGGTTCCTGCCTTTTGAACAAAAAGAGTACCTGCTTGTGATGCTGAATAGCAGCCCGGGACCCCTTTGCTGAAGGCAGCTATAGATGGTGACCATACGTACAATGTAAGTGCATGTTGCACATGGAGGTAAATAATTCCTGCATTCATTCTTATCAATCATATTATTATATCCCTTGATGGGCATGAGTCACTCATGTTAACATGATCCTGACTTTTTTCCAGTCTTTCCCTTTTAATTTCTAGGTAGCCAAAGTGGTAACAAATGGCAAAGTTATCAGCTGTTGAGAGGTTATTTACAGCTGGACAGTTGTGAGACAGAGCAAGCCTGGTGTCTAAACTAGGCTGATGGTCCCCCTTTAAATCAGAACAGAATTAGTGCTTTGTGTAATAATCCCAAACAGTTTCTGCTGAGTGAGTCCCAGCAAAGCTTTAGCACATCCCTTAAGATGATGGGGTATGCTTTCAGTGTGATCCCGGAGGAATTAGGCAGGCAACTTCAGCTGTTGGCTTAACGTAACTTGTGCTGCCAGCCTTGCTGGAAAATATTTCCTTCTGTAATGGAAAAAAACGCATTTCACACCCCTGTCACCTCTCCTTACCCATTTCTCTCTTCTTCCCAAACACCCCCAAAAGCAGTCTTTGGAAAAAAACATTTATAATGTTATCTTTCTTTTAAGCCTTTATCAAATCCTGTTTTGTACTCTGCACTGTTACCTCTGCCTAAGATACTGCAGTGATGAGCACAGAGAAGCAGATGACATTGAAGGAACAGTGTTACTATCATCCCAGGTTAGTCTAAGAATTATGAGTATAAAAAACCTAATTAAATGCTCCTAGTTATTAAGGAACTTATATCTGTATAGTTCTAGTGTCCTTGCCAAATTTTAAATGGGTTGCTAATTTGGAGTATTGGAAAGAAAAGGGGAGTGATCAGGAAAGGTGCTTCCAGAGTTGTTATCCTTGCACTTAAAGGATTTTGTCTTTTCTCATTTCTAAGACACTTTTGAGTAGTTCTGGAGAGGAGGTTGTCAGTGTAAATGGGGGTATGTATTTTTACAAAAGCCTATCTGATGAATGTTTTCCCCCCCACACCGTGGATTGCCCTTAACAGGATCAGTGAGTCTGTTGTTATGGAACCTGATCCCTTTGAAAACTCATTAACCCTGAACACTTAGATTTGCAGTCCTCTGCTTGGCTGAAAGGACTCCTAGTGCAGGGAGTCCCGTGGTTTATTTGCTTGGGTACTCCGAAGGAGTGAGCAGCAATAATTCCAGAGTTGGACCTACATCCCTTTCCCATCCAGTCTCTTGTAAATATATTTTTAAAATCTCCCTCCTAGCTTCCATTTCATTTCCAGACTAGCATACTAGCTTGGCTTTTTTCTTCCATCTTCTCAGTCTAAGACTAGATCTCTTCCTCAGTGCTCCCATTTCCTTCTTTGCTCATTGCTTTTCCCTGCTCTGGCTCTGCTCTTGCCCTGGAGATCCGTGGCAGGGCTCCCAGGATGGTTGCTGGGAGCCCAATGAGGTGGGGAAGGCTCATGGCCTGCAGCTCATCCCAGCTCCTGTGTGCACTGAGGAGCTGCCTCTGGTCAGGCTTTGACCCTGGGCAGCTCTGATGGACCCACAGGAGCAGGCAGTGCCTTCACCTGCCCCCCTACCCTGCCCTTGTGCCTTGGAATCCTCTGCAGAAAGCTCCTGTCACAAAGCCTCATCCTCTCATTTTGCTCCTGCTGCAGAGGTTTGTGTAGGATACACAGCTGGGGAGGGATCTGTGGAAGACTGGGGTTTGGTTTTGTATTTTCCCCAATGTAGACTTCCAAAGGGAAAACCTAAGTGTGCCCAAGAACTTTGATTATAATGTGCTATTACTGCAGATATCTGGCTACTGTCCTGAGGCTGTTGGATACACATTCGAAAAAGGGTGAAATGGTGGAACAAAATGATTATGGGAAAATCAAAGCTTTAAAAGACATTTGTAGGATGAACAGATGTTCAAACATTCTTTTATTTGGTTTCCAGACAGACGTAGAGACTTTCCTTTCATCCTCATAATCAGTGCATTATGCTGCAATTTGTAAAAATGGCATTAAAAAAATATTAACAGGGTCATATTGTGATCTACTGACTCCGTGTCATTAAGCCGTGAAGTTAAGAACGGCAGCTGGGAGCAGGGGTTAAATGTTGCAGAATGTACTGTACTAGCATATATTGTCAGACTGTATCATAATGAATCCAAAATGGAATAAAGATGTAAGGAGTTTTTTTAATACTCCTAAGGTTGTCAGTGTTGCAAAACTAGAAATTATTACGGCTGTGCAGATGTTTGGTGAGTAATACATCTTCGGGTTGTGGAGAGAGTAGCAGGGAGAAAAGCTTCATTTTTACAAGCCTGTTTTCTACTTTTCCTTGGAATTTATTTTGGGACTGCAGTCTGGCTTGTGATCATGCCAGAGGTCTGGAGCCAGGAGGGTCAAAGCTGTGCTCATGGTAGCAAGGATTCAGTAGGTGGCATCCTTTGCTTGGAATCTAAGCTGAGTCTCCCCACCTAAAAAGGGGGTTTGCACTGGAACTGAGACTGAAGGGTTTGCATCAGGCTTTCAACCCAGCTCTTAAAGAACAGCTTCTGTTAAAAACTACAATGCATTTAATGTCTGCGACAGAGCCATGATCTCCAATCTGTTGACCAAAGCCTGAGGCACCGGTGTCCTTTCGATGTCTGTTTCTGGCTCAGCTGAAAATAGCTCCATCTCTTAAATCCTGAGTTAGTTGGTTGCAAGTAACTGACCATGGAAAGTGAACCAGAGCACCAGAGCACTTCTTGGTGTGTACAAGGCATCTATTTCTGGGCAATAGCACTTTCCTTGCCTGTTGGACTCTGCAGTTGAACAGCCACGGGGTGGTAAAGCAAAATGAGAGCCCATCACAGCTCGTGGGGAGTTGCAGTGGTGAAGCCACAGTCCACACCAGCACTGTTTGCCTCTCACTGCTGGGAAAGCAGCTCTGTGTTTACATCTGCAAAGTGCTCTGAGATCTTGTGAAATGAGGGATGAAAGGCAGCAGAGGAATGCTACCTTATTAGCAGTTTGAAAACCCCTTCATGTTTCCCTTTTAGTTTAATATCCACAGTGAGCAGGAAAGCTCTTCATTTACAAACACATGAGTTTTAAACAAACTTGTTGAGGATATAAATAGCATTATTTTAAGATAGAGCCTAGTACTGGGAGCTAACCTGCCAAGCCTGCAGAAAGGGAAGGACTTCATGACTGCAATCTGTGGTAAGGCCAATTTTGCTGGATGATGGGCACCCAGAAGGAATCCAGGGGCTTGGGGAGGCTGAGTTTAAGCAAGATACTGGCAGTCTTCTGGGATTGCTCACAAATTCTCCTGCTGTTCGGTGCAAAAACAGGTTAAAAACATCAGTTTACACTGTAGACAATATATGAGGAAAAAGTACAGCGGATCTGCTTATTTCCCATTAACAATGCCAGAATATGGAGTCTTGCTCACATCTCCTGCTGTGCATGCTGTGCTAGTTGAAGTTCCAGTTGTTGGGTTTCCACTCCTCAGTAAGTGTTACAGTTTTTATTTTCATTTGTGTGTCTGGTACGAGTGCATTTCCAAGATGTGTAATCAGTCTGCAAGACTTGGATCATCCATTTCCCCCTCAAGGAAACTGTTGCTTGTCAAAGGTGAGTCCTCTAAGGGACATCTAAGCCATACATTTCTGATATGCATTCGTATACTTTTTCTAGTAAAGGACTAGAAAGGAGAGAGAATGTATCACATTCTTATATTTTTGTATTTCAAAGTCAGCTGTGAGAGGAACTCATTGAACAGAATCAGAAAATACTGTGAGATCTTTGGTAAATCTCAACCCTGCACTGCTTTACAAGACACGTTCTTAAAAACGAGACTGTCTTTTTGACTATTGAGTCCTTGCCAGTCCTGCCTGTTCTAGTTCATATTTCTTAACCAAAAGGTAATTTGAGGTCTGGATCAAGTGCTGCTAAACTGACAACCCCAGCACTGAATGAGGTGCCTGCTAACACCCTTGCACTGCATTTTGACTAAACTGATCTGATTACTTTTGATCCTTTCAGAAAGCTGGGCTGTTCATTAGCTGTAGCATGTTCTGTTTAGATCAATTTCTTCTCCTTTGAGTGGGACTCATGCAGTTTTCTTGTGTTTTGGTTGATAATTCTGAGATTTCTCAAGGGCCTTGTTCATGTCAATCAGAGACTCCATCCTTTTTGGACCACAAAATTACTTTTATTAGGCCGTACATGGCCCCCATTCAGATGTGTAGGAGCCGATTCTTTTATACTATTTTTGTGAAAACTGATATTTTAGTGCCTATAACTTGAGTCTGACAGTTAGGAGTGATCCATGCCCTCATGGTGAATTCATTCCCAAAACAGCATTCCATAAGGACAAGCTGAAACTTAGACCCCACACAGAAGTTTTGCCTAAATTTCTTCGTTTTTGCTAAAGTAAGCGATCCATCATCTAGTTTTCTTTCTTAAGCTTCACTTCAACCAAAGCTGACTTGAACTCTGCACTCTCTGAGAACTAGTTTTTTTACCTGGAAAGATCAAGGTCTTTCAGAAGCTCTTCTAGACACTGTTAAGTTACAGAAATATTATCTGTGTTGGTGCCCACCTCTGTTAAATGGATATGGGAATTTTTTTTTCTGCAGAGTGCTGGTCATACTGTTTGTGAGGACAGTAGAAATGCAGATGGGGTACTTAGTTACTTATTGTGCAAGAATAACTAAAATTTTTTCCCCCAAAAAACCAGGCGTCTGAGAAGTGTGTTTTCTCATGCACATCTTACTTGTTTTGTCTTTAGATGAACTAAGGTAGGTTTCAATTGCTGATGAATGTGGAAGGGAAAAGGAAAGGATGGTTTTGTTTAGTCTTTTAAAAATAGTGTTGGAAAGTTCTGGCAAGAGAAGCATTTTGTTCTGAAAGAAATGCAAATCACTTTATACTTCAGTGTTGGGGGGGAGTTTTTAACTGTGAAGATTGATCTGTGCCTAGAACCCCACTGGGTGAGTGGACAGTTTGGTCTCCATCCAGTTCTAAATTGAGCTCTAAATCTCATTTACCATCTGGCAAAGCATGGCATGACTGGGCAGTTTCAGGCAGAGGTCTGGATTTAGAACAGTGCAAGAACACAGAGGTTTGCCAGTTTGGAATGATAATAGAACTGTCAAGAGCACAAAACTCAATGAGAGGCATGAGTTTAGACTGAAATGTATTTGTAGGGACCTTAAAATGCTGTAATAATGGTGTCTGAGCACATTTATTTAGTAATTCTGTTACAACAGGTACATAAATCTTTAAGCATCACAGTTTAACACACACAAATTCTTTTAAAGCTGAAGTTGCTGTGAGATCAGTATTGAGGGAAGCTCTTAGAAAGTATTTTGAGTTCTCACTACTAAGTGCTGACAGTATTTGACATCTTTTGCTTTTGATATATGGTGTATTTCAAACCCACACCATTATGTACAACTTGCACTCTCTGATGTGTTAGTGCAGTGAATCGATGCCCAACTGATGGGTACAAAAGTGGCAGAATGAATTTGGTCAGTTGTCCACTGCCACGTGTGGGACGTCACAGGGGTGGACCTGAGTCTTCAGACTGTGGCTCCTGCTGCTTCTCTTCCCATGTTTCCCCTGCTGCCATGTGAAGGGCACTGATGAGTCTGCTGTTGCCAGCCTTGAGGGTAGTCTGGTCTCCTCAGAACATTTCTTTCCTGTGACAAAAGTGAGAGGAAATCTGTCATAACTTAATCTTTCGCTGAGGCAGTGCAGACAGGGTTTGTCCATATGGTCCATATTTGGTTTCGTCCATCTTCCAAAGGAAGGTTCTTGAATGGATTGTCTGTGGATTGCCCTCCACCCTAACACAGAAGGCTCATGTAGGAATTGGTACTTGTGTCCAAAAAACAGGCAGAAGTGAACTTGTGGTAACTTTGTCCACAATTTGCTTAAAATACAAACATTAAAGTCATCTATGAAAGAGCAGCGAAAACCACCTTCAATTTGTACACAAGGCTTGCTAATTTGCAACATTAGTTTTGCTGGTTAGTGTGGGATGTTTTTTTCCCCCTTAATTAGAAATTTTAATTAGAGCATGCTGTGTATTAAGATGTTAAAGCTTTGACTGGCAGTTTGGAATTGCAGAAGGATCAGCTCTCTCTGTAGGGCTGCAGCACAACAGGGATTAGCTCGCACCCTCCTGCCTGCAGGTGTGTTTTGCTTCTTGAGGAAATGTTCCTCAAGGTAGGAAGAATTCATCTTCCTGATCAGACCTGTGTGTTCCAAGGAGCCTGAGCTTAGGGAAGAGCTGCAGATTCACAGATCATGCACAAGGTGTAAGGACAAAGTCTCAAACCAGAATGACAAATAGGTCAATTGTTGGAGTGTTTCACCACAGCGCCTTTGTCTGCTGAACTCCTGTCTACCAGTGCAGGAAGGTTCCTTTTCTTTGGGTATCAGCTGTTATGCTGGCCCTTCTGCAGCTCCTGTTTTCAGTCCTGTAACGTAGAAGAGCTGCCTGAAGAGATTTGCCCATGCCTGATGTGCTGATCTGGGCTGTCTGTAACACACCATGCATAGCGAGTTGCTGGGTGTGAGGGAGCCTTGTGGGCTGATGTATTTGGAGTTGCTCAAGCTCCCTTACCTCATTTTTCTTCTTTCTTGTTTTAAAGCAGATTCAAGGGGAGATAGGATAGATTTTTAAACATTAGCATTTAATGTTTCCAGCATCACACTCCTGGAAAGTACAAAAACTTCTGCCATGGATAATTATGGAATAATCTATATAAGGGAACTGTTTTCCCAGTCTCCTCACAACTGGTGGATATCTTGTGTCCTTTGAGCCTGAAAATTTGTATTTTTGTTCTGTCTAGAGTAAGTGTGGGTTTTTCTGTTAGCCAGACAAATACACAATCATTTAAAAAACTGCTGAAATGCATTTTCCAAGATATCTTGTGGCACTCTAGCCCACAAGCTAATTACAGTACTGCAATTATAATTTGCTATTTTGAGTTGATTTCATGTTCTGCAGGAACAGAAGTCGTGATTTTCCTTATTTCTTGCTGTTAGTTTGTTTATCAGATGTCATCTCTCTTCAGAAGTGCAAATCTTTGCCACCTCTGTTGGTATAAAAAACTATCCCTGCTTCTAATGGTTTTAGTTAATCAATATGCTCTTCCAAATGAAGATTGATGAGTAGCATTTTAATGATTTCAATATTATCTGACCCTTTTAAGCATCATCCCACAGAGTTCTGCTGTGCAGGGTCCCTGTTCTATTGAGTCTTCATTTCTATTGAGGGTTCGCATTGATTCCCAAATCCTTCATCGTGGATTCCTCTGCGAATATATCCACATAGTTCAATTTATATTTTATTGATGGTTAACTTTCACTTGTCAATACTCAATTGCAGCCTGCCTTTGGTGGTACTTAAGTTCTTCCTCCTCTTCCTGCCAGCTGTATTAACCTTCTGCTATTTGCAAATCTTGTCCAGGTATAGTTCTTCCCTTTCTGGAGGGTCACTGGTTAAGCAACACTGAGTTAGTGTGGACTTTTTTAGCACTTGTTTGATCTTCCATTTGATTAAAGCCAGATTCTTACTCCTGTCCTTTTCTTTCTTTGCTTTCCTTGCAGAAAGTCTTTGGTGGCCATTTAATGGTTTATGAATGTGTGTGTATAATTCCAGTATAGTAGAGGTATCCAGTTTTCCTTGTCTTTTTTTGGTGTTTAGTGAATGACATTGGTCAGGATGATTGGCCAGCCTGGTTTTGACTGATGCCTATGGTTTTACGTGGCATTGAAGTGAGCTGACACTGCTCTGTAATTCCTTGTAAATTCTGTTTTAAAGAAAGTGGTAACTCTGGTAATTGACTGTAGTTAAGACATATATGTCTGTTAGTGTGTAAATAATTTTTAAATGCTTTCAATAATGAGTGAAGCATTTTATCAGGTATTTCCTGCTGATTGTGCACTTAGTGAACTTATCATTTTTATACCAATCAATAAAAGTGACTAAGTTGATAATTAGTGAATGTTATTGAGCATCTCCACTTTTTGTTGAGCAATCCTAGACCAAAGTTGATCACAAACACAAATTCTAGAGTTTGTCACCTAATAGTGAAAGCAGATTCTGTTTTAAGTTTGTAAAAATGAAATTTTTATTTTCATCTGAACTTTAGGTTAGCACTGTCAGCCATGTAATGATTTTCTTGCTGGAAGGACTTTTGCAGGTATTGTGGATGTTGAGGTGGGCAGTGCTTGAGTAGTGGCTGAGCAAATCCAGTGTCACAGTTCTGCACTTGGCTGCTCCTGGCTCATGCCTTGTGCAGTAACTTTGAGACCAGCATTTCAGTGTGTTAAAAAGGAACATCAGGAGAGGCTTTGCAACAAGTTGAAAATGAGCAATGATGTAGAAAATATGCTATGATTGAAAAAAGGCTGATTTAATTAAATGTTTATGGCTGAGACACTCTGGTGTAAATAGCCTGTGGCTCCTGGCTTGCAAATTAGGTGTCTTTCTGTTTGTGGCCAATCTCACTGCTTTGTGACTGTGGTACTGGAGTTTCTGTCACTCTGAGCTCAAAATCTCAAATCCAGGTGAGTGACTTTCACATTATGGAATAGAAGAATCCCTTCACTGAAGCACAGGTGTGCAGCCTTTCCTGGAGGGGTGTTCAGAACAGCACAGTGAGTTAGAGCAGCAGTGCCACATCCATCCCGGCTTGTGGCATCTGTGTGTGAAGAGGAGGAACTCTGCTACATGCATTAGTTGAAAGTAACAGAGTGTTACACACAATAGTGTCTGTCTCAGACAGCCTCAAATCCCATTGACAGTACTGTGTACTAAGCTCCCACTCTGTTTCTGATATCTCCATTTTTGTCTTGGAATCCTGTGGTTTGCTTTGTTATCAATATCAAAATATTAAGAGAGCGAACATTTTTCCATTCCATTAGCAAGATCTCTCAGAACCTGTGATTGACAAACAGCTCTCTGCACCTTCTCAGTAAGGGGCTGTATCTGTTAGATGTATGTAGAATGGCAGGAACTGTTATGTTTTGAAGGAAATCCTAAAGTCACCTTGCCCCTCTCCCTACCCAGAGGAAGGATCAGTTGTATTCAGTATCATTAGGGTTGTTTGGGAGAGCAAGGGAACAGATTTTTTCTCCCAGTATCTTCCTTCTTGCAGCGTAAGCCTATTTATATATATTTTTTATCCTTATCCACTGTGATACAGAGAACAGTCTATTCTTTTGCACTTTGAAGCATTCTTTATATACTTGAAGACTGAGCATGCATGTGATCAATCTTCTTTCCTCTGGACTCAATGTTCTTTGTTGGTACAGCCTCTCCCCCTGGGGGCTGTGTTTCCTGGACCTGGGCTTGTTTCTGTCTTCCTGAGTTTCTCCAAATGGTCAGTGTCTTTTCTTAAGTACATTTCTCTCAGCCAGGCAGTTCTCTAGCTATGACCTCAGAGAGCTGACTAATTCAAGTAGGATTTTAACTTTGGGGGTGCTCAGGATGTCTATGTTTCCCTGTCTGCAGGTTTTGCACAATTAGGAGATTGTTGCCTTGAGTTTAATGTGTGAGCTCAGATCACCATGCTTCTCTGTAGGTTTCTTAACACAGGCTTCCATTTCTCATTCTGTACTTAGACATTTCAACATCCCATCTTAAATGGCTTCTTATTTTTTTCAGACTACTATCCCAGTTTGCTGGATTCAAATTCTAGTCCTTTCCTCCAGCATATTCTTTCCCAACTGATCTAATCAGTCATTGAGATCATGAATGAAAATATTGAATAGAATTGGCTCAAGGACAGGCTTCTGTGAACCATGTTTAACACATCCTCCCAAACACTATACCATTGATAACTATTCTCTTAATGTTCTCCAAACAGTCTCACGCTCACCCTATAATGAGTTTCTCCAGGAGACTTTTCCCCAGCTTGCCTATGCAAATATCTTGTGGAAAATTGTCAAAAGTTTTTTTCTAAATCAAACTACCTACACCTATATTCTAGGTGATATTTTCAGAGTTATTCACTCTTCTTTTATTTGGCTTCAGCTGCAAAACTGGACCCGTGTGGAGCCTGCTGCCCCAAGGCATGTGTTTATTTTTGGGTTTTACTAGAATCCATTTTTCTTACAAAAATTTAGATTTTTAATGTGTAAGAGGATGTTTAGGAACGTGAACTACTTTGGTGCAAAATACACTGTACACAGGTGATATGCAAGTTATCTTTGTTCTGTAGGTGCATTTTAATCTTGACCTGCAGGACTGTGTTCACAGCCTGGTTTAAGTATTCTGCACTTGCAGCCCTAAATCAGAGCTGTCACCAAACACTCAGGTGCCAAGCATCCAAACACAGCCTGGACCCAGTTTCAGCCCTGCAGCTTTTCTCTCATGGCTCCTGTCTAAATCACAGCCTGTAAGGCTTTCTGGGCTAAGAATCAGCAAATTTTGCAGTTGAACTAAACAATATTTTGGTGCCAAGGGTGAATCCTAACAGGAGTTTGAGGAGATATTCAGGGTCATTTTCACATATGGAATAAGTGGGGATTTGAATTGCAGGTTAGTAGTGGGGTCCATTTCAGTATCGTGATGCTTTCAGGTGTGATTAAAATGTTTTCATTAAAATTTAAAAATCAAGTAAGACATTTTCTGGTAATTCTTTCTCCTTTCTTGGCCTTGTAATAAGCATATAATAAATCCAACAGCTGATACCATGAGGAGCTGTTGGATTTTAGCCCATCTGAACATGGAGATATTAGGATGTCTCTTGCACCTTTGTGCAGTGAATGGGTCTTAGTTATTATAAAGTGCTGCCCAACTTCACCTCTGCACAGGGTGTTCAGCAAACAATTCCCAGCAGAAAATACCTGCTGTTTCCTAAGCCATGGGAACTGCTGTCTTACTCCATTAGCCCCTCTGCACTTGCTTGGTTTTCCCCCTGCTTGCTCCAAAGAGGAGGGAAACATATCTTTACAACCACACTAGCAAGAATTAGCCCGACTGTATTTTACAGGTAAACTAACAAATAAGAGGAGAATCTGAGCAGCCCCCAGGGACTGAGCTTGTTTGCTGCTGGGCTGTTCTATCTGCAGCTGGCATCAATGGAAACCTGAGTGCTCCATTAAAAGTCGACAATCTCTGTTGTCTGGGGCATGGGGCAAACAGAGCCAGCCTGTTCTGCAGACAGACTGATGGCCTTTGTCTCCCCCCACCCAGCTCGGGATGGGAAATGATGAGACTGAACCAAAAAGATTGAAACTTGGAGTCCTTACCCTGCAGCTGTGGTTCCAAGGAGGAGCAGAGACACAAGGCTGCCTTCAGGGCCCATGTGGGAAATTCACTGACTGTGAGGCATTCAGTGAGGATTGGGGCTCATCTGTAGGAATGGGAAATAATGCATGGTGCTGGTGTGGGCCCCAGGTAGTGACATGGGGGTGTGAATCTGGACATCTTCATTCCAAAACCTTGGGGATGGCGTGGGTAAGTTACCACTCTGAGCTGATGAGAGCAATGATCTCTTACAGGGTCTCCCCTTTTAACCATGCCCATGGATTAGTGCCTAAAGCAGCAGCATTCTGTCCTCTCACCCACCCCAGGGAGGCTCAGGCCTATGCTCTCCTGCAGCATTTTCTTCCAGTCAATGTGACTGCTCAAATGATGCTTTGATGTTCTGATTGCTCACAAAACAAAAAGTAGGGGTTGCATGTACTTTTGTCCCCATAGTGCAGCACAATTAGATTGCATCTCAAACACCTGGGGTTAGGGCTGATTCATGGGAAATACCCAGCATTTGATGTTTTCATCTTTTCAGAAGACAGCCCTTCAGCCAGGGGACAGTGTGCCACAGGAAGTACACTGGGCTTTGATGGTATCATAGCCTGAAGGGAAACGTATGATAGTACTTCGAATGCAAGGGAAGTGGTCTTTCCACTCTGAGTTTGCAGATATTTGAGTGGTGAATTCATGGGTTCTCCCATGCAGAAGTTATCTTTACCCCATCCTTGCTGCTTCTCTGTCCCTTTGTTCCACCAACAATTTTTATCAGTAAACTCTTTGGTTCAGCCAGCAAGCTGTTGGTCACAGGCTTAAGGCCTTGTTTTGTCACTAAATGCTGCTATTTTGTTACTTGCTCTTTTCTTTTGCAGTCTGGGTCTATGAGCTACCCAACAGTAACGCTGGACTTTCAGGGCTGTTGGGGGATTGCACATGGTCTTGCTATGCTTTTACTTGCTGCTTCTATCGGGCAATGCTAGAAAATGTGTAAAGGGAGAGTTCCCCATATCATCTGCCTTTTTTTCCTCTTAATCTCTAGTCAGTGAAAGTGACCTTTAGATAACAGCCAAGATAGTATTTTGTGCTCTAAAAGCCTGAATGTAGAAACAAGTGCTGCAAATATCCCTTTTGCTCTTAGCTGTCCACCCTGTGTGGGGTGCATATGTTGAATCATTATTCTAATTACCTTTTGAAGGTAAAAGTGGTATCTCATGAATGGGATTTTCAGAAGCACTAACCCTAAACCTACTCTTACTACAGAGTGAGTTTCATGGCTAACTTCAGGGGTAGGAGTGTGCCCATAGCATGCAGCTGACTGCCTAAACCAAACTGCTATACCTGGTTTGGTATGGCTATAGGAGTGACTTTGGTTGATCTCCAACAGAGTTAGGCTGTTTTTCCCTGAATTACAGGGATTTAACCTCTTATTTGTAGGGCATACTCTGATGTCTGTTCAATAGTCTCTAAACCTCTCCTCACGTACACAGTAAACTCTGGTATTCGTGCAGAGAATGAAGGGAAAACATCTGGGGAAGACAGAACATGTGCACAGACCACTGAATACATTTGGGTATTGTCTTTTGGTTATAACAGTGTGTGAAACCTTGGGATGATCCACTGCAGAAAGAGGGCAAGGATGGCTCTACCAAAAATTACTTCTGGCTTAGAACTTGTGCCCTTGTTTTTTGCCAGTTTGACCATGGTGTTGTGCTGTATCAAAGAATAATACAGTTTGTGATTGGCCTTTAGCCCTTCTCCCTGCACCATGCACAGGTCCAAGTCTACTGTTTGACTTTATGGGTTCTGAGACTTCACAAATTTTGGAATGAGGAAGAAGCCCAGTGACCCAAACATCAGCAAGGATTTGGCCATCCTGCAGTCCCTTTAGCAAGTCTCTCTGGTGTGCATATGGAATATTTTCTGCCAGGTAAATGGATCATGTGTTTTTCTGGCCTTAGTTTCAGCTGCTTTGTCTGTCATTATCAGACTCCTGAAAAATTGCCCTGGGTGTCTCATGGTCTCAAGAATACCCATCTATAAACATTTTGGTGTAGATGTCTTTGGTATAGATGTCTTTGGTTTGATTTGCACTGTTCTCTGTCTCCTGGTTTGTGACTAATGCTTTTTCTCCCTTCCCTGTTTTTTTCTGAGATGCTTCTGGTCAAGAGGTTTTGTTTCTTGTAGCACCAGGAGCGGAGTTAGAGGAGGAAGCAATGCAAAACTCCGCTGTGTCCACATCTCTCTTCAATCTGTTTATCTTCCGCGGAGGCCCGATAGTGACTGACATTCATGTAAACAGTGGGTGAAAGACCTGATGTGCACAGTTCAAACATCCTGTCATGGTCTGGGTACACGCACCTGATTGAAAAATAAACACCTAACATGCATAAATATCTGATGTGTTTTCCTGGTTAAAAATCTTGTGTCCTTTCCTTTTGGAAGACCTACAGTTCATTCTTCTATTATTTCAGAATCCGTAGGATATAACCTGATTTTAATTCTGCCATGACTTGATTGATGCTGTAGACAAGTTTATCTGAATGAAAGTTTATGTGATATGACAAGCAGTACTTCAGAGAAACACTTAAATGCTTTTCTGTTTCCAGCAGTGACCTGTTAAACTATTTCACACAATTTAACCTTGTCTCTCCCCCAGTACACTTGATGGAAAGGACAGTGCTTCAGTCTGGAAAGCCATGTAGGTTGGACCAGGCTGACATTTCAAATTCTGGAATCTCTATTCTTGCAAATTTTTCAGGACCAACCTGGATAAGTCACCAGGCCTGAAATAACTTTGCTTTCAGCAGAGGTTGGTGCTAGATGTTTTCCCAATATCTGAGTCTATTCTATTCTATGACTCTGTATTAGACCATGTGCAGCTATAGTTAAAATCAGGTTTGTTGACCCTGAAATTCCTGCAGCTTGAAAGAACATAATTTTTAGATGTTTTAATAGCTGCTCCTTTGTGTCAGCCTCCTATAGTGGGATTTTTGACCTGAAGATCAGATGTTTCCTGGAACTGAGGGCATACAACAGATAAATTGCTGAAAAAGGTGTGAACAGAAGGTGCAGTAAAACTCTTCTAGAGGCATCACTTGTAGCAATTGTAGCCTGGTTCCAGCTCCCAGCTGTGCACAGGGTGGGACAGTCCTGAACATCTGTGGTGCTGCTCTGGCTGTGGTGGATTCTCTGTGCTGGGCCTGTGAAGATGAAACTGATCTGACAGAAATGGCTGGGAAGCTGCTGACCATGTGCAGTGGTTTCACTGCCCTCACCTGCCTGGAGGGACATGACAGAGAGTCCCAGAGCTGTGTTTCCAGGAGAGTATTCCTTTTCAAGGCAGGAGGATGCGTGCTCTCCCGTGTTGCTCAGGGGACAGACCTCAGGCAAAGACCTTGCAAGTCTGAACTTTCTCCTACAGCTGGGGAAGAGGATGGCAAACCCAGTCTGGGGGCTGCTGATGTTAGAGGGTGTCAGGCTTTGAGTCTGAAAGTCCTCTATCATTACTATTTTGGCCTGTATCAAGGCTTGGTAAGATCTCTGGTAGAAACTTACTTGTGCAGTTGAGTTTTGTGTATGAGAAGAAGTTTGTTTTTACTATGAACTGCATTGTGCATGCTGTTCATCCCTAGCTGTCTCTTTGCCCTCCTGCTATTCTCAGCTCTTTTCAGAAACCTCAGATTTATCACTCTTGGATTGTCTGTCTGGTTCTGGCTTTTAAAAATAAAAGCTTTTCAAAGGGCCTTTGGAACAGGCTATGTTATTTTTGGCTCAGTCTCTTAGTGACACTCATTGCAGAATTAAAACTTCTAATTAGAAAGCAAAAAAAAATTGCAAGGGAAGGAAAACACATTGCTGCAAAATTAAGGTGGATATTTTAATTGCCCCAGAGGCACAGAATTGCAGTCCACTGCAGAGTTTGCTCTGCCCCAGAAGATCACTCTAGAAAATGATTACTGATTTCCATACGTAATCTACAACCTTTTAATTTTAAAAGCTCAAACAAACATCTCTGCCAAGATACTTGGATGCTGCCTAAGTTTGATGCAAATATCCTAGTAAGAATAGTTTAAAATTTTCACACATGATGTTGGTAAGATAATGTAGAGGGGAAAAGTAGTGAATTAAGGATGGCAAGGGAAAGGGATTGTTGTAATAAAACAAGAGATGCAATGGAGTTAGAAGCGCAGATGACCTCTATGACCTTGGACTTTTCAAGTGATTCATTTCTCCTGTGCAAACTTCTTGAAAATTGCTTTGAGATCATGTGCCCTGAGGCTCTGCATGAAGGGACATGTCTCTAGAAATTCGTGTGGGCTCCTTCCTGGCTTGGGTGGGTGCTGCCTGATGCTGCTCTCTTTCCTTTTCCATGTGTGCATGCTTGGCCCTGGTCAAACCATCAGTTTTTTCCATGGCACTTTTCACTGTAGCAGGGGTGGGTTGTGCTTGATGGTGTCTGTGTGTGTTTGTGTCTGCCAGGAACCCCCCTGGGGTCCCAGCTGTGTTCTGCAAAGCTGTTTTGAGGGGAGAGGAAAAAGAAACAGTAAAAAGGAGATGATTGACAGTAGCCCTTTAGATTTCTGTTGTTAATGCACCAGTAATAAGATAAGGCTTATCTTTAAATGTTCATGGAATCGAGACTTTGATGGAAACAGGCTTTTGGGTTAATATATTTTTGATAGATAAAGCAGAATGAAATGAATAGACCAGGGGAACATACAGTATTTAGAGAAAGAGATATTTTTTGTTTAAATCTCTCTCCTGGCATGCTGTCTGGGAGCATGTGACACTCACATATAAATGGTGTGTTTGTAAACACACATTGTGTGTTTTTAGGGGATATGGTGGTGTGTTTTAGAGGGATATGGGGGCCTAAAAGGAGTGTTACTGGGCTAAGAGGCTGCTGAGTGAGATGAAATCTGCTAGCTGAGATGAAAAATCTCACCTTCTGTCCCTTCACTTCCGTTCAAGTCCAGCTCTTGCTGGGTGGGTAAATGTGCACAGATAAGAGTTTGCACCGGAGAGATTTTGCCTCCCCCATTCTCTGACATGAAAAAGGAGTTGCGTGCCAGCCCCTTTGAGGAGTTTGGGCAGCAATATTCTGCTGTTTGAGCTGCTCAGGGGGAGTTTGGGATGTTGTAGTCATTAATGCGTTTCAGCTCAAGCCCTTTGGATGGTCTGTTTTGCATATTTGCACATTTGGATGAAATTATCTCACAACCATGAGTACTTAGTACAGTGTCTGGGAAGGCCATGCCGAGGGGACAGAGCCTCCTTGCAGCAAAGAGATGCAGCATCTGGGACTTGGATCCCAGACTGCTTGGTTGCTGCTTTTCCATTGTGTGTTTACATCACAATGCTGAATTTCACCTGCCATCCCCCTGAATTTCATCCCTCTCGTTTACACCTCTTCTTCCTTGTCTCTCCCTGCCCATGAACCTCTGCACTGCAGCCCCAGACATCTGAGCCACGCAAGTTCATTTTCTCCATAACCTGCCTGCACTCAAAATTATCTCTCCCTCTCAGGATATGCTGACATAACCTCAGCATCTTCCCAAATCTTACAGAGGATGTCTAAAAAGGGCTGCTAGGGCATCACTTGGAATTGCTGGTAAACATTACCTAGTCAATATTGCCAACATTTCCATGGCAAGTGAGTGGCACAGCTGGGAGAAGAAGGTCCCAGAGTCTTTGAAGACAGACAAAGGAGTCTATAAAACCTGTAATTCAGATCAAACTGGGGGTGCAAGAGACACAAATTTTCATTTCATTACACAAAATCTTTGGTGTGGTAATGCCAAATTGGGGTTTGATTTCTCCTGTTTTAATAGGAGCTTGGTCCAGGGTTTTGCTTGTTTTAAGGGGTTATAAAGTGAGGTCTGGAAACAGAGTGAAAGCTTTGCTTCTTTTCAAAACTGGTGACAGAAGTCTGACTTAATGCCATTAGGATTGGCATCAAATCCAGGCAAACAATTTTTCCAGGAGTAATTTTGCATAGAACAGACTACAAGTGTAGTAGAGTCCAAATTCCCCATTCATTTATCATTTCTTGCTTTTTCAGCCTTTCACTGAGTAGTGAGCTCTGTCCTCTGAGTTCGTGAGCTTGCTTATCCCTGTTTGTGGCGTCCCTTCTTTTCAGCTGGATAACTCTATCTCTGCTTGTGGACACCTGTCACAGGTGCCAGTCTTTGCACCACCCTGAAATTTGCTTCCTTTTTACAATTTTAATGGGGTTGTTTTTTTAGGAAGCAAATACATTTTGGAAACCTGCATGTATGTTGGTTAGAATGTATTTGTGTAGCTCACAGACCTCTATATTTAATTAACATTAAACAACCGTCTTGAATCTAGGAAGCTATCTAGTTGCAATTAGTTCTTGTTTGCTAATTAATTACCAATGGATGATTAAAGACTTGTTTACTGAGGTTTAGCAGCTATCAAGACACACATCTAGTACTCAGGGGATTTACTATGCAGTAACTGGATTGTTGAATTAAATTCTTATTGGAGACCTTTACACTGTGACTGAAGAAAGCTGCTCTGCTGACGGAGTTTCCTTTCACAGCTCACGCGGCTCCTCCCGGTCCTGCTGCCCTGGGGAGCTTTGCTCTTAATGCGAGGGGTGGTTAGGCTGGTACACCTGACTCACTGGGCTCAGCAGCTTGTTTCCTTCTGCAAATTAAAGGCACACAAAACCAGCATCTCAGGTCTTGGCTCTGTTGGTTAAGCAGTGCTGCTTGCGCACACTCCCAGTCTGTCGTGTCTGGCAGTCATGGTTTACCTCTGTCTCTTGGTGGGTGCTCATCACATCTTAGTCCAAACAGCCATGAACTGAGCCTTGTCCTGTTGGGATTTGATTGCAGACTGGCTTTTGCTCCTGCATGTAGCCTTTTGGTTTTGCTTTTTTTGACAATTTGCTGGGTAGTTTTGTTGATATTTTTTTTAAGTCTGTGGGTTTGTTTCAGATTCAGTCCCTGTGTTTATGGACTATTTGGTCACCAAAACCCCAGGTTTCTGCTCACCACTTGATGAATAGGATCAAGATTTATGGTAGCAATTAGTGGTTTTTTGGGTAACCAGCTGGAAAAGGCCTGAGAAGGTGGTGTGTTCACTGCCTTCTCAAAGCCAAGCTCTTGAGGTGCCTGGAGATGTGCAACCAACATTGCTCCCTGCTTTTGAGAGCCCTGCCCTGTGTGTCGTGGATAAAACAATGGAAGGGAAAGTTGAACTGGTACCCACACACAGAAGCTCTTGGGTTTGCCACAGAGAGTTGCTTCCTGCAGATTGGCATGAACAAAAGCTGTCCATGCAGGTGTTGGTGAATAATAATGGACAGCAATGTGCTTTAGGAGAGCAGCAGTTCGGAGTTTGGAAGGTTGGCTTTAAAGCTGTCTGCAGGATCTTTAGCCTCTGTCAAGAACTGCTCTTGCATTTTGGCTTTTAGCCAGTAGGTCATGAAGGGAGGTAGCAGACCAGCAAGGGTGCTGGGAGTTTCTACATGGAGACAAGCTTGGTAGGATTTCATGGAACAATTTTATCCATTATTTCATTTTCTCTTGTGCTTTCCTTATTTATAAGCCAGAGGTTTGGATTGCTTTTCTCCAGACTCTCTCACTAAGCGGAGCTGGCAGGGAAAAAAAAAATCAGAGCGAATGAGCAACTGTGGCAGAAAACTGATTAAAAAGAATAATTAGCATTTGCCCCTGATAAATGAGCAAAGCCATTAATTAGACTGATTTACTCCTGGCTTTTTTTTTTTTTCCCTTCTCCCTTTCCTCTCTCTCTTTTTTTTTTCCCTCTTTATCAAATGGCAGTGCCGTGACTGCCCCTTTGGTACATTTTCATCAGCTTTTCACCAGTTGTCAGAGCTAACACCCTCCCTTCCTGGAGCCCAAGCAGCCTCTTGTAGCTAATGGATATGGAATGCAGCCAGAGCTGATAGCTGCTAGATCTCCACTGGCTTACAGGTGTTTCCATCATTACTGGCATATTATCTGCCACGGGGTCTCCTTCTTCCTCCTCCTCCTCCTCTTCTTTCTTCTCTCTGTTTTCAGCCTTCTTTGCAGTGTTCTAGAAGTAATTACAGTTTAAAAAAAAAAAGAGCTGGCAAATTTTTAAGAATTTTATTTTATGCAACACGATGTCCCGGTGATCAAATCAATTTCTTTTTTTGGCACAGTGACAAACAGCGATGCTGCTGCTGTCGCCTGTTTGAATGTAATTACCAGGATGAAAGGGAGAATTTTAATTAAGACAATTTCCCCCCACACCTTCTTCCCTCCTCCTTGTTCAAATAATGAGCTGGGGGCTGTGGTTTTTTTAGTGCTGGGGTTTTTTAATATGTGCTTTTTTATTAAGAAATACTACTAATCATCAGACTATTGCATATTATATCATGACTATGCCCCCCCACCCTGCTGAGAGCTGGCTGAAGGCTTGAGTCCATGCAGAATGGGAAAATGATGCATTCACAGTCTCAAATGGGAGCTTGGCACTGTACAAGCCAATATGAGCGTAAAAGTCCTTGTTTCAGATCTTAAATGGTGCAAATGGGATTGCTGGCATGTATATGGTGCTTGGAGACTTTTGTGATTAATTATTATGTGCATTCCTGTAATGCCCAGAGGTCAAATTTTTCATGCAGTTTAGGGCTCTGGAAGCAGAAACAGGCCCAAGTGGCTGCCTGGGAGCCAAATGCCACAGAAACATCACAACATCTGGATTTGACCTTCATTCTTTAGATCCAGCTCTAATTTAGGGAAGCATTTGAATTGTGCACTGGACAAGGGGTAAGAGTAAGCTGCTTCTGGGGTAGGAGGAGGAAGAAAGTTTCTGGCAAAAGGCAGATGTGGAGTGAGATGGGAGAAGAATATTCTGGGATTTGTTGGAAGGACCTGGTAGAAAGCTGAGGAAAAGTAAATGGCAACTGGAGCTGGGAAATAAGGGAATGAGAGTTTATCTGGAATGGGATTCACTTTTAAAGTTCAAGCAAGTACAAATGGATAATTCTGATGAGCCTCTGTCACGGGAGGTGCATTGGCAATGGGTTTGCAAATCAGGACAATCAGAGTTAGGGCTTTGTGAGGAGCAAGCTAAGTGATGGACAAAGATTTTGGGGGGATAATCAACCAAATTCCCCAATCATTCTGTGAGTCTTATCTCAGGGGGTGCATGCTGGGGATGGTTTTAACTGGCTGTTGCCTTGGAGGGACATGTAACCCTGCAGTACTGTCACCTCTGTGCCCCTGAGCATCAGCACCATTTGCAGAAGTTAGACAGAGGTCAAGTTCTCTGGACTTGTACCCTGATGCACAGACAAGAGCATGGAAAGGAATTTTTCCTCTTTCTGTTGTTGTTGTTGTTCTTGCTGTTGTTGGGTTTTTGTTGTTGTTGTTTTGGTTTGGGGGGGCTGTTTGTTTGGTTGTGTTTTGTGGTTGGTTTTGTTTGTTTGTTTGGGGTCTTTTTGTTTGGTTTGGTTTGGTTTTTTGTGTTTTGGGGTTTTTTGTAGGGAGGGCAAGGACCTTCCTAGTCCTGTGAGATTTGCCCCTCTCTGGGTTCACCCCATAGCATGTGTCACAAACCTGTTGTGCTCTTTCAGACACAGGCAGGGCATCCTCTGCAGCCTGGCCACCCAGGTCTGTTAGCAATCCAGAGAGGCTGGTTCAGGGTAATTCAAATTGCCTCCTTCCCCCAGGGCAGGACACACACTGCCTCCAAAATATGCTTTTTAACCTGCAGCCTTGAGACCAGGGCAGTGCCATTACTTGGGACTGAAATTAGGCCTTCAAAGGGTTGGTGTTGGAAGGGGCTACAAAGAGGAAATTGATTTCCCAGATGTCTTTCTGAAGCATGTCTCATGTCAGTGGAAGGTAATTTAGACCGATCTGGGTGCTTGGTTTCCCAGAACAGCTGAAAGTTTATGTGCAAGTTCCTTGGCTGCGCAGTCTGTGGCAGGGACCCGGAGCTGGGCTGGTCCCCAGGCTCCACCCGGCCTTCCTGGGGATCACTGCAGGCGTGACACAGCATTGCTGGACAAATAGGAAAACCTGCAGAGCGAGGTAGGTGCCTGACAAAAAATGAAGGCAGCAAGCTCTGTTTGGGTCTCTTCACTTGTTCAGGGAGTTTCAGAGGGGTCACAGCTCTGCCTCCTGCCTCGCCTGTCTCGCCAGCTGCCATGGAGCAGTGGAGCTCAGGCATTTGGGCAGAGCTGGTTGAAAAAACTGGTAGAACTTGAACCTTGGCTGAATGGCTGCCCTTGTCCTCTGCAAAGAAGCCATTCCTGCTTACAAAATCCGTGTGCTTACACCTGGGTTTTCAAGTCCAAAGGGGGAACTTTTCTCCTTTATTCATTGCCAGGTGAGTTGGGGGATAGGTGAGCTGTGGTGTAGGGTGTGAGGACCAAAGTTACTGGATGGAGGGGTCAGGGGTTTAGGTGAGGAACAACACCAGAACCAGGTAATAAGAGGGTAGAGCGGATATCTCATTGTGCTTTCAAAGACCTTGGGCTCTGCTGGATTTGTCCTGAAGCTGACAATGGGCAGTTGTCCTGGAAGAGATGCCTCCTTTAGGGTGGCAGCCCTCAAGGCTTGGCAGAGCTTGGGTGCACTGGGTTAATGAGCAAGGATCGGTATGCATGCTCCTACCACACACAAACAGATGCACTAATCTGAATTATTTGTGTGCAGCCCAGGTCCCTGGCTTGCTCAATCCCAGAGTGGAAATTGTGCCTGAGGTTAATGCACTGCAAAGAATGTAGGGGAAATGTTTTGCGTTTTAAACAAATAAAAATCAGTGCGTATTTTTTTAACGCTTGCTGACCAGCTCTTCACATCCTGTTAAGCTAAATATTTGCATGGTGGTGGTGCAGAGAGGGCTGAGCAAGGAGCCCCTGTGTTTCGTTTGGGTGGCTCTATATTGCCATCAGCTGCTCTTTCCTCTTCTGTCTGTTTTTCTTAGCAGGGTCAGGACGAGTTTCACAGTCCAAATGGTTCACTGCAATTCTCTACAGGATATCCTCATTTTACTTTAATGGGGAGGAAATTAATGAAACATACAGGCCCTGGGGCTTCAAATACTATACATTAATATTATCCCAACGTATTGTGGTATGTGCACTCTCTCAGACTAAACTTTACACTGGACAGAGGAAGTTGTGATCAGATTCAGGTGCCTGTGAAATTTAAGTGGTGGGGGGGAGAAGGGGGAAAAAAAATAAAGGAAAAGAGAAGCTTGAAGCTGTTTCCTTCCATTTCAGCCCCTGATCAGTGTGAGAACGGGGATGTTCAAATGGGATCAGGTCAATACAAACCAAATAAACTCTCCCAACTCTTAGGACAGGAGTATTTAGCTGTATTTGTGTATCTGAGAGACTCATTCTTTTGATTTGTTGCTTACCTACTTTAGAGACCAAATTCTTTCCATCTGCCACTAGGCCAGTAGTGATCTAAGACAGTGGTGGTCTTTGTAGAAGACGTGCTGCTAAAGGATTCCCACCTTCCTTTTCTCCAAGTGAAAAGCACCACAAAATGGGAGAGTGTCATAGGAATTAAAAGCAAATCAAGTTCAGCTTCAGTTTTCTGTGGTGGTTACAGGGAAAAATGAGAAGGCAGGTCTCAGCTGCTACCCCTTGTGCCAGCCACCTCATAAGCCAACAATTTCCATGCAGTGATGCACTCTGGCTTCAGCACAGCCCAGAACCTTCAGCTGGGGGTGCCTTCCCCAGACAGTGGATCTGGATGTTATTAAGCCTCTCAAGACAACCAAGAAGCTTTGGCCATGTATTGAAAACAGCTTAGACCCAGGGTGCTCAGCTGCCATCCCACTGCTGCTCAGAGCTGCCCCTCTTGTGTAGCTGCTCCTGCAGCTGGAAGGGGGTCACTAACACTGGGCTGTACTGGGCCTGTTCTTCAAAGCTGCTGACTTCTGTGAATTCTGCTTTTCCTTCTGGGATTTTTGTTTTGTTTTCTTTCTCTTCATGCTGCAATTTCCTCATGTTACAGCAACTGGCACTGCCTTTGCATCAAAAGGAACAGTTCTACACAATTTTGGTGGAAGAATGTGGAGGAGGGGATGTTGTTTGGAGAAACTGGCTGCATCAAGGAAAAATAAGAATTTAAATGGTCATAGTGGTCTTGGGGCATGACAAGGCTTTTTTTTTTTTTTTTTCTCTGAAGTGCACTAAAATATCTTAAATTTTATATGGGCTGAAGCAGAAAGCAAACCCCCTCTCATTCCCAAACTCCACATCCCCAACTATGTCCATTTGATTTTAAATGTAGCTGAACCACTTGCCTGGTGGAGAAAACCACAACTTGAATATTACCACATTTTGCAAACTGAAGGCTCTGCCTTGGGATATGGGGACAATTTATTAGTGGAAATATCTTTAATTAATTTGTGCACAAGTTCGTGTTTTTCTTTAATTCTTCTCCCCAGGCACTTGACCCATAGTAATGAAATCCGGGAGTCCTTTTCAGAAAATTACTTTCTCAGCATTTTTGTTCCTTTTAAAGTTAAGTGTATCGCATAATGACCATGAAATGTTATCCTCTATTAGGAACACACTTTTCACTGAGAGTCTTCAAATAGAGTTTATTACCAGGGACTCTGTGGTGAGCTGCCATCCCCTGCCTCACGGTCACACAGGCCTGCCTTTGAGCTCTGCATGGGAGCGTCTTTGGGGACAAGAGCTCTGCCCGGGCAGCTCGGGTGGAACTGGTCACTGCAGGCAGGTAGGTCCAAGGTTTGGTTCCAGCCTCAAAGGCCAGGCCCGGGAGAGAACAGAGCTCTGACATCAGTGGCCATAAGCTGGACAGTGGGCCCCTGCAACCCAGGAGAGCCCCGGTGTTTGGGAACCCCATGTGTGACCTGGCCCTGGGCAGTTCTAGGTCTCTCCAGCATTGCAGTTGGAAACACAGACCTTTTTGTTAGGTCTGAGCAGGAACAATGGCCAGAACAGCTCTTGCTGGCCCTGTCCCTACCGGTGTCATATTGTGGTGGCAGTATCTCAATGGTTTCTTCTTGTCCAGGCTGCCCCTAGGGAATGGTCGCAGGCTCAGGAAAGTAGGACATGCCTTGAGAGGTTCTTTGGTGTCTTAGGTACACTTTGCCTCTCACTGCAAACAGTCCATAAGGACAGAACGGTTTCCTTTTGCACAGGGATGGGCCAACAGTCCCCTGTGGTTTGGCATGTGGGGATGTTGGCACTGACACAACAGACACTGGTGATTGAGGGGTTGTTTGGGAGTAATGCTGCCAAGGCACAATGGGATTTTTCAGTTTTTTGCAACGGAGAAAAATGGGAGGGGGGATGCTAAACAGCAACAGGCGATGAACAGTTCTGATTTATAACCCATGTGAAATATGTTATCTCCCCACCCCACCTTCTGCCCCTCAACTGCCGCTGTCTAACCCTGGCACCTTCTGATGCAACATTTAGGAGCTGATTCAGAGCAGCCTTGGAAGACGTGGTGGCGTTGTGGAGGAGTTCAGATGGGTGTTTCTTAGAAAGTCTCATTCAAGTACTGATTGGGCTTTTGACCCCTCGGGACACATGCCAGGGAATTCACCATGCTGTGACATTGCTGTGCTGTCCTGGAATGGGCAGTCGTGGCCAGAGCCACAGAGCTGCTTGCACCCCTCTGACTCCATGTCTGAATCCTTTTCTGGGGCAGTAACACAGGGAACTCACTGCTCTCTTCACTCTCTGATGCTCAGTCCAAGTAGAATCAAACCCCAGAGGTCAGAGTTGGTTCATCCATCTTATCATAAAGATATTATTAGTGTTAGAAACCCCCTACCAGCAGCAGAAAGGGCTGCTGCACAAAGGGCCTGTCCCCATTGTTTTGAGGTCATCCATCTCCCTGTCCTGGTCCCGTTTTCACTCTAATTTGTTTAGACCACAGAATGGGCGCGTGAACAACTTGTTTTGTTTTTGATGGGCGACCACAAGAACATTGGCTGCATGTGCTTTTTGTTTGGTTGCAGTTTAACAGCTGTTCCCTTTGAAATAACCCCATTTCTGCTGGCTTTATTTCCTAGTTGCTCTTACCCAACTTTTCTGTCCAGTGAGGTTTCTCCCTCCTCCCCACACACCTGGCCCTGTTCCCTGCCCTCCCCACCACTACCCCAGGAACCCTTTTGGTTATTTCAACCTCCGTGATTAAACTGGCCCCCAATTGTTATCAAGAACATTCAGGAAGAAGGATGAAAAAAGGAAACATAATCTTATCTGAGAATAGAAAATATGATAAGGGCCCCCTATCTGGAGGCTGCAGTGTCCCTCGTGGTGGGGCTGCAACAGTTCCTTTGAAAATAATCACCGACACCATCTCTGCTAAATCACCTTTCACACAGCTCAGGCCTTTGATACAAAGGCCCCTGGCAAAATTAGAGCAGGATTGTGTAGACCCCAGAGCAAACGCATTAAATGCTCAAGAGATCAGAATTAGGGGGCACACAGATATAATTGCTTAGGAGGAACTTGTGTTCCTGGGGGATGACAGTGTGTGGGTGGATGTGTATGCACATTCGTGGCTCTGTCTGGTAGCTACCAGATGACGACTGCAAGGTATAAGGCATGATGAGGTGCTAATTATATGGCCTTTGTATGTTTTAATCATCCACCTGAGATGAGTTAATGCTGGACTACATGCAATGTATGCTGATTGAGTGCTCAGCTCTCTCAGAAAGTCTCAGATAAAGCGTGAGCAGTCTTGTGCTGGTTACATGTAAACAGCAAGACCAAGAAAGTAACTTTTGCTTTTAGATTTGTTGTTTGGTTTTGGGGGTTTCTTTGTGTTTTCATTTCCCTCCCCCCCCCCCCCCCCCACCTGTTTTGGTGTTGAAGCCTCAGGGTTAAGCTTTTCTTATTTTATTTCAGCTGAATTGAATTTCATTGGTTTTTATGTGATAGATCCTATTGGGCACATTGCAATAACCCCTCCATGTGCTGCTCCCAAGACTTTGACAGACCTTTTCATGGATATGCCTGGCCTGAAACAGCCCTGGTGCAGTGTGGGGAAGCTACTGGAGCTGGGAAAGCAAAATACCCTGCAGGGACAGGATGGAGGTGCATTGAGGAGCATCACTGGAAATACAAATATATGGGCCTTAAGTACTACTTACTTCAAAAAAGAAAATAAAATCTCCTCCATATTTGTTCTGAGATTCTAAAAAATGCTTAGGGATTTTGGGTACTCACTTATTTTTTGAGTTCCTGGCATGGGGTACCTTTCAGAGAGTGGCATAAAATAGCTCTTTTTAAGCAACTAAGTTGCTTTAAAATGTTTGAAATTAGTAACCTAAAAATTGAGGTTTCCCAAATCCAAGTTCGCTTGAGAAAAATGTAGGTTGCTAATTGACTCCATACATTTCTGATCATCATGGCTTATGTCTTTTAGAAAATGATTTGGCTTGAACTGGGAAACTCTGAGCCACCACCCTGACTCACAGGTGTTAGCCATCAGCCAGTCAACCCATTTCCAAGGTACTTCAAGGCAAAGCTTAAAAATATGCTTAAAAAAACCAAACCAAAACAAAAACCTGTGAAAACCTTCAACAGCCAAGCAAACTCCACTCCTCTGTGAATATCAGGTTAGGAGTTCTTGCTTGGGGCATAGGAAGTGCTGAAATTGTCAGATCTTGTGAAATTATTTAACTAAAGAGTCCAAGCTAAATCTGGCAAAGCTCAAACTGTAACAAAGTTCCTCTGCAACATAATAATCTGGAATTAAACCCCTTGTTCTCATTAGATCGAAAAATACTTTTTTCTCATACATTTTTGGTGGGACCCTGCAGCCCAGGGAAAGGGCATTATAGTGTTGCCACCTGGTATCTCAAAGTGTTAACTTCAGCACTGCATCGTTATTCTAAGGTAGAAAGTTTGTAAAATAACCCAATTTTAAGTACTGGCCAGGAAGCAAATTGCAGTGGTGGGAAACTGGCACAAGAGGTAAGAGATAAGCTCAGAAATCCTTGCCTTTCTGCTGATCTGGCTTTCAGGGACTGGCATTTGTGAATGCAGCCCATTGAATATGAGTGCTATAGTTTGCTGGACTGTAACAGAGACGTGGTCCATGTGGAATAAGGTTGTGAATGACTGGCAGAACCTTCTGTCCATTTTTTTCCAGATACACAAAATATGCCCTTTAGGTCTTTTCCTCCTATTCTTCCCCTTGACAGCCCAAATTATGGATGAAGGTGCCAGCCTGAACACTAAATTTCCTGTTGCATGCTGATTTGTGGGTTATTTGTGCTACTGAAAAGCATGCTGATTTGTGGAGCAGTCACAGAGGGCTAAAAAGTGAATTTGGACATAAATCCATTTTATCTTTCATTGGTGGGTGGAATCCTTTGTCACTTCTGTAGCTGGCTATGAAACGCATCTAAACCAAATCCTCAAATTTCCTTGATCCTTGTGGGAAGCTTCAATCTGAGATGTCCCAGAAGAGCGATCTAGAAGAAAAACCTGGATTCACCAAAATGGCTGTTTTATTATTAGATATAATTGCTGATCCAGAGACACAGCACTGAAGCACTTGCAGAAGTAGGAAGGGAGGCATGAGCCAGCCAAGGCAAGCCCAGCTTTCATCTGCAGAACTCCCTGGCATCCTGGCCTGGGCATTCCCAGCCTGCAGCAGCCATCCCTGTGGGGGTGACCATGTGGTTTTATGAGGCAGTGCAGTGAAGTATCTCAGGGAATTGATCCAACTGCAGAAGAAAAAGGAAAATCCTGCTTTTGTGTGTCCTGTGTGTTTCTTGTTACAGTGGATCAGTTCCCCAGCCAGGCTGATGTCATGGAGCACTGCAGCAGCACACGCAGGGGATCACACATTGCAAGGCAGAGGCACTCAGAAAGGAATCCCCAAAACTGGAATTGCCACCAAATTTCTGGCATGAATCTGTAGCTCCAACAAAGCAGGAGTGGAAAAAAATCTGTGAGCAGTTTAAAGAAAAAGAAAGACACAACCAACAGGGAAAACTGTTTTGCTGAAGGATATACCTGGGGTAGAAAAAACCAAAGAACCCTCCAAACAAACCCCAAACCAACCCAAGTCCTTTTTCATAAGAGAGAACTGAAGATCAGTCTTCAGCCTGACTCAGCAGTGTGGAGTGGGCTGTGTTGGGAAGCTTTGCAATGCAGCAGGGGGAGAGAGTGAGGAACACAAGCAACACCAATGAGTGCCCAGAGAGTGAGACTCCAAAGGCTCATTTGGGTTCCAGCAGCAGAAGGTGCTGCTGATGACCTGGAAGGGAAAAGAGTTCTCCCAGAGGGTCTGACCCTGGCATCTCTCTGTGCGCCCCTGTTCTCAGGCCCTTTTTTGTTTGCTCCTTTTAAAGAGGGGTTCCCAGGCACTGCTCAATCTGTAACCTTCGTGTGCTTCCTGTGGACGCACTCTTAAATTATTTTTTTATCAAAAAGGCCCAGAAATTTGATAGGGGAGATGAGAAGATGTGTGCGATGAGGGAGGATAATAATGAAGAACTGTCAGTTCCCTGGCTGTAGCTTTGTTGGCCCTCCTGCTTTCTGAGATAAAGACACAGTGGCTGCTCTGGGTTCTATATTAAAAGGCCGATTTGGCTGCTTGATTACATATGAAATATAGATTTAAAGCTTAACTTATGTTACCAAAAGCTAATCAATTGCAGGGTAAAGCTTGACACATTTGTTATGATCACTAAAAAGCTTTTCTTGCCTTGTTGGTGCTCATTGTGGCTGGAGGGGTTTTTAAAAGCTGCTTGGATCCAGTTTAGTGAAATCGTACCTGTTCAGGATCTATTTATATATTTAGTAATAACAGCTCAGGATGGAAATATTTTCCTCTCTGCTGTCCTTCTCACCTAAGTTCCAGGAACCTCCATTAAGAAGGAGTTAAAACCTCCTTTTAGCAGGTAAAAAGGGAAAGAGAGGTAGAAAACATTCCAGAGCCAATGTCCAGAAGGACTAAAGTATTTTATTTCTTCTGGAGATGACCTTGCTCCTTGGTTAAATGCTTTGCTGGATCTGTTGCTTTAGCCTTTGTTCCTGGAAAGCTGATTCTACCAGAGCTGGAGAAATGCTGCCCTAGCATCACTAAATGGTTCTGGTACCCATGCAAACCCTCATAGAACAACCTGGAGCATCTCTGTGGGTGCTGGAGGCAGAAAACGCCTTCAGAGGCTGTGGCTCTTTGCCATGGTCACCTCCCTGGCAGCCTGACAAGTGCACAGCCAGAAGGTCAGTGCAGCACCAGAGTGTGCCAGGAGTGAGGGCTGGAGCCATCCTGCCTTGGCTGACAGGCCTCTGGGGCTTGTCTGCTCACAAATGACACACACATGCAGGCACAAATAAAACCCTGGCAATCGCTGTCTGCAACAGCCTCGCTGCTTCCAGGGGGAAGGAGTGCACAGTAATTTGATGCCTTCATTATCTTCATAACATGAACCAATTTGTCAGCAAACTACTGTGCAGCCTGATTCCTGATTGCAGGGAGAACCAGGCTGGGAGAGAGGACTATTATTTGCAACCAGTTTAAGCATTGTTCTTTTTCAGAGGAATATAAATAAACTGTGTAGAGCTGGCTCATTAGACACTTATCCGTTTGTATTTATGGTTTAATTAAATAACTGCACGGGCGGACTTGGGTTTCTAATCACAGTCACAATACAGTTTTGCCCTCTTTATGGCAGTCTCTTTCCAAGAAAGGTATTGTGGCACGAGCACATTCAATCTGCCAGCTCCCCCTCCTTGATGGAAAGAAGAATGTAAAATACTTTAGGCTCCAATGTATGGATGGGGGAACTGTTTCAGTGACCAGCCTCAGGTTATGCTGTTTACTGACTTCTTGTGAGAAACCATTGAGTTTTCTGCTGAAAAACAGGGCTAGGAATTGAGTTGCTGGTTGCTCTTTGCTTCTAAAGAGGTGATCCCCCACAGAATCTTGCAAGCACCACTTTTACCTGCTTTCTTCTTTTGTTATAAAGTCCAGCCTTAGCCCATCTTTCCAATCACCATGAATCAGGTTTTGTCTGGCAGATTTGCTTGTCGTGGCTCTGATTTTAACCTGAAGCAGCAAGAATGCAGCATACTGGGCATGATTGCTCTGAATGAGCCCCTGCACAGAGTCCTGTGCTACTTCACCATCCCAGGAGCTGGATTCCATGCAGGATATGGCAGGAGCTACCTGCTAGGTTGGGTGTACAGTGATGTGAGGTGAGTTACAAACCAGCAGAAGAGCTGCAGACAGGTTGGGTGACCCTCTGCCTGTCTCTGACATGGCCCCTACTCTGGGACTGCTTCTGTTCTGGTATTGTCTTTGGTACCACATCCAGTGGGATTCTTGCCATGCTGTATTTCCTGTAAAAACCATTCCACAGAGGATTGGCTTTGCGATTTTGCTGAGGCAGAGTCTGTGTCATGGCTTGGGAGTGGAGGCCAGGTAAATATAAAGGTAAGCTTTCTGTGTCTGCTCCTCCCCTCACTTCTTGCTTCAGCTCACATCTTTGGTCTCAGTCTGGGACAGAGGACAGCAGGGTTATGAGATCTTCTGATCAGACATGCAACTTCCAGCAGTGCTTTGACTTTGACTGTAAATTTTCTCTCTGAAAAGTCAGGGGAAATCTAAAGGAACTGCCTGTTGCTTAGAGAATAGAGAGGAAGAGTGCAGTGCTTTGACATTATATTTTCTTATTCCTAATCCCTGAGGTAGCTGATGTTTTTATTTAATATTTTTTTACTCCCTTCCATGTTTAATGTGCTCCTTTAAATTGCTTAAGCTTCTTTTTCTTCTCTTTAACTCAGTTAAATCAGATTCCCCTGTACCCTGAAATATAAAATACATGGAGGTTTTCTCTAAAGCATAGTTTATGCTAATAATTCCCTCTCTGCATTCCTGTGCTCGAGTCAAGCACCACATATCTGATTGGGCTCTTAATGACTTTTGGGAATCATTTAAATATCTAGCTGACTAGCCCAGTTAATAATCAAAGCTGCAGCTCCTTGAAGCGGGAGTGACTCATGGAAGAAGAAGAAAGCTGCTGGTTATTTCTAAGCCTCTCTCCTGCCCCTTCACTGCTGTGCAGGCTCTGAAGGGCACGGCCTTATCAGATGTTCCCAGGCAATGTGCATCCTTCCTGTCTTGCTCCCAGGCACACGTTCAGGTGTGCAGAGTGCCAGCCTGGTGCCTGAACATCTGCTGCCTGTGCACCCATTGCAGGGAGATCACTGGAGCTTGCAGATTAAGCAGTTCAGGGGCAAATTTCGTTTTTGAATTGCAGATTTTTTTGGGGGCTGGAGGGGGGGGAACCCTTGAATATTGCAGTGGGGGTAGTTCTTGGGAGACAACTGGCTTTACTTTTGTGTGCTTAAGAGTGCCCTAATGCTGCTGGTACTATTTGTGGATGAATCAGAAAGCAGCAGACATTGGGATTTGCCTTTGGGATTGCTTGTCTAATTCAGTGTCCTTTCCCAAATGAATGCTACCCTACCCAATGTTTGTTCTCATTCTTAAGGTATTTTCTGACCATCTCACCTGATAGCTCCTGAAGTTTCATTTAATTTCTACAATGAGCTCTTTGTTTTACATTTTTTGTCCTAGAGTGCTGTGGATCCTTGTCATGTGCTGTTACTGCTGTCTGTGCTGCAGACAGACAAAAAATCTGCTCTGGCAATGGGAAAAAAAATAATTGTTGTGTTTCCCCTCCTCCTGCATCCCAGATTACTCTCCTGAGCACTGGCATGATGTTAGGACCACCTTTGGCATCTCTGTATTTCCTTTTGTGTCCTGGATGGCAGTGCTCACTGAGATCCCTACTTCTGTGATTTATGAATCGAGATATGTTCCAGCAGAGAGAATGAGTGCCTGGGGGAGGAGAGAAGGGCTTTGATCTCACTGTGCTTTTGAAATATGACTGTAAAATCAGAATTAGATGGCAATCTCTTTGGGGCAGGGACATCTCTGTTTGCCCTGCACAGTGCCTGGCGTGCTTTGGGTGCCATGTTATCAACAACAGAGGTTGAGTAATGCTCTCAAATGATGTGATGCTCTCTTGTCTCTTGACCCTGAAGAGTTGAGGAGCTGTTCTCTCCTCATGCTATTATTAAGAGTGCTTCTGTTTTCTCCCCCGTGCTCCATAGTAACTGGACCTTGCTGGGCCCTCTGGCCATAGATCTGGTGGGATGGAGCTGCTGCTGCTGCTGAGCCCCAGCCTGGTGTTTGTGCGGTGACAGGAGCTGTGCCCTCTCCTGGCACAGCCTCATGTCCTGCTGTACAAACCGTGGTTTTTCTGTGGTATTCACTCTCCACACTCGGCCCTAAGCACCAACTATGGCTTCAGGAAGCCTTAAAATAGTGAAAGCAGCAAGGAAAAGCACGGGGATATTTGCAGCTGCTGGGACCAGTCATGGATTTTTCCCTTTGCCAATGTGAGTGCAAAAATGCCATCTCATTCTTTCTCTTGATTTGAAGTTTTGGATAAGATGTACAAAGACTGTAAGGGATTTAATCACTGGGCTGAGTTGTTTTAAATCCACAAAATGATCCTTTGAAATTTCTTTTCCTTAACTGTCTTTTTCTTTTTTTTCCTTCAAACCTACTTTTCTCTCACCTCCAGATGTGAAACGTCAATTTCTGATCAACCCAAATCGAAGTTTTTCAGTGGGGGAGGTACAGTGGATGTCCTCTCTGCTTCCAGAACTGCTGCTTCCTCAGCTCTAAAAGCAACACCACACTTGAAGGTTTCACCAAGCTTTTGCTGTCACTGCTATTAAAGAGCCTGACTCAATTCAGTCATTGCATTTGAGTGGAGAACTTGTCTTATCATTATAGGGCAAGAGGAAGGAAAGGATACTCAAGGTGTGATTGCCATGATTCCTAAATGAGTCATGGATTTTGATGTGGAAAGAGCTGCCCTTGTCCTCCTCGACTGCATATGTGGCTTTGCTTTTTAAGGTGAAAGATGGGATTGCTGTCTGTTCTGCACCTGGTGGTCCAGATTTGAGGATAGTAGTTTCCATGACCTTTCCAGTTAGAGCTGGAGTTTTGGGATAGAGGTATGCCCCTCTCCAGGGTGCCCTGCTGCAGTGGGGAGCCTGTTCACCTAACAGCAACCATTCCTGAAGAGGGGGAGCAGGATGGGTGCTCAGATTAGTTGAACTGAGTTGGCTCTGGAACACAATCCATGTGGAAACTCTCTCAAAGAGGACTGTTCTTATGCTTTGTCATGATGCTCATGCTTTCTTAAAAGTAAGGAAAATTGATTGGACTTTGGAGAGAGGCAGAAAAGGAAAAAAGCTTTTTCTAAGACCCACCAAGCTATGGGCTAAAGCTGAGGTGCACTCAGGTGATGTCTTCAGCTCGGTTGCCTATGGTGCTCTGCTCTAAAATGGGACAAGTGACATCTCATGTGGGCTACTGACCTGTGTCCTAAAACTCACCTAATTGTCTTGGTTCTCCAGCTGCCAAGATTCTTAGAGGAGATGGAAATATCTTGCCTCCCCAGCCAGGAATATAAAGGCAAAGGGATGGATGAAAGGGAGTGGGGAGAGCTCACAAGGAGACTTTGCTGGCAGTTGTCTGCAGTGGATCTTACAGCCCCGTTCAGCACATCTGTCTCTCCAGAGAAGCTGATGGCACATGTGAAATGCAGTGAGTCCTTGGGCTATTGTGTAACTTGGGGGATGCCTGCAGCCACTGCTCATAATTAATCATTTAAGCAACAAAATCAAGTGACTTTACTGACAGTATCCAAACTGCTGACCTCAATGCATTTTAAAAGTTCGTTGGATACTGAACCTCGAATGACCCATGGATGGATCTGGAATAATAATTTTCATAATCCTCAAGTCATTATCTTAAGAGGGAACGTATTGTTCTCCTAATTAAGTCTGTCCACACGCTGTGCAGCTTCCCATGCAAATGCACTGTGCATAAACTAATTAAAAGAAATATACAGCCACAAGGACTTAAATGGTCTTTTATGCAATCTCTTTAAATTATAGTCTCCCTCCTCCCCCCTCACACACACAAACTAACAAGGGATTCGGCATCATATTCAGCAGGGAAAACCACTGAGCAGTTTTGGATCCCAATCTGGAATCCCCCAGAATTTATTAGAAAGCTTTTGTTTTGTGACATTTTTGTGAGGGCCCTGGATGTGTAGAAGACCCTAATTGAGAATTACGATTGTTTAATAGGAGACAGTCCCTGCCCTGAAGAGCTTACAGTCTAAACAGACAAGACAGCCAAAAGCTGAAAAAGCCTTGTTTTGCAGTTGAGCAGCTCAGCCATTAAAAAGTTGAATGACTTTTTCAAGGTCATATATACAGAGCTGGGAACTGGAGGCAGATCTACTCCAGCACTGTAAGTACCTGAGTCTTCTACCTTTAGTAACAGACCAAAAGACATAATATATAGAAGCCTGTTTCGTGCAACAGCACCAAAGGGCAATTTCACACTGATTCTCACTGGTATTTTGTTGGCTGGGAAATGGCTGTGAGACTGCTTGGCTGTTTTCCGCAACTCTTTCATGTTCTCTGGTGTGGTGGAGGTTGTGCCCCTGGAAAGCAGTATGTTGGAGGCATGTGACCACTGTAAAATATCTTCTCCCCCAGTTAAACCTCAGCAGCCCTGTGCAGATAGAGCAGAAGCCCCCTGGCTAGCAGTGTTCATGCTGTGTGCCTTGCATTGGATCGTGAGTTTGATGAACCCTGGACTGGCCTCTGTTTGTGTTTGGTTATGAACATGAGAGAAGCAAGATGAAGGAGATCATCGGGGTTATTTTTGCTGTCATTTCCCTTGGGACTGTTGCTGACATTGCCTTTGGCTTCTATTTTGCAGAAGAGGAGTGGCAGCTCTGAGTGTAGGACGTCCCGCTTGCTGTTTTCACTCTTCTTCCAGTGCATGGATCTGGTGTTTGTGTGTTTGCCAGACAGCCAGCAAAGGGGAATACCTTCTGAGGGGTCTGACCTGAGCAGAGTACCCAAACAAAGAAGCTGTGTTTGCACTGAGGTGAACTGGGACAATGCAGCCATGCCCCTCCGTGGGAGAGGATGTAAGCAATTGTGCAACTCAGCTGCTCTGAACCAGGTGGAATGGAATCAGCTGCTAGATGAAGAAGGGCAGTGTAGCTTACAGCATTGCAGAAGCCTTAAGTTCTGCCAAATAGACATTAGTTGGTGTCTGCAGCTTCTGAACAATTATTGAGGCAGTGGAGCTGCAAGCTTCAGAAACAGCCCATCAGTGTGTGAGTGCCATCCACAGTGGGACTGGCTCAGGGGGAAGTGGCAGCCAAGCCCTCAACAGCCCAGGCATGGCTGGATAGGAATTTGCACATAAATTTTGAGAGAGAACAGGGATTTTCTTGCTCTCTTTTGTAGATGGGTGTTTATGAGTGTGAAGTGGAAGATGAAATTTCCTTAGTCTGTTCCCAATTACTGTCTCATTCTTTGCATGTGGCAGGTTTCCTGGCAGCATCCCTCCCGATGCAGCAGCCATTGAAAGCAGCAGCTGGAAAAGGAGGGTGAGGAGCAGCCTGGCCTTGCAGCTGGGAGGCCCCTGAGCACAGGATCAGAACCACAGCGAACAAGCAGTTCTCCTCTTATCTGATGTAGCCTGGAGAGCAGACAGATAGGATGCAGAAATCAGTATGATGGGAATGTGGTGGGTGGACTCTATCAAGAGAAAAGAAACCCTCCCCTCTATGGATGAACCTTCATCTCTCTGTTTCCCCCCTCTCCAGTCCTCATTCTGGTAAGAGGGAGGATCTTTTCTCCATCCAGCGATGAGATGAAAGAGTGCCCCACATTTGACACTTCATGAGTTGGCTGAACCCTACAAAGTGATCTTCATAAAATCCTGATTCCAAAGCATCAAAGCCTTTTCCTGACTGGTAAAAACCCTAAAAATTCCTGGAAGAACTGCCAAAGGGCAATGGGGCTGATTCTGTCAACTGCCTTTGGTTAGAGCGGGGTTTGGTTATTTATGGGGGCCGGGGGAGGCAAGAACTCTCCAGATGGGTGGCTAAACCAAATAAAACAATGATAAAAATCAATGAAGTTATGTGCAGGGAAAAGAATGCCTGTGCATGAGGCACACGCTTCTCTGTGCTGAAACATCCCTCAGCATGGTGCTGCTCTGGGCACTCCACCCCAGGCTGCCTCATCCCTCTGTGTCTGCCCACATGTGCCCTTTGCTGGGGGAATTCTGCCTTGATTTATTGGTACCTTCCTAATGAGACTTCACACTGATTGTAGCACAAATCCTCCTAGAAACATGTCCAGGTGAGTAATCACCCAAATGCCACAAGAAGTCATGCCACTGCAGTGGGATTGTAGCAGGGCTGGTCTGTCAGCCCTTGCAAGAGGCCAGCAATGGATTAGGAACGTGACTTTCATCTCTCTGGAAAGGTGGCAGTGTTCTAATGTTCAAGTCATGCTGGGACTCCAAAGAAGCAGGTGTATGTCTCACCAAACTGTGCCTCAGGGTTGATGTGTGAGGGATGGAGGTTGGGACACAGGGTTGCACAGAAGCCCTTGGATGAGAAGCCAGGTGTAAAGATGAAGATTTCCTGTCAAAAAAGGCTGACCTTTTGAAATTTGCTGTTGCAGTGTGATGGTGTAAAGGAACTGAGTGAGCAGGAGGATAATCTTCAAAATCATCTGGGTACTTGAGGCATCCTGAAGCATTAATTCCAAGTCCTGTTGGGGTGTGTGTCACTGAAAGCTGTGAGTTGGAGTGAAAAATTTCAATTCTTCTCCAAAGAATTGAAGTCTAAGCATACAAGGGGAGAGAAAGCATAAGAAATGATATTTGGGATTGGGATTGGGATTGGGATTGGGACTGGCTGTTAGATCTTTCATGCATCCAAGATCAGAGGAGGAGGAATCAGTAATTCCTTCAAGAAGGAAGATTGCTTGCCATGCTTTTGCATGAGTGCACCCCTATGATAGGGAAATTTTGGATGTTTGCATGGGTTGTTACACAGCCATACCATTAGCCAGTCCAATAGTCTCATCTTCTTAGTGCTGGTTTTTATTTTTGGAGACATGCTTTGGTGGAAAACCTCCAGTACTGTTATGGAAAAAATTGTTCCTTGAGTAATTCTTTTTTTTTTTCCACTGAGTCCTTTTGGACTTCATGGAATCACAGAATGGTTTGGGTTGAAAGGCACCTTAAAGGTCATCTAGTCCCAAGCCCCTGCCCTGGGCAGGGACACCTTGCACTAGACTGGGTTGCTCAGAGCCCCAACCTGGCCTTGAACACTTTGAGTCTGGTAATTGGCCTCTCCTGTTCACCAGTATTTGTCTATGCTGTTAAAATGGGGGTGAGGATCAGCCAACTGAGGTTGCTGCTCATCACTGTGCTGTGAACTCCAGCTCTGTAGGTAAGTGTAATTAATTTTTTCCATCTTATCCTTCAGACAGAGCCTTACTGGGTTCTTTGTTCAGGTCAGGTTCTGCACCTGTGTGAGTGCTCCCACCCCTGCATTGCCTTTGCCCAGCCTGTTACCTCAGGGAGCCCAGCCCTTGCCACAGTCACCTCCCAGCTGAGACACTTGTTCCTCTCTGCTCCCTGCCCACAGATGGAGCCTGCTTGCAGCACTTCAGCAGGAGAGGGACAGGATGAGGTCAATAGTTTGTTTGCTAGTCAGATGGCAGGACCCTTGTTTCTTGTTAACGGCCTGTGAGATAGGAGATGCCATTGATGTTTCAAGGTGTTCTTATCATAGCCCTTAGTCTGAAACAGCACTACTCATCCACGCTTTCTCTCCAGCTTGTTGATGAAAATGGAGAATTTTCTTCTGCTGTTTCCAGTCTCTGGAATGCCCCTAGACAAAAGAATTTTTCAGACACATCTTTTCCTTTTGTGAATCAAACTCCAGCCCCTTAATGTTCAGCAAATAATGTGTTCCAAAGAGACTGTGTTGTATGTGATCGTAATTACATTTGGGTTTTAATAATCATAAACACTCCTGTTTTCTAAGAACCAGCTAAACTGATTTCCAAATAATTTAGTTTGAATGGCATGTTTTGTGTTTGTGTAGCATCTTCTCCCTCACTTCTAAAGAAAAACAAACAATGTATTAAAAAAAAAAAAAAGCAAGTGTGGGGTAAAAAAAAACCTTGGAGAACTTTAAAAGACTCTAAACCTGAAAAGGGAGGGTGGGATCAGCTAATTTGTCCCTCTTTTGTATGGTTTATTAAGCCTTTTGTTCTGGAACGCATGGGTTCAGTGGGAAAGCGGTTTTTGATATATAATGTATTTACTTTTGCTAATTAATTAAAGCAGTATTCATATGAAAATGCCGACTGATAATGGCTTTCACAGCAACAACTGTGTTTTTTAAAGTAGCAACTTTTAATTACAAATTGACTGGCAGAAATATATAAACCCAAATATTGTTCCACTGATTTCCTTTTAACTGTGTTACTCTTGCTTGATTTATCGGATTAGGGCTTTTCACACATAGTGGGTACAAGATATTGTTTTTAATGAGAAATTAAAAGATTACCAACAATACCCATAAACCATTAAAAACACAAACTCTAGATGAATGGTAATTAGACTGAATGATTTGAGGCTGATAAATTGAAAGCAATTAATGTATTTGTTAGGGATTCTGAAGATAGCTCTGGGTGTTCCAGAAAGCACTGAAGGGTTCAGATTTGGTGTGGAATTCATGTGGCGATACCTTTCACTGCCTCAAGTGTCCAGGGTACCAGTGGAGAAGATGCTGGCAGGGCTTCACTGGGTTCTGGGAAGGGGGAGAGGTGAGGAGTTACATCAGGGAGGTTTTGTGGGGAGGGCTGAAGGGATGTATCAGGGCAGGTTTTCCCTGGATCCAGCCTTTTCTGTGTTTCACTGTTATCTGTGACATAATATGAGGGAAGACGAGGAGGTAAGGCAGGGGGAAGTGCTGAGGAGAAGTAAAGTTTTCTTCTTTCTGCTGTGATTTACCAGGAATGCATCTTCTGCTCAGCTCAAGCAACCCTGAGTCAGTAAAGCTGCACAAGATGCTCTCTTTTGGCATTTGAGGAGGTTGCATTTGTTAATGGTAGCTTGTAACCCCAGCAAGAGCATCCTGTTTCTATTCTTTCTCTTATTCTTGGCAAAGCAAATGTTTTGGGATTCTGTTTCAGCAGAAGGAAGTACTCTCGGGTGCTGATGCCTTGTGATATTGTTCCTTGTACTTGGGTCTAGAGCAGAGCTCACCATGATTTCCCATCTTTGGAGAATTTTTCAGCACAAGAAAAATAGCCAGAACCAAGTAATCTTCTAAATCAGGATAGTGATGTCTCTATTCAAAAATCTTAAAACAAAAACAAGCCCTCCCCACCATAAAACATAAAGGCTCAGGTAACATATGACCTGAACAACTGAAACATCTAAGTTCAGTTTTTGCTATTTTTATTTCCAGTCTTCTCCGAATGTAAATTAGGACATTCAAATTGAGAGTCATGGCAAACAAAAATGAGAAACCTTTCCCTCATTTTCTTCCAAATCAGGGATGTAATCAGTCCTTTCTTACACACATTTTATTTGTGATAATTTGTGATTTCTATTGAGGGGTGGGGTGTTTTTCCAGAAAAAAAAATCTTGATATGGAATTCTGCAAGTAGAACTCCTTCTCCACCATTGGCTTATCTCTGTTCTAATCCCTCCTTCAGATGTATTCCTTCCACAAGGCTTTTCAGTTCTTACCCACTGTAGAAAGAAATGCATTATTTAACAAGGCAAGAGCACAGTGAGCCCTGATGATAGAACCCTTCATATTTTGCCAACAGCTGCTGGTATCTTGTTCAGGAAACCAGGTTTTCAAAGGAGCTGGAGTTCTTGAATTCACTTAGAACTTGTGGTCGTGAGTGCTGTGCTCCTTTGTAAACCTGGTCATTGCATTCTGAATGAAAGTTACTGATTTTTTTTCTGAATCTTTGCCCCAGAAATGGTGTTCTCTATGGAAATGCTGTGTCTTTTTGCATTTTCTTACTTGTTGTCTGTCTCAAAGGTGCATTGAAGTCTTGCAGGGGTTCTGAGGCTTATATTTGCCCCGCTGTCCCTCCATGTGGCTCCATCCCTGTGCAGCACATTGTGGCTCGTGTAGGGTGAATTGTTACAGCTCTTTTCCATGCTACTGGAGTCACAGTCAGTTGCAGAAAAAAATATATGTTTTATCAAGGAGTGTTTTGCTTCCAAGGATGAACTGGACAAGGAGCTGCTTCACCCAGCAGCCTTACTCTGGGGAACATTTCCTGGGTTGTTGCTGCTGCTGTGAAGTAGCATCTTGGGCATTGCATTTCAGTATTTTTCATTCCTCATGGACTGGTTCAGCCATCAAATTAACAAACGAGGCTCTTGGAGGAGCCACCTGGGGCCTATTGCACAAGCTGGACGCCAGTAAAATCCAGTTGCGTGTAGCAAAAGGGAAAAGACCAATAAGGAAACAATAACAGAAAAGCTCTGTTAAAAAGGCATATGGGTACAATGCTGCTGGCCCAGTTAAGGAACCTGTTATATTCAGTAGTGCAATAAAATCCCAAGTAATTGCAAATGAAACTTAATGCCTTGTAAAAGAGCTCAGCTCCTTTCTCCCGTAGCTGCAGCTTCTTGAATGGGTCCAGCAGGAGGTGTATTTGTGCTGCACAGCCTCGGAGGCTTTGGGGAAACAGCTGATCAGTGTGGGCAGTATGAGGGTTGTTTGAATTGCTCCAGCTTTTTGGCCAGCCTGGCCTTCTGCAGGAGGATATGGAACAGGGCAGCACACAGGGAATTTGACTCCGACCTGGAGCGTGTGGGATCCAGAGTGTTCTGATCTTCCCAGCAGGTGCAGGAATCACTTCAGCCTGGTCCAGCTGCTGGGGTGATGGTTACCTTTTCCTCTGTTTTCAAATCCCTGCGTTCCATCATCATCATCCTGACTAGAGCAGTTGCCTCAAGAGCCATGCAAAAGCGAGGCAGAGAAGCCCTCCTAACATTACTTGTGTGCATATTCCTTCTGGGATTTTATCCACACTTTTTCCTGAATTTTTACAGCACAGGATTCTTGCCTGCTTCAAGTAAACCCTGTTTATATGGGGAACAGAGACTTGTGGTTCTGCTCTCTATTACAGATTTTGGATCATAACAGTTTCTTTAAGTCATAGGGCTAAATCCTGATTGTCTTTTCTCAGGTCTCACGTCAAACTCCCTTTATGTGAATAAGAAACATGTAGGAGGAGGGGATTTGCAGCACCAGACTTTCCAGTGAGGATAGGGATATTTTTTATTGTTTAGTGTCTGGTCTTTGGGAACTAAATAACTGCTTGATAATTTTAACTTCACTTCAAAGGCAAGTTTCTAGTCCTTATGTTTGTGTGAACTCCACCCCCCCACACCCCCCATGTAATTTGAAAGTGTGATTTGGGTATGCTTGAAAGACTCAGGATCCAGAAGACAGAAAAAAACAACCCAAAGCTGATTGTTATTAAAAACAAACACCACCATCCCCTCTCCAGACTGATGGTATTTGAATTCCTGGGTTTGTATTGCTGGTTTTGGGCCAAAGGAACTGAAGGCAGGTAGAAGTTTGACTTGCATTAGAACAGAGAAGCAAGAACCTGGTGGTTTTGCTGGCAAATGGCCTGAGCCTGCTAAGCCTGGTGTGCAAGTGCCACAAAATGTCATGAGCAAGGACTGAGTGCCATGGAAGGAAATACCAGCCCTTAGAGAAAATCCTTCCTGCTTCCACACGCTGCCCTCACTTTTCAGTCCTGCAAAGTATTATATCCTCTCCTTCTCCTTTATTAATCAGATTCTAATTTAAACTGCAATGCTTTGTTTCCCCACATGATCAACTGTATTTGGTAAATACAGTATTGAATGGCCCTTTCAAGTTCAAATGATGGTCCTAGCTGCCCACACTTCAGTTGAAAATGTACAGTGTCCTTCTTTCCTGGCATGAGCTAGCAGAAGTCTACTCTGAGAAATAGCCTCTGCTTTCTTTATTGTTGCTTTTTCCTTCCTCTGATGGCATGAGTCAGGGGCACAGCCAGTCTCTGAACCAACAGTGTCTCCTTTTCAGCAATCAATCTGCCTGTTTCATTGTTCGACTGAGCTGTGTCATGCTGTAAGATTTGTCTAAAATCTCTGTAGCTGACAATAAAGAGGCAAATTTCTGAAATTCTAGGAGGATTTCCAGAGAAACTTCCTTCCCGCTTCCCCCTGCCTTGAAATAAAGCAACCTCCTGCAAACTCATCAGCCCATTTCTGTCCTTATAGGGTTAGGGCTGGCATCCCTTGTTAACTTCCTGCATAACTATGGGTTTGACTTGGCTTCTCGAAACATTCTTGGTGAAATTGGTCCAACACTTTATCCTCGCATCCACCCACACATGTAAATTTCTCAGTGTCATAAGTTGGTTAGGATCCATGGAAGTCATGGCATCTCTTCATCTCTGCACCTTCATCCACCCCTGTGAAAAATGTGTGGTGTTTGAAATGGGGGCAAATGCAGAGAGACACGGGGTGGGGAAATGGAACTAAGGGAGGAGGGCGGTGAGAACGGAGTCTGAGGAGTTTATTAGGCTGTTTCAATATTGAAGTGCAAGACTCTCCCTTAAAGCTGGATGTGAAAACTGCTGAGCCAATAGAGAGGTTTGTATTGATTTCAGTGGGCTCTGGATCAGTCCCTTCAAAAGCAGCAAGGAATGAACCTGACCAGATAATGCCCCCGTGGTGAAAGATAAGGCTTAGCATCCATGCAGGACCCTAAATAAGACCTCAGGTCTTTCAGAAGTGCTCCTTAGGAAAAGGCAGCTCCTACACTCAGGGAGAATTGTAATAGTCTGAGGCCAGTGCTTTGGAAACTCTCTTCTCTAGGCTAAATGAGAATGCCTTGAATTTTCAAATCTGGTTCCAGCTGTAAGTGTTGAATGAATGAAAGGCTATTTCTGAACAAATTTTTGAAGACTTCAACATCTAAACTGAATTTTGCACGGTGTTCCTTCAGCTTTTAGAGCTACACATACACACAGTCAAGGATTTCAGAGGATCGCTGATGGGAAATTAAAAAGAAAAATTCAGATAAAAATAGTGTAGGTATTTATATCAAGGATATGGACACTTGAGACCATTTTAGAAATGGCAGGCCAGCCAGCAGTTCCAGCACCAGATCTTGGCTTGAACTCTGAAGCCCCAGCAAAGTTGGGGTATGTGATCCCAAGACTGGGGTTGTCTAAACACAGAAATCACTCAGGACTGCAGTCAGCAAAAATGTATGTAAAGGCACTGAATAAATGCAGCAGTCCTGGGGAGCTAATCTCTCCACCCAGAGCTCCAGAGTTCTCAGTATGCAACCATTGTCATCTAAAATATTACCTGTCCTGTTGCAGCCTGGATTTGGTCTCCTCGCCTGTGGATTAGACATAAGGAATATAAAACAAAATACATGCACAAAACCCTTGTGTTTCCTTTGCAAAATCAGGCTGTGCACATAGCTAATTCTTTTCATGTTAATCTACACTTACAACCCGATAACAAGCTAGAGCTTTCTTCTAACTAGGCTTGATTAAATTTGGAAGATTTCTTCCCAACAGGAGAACCCTTTCTGCTTTCATGCAGTAAACATGATTTTGTGCTTTCTGTATTTCCCTTTTTATTTTTATTTCAGGAATTCTTTTTTTCCCCTTTATTATTATTATTATGAATAAGCTAGTTTTAAATCAATTTCAACAGCTGGAATTAATTTTCCTGTTACTGACTCTTCACTTGGGCCTGTCACAGAGAGGGAGGCTTTCTATTAGCATAAACATAACTGAAAGCTCAGGAATTTGCATTAATGTACTTTTAACAAGTTGACAGTCTTTTGGCATGCGCTCCTGAGATCTGAGAAGCAAGGGAAAAAAAGACTGTATTATACCTTACACTGGCTGGATTGTAAGAAGCTGTCAGGTAAAACCTCTGGTTTCTTTTTCTACTACAAAAATATGGGACAAAATATCCACTCATAAGCAGGTGCACATATCTGACAATTTTGCAAAGTCCTCACTGCTTCCCTCCTAGTGCCTGGAAGAGCCTGCTCCCAGCTTGGGAACAAGCTGTTTCATTGTTATTTAAGGGATGTGGGACTCACACAAGGGGTGGAGGTGCTGAGCAAGATATTTTACAAAGCTTTTGAAGGGTCTCAGGAAATGTATATTTTGGTGACAGGAGCATGGACCCTTTGAAAAGTGATCCAAACTCTGCTAAATAAATTGGTAGGTGTGCCAAATAAAAAGCTAGTCTTGCAAGCTCCTCATTACCATGGGGTAGGAATTTAAGAGGATTCAGCATGGCAGTTTGGCCAGCAGATGACAAAATCTAAAGGGATGACCTGAAGACTGAGATAGTGGTTTTCTACATCTCTGTTTAAACCACATAATTAAAGTGAGGGTCCTTCCATTTGATTCCAGCTCCTGCATGGCAAGTGAATTGTGGCTGATCTTGGCCTTCATTAACCAGAGGAACCAGAAACTGCTGTTCCTGCCAAATCTCTGAATCCTTTAAGTTGGAAACAACCTCTAATATTTGAGTCCAACCTTTGTCTGATCACCACCTTATCAACCAGACCATGGCACTAAGGGCAAAATGACATGGCAGTAGCAGCAGGGCCTGAAAGGAGGATGGTTTTTAGGAAACCTGGGGTTGATGACATTTGGGTGAACTCTGCTGGCTCTGCAGTCAGTGTGCAGAAGTACACAGGACTACTGCTGGGTTGGTGTGGGCAACCAAGGGGCTGGTCTGTGCACCCCTGCCTGCCCGAATGGACTCTGTCATGGCCTGAAGGTAAGAGTTAACCGAGTCCCTGCACTGCAGCCTTCAGATGTATGGATAGGAAGCCTTTGAGTAGTTCTGGGTCTCTCAGTTATGTAGATGTTCTGCTTGTGCATCAGTGCAGTTGATGTGTTTTTTTAAAAAATGCAATGTGCTTCCACCAATTACTTAGAATAAATGTGTTACAGTATTTGCAAGAACTGTACAAGCCAACATTAAATTTGTGTATGTTTCTAGTTACACTAGGAAAGGAGGCAGGAGAAAATATTTGGGCTGCAGATCAGACTCATATCAGTTGCCATGGGAATAAAAGAAATACTAAGAATTAAGGGAATCCTTTAAACTACAGGATTTTTCAAACTGAAGTCTTATTTGATTGTTTTTTTAGGCCCTACATTAAGACAAAAATGTGCGTTTAGCCAGCTCCTCCTGCTGGACCCAGAGCAACTATTAGGGCTCATTTCCATAGAAATATTGCTGACCCTGGCCCCAGAACAGAGCAGAAGGAGGCCTGGGAGAGCTGCTGTGCTTAGTGGCACTGGGCTTGCTCTGTGGCCAGGGGCTCGAGCAGCCCCCTTGCAGTTTGGCAAATAGAGGCCAACTTTATGTTCACATGGTAAAGCTGCTGCCAGTGGTTTGGCAAAACTGCAGTATTTTTCTACTCCAGGCTTTGTTCCTGGGTTTGTGTCTTGAGTTTGGAGAGACCAAAATGGTACCCCTTTGGTCTGGAAGCTATGACTTGATCTGGCCAGCATGGGAGTGATATGACACAGCTTACAGTATGGGAACTGTCTCACTGCTGGGAAAAGTCACTGAAAGGTCTGCTAGTTAATTAGCAGGGGGATTGTAAATAGCTAAAACCTGACTGAATTCCTCTGTCAGCTCAGGACAGGATCCTCCTGCCACTCCTCTTCCTGTTTCTTTGCTCTGACCACAACTGGTTATTCTGGAGATAATTTTTCCTCTCACGGCTTCTGCTCCAGTCACTACTATGGCTCACTGTGTTATTTGCTCCCTCTAGGAAAAGAAGAAACTCAGTGCTGTGGAAGAGCAGTATTCTCAATCTCCTTCACACCCTTTGTTGATTTTTCCCTTTGCCAGGGAAAGGCTGAGAGCAGCCTGTCCAGTGCTGCTTGACTTGGATACTGCTGTCCTCTCTTGCTTCAGCTGATGGAAAACACTTGAGGCGGATCTGCCTTGGCTGTGGCTGAATCACACAACTTTTCTGGGCTAATCTGCCTGTGTACTTATGGCTTCACAGAGCCTGGTGCAGGTTCCTCGTCCAGCCAACAGCCACAGCCCATGGCAGACTGGATGGCTTCAAGATACCTCGGTGATGTCTTCAGTTGCCATCATTGACCAGTGCACAGGGCCGGATCACTGGAGTAGGGAGTAGGGCATTTCTTCATACAAGCCTCCAGACCCTAAGGTCATGAAGTCAACGAACCTTCTAGAAGGTTTATTTCCTTCTTCTTAAGGCACTTCCAGGAGCCCCAGGAGGAAACCTGTGTTGGTATAGGCAGTGCACCCTGAAAATGCATCAGAACATCACCTGTCTAACAACTGTGTGTCTTCCTTTGATAAAAAGAAGACATTTCTCATCTTTCACATGAAGATATTTTCCGTACATGCCAACCCAATCCCTTCAAATTGCATGAGCTCAGAAATTGTCCCAAATGCAGCCTAAAAGTAAGCTGGAAGCAGGTGTCAGCAGCTGTGTGGAGGGAAGCTGTCCCAAGCCAAGGGCCCAGTGCCTGCGCCAGACTTCATTGGCCTCAACAGAGGGGCTTGTGTGAGCCAGCACTGACAGCACAGACCCCAGGTAGGGTGTGAGCTGTGGGCTGGGAGGACTTTGCAATGATGGGAAGAAGAGTGTGGGGGTGAGGAGGGAAGGGTAGTTTGTTTTAGAGATACTGTCCACAGTGCTGATTCACTGGGCTAATCGGATCTTGGTGGCATTTTCCCTCTGGTATCTGCTCTGTGCTTCTGCCACTGTTTTTGAGAATTTATCTTTCTCATCAGAGCTTGGGGTTTTTGTTGGGTTTTTTCCTCTCTTCATCCAATGCCTGTTAGAGGAAAATCTTTGAAAACAAGATATATTTTTCTTCAGAGCTCTGTCTGGGGGGTCTGAGCTGTGATAGTGTTTTCTCTCATTGATTTCCAAGAAACATGGGTGCCCCATGGGCAGTGGCCAGCCAGTCCTCCCTACAGCCTCTGCTGACTTCCCTTTTTTTTCTTTTTTTGTAGAAGTTCTCAGTTATCCAATCTCTAAAGCTTAATTCAGCACTATGCAGCAAAGGCTAACAGATGGCCATTTCATGTTGAACCATGCCCTGTGGTGTAGACCCTGTGGGCAAGGATCTGGACTCATTCCTTAAGTGACTCTGTTTTTAGCAAATGGGAGAAGTGGCAGACTGTCGTTGAAATGGGCAGCCCTAATGGGTTTGGAGATGGAGAGGAGCACTGTCTTGCCTGGTCCATATCCTCCATATCCTGGTCCATATCCTCCTAGACAAATAGCTAAGAAGTTATTATTATAGTTCAGGTTCTGGTACAGCTGCTGGAGAGGTTTGAGCAACTCTTGTAGAGCTCCACTGTGTCCTGTATGGATTGCTGTGAAGCCAGGAGTTAAGCTGAGCTCCTGATGACCAGTGTGCCAAACCTCTGAAATCCACAGATTTGGAAAAAAGAGTTCAAGTGTTGGTTATTACCTGCCAGCTGAAAATTCTCCTCCAACCCCTGTTGAAATCCACAGATTTGGAAAAAAGAGTTCAAGTGTTGGTTATTATCTGCCAGCTGAAAATTCCCCTCCAACCCCTGTTGTATCTGTTTAGCTGAGCACAGCACGAGAGAGGGGCTGCTTGGGGAGTGCCTGATAAAAGAACTTTAGCTGTGCAAAGCTCCTTCGGTGAGACTTCTCCATAAACATCATCTGTTATGAATTCAGCCTTGCATGATTACAGGCAGACATCTGTGTTGATTATGTGGGTTTTCTGGAGGAAAGATTTTAAAATATGGAAATGAATGGAGGTATTTGCACAACCGGTTAGCATCCATTTCATTTTATTATTGAATATATGTCTCAGAGAAGTGCTTAGAGACCTTAGGTCTGAGTAGGGCTTCACTGAACAAGGTACAGAATATGCCTGAGGAGATACACCTTGCTGCAAATAGCCTGAGACAGCCCCAGCCGTGGCAGACAGCTGGGCAGAGGGAGGGCCAGCGTGAGGGGTAAGGTGACCTGCTCAGGGCTGCGTGCAAGAATTAGGAGCAAAAGTGGGCCAGGCTGCTGCTCTTGTGGCTCTGCCCAGTCCTCAAACACTGCTATGCCTCCAGGCCTATGTGGGCAAATAAGAATAGCCCTGTAAATTAGTGGTATTATTGCTATCTCTCTCAATGTGGTGTTTTCACCATCCTTCTCATGATGTCTGCCTTACACACTGAGTTTTTGAGGAAAGAGATGCTGGTGGTCTTAAGGATAAAGCATGATGCTAGTTTTATACCTTTACTGCATTCAGAATGAAGGGACAACAAGAAAAATGTTCATGTTTAAGAAATATCAAAACTCAGAGTGGTCTCAAGAGTATATATTAGGTCTAAATGAATCCACACATTTGCTTGTAGAAATTTGAGAACTTGGGATGAGGCAGTGAAAGGAGATGAAATAAAATTTTGGGTGAAGATGTAGGCTGTTCTGACCTGGTTTTGCACAATTTGGTTGAGATTTGGGTGTGAGTGCAAATCAGAATCCATCTTCTCTACAGCCAATATTTTCTGCATTTCAATTTCTACAACCTTGAACATTGTGAATGTAGGAGATCAGCTGAGGGTTGTGACCATCATAACAGTGTTACTCATGGGGCTGGTGTGGGACCAACCCCAACCTGTTTGTTGCAGGCAGGTTCTGACATAAGGAGTTGAGCCATTAGATCCAGGCATCAAAAATATAGAAATGCTGGTTGGCAGATGTGTCCCACTATCGTGGAGTGACCCTTGTGATGGCTCTGTTTTTGCTGAGTAGCATCATAACCCAAAAGGCTCGTATGGAGCTGGGAATAAGCCACAGCCAGGAGCCCTCAGCCATCTCAGGGTGAGCACTTCTTCTTCAGATAGCTGGCAGCAGGACCCCAGACTGAGCTCTGAGGGCTGTCAGAAGGACCCCAGATTAAGGTGGCTTCAAGAAAACCTGTCCTCAGCTTCTGTTTCTTTGTCATCACAAACCTTCAGAACCTTTCTGTGCTCCCAGGATGGCCGTTTGTTCTGGTTATCACAATGGTAACGTTGTCTACCATCCCATGTCCAGAAATACAAGAAAACAGCATGGGCAAAGGGGCCCATCCTCCACACCACACTTCCCCTCTCGACTCCTCCACACTCAGGATGTGGCAAAGCTGTCCTGTGTGACCAAAAACAAGGCAAAGAACCCTAGTGAAAAAGGGAGTTAGGGCTGATTGGTAAGCCAGGCATGGGCACTGAACATCTCTCGAGAGATAAGCCTCTGATGCTTGATTCTTTTCAGTCTTTTGGAGACCGTGATAAGGAGAGGCAGTTGCTTTGTCAGGGTTACTCACACTCTTTGTGCAGCATGTTCAGTCACTGAATTTGTTCAGATAAGACAAACATCTAAACTCCATTTCCGGAGACACACACCAGTCTTTGCACGCAGGCAATGGTTATAGCAGGGTGGGCTGCTAGAGACAGGACTGATGATGAATGCTCGTGAGCAAGATGCTCCATTGTAGCTGGTGGTTCTGCGTCTCTTTGCTTCCCCAGAGCTCCAAAACTGTAGTCCCAAATGGTCCAATATGTGGGGTATTTGGCAAAGGTGGCCATAAGCATCCCTGCAGTGGAGGGGGAAGTACTTCTGAAAAACTCACCAAACTTCTGTGTGCTTTGAGCTGAGCAAAGCTGGACACTCCCAAAGTCTGGTCACATCCAGACTGGTGTGCATCCCCTTTGCAGGATTTGTGAGTCATCAGGCATCAGAAGAAAACTTGTAATTGGTGAGTGCTTCAGTTGCTGCTGAAAGGCAGCCACGGGGGAATAGAAACACGATTGATTCAAGAGAACAATGTCTAGACACAATTGTTTAAGACAGACAGTACAAGAAAATAATGTAGGCAACTGGAAGTCTGCAGGGAATTCTGTAAAGTGTCAGGATGTGATAAATGCCCAAGGTGGAAATCAGTCCAGGTGTTACTCAGCACCCTTGCTGCAAGAAGTACTGGGGCAGCTCCAGCCACTGAAGTTGGCTGGAGTTCTTTTCCAAACTCTCACACAAAGCAAGAAGATTGTTTGGGAAGCAGTCCTGACTAGAAGGAAGAAGCACTCCCCATTCAGTTACTTTAATTTTTCCAGCTTCTATGCTTCCTCTAGAGTGCTTCCAAATAACTGCTCATCTTGATTTTTCCTGAGAGCTCAGAGGAGTCTTTCCCTGGGCTGATGAGCAGAAGTACATCAAATGGCTGGAGCTGTCCCTGCAGGAGCAGCAGACTCGGAGTAGTCCTGCTGCCTGGGCAGTGGGAGTTATGGGAAGCTGTCTGTGGGTGTTATATCTTCTATTTTGAGGCTTAATATGAAAAGGTTAAGATATAGTTTGTGTAGAGACTTCTGGGGGAATAACAGCACCATTTGTTTTTTCTGTCCTCTTTTTTGAGGAGATGCCTTGTGATCCTTACACAGGATCAGTTTATAAGCTGAGATGTGAGTAGCAGACAGGTGTTGACTTGTCCTAAACTGGGCTCCTAGCTCTGCTGTTGCTCTGCACTGAAAATGAATCTCTTTTACATGCCTCCTGGAAGTCCTGGAGGGAGAGGGACTGCCAAAACTTTGAGAACTTGTTTCATTTTGCTGTCCAAATCTCCCCTAAGACCTCTATGTAAACAGATTTCACATAGGGAAAAGATTTTCACAAAAAGTCTTCTCTTCCCTCTTTAAGCAGACTTCATCTGAAGGCCACCAAGAGAGCTGGGGATCTTTGGCACTCAGAGGATCTGGTCCACATTGAAAGCATTGTCACCACTGTCCCTGAGGGATGTTCCTCCTGGTGATCCTGCACAGTGCTCAGCAGTTGCATCACTTAGGCATCTAATTGCTTTTATAACCCAAGATGCCAGGTATAAGATGCCAATAAATTTTAAAACCTCTGCAATGGAAAGGTTATACTATATATTACCAGGCCATTGAGGATACAGCTCCATCAGCACAGGGTTATTCAATTAACTGGGATCCAAGCAATTAGTATGGCAGGGGTTTATTGTTTAGTTTGGGTGGGGTTTTTTTTTGTTTTGTTTGTTTGTGTATGATTTTTTGGTTTTGTGGTTTTTGGTTTTTGTTTATTTCTACCACCAGAGCAAGAATTTAAAGTGTTCCTGAATTTCAGGGACGTTTTTGTTCACTGCCAGTTGCTCAAGTAAATATCAGACCTATAGCATATGCTGGTGTTGGCCTGCTGTGAACAGCAACAGAAAATCCTGTCCTGAGAGGTGTTTGTTCTTGGAGGAATGGATGCACACTGCCCCCCTCTCTTTTCTGGTGTTGCATTGGATTCTCCTTTACAGGTCTTTATGGTTCCCAGTTTTCCCTGTGTTCTGCTGATGTGCTGTGCAGACTGGAATAACACAGTCTGTGTGCAGGCAAACCCACAGAGTCCTGCTGTCCTACTGCAGCACTTCCAGGGTGGAAATACTTCTCTTGCTTTATCTGAATGTACCTGTCCATGTCTGAGCTGGAATGCACCTGCTGGTACCCATTCCTTTCAGGCTTCAGTGTCCTCCTCTTTCCTCAACCTTTAATTCCACTTTTCTCTCCCCATCCCCAGACCAGCTGCCTGCCTTGATGGAAGGGCTGCCTGCACCCTTCTTGTGGAAGGCAGCTGCCTGCATCAGGCAACTCCAAAAGCTGTCCACGTCCTGAGCAGTGAAACTTTGTTGTTTCAAAGTCACTTTGACCTGAGTGCTGCAGCAAACGTGTACAGCATCTGCTGCCGCTGTTTCGCATGAGGGAGCTGCAGTCAAATATTAAAAAGGCAGCAAGAGCATTAAATTATTCTGCAATGGAACATTGTCATTCCTCCATAAAACTACTTTGACCTGTAGTTTTCTATGGAGTCCATTGCTCTTAAATGTGCAGTGAGAAAGGAAATTAAAAATTAATCTTTATTTCCATCTCAGAAGAAAACCTTAATTCTCTGCATTGAAATTATACTCATAATCCAGGGTAATAAATTATAGTTTTTAATTGCAGCTAGTCACAGCCAATCAAATGGGAACCTCTCTCTCTCTCTCTCTCTTGCTTGCTTTAACTTTGCTATACAGAAGAACTCATGGAGTGCTGGAAAAAATTCACATACATTGACCCAGGCTCTAACATTGTGTGGAATAAGCCCAGGATGTGTTAACACAGCCAAGTTCTGTTCTTGCCTGGCACCCTTGAGCCAGTGACCTGAAAGTACCCCATGGGCACTGCCTGCACCAGGCACACAAGCACAGGGAAATGGGTAAATTGTACCATTTCCACGTGGGGAAGGTGTGGTGTAGGATCTTGTTCAAGGTTACACAGTGAGTCAGTGTTGGATGAGGAACAAAATCTTGATCTTGGTTCACCTGCTTTTGACTATGAGACAAAGCACCCTTCCAAGCAGAGGGCAGGAGCCAGGATGCCCTGCTCTGCCACTGCCCAGTGCTGCTGACCTTCAGGCATCTCAGCCATGACCTCAGACCTCTTCTGACAAAAGGGACAGCTGGTTAAAGCAGCTGCTTCTTCGTGCTTGATGTCTGTTGCGAGTAACCTCTGTGTTCTTTCATATTACAGTGTGTTGCAGACAAATGGAGTGTTTTTTGGGATTTGACATTGCTGCACTGCATATGAGGAAAGCTACCTTGCAAATGGGCTTACTGAGGTATGGCAACCTTTAGCACAGCCAAGGAGCTGTCTCTGTTCCCAAATAACTGATGCTCTGCATGTGCCAGCTCCTTCCAGTGCTATCCCACAATGTCTAGCTGTCATGCCAGCCCTTGTGTAGTGGCACTTAGCCTGGGGTTGCTGCCTCTAGGAGCAGCCCATAAGGTCTATAAATACCTGTGGAGTGCAGGTACTGAACTGTTTGCCTAGCACAATTCCCCCAGCAACCCAGTCTTGCTGGTTTGTGATTTTTTTCCCACTCTATTATATCCCAGGCAATGTGATGGACCTGTTCTAACAAGGAGGATTTGAAGGGTGGCTCAGCACTCCCAAGCTCAGCGAGGGAAAGGGAGAGACAACAGAAGCACAATCCTCAGCTGGAGGGAGAAGCAGTGGGAGTAGGAGTCTTCTGTTCTGATTATCACTACTAACTCTGTTTTCTTCTCCTCAATTATAGCAGAATGTGGAAAAATGGACAGGTGAGTAAAATGATGGAGAGTTGGCTAAAATACCAGACACAGCTGTGAGAATGAAATGAGGCCCACCTGACATAAGAAGATGTAAGTGGTTATCACCAATATAATCACAGCAAAGGTATTTGTTACTGATCAGGATTAACCCAGTGTGTCTCCAGCATTGATTTGGAAAAGGCTGTAAAATCTCTGCAGTGAGGATCTCCACTCTGTGACCATACCTTCTCAGGGGTTCAGAACTGTTAGCTGCTCTGAGAACAGTGGGGGGAAATCCTTACCCAAGGATGCATGAAAAAGTACAGACAACAAAATCTAACAACATTTTTATGCAAAAGCACTGATGTTCTTGATTAATAGTTCCCAGATTCCAGACAGGAGGTTTTATGGGGCTTTATTCTGCACTTTCTAGCACTGGCTGTTCCTAGAGATTTCCAGGTGGACAAAAAGAAGCATTAGCATGGGCAAAACATGTTTTTGCCATTATAAGAGATTACCACACTCAGAAATTCTGCTGCCCACCTTCCCTCACTGGCAGTGAGCTACTGTCTATGGAGGTTCTCTGTGTGCCCTGCAAAGGGCCCCACTGCAAACCCAAATGCTGCAAGTCCTTCTCCAGGTGCCTGGCTGTCCTGCTTGGGTGATAGCAGCTCCACATCAGCAGGACAGGCGTGTGCTGCAGCAGTTGTGCAGAAAGGTTGATTTACCCACGTGAAATTTCCAGAGGGGACACAAGTGGTGTGAGTGGGAATGACTGCCCTGAGCACCTTGGGCAGAGCTCCTTCTTGTGCTCAGCTGCCTCAGCTTGAAAGACAATTAGACAGTTACAAGGAAATAAATTTTAACATCCTGGAGTTCTTCTGCCATCTTGACTCTTCCCTGCATTTTGCAGGACAGGGCTCTCACAGAAATGTGTGCATTGGGAAGGGCTGCCTCTATCTGAAGTTGTGGAGATGCTGATGACCAGTTTGCACTGAGCTGTCCTGCTTTTGCTGTTTTCAGTGTGCAAGGTTTAGCTAAAGGTAGCTGATGTGTGGTCATATATGGTGAGCTCACCTCTGGTTTCTTTTATCTGAGCTGCTTTTAGATATGAAATCTCTCCCTAAGCAGGATTAACCATGGCATAATGAGTCAAACTGCTTGGAGGCTTTTTCTGGTGATCTAGTTGAATTTGGCAGTTAACTTCCTTCCTTCTCTTCTAGTTCTACCAACTGGATTTACCTCTAAGTTATTCTCCTTTCTTGCACCATTTAAACAGAATAAAGCTGCATAGCTTTTACACTCTTTCATTGTTTTCCCTCCTAAGCCAGTCCCTCACAATTCTTGGTCATTTTTTATTCTATCTTTATTTCCTACTTTTCCTCCCAGTTTCATACAAATAAAATAAAATTTTAAAACTGTCGAACCTTTTCTCCTAGGCTATGAAAATGTAGAACAATGCACTTGGATTGCTGCTGAGGTAAATAACACAGTTTCTTATGGTTCATGAAAGTGATTCTTAAATTTTGAATGAGACAGCTTTGTGATGCAGAAAGCTGAGACTGCCAATTACTCAACCAAAGCCTCTGCTTCCCAACAGGGAGCAGTCAGGGAGAAAGGAGAACACCCAGTAGACAATGTGTATACAGACAAGGCTCCTTCTGGAAATTAAATGGTTTATCTAAAGTTATCAAACTGCTGACTGCTCTTTCAAAGAGGCACTTCAGGGCTGGGGAAAGAACTGCAGTTCTATTTGTCAAATCCAAAGGAAGAATGATCCTGGAATTTATTGTCCTATGCGTAACTTCTGTATTTAGCAAAACACTGAAACCAGGATTTATGAAATAAACAACCCTGTTTCCGGAAGACGATGGCAGCTCTGTGCCTTTAGCAGTAGTGGCGGCACAGTAAATGTATCTCACCAGAAAATCTTTTCTTTTATAGGACAATAAAATTAGTGAATGAAAGCAAAAAGAGGTATAATGGGTCTGGGTTTTAACAAGCATATGAATCAGTAGCTCATGAGATCTTACCTGAAAAAAAAGCATTGTATTTTGCTAGGAAAATATGTGGAGAGAATAAAAGGAAAAGAATAGGTGGGAGAATCTTGTGACTGGGGTTGGAGATTTGACTAAGATGTGGTGACCTGGTGCTCAGGGCCTCAGCCAGTGGGTTTAAATCCTTGCTCTGCCACAGACTTTACAAGGGCACATCGCTTCCCTTCTGTGGTTTTTTCACATCATTTCTTTCCTTGGTTTGCCATCCTTAAATGAAAAATGGTACTCTTGTCCTTCCTGCTTGTGAGAATGATGGCATTTAACATTGAGAGTTTCCATGAACCGTGGGAGTGCAGACCATGCAACAATATCAGATTTTTCCACTGCCATATGAGCAATTATAACAAGTTATCCATTTTTCATACTTTCATGCTTCATGCACAGGGTGAGCAGACTCTTGATTTGCCTTTGTGGGAAGACAAAAAAAAATTATCTAGTGTTTGGAAATTTCCTGTAATGACAGCAAGAGAGAAAAAAAGGTCTTTTGCTTTTCCTTCATCCTGGAAATGGTTAAGAGCTCTTTGGTGAGGCTATGCAGCAACAGTTCAGACTCACGGCCATCTCATTTAATGTTTGCTTGGCTTCCTGGTGATTTGGAATGAAAGGGGATTGGCTTCTCTGTCCCCCTGCAGCCTGGGGACACTGCTGTTCCTGGGCCCAGGAGCATTTGCTATGCCCACTCCTCTGAATGTGTGCTAGCCAGAGAGATTGTCTCTAACACAGGCTGGGCAGCTCTTTCTCACACGCTCTCCTGTATCAAACACTTCCCACCTTGAAAACTTCCTTGGTTAACTGCTAATTTCAAAATCATTATTAATGTATTTGCGCAGGGATTTTGGAATTTAATTAGCCTCTTTTGAACTGCTCTTAGAGTGTTTGTCTGGAGAAACAGAAAATCCCTCCATGGCGTTTGCTTTCCCCATTTGTTGGTTTTCACTGGAAGGGAAAGATACTGGCTGGCTTTGCAGGGCTGCGTCCTCCCGGTGCCACTGATGCTGCAGCTCAGGATAAGCCACGGGCTCTGCAGAGGGAGCAGCTGCTTTTGGGGTGCATCAAGGCCCCTCCTGGCCACGGGTGGGTTTCTGTTGGCACAGGCTGGGCTGCTGAGCACAGTAGGGCTGGGTGACAAGGGGCTGTGCAGTGTCCCAGCACACAGCTTGCTCTTACTCCTGACCCAGGCGTGTTTGCACCCACACAGCCGTGCTGGCTGAACTGGGCTCCCGTTTCCCTCTTCATTAGTTTCCTTTGGGAAATTCCAATCCCTGACTGAGATCTGAATGGATGTCACTTCCAGAGGCCAATTGGCACAGTGTGATTTTCATCTCATTTTTTGAAAGCCCTGTGCTCAGGACAGCGGTTCTGCCATGCCCCCTCCAGAACATGTTGCAGGCTGTGCATGATCATGAGTGCAAATCTGCAGGCTCTCAGTTTTCATATGAAGGCTGGTTTAAGTTGGATTTTCTTCCTTTTGTGTGATCCAGCTTTGAGAAGCCAGGCTGGGCAGAGCAGGATGGGGTTTCTGGTGTTCCCTGCTGCCGCAGGAGCATGTGCACTCTCCTTCTCTCTGGCAAACCACAGTGGTTCTGACCACTGCCTCTGGTAGTGTTGTATTGGTCCCAAATTGAGGAAGGATGACTAACTTAATCACTCGATAGTTTTGATTTCTAAAATTAAACAGCCTGCCATATGTGCAACCCTGTTACTATATTTATGCCAGCAGTTAGCAGAGAGCACCAGCCAAGATGGAGGGGCTTTGCAGCTGCAGCTTGTGCCTGTACTGCTGCTGCTCTGAGCACACAGATGTTTCTTTGCCCTTTCCCTAAATGCAGCCCTGTAGACATTTCTCCTGTGGAAACAAAAGCACTCCTAGGAGTGAGACAAAGAGAGACAAAGAGTCTCCTTTCAGGACTCTCTTCAGCCATTGCTTTTTAAACGTGTCCTGATGCTCCCTGGTGAACCTCAGCTCCCAAGAACGGGTGGAAGGATTCAGGGACTGGATCAAACCCAGGAGACAGTGAGCCAAAGCTGAAGGCTCTAGCCCCAGTGCTCAAGCAGGGACAGTGAGTGAGCTGCAGGGGCTTCCTTGAGGAAACGGTGGGTGCTCCCCAGAGCAGTCACCTCGAGGGTCATGCATGGCCCCAGGGGACACATGGCAGCTCCTTTTCTGGGTTGCATGAGCTGTTCAGTGAATTAGGGGGTTGAGATGCCTTTCTTCCACCGTTTGTTTTGTAGGAGCTCAGTTAACACCATGCAGATTTATTTGGATTCTAGGAGAGAGGAAATAAGATGAATAAGCAGTGGATAAAAGCCAAGGTGCAACGTGCTGAAGTGGAAGGAGTGGACCCTTGTTTTTTGGAGAAGGGCAGACTGAGGGATGAGATGTTGGTTATTATTTTGGTCCAGGCAACATTCCTCTGTGATCTTAGAGATGTTGCTTGACTTTGTTTGCTAGCAGGAAATCTGGCTTGCCTAGCAGAAGGATTAAGAGATGGAATGAATATTTAGCACTAACTAACCAAGAGTGTTTGGGTGAAACTGAAATATTTTGACATATTAGATCTGATTTTACCAACTGACTTGGTGACTTATAGGTGCTTTTGTTTGGTGTTGAGCAAGTGTTACTGCAAAGCATTAGCAGAAGTGTTTGGGTAGGGTTGCATGTGCTTGTTGAGTAGGTGGCAGGAGAGGGTTTGTTTTTCATTTGCTTGGGGTTTTTATTTAAAACAATTGGAATCTTTGGGGATTTCTTTCTTGTGGAACAGAGCTATATGGATCTGGGCATCTGTATGTAATAAAAGTAGAGAGTATCTCTGACCCTTAGGGCAATGTCAGATTGAGAAACCTACATCAATTAGGTCAGAAAAAAACCAAACTTTAGTTAAGTTTCTGTGCCTGTTGCACACTCTCCTCTAAGGATGCATGAATGATTTTGGATTACAGGGACACCTCAGAGCACGTGGGGTGACCTGTGTACATCAAAACACTGTGAACTAACCTGTCTCCTTTGGAGAGAGGTACTTTGTACTAACCCTGCAAATTTTGGAGATCATCTTCCACACCTGATCATTGTTTCAGTGTCCATAACCTGTCTAGAGCTAGTTCTTGTTTAACTGTTACAGCTGCATGAGACTTGCACACATGGATCAGTTTTCATTCTGGAATTACCCCACAACATGTAAATTCTTAGAAATTTCATTGATGTACAGAGCAAAAGGAAATTTTGACAGGCCATTTTTTAAAAAATCTTTCCTCCACTATTTTTTTTTGGGGGGGTAGGGGCATGGTTTTTTTCAATCTACTTCCTTCTGCTCCTTGTTTATTGGGAGCCAAGGAGGAGGCTTGTTGGACTGATGGCTGTTGTTTATTAAGCTTGCTTCCTTTAGGAAGATTTTCAAGCCCACTGTGGTCAACACAGGGAAATGCCTTCTTATGCTCCACCTCTGCTCAGAGGGCAGGAGTCTGGCATACAAAAACAAACAAGAAAACCTTGGGAATAATCCTTTCTTAAAAAGAGACAGACCAGCCTCACAGCATTGGAAGTTTTCTGGAACCAGGGATTGTAATTTCTGTGGATTCACAGAACCTTAATGTTTTGTACCTTAAAACAGCATTTGCCCTCGTGGGCAAAAGGAGCCTTTATGTTTACTGTTTCACTTATGGATAGTTCCAGATAAATTCCTTAAAATTCTCAGGTGTCTGGATAGCATGGAATATTGGAAAAGGAGAAGAGATTCTTCTGTGCCAGAGCAGCATGGGCAAGTGAGCTGGCTTATCTCTTTGGGTGGCTGCCTTGGGTGGGTCAGACTTTCTGCTCAGTTTCTGCAGCCCAGCAGTACTGTTTGCCAGTGTTATTAGTAGTGATACATTACAAATTATTAACATTTGGAGGAGGCTTGGATTTTTTTGTAGAGAGCTGTTCTGGGCAAAAGAAGGATAAGTCAATTTTTTGTTTGTATTAGGTTTTTTTATTGGTTTTGGTTTGGTGTTTTGGGGTTGGTTTTTTTCCTAATTCCTTTTTTTTTTTTTTTTTTTTTAATTTAGTTAGCTAAGTTTGAGTCCATATTTTGACTCACATTTTATACAGCAGCATCTAGGAACTCACTATTTCTGCCAGCAGGGCATTTGGCCCCCTTCTCTTTGCTGTGCTCTCTGCCTCCCTTCTGGAAGGTAATGTGGGATGTATTGATCCCAGCTTTTAGGACTTGTTCTATTTCTGAACCCAGATTGCAGTATGAAGCACAAATACCATTTTAAAAGGGAAGATCTATATTAGAATGACAAAGAGAATAAATTAAAGCCCTGTCCTGTCCCTCTAGTCTGCAGGCAGTCATTAAGGAGGGAATGCCCAGTGCTGTCTACCTGAATGATGCTTTAGAGTCTCCAGCATCAGGGGACTTCAGTGAGCACAGTATTGATTTTTGTTCCTACATTAAGCTTTTAGCTTTGCAAATGGTTTTCTTTGAAATCATTAACATTGCAATGTGCAGCATGAGGGTGAAACAGCTCTGCTGCTGTGCAGGTACCACCTCTGATCACTTCCTTCTTCCCTTCCTCTGTTGAACCATCCTTCAGCTGCTGCACCTGCAGGAGAGTGAGGAGGAAAGGAAGTGAAGTTGCAAGCCAGGACAGCCTTGGAACTGGGTGAGGACTACCAATTTTTCAAGAAATTGGCAATGTTTTAAGCTTTCTTAGTGGTTGTGAGCCTAGGGTGGGAGAATTGGAACAGGCAAGGGCTGTGTCTGAATCCTCTGGGTGGTACCTGGCTGTGGGTGTGGGGAGGCTGTAACAGCTCAGTGGGGGCTGAGAGCTGCCATCAGCATCTTTATTCCTGCTTGAACAAAGAATCTTAGGTAAATTCAGCTGTCAGGTAAGCTCAGATTTTCCCACCTCAAGACTGAAGACAGGGAAGTGGTGACAGGAAAACATTGGAGGTCTGTTACTAACATCAGACTGAGGGTTGCACTGGACCCCAGCTTTGCTTGTTAGAGGATTGACACAGCTGAAGCAGTAAATCAAGATGGTTATGGTTGTTTCAGATTTACCCAGATACTTGTTTGATGGGATCTGCTTGCAGACAGGAGCATGTCACTGCAGACACAGCTACGCTGCTTGGAGCAGCTCACTCCCTCTCTCCCTTCTCTCTGTTACTCTTCCCTCTCCATGCTGGCTTCCTGCTGGGAGGGCTGACCCTCAGCCCAGGGGAGTGGGAATGCTGCTGCAGTATAGGTGGATGCTGTGAAGCTCTCATCCTCTGGGAAAGATTGCAGAGACACACACTGGTGTGCCCAGGCAGGGAGGGGATGATCCCCAGGGGAATGGGCTCCCACTTGTATGGAGGGGAAGGGTGTTTGTGTCTTCTGCTTTTGTCTGTGTGCATGAGCCCAATGACCTGAGTCCTTCAAGTCTAATTATACTGTTTCATTTCAGGACAGGGCAAGGAGATTTTTGCCCTTAACACTCCTGACTTTGCTGCTGTGGTGAGTTCCTGGCAGATAGGGATGTCTGTCTCTCCTGTTACAGAAAGGAGGTGGATGTGATGTGGTCACAGAAGTGACAAGTGCCCAAGTCCTAGTGGCTGCTGTGTCACTCAGCCCTCATGCTTATTTTAATGTCAGTTCTTCATGGGAAGGAGGGCTGGAAGGGACATGGAGATATTGTCTAGTGTGTTCTGCTGCCCCAAGATGGAATCAACTTGCTCAAAGATTTGTTTTGGTGCAGCACTAGCACAGGATGCTGCTGTGACCAGCACTGCCTGTTCTACTCCCACCAGACCCTGTTGGACCCCTCCTCTGCAGTGCAGGGCATTGCTGCTCATAGGAACTGCAGCTCCCTCCTCTCTCTGCACTGTGCAGCCCTTTTGGGAATACTGCAATGCCAGAGCCCAGTTTATTTGCAGTAGCAGGTCTGCAGTCATGCTGTTTGGTCTGTGTTGTGATCCTCCATATAAGCCAGTAACTCACACAGACAAATAGTGTGTGTAGAGCTGGAACATTTGATTTGTGCTTTGATTTGGTTTTTTGTCTCTATCAAGACAGCTCAAATAAGAGGCAATTGTTTTCATGGCCAGAAAGTTTCCCAGGCCTGCTGTTAGTGAGTGTGCCTCAGGAAGAGAGCAGTCTCCCACCTTAGCAAGCAGCAGAGAGAAATTTTCTTTTCTGTGGTCTCCTCCCTCCCCCCGTCCAGTAGTGTGTCAAAACCTTGAGTTTTGCGTAAAGTTGTTAAATAAGCTTCTAGGCAAAATAAAAGATCAAAAGGGGTCTAATTAGTTGCAGTCTGCTTAGGAATTGTGGTTGTTTACCTAGTTTTATAAATTGACACTTTTAACATTAGAACTCAAAGCAAAAGCGATGTAATTATTCCCTTTTTTTGAAGCTTAGTCTTTATTGAAAATTGGATATTTCTGTGGCATCTCAAGATGCTTTATTCTATCAAATCTGGAGCAAGTAATTTTTCATTTTGGATTGTAATGTGGTATAAATGATAAGGGCCTGATTCAGAAAGCTTTTTTCTGTCCCCCCCACTGGCAGCCTGACGAGAAAGCTTCGCAGTCACCTCACAATAACCCTGAAGATAATCTAGGGTTTGAGTCTTTGTGAAGCTGCTTGCTCTAATACAAGGGAGAGAGTGAGATTTCTGAGCTCTTAGGTAGGGTGCCTGAAGCTAGCTTGTCATCACAGGATTTTCAGTTCTTTTCATATCTCTTACCAGTTGTAGGATGCCAAGGCAAAAATGTATTTCTCCTATAACCTTTCCGTGCTGTGATCATGTCCCTGGGAGTACTATGTGCCTAATTTAAATCTCAGAGAGGGTAGCAGGTAGTTGAATGGAGAACATCTGGTGATTAAAGCAAAGGAGGAATGAGAGAGAGATGAGTTCTGTTATAAATTTTTCCGTTTTGCTCTGACATGACCTGATCATGTGTCTTGTTTCCCAGTCTCTGATCATTTGGACATACCATGCATGAGTCAATTTCACATGTCCAACCTCACTAAATCTGACCTCAGTAACTTAGAGCAGCGTGGATAGAGGAGGGGAGGGTCCTCATGAAGTCGTGTTAGGGCTTGGCTAGGTTATGAATTTTATTTATACTGTGGCAGGACTCTCAGACTCCATTTAGAACCAGAAGCTGATGGTGCTGGTATTTTACTAATGCAGAGGAAGTGGTGGTGCCTGCCCTAAGACCTTACCACCCATCAAGACAAATAGCAAATAAAGGATTTGTGTGAGGGTGATTGCAGGAAAGAGCCAGTCCCCCAGTGAACTTTTAACTTTTTTTTTTTGGTGTTTATCTAAAAGTTCATGCAAATTGAGGTGGGTTTCTTTGATCTGAGAACTGTCTTTTGTAATTTCAACTGCTTCCTGGCTTGTGTCAGAAATACTGTGAGTGGGGTCTCCCCGGGGTTTTTGCACAGCCCAGGTTTTAGCTGGGCTGGGAGGGACGTGAGGCAGGACTTATGCATCAGAACAGCACTTGCAGTAAAGAAATTTTTATTGGCATATTTTATATTGTCCTAATTCAAAAGTTTCAGTTCCTGATGATCATTCTGGGCATAGGTTCAAAGTTTCATTTGCACTTGGCTCAGCTCAGATGCTGGAGGAAATTTTCATGATGGGAGACAGGTCCTTTTCCTTCAAAACCAGAATTTCTCAGTAGATGGTAGGATTGGATAAGAGCTTCCTTTCAGAATCCAGAAGGGATTTGCTTGAATTTTTCTAACTCTGCTTCTCTGACAGAGTGTGGTGATTAGAGGAGAGCTTTTCAAGTGTCCCTCTGAGAGTCTGAGCATGGTCTGGCTACTTGCCTCTGTGGGGTTTCCAGTAATTAGAGCTCACCAAATGAAAAGTTTGGTTCATCCATATATTCTATAAAGGTTTCCCTGAGAGAATGGATATTCATTCTTTAGTAACCCTAAATCTTTTTATTGGCTAACTAGTAAAGAGGCATTGGTTTCTAAGCCTGAGACAGCTGCTTTGTGGCAAAGGTTCAGTTATTCTATGGGCATGCTCTAGATGGACTGTGTTGCCATACAGCACAGGCATAGTCCAAGGCCTTTTCCCATTCGCTGCTTCCAAGATGCCCAGTGCTTCAGTGGGAAGAGGCAGAGCCCAAGAGCAGCTCTGTGAGCCACTGCAGAGAGTGATGCACACAGTTTAAAGGAAAATGTAACAGCAGGCTGCTCTGAAGGGGAGCTCGGCCCCTCTGTCCCACCCAGAGCCAGAGGAGATGGATGTTCTCCCTGGCTGTGCATCTGGCTGTCACACTGCCGCAGTGGTCATTAAATTACACTTCAGTGTTTCAGAGCTCAATGGTTTTGTTTAAGTATCAAATAAGGATTTTCTTTTAACTGAATTCACCTTAATCATCTGGTTGTGTGGCTGACTTGAAAAGGAGCACTGAAAGTCTGCAGAACTCCCAAAATACACCAGAGTGAAAATCCTTATGATTTCCTAAACTTTACAAATCAAGTAACTGGACTAATGGGTTTGTGATCTGCAGCTGAGGGATGTGAACATGTGCACATGTTAGAGGCAGGAAACCAAAACTTCCACCAGAACACGCAGCTGCTTCTTGGGTGAGGTGAATGCAATCTGTGCTTTTTATTTCATCTTCCCCAGGTAGCTTATACCAACATGCTTACTCTAAAAGCTTCCTTTAGACATATGTGATTTTTCCTTTTTTTCCTTACTCTTCAGGAACATGCCAGTCTTATAAATTTCCATTCTTGTTTAACCCCCTAGAAACTCACCCAAATTGGCCACTGCACTGTACAGCTGTCCCTTGAGTCACTGTATTGCCCCTAGATAATGCCTGGTGCTTCAGTGTCAATCCAGGAATCTCCAGGTTGTACATCACCAGGTAGGTAATGAAGAGAGAAATTATTATCTGAACATGGGGTTACAACTGCACTTTATTGAACTGGATTAAACATGTTGTTATATGTTTTACTGCCATGTTTTGACTACCTACAAGCTAGAGCATTAATCATGTAATTACATAACTTATGATTACCTAAAAATGCTCCCTCTTCAAATGGCTGTTGCAAATTTGTCATCTGCTTATTGTGATTCATTAAATGTGTTGCAACTGGGTTACAATCTTCATTAGTTTCACAGAATAAATCCAAAACCAATGATAACCCCTTTTGTTTTCACTTAAACAAGCAGTCGTGGGTGTTGATATATGTCTCCTTCACCAAGAGAAGTCTTGCTCCTAAACTCACTTTCCATGTTTCTGATTCTTGAGGGTTTCCTAGGTTTCAAGAATAAGTCTCTCAAGAGCAACATTAGCAGCATACAGAAAACAGGGATTTGTAAAATAATATTAACTTTTATAATTTATAAGCTTGATTTCAGATTCCTTTCTTTTGACCATTTTGTTTTCAGAAGCATTCATCAGAGCGCTGGGTTTTAATTTCCTTTTAACTGACAAATTTTGGAATCAGGCAAGATACATTGCTCTGATTACTGCTGGACAAGGCTCGTAGGTAGAGATAGTGTCTTTTATTAGATGGAGCAGCATGGTTGGAGAGCTCAGGCAAACTCTGAGGCACACCAGCCCTCCAAATCTGAGCCAGAAGCTGTCAGTGCTGAGCATATGCTGAATAAGCAGCTGCTTGGGGTTAGATATGTGTGAATTAGACCATCTCAGAGAGGGGAAGGTGGTGAGAGTAGGTATCTCTAGGTTGTAACAGTGACTGGGAAGTGCTGCCAGATTATTTGTAAGCATGGTCTGGTACACAGGTGAAGGATGGCAGAATTGTACAAGGAAGAGCCTTGTTGTGCCTTGAGTATTGGAAAGATGTGTTTCTCTTGAGTGATCTAGTAACAACATGAACAGGAAAGTTCCTATTTCATGCTTAGGAGTGTGTGTCCTTCTGAGATTGCTCAAACGCACTTCAAATTTTCTTCCCTATTAATCTCTGTGGGCTTTTGCAGGAAGCTGGAAAAAAGGCTTCTACATCTACAGCTCTTTTTGCTCTGACACAGGCAGAGTAATCTTCAGCATGGAAGCTCAAACCCTGTCCCTGGGGTTTCAAGCCCATGGAGAAGGTCAAATATGACTGACAATGCAGAGCCAGTGAGATCTGCTGTTCTGGGTTTGTCAATTATTAGCCTGGTCTGACAAAGGTTCTGCCATGAGCATTGTGGTAACTTCTTAAAGTTGATTGGGAGCTATTAAGGAGTGATAAAAATCAGATATTTCTGACCATGGTGATCAAAGGAGGAATTCAGTGATAGTACAATAGGTGCTTGGAATTCTCTGGGCATTGCCATCAGTATTGTTTAATGACCCAATGCTATGGCTATGCTGGGTAAATAGCAGCTTTGGCAGGTATGGAGGAAAGAAGTCCTTAGGACACAGGGGTTTCAGAGCAATGATATAATTCATTGCAAACTGCCCACTGTCCTTGGACACTGGTGGTTACCATATTGTCACTGTCAGCCAGAAGGCTGACCCCACTTCCAGAATCCTCATTTATTTAGAAACCTGCAGATTTCCTCTCTCAGATTTCACACACATTGCTTGTGATCTAAAGGCAACAGTTCCACCAGCTGAGCTGCCAAAGGTTTCTTTCTGTCTGGGGTTATACATACACATATTAAAAGCTGGTGTCAGGTGAATTTTGCCCAGTAGGATTCCTAGTAGGATTTCCTCCTCCTTTAAGAACAAGGGTAATTTAATGCTCCTGCCCTAATATAGGAATATACTGATTTGAGAGCACAAATCCTCCACTCTGCCACACTGAAAGGCTTCAGCAACCTGTGCTAAGAACTTGAGAGCTCAGCACATGGAATGTGTTGAGCCAGAAGCTCAGTGAGTGGAGCCACAACATCCCATGGAATCCCAAACGGTTTTTTACCCTCATTATCTTTCACTCAAAACTCATGGGCAGCCTCACACTGCTTGGAGTTCACAGTGGTGGCTGGGAGGATGTTGGCTTCCAGCATCTCAGGCCTTTTGATGCCTCGAGTTAATTCCCTGAACCTTCCATGCACTGGAGCTGTGTGAATCTCCTTGTTCTTGCTGACCAATGACCAGCAATTTCCCAGGCATCAAGTACATGTGTGTGTGGTATTGAGTCATTTCTTTGGGGCTATTGTTTAAGGCTTCAAACCATGGAAGGAAACTGGGAGCCTGTTCAGATGTCACTGAAGGTCAGTGGCTATTTTTATAGATTACATTAAAAGAAACCAAAACTGCACAAAAAGAATATTGAGATTGTGAAATCAGGACTTTGAAAAATATTTTGCTGCCTATCACAAATCACTACAGAGCATATGCAAACTGATTTTTCAGGGGCTCATAGCTTGGACAAAGGTGCATTACTCTTCCTGTGAAAAATTATGCCCTGGCACCACTGTGACCTTCCTGCCAAAATTTAAAGCAGAGCTCCAAATGATAGCACTGAGACTATTCAACCAAAAGCTTGCACGAGATATCAGTTGTTGGTTGTTTTTCTCTTTTTTTAAGTGGGGTAAAAAGCTTTCCTGTAGTAGATGAACTGCATTAGCTGAAATTCTCACCCTGAATTCCAGCAGGGCAAACAATCAGCATCAAAAGCTTTAATTCAAAAGATTAAAGTCTGGCAAAATTCTAAGCAACCTGAGTCTCATAATAGTGAGTTTTGTACAATGTGGTCAGCATATCAAAGGGAAATACTTTTTTCTGTCTGTTTTGATTTTGATGTCATTCCATCAAACATTTAACTGGTAGACACAGCATTAGCTCCAAACTCATTTTGAAGCAATGAACATTAGTCAGACATAAACAATTGGGCTGGGGGCAGATTAGATGAGTGCCAAATGGTGGGAAAGATTTTTAAAAAGGGGCTTTGCAAACTGTGTCCCTGTATGAGCAGAATTGTTGCAGAGCAGCAAACAGACCTTGAAGTGGTCTCTGGTGGAAGGAACAGGGCTTGTGTAGCACAAGGGAGTTTACCTACATAGCAGCCTTGAGCCAGGTATGCAAGTGCTTGGGAAAAGGAGGTCAGGTTGGGACCAATGCAGGTCTGGCATCAGAGTGAGCTGGGCAGAGGGTGGTGGAATTTGACAGTGTGGTGCAGCTGAGTGGTGGCTTGATCCAAAACCCTGCCAGCCTGCTCTCCTGGGGGAGCAGCAGGGCAATGTTCTGGTGGCTTAGAGGAAATTCATGAGGTTAAACTGGAGATTGGGAGGTGAAATTGGCTCCCATGAAAATGGGTCAAAATGCTAATATGTACATATACAAAAACAGTGCAGGCAGGCAGCAAGCTTCTTGAAAAAACAGACTTGCAGTGACCAGACCTCAGACACTATGAAATAAGGAATAACCTTTGCTAATTCTCAGTCATGGCCCCTGCAGAGTCTTGCAGGCCAGAGTGGCAGGTGGGACTTACTCAAGGTCTTATCTTGAGTCAGAGCACAGCTGAAGGTTCATTCCCAGGTTCATGGTCTCACTGCTGGAACAGGCTGCCAGGAATTACTGGCAATGTGTTTGGTTTTAATCTTTGCACTGTTCTCCAGTGAAGTTCTCCAAGCTGAAGCGCCTGGAATTTATCTCCAAAATATTTTGGAGGGGAAATGTGATCATAAAGCTAAAGCTTTGGGCTATGCATGCTTCTTTTCCGGCTCCTAACAGGTTTGAGAGGGGTAAGTGTTAGTAACCTGCCTCCTTTGTTTTTTGACAAGAAAAGTAATTTAGAAAAACAAAAACCAAAAAACCCAAAACCATTTTAATTCCTTACACTGAGTTCATGTCAGCTTTAGCTTAACTCAACCCATATTGCAGGAACTTCAGGGGGCATTTTATGTTTGTTAAAATAGGTTTGAGTCTCTTACTGCTGTTACGACTGTGTCACTGACTGGGGCCAGCAAAATCCTGTCCTTGGTGGCAAAAGTGAGAGAAAGCTGCTCAGCCCCAGTTCCAGGTTTGCTGAGCAAACAGTGTGCCCAGCCTGTGCAGAAGGGCTGAGCCTCCAGTTCCTGTCCAGCTCCTGACACAAAACCCTGTGCTTCCTCTCCTGTATCTCTGGAGCCCTGTAAGACCCTTCCTCTTCCCAGCATATCGAATTGCAGCTGTCTCAAGCTGACTGGCAGCAAATTGCTGCTCCCGAGTCTGCCCTTGGTTTTTTTTCCGAGCAGAAGGAAAAGGCTGCGAGTTCCCCGTTTCCCGAGCTCATATCTGCCCTGCTGAGAGACACCGGCACCCTCTGGGCGGGGTGAGAGCCTGAATGCAGCCGGGGAGCCCCGTGTCAGGTGGGCATGGTGCCTGCCTTCCCCAGCCTGACGGGAACAGACAGGGACAAAGGTAAGCTCGAGGCATGAAAAGACTGCTTGTTGCAGCGTTTCATGGCCAGTGAGCATGACCAGCCTTCAGGGCTAATTACCAAAGGAGAGAGAAGTATGTTCTTGTCAGCAGACCTACAGGGTTACTATTTAATGAAGCAGATATGCAGGTAACTTGTTCAGTGAGCAAGTGACTGACTTGTGTCCACAGGGATGTAGGTGTGTGTGACAGGACACTTCAGGTGGCTTTTGGCCCCTGTCTTCTCCCTAAGTGCAGTTGAGCACAACTCTCAGCAGTGACAGTCTGTATTCCGTTTCCCTCTTCTCCAGTTTTTTCCCCTCTACCGTCTCTGCTCTCCCTTTACCTTTTTTTCTCTGCTACTGTCTTTTTTTCAACCCTAGCACTTCTTGTGTATTCCATCCTGACCTTCCACAGCTCCCCACCTTATTTTTCCTCCTCTCTTTTTTTAATTACTGATGCTAAGCAGCATTGAACAGTGGTGTCATCACTATTTCATCAGGCCTGCCCAGGTTCCTGCCAGTGGTTTATGGAGCATGTGTGAGCTTGGGAACGGCCAGTATCCTCCCTGTGCTTCATCAGGGTCCCCTGCCGATCTCAGTTTCTCAGCACATCTGTCAAGTGTTACTTGTCCTTTTCTTGGGACTGCCCGTGGAGGTGTGCAGGGGGTTGTGAGCTGTGCCAAGCCCTGGTGTGGTGCTGGCAGGGTTACAGCCAGCCTGAGGATGTCTCCATGCTGCAGGAATCTTTATATTGCTGTGTAGTCAAAGCCAAAAAGTTACTTGTGTGTTAATCCAGTGCCTGTGTTGGTCTCTGTAAGAGAGATGGGACAAAACACGCAGGAATTAATCAAATGGTGGTTTGGTTTTTTTCTGCCCTAGTCAGTGGATAGATATGAGCAGATTCAATGGCTCTTTCTGACTCCTAAACTTGTGCTCTGAATTCATACAATTTAATTCATCCAGCATCACCTCTCAGACTTGTCCTGACTACTAGACTGTAGTAGGTATCACTAGGGAGGGGTAGCAGCATCTACAGTGCAACACATCTCACAGTTTGTTATGGGAATTACTCATTTACTTCACTGCAAGCTATATTTTCACCTGATAGCAGCTACACTTGGTAGGTGATCTTTCTAATACAAAAGTTGATTAGTACATGCATATTAGATAGTTATGGATCTCTTCTACCAGTGTCCCTTGTGTATTTACCAGAAAAGATAACTGGATTATCAAAATTTCACCCATATGTCCCATGGCATTGGGACAAACATGCCAGTTGAAAATTTATGAGACTGGAGAGATTCTGAAGCCCAACAGCCAAGGTGTGTATGGGGAGCACAGACTGTAGCAGGGAGGCTGGTGCAGGTCAGAAGTGAGATGCATTAGCAAAAACTCTGGAACAAGACACACCATGTCTGTCTGACCCAAGCCTGCTCTTCCTGACCTGTGGGCATGACCCTCAGATTCTTTTCATAGGAGAATATGACAATTTGAAAAAACACTTTGTCTTCCATGTTCCCTGGATTTTATGCTGTTTTCTCTGTAGAGAATGTTGGGGTTTTTCCCTGGAATATTAATAAAAATTGTATCTCGGGAAAGAGTGAGCCTTCCTTTCATTCTCCTTTTTGCTGCACAAACCACTTGATATGAGGCATTGCGATGTTTTGGGATACAATGTGAGCTTGACCTCAGTTCAAGACTACAAAAGGAGAACATGGGGCTGGGACAAGACAGTCAAAGCTGTGCTACTGCACAAGTGCTGCGAGTCCTGGCCTCTTGCTCTGGACTGCTATGGACAAGGCAGGCCGTGGAAAAGCAGTCCCTGCTGGCTCCAGGACCTCTCACTGGTCCACTTGTAGTGACACCAGAAAACACATTTCCTTACAGTAGTGTTGCTTCACACACTCTGTTTCTACCAGCAGGTTCCAGGCCAGCTCTACAACTGGGCTGTCCCCAGGGAAGGAAGGGTCCTCCTGCTGCGCTGGCTGCTGGTGACCTGGCAGGGGACATGGAGCTGCTGGCTGTCACAGCACCAGAGGAAGCAGGGAAGGCTGCAACAGCATCACAAGCCGAGGTGGAAGGAGCAGAAAAACCAACTGCAATGCCAGAGGCAGAAAGCCTAGTGGGAAAGGTGGTCACTCCTGGAGGAGCAGCAGCAACTGTGGTGGGAGCGTCAGAAAACCCTGCAGCAGAAAGAGTGGCTGAAGCATTTGCCAGGGCAGCAGAAAGAACTGCAGTAGCAGAAGTAGCCAAGGTGCTGCATTCAGCAATAGCTGAGGTAGGCACTCCTGCAGCCCCAGGTGCCTGATGGGCTGAAGGGGCTGGCAGTACTTGCTCCCCTGGGCTGGGCTCACAGATCCCGATGGCATGGGAGGCTGCAGCTCCAGCTCCAGAGCTAACCCTGACCTTTCAGCCTTGCCCTCAGAATGCCTCAGGTGGATCAGACCATACTTATACTTAGCATCAAGCGATGGGACGAGATTTTTATTTTGGAAAAATTAAAAGCAATGTCAAAAAAAAAAATCCCTGCAATTCCTGCTGAGAGTTTGTGTTCTTTTCCCATCTGGTTTCCCTCTGTCTTTTAGATGAGCTTTTTTTCGTGATAGCGGGCACTTTATCACGCCTGGTATAGTTAAGGTTACAAAGCACTCTCCATTCCAGCCCCGCTGGCCACATGCTCATCCTGTTCTAAAGCATTCATATTTGGGGATCAAAAAAGGTCCACGCGTGGTGTTTGCTCAGCCGAGAATTTTTATTTGACATTTGAGCAATTATGCCTTGTGTTGATCGTGAGTTTGCTGAGGGTGATAAACGCACTTTTCCCATTTGAAAAACCTGTCTTTTAACATTGACGATGTGGTGACAGATTTTCAGCAGGAATGGGAGTTGGATTTGCCAGGGCTCAGTGCCCACTCTGAGCACCAGATTTTCAGCTGCGTTCAGCACCCAGCAGCTCCCCGTTGGGTGTGAGGCCTTTGGACATGTTTGCTCCCATGTGTGGAGCTCGTTTGAAGAGCTGCCTGCCTGCAGCACCATCGAGCATCCACCTCCTGCTCTCAGGAAAATCTGGATCTCATCTCCCGGGGCTCTGATTTCATTTTGGTGTGCAGGGTCAGCTTACTGCTATCACTGTTTCTTGGGCCCAAGAGCTGTCCTGAGCACATGGAATTTCTATAGGATATCTTAACTTATCCCTCAGCTTGGGCAAGTGGCTTCACTCAGGAAGGGCTTCTCAATGTCTGTTTGAGTTTTGGTGTCAGAGTTTTAGTGCATTTTTACATCTTGTGGAGATCAGCTGCATTTAGGTACATGCCAAAACAATTCTCTGAATCAGCCTGTGAATAGGTACCTTTATTTTTAAAATCAGCAGTTTGCTTTATAGTGGCTTTTCCAGTGCTCATATATTTCTTCTCTTGACTTTTCAGCTCAAAGGGAAGAGGAAGGACATGTGGATAAAGCCAAGGAACGCCACTCAGCAGGAAGAGGATTGGATGAAAGAGGGAGAGGTGAAATGAAATGGAGAGGTGATGTTCTGGGTCATACCTCCTAATGGCTTGTACCATCACTCCTGGAATGCAATAGGGCTGCCAATCACATCTCTTTTGTGACTCACTATACTGTTAAAAATAAATATATGGCATATTCTGTGTGCAGTAATGTTGAGGGTCTGTCAAAGGTCTTTGTCTTCTGGTTTTGTGAAAGGCAGCTCTGCATCTATTCCTCAAAGATGAGGGAGAACAAAATGTGCTGTTCATAACAGAAAACATACTACAGGCATGAAATTACATAAAAAAAAGAAATTATTTCATAGAATTTTAGAATATCCTGAGTTGCAAGTGACCCACTAAGATCATCAAAGTCACCTCCTGGCCCTGCACAGGACACCCCCAAGGCTTAAATTTACATTAAATATGCAGTCACGTTTTCATGTCTGTAGGATGAGAGATGGTCCATGGCAGTACTGCTAAGGTGAAATAGTTTCAAATCCTAACAGAGCAGGGGCATTTACCAGTCAATCCACATTGCTCCAACTCTCTCCAGCTCTCAAGTGGGTTTCTTGCCTAGATGGGAATAGTAGGTATGCTCTTTTTTCTTTTTCTTTTTTTTCTAATTCAATTTATTCATATGAAGTATGGAATGGGAAATGTGTCTCCATCCAGATTGATAATGGTGTGATGCTAGAGGAAATCCAGAAGAAATTCAAGGAACAGGAAAAAAAAGCTTCAAAACAGTGGTGGATTTGTCAGCATGAATGACATTCCCCAGGCAGTACAGAGGGATCATTAAAACTGGTTTCTAATTTTTGAGAGGAAAAAGTATTGTTTGTTGTAAGATTGTTTTCTCAGCCTGTGAGGTACAGGTAAGACAGGTTTGTAGCGACAGCTGGATGATGGAGCAGTCACCATAAGAGATAAATGGTGATAAAGTGTTACAGAGTGTGGGATTAGAGCAAAGCCTCTCTTGGTGGGTGTCTCACAGGTTTTCTGATGGAGGATGATCACAACTCAGAAGTGCCTGATGCCTTCAGCAAATGTCCACTTCATGAATTTCCTCCAGATACTTCATGGTTTGCTGCTCCAGGTTTGTGTTTAGCAGACTGAGGGGATGGGGTCAAATCTGTACTTGGATAGAAAATTTCTGAACCAAATGCAGGAGGTGATGCAAGTGCTTGTGTGTGACTTGTGGCCACAGCCCAGGTGGGGTAACCAGGCAGTGTCTCCAGGTACTCCAAGTGAAACAGAAAGCAGCTCCCTGACTGCAGGTGGTCACAACTAAAGCCATATCACTTTTGGAAAGAGTAAAGACTGCAGCCCTGGATTCCACCCCAAAATCCATGAGTGTATCGACAACCCATCTTTAAACTCCTGTGTAGTTGCAGCTGGATGTGATACTCTCCATATACCTTACTTGCAGCTTCCAGGGGAGTTTCTGTGGGAAACTTGCCATTTGTTCTGGTGCACCCCAGAAGGGGCAGCACATTAGTTCCAGCATTGTACGGAGCTGTTCTACAACAGACCCCAGGCGAGGAGGCTGTTGAGGAGGATCTGCTGCTTCCATGTGCAAGCTGGCTGGCCATGAAGATCATCTTCCTCTGGGGAAACATGTCCTTGCATTGCAGCAAAGCCAAGGGGTTTCAGGGCAGGCTTGTGCCTTTGCCCCTCTGCAGCGCACCCAGTGCCCGTGCACCTCTGCTGGCTTCTCTCTCTGTGCAGTGACAGGCTGGGGAGGAGAGAGGAGGGGAGAACAGCAGCCTCTGATTAAAACTCAGCCCCCCTGGCCTTAGATCTGAGGAGACAGAGCCCGCCCTCCCTTCCCTTACCATAATTTTATTTTATTACAAAAAGAGCCCGTATTAAAAAAGCTCATGATTATGTTTTCTGTTCACCAAGACTTTTCCTGTATCCGACCTTTGGATAACCTCCAAGGCTTGCAAACATTTGAAAGGAGTAAAGGAGCTCGTTTTATTGCAGGGCCTCAGCATACATTCTTTCCAGCCTATCTTTAACATCAGTTGACAAGAATTATATAATTGCAGTCTGTGATCCCTTTAAGGCTAAAATGTATTCGTTTTCCCTCAAAGAACACTTCAGGTTTCAGAGTTAAAAGTATACTTTTTTTCCCCCCATCTGGGTTATTCTGTAGAAAGCCGTTTTCTCTTAAACTGGCAAGGCTCATTCTACCCAGTTGCACGGATTTATTTTTTACTGTGGTTTTAAGCTCACATGTTAACAAGTAGAAGACCTAGCCTCCAAATCCCAACCTGTGTTTCCCATTCCATTGGAAAATTAGTGGGTTACAGAGAACGCGCAAGGGGAATTGCACTCCTTAGGTGGAATCAAATAAAATTTCAACATACCAATTTAATCAAATTAGTGTCTAATGCTAATTGATAGGCACTCTGGAGATGGACAGGTAGCTGGATTGGATTTGATCTTGCATTTCAGAGGCATGATGTAATCTGCTGGATCAGGAAGGAATTTCTGGTTTGCTATCAGAATGGCATCTGCCACCATGTTTTAGGAAGCTGCGGACATTGGATACTTGCATAGGAACTGGGGAAGGATGCCAAAAAAGAAGTCTGAAGATAATACCTGGAATTTAAAAAATGAATTAGCTGTTGCCACAATGAAGTTCTGTTTGCATATGTTCCTCACCATTCAGGTTTTCACGGATGTTGGTCCTCCTGCAGAGTAAAACAAAAGCATAGACGTGTGAGTATTCCTGGAAGCTTTTCATGCCAGTTGTGTTTGTGTCTCAGAGCCAGTGATGGTCAGATCCTCTGCTTGAAGGGAACAGAAGTGATGCCACCACAGTGCTCAGAGCACATTCACAGTGCTTCTTGAGAATGGAGCGAGATGTTCAAAGAAGCTGCAAAAAACCTCACCACTCCAAGTATTTCTGGACAATGAAAAATGGATGGTGTAAGTAGCCTAGTCATGGGCACGTGCATGCAGGAGGAGAAATTAAGAAATTAAGAAATTAAATTTGTCTCAAGAATTGGCTGTTAGGAATGATCCGGCTGGCTGGAACTGGAGAAGAGACTAGGCTCAGTGGGCCAATTGTCCCCTTTGGTGCTGAAAAGGGGCCTGGGGAGTTTTGAGGGGTTCTTCTCAATTTTGCTATGAGCTTACCCAGGATCTCAGCTTTCTTACCTGATAAAGAAGGACAATGGCAGCCAATGTGCCTGCCTTCATGCCCTTTTATCTAAGCACTTGAGGAACTACAAACTTTTATATTCCAAATAATGTTTGCCAGTAAAAGTGGATATCTTCTTCAAATATTTAGTTACTCTAATGCTGATTGCCCCCATTCCCTAAGGGGAGTAGGGGGCAGGGGCAGCATTCCTGGTTTTATAGAGGGGCAGGCTTGAGAGGGCTTTAACTGCATGTCACGGGGGTTGGATGCAATAACTGAAGAGAGGGGAGCCAGTAATAGAATCCTTTTAATAAACTACAAGCCCACAGTTTATAAACTTGGACACAGATTATGCTCCTGCCTAGTGTATAAAAATAACCACATTTTGATATCTTTGTGGCCAAAGGATCTTGTAACCTGTTAAGTTTTTGCTGCCTGTATTTCTAATGTAGGCAGGACCAGTGTAATACCTGGCACTGCACTGAAAGGGAAAATCTCTGGTCTGTTAAGCTGTTCCCTGCCTTTGGTAGCCTCTCTGTATCAGGATTCACATTCTTGTTTCCGTTTCAAACAGGAGACTAGTTTACAAGGCAAGTTACTCCTTGGAGATCACAAGAGGCTTTCTTTCCCCTTTCTTTTCTGAGAGGAAGGATTAGGTCACGGTATTCTGTTTGCCTTTTTTTTTTCTCTCCTTTGGCTAATCTGCTCTCCAAGATGTCCATGTCACAAGAGAAATAAAAGGCTTTAAGTGAGCGCGGGATTTTTTTCCCCTCACCTCAGCACTCCAGCTGATAAGGGCGATTTATAGAAATCGCCACATGGAAAAGCCTTAAAACAGAATTTCAGATGCTTATAAGACAAAGCAGAAAGATAGCAGAGCGGCAGGTGCCTTCTCCTTACCTCACAGGGTCATGTTCTGCCTGCTCTTAAGGAGTTTGGTGGATGATGATTACGAATACGTCTGCACCGTATCCGGGTGTACCGTACGTGCAGTTACAAGGAGTTTGTGCAGTCCCTCACCTGCAATCAGGAGGTTTATCACTATTCAAAGACCTTTGTTTTGTATTATCTTTGTGCCTTTTGTGTGCTGGAAGCATTAATGGCACCACGGTTTAAGATGTGCTCTTTGAGGCTGGCACCTTTCCTGGTGGCAGCGTGTGATGTGCTGCGCATCGCTTGGCTCCATTCGAGGGGAGGACACACACTGCTGCCGATCCTGCTATGCGGAAAGTTTCGGGACTCTCTAAACAACAAAATGACTTTGTTCAGAGCATACTGAACACAAAGATTATTGCTTTAATGAATGCTGAATTATTCTTGTTCAAATACCAAATACTGGTAGTAGTTTGTGGTAAGACATAAAGACTTTTGCAGCAATACATATGAATTTGTGTTTGGTAGTTTGTACCTAGCACAGGTACAGCTTGTTCACACTGGTCACGTCACATCCAGCAAACTATGTTTCAAGAGCCAGATCTGCCTTGATTTAAGTCAGCACAGCTCTGCTGAACTTTGTGCCAGTCTCTGACAACTAAAGTTATGCTTCTCAAATGTTTTCAGCTATTTTCTTTTCAGTCCTTTCTTTCCAAAGAGTTTTAGAAATGCAATTAAATGGACAGTAAGACTCAGCAGTTATACATAAAAAGCTGTTTATCTAAGGGTATCAAAGTGCTTGACAAAGGTGGGTAATTCTCACAGTGCCCTTTTTTTGCTGGGTGAGATGCTGGCATGCAGAGACAGTGAGCAGTTTATCTGAGTAACAGAGTCGGTAGCAGAGGTAGTAATTAAAACTTTGGTCTCATGACACCCAACTCTGTACTGTAACCACTAGACAAACTGCCTCCCGGAACCGTATCTCATCTCTATCTCCCTACATATGCACAATAAAGCCTTTGTAGTATATGCTGTACACTTGCTATTGATAGTTGTATCAGCTGAAAGATAATGCTCGCTCTTCTAGCTGGCTGCAAGTGTGCTCCACACAGCCTCAATTATCTGAACATAATGGTGGAGAAGGGGAGAATTTTGGATAACTGAGGGCTTCAAATAACTGAAGGAGTTTTCAGTGCAATTAATAACATGGTAGGAGCACAGGTTTTGGAGAGCAGGTTTAGGTACCTGGTGTGACACTGTGCAATCAGTCAATAACAAACATGCTGCTCTTTCAGAGTTTTTTCCCTGAACATAGTTGTGGCTTTTCCTTGCTTTTTTTCAGACAAAAAAAAAACCAAACAAAAAAACAAACAAACAAACAAAAAAAAAAAACCTAATGTATTTTAGAGGTGTTGGTATCCCTTTAAGTTTGATGAAGACTAACAGCCATCATTTTGGTCAATGGGAAGCTGCATATGGACATGGGTAGTTTAATGACACCGACTGGTCGGTGTTAGGCAGCTGGGCTGGCAGCGGGATGTGGGCTATGTGGGTGGCTCTAAACGTCTGCAGAGAAGCAGGACCAGAGATCATATGAAAAATAATTTCCCCTGTACATGCCCTAAACTCTGGGATTTCAAGTATGACCCAGCTGTAATGAGCCCCATACAAGCAAACAAACGTTCGGTTACTGTAGAGACGCACTCGTTTGGGGAGATAAAAACACGGCCCGCAGAACACGCTCACGGGGTGTCTGTGCACTGCACACTGACCTCCATGTGACAGAAATCTTCACTTGTGCCACTTCGTAATAAATTTCACCATGCCACCTAGGCCAGCTGCACATCACTGTCTGCTTTCCCTGCAAGGTAATTTATTTCTAATTGCAGCAAAATAAAAAGACGGGATAGAATTTTCAGAGCACATCACAAAGTGTTACCGGCCCTGTTCAGTTTTCATCCACCGCATGCTCTCACCATGATTTGCTTTTCAAAACCAGCTCTGTCCTCTGCCTCACAGCAGATGCAGGAATTAAGAGCAACCTTTACCCATGCAGCGGTTAGGAACTAACAGATTGGTGCAGGTAAGGCTGAAAGACCTTAAGGAAGGGAATAAATTTGGGTTGGTTTTTAAGAAATACAGTGTTGGGTAGAGGATGGGTGTTCAGGTCTGTCTGGCCTCACAGTTCATCCTGAACTGCCTCTGTTCTGGGACTGAGGCAGATGTGCTCCCATCAGAGAAGCACCCACATGCTCACATTAGTACAAACCCCACAGTTTGGTTTCTTTTTCTCAGCTATTACCTGAGAGACAGGATATATTGACATCTGGGTCCTGATTTCTGACTTATTTTTTGAAAAGATTGATCTAATTTTAGTTGCTTTAAATTATGATCTTAAATTTTCTCTGTAAATTTTCATTGTCTGTTCTCACTAGCTACTTTAAGTGCCTGAAAAAAAAAAAAAAATTTTTCTTGTATGCTTCAGTGTTTACCCCAATATGAATTTTGGTCAGAGGGAACATGCATATTTATTATCTTTAAAACAGTCTGGATACACACATATATGATTCTCTTCCTACTTAGACATCATATTATACACAATTTGTATATGCGTATTTATAAGGGCTTAAATGGAAACAGGACTGACACCAACATTTTATGCATTATTAGGAGGAGCAAGTTCATCCTTTAAAATGACTATATTTGGAAATCTGATTCTAAACTCTTGCTGGTTTAACTTAACTTTGTGGCTTTTCTCCAGATTTTCAAAACCAGTGGAAGTGGGGACAGCATTGAGAGGAACACTTGTGCTCCTTGAAGGTGAGCGTTCGTGCGGAGACACTTGTGTAAGGGACTGGGTAAGGGTGCTGCTTCAGCCCATCTGAGAAATGACTGCAATAAAAGTGTGGGGCTTCACAGGTCAATATGTGCATATTGCCATGCTCGTTTGCCCCCCCACCACCACTTTGGTGGTCAAAAGTCCCATTCCTCCCCCGCCCCCCCTTTTTTTTTTTTAATTATTTTTAATACCTAGTCAGCTGCTCTAGTGGGAACCTTGCACTCCCTCTTCTTTTCCCGCATTGTGTCCATCCTTTTTTTGAACCCATAAAGCAGCGAGCTAAAGCCCAAAGAGCCCGCGATAAAGCCGGGCTTTTCCCGAACAGTTCCGAGAGTGGAACTTGGCGGGAGCGGCGCTGGGAGAGCGCTGCCCTGAGCAGAGCCGCCCTCGCCAGCCTGGCTTTGTCGGGCCAGGCGGGCCCCGGAGCGGGCACTGGGCGCTGGCTGGGCGCCTCTCCGGGCGGTGGGTGCGCGCCGTGCCGCGCCGAGCCGCGCCGTGCCGCGCCGAGCCGCGCCGAGCCGCGCTGCTGCGGGCCGGCCCCGGCCGCGGCCCATAGGGGGCAGCAGCCGCCTGCGCTCGGGCCGCGCTCCGCCCGTGCCGCGCAAAACCCGCGCCGCGCAAAACCCGCACCGCTCAAAACCCGCGCCGCGCAAAACCCGCACCGCGCAAAACCGGCACCGCGCAAAACCCGCGCCGCGCAAAACCGGCACCGCGCAAAACCCGCACCGCGCAAAGCCCGGCCCGCGCCGCGCAAAACCGGCACCGCGCAAACCGCCCGTGCCGCGCAAAACCCGCGCCGCGCAAAACCCGCACCGCGCAAACCGCCCGTGCCCCCTGCTCTTCATGGCAACAGCCCCCTGCAGGAACCGGGTTTTTTTTTTTTGGTTTTGCGGTTTTTCGCTTTTTCTCTGTTTGCGTGTGCGTAATTGCAGTGCAGAGTGAGGAGGCTCTGATATGCTGTCCTAGGTAACTTTCCCCCAGAATGGAAAAAAAGCAAAACCAAACCTAAAGACCTACTAAAAAGAAAATAAGAACTGCAAGCACTTAAATATCTAGAAATAATATTGCGCTGCTTGTGCAAAAATACACCCGAAGAACATCTGAATAAATGCATGTATAGAATATGTAAGTTGCTGTAAAAGCAGCTTTTTGTTTGCGTGCAGGTCCATATGAAACCCAAGATGATATATCATGTTATGCTCAGATCTTTGTTTCAAAATACAGCTATGGGTAGATGTCACAATGGAACATCTTTTACCTCTTATTTAATCACTTCTAACTTTACTGTTTTCAGAACATGCACGCTCAGTATTAAAATCCTGTGATTATTACTTTTTCTAACTCTCTCTTTGCCTGTTAACAAAGATCCTTTAAAAACCAAACTAAACCAAAATCCTTTTAGATCCCATGTGGATTTGTTACTCCGATGCTGGTACATCAGGGGCCAGTTCTGAACTTTTCTGGCAAGTACAAGGGCAAGCTGCTTGCCCGTGTGAGTTTGCAGCCAGACCCGCTGCTGCTGCTGCCGAAGCACCGACCGAGGCGCAGGAAGGACTGAGCAAATGGTTACAAACGAGCACTGCTCCTCGGCTCCACATTTTTCTCTTCGCCTTAAATGCACTTTATTGCACCTCTCCCGCAGTTTGTTCTGAGGACAGCCACACTGATAATCCTTATCCAGCGCAGAGGAATTCCCCTCCTGGCTCTCAGATTGAAGCCGCGGCTGGCATTCTGCTACTCTGATATGTTGACTTGGATATTTTTTAATTATTCTTCCATATTATCTCTTGCTCGTGTTGCTGGTGCAGTTTACCTCCAAGCACATTCCAAGGCTGGCTAACAGTTGCTATAACATAGCTTCAGGATTTCCTATCCCTAGATTTTTAGGGCTGTGATTTCAGCAGAATACATGGTTTGTCATTTTAGTGCGGGCTTTCAAACTGCGTGGCAGCCGTGAAAGTGAAGAATCCATGAGAGAAGCTGTGTTTGTGTGTGTGTTTGTGTGTGTGTGTGTGTGTGTGTGTGTGTGTGTGTTGTGCTGGGGGTGTAGGATATGGGCAGACTCTTTAATACACTGAGAATATTATTTTTGATTTTTGGTTCTCTGGAAGATTTCTGTTCTGTTCTTTGATGATGGCTTGAACTATTCCCCAAACTGAAAGTAGTTGCTTTTCCTATATTTTGACAGTAGCCTCTAATTAATAGAAGTCCTTCCCAGTCTTCAGAAAATCAGTGTATTGAGTGCATGCTGAATAGCAAGAACAAACTATTTTTGAAGTTGTTTTGCATTGTGGAATATCAGTGTTCTATATGTTCTAACCAGTGTGTGCAATTCCTCTCGACTGTTACGTTTGCTCTAAACAATGAGGTCTTTGCTCAGGAATAGTCCTGGGTTTGTCAGGGAATCAGTGCAATGCTGGCCCTAATCAATAAATGAAGTTTTCTTGTGGCAGGACTAACACAGCCATTATATAAGAGGGAAATCCATTTAAGCATTTGATTATTTTCCTAAGGGTTTCATTTGCTGCTTTTCAGGCAGGATAGTGTCACTTAGAGCAAGTATTTAATCTTTTTTTTCTCTAAAAAAAATCAAACTGCAAATGACACTGAAAACTTAGCACTGAACCTTGGTCTTATAGGATTAGTTCCCATCAACTTCACTGACTTCATTCACAGGAGTAAAGGCCACAGGAGAAATCCCATACAGGAAAACATATTCTTTGCCCTGGAAACCTTGTTATCTTATATGTTCCAGGTATGAACTGTTGGTTCATTCCTGATGCATGAAGAGTGAATTCCTGCCTTTCTTACTCTGACAAGGTTTTGCCAGGGCAAATTTACTCCTGGCTTACACCATCTGTAACCTCAGTGGGAGCAAAATTCAGCCCTTTAGCTCTAATGGGAGCCTGTTTGATCTCGTCCTTTATTGCCGAGTGGTATCAGGAAGGGAGCTGAGCACAGAAACGTGACTACCACCGAGCTGCTATTTGTTGCACTGCATTATCTGTAGTATCCTTGTTATTCTAGAAACCTTTTTTTTTCCCCTGCCTGGAACGTTTTGCTGCAGCAAATGAAGAAGGGGGGAAAAAATTGAAGAGACCTTCATTTGGTGGCATAGAAAATTTGCATAAAATATCGCTCTAAGCATTGAAGGATCTTATTACATAGGGTTTTGATGATAATCTTTGTTGAAATAATATTTAACACATGCTGCACTTTTAATTAAGTATCTGAATAATCTCAAATTAATACCAGAGGTTTAAAAATAAGTTTTCATTTTAGTGAACTGTAACATAATAGCAAGCTGCATGGCAACCCCTTCCTCTACCCTTTGATTTAATTAAATGCCCTTCTGTGTGCTTCTTCTCACTTCAGAAACGCACATAAAGAAATCAGACCCAGACGTTTTATTTAGGATTTTGCCACTTTTCCTTTTCCTTACGTCTTTGCTTATTAATTTGCCCTGCTTCCTCTTTGGCTCTGATTAAGGTGTTTCTTTGAGGATCAGCTCGTCTGGGGCTTTGCAAAGTGGCCTGCATGTTTGAAAGGGGCAGTTGCAGCGTGTCACGCTGGTGTCGGGGTTTTGGTGATGGTGACACGCAGGTCCCTGTCTGGAAGCAGCCAGCTGTGGCAGGGAAGTGCTGGGTCCTGTACTGCACATGTCTGTGTGTGCCATGGGGAGGATGCAGCTGGCTAAATCCTGGGGCAGCTCGCACAGCACAGGGACACGCCGGAGCGTGTTATACTCCTGGAGTTTGATTGTAAGGTGAAAAGGAGCTCAACAGTGCAATGGCTTCGGACAGCAATCAAACCATTGCAAATAAATTCAGGTTTATTCTATTTTTTTTTTTTTAATTAGAAGGCCTGATCCAGCCAATTTGTTTGCCTTCCAGGAAGGCATGTTTGACAACCACTGCTTCATTATTCCTTCTTAAGAAATTCCACTAACCAAAGGAGGGGAAAACGGCCCTCGCTCAGATCCTTGCCGGTGAAATCGTTTTGCTGGAGCCACTTTGCTGGGCGAGCGTGAGTGCGGGCCGGGGGGAGGCTGTTTACTGCTTTTATGGAAACATGCTCCAGTTTGGGAGAGCGAGGATGTGAAGCAGGCTGGCTTTGAAGGCTTTCTGTTAGATTTCTCCCTTTATCCCTTTCCATCTATCATTGTAAAGGAGACATATATAACCACCGCACTTTGTATATTAAGGGGGGGCTGCCTGCTTTTTCCCTTTGCTGAGATAATGACGCTGAGGGTTGTTGACTGCTGTTATCTCTGATGACAGCCTTATCTGCATGGCTCTGATTCCTGCTCCCGGAGTCAGAGATATCCAGTCCTTCGGGAACTGACCACTGCTCCCACTGTGGCCAGGCAGACTGGAAAGCAAATACTTAGGGGTGACAGAGTTCTTGATCAGATGTGCTGTTTACTCTCTTCACCTCCCCCAAAACACTGAAAGGAATATTGAAGGGAAATACTGGGGGTGAGAAGAAATGAGAGCCTCAGAATCAGGTCAGATAAAAACCAAATGCTTCCCACTCACCAGACAGCCTCTGGTGGGGACAGTTTTTGTCCATGACCAATTGTTGAATGGTGTTGGTGTGGGGCTTGGCTTTTCTGCACCACAGAGACCCTGCACTAATGGACCTGGGGATGATATTGACACAGCAGAGGGACTGTTACACCCTCCTGGCTGTATCAAATCAGAATCCAGGGGTTTATTTTAATTCCTCTGAACATAATAATCTGCAGTTAATTGGCTAACATTCACCATGCCTCCAATGTGCACAGTACTGCCGTAGTTTGGCACGCCACAGTCCTGTCCCTCAGAGATCTCAAGCCAAATTTCAAATATTTGTGAATTTAGCCTCCTAATGGTCTTGAGAAATGCTCTGGTTTTACTGCTGCAGAAAGTGAGATACATAAGATAGTGAGTGCACTTGACTGGGATCCCCCAGCTGCACGTGCAGTCAGCCTGGAAATCTGGGTCTCCAAACACCTCCCTGGCACCCTGCTCATCAAACCCATCCAGTTGCCCAAGTTTTACCCTAACAAACCCTTAAAAACAGACAATTGTTCCCATTTTCCAAAGCGTGTGTTTGTGCAAACCCTGCTGTACTAAAAGTACCTTTCAGGGTGGAAAAACTCCTCGTTCATTCCACCTTAAAGCAGCGCTGAGCAGGAGCTCATTGAGTAAATGGTGCAAGAGCCCAGAGATGTGTAAGTTTGAGTCAGAGAGCCCTGCCCGTGCTCTGCCTCGTCTCCTCTGCAAGATCATCTGCCCTTTCTTAAATACTTGAGCTGTTATGAGTTCTTTTCCTCCCTGCCATGTTTTATAATACAACTGTTTCAATGTGAACCCAGTCAATGTCTGTACCCAGTGGCACCTCTGCTGTTGGTGCTCTGCCCTGAGCAGCAATCTGAGGCTTCCAAGGTGAGCCATAAAGCCAGTGTTACTGAAAATACACATTTCTAAAGTATGCTGATGCTTCCCCCCTGCATTTAAAAAATGTATTGTACTGGAAACTGCTGGCCAGGGGTGGGGGGGAATACTGTGTTTGCCTTAAAAGTTTAAAGGGATGTTTATTTTTTTTAGTGCTTCACAAGAAGGAAAAACACTTTTTAGTACTGGAAAACAATTACTGATTAAAAAACAGAATTGGTACTGAGAAAACAATTTCATTTAATTTTATTTTTTTCCTTGAAAAGGAAGAAAAATATAAGTCAAAACTTTTTATTCAAAAAGCATTTTTATTTGAAAAGCTGATTTTGTAATGTAAGGCATTTATTTATTCTCACTCCCAGTGTGGTTTTGTGCAATGTAATGTGTGACCACCCAGGGCTGCTTCTGCACTTTCCCCATGGCTAACGTGTGGGGCTGTTTTCCTGAGACATGCAAAACAGTACTGATCTACAAATATTCAACTAAGAATGTAAGAAGTCTGTCTAGGATATTATTAAATCAGCAGAAATTTCAGTTGCAGACTACAGTTTGGAATATTCTTACACACACTGTTTGAAGAGGAGCTTAGACATTGATAACTTGTCTGTCTTTTCCCCTCCAGTGCTTCCAGCTGGTCTAATAAAAGGGAAAACCTCACCCTGTGGATTTTGCTTTGCTGTTGAATGCGAGGATGAAATATGTCAAGTGAATAATACTTATTTTCCAAAGCTATAAGGGACTGAAAGGGGTTAGGATGGGATCTCATTGTGGTAAAATTGGGATTACAGACTTGGATATAACATTACCTTTTCCCTGGGTCTGTCTAGGGCTCTGACTCAAACCTGCTGGTTCAAAGGTTTCAGAGACAGAGCCCAGGAGGGGCCCTGGACACTGAGGTCCTGCCTGCTCACGTCACCAAGGCACATCCTCCCACATCTGTCCCATCAGCTGTGCCAGAGCCACCGGCAGCAGAGCTGCACAGCAGTGCCTGAGCTGAGCTACCTGTAAGTAGTGCAAAGCCCTGTGCCAAAGCCAGACTTCATCTCTGCTGGGATTTTAACCTGAGCTCACAGACAGAACAGTAATTTGATCACTCAAGCGCACCGTTACGCAGCCCCGGTGATGATAAGGGTGGTTCAATTCCAGCATTTGCAGGATGGAAACTTTCTCCCTGATGGTTTCTGGGTGTTGTGATTCCTCCACCCAGCACATGCCATCCTCGACCACAAATGTGCTCATTTTCCTCTATCGTTTCCAGCCACCCAGCACAGCAGCGCTGTGGCTCCTCTCCCACACTGCAGCCCCGCCATGGGAGGACATCCCTGTGCATTCAGGATCACGGTGGGAGCAGGCTTTGTGTGTTGGCAGGACTTATCTGCAGCTGTGGGAATGCCAGCAGCCCCCATCTCCTGAGCATTAATTACACAGCCCTGCATGCTGCTCTGTTCCCAGGTGGAAAATGGAGATACCCTTCTTAATCCACACCATCGCTGTAGTTCACCGTGGCTCGCAACGCGCTCCTGCATCCACAGAGGGGAGGCACTGGAGAAGTGACAAAGATGATTAATAAGGAGGTTATTAACAAATGCTACAGGTCAAATTCCACACCAGTTCCCAAGTTTGTGCTTGACACGGAGGTCAGTGTCGTGAACGACTCCCCGTGTGGTGGGAGCTGGACTTGACTTCTGGATGTAAAGCCAGGATAGGCAAAAATTAGGTTAACTAGATTTGACCTGCACCTGACAGAAATGTTTCTGAGTGAGAGAGGTGCTTTCTGTGGTATTACTGGAATGTAAAACCACCTCTCAGGTGTGTTACGAGTGGTCACATGGGCTGGTGGAGTTGTTTTGCAAGCTTGTTTATCTAAACTTTTGATATTTGAGGGACTGCTGACAAACAAAACTTTTTGAATCTCTTATGGCTTGGGCAGACAGCAAACTGTGTACCTCCTGTGGGGGAAAAGCACTGCTCTTCTGGAGTGTGGCTTCCATTTAAAGATTCAGAGACCTCCTAGCTCTGGCCTGCCTGTGTTTATCTGTGCCAAGTGTGAATGGGAACTGGAAAAGGAGAAAGAGAGAATGGCTGCGTTTTAAAAAGCTAATTTAGAAGCAGACGCAGTCTTCTGTAAAGATGATTCTGATTGTCCAGGGCTCTTTTAAAGGAACAAGGTTAAATGCATTTTATTGAGAATATAGGATTAGACACACGCACAAAATGAACAACATCGTCTTTATTTATTTCATACTTGTACAGCTAAGAGTATAAGCCAGTCAATTCCTGATGATTCAGGAATGCAAGGGGATTTTCTGTATTGTTTTTTTATTTCATAAAGCTCTTTATCTCTGGCTTTGTATATTAGCTGCTTCTACACTGCCAGCAGTGCAGTGCACTCCCCCTGACCACTATCCTTCTGTAGCCAAAGGGGGAAAACAGGCATTGACTGGAAACAGGGCAATCCATGGAACTACAGGTAAAATCCTTGTGCGTCTATTCCCACGTGCCCTGATTTACCAGCATAAACTACCTCACATGGGAAAGGCTGGTGCTCACACTGCTCTTCCACACAAGATGACTGAGGGCTTAAAACAACCCTGTGAAGCAGGGAATCACAGTATTATTTACAAAGTGCTGATGTTTTGGCAAATAACATGAGCAGAGCCAGTTCAAATTGACTGCAGTCTGTGTTCAAAGCCATGTCTGGAGCAGGACTGCCTTTTCTTGTATATTTTTAGTCTGTGATTTTTATTTTGGCTGCATCTGTTCACTGCCATTGTAAAAGGAAGGCACAATAATTTAAAGAAAAAGTGTGGGGAAGTGGGAGTTTCTTTTTTGTCAGCTTTATACTCAGGGAAACTGAGGCACAGAGAGGCACCTGGAGGTTTGTGAATGAAGAAAGCCTGTGAAGCAGTGGAGGATTTGGAAAGAGGACCCAGAGTTCCCACATCATGGCACTGGCAGATGTTCCGTGTGCACAAGGCTAACAGGAGAGCAGCCCAAAAGTTATTCACTTGATGGAGTTTGCCCACACACAGGAGGTAAGGGCAGGAAGAGAGTGCCTTATGAGTTTAAGGTTTTGTAGCTTGGTCTCTGATGGAGCAGGATGCTCCAGACGTGGATCATTTCTCAGGGAAAAAATGGTTAGAAGCAACTCATCTTAAAACTCTTTTTAGATGAGCACAGTCTCAACTACACATCAGTGTCCCATCAGTGGAAAGAAAAGAAAAGAAAAGAAAAGAAAAGAAAAGAAAAGAAAAGAAAAGAAAAGAAAAGAAAAGAAAAGAAAAGAAAAGAAAAGAAAAGAAAAGAAAAGAGAAAAGAGAAAAGGAGAAAAGAAAGGTTTAAAAATTAATATATTAATTCCAGCTTTTCATGGACTGTCTGCCTTGTTTCAGCTGTCTGGCTTTACCGTCCCACCCTCATTTTGGTAGTGTCATCTCTCTAGATCCTATCTTACCTTTCTGGAGCAAACACAGGCTCTTGCTTATGTAGATGGAGCCAGGATCTGTGCTGCAGAGGAGCAGCGTGTCACTGTGTGAGTTCAAATAAGCTGTGTTGAGTCATGCCAGCTGAGGATCCTGCTGCTTGGATTTATTGCTGAGAAAAGACCAAAAGTGAATGCCCAGCACAAGGGAGGTTTTGCCTTATGTGCCTCATAGGCTTAATTAATATACAGATTTTTGTTCACTGCTAGTTCTTAAAACCAAAATCACTAACAGACAAATGATGCAAAGGACAAGGGCAGAAATGCTGTGTTCATGGCTTTTTACTGTCTATATAGTACTGAGGTTGGGTAGAGCACTCTAAGGCATTTAACAGACATGATGGCATGAAATGCTGAATATAATTAAGCCAGATGGAGCTTTGTTGTAGATTTGAGTGGAGTCACGACTGCCTTTTCCTGAGAAGTTCCTGGTTTAAGGGTCATTCTTGCCTTGAACAGAGCTTCAGCAGGCAACAGGATTTGGATCTGCTGGGCAAAGTGCTGGCCTGGAGGAGCCTCAGATGGTGAGCATGAGCCCTAAGCACAGCAGAGCTGTGCTGGCTGGGGTGCCTCTCCTTGGTGAGGGCATGTCCCAATGGACCCATGACTACTCAGACATGCTGGTCAAACACTTGCTCTTCCTGCTGTAGCAAATACCATAACAAAAATAGCCTCCAGCAAGCTGGATCTAAATTTTCTGTACATTCCTATGTATTACTTCGTTCAAGGCTTAATCTTGGCAGTGAATATTCCAGGATTCCTGTTCAGAAGAGAGTGGTCCTCATCCCTTTGCAAATCCTTGGTTTGAGTCACCAAAAATGTGTTATTTTCTTGCTGTGGTGCTAGCCAAGATTTAGAGGTTGCAATCCAACATTCAGGCAAAACAATGACCTTGGATTGCAAGCAAGAAAGTTTTTAAAAGGCTGATTTAATTGCTGGTGGTTCTCACCTGCTTTCTGTGTTTGAAACCATAAGGGTGCTTGAAAAATTACATTTTCTTCCTTTTCCCAAGCAATGAAGGCTAGATATTCTTTTTACCTGTTGAAGAATGTGTGGTTATTTGTAGTGCTCACCTTGAGACACCTGTCTTAGGCACCTGAGTGGGGAAACTACTCCTCTGAATGTTTTCATGCTCCTCTGAAAGGACCATTTGGAGACAAACCTCCCAAAGTTAGTTACCCAGCTTACAGTTTATGTGACAACCCCTCATCTCTGGCTTTATTTGTTGCTTCTGAGACCTAAAACTGAAGCTGCAGGAAAAACCTTGTGTAGTACAAGCTCACTGTGAATTTGTGGTCTCAAGCCAACTACAAAAATCTAAGAGTGGAAGAGAAGGCCCAGCAAAGCTGTTTCCCAGAACATGGAAAATATGGCTGCAAGTGTTCTAGGACTGGAAACTTGGATTTTTTTTCCCTACCCCTTTGGACTGCATTTTTACCCTTGTCTGGTTCTTCTGTTTGTACCAGTATATTTTCACTGGAACTTGCAGTTTGTGCTGAGTAAATTTGACATCAGTGAATATGCAACCCTTCCCACAGGACTGAGAGGGAGTTCTGATCCAGCTAAGAAACTGTTTCATGTGCCCCTGTCACCCTTGATCACAGCTAAGCAGCACATCAGTAGCCACAGTGCAGGTGAGAATTGGAAATGGCCACCAACAAATTTCAAGGAATCCCAATCCACCTCGAGATGCTCCACAGCCATAAAAGCTGGTGAGAGTGGTTGTGCAGATTTTTCCAAGTAACAAACAATAGCATAAGAAGAAACAGCCTCAGGTTGCAGCAGGGGAGGTACAATGGGATTGGATTTTAGGAAGAAATCATCACCAACTGAGCTGTCAAGCACTGGAACAGGCTGCCCAGGGCAGTGGTGGAACCACCACCCTTGGAGGAATTTAGAAGACATGTAGAGGTGCCCCTGAGGGACACGGGTTAGGGGTGACCTTGGCAGTGCTGGGTAAACAGTTGAGCTCTCTGTTCTGAAAAGACTTTTCCATCCTAAACAATTCTGTGGCTCTGTATCTCTGACATACCCCACTCCATCTGTTCTTTTGCATCTCCAGGTTTATCTGCTGCAGTCCCATCTCATGTTCAGCCAGAACTGGGAGGGGAGTAATGGCAAAGTTTCACGGTCTCAAATCGCTCCTCATTTAACATCTATGTAACATTTCTTTTTGCTTTTCCCTTCCAGAATTAAAAGGCCTTTTCATGGAGTGCAGTGACCCGCCCTGGAGGGCTCTCCCTGGCCTGTGGTTTCCTGCTCTACAGTCTCATCCAAGACAACTGCATTTGGGATTTCTCTTCCAGCCTATTTCCCACAGACTAATTTGGAGCAGGTACATTTCTGTAGTGCAGCACTGAGCCTGGGGAGTACTGCACTGCAAACCACACATGAGAAGGTGTCCTGTGCAAAGACTGCCCTTATACAAGAACATACATGGATAATAGGAAATTGTTTGGGTGTGGGATGCAATTGGGCTTCAATGTCACTGCAAGGAGTGGGGAGCATTGCCTTGGTTTGGTGGTGCAGGTCCAGGCTCTATCTCGGGACTCTGCTCCTGCCACTGTCCCTGTGGCATGGGCACACCTCTGCTGTCCCCTACAGCAAAGGGGTCGGCATCAGGGTGGATTGCAACGTGGGGGAAAGCTTATAAACACCGCTCGGCGGTTTGAGGCCAGCAGGAAGAGAGCGGAGCAGCGGGGCATTAACTGAGGGGCTTTAGAGGATTGGGAAGGAGCTGAAAGGGGAGGATTTGGTGGCACTTCCTCTGGGCGAGGAGCGCTCGCTGCTGGCCCATTGTGCGCGGAGGATAAAGCGGGCGGCCGGAGGGAGCGGGCGCGGTGCGGGTGCGGGTGCGGCCGGAGCCCGGCCCCAGCGGGGGCTCGGCAGCCTCAATAGCCGCCCGGGCCGCCCGGCACACGGCCCGGCTCACTTTGAAGCCCCTGGTGCTGCAGAGGGGTGCTTTCTCTGGCTCTTGTTTGCTGATGATCCCTAAATTAAGAAATGCAAATCTATTCAGGGCAGATTCCTTTTCCAAAGGCAACTTGCCTCAGTTGCTAATTCCCTGCACGGCTTCTATACAGACCCCTCGCGAACACCTGCAGCTTTTTTTTTTTTTCCCTTCCTCTCCCCCTTTTTCCAGGGAGCGGGTGGCAATGGGGAGTTTATTGAAAATCTTTGTTTTCTCTGATGCAGTGAAACTTGCTTTGCTCTTTTGCCACCTTTTCTTTCCCCTTTTCACAGAATAAATACAGCTGATCCATCTCCAGCCCCTCTGCACGTGCCAGAAGAATAAATCGCCCGCCTCACCCCCAGCCCCCTCCTTTAATTCTTTCCCCTGCTGCTGTGTTTGCTTATTCTCACTGCAGCTGTAGTGCTAGTCGCAAGCGTGAGGTGACCTATTGCTGGTTTGTTTGGCACTGGCTCTGCAGAGCCATCCCCCCAAAAAAGACTTCAAAATCAACTGTTAGAACCCTCACTAGGCTTCTTTTTTTTTTTTCCCCTTCTTTTTTTATCACAGCACTTGCCTTTTGTTGCCAGTGCAAATACAAATACACACACACACCACACACAGGCGTGCAAGCACTGGGGAGTGAGGAGAGTGAAGCCCCTGAAATATTGCACTGTCCAAAGTCCACGGGTTAAAACAAACATCAACACTGCGTCAAATAGTTTGCCCTAAGAGTCTTTTGTTATGAAGATAAGCTTGTTATCTCTTTCATTCAGATTTTAATCTGACAGGTCATTTGCATACTGCCAGCCGACTTCAGGGTGTGCATTAGATCCACTTTGCATTTAAATCCTCTGTCAGTCAGGCAAATAAAAAAAGGAGGAGTTGGGGGGGAGAGAATAGCAAAGAACCCCTTTCAGATGCTCCCAGTTATTGCTACTACTTTTTGTGCTGATTGTTGATGCAGAAAAGTTCTCCCGGGTCGTGAGGCTCTGTATGTTTTTGGGTAGCCAGGATGCCATGAGCTGCATCATTGAGGTCTTGCAAAAGATCCCATTGTGACCCCTGGGCCCCTTCCTCACCCAAATCCCTCTTCAAACCCTGCTAGGCAGACTCTTTCCCCACACTGACCTCTGTTGCCCGGTAAAACCTAGACCCTGCCCTCAGTCAAGTTAAGCCTGTCCTGGGCTTGCATGAGAAGGGATTAAGCCCTTGGGAATAACAGGACAAGGAACAATGCCACAATGCAGTTAACAAGACACCTATTTAGCAACTTTCATGTAAATATGCCTCTTCCCTTAGTTATTCTACTTGTCTTACATGTCTCTCTATATTTTTATTTCTTCTCCACGTGAAGCCTGATCCTGCATCCTTAATCCTGAGGCGCCATCACATGTGCTGGAGGGATTCTAGGGACAAGGCTGCTCGTACAGGTATCAGGAATTCATTGTGTGACTGTGAAAGACAAAAGCTGTGGGACACAGTCACCTATGGTGCAAGTGCAGGTTGGTGGGCTTGTGTTGCTCTGTGGGCACAGAGAGGTACAGCAGTTTCTGGTGTCTGGAAAGCACCATAGGCACAAAACCCCAAACAAACCGAGGAAAAAACCCCACAACACTTGTTGGAGGTGTTATCAAAATGCATGACTGATGAGGATATGTGGTACTTGCCACCACATTTTTCTGTAACAGCACAAGTCAGGAATTTCAGCTTCTGGATCTGATTCCTCCCGTGTCTATGTTTGGACAAATTGGTGACGCTCACTTTTCTCTTCCTGAGACCAGCCCAAATAGCGTCCAGACTCCTTTGTTTCTTGAGATCCCAGCACAGGTTCCAGCCTGCCCTGGTTTGGCTGTCCCCACCATCTGGCCATGGACCACCAGGTCCTGCCAGCTCTTGCCAGCACCTCCTCTGAGATGCTGAAACAATGAACTGTGGACAAGATTAAACCTGGTGCAATTCTTGTCCTGTGCATGGACGTGTAACCACAGCTCTGCTGAAGACCACAGAAATTATCCTTGGGTAAGTGAAAGCTAAAACTATGACTCTCCTTCTTGAAATACAATGGAGAGCCTGTGAGACAAGGCCACAGTCCCCCTACAGAGAGGGATGGAGTTCCTGGGGATTGTGTCCCAAACCACAGCAAGCAGAGCTATAGAAGAACTTCTCCTTCAGCCCCAATGGGGTTAAAGATTGAATCTGATTAAATTAGTGTATCTAAAAGAGAGAGTGAATAGTTGCAGGGCATTTATTCAGCTCTAATATGACAAGTTCAATTCTTCTGTTCAGAGCCAGTAATTTTCTTACATATATTAATTATTTGAAATAATTCTCTGAATAACATCTAAGAATAATTCAGGCAATATATCTTGATAATGAACGTGCTACTAGTGAATGGTTGAAATCTCAGCTGTGCTGGTGACTTTGGCTTAGGTGAACGTTCACACGCCATTGTTTCTTCTCTGAAATACTGGTACGTGACTTTCAGAACCAGATTCTGGTCTGAATTGCTGTGTTTATGAGGTTTCTATTATTTGCCATTTCAGTAAATGTTCCTGACCGTAAATGCCATTGTTAGAATATTATTGGTAAACAAACATAAAAGCCTGTGAATGCAGGTAGACCAAATTTGAACCATTTGTTTGAAATGATAGTGGGGGAAAGGTTTGAGATATGTAACCACCTCCAACCTTAAAGGAAGTTGGTGGTAGAAGGGTTTCTCTTCACAGCTGATCTCTGCTTTACTCTTTCCCAACTTCTTGTAAGGATTTCTCAGGGTAACCCAGAGCAGCAAACCCTTCCAAGCAAAGTCCCACATAATGCCACAGTAATGGAAAACCAGGAGGGTTCTCAGTCTTCTGGCACTCTGGGATAGGCTTCTCCATGGTGTTTGCATGGGACCATCATGTCCCTGCTCCTGGTGTTTGGTACAGGCAGGAGAGAGGTGTGCTGTTCCTGCTGTGGCTGCCGTTTCTGGAGACGACTGGGACAAGGTGATTGAGCTATCCAGTCCGTGCTGGAGCTCTCAGGCAAGGGAGCTGTGCCCTCAGTTATTTATCATCCAGCAGCACTGCCAGTATTACTGGGGCTGAGGCAGCCCAGAGCGGTGTCCAGCGCCGCTGGCCGAGCAAAGAGTGTGTCTTTTGTGACAAGGAGTGGCAGCAGAGCCATCCCCAGCCAGCAGCAGGGAGAGCTGGCCGGGCACTGCACATTGGCTGTGCTGCCAGAGCAGGGCCAGCCCTGTACGCTCACAAGCAGGGGAGCATTGGAGTTTGGGAGGGAGTTTCTGTCCAAAATCCAGACTGTTTGGCCAAGGATGGAGTGAAAAGGAAAGGCAGAGACACCCGTATACAAATAGGGAAGAGCTCCTTCTGCAATCCAGTTTCCAAATCATGCCCTAAAATTGACTACACTTAAGACCCCTAGACTAAGGGGAATGAATGCAAAACGAGAGCTCTGCAAAATCCCTTGGTTCAAGGCCAGCTCTCTTGCTTTGCTTTGCTGCTCCTTGGCATCAGTCTTTCAGCCAAGTAAGCAAGTCAATGGCCAGCTGTATTGCCAAAAAAAAAAAAATCTTCCTAGCTGTTTTCCATATAGCTAATGAGAATGCAAATGTGCTCATTTTCCAGGCTTGCTTACAGCCTCTGCTGCTTCCTTTCTGTGGATGGTACCTAAGTGTCCTTCCTTTAGCCATGTGATCTAAGTACATCACACTGGCTGCTGGGGCTGTCCTTGTGTTGCCAGTGAGAAATGGAGTGTTTTGAGTGGAATGACAAAGTAGGAAGCAGAGCCTCTCAAGCACCTGCTGTGCACTATCCTTCCACATGCTGTCCCTGGAGGGTTAAAGAAAGACCAGTTTAGAATAAGAAAGGCAGACAAGAAGGTCTGTCTTTGTAAGTTAGATATCACATCAGAGCCAAAGTCACGAGGTATATCAACTTCAGTGAGCCCATGGTTGGGCACTGTAGAGTGTCTTTGCTGGGCTCTCCTTGGGAGTTTTCCTTCTTCTCATGAGCAGTTTCTTCCATTCTCACAGAAGTGTTGTTTTCCTAATCCCCCATCAAAAGGTTTCTCATTGGGCTTGCAATGTGGTACCACTTACAGCTGTGATGCCTTCAGAATTGCAGTGGTGATTCTGTTTGTACCTTTCACTGCACTTCTCTATTGAAGAACAGAGCCTCTCTTGACCAAAATCTCTTGTCACACATTGTAAAATCAGCCCTGGGTGCTTTTCAGCTACCCGAGCCTGGACAGAGTCCAGGCAGTGTCCCAAGCCCTGTTTTCCAGGGACATGTCTCTTGCTTGGCTCCCTTTCTGGGGATGTTGGACCAGAGATGAGAGCTCAGTAGCCTGTGGGCATTGTTGCATCGTCTGTCCTGACCGGCACTCTGGACTCTTCAGCGACCGTGGGGACAATTCAATAAAGGGACATAACATCAGCATAGGAATTTTTTCCACACAGACACACACACTTCATCCCTAGACAATGCAGGAACGCTGCAAAGCGAGGCAAAGCTGTCGCCTCCTGAGCATTGCCCTTTTCTCATCTCTCCCGTCTGGTGTATGTCTCCAGATTTGCCTCCAGTCTTTAACAGAGCTCAGGTTCCTCTGGTTGAGCCTCCCACTCTGGCCACCAAAGGGCTTCCTCTGCTCTGAGAACAAGTCCCTTTTAAAAGCAGCCTGACATCTTTCCTTTGTTCCTAGCTTTCCACTAGGATTTTCCATGATGCAATCCCGTATGGGGTTACTGGCAAAGAGCTGTTAAAAGTCAGTAGCTGTGCCTGGAGCAAACCCATTGTTCTGCCAGCACAGAGCCCTTCAATGCCGCTGACTCCTGCATGGCCTTGCTCCTGCCCCCCAGCCCCACCGGCGGGAGGGACATCCAAATCCAGGAGGGAAACAGACATAAACGCCAGCACAGCACAAAGAGCAAGGGCTGATAAAACACAGCCACGGCCCCTGACCACCGCTCTGGCTGTGGCTGGGGACCGGGCTCTGACTCACCAGATGCATCTCACTTTTCCTGGGGAAGTACACAGGCTGCTGCTCCAGCAGAGAAGGGTTATTTTGGAGTGGAAAGTGAGAAGCTGTAGCCTTTATCCTTTTGGAGGAGCAATTTACAAGGAAAACAATGCAGGATTCTCTGGAATAAGGAGTATTAGCTGCATCATCTTTTAAAAATAATTTAGCCAAGTGAATGTTGGCTGGGGATTAGCACCCTTGCAGGCACTTGGGTCGCAGTGAGGGGATGTTTGCAGAGATTTATTGATGTTGGGGATTGTTCCAAATGCATAGGTGACATCTAATGCCAAAGCAGATCTCTGGCTTGCTAATGAGATAAGTCAAAGGCTCTGCAAAGTTTTCAACAGCATAGCCATTAACCCCAAGACTGCAATATCCTTTGTGTTTTTCCAGCATGTTCTGCCAAGATTTTGCCTTAAGCAGAGAAAAGATGAAAACTAGAGTGTCTTACAGCTGAAAACTGCTGTCTTCTGTGTTGTTCCCTGGGACAGAGAAGAGCCTGTGTATAATCACCACTGAGCAGGGAAACATTCCTGCTGTCCAGCACAGTCATTTTCTTTGGTGTTGGACAAGTGGAAAAAGGAAAAAAGCCACTGAGAATGGTTCTGTCTGGGGAGTTGCAATCTTACATTCCCCATCCTCCTCTGCTTCTGGTGCTCAGATTTATGGGGCTCCCAAACTCAAGTTTCAGAAAGGCTTTTTAGGTAGTTACATCAGATACTTCAATTCCACCCAAGCAGGTCTTGTTATGAGAATTACTTTTATGGGAATTACTTTTTGTGGTAGTAATGAGGTTTTCATCTCTACCCTTTACTAGGGCTTGCACACTTGAAATGGAGACAGGCTGCAGTTGAATTCTGGTAGTAACTGACCAAGACTGATGATTGGAAAAATCCCTCAGCTAAGATATTTGTAGGAAATAAACAAATGCTGTTTTAGTGATGCTGAAATGTTTAGTGACTTCACTTTGATGTGCCTATGCTACTGTGTTGAAAGGACTTCAGCTTTTATATTCTGTCCTCTCCTGCAAAACATGAGACATTTATTCCTAGAAATTTCCTTCAGTTCTATTTAAATCAATTTTAAAAGTACCTCCCTCATAAAAAGGAAGTTTAAAGTTAAACCAATAGTTTTGTTCTGCTCCAATTTTTTTTTTTAATGACAACTACATCAAAATGAAAACCAACATGATTTGGATGTTTGAAGCAAAATTCTTGTTTCCTTTTATTCTCTATAGTTTCTTGGTGAGGAATTACTTCCACTTGAGACACTTAGCCAATGATTTGCAGAGTTAAAGGATAAAAAGAGAACAGTCCAGGGTCATAGATGTGTCAGTATCGTGGCTAGGTGCTGTGGGACTTCTTCCTGTATTTCACTTGGAGAGTTGAAAAAACCAAGGCAGTGACTCAGTGGTAAGCTAATGAATTCCATCCAGCCTTCAAGGAAAAAAACCAAATAGTTGTGATGATAAGGTAACACATGCTATGTTATTGTTAGAAGTATGTTTCAGTCTCATGTGTGTGCTGAATAAACAGCTTTGGTCTCCTTGCAATGAGAGAAACACTTTGTATCATCCTTTGTACCATGAAAAAGACTCTCCTGGGGAAGTGATTCCAGTGTGGATCAGTGCCATCTAAAAGACTGGTTGTGGTTGATTCACTTGACAGAGCCATTCTTCACATCCTTTCATAGTGTCCAAAATGAGCAGCTCACCTGCCCTTCCAGCCCTCTGGAAGAGGCAAAGCCATCAGCAAAACCACGATTTTTTCCATGGTCCCCCTATTGTGCCACTTCCCAGTGCCCAGCTTTGCTTGTGCCCAGGTCCAGCTTCAGATTTTACAGGATTGCTGCTCTCAAAAGACACATGGGCTGTGCCAAGGATGAGTCAGACAGATGCTGTTAGTGGTGCACTGGGTGGTGCAAGTTAGCCCTTATTCATGGGAGTCCATGAGCAATTAAAGGATGAAAATTGTAATTAATGCCAATCAGCATGAGTTAATGGAAAATAGAATGGGATGCCTCTCTTTAGTTTAGTTGATAAAAGTGATAGTAACATACAAGACTTCTGTGAGACATTTGACTGGGTACCACATGACATTTTGATTAAGGATCTAGAGCAGTATAAAATCAAGAGGGTGTGCATTAAATGGATTAAAACCTGGCTCCCTGACAAGTCTCCAAATGTAACTGTAAATCATCTGCCAGCTGTGTTTGGAGCAATGTCCCTCCATGTATTCTTGGTTTTAATATCTTTATCAATGACATGGAAGAAAATGTAAAATCACCACTGATGTAGTCTGTTGATGGTGTGATGAGATGGAAACAGTAAATAATGGAGAGGGGAGGTCACTGATAGGGAGGGATACAGAGTGCTCGGGGAGCCCGGCTCAAGCTAACAACAAGTATGGTGATGCAGGTGAATGCAAGAACGAAGAATAAAAGCTGTGTTTATAAGACAGTGAACTCCAGGAAGAAGGATCCTGAAGAAGCTTTTGGGAAGCTATTTTTTTGGAAAAGCTTCTTCACCAGCCAAAATCAGTTGACTGAATGGTCTTGGTGCTGAGCTGTAACTGAACAGCTCAGGGGAGGACACTTGGAGGTAGGAAGAGCATAGAGTGTCTCTAATTTATTTCCTCCTGATGGCAGTGCTGCTGTGGTGAGTAAAAGCATCAAAATGCTGGAGAGGGCTCAGGAAAGAGACAGAAAAATTTTGGAAATATAGAAAAGCCCTGAGTGACTCTGTTTGCTAAGCCACCAGAGCAAAATTGAAGATCGAGTTGGTTCCAGTTTGCAGATTTGGGGAGTGAAGTAAGCACTAGGATATTTTTTTTTTCTGAAGTAGACCACTGCACAGCAACTGAAAGCTGAGTGTGGAGGCAGTCAGATGGGAAAAAGGCTTCAAGGAGTCAGCTTGATCAGGAATCAATTTCTGTTGTCTGGGATTTTTGTCCAGGCTCAGCAACTCATGGCATACCTGAGTGCAGGACTGAATCTCAGCCAGATTAAAGCAGCACTGCTACACTGGCATAGCCAGATTGGTGACTTTGGTGACTGACACCTGCACATAAGTAAAAGCTGAAACCCTGCTTGTGTTGAAATCTGTACCAAAAGGGCTGAGGTCTTGGGGGACGTAGAACTTGTGAGTTCTTAGGCACCTTTATATCCTGGTCTATACACAAATGTGGAAAAAACACTAAAGCATTTTAAAACTAATGTAGTACAAGTTCTTGGACGGACATCTCAAAATTGATTTAAAACTGCTGTAGGTGGTGCTGGTTATAACTCCAAATCTTTAGATAGGTGTTCACAATGTAAGCAGCTGTGATAGCTGAAATGTTACCATGCCCACAAACAACTGATTCTTGTCCACCTCAGCTTGAAAAGGTTATATCCATCAGTGGGTTTGTTGGGTGGTAGCTTCTCTAGGGAGTTGCCAATGAGCATCTTGTGGTTAAACTATCAGCTAGCTCAGGAAGACCTGGAGGACAAGGATGTCCATCACAACCTGTATTCACATCATGAACCAATATCTACGACTGATTTAAGTGTAGTTGCACTGGTGTTGCTATGTATTTAAGTTGTTTGCTAAATAAGATCTAAGGCAGTTCAAGTTTCATTGAGAAGAACAAGCTCACTCCAGGGATGGCTTTACTGCAGCTTGAAGGTAGCTTAGGCTAAGCTTAGCAGTTTATTTTGCAGGATCAGGCTAGGAGAGTACATTGATAAGTGGCAGATCAGTCACTGCCAACTGTTTATATCCTGTGAGCAGAAGAATGCCCCAGGCAGATTCATTTTGATGTTTTATGCCAACACAATGAAGTCGTAGGGAGTCTACAACTGACATAATTTACACACCATGGAGTCAGAAGACCAATGAACACTGAATCCACGAGAGACCTATTTTAACTTACATTTGCTTACAAGGCTTTGGGGAATAAATCCATGTTTTGGCTAACCCATCTAGCTGGGTACTGCATCCAAAAGGGGCAGCACTGCTCTTCTGCTTCCCGCCTCACCTTGTCTCTTGAGGAGCTGGATTTACTTGCTGCTTGTGCAGACTCTGTTTTGGTGAGCTGGTTTCAAATTGGATCCAATCTGCTTCGAAAAAATACAACTTTCAGAGTGGCTTCCCAATCACTACAGTCTAAAAGAGCAGGTGGGATTTTTGTGGCCCCCTTCGGTTAGAAGGAATGAAGCCTGTTCACCAACAGTTGATTTTCTGACTTGGACTCTTTGAGATGGGCATTGCATTATCATAAATCCCTCTTCACAACAGCAAAGCAAGTTAGCAGCATATTCTAATGAGACAAACTATGCAAGAAAGCAGACTGCAAGCACAGTGACTAGGTTACACAGGGGCAGAGTTAGTGGGCTAAGCAAAGAAGGAAAGTCTAGACTGAAATTACACATGGTACTGTGCAGGTTGAAAAGCTACAGTAAGAGGCACAGCTGCAATTCACATATCTGTGGGGTCTATGATGACACTGGAAGAGCCAACATTTGCCTCTTCCATAATCTGTCACCCATCACTGCTGCCTCAAGCATGGGAAGTTTAATTTCCTATGAATCATGGTGTGACTTCAGAAGTTAAATCCTACATATTTCTGAGCCTCCACAGACAAAATAGTAAAATAAGTCTGCTGTGGTGTTCCTGCCTGCTTAGTCATTGTCAGAAGTGGTCCTCTGGCTGTTGGTGTCTTCATCAGCTTCAGCTTTACCTGCAGGCCAGACTGCTGTGGCATCCCAGGTTGGTGGATTCGAGATGCTGGTGGAAAAACTGCTTGAGTTAAAGGCAAGTGTCTGATGTCAGGGGACTCCTGCCAGTCATTGTTCTGCTGTTTGTGTGAAAACAGGCTGAATTCTGTGGTTTTGCTATGTAACATTCTTATGTAGCTGGCTGAGTCGCCAACATGATAAATGCAATTACTTTTTCCAATTGTTATTTTTGCCCAAAGCATGCAATTGACACTGAAGTCTGCTGGGCAGAAGGGGAATGTAGTGGCTGGTCACATCCCCACAGCGGCACAATGATGTGAAGGCATGGGCTGCAGTGGTGGGAAGCAAAAGCTGTGCATGGTATGTCAGGAGCAGGCACCCGTCTGTGTGTCCATCAGTCCTACCTTCAGATGTCAGTGGTCAGGGGTTAATCTGCTTTCTTGGTGTCATTGAAGGGGGAAGGATGGAGTTTCTAGGTCAGCTGCAACATGATTTTCCCTGGAAAGGTGGGAGGGAGTGGGGTTTGGTTGTGCAATGTAGTTGAAGAGAGCTGTATTGCACCATCTGGGAGGAGAGCAGTGGCACCAGAGCCGCCTCCCTCTCCCCTGTGCCCACCACGGCCAGCCCTGTCTCTAGCTCCCCACAGGAGCATTCCCAAACAGGAAAAATGATTTGGTCCTCTTCTCCAGTGGGAGGCAAGACTTAACTGGACCCTGAACTTGGGAGGGAGCACAGCTCTCTCATAATGATGCGGATAAGGGTGCTTTCACAGAGAGTGGAGATAGGCTGGCTAATTTGGGCTGTCTGCACCCTTTGGGGAACCAGCACTACAGAGTGACTGCTGCTGTGGGCTCCCTATGCTGTGACTTATTCAGCTGAGGAAAAGGACAGCCCAGCCAAGCTCCCACCGTGGTGGTTAAAGTTTGTTTTAGCCACCTTATCTAATCTCTCCCCTAACTTTTGCTGGGGGAAAGCGTTTATTGCTTATATCGTGTTACTCCATGAGCACTTGCTGGCTGCGGCTGTTTGCGTGTGTATATGTAGATGTGAAGACAGATAACTTCAGGCCTTGCAGTTTTATGGGTCAGTCAATCCAAACTGCTTCCACTGGCAGATGTGGGGATGTGCTGCGTTCATTACCTGTGGGCCATGTGCTATCAGGGTGTAAATCAGCAAAGCGGGGCTCTGTTTATACACATAAATTGCCCCAATGTGACAGCTTAATACCCTTTTGACTTTTTACCCTCTGCGGGGGAGAGCCTCAAATGTCTTGCAGCGCTGCTCACCCCCGGGATGACGGCAATGCGGGGAAACCAGCCCCGCTATAAAAGGAGCGAGCACGCTTTGCTCCCGTGCGTCTTCAGGCTTGGCTGCGTAGCCAGCAGCTCCCCGGAGGGGAAAGGCCCTTCCAACAGACCAGTCCAACAGGAAATTACCTGCTCACCCTTTGCTAAATTACTAGCTGGACAGCCAGTCACAGGGTCCCAAAAATGCCAGCTCCATCTATTCCCCTAGGGACATGATTCCCAGGCACGCAGCTTGTTCACCGCGAGGGCAAACCCACCTGGCCGTCCCTTCCCTGCAGCGCCTTGCGCAAGGCTCGATTTCATCTCCTCTGTGGGACACAAAGATCACATGGCTCAATTTTCCCTGAGCAATCACAGGGTAAAACCTGCCAGGCTTCCTTTAGCTCCGGCTGAAGGGTTTTCTTACTCCAGGAGATGCTATATTTTTTTCAGCAGATGAGAGGGTGTTCCCAATGAGAGGGACGAAGTGCCAGGACGTTCACAACAAAATGGATTGTTGTGATATTCTGAGGAGATTTCCAGATTTAAATAACGTGGGGGCAGGGGTAAGATTGTTGAAATGGAGATCCTCCCCATTAGAAATGTCCTTTTTGCATTCCCCTGTGTTGTCTCCATCATCTTGAGAACAGGAGCTCATGGCTGCATCCAAACCTTTGGTAACCCCCTTGACTTTTTTCCTAAATCTGACTGCACTAAACCATCCTAAACCCAACCTAGAGGAAAAGAGACCCTCTTAATCAGGATATTTAATTGTGCTGACACTGAGTAACCCTGATTAGGACTCTCAATTTATTCCATTGTCCTTTTCAAGCTCTCCTCCTCATCAGCACCCAAGCTCTGTTGGAGTATGGCAGGTCCCAGCTCACTTCCACACTCCCACCCCAACCAAGAGTGTCCCCGTGCCCTCTATGAGAGAGGGACATCTGCAGCAGGTCTTTCCCTATCTGCTTTTAAAGTGCAAGTTGAGCCTGAAAATTGATGCTGTAGGAGAGTGACCTTGTTAGAATGTCCTTCCCTCTGGCTGATCCCAGGTCAAATGCTCTCAGTTTATGAGTCACTGACTCCCACAGTAGCTAGACTGCACCTACCTCTACTTCTGCTCGCCCAAGCAGCAGGAAAGACCCTGCAGCTGGGATGTTGCATGAAGCAGAAGGTGACCCCATCCCTGCTCCTGGCCTTGGATCCCCTTGGGGCCCAAGAGGTGGCTTTGGTGCAAGAAGGGCTGAGGACCAGTTTAGGTGACTGGAGAGCAGCGCTGGTGCTACCCCGTGCCTGCAGGCACCTCATTTTACCTGGCTGGGACTCCTTCCCATGCTGACACCACTCTTGTGGCATTTCTCAGAAAGAGACCATAATTCTAAACTCTCAGCCCAAATGATACCATTTCTACAGGGCACTTTGTGTGATTCAGAGAACCGTGGCTTCCTGCAGAGGAACATATGAGGCAACTCCAGGTTGGATGCTCTGGTGTTTAACATCAGGAGTGCCCCGGCTGCAGCCTTTGTCTCACCATGGGTTCAGTGTTTTCTTGTCTACCCAGCTCTGGCAACACTTGAAAGCAGTTGGTATCTTTGAGGACTCTGCCCTTCTGGCAAAGTTGGTTGAAATTGGCCAGGGAATTCACATGTTTTATTAGGGAAAAAGATGGACACACCCACAGCATGATCACAAACAAATTGTTTCTCTAGGAAACTAGCCTGAAAAAAAATGGTTGTTTAAGTAAGCAAATATTTTTCTTGAAGACACTAGAGCAGGGGAGGTGGGAGGGGAGCTGTGTCTTTATATAGCTGTTGATCCAACCTCCCCTTAAGCATTAGTTTCTTCGTTTAAATCTCTTTATCCCTATTTATGCCCATTTTTATCATGCTGGTTATTAGTCCTAATGACTTGCTCTGCCCTGTGCTGCCACCTTCATCTCAGCAAGCTCCCGTTTTGCTGCAGAATTCTACAAACCACTTTGCTGAGATCAGCCCATCCAAATAACTTCACACATCTAAACAATGAGCCCAGTGAGGGAGGGGGGGTTGGCAGGGCCCCACAGGAGCAAAGCATAGATGTGAGCAAAATTAATCAGAGGCTCAAGCTCTCCTATAAGGCTCCTGTTTCAGGATTTGCAAACTGGTTTCCTCTCTCAGCTCCAAAGCATCAGAGCTGATAGCTAATACTGGGGCAGTAAAGGCTTTTTTGGTATGAGCTGTCAGCCAAAAATTCAAGTGCCTGTAGTTGTTCTAGTTTTTCCAAAAATGGGTGCAGTGGTCAGGTGTCCCTTTGATGTGCTCCTGTTTATTTACAAAGAGCCCAAAAGGTCCCATTCCCCCAAAGGTGGCAGGAAACAGGCAGGGACAGAATTTGGTACCTTGTTCTTCCTGTTAGGGCTGATCTCACATGTGAGTAAACAGTGGGTGCGTGGTGAGCTGCAGCAAAGGCTTTGCTGCCTGAACAGCCACCCATCCTCCTGTTTTCCAGTCCTGGATGCCTGTGAGAGTCTCCCTTTCACTTTCTTCCTGGCTGGCTCAATGCAGGAAATCAGACTGATTAAAAACTAAAGAGGAAAAAAATTTAAAAAAAAAAAGAAAAATGTGTTTCTTTAAAAGCAGAAGAAAAAAAAAATTAAAGATCATTTTAATTAGGTTTGAAAAATCTGTGGCACAGTTGACAGGCGAGCTGACAGGGCTCCCTTTCACCGGATCGCCCAGCTCAGGGCTTTTCATCTTGTGTGCAGAATATTTTGACATTCAGGCTTTCTTGGCTCCGTTTGTGGAGCCCAGTGGAACCTGCAGCCTAATTAAATGTAACAATTCCTGAAAATGAGGGTTGTTATTTTTTTTCCTATGGATAATAATAGAGGTTTTATTTTAAAAAGAGCTGATCTATTTACTCTAGGCTGCCTGCTTCCTGACCTGGCCTCAGCACCTGAGGGGACAGGAACAGAACGAATTAGACAGGAGCTTAGTCACTGGAAAAGATGAGGGTGTTAATGTGTGTGTGTGTGTGTGCACATGTGTCCTGCATGCTCTGCTGAAAGAGTTGAGAGGTGGAAGGTTAGGAGGCTCAGATTTTCCCTGCAGCTCACTTTCCCCCTGACTTTTGTGGTTGGGTGCTGGTTTTTAGGCGGTGCCAGACCCTGTGGGCTTTAGAAGGGCTGACAATCCCTGCTCTGGCTCCTCCACCCCCAGCCTGCAGGGGAGGGTGAGCCAGGGCCTTTGCAGACCTGGGGCTGTGCAAGCCAGGGGGTGATGACAGAGCCTTTGTATAGGGAGCTGTGGTAAACAAGAAGGAAAACACAAGTCAGTATTGTGGAGGACTGGATGCGCCCAGCTATACACGCTTGGTGCCCAGAGCTTTCCTTCCAGGGCTTTACCCACAGTGGTTCATTTTTAGCATGGTTTTACTCTTGGTCCCTTGAGCACATCCCTGCCTCCTTATGCCTGGTGAAGCACAGGCCAGCAACAGGAGAAAGGCAAGTCACAGAAAGTTGCTCGTGCCTCTCCCTGTGGGCTCCCAGGGCCATTGTGCCTCAGGTCTGTCAGCTGCCATCACTGCACCTGGCAGCACTGCTCAGGTGTCACTGCTCACGGCTTCCTGGGCTGCTTGGCACTGAGAGCACTTCAGTGTGGGAGCAGAGTCCCTCTGTCATCTCAGTGTGCAATCTCCCAGGCTGACAAGGAGGAGATGGTGACAGAGGCTGAGGAACACTCCTTCCCATCCTGTACATGATGGATGGCTTCCCTGTGCCCCTGGGTTCAACTCCGCTCATCAAACCACCTCAAAACTTCCCAGCTGATGTGCCCATTGCTCTGCCAAAAGCAACAGGGTAGGACACCAGCAGTGCAAACCACTCCCAGGCTTTCTCTCTCCCAGATTCCCCCTGCAGCTCCAGGGAGTTCCTCTCAGACACAAGAAATCAAAGCTTCAGGGGCACTTGTCCCTGCCTGGCCAGGGCAGGACTGGCTCCTGGTGCCCACTGCCTTTCCCAGCCGGCAGCCTGATGGCAGCAATGAATCAGCAGCCAGTGGCCTTGTCAAAGGCATTCCTCCACTTTAATCCTATTGACAGGGACTACTGCCTGGAACAGGAACTGCCGGGTGAGCCATGTCAACAGCAGATTCTTATTACAGATAATATTGATGGGGCCTTTTCTTGAATAATGAAGGGAAGAGCCCTCTGCTTTGACGTTTGTCTCCAAAACCTAGAATTACTAAGAGTTTAACCATCGGAGGGGAGCTTAAGATAGTTGCATCTTAAAGGATCTGCTTTCTTGTCGCATTCAAGGCTGGGGGAAGGAGTTTAGCCCATACAGTCCGTGCTGACCTTTCACTGCTCTTAATAAATGTTACAGTTAAATAAAGTCGGATGGATTTTTCTATCTACTGTAGGATGTTATCCACTTTCTGGAGGAAAAAAAAAAAAAGGTAAAAACCCCCAAATCCCTGTTTAATATCACTGTTACTCATTATCTTTGGTAGCTGCATGGTGAAAGGCAAGGAGGAAGGGCAGGGGCAGGACAATTCAGGCTGTATTACCAGGGTAATTCCTACTACTGCTCATGATTATGTGTGTCTCTGTGAAACGGTGAATTGGGGCTGTTTAAATCCATTGTGACCTACTGCCAAAGCTCAAACCAAGATCAGCAGCTCTGGAAATATTTGGGGAAAGTTTTGTTTGTTTGTTTTTAAATTTACTTTCTGATTTTCCACTCTTTAAAAGAGCAAAAAACCCTCTCTATCTGGTCTGGTCTCTATCACTTGCTTCCCTACAGGAGTGCAGGCACCAGAGCTGCAGGGGAGAGGCTGCCTGGGAAGTCAAAAGAGGGCAGAAAACATCAGCTGTTCCAGGAAATAACCTGTCCTTGTACATTTCCTCATGTTCAAACTTCAATATTATGAATGCAAGCACTGTGATGGGAGAAGGTAAGGAAGGAAGATGGGACTGAATAGTGTGCATTCTTGGATTTTAGATGCAACCAGGAGCTCAAAGGTGTCCCTCTGATACCAGGGACATCTCCAAATGGGGTTGTACCTCCAGCCTCCTATTGGGACAGATGAGGAAGACAGCAGGCAAATTTGATTTTTGTCCACATTTCTACCTCCCAGATCCTAGAGCTGGCCCAGGACTGAACTGGCAGGTGGTTTAAGTTAGAGCAGCCACAGGGCTGCTCTAACTTAAGCCAGCTGGAATCTCTTCTGGGGCTGGTTCTACCAGCCAAGGTTTGCTGGATTATAGCAGGGCCCTGAAAGCCTCCAGCCTATCACTGCATGGCCTTCACAAGAGGACCAGGGAGCAGATGACACAAAAATGTCAGGGCAGTTCCCAGCTGGTGCTTAAGGACCAGCTTTAATTCCTTCACACTGCTGCAGAAAATTGGTATCTGGTCCAAGGAAGCCTGTTCTCGTGGTATTTTTAGTCTGACTGTGAAGACCCTAGGAGTTTTGGATTGCCCTTAAGGTTCTGAATATTGGGCTTTCTGACTTGAACTGTTAAATATTTTCCATACATAAACAGCAGCCACAAAATTTCAGCCACAAAATTCAAAAATGGATGTCTTATGTTTTAGACTTTTTAAAAAATTAAATGCCAGAACAAGACAGAAGAAAAGAAAAGTCTCCAAAGCAGTTCAGTTACTCTGAGTGCATCTTCTTTCTCTGGAATGGGTTCTTGATACAGGGACTAAGTGGGCTCTCTTGGCATGTTTCTTAAAAGTGCAGAGACCCAACAAGCACAGGAGGGACCATTCCTGGGGTTGACTGGTCCCTCAGCACATGATGGGGTGCAAGAGAAGGCAGCCCTTGCTCTCAGTGTGCACCCTGTACCTCCTGGCATTGTCCAGGTCTATATCAGTGTTTTAATCCCCTTGGATCATCTAACCCAGGAAAAACCATGGCTTACATGGGCACTTGTCTTCCTGGGACAACAGACCACCGCAGAACCATCTCACTGAGCAACTTTGAAATCCCACTGAAGTGCAATCTTCCCTGTCTCCCAGCCATGATTTATTCCTTTTTTCTTCCAGAAGGCCAAGGTACGGGATAGAAACTTAGCCCTGCTCCCTGAAAATGGGACATCTCCTCATCTCCATATTGCACGGGGAGCTGAAATCTGGCCAGTGCAATCCATGGGTGGTACCTGTGGAATTAGCTGACTCTTCATCCCAAGGGCTCAAAAATCAGTTGGGTCCTTCAGGTCATGAGGGTTTTTTTTACTCACCTCTTTAAAAATAAAAGGTGATAAATATTGTTTTCTTCATGGTTTCTTTTTTTTTTTTTTTTTGGAGGTGCCTTAAGATGCTCTGAGTTAATGTTTCTCAGCTTTTTAGAACTGAGAACCTGGAAATCCAAGAACTGCTTGTTCCTTTTTCTTCTCTTTTAAAAATGAAATCTGAGATTTTTGCATAACACATTGAAGCAAGAAGCTGAGGAGGGGGTGAAGAAAAACATAAAGTACTGTGGGACTACAATTTCAAGAGCTGGCAACACTGATTATTTTTGTTTTTCTTTCTGTTTTCCAGAGGAAAAGAAAACCATCCTCCATTTTGCTGAGTGCCAGCAGTGTGAACAAAAATATAAGGTGCTTCAGGGCAGGAAGAAACTGTGAAGAAATAGGTTTTCAAATTCCATTTGTGATGGATTTTCTGAAAATTGTCTCCAGAGCTGCCTTCTGACAGCTGCCCTGCTCTGAGAGATGGCAGAGACATGTGTGGGGTCTCAGGCTGGAACAGGACTCAGGTTGCAGTTGCCTCAGATTGTCTCAGGTCTCAGTAGTGCCAGGTTCTCAAGGAGGACAAGGAGAGGTCAGGTGTGCGGTGGAAAGGCTCCATGAAGCTCTTCCTCCCCACAGGAGCATCATCTTCTGCAACAGGCATCCTGGCTGGCCAGAACCAGTCCTGGCAGGCAGAAAGGTGGAAGAGGACAGGCCACCTTCCTGCTGCTCCCCTGGAAGTCATGGCAATGGTGCAGTGTCCCTGTGCTCAAGGAGGACACGCAGAAGGAGCTGAGTCTGTGCTGGAAGTGTTCATGAGGTACCCAACCACTCCTCTGGTGCCTGCAGGACTCCCAAGCCACCAGCGGCCAGAGGGATCCATCATGGAAGCTCAGAAAGGTGGGATACTGCCCTTACCATATCACATCCCAAGGGGTGATGTCCCTGGGGGTGAGGATGATGGCGTGGATCTCTGCTCATGCAGCACAGCAGGTATCTCCTGCAGGCTGTTGAACAGCACAAGCGACTGTGTCTGCCTCGCCTTGGCTGCGCGTGCTCTGCGCAGGGGCTGGTGTTTATTAATGGCTGGCAAGAGCTGCTGGAACGACATGGAGCTCCAACTGCTGTTCCTGCCTGTCCTCCATCACTTGTGCTCATATCTTTCTCAGGCTCACTCCTTTTGTGTTGAAATTTTCCATGCTTTGTCTTAGCCCAGTGGCACATTTTTGCTGAAGGTATGGACTGTGCTCGCTGGAGTCCTCTTTGTAGAGCTCCTTGCTAATCTCTGCCTCATGGTAAAGGTCCATCTTTCATGTCTCAGGAGACATCAGGCTGAAGAAAATCCTTGGAGGTTGGATCCTACTTTATTTACTCGTTTATTATTTGAAAAAGTTACTTAAAATCTTACATTTCAGTCAACTAGAACTTAAAAGGAAATCTCTTGTTTAGATCTTCCCCAGTGGAAAAGTAAGCAGCTCTGGCAAAATTAAAGTTTTTCCATGGAACATTCAGATTTTGTGAAAACTACACTTTCTATTTAAAAAATATATTTTGGTCATTAGTTTTTCATCTGCTCTACTTCTTCAGGATGATTCAAAAACATTAAGGCAAAAATCTCCACTTCCTACGTCTAATATATCAACTTTTTTTTTTTTCAATCATGACTTCAATTCCATCTCCTTAGCGAGGAGGCTAGAAAAATTATTCAGCTTAAGGAAAAGCATTTTATCAGTTATAAAGTTGTGGAAGTTTTAAATGGGTATCTTAGTGCAACTATTGGATTTGCAGCTCGCCTTTCTTCCTATCTGGGTTGAGGACGCCAGACTTAAAAACCTGGTCTTAACTTCGTTAAGGGTATCTCTGGTAGGAGGCTTTTGGTTTGTGGTGGGGGTTTTTGTTTGGGTTTTTTCTGGTTTTTTTTTAAGGACAGCTGAAATACAGAAAAATCTGTTTAGGACTGCAGGGCTAAAAATTACCTCTGGGAACTGGGAGACCTGCATTAATGGTGATTCTGAAACAGTGATTCCAGGGTTGAATTTATCATTTACAGGAGGCTTTTGGTTTCAATACGTGTTTTTCGTTAGGATTTTCAAACTTAAAGATTGTTTTCCTTAGACAACCTTCCTCTTCTTAGAAAGCTAGGATAACCAAACACTAAGCTCAACTAATTAAATCTTTAAAAGTTAGCAATTTCCAGTCCAAGGATTAATGACGTTACAGACTTAAGACAAGCTCATTGTGGAGCTATAGAATTTTCTGTATCTCCTTCTCTACCCTATTGTGATGGGGCAACTTCTTGAATCTTCAGAGATCCTCCCTACAAGTAGATTTAAATTTGGTACTTTCAGGCATGTACATACCTGTACAGAATCAGTGTAGACTCTGCACAGAGCACAAGACACAATTCCTTGCACACAAAACACGTTCAAAATGGCTAATTTGCAAAATACCCGGGATGCATCACTGTGGGTGACTTGATTTGAAACATTAGAACAGGTGATAAGAAGTCATGTTATGGAATCATTTATATGTATTTCAAATGACTCCCACTTAAAGGGGAAAAAGTCTGTATAATTAACATGACAGATAAGAGCAACTGTGACACTTTAAATAAATGTGGATTTGATTTTGAAATAGAGTTTCAGATTCTGGGGATGTGTTAAAGACAGAAAAAAAAAAGTGTGCTCAGAGTTGAAAATTAAGATATACTAGAGACCATCTTTAAAAACTTAGCAGCCTCACAGAACTCCCCTGTTTCTGATGGCATTCAGCACAGAGCTCCTAGGATATGGGAAGGGGATAAATTTAATGAGAGCTGAAAAACAGAGGCCCTATAAGGGAAAGTTTAGGTTTTCTTTTCCATGCCAATAGCCATCCAAGGAGAAGACATCCAAAAATCTAGTTGCGGTGGAAGTAACTCTTGAGGACTGCTGCATCTTTGCAGATTTTGAAATAAAATGTGGGCCCAGTTATGGGTTACATGTTTGATAGAATGAAAATTATGTTGGTCATTGGATGGAGGCTTGGCAACCAGTTCAGTGAATAGTTATGCTTAGTTATTGGAAGTGTGATCCTAGGTCCCATGTTGGGCTAAGTTCCTATGGCTCCTTCAAGGATACATGGGCAGGAGGTGGAGGAGGACAGCTGTGTAACAGAAAGACAGGAATATGTATTTCCCACCAGCACGCTGATCTGCAGAGCCCAGGACCAAGATGAACTTTAAAATATGAATTTCTGCAGCACTGTCTTCTCATTTCTTAGCTGTTGCTCAGGCAAAGCTGTTATTAATTCAGGAGGAGTCTGCCTGAGCAAAAACTCTCTGTAGTCCAAAATATTTTGCAAAGAGTAAATATGGGAATTGTTCACCTACCACAGAACAGCATCAGCCCCTGGGTGGAATGCAGGAGCTGTTTAACAGCGTGCAGAAACATTTCCCCAAAGTTTTGGACAGGAGTCGAAGGTTTCTGAATGCCCAATTGAAACTACAACTGAAAGAATCCAGCAGTACAGGCCCTCTCCCTTGCCTTGGTCCTGGGTGGAAGGGTGAGCGCCACCCACCCGAGTACCACACCACTTCCTCTAGGACCTTAAGAGATTTTTCTGGAGCTCACCCATCTGCCCCAGTCCTCCACATGGGATCTGGCAAATTAATCGCTCCAAGTGTCTGGGTAAGTACTGTAAAATGCTTCAATTTCAAAATAGAAATCATCTGCTTCGTAAATGCCAAGGGCTTTCAACATGTCGTTTCTTGGTAAACAAAGAATTTCAGCACGACAATATCTTAGGATGTTATTGGCCATATTTGTTCCCTCGTGCGTATTGAGGCGAATGTGAACAAAGTTGCAGAGCTACTCCTTAGATCCTCCTTCAGCTTGGGGGTTTTCTCCCTGCTGTGCTGGAGATGAGGGGCTTGATCTGCACCCAATCCCCAAAACTCCAGCTTCTGTGATGGTAAAGGGCAGGTGAAAGTTCTGCTTGTGCTTGGTTCTGCACAAAGTGTTGTATACTATGACTAGAAAAAAACCCAAACAAAACAAAATACTTTTTTTTTCTTTTTTTTTGGATATTAGAACGCAATAAAAATATGTGTGTGCTTCCCCCTCACCCCCCCCGGCTAAATTGATTACATCTGGTGGCATGAAAAAAAATAGCCAAAATGTCAGTCTGAGTCACACAGCCCCCTTGGGTGGTTATATTTATTTCAGCATTGAAGCACTCATCAAAACAATTTATCCTTGGCTCTTCGTCTCTGCCTTCCCATCCCTGTGCTTACAAACTCCTCTCTGTTCCCTAACACTTGTATTTAGCCCCAAGTCCCCTCCTTCCAGTAGTCTTTCCTTTCTCCATCTTTTTCTTCTCTGGCCTTGCTCTGTCCCTCTCCTTCCTCTTTGCTGCATCCACTCCAGCAAACCCTGTAATTTGCAATTCTCCACTTGGGATAGCAGGGGAAGCTGGAGCACAGCATGCACGTTATTTGGAGTGAAGTGATGTGACAAAACATGTGAGTGAACTCCCTGCTGTGGTTTCCATCACTGCTGTGACCAGTGGAATGGGTGGGGTGGGACCATGCCTGCTGGGATGGACACAATTCCACCTCCAGCCTTACCTGCTATCCCTTGGCTGCCCTGACCTGCTGCAGTGGAGGAGGTGGATCTGCTGGCTCTCTTTTGATGGATTATTCTTTGGTCTTGATTCACCTCTGTCCCCTGGGTTTACTCCCTGACAGGGAGCAGCACCAGAAGCATCTGTTTGGTGTGGAAAGTCTGTGCTGCAGTGGGTGGGAAGAACTTCATTGCAAAGAACACCAAACCTCTCTTCCCAAACCTCTTTCTGCCCAGAGAGAATGAGAGAGAACGGCCATATCATTGTGCTATACATTTTGCTTTATAAATTCCATGGCAATCTGCTGTCAGGTTCTGCCTGCTTTCATATCTTATGCCAACCACAGCTGCAGAAGACCTGGCACTCTAGGATCCTCATGGATGGAAGTGGCTGCAGAAATGCATTTTTCTGTATTAACTCTATAATGATGAAAGGGCTGGTCTGGCAGGAACAGGGACTAAAGCTCTTATTTGCTGTTTTTCTTGGGCTGGTGGAATGCCCTCCACAGGAAGACCCCATTTCTTTCTTTACTACTTCTACAGTGATAAATTATAGATGAAGAAGACAGGGATACCCTCCTGGGGATACCCTTGGCTAGAAGAGGACTTGAGAAGCTCTTGGCACTGCTGTTCCTGAGCTTAATGCTCTCTGTTTCACCCATTGTGTCTCCAGCTCCCATCCTGGGCAGCAGGCTCCTGTTGTACAGTGCTACACATTTTTCTCCTGTGGTAAATCAGAGCCCCCTGGGATCTGGTATTGTGCTTTTTTTGTTTTTTCCCCCAGGTATTTTTGTCTGTGAACCACAGAAAACTGAATAGGAGGAAATGAAGTGCAGATTGAGAACATGGTTGAGTGCACTTGCTAAAATAAAACATTAGGGGGGAGGGAGGGATTCTTTTATAATAGAAAATGAAGTGTGTTTACTTTTTACTGATGAAGTATTTAATTGTACAGAGGGTTTGAGAGGTGTTCTTAGTAGCATCTCAGACTGTGCCTGGACTAGAAATGCCAGTTGGTCTTTGGTACAGAAAACCAGGCTAGGTTCAGTATTTTGTGAATGGGAAGGGTGAAGGGATGCCATGGGGTTTTTGGTGACATGCCACAGTTGTGCCAGGAGAGCCAGGGAACTCCAGTGATACCTTCTCAAACAGGATAGATGCTAAGATGACCCAAGACTTGTTGAGTGGATGTGTTTTGACAGCACAAGAGAATGTGCTGAACTCTGCACAGCATGGCATTTTGTCCTGGAGCTGTGCCACAGAGCTTTAGAGCCTGCCTGCCCTCTCTTATGCCTCTAGCTTATTTTCTTAAGCAAGCACAAGCAAGTGCAGGGTGTAGAGATAAGGCTGTGACCTTTTAGATTATTCTGTTACTCTATAAATACTGGATGGGTCCAGTGAGGCAGCTGGGGTTTTCTTGTGAGGTTAAAATAATTTCATTAATTCAGATGTCCAAAGGTAGCAACCTATAGTCATCAGTGACCTGGCATGATTTTTTGTGGGGGACAGACCACTAGAGTCTCTATCCCATCTCTGGAGCTGCCCTGTTCTCCCTGTGTCTCTGAATCTCTCTCTAAAAGTTTGTAAAAGTTTGTTTGATTCAGTGAAGGATCGTGAGGCTTCAGAAGCAGAGGAGACCAAGAAGCTTGGAGTCTCCATGAGAGGTCTGTGCACCTTTACCAGAAGCATGGGTGCAATCAAGAGGTGTACCCATAATGAATTAAATGGGGCTGCTTTTGTCTGGTCTCAGCTATGCAAAGTGTCCAGTGAAGCTCTCAGGCACACACCAAGGCCAGTGAGACCCAACCACCTTTACAAATCTTGCTTGGAGCAGATCCTAAGTGTACAGACATTGGGCACACCGGTTGCTTTTCAGAGCCACTGCTCTCTTTAGCCATGAGAGCTGATGGTGCCACACAAAGCTGCCTCTGCTTCCAAGAGAGGTGGGAGCTGGGGATCTCCTAGAAAACCTCTTCCACCTGTCCCCAAGGCCATGAAGTAGAGCATGTAGGGTTGATCCAGGCTTTTTTGTCTTGTCTATCTTGCTTATTTACATCAAGTTGCTAATTCCAAAATTCCTGTCTTGACAACACCTCAGCAAGGGAAAACATCCAGTTAGGCAGCCTCCAAATGGCACAGAGAGCAGCACAGCAGAGGAGATCTCAGCTGCAAGGGAATTGCAGCTTCCTTTGCCTTCCTTGGGGATAAAAGGCTCTCATCATCTTGTGAGCTGCCACAAGAAGAGCTGAATCCTGCCACATGGGAGTGGGCAGTCCCGGTGCTGGCCAGCATGACAGCGGAAAGTGGAAGGAGAATTCAGGCAGAGAAGAAATTCTACAGGGGGGAATACATGCAAGAAATTCCTAGGAATGTTACAGAAATCAACATTCCCCCTTCTGCTCCTTCCAAACCAACCCACCTAAAAAATGCCGTTTTGTGGGCCTATTTTGGAAAGGAGTCCATGCCTGGGGAATTTTTGGCTGATGCTTATGGCTTTTAGAAATTTCTGGGAGATCAGACGAATAGAAACAGGAACCAGATGGGACTTCTAGCTGCTGGAAAGAAAGGAAGAAAAAAAAAAAAAGGAGGGTGGGAAGGAATCTTTTCCTTATTTAAGATGTGAAAAGCACTTGTTCACTTTTGGGGAGTTTCCCCATCACCCTGGATTTCTTATTTTAAAGTAATTTACTCCAGTTCCATTATGTTCTCTTAGGACATTTATCTCTGTTCTTGTTACTGCTAGGAATTTTTCTTTCTTTTGCAACAAAACCCAGTTTATTTTTAGGAGAATTTAAGCCTTTGCTTTAATAGATAAAAAGAGTCAGTGGTTGGTTTTGTTCTTGCAGCAGCCTCAACATCCCTTGGCCATTTACTTATTGAGTTTATCTTTGAGGCTGCTAAGCGTGGAAAAAGGCAGTGGTAGTGGAGAGCAGAGAGAAAGTGGAGGTGAAGAAGGTAGATACAGCACAGCAAAACTGAGTGTGTGGGGGTCCTGTTTGAGGTAAAAGGCCATGAAAGGGAGAGTTGCACCATACTGGAACATAATTATAAACCCAAATGTGGACCTTAAAAGCATGAGGCCTGCAGCAGCCCAACATTTCAGGCATCCTATTGGATTTGTGGTGTCTTGGCTGTTGGATTTTGGGGTTGTAAATCCAAAAAACAGGCCTGGTCGAGTTCCAGGTTCCATTTTATCAGACCTTGGCTCTGCAGCTGGTTCAGTTTTGAAAAACATCCCAGAGATGGAATAGGGTCCAAGGAGCATTTTCCAGCTCCTTGGTCCAAGCTGGACTCTGGCTGGGAGTCGTGGTCCAGCCATGATCTGACGTGCTGGGACTGGGCTCAGTTTTGCTTCCTTTCTTGCAGCCTTTTGTCTCCAGGCAGGTGGGCACTGGGGGACCAGTGCTTGGGCTGTGTGACAGTGCCCTGCTCTGCTCAGGGGGGCCGTGGAGTCTTGATGCCCAACTGGCAGGAAGGAAGCAAAGCAGAGACCACCTCGTAGACAGAGGTGGATAAGACCTACTTGTGGAGCTTGTCACCAACCATCTTTTAAGGGTCTGCTTTTAAAGACTTCTTTTGAGTTAATTAGGGAGGATTTTTACCTTCCAGTTTGTCAGTTATTTACTGCTTCCTGGAGAAAAAAAAAAACCCAACACTTTCCCCAAGTTACTATCTTGTTTTATAGTCTTTCTTCTCTTGATAATCTCTTAATACTATTTCTCATGCCCTCTGAACTGCAGCCTTTCCCAAGATAGAGTCATTAGCACAAGGCAATGACCCTTGATAAAACTTCACCCACGGCTTTTAAGTCAATATGAGGGGAAATCTGTCCCTTGGACTTAATGCTGTATAAATTGTATTTCTAAGGAATTGATTGGAAGCTCCACAAACAACATTAGGACTTCACAGTGTGCTATGATACTTATTAGTGGTGATGCACAAAGTCAACTGCAGATATTTTAAGACACAAGAGTTGACCATTTATTTGTGTTTCCAAGTGTGTGTACTTTTGAACACATGGCTTTGGTTCCAGGCTTCGTCACAGATGGACGTGACTGAGCCAGCTGCTTGAAGCCTCTATTATGGTGACCAATTGATTACACTGGTTTAAATGGGAAAAAAATGCACCAAAATGTAAGGCTTTAGGTTTGAGTGTCCAATTTGAGTTCTGACGTTTGTGGCTTTCTTTTTTCCTTCAGCTCACGCTGGTCCAGCAGGATGTCCCATATTAGAATGCTGCTCAGTTGTTGTTTTTTGTGGTTCCAGTGAGCTGTTTTTTTCACAAATGTCTGGAAGGAAAGAGACATAGGGGACTTGCTTCACAGAGTTTGTACAAAAGCTTTTATTTTTCTTTTTTCCCCCTTTTGTTTTTGCTTCTCGTGGATCTGATATGCTAGTGTTCTCAGGAGTGACATGGTGGAATTTTTAAAGCCAAGTGCTTATCACATGACTCAGGTGTCTGCTGTCACAGTCAAAGCAGTATCATCCCAGGAATTTTGTTTGAATTTAGCTTCCAGCTCAAACAAAAGTCATCTGAGTAGGCAAGCTTTTACTGGTTTCACTTTGGCTTCCCACGTCGGTTTAATTTGGCCCATGTTTGCTCAAAATATCTCCAGCTGTCTAGAAACTTGTTCCTAGCTTGCTGGAACATTCACAATCCTTTTGGCCAGTGTGACCTTAGCTATAAAGGCTGGCTGTGGTTTATTTCAGATGGTTTTTACCAGCTTTATTATATATAAGGCAGCTCACATAATTGAAAGGGACACATGTGTCAGCTGCTGTCTCTGCAATCACAGGTTATAAGTTACCGCTGTCTACAATGCTCAGGCATGAGATCTGCCAGAGAGCACCACCTGATTTTGTTCCATAGGAGCTTTTGCTAATATTTTCTTTCATATTATGACTCATTTTGCTTCTCCATTGGACAGTTTTTCTGTGTTTCACACTGAGGACCCAAGTGTCAGAAGATTAAAGGACTGTCTTTTTGCCCAGCTAATATGAATTGGATGCTAAACTGTGCACTACTCAGAAAATGAAATGCCTTCTAAAGAAGTAAGTGGCTGGAAGGAGGCAGTGAAAATCCATCAGATTTGCATGACTAATTAGCTTATCCATTAGTTATTATCCTGTGTTTACTTGTAATGAGAATCTTCAAAGATTATTCTATATTGGACATGCAGATAATTTTTGCTTATGTAATTTTTCCCATATTGAGATCCTACTGTGCTGTGAGTTCTACCTTAAAATACATCATTCTCCCTTAGCTCAGCTGTGCATCCTCTAGAGGGTGTTGATCCTGTATCCATCAGTGGCGGATGGAACTGAGTGCCCACACAGCCCAGACTATGAGACATTTTCACTTTGCCCCAAAATTAGGTCTGAATTTCTGAACTTCTTGGCAACCAGAGCCTCATTTCACAGGATGCAAATATTTCTGGATATCAAGTTCTGATTTTCAGTTAGTATACCTTGAGTTATTCTGCTTCTCAGTTATTAAACAAGGGCTTCTTTTCTGTAAGTCATTAATGTTGGGAGAAATTATATCTGTGTGTCTTCTGGGTGTTTGGTATGATTTTGTAAGGGAAATGTGACTTCTGCAGTTGTTATTTTCAGATCTTCCTTACTTATAAAGGTTGAGAGGATATGAATTATCTTCTTTTTTTAAATTAGCATTCATTTTTAACTAGCATTACAAGTTTCTGTATGTCCTGCAACTATTTAAATTTATTCATTTGGGCTGGGAAGTGGGAAAGTCCACATGCCTGGGCAGCAAGTTACCTTTGGGTTTTGAAACATTGGGCCCTAAAAGTACAATTCTGAGGATTTTGTTTTGTTTTGAAGACCCTGCTATGTCGTGCTCTTAGAAGCGTTATTAGAATTGAAAAAGAGGATAGGTGCAATAGAACTGACTTTTGACAGGTTTTTCCCAAAGAACTGGATTTGGTGCTGTTCTCTTCCTGCGAGACTCAGCCATTTCCTGTTTTCTGGCATTTACAAATTTCCACCGGACATATAAAATTTTGCATTTACCACAAAAAAATCACAAAACTAAAAATCAAAAACAGAGGAAAAAAATATGAAGAAGTATTTTGAATCTCATGAGACTTTCATCTCTACAAGGAAGCAAATAAAGTTTTTATTTGTGACCTAACTTGTCAGCCTTAGAAAAACTTATACCTGAGCCTGATATTATTGTGGAAGCTGATTATGCCAGTTCAGTGATATTTTTCCTTTGCCAACAACCTGCAGGGATGTGCTAGATGCATTTTGTCACGGATTCAAAGTTCCTGATATGCTTGGGACTTTTATCATCACCTATTTCAGACTGGATGAAAGGTGGGAACTGCTGGCCTCTCCAGGCACTTGTCCATCATTTCCGAAAGTTTGCCAAAGAGCTTATAGATAATATAATCTCTGTGCTGCCTGGAGCCCGTTCAGGGTGTTTGCTGTCTGGATGGTGAAAGCAGTGACATTATTTCCTTTGAAGAATGCCTTCATTTCCATGGCGCTCTCCGTGTCCTGGTTCTCGCAGGTTCCCTGAGCTGCAGTTACAGGGACGTTCCCCGTTCCGCGGGCGCATCCCCAGAGCGGAGATGGAGAGAGGGACTTCTCGAGATGACCACAGGTGCAGCGGTGCTGCGGGAAAGCGAGCGAGTGCAGCCCACCCATGGCTCATGTCCGAGTGCCCGAGGAGCCCCGGGAGGAGCCGTGTCCGGGGCCGGTGGTTTAAGTGCTTTGCTGAACGGGGGCCAAGGTCCGAGCGGAGCCTCCGCTGCCGCCGGCTCCCGCTTTGGCGCCGCACCGTGGAGTCAGCCCTGGGCTCGCACTGGAGCACGTTACGAAATCCTGGCCCTGACAGAGAGCAGATGCATTATTGGGAAGCCCTCGGGTCATGAGAGGGCTAATAGTCACATTCCTGGCTGGGATGGCGAAAGATTTACGCCGGGCGTTCGCTCGCCTCGCCCTGCACCAGGCCAGCTCCCTACTTCACCGGCCCCCTCGGCTTTAATTGTTGTGTTAATGGCCCTTTTATTTGAAGCAGATCCCCTGGCTTACAGAGGAGAATGACATTATGTCGTATTTTAGATGTATTTACATTCTCCTTGCCACAGGGATAACAGTTCTAATTATTTTCTATAGCTGACAGCACCAGCGTCTCTGGTATTAGGGACCCCTTAGACCTGATTACGTGGTCTGGTTTTCCTCAAATCACCCACAAATGACAGCGTGGAGCAGGTTTATTATCAATTGACGTACCTTTGCTTAGCACGACTCGCTCCCGAAACAAATGTCCTGAAAAGATAATCCATGTTTAGAGCGTGTGTCTCCACTTGCGCGGAGGCAGATGGGCTCAGCAGGTCAAGGCAGCGGCCCGACCCCTCCCGGCCCTGGCACACACCCCGGGCAGCGCCGGGCCGGGCCGTGCCTCCCCTGCGACCCGCAGCCAAGGCTGGGGAAAGGGCGCTGTCAGCTGTGCAGCTGCCGCCAAGGTGAACAGCAGCGTGGGCAGGGGACGGCGGTGCTGGGGACAGAGGGGACAAGCGCAGGGTGTCGGCTCAGTCTGGCAGTGAGATACGGAGAGGTACCAGGGTCTCGTCCAGGGGGGGTAGCGCCTGGGTGAACGTTGATTTTCGAGGAGATGAGCAGCCAGACAGCAACAGAGAGAGCTGTGCAGCAGGCTTGCTGGGCAGGGGGAGAGGAGGCGCTGGCAGGTGAGCGGGGCTGGTGGACAGAGGCTGGGAACTGCTTGGAGAATTGCAGTGGAAGATGAGACGGGAGAAACCTGAGAGCTCGATGACAGGAGGTGGGGTGAAGACCACTGCAGAGCTGGAGACAAGTGCAGTGGAGACTTCAGAGCAAAGGGTGATGCCCAGGAGTTGGGAGCACATAGTAGGACAGCAGCTGAGATAAGAAGAGTGAGAGACACAGAGTTATTAGAACAAAATTATTTGATTTATCCTGAGTCATTTATTCACCAAATTTTCCCCCTGAGATTTTGAACAGACTGAAGTGGTTTCAAATGTTGTCATTATTTAGAACAATTCAACAAAATGTTTGCTGCTTTGAAAAAAAAAAAAAAGGAGGGGTGAGGGATTGAGAAAAGAAAGAAAGGAAAAATAAAAAGCCTGGATGGTCTGGTTTGCCACATTTGAATTTTATTGCCAAATTGGGATGGGTCAAAAGAAGTCACTCTTTCTGTTTTCTGAGTGGGAATTTCACTTACAAAGCTGCTCTGATGTGGATACTTACCCAAGCTCAGATGCAGTCTTCATGTGTATTCTAACATGAAATGACAAAAAGCAAGTGTTTGTGCTAGTGGAACCCTGTCGAATAAATTTTTCTGCACCAGGACATCTCAACATGGAGACAACTTCATTACAAAATTCAAGCATGTCTTCATGGAGACTTTTCTCCCTGCAGCTCTAGAGATTATTTTATATTTGGAGCTGCTGGGCACATAGGGCATTTTAAAAGCAAATAGAAAGGCAAAGACACTGCCCCAAGGGAGTTCAAATTTAAGCCAGACCAAAGCAGAGTGAAAATGCTGGCTGCATTGTATTAAAAACCAGAAGGTGGACACTTTTATTTGGAAAGTCAAGGATTCCACTAAGTAATTTCATTTTTCTTGTATGCATGCATGTCTTCTGCAGTAACTTTTAGCCTTGGCTTAAAAGAAATATGTTTCACTCCTTCCCTCAGTGACACTGGAGCCTATGTGCAAGGTTCAGTGAAAGATGGCAGGAGGCTAGAGGTCTCAAAAATCCTTTGCTCCTGTTTTGTGAAAATAAAACACTTGGAGGAGAAGAGACAACCAAGCCATTATTTCAGTGTAAAGAAAAGCTTTTGCACATGCAGAAGCAGTATAATTAGAATAAAAAGATATGAGAAAGAGGAAAAGAAGGGTGAGGTATTGTCTTGCAGCCACTGTGGCTGCAGGCATTGGAGATGTTTCTATCACAACACCTGCACAAGATTTGTACCTTTTAAGACACAGGAATTCAGCCCTGGAAACATGGAGCTCAGGAAAACAGAGTCCATATTTCCACCTCCCTTGAAGTTACCTGTTTGTTTTGAATTTGATTGTATGATTGGATGGGTGGCAGTCTGGAGATGCTTCTTGTGGCTCAAAGAACCATAAATGAGCACATTATCTCCTGCCTCTCTTGGAGAACATTTTGGGGGTGGAGGTGCTGATGAGTCATCATCCAGGTGGCCAGAGTGAAAACAGGAGCTAGAGAGAGGATGGGTTAAAATTTTCTTACTGCTGTTTTTGTGTTGGGCTGAGTAACAGAACTGAGTACCTGTTAGCTGGTTTGGTCAATGTGATCAATCTTGGTCTTGGTGTAGGAGGAATGACAAAATGTGCATCTGGTTCTGTCATTTGTGCAGTCGCACTTGAGAATATTCAAGTATGTGTGTCCTGTGCAGATTTGCTGCCCTGTGAACGTCTGAGCTGTAATGAGGTGAATGTTACTGGAAAGCAAAGGTTTAATTAGCTCTGCTGTTTCAATACTTTCCTAAAGTGCATTTCAAATGATATGCTTCATTGTGAAATCAGTCATCAATGCTGTGTTTGATGGTTACAGAAATTGTGTCGTTTTCTTTATCTTTTTTCCTGAGGAGCCCCTGATCAGATGACTTAATTTTCAGAACACGGCACAAAAGAATAAATTGCAAGTACTCTGTGAATTATTAAAGGAGAATATTATGAATAACTTCAAAGAGGAAATGCATGCAAGAATTTTTTGTCATGTTGGCTAATTGTCCAGTAGCTGAAAAGAAAAGTAAGGATGAATCGATTAGTTCCGATTGTTTATTAAAAGCTTTTTGCTGATAACTTTTGAGTAGTTGCACTTGGCAAACTTAATGTTTGTGTGAATATCATACCAGAGATTTGGGAGTTTGGTTTATTTTCTGAAATAAAATTATTGGATCATAACACTGATTGATAAAGTGATGTAGTATGATTCTGCAGGGCTTTTCTCTGAGTGAGTCACCAACTGTGCTGATACAGAGCTCCTCTGAAGAGGTCAAGATATAGCACAACAGAAAGATAAGAAGGGCCATAGTTTTGCCAGCAGCACAGTGAGACTTTGGACATGCACACCAAGACATGCAGGAGGGAAATTCTAGAGAAGTTTAGGATTCATAAATCACTTGTGGAGGAGCCCAGGAATGGGAGCACCAGCAGGAGCTGTGGTGGGGACAGACCCAGCAAGGAATCTCCTTCTACACCATTGACACCATCGTTATCTCCGCCCCAGTGGGCTCTTGGCTGGTGGAGCCCCACAAGTCACACTTGTGCATGGAGCTCACTTTATCTTCATCCAGAGGAGAGGTGGAGGCTGAGTCAGCCCTGCTGGGATTTGCACCAGTGGTTCCAGGAAGTCTGGGTATTTCAAACCTTAGGCTTAGACCTCTAATCATCCCCTTATCTAAACTGCCTAACATCTGAGTCTGCAAAATTGGGTTGGAAATCTCACACAAACATGCTTTCCCCAGCGGCATTTCTGAGTTTGTTTGCCAGTGGAGCCCGGGACTACAGAAGGACACAGGAGATTCAGCTTTGAAACCAGAGGTTTAATCAAAGTGTTGTGTGAAGACCTGGTTCTTCCTTGATTGATGGCTTGCTTACTGCTTGCTGACAGCTGCAAAGGTTCACCCTTTGGGGCAGAAGGACAGAGTTAACACTCAGGCAAGCATTGACCCTCTTGGGCCAAAAGTTTAGAAGAACCTAGTTCTTTTTAACTAATTTCTGCAGATGATGGAAGGAAGGTGTTTCTTAGTTTCTCATAACTTATAAAGAAATGGTCTCATCCTAAAAGTCCTACTGCTCAATAGGTACAGAAATTGTTTAAATTATCCAAGGTGGGTTTTTCAATGCAAGAATTCAAAGACAAATGCTGTGACATCCTGTATCAGGCCAGCATCTTTCAATCCCTCCCCAAGTGACTTCTTCCAACTCACATGGCCACAAAGCCTGAAGAGCTCAGACATATGAAATTCTTACAGGCTTTGTGAGAAAAGCTGGTCGACTGGGGATGACAGACTAAATTAGCACCCCTATTAGGAAACAGCTGCAGTGTTAATTCACTCCTTATCATACAGCAGAGGATCCTAAGCAGAGGATGGGTCAAGGGGGAAGCAAAGGGCTCTTTGGTGTCCCCCAGCTGTGGAAAAGCTCCAGTCAAAAACACTCTCACTTTATCAACCATCTTGTTGTGCAGTGGCACCTTGAAGAACAAACAAACTGGCTTTGTTTTTTTCCCTGACCACCATCTCTCAGAGCTGCTGGCTTATATAGCACTTTCATTGATAGTGACAATGTGGAAGTTCTTTATTTTCACCTTAGTCCTGCCACTGGAGGGAAAGGAGCACTCTGTGGCTCAATGCTACATCAAATGGGGTGATACAACAGAAAGGAAATTTTCCAGTTTTATCCCCTAGTCAAAAAAAAGCACTGGTGTAAACAATTCCTCACAAATCAGTGCTTTGACATGTTTGGCTTTTTTTTTCAGAATATCTGTGAGCCGATGCATGCTCCATTTCTTATTTTAACCCATATTAGCAATTCTCTAGAGAAACTGACTGCTGTTTGCTGCCCATCTATAATAGTTAAGCCAGATTCCTCTGTTCTGATTTATCAGATAGGGTGACTGATGATGTTTGTAAATGTAAATTTTAAGTTTCCTAAAATTCTAGTGTGTAAAGCTTCAAAACAGTCATTTTCTATAAACACTGTTGCTTGAAAAAGTCCTGCCACTTGAATATCTGGTGAAGATGAATACACATTGCATGCAGTGTTGGCAAAGAGGCACCCATCTATAAACATAGAGTTACTATTCATGGAGATTTCTTTTATCATCTTTCCAGTTGTACAAACAAACCAGCACCACCACCCCCGGCAATATTGCATTGTAAATTACCTTCCTTTTAAAAGCCCTCTTCCCTTAGTGCTTTTGACTCAGGAGATGGGAGACAGCCCTGGGCTTGTTGTCTTCAGATCAAATACAAGCTGCAGACTCTGGGTATTCACCTGAATTATATGAACCTCTGTGATGCAGCTATTTACTTGTTGTGATACATTTCCTTTTCTTGATTAACTAAGCCCTGAAAAGACACATCTGTTTCAGCATTGCCCCCTCAAGGCAGTCCATCCGTCCTCTGTTCTGTAGCATCTTTTTCTCTCGCCTTTTCCTTGCCTTAGCCTCTGTAGTTTGCCACATTTGTTGTCACACATTCATTATTTGAGTTGAACTCCTGGGGCAGGGACTGTGCTGTGATGGCTGCCCATGGAAAGCCACTTATCCTGCCATGGGTATGAGAATCATTTAGGGATATGCAAGAGCTGCAGCCCATTTTGGGGCTGAAGCCTGAAAGCTTGAGCTGGGGACTGTTTCTAATTAGTTACATAGCACCCATCTATTGCTTCCTACAATGCTCTCAGGTCTGGTTACCCTCACTTTCTTATTAACTTTACTGATGTTCAGCGTCCTCAGTACCAGGCAGGTCTGGTACCCAATAATATACTCATCTACCAGGACTCTAATATTTTTAATATACGCACTGAATGCTACTTTTATTAGAAACTGAGCAGGACTGTGATTTACAATTAAAATAAATACAAGATAATTTATTAGAATACACCATTGGAGTCACAGCCTCCACGGGGCATCTTTCTCTGTTACACTACCCAAGTCCTGGAAGAGTTTATTACAAGGTTTACCATATGGCATCCAAAAATCCTCTATAAAAAGCTTTTGATTTGCACCTAGGAAAAGCTTTGAAGAGAAAGGAAAGCTGGAGCCCTAGCTCTTTGTAGGAGCGGTGGTGTTTCCCTGAAGCTGGAACCTCGGTGCAGCCCTGACCATGGTCTGTGCCCCGCAATCCTCTCTCTCCGCAGCAGGAACCGTGAGGAGGTTCCCCAGGTGGTGGTGGCCGTCTGTCGCTGTATTCTGCTCTCAGGCCTCTCTTGCCCTTTGAAGATTCCCCATTGTTTGGGCTATTAACATACTTTCGGGGTGGATGTTTATCTTTTTTGAAACTTTACAGCAGGCGCATTGTTAAAGCAAAGCCCGAGCAGGTCTTTGCAAGAAAGAGCCACGGCCCTTTGGTAAGCTCCATGCAACTCCGAGGAGCTCTTCCCTTTATTTGATCAGCTTCTAAAACCTAACAGTTCTGTGAGTAAACATTTATAGATCAAATCAAAAGCTCGCAAAAGGAAGCACTCTCGATAGATTAGAAGCTAAACTGATCTAAATTAGAACAGATGCAGAGATAACCTTGCCTGGCTAAAAAGCATATACTATCGGTTGCGCACAGATAATTAAATGAATGAGCCCTTTTCTATTGAACAACTGATGTGCAATTGATAAACTTAATTAATAATTAACTTTTTAATTAAATATCAATTTAAAACAAGTGTGGTAATGTGCCAGTCGCATTTAATATTGCTGCCTTTTCTTCATTACAGAACTGTCATTAGGGTTATAGGTATGTGCTTAAGATGCCTCCGTGCACTGCAGAGGGAATAAATGCGTCCGCTGGGCACTCGCCAGTGAAGAGATGGTGATAAACAGCAGCAACTGGAGACAAAGCCAGCAAGCAGCTTCAGAGAGTCAGGAGGAACCACAGATAAATGGCACATCCCTGCATGCAGCTTCCTTAGCAGCAGAAGGACTTGGGTTTATGCCCTTGTTGCGTATGAACAGAGGCGGCAGCAGGTAAAGAGAGTGAGCCCTCCTTGTGTCTGCTCTCTGGGAAGAAGGTTCTTCCCAGCTTTATGAATGAAGGGGGCTGGATGAAGTCAACACTTAACATCTAAACCCTGGCCCGTGTTTAGGGGAGAGAGATCCATCAGTTATTGCCTTGTTTCAGCAAAACAACCCTGCATAAGTGAGGGAAAGCTGCGATCTTTTTGCATGTGCCTTCTCACATGATGCCTTAGTGCAATTCCTATTAGTGCTAATGGGGTAATTGGCTCCCCTCAATGTGAACTCCCTATAATGCATCCACATAACTTGATTTGAGAGTGTAAATCCTATTAGCCTGAATGGCGATCTTTTCTGCCTCTAATTTACCCATTTGATCCTGCGAGCACTAACAGCCGATCTCGTCTGCCTTTGAAAGCGATAAGTAGGCATCTGACTTCCGCTAAATGGTGTACGCAAACATTCCTGGTGCTATCACACCTCGGAGACGCTGCCCTGCTCCGTGGCCCCCTGAGCCTGCCTTTCCAAACATCTGTGCGCAAGGGATGCTCTGCCGGGCCGCAGCGAGCGCCTGCTTTTCGTCTGGCTCCGCGGGGCAGCCTCCGCTCCCGGCCACGTGTGGCAGCCCGGACAGCGGCGCTGCTCGGGGCTCCCCGGCGCTCGGGGCTCCCCGGCGCTCCGGCCGCTTTCTGGGAGTGAGGTGTGTGCCATCAGATGCTGTGGTGCTGGAGGCTCGGTCCACTGGCTGCTGCTCCCGTGGGACGCTGGACATTTGGAGATTGCAATAACACACTGCATCGAATGAGGAGGACAAGGGAGGTGATGGCTTCTTTGCTGCAGATTTCCCCCTCTACCATCCACGGAGTCCATGCCTCATCCTAACTGTGCTCCTTTATTTTTTTCCCCTCTGTTTAAAAACTTACATAGGGAGCTCAGCTGTGATTTAGGTATCTAAATGCAACAAAGTATATCCAAAGCACAGAGCTCCTCTGCAACCTTGGCATTTGGCTCCTTCCACTTACCAAGTAAACACTCGTGAGGAGCAAAGGAATACTCAGAAGGCAGGAAATGGGGTTTGCAAACTTGTGGGGGAAAAAAAGGTGAAAGGCTGCAAGAAACATTTCCCACCAACTCTTGTGTCTGCTAGCAACAAGGAGAAATATTTGAGCACCTCACTGAGGATGTAAGAAAATCTTTTCATGGTGGAGGATCTGAGTGAAGATCAAGGGTTGCTTTTATTTGGTTGTTAATGTCTTGATTTCTTTCCAACCAAAATAAGTAGGGTAGAGGATAAACCAATGGGCTCTTGATTGTCCTTCTGCAGCGTGGGGCTTGAAGCCAACTGGCAGTGACTCCTCAGAAGGTACCATCATGGACACGGCACCAGACACCTACCCGGGCGGAGCACACTGCCGATGAAAGGATGATTTCTTTTCCTGCTCTGCCTCATAAGAGGATATTCTCGCTTCTCCACATGTGAAGGGAAGATGGGTCCCTCCCATGGGGAATGTTACTGCTGGCCACCACTTCCTCTCTGAAAACCCCATTTGAAAAGGAGGAAATAGTTGGTGGAGGAAGTTCCTGAAAAGGAATCTTTCAAATTCTTATTTTTGTCAGTTTTTTTTTCAGGGGACACCCGATACAATGGAAATAATTGGTAGGGCTGTCTCAAGTGATGGAAAAATTGCAGAAAACTGCAAAGAGTGTGACAGCAAGAAAACCAGCTTATTCTCCATTTATTGTACAATATTTATCATCAACCCGTTTTGTATATTTTGCTTTCTTTTGTGTAATCTTATCATCACTGGGGTTGAAAACGATGTAATTTTTGCTCCTTTGAGTAGTTGCCAAAAAAGCACTTACGTCGGAGTATTAGTGTATCATTTGGCTAGCACATCACATAATGGTTTTTTTACAGCAAGTATTTAGCCGTGTTTTCATCCTGTGGGAAAGAATGATGGGTCTGTTTTGTGAAAATAAGAGCTTGTGGCAATGTGGACATGCAAGAGATAGAAACATAATGCAACAAATTAGTTTCAACACAGAGAAATGAAGTAGTCCAGGCTCCATATACATTCAACAGTGCTGGTTTCTTTCTGTCTCTTTTGTCTCTGCTTTTTACTCTTATTCTGAAATGTATTGTTGGCTTTTATGGGAGAACTTTGCAAGCAGAAACTATTTGAATTCAATGAGCTGCCTACTTGATTTGGGCATGAAGATGATGTATACTTGTATGCATATCTATGTTTATGCAATGAATGTACACATACAGGTAAAAATAGTAATTATGAGCACGTGAGAAAGAAAGAGTAGTTGTTGGTTCCAAGTATGACAAAATTCATCCTTTTTTTTTAAACTCAATACAAGCTCATGGAGTTATTGCAAGAACCAAATTGGCTTTATTATAGGCTGGACATATACTTTATGTTTTGGCAACTGAAACAGTATTGTGAAGCAAAAGAAGTCTGATCATTCTAATTTCATCTCAGAAAATGAAGACCTGGAGCAAAAAGTAATTTGCCTTTACATGCTATAAAAATAATTAAGCAGTAAATTATTGCAGTTTGAGGTGATCCCATCATATCCCTCCCAAATAGTGGTTAAGTGAATCTCTATTAAAATCTGAAACCAAACATTATAACTTGCAAATCATTCATGCTGTGATCCCCATCTTTACAATCTATGTGTTTTACAAGTTGCCTTAATAAATATTCAATCTCACCTCTGTCAGAAAAATGTTAGAATTGGTGTTTTAAAGTTCTCCCTTTCTTGGACTTTATTTATTAAAATATCCCAGTAAGTTGTGACCAAGATTTCTATTTCTTTGCATGAAAAATTCACCAGAATATCTCCCAGCATTTGCCATGTAGCTGTTATAATCTGTTTGATGTCCACCTTCCTTTTTTCCAGCAGGCGTTTACCCATTTGTGCAGTTACATGCACATTTGTATTTTGTCATGTCTGAATTCAGACCGAGAGTCTGGAGATGCCAAGTACGTGCCTAACTTATGCAAAAAGAACTAGAGTTGAGCATATGGCTGCGTGGCTCCTAGGAAAAAAAAAAACCAAAACCATTTAGCAAATTTATTAGGGCTTTATAGTTAGTTATCATCACTAGTTGTACTAAAATACAACCAAAAAGATTCCATAGCAGAGACTTCATGATGGAATAGATCTTTTGGGTGTCTTCCTGTTGCTAATTTACAGCCCTCCATAACTTCCAAAAACATCTATGAATTGTTCTTTGAAAGCCTTTCATCCTGAAGGGTGCTGGGAAACCACAGAGCTCATTGGTGTAGCTGAGTCAGGGTGCTCAGAACCTGCCCTTTGGGTGCCCGGGCCTTCCCTCGGAGTTAAGGGCTTTTATTGTAACAAAAACATGCTTGAGAAGGGGTTCTCCAGACTGCCCTAGTACTTCAGGATTATTCTCCTTTGAAAAACTGGAAAGCCCCTGCTGCAGTACCATAAATGAGTCATTAGAAAAATGAGATGGGAGAGACAGGGGATGAAGGCTCTTCTGCAATCCCAGCTCATGCACGAGCTGTGGCTTGGGGGAGGAAGATGCACCCAGGGTTTTCCAAACATTTGATTTCCTAACCAAGGAAGTGAGCAGAGCTTCACCTCTCCTGTGCTATTTGAAGAGTGATTAAAAGCAAAGGAGAGAAGGTGAGTCAACAGTGACTAAAGACCATGCATAAATTCCTGACAAATGGCTGGCAGGGGAGACACAGAGCAGAAACCTGAGGCAGCCTGGTTTTACTTTGAGCAACACTTTATCTTCACTGAGATGTCACCACTGTGTTATATCATTTCCTCCCCACGGGATGGCCGTGGAAGAACAAAACCTTCCCATAATGGGACAGCACAAGCAACTGGGATATTTTTCACGGCTTCCTTGGGTGCCATCAGCCATAACAGCACAAAGATTTGGGGCAGGAGGTGTAACACAGGAAGAAGAGCTAATAAATCACCTTTGCAATAGTGTGATCGAGTTAAGCCCACCAAAAAATAATAGGTGAGGTAAGAGTTTGTTCATGGGCTGTGTCCTGCCAGAAGGGCATAACCAGGCATTAAGGTAGATGGGAGCAAACTTGCCACACTAGATTTTTTTGGAGTGCTTGTATTACCCTTGATAAGAATCTTGTTGGTATTTGGAGCAAAATACCTCTGATAGACACTTAGCCTGTCTCTTGCTACACTCTGCCATTACTGTTAAAATCCTAGCATAAAGTTATTCTTGCTCAAAAGGAAAAAAAAATCTGGCCTGGATACATGTCCCAAATTTTTAGGCAATGTTTTTCAATACCCATGCAGAAATGACTGTTCCTAGTGAAGCTTCTTCGGGGTTCCCTGTCCTTGTTGTGCCAGCCATGTGTAAGCTGCTGCAAAGCCCTTTGCCCTGCTGAGGCCTCACCATGTGGATGCACACCCCAAACGTGCAGCCTGGATACAGCAGTGACCATCACTGCAGGGCTGCACACACCTCGAGCCTTCCTTGTCAAAGAGTCTCCAGAAAAGGAATGTCTTGTGCAGAAACAGCATTAAAAAAAATGTAAACTTCTAGCTCCTTTTTTTCTTTTTTTTCCAGAGAAATACCTCCTTACCCCCAGTGAATTCATACAGATTTTTTAGAAAAATATGCTCTTTTGTAGGATCTTGTAAGATGGCAGGAGCCAAAGGGCTCTTCAGAGCCTTGTGTTGCGGTCAGAGTTCAAAAAGGTGAGTTCCCCTGAGAGGGAAAGATTGGTTTTCTTGTTTAATGTCGTCTCTTGTTTAAACTTAGAGATTTGAATAGCCCATTTCTCTTTATGTTGGTTTTTTTTTTTTTCCTGAAATGTTTATGTCTGAAATATTTTGTGAACTTTCCTTTCCCATCCCTGTAAAGGGTATCTCTTAGATAAGTTCTTGTTTCTTGCATTTTCCATCTATAATTGCAGAAATGTAAGAGAAAGAATGTGCATTTTCACAGAACATGAAATTTGACATGAAGTTATGGTAAATGTATTTGCTCTGCTTGTTTCCTATTTGTATTGCCTTTCCATTAATATCCTGGCACACACAGGCATATATATGTATATGAATATGACTGGCAACAGATAAAACAGGCTAATAGCAGAGAATGTTGGGGGGTGAGGGGCAGCTTTAAACTCTTTTTAGTGTGTTTTCCTAAATTTTTTGACCACCTAAATGGGCATGTGACAGGTATGTTTGCTGGGAGCCAGATGAAGGATTTAAATTTCAGTTTTCAGATGACAAATGCTGCAATGAGTGATGCAAATCATGAAAATTAGTTGCAGAAAAATTAAAAAATGTTTCCAAAACAATTGCAGACTCTTTGCTTGCTGTTCACAGGGAGAAAGCAGAATTCATTAAATAAATAATTTGATCCAAATGATTTGTCCAGTTGCTGAAGGAGCTAGCAGGATGTCAGGACTTGTGAACTAGCTTGGTTACAGCTATAATGATGAGGAATTAAATGCAGAAAAGCTGAGGGGTTTTTAGAAGCAATTCCCGAGTTGCTATATTGTTTTCTTTAAGTCTCTGAATGAGTGTTGCTGAACATTGGGACTGATGAGCTCAGCAGAGAGCTCAAGGCTGGTCACCACAGCAGGCAAGGCACGCTGGGGCTGGGCACACCCTGTGCGAGGGTGTCAGAGAGCTTCTCGTGGTCCCCTCTGCTGCAGCTCAGAAAATCTCTCATCCTTTTCCGCCGTGAAAGTGCAAAGAGATGACAGAAAGGGCTCGGAGGGCTGTTGGCACTGCCCCTTTGGGGACGGCCGGGCATGGGGCTGCTGGCTCTGCTGCTGCTCTGCCTCTCCAGCCTCACCACCTGTGTTGGTAAGAAAAGGCTTTTCCAGTCTAAAAATAAGCAGCTGGTGTCTGGAGTCTGTTTGTGGGAGCGTGTGCCTGATATGTAATTTGAACTTGATTGCAAGGCCCTTGTAACCTCTCCTGGAGCCTATGCTGCCACCCTGGAGCCAGCTCCCCTCTCCCCCACGTGTCCAGGCCCTTTGTGGACCTGGGCTCTGCACTCCAGGCACCTCCAGCTCCTCATCCCCGTTATCTGTGGGGCAGAGATGACTCACAGCACTTACATCGCTTTCACTCCTCTGCCACTGCTTTGCATGTAGCTACTGAAACCCATTTATTTGAAACTTGACACTGATGATGATGAGCAAGGGAAGGCAGAGACCTGTTGTTTCCAAGAGTGACTCTTAACTCCAAAAGCTAGATGTTTGCTGCAGAGCACTTTGGGAAAGCTGTTGGTGTCTTAGGATGCTGCTGTTATGAATGGGGCCAACTTGGAAATTCATTTTGGGATCTCATCTTCCTTGCCGGGAAACTTTTGAATCTGCAGTGTTGACAAGGAAATCACAAGGGTAAATTTTTCCTTGTGAATTGCTTATATGTGCTGGGACCTCTCCTTCTCCAGACTTTGGATGCACCACTCAGTTAGAAGAAAAGTGGTACTGATGGGGAGATGGAGCAATGAATTTTGGTGTTGATCCCATCACCAAAAAGCTGATGCACAAGGCAGGCTGTAAGTCTGCTCTTGGTGCTGGCTGAAGAGGGTTTCCATACAGCTTGGATAAACTATGTCCATCTTGGTCCTATTTTACAGCACGGAAATAAGAGTGGATTTGGAATATGTAGTTGGAAAACCAGGTGCAGCATTGATCCAATTTCCATTTTATCCAAATAACCAGACCTTAGAGAAGGGGTTCTAAGGGAAAGGGGTTTGGCAAGCAATGAGAAGAGGCCCAGTCAAATTTCTCCAGTACCAACAAACTCCCCTGGCCTTCCACACATTTCAGAACCATCTCTCCAACTCAGGGACCCCCTTGGCTATGGGGTTTCTGTGTCACAAAGGCTGGCTCTGGCAAACATTTTTAGAATCACCATCTGTCAGCTTTTCCTTCAGGGATCCCCATTTACAATAGCTTGTATCCAGGCCATGTGCAAATCCCACTGGGCTGAAACTTGGCCCTGCACAAGGTTGGCCTGGATGCAATTAACAAACACAAAAATTATTCAATTTAGTTTGGCCAAAAATATAAGATTCTTTTGTTTGCAGATGCTGAAGTTTAGATGCCTTTCCAAACTTATCAAGGACAAGGGAACCACTTTGGAGAAAATAACAGCCAACCAACCACTTTGGAGAAAATAAAAGCCAAGCCCAAAGTCATCCTAGAATTCAAATTGAACTCAAAACCTATGCACCAAGTAATTTGTGAAGCTTAGAAATGAAGTTCATTTTTCCTGATCCATTTT